>NC_137582.1:42988219-45388219 GCF_963210335.1 Falco punctatus
TGCTTTCCCAAAGCCTCTCATTACAGGGAGAAGTCAAATCTGTCAGTGCATATATACATAGGAAACGCATATAAAAATAAGGTTATTAAATTACAGTGTTACGGCTAAGCACTCTTATACAGTCTCTTACTCAGGAGAGAACTTAGGAAGAATTATTTCAAAATGCGAACAGTGCAAATGCGAGCAAGTCTGTACATCACAGCCCGGCATAGCTAGTAACCTCGGCACAGTGTTGTTCTGAAATGTGCACCGGGTAAATCGTCATCTGCCAGAAACAAACCAAACCACACCAAAACAAACCAACTAATGAAAAAAACCCAACAAACCAGAATGGAACGGCCTTGCCTTTGGACTTGGGGTCACTCTCATGCTGAACTCTGCCATTGTTTCAATTCAGTCAGCAATCATACATACCTGATAAAGTGTTTAGTGTAGATTATCAAACAACATAATTATCTGTTTATATATATATATAAATAAATATAAATGAATACAACTGTATCATTTCTTTGTGCTGTTTGTTCTTTGGATTCACAACACTTAATTTTTACCTATATAAACAAAAAAAATAACGCAAACCCCCAAACCTATGACTGAAAATTGCAATGCTTTCCTTGCTAAAGCTGAGTCATGTAAGTGAGGTGGTTCTGGTTTGCTGGGTTTTTTTTAAACTAGGCAGAAAAATGTTGGAAGACTGGATTTTAAAAAAAAACAACAATTTTTGCAGAAACATACTAATTCCAGTAAAACATAACAGAATTGTCTATTATTTAGTGATGCAATATTTCATTCAACCAATGCATAAGTGTCATGTAATTTTAAGTATTTGGATCATTTTTCCAAACTTCAGGGGTTTGTTCCGGAATAAAATGACAACTTTTAAAAATTATATTTTGAACAAAAGCTTCTCTGAAGCTTCTCATGAAAACTTTAAAGTTGATGCTTTAAGCATGGGTGCGAGGCCCCAAGTCCTGCAGAAGCAGCAGCCAGGTGCACAGACCTGGAGGGAAGGACAGAAACCGCCCAATCCCACAGACACTGGGAGCGAAGGCTCAGTTTTCCTCTTCGTGCCTAAGGCAAGATGCAGGTTCTAAAACACAACCCTGAATTCCTTTTGTTCAAAAAGAACTTGGCAGTGAATCTGCTAGTTCTTGTCACATCATACAGACAGCGATGTGATCATCCTCCAAGCCTTCTCACGCTTCTGCAACACTGAAAATGTAAACAGACCTCCCCCCAGCCCCCGGCAGGCCCTGTCACCTCCTTTGCTTGAGGCTGGTATAAAGCTGGCAGAGCAAACCTCTGTCTCATAAATCCTGGGTCACATGAACTCTCCTGGGGGTTAGAACCCGCAGTGCTTACACACGAGTTATGGTGGGGTTAACAACAGTACATGGCAGGAAAAATAATACCTGAAGAAAATTAATTTTCTCTTTGCTAGCTTTTCTAAGAGACTCTATTTAGAAATAATAGAAATAAGGTAAAGTACTTGTTTAGAGACAAGCAAAACCCTGTACTTCGAGGCCAGAAGGCTGCACTTCCCTGAGTTAAACTATGACTCCCTTCAAAGACAAAGCCCTTGGATTTTCCAGCGGTCAGAGGTAAGACCATAGTGCACGTCGCTGCATCAGACTCATCTGGTGCTGCTTTTGGAAAGCACAGCAGATCAGCTACAGTGCAAAACTTGCTCTGTCATGGATTTCAACTCTTTGCATATTCCATAAAAAAACAAACTGTTCTTAATTAGGCTACTTCTGAAGAATTTTCTTCGGAGTTGCCACTTGATAATTCAGTTTGCATCTGGAGGCTGGGGATAAGCAGATCTCTTTCCTTTGCATGAAATCCTGATTTAGAAATTCAGTGGTGTCTGGACTCCCGCTAAACACCGATTCCTGCTCACCTGCTCCTAGATGAGAACACACGCTTTCAGCTCCCTGGAGCGGATATTGGTGTTCATCTTGGGTCAGCCTGCACTCGCCAGGCTCCAGCATTCCTTTACTTAAAGGCACAGAGGAACGCCTAAAAAGTCTCAAGTGATTTAGGCAACTTCTCTTACATACAGCAGGGTCTCCAGCCACGTATCTAATGTGCTCAAAGCTGCGCAGATTCTCTTCTGTATCTGAGTCTGCTCCCGTTTTACACAGTTAGGAACATGCGCGCATTGCCCACTGGAGAAAGCAGCTGCTGGCTTGCAAGGACTTCATCATCCAAACTACTCACCAAGTCTGTGTTGACGGGAATGCGGGCTTTTTTGGATGGGTGAAAACAGAGGCGGCCTGGATCCAACATGCACTAACTTTCCAATTAAAACAAGTCTAGGGTGGCTTTAGGATTCCTACATCAGTGCCATAAAGGAAAATGAACTACTGTGAATAAATCCTCCTTACCACACCAACAGGATCAGCTCTTTAAAATTTATCAAAGCCTGTAAATTTAAAGGAAAGATAACCAGTTAAGAGTTCCTTAGATACGTATTTGACAGAGTTGCTTTCTCCCAGCAGTGTCTCTGAGGGTGGAGGACAAATAACAGTCCTAGCTGTTAGGAAAGCAAGAGGATGCCACAAGGGTTCTATCAAACTGCTAGGGAACAGGACTGAAAACCACTTGGCTTCACCTTTTTTTTCTTCTTTTTTTTTTTTTTTTTTTTTTTTTTTTTTTTCGGAAATGTCACAAAGTACAAGGAAGGAACAGGAGTGCAGGCAGCAGTGCAGCCCTAACGACCCCAAGTGGCACATGTGCCAAGGATGAGTGATGGTCCCCATGTGTTCCAAAGAACAAGCTACAGACAGACACATAAATATATATACACACACAGATATGTAAAAATTAGATATCTAAAGGCTGAAGCCCTGCAGACCATAACAAACAGAGGGCAAACAAAAAGTGTAGCTCACATGATATGAGGTAAAATTACAAAAGAGGTGAGATGGAACAAGGGCAGAGAAGTAGTAAAAGAAGTTCACATCGCAAAGATGTTTGGGTGGAGTAAAACTAGTAAAGCATTTGTTTAGATTATAGAATAAATTAATATGAACGGGTTTGGTTGTGGGTTTTTCAGTGACTTAAAAAAACCCCACAGTTAAACGGCTAAAACAAACACCAAAGAAAGGATGAAGTCTTGTAAGAGTACCCATAGCAACAGATTCAGAAAAACTGTCAGCATCTGTATTCTCATTAAGTTTATAAGAAGGATACTGATACTGTAATTGCTTAGACAGCATAGCAACCGCCTCCGACAAAAAGGGAGACTTCAGACTCATATGAAAGAATCAATAGCACAAAGTATTAACTGGGTCATAATCCATGTGAGAAATTAAAGGCCATTAATGGTGGCCATAATTAATACCTCATACACAAAGTGGATCTACATCAGGCAGGCAGGCAGCCTACAGAGAAGCTCTAAGATAACTCCCAGAGTTCGATGTACGATATGGTCACAAGACATAGCTAATAAATTCAAGCGCGTGTATACTGAAAGAGGTATCAGTATCAACCTCAAATATTGAATGACCATTTGTGTTAACAAAGCAACAGAAAATCCAAATTAACTGGGAACTGAAGTACTTTATACACAGTTGGAACAGTGAGCAACTGGCTTAAACACAGGAATTATTTATAGGGCTCCGTAGGTGGTGCAAGAGGTTTCCCAGCAAACTTAAACATAGCTTTTCTGAGTAAGTTGAGAGGAAGGTAGTAGAAAAAGATCCCCTAACTCCTGTCTGATCAGCCACTCATACTTGTCCTGTCTCTACCACATGTAATACTGCGCTGGGCCAGTGCTAGCAGTAAGATGTGGGTATCCAGCTGCACGTCTGAAAACGTAGTGCAAAGAAATGGAACTCCCGACAGATTAATGTTGATGGGGTCCCTGTGTGAGTTCATTGGCATACCTTCACCCTGGTCAGACCACAGACAGCTGATTCCTAGGTAAATATAAATAATTCCTGTGTTTAAGCCAGTTGCTCACTGTTCCAACTACAGGCATTCTGTTAATATTTGTTCCTTTAATTAATTACTTAGTATTCACCGCATCATCTCTGCTAGACAGAGCATACCTAAGCAAGCAGATTTCTGCTGGAGCTCAGTCAGTCTGTGCAATCGTTCTTCGTTCTTGCCTTTCAACTGATCAGCATCAAGGCTGAAGTTCAA
Organism: Falco punctatus; assembly: GCF_963210335.1. Lineage (NCBI taxonomy): Eukaryota > Metazoa > Chordata > Aves > Falconiformes > Falconidae > Falco > Falco punctatus. The sequence continues at coordinate 42,992,369 of NC_137582.1, forward strand.
GTGCAAAGAAAAGCTGTCAGGCTGCAGCCATGGTGTCTGGCTGGGTGGAACATCCTCCTGCAGAAAATCCAAAAATGCACAAATCCATCAGTTAAACAGCATCCTTTTTAAATGGGCAAATAGCTATGTACATGTACACTCTCAGTAGCTGTATCATCTAACCACTAAGGAGCCACAGGAACTGTCTGACATTAGATCTGTGGCCCACCTTCGTACTTAAGCCAATCCAGTTATCATACATACAGCACACTCCAAAGCTTGCTGCTTTATTCGTCTTCTCTGCCTTGCTGAAGGTGGAAGGTGTGGTGATAAATTCACTTCTCCTAAGTCAGTAAATGCTTCCCCATTAACCCCTGGAAAAACAGGTGAAATCAGTTTCAAAGAAATCAAAATACTAGAGTGTTCAAACTTGTTTATGTTTTGAAATGAGACAATATATTGTACTTTATTTAATCACAGGAACCAAAGGAATGTATTAATTAGGACACCTTGCATGAAGCCAGTGATAGCCCAGATGCAGGCAAAAGAACAAGGTACCACAACAGCAGCAAGGGATGAACTTCAAGCAAAGGCAAGGAATATTTTGAGATAACAAACAGATTTTGCTTACGTAGAGAACAAGGCATTTCACATCCTGCATATCCACCACCTGACTTCACCATACCTTGGTTCTATCTAGTCCTTTCAAGAAAAGGAGTACTCATTTGAGTACTTGAAAGAGAGAACACTGGGCAAATTGAAGACATAGAAAGATACAATCATGTCATAAATTATGTATACAAATGTGTTACATGGAATATTTAACATTACATGGAATTATAATGTTACATGGAACGTGATAATATAATCAATGCCTTAATCACATATCCTTAGGCATCTTAGGCTTTTAATGTAATAAAGTGTTAGAATCTTGTTTATAGAAAAATAACTAACTAAATTTCTGATCATAGTGAGGGGCTGGTTTATGCCTTTGCCACTGCTTGATCTAGACAGTGGGCTGTTTTCTAGTTCAGTCCCTCTACTACCTCCAAGAACAGAGCCTCCCAGAAAAAGAAAGGACTCTGCTTAACAAAACCAGTACAGAATCCATTACCACCAATTACTCTGTGTGCCAACAAAGTCACCTTTTGGAAAGGCTCTTACTCTAGTATGACAGTAAGTTAAAAAAAAAAAAAAGATAAATGTGTGTAAATACATATGTATATATACACACATACACAGAGTACTGAACTATTCTGCAGCATTTGTCTGAAATTACATAATATGACACTAAAAACAAATCACAACTGTGGAAATAAGTTTTTTCATTTCCTAGCAATTTGAAAATATAATTTAATGATATATTTTGTATCATTTATGAGTTTCTAAAGATCTTCAAATGAAATATTAAATGTAACAAACAATTATTGTGGTTGAAAATTTAAATACTTTGGTTTGAAAAATAAATTGGATTGATATCAAAAAAGTTAAGAGAAATGAAAGGATTTTTAAAAATCCTTTCATGTTGCCAGTTGGTTTTTCCTCAGAAATAAAAATTTTATTCCCCTCTCCTGTTTTCCCTCCCCAGTTTCATCAGTTTCTCATGTTCTCATCACAAATGTTTAAAGTAAAAAAAAATATCTAAAAAATAAAAGTGTAATTTTCAAATGGTATATGGCTAACAATCCACGTATCAGAATCCTAGTAACAAGATCAGTTGAACTTCATTATATTCAAAATAGTGCTATTACTCAGAATACAAAAAATTGTGAATTTATCACAACAAAGTACAAGCTAAAGAATAATTTATTTGTACCTTTAGTGTTTCATCAGTGCAAGATGCTACTTGTTCTTTAAGCATCTGTCACTCTGATACTGCTACACAGACATGCTTTCAAATCGCTGCATTAACACTAAGGAATTCTAGTGTTTCAAGTGAGGAAAAAAAAGGGGGAAATAAAAATTGATAAACGTCTTTATTCCTAATTGCCTCAAATTTCTGAGTCCTAGGGGATAAAGACAAATCCATTTGTAATGCTGACATTATTACAAAATTGAGTGAGATTTTAAACCCATGTCAAAAAAAAACCACAAACAAACAGAACAAAACAGAGGGCAGTGTTATGCTCTACTTATGAAATTAAAAACATTGTTACAATACACCACAAGTATTTCACAAGAGACCCTCAGACAATGTGAGCAGCACAATTCACAGAGAAGGGAGCCCATAGATAATGAGAGCTTTTATTTTTCATTTCAAGGATGGAAGTCACTAGATTCATATTCAGAATGTTAATAGCCATTTATAAAGCCCAAATAATGTAAAGAGTAACAAAGTTTTAGTTAGTGCCTACAGCTCAGTATTGGGGAACATGTTTTTCACCATTGTCATAAATGATCCGGGGAAAAAAGAAAAAGAAAAGGGGATGAATAGTATCATGAGTTAACTCCATCATCTCACTAAGCTGCAAGAATCAGCTGGATGGGGATAAGAAGGAAATAGAGAAAGAACTATAAATATCATGAACCTTGTGAAAGTGCTGAATAAAACCAAGGAGCACCTCATCACACTGGTGGCAGATTCAGAGCAGACGAAAGGAGATCATTCACAGAATACATTGAGTGGAAATCTAGAAACACAATACCGCTGATGGTAAACAGAGATTCAGAAATGCTGATCCCGATTCGTGAGAGATGTGTTAAAGACCCAGCTCATCAAGACTTATTAAATGCAAACACAGAGCATTCGACTCAGGAAGCCTCTGCGCCACAAGGCGCTGGAGGCCGGAAGAGTACTCCGCAGTGCTGCTGCATGTCTGCCCCGCACCTTATGTTCCTCCCTATGCGCCTCTTCTGGCTGCTGTTAGAGACGGGATATTTGGCCAGATTCTAGACTGATGGACTCTCCTAAAGCATCCTTTCATCATTTGGACTGTAACTAACAAATTAGTAACTAACAAATTAGGACTGTAATTAACACATACAGTCTATAAAGAATATTCTGTTTTCTGAAAGTAATAAGGTAATCAGGATATGCCTGAATGTCATTAAATACGACAAACATTGTTGGATTATTCACATTATCGACCACGCTGTCATACAGGTCAGTAGGATCTGCTGAACGTTTTGGTGGTGGCGTGTTTAGTCCTCTGTTCTGTTAGTATTTCCTAACATGTAGAAGATGGTATTGCAGACTACAGACAGTACCAAATGCATTGAACGAGCCTGAATGCCCCGTCCTGTGTCCTTCCCCGTGCCAGGTTCTATCCTGTACTCCGGGACTTGCACGTTAACAGAGTAAGCTTGAATACACTTCAAATGAAAAACTTGCCTTTTGACCAAAGCCAGAGGTAACAATCATCGGTATATAGAAACATACCTAGTTTCATTAAAAAGCACGTGCAGGGATCTACTGCATCTCCCTTACAGCAAAGAATAAAACCTTGTAAGATGATTTCCCATAGATGATTGAAGAGAATTTCAAGGTTCTGTAATGCCCGCTAATGGAATATAACACCTAGAGGCCTGAGCTGGTTGTTTTTTTAAAAAAAAGAGAAGATATACTCTGGCCTTTTTATTTCTAGTGCCTGGAAACAAAACACATCTGAAACAGCACTTTTACCTACATGCATATAAAGGTTGAACAAAGAGATGTAAGACAATGCGAGACATAGACCTCTATACAAAAATCTTAAGAAAACTAAAAATCATTCTATTTCAGATGATTAAGAAACAACAACATTTACAAGTTATGTGAAATGAAGTGAAATGAATGTGAACAGCAGAAAAGTGAGCAATTTAGAATCACTATTTTATACCCTTATAATCATACTTAAAATAAAGCACACTTGTAAAATGAAAGAATAAAAGTGAAAAGAATCCCTAGCTGCTCAACACTTTTGTTTTTCACTATGGACAGCTCCTAATTGTGAGCTGTGATTGCTAATAAATTGTGTTATTTGCTGCAGAACAACAGGAGAGCATTGCATATTCTACCCTTGTTACAAACTAGCTGAACAAATATTAGCTTTTCTTTATCCAAAGCTGGGAAGATGTCAGAAAAACCTCCTTGACAAGGCTAACATCGCAGTCAGAGCACAATGAGCACAGAAAGACGCCTTCTCATGAAAAGATGTGAAGTGGTATAAGGCAAGTGAGCAGCATCAATAATTTTAGGTATGACCTACACAAATTTGTTGCAGTACAACTCCGTAAAGATCTGCATTTAAATTCAGAGGCATAATTTTCTAATACTTTACAACAATCACCATAGCTACACCCACTGCAACTTTTAAAACAGTAATAATCTTTTTAGAGATACATCCTTAGATTAAATGACATGTTTGTACACTCATAACATCATTAAGGGGAAGTATAAACTCACCGATAAAAGTGCTATCCGATTCCAACGGTGAATTTTCCAAGGACTGATGAGACTCACTCCTGAACTACAGAAGTGAAACAGAAGACATGCAAATTCAGATGCCTCAGTATCTTTCTGGAGCCAAATTATAATTAGTGTACACTAATTACCAAACTTCTGCAAAGCAAACAGCAGCTCTACAAATGTTCTGTACTATTGCTTACTTTATGGCTATAAAAAAAGCTATATATTTTTAAATAACTCATGTTCCCTTTATGAATTAGGGGGGACTTACTTTCCTGTAGTAATCCCATTTGCTAAAATCACCTACACATGGCAACTGTTGTGGCAATTGGTGTTACCACAAACATTTCCATCAATAAATACATCAATAAATACATTTGAGACAATGGATCTAATTATTGACTGTCATGTGCATCACTTAAGTCACCTGAATTCAGAGCAACTGCTTCTGGCTTGGCTTTTTCTACTAATTTCCACCACTAGTAGCAATCTAATCATCATATGAATATAAAGTAAGTACCAATGGACATAAAAAGAAGGGAATAAAAGAATCAAACTATTTATAGATATGAAGATAAACAACTTTTATGTCAAGTTTAAAGAAGCTGTTACTCATTGTATTGACAAGCAAGAGAAGTAAATAAACTTGCTGTCTTGCTATTTAAGCGTAATTCCTTTCTCCAAGTCTGTGAGACAGTATTTCCTCACATTTGAAAACAGCAAAGTAAAACAAAAACTTTTATTCTTACCAGTCCCATGGTTTGTGGGTTACTGCCAGAAGCAGAATCGTCTTCATCAATAAAAGCCACATAGACAAGGGACAAAAAAACAGCACTGACATATAAAGTTAATACTAAAACATATTAAAAGTTCTATTAGCATATTATTACAAAAATTAAGACTTACGTATTACTTCTTTAAAATTACACACATTGTAACTAATATTTTTAAAACATTTGAATGCAATGTTTATTTCAGTTTCTTTATGTCCATTTAAGTAGAGTGAGAGAAATCAAACAGAACATGGTAGTATATTTCTAAGAACACTGAGTATGTGCAGACCTTTCTTAAGGCTGCATTCATCAGTTCCTCCCAAAGAGCAGACATACTTTTCACACTAGAACTATATTATTGTCAATAATTAATTATATTAAATTTCATCTGAACTTCACAACTAGGACACAAAAAAAACCCCAATAATCTCTCAAATTTATCAATTTTTGTTTAAACTTGCCATGAACCAAGTAGAAAAAAGCTGTACCAAATTTCAGAAATCAGAGCGCCAAAACTGAATTATTTCTTCCATAATTAAGGATCACCTGAGCCATGTATTTCCTGACCCCACTTTTTTTTGCCTTTTTTTTTATCTATCAAGAACTAGACCAAGGGAGTCAGAAGTCTCATTAATATGTAGTGAAACTAAACATTTGTAAAAACTCATAGATACTAAAAAGATATTTATTCTATATTCCAAGCATCTGCTTGCCAGGAATAGGCATGCTTGTGTAGCTACAGTCATATTTGTATCAACAGAACTCAAGACTAATGATGTTCTTCCCTAGGCGGGGCATCTCAACAACCAATTTGACTAGCAAGAAGGGAGCAGTGTCACAACAACTCTGTTAGACGAAATCTGTTCTCTTCGCTTCTGTCAGGGTGCAATAATCAGAGCAGGAGACAGCAGAAAGCCCCAAGAGTGAAGGTACACTCAACATGCTGAGCGCACTGCGTTTGCAGCTTTCAAAGAGATGTCGAGACGTTTAACTAGACAGCAATAATTTCAGAGGAAAGTACTTGTCTAAGCATAAAACCGTCAACTCTGGAGAGCACAGAGAACCCCCTCCTGAAAGTTAAGCTACCAATGACCCCCACGCATGGTGGAAAGACAAAGCAGCAAAACCGAGGGTTTAAGTCTTCAAATAAAATATTTAATAAGATAGAGATGCAAGACATAAAAACTGTCTAGCAAACTTATTCAGCGTGTAGCTGATCTTGTCTAGCATCAAAAACCACAGCACACGGGCTGTCACTCCTCCTGGACTGACGATCAGCCCCTTCCCAAAAAGCAGAGCCTATCGCTGCAGTGGATCAACAGCAAACCTGCTCCTGTGCCTTTCCCCCCTATCCTCCAAAATAACAAGTCATCCAAAAGTCTGCAAAAGTTCGCCTTATTTATAGGGACACAGCAAGCATTAAAAAAATTCAGGACATTTAAGAAATCATTAATTTCTCAGGCTATAGTTCCACTATTAGTCATCTTTTACATAAAGAGAAGAGAAAAAAAAAAGAAAGAAAAAGCTTATGAGAGGGAAACAGCATATAAAACATGTGAGGGAAAGAACACTTATATATAGTGTGGGAAAACAGGTGAGCCTTTTGCCTACAGTACAAAAACGCTTATTGCTTTAATTCATCTTTCACTCTGCCTTAAATCAGACAATAAAACCACTCGTCTATTTTCAGTGAGAGGAAGATGATAAACTTGTCTCTAAGGAAAATAAACTGGAAATAGAGAGATACATGGCAACTAATTAATTCTCCTGCTTAATACACAGTGAGAGACTATAAAGTTAAATGATGTTATAAAGCAGAGAGGAAAAGCTCCTCAAAGATCCTCTATGAGCATCAGTGGAAAGTCATTTTAAAAATCGGCTGCTTGCCTACCAACCAATCTACATTGTCCAAGGAAATGCCTCTTCAGGTTGTCGCCATGTAAGCCTGCATTATCCATTTAGCATCGAGACACATCTAAAATGACTGCTTGTCCTTAAAAATTAATGAAAAAGGCAAATTTGCTTTCTAGGTGGCAGAGGTTCCTCTCCAGACAACATGAAATTAAAACATTCTCAGACTGACTTATTGAAAAATATCCTAACGATGGAAAAACAAAACCAAACCCCACACATCTCAGTTGAAGCCAGTCAATTATTTTTTCACTATTTCAGTCAATCTCACAAAGGGGAAGACTGAAGACAACCCTATACATTCCACTTAGACGCTAAATGATACTCAGCAACTTGTAATTAACACAGAAAGTGGTACACACTTGTTTGCAACTACGATGTTATCCATAAGAAATATTGCACACATCGCTTCAACACCAGCACATCTGTCCGAGATGGAATAGGAATAATCTTTAACGCTCATCAGGGTACCAAACAAAACACCTGCAAGTTAACTGTCACCCTTCACACCTTGGTATCAATTTTATTAATCGTACTCACATATGGGTCTATTAACAGGCAATACAAACGAGCCTCAAAGCACAACCAGCGGTAAGAAGAGGCATTCAGTTTATGTAAAGCCGTATGGCAAGGTGTAACTATTTTCCTTTCAAATGCATTTGGGGTTTTTTATGTCAAACTTTCACCTCATCTCTAAGGCTAAAGAAGGTCTGAGCAATCTGAAATTGTGCTGGGTGTCTGTGGCAAGAAGGGGCTGCAGGGGTGGCCGCTGTGAGATGTCAGGAGCTGCACTGTGCCAAGCACAGCCAGCACCGCAGCAGACCCTCCACAGGACACAGCTGAGCCCATCAGCCAAGCTTGTAGTGCCTCTGTGAAAACATAGTAAGAAAGGGAAAAATGAAGCATGGCAGTGAGGAGAGTGGCCAAGGTATGAGAAGCAGCCCCGCAGACGCCAAGGTCAGAGAAGGAGGGGAAGGAGGTGCTCCATGTGCTGGAGCAGAGACTCCCCTGCAGCCTCTGGAAGAGACCATGGTGGAGCAGACTGAAAGGTGCAAGAAGACAGGAGCAGCAGAGAAAAACCACTGTGTACTGACTGTAATTCTGCCAGGGGGAATTACCGCCTGGCCTGAAGCCGCTCACTGTATCATCGAAGGGACTGAGCGTAACCTGGTGTGGTACAAGGAAGCAAAGCAGAGGTGTCAGGAGTAGAGGAGTGACGCTGGGCACAGAGAAGGAGGCAGAAAAGGTGTGGGTTTGATGTCTGTCTTTTTGTTTCCCACTACTCAAAATCAGTAATTAAATATTTGAATTGACAATAATTAGGTTAATTTTACCCAAGTCAAGTCTGTTTTTCCCACAACAGCAATCGGTAAGCAATCTCCCTGGCTGTACTTCAGCCAACAAGCTTTATTCTTCCCTCTGCCCCTACCATCTCACCAAGGGCCACAAGTGAGGGGACATGAGCAAGCAGCTGGATGGGAGTTTGGCTGCTAGCCAGGGCTAACCCACCACAGAAATAAAGTTACTTTCTCTTCAAAAAATTAATTAGGCCAGTCTGAATTATGGAGACAAACACTTTGTTGAGAAATTTGCATCTTGCACTCAAAATTGAGTTCATTTGTATAGGTGCAACTGTAACTTAGAAAGGTTGAAGCAACTCTCATGATATTTTTACATTGCATCTAAAGTAACAAGATATTGCTCTTTCACAACTGTTCATAAAAGCTATCTGAAGGAACATTACATGTGGAATTAAGTGCAGCACGCAAAAAAGGGACATTGCATTTACTTTTCACTGCCTCTGCAATATGCAGCCAAAATGTTTTACTGTATTAAGATTATCTCTATTAAGTGATACAAGCAACATTTTCACTCTGGAACCTCAAAGTAGTTATGATACCTTACAATGTACTTCCTAAAGCAAAGCCTATTTACAGATACAGATTTTTGAAACTTTGAAATAGCCAACCCAAGACTATGGAAATAGAAGAAACCTATTCCATTAAACAGATCAAGATGAAGACACACACACTGGTTAAAATGCACAGTTCAAAGCCATCTAATTCCTCAGTGAGAACTGAAAAAATGCCACAAGGAACCTAGCTGCTAACACTTTTATCACAAATCAGCTGAAGTGTTTTACTGCTCTGTAGGTTTTTTTAAGAAACTAATCTTCTCTTGCATTTTTCTAAAGTATGAAGCACTAGTTGATTTTTTTTTTTATGCTTTACATTATGACAGAATTTCAGTGTTCCAGTGTTTTACTGTTTTGTACTGAAGCGCTGACATTGGACTTGAAAGAAGTAAAACTACAGATGGTGTTTTTTAATTCTTATCAAATACAAAACAAATTAAAAAATCATTGATGTTATCTCGGACTGTTCATTCCTTACCTTCTGTTTCTCTCCTGATTCTCATTCTGTTAAGTTTCTTCTGCTGCTCCCTCAAGAGTGCCTGCTGCTGAATCTCTAGAGTCTGGTCATCTTTTGGAGGATCAGGATACATGTGCCTCAAGCCCATACGTGTTTCAGAATCTAGAGTAAGGATACGAAATTTAAATTTTTCCCTAAACCAACATTTCTGAAAAACGTTTTTTAAGAACTAGTTAGAGATGCAAAGTCATTAAAAATATAAAAATAATGGTGACAATGGCCAAAAGGATAAGCCACTTCAGCAAAAATTTCACAGTTTTACTATTTTTATTTTTGTTAATATAAAAAAACGTATTTTCTGATAAAGGAGAAACAAAGTTACACAGAATCATAATTTGCTGGTGGTAAAAAATAAACTTCAGCCTACTTGTAGTAACATCATAACATTAAACACATAAGAAGTTTAAGCAGCAAGGACCAGAAGCTCAGGAAGTAACTCTTGAGTGATAACTCAGCTTTACAATGCCACAATCTGTGTGCACTTGTAGAAGCGGCTACACAAAAAGATCTACACACATACAAAATGCTGACCACAGAGTATGTTGTATACGGGCTGTAGCTGAAAAAAGCCCCATTTCTACCTTTAAATCCTGGTTGGCGCAGAAGATGGAGGAAAAAAACAAGCTTCACTACCTTTTTTAATCAATAACAAGAAGATCTACTTGCCTTTGTATTTAAGTTCATTAAATTCCCTGATATTTTGTATATTGACAGGATCTTGTGCCACCTTTGATGATGGTCGCCTTACTGGAGCCTGTATCCTACGTCTGGCCATCTCAAATATGTCCTTTGGATTCTTCTCTCTCCTCCCACTTGAAAAGTTTGTAAAAAAAGCAGAATATAATTTAACACTATAATATTAATGAGTTGGATGGAAATATAATACTGATAAAGCTCACATTTTATATCCATAAATAAAGCTATCAAAACAGGAAAACAAATCTGAAAGTAGTAACACAGCATGTTGTGTTACAAAAAGTGATAACCTACTTAAAAAAAAACATTCGTACTTTATGGAGTGGAACTAAGACTGATAATCTGATGAGTCTTTTCCAACTAATTAATATGAGTAACTAACACATTTTCGAAGTAAACCAAATTCTTTTTATACATAAAAAGGTTATGATTTTCAAAAAGAAAGAAAGTACTTCCACAGCAGTATGCTATTCATAAGCATATTCAGCAGCAGTAGTACTGCAGTTTACAGGCACAAATTGTGACCTAGGAAAAAGGCAGTAAGATAAAAATCCACCTCAGACATCTGTTTTGGACCATTCTCCAACACAAGAGTACTGCAACTTCCAATTTTACCAGTACAGGCATTCTTACACTAAACTTTAGTAAGATTCTTGGAAAAACTCCACACACAATAGAGGAAAAAAAAAAAAAAGAAAATTGTATATACAAGTTCTATCTTTATATCTTTACTTCACCTATGTATGTTAGCCAACTAATACTAGTTGCTAATACACAGTAGCTTTGATTTCCTGTGCAAAATCTAATTTTTAAAACTGAAGATTAAATTCTTACCGCGTATTTGGTACATCATCATCACTGGCCACATTTAGCAACTGTTCCTGCAGTCGCCTCCCTTCACTATGAAGCTGTTTCCTCATCTCTGATAATTCATTTAAAACATTCTTTCTTTCCTCTGGAATTTAACACAAATATTTTAAAAATAGAAAGTGTCAGAGACACTTTTCTGCCTACCTCATACATGTAAGTTGGAAAAAAAGAAAGAGATAACGAACTGTTAATTAAAACAAGGATTACACAAACACAAGAATCATAGCATTTCATACACCACACGAATACACTGATAGTATAATACTAAGACAGAGAGAACATCCACATAGAAATGTAAACTTTGTAAGGCTATTCCTTTGTAGGCAAGAAAGAGAAGTTACTGAGGACAACTACATTGTAATAGAAAGTGAGCTTGCAATAGAGACAACACCTACCAAGTGCACGCAACTTATTTCTTCTAGCAGGAACAGGTGGAGAAGGAACCCTTGGTTGTGGAAGATCCTAGTGATCATAATGAATATGAAAAGTTAATATGTCGAAGGAAGAAAATATAGCAGACATAAGCACATTTTATTTCCTTATTTTATGTCCAATTTACATTAACTACCACCACTATGAGAAGACAGAATAGTAACCTTGCAGGTTGTTAATGCCTAAGGTTTTATTAAATTTGATCTTTAAATGTATAATCCAAATTACTTTGATAATACCTATAATGCACTATTCAGAGATCTAGACAAAGCTATACCAAGTTCTGCAAAGACAGAAAAAATCCTCCTCCAGAGAATTCTTAATATGTAGGGAAAACAATTTTAAAGAAGGCTTAAAGTCTTAAAACATTTTCTGAAACTGCACTATAAAGTATTTTGCCAAATTACCATTTTCACAGCAAGTTCATTTTCTAAGTATTTAGCCCTGTTCATAGAGACAGGTGGTAAAAAGAACGTTTCCAATAAAAAGTCAGAAGTATAGTCTGAGATTCAAATATCTTAGACAATTATTTAATCTACCCTTCACAGGAGAAATTTATTTTATTAAAAAAAAAAAAAAAAAGTCCCAGGGAAGATTAAATCGAGAGAAAGTGAGTAAGAAGTGAGTGGTCTTGAGACTACAACCACATTCGTGATGCAAAAAAGAAAAAAAAGTGTATTAGGAGTTACAATCTTTTTATACCTTCAAAAAAATTACGATAAAACAGTAATGTCTGTAGCTAGAAATCAACATTAAACTTCATGCCCAAGCTAAGTTCTTCTCTACGTGAATGCAATGATTTGCCAGATTAGATGTAAACTTTCTTATCCTAAACCTTGAGGCCATTAGACCCTGGGTAAGGGTCTGGATGGAGTTTGTACACTCAAAAATGAGATACTGATCTCTACAGAAAATGTACATGCAGAAAGCAAATAGAAGTATCACACCCCAAAAAAAATTCTTCAATACTTTGAATACAATTGAATATTAAATTTCAGAGCTATAAGACAGGATAATATAAAGACTGTCTCCATTTATTTGTGGTATTCCAATAATAAATGGCAAACATTAAAAACCAAGTAGGATTTCATACATTATACTGTCTTAAATAAATCAGTAAATGTTTACTATAAAAATCATACTTGTGCATTGTAAGATGTATGGCTCTCAGCAGAGGGAATTCTTTCTTCTTTTCCTTTTAATTTATTCTGAAGAGCAGGAACAATGGGAGAAGGCTGCCTGGGAGAAGGCTGCCTTGAAAACTGCAGGGAGGAAAAGCAAGATTAAAACTACATTCCTGTAGATACTGAATAAAGTATTATTTTGGAAGAGTTCTGTTAATATTCTTCATTTGACATAAAAATGCTTTATCTATCTTAATAGCATAATTTTTGTATTTAATTTTATTTCAACTTTTAACCACATAAAATTATTGCAAAAATTATTTCACAGTATTTTAATTTCTACCTATAGTAATTTTAATATTTTTTTCTAAAATGTAGGTTTTTAAGTTTATTGTTAAGATGCATATCTCTTTTTCCTCTAAACACATCCATTGTATCTGTCCATTTTAGAGAAATGACATGTAGAAATTTCTAGAAGAGAAAACGTTTAATATTTTACTTAGATTTTGTCCATCAGAATTCTATGTGATGGCCTTCTTACATCATACAGGTCAAAGGAAAATCATGAAATTACAAAACCCACCATTGTTAAAGATGAGCAGTCTTTCAGTCCTCTAAATTACATAACCTTATTTTTATTTGCATTGAATCTCAGCAAAAGCAGGCCACGACACTTCACAGCGGATATAAAAATCAACTATAGTGCAACTTGCTCTTACTTATCTTGGGTTTACTATTTAATGCAAATCTGATCAGCAAGATAAGCTACCACTGAAGTATGTCTGATTTTCCATCAGCTGTTCTCCATGTGTGTATTGTAAGTATTTGTCTAAGCATTCTGTAGCTTGATAAACTAAGAGGGGAACAACACTGAAGGTACAGGTCTAAGAAATCATGCAATTTCCTTAAAATGCAGTTACTTTTTAAAATTAGGAAGAAGCATTTTTATTTTAGAAAGTCACTGAAGCATACCACCTTCTTTTCCTCTTCCTTCTTTTCTTTCTCAAAATATTGTTTAAGTTGTTCAACTTGCTTTTCTTCTTTTTCTTTTATTCTTCTTTCTGCCTCTTTTTGCCTCTCTTCACCTAATCTCATTATTTCTTTATGCTTCCGTCTTTGCTGTAACATAAACGTTATTAGTACATAAAAAAGACTCAACATTATTAAAGTTTTGCTTTTTATTTTCCTTGTGAAGTTAAAATTACACATCAATGCGATTAGTATGAAATGAAAAGCATATTTCATTAGGCTGACTTGGAAAGTTCAAATTAAAAATGTGGATGCCACGCAAATATTAAATGTTTGCACTCTCGGCTCTGCTAACATCATTTAACAGAATTCCTAATAACTTCAATAAACACCAGTTTGTGTCCCCAGATCGGCTGCCAGTTAAGGCTAAACTGTAGGAGTCATTTCCAAAAATTCAGATTCAAACAAAACATACTGCAAACATGCACCATGCTATCACAAGCCCACAGAGAAAATTATCATCCAGTTGCAATTTTAGTCTTGTGTCTGTGAAAAGAAGTATCACCAGTTAGCTTCCTACTCTGTAACAGACCAGCTGTTATCCAGAAGACAAGACTCATCCAACTAACTTGCTCATACTAGGGAAGAGGATCTAGAATATAAGCTAAGTGTTCTGTCTTAGAAATCTTTAAATCCTACATCCTGATTTCATCATCCCACAGAGTACTGAAAGGTTTTCCCATCTCTGATGGCCTTGTGTCCTTTGCCTTGTGTCCTTTTCCTACAATTATTTATGACGTTCAGAATTATGCAAATCCATTCAATTTACCAAACCTGATAAATAAAGTTATTGGGTTTGAATTAAATCACAAGTTTACCTCCATGAAAAGTATTAATTACATTTGCTTGCCATTATTCCAAAACAAGCAGTATTCTTATCTCAAAGATACAACCTGGCCAATCCAAAAAAAGGCTTTACAAAATCTTCCTGTATAGCTATGTTCAGAATACAAATAATTCTATGAAAACTAGATTTAAGAATCTTAACAAAAAAACCCAAACAAAGAAAAAAAAAGGCTGTTTGTGATTGGTTGGGGTTTTTTAATTCACCAGTTTGACCAAGCTTTTTATTGGCTCCACAAACAATTCCCTTTAGAAAAAAAGAGAGCAGCACTATCTATTATAATAAAGCTATACAATTTTTCTTAGAAGAAATAACAGTACTTCTAGACTGTAGCATACCATAAAGAGTGAAAAGAATGTGCTAGTTAATACTGACAATTTTGTACCCCTCCTCTGGCTAATGTAGACCAATTCACAGGACACTTCTCTGTTTACCTCCATAATCTAGAGGACAAATGTTAGAAAGGATTAGTTTAGCATGGAAAAAAAGTCAAGGTATCAAAATACTATACCTCCTCCTCTTTCCTTCTTTGCTCTTCTTGTTCATCTTCATATGCTTTTTGAATTCTCATCCTCTGTTCAGCTAGTCGTTTTTCTTCCTTTTCTTCTTCCATTCTAAGTTTTTCTCGCTCTGCTTCTTCCCTACGTCTCTTCTCTTCAATCTAGAAAATAAAGCAAGGAAGTATTCAACTGTCAATAGCCAGCAACAGCCTGAACTACATTTAGATCATGATGAACTACATTTACCATCATGATCTGCTATGACTCAGTACCTGTTTGTGCAATCAGAGATTGTATGGAAGAACTGAAAAAAACCTAGGGTCAGCCTTAGCATTTCAGCTTCAGAATTCCTTTGAAGTAAAATTATATTTTACAACTTTTTTTTTGGTCCCTCTTTAACAGAATCATCCTCCAGTAGGAACACTAACTATAAATGCTACCAATAGAACTTGAACATTTTATAACACTCTGCTCTGGGTGTACTGGAATGACACTTCTCTTCACTAACTAACTAATGGAAGATGGGAAACTAAAACAAAAGAAGACATAGCAATTATCTTTTTCCTTTCCACAAGTATAATATATTTAGACACAGTGCTGACTTACTGAAGCCAAAGATTTGCCCATTCTTTACTATTTTGGCAGCAGTATACATGGAAAAAAAAAAACCTTGATCTTTTCTTTTAAGGAGATCCACATCAAATGACATTTCTACCATATGACTCTCAAATTTTCTAGGATTTCCTTGATATTTAATTGATTTGATATTTAATTCTTGTAGCATAAGATGACATGCAAAGTGCTATGGTCAGAAGACAAAAGCTGGCAGAAGAACAATCACGTTGTATATACCAAGCAGTAAATACACTGTTATTGCCTCACTGATCACCATTTCATTTTGTTGAACATGCATTTGTATCATACAGACTTCCAAGAACAAACATCTTTGTTTCTTTATGCATGCAAAGTTGTACTGTATGCAGTTTGAGAACTCAATACTGTACAGTTTAGAGAGCTGTACTCGGGGGGGGGGGGGGGGGGGGGGAGAAGAAAAGACAGAATCTAGATTAATGAAACCAGCTATTAATAGCATCACTTTTGTAAGCATTTCTTATGTAAGGCAAACTCTGAGAGACTCAGTAGCATATAGCTCTTAGTACACCTCTTCTGTACAGATTTGGCTATGATTGAGTAAGGTCTTTAGTCATCAGTGATGGTTTACTTTGACTGTAATCCCTCATTTTAAAATATATTTAATCAGATGACAACTGGTTTGTGCATTCACCTGCAGACGAAGGAAGTTCTTGTATGACTCTTGTTGCTTAAGATGCTGTGAAGATGGTGGTTCATTGAACACATTACCTCGAGCAAAAGGAGAGGTCTGTGCAAATTTAAAATCTAGTGGGAGGGAGGGAGAAGTCACACGTAAAAATCAAAGCAAATACAAGACAGCAAGCCAGTGCAAAGAAGCAACAATCTCAGACACTTATTTCAAAAGGTAGCTTATGACAGCCATAATTCAAGGCTATAGCTTAAAACAACAGCTGGGATTACAATTTCTTACATTGTCTGCCTAGAATACTGTCAGGTTTTAACTGCTCAATTAATAACATCCAAGCAAGTTGTCTTTTTACAAAATAACACCTATAAAAGTCATATATTCTACCGTCCAATCTGCAGTTTATTATCTAAAAATGCTACCTGTAAGCTAATTAGAATAGCAAAGATTGAACATTTCATAACTTTACTGCTTGCAATTACTCTGACTTACAACATATAGTTCTGTTGCTTTGGTTTATTCACTCTCCAAAAATGGAACATCCTAACAAACATTTAGATAAAATATCAACAGCTGCTACAAAAAACAAAGCCGAAAACTGGCAAATAAAATTATAAGCAGTCAGAAAATTGACTTCTGCCAGTAAAAGGTGCCTTCCATATTATGAAGTCTGAAGTGTCAGGTCTCCCTTAGCACTAAGTTATGTTTGCATCATAACCACACAGTCCCAAAAGCTCTAGATGGGAGGATTAACTCAGATACCACACAGAACAGGTTTTGCAGAACAGGAACCCTACAGGAAGCAGAGAAGAAAGGAAGTAAAGGACAAGCAGAGTAAGTCATGTTAACTTTTCAGCTGACACAGCATGTTCCTCGTATCGTGTCTGCTCCAAAGGACAGTGCCTCATGGATGTGCAAGAGCCATAGCTCCACTGAGCCAAGACAAACACAGCTGTAGCTTTTCTCATGTTCCCCCTTTACATTTCCCTGTATGGTAACGTACCAGCCCAAGTCAGATGAAAGCAGAACTAACACTTACTCCTATAGGAATGCACATGCTTACTGCTACAGCCTAACCTTAGGAGCATGTGCTTGCATAACGAGTACACTTCGAGGTCAGTACTATTTTCCCTTACATGGAATCACTTTTTGAATCCTTCCAAAAGATAACTAAATCTACATGTGGCTCTTTCAGGATGGATGTAATTCACACCGATATATTCCATGCTGAAAAGCAAAATAAAGTTTATATACCATTTGAAAAGGCATGGACACAAGACAGACAAATTACTATGGAAGATATCAAGGAATTAACATACTGTGTACCAGCTACTATCCTGCAAATTCCTCTTTTAATGGGGCCGTGTACAAAAAAAGACCACACAAACCCAAACAAAACAAAACCCAACTAACTAAAAGTACCAAAACCTACACAAAGCCACTTTACTGCCTGACTAATCAAATGGAATGTGCAAGAACATAAAGTTCCCATCACTGATCTGCACCATGTCTTGACCCTGAAGTAAGAGTAAGTGATCTAAGCCGGGGGGGGGGGGTGGGGGTGGGGGGGTGTCATTGCTATTCTGCATTATTACTTTATTGGCCTTCCCTGTTTCACTTCGTACTAAATGGTTAAATATACACTGTATTAGGGAGAAAAGAACTAGAGGGGAGGTCAGAAGGAACTAAGTAAGTTGATTATACAGCCAGTGGTGTCAGGACATTGGATTGCAATCATGCAAAGTAGATCCATGCCCCAAGTAGCATGTAATTCTTTATACAGACATTGCAACAGTTCAGACAGAAGAAAGAAAAGCAGCATCTAAGCTGACTTGAGGGGACCACCACTTATCCCGGCCTTTGCCCATCCCAGACCAGGGACAGGTCTGGAGTACCACAGCCCTCTCATTTAGATGTCTCACAAAAGTAAGAGAATGCTGCACTAGTTTTTGAATAGGAAAATAAAATCCCTAAAGTTCAGAGGCTGTGCACAGGGCTGCCAATGTACCCAATTGACCTGTAACTTTTGAGAACTTGTTAACCTAGTTACTGTATCAATTTCACCTTAACCTGTAACATCATACACCTGCAGACCCTCCTCCTTTTATTCCATGTTCTTTCTTACTAAGCAGTTGTATTTTACTGTCATTTAAAAGTAAAACAAATATGTATGAAGATTTTATTAGGTAACATTGAATCTGGAAAACTAATGTTCCAATCCTGACTGTTCAGTGCTAAAACAGTTATTAGTTATCATTACTGACAAGATAGATAAGAAAATACATTTTCAGCGCACACTGTGACAGCAAGAAAGAAGTGTGGGAAAGAAGCATGATACTGACTGTGCAGGTAGAGAGCACTAACACCATCATAGAACTACTAGAAAGGAGTGAAGAAACTAGAGAATTCTGATCAATAAGACCTATAAATAATTAAGAGCTGTAATAGAGGATTCTTAAAAACCTGCTATTTTATTTGTAGACGCTTCTGTGTTCTCAGGTCTTGAGGAGGCCAAACTTAGGTCAACAGATACAACAGCCCTTTTATCTTGATTTAGTCTTGCCTCTGGATTACGATATGCATCTTCATTTTGCTTGTGCATCATATTCAAGTCCGCTGAAGGAGAGAGGAAATAACCGTATATAAGATTTTATTCTCATAAAAGGCACGTTCACCATAGATTCTCAAATATACAGGGATTTTTGAGCAGACTCCAGGACTTTTCCTGGGCATACCAGCTACAGGAACAAAAAATTTAAGCAAAGACAAGAATATAGAAGCTATAGGTGAAATACTAGTCATTAGGAATTCATTGATTAAAAGATTTATTTGGTTGGTTTTCTTCTGCCAGGAATGATTCTTCACAGCAAACCTTCCCTCTACCCTGCCTGAAAATGCTATGAAAAGGAAAGATAAAGGGCTCAAAGACAAAAATAACTGGCAAGTCTGTATTGACAAGCATGTATTTCGAAGCCACCCCTTCTTCTATTTCCTTAAAGCTGCAAAATACTTCCGAGTTTAGTATTGGTTATTTTAAGTACTGAATCTCTACTTGATCACTATTAAGGGCAATAAGCACAACTGAACCATTAAAGTGTATTTTGGTCTTCATGTCTTTAGTGATAATCCAGGTGCAGATTTCTGTATGTAAGCAAAACATTATGCAACATTTTCACCAAAATGTACATGGTGCCTCCGAGTTACCATAAAAATCCTGATCAAAGATGTTAATTTCAGCTTATTTTTAAGTGTTACAGTACTACACCTAGAAAGCATGTTATGTTTCACAACACTTGTCCTATAGCTTGTCCATCATGCTGCTAAACTATGGTGGCAAAAATAACTTTACATGTGTAATTCTGGAAAACAGGCTAAGAAACATCTTTCTCCTGGTTCCTCATTTACAGATGGAGACAAGCATCTCAGCAGCTATACCTAGAGCTCAGGCTAATATGATACACCTACATTTTCCTCTGACCCACTCTACTTACACCATTGAAAAGCCTAGGAAAAGAAGCCAGAAACTTAAATGCAGTGTCTAGTTAGGCAGTGTGAACACCTCAGTCTGCTCTGGGGATAAACACAAGCTTGGATCCTCAACCAAGCTTCTACCTTTATTATTTGGGCACACAATCTTCAAAAAAGCATTTAAAATTTATCCCCTACCCTCAAACTACACTATGGAATTCAGCTGTACGTCACTCAGCTGTCATGAAACTGGAACTAATTATTCATACATAAACTGTTATCCCGTAAGTGTTCCATGCTTTGAACATTCTTCAATATTTTATTACCAGGAGACATATTTTAAAGATATAATCAGAATTCAACATGATATTCAAATAAACAATAGAATAAATTTGTTTCACATTAGAAAGCAATAGTTCTAAAACTGTAAGATTCACTCAGTTAGATGCTAAAGGCAAGAATGAAGGAGCTAGCATAGGCCAAGGTTTTGAAATATACAAATCTTACTGTGCTTACCAAGTACTATTTTTATTTTAGATAAGCAATTCCTGTAAAGTTCACAAGGAACCAGGACCAGGAATTTGAGGTTTAATCTTGCATCTCTCTCTGAACTACTGGAGAGGTGAATGAACAACTTTCCAGATCATAGCTACTTCCCAGCTCACTACTCCCATCTTTTATGAAATAGCACTTGGAGAAAAATAAACCTTAAAAAACGTTACTGCTGACTGCTATCTATATAGCCACTTACCAGCAGTGTTACTTGGGGAAATTTAAATATTCCACTTAGCTTTATATATTTATTCAAATATGCTTCCATTTTCCATGGCACAAGCTTTCTAAGGCAATAAAAGTTATTTCAAACAAGAAAAACAATAAAAAAACCTTGTTCCTGAAAAAGTTTAAATAAGTCTTCACAACAGACTTTAGCATGTTTGTACTGTAGATGACTCTACCAGCTTGTTTTCCTCCTTCTCCCTTTAAGTGAAGACGTAATCTTACAGTACACTTGACATATCCTGTGTTTCCCATTTTGTTCAAATTGTAGTCTTCAAATCATTCTACAGAAATAAAAATAATCACTAACTCCAATATTTCTAGCATGCATCTGCTTGAAACAGGTGTACCTATTTGTCAATAAAAAATCTGACAATAAAATTTGTCAAAAATACCAGTGTTGCAAAACAAGGACTAACATCTGAACAGAGTCCTTACAAGAGCAAGAAAACATCTATGTTGAAAAGGCAACCCATAATTTTTTCAAACATACTTATCAGATTTCCTTCTGCATCTCTGAGAGGAGCCCCACCACCACCTTTTCCCCAGGGGTTGTAATTCCTCATTTCTGCTTCTAACTTGGCTTCATAGCGTTCCTTCTGCTCTCTCTCTTGTCTGCGTTGTTCCTCCCTCTCTCTTATCTAAAGATAAATAAACCAAAGTCAGTTGCATAAAATAACACATTAAGTATAACTTTAATAAAAAGTTAACAGAGAAAGCTGAATGCTATCATTCCCCCACTCCCCGATCCGTATCAAGTGAATCACAAACATTTCACTGTCTGTTCTGCAGACAGTGCATTTAATTGTCAAAACATGCACATCCAGTTGTGCATAATCACAGAGAAACATACAGACACAAATTGTAAGACTTCCAAGTTCTAGAAATGTTCACATCTGAGACTTGCAGTAGATCAGAAATCCTGTATCTTTGGATCTTTGATGCAAAAGTTTATACTGCCTGAAAATTGAAGACAAAATTCTACAACACTACAGCACTCACTTCTCTCAACCTGGTATGCTTTGCTGAGCCAAAACTTCAGACTAGAGATGACATAAGATAAAGACAGACTCCCAACGATAAATGCCTTAATAGAATGCTATGCAATCCTATAACCATTCATGAAACAATTTTCTGCAGTAATACATGATGATGTATGCAAACAACACGTAACTGTTCATTTGCTTTGTTCTTCCTTTTCTTCAATATCAGGTTAAATTTATAACTAAGTTTCCCAATAACTTAATGTAGCATTTATAAAGAGAACAGCTGTTAAAGGAAGTCCATCTTCTAGTCAAAGCTTTTAAAACATTAATTTACTATTTATGTAGCTGAAATATATTACTGTATTTTTCTTATTTGTTTCTTCTGTGCACTTGATGAACATTTCCCTTTACCAAGCAGTTAGACAATTATACAATGAGTCGATACAAAGACCCATCTAGCCTCCCCTTTGACTGTTTACAAAAATGGTCCACCCGGTTTGTCTATAGGAAAGAAAAAGCAGAATAGCTTCTGTTTGCTTTCAACTGTGAGCAGCATAGTATCTTTGACAGACTGTATTGTGCCACATTTATTAAACCTTCATGTCAAATTGTGCAGTCTCTAATATGGCAAGATAAAATTTACTACAGTGAGAAAATACGCTCAGAGAAGCCCAAGTGCAGTATCAGACACTATTCCTAAATGTTTATTTTATTCTTAGTTTGACCTAGATTGGCAGCCACTCCTTTATCCCTATGCACAGTCATTACTAGAATTAGAATATTTTTATAGCTAGATATAGAACTAGAATTATTTTTGTAATTATTTACCTCCACTGAAGAAATACATAAAGAAGAATAAGATAAGAAAATGTTAGTGCCTCTGAACTGGGTTCTAGCAAAACCTCTTCTGAAATAACATGTCTTATCCTGGTCAAATACATTTTATAAATATAAACTCCTACAAGGTGCAGCAGCGAAAGGCCACTAAAATGAGTAGGAGACTAGGACATCTACTGGAGACTCAAGAAATTTGTCTAGTCTGTCAAAAAAGAAGCTGAAAAAAGGCAAGACACCACCTACAAACACTCTAGAAGTAAACATTATGGAAGCTTTTGAGAATTAGTATCCAAATGATCATGAAGAACTTACTGAAATTAGAGTGTTCCTAATGATTACAGCAATAATGCTCAAAAGCAATCTTTCAATAGGAGTATCAGAGCAATACAACCCATTGCTTTAAAGATGCAGGTTCTTACGTTTATGAAAATAATTATATAAAAATCCATGCCTGCAAAGTAATCTGTTTGCTGTCAGTCTTAACATTCTCTCAGCCTCTGACAAAACAAATTAAAGAGCTTAAAGTCTACCTGAAGACCTAAACTGAGCTAAAGCAGGGGTAGAGGAACGGAAAGAAGTGATCAAGGGAGGGAGAGTTAAGAAAGCTTTTTAATTGTAAACTAAATAAAAATATTTGAAAGACTACAACAGTTACAATCATTACATGTTAAAAAGTAAAAAAGAAAGTGTCAGAAGCTTTATCACTCCGTACCTGCTGTCGCAATTCTTGTATGTAAGATAATGTTGCCTCTTTGGAAGGCTTTGGTTTTATTCCAGGAAACACTTCTATGCTTCTTTGTCTGTCTCCTGTATCCCTCTGTCCAACGTTACTTCTGAATTAGCAAACCACACATATAAAAGAAAAAACATCATAGGGTCCAGGGGTGTGCATGCATGTGTTTAAAGAAACAAAAAACCCTGCCTGAAATATTTAAGAGCTGTTGTTTTCCACAGCTTGGCAGTTTATGTTCTCAAACACCTCCATAAATCCATATAAAAACAGGAGTTCACTGAATTATTAAGATAGAAATTCTTAATTAGAAGTTTGAAGAATTGTCTTTAACACACTTTATTTCAAAAGGCCTATCTATTGTTGGCAAAATAACCCCAACAGGAGGAGTGTATCAATACAGATAAATACAAAGAATATGAATATGCACAACACTTACACAGATTGCTCTACTGGGGCTTGGGTTAAATGAGGATCC
The DNA here is from genome assembly GCF_963210335.1 of Falco punctatus. Lineage (NCBI taxonomy): Eukaryota > Metazoa > Chordata > Aves > Falconiformes > Falconidae > Falco > Falco punctatus. The sequence goes on from NC_137582.1 coordinate 43,015,901, forward strand.
AGATTAGGTGTGGGTTGCATTCCCATCACACCTGTACCACCTAGACAGTAAAAAAAAAAAAAAAATTGAACGCTCAGCTATAAGCATTTGCCATTACTTAAAAGAATAGAGCTCACTGCTCAAACTCTGTGACTGTAGAATTACAAACAGGACTCTCAAATTTACTACAAACTTAGCTAATCCTTAACACCCTCTAGACCAAGAAATACAATGCCAAGGTACAAACCTATTTCTTAAATTCAACTAAATCCCTTAAAAATTTACAAATGTCTTCATTAACATATTCTACAATGAACTAAGAAATAATGCACTTAATGTAACATTTGCCCTCATGCTTTCCAAATGTGTCGCCTATTGTAAGGCCAGCCCCATGGCCTCCTACAGAAATGCAGTGCGTTTGGCATCTGTACTCTTACTGACATGGGGCCTGCAGCATCCTGCCACAGCAGGGCTTGGCATGACCGTGCATAGTACTGCTTGTGTTCGAGACAGTAAAAGATGCATCTCTAAAACAATTTCACACTTTCAAATTTTAAGCATTAGCAATATTCCAGTTTGTGACAACAAGCTTTAAGACAACCTAACTCTCGTATGTGAATTTTAGGTATTAGTTTCTTTAGTACTCTGTAAACTGTAAGCCATTTTACCTTAGAGGTTATATTGATACAAGGGTAAAAAAAACCAAACACACGCAACAACAAAATAGAATGCCAAGAAAAAACAAATCAGCACCCACCCCCCCACCCCAAAAAAAAAGCCACCACCACCTCCAAACACCCCATCCACCCACCCCCAAACCCCAAAACTTCTATGAGTTAGAACTGTGGACTGAAAATAAGATTACAAAGAAAAAGTAAAAAAGGTGCCTGGAATTATTTAAAACCAAAACAAAACAAAAAAGTCTTAAACCATAAGCTACTACATTTCAAGATAGTAAGAAATCTACACTGTGGAAAAAGATAATACTCTAAAAACTTCTGCTCTTAAATCTCTAGCATTCCTAAAATTCCTCAGTGGATACCAATCTTAATCAAATCAGTCATACAAGAGTTATTATTGCAAGTTCTACAAAGATAGCACAACTTCTTAAAAGTATTTCTGCTTTTTTGAGGGAAAAGCAGGAAAACACAAAACCACACAATCGAGTCCCTCCACACCCATCACAGTTGTTTCACTCATGAAATCAAGAAGCAGCAGTCAAAGGGTAGATAAAAAAAGAGTTCTTAAAGTTTGATTACTTCATACAGTTTCTTTAAAAATATTTAACATTATATCTGAAATTGTAACAACACCTAAACATGTAATCAATTATATGATTTAAGCAATTATAGAAAATAATGGTTTGATTATCAAAACTATAAAGAAAATTATGTAGGAGGAGTAATGGCTAAGTAGCTGAGACTAGAGCTTGTTCAAGCAATGAACAAGATTTCTGGAAGCCGTAGCCACTACTGCAGCTGAAGAAACCTACTTCATTCAAAACCAGTACTGGAAAAAAGCCTACTTTTCAATACAGATTAAGAAATGGATTTCAAGTGCTGTTATTAGTTCTACATTATTCATCATTTAACCAGATTAAAAGCAGTCATCCGAGTCATTCTAACCACCAATCCACCTAAATTCATCAACTTACAACATGCAAGATTGGGATCCAATGGATTCCTAACCCCGTAGAAGTAATATGCATCATCATAAGGCGTTCTACAGTTGTCTGTCAAAACTGGTGGTGGAGGCGGTGGCATTGGTGCAAGCCTTAAAGAAAAAAGGAACATGTTTTGTTGTACAACTGAAAAGAGATCATCAAAAGGAAAAAGGGAAGGAGGGAGGTAGGGAAGGGGCTGGGGGCAGAGGGGAGAATTCTCTATGAGAAAATTCTAGAATTAGCTCACTCCAAGACCTCTCATTACTGCCATACAGGAATAATATACAGTAAGCCTCAGTAGGGACTTAACCTTCCCTTATGGAGCAGTACATGAACCCACGCTATTCCAGAGATCCAAAGAACATAAACCAGGCATGGCTTCTTTAACTGGTTCAGTTAATGATACTTACTGGTCACATCAGTAACAGTAAATAAAACAACCCAAGGACTAGTCTCTGGTCAAAGGGCAAGTGGCACGGCACAGCTTCAGCCACATGCCTGAAGCTCCTTCTCCCTCTCTCTCGTTTAGTCTCAGTCACAGTCTAGTGGAAGCTGTTGATGCCTACACTGCATTCCCGACATTAGCCCAGGGAAATCACTTAAGTGATAGGGGCCAAACTCATGCCACGCCAGCCTTCTAACAATACGGACACTGCTGGGCATGTGCCCAAGCATTCTTGGAACATGGTTCAATATTGCAGGCATGGACACAACTTCTACGGCATGAACCTTATTCTACATAAACATCCACTAAGAGAGACTGTCTTCACAGATAATCCAGCCTCCCTAGAGTTTTCAAAATAAACTGTAAAGAAATAGACCCTAAAAATTTATTTCGGCGCATAATAGTTTAGTTTTCTGTTAATTGTCAAAATTCTATTTTGACCTTCATCGGTTCCTTCGAGAAGGATCAATAGCAGGACTGAACTCTACCTTCACAGTAGTAACATGCTTAACAACAATCTTATTTAAGATGCAAAATGAACATGATGGTGAAGCACCTGGGAGCTGCTATTTCACCAAGAGTGCTGGCTAGCCCCCTGTGAAAGTCTTCATTCACTGGAGAGGCTGAGGAGATGGGCACTGGAGTTCGGAAAGCCACACTAGGCCTTTCAGGAGGTACTTTCACTTCAGAAGTTCTCGCTGTCAAGCCAAACTGCTTCAATCTATTTAGCTGAAGGGAAAAAAAATAGAAAAAGAGACAAAACCCAAAACGGTTACTTTGCTAGTAATAGGAATCATCCTGAACCTCCATTTAGGTTGTGTTAAACACTTCACTGGGTCCCGACCAGCTATTCAAATTCCTGTGCGGGTTTTTCTCCTAAGGAATTATGGGAAGTCTAATAAACATGCTAGAATTCCTTGTAGTATCACAGACTTACAAAAACCAACCTCTATGGCAGGTTTCAGGAAATACATGGTTCTAGTTATTGACCAGAAAAGATATTTCCCCAGTTGTCTGTAGTACAGGTTATTGACAGCTGCCAGTTTCCTGCATGGACAGCATTCTCATACTATGCATAGGAAAAGTTTCTGAAATCCCTCCCCACCACTCCAAGATTAAACTAGCTCATAATCAGTAAAAACTAAAATCAAACACATACTGAGACTTTTTACAATAAACATTTCCTTGCAATACCATCATTTTATTTTTTAAGTTCTTGTATTAAATTTTTCAGCCACAACAATTACAAAATTTTGGGGGTTTTCTTTTTAAAATGAAAGTATCAAATGTTTATTGATAAACAGCAGCCTCAGAAGAAAGTCGAAGGCAACATGCAAATAATGCAAAGACATGCAAGTCAGTTTCAGAACTATCCTATCACACCCAGAAAGCCCTTACACCAGATGCTCTGCATCAGTATTTTAATGTTTAAGTGAGTCAGTATAATAGAGATCAGAAAAAAATAATTACGCATTGTAAAACTAAAACAGATTGTTTCTGAATGTACTGGTCCTAACATTGTAGTACGTCAATTAACATGCATTCAAAGTAACACCAGCAATCACTGAATATCTAATATCTAACATTAAACCATATACCCTACAATACAGAAGTATTTCAGCAAAATATTAAATCTTTACCTCCTTATCACTTAGCTGCAAGACAGTACATACAAGGCAGTTAGCACTAAACCATGAACTACAGTGGTAAGATTAAAATTCTCAGAACCTACTAAACATGAGCATTTATTTATAACAATTAACTTCAAATATCTACCTATGAATACAAAAATAGGTAACAGATATAAGCTACAGCAATTAAATTATAAAGCAGTCTATAGACTTTTTTTATTTGTCTTTTCAAATCCAGTGTCTTCAGCAGAAGATTTAAAACAGCTTTTCTCACTACAAGTTTAATGTGAACTGCTCCCGAAGTGCCCCAAGGATTTCAGCTCTGTAGCTAATTTCAGATGTGACTATGGTAACTCAGTTCATCCTGGGGATTGTTTTATTTTAAACAAGCAGCATATACAACAGTCTACATTTCTAGGTTCTTAATCAGGCATTGCTATTTAACCAACCTGTAATTAATCAAGAAATCCACCTAATTAGAATCTCTTCCTGAGAGGCAATTTAAAGCTAACAGTGACTGATGCTTAATGAATGTAGCAATTCTACTAATTGAAGGCTTTCAGCTAAATGAATGGTTTTAAAACATTATACATGCCCTAGACTTCCTCTGGAAATAATTTTGTTCCTGCAACAGGCACTTTTCAGTCTCTGACCGAGATGTGTACAGTATATAGAGTACTGCAGCACAGCATGCTTCTGCCTAGTGAGCTTTGATTAGACATAACTGTTTACGCTGACCTTGCAGCCTGCTGCGCCAGAAAAGCCGGCATCCTCTGCTCAGTTTTTCCTCTTTTCCTGCCTGGCTCCCAGCCGTACACTCAATCCCTCTCCCCTTCACCATCTGAATCCCTAATCAGCAACCTTTCTAAGCCAACTAAAGCAGCAAAAATTATTCAGACTTTTGCCAGTTTACCAAGCTGAATTAGTTCACAGGAGGGATCAAACAAGCATTACAGATACTTTAAGCAGAGGGCAGGAACATGCAGCCAGATCACCCATCAGCATTCCCCCTCCCCATTTAGAAGGAAGAATTTTGTTTCAGCTTCATTGCTTATCTACATGTGTTCTCATTCTCCTGCCTCACAGGCTGACTAATAGCATCTTACAGCTATTCATTCATGCTCAATTTCTAGAAAGTAAGAACTCCTTTCCCCTCTGCTGAACTCTCCAGAAACGGCACAACTTTCTGCATTGTAGCCTCCTTGAAAAAGCAGCACCGTTTGTACCTTAAAGTAGTAACCAGTTAAATTCATAACCAGTTTATTCCTGCTTGAGAAAGTTACCTGTCCTACATCTCCAACAGCAGATCTCTACTGCACTCAAGATGCAATGGCTTCAGGCACTTAGCAAACACGCGCAAATCCTACTAGTTCTGTGACAATCAGTCTGCTTGTAATGTTACTAGCGCCGACAATCTACTCCATATATGCTAATCAAACTTCTTAGTACAATAATCACCTCACCAAGGAAGTAGAAACAGTAGTAACTCTGCATTAAGTCTTACAAGCAGCACAATATTAAACATCTGGCGTTTTACAAAACCCCATAAAAAATGCTTGTAATCCTGAACGCTACATTTGGCAGTTTTTTTAAAAAAGAATTACAAATCTGAAATTAAAAATTGCTACAAGGAGATCAACTTGGTTGCAAAACAACTGGATTTTTTTTTTAACTGAAAAAGAGCAAAAACTTTCTGCAGCATACTTAACATTCCAAAAGAAAGGTTACTAATGTTTGCATGTACAGGCTACCACTGAACACTGTTTTTTCCATGAGACACACTGCTTGTACAAAATTTCCACTTGGTCACAGCAAAAGAAAACATTTGGTAACTTCCATGAAAATATTTTCCTCTTAAGCTTTTGAAAGCATGTGTAATTAGTTACAACCTTAAAATCCTTGACTTCAATTTGATTCTATGATAAAGCCCTATTAGAAAAAACCCACAACATTTATCATCCTATAAAAGTCCCACACAGTTTTGTGACTGAGGAACCACACTGTACATGTAATAAAAAAAAAAAAGTCTATATAGGTGGAAAAAAAACCCCAAGTTCCTTACCATCTTTTCTGGGTCTTGAACTCCCGAAGCAGCAACTGAGAGCCCAAGTTCCTTCTCACTGGTTTTAAGAAACAAAACAAAAAAAGGATCAAATCAGAAAGCAGTAACAATTATACTCATTCTTTCAAAGCACAGACCTCATAACTCTGTATTTAAAATAAATCTGAAAATACATGACAACCAAAGACATGATTCCACTTGATTTTTTCTGGAATCAGGGAAGACTGATACTTTATATTTATTTGTAAACAAACAGAACACTTGAGAAGTATCTGGCTATCATCTATTCCACCTAACAAAAAACAACTACTATAAAGGACAAACCACCACATTGCTTTTTACTACAACCTTTCAGGATACTTCTTAAAAATTGATCTTTATTCATGATACAGCAAGAAGTTTATAATAAACATAGTGAAATGAATGATTCAAAAGTACAGCAATAAGTACTATATTGTAATTTCAGGGCTCAGGCTTGTTCAGCATGTACAATTTTTCACCACGGTGAAACCATCAACAGTAATTTTTTTTATTTCCTTATCCCTTCACTAATATCACTGTGTGTCTTTATGCATCCATACTATCATTCAGCACACAGCTACTAATAGGTAAGCAAGAAATTAATATTTTATTATTATGCATAAGCCAGATGCTCATGTGCTTTTAAAGTGACAGGTTACTTTCCTAAACTGGAAGACAAAACAAGATTAATTTTCAACTTTGCAAAGTAATTAGACACTCCTGTACCAGCAAAAAAGGCAATTTCAGTTAGAGCTTCTTTACCCACAAGGAACTAAATTTTTTAAAAATTAAAAAAATCTGTTTTTTTCCTTTGTTCCACTGAAAGCTGGTGGGTTTGTTTATTAAAAATTAAAAGGTCTCATGCCAATGAGCTTAATTGGAAACAGTATTACCTAGCTAGCTGGAATTCCTCAGCTGAATGAAAATTATTCTTACTACACTGAATTCATGAAATTCCTTTATATTTCAGCCATTATATTTTAAAAATATAGTAACTATCCATTACCGTCTCCTATTTCGCTGTTGCTCTGCCATCTGTTCTATTAGTTCTTGCCTGTATTTCTCTTTTTTCCTTTGGAGATGTTCTGGGTCCTGACAGCCTAATGGAAATGACCACACATCTGCATAAATGCTCCACACAATGCACAAAAAGTATGGGACAAAAGCATTGCATTTCAGTCAATTTAAAACATGAAACACAGGAGAGTATATGATCTGGGAATGTGAGTAAGAACTCTTCATCTTTAATGACAAAAAGACCCCAAAAAACTAGTCTTAATATGCAGTTTGTTTGGAACATGATGATCAAAAACTACTAAAATTTTCATTACTATTTTCCTAGTTTGCCTGTTTTTTTATAGTCAGGAAGCTACAAATTTCAAAGAAATGTGATACAACAGCAACTAAAAAAAGTTACTTAACCCCACACACACACACTCAACTAAGGAAGATACACTATGGCATTCCAAAATTACAAGGCACTGCTCTGGGTGAAAATGAAAATTAAAATAGAAGAGAGTTAAACCCACAGGGAGGAAAGCAAATTGCTCCACGTTTAGGATAGTTCCCATGGCTACTGAGAATTACATATATAAATCTGTCAGTATTTTGCTAAAAGAACACAGCGATAACATCTCACGTGGATTTTGAGGAACTCAAAAAAACTTTTAACTTGTAGCAGTTCTGCCACAATAAGCATGGAGCCTTCTATTATTTTAAAACAAAAAACCCCATCACCACCACTTTCTATATAGTATGACTATCAGACACAGGGACTCCTAACATATTTCCATACACAAAGTCACTGTAGATCTCCAGTGAAGCAGACCTGAACAATAAACTGAAGAAAGCTGCAAACAAACTAAACCAACCACCACTCAGGAGGCATGACTGACTGAATTTTTTATTCAATTATTGTGCTAGGGCTGTCAAGTGACTAAAATTTCAAAATAACCTCATGGTCTCTGATTTTTGGGACTATGAAACCACTTCTCATTTCCAAAAATTTCAAGTTTTAATCCACTTAATCTTTATATGACACAGTTAACAATATTCTGCTCCTAACCAGGACTGCTAGGAATACAAATTCACAGCTTCATGTACTCAAGTTACTACAAACAAGATGACTGAACACATCAGAGCCACTGACCATTACAACACCACTGGTTTAATACTGCCTTTAAACAGTTCCAAAAAATTTACCTGCCACATACAGCACTGAAGATCAGGTAAGTTCAAAAGTAAAAATATAGAAATTATTCTGACAACAGTTAGTCAATTTTTCCACAATTCAAATCTAGCTTGCCTTCAAAGGCTCCCATTTGAAGAACTACTACAGATCTTTTAGTCTTGCCTCGTAATTTTCTGACTTTTTTCTGAATTTAACTAGGAATGCTGTTTTTAACAGTATTTCTCTCTGCTATGCTCAATAATAATGCTCTCTGCTAAATTTTATGGCTCTATTTAAGCAGTAAAAGATGATCACAATAATTTGATCTTGCACAAGGTTGTGAACAGGACCATTTCCATCTAAGAATAAACTTGGGCTCTTCAAAATTAGTTAGAAAGATGAGTTACATTAAGGGGAACAAGGAATAGTTTTCCTTTTTTATTTTCTCTATGTAATTAATATTTATTTACCAGCCTTGGGAACAACTAGCACAAAGAAAAAGCTAATTTTTCAGGTTTTTACTTAATCCCAAAGAAAAGTAAAATACACAAAGAAAGGCTCACTCAGTTCATTAGTTCGGTTTTTATACATACCAAGAACAAGGCCTGTTGTATACGGTATTTCAGCTGCACGCTTGGCCAGTTCGTTAGCTGAAGCACTAATTTGTACCCGATTTCTGGCAAAGACAAAAAAGAAAATGGAAAGATCAAACTTGAGAATTACTTGCAATCTGTGTGAAACATGATAGATGCACTTACATCACTAAGTGATACATTTATGACAAACAGCTTTCCTGAAATCCAAAGAAATACGCAAGCAAAAGAAGAAATGGCCTGAAAAAAAGGTGCTTCTCAGAGTTCTCATTTGCCTGTAGTTTCTGAAGCAATCAGAAACACTCGTTGAGCACTTTGACAGTCTGAGTGGTGCCAGTCAGGAGTTTATATAAGGGCTTTACAAGTGTTCTGCTTCTGCCTCATCCACTTAGATCACTTCAGGACTTGTAAAATCACGACAAGAAGGAAAAAAAGGAATTGTACAACTATCAAAAAAGGATTCCATGTCATTCTAACCATTAAGTCTTCAGCTGGAGAATACGTGAACTATTGCTTCAAAAAGAGAACCGGCATGCAAGCTTTAGTAACTGTTCTCAAAGGAAACATGGTTTTCTTGTTCTACTGCATCCTAGCTGCAGGAAAAACTATCAGCCATTTCAGACACGATACTTGTCTTTCAAACATTCTCCTTTAACTATGAATTTGTAGTGCAGTTATCAAAAAAATAAACTGCATACCACACCTAGAATTTCCAGTTCTTGAGGTCTGCTGCACACATGCTTTCTCCTTTAATTCATCTCTATGATCTGCAGGTAGATCTCTTACGATTCCATCCAGATAGGGCCTTAAAAAAAACAGAAAACATTCAGCTGTGCTTGCCTAAAAACATCCAATCTGAAATGGAAGGTCCAGCAGTTTTGCACAAAAGGAGTCTCAGCCTGATTGCACACTGGACAGCAGAACCAGTTCTGAAAATATTACACAAAATTTCTAGAAATAATTCACTTTGCTAGCATTTGTCAAGGCAGCTCTCTCTCTGGACTTGAATTTCCAAGCTTGCTTTCATGCAGCCTTTATCTATTGAGTCTGTTTAAGAGTTTTGAAAGCTGAAGCGCATCCAGCATTCACACTGCATTAACTGAAACAGATCTTGCTGCTCTTAATCCCCAGGAGCCAAAGTTTGTAACAGGTTTCAGCACACAGCTAATGGGCAAATCTGGTGAAACAGTTAATTCAGATATGAAAAGCTTCTTTAATGACAACCTATCCTTCACTGTACACCTGATACCATTTAAAAGAAAGAGGTAGCTTTTGATCAAGATGAAAGACAGGTAACATGGTGAATACAAAAATTCAGAATTCAGGATACAAAAATTCTAATCATCTACATATGAAGTAATGTAATTGAAGCTTCAAGTAATTTCAAAGATTCCAAAAATTTATGTACACAAGGGAGCCTTTCCTGACAAGATCTGGGGTTGTTGAATTTACAGGCTTTTCCTGCATTGCAAATTAACTACTTTTTAATAAGAACTTCAAGATACCTTGATAAAATAAGGCAAGAATAGACAGGTATTCAATGAAAAAGATAGTACCTAACAGATGCTAACAAAGTTATATATTTTCCAGAGCTGGACAAAGCCATGGACTTCCTATTAAGCACACCAAAAAAATACTAGGTAAGCATAGAAAAAACCTCATCTGATTCTTTTACGTAAAAAGATCCAAAGCTCTGTTCATCTCTGTAATTTAAATAAAAGCCCATAATCAAAGGCAAAAGGATGCAAGCAGATTATTAAACAGTGATTTGGCATCTTAACCATCTACAAGAACAACATCCATCTTTCTGGCATAACATGACCTTCTTTCATGATCAAGGTATCTTTTTGATAACAATCAATCTGCTACTTACAGTGCTGGTCACATAAGACTGAAACACAGTCAGGAATAGAAAGCCTAGTCCACAGCATGATGAAAGGATGCAGGGAAGAAGCAAAGAAACAAACCTTGGGATTCAAGAGGTGACCCTTTTTGTAAAAAGCAGCAAGCTTAGCATGGCAGGCCCTGACATGTTAGCCCAAATCAGTCAAGAAGCTGTATCCTATTCGCAGGACAGACCTGGCTGCTGGGAATGGACTAAAGCATTCCACTTGTAAGAACCAGAACATTTCGCACTTCCTCTCACCATTTTTATTTGCTGAAATATGTCACAGTCCTTGCAGCTCCGTCAAAACAGAAACCTTCTGAAAAGTCCCATTACAAACACCTGCCTCTCCAAACTAATAAAGTTCATTTTAAAACATAAAAACTTTACTATAGCAAACAAAAACATTGCCCCTTATGCATTTAGCTTCTGTCATGAATCAAATGTGTTCTGGAAAAGTTGACTTTGCCTGAAATTTAGAAAAAAATGCTCACTCTTCAGAAGCTAAGCTGTCAGTAACTAACAGATGCACTTCTCCTTCCTGAAGAAAGGCTGAATATAGTTCATAAAAGGTAAAGCAGAAAAAAAGTAATAGATTACAAAGCACATTTAATAAAAAAAGGTAACTGTCAATAAAAATTCAGCAAAGTAGAAACTACACACCCAAAAAAACAAACCTTGTGTACAAATGTAAGTTCAGGCAATTCAGATGATGGTCCAGCAACTTCTAAGAAGATGCACCAAGATTGCCAATAACAAAGGTAAGACTATCTTCTGTACTTCCTTTTAAAAAGAAGAAAACTGGAACTAAACCTCTTTCAGAGGCCTCTCCAAATAAGCAATTAATTGTCTAGTGATATATGGGTCACAGGCATTTATGTAAGCACCATCAATGTTTTCCGGAATAACTAAGAACTAGCAGTATATTTCTATTCAATATGATACTGTCTATTGTTGGTTCAAACACCTGCCTTGCTGATATTTTACAAATATAATTCTGTATATATTGAGAAACAAAGCAAACCCTCAAACTTCATCAAATGTTCATTTCTATTTAAATATCAGACTTTGTGTCCAATTGTATTAGACAGAGGTAAACAGCTACCCAGAAAAAAGGGGACATTCATCCTTCTGGGAGTTAAGTAACACAGATGATTAAGGTTGCTATTAGTCTCAAAAATACGGACATTTTGGTTATCTTTGTTAGACACCAGGTCCAGCTTCTAACACTTCTCTTTCTGAAAAGCTGTAGGACAAGACCACCCTACCCTAGAACCTCCTGTGCTCATTTCTACCAATATTACACTACAGGATGGAACATTTTTTGCATTTTGCATTCTCTTCTGTGAATCTCATTCAGCAAAAAGAGGGCAATCTTGTGCCTGCTACCTATTCAACCACAATTTCCATTTGCTAGTCTTTTTCAGAAACCCTGTATGAATAAATACATGGGTTTAGAAGCACATCTGTACATACAGTCAGAAACTCTGAAATAACTCATTTATTTAGTCTGCATCTCCCAAATGCTTCCAGACACTTCCTTTCCTCCATAGTCACTTAATTCCTTTACATTTTTTTAAAAGGCTGAGAAAGACTATCAAAAGCTAATTTTGTATAGAAGTTATTTTAAGTCTATTGGCATTTGAAACGGAACCAGAAGCATGACTTCATTCAATTCAGAAAACACTTTTGCAGTAGAAGTGCATTTTAGGGTTTGTTTTTCCCAGTTACTGATTTGCAGTACTATCCAGAAAATTATCCCTGTAAACAGTAACTCAAAAGATCATTTAATCAGTCCACCAGCAATGAACAATGAAACACCATGGTAATATTTAACACTGTTAAGAGCAGCACAATTTGCCTTCTGTTTTTTCTAGATGTGTTAATTCTAGGAAAAAGAACTGGTTGTTTTGCCTAACAAAGGAAAGACATTGGTGTTTCCTTCATTGAAGCAACTGCAGGAAAACAATTCTGGCAACAAGCTTAACGCAAAGGCACAAAAAAAAAAAAAAGCAATCTACAACACTAGTATTCCCAAGATCTGTCAAGTGAATAAATGAACACTCTTCAAGCACCTTTTTAAAAATTATTTACAAAAAGCTGTACTGCTTTATTTCATTTGAATGTAGCTGTATAAAACAAATCTGTTTCAAGTTTGGTACTATTTCACACCACAACCCATCTACTTTTGAAAGCAGATGGTTCTTGCAATGAAATAACTGAAGGTGGCCAGACTGCCAAACCCTGAATGATTGGGAAAGTTATGTTGTTTTTTTTTTTTTAAATAAGCAAGTTAGAAGAGAAAGAATAACTTAGATCCAAGTACCAAAATTGATTTATCAGTTAACACAGTAATGACTATTTAATAATGAACAGTACATAACAGCAGTTTTCCTCCTGAATGATTTATCTGAAACACCCTCTTTATTTTGGGTTGGGTTTTCTTAAATGTTTATTCAGATTGTGTAGTTATTACTGATATTGGCACCTATTAACACCATCAGGATTTGGTTCATCTATGCATATGTTTAAAGTCCGCCATTTAGCAAGAGATGCAGTAAAAAAGACATTTCTTAAAAAAATATAATTTTACATTTCTAACATGTAGTGGCAGGTACTGAAAATTGAAGCTCAAACCAATTTTGGAATCTGAATTGAAAATCGACTTGCTGTAACTATTATAGATGTATATGTATATGTAATCTTGGGTTCCCAGCACAGAGCTTTGCTCTTAAATACTTAACATGTTTTCTGCCAAACTACTCTTCATAAAAATGAATTGTGAGCTTCTTTTCCTGGGATAATTTCTCCAGTATCCTTGTTTTGCCATAATATATAAAATAATCCCTAATGTATTGTCTTAGGTACTGGTACAATTTTCACATAATTTTTTCTAAAAATTATCACAGAGTTTCTTTTTAAATTAAGTACAAAAGTCCTGCTTTCACATGGGAATCTTGTCTAATTTTCAATGAGAGCAAACCATAGCTGTCAACAAGCACTATGGAAAATAAAGGAGAAAACAGAATTAAGAATACCTTTTAGTATAAAAAATCCGGGGAGTTTTTCTGTCAAAAGCACTTTCACTTCTAAATCTAGGGTCCATTTCTTCACTTGTCTCAGGATCATAGTCCATTCTGTAGTATCTTCTATCAAAATCATGATCCTCATCAAGTCTATGATGCTTCCTAATAGGAATTACAGATTGTCTAGCAAATTCACGGTATCTTCTACCAGGAACATCCAAGTCTTCATCAAATCTTCTATTTAGTAGTCGACTTCTTGATTCAACCTCATCGTCTAACCTACGATACCTGTCTTCCTCCAGCCATCTCTTATATAGCAGCTCTTCATAAGCTTCTGTAGAAGTGAAGGCATCCTTCTTGGGAGGTTCTGCACCTGTATTACGGGGCTGTACTTCTGCATGCAGTTCTCGCTGGAGCCTGGTAACAGGTTTTTTATTCCTGTCCATCTCATTCTGTTTAAGAGAAAAAAAGTATTAGAAGATCTGAATATAACCAAATCACAAGCGAAAATGTGGTTTTTTATTTCTTCAAACAATCCCTAAACGGGTACTGGAGAAAAGGCAGGAGGGGAGCCAGAAAAATACTTCAAGGAAGGCTTAATAGCTAGGATTTTTTTTTTCCTTGAGGAAAAAAAAACCAACAAAACACTCTTCCTCTTTTTTAAAGGCTATCAATCCTGATGGGCCTTTTACAAACTTTAATTTGACCTCCAGATTCAGGGGCACAAAGAATAAAAAAACACCTTGAACTTTATACCTCATCAAGAGACAAGATACCTTTATTCTATTCAGATTCAGGCAAGTCCGTAATGCTTCTTACCCATGAGCACAACACATGAACCAGACCATTTCTTAATCCACTTCTTTGCTCCCCAAGAGATGTTACTATGAAGGAGGACCGTTTAGGGGATGAAAAAACACCCTATGACACACTGGACCAGTGTTCAATACACAGTTCTAGCAAACAACATGGTTTTGAAACAATCCTGTAGTATTTCTATGCACTAACCTTCCACCTCTGGAATAAAGATAACAGTAACTCATACATTACAAAATGTAATGAAAAATAAATTAAAAATGGAAATGACACCAAACTGGGAAGAGGAATCAATATATTAGAGGGTATGATTACCACTCAGAACAGTCTTGACAAACTGGAGAGATAACGCTGACGAAAAAAAAATCATGAAGATCAACAAATGCAAATGCAAAATTCTGCACCTGAGACAATGCCATGCATCAGTACAGGCTGGGCACTGAGCATCTAGAAAGCAGTTTGCAGAAGAGGCCTGGGTTAGTGATGGGCAACTAGCAGAACATGAGTCAGCAGAGCGACGGCCAACTGCACCCTGGGGCTGCATTAGCAAGAGTGTTGTCAGCAGGTCAAGGGAAGTGATCCTTCTCCACTGCTCAGTGTTTATTCAGTATTAAGGTTCTGGTGTAGTGTGCCTAGTTTCCCCCCACTCCCCATGGATACTGATGAACTGGTGAAATAGCAGAGGATGGCTACTGAGATGGTTAAGGCACCTGAGCTCATGAAGAAGGTGACAGCTGGGTTTGTTCAGCCTGGAAAAGGAAGGTTAAGGAGAATACGTATAGGGGCAGGAGGAACTATAATTGCAGTCTCTACCTAAAGAGTAGTTACAGAAATGCCAGGATCATGGTTTTCAAAGAACCAGTGGTCCCAAGTTGCAGTAAAGGAAGTTCTAATGGGATACAGAGGGCAAGAGATTCAGATTAAGTGGTTCAAGTGGTGGAACAGGTTGCCCAGAGGAACTGTAGAATCTCCATCCTTTCAAAACCCAAACAGCTAAGGCCTGACCAACCTGATCTAGCTGGGAAGTTAACACTGTTCTCAGCAGGGAATTATACTACCTGACTTCCAGAAGTTCCCTGCAACTAAACTGTTGGATCAAACTCTTGAAGTCACATATGTTAATCATGAGATCCATTCATTTGACTCTTGCTCCAAGTCAAATACGCCTCCGGGACTGAAGAACCTCAACAAATTCTCACCAAGTTTTCTTCCTGGTACTTCTTTTATGACAGAAAAGTTGTTTCTACACAGAATAATAAAAATATAATGTAAACGTCCAGTGGGATGACAAACAAAGCAGAAAGAAAAAACCCTGACTCCCAAAACAGATTTGATTAGGTAAGTCAGCTGAGGAAACAAATGCCTAAACATGCATAAAAATCTTGAGATCTATAGACTCAGTTACACAAACACAAGCTGCATTTTTACCACATCTTTCCTAAGGATCACTGTTGTGTTGCACTCCAACCCCTGAAGAAGCCAGTAAGAATCAGATACTGAATTCCAACATCTAAAGGGTGCCTGAACACTGCTTACAGCTGTCTTCACAGATTAAAATAGTTTTCATCTATATGACACTCCAATGCACTTGGAGGAAAAGTTCTTTCTTGTAAGAAAACAATCTTCCTGGAGACAAACCAGAAACATTTTTTTAGACAGAACTTATAAATCCATAGGTATTTGCACTTGCCAAATGCTGTAAGAAAGACAACAAACTTTCAGCTGTTTTGAGTACAAATACAAGCCCCTTCATAGAACAACCTAGCTCTCACGCTACTATACACTTAAGAATTTCTGTATCAAAAAAAAAGTGGAAGGACTTATTAAATCAAACCTGCATTAGATGACAGTTCCAAATTATTACAGTCTACCACAAAACTAAGACAACAACATTTTAACGGAGAATGTACCCATCCTACACAAGATTTTGCAATTAACAGGCAGCAGAAACACTTTCTCAGATTTTGCTTCCAGACTACTAAAACAAAGGGTCTCGCTATTTAGACCTAAAAAGCCTCTGTCGACTGTTGTAGTGGTTTTGGCTGGAATAGAGTTAAATCTCTTCACAGCAGCTTCTATGGGGCTATATTTTAGGTTTGTGGTGAACAGCATTGATAACACAGGGATATTTTAGTTACTGCTGAACAGTACTAAAACACCATCAAGGGCTTTCTGCTTCTCACGCTGCCCCAGCAGTAAGAAGGCTGTGGGGTGCACAAGAAGTTGGGAGGGGACACATCTGGGACAGCTGATCCCAGTTGGTCAAAGGCATATCCCATACCATATGACACCATACTCAGCAATTAAAAGCTGGAGGAAGAAGAAAGAAGGGAAGGACGTTCAGGGTTATAGTGTTTGCTGTCCCAAGCAGTCATTACACATGATGGAACCCTGCTTTCCTGGAGATGGCTGAACACTTGCCTGCCAGTGGGAAGTAGTGAATGGATTCCTGGTTTTGCTTTGCTTGCACGTGCAGCTTTTGCTTTACCTATTAAACTGGCTTTTACTCAACCTATGACTTTTCTCACTTTTACCCTTCTGATTCTCTCCCCTCCCAGCACTGAGCAAGTGAATGGCTGTGTGGTGCTTAGCTGCCTACTGCCATACACATCAAGGCCTCAGATCAGAATCAGAGTTCAATTCCGCACTTTTTTTATTATTATTATTATTCACAAATCAACAGCACCATATACTGGACAGCTGCCTGCACTTGCCTTGCTTTCTCATGAACTGGACACACAGACTAAGGAAAAAGCAACTACAAATAAAAGCTAAAGAAACACTGTGTGGAGTTTTAACATTTTTGTCCAGAGACGGCTTTTTTGGCCACCACTTTTATCACCAAGAACAATCCAGGGACTTGCTTCAGACACAAAGAATTAAAGCATCATTCTACCAGACAGACATGACTGAAGTAGGAATCAAAAACTGTACTGTATGATTTATAACAAGACTTGCTAGATATATTAATATATCTGTGGCCTAACTGAATGACATTCTTTGCTTATTTTGTCTTACTTTGTATGTCTTAAGTCAATGATAAAACTGCATTACCTCTGTGTTTTTCTTCCCTAATTTCCTTAGCCTTTCATTCCATTCTTCTTTATCCCTGAGATACTGATTATATTCCTTGCTTCTTTCAAGCCGCAGTTTCTCCTAAAACAGGCATTGAAAAGGGCGTCATAATTTTGCCTTTTTGAGTAGCTTTTAAATTTACAGAGCTGCAGTATTAAATGAATATAAGCAAGCTGTGTGTTTCCAGC
Organism: Falco punctatus; assembly: GCF_963210335.1. Lineage (NCBI taxonomy): Eukaryota > Metazoa > Chordata > Aves > Falconiformes > Falconidae > Falco > Falco punctatus. The sequence goes on from NC_137582.1 coordinate 43,033,455, forward strand.
AGCACCCCAGCCTTCTTTGTGATGTACAAATAGGGCTTGAATTGCTTTGAGGTTTTCGTTCATTCTTGAACATAGTACTTTCGTTTAATCTGAAATCTGTAAGCAGAAGTCAGCTTCATGGGCATGAAGTCTGGACTCCAGTAACACTACTGTGTATCAGGTTCCATCTTAAGACCAGTAAGCTTTCCTCCTCCCAAGTCTATTCCAAAATTGTTCCAAAGCCTCACTCCTTCAACAATTAGAAATCACCTTTTAATTTCCAATTTGAATGTATTTACAGATGATTTTTAAACATAAAAATTTTTGTGTGTGTTAAGGTTAGTTGTGACTTGTCCCACCTAATTAAAACAGGACAAATACAACTATAGAAAAGGTGTGTCAATTACAGCTTAGGATATAACTTGAACTGTCAAATTCAAACAAGCAGTTAAGCTGACTGCAAAAAGAGTCAAAAGTGCAAAGAATATAAGGAAAACAAAGAAAAACATGATCTATCCACCTTGTCCTAACTGCTTTTGCAAGATGACAACATTTATAACCAGCTTGCTCGGAGCTAAAAATATGCAGGAATTGTACATGAATAGCCTAATAACGTAATATGAAATACAAAAGTCTCCAGGTAAAGCAAACTCCCATTCACATTATTCCCTGATATTACTATCTTCTGTTTACAGCGTGGGCTATCTGTTATACCACATCATTCCAATCATCACATAAATGAAAAAAACAGAATTATATTACAGTATTACGAATCATGCTCTTCTCCGCTGCAGTATTTTCCAATTAAAAAAAGCAAAAGGTATTAAAAAATCTGAGCATTTTATGTTTACTTTGCCATGAACAAATTTCAAACTAATTTATACCTCAATCACCATAAAAATACCAGCTTAGTAAGAATTTTGCAAGTGAGATCAATGCTTCCCAAAACTATTTTTCCAAAATTTGTGTCTATGGATTTTCTGACACTGAGAATATAAAACCTGCAGACGGCTATGATAGCTGAGGGCTATTTTCCAGAGCTGAGAAACTTGCACTGTATTTAACAAGTAGCAAAACACTCAGCAGAAAACTGGGTATGCTGTGTGACTACTCATTTTACCTAACAGAGGAAACCGAAATGCAGTTAACCTCCAATCATTAACTGCCCAGATGCTGTTTAGCAGGGCATAGTGTGACATCTTCTGGCAGCTTTTGGGTCCTGCAGTAGCAATAAACGGGTAAAAACAGTACAACACTCATACAGAAAATGTTGAGCTGCTATGATATAAAACCATCAATGATCTGACATGTCCCTAGTTCTTTCACTGTTTCAGCACACATACTCTCAAGGGTTAAAACAAAGTTCAAGAGAACTGAAAGCTAACAAACTAAGCAAAAGTGCATGCTGCCACTGAGGAGTCCTTTCTACTTCCTGGGCTTTTCATTCTTGCCGTTTCTTTTTTTTTTGTTTCTTTTTTTTTTTTTTTCAACGCTACTATAATTTGGTTTTCAGGGCTTTTTCATAACAGCAGTTTTCACTTCTTTGCATTCTCACTTCCACATATGGCCAAACATTATTGTAGCACAAGAGAGGCAGAAAGCAAGAGCAAGCACAGCAAGGGCAAGACCAACACTTTCCATAGCAGAAGCTTTGCGCCAGATTACAGTGACAGGGCAGCCCCAAACACAGAGCAACAATGCCACTCCAAGACAACATAGGTTAAAAAAGCCAAAACCAAACAAAACCTAGAGCAACAGTCCAGTCCTCCAGCAACACAGTTGATCTCTCAGTCTTCACTTGGGTTTGACTGATTCTAACAACCAACCAGTGTTCAGCAAGTCAACAAAAATATTTGCTAAATTACAATGTTTCTGCCAATTCAAGTTCCTGGATCAATTCACAAGCAAATGAAAGAAAGGAACTGGGAATTACAAGGCCAAGAGTGTGAGGGCAGGAGGAGAGGTGACCCCTGTAAGGCTGATACAGGCTTCCACAGAATCATACCATCAGAGGAAGGGATCACAGGTTAAGAAAATCTACATATGCATATTGCACCTTCATATTCTAACCTCCAATAGCAGAGACTGTTATGGCTGGTATCTTTCTCCAACACTTGAAAGCAAGACCATGAACTGGTAAGAAACCTCAGGGAGATCAAAGGGGCTAAACACATAGAGAGAGAATGTATACTCCTTTCACAAAACACATTAGTACTGGTACTCTCAAAAAAAGATTGAGAAATGGGAAGATTCCTATACTAACAGCAGGCTTTATGTTAAATACCAAATCGGCTTTATTTAGATTCCTGGATTTATCTGGGGTTTAAAAAAAAAAAAAAAATTATCACAAGAGTATAAGCAGGTAGGTAAAGCCTACACAAAGACATCAAAACAAATTGTGTATAGCAGAAAGCACACTTCCTTTAGATCTGATAGGAACTGATAAGAATATTACTGTAGAAACAACTACAAGTAAATAATTTTTAAATTATCCCCAAGTTGCAATACGAAGAGTAACAAATTAGAAGAGTATATATTATAAGAAAACCAATGTTATTAGATCAATATTTATTGCTGAACAAAAAACCCAGGAACAATCACTAGAACTTTTGAACACACCAAATACCTTGCAGGTGTGAATTAAAAGCAGCAAACCTCAAATTGGTATCAGTACAGACATATCTAACTATCTAAAAAATAAGAGTACAGGTAACCTAGGATTAAAAATTTTTTAAATATGTAAATACTTTTCTGAAAATTATTCTAATGACCACCTCCAAAAATACTCATTTGTAAACAAGTGTAAAAAAACCCCAACCAAACAAAAAAAACTAAAGTGGAAATAGTTTTTTATGTAACAGCTTAAACATCCAGGTTCCTTTTCAACTCATACACCACTTACTTAATTACCTTCAGATACTTACCTTGGCAGATCGTCGCTCATCAATAGGAAGAGATAATCCCCGAGTATACGGATCTACTTCAGCAGCAGTCAGATAATTTTTCTACATTAAAAATAAATAATAACAATAATCAGTATTTTAAAATACCAGATCTTACTTGCTAAATGGTTGCTCATAATTATATCTTCTGAAATAAATCTGATTAATTTAATGAAATAAAGACTGAAGATAACATTCACATTTTGAAAGTGTAGGACATTCTCAGAACACATGAATGAAGTGAAGTCAAGGAATGTGGAAAGTAAAGGGCTTTGTGAAGCTTTAAGCTTGAGTTTGAAAGTGTTTTGTCACTTTTTCCCTGTTATACTATTCCAAGGATTACATCAGGTAATCTCTGTATATTAAAAAAAATACTTTTATTCAAAAAAATCCACCATTACTCAATTCTCCTGTAAATAGCATAAGCACGAGTATCTGTCACCACAAGTCACTTTTGGAACGGAACTGTCCATTGAAAACACTATGTTGTTGCTCCATATCGCTCGCTGGGCTGCAGCTTAGGAACTGGCCTGCACAGCAAGTCAAAGTATCAGCCTCTCAAATCAAACACCAATGCTGGAACAGGTCGTTAGCTTCCAGATCTAGCAGCTTCTTCATACATCATTTACTAAAAGCATTCCCAGCCCATTCTCAGCCAATCACCTGTTTTATAAATTCCATTACCTTTGATAAAAAAGATCATCTATTTGTGTGGCATGGGTGGATGAGGGGAAGGGTTACAGTATTTCACTAGCATTGTTTCCTTCCATTATCTACATTGTAATCTAGTTTAAAAGCTTAGAGACAGGTCAACAGGTAACAGCCCTACCTGTTCCAGTACAAAACCACATAATTATGAATTATATTTCACAACTACACATTAGAAGATATAAGGGATTTAATAATCATGCAAACAGTCAAGCAACCACTAAGACAACTAGATTAATATGGAGAAATAAGTTATTTTTACTAGAAAAAGTAAATAATTTTTAACCCTCAAATTATTAAGTAATTCTTTCCATACTTTGAACACATCTGTAGAAGTTACTTCTGATCTTACAAACATATTTGCCAAAAGTCAGAAGCTGATACAGAAACTGCATAAGCAACATTAAAAAAGGTATTAACCACAATAATATCACTAAGAGAGCTGCTAAAAATTGCACTCTCTTCATGTGGGCAAAAGAAATTAGAGATTGTTATCCTTTCTCTGCCTCAGGCCTTACAAGCTTAATATAGCTAACATATACTACATTAAAAAAGAAAAAAACCCCAACTGGTAAACCTAAATTTGTAAAACTGAGGTTTACTTGAGGATGTTAAGTTATTAAATTAATATTAGAAGTTAATGTAAAAATTATATTGCTTAGGTACTTTGGTGAGAATTATGAAAGATTAATATTCTAACTTTGAAAATAATCTGAAATTTAGAACTAAACAAGAAGCAACAATCATCCAAGCATCATTTTGGTTAGAGGTTAAGTCGTCAGTTAAATCTGCTCTTGCTATTGTTATTCAGGAATTCTAGTGCATGCTCATAGTTAATTTGTATCATATGCATGTTATTCAAAGCCCCAGAAAAACCAGAAGGTTGTGTTTTTACCATGTTACCTCCCAGTCCTTTACTGAATTTGCTTAATTTGAACAACCTGGATGGAGAGTGTTAAATCTGAAAATTATATATATGGAACAGTATAATGATATAAATATTTTTAAATTACTGTAATTGAACAATACTTGCAAAAATGCAAGTTTTCCTTCTGTTTTCCTCACAATACTTGTATTCTTGCATTCTGGCCAGCAGGTGCTGGCTCCACTGCTTTCCTAAGCACCACTGATGAGATTTCACAGCAATAGGGAAGCAAGAAGCCCTGACTCCGTTTTCCATGACACATAATATTTCAAAGTTTACGGTTTTATTCCAGCTTTATAAAGTATGCATATCAAGAAAAAAAAATCTGAACTCATAACATGTATGTAACTGATAAGCCTTGAAGCAAATGTCTACTAAAAGAAAAACTTCTCTAGAGTCAGCACTAGACAGCAAGAACAACAATTGTAAAGGAAAAAAGAAATCAAAAAGTATTTTAAAACCATATTAATGGAAAACAATAAATATAAGTAATTCTGCAGAGAGCAAACAATGCCGTTAATCACAACTAGTAACTACAGCATGCACAAGCACACAAAGCACAAAAAATTATTTTAATTCAAAGAGCACAAAGCTTTCAAACAAGGCAAAAAGCAACTAATTTGAAGAAAAAAAAATATATTGCAGCCACCCTACCTTTCTTTTTGCCTGTGAAATACCCTGAAAGTCAGGGAAAAGTTAGAATTCAAAAAGAGTCTGTTATTCAAAAGCAGTTGAATTAAAAAAAACCCAAAACTTCTTTCCTTAAAGCAAATTCATTCTTTCATTTTAAGAACTAAATACACTGATAATTAGCATTTCCAGACAACAGAAATTATTTGGTTCCTGACGTTTTTTTTCTATTTGACTAAGAAGGGACACACAATATTCCCAAGATTATGCCATTTCATGCATACCTCTTCAATTTTAAATTTACTGTGACATTTAATAGATCATGCTAAGCAGAGTATAAAAGGGTTTTTTAATTTCTAAAATTGAAAAGAAGCTGTCAAATGGAGTCACACTAATTACAGGAATATTCTTACCTGAATTACAGACCACAGAATAGATAAGTACTTAAGGAAGCAACAGATGATATTTTAAATTCTTTTTTTAAAAAAAAAAAGAAGTAAACACAAGTAAATACAAGCATTCAGAATATAATGTACTAAGTAATATGTAGTCTCATGGCAATGAGATCCGCAGAAGCCTAAAATACATAACCTTTCCTAGTGAGGCCAGTTTGAAATTACTTTTATTCAAGTCTTCAAAATCAGCCATTAGTCATAATGAATGCTGCCAAATAAAGGTTTTCACCAGATTTTATTAATTTTCATTCAATTACAATGAGTCATTTTAAAAGACTCAGTAAATTAGTGTAACCAGACAAGAAGCTTTACCTGAGAAAGATATCGCCTATAATCTTGTTGAAGTTCCTCTTTGAGTTTATGTCTTTTTCGTTCATATTCTTCTCCAAGAGGTAAACTCATGCCATAGTCACCTGAAAGTTCAATGTTAATAAATACTGTAATTCTAATATTTTGTATCAATACAAAGCACAACCTGCAAAAGCTACATCTGGATTTTTATTAGACATCAACAATAAAAAGAAAATTCACTATGCAACCAGTAACTACAAAACAGCTGAAATAAAAAACACCTCTGTATGAGTAGTTGGATGAAAAACATAGAAAAAATTGATTTGGTTTTGGATGTTAGTTTTCCTCTAGTCCTTGAGCTTTTTCTCCCCACTAGAAAAAAAATGCAACATAAATTGAATTTATTTGGATAGCTTGACAAGTAGTATTAAATAACCTAAATATTGTACATACTACTTTCGTCAATGTATATTTCAAAGGAAATCTCCTTTGACATGTTAGTTTCCAAATTAATATTTTAAGCTGTGCTTATCACACAACAGAAAACATATTTCACAACTAGAAAGCAACAAGCTATTTGTTTAGCATGAAGCATGTGAAACATACGTTTGCAGCCATACAACTACAACAAATCTGAACATATGCTAACAATAATAATTTTTTCTTTCCACCTCAATGTTTTTAATTGTAGTAGACCCAAAACACACATTTAGTACTTTTCCAAGATTGCCATCAGGTCTCTCAACAGCCGGACTCTTAAAAATATAATGCTATGCAAGTTATTTGTGGTTCCCAAAATACATTTTAAAGTACTTGATAAAAAATATCCTCTGCCCCTGAAGCCCACCTCTGCAGCCACTCTCACACTCTCCACAGAGCACTAGTGAATTCCACAAAAACCACACAACAAGAGAGAAGACTGCAACTGTTTGGTTTTTTAATTTCCTATTGTTTCTCTGAAAGCATTTCCACATCTCGTGATCTATGTAAAATGGGTCGCAAGGAGCAAGAGGGAAGACAGGGATATTTGTCAGTTCCAATTTAGTGCACTGTACTTTGACTCCAGTATTTTAAATGTTTAGGGCATTAATCAGTATCTGTACAGTAAAAATTGCATAATACAAATGCTGAAAATTGGTAACTTGGGAATCACTCTGCTATTGAAACAGATAAAAGATTGAAATATACTTAGCATACGCACACTTAGCTGGCCTGGCTTGAGAGAGTTTCAGCCAAGTCAGAAGGTACCCTCACAAGCCTAAACAAGAGTCAGCCTGCTGTTCTGTAGAACCAAAGAACCTAATACGTGATTAAATTGGTCATACACTATTTTGAAACAGCTTGCAGAGTTCAATTACTAACCAAAATCTCCACGGGAGCTTCTTCTCCAACCTGCAAGTTACTTGTCTCCTAAATTTGCACATGAGGTGAGAGTTCCATTAAAAAATGATGTGCCATTTCAACCCTCAAAAAAGGGGTAAGTGTAAAGAGAAATAGAATACAGAAGGGAAAATGGTTCACTTCAGTTGCTTGCTCTTGCCTTTTATTTTCGCATGACATTACTACAGGAAACCACAAAAAAAATCAAAACCATCTAACACATCAGAGTGAAGATTCATTCAGTAACTTTACAGAAGCCAGTAAAATTCAGTACAGAAAAAAAAGTGAGAATCAAGTACTTTTGTTCAAATATGTGAAGTATTCAAACAAAAGAGGGTTTATAGTTAATTTTATTATAGAAGACTTTTATTTGGCCACCAGAGAAGCACTGAGATAACAATTATGAGTAGCAATTTAATGATATTTAAAAACTAGCTACTGCAAAAACTTAGGAGAGCCTAGCAAGGCAAAAATACTTCAGTTAATATACATTCAACCAAATTCCATGCACAATTTGTCTCAATTCTTTCACTGGAATAAGAGATCTACTTTCTTTTTCATCGGTTTTCTGCTTCTGTTTACTCTGTATTTGCAGAATTCACTTGCCATTTCACATTCTGTTTATCACACACAATCACATTGACAACTTTTTTCAGTTAGAAAAAAGTTAAGATTTTAAATGCATTTTTACATAAAAGTTTGCATGCATTTAATAGGTTGAGAAGTAACTATAACTTCATTCAGCCTGATTATCAACACTACTGCTAGAACCATAGAACATATTTAGCAGCTACCAAGGAACAGTCCTTGTCTAATTTAATCCAAAGGAATTTACATTGCTTTAAAGCAGAACAAGCCAATAATATCAACAGCCATCTACTGATAGCCAAATGTGTTCAGCACCCAAATTATAATACCACCATACTAGGTTTGGCTGAGATGGGGTTAGTTTTCTTCAGAGTAGCTAGTATGAGGCCACGTTTGGGATTTGTGCTGAAAACAGTGTTGTTAACAAAGGGATGTTTTTGTTTCTGCTGAGCAGTGCTTACATAGCGCCAAGGCCATTTCTGGTCCTCACACCCCCTTGCCAGCAAGTAGGCTGGGGGTGCACAAGAAGCTGGTGAGGGGGCACAGCCAGGACAGCTGACCCCAACTGTTACCGAAATCTTGGAATGAAGAGCTTATCGACACCAATTTGATGTAGATAAGCAGACACTTCTTTATTGACGGCCGGGTGCGTGAGTGAGTCCTCTCACGATCAATGCACAGCAAGTTTCAAAATCAGACACCATATATAGAACTTATTCATACATATTCATTAAGTATTCATGCATAATCATGATATTTCCCGAAAATCATTAACATACTCGCCTCCCATATCCGATTCTGCCCAGTAAAGGTTAGAAAGGTCCAGAAATGTGTCTGGGGTATGATTTGGGTAGGTGGTATATGAGTCGGTGGTCGCAATCTCCCCCTGCCAGAATTACCTTTTACTAAAGTTCACCGTTTCTTGGCAGGTAACTACAAGCTGTTCCAGTTGACTCTCCCCAGTTCCCATTAATCCTATATTCTGACATTTCAATACACTTTCTACATACGGAAGACTAGTTAACTACAAAGAAACCTTTCAAACCCTACATTTATTACCTAAGTTTTAAACACTGATTCTAGCCCATTCTTCTGGCCTTGGTACGGGACTGTACAAAGGATTTCGTAACAGCTTTTACTGTGCAACTATAAGTTTCATTAAAGTATATTTCTTATCCCTCCATATTTCTATTAAAAATGATTTTATAAAATCAAATGAAGTCAATCAATCTTAACTTATTAGCAAATCTGTAACACAACCACCAACCAAAGAGATATTCCATAAAAGTTGATGTCATGCTCAACAATAAAACGGGGGGGGGGGGGGGGGGGTCGCGCGCAGCTGCTCAGACACAGCTGGGCATCAGTTGTTTGGTTGTAAGCAATTGTTTTCATTTGCATTGCTTGTCTGTCTTGGGTTTTATTTCTCTCTGTTATTTTTTTATTACCATTTTTTTTGCAATTATTCAACTTTTTAACTCAACCCACAAGTTTTCTCACTTTTACCCTTTTGATTCTCTCTCCCCCTCCCACTGGGGGTGAGCGAGTGAGAGGCTGTGTGGTGCTCAGTTGCCATTTGGGGTTAAACCATGACATAGCAATACCTACTTGTTGCTTTTAATTTAAGACCACCTGAATGCCCCTCATCTGTAATACTTTATTATGTGTACTACTCTATTTAAGTGTCACCAGTTAAGTCCAGTTTATAATAATAAACAGAACATGACATGTGCTATAATTTTAATATTAAAATAGCTTAACTGTGTTCTATTTTCCATTTCGTAGGTTTCCACAGTTAAGCAAAGAATTATCAACACCAGGGTTAACCTACTAATCATAATAAAACTGCCAAAAATGTGAGGTAGATACTTAATTCAGGTGCTGTCCTCTAACAAAGTTTAGCCATTATGAACAATATTTAGCCTTGCAGCAAGGAATATTCAGCTATCACTTAAGCTAATATTTAGTGAAGTTTTCCTGTAAAGGTTTTAGAGGACCTTGCCTTGCTGATGGCTGGAAGTTCTGTTTATACAACATGCTTATAAAAACCATGGTTTTATTTATGCAGCTAATATTAGTTTGGGCCTCCAGATTCACAAGCTCAGGCTCCTTTTTTTAATTTAAGACATGCACTTTTCTGGTCACAAATTCTGTTAGAATTATAAAGTGGACATAACATTAAGTATAGCAGGAGTACTTACTTAAAAGATAGATTAGATTAGATTGATGTAAACAACACTAAATATCCATTGATGAATCTTCGTTAAAATAAAAGGACAGCTTTTACTCCCACTGGAAGTTACAGAATTACACCAGCATGACAGTAAGCACAGTATGAAAGTTAATGATGCACAAAACCCAAGTGTCTACACCTGAAAGAAAAGTTACCTGTCAACAAGGACACATAAAAGCTCTGAAGCTCTCAAGACAAACCCAAGCTACACAAGTGTAACTAAGGAAAAACAGTAGTGCCTACAGAAAGGGGATGGTAGGCCACGTAAGGAAAGGCAGCACCTTAAAGAAACAGTAATATGGAGAAAGGAACACCATTATACATTTTCAAACAGAATCACAAAGAACACAGAGAAAACAGGTCTATTTTTAAAGAAAATTGTAATTAAGCCAACAGTCAGCAAAACAAATCTAACCATTTTACTTGGCTAAGACTTCAACCAAAACTAAGTGTTTGTTCTTTCCTTGTATAGTAAATGACTATAATAAAATTTGAAAAGCAATACAATCAGTCTAGTACTGTATCCCTAAACATTTAAAAGACACTTCACATTTAAAAGAAAAATTAGTGTAACTGTGTGCATTTGAGCAAAGTTGGACGAGGACTCTTTAGCTTAAGAGGCTGAAAGAAAAAGCATCCTTACTTCCCTGGCACAAAGTACAGAGAACATAGCCTTTTGCCATAAAGTCCGGATGAAAGATGTACTTCCAGAGCTTTTGCTCCACCCAAATACAACAGGAAAGGAGAGATAATCTGTCAAGGACTGGAAAGCAGCTTTTTGGTTTGGGTTTTTTTCAGTGGGGCTACCTTTACAAGCAGAAAAAGAATAAGCATATTTTAATTATTCAAAAAAAAGCATAACTACAAAAAAATTCCATACAATCTCAAGACATGTGGAAGACTGAAGAACTGGTATGCGCTTGAATTCTAATGATCATCTTGTAATTAAAAGTCCAAAGCAGTAATTCCCTTCCAAAAATTCTCAAAGGTTATTAAATGTCATTTAAATCTAAAGACATATTAAAAATATATATACTATACCTAAGTAATAGTTCTGTTGACTGTTTGGAGGTATATTTTCTTTAGCCATGGAGATTAACATTTTGCTGGTCTCAGAAAGCTTTTCTGATTCCTTATTCTGAAAACAAAGCAAAATGCATTGCTGCATCACAAGATAAAAGAAATATCACATATAAGAACAACATTAACATAATTGTCAGCATTGGAGAATAAAGAGATTGAAAGTGATGCTGGATTAACACATTAAGGAAGTTATACATTTCACTAATACTGCCAGAAGTAGTTCTCCTCTACAACACAGGATTATTAGTTTAATATATTTCAATACATTCAATGTATTTCATGTTATGACCTTCTCCAACCTAAATAATTCCATGAATATCAACTGTGATTTACATCATAATCCACAACTGTTTCACAGTTTACACATATCCTGTGTGGGGTTTTTTTTATGGAGGCTGATTTGATGTGCTGCACCCTGCTTGAAACAATGAAAGAATTATAGTGTATTACAGGGCAAATTTAACACATCTGTTCCCTGCAACTATGCTTTCACCATCCACCTTAGGACTTTATTGAACTATAGGCTGGAAATAGTCTCCTTCTCTTTAAACTTGCTCCAAGCAGAGAAGACAAAAATAAAGGAAGCCCAGTTCCTCACAGCTCCCTAAGAATTAACTTTCTCCAGTGAATAAATCTTTCTGGAGAGAATTATTATAACTTGGTAAAAATATTTATATTACCCACAGAAGGGTAAAGATGAATTCTCATAACCTTCTGATGAAACAAAAAGGGAGTGAAAAAATATTATAATTGCTGTTAAAAGCTCAAGCTGTTTGGGGCTTTAAGTCAAACAACAAACAAATCAAAATTCCTTTTTTAACTGGGGACTTGATTTAGTTACCATATCACTTAGCCAGCTTGAATTATTTAGATACAGCTTTTTATCAGGTACTGGCACTATTAAGACAACTTAATAGTGATCTGCAAATTCTAAAATCCTTCTAGTTTTAAAATTAGGTACTAAAATTTCTAATACGAAAACTGTAATAAGAACAGATCTTATTTAACTGGATTAAGTAATTTGCCTTTTATATTTCCTTGTTTCCATAACAGAAATGTTGAGGATATTTATACTTTCCATCCCTACCCCAAGCCCTATGCTCTGGAGCAGAGATGCCTGCTAGTCAGCTTCCCTATGGAGGGGGGAAGAAAAAATGATAACCATTCACAAGTTTTCCCACTTGTAAAATACAAATCTTATTTGTATGCGGGGTGGCAAGGAAGTTTTTACAAATCTACATAAATACAGATGCCAAGTATTTCAGTTAGAAATTAATCTGAATAAATAAATCTTTAATATATACTTCCACAACAAATAAAGTTTTAAAAGCACACAGTAAAAGCAAGCTTATATATCAAGACCCTAGCAATAGAAATGTTTAAATTCAGGAAAACTGTTTAATACTCTTACCCTCATTTCCATGTAAGGTGGATCATTTTCAAGTTCTGCTTTATCTTGTGCCAACTTAGCCTTCTGATCTTCAATAAGTTTGTCTAAATCATCTGCCATCATATCAAAGGTTATAGAAAAGACATTTTATAGAAAAGACATTGCCTCTACATCTACAACAGAACCTCAAGAATTTAAAGCTCAATTATAGTTATTTAAGACAGCAGAAGTAATACTCAAATTTCCCCTTCAGAACTACAAGCCTTGAGATGTTTGCTGGGTCAACAAAACATCTGACTCAGGCCACCCATCCATGGAGATTACTTGATGTTTTGCCAGAGAAAAAAATCGAAGGTTCCAGATTGTAAGACTGAAGATATTCCTCTAATCTTTTTTTTCTAACTTGGTTAAAGTATTTTGGGGTTGTTTTTTTTTTTAACTGCAAGTCTACCAATGGCCCTTCACAACACACTAGCACAAGTTTATTGTTAAGTAAATTATAACATCAAAACTAGACAACATAAAAAACAGAAAGGATAAAAGAACTGTTAGACAAAATAGTACAAAAAGTGCAAAATACACATATACTTTAAAATAAGGATCAATCATACAATCAATTCTGGGCTTGTTACTACCACAAGAAGTCATAAAAATCATCAAGCTTATTCAAAACCAAAACCCCAAAATCACAAAACAACAAAGGAAAAAAAAAAACCAAAACACAAAATACATGCATAGTATTTCTAGAGTTGGAGCCAACAGTGTATCATTAATTCTTGTAACAATAAAATAGAGGCAGTAAGAACAGCTACAATTCTGCAATAATTGTAAGATCATGGATATCAGGTAGCATTGACTTGCAATCAGACAAGTCACTACTCTGTAAGAAAACCCGTACTGAGGAAAGCTGCTTACCTCTCTTCCATTAGTTGTGCATCTTGCCTACTTATCTGAAAGCCCTTCGCAACAGAAATTTTAGCACCTTATTTATGCAATTTACTGTATATTGCTGCTTCTAGATAACTTGATAATAAAAATTAAAGAGAATCAAATTCACAACAATGGAACTGTACACAAGTTAAGGCACACACTCAGACTTTGAATATTCTTTGTTAGGCTAGTGTTATCAGAACTAAAAACACTGCAAAGCTGCATACTAAGTAGTCATGGAAAGAAGGAAGACACAAGCAAAAAGAACGACTGCATACAAGCCTACCCATTCTAATCTCCACTCAGAATTTTCACCAACTCCACTTCAGGAGAAGTTTTGTAAAACCAAACCTGCAAATAAAAAATGCGTATGTTATATTCCACACCGAAAGGAAGCATGGAACCAAGAAGAAAATTATGACCTCAAACCCCTCTAATACTACCCATACAACTTAAAAAAAACCAATTGCTTAGGCAGGTTCCTAAGCAATCCCATCACATGTGGTACCTAAACACAGGTTGTACAGCAGTTTTATTGAAGTTAATTCAGTATCTTGCTAAAGCCTACCGATTGTATGAAGTAAACAACTGGCCAATGATAAAAGCATATAAGAAAATATGTATTTCTTATATATCCTTCAGGAAAAGGATCAAAGAATTTAAAAACAAAAAAAACTATCTCAAAGACCAGCAGAGTAAGATACTACATAGGTAAACATAAAATGATGCATCCAGAGACTGAAATAAATGTTTACTAGAAGATGAACAGAAAAAAAGTCAAAATTCCATCAGATAAAGTAATTGCATGCTGTTCATTTAAGGAATACACCCGCTTGACATATTCCCTAAAATGTGTTCTTTTAAACATTTCTTCTTGCATTAACACCATTTTTTTAGTCATAATATAAAATTATAGTATTGCTACAGAGGAGGCAGAACTAGGACAACCTATTTACAACTCCTAGTGGTAACAGAGGACAATCAATTCCAAAAATAAATTTCTCCATCTGATTCGTCCTAAATCTTTAATCCCATTAGTTTTGCACACTGCTAAAGGATAGAAGAAATCTAAAAGAGGGTAAATTTCCAGGCACTGATACATTTTATTTAGCCTATCGGGTTGCTTAAGAATAACAAAGAAACCGTTCTGAATGGGTGAAACAATCTAAAAGTTGGTCTCATCACCTACTCAGTGCTGCAAAGCCACCAAGAGGAAAATTACCACATACAGAAGGCAGCGCTGTGAGAAGTCTTTTCAAAAGCTTGTTGGCTGTAACATCTGTATTCCTTACCCCTACTTACAGTAACATGTATAAGCTCTAAAACTGTTTCCAAATCACTGTAATGGAATGGTACCCAACTTATTCTGAGAGACAGTATACAGAAAAGAGTATTTGCAGTATATTTTCTATCTAGCACAAGGAACACAACGAATATTCTAGCATTCTGCACTCCCAACATACTGCTCAAAAGAGCAATACAATAAATTAAAAATCGGGATACAAAACAGTTGCAGCTGAACTACACAGGCAATTAAATTGCTGTGAAGAAAGCTCACAACTCTAGCCCTTACAAAATACTAAGACTACTAAGGCTACAGCAGTGTTGATTCAACATACCTTTAATACAGCTAAAAAGCCAGGAAAAGTGGCCAATGCCTCTTAGAAAATAGCTAGACATTTTATGTCTTACACCCTTTCTGCCTGAGTTGATCTTCTTAAAATAAGCATGACTGCAAACCTTATAAGATAAGCAAGAGTATATTATACTGAAAGCAAAAGAAAATAAATTAAAAATAGTATACACTCAAAGCAGAAGACTGACAATTTGAATGTGATACATAAAGTTCAGAAAATATATCAGTATGTAAGCAAATATCTTGCCAAATATTAATCAAGTTTATCATCTGCTGTATCAAGTGAAGAGATCGTGACTAATCACAATAAAAATAAAGAAACAATACAGTTCTATCTGAAAAGAGTGCTACTGCAGTCCCCAGCTGTGCAGTGAACTCTGTGATGGCGCTGAGTGCTGAATTCACAAACCGTTAACTCCAAACTGACTTCATGTGAGTGCACAAACATACCAAGGTAAAGCCTGGCACTATAAAACCACTTCAATTCGAAACAAAATCTAGTTTAGCAATGTGTCTGAATGCATTTAGTGCCCTTCTAGACCCTTGCAATTACTAGTACAAGTTGCCGATTCAGAACTAAGCTTGCAGACATTGCACCACGCGCATGTGCATAGAGCAAAAGGGAAAATCAGAACATGCTGATTTTGAAACATTTGAAAACCCAAAAATAAGCCACATGCCCCCAAATCACGAGGTACAAACAACATATATTTCATGGTTTTGGAAAACATAACATTTTGTGACTACTACTTTAAAAAATGTCTGATAGTATAGATCTATCAGCTCTTCCATCTTTAAATCTTGGATGTATTTGCATTCCTAAAACACTGCATTATTCAAAATGAAATTCCATTAAACATCCTGCTGCTATACACTCAACTGCTGTCTGAAAATGTCCCATAAAATAAAAAAATATATTTTTGCTTTCAAGAAGATTTCAGTTTTTCATAACTTTTTTTTCTCCTTTTAAACTGGGAAGTTTTTACAAAAGCAACTCTGAATAATTATAGTCAGCTAGGTAGACTTCAACTTAATCAAATATACCAGACAATAGCATATAGCTATTTAGGAAAGTAAGTCAAGTTTGACCCGGAGATTTTAACTGGATCCATGCCCAGAGTAAACAGTGCATGTCTGTTTCCATGTGGATTATATCTAGTGGTGTACTGTTTATCTACTTAATCATACAAAACAACTTACACTGCAGTCTTTTTTACGCTTTCTCTTACCCTCTACTTGTTCAGGAAAACACAGCACAAAATTTCAAGACAACATTTAAAATTAGACAGATTTCACCTCTTCTGTGCTACCATAATATTAAAATAACATTAGGAAAACTGGCAAAATGGCAATTCCCATCCATACACGCTGCAGCAAGGGGTGGCAAGGAGGGAAGTGCTTTCACAAAGCAACTATGTGCCACGTTCAGTAATCGTACATACAGATCATATGGTCACATAACCGTGTCGTTAAGGAATATTTTTCCAAGTTTCACCCAAACTTCCTAAGGTCTCCTAACAGCCCGTACGGGCTGCTTCTCTAGACCCACTATAGCCCTGTGAACAGCATACAGAACACGCTCTTGCTGACAAGAGACGTGCCTCCTGTACCTTCCACTTTCCTTTCTTTCAAGTTCTTATATGAAAAAGCAGAAAAAAACCCAGGGTCCGAAGGCTCACCCGTTAATAAACTGACTAAAACGAACACGACTTTACGAACTGTGAAGGCAATTAACCCTCAGAACAACCAACCAGCAAGTTCCGCGACTTACTTCCCCTCACCATACGGGCTTACCTACTTTTCCAGGACACGTACTCTGATGCAAAAAGACACCAATTTCGGAAAACCTTCAGAGCCGGGAGATCACGTCCCTCTCCGCCTGACGGGGCTGAGCCTCTGCCGCGGCCTGCAGCGCCCGCCCGCGCACGGGCCGCTCTCAGCGGCGTTTCCCGGGCAACCCTGAACCCCTTTAGAAACGCGGCGCCGTAGTTAGGCAACCGCCGCACAATGAACGGCTCCCGCCGGAAGGCCTCGCGCAGCCCCGCTGCCCCACCCCCCTCCGCGGGGACGCCCAAGCCCGGCACCGTGGTCCGGGCCGCGGCCGCCGCGTCCCCGCCCTGCGCTGCCTCCCGGGCCCATCCCGTTTCCCCGCAAGCCGTCGCTCGTCTCGGCTGTCCCCACTCCGGGCTGTGAACCAGGCGGCCGCACGGCCTCCACGCGGCGAGGCGGGCAGACCGGGCTGCCGGGGGAGGACATGGGCTGCGGGCACCGTCCCGACCGCACCGCTCACCGGCACCGGCGACCGCAGCTCTCTCCGCGTCCCGCGCGCGTTCCCGCCTCCCCGGAAACCGGCGGCCGGCGCCCAGCAGCGCCCCCTGCTGCTCCGGAGGGCGGAGCGCCGCACACCTTTTACCCCGGAGCCGCCAGCAGCTCGCCTCCGTCCCGGGGCAGGGCAGGGCCGGGGTTGCGCTGCCGCAGCTTTAACCGGCGAAGGGGAGCGGGCAGGCGGCCTCCCCTCAACGGAGGCCTTCGTGGGCCAGCCCCTGTGAAACACCGCTTGGCCGACTGAGCGGCGGTGCGGAGGGACAACGCGCTGTAGCCCTCGGGCGCTTCTGTCGGGCCGCAACGCGACATGCTGTGACCGGGGTGCGCTGCGCAGCCCCAGGGCGACCCGCTGGCCCTGGCAGCGGCCGCCAGCGCACGCCGCCCGGCCGCGCTCCCTCTCGCAGCGGCCGCGGTGCAGAGCCGAGCGCTCCCGCTGGGGGCGCGGCGCCGCCCGCCCCGGGCCTGCGCGGACCGTACCACCTCCCCGCAACCCCCCGCTCGCTTGGTTCCGCCGGCGCGGCGGTGAGGGGAGCCAGGGCCGGGGCCGGGCCCGGTGCGGGGGGCGATGGCGGCGGCGGCGGCGGGGAGCGGCGCTTCCGGGAGCGGGATGGCGCAGAAGACGTGGGAGTTGGCCAACAACATGCAGGAGGCGCAGAGCATCGACGAGATCTACAAGTACGACCGCAAGCAGCAGCAGGAGATCCTGGCGGCCAAGCCCTGGACCAAAGAGTGAGCGAGAGCGGGGCCGGGCCGGGCGGCGGGGCGGGCGGGCTGGCGGCGGGGGCCTGAGGCGCGGCCCGGGCGATGGGGCCGGCCCTGACGGCTTCCGCGGCCTCTGCCTTGCAGCCACCATTACTTCAAGTACTGCAAGATCTCGGCGCTGGCGCTCCTGAAGATGGTGATGCACGCCAGGTCGGGGGGCAACCTGGAGGTGATGGGGCTGATGCTAGGCAAGGTGGACGGGGAGACCATGATCATCATGGACAGCTTCGCCCTGCCGGTGGAGGGCACCGAGACTCGCGTCAACGCTCAGGCGGCCGCCTACGAGTACATGGCTGCGTACATTGAAAACGCCAAGCAGGTGAGGAGAGGCGGCTGCGGGTGTTTCTCCCCCTCCGCGCTGTGGCGGCGTGTCCGGTGGACTGATGGCGCCGGAACAGGCTGTGAGGTTTGCAGGCTTCCCCACCCCCAGTGAGAAAGCGGCTGCCCAGTTGCCCTGTTTCTTTTCAGAAATGGCTCAGAGAGGGCTGTGTCAGCAGCCGGGAACACGGGGCCCTCTCAGCGTTTTCACGTGTATATTTCCGTGTCTTACAGCAGGTCATCACGTACTGGGTTCTCCTTTCCAAACGTCTTGCATTGCTTCAGGAAGCATTTTCTTGGCTGCGTCTGGTGGCTTGTGGAGGGAAGGAGAAAGCGTGTTTCTAAAAGAGCTGATACAATATGTGTTTCTAAGAACCGTATGCAAAATTAAATATCAAATATGTACGTGTCAGAGATACGATTTGTAGATCAGGAATGTGATATTTATTCTTACATTCTTGCTTTCTGAAGTCTTACTGCATAGCCATAGTGCTGTTTTCCATAAAAATAAAGAAGATGTATTTGTGAAGAAAATGCCAATGAAGGAATAAGTAAATTTCAGTGCAACTTAATTATTCATGTTTATAACTCGGAAATTTATATGAGGTTACTCAAATGTCTGTTGCCTACCTTTGTCCCCCTGTATCCAGAGGTCCATGTCATGTTCAGCTTGACTATGCAGTAAACTAATTCTCACATGCAGAAGGATAACAGAAATATGAATCTAACCTATGGCTGATGTAGAAACCAGCGTAGTGTATTAGAGCACCTACTGATGTGCTTCTTCCAATACAGGGCAATCCTGTACTACAAATAAGCACTGAAATGTTTAGCTGTTCAAGCTCAAGTAGTTTTGAGGCCCAGTTTGCCCTTTGCTTTTTCTTTAATCATCAAAGTATTTTAAACCAGCTAAAATCAGAAGCCCCTTGTTTATTCACTGGAGATAATGGAGCAGTATTTGGGTTATTTTGGAGACTTTTACTTGTATTCACAGCCTTCTATACAGTTTAAGATACTTAAATAGATACGAATTAGTCTGGATCATAACATCAGAAAAGAGTAAACATAATCCAGAAGTAGCTATATCCTGAAACTGGTTTTAACAATTCATCCCTGTTTATGAGGAAATTTAGAAATCATTTATTTAGTTTCTTTTATCTGAAAATTATTAATGTCATGATGCTAATACTGTTTTTGCAGAAGAGTAGGTAACTTGAAAGATGTTTTTACCTAAACATGTATTCATACTATCCGGTTTTTAGGTAAAAATAATGGTTTTGAAAATAGTAAGTACGTAGCATAAAATTAGTATTTTTCTCATATACAGTTAGTATGTTTTATGTTTAAAACAGTCCATGTTTATGTAGGAGTACTTCCTTGATAGGAAAAGTTTTTTCTAGTTGTTTATATTGTACAGTTTGTCTATAGTTGGTTTCACAATTTTGAAATTGAACTTGTGTGCAAATACAATTACACAGCTTTACTGGTGCTCTGGCAGAGTTTGCTTGCTGACCGTTCCACACTTGATTTTGGCAAACAGTTGATCCTGGAATAGCTCTATTTAATATTAGATTGCAAGTTGATATATTCCCCTGCATAAGTACTTTACAGACACCAACATTCTAGTTATTTGCTTCTCCATGGGCAGGATCTGGTGTTAATAAAGTTAAAATGTGTTATTCGGCTTTGAAAAATAACACGTTCTTTAGTGTTCTCTTGGTGTCTATATCTGTATTATGGGAGTTGTAAAGAAAATATAAATAGTATTCACCAATTCAAAAATAAAATAATTGTTCCATTCAGTAGGCAGTTTGGGTGTTCTGTCTCATCTCAATATTTTTCTGATTTAACCTCCCTGATGTATTTAGTGTTTGGCAAAACCAAGCAGGTGATGCATCCACACATACAAGTCACAGTTAAGAACTGGCATATAGGGTTGTACCAAAATTATTCAGCTCGGTATGGAGCAGCCAGTAAGCAATTCTTGAGAGAGAATTACAAAATTAGGTGTGATAGGTGTTTATTCTGTTTGGGTTTTTGTTTTGTTTGTTTTTCTTCCAGTACTTGTACAGATAGCCAGGGGTATTATTTGGAAACTCCTGTTTTGAGTTTTTCTGATCCTAAAAATCTCAAAAATTAATCTTCTGGCTTCCAGAGCATGCTCTGGCAATAATTTCTGTTACTTCTGGAGTTTGAAAACATGCCTCTGAAGTTATTTTTTTGAAACCTACCAATAATGTCTCTGTATGCCTCTGAGATGTGTTACTGTACTAAAAAATTAATATCTGTTCTCTACTGACATACGATACATTATCTGAGATTATATAAACTTTATATATACTCCTAAGAAATTTCTCATCCACACTGAGGAGTCCCAGCTTACTTACCATCTTGCCATGTGAAATCTCTTCTGTACTTCAGCTGTTGCTGAAGAAGGAGCTCCTGGCTCCTTGAAGGTCTTTGTTCTGTGGTAGTAGTTGTAACAGAGAATGCTAATATTACAAGTTGTATGGTTTCTGGAAAATAATTCAGCAAAATAAGACATGGTTTTAGTATTCAGTTTAGTAAGTTAGCATCACAGGCTGTGTGTGCTCTTTCTGTCCTTATCATGTTGTGCGATGCAGAAAGGCCCAATAGAGGGCAGCTGATATTTTTAGAATGGAGATTAACACTGGGTGTGTTTTTCTTCACTGCTGTTAGGTTGGTCGTCTAGAAAATGCAATCGGCTGGTATCACAGTCACCCTGGCTATGGCTGCTGGCTCTCTGGAATTGATGTCAGTACTCAGATGCTTAATCAGCAATTTCAAGAACCCTTTGTAGCAGTCGTTGTAAGTACTGGCTGATAGTTGATAAAAACGCATAGCAAACTATGCTGAGGGGAGAATAACTTGTACATTTCTGACTTAACATTCTAGTAGTGTGTATTTTGCATGGTGGAAGTGTTAGATCCAAATTTTGAATTGGTACTGCTCCTTTTGCTTTGCTGGCCATGTACTGATCAAACCAGTGGTATTCCTTACTGAGGCCATTTTCACTGCATTGTTCCAGGTGTGGTATCTCTGTAGGAATCCATACATCGCTCTTACTTAACTTAAAGTTCTGCTTGGTACTTTCGCAAAAAAAAGTATTGAGCAACCCATATTCAATCTCCTGCAACAGAACAAAAATCTGTTTCTTTTGTTGTGTTTGTTGCTTCTGTCGAAATAGAACAAAATGTGTTCACAAAGTTCTGTTACTTTGCATCTAAAATGCCTTTTAAATTAAATTAGTAGCATAGTACAGGTAGAAGACATATCTTAAAAAAAAATCCAAAGAAACTCTTCAGGCCCTTGAAGGTCTTGGAGGCTTCAGATCACATTTGAAATCAAAACTAAACCTTATTTTAAATAATACTTGTATAACCATCACTAGTGAAGCAAATAACGGGAAAAAGACTGAAATTAGTCAGGAGTATAACTCTGATGGAATTACACATGACCCTTAAGAAGTATTTCCACCATGCGAGTTTTCTTATGACATAGTTTCACAGATTCAGAACACTTTCCTTGGGACTGCTTCCCCCCTTCCCCACCCCACCCCCCTTCTTTTTTTAATTGCTTTTAAAATTAAAGAGGGCATGAGTATATATGTTTGCAAGGAGTTTGCTTCATTAGTTTCCTGTATTTAGGAATATGTAGCAGATCCCATAATACTTTTTCTTACCTCTAGGGGTTATAAGATTAAAATGCAGATATTTATTATGGTTTATTGATTGTTCTTAAGTGCAATTTCTTTAAAGTATTTGGGAAATAAAAGAAAATGAGTTTGAAAACATGGTCCACAGAAGGCTATTACTATTCCCATCTTTTCAGAGAGTCTCATACCAACAGACGCCAACTGAAAAAGTACTGTTTATGACAAAACTAATACAATATGCACTAATTATATTTCTGCAATAGAATTACTGTAAGGTTAATTTATGCCTGTAATAATTTATAAAATGCACATAACAAGCATTGTTTGTATTTCTACAGATTGATCCAACAAGAACAATATCTGCAGGAAAAGTAAATCTTGGAGCGTTTAGGACATATCCTAAGGTAAAATAGTTAAAATTATTAGTACGTGATCACTGAACTGTTTTTAAATCAGTAATAGATTGATTCTAACAATTACTGTAGTTTGATCATCTGACTGATCTGCTCTGTTCTACTGTATGTTATTGTTCATTCACAAAGAAAAGACTCTAAAAGAAAAAGATGTGCTGATATATTGGTTATTGCATGTCTTTGGATATTGATTACATTTACAAAGGTTGACTTCTAGTTTGTTTTTCATAGATTTTTGGCAGTATTAAGTCAAGTAGACTGCCTAAATAGTGGAGCTGTTCTTATTATATAGCTCCATGTAACTATTTTTTAGTGGATATAGTGGTAGGTGGTATTCATCAAAATAGTCATGTTAATTCTTTAACATATTTTACACCTAAACCCAGATGTTAATAGCATGTTTAGTATGTTTTGATCTGCTTTCCATTTTAGGAAAGGAAGACTCAAAACTATCTACTTAAATCTTTTTAATAAATACCACAAATCTTCACAAAATAATGTACAAAAAAAAGTTAATTATACAATATGGAAGGGTTAGGCTAAGACCTAGAGAATTACATAAATATTAGAGATCTAGATCTCCAAATGCAGTCTTTTATTTATACTTCTGGCAGAAATACAACAGTGCTATTTCATTTCAATCTAATAAAAGTTCAGGTATATCAAGTATCCAGTTATTATTGACTCATCAAGAAGTTCAGGCTGACATCTAGTAAAACTGTAATTAACAGTAATGTTTGTGAGAGGTTCCTAGCTGCATTCAAGTATTACTTTTCTGAACAAATATACAAGAGATCTTCTTAGAACAGTTTGTGATTCAGGAGAAAATTCAATAGGCAAAACCACTTCATAAATACTTCAAGAATTTTGAGCAGGGAGAAGAATCCTGCACCTGAAAACCAAACTGTATATACAAAACGCTTATTAGAAGCCTACTGTTAGGGAGTCCTCATGGTGGTCTGCAGGCAGTTCTTGCCTAGTTAGTACCTGTGAGTGGCACCATCTTGGCCATATAAGTAACTGAGATGTTAGGTATCCCTAAGGCATATCTAAGGCATGGCTGTTTCTTCCCTCTTCTCATGCCTCCTATCCTCCCTCAAAAAAGGACTGAAATAACTTCTAAGAATAGGTAGAGAAATACTGTCTTAGAAGAAGTTTGCTCTTTCATTGATTTAAGAAATTACCTAATCATAGCTTGCCATCTTACTTGTTTGAAAAATCTCAACTATGACTACTAGTTTACTTCCAACATGCTTTCTGATTGACCTGAAAATGTAATGACTACTGGTAAGGCAAAAGAAGATTCCAAATTTCAGGCTACTGGGGAAATTCCATTTTCCCCAGGAAGAATAAAGTAGAATTGCATAAACTAGAGTTTTTCTGAAGTGCTTTCAGAGGGTTTAAGCATTTTAAAAAGTCCCATAATTACTGTCCTTTTTGCCCTTTGTTTAATTTTTAGGGCTATAAACCTCCAGATGAAGGTCCCTCTGAATACCAGACTATTCCACTTAATAAAATAGAAGACTTTGGTGTGCACTGTAAACAGTAAGTAACGTAACAACTACTAACTCTAGCACAAGTTCTCAATTTTTGTGTTTAGGTTAGTGATTCAGTACAGAAAAGTACATTTCTTTAAGTGTTTCAAGTCTAAAAGTTCTTTGTTGCTTTAGCACTGTTTTTTGAATAAGTGTTATTGTTGTTTATCAGGAGATCTTTTAAGGGAGAACTGCGACAAATATGAAGATTAACTCTGCTAAAAGCTTTAGCAGTTCATTCCTGAACACCTTTTAAGTAGCGTTTTTTTCTTAGGGCAGGGAGGAAAGGGTCAGATATAGACTTAGCAGTGGGGCTAGGAAGACTGTAATCTTCCTAGTCAGCTCTTCGGAGTAGTGGCAAGTGCCATGCATCTTGTTATCCTACATCACTGGGCATGTTAAGATTTTTTCTGTCTTTTTGGTAGGATTGGAAAGAGGAACTGCTTCAAAGGTAACATCAGCAACAGGAAGAATCACTGCTTTTTCTGTCCTGCTAATTTACTTTCCATTAATTAAAAAGGTAGTATAGTTTTAACCATTCTTTCTTTAACTGTTCTATCCCAGCCACGTGTTCCTTGCTTCATACCTTCATTTACTTACTTGGCAAGGCATTTGTTTTGCTGGTCTGGTTCCATGATCTGGCCCAACTTGTGGAAGCACATACATTCTTGCTGGGTAAGCTAAGGTGGGGTGGAAAGTAGAGACAGATGTTGGAGACACAGGGTTTGCAAAGGAAAGATGGGACTGCTTCTTTCAATAACAGCCTGGTTTCAATTCTACCTTCAGGTGTCTGACAGGCCCTACAATTTAAGCAGCTGTGTACAGAGAACTTGGAAGATCTGATTGACACCCATGTGTCCTGTAGACTATTGCGTAGTTTTTTCCACAGTTTTGTTGCATGCATACCTGTTCTTCAGTGCACTTTATAGTTCCAGTGCATTTATAGCTGCGTGCAAAGTTTGACCCTGAAGAGATGAAGAAATTAAAACAGTTGGAATTAGTCTTCCTATTCAATTTGAGGAAAAATCCATAACAGTAGCTACTACACAGAAATCTTTGCAGAACTGTAATGTTCCCGTCATTTCAGAGGTCTGGCATTAGCCATAAATAAACCCATGCTTTTAAGGAAGATATGTTTCATCCTTTCTGTTTTAGAGGTGTTTGGTTTGGGAGAGCTGCTTGGTGGTTTTTTTGAAGTTGGAGGTGCTTAATAGTTATCATTCTAATCTCCATCTCAGGGAGCTGGCTTCTTGTACAAGCCATTTCTTTCCTTCCAGACCAAGAAAATATTTTCCAGTCTTTCCCAGAAGAAAAAAGCTGTTAGGCAAAGAGAAGAAAAAAACCTGGAAATGTGTCACATTACTGCATTACAGATAATACAAAATATTAGATTGGTGGTGTCCTCTCAGGAGTATGGGTAGTCTGACTAAGAATTAAAAGTTGAGAACTTGAATGATGATCATAGAACTGTGGGATCATTTAGGCTGGAAAAGATCTTTAAGATCATAGAGTCCAGCTGTTAACCTAGATACCAAGTCTATCATTAAACCCTGTTCTAAGCGCCACATCTATTAGTCTTTTAAATGCCTCCAGGGATGGTGACTCAACCACCTCCCTGGGCAGCCTGTTCCAGTACTTGCCAACTATTTTGGTGAAAAATTTTTTCCTCATATCCAATCTAAACCTCCTCTGGCACAACTTGAGGCAGTTTCCTCTTGCCCTATCACTTCCTACCTGGAAGAAGAGACCCAACACCCACCTCACTGCAGCATCCTTTCAGGTAGCTGAAGAGGTCTCCCTTGAGCCTTCTTTTCTCCAAGCTAAGCAATCCCAGTACCCTCAGCTGCACATCATAAGGCTTCTCTAGACCCTTAATGATCCTGTCTGTTTGGAATGCCAGTGACTTCATAGTAGCAGTCTGAATAATCCTAGTCAAACTTCTCTCTTTTAATTGGTGTTCAATGCCCAAATACAGCTGCTTCCATTTTATTTTTTTAAGCAAGTTTATTACACAATTCCTCAAACAACTTGGATTTCACTTTGAATGTGCCACATGTCTATGAATAACTGACCTGCTACCTCATTTTTCTTTATATATGTGAAATAAAGTTATTTGTTCTATCACAGAAATATTAGTGTTGTGTGTTGGTGAACTTCAAAGCATTGTTATCTCAGATGGAATTTCTTACAGAAATGCTAAGGAAAATAATTTTCCAGAGCAATCGAGATAATATGATTATTGATAACCTGCTTGGGAATTTCCTGATCAACATTAAGTTTAATATAGCTCTTTAATGTTGCTGTAATTTACCGACACTAATGACTTTGCATAGCTCAGCTTTCAGTCTGCTTTATCATCTCTTGTGAATTCTTAGCACCACTAAAGCCTGGCTTTTAAAATGGGTGTGGTAGAGTGTAAGATGGTTTGCCTGTTTGTACCATTTACTTCTGTCAGACGTTCCTAATTGATTAGAGGTGATATATGCAGAACTGTAACCATCTGTAAGTGGCAATTGTAGTATTAGAGATCTTAGAATCATTGCATTGCACAAGTTGTTAAGAGAATAATTTAAAAAAACTTGCAATCTCATTAAAGAGAACACAGAAATATGTGTGGGGATTATGTATACCTGTGTTAAAGCTATATATGAAACACTTTTGGAAAATCTTTTAGAGTTAGAATTGGAACTGAGGGTAACTTTTATTGTTCAGTGGTTCAAATTTTTGAAGATATTTGCCATTGATAGCGATTTTTTTGAGATACATGTGCTTTAGGTGTTAAAGGAAAATGACACGTTTAGATGAAAGCTTATTTTGTTTGCGTGTTTGTTTTTAAAGGTATTATGCTTTAGAAGTCTCGTACTTTAAATCATCTTTGGATCGTAAATTGCTTGAGCTTCTATGGAACAAGTACTGGGTGAACACTCTCAGTTCTTCTAGTCTGCTTACTGTAAGTACCGTGGTATGCTGTCATGTGCATATATGAATTCATTAGTGCTGAAAGCCAGACCCTCTACTGTAAAATGCTTAATGGGACACTGATATAGATAGATCCCACATTATGAATCTATTTGTCAGTTTAAAGAAAGGAAGGTTTTCTTAATCATAAATACTGGAATGTTCCTATATCTGCTCTTTAAAAGTAAAAGGTGAGAATAACTTAATTTTACTGCATTCTCTATATGCTTAGATTTTGTCTTAAACACCTTTTTAACCTTGTATCTCTTTACAGCACTGTAATGAATAGTATGCCTTAAAATAGTGCTATTGAATAAGTAAACACTTTTTAAAAAAAAATCAAACCCAAAAAAACCAATTGAACTGTTACAGCAAGCTTGCAACATAAATACTGCAGGTAGACCTTCAATGTACAGCTCAACATCAAAAACTTCCTTCTGCAAAAGCCGATGGTATACCTTTACTTGTCGTCAGAACCAACTGAATTTCACTTACTCTTTTGTAACTTAGATCATGGGTGGAAAGTAATAGAGAGTGCTCATTTCAGGCTTTAGGCATTAAGCATTTGTCAGCTTCTGTTGCCACTTCTGTATCACTTCAATTGCAGATACAGGTTAAAATGTGCAGTGCTACAGTCTTAAAAGCTGTTTTCAGATTTTGTTTATTTTGTGTGTAAATGCTGGAATTTATAGCTTAGAATTCAGTATGTTTATTGCCTTCTTTCTCCTAAGAATGCAGACTACACCACTGGCCAAGTCTTTGATTTGTCTGAAAAATTAGAACAGTCAGAAGCTCAGCTTGGAAGGGGCAGTTTCATGCTGGGTTTAGAGACTCATGATAAGAAATCAGAAGACAAACTTGCAAAAGCAACAAGAGACAGGTAAGATCATAGAATGGTTTGGGTTAGAAGGGACCTTAAAGGTCATCTAGTTTCAACCCCCCTGCCACAGGCAGGGACACCTTCCACTAGACCAGGTTGCTCAAAGCCCCATCCAGCCTGACCTTGAACACTTCCAGGTTTGGGGCATCCACAGCTTCTCTGGGCAACATGTTCCAGTGTCTCACCACCCTCACAATGAAGAATTTCTTCCTAATATCTAATCTAAACCTACTCTCTTTTAGTTTAATGCATCCATGTGTTCATCCCTGTAAAAAGTGATGTTTTGTTTTGAATTTATATCATGCCTTTAATTGTAACCTACCTTGATTATAGGTAGGAATGATCAGATTATAGGTAGGAATAAGAAAATCTAGCCTTTACTACACCTAAAATGGCTTTTCAATCTTTGTTTCTGGAATAAATAGTTTATTAAACAAAAGATCCCTATTAAATTGCGTCAGTAGATGGCAAACCAAAAAAGATGTTTTCTGTCAAATGCAAAATGGTAGTATTGCTAGAAAATAGCACATTTTATGTGGTTAATGAGGTTTAAACTAGCAGTAAATAATATTATTATATAGAATGTGATTTTAAGAGTTAGTGCTAACAGTCCAGTAAGTTTAGTTTACAGTTGTGTAATATTTCCACTCACTTTAAATATTTAAGAAGTCCCTTTTTTCCATATTTCTTAATTAATACATCCTTTTCCCACAAACAAAGAAGGGTGGCTTTTTGGGTTGGGTTGGGGTTGGGGTTTTGGGGTTTTTTTAGAAGTAGATTTACAGACATTCTGGCCTTTATATTTAGCTACCCTGCCTGATAGCAAATACTTGCTATTATCAGTTAATGAACTTACCACCACTGAGTGTACAGCATTATTTCAAAGCCATTGTAGTGTCTTCCCTCAGTGTCCTTATGTGTTTATTGGTAATCAGCCCTTTTCTTTTGTGAACTTTGAAGTACAAAATTTGCTTCTCACTAATATCTTTCACCCAATAATCTTAAGAACAATATGTGTGCTTAGACTATCTAGTGTTACGGTTACCGTTTTTCCAAGTAAAATCTTTAACAAAGAGTAATAGTATCCAACAAGTCATACAGTATCTTGGGCTGTTCAAGAACATTGTATTTGGCAAATTTCAGACTTTGAAAACCAAGAAGTACTGTACTGTACATGCTAGTACAATCTGAGGTCCATCTGTGGAGAAGACAGGACTCACCTGCATGCATCTTAGGAGTGTTCTGAGTGAGATACAATTCCATTTAATAAGGAACAATTCTGTAGAATCCCTTGGAACAGACAGAAAAAAATGGCATAAAATCTAGGATGTTCAGCTCCAGATCTGGTGGCTTCCTGGTCCTCTTCCTCATCATTTTATCCTGATACGTAGAACAGTTTCTTGTATTTTTTCTTCCCCACCCACCCACCTTGCCCCCATTAGCAATGTGTGCCATAGTACAAACTTTACTAAGGAGCTGATTTTTGAGATACCAGATTAGTGGCAAGTTTAATGTTAGCTAAAAAAATCAAGAGACAAAATGGAAGCCTTTTGTGAAGAGACTTGATTTATAAATAAATTATTTTATTTACATCTTGTTCAGTATGACTCAGGTGAACATGGACTTTGCTTTAATAAGGAGAGGAGTCATCCTTTGTTCCACAGTAAGCAGTGAGGGAATACCTGCAAATGTAATATGGTCGTTGCTAAATGGAATCAGCATTGCTGTTGTGCTAGTGTCTTCTGTGCATTTGTTTCCATGTTACGGAAAGTAAACAGCTTGTACAACTTTTCTAACAAACACATTTGACTAGGAGGAGGGTTGACTTTACAGAAGTTAATACCCATTTAGTTTATTTTAGCTGTAGAATACATTTGCAGTGGAAGGCTCTTGCTAACTCCCAACAGCCATGTTAAGTGATAACACCTAGTTCCTGTGGTGAAACAGTTACAATAGCAATGCTTTAAAGCCATGAGGAAGATGGAGTTGCTGACAAGTTTGCTTTGATTTTTGATCCCTTGTTGGTGTGCCATAATACTGATGGCATTTTATTTTCACATGACTCTCACATGTTTACAATTACTCTAAGAAATAACTCCTCCTCTGATCATCCTACCATATTATTTCTTGCAATGATTTTTTGTTTCCTGTTTTTATTTAGTAATCATCGGTCGTTTATAAATTGTAAGACTGAAAGGGATTGTTGTTGTCATCAATTCTGCTTTCCTGTGTAACAGGCTACTGTAGTTCCCAAAATGGATTGTAACACTTCTACAGATCCATGTTTTTCTTCAACTAATAATCTTTCCTAAGAAAAAAGACAGTAGAAGACTTGTGCAGACACCAGGACAATTGATGCAGTGGCACCTAAATTACTTTCAGGAAGTAAAATTGCAAAGTTTGCTAAAGGGCTATCAGGTGTACCTTTTATAGGAAGAACGCTGTAAAACTTTAACATCAAAGGTGCTTACGCTTGGCTGTATGATATCTTCATGTCTGTACATACACATCTCTTAAGAGCTGTTCTCTAAGAGTATGCGTGCATTGGCCAATCTGTGCTCCAAGCTGGCTTCCTTTGTGGAGGATTCCTTTATCTAGTAGTAATGTATGCCTATTCTCCATGCCTTCAGGGCTGATCCATCATTTGCATTTGTATATTTTGTTTTGAGACATTTTTATTTATTAGCTTGACCCTACATCCCCGAGCGAGCCATACTGGATGCAACTTGGATCAATAGGAATCCTTCCAGCTCTTTGGGGGTTTTGTACATGTTTCATATTTGGAGAAATAACTGATCAGCTCTATACACATATCCTTTAATGTTCTCTGTGAAGTTTCTCAGAGGAGCTATGGTTACTGTGCATTGCTGGCCTGGAGTTGGGCAAGGAGATAAAGTAGAGAACAGTGAGAGCCTTCAGGTATTGATAACAGCTGGTAGCTCCGTTCCCCCAAGGATTGTTTTTTAATCATTTTTTTGGTTCAGATGGCTACAGAGCTCACTTGCTATTGTTAATGTAAGGTGTCCTAAACTGACAGACAAAGAAGTCTTCTGGAATTGGTCTTTGTGTGTATAGTGCTTGTCAGTTTGCTTTTTAAGTACCAAAAAGCTATTGGCAACAATGGCTAAATTGCTGTGTGTGACTTTTCCTTTCTGGACAGTTGTTAAGATTCATGGGGTTATGGGCACCCTGAACTTCCAAAACAGCTGAATATCTTCAGACAAAATGACAGTTCAGCCTAGTGTTTGGCCAATGTTGAATTTATGCTTGTTTTTCAGCTGCAAGACCACCATAGAAGCTATACATGGATTGATGTCTCAGGTTATTAAGGATAAACTTTTTAATCAAATTAATATAGCTTGAAGTGCATCACCAGCTGATACGCATCTCCAAAGCAGAAAAAGTCGTGGTTTCTTTTGCTTGGACTTGTTCAATTTGGGAAATGAAGCTGGAGTGGAAAATTACTCATTTAATTTGTAGTACTTTAATATTTCCCACCTGTCTGACCAGTTTTAAAGAACAAAATGTTCTGAAATGTAGTGCAACTTTTTGTTCTTTATCATAAAACACAACCAGTTTGGAGAATTGTTCCAAAAGAAAAATAAATGTGACTTACTGGATTTTGCTCTTAGGTATTTATCTCTATTATCCAACTGCAATAAAACAATTTTGAAAATGCATGAGTGTTTGGGGGCTTGAATTTTTTTGGCAAACATTCATCTCCTCTTACTCTTTCTTACTGTTCCACAGAAAAGTTCTGTCCACTCCAGTAGATTAGATAGGTAACCTATGCAGTGTAAGAAGTTTTGTTTCTCAGGTTTTTTCTTTCTGTTTTATTTCAAGAATTTAAATCCCATTTGCTTATCATTTAACAAGTTATTAAATCTAATGGAGCCTTTCCTGGTTTAGTTTTACTGGTCCATCTAGAAGTGGTTTCTTCTTACAGTGATGAAATGTTCATGCATGGTATAGCAGTATTTTGTTTGTTGCTTCATGCTCGTTTTGGACATTTTGTATTTCTTAGTAGTCATGTAATGATCATTCTGCAGCGAAACTAATAATAATGTTATATACAGGTGGGTTTTTTTCTCCTGCTCACCTTCTATTGCTTGTCATAGTCACTTGTTGCATGCGAAGGAACAAAATGAAAAATTGTCTCTGAAATATGCGTTAGGCTAATTTAGGGCCACAGATACTAAAATGCATTAATCATAATTGCTGGCTTACAACATCATGTTGCTGCAGGGCTGATCTAAGTTTGTTTTGGAGGCTTTCATACTGCATTTCAATAATTCAAGATGTTTGGATTTCTTTTAAGTTTTTATCCTTAATCCTGAGTTTCCTGGGGTTTTTGGAATGTTTACTTTTGGGATAATTTATGCTATATACAGTATGCCATTACACTCTATACCTTAAGTAACTGATAGTCTTTTTAAACCTTAACTCTGCCTTGATGTGGGTTTTGTTTTTGTTTTGGTCTGGAAATTTTAATAGCTATTATTCATTTGGAGCATTTCATCCAAATGGATTCCAATGTATTTGAAGCTAAGATGCAAGTTATACAATGGGAAGTTATCGTTCAGAAGGAAAATGCAAATACCCTGAAGCAGGAATTCATCAAGAGTTCTAAAGCAGCAGCATCCAACAGTATAGGAAAAATATATTTAATCAGAGCTGAGATAACTATCGGATGTGCAGTTTTACAGAACAATTCTATGCTTCTTCCAGCATTGCAGTGGTGGTGGGGAGGCAGGAGAAGAAAGCTGTGGTATTTTAATACTCAAAGCTATTAGTTTTCTTGGAAATGGCATCGACAGACTTCAGTACAAGCAAGCACAGCACATAAGCCCACAGCAATACCTTTTAAGTTCAAGGAAGGCACAGCAAGTTTTCCTGGCCAGCAGTTTTCCCTAAGTTTCTTCTACAAGTGTCTGTGAGAGTTGAAATTTTAGCACACAGCCCCTGCCCCACTCAGTATGTGTTTATGCAAAGAGGTACACTCTCTTGGGAGAGAAGTAACTTATGTTGCCACTTCGTAGAATTCTCTTTGCATAACGTGATCCAAAATTGTGGACGTGTATCTACCAGAAATAAATATAATAGTTCAATCTCATATTAAGTCTATTTAGCCTATTTAAACTGTCCTCATTTGTGATAGCAGTGGGCTTAAATTTCATGTGCATAGGCTCTGACTGAATGGTTTTAGTTACAGTTGGCTTTAAAATACCAAGTTGTTTTACAAGCTGTAGCGATATGAATGCTACAGTTGTCCATTGCGTTAGGTGTGTTGTTGCTTGCTGAGTATATAGTGTTATAACTCAATTTAAAATCATATCAAGTAATTATTTTGACGGCTGAAGTAAGCAAGCATACAAAAATCTAGTGCCTTGGACATTTTAATAAGTAAAAATCCAATTCAGTGGCCACAACTAATGTCTTCATCTAACAGTATTTGCCAACTGATAATAAAATTATGGAATGCTGAACTGTATTTGAACTTCTTCCCTCTTCTGTTCTTCTGTTTTTCTTTTTTTAAGTTGTCCTACATGCTCACCTTTCTCATGTATGCAACATTTCAACAATTTACACATTCTAATCTCAACAAAATCCAGAGACATATATGTATATTTGTAACAATCATATACCAAGGACTAAGCTGTAATTCCTGATAAAAGTAGTAGTTTGCCTTTGTTGTGCACAGGCTTTAAGAAGAGCCTTTCAGATTTATTCTGTGATAACTAGGACAGTCAAAGATGCTTCATTTGCTCTATCAGATCTCCTTCTCTTTGGAAGTTCCCTTCAAATGTTTGGTAAGAACTGGAATGGCAGCTCCTATAAATTAATTTTCTTGCCTGAAAATTGAATGGTTGTGCTTCTGTTGCCATATGGAACCAGAAAAAAAGGCGTATTTTTTCTTGCCTTTTTTAAATTTACTGAATGGCATAAAGCAGTTGGGAGAGTCTGGCTTCTCTTTCTGTTCACCTGTCGTCCTATCTTCAATTCTACCTAAAATGCAAATAGGCAAGAGAAGAGAAGGGGTTATGGGAAGCACCCTGCTGGTTGGCCATCTCTGACAGAGGCTGTAGGAGTGCTGCTGGGGAAGAGCACATGGACCTGGCCACTTTTTCACCTGTTTTGAAGGAATCTAGTAGTTTTGTAGAGTGTTTCTAGTTCTAATAGTATGGCATGTGCCAATTAACAGTATTGTTTGCCTTACTCTCCACCTTTATGATCTATTAGCATGTATCGTATCATCACCTTAGCCTTTTCTCCAAATTGAGAAGTTTCAGCTTTTCCATTCTGCTGTTATAAAGCTGCTGCTTTACCTGCTTGGTCATTTTACTTGCTCTCCATACTATGTCTCATCCTGCTTTGCCCTTGACACAGAGCCCAGAATGGCACTGTACCTCAGATTCAGATACACCGAAGTTTTATAGAGAGGCAAAATAGTTCTCCCTTGTTCTTGGTACCCTTCATGGTCACACCCAGTGTTTTGTTGGCTTATTTGGTGGCTGCTGCACATAGAGTTGATGAATTCAAAACCTTAAAAACTGTTCAAACTGGTAGGTACAACTCTGGAAGGCATTGTGTAGGCATGGTTCAGTTATTCCCGAGATGCATTTGTCTGCGTCAGAGCTCCACTGCCACATTTTTGCACACTCGGCTTTGTGAGATCCTTCAGGAGTTCACCATCAGCATGGTAGTTCACACCTGGAAGAGCCAAGTTACCAGCTAAAAACTTTGAGATACTCAGTTCTCTTAGTCTTGGGGGCTTCATCTGATGGATGTGCCAGTTTCAAAGAGCAGTTTACCTCAATGATACTGTTTTGTGATGTATTGCCATACTTTTGGGACAGTAAAGTCAAGTGCAAAATACTGTGCTGTCTATAACAAAATTCAGGCTTGGGTTGTCTTTGTAATTCAATACAATGTCTAGCAAAAAATTGTATTGTATTCTGAATATCCAGAATAACGCACAGAGAATAGCAACTCAATTATAGGACAAACTTTTAAAAAATAAACACATTGGAGGACAAACATTGAATTGCAGTGACTGTAGGGAAGGATGTTTTGCTCTTTACAGGCTATGCACTGGAGAAAGAGATGGTTTCAGACCTAGTGCATGAATGCTGAGGTGCAGATGTAGAACTTATGCATGCACAATTATTCATTGATCTTGCATATGCCTGCACTGTATCTGACTGCCACATATATATAAACTGAATTATTTCTGAAATATTTTAAAAGTAACATGGCAATATAAACATTTCAAATTTATATGTATATGGTATATCTGAGGTATCTGAACATATAAAGTGGGAGTACTTCTATTTCTCAGATTTTATATGCAGACAAGACACTTAGAGTAGTGAAATTTTGCTTTGAAGTCCCCCATAAACAATTAATTACCCTACTGCATAGATACATTCTTAAGTAATCTATGACATGTAACAACTTCACTGTGGTTGCATTTGCTTTAGCAATGTTTTTGGATAGTGTTTATCAAAACTAAAAGCTAAATTAGGTGATCAGGCTATTAGGGTCAATTTTTTTCTAAATAATTTTGCATTCAGCAGCCCCCATTTGTACCACTAAGCACCAGATTTTCAGAAACTCAGCACTTATTCAGAGGGAAAATGGGAGTTACTAGATGTTAAATGTTTCCCTAGGTGTCTCACATTGGTTATCTACTGAAGATTGAGCCTTTCTGCTTAGAATTAGCCCTAATTGGGAGTTTTAAGCAATAATCTCAACATGCTGAAGAAAGTCAAACTTTAGAAAACATTTCAGTCCCAAAACCTCTCTCTGCCACCATTAAAAACCAGTATCTGGACTCTGTTACAAACTCTGTAATCTTTACTCTTACAAGCAGCCTTTGAACAACCTTGCTGAAGTCAAGAAATATTCTTGCTTTAGAAAAAGCTAATTAAAAAAAGCTAACCTTAATCTTTTGCTTTTGAGCAGCATCACAAGTTCTTCAGTCATCCCTTACCTCACATACACGCCAGGCCAGAAGAAATATTCCTTGAGCTTTTCATAAATTATTTTTGATTCTGGAATAACAGGCAGCTGTGAGCTGCCTGCAACAGCTCTGTTCACCATCTATCTTTGATATTCCCCAGAAAATTCCCCTTACTCCACAATGTCTCTGTTCAGACACTATTTTACAAGGAACCCTCTTGTTTTCCTTGGCTTCGGTTTGTGCACATGAGCTCAGATTAAATAGAATGAGTTCTTTTAAACTTGCTATTTAGTAAATGAAGCATAATTTTCTTGCATTTCTATCACTTGTGCCTTTATAAAGCTTCAGCTGCCTCTGGTTTTGGATATTTTGGTTCTACCTTAACCTGTCTAGTGCTTTATGAAACTTCAGTGCAGCCACCTATTCCTGCAGATAAGTAACTTTAGGAGGTAAAGGTTGCCATTAAGTTGGGTACTGGACCACTCCTGCACAGGGTAGTAGCACGTGGTCCCAAGGCATACAGTGTTTCTATAGCACTCCTCCATTTATTGTAAACTGTAACAGCAGTTGATTATTTGATGTTGATTATTAAAAATGTAGGAATCCAAGATTTAAAGCTAATTGTTGACATGTTACTGTTTCATCTATAAGGTTAAAAATATACTAAATAGAATTAAACATTATCTTACTTATTTTCTCCCCTTTGCTAAATTTTGGAGATTTTTTTTATTTTATTTTAGGTCAGTGTTTTACAATAAGCTTGGTATGTTACTTTCTCCTTGATAAACATATTTATCTTACCTGTTTTTATTGCTGTTCCCCAAAAAGGCCAAATCAGAATTGAACTCTCATTATGCGGCTAACATGTACTTAATTTGTTTATATACAATATTTAATGCATTTATTGAAATCCCAATATACAAGATTTTGTATATCATGCCATAAACTAGGTTAAGATAAAATGGTAAAACCAAATACTTTCGAAAGTATGAAACCAGACAAAATTTAAATACTACAGAGTTGAGCTATCATCATTTTAAGGGTCCAAGCCCCTAAGAGGTGAAAACTATTAAAATATGAGGTGATAATACATAAGATTAATTGCATGCCCATAGAATTTTTTTCTTGTGTCAAGTCTTGAAGAACTGACATCAGAGAGTCTCCAGTTATTTGAAGGATTTTTCTGGAGTTAAAAACAATTACGCTAAACCTTTAAGGAATTAATGAAGTATCTTGTTCCTCAGGGTGTATTTTTTATGAGCTGCAGTTTTCCTTTTCAGAGCCTAGGAATAATATCCACAAGGAAATATGTAATTTAGGAAAGTTAATTCTGACCCTCAGATGAAACTTCTAACATACGAAATATTTGCTGTGACGTTTGGTTTGTTTTTAATTATGAAAAATTGCTTCACACAGGGCTTTCTGAAAACTACAGTATTCTGGGAAGTAGCATGGTCCAGTGGATAGGTCACAGAACTGCATCTCAGGAGAATTCAGTTTTCTTCCTGACTTTTCACAAACCAGGAGTGCGTAAACTTTAGCAAGGCATTTTTTCCAGAGCTAGTGTCCATTTTATTCTATGAAATAATAAGATCGATCCTTAGCCTTTTAAAAATACAGATGAAAAAGGATATGCAAGTATTAACATTTTTATGTACTAAAGGTTATTGTTACCTCTCCAGTTTTTCAGACGTTACCACTTTAAATAACTTCTTAATAACGTTAATAAAAAATTCTTAGTAACACTGTTAGCAAAGAATGTTTGCTGTTTTGCATAGTTTGTCTGTTTAGATCATCACAGCTAGGAAATAAAGGCCTAAGCCCTTTGAGAGGATTATAAATATATTGTTTTAGGAACCCTTCATTTTCAACTGAAACGTGCATTCAAATCCTATGTAATTTGTCCATCATTTCCTGTGACAATTTCTGTTTGTTTAAGACCCAATTACCTTAGGGCTTGTGTATAACTGCAGTGGCATTACTTTATTATAAAAGGAAATTAATGTGCCTGCAACTACCAGCATGCAATCTTTAGTAATTACAACCATCTGAACTTTCTTTTCCAGCTGAAGACAAGTTGCATTCACTTACTATATCATTTGAGGTTGGAATTAAGCTTGTATTTTTAATATGTTTCTAAGGGAGGCATTTTCAGTCTGAGTTCCACAAATCTGGAGATACAACTGAAGAAACCTAGAGGTACTAAAACGGCAGTTACTTTTCCAACTTAAACAAGACATACGTATGTATTCTATATGGTGATACAAACTCCATACTAGCTCCTCATTATACCAAGATTTTGTGGAACATTTTCCTTTTCCACTTTAAAAATTCTTACAACTAGGTAAAATTCTGAAAGTGGCAAAAATAGTTAATATTTATGTAAAACATCTGCCAGGGACAAATAACATGTAAACAACATTTTACATCTATTTAAGAACAAAGGATGACTGTGTGAATACTTGGATTTGTTCTCTATATAGTGTTTGACAAAATGATGCTGAGATACCAGTACATCATTTGACTGTTTCTGAGTAATAGTAGCATATAATAATTTTTACTTTGTCTTCTTGGTTCATCTGTCAAACGTCATTACAATATTTGGAAAGCTGTTATTTTCTCTGTGGTGAAAATCTTAAAAGTGTGGTTTGAATTATTTCTTATTACTCATCTTGGGAGACAATCTTGCATTTCTCAAATCAGCATTGTAGTCTCTGCTGTAACTGTTCAGGTCCTGCTTTAGCCCCTCCCTCAAATGAAGACGCTAGGCTAGGAATCCTTTTTTTCTGACCAGTTGGTGAATTTTTAGAAAACAGTATTTATTAACATCCTATACCTATCCCCTGTGGCAGTTCTAGCCAGAGTTGGCTTGACGGGTTTAAAAGTTAGTAGAGAATATATGCATAGGCATCATGCCCTTAAGAAACCAGACCAACAATGCCAGACTTAACGGATTATAGCTTTATTTTTCAGACAAATACATTTCAGTACAACTCTCTGCAAGTTTATTGAAATTAAAGCACTACTTGCCCTGTGCTGTTTTTGAGAACCTTGCATTTGCTACCTTTGAAAACATAAAAACCTAAACAAATTTAAATTCAGTGGAAACCTGTTTCAGACATATTCTACATATTAAAACAACTATAATGAAGCAACTGTGTTGATTCCATTTTATATAGCTGTCTAGCCACAGAAGAGGAAGGAAAGAGATACTTGGGAAAAAATCTGACTGAATAAAAAGTTTGAAACTTGACCCTGAAAAAGTCTGTCAGAAATCATTAGGCTTAAATTTAATTTTTTACAATTAGAAGTGTATCTTCTAAAACATTTGTTTTATTATATGACACACCCCATATTTAGAATCCATATATGCAGAAATAGCTCTACGCAAAATGCATGGTAGTGCTTTTGCAAGGGAGGCTTTTCAGGTGTTTTATGTCCTTAGGAGTAAATTTCAGTTCAGTGTTCCAGTCTGGAACTGTATGAAATATAGCCATCAATGATTTTACACAGGTATTTCCAAAAGCTTTTTTGAAGTCAAGGGCTTTTTGTACTCAGCCAAATTACCGCCATCCTGGAGAGTAACAGATGATTGTTTAATACTCTGTGCCAGTAGATGAGAATCCTATTTCAAATCTTAATTAATAAATACTCTCTCTGAAACTTCTCATGGCTTTTTCTGCCTGTAAATCAAATTACTAACAGACAGCTCTAGACACCTGCAAAATCTACAGCCATGAGGGAGAACAAACTAAGTCCAAAATTAACTTTCAGAATATTAACATACTTTTTCTACAGAAACATTTCCCAGAACAAGCAGCTCCAGGGCATGCTCCGTTTGGATTCCACCACAGAAATAAGCACATCTTATGATCTTTTGTATCCTCAGAGAGAAGGATATAGAAAATTTGAGGTTGGAAGGATGGGACTCTTTATACCTTGTCTGCATTTCTAACAAAGGTTGAAGTGGAACACATATGATCGTAACAAAATTTTGTGTCATTTTTACCATAAAAGAAATAAAGTCCTAATCCTGGTTTCATTGGAAGCAATGTATTTTGTCACTGACCAGCTGGTACACTTTTATGTTTCAACACAGCAAGTACATAACATGTATAACTTCCTGACTTCAGTGAGTTATTCATATGCTTAATTGGTAGAATCACAGAATAGTAGATGTGGGAAGGGACCTCTGGAGGTCATCTGGTCCAACATATCCACTCACGGAGGGCTCCCTAGAGCTGGTTGGTCAGAACTATGTCCAGACAACTTTTGAACATCTCCAAGGATGGAGACTCCACAATCTCCCTGGGTAACCTGTGCCAGTGCTTGGTCACACTGACAGTGAAAAAGTGTTTCCTGATGTTCAGAGGGAACCTCCTGTGTTTTCAGTTTGTGCCTGTTGCCTCTGGTACCATCACTAGGCACCACTAAAAAAAGCCTGGGTCTATCCTCTTTGCACCCTCCCATCCAGGATTTATATACATTGATGAGATCCTCCTAGGCCTTCTCTTCTCCAGGCTGAACAGTCCCAGCTCTCTCAGCTTCTCCTCAAAAGAGAGATGCAGCAGTCCCTTCAGCCCAGAACTGTACAGAGCACTCCAGGTGTGGCCTCACCAGCGCTGAATAAGGAGGCAGGATAGCCTCCTTTCACAACTGGCAATATTCCTCTAATGCAGCCCAGGATACTATTTGCTTTCTTCGCAGCATGGGCACATTGCTGGCTCATGTTCAATTTGGTGTCCACCAAGACCCCCAGGTCCTTTTCTGCCAAGCTGCTTTCCAGCTGGTCAGCCCCCAGCCTGTGCTGGTGCCTGGGGTGGTTCCTCCCCAGAGGCAGGACATTGTGTTGAACTTCAGGGCCCTGATGACCCATTTCTCCAGCCTGTCAAGGTCCCGCTGGATGGCAGCACGACCCTCTGGTGTTATCAGCCACTCCTCCCACTGATGTGTCAACAGCAATTCATTCATTCATTTTAATAGGCAACAAAAAGTTTGATATGGTATTGACTTAAAAAAAAAAATCACAACAAAAACAAACCCCAAATAGGACTATTTTATCATTACAAAAATTAGCAAACCTTTTTTTAATAAACATTGCTGTTAAATACAGCATCAAATTTGTTGAAATACTAACGCTTCTAAGCATGGGGGAATTGAACCACGTAATTTTGGTTTTTCCAGTAATTTACAGTCACAAAAATGTATCACATGCAAGAAGCATGGAAAATCTGCAGATAAACAGAATTTCAGAACACATATTATTTAGACATTAGTAAGGCAATGAAATTTTTGTAGGGGAGATGTTCAAAATTCATTTGCATTAGCAGGTTTCAGTTTCCTTCTGGAAAATTCCCCTGCATTTCCTCTCCTACAGACTCCTGAGGTGGGCCCCGAACTGCTGCACAGCAACACCCTTTTGCCTCAGAGGCACAGGGAGGCCCCTAACTGCAGGCTAACAAGCAACACCCGTCCCCCACCCCTGCTGACCCTCGCGGGCACATAAGGGGTCTGCCAGGGGAGGCACGGCCACCAGCAAGCCGGAGCAGGCCCCAACCCCACGGTCCCTCAGGCGCTGCCCGCAGCCACGGCGTCGACGGCGCCCAAGCCCGCCACCCCCGCGCGCCCGGCCCACGCGACGCCCTGCGCGGGCCGGAGCTGCGCGGGCCGGAGCTGCGCAGGCGCAATCGCCCGGCCCGGTGCTCTCTCCTCAGCGCTGATTGGGCGGGAAGGGCGCGCGCCGGCCGCGGTATGTCTCTGCGACTGTTGGTGTGTGGTTGCCACGGCAACCGGTGCGGCTCCGCCCCGCGGCCGCGGCCGGGAGGTGAGGGGAAAGCGGGGCTGCGGCAGGGACGGACGTGGGGAGCGGGTCCTGTCCCCTGCCTGTCCCTCTCCGCTTATGGGCAGGGACATCAAAGCAGCCTTCCCGTGGGGTGTGCTGGGTGGCGGGTGGCCCTTGTCGTCGTCAGGCCTTCTGCTGCCGGGGGGCGGGGGGGAGGGGCCGGCAGTGTGAAGCCCAAGGGCTCTGGGCGTTGTGGGACCGGAGGGGACCTGCCTCGTGCAAAGCCCCGCGCTGGCAGCCTGGCTTTGCCTTTGCTGTTACTGCTTGTTTTGGAAGGTGGTCTAGGAAAGGGCTCTGAAAGGTATTTTTATTCAAAAAGCAAGAAGGAAACACACTTCTCAGTTGTTGTTTGTTTTTTTTTTTTAAATCAGCTTTCCTTCTTCCCCCACCTTTAAAAACAGGCAAAAATAAATCCCACATGGATAAGGGGGAACTACTGAGCTCAGCTTTGCTTAGTAAGTAAGGAAGTTTCTTCTGTCTTCACAGTTCCAATCTTTGCTTTTCCTCGGTTTCTCATAAATGTAATGCTGGCAAGGAGGATTCACTGTCATGTGGCTGCATGAGCTTTAGTATTGGGATGCTTTTTGCTGTCTCCTCGGTTTTGATACACTGATGTGGGGGCATTGTGTATTGGCTAAAATACATCACGTACATGGTATTATGTACCGGCAAAAAAAGCAGCCTTTTTATTATGAGTTGTTAAGTTATATTTGTTAGGGTATTTTTATCCCCAGAACATTTATACATCCAGTTTGAAAAAAGGTGTATTGCCTTCTTCCCTCCCCCCCTCTTTTCAATTTATAAGCTTACTTGGAACAATGGCCAGAGTTTTAAAAAAAAGTTGGTATTGTTCTGAGAGTCTCTACAGTATGCCTCAGCAAAAAGCTCAAGTTTTCCACTGTGCATAAGAAAAGCACATGCAGTTGTGTGCATGACAAAAGTACTATGCAGATGTATGGAGAGTACTGTAGCTTTATACCACTTCTCACAGCCTGTAAAACCTGCTATAGAGTGATGTCTTGTCTAACTAATAATTAATGAGATGCCATTAATTAGTTCTTTATGTGCAAAAATTACTTCTGCTGTGAACCATTGTGCTCGTATTTCTTACAAAAAAGATTAAGACTAGAAATTAAATTCACTTAAGCACAGTGAAACAAATCAAATATAACAATCAGTTTTAAATATTATTTAATACACTAAAAGTTTGAAAAATGACAGCAAAAAAGCAGCAAAGATTACACATGTCACTAAGTAAAAAGGGGATTAGTGGGGAAACAGCAGATTTGAAGCATACGTGTAAGCATTGTTGCAGATCCGGGGTATAAGTACTATAACATTTTCCCTTTTTGTTTTTAAGGCATTTTATAAAACTACTTACAAGACTGCTATCAAAAGAAGCAGTAGAGCAGTTTAGCCTATTACAGAATTATGGTTCGACTAACAATGGACCTAATTGCTAAAAGCATCAGTCACAAGAATCACAGTGAAGAGGACTTTGGACAGTATGTGCGAAAAATAACTCATCTGAATTTATCAGATAAAAATATAAATGCAATTGTAAGGTTTTTTTTCTTTATTCCTTTTATCCTGTCTACTCAAGTGTTTAGTAGTTACTGTTACGATGAGTTGTTTATAATTGCGGAGACAAGCAAAGCCAAGTTTCTATTTTATAACAGCTGTAGCTACATATAGATAGCATTTATATTGACTTGCAATTAAGCCTTAATAATACATCTGTTTGGGAACATGTTTCAGCATTCACCGCTGTTGTTGTGTGGAACACTGCTGGTACATAAAAGTGTTTAAATGGATTTTAAATGCGTGGCATTTGAAATGTGAAAATTTCAGCTGTTAATTTTTCATGTAAAACATCAGAGTGGGTGACTAACTCCAACAGCCTGCAGGGTGTTATTATTATTATTGACCAAACAGTTTTTTTCCTTATGTGGCAAAAATCTTGTTGAAGTATTTTACTTACCTGAAACTGTGGAAATATATATAATCTGTGTATTATCAGTATACTATTTTGCCATTAATTAATTGAAATAGAAAGTCCATATAAGCAATTACACAAGAGAGATGAACCGAGGTGTTAAAGTGAAGTATTTCATAGAACTGTTATAGAAATCTGCAGCTTTAAAACCAAATCAAACCAAACAAACACACACATGAGAAATTTGCTATTTTGATTATTCCGTATGGTTGCTACATTGTAAAAGAGGTTTCAGGAAGTCACCAGAATGGAAATGGTAACTCCACTTTCTTACCTCTTTATCTACTTAAGAAAGAGAATATTTCAAGTTAATCATTTAAACCTGACATTTCTTCTATAGAATACAGCCAGGCTGTTGCCATTGAATCAGTAGGTGCAGGGCTTTGACAGCAGTGCTGTAGCTCTGTTGGAATCTAGCTATAGTGTTCTTGGACACTTGAGGTCTGAGGTTAAAAAACAAAGTTCATATTTTCAGCAACAGTTTGAGGTTTTTATTTAAAGTTTTGTATTTATTGATAGTTACCTTTATAATATGCAAATAAAAGATGCAAGGAG
The DNA here is from genome assembly GCF_963210335.1 of Falco punctatus. Lineage (NCBI taxonomy): Eukaryota > Metazoa > Chordata > Aves > Falconiformes > Falconidae > Falco > Falco punctatus. Next base: position 43,077,848 of record NC_137582.1, read on the forward strand.
GATCAGATTTTATTATTTTTAAAGGAAGTAGTAATGATACTACATACTGTTAAGTGCAACACATTTTATTCTCGTTAATACCATATTTTTTCTAGTCTTGGGAATTTTACAAAGAGTTGTTAACTCACAGCACAATCTTTTCAATCTATCTGTGATTTATTCCTTTGTTTTCAGAGGAAGTCTGAGAAAGGAAAAGGGAGTTCAGGAACAGGATATAAGCCAAGTGAGGTTAACAAATTTGGACTGGTGTAGTGGCTTTTTCAAATTAGTCAGGTTAAAATCTACTTCTTTTTTTTTTTTTTTTAAATTGCTCCCTGGGGCTTATTCATGTAAAAAATAATCCATGACCTTTTCATTTTCAAAGACTAAACGTGCAAACTTAACCCAGTCCTCCTTCCTTTGAGTTTAATAATAGGAAATTTATACAGGTTTCAGTAAGTCCTGAGTTAATTCATATCCCCTCAAGATACTGAGCACACTTTGAAACTGCTGAACCCTGAACAACTGAATTGTTGTGTATGGTGGATTTCTGCTTCAAAAGTGTGATTTCAGTCAAGAAGATTAAATAGCTTGTTCTATGTGAACAGATGCATTCAAGCAAACGGGGCTTATTCAGCCCACTCCTAGGAATGTGCACAGCCATAGCAAGTTACTAATCTGATCAGTCCATTTCATTAGGAACTGGTTCATCAGGTGCCATAGAGAAGTTTTACAGAAACCCTCATAAGAACGTGTGACCTTTTAGTTATTTAAGAGGAATACATCCGAAGAAACTTGACATTTGAGTGGAATCCTGGACTTGGAAATGTATCAAAATACATTAAGTGCAAGTTTTTGTATAAATCAGTATTCCTTTGCCAAGAAAGGAATTGGTTTGCATGACACCACTGAGGTTTGATGGAGCCAACTACACTTAACAACTGTGCTTTTCTGAAGTCCATCTGATGAAGGCAGGGAAGAGAATGAAGTCTCATAGGATGTGATGTACCTGCTGATGATGGCTGTAGTCCTCAGCTTCTGTATGGCAGAATAGTAATGACAGATTTCAGTCATAAATGTGATGATTCCAGGCACTAACTCAGCTTTCTTAGGAAGAATAGTTGTCAAAAGTGTTTGTTAAAGGTGAAAGTGTATAAATCATGCAGCAGAACTTAAATATAAAAAAAAATCAACTGCTTCCAGAAGCAGGCAGTGAGTGAACTCTGTGTAGCATTAATTTGTTATTGTTTATTTCAGGGTGACCTCTCTTTGTGTAAAAATCTTAGAGTTCTATATTTATATGATAACCACATCAGACAAATCCAGAACTTGGACTTTGCTTCAAATATAACACACCTTTACCTTCAGAACAATTGTATTTCATGTATGGAAAATCTCTCATCACTGAAAAACCTTGAAAAACTGTAAGTTGAAAAGAATACATTTATTTTACTAGTAGAAGAATAATTATACACTAAGAAATTAAAAAATTATATAGCCCATTAAGGTCCTTTCAGCTCTTAAATTTTGCTTTTCAAATAAAAGTAATTGCTCATAATTTTTTTGATGAAGTGTTCTATGAGTAACGACATATCATCTTAACATACTTATTTACAATTAAATTATTTTCTTTTTTCAGCCATTTAATAGTAATAATTAATAATAGCAGTAATATATAAAAATGCTAAAAAAAACTTGGATCTGTTAGCTGTATGTTCTACTCATGTGCTAGGTTATTTGCTTTTTCTATTATAGTTTCCAATTATTATTCAATAATACTTAAAAAAAAAAAGTAATATATTGAGGCCTTGTGTTTGGTTTTATTTTCAAAGGATATTAAATCTATTTTGTGTTCTGTTCTGCAGGTATTTGGGGGGCAACTGCATCACTGTAGTAGAGGGTTTGGATAAAATAGAAGAAATAAGGGAGTTACATGTTGAAAGTCAACATCTCCCTCTTGGTGAAAAGCTTCTGTTTGATCCCAGATCTCTTAGGTCCCTGGCAGTAAGTACATTTTGAGAATTTCAATGGACTGTTAATCAGTAGATCAGTACTTGTAAGAGAAGTTATCAGGATTTGAACACTGTGTGTTTTCCTTTTCTGCCAATTCTTACAAATTCTACCAAGGGACTCCCATCCCAGTTCTCGTATAAGCAAGGAGTCCAGCACATTCTACTTCTTCATTTATTTTTGTATGAAGGATGGAAATAAGAACAAAAAGATTAAGTCAGGAAGTGTGTGGATACCTTATACCAACAGAATGTGAATAAACTGGAAAAAAAAGGGGTAGGAATTTATCACTGTTAGTTATCTTAGTCTACTTAGTAGTGAATTAGTTTGTTGGTATTTCTCTTATTTGATTGTAATGTTAGTTTATTTACTGCCTTTTGTGTTTCTCTAGAGAATGCAATGGCAAAAAAAAAGGGGCAAACAGCTTTATTTCTGGATATTAAGAGACAATCAAAAGCATTCAGGTTTAGTTCTGCAGTTTTTCTGTGTTGTGGTATGTTAAGATTTCAGGAAAGTCAGCTTTTGAAGTTTTCTTTCAACATGTTAATTGCTTCCTAAACATCAAATGTTTTGTTGAAGTGATTAAAAAAAAAATAGGTTTAGTTACTAATAGATGTAGTTCTATACTAAAAAAAAAATATGTTGTTGTATCTCCCAAAGTGTAGTCAGGGCTTGATGAGCTTTTTTTGTGAAGATGAACAACTTGCTGAAAAGTGAGTTCTTCTGTTTGTGTGTATATCATAAATATTTGTCCTAGCTCTAACTCCTGGTCTGAGATTAAGTAATTGAAGACATGCATTGCCACTTTCATTGAATAGATAGAAGCCATTCCTGTGAGAGCACTTTTAGTTTGTTCCTTCTATATTGGAGAAATTACAGTAGTTGAGGGACGTTATATAACTATAATCTTTGCAGGATGATAACCCACATACTTCAGTGTTTTTCAGCATCCTGGCCTAGAGTCACTAGCATTTTGTTCTTTTTGGCTTTTATTTAAGGTCTTTTGGTGTGGGTTTTCTTTTGCTTAGTTTTGTAAGAAATACTTTGCATTCTTGACCATGTAACATCTTTGTGGAAAGTACATGTAAAAGCATTTTATTTTTATCCATTGAGTGCTAAGTGTTTGGTACCTCCTTAAGACAACACTTCTTATTTCATTATCTTCTATCTGTTTCTGGGCTTTTAATGCTGTCAGAGATGGAAGAGCCAAAAAAATGGGACCATGTAGCTCTCTGTGTAGCACAAGCAAATGTTTTGATGATGACAATATCATGAATCTTTTGACAATTTATGCACTGTGTGTATCGGGATGAAACTGGTAATTTCTGTCTGCAATGTAGATCTTGGTGAGATTTTAGAAGGGGGTTGCCCTTCGTATACACACTGCTGAAATAGACATTTTCTAACTGTCTAACGGGATTCACATAAATCCCGTATGTGGTATAATTCTAAACTCTCTAGATAAGGTGTCCTTTTTAATCTTGTAGAGATAAAAGCTTCTTCTTCCTTTTATGTGAAACTACATTAAGTATTTCCTGGGATAAAAAATAAATGTGTTTCAGTTATTTATCTAGAATGTAAAGATCTAACTTGTCTGTTACAAAAGACATTATATGTCTCACAAAATGTGCATTATTTGACTCACTAGTGTTCCAAAAAAGGGGTAAGGAATAGTATACCGAGAGGTTTGTAGGATCAAGCCTTAAAGAAAAACAGCATAGTCCAAGTCCAGCTGTTAAATGAGGCAGTGTGGTATCAGATATGGATTTCAGCTCTATGCAGTTCAGATGTAACCTTGGAAAAGGCAGTCATTTTCTGTGTCTATTTCATACTTCAAATGTAGTTAGTAGCACTCACAGAACTCTGTAAAGCATGTAAACATGTTTAGAGAAAACCAAAAATTATGTATTTACTAAGAATTCCTGAAACAATTGAGAAATAATCTTACTTTGCTTTGACAAAAATAAACAGTATTTTAGGACAAGATGGAAAACCAACATAAAACAATGTGTAAGTTATGTGGTAGTTGTATTTGCATGTTTCTGCTTCATATGCTTGTTCTTCCTTTAAGAGAGTTTTCTGTAAGAATTTACAACTTAACTCATTCATGGCATAAAAAAAATAATTTTCTTTTTCTTCTTTTCTTCCTCCAGAAGTCTTTGTCTGTGTTGAATATCAGCAATAATAACATTGATGAATTAGAAGAACTGGCAGTTTTGGAAAATCTTTCTTATCTTAGAGCAGTTGACAATCAAATTCAACATATGAAGGTACAAAAATAAATATTTGTTCTCTCTAGTATGGGTGATAAGAAATTAGTCAAATTCATCTAAACAGATGAGTAAAAGTAAACTTTAATTCTACAGTTACTGAACCTCTAGCTTTCCAATCATGCTGTCTTTTCTCATCCAAAAATTTTGTTGAGATTAAAAATGGCGAACCATTCATCTAGGATGTCCAAATGTCCTTTAATCCTACATAAAGGGGCAATTGTGCATGTATCTATTAACTGAGTAGTAAATGTACGGAAATTATAACTATAGTATAATATGTCCAAAATGTAGAGTTGGCGTGTATGTTTTGGCCATCTGAGTGACAACCAGTGGCTTAATTTGCCAAGATGACATGGCCATTGTTTGTTCATTAACTTGAAACATTTTACCATATTACAGTTTTTAATTCTCTATTTCAATGTAAATAAAAACTGCTGCTTAGTTATCAGATCATCTAGCTGATTTTGCAGCTGTTCTAATATCAAAATAACTTTTTGCCTATTGTTACTGAAGTAGCGTAGAAAGTATTTGTCATGAAAGTATACATCAAATTTCTTTCATAAATTTCTGCTAAGGAAAGACATGACTTCATAAGCAAGAGCTCTATCTTCCACAGCAGCAGCTAAAACAAATGAAATTAAAGTGGTTTTGCTCTTTCTTCTGCAGTAGTGAATGTGGTTCAAATAGAATGTTCTAGGCTTACAATTTCCAGCTTATCTTCTCAAAAAGGAACAGGAGTATTGGCCTTGTCACTTCTCATTATTTTTATAAGTTATGTCAAAAAGTAAAAGACATCATAAAGAGCAGTTAAAAAAATAATTTGTCATGCTAGTAACTGAATATCTGATTTATGTTGAACAGCATGCTGACACTGTCATTGTATGGTGGAGGCATGGAACAAACTTCATGAATGACTAATAAACACTGTTTTAGTATAAGCCATAGGCATTAGTGTTCTGCTTTTTTTGAAATATATATTTTTATTAATAAATACTAAAATGAATTGGTTTAAATCATAACCCAAATCATCAAGACAAAGCCTTGGTTGAAATAAACTCTTTCATTACTAGTTTGCATATACATTCTATTTCTTTAGACAAGTTAACTTTCATTGCTCAGTAATTATTAAAATAACTATTATTCTTAGAACATTTAATATCTTTTACATTAAATTTGGCAGTTCTGTTCACCAATGAGGAGATGCCGGTATTTTGTGTGCATAATCTGTCAATTATCTAGGTCAATGTACTTTATTTGGACTCTTAATTTTTTATAACTTAATCTTAAAAAATGTTGAATGATGCATTTCTTTTTTGCTAGAGGATTATTAATGTATGCTGTTTCAAGCTGTGTTTTGGACTGGCAGTTGTGATTGAATTCCTATCCAAATACAATTCATGTAGCTTTTTGCTGGGTAATTAAAACCATATTGAATGTATTAGTTACATCAAAATAACAGTAAGCTTTTTTAAAATAGGTAGTATTTCCAAAGCTCCCCTTTGAAAAGGATTCATTTTCTCAATAAAACATATTAAAGGGATTTTTTTTGTCTTTTTTCTTCCTTATAAATACACGACTTCAGTTGTGATAACCTTTAAAACAAGATTGTCTTAGGCAAAGAACCTATTATTTTAAGAATGAGGATGCCAGGTCAGAAACGGTGTTTTCAGTGTCTCAAAGGAAAAAGCAGTATCTTCTGAAACAGATTAAGGAAAGGACAAGAAGACTGCATTATTCAGTAACTGTGTATATATTAGTCATTATTAAATTTCATTATTTAATAATCAGAAATACCAAAGTTAATATTTACCCAAATCAATTGGACATTTGGATTTCCATGTTATATGGTCAGATTCTGAAAAATCAGGTGGTTAGCATTTGAGTTAGCTGCTGCCGTCAGTAAACTTGGATCAAGCTCTGCAAAATTTTGTGAGTGACAGTCCCGTGTGTTTTCTAAACTCCCAAGTTTTGAAAATATGGAGCAGATAGGGTATTTCTATTCATATCTTTGCAGACCTGCACAATGAATGACCATACCGATTGTATGTCTAATGTACAGTGCAATGCAGCTGAATATCCAACTTCCCAGCTACAATTACTGTGTTTTAGAGGTTACATTTTAGTAGGCTCTGCTTATCAGTAATATAAATTCATATTTAAATTTTAAAAAACTGTTGAAAAAGCAGTAGGCCATGCAAAATATTAAAAGGAAAAAAAGTCAGTTTTAGGTCTATTTAAGGGGATTTGATTTACAGTGAACATCTAGCAGAACAATCTTATACGTCCACTGTTTTAAAAAAAAAAAAAAAAGCTGCGGGAAGTTTTGAGTATGTTTCAATTTCTTTGCAACCCTGAACTTCATGATTCATGGCTTATGTTATTCTACAATGTGATATCTGAAAGGATTTTAGGGGGTATACAGTTCTACTACATGTACTTAATTGCTTCTGCTGGCTGAAACTGTACATGCAGCAAAGGCTCTTTCATTCCCACATAAGCTGCCTCCATTCTCCTCCCTCTTGCTGCTCTGCTTTCAAAACTCTGCTGTAAACCTCTTCTTCATGCCAAAAGCTCTGTCCCCTGTTTTCCCATTCCTGCTACGCAATCGCTGCCATCAAGAACATCCCCAGGAATGTCTGGCATTGATCAGAGACCATAGCGTGCTGCTTGACAGAGAAGTGTCAGAGAGCTCTGTACCCCAGCTCTGCTTCACCCAGTGGGAAGAGAAGCTGTAGGGGAGCCATCCACGTCTGAGCAGGGCTGGTCAACAGCAGTGACCTGTGTAGCAAAGGTAGATGGCAGCAGGAATAATATGGAACCTTTGAAAATGAGGGAAACCTGAAAGGCATAAGAAATGCATAAAATACAGTCTTCTCATGTAGACTTTTCACACTTTTGTATAATTTATAGCTAAACGTTTGTCTCAGTTTTTTCACATTATTATGAAAATGCTTACTCCCTCACTTTTCAACAATGCCATGTTGATTTCAGCATAGTTGAAAATTAGGGGTAGCAAATTCAAGCACATAAGGTTCTGGCTAGTTGAGGGCACTGTCAGCATAATTAACAGACATCAAGGCATATGACCTTGTTTCACATGACTGAAGTTTATATAATGTAGTCTGAACAGTAGACAGAACAAAATTATTTTTCTCAATTCATACAAAATAACTTACTATGACTATCTACCACACGTAAAAAGCATGTCAGGTCAGTTATCAATAATAGAATTGATTTTAACAGAATTGGCTTTTCTTTGTTTTCTATTGCTTGCTATTCCATTTATCTTATCGAGCTTCTGATTTACTTTAGTCAGGTTCACAAGGACTTCTAGGCTGCAGTGTATTTGGGTTGGAATACTAAGGCAATTCTTTACAAAGACTATTCCTATTTAAAAAACCCCACAGATATTGCTGTTTACAAAAAGCCAACGTATTATTCATTTATTAATTACTTCAGGTTTTGGGAAGATTATGACTTGTGTGAGTATTTGGATGGATAGAGACAATACAGCTAGAAATACCTATAAAAATCTGTATTTCTTAAGTCTTTAATTTATTCAACCTCTGCCCAGTATTGATTATGACAAGAGGATATCACAAAAGATGAATTCATTCGCTTCAGAATTGAGTCAGGAACAAGAGAAAAATTATAGATTTTCTCAAATAGATTATGACAGGTAATCAAAATGGTGACAAATTGCTGTCTGTAGATGTAGTTAGGGCAGTTGGACTAGACGTTTCCGATAAAAACTGGAGCATACTGGTCAAATACCAATTCTTAAATGGCCATCGTTAATTGGTAAGAATGTTACTGCCAGCACTACAGCTGCTTACTAAGGCACTTGCCCTTCCCCCTCTCCCTCCTCCAATGGAATATAATTTGCTCGTCAGTATTTTGTAGCAGACCTCAAAGTGATAGCATGACATGATCATTTATCAAACGGAGACTGCCCAGAAGAGTGTCTGGTCCCTTTAGTACAGCTTATTGAAAGGCTTGAAGTGAAAGCACTTTATTAGAGACAGGAAGGCAATGAACAACTAGAGCGTATCGAAAGGGTAATCATATTTCAGCACAGGATTAGTGTGCTCTTAGATAAACATACACTGGAGTAAGCATGTTCTGGGTCATTTATCAAGTAAGTAACAGCTAACAAAAATCTACAGGACTCTGTATACATTTATCAAAGTTAAACTGTATACGTTTTATTTCAGTAATAGACAATTTTGTATTGCAAAAGTATTACTAGAAAAAAATCTTCCTAGTGAAATCTAGAACACATTACAGATTTCAATGACAATGCCTGAATGCTCAGGTAAGAATAAATAAATACACTTGCTAAATGCTATTTCTTTTTTAATAAGCCTGGCCTAAAATATTTTTCCCCTAAATTGTTGTGTTTGTGATTAAGTGTTAGCATCTAAATAGTGGGGGTTATCATACTGCTATTCTGATACATGCTGATAAAGCTTTGCTGTGTAATATTATGAGATGTATCAACATTTCTTAACGTGGGCTGGTCCTCAGAGTTTCTTGCATTGTTTTATCAGTCTTCCTCCTCACAGAACCAGACTTCTGCTCTCTACTTTTCTAAAAAAAATGTTATCATCACTGGATAACAATAGGTGATAGATGATATCACCGTCATCATTGATAGACAAAAGATTATATAGTTTGGAGGTGTGAGGCTGTGCTGCCAATTCCTCTTCCATGTGATTTTTCTAAACATGTATTATATAACCCATAGAATATTCCCAGGAGGATTTTCTACCAAGGGAGTAGAGCCTGTAAAACCAGAATTCCCCCTGCTTGCGCTACCCAGGTGATTTTTTAAATTCAAAGGAGCTATGAGGTATCTACACCACAAGATTCACAAGACACTTCATTATTGGCATCAAGCTACAAAATTCTACAGACTTTGTAGTTCAGAATGTGTCACATCATGATTAGTAGATTTTTTCCAAATTATTACAACTGTAGAACATAAATTCTCTCTTCTCTTGTATTCGTACAGATTGTTTTGAATCCCCCCTCAAGCTTTTCACACAAATAAGGAAGCCTGTCAAGAATGACAATTAAGTGAAATTTTGAAAAGAAAGTATTTCAGAAAGTAGAGTATCTGAGTAGAAAGGACCAATCTGTTAAGCTTTGCATCCTTTTAATTTGTATTTATTGTATTTTAAAGACAGAAGAAGTTTTATCTAGGTCATACTGCCCTTGGGTAACCAGACAGAAACCCAGATGGAGAAAGGTATATTTCAGAAATTTCATTATTCGGGCCAATACTATAACTGACCACCCACAGTTATTTAGGGGGAGATCACTGTTTCTCCTTTAAAATACAGCTTTACATACATAAAAAGCCAGAGGCAGTCTACTGTGTTTTCCATGATTTTTAGCTTTATTTAGTCAGTTCTCTGTGAAGTATTTATTCTTCCACAAATTTTTTAAAATCTAACCAGACACTGATACTGTAAGGGCTCTGTGAGACCATGGGGATGCATTAACAGACATTACATATCAGACAAATTTTTTGGCTGGTAATTCCTCGGCTTTAGGTGCTTACGAGTGGGATTGTAGTGGTAATTTTCCATAGCTGGCATTACTGTATCCTTAAAAATGCATTTTCCAACAGCATCACCATTTCTTCTGTGCAATTATGATACATTCAGGGAATGCTACATATCACTCTATTTGAAAAAGCACATTCTTAATGTGTATATTTATACATTAATATTCTCATTGAAGTTATTTCTGTGTGCAGGAGTTGGGCCTGGCTGAACGAATCACATTACTATTGATTTTTACTCTGGAGGGGGGGAAATAATCACGAATGTTCTATTCTTGTATCAATTGCAGGATTTGGAGGTTGTATTAAACAAATGGACAAAGCTACGCAGAATGGATCTTGCAGGAAACCCCATCTGCCACAAACCAAAATACAGGGACAGGATTGTAGTACAGTCACGAACTTTAGGTAAAAAATAAAACTAACAGCCAGCCCCAAAACCTATCCATAACCCTCACTGTTTAGAAAAATAACTGATAGATTAATCGTTCTTGAATTGTACGATGTATGTAAACATAACTACTGCCATAGATATTTATGTTAAATTATAAATTTTAAATTTATTTACAGGTAATGTAGCTAAAACCCCTTATGCAATTAACCCCACAAACAGTGTTGCTTAGCTTTTGCTATTAATAGTAGTAATCATTCATGTTACAATAGACAATTTGTGAGATTGCTGTAAGACTGTGACATTTTTGTGTTCATATTCCAGACGTTGTGAAACTGATTTTCAAAGATAAATTTAGTCTACTAACCTATCAGCCTGTAGTAGTTGCATAGGCATTTTAGTTGTACAGTTATAGTTGTACAGGTCGTACCTTACTGTGTTTCAATTTGTTATATAACATTTTTCCTTAAAAGCAGTTTCCACTTATGTAATGAACATACTTGTTAATCTTAACCTTATTGTGATGCAGTTTTGAGATAATTTTAGCATACGAGGAAGCAACTTAGTCTTCTATATGTAAGTATTCATACTGTAGAAAGAAGTAAAAAATATGCACAATTTTTACTTTTTGGGATAAAGGTGGCAATTACCTTAAAAGTTGTAATTACAGAACTTGTTTTTCTTTTTTCTGAGAGTACAAAATATTGGTCAGTATGAAAAAGGAAAACCCTGTCTGCACAATGAAAATAACAGTGCCTTAGGACAGTTCTAACACAACCTAAATTTGTGGCCAAATTAGGTATTTCGTTTGGTCTGACTCAAAAATGAAGATGCAACCAAGGAAACAGAGCATAAGTTTTACGTCACCTATGCAACTAAAGTTAACCTTAAAGAGCCAAATCTGTCTGTCTGCCTTCATGATCAGTAGGATTCCTTGATTGCCAAGATGTGTAGTTTCTCTCTCTTAAGCTGTATAGTTTGGGGGGGGGGGGGGGGGTACCAAAAGACTAAAAAGAGCAAAAAAGATTTGAAGAAAGCAAATGTAGAACCAGTATGCATTACGTACAGCTTTGTACAGCCTTTTAGTTAACTTTGGGTATCACAGAAAGTATTCTCTTTGACAGAATCCCTTGACGGGAAGGAAATTAAAGAAATGGAAAGACAGTTCCTAATGAATTGGAAAGCCTCCAAAGCTGCCAGGAAAAAAAACAAAGAAAGAATGACAAATGAACACACAGCAGATCTACATTTTTGTAAGCAAACTAATTACTTCATGCTTATTTGCAACATTATGGAAACAAGAAAATAGCAGCCAACAGTAAATACACTAAGAATGAGACTTGTACTGGTGGTGAGACCAAAACACAGGAGTAGAAAATGAACTTTTTCAATATAAAATTTAATCTTAGCACTCGCTCATGTGGTGGTTTTTCCTCCCATCCCAATCTCCCAGAGTTACGGAAAGAAGTAGCTAGTACATTTTGAACGTTTGTAAGTACTCATGATTACTTTCCATATTTAAAAAGAAAAAAAATTGTTGAGCATTCTAGAATAAATATGCATGAAATACATCAGACTTGTAAAATCTATTTGTTGATACTTATTTGATGTGTAAGTTGCCAGTCCTCGTAAAGGCCTTCACAAGATACATGTCTAGCAGAAGTAAAAAACTTTAAACTTGGAAAGGAAAAAACAAAGCCTTGGAGGAAAAAAAGCCTGAAACCTAGAAAAAAGGCAACATGTTGTTGAAGCAAGGAAAAAAGTTAGCTTTGAAACTCAAACAAAACCTGAAATAAACTTGGAATTTTTTAAAAAATGGTGGCCTGGGGATGGTTGTTACTATAGAGTAGGTGGCAGATTAAAACATAGATGACTTAACAGTACGTCTTGCCATCTTGCAGGATTTGGAAACAGATGTTGGACTTTGAATTACTCAGAATGGTTTGAATGACCACATTTATAAAATAAAATTGGTGGCAGTTACATTGTTGTTTTCAGAAGATAAATTGTGATAGGTAAATTGGGGAAGAAACTATGTTCTTTATAGCCATACTATCTCAAATTGTTAATTCATGAAATCTCATGGAGGTCTCATGGTTATTTTTGAAGACATGAAGTGAAAAGCACTCAACGTGTCAGCCTCAGCCCCAACAAAGCTGCAGTCTGCTCAGTGTTTGGAAGCCATATGCAAATTGCAATGGTTCTGAAAGTAATATTCTGTCTTCTGAATAACTACGGATATAAGGAGGTGCTATGCAATTGAATTTACTCCCTTCCAAATGACTCTACCTGAATGGGAATACCTGCTTTAATATTCACTTTCATCAGTGTTTGCAGCACTTCCCGTAATTTCATACAAAGTTTTCCATTCTCAAGTATCAAACTTGAGGCATTTCACCCTAAGGGTTATTACACTGTTTTCTATAACAAGGTATATTGGAACCTGTGATCAGTCATACTGAATATCAAAATAGATACGCTTTGACTTCGGATATTGAATTAATCCTTTTTTCTTTGTTTTCTGCAGCTGACTTTGAAACATCTTACCCTATTCTTCCCTTTCACTACAGTGACTTTGTGAAAGAAAAACCACATTTTTTAGTTTTGTCTGAGATGCACAAAGTTAAAAGAAAACCTCTGCCAAGAATCCTGGGGAAAAAAAGGTTAGATGAAAACTCAGGTATGTTCCTCAGACATCTTCCTCTTGAGTTCTCTTGGTTATTGCTTGTACATACAGATCTTACTGATTCAGTTAGAAAACGAGTATATGAAGGTAGAATTTAATCTGAAATCAGTTTCAGGCTTTTTTTAGCCATGTTCTATTTATTGTTTTTATTTCTTTGCAAGACAGGATAATAGATTTCAGTTTCTGGTTATAAATCAGTAGACTAGCTAATAGCAAGAACTTTCCTCCAGTGTTAGTATTTTCTTTCGTATGCATTTGATTGTAATCTTCCTCAAAGGTAAAATAATAGTGAAGTTATTTCTTGGCAGTACAGTTACTGTCAACAACATTGGTGAAGGCTGATCCCATGCATGCAGCAATATGCAGGAGAAGCAATCGCTTTTCATCATTATAGCTTACTTCCAACAGACATGTTTCAGCATATTATATACTTGATTATCATTTTCTTGTAGCATCAGCTCAAGGTCATCAAGATGATCAAGAAAGAAAATCACATAAGCAGCTTTGTGAACCGTAATGCAACTGTTTGGGGAAATAAAATCTGCCCATAGGGGTCTGCAGTTTGGGACTTACAGTTTTTCCAGCTTTACCTGTAGTAATGGTTTAGTTCAGTATTTGGGACCTAATATCACTGCTTCCACATTTTTAATGCTACTTTTAATCTCACTGTTTTATTATTTATCAGCTGTACTGGCCAATAAAAAAATCATCATTTATGCAATGCTGTAGATAAAATAAATAAATAGATTCAACTGCTACAGGTATTCTTTTGTAACTGAATTACTAAATGCAGTGTTTTATTTTACATTCAACTCAGAATTTATTAGTATGTTTGAAAATTTAACTGAGCAACATTTAATACTATTTCATTCTTGACAGTTTCCCACTTTCCATTCCATCAGTTCTGTTCCTTGTGATTATTTGTCCTGATTAAAAATAGCTGCCTTTCCCTTTGAAAGGGAAGAAGTATTACAAATCCCAAAGCTGCTGTCTTCCAAAGTATCATTTTTGTTCTTCATATGACAATGTATATATTCTGGTATAAAAAGAAAATTAACTCATCATATATGTACCCATTCTTGATTTTTTTTTCCTGCATATAACAGTGGAGAAGTTTAAAAACAAGAACTGCAGGAACAATGCACTAGTTACCACAAAATAGTACTACCGTGTGATTATTTTCCAGTGAATGGTCAAGGCTTGTGAAATTTAGAGGTGTACAGGCTAATACTCATGCCATACAAATACTTTTTTTTTCTTTTAATTCCACAGTAAAATTAGTTTGTCCACATGCTCAGTGTTCTGTCAGCTTGCAGTTCATCTTTATTAGCAATCTGTCTTTTGGGCCAGGCTGAATAAAACTATGCTTTTCATTTGCTATTCCCTTTAGTCCTAATAAAGGATGGAACATGCATGTACAGCACCTCCCAGAAAGATGTTTTCTTCATTTTAAGAACTTCTACTATGTCTGTTGAGATCAAGCATTCTGATTCTACTCTACTATGTTAAAAAGCTGTCCAGTTGTTGAGCTGCTTTGCTTGACAAACGTTTTCCTAGTATTACAAAGCTGGAGTACAATCCTGGCCCTGTTGAAATCCCTTTTGACCCTAGAAAGGCAAAGATTGCGTCTTCCATACTTGATTGGAAGAAAATGTCTATATTTTTTATTAATTTACATTTGCAAATTAAACAATTTGGGTTTGTTTCTTTTTTTTTTTTTTTTACTATTAGTCTAGAAGATTTTTCTCTGATTTATATAAAGGCTAGAATAAACTACAGTCAGATGACATGCATTTAATATTTTTGAAAAACTTGTAAGTGGGACTTTTATCTTGGATGCTGAAGGTTGCTGTATGATACAATTTCATGTGTAATCACTGCTCTTGAGACTTACTCTAATCTTGTTACTAGTGGAATTCCATGGAAACCAGAGAGTCTTGGGAATTAGTTAAAGGTTTGTGAATTCTTTAAAAAGTTTTTTTGGGGGGGAAAAAAAAAAACCTCAAAATACAAAAATATTCGTTTTCAGAGTATATGCTGATATGAAATAATGACAAATCACAGTATTCCCTTGCCAGATCCAGTAATTAGGGATATGCATTAATGTGCCTATATGTAAAGTGAGGAAATTTTGTCAAACTGAACAAATACCTGTATTGTTTAATTGAAATTCAGTATAGGACTAAAGAAATTAGTGAATTTTAATCCTACCTTCTGTGTTAGTCAAATAAATTATTCCAACAGATGTTTCCTCTTTCCCTATACATGCTAGGTGATGTTTGACCTTGGCAACTTAAAAACAGGCATTAAATACCTTTTAAACCTACATCTAAGATCCACTGAGGATTACATACAGCTTGAACAATGAAAAATGCCAGTTATTACTAGATTACTAAAATATGTCATTAATCTTTCTGTTTTGGTGATATAAAAACAATAGCAATTTTATATTGGATTATAAGTTAGTTTTGAACATTTTGAGTTATGGATATTGGCAGGAAGTAATTTAAAGAAAACAAATCACTTAACTATTTTAAAGATACTTAATACCTTCCAATGGGATACACTATTATTAATTTTCCCTGAGTAGAGAAGTTGTTGAAATTTTGATGTTGTAAACTTAACCTGTAACCAGCAGTTTTCTGCCTACAATCCCTTACTCATGGAATTAAATATTTGAATAAGTATTCATAGCAATATCATAGCAATTCGGAATTTGGTGGGAAAGTCACCTTTTGTCTCTGCGGTGTATGTTATGTGATTAGCAATATGGTAATATCTTTAAATGAAACAGTCAGCATACAGTAAGTACACTGGATTGCGCCAGCTAATCATAAGCCACTCTCCTCGCCACCATGCATATCCTGCAGAGTAGTTCAAATGTAAGGAACTTGCAGCAAGCCACGTTAGTTCTTCTTAGCTCTTCAGCAGATGCTCTTACCAACAGCCTTGGCTTCATGAAAAAGAGAAATACAGACACAAGGTACAAACTAGTGCAGTTTTAGCTGAGCACCCTAGAGCTAGTTTTAGCCACTGAAGAGCCTGTAAGCACTCCAACTGTATTCAGAGTTAGGTGCATTAAATATTTGGAGATAACCAGCTGGAGCACTTTGGCAGAGCTGAGAGCATGTTTTGAAGAGCCCTGGAGTGCCTCTTCAGCAGCTATGGCCCCTCTCACTGCCTTTCTTCGGTGATGGTGTTGAAGGAAAAATGTAAACATCTCCTCAGCGAGGTCCAAGAAGTATCAATCAGCAACTGATGAAGGCTGTGGAAGAGAAATGTAAGGAATTTATTTGTCATTGAATTATTCAGCCATGATACAGGATATGAAAGGAGTCATTGCTAGATAAAGTGTAAGGATAAAGAGATGAGGTGAAGTTCTGAAATTAAATAGTGTTGCTGAAGCAGAGTCATTTGAATAGAGGTTAGGTATTAGCAGTTTCTGATTACTGTGGCCCATGTAAGGTTTCAGCAGGCAATTCAGCTAATGTAGTGGTTGGTTCCTTTTTTTCTGGGGGGTATGCACTACTTGCAAAGGTGGGTGTAAGTACTTTTGTAGGACCGTAATTAACATTACAGTGTTGTGTACATTCATGGTATTTTCTGTATCCATGTTTACAGCCTTGCTGAATGTGGTGCTGAATGATTCTACCCATGATAAGTCATAATCTGTTTAGAAGGAAAAATATAACTCTGTTATTACAAACATATACAATGATATACAAATAGCATGATCTTCTGTCTAAACTTACATTTCAATAGTGGTCATTTAAAAAAAAAAAAAGAGGAAGTAGTTTTATATAGGCAAAACCTGTAGTACTTAACACTTAAATTCAGCATCCTAAAGACAGTGATAAACAGCATCCCTTTTTGGCCATGCCCATGCCTCTTCACTCTAGTTCTCTGTGATGCTGGCTGTGTCCAGAACCGGGAAAGGATCTAAAAATACAATAACAGACCCCATGCACTGATAGAGCTGCTGTGCTCTTGGAAAGAATACATCCTTTTTAATATCGCTGAGAGCGTGCATCTCCTGGTGAGCAGATTGCCAGCTAGACCACATGTACTCCTACATGTCTGGATGACCAGATATCCTATAGACCCATTCTTGTCAGGAAGTATATGCCTGCTGATTGACAAGCTGGCAGGAGCATGTTTGCTTGCATTGGTCTGCTGCCTCTTCCAGGAGATACGTGCTATTTCCTAGACCATTAGAAGACCAAATGGCATGTGCAACTTGTCAGCCAGTAGTGGGTAAAAAAATTACTGGGGCACATCTGGGTCTGCAGGCTGTAACAGACTTTCAAGAACGTTGAAACCCAGACTGTTTGAAACCTTCTAAGTAAAACACATGAATATTTAGAATCATCTAGTTTGGAAAGATCATGGAGTACAGCCATAGGTCAGTAACATTTTAAACTGAATGTGTACATAGAGCAAGCTATTCTGTGACTTAGTTGCATCTTGTAAATGGCTTCATCAAAATTGTATCAGGAATGAAGTACTACTTTAGGATGAAGTAAACAAAAAGCAAACTCAAATCTTTGCATATCTATTTTTCAGGTGTTAAATGTTCACTATAATTGTTATTACATAAATGAACCAGACATCCAGTATGCAGTATTTACTTTTTCCTATCCTTAAATCTTTATTGCATGTAATTTTATTGTAACTAATTTACAGAATTATAAAAATCACTTTTATATACACAAAGTATCAATCAAATTAACAAAGTAAAGAAATAATACTGTGGTTTCAGGTTTTTAACAGATACCTGCATGGGAGATTTAAAGAAGTAATTTGAGGTTAAAATAAGACAGCTACTTGAATTGG
Organism: Falco punctatus; assembly: GCF_963210335.1. NCBI lineage: Eukaryota > Metazoa > Chordata > Aves > Falconiformes > Falconidae > Falco > Falco punctatus. The sequence goes on from NC_137582.1 coordinate 43,095,589, forward strand.
GATATATAAATAAATCCTGTAATAACTTCAGTATAACCCTGGAAGCTATTCATCTGAAGTCAGTTCCAATAAGCTAATTTACTGCAATGATACAAACACTGTTTTGATATTTGCCTTCCTGTATCCTGTCATACATTGTGTAGGAATACTCCTATATCTGAAAAATTGAAAGCAGATGCTTTTATAAACTTCAGGTGAAAATGCAATCATTGTGCCCTTGTCTAGAAAGATGAGATGCTAATTCCTTGGAAACAGCTATACCTCCTCAAATTCACTTCCAGCACCCTGAGATGCATCCCATCCAGCTGCAGACTTGGATATGTCAGATTTGCTTTAGTGGTTCCTAAATAGATCACCATTTGGTAGCATTTCTCCCAAAAACTGTTCCTAGGACCTAGGAGGTGTGAGACCAGGCCTTGCCCCAGTAAAGATTCTGATGCTTTTGAAGCAATCCGCAGTACTGTGGTAGCATGCTGGTGTGTTAGAAGTACCAAAAGGGAAAAAAAATAAAGCATCAGAGCTTGACCACCTCCCCTTGGTACTGCTTTGACCATAATCGGAATATACGTATAGATACATAAGCTTTATAATCATGGCATACACACACAGTGTTAGAGTTACTGATCTAAAGTTCAAATGTGAACTTTAGATCAGTAACCGATGAAAAATTCCTGTATTTCATAAATATCACATTAAAAACAGTGCAAGGTGTAAGTTAATTTAATGCTATATTATTTCTTTATATATGCAGGTATAAAGCAGTGCATAGAACTGTCTGTGATATAGCTATAAAAGCCACACAATCCAAAAGTTCAGAGATGGGGGCAGAAAGGGGGAAAAGCGGCCAAAAAATTAAGTCAGTGTTCAAGATATGCCCATTGATTTTTCAGAATGAAAATTCAGCACATGATCTGTTAATACAGGTAATTCAGAGTGTAACTGTTAAAATAAGGGGAGCTGAAAGGCTTTTCCTTGCTTTTCTTACGTTTTTTTTTTTGTCTCTGTGTATTGTGCAAAGTAGCTATCCTGACTTACAGAGCTCTGAGGGGAATCAATTAATATGTGAACCTGCTTATTTACAGTCACTAAATGATAAATGTTATATATTGTGAGTGTAAACAATACATTTTACTTTGCTAGGAAAAAAAAAACAGTTGTTTTAAGTCATGTGGCCTTGAAGGAGTTCACTGCTAAAAAAAGATGTATTTGAACCTTAACCCCTTCCATCAAATGACACTGTAACCAGAGACTACAGAAATGACTGGCTACATCCTTCTGTTCTCTTAATTCTGAGCAGAATTAATTGCTGAATCAAAACCAAGATAAATCAGAGCCAGCTGTGAAATGATCCATGTAATAGACTAATACTTTAATTCAGAAAGGGGTTTGGAGCAATAAGATCTTCCTTTCTTGGAGAGTTAATGTATTAGACTGTCATAGTAATCACTAATTACATGTCCAGTAAAGTTAGGTGTAATCAGTTACACATAGTTTGTAGAAAAACGTTTTGGAATAAAAGACTGAGTCTTACCCGATTTCATTTGTATAAGAAATTGCTTGGATTATTCCTAAGATGTTGTTTCTTATGGAACTTGAAAATTACCAGTATTTGATAAAAATTTATGTGGAAAAAATTGTTAACTATCACCATTTTTGTGTGTGGAAAAAGTCAATTTTGTAATGAAGGAAGGTCCAAAGGAATTGTCCCTGAAATAAAACCTTTCCTAATGGAGTTTCTCTGTATCAGTGTCAGCTCAGCATCTTATGCTTGAGACCCTCTCTGAAATGAGAAAGGAATTTTTCCTGAATAAGGAAATCGGGATCTGTCTTTTTGCATTCAATGTTTTGTGTATTTTGTTACCATTTATATTTTATTGCCCTTTGATAAAGATAATCAAATAAATTTTAACTCCTGCATGCATTCTCCCCTTGAATAACAGGATCTTTATCTTCATTCTCAAGAAACAGAATTCCAAAACGAAGGTAGTAAATAAGTGGTACTAAACCCTGAGATGCCAGTTGCTTCTGTTAAAATGAATGAGTCCTTTGCCTTCAAAATAAGAAAATACAAACCAGTAAATAAAGCCCTGATGTGTAGCTGTCATTATTAGTCCATTAGTGCGATTAGTATTAACTGAGCACGGTACTTCTTGGTTTAGCTGCCATCACCAACATGTGCAGGCCAAGGAAGGCAGAGAAGCACACATTAAAAAAAGTCGCTGCTTTAGCAATTCCAAGAGGAGGATGTCAATACTTTTGGTGGGCATGCTGGTTTACTGGCTCAATGCAGTGCGTTGGGAAGTCACCTCCTGATCTGTATAGCATGGCATTACCGTGCCACCTCACACTGCCCTCTGCTTTACACATACTCATTTAAAAACAATTAACAGGTTTTTACTACTTCTCGATGTGGTTTATGCTGTGTAAGCCAGCTAGAGCATGACTTCTTTTTTATAGTTTGAGTATTTCTAGCTGAAAGATTTTCGTTTCTTGTACATTAAATAAAATATTTAAGGCCTGAATGAATTATTCCCTGTACAATGCGGGCTGTGGGGTTTCACACAGAGAATCCTGCAGCCAAGCAGCTCAGTCTAGCTAAAGCAAACCTCTATCAAAGTCTTCCACTGGTGAAACAGCAGAGTGAGTCTCGTTCTCTCTGGATCTAATCTCCCTCTCACTTGTTATGTTCCGTAATAGTCTGGCTACATCCCAGCTGCATACACGTATACCCAGTCCCATTCTTTGGCCTGCTGCAAACCCCTGCATTTTGAGTCTGCGATTCCCCTTGAGTGCCATCAGTCACGCTGTCATTTGATGCATAAATATTCACACTTCTCCAGCTCCAGCAAAGCCAGCTCTTCCCCTGCTCGGCTCCCGCTTGGCTCGCTCGCACTGGCTGCAACATCACGCTTCTCACATGGCTGCTAGCAAAGGGAAAACTGTGAACCAGTTCTCTTGGGGTTCTCATCCTTCACCCTGGTTTTCCTTTCTCTTTTCTTAAAGTGAGAACAACTGAGCTAATGGAGACCCTTCCAAATTGGAAACCTTTCTTGTGATCTGCAATGGAATAGTTTAGAAGTATTCCCTTAAGTATGTGTGGGTATGAAATGGAATTATGGTGGGATGTCAGTAACTCGTAAGTCTTTAAGGAAAAAACAAAACCTTAATATTATGCTCTAACACTTATGTGTACACACACACACTAGAACTGAGCCCTTCTGATACGTGTTTTAGTATATTTTAAAGTAATTATTACTGAGAAAAACGCATGCTTCTTGGTGGTAGCTGGGAGAATGGAACACTGAACTCACTTAAGCTTCATTTTTGCAACTTGCCCCTGAAAATTTTGTGTTTTTTTTAAAAAAACATTTATTTTAAAATATTTGTATGTATGAATGGATGGAAAAATCTGGAGAGAGGACAATTTTAAATGGGGGTAAGAGACAGCATTTGAACTTTCTGATTGTTTTATGGTTGTTAGTGAAAATGTTCGCAAAAATTGTAATTCGAAATGCAGCTTTGATTCATACCACATTTTTGAAAGCTAAACTGCTTTGATCAGCAGATTTGGAAGGAGAGATGAAATTTAAAATATCCTTTTTTCTTTTTCAATGTTAAAATCTTGCTTATTTCATACTGGAGAGGTGCTGCTGTCTTCTGGTATTCCAGTATTAAGAAGCAGCTCTGCCTTTAGTAATTCAGAAAATACAGTAAGAAGCATTTTGCTACACTGTAATAGAACATATTAAACATAACTGCAGAATATGCTGTGGTCCTACAACACACTGACAACATGACATTTGAAGCAAGGGGAAAAAAGGATTAAGTTGGAAACTTTCAAAATATTTGTTTGGATTTGGAATGCACTCCCATTATGAAATATTGAAGTTTCCCCACAAAGCAGAAGTTCTGAATTTGCACCTAGTTTTACTCTCCTATGGCTGCGTTGCACCTTTGATTTGCTCCCACACTACGGCTGGAATCAGCGGGCCCTGACCAGGAACCGTGTGTGGCTCTGCGCCGTAACTGTTCTGCTCAGACGCGTGACATTTCTGTCAGTAGCACCAACAGCCACGCTTCACCGTGCCAGCAAACCTGCTTGTGAAAGCCTTACACAGAAATGAGAACGGGACAAAGCGAACAAACAAGAACAAAACACCATGAATGTTCACGCTGAATTGTAGCCGTAAAACCAGAAAATAATTTGACATGAAGGGAGTAAAGTGTACCTGGAAAAACATCGCTGTCTCTGGTGGAACTTTTTCTTACCTAAATCAGTCTAGAAATCTGTCTCTTCTGCGACTCTGGTGTTTCTCAGATTTGAAATGTACTGTGGAAGGTAAGGCAGGAAAGTAATTCGCAGACATTTCTCTGGGAAAGAAGAAACAGCTGCCGCAGCTCCTTGCAACTTTAGACTTAAATGGTGGGTTGATAGAAGAAAATAAGCACTGGATCTCTTTGTGACCGCAACGGGGGAGGAGTCTGCTGGTGGGAGAAAGTCTTGATGGGGCAAAGAGCAACTATGTCTACCTTCACATCCATTTGGTTTTGTTGGTTTTTTTTAATATAGCCAAAGCACCTCTTCTTTGGAAACAGCATTAGCAGCTAGGGTGGTTTCTCCAAACCCCACTCACATCTCACTGTGCAGTCTCTCCAACGGCATTCTGCAGGAAGCTGGATTTGGAGTTGTCAGAAGGTAGTAATGGGGTTCCACCACTTCTTGTCCAACTCCTTCCACTGGATTTCCCACGCTGAGGCATAGCTTGGTGTGTGTACAATGGGAAAGTAAAAAAATCACATAATTTTGTGTCGTTAATTACATTAAGCAGAGAAGAAGAGCACAGCGCTCACGAGCTGCTAATTTAGGGTGGCTGGGAAGTCTCGGGCGGTTTGGACACCGACGGTGAAGCCCTCTGCCACACTGACCCGTTATTAACGTGGTGGAGGGTCCCGCAGCCTCGTCAGAAGCCCTGTTTGCGCAGACCTTTCTTGGGCAGGCGGCCCTGGGACACCCCCGGGGTACGGGAGGGCCGGTCCCCAGGCTCCGGCGCTGAGCCCCGGCAGCGCGTGTTGGCAGCTGCGGAGCGGGAGGGGACCCGGGGCTGGAGGCCACGTCCCGCGGCTCCCGGGGGTCCCGGGCCGGCCCTGCCGTGTCGCCCCGCGGTGCCAGCCAGGGTGTGCTCAGCGCGAGGGTACGGACGTGCTCAGGGACCGATTGTCTGCGCCCGGGGGCGGCCGCGCAGGGCCGGGGCTGCCCCGTGGATTCCCAAGACGTTTTCGCCGCAGGAAGGTTCCAGCGGTCGGACCCGCGCGGGGCAGCCCGGGGCTGAGCGGCCGCCGTGCCAGGGGCTCCGCGGCGCGGCCGGGCGATGCCCCTTCCTCTGGGCACCGGCCGGCGCGGGCCGGCCCTGCTGCGGGCGAGGCCCGTCATCACGGCCCGGTAAATACCGGCCGAGTAGCTCTGTCAGAGCGGCCCCGGCGGAGGGACGGAGGCCCCTGCGGGGCTGCCGGCGGTAAGCGCCGAGGCAGCGTTTCGGTATTCAGCCACCTCCTGCAGAACCGCCCGACGGCGGCCCCCGCCGCCCGGCCCCCGCAGAGGCGGCTCCGCGGGGCTGTGGGTACCGGGCAAAGGGGCCGGCCGGGGCCGGGGGTCCTGCCGCCGGGCAGCTCCTGCCAGCCCCCCTCGGTGCCGCTGTGCCGCGCTCGGGCCGTGGCGCCGGGCCGGGCTCCACGCTGCCCCCGGGGCCGGCGGGCGGTCCCGGGCAGGGGCCCTCAGAGGCCCCGCGGGCTGGGCTGAAGGCAGGTGCCCGGCTCCCCCTGCGCCGCCGCCCCCCGCCGGGTCCTCACCAGGCTCGTCCCTCCCGCCCCCAGGTCATCCCTTCCCGGGACTCCCAATTACCGCTAGGGATTAAGTCCTTAATTGTCTTGGCTGCAAACCCGGTAACGAATCGCTCAGACTTTGTTTTCCTACTGCTCCCGAGGCTTGATTTATTGTGTCCCCGTTATCGCACCATCAGGCTTCGTTCAAAATGTTGTTCTGGGCTAATTCTATACGCCCCGCTATTTATTTTGCCTGTCCCTTCGCATTAACGGTACTACATGTTAATCGCCCCCCCGCTCCCTTTCGGGTCACCCCCTGCCCGCCCGGTCACGCCTCGGCCCGGCCGCGTCTGGACCCGCCTGTGGGTCCGTCCCCCACCGGAGGCGCCCGGGCAGCCGCGACCCGCTGCCCCTGCGGCCGGAGCCTCGCCGGGGCGACCTCCAACCCCCCGGGGGGACCCCCTGCTCCCCGGGAACCTCCGCCAGCCCGCGATGCGGCGACGGAGCCGGGAGAGCGGACGGGCTTTGACGAACGGCCGCCGGAGCCCCCAGCCCAGCGATTGAGTTACTCCCCTCCAGCAAACCCGTGACTTTATCCCAAGAAAAACAGCGTGTGCGGGGCGAGCGGCGCGGCCCAGCCCGCACGGAACCGGGGGCGGCCCCTGGGCGCTGCCGGGGCGGGGGGAACGTGAAGCGATGCCGCCCCCCGACAGCTCCGTGATTAATGACCCGCCCGCCCGGGAAGGGGCGGGCGCTGCCGTCCGGGCAGGCGGGGGGAGCCCGGCGGCCAGGTGCGACCCAGCCCCGCCGCACCCACCGGCCGCGCCGGCTTATAAACGGCGCCGCGGGGCCGGGCGGACTGGACCAGACGGCACCGCACCGCGCCAGGTCAGACCCGACCCGACCCGCTCCGGGCGGGAGCGGTAAGTCTACCCCTGGCTGGGGGCCGCGGGGTCGCTCGGAAGCCGCGGGGCGGGGATGCGGGGCCGCGATGCGGAGATGCGGGGCCGCGCATCCTTGCGCAGCGGCGGGATCTGGTGCGCCCTGTTCCGCGGCTCCGGGGAAAGTATTTTCTTCCGTTACCGGAGGCAGGCAGAGGGCAAGGTCTTCGTAAAAGCGATGCGAACCGGCACAGATCCACTAAATCCGCCCCCCCGAGGAACACCTGAAGCGGCTGCGAACAAGTTTCTCTGAGGTTTCCGCCCGTTTCTTTCCAGTTCGCGCACCCTGCGCTGGCGTTTTCGATTTTCTCCTTGTCCGTGTGGGCAGGTTGCCTTCATCGCCATCTCATTCACACAGAATATAGGACTGAAATACGTGTTGTGCTGCTTTCTTTGGTAAACTAATTAGATTTCAAACTGATCGCGTCTTTGTAATGTCACATAAAAACATGAATGCATCTGCCAGCGTTAGAAATGCTGCGATAAAAATGCTTTAGAAATAATATAAATACTTTTACTAGCATACCCGTTTCCAGGTCTGCCTGCATGCCGGGCACCAAGTGGATGTTTGGAAAAATTATTGCAATTATTTAAAAAAAAAAAACCCAGACCTCTTTTTTTTTTTTTTTTTTAAAAAATCAAGGAGATTACATGGAAACTGAGTGTTGCCCAGAGGCATTTTATTTACTTCAGTTCTCAGCAACAGGTGTTTTGGACCGAGATGTTTGGGTGCCTCCTTGGTTTACCGAGCATGCATCCTGACCACGCCGGGGTGAGGGGTGGTGCTCCCCAGCCCCGCTGCGTAACAAACATGGTCGTGGCACGGGAACCACCGTGTTCTGGCTACCTGTGCGCACATACCTGTGTTTCTATGTTGTGGATTTTCCTGGGCTATTTGCTGTATGCATTTGATGGGAAATCTGATGCTGATTCTATTAAATCAGAGTGAAATACCACACTTCCACAGCTGAAATATTGCCTTCCCCCCCCGCCCCCCCCCTTCCCGTAGGCCCAGGATTTCATCTGATACAGATGTGAAGCTCCTACTCCAAGGGGTGTCCAAGGAAATGAATTTTTTAGGTATGTACATTTCTGTGTACTGTGTGTCACGTAAAGTCATTAGTGTTCTAAATCTGGTTATACACCAACACAGCAAAATCAAAACTATGCATAAACCAGCCTTAGTCCTGTACCTCAGTGGGTGAGCAGGTATTCCTGCTAACCCAGTCTGTCTGTATCCTTGGGTGATGTGGATTTTTCTAGTAATCGGGGAATACTTCCTCGTTTCAGTGGGATTTCAGTGAGGTGGCAAATGAGAAATCCTGCTGATAAACATAAAGGATAGACTCTTCCGCCAGTTTTCGTGATTGTCTTGACCGTGCAATAGCAATAATTTTTTATTTTTTTCCCCACTAAAATGCATCCAGATCTGACTGTGACTTAACACAACGAGAAAATACCAAGAAAGCAAGCACATGGGACCTTTTCTATTTTAAATTAAGAGAAATAGCCAACTTAAGGACCATTTTTCAGCCCTCACTCAAGACAAGCACATGTAGACTTAATGTGAGTTTTATTTTTTATTGGTTATAAATATCACAATAAAAAAGAAAATAATTAGGTTTTGTTCCTTTGGTTTACAGTTATAATGCACACAGAGTATTTTACAAATCATTTCAATCTAAACTGTACTGCTATTTAAGAGAACATTACCTGAGAAAACGCTGTAAGCCAGATTAACAGCAAATTTATCAGAATAAACCACCCGAAGTAATAATGTCTTGTAAATACCATCACATTAGAGCATTGCAAAAAGCATTATTTAGAAACCTTTCCTCTTCTCTGCAAGACATCGTTGACTGTGTTCATCGTCTTGCGGTTTTTGCCATTATTGGCCACTTCAGCATGTGGTTGAAATGCTTTGCAAAATCAAGGCCTGATTTTTGTAAATTTTGATCTTTCATCACTTGAGTGCATCAATTATATTTACATTTTTAAAATTACATTGTAACTGAATGGAATTGAAAGCTTTCATAACTTGTTTTTGCCCTTGTTGTCTAGTTGGGCCATCACAGAAACAGCTGCTTGCTGACACGCGAGAGCTGGGATCTGAGACACCTCGAAGGGCTGCTGGGCTGAGGACAACAGGATCAGGTATTATTCCAGCAAAGAAGTGCTGCGCTTTGGGGAACGTTGATTGAATTGCATTTTCCTGTGGAACTGAATAAATTAAAGGACTGTGAGTTTTATTGCAGGCAGAGCTGACTTTCTGGAAGTTGGGAAAAGACACCGTGGTCGTTCTTTTCAGTTTTGCTCCGAAGTGGTTTTTTTTGCTGTTGTTTTCAAAAGGTTCTCTTGCCCCCCAATGGCCAAAATACAGCTTACAAGATTCTTTTAAAGTTTGAAAATATAGAAGATTAAGGATAAGCATGGAAATAAATGTTTGAGTAACATTAGAATTGGGAGGACAGAAGTCTGCTCCTGATCCTTTAAAATCACAGACCAAGTTTTGCCCTTCAAAAAACTCAGTACCATGTACTGTGGCTCCACTCACTGCTGCATCTGAAAATGGTATTTTTCTTTCTGTAATCCGTGGAGCACTGATCACCTAGAAGACTGTTGATAAAATGATGGCAGCTGAATAAAAAATGTACAGACAGTCCCACATCCTGAATTATAGAAATAATATGTTTAAGATGTGTAGAAGTAGTACTTGAGGACATGGTTTAGTGGTGGACTTAGCAGTGTTAGGTTAACGGTTGAACTCCATTATCTTAAGGGTCTTTTCCAACCTAAATGATTCTAGGATTTTAAAAAAAAATTGCATTTAGCCTAATTTTTAGTTGGTTGTAAATGGAAACCACTGTGGCAGTGCTGCTCAGTGTTGCCTGTTGGGTTTTCTCAGTAGTCTGGGCTATGAGTGACAGAAAGTGCTCTGTGTAATACTGTCCAACCCCACCCCCCCCCCAAAAAAAAAAAAACACCAACCAAAAAAACCCAAAACCCCAAACACCTAAATACCAGTCTCTGTGAAGACTTTAATTTCTGTTCCTGTACCTGTGTTTGATATCAAATTTGTCAGCAAGGGGCAGGAACGCAGCTTGCACAGCTGCGTCCCAGCTTTTCCTGACACGGGCAGCACTTGCATTTCTGATAATCTGTGTCTTTAGAAAGCGTTTGCTTTGGTGCAGCGCAGCAGCTGGCTTTAGAGATGCTCTTGTTGATTGCAGGACCCTCCCTGCCAGGGAAGTCACCGATGGACTGTGGACACTTAGCTGAGCGCAGCGAGATCTCCAGCCCAGGCGCAGAGCCCAGCTCCCTGTTGCCTTCTGCTGCTGGTAGCAACTCCTGCCCGCCCGTGGTGGCTGGGCAGCGGGCTGGGGGGCCTCCCGGGAGACCCGCTGCCGCTAATGCCGCTCGAGAGCGCAGCCGGGTTCAAACCCTGCGCCATGCTTTCCTCGAGCTGCAGAAGACTCTCCCCTCTGTGCCGCCCGACACCAAGCTCTCCAAGCTGGATGTACTCCTCCTGGCCACCACCTATATTGCACACCTCACTCGCAGCCTTCAGGATGAGGAAGAGTCACCAGGAGAGGGCTTGGGTACCCTGAGAGGGGATGGATACCTCCACCCTGTCAAGGTAGGAGAGCTGAGGAGCAGCTGCCACCTTCTTTTGGTGAAGAAGTACATTGGTCTTCGATACTTAGATGAATCTAAAGATGTCATGCTTGCTTACCTTGCTAGAGTTAATACATGAAAAGACTGCCTAGACTAACCATCCCATCTAGGTGTGAGGGCTGTGATGCAAGTGTCCTGGCACTTTGTCCCTCCAGCTTCAGGGACTTTGCACAAAGACATCAAATAAGCGTAGGTCCTAACCCAGTGGGACTTGGTCCCTTGGAAGTGAAGGCAGAAGGCAACACCTCTGTCCCTACGTGGAAATGTTGGTGATCCCCCGCCAAACCCATCAGAACCCGCTGTAGGGGATGTGTGTGGCTGAGGGGATGTGCTGTCCCATGGCAGTGACCCCAGTCATGGCTGGGCCTGCTTTGGTTGTCCTGCTGAGGCAGCCAAGGTATGGAAAGTGGCATTAGTTACTGGCCACGTGTTAATTCCTTCTATGAAAGTGCTTTTCTGATCTGTTTATTTTGTCTAGTTGGTATATGCTTTTTCCTTTGGGGAAAAAAAACAACCAAGAACCCCCAAAGCCAACCAAAAAATCCCCCCCCCCAAATAAAACAAAAAACCCCAACCAACGAACAAACCCCCAAAACCATGGTGATGCAGAGGGGACGAGAAAGGGGCACTCCTCTTGGAGAGGACCTGGGACTGGAAGCTGTTTTCAAATGCATTGCTCGCTGACTGATGGGACTCAAATACCAAGCTGTATTTTCTTTGGCTCTGGTCTCGGGGAGTGAGTTGGAGCACTGGGGTGTTTTATTTTTCTTTCTTTTTTTTTTTTTCCCTTAAGAGTCTGATGGATTCAGAATAATTTAATTAAGATTAATTTGTGAAGTAATCTCTAATTCCTATAAAGTGACTAATTCACAGAAAGTTTCTTGTTCACAGTGTTGGTTGCCCTAAAAAAATCATGATGTGAACACAGGCTTCTGAGGCCACTGAAATGATTAGCAGGCTCATTAAGAAAGAAAAACCTTTAAATCAATTAGGAGATGGCTATAATTTAAGAAAAAATATTGTGATGTATTTCAAAATAAGTACAAATTGCTTCTGTTAGTTCTCTTGGTCAGAGTGAAAGGACACAGGTCTCTTATGGTACTTTTTTTATCAGCTGCCAACTATTACTGGCAGAAAAATACTTGCAAATAGTTATTACAGCAGTTAAATGATTCGGATGCCCACTTCTCAGGCTACTGGAATACAGCAATGCTGGATTCATTTAAGCAATTACTTTTTATGATCTTAGTTGTGAGCCATTTACCTGTGTGTAGTTTTGAGATTCTATCTAACCAATCTTTCTAATATTCCTGGTAGTAAATTAAACTTAGTTGGCACTAGAATGGAAGTGTCACAGACTAATCATAGTACATGCCTCAAAAACCCCAAAGTGCAGGATATGAGACAACCAGTACAGATAAGGACTTTAACTACATTCATATATAAGCAGAGTAAATACAAATAGTGAGGAAAGTAAAGTATCCAAGTACAGTTGTGTGTACACCAAACAAAAATATGGTTAACGACTTTGGATCCAGATATCTTATTGGTGACAAACTGGTAACATTCCACTTGAAATAAAAATACTGAATGAGATGGTATGGTCCTTCCAAATGAGAATATGCAGCTGCTTTGTGTCTTTAAGTAAAAGTGCTGAGATTTAACTGCAGTATTAAGCCCCTCTAGTTTTTAGAGCGCGCTTTTTTTTTTTGTTCCCCACAGGAGAGGTGCCAGCTTGTTCCCAAAAGTGTCTTAAAAAAAATGGTATTCTTTTGGAACAACATGCTGGCTGTGTTACAGGTCTTTTTGCATCGGAGGGCTACGGCAAGCTGACTTTTCAAACATGCACCTCCAATAATGAAATCAGCACACCAAACTGGAGCTGAGTGCTTCCTCCCAGGAGAAGGGCACCCAGCTGAGTCACACTTACTGCAGGGCCGTTTGCAGTAACTAACTTGCTCAGGTTAAGAAACATGAGCTATAAGAATAGATATTTAATGCCAGTCTAACTGATGATTCCAATAATCAATGAACGGAAAGATGAATAGTCTAATCTGAAATCTTTGGAGCTGACAAAGAACAAGAAGTTGTCAGTGCTGAAGACTGTTAGTGATTATATTAAATTCTCTCTTTATCGCGCAGCTCTTAGCAGCCCTTGTGCTGCGGTTGGTGTGGTGGTGGCCAGCCAGCACAAATGGGCAAGCACACAGGGCTGCAATCTCTGCAGGTGCCGGTGTATCCCTGCTGTATCCCTGGCACCGTAAAGGGGAATGCTTTGGTTTATTCTAACAGAGCGCCTATGGTACAAACTGTGCTACGATGGCTGATCAGCATGGCCTGCTCCCGCCTGTTGGGTCATGGGGTGTTTGGGAGCTGTGCCTCACAATTAGGTACCAAAGAAAATACCCAGGCTGAGCTAGCAACATCTTCCAACAAATGACAAAACAGGCATTTCCTGGTGATGGCAACGGCTTCCTGTTTTCTTGTATTGTGAGTCTGTCAACATTTAAAGCTTTGCTGAGAACTGCATTCAGACTGCAAAGGTCCCAGGTGTCTCAGCACTGTGCTTGTCTCTTCTCTTGCAGAAGTGGCCAATGCGTTCCAGGTTATACATCGGAGCTACAGGACAGTTTTTGACTCACTCGGCACAAGGAGACAGCGCAAACCAAGGAGAAACGTCATCAACTTCACAAATCTAATCTCCCTTCTCTCTTAAAAAAAAATATTTATTACACCTTATATATATATTTAAGTTAAAAAATTGTATCTACAGACAAACTATAATTCCTGAAATACTGTTTGTAGAGGAGAAGGGATTGATTCTTGTATGTAATTAATACCTCATTAAGTTAATGTGACGTATCTTTGGTTTCTATCATAGAGGAGGTTGCTGAAATCTGAACTGGGGAATTAGGAGAAGGCAGCTGCCTGTTAGCACCAACACGAGAGGCAGCCACAACGGCAGAGCTGCTGGCAGAATAGGTGACCTTGTCCCTGCCGGGACAAGTGGTGGAGAGGGACGCTGTGAGAAAGGGGAGAGAAGGAGCAATGCAGCACTGGCCAAGTACGGCACAGTATGGGCTTGGGTGAAAAGCAAAGGGCAAGTCTAAAAATAGCAATCGAAATATCACATGCACTTTCTTTACTGCAGAATCTGATGGCAGAATTCCCACCAGCGGCAGTTGCCGGGTCAGGGCTTCATCCTTTGGATAATCTTAAATGTATGTAGCTATTCCTGAAAACGTGGATGCACGTTCACCTCAAGGAATAATGTGCTTAAATCTATCCTGCATACATACAGCACTATCTGCAACAGACACAAACTGCTCTGTATGTTAATTATTGCTGGTATTGATCCATACACTTGTGTTGCACATTATGGAGTTTTTAACGTGTTTAAGTGTTACCCCACTACAGCTACTTGTCTGCTCAAGATACGAAGGTTCATTTATCTTGTCTTTTAGTAGGTTTGTGCACTGAAGCAAATGAACCCAAAGAGTTGGCTTGTTTGTAGCACATTTTTCACTTAAACATCTATATTTAGGCAAGAAAACCTGAACTAAATGCACAAATGCCATCTGATGTATCTGTTCTGTAAAACACTGTACTTCTCATATAGTTATTGCTGATGTAAACATTTTATTAAATATTATTCAGTGGACGTTATATACTTACAGAACTGCAAAATCTGTGTCAGTTTCTCATTGCACAGGACTGACAGTTTCTAGTAGTAATATTCTGCATTTTCGTAACTTAGTTCTGAAGACTTCATGGTTTAAATTTTAAAATTATATCTAGGAAAAAGGAAAACAAAAATACTCACAAGAACTACCTTTATATATATTAAAAAAAATTATTGGTATCAGTGTTGAGTCAGAATTACAACATCTTTCAGAGGTGCACGGCACCTGTCCAGTACCGTTTAGAAAGAGTTTGATTCTGAGCTTTTTAAGAAGATTACTCTATTAACTAGTAAACATACTTAAAATATTTGAAATACAAGTAATATATTTATTTCTTCTAGGCATATATTTCTTACTTACAATTGTAAGTGTTTTATTTAGAAGATAATGACATAGCTAAAACACTAGTCCATGAGCTACTGCATTTTGTGGGAAAACAAAACCAAACCTTAGAGAAGGGCAGTTTGCATAGACAAGTAGCTACTCATAAAGAGTGACTTCTTAAAGAACTGTACTTAGTTTCCATAGTAATAAAAAGTGGTTAGCACAACCTCTTATTATTAGGACAGCTGTTTGTATTTGGACTTTTAATGAGGCCATGCGAAGGAGTTGTAAACGTGAAGATAGTTAAGTAAGATGAAAGAGTGACACAACAGTGAGGATTTCCCGGAGTACTTTGCTGTACAAGAGGATGTAAGATAAAGATTACACTTTAGACTGATCAAATGCCAAGTAGCAACACTGAAGCACAGAGAATTCAGACTAGTTTTGTATGTAACCGAGATCTAAATGAATGGCATCCGGTCAGGGAAAAAAGGGCAAGCAAAACCTCAGCCAGAAGTCACTGTCAAACCTCAAACTGCCACTGTGTAGCCACAATCCGATCATAAGAACAAACCGCATGTGAATCGTGCATACAAAATTGTGTGGGAAAAACAAAATGTGATTATGTTTTGCATCAATTGCATGCTCTTACCTAGCACAGAGGATATGGTTACTTCATAGGCTCTTAAATAATATAGCTGGAAGGGACAGCATTCAAGAAAGCAAGCAAAAGAAAAAAAAAAGGGGGGGGGGGGAAGTCACACACCCCCAGTTTTTAAAGACTTCTCTTAAATGCAATTGAAAGATTCTGACTGCTTATCCATGAAGTAAGCATGAAAAATGGAAAGGAATAAGGGTTAAAAACATGGGAAGTTTTTATGGATGGCATGGAGAAAACCTCTACTCAAGACTTACTACAATAAAGGTGGAATATCTACAATACTCAGAAGGCAGCCAGAGAAGGGGAGCAGCAAACACGTAGCTACTTTGTACCCACAACGTTTGCAGTTGGTGTGGGCGCATATGCAACAATGCCTTTAGCAGCAATTTACAGATGTTTTAAAGGCCAGTAAGTACATCCACAACTACAACAGCATTTTTTCACTTGAGATCTCCCCATATATATGAGCTGGGATTTTTTTTCCCCCCCCTCGAGACAGATCATTCTGCATCAGCTGCAAATTTTTAATGCCTTTTCCACCAGAACCAAGACAACAGGTTAGGCAACCCATTTCCTTCAACCAGTACAAGCACTCCTTCTTCCAGAAATTTACACCAGGATCAAAACAGATCCTCCGAACCCATTTGCTTCAAACCTGATGTTTGGATCGAATGTTTCTTAGGAACAGTTCATATCCTTGTATACTGAAAAACAAGTTTGACACTTGGCACTGGAAACGTGCATGCGTTTCCAAAGAAATTCTACAATGTTCACACATTGCTGTCAAAGGGAACTCTTTTTTTCGCGGAGTAACTTAAAAGATGTTAGCGAACCTCAATTTATTGTCATCACAGCTTTTCCTTCCGGGGGATGGGACAGGTAAACTTCACGCAGCCATATGCAAATAACGTGCCTATGCAAAACCCGATGC
This sequence comes from Falco punctatus, assembly GCF_963210335.1. Taxonomy (NCBI): domain Eukaryota; kingdom Metazoa; phylum Chordata; class Aves; order Falconiformes; family Falconidae; genus Falco; species Falco punctatus. Next base: position 43,111,624 of record NC_137582.1, read on the forward strand.
ATACATTTTTCGCCCTCATACACAGCTGTAACTACAGCACTGTGCCCTCCAGCCATATATTGCTTTCTCCTAACACCCCCCGGCCAATCACCCCTCTCTCCCTCGGAGACCTTCGGGACAAAGTACTCACTGTGCTTGTGTGAGCCACAGACACCACCAAAGAGATGAATTTTCCATGGCTTTGACTCCTACATAGCCATGCAGTGTGAAGAGTAGCACTGAAAGGTTGAAACCACCGCGTGTTACAAGAACACCGCTGTGTGCACGACACACCAAAAAGAAAGCGAACGCCCTTCCGTCGCCGCGGTCCCCTTTGCTCTCCTAGTCCACCTGGAGCAAACTCCATCTGCTCGGTGGAACTGCGAGCACCGATGCAGCCCCGCCGGCCCGACACAGCTCCTGCAGCGCGGCCGGCGCTGGGGGGGGGGCAGCCCCCTCGCCCACCGCTCTGCACTGACGCGCCACTGCGGGCCTCCCGCTGCCCAACTCAAGACGCCGCTTCTCCTGCCCGAGCGCCACCCAAGGCACCGTGACAGCGGCTGCCCCCCGGGGCTCATGAGGCCGGGGGCCGAGGCGCAGGGCCGCGGCGCGGACACGGGCGGGCCAGAGGGGCGCGCTGCCCCCCAAGCGCTACCGCGACCCCGGCCCCGGCCCGCGCGTGCGCGGTTTGACAGGCCCCGCCCCGCCGGAAAGCGCAGCTGTCCCCGCCCCTGGCGCGCGCCCTATTTAATGGCATCGCGCGGGGGGCTCGCTCTTTCGCGCGCCCTGCGGTCTTGAGCAGCGGGTGAGGGGCCGGGGTCGGCAGCGGAGCCGCCGCGCGGGGGGTGCTGAACCGCCCCGCCGCACCCGGGTTGCGGGGTGGCTGAGGCTGGTGTGCCGCGGGGCCCGGGCCGCGTTTGTGGGAGCTTTTGTCAGCGGGCGCCCGCCGGCGGGGCTCCCGTGAGGGCGACGGGCGCCCCCGGCAGCGGCTGGCGGCGGGGCGGTAGCGGGGTCTGGCCGTGTGCGGCAGCTTCGTGGCTTCCGGGCTGTACGTCCGCGCCTCAGCCTCCGGTGTGGGCGCGGTAGCTGGGGCCGCCGAGTGTAGCCCCGCGGCGCCGGGTGGCTCTGCGGCCCCCGCTGGCTGCCTCCCCAGCGGCGGGGCCGAGCCGCCCGGCCTGCGGCGTGCTGCGCAGCCTCCAAGCCGCGCCTCCCTGCAAGCGCATGCCCGTTTCAGCAGCAGAGTGACTTCTGATGTCCGCTTTTTCACAGGAATTATTTGTGCCCCCTACTGTTTAAGAAATCCAATCCTGACAGTTCAAAGCAATATAATCGGAGACTGTAAGGGATGGATTGCTGGCACTTTTTCTAAACGGTGCAAGCCATGGCTTTACAGACAGGTGATTGCCACGCTGCTGTGACAGTCTTACACTGTCTTTCGGTTGCCCAAGCGCAGCAGCAGTGTACAGCAGCGCACCAGCAGCTGGCTTGGGCTGGATGCTGGATTGCCCAGTTTGAGCTGATGCTGTCTAGCCGTGCAGGCTGTCTGAGCCGTGTGTGTGCCTTGTGAGGCTAAGGTGGACCTAATGATTATGTGCCACTCCAGCAGCAAGCTGTGGTGGATACTTTTGAGTTAACTTGGTTCATCAGGTCTTCAAAGGAATGACAGATGGGCTATCAAAAGAGTTAGTTTTCATGATGAATCCTTTTCATCGGCAAATGCATGTCCTAATTCTAAAGATAAATTACCTTTTCTTTCCTCTGGGGAATCTTGGTAAGTGTTGTATGGTGATCCTGACTGCCCTTTTTGGGTTGTAGGCATGGATCCAAAACAGCAGGCTCTGGCAGGGACAGGACCCAGGGGTCTTTGCGGTCCCTGTGGTAATGCTCTCCTGCCAGGACCATACTATAAGTGCTGACCTTCCTTCAACTGATAGGAAAACATGTCAGCAAGTTCCCCAGAGCGCAGTACGTGAGCTAGGGTTAAAGGCTGTACCCTGCTGGGGTGGTACTCTCCCCAGCGGCTGTTGCTGTTCATTAGGAGCAGCATAATAGTCCTGCAATCAGTCATTCTGCAGACTGGAGCTTGCTTTAGGTAAAACGGCTGTGCCTCTGTTTAACCCCGGTCTCGGCTGATGCCGTCTGTAGTTTTTCTCCCTAGGTAATGACAAAGCCAGCAGTGAGGTTGCCTGGTACATTGATATTTCTGTGATTGGCTTACTGTCCCCAAGGAAGTATTGATGCTTTCTGCTACTAGCTCAGCAGTGGTGTTCTCAGAATCAAACATCTTTTATTTCTTTTCATGGCTTTAGGCAGGAAGTGAAGAAATGAGTTTGTTACTGGCTTTGGGAATCTTCCGTCTGGACTCTGCCACACTGTTACCTTGCAAGCAGGAAGGTGTCACATGAATTCTGGAGCTATGGAAGTAATTATTTCTTACTGTACTTAAAAATACCAAGGAAAGCTTCCTGAAATCTCAATCTAGAGTTGTGAAGCGGGTTTATGGCTTGTAAAGTTACAGGTGGAACAATGGGCTATGATTGTATGTAGGGTTAAGAGGTTGAAATTCTAACAAAAAGTATGATGACAGATAAAAGCTCTTAAGATTTGTTCACCAGAACAAAACAGGTACAATCCAAGAAGCCTGAAGGAATCGCTGGGGGTGGGGGAGTGGGGAGAGGTTTGTAAAGTATCAAAGTATCTAGTTTTTAACCGGGCAGAGAAATAAGACTTCTGCTTTGAACAATTAACAGATGCTAGTTGGAAGTGACTAAAAATAATGTGTTCAGTCACCATCCCTGCTGGCACTTAAACATATTTCAACAGATATAGTTCAGAAACAAAGGCATCTATGGCAGCAAACTTAACTTCTAGAAAGGTACTTGGTATCTGGGGCTTGAATGTAACAACAGGGAGGGACCTGCATTTTTGTACCCAAAGAAAGCTTTTTTTATCTTGTTCCTGGCCATCTTGAATCCATTCTGTGTTTAACAGTTAAAAAGAAGGTTCTACTTTAGTTTACAGAAGTGCAGCTCTTCAGACAAGCTTAACAGATGCCCTTGTGTTTGATACCTGGAAAATACTGCACCAGTCTTCCTGCAAGCAGGAAACCAGTTGCTGGCATAATGATGATTACTCTTTGCCGTTTACCCAACTGAATTTTATGATGAGCAGTGTTGCATCTGATGTGCCAGCTAATTAGTAGGATTTTCCCAGTTTGATTTGCTACCATTGTTTCTCATTTTAAATATTTATTCTTTTAAAGGTGCTATGACATCAGATGACCCACTGGCTTCGAGCCTTGTGTAGGCACCATACAACCAACAGTAGACTCCATCCACTTCTAGAAGTAAGTGTGTTAAAGACGGTAAGTTGTTTTTTACTGGAGCACTACAGTCCTGGGGGTCCAGTAAGCTGTACTGCTAGCTGCTGAAGGCCTGCACTGGCCACACTTGCTGTCTGGGACAGTGCTGGCTTACATCAGCTGAAGGTGTGGCCTGTTAGCCAAGGACACTTCTGGACTACTTTGCTGTCTTTTACTTGTGGTACTGCTACTAGTCTTCTAACTTTTGCTTAAAACATCAGGGAAGAAACTGGGGAGAGGTAAGGATAACAAGTTGTGCTCTTGCAGAAATTTTTTTCTAAGGCTATACAGTCCTTAATGTGGCTTGTGAAAAATAGTGATTATTTATAAAGAAATTCTATTTTAAGTCTATTCTAGAACTAATTTTGCTGGCATAACGATGAAATCTTAGATGTTTACCCATCTGACCAGTTTTTGATGTGTACCTTTAAATCTGAAATGCCATTAAAGTAAATAATTTTGTATAAGATTACAGAAAACTGACTAACTTATTTTGAATTTTTTTTTTTGTTAGCTTGAAAACAGCATCCTGACATGTGGAATTCTAATGCACTTGGAAATGCTTTCATGGCCCTGCCAGCTCCTCAGAAATACTGCTTGATTCAGCAGTAAGGCAGGAGAGTAGCTGTTCAGTGAAAATACGTAAATAAAGCTCTAATGAAGTTCAGGGGAGAGTGTTACTTTAGAAGGGGAAGTGGCCTTGTGGACACTTTGAACTTAGTATGAATATTTGTGTACCAATTAAATTGATCAAAATTGAATAAATCAAGGGTTAAAACTTGTGTCATCTTGTCTAAGTGAGTGTTTTTAATGTTAGTGGTGGCAGCTTGTCCAGCTGCTTACCTTACCTTGAAGATGCAGCTTGACATATGAATAAAATCTTGGATTTTTGTTTTCAGTGACTAGTTTTTTGTTGAGGCTATGTGAGCAGTAGCACGGTGATCCAGCTGTACAACATCCAGGGTAGGAGTCACACCAACCTGTCAGTATTCAGCTTGTCAAGATTTGACATGAAGTCTACAATTTTTCTGCTGCAAGTCTGTAGTTGGAGAAGTGTACTCATCTTCTACCACACCATTGTTTATACTTCTTTTTGCAGTGAGGTAGAGTTGAATTCATTGAGCTGCCTACTTACTGGGTCATCTAATACCATTTCCCTGCCTCAACCCCTCATCCATGGAGTTCTGCTATATATCTTTTCAGATTGCAGGAGCACACTGACATCCTGGTCTAATATTTTGCTGTAATGTAAAACTAAGATAAAGAACATCAAGCACTATGGTGATACATCTTTAAATTTATAGAGCATGAATAATTTAAGAAAGCTGGCTTACGCTATGAAAAGTTTTAAGTACTTAAAACGACTTCCCCCTTATTGATACATTTGAATAGAAGCAACAAGAAAAACTGCAGAGTTCATGTAGTTGAAATGAAATGTTAGATTCTAGACTCCTGGTTTGTTAGGTGTAGTCTTATTAAAAACCGTGCTTTACTCTTCACTTAACTGCATGAAGAGTGGTAGCCAGGAAGGGAAGTTCAGGTTGAGGCTTTATTCTGAAGCCAGGGCCTCCCAGAATGAAGACACCACTCCTGCTTTCAAACAACACTGTCACAAAATGTGTAATTAAATCTTGTCAGCTGTGCTTTATTCTTTAGCAAAATAGCAACTTTTAGCAACTTCTTTAGCAACTGTCTTAAAAATATCCAACTAATAAAGCTTCTGAGATTTTTGTAAGTGCAGTCTCTCAAAAAGCTGGTTTCAAGCTTTACTTACAGAGTGGAGTTTTCACTCTTCCTTAGTGTTAATGTGAATTCCTGGGCCATATGTACCAATAAAATTCAGCAGTTCATGGTGACACTGCATGAGGTAACTATCTCTCTGTTGCAGGGAGTTTTCATCACTGAGGTCAAATGGAAATACAGGATTTGGTGGTACACAGAATGCGGACTTGCCTAAGCAAAGAAGAAACGAAGACTTAGACTAAAAGACTTTACTTTTGCCAGGACTTTGAAGGGGGAGAAAAAAGCTGACAGATTACTTAAAAATGGGTAACATTCTTGTCCCACTGCCAAATTTGTGTGTGAACAAGTGTAACTATGATGTTAGATAACAACAAAAAAAAAGCCAGTTCTTGTCTTTTGTTTCCCCAGGGAGGGGAACTGTTTAGTTTAACCTGGACCATTGTTAGAGAAGCAATGTCTCAAATAAGCCAGCATAAACGAAGGAGGTTTGTTGCTGGCCTGTGGCCTAATTACACACCGCACTGAGAGACTCTGGGAAAGTCAACTGAAAGAGTTTTCTGATACCAGTCTTCAACAGTGGAAATTCTGGACTTTGATTTGAAAGGAACTATTATCACAATCAATTGGTATAAAGTGTTTTCAAATTGACAAAATGTGAAAACTATGTACCCAATACTAAAGACTGAGTTGCATTATTTACCATGTTTTAAAGTAAGAGATGATTCAAGTAACAAGATGGCAATCAGTGCATCTTCTTCTAGTACCTTCTTCCTTAAACTTAGTTTAGTATGAGCCTTAGACAGTGAAATCCTAAGAGATTAATACAAACATGTCAAAAATAAAGAATGCGGTATGTAAAGCCCTGTTTCAAGCACTTCCGTAAATAGAAAAGTTAACACTGGAGTGTTGGGGTTTTTTTTATTCTGCCATACTTAGCTGTGCAAACTTCACACAAATACTGTGCAGTTATACTTGTCACTGACAAAGTACATAGTAATATGCATGAGACTTGTGCTATGAAAGCAGTGGAACTTGGCATAATATCTCTTTGATATTATATATTTTTTTTAAAATTTTTTTTTTTGCTTGCATAATATGAAGTGTGATAACTTAAATCCCATTTTTGTTTTTCTAGATAGAGTTAATAGTGATAATTGTTTCTTCAATCACTTTTTTGCCTGGCAAAGTTCTTTTAAGGTTTTTTTCCCCCAACATCAATATATAAAATAAATGGTAAATAAGATTCTTTACACTTAACTTTCAAGAGTCTTGTCTAGATTTTCATTTAACAAGCTCTGTAGCAGGTTAGCACAATTTCTATTTGGAACATAGATGTGTTTACTGTGTAAAGTAGGACATACAGAATTTTTAGTGCAGATGCTGATAATGTTGATCCATGACTAGAATCTCTTCTCACTCTGCGACTTGCAAGATAGTAGCCCTGAATAAGGTTTTCTGCGCCTGAACTCAGTTCAACAGGAAGATTCTTAGCAAACAAAATAAACTAGAAAGAGGGTATACATTTTAAGTATTTAATTGGGAAATAAAAGAAATTGTATTTTTCATACCTTTTAATATGCCAGTGGAATAGTAATATAATTTGGACAGTATATTCTATCAATAGTTTTTATAAAAACAGCTGTCACCATTCAGCTATGTGTAAGGATAGATCTCAGATACTAAATAGAATAACCTGCTAATTATACTTAGAGATATTGACAGTTTATTTAGAATGGAATATTAACTTTTACTACTGATTGTAAACTTGGAGATCTGTTCTCACATAAATGTTAATCTGGTATGATTTTCAGAAACAAGATAAAACTGAATTTATTATGTTGGCCCTTTCAAAGAACTGAAGCTAATTTTACAATCCTGTTAGTGCTAGTGGGAATATGGTGGGGGAAAGGTAGAAAGTGAGTATTAACAGGTTTTAAAATAAGCAAACAGAATGTGAAGAGAACCTTCTGATTCCAGAAACAATATGATATTCCCAAGTATAATGCATTTCTAAATTACTGGATAATATTGATTACCTCCTCATAATCCTGCATTCTGAACTGCTGTGAGACTTTGTACAGCATGGCTTCAGGATTAATGGCTTTTTTCAAGATGTGATGTACAAGAGGAGAAGACAGTTGACACGAAGGAAACTCATTATATATCAAAAGCCCAAAAACATCTAAAAGGTTAGATGGAATCAAACTTGTATCCTAAAGAAGAGACCCAAAAAAAGAAAATAACTTTATTTTGGTTACTATTTTCCTACTTTTGACTTGTAGGAACATTGGGGTTTTTTTCAATCTGACATGCTCAATATCCATAAATACTAATCCTGCAAGATTATCTAATTAATTACCTGTAATATACGCAGTAAATTTTTGTTTATATAGTAGTTGTCAAAAGCTATTCTGAATAAAACAATACCTACTTTTGGGAAAGCTAGCTCATTTTAGAAGATACTTGATTTAAAGTCACTTAAATTGTGATGTTTTGGGAAGTACTAAAATTTGACTGGTTTCATTATTTTGTAAGTTGAAATAACCATGAACACAGATGATTGATACAGCACAGTTACTGCCATAACAAGGCATGTGCTTTACCATCTGTCCAATTAAGAAGTTATTCCTTTGTATATGTTTCTTGGAGGCAGAATCCACATCTACGAAAGACCAAAAATTGGTCTGAACTGAAATAGTAACTTGATGGTCAGCCTCTTCTCCGTACTTCTTCCCAGGAATGAACACCGTTGTTGTTCTGCTCTCTATCACTAGGAAAGACAAAATATGGCCGTTAGTTACATAATTGATCTAGTTTAACTATAAATTCTAGTCACACGCACACTACTGAAACCAGTCACGATTATGTGTTTCACTGAATTGTCATGATCAATGGATCTCTGTAGCCTGTGTAGCAAATTAAGTTTATAGGACCTTGGCTTTTTGTCCCTTGTTTCTTACACAGACTCACTAAAAACAGTTTCTAGATTTTTGCAGCATTTGAGGGCCATGAGCTGGGGAAGAAACCTAGCCATAAATTTGCATGTTTGTTTTGTTCTGTCCCCTCATTTGTTAGTTGGTACGAGATTACCTGACTGTAGAAGTTCAAGTTTATCCTTTTTATATGAAGATAAGTCTCCTATGTAACAGATACCACCCTGAGCCAGCACAGCGCTGCAAGCTTGAATAGTAGCACTTCCAGATCCGTGTTTATCTTTGGACACTGAAGGAAAAATTTCACTAGAAGGTGGGTGTCGTATGCCACGAGGCAGAAGACATACGCTGTAATTCAGAAGCCTAGAAGATTAAATAATTCTGTCAGTACTTTATAATAGTATTTATATATAGTTAAGACTTAGAAACGACAACAAAAAACCTTAACATAAAAACAGTGTCAAAACTACCTGTTTAGAGTAACTGAATACAAAGGTAGAAGCCCAAGCCTTCAACAGCTGCCAACAGGACTATTTGTCGTGGATTTAACAAAGCAAATAATGGTTTGCAATAGAAGTAATTCCTAGGAAGTCAAAGAAGTCCCATAATTTAACCCCATATTGTTAACTCCTCTTCCTATTCTAGAGAAATTTTCCCAGTGATTTAAAAGGGTAGAGGATGAGTAATCCTGGCCATCTGGGAAGAAAGGAAAGGCTGGGAACTTGCAAGCTCTGCTTGCCTGGGTTACACTGCCCCCCCTGCCAATTCTTTTTGAGAAAGCAGGTATAGGATTTCTCATCCCCTGCACTATGTACCTTGGCACAAAGAGGTTGCAAATTGTCTGGTGCCACACTCAAAGGCAACTAATGAATTTAAGATGTCAGAGAACAATTTATCTTACTATTAATACTTGGGATAAAATTATTAATTAAAATTAGTAAGCATTAGTAAATAGGCTATCATACCAACAGAAATATGATGTAGGAAATGCCTACTTTAAAAAGCTACTGACAATTAAATACTATGTATATATGCAAGATAGTACAAATGACAGTACTGACCAAGATTTACAGTGTGCAACTGTTTCAATATTTTGACATTTTGATTCTTAGAACAATCTGTGCTCCTATGATTTCTCTTTTGGAATCTTACTCTTAACTTGGGGGAAAAAAATCCTGAAGCCCACATTTTTTTCAAATTTGAACTAATTTCTACTGCTAAATTTGAAATAGTTAAAATACTTTTTTCCACAACAAAAAATATTAATTTGTTGAAGAACTCTCAGATGCAAATGGAATTCATGCCGTTTTCGAAGATGTTTTTCAAAATGAAGCCCAGTTTTGAGTTGGGGAAGGAGAAAGAAATTTTGTTTAAATTAATGTAAATTTAAAGCTGGGCATATAATACTTCTCTGCAGTGTATGTGAAATTATGTTAACACTTTATAGTTGTATAAAGGGGTAAATACATAAATACAGAAAAAACATTTTGTTAAAGGCAACAACAGCTGGATTTATGACCCATGAGTAAAGATGTATGAGACTTTTGACACCTTATCACTATAGTGTTTATGAAAAAAAGTGATAAACCTGTAAATATCTATATACACACTGCTTATTAACTGAAAATGCTGCCAGCTGGGAAGTGGTGATGAAAAGGCTTAAAGTGACACAGGATTTGAAAAGTAGAGCCCTTTGCTCTTACCATTGCCAGCTTCTGGGACAGTCTTTAGCTTTGATTTTCGAAGAATGTCTTGTTTGAGCTCTGCTAAGCAGTGCTACTGTTAAAATCTCACTGATATTATGAGAGTGTTAAGGGGTTTTATTATTAGTGAAGTTCTGATCTAGATTTGAAATAAATAAAAATGTCCCAGGGATAAAAATTGGGTATTTTTACAAAGTTGGAGCCTTGTATATCCTTTTAAAATGCAGTCTCTAGCTTTTCATGTAAGACCGATCTGATTATCTTTAAAAGTACTCACATTTTTAATTCTAAATGTACATGAAAAGGAAGGAATTTCTTTACCTATCAATTACTAGCATATCACTTGTCATGATCAACAGATCCAGATAATCCGCATTTTCTTTTTCACACGTCTGTACTAGACTCAGCAATATTGCGAGTTTAAGAGTATTGTAAGTGCCTGGTGGAACAACTTCAGAAGCAAAGATATTGGCAAGGATGGCAGTAAACCTCCAGCATGAACCTGAAGTCAGTGAGAGCAGATGCTTAAAATTGTCACTGACAAAAGAAGGACCTAGTGAAAAGAAAGTACAGGTTAACAAACACTTATTAATAGGAGACATGCAGATATTCTAGAACAAACCACCATTCTAGTCTTGATACAAAATTTACAAAGAACAAATGTTTATGTATTAAGCGCCAATTCAGAATGTAAACATCTGACACTTAGTTTTACTACTGAAAAGGTAGCAGACAGGATCTGCTAAAACTGATGGGAGTACGAAGGAGTAACAAACTGAAATACCAGGTTCATTTAAGGTGTGATTTCAAAGTACCTTGAAGTACCAACGGATAGAAGAAGTTGGAAAGAGAAGTTGAAGAACTGCAGCAAATAATTATGTCGTTTCCCAATGCATGGAAAGCAGGCAAAAGACAACATTTTCCAATTACAGTAAGCATACATTTCAGACTGTAAAAGGAAAGTCCCAGAGTGGTTTCATAATCTGGACTTCCTAGGTAACTGAAAACTACAAATTCTCTGGATTTTGTTCCAGAAGATTTTCCAACTTTTTTGGTCAAATTTTACTAGAACTTTCTTACCAATTGGCTTACAGAGCTGTACACTATTGACTTCTATACATGCTGTAGCTTGTAAGCCATTTTGTACACAAGCTGGAATTCCTATAATCTTGTAGTGGTTTCCTATTTTCATTTTATTGGCCAGTTCATCTAGAAATTGGGAAGGAAAAAAAAAGGGTGTGGGTGGACAACACTTGCAGATGTGTTAGGGCATAAAAAGTTTTAGAGACATGGTCAGAAAACTTTCTCACATTCTGAATGGTTCAATTTTATGATTTAAATGCAGAAAACAACAACTGGATGCCAGGCTCACATAATGGACTAGACTAAAATGAAGCATACAATTTAATTATTTAGTGCAACAGATAAGGAAGGCATACTGGGTGAGGAAAAGTAAATTCTTGATAAAGAAAATGGATAATGCATTTAGTTCTGTGTTGAAAAGAAAATGGACAGTTGTTTGCAGGTATGCATTCCTACTCTGAAACTTTTGGTGACAACATAACTGATGGTTACTGTCCTGTAAAGTGTCAGAGAAAAGAACAATAAAAAGGAGATCCAAATTAAACAGAGTTTTAAAAGACACACAAATAGCTTTGGGAACCTCTGTATTTCTGTGCATCTTTAAAAAAAATCTCACATTTATGTTTTGGAAATGTGAGTTAGGTCCAACCAAACATGAATGTCAGCTGTGAGACCCTGTCTAACCTCATTGATCACTGAAGCCAGTCAAAATTTAACGCAAGCATATCTCACAGCATCTCACCATAGACTGTGTTTTATAATTTTATTATTTTATAATATTATTAATTTTTTTCTATTTAGTTTTCCAGAAATGAACCATATAATTCCATAGACTTTTGGAATGGCAGCGTTTGGTTTTTTTAAAAAACCAGAATTAATAAAAGCATTTTGGTGAGTTGTGATTTTAGTTGGATATTCACATTAGAAATTATTTGATGTCTGCAGTGCAAGTAGTAGTAGCAGAAGCCAAAAAACCTGATAAAACGTGGAAAACAGCTAGACCGAGGAAGGATGTGAAAAATGCATTAAGTTAGTACAAAACAGTATGACCAAAGGAAGTAGAAAGGAGAAAAATAAGCTAAGGTCAGAATGCAATACTACAGAGCTGGCCAGGGGATTTTACTTAAATGAAGGTATAAAAGTAAACACAACAGTTTTGCCATGTGCACTTTTCAGTCACCTGTGTACACTGTTTAGTTACTTAGCTAATTTGATGTACTTCCCCCCCAACCCCCCAATTCTATTGAAGAACTGCAATAAAAATTATGACTTTCACAATTTTATCCAGAGAAATGAACCTATAAGGAAAATGCAAGGGATTATTATTCTAAAACATCTTGACAAAACTCCAAAATGCAGCTTACCTCTCAAGAAAACTGTAAATGTCTGAATCCTAAAATGTGATTTACCATTGGAATATCCTTTCAAAGCATTAAGAACTTTTGTATCAATCATTTCAACTATTTGTTTATCTTTCAAAATAAAGGCAAAGAAAAGGTTAGTTATCTTGAAAACAGTACAGCTGGGGGTGGGGGTGGGGCTTGTTCCACTTAACTGTTTTGTTTACTTATTGTGTAAGAGAAGTAGGAAAGTAACAGATAAAAAAAATAAAACTATATTGATCCTACCACCAAGTACTCTAAATTTCACGTCTTCCTGCAGTGCTGAAGAACACATACTACACACAAAATCATTCCTCACTGTGGCAGATTCTGTAGCTCCAGGCAGATGCACTCTTATGTACCTAAACCCTTTAAAAAATAAAACCAATTACGAAACATTTAAAATGAGGACGTGGTTTTCATTTTAAATTTCCCATTAAGAACAGAAGTGATTAAACTACCGACAATGAAATTCCACATTTAGTATGTGTTTCTTCGGATGAGCATACTTTTGACCACCAGGCTGTCACTAAAATGATCTGTATCGTTAATGATAAGCAGCCCACAAGATGGCAGAATTTCCGGCTGCAAAGCATTCCCAGGCAGAACAGCTTGGCCTGGCCTTTTGAGCAGCAGGGAGCAAGCCGGTGCCACTTCTGCCTGCCATGGGATACAGATAGTCGTTATCAAATACCTGCCCTCCTAACGACATCATTATGATTTATTCTGCAGTCTCCTAACTTTGGGATCTAGCATCTCATGTATAATTTTATGGTCTCTGTTACAGGAAGAAGCAAAAAAACAGCCTTTGAAATACTTAAGGCCTAATCCTGCAATAATACAAGCAGTTCAGTAATACTACTCAAAGTAGTTCCATAGAAGTCAGCTACTCTTTAAAGCAAACTCGTTCTATGCTAGGAGCTTTTGCCAGTTAATTAAGCATACAGTTTTGTGGTATTTTTATATAAACAGAACCACAGTTTCCAATAAACAAAGTATTCTACTACTTTAGCATTTTTTCTTGCAGATAATTATTAAATTATATTGGCAACATATCTTTTCTCATATAAACCATCTTCAGCATTACGAAAATGAATTGCTGGCATAGCTATGCTCCCAAAACATTTAATAATGCTGAACAACCGCTGGCAAGGTCCCCGGCTTTCAATTGATAAAATCATGCTGTGCTCATTACAAAAATGTATGCATAATAAGACCGCATAGGAAAACGCTGTTTCATGCTAGGTTTTTAATCTGTTATCAAAATTATTTAAAAGCTTTTGAAATGTTATCAAAATTATTTAAAAGCTTTTGAAATAGTACTGATGTCTTTTTTCCTTTTTTACTACCTTCAGAAAATGGACAGGTTTCCTCAGTACAAAGAAATCTTGCTCCTTGTGTATATTTTGTTACAGTTCCCATTGCAATTGCTATTCCTTCAGACATATAAAATCTTTGAGATGTGTAATCAAAAGGAAACGCAGAAAAACTCATAACATAACTTGGTAAAGATGGCAAATGTGTTGGCTTCAGCAGTATGCTAATCTAACAAGAGACACAATTACATTAATACTGTAATTATTTTTTTTTTATTTAAAACTGCTTTACTTACATGGACAAACACACAGTGTGATATATAGCTATTAGAAAAAAAATACTGAAATGCCTGAAGTGTAAAAGAAATTAGGTTTCCTACTAATTATCTCAAAATTCTTGCAATATGGTTGGGTGAGACTTCCAGCTATTAATCATTACAAATAATAGTACAACCAAAAGGAAAACGAAAACTGAAAAGTTAATACAAAAATAATATATTAATACTTCATGCTTATAAGATTTAAGATCTAAATGGAGGAAAATGATGCAGACTCACCTGAGCCTCCGTCTGCAGTTGTTCAATTAATGATAATGTCTTAATAGCTATGAAGCATACCTGTGATTAAAAAAAAACCCCTTCATTTTAGAAAAGAAAATCTAGTTAAAATATAATGTATTTTTGTCTACTCTTGTTTATAAATATGTACTTACTGACTGAAATATCTGTGCAGCTTGTATGGGATTATGAAGAATGTAATTTCCAAGAGTTGCATCTAATTCAGCAATATCAGAAGGATTTATTGAAATAATGAAACGATAAACAGCATAACTTTGTTTTGAGTCTGTAGGAGCAAAAAGGATCTTAAATAAAAACAACAGAGATTTGTGTAACATTATGTATCAATTTAACAGACTATCTATTGAGTGAATAATACCATTGTATTTTCTGCAGTCGTGCACAAATTTCTGAAGGCCACCACTTCTGTCAAGGTAAACAAGGGCAACTTCCCTCATTTTCTGTATTTCATGATGCATCTTCCAAGAGAAGATCTTTGCATTCTCTATCAAAACACTGAAATAAACTGAGAAGAAATTATATTAGAACTGGCCATGCCACAGTAATAATAAAGGTATATATTAACAAAGCCATACAAAATTAAGAGCATCTCTTTTTCAAACTATGCAATTCTTTAAGGATATTTAATATTCAGTGGAAAATTCTTTCCAACAGCTGAAGCATACTACATTCCTGAAGTAATTCCTGAAGAATGTTCTAGTGTTACCTTTTTCTCAGTGAATTATTCCACTGCCCAATTCCCTAACCCATGAAATTAAAGCTTGCATTTAACCTCCCCTATATATTTTACAGCTATAATCAGCTTATAAAAAGTAAAACTTAAGCATCTCTCTTATCTGATATTAAAAAGTGTGAAACTTGGCAACACCTTTTCCCTTTTCAAAATCTGGCTTTCCTACGCTGATGTTACCTCCTTTAGCACTCACTTAAGGTGTTGATCTTGCAAACACTTATTTCCAGTCATGTACATCTCTGTACACAAAAGATCAGTGCTGATTCCCGAAGACAAAACTTTCACAACTACAATTTTAGTTTACAATCTGGGTTTGGAGGCTGACCATGCTCTTCTGTGCTGTTCTATTTGTGTATTATCCACGTCTGCATTTTTTTAGAACGTAGAATCTCACACATGAAGCACTACTTTGCTGAATTTAGAGTGAGAATTACTAAGGCCAAAATACTGTCTTACAGATTCTGTTCTATGAAGTGTCCTTTGTCCTCGCTGTAGATGACCAATACGAAACGCCACTTAAATCTTTAAAAACAGATTCAGCCACCTAGTAATACACAAGACACAGAATCATTGGGCTGATGAGGAAGATCTCCTGTAGGAGCTCACACAACTGGCTTCAGGAGAACAAATGGATCAACATCCTAGAGAGAGGAATCTGGGTAACAGTGCAACGCCAGCGTGGCAGCAGTGTACACTCTGTCCCCCGAGGACTGTATGCTGTGGGCCGGCACATGTGGTTAGTGCCTCAAGCATGCAATTTTAAGCACAAGTTGAAAGAATTTCAAGTAGGGATTTTTTTCAGTTTCTTTAGGATTACTCCTACACAATTACTGCTCCATCCCTTGAAATCTTCAGCAAAAAAGAATTAACGAAAAACACACACATGCATGCAGATCCACCCGATCTCCCTGGACCGAGCATTCCCCAAGCTGGCAAGAAAAGGACACCAAACACGACCAGGCTATGGCCCAGGTCACTGTGTACTGACCACTGTCATCTCCTAAGCTTCAAGAAACAGCATGACCGGTTCCATTACCGGGGTGACCATGTCTCATCAGTGCCCCCACAGCCAACTAAGGCCACATTCCAGGGTGTGACAGCACACTGCCCAACACAGCCCTCCTGGCTTCAAGCTCCCGCTATCAGCACCCCTTCCTCACAATCCCACCGGCGCTCTCTCCAAAATACTCTCCAGCCTTCCTATACCCCCTGTTCAGCGCTGCTGCGTCGGCAGCAACGGGTACTGAGGGCGACCAAGGCTGCCCGCACGGCAGCCGGGAGAGGGACCACGCCGCCTTCTCCTTACGAGGGCGCTGGTATGCCCGCCGGAGAAGGGAACGGCACCGTTTACGAGGCGGCAGCCAGCGGCTCCACAGCCGCAGGACGGGGCCACCGGCACCGCTCCCTCTCTCCCTCAGCCGGCACCCGCCGCCAGGGCGGCCGCGGAACCGCGCGCGGCGCAGGCGGGAAAGCAGCTGCCAGCCGCCCCGCGCTCAGCCTCCGGGCCGCCGCTGCCGGGGGCCGCCGCTGCCGGGGGCCGCCGCTGCCGGGGGCCCTCACGGGCTGCCTCACCAAGCGCCCCGCTGCCCCGGGCAGGCAAACGCCACCCCCGCCCTGCGCACAGGCACCGCCGCCGGGGTCGTGGGCCCGCAGCGCGGCAGGTACTAAAGGACAGCCTATTTGTAAACACGGTGTCTCTCGTTAGTAAGTACTGCCTAGTGACCTGGTACCTACTCCTGAGTGCCTTGTCAGCCTTCTCTCGGGTCATTTAATTCAGTATCTTTATGAACAAAAACCACAGAGCATTTCTGAAGTAACAGACAAAAATAAGTTGTTATTTACAAGTTACATAATAAAACTACTACCGTGATAGGCCTTTATATACTAACTGCAGTCTTTTTTTGCATTGTTTAAAAATATTTCCTTAAACAGAAATTTTTCAGTTATCAGTTTGTCCATACACATGTATGTTTGAGAAATACAACAGCTTTTCACATTTTAAAAATTATCAGCGTAATTTATACTTCCCCCCGCCCCCCCCAATACCAAGTGAAGATTTAAAAATGGTGCAAACTGGAACACAAAGACAAGTAGCTATGAATGTTGACAAACTGTTGACAACCAGTCTGGAACATAACAGTGTTTCAAACTATAAATCCGTGAGGAGAACCTCTAGTATTTGGCATGATCCCCTCACCACCCACCCCAAAAGGTTAAAGTAACAGTGATTATTGCATATTATATCTTTGGAAAAGCAGAGTTTTAACCAAAAACATTTTTAATGCAGTTGAAATATAGATGTGTTTAGCTCAGGGAGGAAAGAAAAGCAGAACACATGATCAATAATGTTACCAAACTGATCCAGTTGATTTGTTCCATCCTTGCTTTGAGTAATCCCCCATACTGCACACAATACAGTTGAACAAACAGGTGCTGCAGCAAGTGCAAGAGCAACAATCCAGTTTCATATGACCAACTTGTCAGTCTGCAGAAGTCTTTTAAGAATCTTGGTCTTAATTTATATTAACCTCTCATTTAAGTGCTAACAGGTAAATTAATGTATATTTCAAACTGATATAACAGGGAAAACATTTACCTTTTTTAAACCAGGATATACAAAAGACAATTTGCATAGTTACAATTCAAGCACAAAGTCACTGTAAATAGTACAAAAGCATTTATAAATTTACTAAATTTGCTGCTGTTTGTGCCAGTTAAATCTTAGATAGGTATGAATGTAAACTTGAAGGGACTGAGGAGAACAGTCAGTGTTTTTGCTTAAAAATATGTAGAGAGCGCTTTTTAAAGATTTTAAAAAATATTTTCTGCAGCAGGAACAAACAGTTACATCCCAAAGAAAGCCATCCAAAATGCCCAAATTCCTCCTATACAGCAGAGACAGTTTGTTCATAGGTTTCAAACCTACATACAAAACTAGGCACTAGTTCTGGAATTACGCTGTTCTGGAATGTGTCCATAACCCTAAGACTTCAGTTCACTCCAAGACTTCCAACACACTGTTGGCTTCTAACTTCCTAGGAAAACATATCTTCAGAAGGTGGTGCGTAAGAAAATCCAACAAATGCATCATCCGCCTCTAGGACACTGGCATTAACAATGTTGTAATCTGAAGAAACACAAACTGAATATGGGACCATTTCTTCTGTGAACACTGCATCAAAATTCCCAATATCATCTGGTCCAACCTAGAAAACAGAAAGATCTATCAGTTGTATTAATACTGTGTTTTAAACTTGTGCTTGTCCTTTAGTTTTCAAATTTAACCCGAGCCTATTTATGTCATTCATTCTTATTTAAATACAGGAAATTTCAGGAAGCATCTCTGAAAACAGCTATTAAAGGCCTCCTTGTTTCTTTTAGGATGGAGTTACAAACCTTTATGATCTGATAAACCTTAGAAATATGAAGAAATATCTCTTTCTTAAATGACTGTTACAAAGATGCAGAAACTAATTCCCCCACTCCACCCCCAAACCCACAAAATCAAACAACCAAAAAAAACCCCAAACCAAAAAAACCCCACAGAAACCAAAACCCACCAACCTGCTTCCCCAACCCCAAACCACACCAAATTCTTTCTCCCTTTTCCATCAATAAAATTTTAAGCATTAAATTCTAGCAATGGTTCTGTTGTTATGAAAGATCAGCTTCCCAGTAACATGCCTAAAAAAATAAAGCATAGTAATATTTAGTCACAGAGAGAAGAGACAAGACAGCTAAGGCTTCTTCACCAAACAGAACGCAGACTCAACAAAAGGTGATCCTCGGATGTGACTTTAGGAAGGTCTTCCTCCCCACCACTCACCCCCACCCCAAGTTTTTGGACAAGCATTCACAGGCTGACAGAGTTTAAACTGATGGGAAGATCAAAATCTGCCACTAAAGCTTAATAACGACCAAAAAAAAAAAAAAGCAAGCAGTCTTTTGCAAAGTCTTCAAGTGAAGAGGCTATCTGTATTTTCTTCTTTGGTCTTCAGATCCCACAAAAACTGACAGTACTTTTGACAGAAATGAGCAGAAGAAAAGGTGATACATCAAACCAAGTTTTAAGTGAAAAAAAAGATAGTATCACTGCTGAAGAGCATGACTGCTCAAAAGGCCAGTCAGCACTGGGGGGGGTTCCCATTCCTCATTCTGAAACAAGCACTCTTTGCAAATAGATGAGCCCTCAAAGGCAGAAATTTGGCAGGTATGAACTCAAACAGCACCTACCACATTAGGATTAAATGGTGGTGGAATCTTCTTCTGAAGAAGATCAGTCCAGCTGAGAGATTCAAAGAACGGGTGCTTTTGAATTTCAAGCTGCAGCAAGGAATAAAGATTTTAGGTATTTGAGAAATTCACTGTGTGCCTCATTGTAAATACTACTTCAGACCGCATGCACATAAGGAAGTCCATCAGTTTATTCAGCTAACTTTGCAATAAAAGCTGTAGTTGTAAAAACAGCAATTAAAATTTGTTAGGCTGCCTCTACAAGATAGTTTCCTTTTAAGTTCACATTTTCTGCTTTTAAGCCTTAAAATCAATGACTTTGAAGTCTACCACAGAATAAAAACGCTTTGTTAGTATCTCTGCTCCTGCCTTAAAATTTTGTTAATTTTTGTAAAGCAGATAGTCTAAGAATTGTCTACTTCAACATCTCTGCAATATGCCTACTAGTTACAAAGCAGCAAACAGTTGTGCTAAATGCTACCATCCTTTCATCTTGCTCCCCACTGTGAGAAAGTTCAATGTCAAGAGCCTAAATGCTCTGTTACCAGATCAACAGACTACCTAACAGTAAGACTACAAACAGAATACTCTGAAGATCTCACAATTAATGGATGGAGAAGTCCTTCTAGATCATTCCTTATCATATCACACGGTTCCGAAGACATTTATACTTTCTCACATGACCTTGCAAACTGAGTTTTTGTTGTTACACTGGGAAAATATTTGCCATGATTTTAAGGCTAAAAAAAAAACCAAACCACAAAGAGCTGCTGTTTGCATGATACTAGGCTTCCTCTTTATCTGAAGGCTGGCTTTCATGTAGTTACTTAAACTGGCATTACCAGAAAATAGCGTTTCCTTTTGACTATTTCCCAGTTTCACTATGAACAGTGAAACCTGCCTTAGTACATCTTAGTGGCTACTACACCAGGAATTGTGCGTTTCCTTTGCTGGCAGGTACAGCAGCAACCAAGCTAAAAATATTAAATCCCACAACAATCATCTCTCTTCTATCCTCAACACCTTCCAGGGATTGACCAAACTGGCATCTTTAATGAAGAAATAAGGAGGAGAAACACAGACAGAGATAACAGAACAATCTCTACCTCCAACTATTAAACCTGTGCCATGCACATAAAGTTGGTCATGTCCCTTTAAATGAACCAGGGCTTGATAAATTAGGATGTTACATACAAAATCTTCCCTTGCTCCAAGTCTGCATTGCCGATCTTTCTCCAAAAGTTCTTCCAGAATAGACCAGGCTGTGAGACTAATTCCTGGGCGCAGTACTAGGGGTTTATGAAGAATATTCTCGTACATCTCAGCAACATCACGGCAGTAAAAAGGAGGCTAAAAAAAGAATGTTATACATTAATTTGAAGCCACATGCAATATTGTTTCATGTGTATGATCAGTAAATGATTCTATAAGAAGTGCAAACTGCTAGCAGTGAAGAAGGCTACCTCTTCTTACGCACTGCTAACTTCTAATTCAGTTATCACCATTGCCAGATCTTTACACTTGATAGCATCTCTACCCACCTCCTCGTCTCCTAACATGTTCTCACACTCCTAAGTAGTCATAGATGCCATCCAGCTTCAATGCTGCTATTGAACTTACTTTAAAAGAACATGAGTGGAAAAAAATACCTATCTTCCCATGTAAGGTCCTATGGGAGGAGATAAAACTCAAGAAAACCAACAGAACAGATTGTTACTGGAGTAACTACACATGACTAGAACAAGCATAGTAAGGTGGTTTTTTTTTTTTTTCCTAATGCTGCTTATCAAGAAATGGAAAAGCTAGGAGAAAACCTGGGAGACCTAAGCAGAAAAGTACTTTAATTTTATTTATTCCAGTATTTGGCAAAATTTTACTTATATGCTGGGGTTTTTTATTGGATATTATCGCTGTTGATTCATTTTACTCTCACATTCCCTCAAAGTGATGACTACTTGTCTTCATCACAGCAGATATCCAGCAGTTCACTGGAAAGTAAAATTTCAGACAGCAAGAGGCAATAAAATATCCAAAAGAGAAAAAACAGGTGCTACATTAAGACAAACTGTTAATCCATTTAAGTGAAGTATTTCAGTATTTTGCAAAAGTTAGCATCTTTAACAACACTCCAGGGTTACTTCACATAAAGGGGGAGAGAGGAGGGAAGCAACCCCTGCCCCCCACATGTTAAATACATACCAGCCCATAAAGCATTTCATAAAGAACTGCACCAAGGCACCACCAGTCTACTGTGTTGTCATAGGGCTGCTTTTTAATGACTTCTGGTGCAAGATACTAAAATAAAAAATAAACGAAAAAGTGTTTTAGAGCATTAGGCTAGCACGAATAAAACCTATGTTTTAGTCACATCACAGTAAACACTTTCAGAAAAAGCTGCTTCATAACAATTGTAAGACTGCTAAGTATTTATCTTGTCCTTCAACAAACCTGGCAAATACTTCATCACCATGTGGTCATTTTCCAAGTAGGACAGCTCTTTTCCCAACTGAAACAATACTTCCCACACACTACTGTTTTGCCAAACTACTTTGCC
The DNA here is from genome assembly GCF_963210335.1 of Falco punctatus. Classification (NCBI taxonomy): domain Eukaryota; kingdom Metazoa; phylum Chordata; class Aves; order Falconiformes; family Falconidae; genus Falco; species Falco punctatus. The sequence continues at coordinate 43,133,222 of NC_137582.1, forward strand.
ACCTGCTATTGTGAAACTTGCTTTATATTTCAGATAGGTTGCTGCACTGTTACAGTGGCAACATCTCTCAGTAAGCTGGCTACTAGCCCTGCCCATTCTGCCACCCTAAGCCTGCATGCTCCCCACGTAGTACATAAAAATGAAAGAAGATATTAATTCTGCCTCAAATCTACAATTAGTGACAACTTGTGTAACATAGGAAGTTTCACTGCAAATCCCAATGAGGGCATGAGTTGTGAGTTACTAAAGATTCTTGTCAAATAGGTATCACTTGACTGACTTATGATAAACAGCCAGTACCATCAAACATGGAATGACAGTGCTAACTGGTTTCCATCTGTCTTGCAAGAAATCTACTCAGCATGTCAGAGCTTATTAACCCTACAGCACTAGGACAGCTACTTCGTAACATGAGACTCTTCTTTGTGAATATGTAATATAAAGTTACTATGGCTGGATCATCATCATCTCGGTCCCCATCTGCAGCACACACAGTTTCTAGCCTCATAAAACAAGAGGATGCTCACTTTATCGTTCTTATCCAGATTCTGAAATTTAATTTACAAATAGATGATAGCATTGTCAGACAATGCAGACTGAAACTCAGTTTAACTAGATCAGTATTTCTCAAACTTTCTGTATGAGTGTCCTGTAACGCATTTGTCTATAGATAACCCTGCAAAAGCATGAAAAGAAGCTGAAGTATTTTGAACTCAACAACTTAAGCTTTTTCTAATCTTTCACAACCTCCTTTGAGCTTTTTAGATGTCACCCAAGTCATTCAACTCTGTGTTTAGAAACACTGAGAAGATCATTATACTTTTAGCAGGATTATGAAAGATTTTAATTAAATCTTGGATTAGAAAGACTAATACACAACTACCATGTTTAGTTCTGATATTTTTAAGAATGTGTACAAAGCAACAGCATTAGCGTTCTCTTACGTTGCAATTTATGCAAGTCCAAGGTAAGCATGAAGACTAAGCCTCTGAACATGAGGGAAAAAAGGTTCCCACAGATTTTCTCAAACAGATCCAGAGTTACCAGTGTTCTATATATTGCCTTTTGAACTTTCCAAAACATTCAACAAATATTGCTTCAGCTCACGTCTACCACTCAGCTTTATGGATTCCTACTCTGATCATAACTACAAGTTGTCACATGTTGCCACCTGCCCACCCCCTCCTTTTTTTTTTTTTTTTTAGTTCAAATGTTTCAGCTAAACACTCCTCACACATCTTTCACTGCCTTCAAGGCCTTTTCTGTAATTTAAAGTATGTTTATCAAATTATCAAAGCCACTAATCCTGGCATTTCAGTGAATCCCTAGTATGTGTTCAAGATTTTCAGATTCCAAGTTTTCCAGCACAGTTTCTCAGTAAAAAGACAACAGTTCAATAAACTCAGTCAGCAAGTTCAAAGTTTCACATGCATGCAAAAGTTGCTTAAGACTCACAGATATTAAGTCCCTATAAACTTACTAAAAATCAGTGCCAGGATGTGGTAATATTTGCAATCTGCTGCAGCTGTTACACTAACTGTTCTGTGTCTAGCCAGTGGCTGGGAGACACAGGAGGAAACAATGTTTGAAAAGGATTGGAAGAAGGAAGAGATCAGTTATGGACATGTGGGTACTACGTAGGAGACACTGTGTATTAGTAAAAAGGACAAACCAGATCTGCAGGAAGCTTGTCTTTGGTTTGGTTTCATGGAAGAGCTTGTTAAAAGAATTGAGATCTCCAACAGTACAGAGTATTTGATCTTCCAGATACACAAATATTAATAATAGTCAACAGTCATTAATTACTAGCCAAAAGCCATAAAAGTTGTCAACATACTTCTGGTGTCCCACAGAAAGTTGCAGTGGTATCAGAACTTGCAATCCCTTCTTTACAAAGTCCAAAGTCTGTCAACACAACATGGCCCTGTTTAAGGAAGAGTAGTATTTTAAAAAACAGAACATGGTCAACATGTGGATACACCTAAGTATCAATTTTGTGAGAGAACACAGAAAACCAAAAATAATGTTGCATACTTACCAGTGAATCTAGGAGAATGTTTTCTGGTTTTAAATCCCTATTTAAAAAAAATACTGTATTAATTCAAAACAGTAGTCACTAACACAAGAGCTTCAGAGGCAAGGACTTTTATTCTTCAGCTGAAAGCTTCAAGTTTTGGTAAACTTGCTATGTTCAAGTTATCCATAAGATGATTACATGTAGTCGTTTTTAATACAATAATTTGTCCTATTTTGAACTTCTTCAGGACAAGGATACATTTCAGAAACTTACCTGTACACTATATTAATGGAGTGTAAGTAGCCCAGTGCACTAGCTATTTCAGCAGCATAAAATCTGGCTCTGTGCTCAGGAAAGGAACGTTCTCTTTGTAAGTGAAAGAACAGCTGTAAATATGCAAATAGTAAATAAGAACATTATGCACAAAAATCAGGTTAATAACATGCAATTTTAACAGTAAAAAGTTTTAGCCGTCCATTTTTTTTAAAAAACAAAATCAAATAGAATTGTTTTTGCTGCATAACTTTGGCATTCCTTTATTCCCTTTCTTCTCTTTTGTAGCTCAGAAATGGATAGGTAACTCAAAACACGTAAGGATATTCCCCTAAAACCAAGACTAGTTAAAAGGAACTAGAGTAAACTATTAAGCTGTGAACAGAAGTCGGAAAGATTAAATCATGCAAGACAGCTTCCTAACAGAATATAACCTCGTGTCAAGTAAGTAATCTTCCATTTTTGTATATGCTTGTATTCAAAGTTTTGTATGTAAGTATTTATAGAATTGTATTTTGAAATCACCTACATGTAGATCAGTTTGGGAGATGTACATTCCAAGCTGATCCACAGAATCTCTCAACTACAGAGAGCTGTCTGGCTTCAAATAGTTTGAGCAGATACAGAACAGAAGTCTAGCCAAAGATTAAATCATAAACATACAGATTTAACTATCCTACCCATTCAAATCATAAAAAAATTAAGAAAACAGAAGTTTTCTGCCTACAAACTTCGGGAAAAAATAAAAAGCCAGAGCTTTCCAAGCACTTCATTGAAATCTGAAAGCTATTTTGAACCGTATTTTAGTTTGCCTGGAAGAATGCCAACCTAACTTGTGGCCAGGAATTCAGAGCAGAGCAAATCAGGAGCTTGCTGACGCAGTCTAAATATGACAGTACCCTAGACTTGCCCATGTTGTCCCAACTCTGACACTTAAAGGGGTCAAAGCACCAGCTCTAGGAGCATCAGAAATACTAGCAGGCCACATGAATATGACTAACAGATAACCCAGTTCCTATTTCATCCTGGTTTATTCAGCGTACTTTATACTTGTCTGTGTATATCCAGCTGCAGTGACATAATAGGAAACTCTAAGATATGCCAAAACAAACTATTTAAATTCTACCCCTTCCCCTGCACTCTTTCAGCTACCAGAGTTTATCATCTACAACAGTATCCTGTCCCATCCTTCTTTCCTGACCTGCTTTAAGCACCTGAAATGTGTATGTTTTACACCAATAAATCACCAAATTGAAAACAAAGCAAGTGACAAGACACAGCTCTTCTTCAAGGCATGTATGTTGGATAGTTCTGTTCATATAGTAATTTTTCACTACACTGTTTTCTTCAGTCACAACTACTTTCCCAGATAGGTATTACTAGTCTACAAGACCCTTGATTTTCCACAAAACCTTTTGAAGGAATGGAAGCAGCATTTTGTACTCTTTTCATGTGTACTAGCTATGCAGCCAGTTTATACAGGAGCTTCTTGAGCACTTGTGGCAGTGCTGGGTACTTTGAAAAGCAACAGGTCCCTAGCTGAAGACAAACCGCTCTAGAACATCTTAAACATATACAGACTTTCTCCCTTCCTTTCACAAGTTTTTCCCCAAGTCACTTAATGGCTCTTCAGATTCAACAGCATTGCTTCAAGGAAAAAATTCCTGAGGATAAGGCTATTTGATAATAAGTAATTAAACCATGCAAACCTATGGAATAATGCAAAGGTTTCCAATAATATCAATGTAGTAAATTCAGTTGCCAGTTTCCTTCCTTATACTTTCAAAATACTAGCATCTCAGCTAATGCAGATACAAGAGAAAAAGACAGTTTTATATGGTGAAACATGTCAACATAAGATTAATTTGTAATAAAGGTAAATTTATGTAACTGTAAAATATACTATTTGTATCTGAGAACCATGAATAAATTCGGGATTAAAGTCGTTGACAAGAAGAGGAACAGGGTCCATATAGCTATAGAAGGCTGCAGTAAAAAAGCACACAGTAACAGGGTTTTCAAAGTTGAGAGAATGCTGACCACAGCCCATTATAAAGGATTATTTTGCCCCTCCTACCCAGAATTCACAGAAAAAAGAAACTCAAATCCAAACACAACCACCACATACCTCTCCTCCATTAACGAAATCCAAGACAAAGTAAAGCTTTTCTGTTGTTTGGAATGAGTAATGTAATCCAACCAAAAATGGATGTTTCACATTTTTCAAAAGCACATTACGTTCAGCCATAATATGTTTTTGCTGTAAGGAAGTAAAAGATCAATAAGTAAACAGGAATGATTTTGTAATTAAGGGGAAAAGGAAGGGAGATGGGTGAAGAAAGAATGTGTCTCTTTACCTCTTTCCTATTAAGAACAATTTTTTTCTGCAGCACTTTGACAGCATAGTATTTCCCATCCAGTTTTCGCTTTGCAAGAAGAACCTGTGAAATTCAAAACAAATGAAGAAGTGTGATTATTGCAGATCACATTCTGTTAGTAATAATTTCATAATTTCATCATAACTGGAAAGTATTCATGCTTTTTTTTTCACAATACAGTTTCTTTGCTTCTAATACAGTCAATCAGCAACATAATCACTAACAGAGCAAGTTTACAGTTCAGTAGAAATCTGTCATGATAGTGGTATCATGAGACTGAATTATGACATTTATTTTACATGACCTGCTGAATCTCTATCAAAATAAATTCCAGCTGGTTTTATTAAAGATAATTTAACAAAAAAGAATAACTTTAAAAATACCACTCCTCAAAAAAAATTTCAAGAGGGATTCTCTGTTGCATCTTTGTAGAATATCAATGTTTAAGTCACTTTTCAATGGGCTGTTGCTCTCACTGCTCCATAGCATTAGGGGTTTGACAAAACAGTCCATGCCAACAAAGGAAAACGCCATGATGCATACTGCAGCTGCTGCATAAGCACAGGGTACCTCCCTTCCTCTCTGGGGGAAACAGAGGATCCCTATTGCTCTTAACGAGAAAGGGAAACACTCCTTTTTGTCACTCCCAACAAGCGACTGAGGCAGCCAACTGCCACACCAGGTAAAAAATGGCAGGGCTATAAAGCAGCAGCAGCAACAGGGATCCAATACGACAGTTTATATGTCAATCTAGACTGACAGCACTTCCAAAACCTCTGACCAAGTCTGTAGCCAACAGTCACTATGCACAAGACACCAGTTAGCTTCCTTGCACCAGGGCAAGACACAGTAATAAGAAAGCTCACCTTGCCAAAGCTGCCTTTCCCAATAACTTTCAGGAAATCAAAGTCTGTTGGTTTAGCACTGAAATATATTTAAGAAGGAGACAGGTTATCTGGGTAGAAATTACAAGGTTTATAGCTGTAGTCTAGTGTAGCACTTGAGTTGTAATGTGAGAAGAACCGCCCGTTAGCACCCTCCTTTATTCTTCACTCCACCCAACACCTAGACATCTGCAGACTTTGCCTCGGAAATGATGACTCCTCTTCATTTTGCAATTCCATTTTCCTCCAGGGAAAGTATTCAAGGTGCATCATTTGAGTTTATTTTAAAAGTTTAAGGTTAAGATGTAGAGGAGGAGCAAGACTGTTCTTTTATTCTCCATATTCTATTTTCTTGTAATTTTTAAGTCTCCATTTCCCCATGACTTTTCTTGGAGTTTATTTCTCATTTCCAGAAGGCCAAATGGCTTCTCAAGCTTACATGGGGGAAGGAAGGAAGGAAGGACCAAATGTGTTATCTATTCTCTCTCTGGCTATCCCATCCTTCCCCTCCATCCATTCCTTTCTCATTTTAAGCTACGGCAAGAGGAAAGAGGCCCTAACACTTTCCTCTTCTGTGTGTGTACATATGAATTCACTCTCAGTTTTTCCACTTCCCACATCACCACTCCTTTCAGTTCTTCCCAGGATTCCCTTACTTCTTCCTGAATACAATTCGGAGATATTTTTGTCAGCAAACCATTAACCATGTTTAAAAATTCCAGAATAACAGTTACATCACCATAACACCTCTCCATTTATTGCCCCTGAAGGGAAGTGCTCTTAAATTTAATTTCTTACTGCAATCTATTAAGTATTTCCTCCTGTTAGCCCAGAACAAATCTGTGACGAAAACAAAACCAAAATAGCAGTCATCTCCTAATCCTAGACGAAAAGCACAGATTCACACAGAATGGAGAACAGAAACTCTCAGAAGACACAAACAGAAAAGCAAGTTATGACTGCAGTAACTAAGTTTGTGGCTTTAACAAGGTAAGTTGCTCCTTTGTCATGCATTAAAACAAAATAGTTTTCAGAAACTGTTCACAATTACTAATGTTTGTGGAACCACTCCCAAGACAGAGGTCACCTTTGCTATAGCATTCTTAAGTAAAATGTTAGCAGACTAACAAAATCTGAAGGTGAAAAGGAAAAAAGTTTTTTAAACTATTGTTAATATATATATGTACACACACACCCCAAAGAATTATTTCACACTATTAAAAATTATGTTCAGCCTTAACTTTTCAGGTTTTAAATTAATTTACAAAAATTAAAATAAAATTTGTGTATTAAATTACTTTTAAATTCAATTTAATTAAAACCTACTGAGGATTTCCAGATGGTCCCAAGTTGATATTCTGTGAGGTAGAGTTTAACTGTTGGGAGAGACAAAGAGGTTTATTTTTAATACCTTTTCTTAAAATTCTTTCTTATATATTCCAACCAACAGTAGAGTATTTTCAAATTAATAATTTCCTCAATCCATACCTTTATACTTCTTACATTAGATTTTTAAAGAGATCTAACATCCAGATTGGGAACTTTGCAAGTTGAAATATCTGGCCGTCATCACCTCGTCACAAATTATTTCTACACATGTAACATTCAAGGATGAAGGTATTAAAATAATTGTGTCCAGACACAGAGGACAAAATTAGGAACAAAAATTTAAGAGCCTTTGAACAAATAACTTGTTCCTCATCCAGAACTTAACCCTTTCTGTATTTGCTCTAGGAATGTATTTTCTACCTTTTAGTCTAAATTTTCCAAGATCTTACTAATAAAAAAACCCCACATTACTTACACAAAAGTAATTAATGAAAGACACTGTGCTTTTAAAAAAACAGAAGTGAACATTTTCCCCACCCCAAGAAAAACATTGCCAACATTTTCTAGTCTGACATTAAAGGTTAACTTAACTCAATTCCAGGAATGACATGAATACCAGTACACACCCAGACAGAATTTGTAAATTACAGGGAGAGGAGGAAGCCACTATAATTTAGGTAATTTTCACCCCCCTCTTTTTTTTTTTTATATATATAAAAAAAAGTAGTATTTGTACTCTCATTGGTTTTTTTTAATTTATCAGGGAAGGATAAACTGCATTCAAACACAAGTTACCAGAGGACAGGCAAACAGGCATCACAAAACCAGAACTCCTAGAGAAGCAGAGAATGCCCTGCCAGCAGCGCTGGATGCTACTATTCACTAATAAGGGCCAATCACACAATGGTACTGGACAGTTCTAATAAATCTACTATATAGAAGATTTAGGTTTTTGAAGGTTTGGTTTTGTTCCTCATTTTTCAGCTTCATCATTTACAGTAACCATCAGAAGGTGAATTTCCTATCAAAAAGTATGGTCCAGACCACTATGCATTCACTCCCTTCCTCTTCTGGAATTTGTTGTGGCATAACACACTAGTTTTCCAAAGAAGATTTAGAAAATTCCATATTACTTAAAATACCTTTCAAAGTAGTAGGAAAGCAGTATTTTAAAGTAGAATTTTTCTGTATGCTTACAGTGCTGTTGAGAACTTAAAAAAAATTACAGCAAAGATTGGCACCTTTGGAAGTGAAACTTTCAGAAAACATTAAATCTGCTGTGAATCTCACACAAAGCAAAATGACAATTCATAGCTTTAATGGGCTGAATAAGAAGGGAAATGCTACTATCATACCTGTATGCCAAGAAGTAAGCCATAGAGAAAGCTTTAATATGGCACTTCTACCTTCCTAGAAATACTCTTTTTTTCAAAAAGCACTATTTTCTGGAGGTTGTGAACTAATTTTCAGAGAATTCATCTAGCCATGTAGAGGTTTTTATGACAAAAGAGGCTTCAGACTTCACACAGTGTTATATATGAAATCAAATCCATCCTTGCTCCGACTGCATTTCTTTCCCTGAGAGAATTGTATTTCTGCCCCTTTAGAAAAAAAAATGGACACGCAAGCAAATAAAAAGACGATTAAACATTCAATCTCCCCTGCTCCTTGCCAGATGTTCTTAGTAAGAATCTTTGAAGTGATTGCAAAACCTGTGACAGCTACGCTATAACTAAAGCTGTGTTTCTTTAACCCATATAGCAAGTGGGAAAGAAGCAAGACAAAGCTAGCAATCACTTTTACCCCTCTCTGCAGTTCACATTTGACAGAAAAATACCTTACAGCCCACAGTGAAACAGATTTGTTTAAAAGAGCACATAGGAGTTTTATTGCAAAACCAACCAACCAGTAATTTGCAGTAAATAATATACCTAAGATTGCTCTCAAGCACCTAAATTCTGGTTTATTACCTTTCGACTGCTTCTTTCATCTTCATCTTCAGATGGATCTGACTGGTGTTTTGGGTTATCCATCTGAAGAAATGATCTGACATCTGGGCTAGAAACACAGTTAACTTCATTAGCACACCAATAATCTGCCTGATTTTCAGCCACAACCATAGGAAGCACAAAATTAAACAGCAGTGTACAGAGGAATAACGCCTCACAAAATTTTATATCTAAGTTCAGGGAATTAAGGACTGTGTACAAGGTATGTTGTTACAGCAACTTAATTCAACTGCTGAATATATTACACACAGTACATACGTCAGTTTTTTTCCAAGCGGAAAATTCTGAAGTATATGTATGTGAAGTCTTTATAAGGAAAAGCTCTGCAGAATTGCATTAAAAGGTTATTATTAAAAGAAAGCATACATTCTAACTTGTTACCAACCAGCAGGAAACAGACTTTTTTCAAAAGACTGAAGAGTTTAAAACCATTTTAGTTTTCCAAAATGAATGAAATAGTCCACAATACAGAATGAAATACACAGTCTGTATCTCAAAAGAGAGACGCACGTCCTGAGAGATACATCGTAGTGATGTTCCTGTCCCCATTCACTTTAAAGCAGATGGCGATTTTGAATTCAGAATGCATTCTGGCTGGGGACTGACAAGACAACATTAAGAAAACCTGCCAGTCAGCTGCAGGACAAAAATGCTACCCTTCAGGAACTGGCAAGAGAAACTACAGGCTTCCAACAGTACCTAAGGAGATGCACTGTAACTTCAGCATTGGTTTCTAGCTTCTGTCTTGGTGGGGGCTGGGGGAGAGTGGGAGAAAGAGGGCAAGTAAGAGAAGTTGAAGAACCCGCTCCCAGGAAGCAAGGCTTACCCAGTGGTAGGTTCAAAAGAATGTAACATCTTTCTTAACCACAGCACAGCGAGCAAGTGAAGAATAATGCGATGTAAGTGAGGCAACATTAATTCCTAAACAAATGGGTATTGCATATAGCCTATACACCACTTGAAGAGATTACCTGAATCTTTCAAGTTCCTTCAGTTCACTAAAAGGCAGCCTGCTTATCAAGGAAGAAATCTTACCTAAATTTCAGACATAATGTTCCTTGAGAAAACAGTATTTCCTGTTAGCATTACTAAACCTAACTCATGCCCTGTGCTGTCTGAGGTTCCCAGTCTCCATCGCTTACATTCTGTATTCCTAAACCCTATCTGAAATCTCTTTCAGTTCCCTTCAGCAACAAGACTGCTCACACAACCTCCCACCATGATTTTCAACATAATTCTTCTCACCTTATATGACCTCCAAATTCTGATCTATTTCAAGGTCTGTCTTGTATCTCAAGTCCCAGGAAGACAAAAACCACTGTGGTTTCAATACTGTAGTAATACTGCCTCATGATGCAATAATTTAGGTTTTACAATCTTTGCATATCATGAAATCAAGAATAAACAGTTATGGTTGATGCTTTTCACTAGATAAACAGAACCAGACCTTAATTACCTTTCAGCATTAATTACTCTGGACAACTAGCTGATTAAATAGAGCATGTAGTAATATATCTCAAATAGTTACTATAGTAACTTTGTCCATGACTGAATTCACAGCATGGGAAAAAAAAATAATCCATTCACACTAAAAGGCCGCTGTAGAGTTGCAGGGTATTCAACAATCTCTACAACACAGGGCTGTCAGAAGTGTAATTGATCAATGTTACATTGTTCATATTTGTAATTTTAAAAGCACTGCAAAGAAGTAGTGATTAAAAATACGTTTAACGTACTAATTTCCTCCACAAGACTGCAGCATGTTAAGCAAAATGCTATATATATTGGTAGGACTTCTGTGCTGTAATAGCTCACATGTATTATTTTAAAATAACACACAAACTATTCCTAAAATAACCTCACATATGAAATCAAAAGGATCAAGAACACAGTTTAAAAAAGGGATGTTTAGCATACACTGTACATATACTACCAGCAAAACTTGGTTTTGTCTGGATTTTTATGATTGACTGGATTAAATTCAATTTATGGATTATCTCTGAAATCCATGAAGGGGTGTCAAGGTCTGCCTAAATACAGTTCCTTCTGTAATACTCATTCTGCATTAGCTTTCCTACATAAAACATATGAAGCCACACAAAAATCTTGGACACACCCAGAAATATGAACAAGCCCAAAAAGTAACACAGATTATGATGCAAAATGGTAACATTAATTGCCAGTGACAGAACCTTAACTTTAAAACACATTATTTAAATAATGGTGCCCAGCTATTCCCTCTTTTCCACACACTTAGGAAAAAAGAAAAACTGCTATCTTTCTTACAGAAAAAAAAAGAAAGGCTCAAAAAGCCAATATACCATTACATTTTTAAAAGAACACAACTTAAGCAATGCAAAGTTTGCTTTCCCCAGCATGGACTACAAGATCTTACAAATCCAGGGGTTTCATATTCATTTTTATATTCATCAGATTTTGAAACCAGAAAATCCTAGTCACTCTGATTTTCTTCTAGGGAACAAATGCAGACACTTCTCACTTAACTGATAACTCATTTTCCCACAGAGGTTGCAGGGTGTTGTCATCCTTGAGTTCTTCCAAGTGTTATTCAAATGTTCTAATTTTCATTGAAAAGCTACTTTGGACTATTTAAAAATAACTACATTACACCTTTAATGTATCCTCTATTATACAGTTGGATTCAAACAGATTTTCTTTGGACATGTTCTAATAGATAATTAAATGCATGAATTTTTCAGTGAAGACCTACGTTTGAGGGGGCGAGCAGTTCTATGTGAATAGTTGCTCAGTGATTCAGGAGGCCTCACAGTGTTCACAAGTAACTGATATCCTGAATAGAAGCAAGGGAGACACATGATAAGATCTCTTACCCCTCCTGACATTTTTTTTTCCAATATCTGAATTCTATCCATGAGAGCAGGTTCTCTATCAAATACAGTTAGCTGACTAAATGCAGCTTAAAGATAGTCCACTTAATTCCCAATTTGGTCTAAGCCAATGATTCATCTTGCCTCATATTCCACCTGACAGCAGTCGCAGGAAAATCCTTACCAACGATTACAGGGTCTCTCTGTAATCACTCTGTAACAATTCAGGTTTTTGTTGGGTTTATTATTGAGCAGAAAGGTTTGCTTTGATACAATATTCAACAAACTTGTCTGACCCAAGAGCAAAGTCCACTGAAGGCGAAAAGAGAAGGAACACCACAATACTGCATGTTTCACAGAATAACGTAAATATTAAACCATCTTTGACATACTGAATCTGACATATGTGCTTTTCAATTCAGATATTCAGGTGCCTTCCCATCCAGAAATGAGGACATCATCATGAACCATTCTTAAGCTTTTAGTGAAAGTTTTCCTAGGTAGGACTTAAAAATATGACATCCTGATACTGCTTTTAGAGCCTAAAAGATGTAGTAGAAGGTGGACTTCCTCAAAGTTCTGTGAGAATGCATAACCCTCAAGTCTTCTTTGTATATTACTGACTTTACGTAAGTGCTTTTACCTAATATCAGTATCATATTTAATTAGCACATTGAAGCAAAACAGTCTAAGAAAGCAAGGATGTGGACTATCTGTGAAGTCTCACTCACCACATATTCCTTCAGTAGTTTCTATCAGATTTTACCAAAAAAATCCAAAACACAAGTTAATAAAGTTTTTGTATTTCTTCAGTAATAATGTTCACTGGCACACACAAAGGTGACAGATTATGTAATTATTAGTATGATTTTCTGTAATAGAGCACTGCAAAAAAGCTTACTCCAGAAAAACAAAGTACCTTGCAGTTATTAGAAGAAAAACAAATTACTATAAAATTAAATGCTTTTGCACTGAATTGTGAATTAAAGTCTTGCTTTTTCTCCCACATAAACCACTGTTACTTTAAGGGTGGGGAGGAGGAGAACAGAACGAGTCAAATTCTGTCTCTATTTTGTTTTTATTGTAGAACTATGCTTAATAAGCTTTTTATTTAACACACTTTTAACAGCATCACAACCCTTTATAAGACCCACTTCTTCATACTGATTTCTTTTTAATGGATCAAGCAGGCTAAGTGCCACGTTAAAGAACATAGATTCAGCTACAGATGCATTGAGCATAAAAACTTTAAAAGCTCAGAAGAAATTTAAGAAGGCAAGTCAATTTGAGGATTGGGGTTTTTTTAAGCACACAGTTTTATCAGGTGCATTAAAAAAAGTACCATTTTTACCTTCGGAGAACAAATATAGTATGTTTTGAGACAAAATATTTGGTACTTGGACATACTGCAACCAAACAGGGGAGGGGACTGTGCTAAATAAAACCAGTGTGATTTCCTAATGTAACAAAACAGATTAGCTTTCAGTAATGAGTTAATGTGCTTTCTATTCTTTCCCAGAGAATAACACTGCTATGACCACAAACTTCACAGTATTTGTTCTAGTGAAAAACTGTTTCATGACAAAAACCTTGTTTTGAAATTTTTTCCACTTATCACAAGGAATTATATATAAAATGTTCCCTTTTTTCCAAAAAAATAAAGGAAGTACATATTTCAGGTTAACAGGACGTTAATTAGTTCATTTGTTGGGGAAAAAAAACCCAACCTGACTGCATACTGCAAACTGCAGCAATATTCCATTTTACAGAAGTTTTTTTCTCCTGTGGAAAATAGACAGTTTCACAAGTTGTACAGATATGCTAATTAAACAAAGTGTATGTATTACAGACATTTTACTCAACACTAACACCAAACAGCTTTTCCATGTTACTAGTTCAAGCTACATTGAAAGCCACATCGATTTAGTTTAGATTTATTAGGTATAGATTTAAACTGAAAGAAAAATGCATTTACCCCCAAATCAGTTCACATGCACAAGTGCTATCCTCCAGATTTAACTGGAGCTGACTCTAGCATATTGCCATCTCTCATTCCTCACTGTTGCACTGATGGAGTTTAACACGCCTGCAGTTCTTCTGATGGAATAGTTTATGTGCAAGTTTACTCATTTGCTTTAGGCAGGTCAGCTTGGTTATCCCAAACCACTTAAGCAAGCTAATTAAGCTACTTTGTTAACACGCTTAAAACAAGTTCTGGAATACACACATGCCCTAACAAAAGGATGCAGGCAGTGACTGCTACAGCAACACAGTAGCAAGTGACAGCAGAGTTCTCAAACATTACAGCCATCAGCAAAACACCTGATGTACAACAGAGTTCACACTGGAATCTGCACCCCTTGAATTAAGATCAGTTAACTGCCTGCAAGTTTATTTGTTGATCAGTTTTCAGAAAATAAATGTTTTTATATTGTTCATCAGTCTGTAGATTTTTCCTGAACGAATGAACAGCCATATTAAAGTTTGTTTATTATACTTAAGAGCACTGAACAGGTAAAAAACATTTTCTGGTTAAAAGTACTTAATCTTCAATTTTCTAGTTGACATCTCATGTCTTTTAAATAGTCTTTATAGAATAGAAATTAAACTACTTACTGATTGCATAACTCTGGCTGTCTAACTAAATTTTGAATGAATTCATTCAGTCCTGCTCTTCTCTGTTTAATGAAATCTGAAAAAAAAGATAGATTTATTAGAATGATCAGTCAGCTCACAAAGACGACTTAGTTTCAAATTTAAGGGTTTTTAGGACTTAAACAGCAGTTAAAAAGAGGTTGGTTCACAACCTGTTCAGAACAGGATTGGTTCTACACATGAAAATCAGAAGCTTAAATCATTCAAGTGAGTTGAGAGAACAAATTTCACTTTTTCTTCAACAGTACTTGAAAACATAGAAAGCTAGATGGATTAAAAGTACATGAAAGTGCTTTAAGAATAGTGTGTAACCATAGTGGGCTAACCTGTCCAGCCTTCATTGCACAGGTGAGCCCTTCAGCACATGATTACATTCAAAAAAATCCCCCAACAAAACACAGGCAAAACCTGACATCAGTTGTACAAAGTCAAGTTTTTACATGAACAAGCAGCATATTTCCATAATATATGTACAGCAGTGGGAAAGCTGCACAATTCAACCCACCAGCAGGCACTTTGATGTAACCATTAAAGATAACTAAATAAAACCACTTTTCTTTCCATTTTGGACATCACCTGTAACATAAGAAAATAATCCTCAGAATCTTCACCCTCATCCAAAGCTTAAGACATGTAACTTTTCTTTAGCAATATGGAAAGATACAGAAGATTTGAAATAGAAAGAGAGCTCTAAGATGAAACAGTATAAACCAGAATAATCTTGTCTTTCATTATTCCTATCAACAATAATCTGCATGGAATACTTGACTTGCGATTCTTTCTGTCGCACATAAATTACTGACAACAATTAAAATTTTGAATTAAAATTAAATTTCAGTTAAAAGCAGTATTGCATATAAAGAAAAATTATCATAATGTTTCAGGGATATAATCCCCAAACCCTTATGAGTGTATTTAATAATCCCAAATTACTGACATCAAACAGGAACATAAAGATGTTACGGGAGTCACCAACATCAGCAGTTTCAGTACAGTAGATCTACAATGCCATCTGACACACTAAGCCTACAGAACTATCCCTGTTGCTGAAGATAAAAACACCTGCATCATGTCAGCTCAAATTTATTCTGTAATTTTCTCGTTCTGTATTCTGACTGGTTTCTGTGATTTTCCTCTGTCCCATTTCTGAAGTTAAAACAAGATTAATTTTGAAATAACCTAAGGGACAACAGAAACGGAACATTTAGATGACAATGTATGTTATGACAGTATTTTTTGGTATTTTTAGGAAAAGGTATATACAAATTCCACTCTACTGCACTCCCATGCAGTAGTACAATGCTGCACACATCGACAGAAGTAAAATACCATTTCAAGGTCTGTAAAATATGTGACTTATTTCAGGAGTCAGCAGAAACATTGCATCAAATGCTTCAATAAATCAGAGTTAAGAGAAAGATTTAGATGACCATCATTGCTCCATCTCCACCCTGCCCCCCAGCAAGAAATCTTGAGAACTATTTAGTTTCTCATGCTTCAAGGATTTCAGCATAGTTTATGGAAATTTAAAACAAGCCTGAGGGAGTTGTTTTACATATATAGTTTTAATAAAATTTTAGGCCCCCCCACATTTAAATTCCAGTTTCCTAAATCTGACTCCAAGAAATCCACCTGTACATTTGGCTGTACTGCAGACCAGGCAGCATGACATTACTAGGTCTTCAGCCAACTCTAAAAACCCCCAAGGTCAGAGAAAAGGAAAGAAACAAAACCAAAACAAGAAGTCCCTGTAGACACAATACATGTAAAACTTCTGGCAATAATTTACATCTTCATCAGAAGAGGACATCAGAGCTTGGATACTTGCATTTAATTATTGTAATAAAAAATAAAAAGGAATTTCACATCAGGATCCAGGAGATTAACTGTAATTGTCAAAACATAATTTTTTTGAAGAAGTCTAAAAAACCCCAAAACAACTCATTCCAAGAGTTCAACACCTTTGGATCCATTTGTTTTTCACAAAGGAGAAAATGAAATTATTTAAACAGTGCAGGAGGAGATGCAGCTACACACGCAGTCTGATCACATCACCAAGCCAGGGGAAGGCAGGAGGTTCCCAATGACCATCAGAAAAACCCTTAAGTAAAATGGCCTGAATGAAGGCTATAAAGACACAGAGCAAAGGTCTGGCCTTGCCATTTGCCTTTTTATTTATTCATTGGTGGTACACCTAGGTTAATGCACTTTACAAGTGATTTCTTATTAGTATTTTGATAAGGACAGAGCAAGCTTCATTGGGACCTATCGCTGTTAACTTGATCACATCACGTTCACATAAGATGGGCTCTGTAAGTGGAGCAACAACAGGAAGAGATTCATTTTCATCTAAATTGTACAAGGAAGCACATTTAGACACAGAGAGTTCAAAAGCCTTCAAAGGTAAATCCTTTAGTTACTTCCCCCCCACCCCCCAAAAAATGAAAGTCACACAAAGGAAGTTTAAAATTTGCCAGGCATATGTTTAGCGGGTTTGGCTTTTGCTTTTATAAAGGAGCAATTACACTGACAGTTCAGAAATTCTCACAATCCTGAATACTGCAGGCTCAGGAGAAGCTATAGCCTTCAGTGCAAAAGAGGCACTGGGCCACTGAGCAATACTTTGTTCACGATCACAAGGTAGAGAATCTACCTACGCTAGTCCCTGTTCTTGACTGAGGCATGACTAAACTTTGGTTTAGTCATTGTTTTGAGGACTGGTGTAAAACTCATCCAAGATAGCTGCTTGTAGGCTGGAATAGATCAATTTTCATATAAAGAAACTGACAAAATGAGTAACAAGATAACAACTTACCAGGATCAAAATTATCTCCAAATATTCTCTTAGCTGGAATCTTCAAGTTCATGGTGGGAAATTGCTTCTTTAGCTGAAAACAAAACACATACAATTCGATTGTACTTACACATTAAAGTACCTAGAAATAATTGCATTGTTTGTTTTCTGATGAACAGTTTGAACATCTGATTATTAGTAATTCTGCTCATCTCTTCCATCTTCTCTACTCATACACTTGGGGGAAAAAAACCAAACCCAAAACAATTTGTACTCTGCTTGTTTGCACCAGTCATACCCTTTTAAATTCAAAGGCCATCTCAATTTAGAAAGCTAAAGACAACTGCAGCCCTGCATTAAAAAAAAAAAAAAAAAGCACAGGCTAGAATCTTGGGTGTTTTTTTTCTTGCTTGTTTGCACAGGAGTGTATGCATGAGGTTTAAAATGGATTTGGGACACAGACCTCTGGGTTCTGCCCAAACAACATTCTTAAGAGCTTTAGAAACCACAGGTGGGCTACCTCTATGTCAAATTTGTAACCAGATTAACAGCATGTTTTACAATGCTGCATTTGACAATTTAATTGTAGTCTACACTTGATAAGCTGGCCAGAAGATCATATATAATAGCACTGAATTTATAAAAAAACCCTGACATGAGTCAAGCCTGGATTATATTTGCTTCATTTACAAGCATTCCAGAAGAGCAACCTTACCCTCATCCTCTTTAAGAGAGTAGTTCAATACAGTAGCTGGCAATTCTTTCCTTAGAAACATCAGTATCTCTTCCAGTTAACAGCACAGGTTTTTTAGTGTACTATACCATATGAATTGGAACTGCATGGAATTTAATTGAACTGAATGGGAACTGGACTAAATGTTCTCCTGGTTATGCTTCCCCAGGACCTTCACCTCTACAGGTTAAAAAGACCAGTGCTGAACAAACTTCAGCAGAGCAACATTAATCTGAATGGTAAGAGAATATGGTACGGGGAACAGGATCACCAAGGCTCACTCCACAGGTATCAAAATGGGGATACTTTTGTTTTCACATCGCTTGCAAGTCTATCCCCAGATGCAAGCAAAGTATAGCATGGTATATCCAGGCCGACTTCTGCTCAGACTTTGCAAGATAGCCCCAAGTTCACCACCTGCATTTGCTTACCACTGCTGTGCAAAAATCCAGGTACAGTGAGACAGAAAGGAAAAAAGCCCAAATACTTCCCACAGAGGCAATGGAAGGGAAATAGAGGCACAGGTAAGCAGCTGGTAATTTTTCTTATGGAGATCACAGAGGAATTGTTTCTTCTTTGTCTCTAAACATGAAGAACTGGAGAGAAGTATGGACACAGGACACAGACTGCACATCTGAGCAAGTATCTGCCCTGCTTGCCCACTATGTAAAACGGGCCAAATCCCCTTCTAGCAACGAACCCAAGAAATCCATACTGAGTTGCTGAAGAGGCCTATTTTATTTGGACCGCTGCCAAAAATATCGGCTATGAAACTGTAGATAGGAATGGCTATGACTAACTTGAAAGTTTATATCAAGAAACAAGGATTCGTTCATTGCTTTCAGTACTTCAAAGTAAAACACTTACTTTAAGAGAACTTTACCTATCTAGATGTTTTTAGTTTTACAGCAATTTTTTACCACCATGAACAAATGCACGTTTCAGATGTTTTGACAACCAGTAAATTAGAAGTTTCTCTCATGAAACTATGACCCCAAGCAACAATTAAAAAAGTGACAAATAAGTGGACTGTGAGTCTGAAATTCAAACAAACCGAAGTTTTAAAACCCCACCTTGTCATTTACTTTAAACAGGCTCCTATGATTATTGAATGTTGACTCAAACTCCTCAAGAGGAAACTAACTCAAACTGTAACACTGCCAACAAATGTTGCTCTATTCTGCCGTAATTTCATAGCTTGCCTTTTGCTTACCGTATTGTAGAGTTTATCAAACTCTGCATACCGTCTGAAGACAAACCATTCATTTCTGCCAACTGAGACCAATACTTTGTAAACCTGTAGTAACAAAGATAAAGTTACTGCCAACAGCAAAGTTTAATAAAACCTCCCAGGTTTAATCCTGTGGTGGAAATAAGGACAGGTTGTTAAATATATTGTGTAAAAATACTTTTTAATATACACGTTTCTTACAGTTAAATCACAGACAACACAAATGAGTAAAAGAACAATTAGAAAAGAGTCTGACATTTTACAGAATTTTTTTAAACACCAGGTAAGCAAAAACTAATACCAATGCACATCTAATGGATTTTCATAAATTAGTTCAGATACAACAAGAACACCTGGCCACCAGATAGCAGTCTATAAAAATCTGCTACTTTATAATTTGTAATAAAGACTAATATTAAAAAAAATTAAACACTGAAGACTGCCTTCACCAAAACCTAAAGAGAAAGCACACATGAAAAGCAGTTATAAAAGTAACTGTTTCTTGCCACATCTTGAATACGTTTTATAGTCAGGGTCCTGGCAGATGACACAATTGTTCAGGGGGGGAAAATGCTGCCATGGCTGAAACACAGCACCGGCTACCTAACACACAGCATTGGGATCAAGGGACATGCAGCTGGAACCTGCTGCACAGTTCTGGCCACTCAAATACCATGACAGCAGAGGACTTCAATAAACCAGACAGATTGCCAACCCCTGGCTTCATAAATCTGGTTGACAGTTTCGTGTCCAGCAGGCTTCTCCTGTCTCTTATGCAGCTAGTTGAGCTCCCTTCTCCACATTCTTTTACTTTCAGAAGGAGCCTGACTATTCCTTCAGAGGAGAGAATGGGCACAGCAAGGAAATGAGTGCAAAAGGCTGCCAATTCCCAATGTAGAAGACTGGACCAATGCCCCCTTCTGTCCTGAAACAGCAGCTTACCTCTCTCCTTTTAACTCCCACAGTGGAAGTGGCAGCCACCACTGTATTTCTTAGCTCCAGATTAGCATTTATGCTACATTAACTGCCCAAATATGCTGCTCTCAGTCTTCTCTGGGGAATACAGGAGGCTGGACAGAAGCGTCCAGTAGCATGTTGATGAGACTTACTCTTAGAATTAACTTTCTCTTACACTGCTAAACAATCATTAGCATAAAACCTAGCTACACACCTTCTAGAGCATCCCTAGACTGCAAACAGCAAAAGCTTTAGCTGCAGACACTTAAGTACAGTCCTCCTGAACTAGGTATCTTACACAGCAATCAAGTCCTGCAAGTAATGTTCAAACACACAACACCTCCACTCCCCATGACTGCATGGCAGCTCAATGCCAACAGGCTTAAGCAGCAGGCTACGGACAACTTCTTAAATTATCAGAGCAAAACGCACAGACTGCAAAGTTCATGGGCAAGCGTAACTTCGGATGATATTCACCTCCTTGGCAACCTCAAAATTAAAACACTTGTTCTTGAAGTAGACCAACGACACAGTCAACTTTTTTTTAATGAGAGAGCATAAAAAAACCCATATGAGGTCATCCAGTTCACATCATCACTGAAGCTCCTGCATACCCAACCAAGGAGAAACTGCAAGTTTAACACTTAGGGAAGCACTGAGTGGTAAAAACACATGCAGCATCTAGAAAGATTCTGGTAAACTCCAAAAACATAACATGTCTTTGGGCTGTATTACTACTTTCAGCTACACCCATGTAATGATTTAGGGGTGTGCAATGCCTGTTTCTAGGAAGGGGAGGTGGGTAGGGAGTCTAGCCTTACTCAGATAATAACCTTTTCAAATCTAATTACTCCTAAACCAAAACCAGTTTTAGAAAACTCCTAAAACATTGATAAGATGTATCCACAGCTTGTAATATGTGGATAAATAATGCAAAACTTTGAGAAAGGAAAAAGGAAGAAAAAGAAACAGAGTTCCTGAAAACACCACTATCCCAAACATCACCATAAACTACCTTCCCAGAAACAGACAGGATAGGGTCCAGCTATTTCTTGATGTGATAATTTCTTCACAAATCAAGTCACTGAAATTAGAAGTCTTCAATTCTGTTTTAGTAGCTCACGCTCACGGATTAAACATTCAATTTGTATTAACCAGAGATAAGTAAAAAAGGTAGGCTGTTTTCCAATCTCAAGAGAGCAAGCACTGAGAAAGCAAGGAAACTATTAAGCATCAACAAAATAAAAAAACCAACAAGGCTTGGTATTAGTATGTATCACAGGTCTGAAACAAAGTTTCCAGATTTAATCAGATAAACAGCACCCTTGAAAGGGATTTCTTGATATGCCTGTATATGACAGGGGTGTGAAGGGAGGTAAGAACAGGTCAGAAGAGAAAATTAAGCCTCACACATCAAACAGCATAGGGACAAAAGCAAGAAATGCAAGACAAAGTTATTTGGCAAAACAGGCAAAAGAACAGCCCACTATGCAGCCAGGACAGAAGAGCAGTTACTATATCCTAGATATGGTCCAAAACAAGCATTTTGCTTTTTTTATGAAGAAAGTAAATGATCAATCTTCAGAAAAAGGCAGGACAGCAAACTAGAGTGGATATACATAAAGTCTGGTTACCACGAGTTAAGTGGAAGCAAAAAAGCTTCCCTGCCAGAACACCCAAAAAATTCAAACATGAAATTATTTGTCAAGAAAAGAATATTGGTAGTAAATGTAACAAATGTATGCAGTATTTAACATAACCAAATCAAATATTCAACAAGAGGTTATGAAAATGCTCAGGAGGAATGAAGAGTTCATTTCCAAAAACAAAACTTAAAAGCTTGACTTATCAGAACGAGGACTGCACAGAGACACGATTGTTTTAAAAAATGCTGTATCAGGGCAAAAAGAAGAGCTAGTAAAAGCTAAGTTGCACATACTTGTCTTGTTTCTGTGCCAGCATTAAGTGAGCCACTGTAAAGTCTGAGCTGGAATTCATAGTTTCGATTCAGGCCAGTGAGATTCTAGAACAGTCTCAGAAGCAGTAGTGATATATACACATATATATATATATATGTATAGTGACAGTAAGGTGAAGATTATATGAAACAGTCACCTGAAGTCTTTCCTAGCCTTTATCACTTTAACTTTTCCTTTCACCCTAAGATTCTTACTGTTCTTTATGGAAATGTCACTAACATCAGAAACAGACAGCTATACCTACCACAGATTTATTTCCTCCTGTACCCCTCTCCCACCCCCCACCAAAAGCAGTGCTGATGGGCTTCAGTCATTAACACACAGCTACAAAAGAGGAGACACAGTAAAAGCATTGACAGACACATGCTGGAATTCACAGTTCCTACCAGGAAGTTTAGTATGACCCTCCTGTTATCAAATCCTAAAATACATGCGATAATACTCACAAGCTTGGTTGTGAAAAGCAGTTCTTGCCAAGCTGCTAATTATTCCCTGACGCAGAAAGCAGAAGCCACCCAGACAAAGTGTACCTCCACACAGTGCAAGCTGGGTTGGATTCACACACACACCACCCTCCCCAATTTCTTAATTTTCCTACTCTTGCTTGTATGGCTTCCTAAAGGGCACACCCAAAGAAAGCACTGTTAAGTTACTAAGGTTGTCACACAGAACTTTTGGTAAGATGGCCTGGAAATCACAACATCAGTATGCACCGCAGATGTACCACACTGGGACTTTTTAATAGCAGAACTGTCAGCACTGAGGCAACACCTGTTTTGCTGAAGTGTAGACTTTCATGAAGTTTTTTCTGCTCATTTGAGTTACACATGCATGCAGTGGTTTAAAGGATTAGTAAAGCTCTCTTTTGCTTGTTCCCTTTACCAGCAATTCCCCAATTTACATCTTGATACACTTGTAGAATCAAACAGCATTATTCTTCTCCAAGGAAGGGAGGTGAAAGGGAAAGGCAGATACATAACTCAAAGTAAATCTTTGTTTTGTTGTATTCTTCAGACAGCAAGTCAGTCTAGGGGTGTTTGCATTCCACATCTGAAGAGTGACTAATTCACAAGAGTGACTAATTCACTCAAAAAAAAAAAAAAAAAAAAAAAAAAAAGGCAGCTTAGAGGAAGTTGCGCAAGAGCAATGAAATATTTTGAGCTTTTTAAAGGAAGTACTATGATGCTGTCTTTATATCCTAGCACACGCAGAAGCAAAAC
Source organism: Falco punctatus (assembly GCF_963210335.1). Lineage (NCBI taxonomy): Eukaryota > Metazoa > Chordata > Aves > Falconiformes > Falconidae > Falco > Falco punctatus. Next base: position 43,156,530 of record NC_137582.1, read on the forward strand.
AAAAATCTAGGTCACAATATTTTTCAGTGTACAACATAGAGTTACTCCACAGAATAGGAAGATTTCACTTCCAGAAAATCAAATTGGGAGGCTAAAAAAGGCAGCAGCAGGGAATAACAAGGAGTAGAAATTGGAACAGGGTAGGAAAAATCTTGTATTAGAATCAGAAAACAGGAAGGAAGACAGAAAAAAGTTCCTTTAAAAATTTGATTTTTCTCTTTTACACAAAAATATTAAAATTATTTATATGATATTATAACAGGAAACAAGAAAAAAATGGCCATTATAAAACCAAACTACAAAAAAAAAAAAAAGCAACTAAAACCAAAGCCATATCTTTTCCCTTTACAAAATAAATGTTTTCTTGAAAAATCATGTAGGATGCCGAATCTTAATTTGATTTGGTACCAAAATGTTACTTCTGCATTCAGACACCTATGTGTGTATATATAGATATATACAAGAAAGCACTGCTATTTGGGGGTAAAAATACCAGAATTTTGTACAGCCAAATTCTTTCTGCAGAAAGCAACACAGTTAAAACACTGTAAAACATTCACAACTTCTCACATTGGACTATGGCCAGTACTCACAAGAGCAAGTAAGCAGACTTCCATAAACTGGTTTAAAGTAATACCAAGCTTAGTAGTAAAAAAAAGAAAGTAGCACTTCTAGGCAGTAATAGCCCATGTATCTGCCTACCGTGCTTACACTCTGCTATACTTACAGTAAATCTTTTTTTCTTCTCTCTATGTTCATCAGAGCTCGGAATGCTAACACTTGGGCAGCTTTCTTTGAGATCCATTGTATGTGTTCTTTTGACCAATTCGTTACAGGACCCTGCTTCGGGTGTTGCAATCAGAAGGTATCTTCAGTGGTACTGATCCAAGATACGCAGCTTTTCTTGAGAAAATGTGAATTCCATCATGTAATCTTAAAGTGAACATAGAAGGAAAATTAAGTATGGGAACACTTAACTCGCAGTGCTAAAACCTGTGTGACAGGAACTTTTCCTGGCAGGAAATGAACTTTAACATGCACATATACAGCCATAACTATTATGACTTTGCAAACTGTTTCATGCTTGTGGTCCCTTCACCAAAATCACTCACATTCTCTAAGGACACAAGCACACCCAAAAAAACCCCACTGAGTTGTACAGACGTACTGGGAACACATTTGGGCCCACTACAGGCAGTACTTTGAAGAAACAAAGATAGAACATGGAGAAATAATTAGAGATGACAACCTGGTATCAGACATCTGAGAAAAGCCACTAACATGTACATTCAGAACAGTTAATTTCAAAAACAAAGGTTTTCAGCTGCATGAGTCGGTACCACAGGGCATTTCAGATTTGTCAGAACATGCTGACTGTATTTAATTATCACATCAGAGATGAAAGATGACAGGAGAAAAAAAAATAATTTTTCATGTAAATTTTAGAGGGACACAGGCAGCACCATGTGTCTGAGTATCTACTTTCTCTGCCCTCTCCTCCCCCATACTTGACATATTTTGTGTTTAGCAGAACAGTAGGGTCATCCATTACCTCCAGTCAAACAGTTAGCATACTTGCAGAACTTGAGAAGGGTACAAGACAAAGAGGCTAATGACATCAAATAAGCAGAGAGCTTTGTATTACCTACAGGCCCCTTCACTCACTGACAGACAGTATCCTCCACACCTGCTTGGAGCACAGTTTCCTGGACCCCACTGCAAACAACAGGAACTTCAGCCCTGGCTAAGAGCTGTGCCTAAGTACAGGCCTGCAGAGCCATCTGAAGTGGTTTAGTGAATGCAGCTCAGCTTTCAGAACATTATGTGTCTGACCACTGAGAAAAATTTTTTAGAAAGAAGAGACCGCAGTTCCCTTCAAAACACCCAGAGGAAAAAGGAGTGCCCAGTTGAACACTTGAGTCTGTATTTTCTTAAAACAGGGAAGTATAAAAGCAAACTGTATATTTTGTATCATAAATTCCCCAAACCCACAAACTAATCCAATGCAATTCTGCTATTAGAGACACACCCATATTTATGCTGGCACAAAGGCCAAAGCCCCGGGAATCCAGTGAAAAGATTTGTTCTTGATACCCAACTAGTCTCAGTCAATTGACTATTTTTCTTGTTCTCAAAAGCCAGATCATCTCTCTGGTTCAGACTTCACACTATTATTCCTCCTGTAGCCATTTAAAATTAAGTAATTTTCAAAGATCTATCAGGTGACTGTAAACAAAAAGGAGTGTTTGAAGCCACTGTAATCACAGTTAAGTGATAGCTCATCCACACTGCAATATATTCACAGTACTATTTTTAGTTACACCTGCATTTACCTTAATGTGATTGTTCCCTACTTCACTGATTAGGAATTACAGCGCTGAGCAGGGTTAAGCTTCCCCCCCACCTTTATTTGACTATAACAAAGGTCATCCAAGCCAGTTACACAGACCTTGAGTTTGAAATTGGTTTTTCTTTTCCTTCTGCAAGCCACTGTTAAAAGCTTTACTACAACAAGGCACAGTTCCTATTTTCCACAATTTTATACTGGCATGGGATTAAGACTGTTCTTCAGCCATTGCCACACACTAAAATTAAGATCTAAAGGTTAACTGTGCTTTTCATCATTGGAGGTCCACTAAAATAGTCAATAAGCACCACTTTCAGTAAGCATTTCACTAAGCTTAGACTTTACTAAGCACTTATGTCAATCTTGAGCTACTTCAGGTCCCACGCCAGGAACCAAGCACAAGTCCCTGTGTTTTAGCTGTCTTCCTGCTCATCAGAGAAAAACACGTAAAGCTTTAAAACGGATTAGGTGTTCCCTGACTAGTATCACTCCCTATCTTCTCTTGTAAACTGACATTCATTACGATGGTTCCCAACATGCCTGCACTGATTCTCACAGTACTTCTCTCATCCCTCTTCGTTTTTTAGTTTTTTAAATAGCAGTACAGAAGCATTATGAATTAAAAGCTGTAGTCCAAAGAGTACCACTTGGAAGACTGAGCTTTATTCCAGATCTGAAGTTGAAAGATCTACAGGAAACAAAAGGAGGAAGTGTCACCCAGATTAATTCCGGAAGAGTTTACTCATCTTACTAGGGAGAAGAAGAATAAATCATCTGAGAAGCTGCAACTGCAGTATTTGTGTTTCTTTCTTTAAGCTGCCTGGAAGATCACTGGCTGTGATTATTTTCTTTCTCTGAGGCATCTCCTCAGAGTTGTGACTGGGTCACCAACACTAAGCTGAAAATGCATTTCTTCCAAGTTTGTCAGTTCAGTTTGCCACTAAGCTTAGGATCAGAGCTTTCTTTCAATTTCTATCTGCCACAAGCATATCAGCTCTTGAGAGCTTCTTCTATCTGAACTGTATGTCAGCTGTAGGTCTGACTGTAGAAACAGGGATAGATTTGCCTTAATCTTTGCCATGCTCCATCGAGGAACACAGCTGCAGTTTTCCTAGCAGGTAAAACCACTAATGCTGTGGTAACTACATGAAGTAGTAACAGAGAACAAACAGTAGAGACGTATTTTTATCCACAGTTTCAAAAGTGCAAACTGCAGTGTCTTGAGGGTTGCCAGATACCAGTGAATTTAACAAACATTGTCAGTTGAGAAGTCTCTGCCTCTGGTTATAGCTTTTCCTGTAACTAAAAGCAGGTAGCCCCTGGCCCCAATGTTGGTAACAGGCAGGAAAGAGATGAAACTTCAAAAAAACAGGCAGCAAAATAAATCCACTTAAATCATATTTGGGCACTAGTGAAAGAGCACATAGATAATGCAAGACAGGTTAACACTGGCACCAGTGTTGTCCAGGAACAGCTAGAACTTTTAAGCTGCCACAGTATCTAGTCCTGGAACAGGGGAAGGCACAGACAAATGTGTTAGAGGAGATCAGAAGTCACACATCCTCCTGGCAAGGTTTCAAGCCTGTCGGCAGCTACACTATTCATTCTCTACTCTACATGGCGACTGTCAAAAAGCAAGCAGTATTTTCACAGTTTCCTGCAGAAAGCCACAACAATGTCAAATTTCAGGCTGACCCTTGCCTCTGGTAAAAAGCATGGCAATAACAGAACCCTAACACTAAGAACACATATAGATCTACCATACCCACAAATTATAATGCATTCAGGAAATTGGAAGTATTTTGTGCAACCTCATAATAGCTACATGCAACAGGCAAACAATACGTAGTGTAACGATACATAGCAACCTCTTCTGATTTCTTTCTCCATAAGCTAGGCTCAAACGGTATTAGAAAAGGTTTCTGAAATTCAGATTACTTTATTCTGTACTGAAAAATTTTCTTTTCTAAATTGTAATGGCCTGAAGATGATACCATTACACAACCAAAGACCTTTGTTCTAGGTGCTTATGAGTCAGTCTCTGCCAAGAAAGTTCAAAACTTGATTACAAAGCTGTGTGCTCACCTGCTGCAGCCAAATTGCCTTAAATGCCTCTACAGCCACTGCAAATCAGCTATCATACCCATTCCGACTCTTTGAGCAATACGAGGGAAGCAGTGACAAACAGTCAAAAACCCTAAAAGACAGTCTTCCAGCAAGCATGCTTGGAAGAATCACCAGGATCCATGCACACCCACTGGAAGAGAATGGCCATTTCCCTATACACTAATTATCCACCTAGAAAGACTTACTCTAGGACTGAGTCACCAGTAAAACCAGCTGCTGAAAATCCCAAGACTGTGATTCCGATTACAGAAGGAACAACAGGAGACAGTCCTATTACCTGCTATAAACATCACCCTCCTTCCTCTCACTTTAGAGAAAGTATCTATGGCATGCTTTTCATCACTTCCTCAGTCTTCACAAATATCCTGATAATGAATCAACATATCACTGGACATTAAACAATCTTTGAGAAAGCCAGGAAAGTCAACTTTTCCCTCAATTGCTATATAATAAAATAGAATCCCACTCTTGTTACCAGACAAGCACCTGACACACAGGAAACAGGAGACAAGGTATTCAGAACCCAATGCAACAGAAATACAGGATGAGGAGAACCAGGGACTGTGGAAGTCGCATGCTTCATAAAGAGTCAAAAGCAAAACACAGATCACTAATCTATAAAGAAAGATGGATGGGCAGAAGCTGTTGAATAACTAGGTTCTGAAGAAAGCAGGTTTCACCTAAGCCATTCTTTCAAATACCACATACATATGATAATTTTAGTACAGGAACACTGAACATCAGTGTAGACCTCTAGAAATATTCCAGCTGAAGGAAAAGGAGTACACTAACCAGAATACCCTAGTCAATCCTTGGCTTATCTCTTCACACTCCCTTCTACCTACAATTTGAGAGAATTCATAATTCCGTCATTGGTATAAAGGAAAAAGCCTGATCCCTGTTTACATACCCACCCCGCTACCTTGCATTTTTTTAAACCTCTGGTGGCACCACTATGGAAAGCGAACCACTACTCACAGCAATGTGGGCAAAGTCCAATTCAATGGGTTATTTCTATTCATAGAAAAGTAGAACAGGTAAAGTAAAAACTCAACCAAGGGAAAGAAATAAATTACTCCTGGTTTTTTTGTCTTTATCAAATTTCCTCTGGAGAAGTCAGGTAAACATTTCCTTCCCACAATTCTACTGTACCCAAGAACATCCCTTCTGCCCCACGTTCCAAAATAAGCTCCAACAAATTACTCTTAATTGGCATAACAAGATTCATGGCTTGGACTGCATCTATTTGCATTCATGTTTATTACATGACACAACACAGGTTCTTCGCCATGGTAAGCGAACCCCAAGTAATAAAATGGGTCTAAAGAAAAAATACTGCCAATAACAGGCAGCTGTCTTTTAATCCTCAGCACAGGTCCACAATAATTTTATCTTTAGCCTGTGTACATTGTATCTGGAAAGGTTACTATGTGCCTCAGATGGTATGACTTAAATAGCAGAGCACATTAAAAAAAAATAATCAAGTTTGCATCACACTTGCAACCTGCATGTTTCCTGGAGTGCCTCCTCAGCCTTCCTATACACCAGGTCCAACTAAAGTTAAATGCAGATGCCTAGGATAGCACAGATCAAAAGTTGTAGCAAGAGCACTACCAGCTACTTTCAAGAGGTCTTACAAGCAGTTGATACCAACCACTTGCAACATAGTGAGTTCTACATAAGAGGGCAGTCAGACTTCATTAAACACAAAGCAAGTATTCCCAGCCTCATTTTGCCCCTCTTGATGAAAATTAAGTGGGAACAATGCCCAAATATACTGCCCATTTTTTTACATGACTTCAGGAAAAGTCACCAACTGTTCTCCCTCTGTTTCATCACAAACACAAGAGAATTCTGATCTATTTAAGATTGATGTTATTGCTGATACATCAACATAAAATCCAGTAACTTTCTTCATGTACTATAACTGGCAAAAGGGTAAAAATCCAGACAGCAAAAGGTATCTGGCTTTTAAAATGAAACACATAAATCCAAACTACAGTTCACAATCCAGAAAAGCTTTGTAAGTCTGTGCTCTACAGAGCGCATGGCTGCCTAGAACCATAAAGCTGTTTGACAATGAAAAGGCAACAACTTAAATACTGGAATATAAAAGTAAGAGAAAGAGCCTTTAGCAATATCCAAATTGCATGCCCTGTTCACCATCACTTGATTTCTCATGTTACATTAGTGCAACTACAGCTAAAATTTTATGTCCATTCTTCTAAGACAAGTTTACCAACTCCTGCAGGTAAGAGCATACGCTGACCTCTCATGTTATTTCAGTGCTGCACGGAGAATAAGGGGTTTCAGTTCTATAAGGATTCAGAGAACAGTTGTTTATGCATGTGTAACAGAATTTGGTGCAATAATGTCAGATGTGGTGAGACTATAATTTACAATCAAAGGTGGGAATTAAGGTTGGAAAGCAATTTTAACACAATTCATCATCATCACATAGCCACTAATTATTATTTCTTCACTTTTAAAATTATCAAGGTTGTTAAAATATCCAGTACTTCTCAAGTTAAACATGCTGTATTTCTCACTTAAACGAGCATCTCAAAGTATCTTTCAAGAGACAGGCCAGTTTCCTAGCTTTAAGTTATTAGAAACACCACACATGGGGACTACCTTGACACTAACAGTGAACTTTTCAAAACGCTTTCTAAAAGCTAGCAACACTTTTTTCCTGAGATCTAAAGTATCTTAAAGCCTTCAGGAAAACATTCCCCCACACACACCTTCCTTTTTTATCATTAGTTCATATTACAGTCATTGAAGAGACTGATGTGCAGGTGAAGACTGAAAAGAAAAAAAATCAGAACTACTTTTAGACACTCAAGAGTGAAACACGAACATTAAAAACCCAAAATGGAGTTAACATCAGCCTTTAAAAATACAGACTCATTCTGCATGACTCTATAAACACACTTAATATATGTATGAAAGGGGATATAAAAAAAAAGAACAAAACCCCCAACTTAGCTGCAAGAATACTGCAGCAAGTGATCTTCACAGAAATCCTCAGTGCCAAATAACTGGAAGAGCCGTAACAGCATTCAAGTGACATTACTGCGTTGAAGCGAAATGCAGTACCAGCACGAGAACTATCTTAAGTTTAAAGGGGAATAAGAAATGAACATTCCATACTGCAAAATTACTGCACATCTAGAAGCAGAACAGTTACACCTTTAAGAGCTGCCAGAGGAGGCATATTCACATAAATATTAAAAAAAAAAGATCTGTCAAAACAGCTTTCGTCTTAACGCTTTACAACTGCTTCTTAATTAACCTCCACAAAATTAAATTCCTCAAGGGTACCTGAATCCCTGCAAGCCACCTAAGAAGCTTTCGTTTTGCAGGACGAGACCTCGTCGGTAATCTCCCTCAGGTTCGCTGCGCTCTTCCGAGACACCAGCCACATACCGGCTGCACCGCTCGGAGGAAGCAGTAGGTGCCGCGCCGGTACCGCCCCGGGGCATGCCCCGCGCCCGGGGAGCAGCGCAGCGGACCCGCACCCCCCACCCCCCCCTGCCTCCCGAGCTTGGCCACCAGCTCCGCCGCGCCGCGCGCAGCTCGGGGACGAGACCAAGCCGCTCACCTCCACCCCGATCAACCACTTCTCGGCTCCCTGGTTTCTAGGAAGTTACAGATTTCTCACATTCCCGGTCCAGCGGCGCCGCGGGGCCGCCCCCACCAGCGCCCGCCGCCGCTCGCCCGCGCGGCCATCGCCCGCCCGGCGGCGCCCCGCCGCCCCGCGCCCGCCCCCGGAACCCCGCAGGCCGCCGCACACGCGGCCCCAACGGCGGCGAACAGCGAAAGGCGGCTCCGCCCAGGAGAGGAGGCCGCGCCGCCGCGGGAGGCCAGCGCCCGGCAGGGCCCCGCACCGCGCCTCACCGCAGCGCCGAGCGGCAACGGCGGCGCACGCGGCTGCCCCCTCCCCTCGCCCACGCACCCCGCACGTGCGGCCGCCGCGCCGGAGGGGGGCGGGCGCGGGGGAGCGGCGCGAGCGGAACGGCGGCCCCGGGTACCTCCCTCCGCGGGAAGCGCGCGCGGGGCCGCGCCCGCCGCCCCGGCCCACCCACGGGCGCGCCCGCCGGGCCCGCGCCCCTCCGCCCCCGCGGCGCCAGGCTGCGGCCCGGCCGTGACGCGGCCCAGGCTGCCCGCCGGCCAGCGACAGCCCGCAACGCCCCCGGGGCCGCCGCGGGGCCCGCACCCTCCTCACCGCGGGCCGCAGGCCGGGGCCGGGAGGTGAGGTTTTACCCCCCGCCCCTTGTAAAAAAACTTACAATTCCCCCCTTCCCGATTACAAGTTCCCGCTTTCCCCGCCCCGCCACCGCAGCCCCTGGGGGGGACACGCTCCCGCTCCTGCCGGCGGCTCCTCACAGGAACTGAGGAAAACCGGCAGCCTCGCGGCAGAACGGCCGCCCTGGTAAAAATACTTTCACCCCCCCAGCCCGCGCACATGAGGGGCTTCCCGCAGCCCCGCGGCGCGTCCGGCGGCGGCCTCAGCCCGCCGGCAGGGCTGACCCTGCACCAGCCGCCGCTGCGTGAGGGCGCTGCCCTTCCTTCCTCCTGTGCGGGAGCGGTAACACACAAAAATGAGGTCGGTGTGTAGTTTAGGGAACTAGCACTGTTTAGGGAACCGTTTCTGCGCCCTCTGAAATTAAAAGGGTAAGTTTCAATGCCCCAGTTAAAATTCAACTAGACCTCTTAAAACAAAGTGTAACTCGGTTTTTCCTGAGCAGGTGGAGGCCATAAAACAGTTACAAAAATACAAATTCCAGAAAAAAAAGCTTTCAATGGCAGGATCGCTTCCGCTTCGTTTTGTTAACTAGATCTGAAAGCACAGGCCAGCCAGGCGTCAGCAGGGATTCAGTCTAACAGAACAGACCACCACACCCATCACACTTAACATCTCATGTTTACTGAGGATCTGCTACAACGTCTGAAGGTGTAAATTCACCATTCAGACAGATTAAGAGACAAGGAATATCTAGCGCCAACAGTAACACTCAGGATGAGGTAGAAGCTTATGCCATTTTAGCTTCCTCCATATAAATACCTGAAATGGTTCTTGGGATTTCAACTGACATGTAAAGAATGAGCACATGTGAAAACGCAGCCCATTCCACTGTCTTAACTGATGTAACCTAGGTGCCTCAAAACCCCACAGGTTTTTGTCTGGAAATTACTCTATTGATTATGGAGAAGCCCCATGTTCTACAAGCGTGTCTTCACAAGACTTGTATTTGGGCCTGATGAGACATGATGATGCTCATTTCAACAGCTGCAGGTATTGGCAAGTGTCTGGCAAGTAGTGATTCGGGAGATCCTGTTTCTGAGCACTCCTACTGCAGTATTCCTGCATAATACTACACTCATGTGTCAGGCACTGACAGTCATCCAAGCATTCTCCAAAAACAAACCAGAGAAGCAGCCTGGCATTATTTAAAATACGTCAGTGTTTGGATTAGCATGTTGTAACTGTGTACACACAAGCTGCAAGTCAACTGGATCACAAACTCTCATTTCAGTAGAGCCCGCACAGGAAGAAGTGAGGCATTTTAACATCCTAACATGCCCCTTCCTGATTTTGGAGTTTTCCTATTTTGGGGTAGGCACTGCTAGATCCAGGGACCCTGCACTGCAGCAACAGCCTTCTCTTGCTCGTTCAGATCAGGCAAGGTATTTGCCTTACATTCATTAAAGAAACTTTGTTAGCACTTCTGGTTATGAATCCCAGAGCAGAACACTTTTGAACTTCAGTCAGTTAGAATTAACTTATTGGCAAGTAATTTAATCAAGTAATCTGTATTCAAGAACTATTTTACTTTAAAGTTGTTCAGCAGTGTTCATCTGCCTGGTTGATAGTTTTCAGTTAATCATTCACTTGTCAGCAGATCAGTTGAATGGAGCCACTGGACTGATTTACAGTAAGTAAAAGGGCCTCAACCCAGGAAAGCCAAGATGACCCTGGCCTAGACATAATTTAATTCTGCCTACCTGGCCACACAGTCTAAGTCCTAAACCTTTGACTAGCGGCTGTTTGTCCTTCCTCACAGTTAAAAGCTCCCTGAAGACTGGGCCGTCAACCAGTTCATTTTACACAGTTCCTCTCACTATTCTGGAGCTGTGCTCAATCCTAAGCAATTAAGATAGCAGCAACGTGGTATGTATCCTTAAATTGTAATTTGCCTGGATGAATTCTACAGCATGTTCATCTGTCTAGTGAATCATATTATGCAAAACACTATTAAGGTCTTAAAATTAAGGTCCTAAAATTTAAATAAATTCTAATTTACAGATTTTCTTGATGAGCTTTTAAAGGCTAATATTCTAATGTCAATGTGGATACCTGGTGGTTAACTGCATAGCATACAGAAACACAGGGAAATCAACTTGCATTTTCAAGTGAAGTTAAAGGTCAGTATTCACTCTTGACATTTTTGTACCCAGTAACTTGCTTGCATTCTCCATTTATGTTTCCTGGGCAAGTAATACACACAAAGAATCTTGCTTCCACTGTGTTGCAGTACTTCACTTCTAAAGAATGTTACAAATCCATGTACTGTGCTGTCTGTCACCTGAACTATTTAAAGTCTCTGCTGAAGAATACCAGTGACTAGGTGGTGAGGGTGGAAAAGAAGAAAAAATGGAAAAGAAATGAAGGACCTATCTCAACTCACTGCAAATCTGAGATGTCACAGAAATGCAGGGTACCTATAACAGGTTTCTCCAAACCCAGTATGAGCAGGTAGCAATAATCTGAACTATTAGGTTCTGGGTTTACTGAAAATACCCTCAAATTAGTATGAAAACTTTGTCCCTGACCAAAGATGAAAAGTCTTAATTTTACAATATCGATAGAACTATACAGTCAAAAAGACAGTATAAAAAACACTGTAAGACAAAGACAAGCAAGAATGCAGATGACTTGTTTAAATGTAGCCTTGAGCTTTGCAAATGAACACTATTCTGTATGTATATTCTGTGATACTTTGGCACGTATTCAAATATTCACACAAGCAGCACAGTCCAAACCACTTGACAACCATAGTCCAGTATTTTTAGTCACTGTTAAAACACAGTGGGTCAATTCAGCAACACCTTGAAATCATTACCTCACTATCAGCTTTGAACACCAACACCTCAACATTCCGTTTCACTTCCTGCATCTTCAAAGGAGTATCTTAGCCTACCACTTTTAACACAAAGCTTTCTACCCAACTCCTCACGCTCAGGGACAACACAACCTCCTTGCCCCAAAACAGACCATTAATAGAGTCATCAGGTTTGGACACTAAGATAAGATAGTGTTTGAAATCAAAACCACTTCCGCCGATAGGATCTGACATACCAGCAACTCCAGTTAAACCAAATGCATGTCTGCTTAAAACCCTCCAAAAGGCATTGACTGACACTGTAACAGATATGAAATGATCTTTTAAATCATTATTGTTAGCTTTTAACCTATAAAGCCCTATGCCTAACTCTGCACTCGGGTAACAACTGATGACCATTGTAGTTAACTTTGCATATGCCAATTGTTTTAATCAAAGATGAAAGTTCACTTCCTCTAACTCCAAGCAAGTTGTATCCACCTACACAGCATTGAGTAGTCTGAGGACATCACCCTTTGGAAAGCCTCAGGCTACAATGCATGGGCCCCACAATGACACAGGCACGGCAACTCAGGGCAAATACTGTCTAACACCCAGCTTTCTGGCAGCCAAGACGACCCAAAAAAAATGTATGAAGACAGATATGCACCTGCTCTTTACTATCAACTATTCTCACGATGCTTCCCAGCCTCTTGTTTGGAGGCTAATTAATCCATGTTCATACCCCACTGCCTGCTTAGGAACAGGACTTTGAAAAGACTTGGGAATGGGCCAGTTGGGACTGGGACCAGGCGTTCAGCACTGCAAAGCATGACACACAAGATCACGTACTGGAGAAAAAACTCTTCTGATAGACTCCTTGGACACAGGAGATTACCAGAAAACACAGGCTACCAAGGTCAAAATCAAACACAAGAAGACCCTCAGAGGGAAAGTGATCTAGCTGAAAGCCTGAGAGTTAAAACTGTGGAAGAAATGCCAGCCAGACAATATTTAAACCTCACAGCACATGTGCAATCAACATTGTCACCAGGTAACTGTTCTTTACCAAAGCTGGTTTTCTAACACTTAATGCATGCATTCATATTAATAGCTTTCATTTAATTCATGTGCATAGTTGTGTGCCTGTGCTTATTAGAGAAGTCTGAATAATGGTTCCGTTTTATGCAAGCTGCACAGGGGAAATGGTTTTTCCCCCTACCTTCTTTTTGTATGCTACATCAGCAACAAATGTCTTATACGGTCTTTCAATTTGAAGGAATGAAAAGGATACTTAAAAGACTGATTTATTGCAACACATATTTCAACACTTTCTCCCAAACCAACCAATCCACCCCAAACCACCAAAAGCCATCTGAACAAGTATGACTGAAATATTCAGTATTTTCTCTTGTCAAAGTGTAAGAATTTGGCAGGTAAAAGGAGGCTTCCCAACCCTGAATAACATTCATAGTGAAATAAGAGTTTTCCAGCACTCCAGACACAAAGATGACGGTCTATGTATTACAAGAAGAATGTCCTGGAGCACAGAGGCTGTTGAAGGTAAAAATCAGGATCTGCAGCAACACTACATGGACTCACACTTAGCATATCAGACACCACAAACCAAAATAATGGAAAACTATAGAAAAACTGTAATAGATTACATAATTTCACAAACATCACAGGCTATGCATAACATGAACCAGAAGAACAACCGCAGCACCACACTGAAGAAATTCTTCACAGAAGCTAAGAAGAAAACTGGTTTAAATCAATTGAAGCATATACTAAAGATGAGCACTAGTACAGAAGCAAGCATTGTGCCAAAAGCAGCAGTGTCACAAGGAATTAAGGAAAACCAGATAAAGCTGGAAGATTAAAATAACAAAGTTTACCCCTACCTAGGGGAACACGTATGCCAAGTACGTTGTTGTGTACCTTGGAAATGAAGATTCCCTGCCAGTGGTCTTCAGAGCCATTATGTTTTTTGTTAAAAATACATTAAGCTTTCAGTCTATTCAGCAATGCAGTTACACGGTGGGATGATGAAGCCAACAGCTGCGAGTTTCTCTGGGCAAGAATAACTGTAGTAAACAGTAAATACACTCAGTAACATGGAAAAGCCCCACTAAGCAGTACAGTAGCTCCTCTGCCTCAAATGCATTGACATTTACATTGGTCAGTGCAACCACACATATACCTGGTCCTTCCTAGAAGCAATATCTGCACTCTGAACATCCAGCAGACCTTTGTGGGACTTCCTAACATCTACAGTCCACGCTGAATGGTAACTCTTACTTGTCTGCTGGGTATTCAGAGCTCACAAAACAAATGCAGACAGTTCAGGTTCTGTCCTGGTACCCCCCCCAGGCAGAAGACTGGAGGCATCTCTGGACAAAATCAGATGCATGGCAGGTTTTACAGATCCTATCTCAGTTTTCAAGCACAGCCATCATTCCTCACACAGTACTAGAGACTTTGCCTAGGGATGCTTCCCTTTCCCCTCACAAAGGCCACTTTCATATCACATATTTTCACAGAACCATTGAATGGTTTGGGTTGGAAGGGACCTTAAAAATCATCTAGTCCCAACCCCCCCGCCACAGGCAGGGACACCTTCCACTAGACCAGGTTGCTCAAAGCCCCATCCAAACTGGCCTTGAACACTTCAAGGTTTGGGGCAGCCACCACTCTATTTCACTCCAAAGATTTTTCATTCCCTGAGATGTAGGGATGACTATATTTTGAGCTGCTTTCTTACAAGCCAGGGATTTCTGGCTGTACTTCATATACTTCATGTTTGGTTATGTTACATACAGTCTTTTACAATGAGAAGAAATCTGTTCCAAGCAACAACTACGGACAAACTACGGACCTGGCGATTACCTCATTGTGGGGAAGTATTTGATATGCATAAAGAACTGGAGGTAGCAAACAGAGCATAACGGGCTGAGTCGTGGTGGGGAGGCAACCCAAGTGATTCACTCCAGTAGAAAAGCTCTATGTACCTCAGACATAGCACAGACATCCCTCATCAGCTTGACACCAACATATAATCCATACCATAACCAGTTTCACATTTTAACCAAATACATGAGTATTAAAGAACACATATATATGCAAACCAATTTACTGTTACAAGCATTAGACAGGCTTTTAGAGGATGGAAAACAAATTGAAAACATGAAGACAATAAAGCCATAAGTTACCCTTTTTTCCTTTAATGCAAAAGTTCTGCTTGTCTACATGTCATGATTACTTGAAGCCTCTGTATATTTTCATAAATGTAAGCAGGAAAATTCATTTCTTTTGTACAACACTATGTCGTAACTAACAACCCTCTGGGTAATTCAATATAGACAAGCAATTTTTGGTAGGAACTGTGTAAATGCATGACAGAATTTCAAGCTAAAAAAGCAGTATCAGGCAGCGAAATACCTTATCTGCATTTTCAATACATGCATCCCTATTTTCCTCACTGCATCCTGCTGAAGTTCTTTATCTCCCTTATGCATACACCAAAATATATTATTATTGCCATACCAGTCATTTTGGAGTACTTTTTTTCAGCCAGGGCAAGTTGAACAATGTATTTTGTTATAAAGCAAACAACGTAAGATTAGTTTCTAAAAATGACTTCTCATGTAAGGCATTTAAAGTGAAGTGCACACGAACTGCCTGACAAAGCTCACTTCTGACCCAAACCCTGCTGTTTACATCCTGTTCACTTATCAGTGTAATGGCTGGCAGGGTTCCACCAGGAGATGTCATCCAACTGTAGCCATGGTGGTAGGAGAAGCACCGCTGAGGGCACACAGACACACACCAGTATCCATGGCCCACTGAGCCCAGAGCTCTTTTTGCCTTGCACCTACCCTCACTCACTGCACGTGTACGGTCTGGAGTAGGTACCCAAACTAGTTCAGCTACCAGAAGGAGCATAACAGTATGAATGGTAAACTCCTGATAGCCTAGTCTGCCTTAGTTTTCAGTTATCTTAGACATGCATAGTGAAGATACTGCCTCAAGCCATCACCATCTGCTTACATGGAAGCATGGAAGATTTACATGGATTCCAACAATATGAGGAAAAAGAAGTTCATTGGACCCAACTTATCACCAAGTCCTACAAGGGTATATACATAAATAACAAAAGGACAAAGATAACTGTCTGCTTTATAGATACACAGCAACATATGTGCTTGACATCAAATATACAGCTTATTGGTATAGGCTAACTTGCTCTGGGACTAGTTTCAGCAGACATGCACTGCAATAAATTACTACACTGTTAAACACTTCAAGCTGATGTTATCCAATACAGCTCATAAAGTGTAAGTTCTAAAAAAACTCCCAACTGGTACCACTGTGAGACCTGCATTTTGCTCTTAACAAAGGCTCTTCAGAATTCCGTTTCTAAATGAAATTCTATAAAACAGGCCAAGCATCAGAGCTTGCAGGAGATCTGAGCAGTTTGTGCTGGAAGGTATACCAAAACTAAGCTAAGTATAACAAAAAAAAAAGTTCCCTAAGTAGTAATTCTGTATGGATGTTTCTTAATTCAGCCTCCTGAATCCCAGCTACAGCACGCTCTACTAGAATTGCAAATAACAGGCTGGGGTGAACAAACATGCTTTGGTAAACAAGTGTTCTGGCACACAATGTTATGTAGGTGGGGTCTACCCAGAATGTCAAGAGTTCTTTCTCAAATTGTAGAGATGAGCAAGAATCCAAGCACTATATTTGCATTTTTCAAGCTATTTACTGGTATTCTATTCAAACTAAACTAAACAAGGGCATTGGTTTGGGGGGGTGGGGGGGTGGAGGGTGTATCCCGTCACAAAAGGCTCACAGCTGTTTTCCAAAGTATCAGCGTTTTAAAGGCAGCCTAAGATCTGCAGAACAGACCGGATTTGTGCTATTCTATTAATACTTCTAACAAACTGTTTATGTCAAAAGACATATGCACTCCACTATAGTAGTTATGCACCAACCTGGAGTAGAAAAAAAGGTAGCAACAATTAAAAAAAAAACCCAAAAAACTACCAAGCAAGAAGCTGTATCTCATAATCCAAAAAGGACAGAGATTTAAGCAAAATGTTGTAAGAGTTTATTATTTGCTGTCCTTACTTTGTTTGCTTGTTTATCTAGCCATTTCCTCCTGTTTGCCAGATGCCCAATCTATTCCCAACTCACAGAGAAGGTGTATTTCCATCTACCAACTACAGAGTCTGTTTTTTGTTGTCCAAGCACAAATACTCTCATTTGCAGTCCTGGGAGCTGTGGGTCAGTGTTTTCAGTGTGTATGTGGGTCTGAACTATTAAGTAAGTTCCAGCAATAGATTTATATGAAGATACATCAGCAATAAATTTATACAAAGATACAACCTGTCCTCTTATACCAGGTAAAACCAATATAGCACAGGATGTCCAAGAACAAGCAGGGTCAGAGGACAGACGATCAACTTTTGGACTCTACTAAACTAAATTTTTCTTTAACATATCTTTCTTTTTATTATATGGCAATCTAGCAGAAGCCAACTAATGGAATATTGGAAATCTGAGTACGAATCATAAGCAACAATTAAATAAATCCCTCTAATCTCAATATTAACTCAAGACTACTGTTCCATTAAGCAATTTTAAAAAGGAACACCGCAGTATTTAATCTTTCAGGTCAGCAGTTTTTTGATGTTAGTTATTATGGTGTTGGGTGATAAGGATCACAGGGAACAAGGAAAGATATTGTAGATTACAACATGGAACATGAATACTAAGTAGGAGAAGTTATCACAAAATTCTATTGTGCAGTCATTGTTCAAATTAGTAAATTGTTTCACGTGAAAATGTTCCTGCACACAAATCCAAGACACTGTTTTCCTCCTATAAAGCATGAGATCGAGAATAAGTCTTATTCCAACTACAGTTTTCTCCAACAATGCTGTACAAATTAAAGTAATTCTTGTAGATGACAGTGCAAATTTAAGCTTGCATAAGAACACAAAAGAGCAAAATGCCAGTTTTCTAATTACATGGCAATCTTTGTGTCAACCCAATTCATTAAATGTTTTTATAAATCTTCAAATTAAGCAAAGAAAAAAATTTTCTAGAAAGAAGATGAATTTTCTAAAGCCATGAGAACTCAGTAAGTCATACATCTCATGAACTGAAGCACTTGATAAATACGTTGTTACTGCATTGGTAGTAAAATACAGGAGCTGTGCAGAATCTATACAATGTTCAGGAAACGACCTATAGTCAACCTCTGGATGTGACTGCAACGGTGATGAGGATACCCAGACCAGAATACACACTACGCTAACGGATGCTAACAGGAGCAGTGTTGGAGGAGGATGTTCATACCTTCCATTCTTGGATTAACCGATGAAAATTTAACTTCAGTCTGATGCTGATACCATGCAAGCACTCAAAAATCTCTCCATGCCGCGCTAGCTCTGTTTCCCCTCAGGTTTGGGATGAGTCACTAGCAGGCTTGTACAGCAAATTGCTTCCGAGTCAAATACACCTTGGATTTATATAAGAAGTGTTGCGGTAACAGCCCTTCAAAATACCCACTTCAGAAATACTGCTTCATTATTCACCTTTATATAACTGCAGTTCTCCCAGGCCTACACTGCTCTTTCTTTTTTTCCCCCCCTTCTTTGCTTGCCACCAATTATCCTACCCGCATGCAGTGGTTAGCACAGCAGAACTGCAGGGAACGCCTGTGCTGCTGGCACCGTCACCCTCCCCTACAGTGCCTGGGGTGGTGAGCAGATGTCCAGCCAAGGGACCCTCACCACATACCTCTGTTAAAATAAAGGTGGGGTAATCATGGGTATTTTCATCCTTCACCCATCTGCCTCCGCTGATTGATTCAGAGGCATCTTCAAAATCAGAAAATATAAGCACTGTTTATTTTTCACTCTTATGAGAATAATGCCCATTTAAATGAGGAAGTACTGAGGACAAAAACATTTTTGTACATAATTCCTTTAAAGTCTGAGTAAGTAAGATGGCTGTTTATACTGCTGACTCCTGGCTCCAGCATTCCTACATACATAATTGCTGAATAAAGCTTTTCATATAAATTTTATTGCATTCATTGTGAACCTGCACAGTTGAAGTAGTACGATGTTTTAAAATCTGGTTTACGGGAAGGATGTCCCAAGTCACACAAGCCAGAGCAGCTTAGCACTTTTATGGGATAATGGTGACAGCAGAGTTTCTATCAACTAACAAAAAGGACCAGCAGATAAGGGGGACAAAAAGAGAACAAATAAAATATTAAGCTAACAGCAAAAAGAAAGACATTTTGGACATTTCACATAAATGCACACTTGAAAGCATTCATATGCCTACCACGGTGGGCAGGTATAAAGTCAAACTAGACCTGTGCGAATGCTAGAATTGTGGGAATATGAAAACAGGAAGATGGTGGGATTAGTTATTTAATTTACATGGGATTACATGAAGGGTTTTTTTTATTGCATGTCCAGAAAAGTTGAGAGTAGAGCCCACAACTTCCTGTAGTGTCTGGGGGAGGGGAGAGGAAAACAGGCAGAACTCCCGTTCCTTTACAACAAAAAAAACCCAACAAAAACAACCAAACAAAAAAATTATGTGGACATTTTCTTTTCTAAGGGGGGAAAAAAAAAAGCACACGGGGGGCAAATTTACTATGAAGGAAAGTAAATCAGATGCTAACAAAAAGTTATTTCAGAGAATACTTGTCAGTATCTTCTGAACACATAAATAATTGAATTTGTTAATTCACTTAAGTGTTAAGCAGTCACTTTACTGAAGAGCCTTAAAAAGACTGACTGCCCTGGTTAGTTCCATAGCATGCTGGCACAAAATGTATCATATATTTGGAGGGAAGTCAGATTAAAGAAAGAAACAAACAAAAACCCAGATATTGGCTAAGGAGAATAAATAAATAAAGCAAGGTCTGAATCCAAATAAATAGATTAATTTATAGCAGATAATAATACTAACACAGATAAAATACTAATAGATTAGTATTTTCTCTACCAGTAGCAACATTTTCATGGCCAAGATTATTCAGCTTCCAAAGAACAATAAAATTCAGGTCTGCTACACTGTAAAACATGAAAACAGCAATAAAAAAAGTGCCTGCAACAGACTCAAAGATTCAACCAAGGCACATGGGAAGTTTTTTCAGAACAAGGAAGAGATCTTGAGTCTTCCAAAATCCCAGTGCATCTTACTCATTATCCCACAGTGGAGGAAGACTACTTACAAAGGACAGCCTTTTTACTCATCTAGGAAAAAAAAAAGTCTACTTCTTACTTTCTTCTAAAAGCACCCACAGAATTCTCTAGTGCCACATAACACTGATTGCTCATCTGTGCAGAGCAACGACAGAACCCCCAGGTTACATACAAACGTTTGGAAGACCACTCGCCAACCCCAGCAAGATCGGAGCTCCCTAGGGGCACCTGAGTGCGTGTGTCAATATGCTCAGTGAATTAGTTTATTAGAACTAATCTCTAATTAGGTAGAGGATAAGTTATCATCAAAATCACAGTAATTCTTATTGGGCCGGAGATGTTAGTGCAAATGGGAGAAAAGGAGACAGAAGCCTACAAAAGCATTTTGTGATCAGGACAAACTGGCAAAGCCTTGCCTACTTAATTATTATATTAAACCCTAAACAGCGTTTTATTTTGGGTACCTCCATCAGCACAGACGTAAGTTTGCAGACAATTAAACACACTGCAAAGAGTAATAACAAATAGCAGGCAATGAAGAAAATACCTTCCCATTTTTTTATTGCATCATCTTTCTCATTTACCTTCGCTGGGAAGAAGTCTATCTACCATGCTGCATCCTGCCTCACCACTTCCCCACTGTCTGTAACCTGGCCTCACAAGAGGAAACCCACAGGATTTCAGCCCTCAAGAGGTGCAGCTCTTCATTCGCAACTGCTCTTTTCTTGTTCTCTGTACACTTGAATGCCACTGTCAACCACTCTGTTCAGGATCATTTTCACGCCGTAGCTGTGACTCGTCTTATCTCACCAGCTAGGAATAAAAAACAGAGAGCATGGCTCTTTGGAAAAGAGGTCATCTTTATTAATTTTGTGCAAGACATCTAGCGTAATGTGGACCTGATGCACCTTCAAGTGCCTAGTGGCTGCCAATGACCAAGACAGCTACATAAATTTATACATACAGATAATGTATTGCACACTCCCCTCTTACCATGCTCAATGGACTACATAGTAATCCTTCAAAGTTTCTAGATCTTTCTATTCCTGGCTCTTAACACTGTGGTCAGGATGGCCAGATCCCTTTCTTTTGAAAAGGTGGCAGCACATATCTTTAATTCAAAGGAAACACTGCATGGACTGGCTTCTCGTAGCAGGGTGGGAGCACTCTTTCTGCCTTTTTCACCCACCCTGTATTTGAAAAAAGTCAACAATAAGCTTTTAGCATCATTGGTGTCACCAAGGGTGAATGCGCAAATGCATTTACAGTTAACTGCTGAGGTCACTCAGGGCACAAGCAGTGGAAATAAATCCACGGTCAGAAGAGTTTGGGTCCAGCATCTGACCTTTGTACAGTATCAACAACTTGTGGAATGAAATCTGGACCCACCACAGATGGGCTCAGGTTACAGACCAGGAAAAGAGATGGGGTTAGACTAGGTGATCTTTAAGGTCCCTTCCAAACCAAACCATCCTGTGATTCTGCAAATTTGAAAGCACACCCTCTCTTTATTTTTTAAATTGGTATTTCCCAGTATGGTAGATCCACTGGCACTATACGAAATGACAACGTGTGGTAGGCAGTTGGCAGAGCCTGAGGAGTTGCAAGAACAAGACAGTTGCCCTAACAGGGCTAATCAGTTTAAACAACAAAGCCATTAAAAATATCTAGCAGCACCAAGGTTATTTGCTTGGTATCTCAAAACTACATCTCAAACAGCTAGCAACTTGGAAATAAAATAGAAAAGCCTGAAATAGGAATCTTAACAACACATGGTATCTTGATAGCCACATGGTATACAGAGCAAAGGCCCATGAATTAACATGAAATTTTATTGTTGTTTAGACTCACACTTCTTTTATTTCAAAATTAGCAATTTTTTAATTAAATATTTAAGAAAATATAGAAGGCAGCAGATTCATTAGGTTTGTTTCTAGACAAATGGAGAGCAACTAGTTCAGAAGACAAATTGATTAAACCTCATGAAATGCGAGGAGAAGGAGCTCATAAATATAACAAACGTGAACACACCCAGGTAGAAAGGAGACCTCACAAGAGATACTACTAAGAGGAGAGACAAGAAAGCAGCGGCAGTTCCTCCAAGAAACAATACAACAGGTTAATGTGTGGTTGTGCCCTGTAAAAATAACCAGCAGAAGTTGTAGCACAAGATTTATTTGTCAAGACAGACACAGACTATGAAAACACAGTCAAATTGCTAGCAGTAACTATAACATCTACATAAGTACATAGGTTTGAGAATCAGCATGGTTATGATAGAATTATAATGCAAATAAAACTGGCTAGCAACAAACAAAATCACTATTATCAATATGTTTATAACTAAAGAGCAAGAAAACCGTTGCTGCCCTAGTCAACACAGAAAAACTAATGAGAGATGACATCCAGAAGGCTACCATGTTTAGGACATCAGTCTTCACCAAAAGGGTCAAACACAAGCAGTGACTAGCATAAATAATAGCAATAACAGGTAATATTTCAGGAGGAAGGGGAGAGAGAGAGAGAGAGAGAGAGAGAGAGAGAATGTGAATGAGAGTGTGTGTATGCAGGCACAATAGGGAAAACAGAACAAGTAAGCAAAACAAAGCAACAAAACCCAGGTAAGAATATTAGAGACCAAATGAGTCAGTTTAACTTCAAATTCCTGGGGAAAACAATCCAGAACAAATTAATTAGTAGCATTTGGAAGATAATCTTAAGTAGTAGCCAAAAGAGATTCACTAAATCACATTGCTAACTTCCTTTGACAGGGCTTCCAGTCAGGTAGGAGAGAAACTACAGATGTCACATCTTTCCTTTAGTAGTGCGTTGAAACTGCCTTGAGATATTTTAACAATCAGCTACAGATGCAAGAAGAATAAATACTAGTTCAGGATGTGTGAAACAAAGGTTAAATATATCATCGTCAGGACAGAGTAGTGATCTGGAAGGACGGAGCGAAATGTAGCAGGTTATGTACATGGTACTTGCCACAGGCAGGAAACATCAAATACAGAAATACAGAATGGGAAACAAGGCAGCGGGCTACAGCAGGTCACGAGACATCATACCGTTGTAAGAAAGACAGAGATTGCTATGAGATATAGGAGTGCAAAGCCTGAGCATTATCTGCTGAACTCAAAAAAATCCTTCTACTTCACTCTGGTCATGTCTGAACACCTAGGAAAGATGTGGACTCACCAACGAGGGTCTAGGGAACAGGAATGAGAATGCGAAGTAGTCTACAAAAGGGGACTTATGGGGAGGTGGGATGGACAAGCTAGTTGTTAGTATGGGGGTGGAGGGAAGCACTGAAGGGACAGCTGTTATATTGGAAGACTACTACAAAGACAAGGGAATTGTCTCCTCAGTCCGCTATGGATAGGACAAGTCCTAATGAGCTTAACATGAGCACAGGACAGGGTCAGGTTAAACACTGGAGGAGGGAAGACAAGAACATTAAGAAAGTAATGGAAGGGTAGTGAAGCCCTGGAAGAGATTCCATCAGGAAGGAGCTTTAAAAACAGCCAAGGCAAACATTTCTTCATAAAAGATTGCACCCTTGGGGCAAAGACAGTAAGTGACCTCCTGAGACTGAGACCTTATGGCTGGGAGCAATGTTCTAGGAAAGAGACGGTGGCGAACAAGAAGTGAGGGGAAGGAAAAGTGGTTTGATAGCACAGAGAGAAGAAGCACTGAGGGAAGCCAAGTGACAGGCAGGAAATTGAGGAAAAGAAAGATGAAAAATGAGACTGCCATTTCCAGGGAGAGTTATTTCAGCGATGTGTTAAGACTTCCATGAGCAACTACTTACACAGTTGTACCCGAAGTCAAGAGAAAAGGCAGGCTCTGGGTGCTTGCATCTGTCCTTGCTGTGGTTTTTGTTCCCACGTGTACCTTAGCAAGTAACACAGTGCAAGAAAAGCAACCCACAGAGAGGAAAACAGTTGGTGTTGAGGATGTAGCATCCACACTACCCATGTCGGCGTGGCAGGATTTGTATGTTTTGCTTGAAGGCAACTCTAGCCTGGTCCTGTGGGCAGGATACCTGTTTGTGGTCGGTAGGTGTTAAACACACTCCAGCAGAACATCTCCCATTCTGACTTCATTCATCAGAAAGGAATCCACCTCATGTTCTCCAAGATCACCAGGCAAATCGAACCAAAGTGTGGTGAAGGCTGTACTTCAAATACAGACGCACCCTAAGCCAAACCGGAGGGATCCAGGGACCAACAGTGGCATCCATATGGCAGAGAGCAAAGCAGGACAGGTCAGCTGCAGCAGACCAGCACCGCTTGCCTCAGCTGTTAGACAGATCTAAGTACTTTGCAGCAACAAGCATGATGGGAGTGACAGTGCTAAATATCTAGGCACCAGGCACTGACTGTTTCAAGACAGCATATTGACCATTTTAACTGATACCTGATGTGACATACGGGCGCCTCTGGTAGGTATGTAAATACACTGTAACAAACCATCACAATGTTTTCATTGAACAACTGTATTTGCTTTAAAATAACACTGCTAATAATCTGTTTCCAAAGTTTCTTTCTTTCTTCTCTTTAAATGAGGACCTCTGTCTTGGGACTTTCTGACTCACAAATTAAAACAGAAGAACCAAAACCAAAGGCCAAGCACCCAAGCCATCAATCCTTTACAGTTACTGAGTCATAAGAGTAGTAACCAAGACAAAGAACAATCCGGTTTCTCGCTACCAGTTCCTCATTTCTTGTCAACATACTTTTCTTTCACTGATGCAACTTTCTTTTCCTAAAGAAGAGTTAAAATGTGTATGTCTGTGTGTGTATGCCTGTTTAGATTCTGAGCTGCAAGGCCATCCTCTGTTCCCTATGAGGCCCTTGCTGTGCAGCTTCTGAAATATTTGGCACCTTCAGACTCCTTGTCAAGGACTGTTTTGTTTCTTACTCTGTGCACATCACACATCCAGCTTGGTTCCCTGAATAATTATCTGGGCTTTGACTGGGTGGTTGATGACAACATTTATTTCAGGTCACTTCAAGTGATACTCCTATGTAAAACAGCAAACTGAGTTTTGCACATGTTGACAAGTTTACTGTTTCATTTCTGAGTAAAACCCTGTAAGTGTTATGGGATTCCTCCTTCTACTTCCGTTTTAATTCTTTATAAACACATACACATGAAACATGGGAAAAAAAACACGAACAACCTCAACTAATATCAACAAATACAACTAAAATGTTTGCACAGAAATTCTAGATACCTTTTAATACAGGAGAGAAGCTACTGAATTCTGGTTTTATTCCCAGATAATTAAACAAGGGGGAAAATGGCTGAGGGCATCAAACATAAGAATATCTTAACTGAGGATCCTAGCCAGCAGAGTTGTTTGCAAGGCAGGCATTATTTACATATTCTGGTGAAGTACTCCACAAGTACAACATTCTAAGGCAGTTACAAATTTCTAGTAGCCTCTGTCAATTCACATAAAACATGCTTTAACACCCAGATGCTGTGACCAAACCCAAATTAATCATAAATTCGAAACTCCTCTGAATTGGTGAGGTTAAGTCAAGCTTTGAGTTTAAATTTACATGCCTTGGATGTGTAAATTAACATCCAAGCAGGAAAACTTACTTTTAATTGGCTTGGACAGTATATAAACTCTTTCTTTTTCAGTCTGCCTTCTGATTTTAATTGGGTAGAAAACTACTGTAAATATTTTCTTCTTTCTCACTCCTTCTTACCAAGTTTTTTTATAAACAAGTGAGGTATTGTTTAGCTGCTATGTAGTACATCCCACAGGGCCCAAACCAAAACAAGAGAAAAAGTATGTGTTCAGACTACTACAGAGCAGTCGGGTTTTTACATATTTTTTGATCACACGCTGTAGAACAACTTGCGTACCTCCAAACAAATTGGTCAGTGCAACTTATAGCATCTTTTTAGCTTTGCTTTCATTGTCTGTGTAAGGAGAGAAAAGCAGGCTTGGAAACTTTGGCAAATGAACCTAAACAGATTTGCTCAGCGGTCTCCGAGTCTCTGGTCAACAGTTCTGGGCTGTTCAAAGCCCAAGTACAAGTGCATCACTGTTCCCTCATTTAAATGTAGAATAATTCTAGGATTCATGGCAATGCCAGCTTAAAGTCAGCTCTAAAGAAACCCTTTGTTTTCAAATAAATCAGTGCCTGGTTTTAGATAATTCTATAAAGAATCCTATTCATCCACCACATAACGTTATTAGTTAAGATGAAAAGAGCACCAAAGAGGCAGCCAACCTCCAAAAAAATCTGAAGAAAAGTGAAATTAAACCAATCTATCTGGCATATGCCTTTAGAGTTACATATAATGTGTGTGGACCCATACACAAGATGCATACACAAGATGCAAAACCCCACTGGAAACAGCAGAGTTTGTAATTGATACAAAAACTTTACACCAAGACAGCTGAAACTTCTGGAGCACATGGCCACACTCTCTCACCACAGCAATGTAACTGCTCTGGTTTTTGGCACTGCTGCAAATATCACAATGATTTTCAAGGGACATCACCAAGGGACAGTTTTGGGGTCCCCTGACAGAGAAACCCCATAAGTTTTCAATCAGGGCTCTGAAAACAGGAGGATGGCAGGAAAGAGTTGTTAGACCCAACAATTCCAAAGACAACAGATACTCTTTTACCAAGGGCTAATTTGGGAGGGAGAAATTCAAATGCTGTTTAACTATTTCCATGCTAGTCTGAAAAACCAGAGCAATTGATCAAGCTACATTATTTATTTACAAGAAATTTACCATGAGTACTAGCAGATTAGACCAACACCACTGGATTCATTACTTAAATGAAATAGGAAGGCCTAGTATTTGAAAAAAAAAAAATCAGGAGGCAAATTGCATTCTAGGCTATCAACATCTACTATGGCTCTTGACAACCCCCTTCTGTTTCACTTCTTACCTCTCATAAAATATTGGTATGTACTCTTTAATGCTACATGCTCTTTTTACTTGCCTTTTATGAAAACATAGCATATATTTTTTTTGCCTCTTTTTTCCCCCCTGTACCATTCTGTGCATCAAGATGCACCATTACCATTGCAGCAAGGAAGCAGAAGTCTCCTAGTTCTTTCATGCACTTGTCTCCAGGCATTTGACAGCCTGGGTACTTTGCCAGGTAGGGTTTTTTTCTGAACTGTTCTAAATTTTCTCTGTTTTGTAGTTTTTGGGAGCATTCCAAACTCACAGACTTAATGCATCTTGCTTTTGCAAGGTATGGTTAAATCCCATCCAAAGGGAGGACAAAAGTTATTTTTTCTTTAATTACCTCCTGTCTCTCTTCCATATTCTTCCTAACATTGAAGCAAACCACATATCATAAACTGGAAATTCCCCAGTGTTTATGTAAAAGCATTCATTTTCTGAATGCTCAGTCCTTACTTATTTACTAAACTTAGTATAAAATATAATTTAGGGCTTAATAGTGATCCCTGCTCATAAATACCTAACACTAAGATGCCAAAAAAAAAAAAAAAAAAAAAGTCCACACCTAAACTAAATACACAGAAGTTCTGTCAAGAGTCCTGCATACTGAGTACATTTGAATTAAAATACATCCTGCACTTAAGCAGGAACTACACAGGGCATGGAAGAGGCCAGAAGACAGATGGTCGAGGGCTGCAGCACACGTGCTCTAAATGAGCTGGAGGCAACTGGATTTGCTCAGCCCTGAGAAGAGAAGGCTTCAGGGGCACCTAACAGCAGCCTCCCAATGTCTTTGAGAAGGTTACCAAGACAGAGACAGTCTCTTTGCTGCATTGCATTGCATAAGAAATCACTATGAGGATAACTGACCACTATGACAGGTTGCCCAGAGGGGCCACAGAGCCTCAGTCTTTGGAGGTTTTCAAAACCCTGCTAGACAAAGCCCTGAGCAACCCTGTCTGAACTCAGGCTTAACCCTGTTTCGAGCAGGAGGCCACACTTGACACCTCTCAATGTTCCTTCTGACTGGAATAACTTCATGATTTGAGACGTTTGGCCCTAAGCAGCACTTACCCCTTCAGCGTATCTTCCCAGCTGAATCCAGAAATGTCACTGTAACAAAGTGTATACGCAACACCACAGGACAATAATCCTCACAATTCCCCCAAACACTTGCAATTTCTCATTAAAATATCAATTTGAGCAAAGATTAATGATGCAAAACCCTGAAATAGCTATCAAGATAGTTTCTGAAAAATAAGAACTGCCTTTCCAGCCAGTGCCTTGTTTTAACAGCAAACAGAAAAGTCACAAGATCTCAAAAATTGGCAGACAGTTTGCATTTATTTAGATACCAGATTTCGCACCCTGTATTATATTGATAAATATGAATACTTGGGAGTGACTCCAATTCCACATTGCTCAATAAACACTCAAATATAAGGTATAACTCCATGGGGCGCTGCAAATCCATTCTGATGCACCTGCTATATTAGCAATATTGGGTGCAGAATCAGAGGCAAAGCCTTCCCTGGCCTGATGATTTTTGCAACTAACAATACAGTGAAAACATTTTAAATATTTTTATTTCATCAGTTATTTCACAACAGTGAGCAAGAGATGGAGAAGTACCGTTGAAGGAAAACTGATGACAAGAACTAGAAGAGATGGCAGCAGCAAAGCAGCATGCTGGTGCCTCACGAGCAGACGGAAATGTGTCGGTCTTCCTTCCCAGCAGAGGCAAAGGATCAGAAGCTGGTACCCCTTTGGTTTACTCCAAGAGAAACGTAACGGTCTGTCAAGTTATGCAACTTCTGCAATGGCAGTATTTTGCAATAGTATTTGGCAAGGCACTTAACACTAGCAGCTTGCGAGTCGCCCTCGGAGTTTCAAACAAGACTGCCAAGAAATAAGATGTGGTATCTTTTTGAATAAAGGAGCTCTGAAATAAATTTAGACACCAGTCTCAGTTATCCACACTCCCCCCCAGCCAGGTGCTTTCCTGCCCTAAAGCCAAGAAACACTGAAGTTGCAAAGCAGAGCATTTCAAATATGAAGGGATAAGGAATTTCCCTCTTGTAGTCAGATGATACTTGCAGGGTGTCTGAGAGTCCCAAGTGAAAACATCACATGAAGATAAAACTTTACTTCTTCATTTGCTAAAGGCTAGAGAGGAAGTCTCTCAGCACAGAATTGCGTGAGGGAATGGAGTTACAGGTCAGGTCACAGACACCCAAATCTGTGGTACAGATCAGTTACAATGACATGTAAAAAACTGCGTAACACAAAACTGCCAGGTGGCTCACACCGATCGCTGCACAGATACACCACGAGAGAGGAGTCCCAGGATGGAGAATCCTGCACTGGAAACGGGTCTTTCTGGTAGGAAACACTGGACACTCTCCCCACTTCAGTCTCAGAGATTAAACTCTTAAACCAGGACTACAGACAGCTGTCACACCCACTCCAGATCTCAGAGCCCATTCTTCTCCTGGGCTCAGTTTTCTCCTAGAGCCCCTAACCAAGTGTTGCTCCTCTCCTGAAACATGGAGGATGCCACGGAAACTCTTACCTCTGATAACAGTCTCAGCAGAAGCAACCAAGCACTAGATCCCAGCTGTCCTCCCAGGGGAACACACAAAGCGCTGGAACAGAGTTAGTTTATCATACCCCCTCGTGTCAGCCTCCGGCAACGTGCTACATCTTCTACTGGGTGTCCCAGGTTAAAGCACAAGGGGAGAAGCCCACCCTTCTACTCACTTACTTCAGCCTATGCTACAGCTGCTGGGGGGAGGGGAGGGGGGGGAAGATGTGAGCTTGAACCCCTTGGGCACAGGGACCAGAGGCCAGGTTTCAACTACTAGAACACAGTTTACTCTTTAGACAAGTCCCACCACCTCCAGCTCTCAGGAGAAGGTGAGCACTGGCTCCTCTTCTGGCAATGTTTTAAAAAGAAAGCCTATACAACTGCATTTTGAGACACAACCAATCC
The DNA here is from genome assembly GCF_963210335.1 of Falco punctatus. Lineage (NCBI taxonomy): Eukaryota > Metazoa > Chordata > Aves > Falconiformes > Falconidae > Falco > Falco punctatus. Next base: position 43,186,293 of record NC_137582.1, read on the forward strand.
TATCAGCATGTGTGTTTACAGTGTGCCTGCCAGGTGTCCTAGTTTCTTCATCACCGTGATGATAAAAAAAAAAAAAAAAAAAAAAAAAAAAAGGAGGGCTTTGATGCTCAACTACAGCAGCTCTAGATAAGGTGCTTAAGAACTTTCTGCTTAAAGAGAGAGATCCAATACATTTAAGACGTTTTCAGAGTCAGAGAGAGACACTGTGTTAGGTGGTTTGGAGAAGTTGTGGGGATAAATTCGGTTTGAGAATTAGAAATGCAAGCATGAACCTGATTAACACATTTTAAAATGTTCTCACAGCACGCTGAAGCCCTTCAGTTCTACTTTGGAAAGTGTGTTTGCTTTGCAGGTTATTTTAGCATATGGATACTACTTAAACTAGAACAAAATGAATCCTTCAATATAAACACACAAAGTGCTAACTTCAAATAAAAACAACATATTGCTTTACTGCAGCTCAGTCCATATAAATACATAGATTACTTATGCTAGTTTCTAGTTCCTTGGCCTACAGGGGAAAAAAAAATTCATAGCAGTATAAGAACTCTATGACTTAGGAATGTCCAAAAATGAAGTCACAAAACACCCAATGGTGACTTTACTTTTGGGAAGTGCCCACTCCTTAAAAATAACATTTTTCTAAATGACAAATTAGACAGCCAAAAATAAATATTCATTTACAACTACAAATATATGTAATCTGATCTCAATTTACATGCAGAAATACAAGGCATTTGTGTATAAAATGGCTTGTAGCTGCAGGGACAAAATGCCCTAGTATTTGTATGCAAATTATAAAACTGAAACCATCTGGAAAATGATCTGGGATATAGGCAGGATAACCCAGGAGAGAGCTGATGTGTAGATGCGGCTGAAGGATCACAGCTTATTAGAAGCTTATCCTGTATGGATGGGATGGAAAATAAGATTTGACATACCCTCTTACACAGTGATGATTAACAAGAAACTGCAATTAACACACATGGCATTATAAGATGACAGATGATTTCCATCATAAATCCTAGATCCCAGGGGAGACAAGAGTTGTTTTGCATCTATTTTTATCTGTTAATACTTGGGGCATTTTATTTAATATACTTTTTTTTTTGGTTCTCAGCATACCCTATTCAAATATCTTGTTGCTGGGTCAAGTCAGCTTTGGAAGCTTGCAGCTACACCAGCTAGCTAGGCTGAAACAATTCTGCATATTAAAAAGCCGCAATCACTATTTTAAACACATGCCATTACAGTCAAATTATACACCTACTTGCAGATTGACTTTAAACAAGTAAAAAAATGAACAGAGTAGTAATTTTAAAGTGCCCACATCTCAACACTTGAACTACCAGCTCCCTGCAATACATTATTTTATAAGCAGAGTGGGCTAGGAACTGCCCAACTAATGTCCCCTGCAGGTCCTTTGAAGACCTCTGTTCAATGAGACGCGAACATCCAGCTTTGTCAGGCTTCTTAGAAAGAAATATGTCCTTAGAGAATGAAAATGCAGACAGCAACAGTAAAAAGCAACAACTCTTTATCAGTTGTTGATTATCAGAAGGAAGATCCCCTCAGAACAACAAAACCAATGAATTACAAGTCTTGCAGTAGTCTGAATGCATCCCATGTATACACCAGTCCACATAACTCTCCTTCCCCTCAGGAAATGTTTAATCCTCCTTCAAGGTAACAATAGAAATTGAATTCATCAGATTAGCATGAAAGAAATTAAATGCAAGGGCTGTCAGCATCTATTTTGAGTGTCCAATATAAACGTCAGTGCTGTTTCAATGCTCTGAGCACATAACAAAGAGGCTTGTAGCACTTTAACTAGAGAGAAATACAGAGATCACTAACTGGTTTTTGCTGCCAACTAGTGAGTATTCCTGCTCTTCATACACTCCCAAAAACTAAGGGAAAGAGCTGGCAGAATTCAGACAAAAAAAACAGCTCTGCGGGAGCACCTAAGTCTCTGCAAGGAGTGCTGACCAATACTCATGAAAGAACTGAGCCAAAACCATCCTGCAAATACAAAGTCACGCAGGTGAATGTTGCTGGATACTTTTTCAAGCTCCACTAGCTCTCCCCCTAACACAAATCCTCCAAGTCTGCGTCAGAATTTTACCTTCCCTGTAAAAGATCTGGGCAGGAAGTACAGGTACTTTGCAACTCCATCTGCACAAGAGGGGAAAATATTTTAATTTTCTCCCTGCCTCCAACCTTCTCTCGTATTGAAGGTGTTAAAAGGGGTGAAAAGGCAATTCCAGCTGTTGCCTCTCGGGCACAGAGACCACTAGAAAGAGACACTGCAGACCTGAACTGTGAGAACTGCTTTTCCTCTGTGAAGCACAAAGCAAAGTGAACCAGGGTCTCCCCATCCTCCTGGAGCACGGGAAAGGGCTCTCTGGAAAAGGGCTCTTCCAACCACTCTAAATGCAAGCGTTAAGCCATACCTTACCTCTTAAACGTCTGCTTCCAGCTTAGCCTCCATCACCATCTACACGGAATTAAGCAGTAGAACTGAAATGGAGTTTGGTGGCGTGTGTAGCTGCAACCCAGAAACCAAACCCTTCCACACCCGGCCAGCCATGCAAAATAAAGCGTAATATGTGAAACTGCACATACACACAGTAACGCATAAAAACATTAGGGCAAAAGTACTAGCAGGAGCAAATAACACCGCTGGAGAAGGGTGGGGGGAAAAAAAGAGACGCAAGAGGAGAATGTGAAATCAGGAATGATTTTGCAACTTCTTTGCAAATACAGTATCTAAAACTATACCAGCTGGGGCGGGGGGGGAGCCGAAGTTTGTCCATGTTTGTTTGTTTGTTTATCCCTCTGCCCGCCCTTTGCCCCCAGCCCGTACGTAGCTCCCCGCCGCTGCAGCCGCACGCCCACGCCGATCGGCTTCGCCCTGCGCGAGCAGCCGCAGCCCCCCCGCAGCAGGCGCGGGGCCCCGCTGCGCCCCCCGGGCACGGCGCGGAGCGGTGCCGCGCCACACGCATTTTCGGGCTGCAACAGCGGAGCGGCGAGACGGCCCCGCGCCCCCCGGCCGCTCCGGACGGCCCCTGTTTAAAACGCCCGACTGTCCGCCGGCTGCAGGCGGCCACCGAGACAGCCGGACTCCCCCAGACCCCCCCGTACCTGCGTCCCGCCGGCCGGGGGTGTCCGTCTGTCCGTCCGTCCGCCCGCCCGCCCGAGCGGGCACTGCCTCCCCGCCGCGTCCGCCGCGCTCCGCCCGCCGCGGCCCGGGGCTGGCGGGCTCCCCCCACGCGCCGGGGGGACGAGGCGGCCACGCGTGACCGCCGCCCCCCGCCGCCGGCGCAGGTGAGGCCTCCCCCGCTGCCGCCCGCGCCTCCCCCGCCGCCGGCCCGCGCCCACCAGCGCCCCCCTGGGCGGCGGCGAACGGCGCCCGCCGCGGGGTCAGGCGGGGACTGGGGCCGGCGCCCGGCCCGGCCCCCAGCGGCCTGACGGCGGCCCGGCCCCGGCCCGCTCCCGCGGCGCGCTCCGGGGCTGCAGCCGCCCGAGGCACGGGCACGGGCAGAGCACCGCCGGCTGCCGGCGAACGCTGGGAACCGGGATTCGAGGCCGGGAGCACCGGGGCCTCCGGTGAGGCCGGGGGCCAGGCGGGCTCCCCCACGCCGGGCACCACCGGGCAGCACGTGCTGCGCCGGGGGGTCCCGCGCCATGGCGCGGAAAGTCAAGGGGAACTTTGGGTCCAGCGTTGCCGTCATCTGGCCAGCACAACGGATTGATGGGGCTGGGCAGAGGAAAGACGCGTCCGAGGCATCAGCAAGGGCGTGGGAGCACCCTCCCTGTCTGTCTGCTGGGCGTGCTTCTGCCTTGTTCCTTCGGTAGCTCCTTGCTCGCAGCAGGATGTGGTAAAAATAGCCACCGGTTTGTCTCAAGCAACACTTGTTTTCTCTTTTTTGGCTGCTGCTTCCGTGCCTCCTGCTGCGCTTTCTTCTCCACGCATCACCGCAGGATGCGGTGCAGAAAAGCCCAGCCTGCCCCCAGTTTGCACAGTCCTGCCTCAAAACCCTTCTGCGTGTCAGATCTCTGGTTGCAAGCCTCAGCTGGCTGAGGCTCCCACACGGCACACCTAAGAAGGTGGCACCAGCCTGGAGGCTTCACAAAACAAGGAAAACTTCAGGAAGGCCTTGGAGAGGGGATGTGAGACAAGGGAAGTTGCTGCAAGCACAGACAGGGCACAGGTGACATTAGTGAGTGGCAGAAAGAGGATGGCAAGAGGCTACTGAGAGGCAATAGCTCTTGCATCCTGAGATGCAAGAAAGGAAACGGAGACTATAGCATGGGCAAAAGTACAGCCTAGACAAAGAGCTCAATCTGATGGTCTGGTATAGTTAATCTGGTGCTCTAGTTTATCTTAAAAGATCGATAGCAACATTACAGTGTCCGTTCAGCACAGCTTGGATAGTTCCTTCCTTCCACACTTCTAATTAAGCAAAGTGGTGAGACAAAAAGATACAGCTAAAAGCCACGTCTAAAGACAGGAATAAGCAGTTCTTGCCAAGATGGTATGATTTAATGTAGGCTTACTCTTATACTCTCTTCATGTACAGATTTTGCTAACACATTTTTAGTGGGAATGCTGGTTTAGCCCATTGTTATGCCCAGTCGTTTGACTGCACCAATAATTCACTTCTGGTCTCGGTCTTTTCTTTAGCCTGCCACCACTTGCTGGAACTCTATGATCAAGCTGCTGCAACAATTGGCTGTTGTGTCAAACACTTCTCTTTCTGACTGTCAGCACCTTTAAAACTGTGCTGATGGTCCAAAATACAAACTTGGAAAATTGCCAGATTATTTAGATAATTTATCTAGAAAGCTGAAGTACATTTAAACGTCATGGGAACTACTGACCTGTCAGCCTTACCTCTGTGCTGGGGAAGATCTTGGAACAGATCCTCTTAGAAGCTATGCTAAGGCACATGGAGGACAGGGAGGTGATTCGAGACAGCCAGCATGGCTTCACCAAGGACAAGTCCTGCCTGACCAACCTAGTGGCCTTCTATGATGAAGTGACTACATCACTGGACAAGGGAAGAGCTACGGATGTTGTCTACCTGGACTTCTGTCTGTAGGGCCTTTGACATGGTCCCCCACAATAACCTTCTCTTTAAATTGGAGAAATATGGATTTGATAGGTAGACTGTTTAGTGGATGAGGAACTGGTTGGATGGTCACATTCAGAGAGCAGTCATCAACAGGTATCAGTGACAAGTGGTGTCCCACAGGGTTCTGTACTGGGACCAGGGCTGTTTAATATTTTCATTAATGACATAGACAGCAGCATTGAATGCAGCCTCAGCAAGTTTGCAGACAGCACCAAGCTGAGTGCTGCAGCTGATGCACCTGGGGGATGAGATGCCATCCAGAAAGACCTGGACAAACTTAAGAAGTGGGCCCACGTGAACTGCATGAGATTCAACAAAGCCAAGTGCAAGATCCTGCACCTGGGTCAGGGCAAACCCCGGTATCAAGAGGCTGGGGGATGCAGGGATTGAAAGCAGCCCTGCAGAGAGTGACTTGGGAATCCGGGTGGATGAAAACCTGGGCATGAGCACTCAATGTGCTCTCACAGCCCAGAAAGCCAACTGTATCCAGGGCTGCATCAAACAAAGCATGGCCAGTAGTTGAGGGAAGTGATTCTGCTGTTGTGTCAACACAGCTGCTCCGCTCTGGTGAGACCCCCACCTGGAATACAACATCCAGCTCTGGGGTCCTCAGCACAGGAAGATATGGGCCTGTTGGAGTGGGTCCAAAGGAGGGCCACAAAAATGATCAGAGCAATGGAATACCTTTCCTACGAGGAAAGGCTGAGACAGCTGGGGTTGTTCAGCCTGAGGAAGAGGAGGGTCCAGGGACATCCCAGTGCAGCCTTTCAGTACTTAAAGGGGGCTTATAAGAAAGACGGGGACAAACCTTTTAGCAGGGGCTGTTGCAATAGGACAAGGGGTAATGGTTTTAAACTAAAAGAAGGTAGATTCAGACTAGATATAAGGAAGAAATTTTTTACAGTGAGGGTAATGAAACACTGGAACAGGTTGTCCAGAGAGGTGGTAGATGTCCCATCCCTGGAAACATTCAAGGTCACGTTGGATCTAGCTGAAGATGCCCCTGCTCATTGCAGGGGGAGTTGGACTAGATGACTTAATTAAAGGTCCCTTCCAAACCATTCTATGATTCTATGATCATCATAACCTTCTGTTTCTTATAAGTCTTGCATACACTTAACGTTACATCCATGTGGGTGTCCTTGATCCATCTTCCATGTGTAACAGTTTAGAATAGTCAGACAGAAAACTATTTTTAGGACACCTTCCAAATGACAAATCTCCAGACAAAAAGATTATGCAGTTTGACCCATTCAAGAGATCCACCCCTGTTAATACAGAAGTAATGCTGAAAAAATGGCAAGAGAGATTCTTGCCATATTAGGTACTTGGGGAAAAAGTGTTTGATTAACAACCAAACCATTCCTGTAAGGCCTAGATTTTCAGGAATTAATTTTTCACTATTAGACCACTATTTCTGCATTCAATTAAATTGGTAGAGACAAGACTGAATAATAGATTTATCCACTCTCTCCTGTCCCTTCTCTCCCAAAGAACCTGAATGAGAAAAATGTCTTGGAAGATTTTATCTTGCATAAGGACAAAACTGACAACAAAACAAAAAATCTTTTTCCCCTCCCCAAAAAGGAAAGAGCTGTTCAACCCCAGAGTAGCTTATAACCTGATGTATCACAACAACATTCTTGTACTTATTAAATACTGGATAAAGTACCTAGTTTTGTAGGTGGTCATCCCATAGGGGTGTCAGGATTTCTACTTCCAAAGCTCTAACAAGATATTCTCGTATTGTTTGTTTCTTGTCTGAAATCAATAACTGTAAAAAGCATCCATTTGAAGTGTAACCCACCTCAGTTATCTAATAAGTAATTAGATACATAAGTAATATGCAACTCTTTCTAGAGTTTTTGTGCCACTTAAAAAGAACACAGAGCTAGCAGAAATTAAAACAAAAGGACAGCCATAAACAACAGGCTTTTATCAGCTGAGGAGGCTGAACTACTGGAAGTCTTTTCTAGTTCTTTTTTTTTGTGTGTGTAAAACCACCACAAGTCTTTCCCTGACCTGATAGAATCCATTTTTCCTGCATCACATGCAGTTTGACACAAATTAGGTGGGAAAGACAGGGTCCTCCTGCAAATGGTGGGTTATCTTGCTGACAGCCTGGGAAAAAGCTTCCAGCCTAGATCACAACCTGCAGATGCAGCCCTGGCCCCACCATGACATTGCTGTGGTGGTGGAGCCTCTGGATGACTGTAAATTCACACTCTTTCCAAGTTCAGTTCTCCGTACCAGAGACTCATCTGTTTCTCCTCAGGCTATCAGACTCCTGTACAGCCACAGCACAAGACCGGAATATCAGTGACAACCTTGACCACGCCCCCTTCAATATAAGCAAATTTCACCTGAGGTGAAGCCTCTTAAAAAAAGAGGATCAAAGAAAAAAATTACTTGCCACTACGTCAGTCTTTTCTTCCATCGTAATTGCCCTCTAAGAACAGCATGTTTTCCTTTTGCTCTGGTATTCCGCTGCGAGGGCATAAGTACACACTCAAGGTCCCTAATGCTACATCATCCGTAATAGGAAGCACTAAAACTGGAAGATCTTTAAAAGGTTGGTCTCAGTCCTACTGCTGAACAAACAAAGCTGATAGATGTGCCTTATTTGTTCCGTCATCTGTTTGCTTCATCGTTTGTTTTCTTTTCTTACACATATCCTTGCAGACAGGTTGATTTGTTCAACTACACGCAGGTCAATGTCTGAATAGCTCACCTAGGAGCACCAGCAACACAGAAAGAGAAAATGGGGAAAAAACAGATGATGATGATGACATACTGCTTTTAAAGCAAAACAAGACCATCAACATGTCTGCTGCACAGACTGAGGTCAGAGTAAACCCTCTGCAGTAACTGAGTAGTTGTGGAGATGATGTATTCTCCACCTTATTGTGAGAGACCAAACAAAGTGGGGAGACTTCTTTTGTGAGCTCACTGTTACTTCTGCCTTCTTCCTTTACCTTCTTGCATTCTCTTTGTTGCTTCAGCTATTTGCATGTCTCCACCTTTCTTCCTTTTGCACCTCTTTCCCCACAGCAACTCTGCCTCCATACATCCTACTTCTGCTCCTCCCACATCAAGAAGCTGTGTAATAGTGCAGGCCAAACTTTGGAATGGAAAATTGCAAAGCCAAATGGTCGTTAGCTGATGTGGATTGGTAGCGAGCTTTTTAGCATTACAGGCTATGAGCCAAAGTAGGAAGGAAAGAAATAGACTAAGGACAAGTGGAAAAAAAGAAGTTCAAGTTTTAAGGTAGAGAGCAGAAAGTTATACAAGGTGATCTTTCACCTAGGATTGTCGGTTCAGCAGACCTGACAGTACACGCTCAGGCTAGTTAGATCCCCCACAACCACATACTAGCAAGGAAATAAATCAAAGATTACGTATCACAAGAAAGGCTTGTTGTGACATGGCATTCATCTGCCACTGAATTCATGCTCATGAAGAGGTTCCTATCTTCAGGCACAAAAATGCCCATTTTTTTCAGAGCAAGTGCCTGAAGGAGTGCTAAAGTTTGTCTTCAGGGGGCTAGCTAACTATTCATTATTCTAATAACTCTAGAGCTTTACAGGGTATAGGTATTGGATTTACTTTCCTCCAGTAAGGTAGTATAACTAACACTTACATGTTTTACTGAAGATTTGAAACACGGACTACAGCAATTAAGCTGAAAGTTCAACACAAATGTTAAATAAAAAGCAACTTAAATGCTTGGTTCCTCCTCCAGCAAATCGCATCTGGGGATCCCTATCTAACTCCCATTGTGCCTCCAAGGAAAAAGCGTGTTCTCCAAAGCATTGCCATTAGGCTTTCATATCAACACCCAAATCAGAAAAGGTAGAGAAGGGCAGAGGTCACCCTTCTCATAGCCACCATTTTAAGTGGGTTTCACTTGGCTGTATTTCCTACACTGTTGGATGCTTTAAGTTTTGTACTTTAGTTTGGGCTTGTCAGTCTCGTGAGTAAATCTAGATCAGATTTTGCAGAATTGGAATCCACCATGGACAGATATGCAGGTGAGGTGCCACCTGCAGAGTGTAAACAGAGATATGTTTCTGAGTCTTAATTGTTATTAAATAATGGTCATTAGCAGTCTAATCCTGAAACAAGGCGAATACCAGTGAACTGAGCAGGAAGATCTTGCCAAGTATGTGGGTGATATTTCAGGACATGCAAGCACTGTTAATGAGCCCCGAACTTGTGCAGCTTTCAACTCAGTAACTACAGTTCTTTTCCTGCAACAGTGAGAGATAAGTAATTAAGCATGGGATTCTCTGTCTAGGTAGTTAGTAAACACACTTTATTTTCTCTCCCTCCTTCCAAAAAGTAATTTTTTTATTCTTTTATCATATCCTCTTACTCTACTGCTGTAGCATATTATGCTACTGTTAAATGTTTATTTTCCGTAAAGTTCAAGGTTAATTAGACCACAAGGTTCACTGCCCTTCAGCTTTTGTTACTGGATACACTGTAAGGTTCATCCATTCACACCACAAGCCTGCTTAATTTTTGCATACAAAGCAAAGCCCATTTTTTGCATTCAGGATCCCTGCTGCTATGAACTGTTTGTCATATGAAACACCAGTCATATTGGCTACAGCATCCAACAGTCAACCAGTCAACCTCTGCAAGCAGAATTAACCAAAATAAGGGAAATAGTGTATTCTCCAAATCTGTAATGAACTTCTTTAAAAATAATAAACCTACTTATCTTTAGTATATTAAATAATAATTCTCAAACATCCAGCCAAGAATTAGAATTTCTCTACAAATAGGTGCAAGAAAAAGGCAGTATGGCATGTATTACAAGGGTACTACATAATTATTACATCTAGATGTGTCCAAACAGAAAACCAAAGGATACAGCAAAGAAAACATGAGAGGACATACAGTCACCTTACTTGCTGCAACATGTAATAATTAAGCAGATGGTAAGTTAGAGGCCCTAAGTAAAACCCTAAGTCTACTTTGGCTTCTTAAGATAATTTTATAGAATGGAATTGGAATTAAATATTAGTGGTATAGGGAAAAAATACATCATGTGATATAACAGTGGAAGTCTCCAAGAAGTTGAAATTGAATTAACTTACTGAAGTTTCAGTGTAATAAAACATACCACTTAGAAATGAATTTATTTAATTAAGTGGATTTTTCTTTCTTCTCTCTTTCATTTTCATTCCAGCTGGGTTTCCTTTCTGGGGAACAAGAAAGTCCCTGCCTCAGATGTTTCCCGTGAGTTATCAGGAAGTACCAGAGACAAGGCAGCAGCTTTCCCATAAATAAAATCTCAATACCTTCCACAAATTCATAGAGGTGTTTTTATTTGTCTTAATATAGGAGTTGGGGTGTAAAGTCTTTAAAAGAAGAGAATAAGCCTTTTAAGTGGGCAAGAGTAGAAGGCTCTAAGGAAGCTAAGTTATGCATTTCTAAATGACATAGAGCAGTTAATAAAGTTTACATATGTAAAGTCTTTTTTATAGATGCGTAAATCGGAAATGTTGCTTAATGCCCACTCTTCATTAATACAGGCACTCTTTTCAGCCCTGCTGATAGTAAAAGTACAACTCAACAATTGAAATTTTTGGTTTCTTTGAGTTTTGTTGTTCTGCTTTCTCATCTTTACTGGCTTCTGTTCTATGAACTTTTCTGCAGTGAAGAATGCAATGCAGGTGAAATCAGATTTAGGAAACCAATGATGTGTCTTCTGTAGGGTAAACTAGGAAAAACCTGAAGTTACTAATCTTTTTTTATAAACTGGCACACAGAAATAAGTGGTGAAATACAGTGGGCATACAACGCACCATAACTGAACTGGGCAAGGGAAGGAATACTAAGTCCTGGGGTCTGTAACATGCAGTAACTGTTCTTTCTAAAAGTATCTATTTTGTACTCAACTCTTGCAGAGCTCCAGCAGGAAGAATAGAGCAAGTGTCCCAGATGTGCTAACCAAGTGGTACATGGATCTGCCCTGTTTCAAACACCGGTAGCTATCTGCATCTGAGGTCACTTCTTCACTGCTGGGAACTGCTGGAAGTTTACAAGAAATCCTTTTGCACACATGAGAGGAGATAGCTGCTCACAAAAGGTCTGTTTGGGAAGTGTGTGGAGTCCTAGGAAGCAACTAAGGCACAATATTTAAAGTAGGGATTAGATAAACCTAAACCAATGTTAAACTAGTGGTAAAAATGCCAGGTACTCCACATCAGAATATCTTCAAGTCCTACCTGTTTCTGAGGAGTTATTTGGGGAAACTATCCAGTGTCTCTCCTACACCTAGACTTGAAAGACAAAGCTTTGGGTGCAGTTACATGTCCTCTAGTTTATTATCCACCTTATTTAGACAATCATAGTAAAAATACCTGCCTGAGATGTTCTTCCAGGGGTCTGGTACTGTGCAACAAGGAAGAGGGATTGCTGGGACTCCTTTTCTGCAGACCTGGGGTTTCCCACCCTGCAGACCTGGGGTTTCCCACCCTGCCAGAGGCTGCTTATGTTGGCTTCCCATACCAGAGGTCCCGCATGCATCTCTTTCCCACTCCACTACCCCATTGATTCACTGAATCTCTTTAGTCCCGCGATACTTTAAATAATTTTTCCTTCATGGAGGGAAGCAGGTCAGAGAGCCAGTGAAGTGCTTTGGAAGAACTGAGTTGGGAATAATGCTCTTGGGAGGGGTAACAGCTTCAGTCAAATATTCTTTGCTCTGTAGGTTATTATAAAACTAGCTGAAACTCTCAGCTTTGCTAACCCACATACAAGAAGGTAAGCTCTCAGTCTCTCATTTTTTCTGTTTGTATGTTGTATGTTTGTATTACAAAATGAGTAAGTTCTCAGATTCTCATTTTGCTTTTCTCTAGTTTTCAAGATAGTCAGCATGTTTTTGTTTGCCTTTGTCAGGAACATTCCCCCAAATTTCACAGTTCACCTTCAGCACTGTGCTCACTGCTCCTGGTGTAAACAGGAGGTGAACAGAACTTAACTATCAGAGGAGTGGATTTATCAGTCACAGACACAAACAGAAAGATTGGAAAGGGTCGGGAGTAGAGCAGATTATTTATCACGAAGCGGTATAATCTCTGACATAGTTTTTCTCATATCCTCCAATTTTGTATCATCTTTCTTTACTGAGATTTTGACTTTTCCTTCCAGTCTGTGTGACACCACCCTCAGTCACCTAGGTCTTGCGTGCTTACATGAGGACACCCATTCTTTCTCTCTCATCTTTTTTTTTTAGACCATGATTATTTTTTGTTCCTCTAGCTTAGACTTTTCCCTTTTAGTTTACGTGCTTCTTGAAATGAGGTGCCAACACACACTGCACTTGCTGCAAGTTGCCATGTCGATCCTTTTGTCTCACCTGTGACACTCATGCTCTGAAGCCTTTAAAAGGCTTTGCATTTTCATAACAATATGACATGGCTGACTCACAATCAGTTTGTCATTCACTGTATGCCCTGATCCTTTCTGAAGAATGTTTCTAATAAATTTAATCCCTTATCTTGTGATTATAAGTGGTAATAAAGGATCTCATATGCTGATTTCTATCCCTATTTATTTCACCATCTTATCAAGATAAATTTGAATTATAAATTTCTCCATCAAAGTGCTTGTAACGCTTTCCAGCTTAGTGTTTCCCACGAGTTTAATAAGTATAATCTTGCACGTAATTAACAAACAGACTGCGGACAGATGCCTGCATAACCTCATTTTGATACGCTTTTGCAGTTTGGTAGTGACCAGCTGCTCTGCATATGCCATGGTTACATAAGCACGCTGTAATCACGGCTTTTCTACCCAGCACAGCCGTATCTGATCGGCGCATTTTCTGCTAGCCTGACTGTAAGGTGCGGTGTGAGAGGATACCAAAACTCACGAATGCCAAGATAAGGCAGCTATGGCTTCTTCTCATGTATGTGGCCTACTCTCACTGAGAGAAAACAGATTACCGTATTGGGCTGGCATTGTCAACCATTCCTCATAGTCACAATGCAGAACGTCCTCCTTATATCACCTCAATTGTGTCTTACTTTCTGCTTTGGCACTGTTGGATTGTTTTTTAACCATATTGCTTTCTGCTTGGTAATTTGATTTTGTTTTTCATTTTTGGCGTGGTTCTTTTTGAGTTTGGGGGTCAATGCCATTGTTTAACCAAGCTGATTTTTCTGCACTTTACTATTCTTTGGATTGGGATGGTTTGGGTGCATGCAACCTCTCATTTTTTCAGAATTATTTTTGATTTTTACTTTCCTCCCATTAAATCTTATCTACTGATGTGGTGAGTTTCAAAGATATCTTCGTAAATTCCACTGTCTGCCTTTATCTCTCTTGTCATTTCATGAACAGCTGTGCAACTTGCTGCTTCTGTTCACTCAGCTAGATTTGCTCAGATTCAAAGCTAGAAAGTCTTCCCTATAGGATGCCTTACATCTTCTCCATCAACAGAATTTTTTTCAAACTTTCTACCTGTTGGCCAACTTTCTCCCATTGTACCCATTTACCAGCAGATGTCTATTAGAGTTGTGAACTTGATGGTAATGAAGGATCTTAGTACAATTTTATGTGAAATCCTCCCCATAAAATTTTATGCGCTGAATCTTGCTTATGCAGTGCTCTAGAGTTGTCATACCATAGTGGGATCTTTCCTCTGCTTTCTCTTCAGCCCCATTTTGTTGCAGCTGTTTGAACAGATCTTCTGATGACTTCTGGACCTCAGAACAAGCACTCATGTTATCAATGTGCAAATCACGGTTTCCCCTCATTCTTCAGCGCACAATATTCTTCTACATCAATACATGTCTTGTGAACTACTCTACCCCGCTTGCTATGCTAACGAAATCTCAGTGCGTGAGCAAAGCTCGCGCTGCTGCTTTGCTCAGGAGTGTACAATCATCTAGGACGTGCAGCAGTCGGGCCCTCCGTTTTTCTTCCTTTGATCAGTCACAATAAAAGCAACAGAGCGACAGTAGCAGTTGTGCCTTATGGCACTAATGTATCAACCGTGTAGCGTGGCGGTTCCTGGGGTCCGTGGGAAGGTTCACTCGGTTATCTTCTGCTGACACCTACTGCCAGAGCTGAACGCAGCAAGGTAACGCAGGGGAGGGCTTCGACACTGTCCCACACGGTTTGTAGGTGGTTTGGGATGCGGATTACCAGTACTGTGCTTAAAGAGATAAATACCATCCATAGTTTTATGGAAATAAGAGTAATAGACATCGGAAATGGCAAAGTATCCTGGAGCAATTTGGGGAGTTTTGTTGCTGGTTTTCTTGGAAAATTAGTGCAGGACAGGAGTTAATGGAAAGGTACTTTATGCATTTTCCACGATAGAGGCAAATGAGTTTACGGCAAGAAGCAAATACTTCTCAAAGGCAAAAAAGCTGTAACTTTTTTTTTTCTTTAAATAAATGATACATCTTCATTGTTAACTGTGAATGGTTTTACATCACATTCAAGAAAAAACAATTCCTGCCTGGTGGTAGGGGCCTGTTTCTTTGTTTCCACAAACCTTTTCACTTATTTCAATACCTAGAAATTGCATCCAGGACAAGGAAGTGCGGTAGAAGATCCCACTTACTGAAAGGTTGTTAGGTTTAGTGAACTGCAATGAATTAATGCACACAAGAGCTGTAGTTTAGACCTCTACAGGTGTATAAAGGACTAAGAACCTTCTGAGCTATCAGAAAACCAGAAACTATTATAACATCTGGCTACTGGTGGTAAGGGTGTTGGTGCATTTTGGAAGATGGGATATTATGCTCAGTTGCCAAGGGACAGGGCAACAAACCAGTTTGAAGGGTTCATCTAGTTTGTATTTGAACCATAATAACATCTAGGCGAAAACCCTCGGGAGAAAATCTGAGGGTTGAGTGGCTTTGTTTGTTTTTCTTTTTTTCAGCCCATCAATCCACTCCCAACATTTCCTATTTGTGTACCAGGTTCTGTCCTCTGTTTTCAACTCTGAAAAATACAAGCTCTCAACTTTCAAATCCTTCCAAAAGTATAATCATAAGCCAGTCATCACTGTTCTGTGTTCCCTGTAAGTAGCGCTCATTGTCTTTGTCACTCCTTTACATCCTTGACTTGGTAAAGCTTCTGTACTGGAAATGGCTGTTCATTCTTCTCTACTAAGCTGGGTATTTGCAAAGAGAATTTCACTAAGGACCAGACGGTAGATCGAGATGCTTAAATACATGTGAATGACATAGATTTAAATAAACCTTTAACAGCTGCTGAGATCGATGACTGTGCATACGCTGTGAACATACAAATCAATATGGCAGTGAGAGTGTTAGTTACTCAACCTATTTTATTTGGACGCATTTATCTTTTAGTGTAATGGGATTGTAGCATTCCTTCCATTTGTATTTGACAGAGCATTATGGAAGGCAGATAAATATTCACGGTAATTACTGCTGAGACTTCTATATAATCAAGTTATCCAACTAAGCTAATAACACTTACACTCTCCTCTTTTTTAATGGTCTACTGCCCTAAAGATTGATTTTCTACTGACAGTTGCTGGACACTGACAGTCCTGACAAATCCATTTTGTTTGCCAGCTATGCTGGCATCAACTCCCAAAGAGATACTCAAAATAAAAATTGTGGGGCCTTAATTTTGCAGAGGAGTTTGCATACGTAATCAATTTTATTTGCTTACAAGATAGGGCCTTAGAACTAGATTTTGATCCAAGAAATCAAAGGAAAGCATAGGTAAAAAACCTCAATGTACCCATTGAGCAGCTTGTCTTGGATGCTGAGATTGTCCCTGCATGGAAGTCAGCTGCTATTCCTAATATTCTCAATATTCTTAATATTCTCAAAGTGCTATTCTTACCAGACAAGGCTGTAACTGAGCAAACATGGGTAATGTTGACTGCAGCAGCAAAGCCTTTGAGCAGGTTATTTGGATAGTTGTAAGCAGTATTAGAACCTCTGCCCAGTATTTCCCTTTTAATGTTGTTTTCCTAACGTGCTTATGTTTTGCTAACACACATACCACATTTTGAGCAGCCCAAATTTGGTCTCACATGTAGGACTGACATCAGTGTTAACCAAGGGCATCTATTAGTGGTGTGAAATACAGAACCTGTTGCAATGGCAGCAGTTCAAGTTCTGACTCTGTGGAAGCACTGAAGGAAAACATTATATTTTTCTGGAGATCATTGGAAGGCAGTAGAAGAGGGATATGGAAGTTATTCAGCTGGACGTATCCAGGACAAGAGTTACCAGTCCAGCTCCTCAAAATAAGCCAGATGCTGTTTTCTAACCACCACTAGGACTAGCTAGTAATTAACCCAAAGGTTTAAGAAAGCTGAAATTGCTCAGTGGTGATTCCTGTCCTTCCAGATCACTGTGCTGGGCTGCATGCTGCCTCTGAGGACAAGGACGTGAGGAGGCCTGTGACCAACACCTCTTTGCCATACCGCAGCAAGCGTAGTGGTTAGTGCTCAGGCTTTTAACAATGCCTGCTTAAGTGGAGAGCAACAAAATAGATGCAGTTCAGCAGCAGTGGGGAAGGGAGCACAGAACTGGTTTAACAAGAACGATAAACACAAGAGTCCACACTGTGTGGGACTCAGAACTGCTCTGTGCAGTAAAGCACATACTGTTGTTGACTCCTTGTAGATAGCTGGTACTACTAACAGTACTTATGATATCATAAGTACCATCCAGCAGGGCACCTAGCCATGCTTTTTAGACACTAGGGTGTCATATCTAAATAGAAAAAAGTCACATTCATTGTGGGTTGTGATGATATTGCCATCTTCCCTGTAGCTCACATTTGTGTTTTCTCCCTACTCTTTCTTGAGTGTAAGGCTGAAATGTGGAGTGCTTTTAGGGCCAGGTCAGGCAAAACTGCTAGTCTTGCAGGCTAAGCAGGAGCAGCTCTGCCAGCGACTCAGTGAAGATGACAACCGTATTCTAGCTATCCTTTCTCCATAGTACATGGTTGTAGCTGGAGGTTGGTAACTTTCACTTAGGGACAAAACAGAGCATCTTCTAGTTTATCAGGAGGCAGCTGCACAAGCCTTTTGTTTCTGTTTAGCTGGAAACTTCCATCGCTGCCCTTCCAAAGAAATGAGAATTGCTTTTACCTGGGAAAGACCCATTTCCTGAGGATGAATGACAAAGGAGAGAGGGAATAGCACAGGGTGAAGATCAAACTTAAAACTTCAGATCTTGCATCCTGGGCCTGAAACGAATGCCCAGTAGTTTGCCTGGCAGTGCTGGGTTCTCATCAACAAAGTAGGATGGGTTCAGATACATCCCGTGGCTGACAATGAATCACTCTTCTGATCCATTATAAAGAGATTTAATTTTGTAATCAGTGTGATCTTCAAGTATGTGGTAGATTTGAAAGTAATCCTACTTTCCTGACTGTGACGCTGCTGTTTGCACTGCCTGTGAAAATACTGTGGTTATTGTGGTGATCTCTGGTAGTCCTTGTTGCTACACTTCCTGCACGGTGTCTACCAACAAGGCAGACACTATTTCCTCAATTTTTCTTTAAGACTGCTTAAAGGTTTAGTTAGTTGCATGACCTGTATTCAGTGATGTAACAGAACTTCCTCATCCTGTTTGCCAGATACAGTGTAGAAAGCTTGTAAATAAATATGCATTTAATTTGCATTAATTACTTGCTTGCCAGAGAATTGTGATTTTTATCAAAGATTCTGTAATGAAAGTTTATTGTTGCAGAAATTGCTTGGGCAATCAATCATAACGATAAGTCTGCATACAGCTGGAATACTTACAAAATGTAAGTCATTGAAAACATTCATGTTAATTAGGGTCAAGTCACTGTAAAAGATAGAGTTGTCTATTGAAGATCATTTATCAGTGAAATTAATGTAGGGAATAGGAAGGAGAAATGCTTTTGACTTTATATCAAGTGCTTTCATAAAAACATCTGGCTAGAGAAGTAAACGAAACATCAAAATTTCTGTCGGCTTTGACAGTAAAAGCTAATTATTTCAAGAGGGTGCTACCTATTATTTAGGACAAAGTACTGTTGAACAATGACATATATGAAGAAATGGATTGCTCCAGAGGCCAGCAATGTTACAGAAAAATTATTTGCCGTTCCTTCAAAATGCAGGCCGGGTTAGCACAGGATTGTCACCGTCCGATGCCCTGAATGGTGCCCATTCTCAATAGCTGCCACACATTTTTACAGAGGACAGAGGCTTCCCTATTCAATTTTTACTGCGTTCCCACTACTTATGAAGGGAAGAGTAAGGAATGAATGGGCACAGACTGCTGATTTATCCTCAAGTACAAGGCACACTGGCAGGATTATGGAGCCGGTGATGCTGCTACCTTACTGTCATACACATAAAAAAGAATTAGTAGCAGGCAAGGACAAAAAACTGTCTCATAATTTTCACCTTTTCCTTTTCAAACCTGTCAAAGATTTTGAAAGATCAGATAAAAGATTATGCTGTGGAATGCATGCATTTACGCAGACAAATACATTTTCTATACCTGACAAATCACTGTAACTGAGAGGGAACGAGCATGCACAGCTCCATGGCCATCACCGGAACGTGGCAGTGCTTGGTCTGTCACAGGGCCAGGCCCAGAGCCATTTTTTTTCTCCTTAAGCCTGTGACAAAGCTCATGAACCAGAATTTTTCTTTAGGTATCAATCATCTGGATCTTTGTAATTTAAATGTCAGCTGCAAATACTACTTTTCATGGATTAATGAAAATGAAACACACTCTTTGTATTGGAAAATTAAAAGCACAATAAGTTCTCTGATTTTTATTTTTACTTTAAATCATTTGGGCGACTACGGAATAGGTAAGACCTGGGGATGTAAACACCAGGAGCTTGGTGGGACCAGGATGGCGGAGGAGGGAGGAAGCAGCCATTTTCGCCCTTGCATTTGTAGGGCTGGGTGGCTCTGGTACTTGGCAGGACCCAGTAAGGTGCTGCCTTCTCCTCCAGAAGTTCAGCTTTTGTTTTCCTTTATTAAAGGATAAATCTCTATCTGGAATGGCTTCCAGCGAACTTAAAAAACCCATGCGCTGACAGGAACCCTCCTCGATCCGTCCGCGGGAATATGCTGCCGGCCCACTGTAATTAGCTCGGAAGCTGTGAACATTATTCGCTTTCATTTTTGTGAAGTATCGTTTCAGATGGCCACCGGAGATAACGTAAGCGCCAGCTCCATTCCCTCCTTATCTCCTCACGTAACACCAGCAGGAGGGATCGCTCGCGTTAACAACCCGCGCTGGCGGCTCCGTGCGCCTCGTCCCGGCGCTATCAGCCGCCGGCAGCTGGGAGCGCCTCCGGCCGGAGCCCACCTCCCGCGGAAGCCGGCCGGCACAGCTGCCCCGAGGCGAACCCTGGCCGCGGCCGCGTCCAGCTCAGAAAGCCGGGGCAGCGCCAAGGGCGGGCGCTGCGCCGCCGCCAGCCCCGTGCCGGCCAGGCCTGGCTGAAGCGACCGGCGGGGGGGGCAGCGCGGGCAGCCCCAGGGCCCGCGGCCGCCTGCCCACGCCTGCAGGGGGCGGCTGCGCGGGAGGGAGGGCACGGGGCGAGCGGCGCGGCTTGAGAGCCTCCACGGCCAGGCCGCGCTCGGGGCTCACCCCCAGGCACCGGGATCCACCCCTCGCCGCGCAGCCGTGCTGAGGCGCGGGCCAGGGCCCGGCCGCCCGCCGCGCCCCGGTCTGTCGGCCCCTTGCCGGGGGCAACCTGCTGGCGCGCGGCCAGGCTGCGCTGTGAGGGGATGGGGGCGGGGGCCAGGGCCGGCGGCAGCGCCGAGCCCCTGGGCTTCGGGCAGCGTGAGCAGCCCCCTTCCCCTGGAGCCTGCCGGTGGGACGGCCGGCCCGGGAGGGAGCCCCGCGTCAGCGTTCGGGCTGGGGGCTGGGCGGGGGGCGCAGCAGCGGAAAATAGATGTGGGCGTGTTCCGTTAAACCCAGCGCCCTGCCCTTCCCCCCCGCCCTGGAACAGGAAGCGCAACAGGCGCTTGCGGAGCGCCCTGAGTGTGTCCCTCCCGGCTCGCCTCCGCCGCGGCCCGCCCGCCAGAAGACTACACTGCCCAGAAGCCCCGGGGGCGGCGCGGCCCGCCCCGCCCCCGCCCGCCCCCTGCCGCCCGCCGTCACGGTCGCCGTAGTCTCGGCGCGCTGCCCGCTCCTTCTCCGCGCCGTGCCCCGCGGCGGAGCGGACTGCCGTTCCCGAGCGGCCCCGCGGCCCCGCGCCTGCGCCCTCGGCGTGGCAGAGCGAGAGGCCGTTGCGTTGCGGGCAACGGCTAAAGCAGCGAAGAGGCAGTAAGCGGCGGCGCCGGCGGTTTCCGCGTTTGCCGGGGGGGGCAGGCGGGGGTGGGGGCGCGGAGCGGCGGCGGCGGCGGCGGGAGGGCGTTCGGTGGATGGGCGGTTGGCGGACGGCACCGGCGGCGGCATCTGTCAGGCGCCGGTCGTTAGGCGGGCGCAGGGGATGAGCCTGTGAGGGCGGAGGAGCGCGGGTGGGGGTGAAGCCCGGCCGGAGCGGAGCGATGTCCCAGCCTCAGCAGCAGCAACAGCCGCCGCCGCCGCCGCCGCCGTCGCCTCAGCAGCAGCCGCAGCCGCCGCCTCCGGCCGCCGCCAAGAAGCGGGACCGGCGCATCTTCTCGGGCACCTGCCCCGACCCCAAATGCCAGGCGCGGCTCTTCTTCCCGGCCCACGGGCCGCAGAGCAGCGGCAGCATCGAGTGCACGGACTGCGGGCAGCGCCACGAGCAGCAGCAGCTGCTGGCCGTGGAGGAGGTGACGGACCCCGACCTGGTGCTGCACAACCTGCTGCGGAACGCGCTGCTGGGCGTCAGCGGTGCCGGCCCGCCCCGCAGGAACACGGAGCTCGTCAAAGTCATGGGCCTCTCCAACTACCACTGCAAGCTCCTGGCCCCCATCCTGGCCCGCTACGGCATGGATAAGCAAACGGGCAAAGCCAAGCTCCTCACTGACATGAACCAGGGAGACATCTTTGACTGCTCCCTCTTGGGTGACCGCGCCTTCCTCATCGAGCCGGAGCATGTGGAAACCATTGGTTACGGAAAGGACCGCTCCGGCAGCCTCATCTACCTGCATGACACCCTGGAAGACATCAAGAAGGCCAACAACAGTCAGGAGTGCCTCATTCCAGTCCACGTGGATGGAGACGGCCACTGCCTTGTCCATGCGGTCTCGCGAGCACTTGTTGGCAGGGAGCTGTTCTGGCATGCCCTACGAGAGAATCTCAAGAAGCATTTTGAGGAGAATCTGAGTCACTACAAGGCGCTTTTCCATGACTTTATTGATGCAGCAGAGTGGGAGGACATTATCAACGAATGTGACCCTTTGTTTGTTCCTCCAGAAGGCGTGCCAATGGGCCTGAGAAATATTCACATCTTTGGTCTGGCCAACGTGCTTCATCGGCCTATCATCCTGTTAGACTCCTTGAGTGGAATGCGGAGCTCCGGAGATTATTCAGCGACATTCCTCCCTGGTCTGATACCCCTAGAAAAATGCATGGGGAAAGATGGAATGTTGAACAAGCCCATCTGCATTGCATGGAGTAGCTCAGGACGTAACCATTATATTCCTCTAGTTGGAATAAAAGGTGCTGCTTTACCTAAACTGCCTAGGAAGCTACTTCCTAAAGCCTGGGGAGTGCCTCAAGACCTCATCAAAAAGTACATCAAGTTAGAGGAGGACGGTGGTTGTGTTATTGGAGGAGACAGAAGCCTGCAAGATAAGTACTTGATGAGGCTTGTTGCTGCAATGGAGGAGGTTTTTATGAGTAAACACGGTATCCATCCCAGTCTTGTAGCTGATGTACATCAGTATTTCTACAGAAGGACTGGTGTAATAGGAGTCCAGCCTGAAGAGGTCACTGCAGCTGCCAAAAAAGCAGTGATGGACAACCGCCTTCACAGGTGCCTCATCTGCGGGGCCCTTTCAGAGCATCATGTACCTCCGGAGTGGCTGGCTCCTGGGGGGAAACTATATAACCTGGCAAAAAGTACCCATGGCCAACTAAGGCCTGACAAAAATTACAGTTTTCCCCTGAACAGTTTGGTGTGTTCTTACAACCCTGCAAAGGATGTGCTGGTACCAGACTACAGCCTGAGTAGTTTGACAGCTTGTAACTGGTGTCATGGTAACCTAGTGCGTCGTGTCAGAGAAGATGGATCTATTTTGTATTTGGATGGAGACAGAACTAATACGAGGTCTACAGGTGGCAAATGTGGCTGTGGATTCAAGCACTACTGGGAAGGTAAAGAATATGACAATCTCCCTGAAGCTTTTCCTATTACTCTGGAGTGGGGTGGAAGAGTGGTGAGAGAGACGGTCTACTGGTTCCAGTATGAAAGTGACACCTCTCTGAACAGCAATGTGTATGATGTTGCCATGAAACTTGTTACCAAGCACTTCCCTGGTGAATTTGGTAGTGAGATTCTTGTTCAGAAAGTTGTCAACACAATATTGCATCAAACTGCCAAAAAGAATCCTTATGATTATACCCCTGTAAATATTGACGGTGCTCATGCCCAAAGAGCCGATGATGTACAACAAGGACAAGAGTTAGAGTCGCAACTTCCAACCAAAATTATTTTGACTGGACAGAAGACAAAAACTTTGCACAAGGAGGAGCTGAATATGAGCAAAGCTGAAAGAACTGTTCAACAGAACATTGCAGACCAGGCTTCTGTAATGCAGAAGCGGAAAAGTGAAAAACTGAAACAAGAGCAAAAAGGGCAACCTAGGACTGCTTCTCCTGGGGCCGTTCGTGAGGGGCCATCATCTGCACCTGCTACACCAACAAAAACCCCATATTCTCCAACATCTACCAAGGAGAAGAAAATTCGAATAACCACAAATGATGGGAGGCAATCAATGCTTACCCTAAAGTGCACTACCACCTTCTTGGAACTACAGGAAAGCATAGCGAGAGAATTCAATATTCCTCCGTATTTGCAATGTATTCGCTATGGCTTTCCTCCTAAAGAGCTTCTGCCTCCCAAAGAAGGCATGGAAAATGAGCCTGTTCCTTTACAGCATGGTGACAGGATTGCAATAGAAATCCTGAAAGGTAAGGAGGAAGGCAGGCAGGCAGCTTCAGCGCACTCGGCCCATGCCGTGAAGCATGAAGACGTTGCTGTGGCTAGTAAAATCTCCTCGAAGGAACTGCAGGAGCAAGTGGATAAGGAGATGTATTCTCTCTGTCTTCTAGCAACACTAATGGGTAAGGCTGACTTCAAGTTATACTGTAAAGTTGTATTTTTAGTAGAAGATAACATTTTACAAACTGTAGTTATATACAGCTCTTCTTTTTTTTCTTTTCCCCTTTTTTTCTTTTCTGTAACTATGGCAGTTAGTTTTATTCCTCTGTTAGAAGAATAACATACTGTCAGTGATTTGTTGAGTGTTGTGACTTTTTAAAAGGTGTATACAAGATACTTGTTTTTTCTTTGCTATAAGGTCCTGTTTTAAAAATTGCCATTTAGAAATTGTTGCATTTTCTGTGCTGTCTCTCTTTTTTCAGCCTCTTACTAGGTGCACATCTAATGTGTGTGTGTGAGAGCTACATGCTCTCTTTTTTTCCCTACCTGTCCCTCATGTTTCAGCAAGTAAATTCAGAGCAGACCGGAGAAGGAGACGCAGAGTGTCTGCTCATTGGAAGTCTGAGGACCTAATTCTCACCTTTGTAGTAGGATGAAGTCCTGGCATTTCTCCCCACAGGGAGTTGTGTTGGTTTAAGCAAATCAACACAGCATTGTCTTCTTAGCTAATTGCTAATTTTAACTGAAGACACGGTAAGAGCTGTGAAAAGTATTATTTCAGAATGTAAGCAGAGGAGAAACTGAAAGAATCTCAACATGAATTTGACTCCCAAAGGTGGACATAGTGTTGCAAAGCTATGCTTATAAATTGTCAGTCATGTAAATCTGACTAACTTAATAATTCAAGATGAAAGGACTTTTCTTGGGTGCCTGTGGTTTTTATTTTCCTATTTGGACTCGGGAGACTTGCACCTTCGTTTGTCTACTTTGTTTAGGTTTCACAGTTTTTACAGCTTACTGGCAGGATGTAGAACAGTAATTATCATACATTTAGCTCTACAAACCATTTGAATAGTAGTGTTTACAGGGTGGTTTGGGTTTTTTTGTGTGAGAGCCTTCTCTTTTGCTGGAGGGATTTGGTGTGGCTAAAGCATGTGATGTTGTAGAAACGAAACAATTACGTAATCAGAGAGTGGTATGTCAGAAGTTCATCAAGCAGAACTTTGATTCTTTTCCAAGCCTGATTGTTTACTCCCATGTCTCTTGCAAGATAATGTGTTGAACTAGCCACCTCATCACACTGACATTTACACCACAGTTCCAAAGTGCAGGAGAAGGGTAGGTTTAAAAGATACCTTAATTTCAAGATGAAGCTTAAAAGACTGTTTTCAGGAAAAACTGCTGAAAGTGTAGTTACTGGCTTTTAAAGCATGTCAGAGTTTACTTGAGACATTAAGGTGTGTCTTTTTTTATAAGTACTTATCTGTAAACTGTGAGCTGATCTTGTAGTCAAGAATCGATTTTTGTCTTTGGCTGTTGCCGCTGTTAGATTCTGCTTTCAAAGCGCAGGTTAGAATAGAATTTACCTCACCCTTCTCTGACTGCATCCATTTTGCATTACTAATAGAGGTAAAAGTGGCAGCAAATGATAAACCAGCCACTCATAACAACTTATGTAGCTACCGAATAAGATGCTATTTTTATAGAATCACTTTCCTCTGCAGGGCTTTATTTTCCTTTAAAGATACTGTGGAAAAAACCTAGACAATTGACTAGTTGTGATTTTTTCAGTGGGGAAATAAACTCGTAAGAAACTTCCAAATTCCTTGCACATTAAGAGTGTTGGAGTGGCAGTTCCTCAAGGTGGTATATGCAGCCTTTTTGGGATGAGAAGCATCAGTATTTCTCAGTAATATTTCTCTACTGCTAAAAACCAATGCTGCATACTTCTGACAGTCAGCTTACCCTGTATGCTCATGCTCTTGCTTTTGCTGTAACTTTGTTCTGCTAAAAACATACATTTAATACAGCCAGATTAGAATCTGTAGGGAGGAGCTGCTGTTGAAATAACTCAGTGGGCCAGATGCAACTTTTTCGCCCCCCCTCTCCTCCAACGCCCATAGTGAAAGTGTGTCTTCAAACATCTGTAGCTATTCATTCTGGATAATGAAAAGCTTTTCTTTCATATAGGGTCTCCTGTAAGCTGACGTGATGCTGCTTTTGTGTCACTAGAATTTTCCTTATCTGGTTTCAGCTAGTTATTAAAATTTTAGACCATGTTCTTCAATTTTTCTGCGTCTAATTTAAAAATAAGCCCTGGTAAATTAGATACTGTAATTTCTGGTCCACTTAACATATTATGCGTGATTGTTTTATAAAGCTTTCTCCTCTTTTTTTTTTCTTTTTTTTTTTTTTTAGCTCAAAATACAGAATTCTATAGGGAAATGACTAAAAGAATTGTAATTTTACATTAATATTGTTAAAACATATTTTTAAACAGATTTAATCGTACCCATGCAGAAGTGCTCTGGCTATGCACAAGCCAAGTATGAATCTATTTTCATCAGTTTGTTTTGCATTGGTGAACTCATTAGCGCACATGAAATCAAAATAGCCAGGTTTAAATGAAATGTATTAATTGGTACTAGGATTTGTTTGGAATTAAACAGCTTGGGTTTAAGCTATAACCTGTTGATATCAGCAGAGCTTTTGCTTTGTTTTGCACTTCTGTGTGTCCTCTGCTGTATGAAGTGACAGTCTTGGGCTTCCAATTGTGTAGGTTAGTCTGCAACTGCTCTTTTTCTGCAGCGTATGTGGCATGCTTGTGGTTAGGATAGTCTTCATCTGGTGCCATTCCTCAGTGTTGTGGGGCTGAGGTCTGCCCTGAGGAAGTGTGTACTGGAGTGGGAACAGTGTGGAGAACATGATCTCTTTGATCAATGTAGTGTCTTGAGGAAGTTTTTAACCTAACAAAATGATCATCCAGATTTAACTTGTGACCTGTAAACATCCTACTGCCATGGTAAACAAAACCAAAACAAACAGTAAAACCAAACTAGCAAGAAAAATGTGCAAACCTGACATGTAGTTTAGTTGAATCACACACACTACTTCCTCTAATCTGGGAAAGTCCAGATGTAATTGTGGGTTTTTTGGTCTTCCAGTGGGAGAACTCTTTATCAAACCAGCATTGTTAGTTTGTGTTTCTTTCAGTGGCTGCTGCTTTTGTTTTGTGGGCCCTGCTCTCCATGCTTTTCTGCATGTAATCCTTGTTAGTGTTGCGTAGAAGGCTATCTAAACAGTGATTCTTCACTTGTGCAAGGCTTGAAAATCATGCCCAGGGGGATCTTTCCTTGGAGCATGCCACTGATGTGTAAAACTGGTGGTCTTCTAAAAGCCTGGTGATTGTCTTGTGAAGGGAAGGGAGCCCTTCAATTAAGAGTGGATTGCTAGATGCAGGAGTATAGGAGAGTCCTTAGTATGGAGTCAGCCACTGTGTGGCTGCTGGTTGTGGCCTCCCCTGGCTTTGGTAGACGGACAAACGTGTTCTGTTACCTATCAGGCTCGTGGTTATTTTGATTCCTGTGGAAATAAGGAAAACTTGGGGGGAAAATGAAGAGCCACAGCAGTGTTGCTCTGGAGCCATTATGTAAAGAGACGTGTGTTTCAAAATGAAAATGGCAATAAGGATGCAGGGTAGCAGCCAACCCCTTTCGAAATAGCAAAGACATTAGTGTTATCAGTAATGATTGTCCTCACTCCATGCAGCTGTTTGAAGAAGAGGGAAAGCTGTGGCAGCAGTGGGGAGGAAAAGAGCATGCTCCTGGTTTCGTTTTTTTGTGTTGGCTGTTTTTTGTATGTGTGGTCAGTGAGAGCTGGAGAGGAGCTTCAAATTTATTAGCAAGTCAGTAGACGGGAATTATCAGGATGAAGTCAAAAGACAAGACCTTCTTCAGTAGATCACAGGAAATAAGAAAGAGGAGTAGTTGTTTTGTTACCTGAATGTTTTTGTTAGGAAGTGAAGGCCAGATATGTGAACTTGATGTGCAAATGAAGGCAATGAACCAGAACAGAGTTCAAGGGAATGGGTTTAAAATTAATCAGATTATGTAGGTCTCCTGTCTTTAAAATCTCTAAAGACAAAACATGATGAAGATGTGCTGTACCTTTTTGAAGGGAACGGGGATTTGAATACTTGGAGAGGTAAGCAACAGAATCCTCCTGGTGGAGGGACAGATGAGCAGGGTTGAGTACAGAGTCCCATGCCTGTCAGGGAAAGGAAACAAAAATTGGAGAGTGGCTTGAAAGGTTTCAAAGTGTAATATAGCACATAATGCCACTGTCAAGCGAGTGAAACGTTTTTCTCACCTGAGGCGGGTAGGATGGGAGGGTAGCCACAGTACCTTGTAGGTTATGTAGTTGGAAGTGCAGGGAGGGATTTAGATGTATCCTGTATTCAGTATGTGGACACTATTAAAAATAATCTTTAACATTTATTTTGCTCTTAACAGAAGGTAAAGAAATACTGGTAGGTAATATTTTACAGCCTCAGACATTCCAATTATCTCTTATTTCAAGCACTACATGTATCCAGTTAACTTCAGTTGATGATTTACATTCTCCAATTTTAATAGAAAATTGAGAGACATGGTTATTGAGACTTCGATGCCTAAAGAAGGGTGCAATTTCTATTTAAAGTATCTCAGTATGTTTCCTTAATGTTTGCTATAATGTGGGAAAAGCAATTTTTTTCTGAAAATGTATACGTGCAGTAGTTGTTTCTGCATCAGGAGAATGGAATTTATCAGTACTTTTTGTTTGCATGGCTTTGACAGCTACATCATACTTCACTTCTCTGAAGCAGGTAAGTGACTAGCAAAATGAGGAAAAGAATATAGGTAAAACTGCAGATCTGAACTGATCTAGCAGGCGCTGTTAGGTTGCTGATACTTTGTAGCCCAGTTTTTCTGTTCTTTATATTCCTTTCCTTACATAGCCTAGGGTTTATTTTTTTCCACTCAGCAGCATTTAAAATTGTCACATTTCAGTGCCATTTTTAGCATCTTTGAAAAATGCCAGTTACACAGGACTGCTGGGGCCTCTCAGTTGGTATTTTGTTTCTAACTCTCAAGAAAAGCAAGGTACGGACGCAGCTTCTATGCAGCTGCCTATGTGGACGTTTGTATCTCAGCCACAGTATAATCTGCCGTGTGGCAGGTGTGAAATTAAGATCTGATTGTTGAGGAAGTGTAGGGCTGTACAGTTGAGGTTTTAATGTGCAAGGGTATGTGCTTGAATTTGGAAGTGTGTTAGTCATGTCCTAGTTTTATGTTGAAAGCATGGGTAGGAGGGGAATGGAGACTCCTGTGTAGGGCCTGGCAAAGAACCAGGAGCTGCAGCTTGGATCAAATCAAATTTGGGAACCTTTGTACTAGAACATGTAGGGTATTTAACTGCAGACAGTGGTATGTTTTGCTGAAAGTTTCTTGACATCCTGGGCTCCCATTCTGTAAATTTTGCAATAAAAATTCAAATTCTTAATTACCTAGAAGAGAGGGAGGATTCAGCTTCTAATTCAAGGAATTACACTTTAAACCATTGTCTGTAGAATGAAACAATCACATCTTAACATTAATGATTATGTTTGATTTTTACAGGAGAAGATGTTTGGTCTTACGCAAAGGGGCTTCCTCAATTGTTTCAGCAGGGTGGAGTATTCTATAGCATAATGAAGAAAACGACAGGTATTTTTTGTTTTTGTTTTTATCCCTTCCTTCATCTGTTTCCAAATCTTTAGAATTGTAAATTGGTATTGAGTCATTTGTAAGCATACATATATTTTTATTTTATTACCATGGTACATTTTCATTTTCATAATATTGTTGAACTCCTTATGCTCCCTCAGAGAGCTTCAGACTAGGGAATCTGACTGAGTAGTACATTCAGCTTATATATCTCTTCTTTTCTGAAATTTGCTCTGCAACTGTACATCTCCATTTAACTTTTGTGAATTGTACAAACAACTTCAGTAAGTCAACTGATTTTATTCTGCTCCCTGCACACACCCCCACCCCCACCCCCCCGGAAAGATCGAGCAAAGAGAAGGTAACAGGACCTATTCTTGTAATACTTTAAAACACTGTATAAAAAGTTCATCTTTCTAGTGTGCTTCTCAGTAGATATTTTATACAGAGGTACTGCATGTTTTCAATGGTTGGTTAAATTTGACTTTCATATTCTTAAGACTGTTGTTCAGAAGAAAAGCTATCCATCCCTTCTTGCATTGATAAATGTTGCATCTTGGACTGTGTGCAGAAAACCCAAGCAAATAGAGTATATCTGATTTTAGATGTTATTTTCTCTCATTTAAAGTTTATTTTCTTATTGAATTCTTTGCATTCATAGTTTAGCTCTTGTGGTTTCATCTATTACAATCATATTATATCATATTATATATGATTCCTTTGCTGCTTTCTTACTGCTTGATTTCTTCCTAGGTAGCTTTATCAATCTTAACTTAATCTTTCTTTTTTCTTGAAACAGGTATTTTACCACATAATTTCTATTCTGTTTGCAGTAATTAAAATGCATGTATGGGCAATGAGTGGTATACTCAATGCCCACTACCTCTTACTGAATTATTGGCCTGGGTAACAGAATTAGCATGTGAGTGTCTTCGAGCAGATCTGTTTCCTTTTTAGTTTTCTTTCTTTTACTATGCTTGTACAGTAAAGACTGGTGTACTGTTTGTGGCAAGTGAATTAGCTTAAACAGGGCCTGACGGAAAGGATGTTTTGGACCGATTAAAGACTAGCCAGGGCTGAGAACCTGAAATGAATCCAAGGGATTTTAACCCAGCTGGTCATTAACTCATGAAAATGCCTGACTAAAAGGTCATTTTTGCCAACTGATGGTGTAAGAACTAAGGCTGTGGGAGATGATACTCCGTATTTGAACATGATTGCATTTCTGTGTGTGCAGGTATTTTACACTACCTTGGTAGGTAGAATTACTATTTCAGCATTAACATACTTGCATGATTTTGACATGTTATTAAATACTAAATTTCCACATTAAACAATTACAATCTGAAACAATCTTAACTGTTTTTTTCAGTTAAAGAAGCTCCTTACCTATTTATAATAGTTAATGTAATAATGCTGCTATTATACTGGACATTTGGAACAAACCTTTCTTTTGAGTGTAGGTACTATTAATCAGTTGAAATTTTATCTAGTTGCTCTTGTTTAAGATACTATTTTGAGAATTCAGAGGCAGTTTTGGTCTATCAGAGAAGCTGTTAAATACAGTGCACTCTTTTTGCAAATGAAGGTTGAACTGGTAAATTATGTAGTTAAAAATACGTTCTTCAGGTTAAGTTAGACAGATAGGTGTTTGGGATTAAAGTTTGTTCTGTGTGTGGTTTGGCTGTTTGGTTATTGATTCCCATGGATATGTAAAGAAAGGAGCTACTTTTTTTAAGTTCTCAAAATGAAATTAATCTGTAGATTCTCTGCAACTCTGAAAGTATGTGAATCAGAAGCTGTGGAGGGTGACTGAGATTAATCAGTTGCTTCGTTAGTACAAAACCAGTTTAATAACATTTCAGATTGAGTGACCTTCTTTATTCATGCCCAGAATATTTGTTTTGACTGCATTGTGTTTGATAACACAGACACAGGATTTGGTTGTTGTGTTTCTTCTCTTCTCCATAATTTCTGGTGTTTTTCTTCAAGAATGGTAAGAGAATATGGGAGGTGGGGGGTGGGAAACATGGCGCTTTTTAAAAGGTGTGGGTTTTTTTTGCAGCTCTCCATGCATAACTAATAGAACCGAAGAGAGTTGTTATGGCCAAGTTTTCATCTGCAGATACCTTTTAATTCACAGAAAGCCATCGTCACTGAAGTGATACCTTCCTGCTTTTACTTCAGCCTGTATGGGACAGAGTTGAGAGAGTCGTTTTGTATTTTATGATGATAAACTGGAAAACCAGATGTTGCCCATTTTTGACACAGAGCAGCTTCAGATCTTAAATTTGTCTAATGAACTCTCAATTTTAGCAGATGGGTCAAATTGTAAGTGGGACAATGAAACAAACAGCAGATCAAAAATACTATGCCTCATATTTGTTTTGTAATTAGTTATAATCTCCAGGACTACGAAACATAGTAAGCTTGAAACACTTTTGTTTATCTAGCAACACTTCCTCTCTGAGAAGATGACAAATAGCAAATTTGAAATTCTTTAGGCCTAGCAGCAGTGGTACTAGGATTTCAGGGTGTGGTCTTAAATAGTACTTCTTGAAATGTGCTCTTCGGCAGTTTTCTGGGTTGGTTTTGTTCGTTTGTTTGTTTTTAGTGTGGTTTTGGGGGGGGGGGTAGGGGCTGGTAGTGATGGGGTTTGGCTTGCTTTGTGTTACTGCAAGCATATATGATTTCTTCTAGTTGTGTTAGAACAGCAAGTCCCAGCAAGGTGGTTATTTTATCTAGGAATGCTACAGTCCTGGCTCTTCGTTAGAATCACCATAGAAGGCAGCAGCATCTTAGGGACATACTGTAATTGCTGTCATACGGCATACAAGCGTTAACTGTTTTTCTCCCACAGTAGTAAGTTTCAGTGTGTTTATTTTTACATACTTGATGCTGTAAGCTTAAATACAATAATTAATGTGTATTCAGAGCATGTCTTAAAATATGTTAACATGTTGAATAACTTTTTCTATCGTTATAGGTTTGGCTGATGGCAAGCATTGTACTTTTCCACATCTGCCTGGTAAAAACTTTGTGTACAATGCAGCAGAAGACAGATTAGAGCTGTGTGTGGATGCTGCTGGGCACTTTCCTGTTGGTCCTGATGTTGAAGAGCTGGTTAAAGAGGCCTTAAGTCAAGTGCGAGCAGAAGCTACTTCAAGAAGCAGGGAAGCAAGTCCTTCACACGGAATGCTGAAGCTGGGTAGTGGTGGAGTAGTGAAAAAGAAATCTGAACAACTACATAACATAACTGCATTTCAAGGAAAGGGCCATTCCCTAGGAACTGCATCTAGTAGTCAACAACAGGATCAAAGAGCCAGGGAAACACCACTTTTAAGAAAGCATAGCACAGAAACAGACCTCAGTCCTTCTGCTAAAATTGAGCCTTCTGTATTCACAGCTGCTTCTGGTAACAGTGAGCTTATCCGAATTGCTCCAGGAGTTGTGACAATGAGAGACAGCAGGCAGCTTGACCCCACTTTGATTGAGGCACAGAGAAAAAAGTTGCAGGAAATGGTCTCTTCTATTCAGGCTTCAATGGATAGACATTTGCGGGATCAGAATACAGAGCAGTCAGTATCAGTTGATCTATCTCAAAGAAAAGTAGAGGCAGTGAGCTCAACTGCTAAAACTGGGAGCTTTCAGGCTGGCTTACCCGAATCATTTTCTGCACCAGGTGGTACTGAACACTTGAATACTGAATCAGCTGATGGTAACATGGTGAATTCTGTGGGAACAACATTCCCTGCAAGGTCTAAAGCACAAAAGGGAAATTCTGTGGAGGAGCTTGAGGAGATGGATAGTCAAGATGCAGGAATCACTAATGCAACTGAGCCAATGGATCACTCTTGATAGATTAAAATCTAATCAGGGTAGAAGAAATTACTGTTCAAATGTAATGTTTATTGGCTGGGCCACACAAAGTGATTAGTTATTAAATCTTGTATGTATGTCAAAGATTATATCATCTTATTCAGTGCATGATAAGCGTGTGATTGGCAATAGCTTTCAATATTACCATACTGCTGCCCAGGCTGGCTCTGTTACCTGTAAATTAGTTATTAGGAAATGCACTGAGATGAATATCTGCTGTAAATGTGGGTTCTTGAAAAGTCTTTGTAATTTTTAATTCCTTAAAAGTCTTAAAATTTAAGCCCATGCAAGGTTCTTAGCATGCTAGTTTAAGGTTACTGCAAAGGCTAGAACAGGCAAAACTAGAAGTGTGACAAAATTAATCCTGTCCCAGGTACTTAATTCCACTCAAAAATACACCATAAACATGAATTATACATAAATTTCAAAAAGAAACTGAAACTAAACTTTGCTAAATTTGATAATGTAGCATATACAGTACTTTAATTACATTGTGCTGGCACTTACTCTGATTTAAAAACTTTTTCATTCATACAGCTGTATACACCTGTCAGAAATCTTGGAATAAGCGTAACTGCATATTGTCAGTTTAAGCAAGTTAGAAAAAAGGTCTATTTAGTGTGCAACGAAGATAAAGTGAGTGCAGTGTGGTTATGCATGGCTGTCTGAGCCAACACAACCATTTTGGTGCTCTGTTAGTAAGTGACAGTGTGTTTTTATTTCCTCCCAAATACCGAGCTGGTCAGATGATGTGCAACTTTTAATACAACTACAGGAAAGAAGTTGGTAATTGCAAGAATCAACAAATGTTCAATGGCAAATCCATTTCTTTTAAAAGGCTTTGATTAGTAATGGCAAAAATTAAATAATAGCTGTGCTTTTCAGATCAAATTAACAATTTATTGGAAGTGACTCCCTAACGTACATTATCCTGAAGTGTTCAGTGATAATTGAGCTTTTGGAAGCTCTCTGTTTACTCAATGGAAACAAGGAATGCATGCTGTTTTGGTGCCGATGAAGACTACCCACCTCTATCAGCTTGCTTTCAGTTTGTGATGGAGATTTCCCTGTATCACTGATCATATCGCTGGTATCCACTTAAGTAGCGTGTTCATCAGACCTGCAGTGCCAGTTTTTAAGAAGCAGCCATTGTGCTTGCTCCCTAAGGATGGAACGTGTATCTGATACTGTAGTTTGCTTCCTATCTTCATAGTCATATTTAAATGCACTATTGTTACTTCCTTTAATGGTAAAATAACATTGAATGGATGAAAGATGTCAATACAGCTTCAAAGGAATTAAGAGCATTTAAATATTGAAGTCTGTGTTTGTGCACATGTGGGTTTTTACCAGTTCACAAATGTTGTTTGTATTGTATATGTTTGTATTCAGGAAAGTCTCCTCATTTTTTACATTTCTAATCACTTATAACAGTTCCAAGCATTAGGATGATAAAATGTTCCATGAGGGAGGATTTATTTTTGTATGTAAAAATTAACTGAAGCAAGTCACTTGGAAGAATAGCCCCTGTCTCAAAGTAAATTAAAATGCCTCCATTGGTTAACTTTTTATGTAGAGGGAATAAATATTTTATGAGTTAGTGTACTACTTATAGGTAAAAAATAAGAATCACCTTTTCACAAATAAATGAAAAATTTTACGATCTCAAATTGCTAACCTCTAAGTTAGCCGTTGGGAAGCTTGGAATGTATGAAGTAATTTGGCTCCCCAGAACTGACCTTGCTGATGCACTGATAAACTGGCGGGGCTTATTCAATGAGAAACAGGATGCACATGCAGCAGCTGGAAGCCTGCCATGACTTCTGAAAACACTGAGTCTCCCACGAATCAGTCTAGCTGTCTGAAGGTTACTTCCGTATAGAAAATGTTAAGTCAAGGCTTGTGCTTTGTCACAGTGTGAGGTTTAGAAATGTATAGCAGTGGCATGTTCTTGGGAAGGATTTTAAGTCAGGAGAGACTGAGGGGGAGGAATCTTTCGAATCTCTTCCATTTTAGAAAAGGTAACTTATCACTTAGATGTTGTTAACCTTTTCTTCAGAAAAAGAAGTCTTCCTCAGCTGAAAAAAAGATGGGCAGTGTATATGAGATAATTTGAAGTTGAAATAAATTGAAGTATTTGTTGCACATCATTTGTATTTCAAGGGAAGATGCTTACTTCTTTCATGCTTTTCTGATAAGACTACAGAAGTTTGTACTGTGTAAAGAGGAAGGCTTGGTTTAATTTTGATACACTTCCCATTTCAGCAGTAATGCGACATTTTCCTTCTTATCTAAATAGAAATGGATACAGATAATGGCTCTGTTTGACTCACCCTTAGTGTCATCTTGGGTGCTTTCAAGTCACGTAGATCAGAGCTCTCCAGTTTCTAAAGCAAAATGGTCTCAAAAAGGAATGATAAAATGGTGTCAAAATTACAGGATCCACTGACGTGAATTCCTCTGGTGTAAAGCAGGATTGTTTGCATATTTCTTTGCAGTGTTCTTATTTCACGTAGCTTTCTCATGCATTTGAATATTGGTGGTTTTAAGAAAGATGGCTTTTGATACTCTCAAGTGAAGCTAAACTTCATCTACATGCCAGTGAGATGTGTAACTGTACAGAAGTGAAATAAAGAACACTGAAGTGTAAGTTTGAACAGATGTTTCATTTGATTGCTAGCTGTGGGTGCAAATGTAAGTTGAGGCATCTGTGTGCCTGTCTTAGGAACACCCATGTGCTTGTTAGATTTCCTTGTTAGAGTCAGGAAGATGCTGGGTGGGGTACAAGGGCAGGGAAGATGTGGACTCTGTGAATGTGAAGCCATGTCAATAGGACTTTTCAAATGGTGTGAAAAATGTCCCTTTCTCAACATCCCCCCACCCATGTTCTTGCTACTGAATTGCCTGTGGACAGAGGCTGTGGTTCTAAATTCCGTGTACCTGCCTTGATTACTTTCTTGTCTTGGAGCCAACCACTTTCTACACAGTGTCTCATGGCAAAGAAGACTTAAATTATTTGAAAATCCTGAATTTTCTTATGTTTTAGTATGTATAACCTAAATGGAAGATGATTACTGAAAGAAAATACAGGCCAGGTACCAAAACCAAACAAAAACAACAACAACAACAAAAAAAAAAAAAAAAAAAAAAAGAGAGAGAATGGACTAGGTTGCTGATGAGCATTTGGGAAACCTCAGGAGAACAGATCAGTTTTCTAGGCAAATGCAAGATTTTTATGACTTCAAATGGCTGGCTGCTTAGTAAGGTTGACTTTTTGATACTGCTGTTTTTCTGTGAATTGTTTGCATTTTAGTGAGGGGAAAAAAATAGTAGCTTTTCAGATGAGATCATATAAATATATTTGGGATGTCCTCACTGTTATAGTAACAAAACAGCAATGTATATTGTTAGTTTTGTGAATCCCATATAGTTTACTAGTCTTCTGCTAGATACAAAATGCGAGCTAGACATTGCCTCTGACAGAACGCTCCTGCAGCCTCAGAGAGGCACAGTGCCACAAGGCTGTATGCTAATAACCCTGTACAACAGGCATACTTTCAATCCAAAATGCTTAATTTATGGTCTTTCAGAAAGTAGAATCTGTTGTCACTGTCACAAGGTTAGCAGAGTTGCTTGCTACTTTTTCAATGTGCTGAAAATGCCAGGTAATAAAATTAATAATATGCTTACAATTGGGAGAGCAATGCACTATCAGAAATGTATGAAAAATGAACGATTTAAGAAGACGCCACTGTTATCTCTACATTTGTTTGGCTCCCATTTTCAAATAGCAGAATCTACATGCTTTTGTAAAATAATAATAATATGGAGTTGATCCTTCTGTTAAAAAAAAACCAACCACAATGATAAGTGGTTTCTTTGTTTTGCTTGTG
The DNA here is from genome assembly GCF_963210335.1 of Falco punctatus. Classification (NCBI taxonomy): domain Eukaryota; kingdom Metazoa; phylum Chordata; class Aves; order Falconiformes; family Falconidae; genus Falco; species Falco punctatus. The sequence goes on from NC_137582.1 coordinate 43,222,986, forward strand.
GATCTCAGTTTAGCTTCATAAATTGAAGAAGTTGCTTAAGATCTTTAGAATGCAGGATTCCCTCTGAGCCCTTATGCCTGCGGTTGAGCAATAAAAGGTTGAAACAGGAGTGGTATTTTCAGAATTATTTTACGTTTAACAAGGATTATTGCCAAGAAATGAAAGAGTGCACTTTTAGGAGGGAATGCTATTTAAAATGTATAAATAAGAATTAAAATAGTGTATATATTTAGAAAACAAATCTTTTTAAACAATAAGTGCTTTACATGTTGACTTAAAAATAAATTAGCATAGAAACTATACCATCCTCACAGTACTGGCTGTTATCCAGCACAGTTTGGTTTGTTTTATTTGTGATTGCTGTACTAATTATATTTGATTTTTTTTTATCTGTAATGTAACAATAGTGTATTATAACAGTATATAGTGTACTATACTACACTTCACTGTACAGTATTTGGAATTTTCTTTGATTGCTATATTAAAACTAAGTTAAAACATCTGCTTTGGTTTCATAAGGTGCAACTTTTATCTAGCTTTTCACACATGAACTTGTTTAACACTGATTTGGCTACCAAATGAATGAGTAATTATATTAACTTCTGCATTCTACATACAGATTGCATTATACTTGCATACATGAATACTAGTATGGAAGTTGAAAAACTGGTATGAATCTTAGAAAAGTAAACTCTGACGTCCTTCATTTTGCTTTAGTTATGTTTCTGTTAAAAAGAAACTTTTTTGGAAGAAAAGCACTTTATGGAAGACTGGTTCTTTTGACCTTATACCTATTTGGAATATTTCATTAAGCACATAGGACCTTTGAATTTGAGAGATTTTTAAAAAAAGGTTTTTATCTATTTGAGACAAAATTCTGAGATCTGAATCTTGTTTTCAAAGTCTGAACCAAGAAGAAGGTGTAGAAAAACACTGAGTGTCATACATGACATTTAAGATACCTTTGAAACATTGGTCAAAATGTGTTTCAAAGCAAAATTTTAATGCATGCATGTAATATGCAAGTATGAGTAGCATAATTTGGAAGAACTAGGCTTTTGAAAATTTGGCCATACTCAAAGATGAACATACCGACAACTACTTAAATTATCTCTCAGCTTTTTGGCCAGCTGCATGTGGTACTTGGTTTCAAAAATTGGCTGCATCCATAACTTCTGAGCATAAGAAAAGTCATAAAATCCATCTACAAAACTCTGTGTTACTTTTTCCTGTATTTATTGAAAGGCTTTAATTCAAAGTATGCTAGCATTAAAGCAGTCTTTAAAATGATGGGTGTAAATATCCAGAGTTTATTTTGGTTGCATGTCATGTCACGAAGAATTGAAAATTATCCTTTGGAAGATTTGTATTTCAGAGGCTTAAATATTTAATGCTAAGCTAGAAATGTACTCATTTTTATAATGCAATGTTTATAATAAGAGTCCAAACTAGTACTGCATGTGTGAAGCAACCAAGTTAAGAGTGCTTTCAAAATGTTTCCGTTTTATCTTTGCTGTTAATTGTACAGCCTTAATAGTTGTTTACATTGTTTTAGATTGGAGTTGTTGGTTGGTTTTTTTCTTACGCATGTTCATAGCAAATCTGTTTTAACATCCTTGCAAAACCTCAGCTTCCTGCCAGAACAAGTCCCCTCGCAACTTAATTTTCTCCTTAGGATCAGGGTGAGAGTGAATCTTGGAAGTTCATAAGCATGTGTAGTGTGTTGAGGACGGTGGTTTTAGTATTACAAAGACATATATTGACTGGAAAAGTTAATATAAACTGTTGCTTTGCTTCATGTGGAGTTTATTGAGGCTTTAATATAATGTTGGCTTCTCCTGATTTGTGATATTTGGAGTATTTACTACTTAATGATAGATAAAGAAAAGCAGTAGTGTTTGGATCCATAGTAGACTTGATAGCCAAGCTGACATTACAGAAACCCAGTTACCACAACTCATTTGAAATGGGTTATTCTGATCTGAATTACTTAAATTGATGTATGCTGGGTGATTCTGAACATTTATTAGTATCATTGAAGATACTAGGCTTCAGTGTGAGCGTGATCTCTGTTGCATTAACTTGCAGACGCTTTAAGAGGCTTCAGAAAAGACTGTTATTCTGTGTTCTGTGAATGAAAGGCATTGGTTTGATGATAGCTGAACAGACTTGTATTTGGACTTTATCTACCTCTCTTAAATGACTACCTGATTCTGTTTTCTGCTGGAAGTAATACTTACAGTGGCTTGTCTTGCTGGCAGCAAATCCAGTTTCACTTCCAAAGTGATCTTGTGGATCTGGACTGGGTCTGTGCTGTTTGGAAACTTGTATTCAATAAGTAAAGAATTAAAAGAAAGATGGCAGGTGGAAGGAAGTTACCAGAAATCAGAAGAAGGTTTAGAAGGTGCTCTGGTTCTTAGTAGCCAATAGTCTGTGGAGCCTGGCTGCATGAAATGCAGTCATTTCTTACAAACCTTTAAACATGGTTCAAGCAACTTCTTTCAGAATAAGAAAACATAGTTTTATAGGCTCTTTTGTTACTCAATATATAAGATTTTTTTTAAAAAATGAAGCTACTTTCACATTGTCACATTGTTGTATAAATGTAGAGAAATACTTGCCAGGTGTTAGGTCCAGATCCTAACCTCTCTCTTCTTTCCCACATGCGTTTGTGCAGACTCTACAAATCCTAAGGAGATCTCTTCTGATGTTGGGCTAGCTTTTCTGTTTGCTTTTCATCTGCCATTTGGACTTTAGTGAATAATTTTTACCAGAGATGTTTCTGTAAGTTTATTGTCCACTGTTTACACTGCTGCTCTTACAGACAGTAAGAAGCAATAGATAAATGATCCAATTGAACACAAATTAGACTGATAGAAATGAAAACCTTGTTTGACTTCCTCAGAGATTCATTATGTACAGGACAGAAAGGAATGAAGGGAGATTCCTAAGAGGGCAGAGGATTTGTGAGCATATTCAGGAGAGGGAAGAAGATTCATAAGGATTTATCAATGATTCTAAAAATCACCTAGTAGTGCTGAAGGGCAACCATGTTTCGTGTTGTTACACTTTCCAGGGCGATGAGCTTTAGAAGCTGCAGATGCTCTGAATCTGGAGATTTTCCCTGAGATCCACCTTTCTTTTCTTCTAGGAGCAGAAACTGCCAAATATGTACTTTTCCACCCAGTGGGAGAGATGGGGTGTCACATGGTGTTGCAGGGTTTGTTGCAGCAAGAGAAACGCCAAACCACACAGAAAAAGCAAGGGCCTAACTAAAATTGGGGGAAATTAAGTAACTCCTAGTTCCAGCTATTCATATGTTCAAATCTGCTCAAGTGTTGATCAATACATAACCAAGTTCTACATCTGAACATTGTGCATACAAGAATACTACTTTTTCTCCCACTATGTCTTTCTTAAAATAAGGTCCTCCTTGGATTCTGAAGACAGATGCTGGAAACTGCGATTACTTTTGCAGACAGCAGGAGGGATCCAGGAAATAAGGGTCAAGAATACCTGCTTCCCTTTGCTTTCAAAATAAGAAAATTCAAGGCATGGTACAACGGAAGAAACTAAATACCAGTGTTTATTTTTTTGCTCCCTCTATTTCTCCTAACCTTAACTACTTCTTTATCCTGCTATAGTCATTAATTTATTTTTTTGTTTTCTTCCCTGCATTTGAAGTCAGTCAGGCTAGCCCATTCTCTGCTTAGTTTGGAAACTTTGACTATCTCAGGTCTCTAGTAAGCCAGCAGCCCCAAAATCCCCACTTACTTATTGTCTACTTTGAAAGTAATTTTTTTTTTTTATTTAAAGTTGTGGATCTTTCCAACTCTGTCCCTGAGGTTCTGCATCTGAAACTCTCATAAACTTGCATCCTTGCACAAACTCAAAACACATTTGCAGTAACTAAGGTCCTTTTGCAGACACTCATTGCTGACTGCAGAAGTGGAGCCAGGATGGAGGTGCACAGTCTTTCGTACCTCTAAGTGCTCTCTGCTCTCTCTCTTCTCCTCCTGCTGGAAGTCTGCAGAGCATGGGAGAAACACTGCCTTGGAAAAAGAGGTAAACTGCAGCTGTGCAAACAGCAGAGGCCAGCATCACTGGGATTGCTGGTTGTGATACTGGAAGAATTTTTTCCATGATTCCTGTAACTGTAATCAGTGTTAGGAGTGGGAAGGAGAGAGTCTTGTTGCTAGTTTGGAAAGTAGGGGACCAGAACACTGTTTTCTAACAAAGTAGGTTTTATTTTGGGGGTAGAAAGTTAAGCCAGTGCTTTCCAGCTATTACCAGGATGCTGTAGAGCTTAGGCTCTTTGCTTGAATCTAGCTCAGGCTGCTGCTGGGACACGGCTACCACTGCCTGACTACCGTTTACCCACCTGACAGTTTGGTTGGCTCGGTCTGGCTCCCACTGCTTTACAAAGCCCTTGCATTAGGACTGATGGTTTACTCCTGGGGTTAGCAAAATCTAAGGATTAGGTTGACTTCTCTTGCATTCATAGTGATGACTTTCTGGGGAGTAATTCCAAAACAGCATGGGAAAACATGTACTGCTAATACCTGATTAACAGGTGACTTCTAAAGAATCTCTTCGGTTTCCAAAGTTGTATGTATGTATGCTTGTGAAAGGAGTAAATCCTTTCTTTTTAAACAGTTGCCTGCTTGACCAGAACTAGTAAAACTATTCCCCCATGATTTCCAAAATAAACAAGTGGCATTTGAGAAGTTTGTAAAGCTTGTTAGATGAAATTAGTATTAAATCTAATCTTGCAGCAGTATTGTTATTATTTATTGAGAGCAGTGACAGTAAGATCATAGGTAACATCTGAGTGTAAACCTGGGAATGTTTTCTTTCTCCCCTTTGATTGATTCAAGGCTGTTCCACTTTTAGACCCTAAAAAGTAATCTGTTTGCCTGTATAGTGCCTCATATAAATTGATACCCATGCTATTGAAACCATAGGTGAAGTTGTGGCCAAACAGAAATTCAACTCTTAAAGGAGTACCATCAGTGTAGCTGCCACTGTACTTGCATACGCAGATGAGGTGAGGCTTAGGACTTGGTTTCTAAGTGGCGGTGTCCTTCAGAGCTGTGCACTGACACCATTTCCTCACGCTCTGTGCAAGAGGCACTGTGAGCTCGGCATGACCTCAGTTTCTTCTCAAACCAATGACATCTGAGGATTGCCGGAAAGAGGGATACAGAGCAGTTCATGAGATCTGAATTATGGTCTCATCCCTGCCCTGAGAACTACAATTAATCTACAGTAACTAACTTGTTCTTCATGTATGTGCCTGAGCAGACCCTAGTGTAGGTCCCTGGTAGGGCTATATCCCTGGAGCTGCTTTATTGATCTCCTGAACTTGGGAACTGCAATTGGTTTTTTTTCAGTCCAAGGCTTGATCCAAAGGCCACCTCAGAATTCTTTTGAGTAGTTGTACAGCCTCCTTGAGAAGCTGATATAGGCTGCTTTGGGAATGTGCAAGACAATGGTTTTTGTGCACAATTGTCACGGAGGTATACATTCTAAGTCTATCCAGATATACTTACTTATTTTGATATTTTTGTGATACAGTAGTCTTTAAGCCTTACATCTCCACCCACCCTACACTAGCATGAACAATGTGGACCTGTCAATATAGTAAAGCAAAATTCATGAAATCACAAACTACATCAATTCTTCTGTGTCATGGCTAACAGAACACAGGCTAATTGAGTTAGGCAGAGGTATTAGCACTTTTTCCCCTCTCCAAAAGGCTCTATAAATAGATTGAATCAAAGCACACAGAGCTTGCAAACTCTTCTGCGTGAAACAGTTGATCCTGTGAGACGCAGCATCTTAGAAAGATGTTGTAAGGAGCATTTAGAAAGAATTGCAGCAAAGCAGATAATTTTCAATAGCTATGAATAGAATACTGCCCTTCAGAAACTTTGATACTAAGAAGTTAAAAAAACCCCAAACAACAACAAAGTATGAGTCTCAAGGCACACAGCAAGTTGAAATTGCTCTGAACTGCAGCTTCGCCCAACTGTGACATGACTCAAGTACAAATGACAAGCTGGGATCTTCAGTACTGAGAGACAGAGCAGATGCAGATAATAATGTGCTGTCCATATGGAGAACTATTTTAATTTAAGAGTATCTAGTGAGTATCCTTGTGCTCTTCATTAGGAATTTCTCCAAACGTGGGAAGGAAGCTCAACACCCACAGGGCTGATGCAAGCAAGATCACCTTGGGCACTGAATGAGTGGTGTCGTGACATGGAACCTAGATCAAGTCAAGTAGCTGGGCTGAAGACTTGATGGATGCATGTGGGTTTGATTGACACATTTGGTGTCAGAGCTCCAAAGATTATAGTCACTAGAGAAACTGGTGGTAAGGCATGGAAGACTACTAGAAGGAAAGTATCTGGTAAAAAAACCTGTAAGCTCACCTACGCTGAGCTTGATTTTTATTTTAGCAATCACTACATGTTTCTTTTACATTATAGACCTTAGTTCTATGAGACTGGCAGCAGTTGCTTTTGAGCTGGGAAACTGTTGGCTGAGGAAATAAGCCACTTGTTTTCCACAATTTGGAAGACTAATTCCTGAGTTTACTTTGTAGAAATGTTGCTAGCTTCAAAGGTTGAAGCTCTTGTAGCAAGAAGTCCTTTGCATGCCTTGTTGATTGTCTGTGCTGAGAATCATCTTCACAAAGACTCTGGGTTCCTCTGTTGTAAGGTTTCCAAACAACTTACAGGGAGATCATTTAGGATAGGCTGATCGTTCTTAACTTCATGTCAGTGGTGTTAAGCCCCATGCCTTCTGGGGAGTATCCTTGTATTGCTTAGTGGTCCAGATAAATGTCAAACTGGCTGCATGAATTCACAATGAGATTTTGATGAGCCTAGCAGCAAAGAATTACAAACTTCTGCACATGACTTTGGATTTTTTCCACTGTTTCAGCTCCTGTGACAATATGAAATGCAAGCATGACTGGTTATTTTTTTATTCATTAAAGGCTTTGCCAGGGAATAGATAGAACTCTTGCAGAACTGGAGCAGTAACAGATGAGCCCAGTAATACACATATGGACTTAATATATGGCCTAATAATGTGGTACCTTTTTACCACTGCAGCTAGGTGAAATTTTCTGAAGCATCAGTGTTGCACAGAAAGGGACCTGTTTCCCAGCAGGAACAGAGCTTCTGATCTGCTCTTGGTTAGGCTCATAATGAATGCCTAATAGAATTTTTTTTCTCTGCAGATCAGCAGGAAGCTTAGCAATAAGGAATAAATAACAGGGCAAATTACAAGATTGTCACTGTCTCTTCCAGGATACTTTGCTTACGAAATCATCTGGGTAAGAGTGTGAGTGAGCGTCCTGTCTTTGGAAGTGGGATGCCCACTGCTGTTGGCACTCAGGGAATGCTATAAAACCCAAGCAGAATCCAAACCCAGCAGGTAGTTCTAGTGATGTTTGGTTTTAATTTGTCAGGAGACCCAACCAAGCAGCCCTAAGGCAATGGGGAAGGGGCAAAGTGCCACTGGAAGTATGCCCATTGTGGCTCAAGGTCCATGAGCTTGGTGTGATGATGACATTTGCCTCATCCTGCCACCCTGAACCTGCAGCAGCGTCTTTGCACCTGGTCATGTTCTCCAGGTCTAGGCTGGTATGGAGCTGTCCTTTGTCACAATGGAGTCTTGGGAAGGACAAGCAAAGACAGAGAGCACTTCTTGCACAATGGTATTCAGATGTTGCAGGCTTGTGAGAGTCCTATCAGAAGTCTATTGAGGCTGAGTCTGATGACAGTCTGGATGGGACAGTCCCTGAAAATGTTGGCATTTGGGGGAGACGTTCTATATTCCCCTACAGACTGCCGGTTTGCAGCTTCTTTCTCAGGGATGCTCTTAAATGAACAGTTGGAAAAAATAACTTGTTGTAGGGTCTGTGAAGAGAGAGGTAGTTAGACCTCCAGCTTGGTTTTGTGAAGCTTCTAGAAGCTGAGAAGAGATGGCGAGGGGGATGCCATGTTTTTGTCATGTAGGTGCACAAGAAACACGGAACATGAGACCTTGTCACACCGGACAGTAATACATACAGGATTAAAAAAGAAAAAAAATGAGGCGTATATGTGCTTACTGATGTATTTGAAGGAGAATGTTTACTAAATGTCATAACAAACTGCATCTTTAGGTTATTTTTTTTAACAACAGCACCATCAGTACTTATTTATTTAGTAGTATGACTCAGCTAATGCTTTCAGGATCTATTTCCTACAAATTAAGAACACGTGCATTACTATGGGAATATACAAGAAAGTACTTATTTAAACAATATTTTTATTCCAGGCTCCCTTCACTTTGAATTAAATATAAACGAATGATAAAAGATGACATTTCATATCATATGAGCCTGATGACACAAATCCTGTCTCAGGGCGGTTTTTATGCCACATACTTTTTGGTTACAGCTTTTGTGGTTCAAAGAATCCTGTCAGAGCTTTGATGCGGGGAAACCTGCAGCGCTTCCCTCTCTGGCTGCTAAAACTGAATCACAGCAGGGGCAGGTTGGTGCTTTACACCTGTTAGTAAGCAGCAGGCAAAGACTACTACTTGTAAATAAACAAAAAACCCAACGAATTTGGTTGTTGGTTTTTTGTTTGTTTTTTCTTTTTTTTTCCTCCGAAAGATGCAATGATGCGAGTTCGCCCGTGTAACAGTCGGTTTGTAATGCGGTTTGTGGGGTTTTTTTTGTGTTTTTTCCCTCTTCTTGGTCCTGTGGGCCTTCTGACGGGCTGTGGCTGGACCCGAGGTTCCCGGGCGCCTGCGCAGGGGGCGCTGCCAGCCAAGCTCTCCCGGCGCCCCCGGGCAGCCCGCGCGGGCTGTAGGGACATAGGGAGGTGCAGGCACCTCTGTGTGTGTGTGTCTATGTGTGTCTGTGTGTGTGTACAAACTCCATACGATACGTACAGGGCTTCATTTATAGAAATAACTTCCGGCTTAAGGCTTTTGTGTAGGGGAACACCTAGGAGGTACATAGGTTATGCTTGAGTGTAGCTTGTACTTCTGGCAGTGGTAGCTTCAGGAGGTTGTTTTCTCTGCAGTGGTGGTGAATTGTTTTCTGTAAGTAAAGCATTTAAAAAATGTATTTGGAACATGCTGGTTTGATGATTTGTTTCACTCCAATGACCATTGGAGTAAAAATCACACGGAAATCATTTAATAAAGGGAGAAGATGATGGGTGGGCCCTGTAGTAGAGTCGAGCACCCGAGCCCTGAGCAGCCGCTGCGGGTGGGCGCCCTTAGGGGAGACCCCAGGAGCGCCTCTGGCAGGTCCGCGGGGGGGTGCCCCTGCCCCTGCCGGTGGGTGGGTTTGTCCCTATAGCTGCCAGCCCGCATCTGTAGGCAGGTGCTAGCACCCTTTTCTCCTCAGAGCTCCACCGAGTTCGTGTGATTGTCAGTGCAGCCACAAGGGGATGTAGTGCCATGTCTTGGTTCCCTTTTGAAATTAGAACAGCATAGAATCACAGAACGGTTTGGGTTGGAAGGGACCCTAAAGATCATCTACTTCTGACCCCCTGCCGTGCGCTGGGACACCTTCCATTAGGCCGGGTTGCTCAAAGCCCACACGGGTGTCCGCATTTCTCTGGGCAACCTGTTCCAGCAGCCTGGCGGCTGAGCGCGGTGAGACCCGCCCTTCCCGCTTCTCAACCACGCGTGTAACTGTTTCGGAGGGAAGGGCTGCGGGAGGGGCTGCCTTGGCACCCCCTGGCCGCCTGCGCGCAGCGCGGCAGTGTAAGGGCCCGTGGGCGCCGTCCCGCCGCCGGGCTAGCCGGTCCGCCGGCGGTAGGGAGGAGGCCCCGGGAGGGGGAGCCCTCCGCTGGGCGCTCGCCCTGTCAGACCCGGGCCGCCCGCCCTTTCAGATCTCGGTCTAAGGCAGATGTTTACTCTCCGGCCGTTTTCGAAGGAAAGGACCCAGGCCAGGACGCGTAGTGAGGGGTACCCAGGCTGTATGCCGCGGCGAGGGAATGCTCGCCAGCTCCCTTCGATAGCTCAGCTGGTAGAGCGGAGGACTGTAGAGGCGCGGCCCACGGGAATCCTTAGGTCGCTGGTTCGATTCCGGCTCGAAGGAGGCACTTGATTTTGCGTGGCGGGGCGGCCGCCGTTTTTTTATTTCGTCGGGAGCTTCCCCCGTTGCCGCTGCTGTGGCGGCGCGCAGGCGCTCCCGCCGGGACGTGGCGGGGCGGGGGGGTGGCGAGGAGCCGGGGTCCCCCCCCCGCCCGCCGGGAAGACTCGCTCCCCCGTCATGCCTCGCCCCCGCCGTCCCTCCCCGCCCGCGGCTGGCGCGAGGCCCCGCCCCCCTCCCGGGTCGCGTGCGGCGGCGGCGGCCAATGGGGCGGCAGTCCGCCTGCGCAGATTCAAACGGTGGCTCTGGAAGGAGGCTGGGCGCGAGATTCGGCGGCACCGACCGAGCCCGCCGCGAGCGCGGCGGTGGCGGCGCAGCCCGGGCGGCGGGGGCCGGCCGGCAGCGGGGGGTGAGGGGCCGCGCCGAGCAGGGCCGCGCAGCGCAGCAGCCCGGAGCGGGGGAGCGCCGCCGGAGCCCGCGGCAGCTCTGACAGGAGGCGGGAGGCACGGCTGAGCGAGAGAGGGGCCGCTGCGCGCTCCGTCCGTGCGGGCAGGGGCCAGGCCGAGCCATGGCTGGCGCGCCGGGGGCCGGGCCGGGCCGGGGCTGAGGGCGGCCGCCGGGGCGTTGCGGGTACCGCGAAGCTCCGCGGGGAGGAGGGGGCTGCCAAAGGAGCCCTACCCACCTCGAGTCTTCCTGAGCCGCCAGCGCCCCGCTCCGTGCCCCGCCCGCCTTGCCGTGAGAGAAGGAGCCCGGGCGGGGGCTCGGGGGCTGCGCGCTGCGCCCCGCTGCCGTGGCGGCCCCCCCCTATGGTGCGCCCCGAGGATGGCGAAGAGACCGTGCAGGTGAGTGTGGCCCCGGGGCGGGGATCTCCGCGCTTTCGGCCCCCCCACCCCAGGCAGCCGCTGTCTTCCGCGGCGGCGCCCAGGTACCCCCCGCGCCCCGGGATCCCTGCCAGGTGCCGCCGCCGCCCCGCCCCGTCCCCGCCGCCCCTGGCCCCCCCGCCGGGCCGTGCTGGCGCGGCGCTCGGCCTCCCTCCACCTCCCGGCCGCGGGTGTCACTGCCCGCCTCCCGCTCTCCGCCCTCCGGTTCCTCCCTCGCTGGGCGCCCGCACAGGTACCTGCCCGCCCGCCCTCCGCCTTACGAGCACCCGCTCCCGAGTATGGGTCTCGCCTCTCGCTTAGCGGCCGCTCTCACCTCTGTGCTTTCGCTGAGACCATCTTTGTTGCAGCGTACCCGAGCGACTCCTTAGGTTTTCTTTTCTGTGGCCTGCCAGTGACGACTGTGTTGTCTCAGCAGCAGCTTTGCTGGTTACTTTCCTTCTGCTGGAGTAATACTTTTTGCTTTTTTCCTCCCGAGTGGCTTTGGCACAGCCTTGATGCATGGTTTGGGGCTGTTCAGTTAAAGTTAATGTTCAGGGCTGCTGATTCTTCCAGTTATCTTAAATGCACCTGCTTTCTTTGATTTGGCATATTCTTTGATTGAGGATGTTATAATCTAGCCTGAAATCTTCCTGAGAGCGAATGTTTTCCTCCAGAGCTTCTGCAGCAGCCCCAGATGGTTTTGATACATCTTTTGTTTTATTGATACGAAAATGGGTGTGTCTTTACTTAGTATTCAGAAGGTGGGTTTTGGAGAACTGTTTCATTGCTATAGTTATTTTTGTCCTAAATAGAAAATCAGTTTCTGAAAAGTGATAAAGAAGTGTAAGAGAAGGATTAGGACTGAGAAAGGAAAGGGTACTTAGTGGATAGTATTAACCTGTGAGTTACCTATGGCATCTGGGGTTTACTGTGACTGCATGCTTCTAATGGAATTGGGAGTGGTTTCAAAGTTTCAGATCGTAAAACTGCTTCTGCATTTTCCTGTGACATGAAAAGAGTTCGTAAGTTAATCTTTTTCTGCCAAACCGTAGCTAAAACAAGAAAGCAATGCTTTGGTGTTCCAGTTGTGTAAGGAACAAAGGTTCATCAATGGGTTTAGCTTGCAGAGGCTAACTGCTGGAGCTGTCTATACTTAGCATCTCCAAGAATCAGCTTAGAGGGAGAATGTTTCTTGTTACTCCTAATCTGCATTTTGTGGTTTTAAGAGACTTTCACGCATGGTATTGCAAACAATAGTTTCATCTTTGCAAAGCTTTAGCTTGTATTAACTCTCGTGGCTATGGAGTGCTTTGGAGTTGTAACTGAAAATACAGCTGGTTGTGGATAGCAGAGGAACGTTTGGTTAGAGATAAGTAGCCCTAGAGGAATACTGTGTCAGTGTACGATAACTACAGTGATTCGCTTTTGGAGATAGGAGTTTATACAAAGGTGATTTCAAGATTGTTAATCTAGGTGTGGAGTAAGGAGAAAGTATAACTGTTTTGCACCAAATGGAATTAAGTTTAATTTTGTTTAAACTGCTCTTGGGTTTTGCATTTGGAAGCTTAATTTTGCACTTAATGGCTCTCGAGTCAGGATTGCAAAGACAGGTAGCACAGAACTCATGAAATAATTACTTTATTGGTCTAGATTTCTTATTTGGTGGCCACATTCCACTTTGTGCAGTATTCTAGCACAGTTTCATAACTCCAAAAGAATTGTCAAGTGAACTATAGCAACCCCGTGTGTTTGGAAATCTTTTCTCCTTAACCAAAAGCTTGAGTTAATAATCTGAACCATTCATGTATATTTAATTTATAACCTACTGGTGTACTAGTCTAAACAAGACTGAAGACTAAATGGTTATTCATGTGGAATCAAGGTGCATGAGAGGTTAGCATCCGCTTGGCTGGCCCCTCGCACCTGTGAAGTGCACAGAGGCAGCCAGAGGCTGTGCTGGTCTGGCTGTGGGACTTGTGTACTGCTGGAGAATTCCTAGTGCAGGGTTCCTAACCGGTGCTGTGACAGGGACCCCATGTTGTCTAGAACCGGTGCTGTCATCAGCACCACTGCCACATACATGGAGCTTTTCCTCTTCTTTTTAAAATCCCTATGACTTCACGTAACTGAAGGCTCTGTTCTTGAACGAGTTTGCTGTGCAGTGGGTGAGTAGACTGTGGACAAGGTCTTAACCACAAGGCCAAATTTTAGTTATAAGTAAACTGTATGGCTTGATTGGTATGAAATAGGATTATAGAATCAAGATACGCTCCTGAAGTTTGTTGAGGACCTGTGAAGAAGAGACCAAAAAATAAGGGGGGGGGGGGGGGGGGAAGAGAAAACTCTTAATTTACCTGTGAGTTTAGATTCTGTTTTCTTAAGTCCTAAGCTGCTTAATGCAAAACTCTCACAATCACTGTGTTTACAGCTTAGTTTTTCGTAAGGTCAGCAAGTTCTTCATGTACTTGCAACAAGCTTACTGCTTTGGTTTTTGCTGGCTCCACAAAGTTTAATAAGTTTAAATATCACTAACTATTTCTACTGCATCATGAAGGCAAGTAGGGCAAATCTATCCACATGCGGTGTAGGATGTAGAAGCAGTGTTAAATACACTGGGTCTGCAGGAGTTGGATACACACTGTCCTGTAATAATGCTTTCAGTTAAGCAGTGCTCTTCTTGAATGACCATATATTCATGTTGGCCATGTAGAACGTACTCACTTCATGGGAAATAAAAAATATACATAAATGGCTGATTAGCATGCTGTGTGGGTGAATTGCATGTTCTGGAAAATAACATAGAGATCCGCCATCTAATCAGTTCTTAGGATACCAGCCCAGGTTAATTCCATTACTGGGAAAGGATTTTTTTTTTTTCCTTTGGTTGAAAAATGGAAGTAATTTTCAAGGCAGAGAAGAACTAATACATTTTTTTTTTGAACATGAATTTGTTATGTATATCATGCTTTTTATAGTAATAACAAAATGGAGGGAAAATTAAGGCTGCAGTGTGAAACTGCTTCTAAAGCAAGATGTGTACTTGGATAGGAATCCCTTCTTTATGTCTTTGCTATAACCAATGCAGAGGAGCTTCTCATCTTGCTGTTAGGCCCTAGGTTTCCACATGTGTTTGAATTTATGCTGTCTAATGTGACTCACCGACATGTAAGTTCAAGTGATATTTCCATGAAACGTTTCCCTGTGCTGCTTGTTAGTAAGGCTTTGTTTCTCAAGGCTGTGAAGTGTGCACTTCTCCAGTAGATGGAGCGTCATCTACGTGGAGTCTGACCTGGCTTCCTGCCTCTCAGACGCCTAATTTAAAGGCTCAGCACTGACATGGTCTTTATTTCTTGCTGGAATTTCTTTGTCTTCAAAGATTTGTCTCTTAATTCCTGTAACATTGAGGCAACCCTTTTGCTTTTGTCTAGTGTCAACTTGAGATTTGATTTGGCACCCTTGTTGTGTTTGCTGTTTGAGTTACGGAGGTGGAACATGAATGTGTTTTGCAGACTAGCAAACCACTTTATCGTATAAGCTCATTTGTGTAAAATAAAGATGCGTAACAAAAACGTGATCTTAAACCGTAGCTTTTGCTTCAAATTTAAGTCTTGACTTGGCGTGAATTATCTGCCTGTATCTCAGTATGTGGCCTTGAAATTAAGGTTAATTCTGTTCCTTTGACGTGGTAAACATAGGCTACTGCTAGAGGCAGATCTTATGTTTGTGCAAATTCTGTATGTCATTTTAGAACAATATGTACAGACTGTGAAAAAGCTACAGGTAGCTAGGAAAAGTAAGTTACTGAGAGTTAATTTAAACTCTGCCTTCTTCACTCTTCTGTTGTACTCTGCAGTGAAGAAGATTATGACCTTCTATATGTGGATCATGACTACGAAGCGCCACAGCAGAAAGGTTTGAAGAAGATATGTAACAGGGTGAAATGGACACGTGAGGAGGTATCTTTTTTTTTACTTTAGTTTCATTCCTATATGATATTAGTAGCACATGAAATATGTTATTATTTAGTACCATAGTGGGATACCATGTAACATTTATTGGCTGAGGTTATGTCTTAACAGGATGAAAGGCTAAAGAAGCTGGTGGAACAAAATGGTACAGATGATTGGGCTTTCATTGCTAGTCATCTACAAGTAAGTTGATTCTCTGTTTCAGTTGAGTTCCCTTTTAGTATTTATTTACTTTGGTCATGTCTACTTTGGAAATGAGGTGAACCGGAAATCAGAAACACATAATAGTAAAAAAAATTTTAAAGGATGCTTGTAAATTGGACTTGAGATCTAGCTCAGACCCTAGAGAACCTTATCAGCTCAGGCTGGGACTGAGGTAATGGTCTGAAATGATCAAAAATAATTGATGCCTTCTCTCCACACTGACTATTTGTTTTCATTCTGGAATATATTCCTGCTTCCTATTGATTTGCATCACTTGTGGTTACATCTACAGTTCACAGGTTGCTTTTGAAGCAGGGAAGTGGGTTGCATCTGAAAGATTCCATGAAAAGAGCAGGATCAGTTTCTTAAACGCCTTAGGAAAAAGGAGGGTGGATTGGTGATGGGTTTTTTTTATTTGATGTTTGTTGGGTTTTTTTGTTTGTCTGTTTTTGGTTTTTTTGTTGGTTTTTTTTTTAGCGTAAGTTCTGCTTCCCTAACATATGTAAGTCTTTCCATCCAATGATGTCTTCAGTTGCTGTGAATAGAACCTTAGTGGGTTTCTTGGAAGTTTCCTACTGACACTTAAAATTTCTTGTTCTGTTCTGATGGTCAGGTGGAATGAGTAAAAGAGCTGATGGCTCCTCAGCTGTATGAGCTGCACTGGTAGAAAATACCTACAACTAGAATCAATGATATGTTTCTCTTTTGATTAGATGTTAGTAAATGCCTACTTTAAAAACATGGCTAGAATCTAAGGCTGGAATCACTACCTAGAAGTGGTATTGAATATTCAAATATTGGAAATAAAAAAATTATCCCCCCCCCTCCTACCTTTGTGGCTCTTGTAATACTGAGTGAGATGATACGGTTGTATGAAATTCCTGTGTAATTAGGTAAAAATACACTTGAATTCAACTTGAAATGCTGAGCAACTACTGTGCATTGTTCTCATCACGTATGTGCAACTGTGGTGCTTCTAATTTTTTTTTTTCTAGGTAACAAAGTATAGGTATCAGGGAAGGATCTCAAAGCTTGTACATTTAAGGAGTGCACAAGCAAATCACTGTTCTTTACATGCGCATTATCCCTTTCCATAAAGGCAGTGAAATGAGTGAATGGCAGAGGAGAAAGAGATGATATCAAGACGCTTTTGTATTGAAATTTTGTATTGAAAACTGTTTAACATGTTTGATGATATTGATCTGCAGGTGTAGTATGGAGTTGCATTTAACAGATCTAACAGTTTAGTTTAATAAGTTTTCCAGCTGAAAACAAGTGCTTCTGGAGACAGAAAGCTATTGTTCAACTGGGCCCAAGTGAGGCTGAAAAAAAACTCTCCGGCTATCGTGGGAAACATGTCTGGAGGATCAGGTTGCCCATTGCAGAATTGTTGATGTTGGGAGGAACATCTTAAGGTCATCTAGTCTGAGCTCCCTGCTCAAGGATCAGCTGGAGCAGGCTGTCCAGGACAGTGCCCAGTTGGATGTTGACTATTTCTGTGGATGGAGACTCCACAGCCTCGCTGGGCAACCTATTGTTGTGTTCAAATTACCAAGCCGAATAATACAGGCTGGCATAATTACCACTTACCTTGTTACTAGTGGTCTTTTGCTAGGAAAACCAAGTGTATCTTGAGTTGCTAGCTTGTAAAGGCACTTAAACTACCATGTTTTTCAGAACCCTGTTTTACTGTTGGGCCTGGCACAAGTAAGCCTTCCCTTCTGTTCTGCCCAAAAAGCAAAGATGGCTTAAAGGTGACTCTCTTGAGACAATGCAGCTTGTATTATCTTTCAATCTATCATGGCTAAAGCAGACCTGAAACAATTTTATTGTTTTGGCACATCATTTGCTTTTGCTCTTCTCCCCCAAATATGTCATGATTTCAGAAATGTCTGGAAGGCAAAAATACTAAAAGGCCAGAACTCCAAAATTTTTCTTTCATCAAAAATGGGAGTAGCTGTCCTATACTGAGTCTGTCTCTTACGGCTTGTCTCCACCAGGAAATGATGATGTTTTGTAACAAACTCTAGTGTGCTTTTAATCATACAGTATCTACTTGTGGTTAACTTGAAGGTACTGTGATCGATATAATTTTAGATGTAACAGTCTTTTGGCTTCTTTTTTAACTTCATCTTAGCATGGTAATGCCTTTACTTGGTACACAAGCCCAGCAAAACCTTGAAATTGGTACTTGCTATCCAGCAGCTTGCACTGAAGAGAGTAAGTTATGTCCCAGTGTTATAAAAGGCATACTAGTGTGCTGTGCTGGGGCAGGTTCTTATCTGCATCTTTCTAAGGACTGGAGCAACCCTGAGAGTCCTAAACTTTCATATAGACAGTTTTTAGGAGGCTAAGTGAAAGCTTACTTCTCTTTCATAACTGGGAAGAATATTTCACAAAATCCTTAGTGAAGCCACAGAAAAGCACCATCTGTCCTGAGCAGAGAAAGCAGTGTTGTTTAATTAGTATGTTAGCTAAACTTGATATAAATCTGTTTTATTAACACTCTAGTAAAGAGCTGAGAATATATTCAAGACTTAGAAAAAAATTACTTTTTTATTTGCAAGAAAAAATACTTCCTTTAAAAATTTCTTTCCTTCTATAACCTTTATATAGGTTATAGATAATATCAAAAGCATGTCAATCACATAAAGCTCAGAGAAGGTGTGGAGTAATGAGGACAAAAAGAATTCCAAGTTTTTCTTTAAAGAAGAGTAAGTTCTGAATTTGATAATCAAAGTAAGAACATAGAAGTAATTAGAGCTTTGTGCAAGGCTGTTTTTTCTGGAGAAAAGTTTTTATAAGCAAATGGAAGAAATAATAAGGAGAATGTAATTATTATACTTACAACAAAGGTCTGGATAAGTTTTAATTTGTAATAAGCTAATAATTCTGGCTAGCTAATATTTACAGTTTTATGTATTCAAGAGTTTAACAGCTACACTGGTCTTCTAAAACTATTTCAGAATCGTTCAGATTTTCAATGCCAGCATCGATGGCAGAAGGTACTAAACCCAGAACTGATTAAAGGTCCCTGGACTAAAGAAGAAGATCAGAGGGTAATAAAAATTAATTGATATTGTACTGTTAGTGTAATAAAATTGGCATCTGACTGCTAAGAATATGTACTTTTTCTTAGGTTTCATCCCCACAAAGATGATGTCTGATGCATCTTGTGACACAGATAATTATGTTATGCTGTGTGAGAAGAAAAAAAATTGCAGCTGTTCTTAAATAGATGGAATGTCTAGTCTGCTCAGGTGTTTCATTTCTCTTTGCGCACATTGCTAGCTGAACTACTCTAGCTTACCAAAAAGAGATCTTACAGCTAAAGATCAAAGGTCTTATTTACATCTTTTGTTCCTTAAACCCACCAGACTGAAGAGGGTTGTGAATGGGAAATTATTTCATACTTTACTGTTAAAGAAGCTGGCAATGGTGTGTTAGACTCCTTTTCCCCTTCCACCTCTGTTAATCCTTGCTGCAGCTTTTTGCCTGTAAAACCTGGACTGCTCTGTAGGGAGGTGCACATATAGCTTTCACATATGGTATTTCAAATTATCCGCTCGTTCTCTCTGAAACTTTTTAAAGATGTTTAAAACTAGCATTTGTCAGCTTATGAATATGGTCTTCCTAACCTGTATTTTTTTACAGTTCTCATCAGTCTTTTAAGAAAAAGCTGCTAAAGTGTAAAACCACGTGAAAATGCGATGGAGGCTGGGATGGTGTAGGTTTTTTCTCATATGTATATGTTGTTGAAAAAAACTCATACAAGCATCTTTACCAGCTTCTTTTTTGGTCTTTCCTAATGTCAGTTTATGCAATGGGTGACAGAAAGGGAGTTTCCAAACGAATGTTTTTATCGGTACATACTTTTTTTTATTCTAAACATAGTGAATTTGGACTTAGTTTCAAGGAATCAAGAAATTACTATTGATTTTTGAAACCCCAAGTCACTGTCTGCCTCCTTAGGCCTAGTATCTTATCAAGTTGACTGTTATAATCCTGTTCTAAAATGTGTGTTCTCAGACTTTGATTAGGAAAATCAGGTTTTGGAATTACAACATGCTTTCATCTGTGTTCCAGGTTATTGAATTAGTTCAGAAGTATGGTCCAAAGCGCTGGTCTCTAATCGCAAAGCACCTGAAAGGAAGAATAGGCAAGCAATGTAGAGAGAGATGGCACAACCATCTCAATCCTGAGGTAAAAAAGTCTTCGTGGACAGAAGAAGAGGACAGAATAATCTATGAAGCTCACAAGCGTTTGGGAAACCGATGGGCTGAAATAGCAAAACTGCTTCCTGGAAGGTGCTTTTCAACTCTTATTTGTGTTAAATACTGGAATATGCGAAGTGGTCATCGCGCTACTCTTTACAGTGTAATTTGTTAGTCAGAGAGCATCTATTGGAACTTATGTCACAACATCTTTATCTTGATAGATACTGAATTTTTTAAAGATCTGCATTTGATTATGTATTATTGAAAAGCCATGAAACAATAAAAAGACCTTGTACACTCAACAGGTTCCTTCAAAAATCCTCCTGATCACTTACAAAAAAACTGTGTAGTAGAGCTAAAGAGAGTAACTGCAAGTAATAGTGGAAGAATGCCTTAACATCCTATGACTTGGTATCAAAATGCCTTTTTTAATACGCATTTGGAGGTGACTTTGTTTTTGGTTTAAGATCAGAAATTCTTCTGATTTATTTCTTTTTGTGGAACACTTCTTGTTAAAGAGGGACATTCAAAAAAGATCTTGGTAACCTTCAAAAGTCCAGGCTTAGGAGTCATGCGTTGCAAAGCTAGTTGGTTACCATACAGTGTCTAAGAATGAATTGTATATATTGTTCTCCTTACATTTGTTTCAAGTGTGATTGCCAACTTATATTCTTGTGGAAAACAAAATTTTAGTGTATAAGGAGTTTAATGAAATAAATTCTTCTACCTTGTACCGTTAATTGAAATTCAGCGTTAAGCTGTTCCTCTCTGAATTCAGTCTGTGTGTTCAGGGAGGTGACTGTGCCTGAGGAATGTCAGCAGTTGCTGTGCTGGGTGAATGAATCTTTAGAGACATGTGTTTAAAAATTGGACATCACAGGAAATCCTTTGGAGGGATGGGGAGGGAATGAATTGCATCTTAATAGAATTTCAGAGAGGGAAGGTGAGTTTCTAAGGACAGAGGCATTACTAATTCACTACTTGCTGAAAATAAATCTGAGATGAGATGCTGCTGAAGATTGGATCCTAGATCTAGAAGATTTGTAAATAATCTAGTGGGATGAAAAAGGGGAATCCTTGGAATGGAGCTTAAATGAAGAATGGAGCTTAAAGCAATTTTTACTTCCGTATATATCTCTCTAAGCCTAGTAATAATGCTAATGTTTTAAACTAATGCATTCATACTCTACTCTTGCCTTAGTGCTTGTCCAGTGCTAAAAGTGATTTCAGCCTGCTTGTTAAACTGCAGGCATTTTCTTTCCAAAGGGAGTGACAATGGATACTGATCTTCTGTCATGCCTACTTTTCCCTGTACAAGATCAAGGGCACCACAAGGTAGTGGGATGTTCTTCCATAAAGCTGCACATAAACCTCAGAGCTGGGAATGCCGGCTGTCTTTTTTTTTTTTTTTTTTTTTTTTTTTTGATGAGATGTCTTCTAGCAGCAAGCGCTGGCCACAGTGCCCTTATTATGCTGAGGGACAGTAGGGTGATTGTCTTAGCATCGTGTTCTGCAAATTTGTAGCGCAGGATAAATAATATAGTGATAGAGAAGGCATGGTTATTCCAAGTATCCAAGAAAAAACGTTTTCACCCATGATAATAGTCAGAACCAAGGTTTTTACTTTTGCTACTTCTAATTTCCTGCAGACTTGAAGTTTAATAGAAGGAAGTTTTGAAGAGAGTAGCTTCCTAGTAATTATGCCAAAATCCCACTGATAATAGAATTTTCAGTTTAAGCTGCTGGAACTTTCTGGATCTGTGGCTTTGGATTCACCTACTGTACAAACCCTGTAATTATGCCCTACTTAGAAATATGGAAACAAGTCACTGTTGTACACTTGCATTTTAGGACTGATAATTCGATAAAAAATCAC
Organism: Falco punctatus; assembly: GCF_963210335.1. Taxonomy (NCBI): domain Eukaryota; kingdom Metazoa; phylum Chordata; class Aves; order Falconiformes; family Falconidae; genus Falco; species Falco punctatus. Next base: position 43,244,225 of record NC_137582.1, read on the forward strand.
TGGAATTCAACAATGCGAAGAAAGGTGGAACAGGAAGGATATTTACAAGATGGTATAAAATCTGAAAGAGCTAGTTCATCTGAACTTCAGCCCAAACCTTCTCTGACTATGGAACACTTGCACACTCAGAATCAATTTTACTTACCTGTTCAGACACATGTAAGTTCAAAATCCAGAATAATTAGTATTTCCCAGTTTCAAATAATTTATTTGGTTTAGAATGAGAAACAAATCTGAAAGATTGAAGATCTGTTGAGTATTTTTGTGATACTATGGTAACTTAAGATTTGTAAACCATAATAAATAGTTTATGTACAATAAACTAGAGATAATTTTATAGCCACCTTTTCTTTAGGGTTTGTAAAATGATCTATGTCTTTTTAGATTCCAGCATACCAGTATGCCTCACCAGAAGGCAGCTGTCTAGAACATGCTTCGGCTTCTTCCAACTTAGTTCAGGTAAATTGTTAATGGGCATTGTAAATGAAGAGAATGTACTGTGTATTATGCTGTAAAATGAAGGGTTTAATAACTTGTAACTTCAAAAATGTCTTTAAGTCTTATCATTCACCTAACTTTATGTAAGTATTCCTCTGTAAGTAAGCTTGCTAGCTTAATTGATAGTCCTAGGTAGCAAAAAAGGAGATGTCTTTATACATCTCAGAAGCGCAGTGGTTGTGTTTATTTCTGACAGAAGTATGGCTTAAAACACACTACTAGTAAAACCTTTCCGTAAAAATTACAACCTGTTAATATTGCCTAGCTTCTGCGAGATTTAAAGACAAGATTTTACTACTTTATATGTGTAATAAATACAACCCTATCTGAAAGACTCAGTTCAAATGACTTACTGTGACTTATACTTAGCGGCTGTGCGTTTTTGTTCTCGATAGGTTTTATTTTTTTCTGACTGATAAACTTCTGTCAATCAGTTGAAGATGCTGTTTTGCAGCATTCTAAATGCTGAAGCATTGAGGAACTGTAAAAAAAGAAAACACCCCAAAATTGGATATATTTATTTTCTTTTGCTCCTTTGGTCTCACTTAGAATATATCTGAAATTCCTCATGTGTTGCAGACTGAATGTAGATCTTGGTTTTTAATATGACTTCCTGGAAGAATTTCTGTGGATTTGAAATCAGTAAAAAAATTATTTTGATGTGGGGAATAATACTTACTTTGTGCTAGATGTGTTGGAGGTATTCTGCAGAACCCTGTACCTAACCTTAAGTTTCCCTGTGCATGTCACCTGTTTCATATTGCATTTTCTTCCTTGATCTCAGTATAAGAATACAAATCATAACAAAACCTCATATGGCCTTTGCCACTCCGAATTGCCTTATACAGAGAAGTATAAGATACTTTCTGCTCCTTGAAGTCTTTCCTAAACTGAGGAGTATAGTTAGTTTTGAAACTCGTGTTATGTATCCTCACTTACCTATATTCATAGCAATAATAGAAAGTTTTAAGGAGGTTAAAAACAAACCAACCAACCAAAACCAATTAGTTGATTTCTTTTTCTGATAGTAGTGGTAGGATTGCTTTGGTAGACGTTCTGTCAGCAAATGTTAATTTGAAACACTTTCACACTTAGTGAGGATAAATAACGCAAAATTCTAGAAAGCACATGAAAACTCAAACACATCTACCAAGGTGCCAACGTTGTCGCCTCTATTAAAGATAGAACTGAGTGACTTTTGGTTAAAAAGTGCTATAATACAGTGAGCATTTGCAGGCCATATTAGAAACCTGTTAAAATACTAGTTTGTATACCACTTTTACATCAGATCCATCTCCTCTAATTGCTGGAGTTGTTTCATTTGCGAGTGACTACTGGATTACAAAATATAATACAGCTTGAACAGCACTGTTCTGCCATACGTGGATTTCTGTTAAAAATGTAGCTATATTATAACAGAATCTTTGCTGTGGAGGGGTGGTGGAGGTGGAAAATAGTAATGGATTCTTTCTTAAATTTTTCAGCAATCATTTATTGATGATGATCCTGACAAAGAAAAGAAAATAAAAGAACTTGAATTGCTACTTATGTCAGCAGAGAATGAAATCAGAAGAAAACGAGTGCCTTCTGTAAGGACTGTAAATACTTGAATATGCTTTACTGAGATTTATCCTCAGCAGTTTAATAATGGATGTTTGGTTTTGTGTGGTGTTTTTTCATCCAACCTTCTAAAATCAAACCTATGGCTGTTGGGTTGTAAAATGAAGTCTGCGCTATTAGAATTGAGGCAAATAATTTTTAGTGCAGTTTTCTAAAATGGAAACAGCAAAAATATGACCTTCAATTTGGCAGTTGTTCTTAAGACCCAGGATTTTAATCCTCTTCAAGAGGTACCATGTTTGTTGATACCACTGCCATTTAGTTTTATAGATCAGCAATGCTGATTCTCTGTTCAACAGTGAAAGGTGAAAATTAAATAGGTTTGGCCCTGTTTGATTTCAAAATGTTTTGTAGATTATATTTCTGTCAGACTTCTATGTGAGTGCTTGCAATGCTTAATATCCACATTTGGACACTACAAACAGTATATAAATTTGCACTGCACAAAATTTAAGTGTACTTCAGTGGAATTGGGGAAACTTGTAGATGATAGTCACTTATTTTCCCAGGGACAGGAGGCTGTGAACATCAGACACCTAACCAACCCAGCTGTATTGATCACTAATTTAGATTATGGGTGAACTTCCCATTTCGTGTGGTGGAGATATTTCTGGTATTCTCTTGAAAAAGTACAGTGTTCTGCTTATCTAGTGGAATCTGCTTTGCCTTCTGGATTTCCAGTGAAAATTAGAATTTGTTTCTTGAGTATTAAGCAGGTGACTAAAATAGGATAGCCATTTAGAAGTTAAGTACACTATCAATGCAGAATCCGTGTTAAAGAAAAAATCAGATCAAACAAGAAGTATTTCACATTCTGGAAACAGTTTATAATCTTAGAATGTACCTATGTTCTGTAGTGCAGATGACTTCGTAATACACTGACGTTCATGAACACAGGAAACTTGCTTGCATCAGAGGTGATTTTTAATACAACCTGTAATTATCTAAGTTATAAGCATATATAAGGTATGAATGAGACATAAGTTAAAAATCTTAAACAGTTTGAGAATGCTGAGTATGTTAATGTAAGGAGAAGACTAACTGCATTAATGCAAACAGATAATTAGTGTTTGAAAAAGCAAAAATGAATAGTTATGCTTAGTGTTTCCACATACTACTATTTTTTTTCCTCCCTGCAGTCACATGCTTGATCCTTTTCAGTTTCTGAGTTGAATAAGATTATCATGTTTCTTTGTACTCTTTAGCAAGCTGGAAACTTGCCTTGTTGGTCTGGAAGTTTTGTCATGGAAGATGGTGTGTCTAATACGCTGAATAGCCTTGGGGAAGAAACAAGTGAGTTCTACAGCGTGGATGAGACCCATGGCACATCTGTTCAGCAGAATTCACCACCTAAGTGTTTAACTGTGGAAGCAAATACAATGTTATCATCTCTACAAACCATTCCAGAATTTGCAGAGACACTAGAGCTTATTGAATCTGTAAGTCTGTATTTATTCTAATGAATGTTTATTTAGGAACATCAACTTACAGAATATGTGTAAACTACTCTTAAAATTACCTTATTCTGTACTTGTCTGTAGTTTCACCCACACTGAGGGATTTATTTTATTACCTGTTTTAAAAAAATGTTTAAAGTATTCAGTGTTTTAGGATTGTGTGGAAGATGTAGTGACAATAATTCAGTATATAGTTTCTGGAGGTAGAAAGCTGTTGGATTGACTTGGACTTGTGAAATAATCTTGGATAAGCCTGCTAGTGTCTTTGAGTATTTTGCATCTCGACTTATAGGATCCAGTAGTGTGGAGTGATGTCACCGGTTTTGAGCTTTCAGAGGCTGTTGCATCTCCTGTCAAGCCACCTCCAGTAAAACTAATGAGGATTCAACACAATGAAGTGGCTGCTGAGTGCCAGTATAATGTCAGTGTTGTGCTTGATGGCAAAAAACACAGTAGCGTCACTGGTGAGGAAGAAGCAGTTTTTCCAACAACCCCAAACTTAACTAAGTTCAGCACGCCACCTGCTATCCTAAGAAAGAAAAAGAGATTGCGCGTTGGGCAATCACCAGTTAATGAACTGAATGATGGCTTGTGTAATGATGCCATCAGTGTTGCACTAAAGCATACACCAGTGAAAACACTACCATTTTCTCCATCACAGGTGAGTTTTATTTTTAAATATGGCTAAACATTAAGACTGCAGTAGGTGGGTTATAAATTACAAGTACTTTCTTCCCTAGTCATACATTGTGGCCAAAACAAGTATATCCAAAAACTTCTTAAAACATTTGCATAAGGGAATATATATTACACAGAAATAGTTAAATAACCTATTTCCTCTGTTTTGAAGACTAATGGCGTAGGGGAGGGAGGGCAGGCAGTGACTTATGTCTCAGCTCACACTTTTCTCATGCAAATAATAGAGACCAATTGTCTCTGTGACCTAATTAAGCAGTAGAGATTTTAAGGAGAAGATCAAGGTTTCAGTGATAAATATTGCAAATGTCTTGGAGTATCAAGTCAAGAAAAGTTTTATTGGGATTTGTCAGTAAAAGCTCTTCAGATATATACATAATTTTTTTTGTTGTACTGCTTAGTACAGTGGTGAAGTTTTGTCCTTTAAGGTTGCTTAGGTTTTTGTCTCTTGTGCTTAGTTTTTCAACACTTGCTCTGGAAATGAACAATTTAACCTTGAAAATCCTGCATTTACATCAACTCCAATCTGTGGGCAGAAAGTTCTTATTACGACTCCTCTACACAAGGAAATGACACCAAAAGAGCAAAAGGAAAATGTGGGGTAGGATTATTACATTAAACATCTGGTGGTGTTGCTCAAAATACCCAAGTTTTTCTAAACATTGAGAAATTAGTCTGCTTGTGTGCATACTGTAAATGAGTTTTAAAACCCCTAACACTTAAATACTTGTGTATAAACTGGCTTCCTGTTTTTAACATAAAGCGATTTGTACACAGTTAAAATCTTTCATTTTTTAAAATACTGAACAAAATCCAATTAAAGTTTAATATACCTGGGGTAATGCTGTGGTGATCTTAATACCTTCAGATTCATGGTGGTGATATCTGTTGTATAAATTAAATATTTTAAAATGTTTCTTAGATTCATTTTATTACATTACTGTTGATAAAGTAAAATATTAAAATGCATGTATGAATACTTTTCTATGCTTGAATAGTTTTAGAACTCCCACAATTAGAAGATCTCTTTTGGGTTCAACACCAAGGACGCCAACTCCTTTTAAAAATGCTTTGGCTGCTCAGGAAAAAAAGTATGGTCCCCTCAAACTTACGGTACGTAATGACAATGTTTATTTTCTTCTTTGTTAAAGTCTTAATGCTCTCTTGTTTTCGAGGTATTGTAAGCCTCAGCATGATTTAGACAGCATTTTGTAACAGTGCTGCAGTTTCAGTGACATTCTATATTACCCTAGAGAACAGCTAGAATGTGAATCAAAAATGTTTCAGATTTTGTACATTAGACTAGTATCCTGTGTAGTATGGAGGCATTGTCTTTTTGAATGGCATCTGGTACATATAATAATTTGATCTATAGTATTCCTAAACACATTTGTGAGTTGTTTTAAATTTGTTTAGTCTTGCTAACACTGTGTCTTAGGAGGTGGTAACATTGTCTGAGATTTTAATACTTTAGCATTCTGTTTTCTCAAAATAAATATTGTGAGAGAGTGAATGGGTGTGGGTCCTCCTACTGGATAATCTAGTAAGAACAGACTGGTGCAGATGAATATGACTAACTGTTGTTTTAAGCAACTTTCACATTGACTTGAAAAACTGCATTATCTTTGAATCCTCTGGACTATCTAAAAGCTGAGTTGTTTTCTGGGTTTGGTGGTTCTATGGTGCTAGGACTGAAACTAGATGTTTACCACAGCATGCTAGTATTTTGAGAATTTTTTTGATGGAAAGGTGTTTGGAAGTGGTTTATCCTTCCTAGGGGCTTAATTGAGTGATGCCTTTAATTTTCTTCATCCTAAAAATCAAAATCTTATTTTAGCAGTTTATTACTTCTCTGATTCAGATTCTCTGATTCACAGAAGAATTTTTTTGGTTGGCTATGGATTATGTTAGGGTTTTTTTTTCCTTTCCCTAATGAATTAAATTTTTGCTCTCTTCCTAGCCTAGCTAAGGTATGTTAATGCATAATAACTTTTGGAATTCAGTAGACATATGCTTTTCAAGTTCTGAAAAAATTCCAGCCAATACATATTGACTACTTCTTTTCTGCAAACACAGAAGGTAGCTCAGACTTTGCCACAGGGCTTGGCACCATCTGTGTTACCCTATAGATTCACGGTCTCTCACTATGCAAATGGAGTGGTTTGGCATTCCTGTTTCTGTCCACTATTAACGTCCTGTTCAAAATCAAATTTTGAGGGCTTAAGGGAATTCTTCTCCTGTTGGTACACAAAGGAGCCATCTGTATGGTTTCTGTGAAATTCTGAACTGTACTTAGGACCATAAATGTCTTATTCAAAGGTTTGTGTTAAGATTGATATAAGTTCCTTTCCCAACAACAGTCATACTTTTATAGTACAGTTTTTTAGTATGTTTGTATGCATATATACACACACGCACATATATTTGTGTTTAGGGATGTGTTTAGTATGTAATAAAGTATTTTTATCTCTTTTGTCAGTGGATAACCATTGATAATAAATGCAAACAAGTAGTTTGCACGTTGTCTTCAGTGCCGTCTTGCTTTTTTGAGGCACTGTGTGCATGTATGTATTTTATCTGGCTCGAAATAATGTGTAGTAAAGTGAATTTAAAAATCTGCATAGCCTTGAAATGTTGAGCTGTACTTGTTAACTGCAATAGCTTAAATCCTTTTATCTGTTGCTATACTTTGCAAGATCTCTTTTCTGGCCTATACTAGCTGAGATTAGAACATGGTAAAAACTAGCAACTAATAGACTTCCTGTGTTTTCTCTTCCAATTTTAATTAACTTAGTCACAACCACTTGCCTTCTTGGAGGAAGACATTAGGGAAGTTTTGAAAGAGGAAACTGGAACAGATATATTTCTCAAGGGGGAAGATGACACTGTGTATAAAAGCTGCAAGCAGGAGGTAACATTGCAATAGTAATTTCAAACAGGAAATAACTGCTTTTAAATAATATTTTACAGTTTTTCTCTGCAAAATGTTTATTGCAGCACAACTCTTCTAAAAGAGTCAGAAAATCACTGGTCCTAGATCCATGGGAAAAAGAAGAGGTTGGTGCCCAGCTCTTCACAGAAGATAATAGTTTAGATGTACAGGTAAGTGTTAAACTACAGAAGAGGATCAGTGGCAGCAATTTTAATATAGAACTGAGTATCTTTCATTCTTTCAACGAAAATAAAGTGTCTGGATTAAAGCTAGATTCATAAATTTAGATAATATCACCTTCAGTTTGAAATACTACTTTAAATACTTTAAATACTTAAGCAATACTTGAACATTGGGCTTGAATTCATGCATGAATTCTTCCTTTCAGGCCTTCAGAGCAGGACTGGTAATGTGGATGCTTTGCAGATTTGCTGTTATAGCAAACTGCTTCCATGCTGGTTACCTATAAACTTTAGTATATGAATATTAATATAGGCTGCATCTCGAATGCTGTGGTTTTGGGCCCCTTACTAGAAGAAAGATGTTGAGGTGCTGGACAGTGTCCAAAAGAAGGGCAATGAAGCTGGTAAGAGGTCTAGAGAGCAAGTCTTTTGAGGAGTGGCTGAGGGAACTGGGGGTGTTTAGCCTCGGGAAAATGAGGCTCAGCGGGGGACATTACCGCTTTCTACAGCTGCCTGGAAGGAGGTTGTAGCAGGATGGGGGACTACCGCTTCTCCCAAGTAACAAGCAACAGGATAAGGGGAAACAGCACCAGATGAGGTTTAGATTGGATATTAGGAAAAATGTCTTCACTGAATGGGTTGTCAAGCACTGGAACAGGCTGCCCAGGGAAGTGGTTAAGTCAGCAACCCTGGAGGTATTTAAAAGATGTGTAGATGTGGTGCTTAGGGACATGGTTTAGTGGTGGACTTGATAGTGCTGGGTTAACAGTTGGATTTGATTATCTTGAGGTCTTTTCTAATCTAACAGTTCTGTGATTTTACACGTGACGTGCTGAAGCTGTCTGTAATACACCAGGAAGATGGCTTTTGCCCCTGGGTTTTGGATGTGTGTGTGTGTGTGTCAGACATGTTCTGAAGATACCTAGTGCATAGTAGGCAGCATGTCTGTCTTTTCTGCTCTTCGCATAATAGGGGGATACTTTAAGAAATATCAAGCATGTAGAAGATGAGATTTGTGGGCTTCCTCTGCCTGAAGGAGTTTGAATACTTCTGCCTCAACAACTAAGGCATCAAGAGTTCAGATATGGGGCTGTTTTGGTCCCTTATTCCTTTAAAAAGTAGCCCAATATTTTTGCAGTGGATTGTTTGAACAGATGAATCTTTAGTCTTGTAATTTGTAGGAAAGCTTTATTCTAATCTAGTTTTTAATGTATGTACGTGTTTAATTCTGTAAGAGTAAATGTCTGTGACTCTTGGATCAAGTACAGAGTTATATTCAAGAGGTAGGAGCTAAAGGCCTTGAAAAGAACAGGTGCTTAAATCATACCCCTTTCTGATTATTGTAGCTGTTTTTCTAAATTCCCTTCTTAAATGCCCGGTAGGCTGTGCCTGCGCGCTGGGTGTCAGGTGCCCTGCCACCTAGTGGGAATTGCCTGCTTCCCGGGAACGTCTCTGTCTTGTGAGGAGCAGCTGCAGCCGTTCAAAACAGAAGCAAAATGCCCGGTGTTCTCTTAGTAATGTTTTGTTATGGCGTTGTATATGGTGCGTCACTGATGTTCAGGTTATTAAGCTAAACCAAGATACACTATGACGTTGTGGTACGTTAAAGGCAGTGGACTGGGAAAAAATTTTTTTTCCTCCATTTTAATGAGGGGTGCTGGTATAGCAGGAATATTTGCTCTTAGAGATAGTGGTAGTATCTGATTTAAGAAAGAAAAATGTACCAGTCCCTAAGTAGAAAATATGAGTCCTTGTGATGGTAAGTTTAGGAGTAAGGTCTGAGGTAGAATAAATACGTAAAGGTAGCTTAACACATTTTAGTGGGGTGGTTTTAAAGTGACTAAGTACATATTGCTGCTGTTACTCTCCTCTAATTTAGCTTTCTAAAATCACTGTATACCTTTCTTCTGCTTTGCTATAGCGAAGCTGGATTAATTTCTTTTTATTTCCATAAACATTATAAGCAGATAAAGTCTTCTGGAATGATCAATCCAGTGCTTATTTCAGTTCTTAAAGCAGTTTCTCCCCCTGAAGCTGATGTGGTCTTAATGTTGGTTTACTCCACTCTCCTTGTGCTTACTTTTAAAAGGGTTGTACTAGAAGTGAATTGCAAGCTTTTTTCTTTAGAATTGCTCTGTAGTTACCACTTTATCAAGTCTTGTTCTTAACAAAATGTAATCAGCTGAAACATGGATTTATATGAAAGAAACCGTCTACTCAGTAATGCCGAAATCATGCTAGCAGCTATTCGTTTTACTGTGCTCGGTATTGGCTATGAATCCCAGTATAGACCACGCTAATTCTTCATATATTACTCATTACCTTGTCTTTTTGGATTCTTTCCTAGGGTCTTTCTGATAGTATTTGCTTCGTTTAGATTTTAGCTTCTCTGATCACAGCAGATTTTTTTGGTTTGTTTTTTTTTTGTTTTAAATTTAAATTAAATACTAATTCTTATTCCTGTTCCCTACCCTCTTTTTTGTCAATAGTCAGAAAATGCATACACCACATCTTTATTAATGATACCATTGTTGGAAATACATGACAACAGATGTAACCTGACATCAGAAAAACAGGATACAAACCCAGCAAACACAGCAAATGCAGTAAATAAGAAGAAACTGAATGCATGTGCTTCAAAAAATGTCAAAATGGAGAAAGCTCTTCAGGTCTGGATGCAAAGAATTCTGTTAGTTTTGTCAGCAGGTTAAAAAGATTTTTTTGTTTGTTTTTGTCTTGTACTAATGTCTAGAATTGTTCAAGTCAGTGATCTAATTTCAGTCAGTGTTTCCATGATCCTTATTTCTTCTAAGTTGTTCATTTGTCCATCAAGTGTTTATTCATACTAAGTTCTTTAAATATAACCCTGATGTTTCATTGAGTGGCCTCAGAGACTTAAATTAACTCTATTCCAGCTGAAACCAGGACAGTGGGGGAAAAAAATCTGGCTAGACCTACAGTACAGGTTTGGGTACCCAAGTCTAGCAGTAAGAAAACTTGATTTGGTGCAAACTAAACTTCTCTAGCACATAAGTTTCTCAAATTTCACTGGTGCTTTCTTCATAATAAGCCCAGTGGGTTAAGCAGAGTTCATCCACATTCTGTTTGCTAATTGTTCTTGTAACGTGCCTGTTCTTGTACATCTGTATATTTTCCATACTGTTAAAACCATGGAACCTAGTTTTCCTCTGTGTGTGGCTTGACCACCAGGTTTAGGGAGAGATTCTCTTTGACTTGACTTGGCACCTGTTCCAGCTTGCTTCATAGGAAGTTAATGTATGAAGTTTTTGTGTCTTCTCAAAATATCTACAGGTCTGTATTAATTAAAAAAGGTAGGGCACCTGGAGCCTGATATTCCATGTCCCACTTAAATGCTTTAACAATCATGTGTTTTTAAGTACAGAGACAACAGTATTACTTTCTGATCCTTTCTTATGAGAAGAAAGCAAACCTCATTTAATTGTGATATTCCAAAAAAAGAATTAACTGCTGTGAATTGCAGCAAAGGTGAATATATCTGGCCCAGAACTATGCTTTTAAGAATACTTAAGAGGAGCTTAATCATCCTATATTCACAAACGTTCTTATTTAACTCTTTCTGCTTTTTCTCCTGAGAAATTGCCTCTCAGTTTAGTGGCCTCTCTAACCATGAGTCTGTTCCATGAATCAAGTCCTGCTAAATTTATAGAGAAACTCAAATGGCTAATTTTCTCTTTGCATCTATATGTGGAACTGGTCCTTCGGATCAGTTTCTACCTGAATGTGGGAGGGAGAGAATCTTGCATTCTTCATTTTGCTCCAATCTGCTGGTGTCAGGTTCAATCTAGAGCTGCTACAAATCAGCTTGAGATTCAGTAAATCATGTAAACATGCAGGGTTTGCTTCATAGACGAAGCAGGACTAGTAGCTCAATTATTCTTCCATTCATTATATTTATTCATAATTCCTTTACCATTTCTAATATATTCCCAAAACACCTGACTGATCTTCCACAGCTGTCACTTCGGTTCAGTGAAGTCCTTCACAGTATTCTTTTTCAGCTGCCAAACCATTTTGCCTGCCTTGGTATCTCCAGACAGCTGTCAATAGTGTATTTTTCTGCCTGTTGGACTTAGCACATTTAAAGGGGAAGATATCCAAAGAGAAGATGACTTAATTAACTTCCTTTTATGTATCAATTGTGGAACTAGTCTCTTTTTAAGAGAATTTTTAATTTTGTGTGTTAGAACTTGAAGCGTAACACAGATGCAGTACTGGGGAGCTGGATTAAGGGGTGGGAAGAGAGCTTTGTTGTAGGTTTTATGTATTGTGTTGTAGAACTGAATCTGTCTCAGTAGAATACAGTGTTGCTGGACTTCAATAATTTATTGTTACTTTGAAAGGTTGTATGAGAATTGCTCAAGTATTTTAGGTAAAAGAATCTTTTAAACTTAATTTTATTTTATGCAGTCAAATTGTGAATGGGAAGCAGTTGTTTATGGAAAAACAGAAGATCAGCTTATCATGACTGAACAAGCAAGAAGATATTTGAGCACATACACAGCTACCAACAGCACTTCAAGGGCTCTGATACTGTGATGGTCACTGCAACTGACAACCATTTCTTTCCATTGAAACTGACACAATGTTGAAGGCAATTCCAGCACAATACTTCTGAATTAAGTCTTTACTTTGAGACAGTCTGCTAGGGGAAACCTCACAGCTACCTGAAAGCTTCCTTTCTTCTTCTGACTGACAAAGAACAAACATGAAGCTCTTGTATTCTATACGAAGGGATAATACAAACAGTTCTGCAATGAATTTCTTTAATATTAAAGTAACACGCTAAAATATGATAAAGAATGATAAAATACATTGCAGTACTGACAATACATAGTTTTTAGGTCCATTTTTCATATTTATTCGTTTGACTTGCATTGCTTTTTTTCTGTTAGTGCATTTTCAGTAGAGTAGGTTTATAGTTTGTTACTGGTTTCCAAATGAGTAACATACATGACTGAATGTGCTTTTGCTTATGTAGCATTTTTCTAGTATATAAAGAAACACGATGGAAAGGAGTGTAAAGGAAAGATAGAAAGTTGCACTACTAATTTTTTGGTATGCTGCAAAACAATGAAATTAACTACAGTGTTAAATATATTTATTTGCAAATGGTACTAGAAGTAGGCAGAGGGGGGTGAATTAGGTTTTAGTGTAAAGCATCAGTATTTTCTTCATAAATCTCAAAATGAGATGATTGTTGAATGTATTGTACAGTATGTAGGAATGGGGAATTTTGTAAATTGGAAAGGAGTCTGTTTTTATAATTTATTTTCATTTTGAAGCTTAAATGTAGATATTTATATGTATGCAGGTTGTCTAGAAGCCAACGTTGTTTCCTGTTAAAACAGCTAAAATGAAAAAAGGACAAGTTTAAAGTATGGAATAGCAGAAGAATTACAATGGTGAAGTGTACAAATCTATGCTGTATGTTACAACTACATAAAAATTGCACTATAACCCTTAAATCACGTTGGTCTACAAAATAATTACAAGGTATACCTGTATTATACAGCAGCTGTTCCCGTACCTTGTTTAAATATATTTAGAAAGGAATGGTGGCATCCTGTATATGACCCAGGAGTACTTCATTCTGCATAGGAGCTAAAAACTTAATGCATTTTAATTTTATTTAAAAAAAAAACCAACAACAAAAAAAAACCAACACAAAAACAAAAAGCACCAAACTTGGCACCTTGGATCTCAAAACAATTGTATCTGCACTTAAGTTGGACCATTATATACTTACTTAATATCTGAAGAACAAAGAGAACATTCTTTTATTTATGAAAAATCTTTGTCCTTATTTAAAGGTATACAGGTCACAACGGTTGCTTTAGTTGCCTATTTTAGGTATTTGCACTTATTTTATGTCTTTTATTTTTGAAGGAATGTTTTGGTTTGCTTTTGTTGTAGAGATTTTTATGCAGTTAATTTCAAGCAAGTTGTAATGGTGTGCTATCAACAAATACTGACAGGTAAATAGAATTGTACACTGTAGTTTTAGTTATTTATAATTCAGACACTCTTCCTCTCCACTCCCGGGTGTGCTGCTACAGATAGTGGCAGAATCGGCTTGCTGCTATGAGAGATGGAAAGAGCGAGCATCATATGCACTGTATGTAAAATTACAAAAATGATGTCAGGTTCTCTAGTTAACTTTATGAGATCAACCAGTACTATGCAGGGTGTGGAAAGTATTCCTATCACTTTAATATCAAAAATGGTAGAGAATAATTTTATTACTGGAAAATTTTAATGCGATGAGTGGCACAAGGAAGGTAATGGGTTATTACACTTTTTTAAACATGTCAAAACTTATACGATCCTTATCTTAGGAGCTTTTTGATATTAAATATTTGCCTGGTTAAGATAGACGTAAACATTTTTAGCAGTTTTTAATTCACATCATCATTTTAAGGGGGGAATCCTATACAAGCAATGGATCAGAAAATACCCATCGCCTATGAAAACTGAGATGAAGCAACTGGAATTCTTGGCAGTACTAGATTTAGGTGGGCATCACCAGAATGGATTTAACAGCAGCGTTTGACGCTGGAGACGGCAATTAATCACAAAAAAAAGAAACAAAGCATTAAGAGAGTGTGAATATTTAGAATCTGGGTGATTTTTTTTCTAGAAGTGGTATCACCAAAACTGCCTATAGCAAGTTTAAGCATAGATTTATGGTAAGTAGTATTGGTTGGATCATTTAGTTAACTCATACTTTGTTGCTTTAGCAGGAAGGTTTTAATCTTTCATATGTCAGGCATCTTTTTACTTTTTGAATGTTGTGTGCATTTGCATTTCTTCCAGTTTATAAGTAGATTGTACATGCAGCAGCCAAACTTGCATGAAACCTAAATACATATTACTCCATATTTTTTGATTTAAGGTTTGACATAATGTGTGTGCAACAAATGCCTTGTTTATCTTAGTTTTTGTTGTACTTCAAACTTTTATGTAAGGGAATCTCACATACAATACAGACCATATTAGTGCCAGAAATAAAGCATCTATGTACCAGGTTACTGTAAGTGCTTTTTATTTGAGAACTTAAACACTTATGCTTGTTAAAGCAACATGTATATATGTGTGTGTGTGTGTGAAACTGCAAGAAACCTACACTTTCTGGACCAGGCAGAGACAAACAGCAGTCAGGCGAATCAGTGTGTAGGAATCAGCAGGATCGAGTTCCTTGACAATAATACATGCTTCAACCCAACCTGCTTGTAAGCCTGCTTGTATTCGGTTGGCAGTTTGTCTCTCAAAGTTTTAGCACAAATATTTATGTATAGGAGACATATTTGACGGATGAAGACTGTTGCTAGTGGCTACTGTAAAGCTTTTTTATGTTTCCTTGCATGTGTGTGGTAGAAGCGATATTTTAGTATGTGTGCCTGGGTCTTGGGAGGCAAATGCAAGAGTAAGCTGTGCAGTGTGATGTGTTTTTTTTTTTATCACCCCCCCCTAGTATTCACAAACATGTTAATCTGAATTAGTGTTAGAATTCCACTCTTTTATTTTGCTAGAAACGTGGGCATTCAATAGATAATATCTATTGCTTTTCCCGGTTTTGTGACAAAATATAAATGGCAGGCAATAAAGTAAAACAATCTGTTGAAGGAAAAGGACGAGAGGGACTAACACAAGCCAGTTCTTCAGAAATATGTCCTCGTAATTTGTATCATCCAGCTTGCAGCTGTATAAGCAAACTGTGACTGTTCCGGAGGCTTTGCTGGGGTTCTGGCTGTCATAGCCAGACCACTGTATGACTATCCTGCAGACCTGCTTGTGTTTGCATGCGTGAAGTTCTTTAAGCGAGGTGGGCTGATTGTAGAGCGTTTGTTCTGGTGACTGGCAGCTGATGTCTGATATCGGGGTGAAGTGTAGGCAGGTGAAAGTGAAGTCTCTAATGATGTAACTAGTTCATTTTTCTAAGTCAGTTTTGCTCAGTGAAAGAAGGTCAAGCAGATGGACAGCCAGTAAGCCAAACTTGGAAAGAACTACAACCCCAAGTTTGATTATATCAAGACTCTGGAAGCTTTACTCATGGGCCTGGCTTTTACTTGGAAGAAATAGTCTTTAAGGAATGGATCGGTGAGAGTAAGCCCAGTTACTGCTGCCATTATTCATGTTTTACATGAGAATAACTCTACTAGACTTGCACCAGACTAAAACTGATGCAATGCTGTGAGTGAATCAAGCTTCACGAAGCAAGGATTTTAACACTGGATGCTAACTGACCACGGTTGCACCAGAATTGTGACCAGGGTCCAACACAATGCAAAAACAAGAATTCTGAAACAAATTGATTCTTGCAGTTGGTTTTGTGACATTCAGATAAAGATTCAGAACCTAGCCAGAAAAAACACCGACTTCTAATGCTAGGCCTAATTTAACTATTTTTTTCCCCATAAGTTTTCTTGACCTTGGATAAGCTGAAGCTTTAAAGGCTTAAATGCTTACTTTCATGAGGAAGCTGTGGATTACTGTTTCTGTGCCACTGGAGCCAAAAGCTTGGTCCCTCTTGAAGCTGCAGCATACTGGTCTGTGTGGCTTCCCCTAGAGACAGCCAGTTTATCCCCTGAGTGGCTTGGATCCTTGCCCTGCAGCTGAGGGGACAATAGGATCCTTGTAGTTCTGCTAGCGTGATGTGTTGGAAGAACAGGTAAGCTTTGGACATTTATACATAATGTGAGCATTTTTCTATAAAGTGAAAACCCAAATGTTCATGCCTACTGTATTCCACCTCAGTGATTATGAAGAAACCTTGGTAATGCAGCTTCTGTTTGCATCTGGAATAAGAGATGTGCAATATGGCGTTCCTCAGTATCAGCTTGTGTTGGTGGTTTGGTTTTCTTTTTTAATTTCATTTGCTCTTCTGCTTCATTGCTGTGTGTGTTTTTTGTGAGGTACAGAACTGAAAGGAGTCCTCTGACAGTGCCTGCTGTTGGACTGCGTCACCCCCGTGATACAGTTGCTTTTGCAAAGGGCGTTCTGTCTGCTTGCCACTGACTTTTACAGAAATTTGGGGTTATTTGTAGAGTCTCTGGATTATTTACCTGACTTCTGATTTCCTGTGTCATCACACTCTCTGATTACAGAGATGATGGATGTTAATGGCCTTAGCACAAGCAAAATGGGAATGGCCTGTGTATTGGCTGGCAGTGATGTACATCTGCGACTGTCCTGCATCATAGCCTGAGAGGAAAGGGTGCTTTTGCCTTTTGGAGAGGGAGGATTCTGCTTACTCAACATTTACTACTTTGCAGACCATTGGCCAGCTGTTTGATCTTAGTTACTCCTTGTCAAAGTGACGTTTGGTGGTTGTACAACCAACTGAGCTTTAGAGCACACTTTAGTACATGTTGTGCACCCTGCTTTAAAATGGTCTATCCCAAAGGTTAAGGAATACTTGCTCAGTTTCCTAAGGGTATTAAGTTCTTACATCAATAGACATTAAATAGCAACTAATTAAAAAAGCCCCAGACTATCAGTAGAACAAACCCATAAAACAGACCAAAAAAAGCCCAGAGAAAACTGCTTATTGAAGGACCATGCTCATAAGCAGTGATATGGAGTGCCTCAAAAGTCTTTGTAGGAACTGTATGAAAACAATGAGCTATGCATATACATCAGACGGAAAGAGTAAGTTTGTATATATAACAACTTCATAATTCAGATATAATTCATAATTCAGATATAATAATTGTATATATAATAGCTTCATAATTCGGAGCGGTTGTGGTTGTGTGTATGTGTAGGGATGCGTTGGCTTGATGCACTCTTAAAGCCAAGAGGCGTGCGGGAAGGACAGCGTCCTTGTTTGCTTTCGTCTCACGCTGGCAAGCGTGGATCTGTGGCAACTGGGTGCCGGAGAGGACTTGCCCCAGCACTGGGGCTGTGCCACGCAGCAGAGGGGAAGCGCCTTTGCTGGGCAGAGCGGCGCCCGCCCCAGTAGCCGGATAAATCTGCCGCCGGCAATTTACAAATGAATGCCACGTTCTCCTCAGCCATACGGAAACGAGCGGCTCAGCAGTGTCTGGAGGGCCTGTGTCACCAGAAGTAGGCCAGTTTGTGCGTCGTCCTGCGCTGGCAAACGGCCAGTCTTTGTGTGCTCCAGACACCAGATGGGAAGCAATTATGAGTGTGACAAGCGGGTCATCTGGCAGACACTCTGTGGACCTGCTGCCGCATAATTTTTGGCGGGAAGAGGAGAGCTTTTTCTTCTCCCTCCCCACTGCTGCTGGCCCCCCCCCCCCCTTTTTTTTTTCTTTCTTTTTTATTGTTTTTGTTAATACAGCCTCTCCTTTAGCGAACTTGCCGTGATTGGGTATGGCGCATCCTGTGTTTGCTGAGTTGATGCTCCTTTTGTGCCCTTCCTGGTGTTTAGCGGAGCGCAAGTGTTTTTCCTTGGCCAGCAGCAAAGCAATGGTTACACTTGTGTTTGTACGTTGCATAGTTGCATAGTTTGCAAATACTGGCCTGCAGAGCTGGCACGGCTGTTTTAGTGGCTTAGCAAGCCAGGCTAGGGCGGGAGACCTCCAGCCCAGGACAAGAGAACGAGGGAGCCTGGAAACTCCTCCAGCGTGGACCTGGTCATCTAACAAGAAGCCCAAGGAAGAAAGAAATCCAGCGCTCGGGAACAATTCCCACCTCCCTGCAGGGCCAGGTGGAGGGGGTGGACCTTTTGGCAGCTGGGGCCAAGATGGGACCTTGTCAGTTTGTCCTTTGACCAGAGTCACTGGCCCGTGAAAGGGGAGTTTTGCGGGCCTGGACAAATCAGCTTAGCTGGCTCCAGCTGAGCGCAACAATGCAGACCCTCAACTGAGAGCCTGTTGCCAATGGCGTTGGGCAAATGTGTAAAACGTATTATATCTTCCATTGCTTTTGTTCGGCTGGCATTGGAAAAATGGCAAACGTGGCCTGGGTCGCCCAAGGTCGTGCTTTCGGGGCGCAGCTGGAGATGGCAAAGGTCCGGGTGGGCGCAGGGGCTCCACCGGAGCTGACCCTGGAGAGGAAAGCTGGGGCTGGCTGCAGTGCAGGGCTGGCTGACTGCAGATGCTTCTCCCCCTGCAGAGCTCCTGAGGACCTCGGTGACAGCAGGTGCATCTCCCTCCCTCCCTCAGCAGCGGTTCAGTAGCAAACATGGATATAAATACATGGTGGGGGGAATTTCTCCATACCTGAGGTGTTCCTGGCTCATGCATAAAATGAATGGCCCTCAGCAACATGTTTGTAAATAGCTGCAGATTTCGAATCCACCTCTGGAAATCACATTAAGAAGAGTTTTTAGGTTCAGAGCCTCAGTTCAGCTCATGACAGATGCTGTCAGTAGCTTTACATCTGACCTTTCCTGCTGGTAAAGGTTTGCCCAGAACTCATGAGGCTCTGTGTTTATAACCCAGCCTGCAAGGGTTAGTGTCGTGTTCATTGCCCCCGGGGAAGGGGGGAGTAAGGGCCTTTCTCTCATTTCCAGCTTTAAAGGAGCAGGTAACAGCAAGGTAAGAAGAGAAATGTTGCCCTGAAGGGAAGTAGTGGTTGCAAGAGCAATTGCAGGGGAGAAGCACCTGCAGCCTCTGATCCTGTTCAGCTTCCCACTTCCCACGGCTTGCTGCCGGGTTCTGCGCCAAGGGCAGCATGAGCACCCCCTTCCAGCCCACCCACCTGCCCCACAGCAGCTCAGCTCTGCTGCAGGTGGAAAAGCCAAGAGCAGGCCCAGCTGTCGGAAGCAGTCCTGGTCTGCCTCGTCCTTCTACCTCCTTCAAATTCTGTTGCTGGGCACTACTTGCATTCATAGCAAAGGTGTGTTCTGCAAAGGTGCTTGGAGGCAGCCCTGCTTAAACAGTCAAAAATGCAAATAAGTAAAAATGTTGGGAAAATTCACCATGAGCATGCAAAGTCTGACTATGGTAGGATGGGAGAAAAAGATAGTATTAATTCAGTTAAAAGTTGAGCTAAGCGAGCAGGCCCAGTGGCACGCTCAGGTACCAGCATCTCTGTGTGGCTAGGAAGTGCTAGTATCAGTGGGACTGCATATCTGCCTGTTCAGGAGAGATGTCATGACGTTTGAAGCTGAATCTACATGCATGGACTTGTAAAGTTCAGGTGGCAGCTGGACCAAGCACTTGTCCACTGTACCCTGGTAAATTTCCCCCCCCCTTAGACTGATTGTTTTTTATTTGGGAACTCTGAGAGATCATTTGGGAGATATGTGTGGGGTTTTGCCTAATGACTATGGACAGGGTATTTTCAGGTAGTTCTCGTTAAAATCTCTTGATTTGCAAAGTGTGTGATGGCAGGATAGGAGTGATCCCCCAACCCGGGAGCACAACTGGGTGTGAAGGAGATGACTTGGGAGTTTTCCTTCTGTTATGGGTTGTGCAGGAAAGCTTTGCTGTTGACCTCTTAATTTCTAGGGACAGAAGTGACCGCTGTAACTGGCTGACCTGCCTCTTGCATAAAACTGGCTCCTTAACCTTACTTATCTCCAACTTCACCCCAAAATGTCTGTTAAATAGTTTATTCTGGTGCATCAAAAAGGAGACTGGAGAGAAGAGGGTTTGGTTCTTTTGTGTTCATCAGATCTGGGAGGAAGGAAGTATTCAAGCTGCCTTGAGGTTCTTCCAATAATATTAGTCCTCATGGAAAAAACCAGAAGTACCAGTTCCAAAACCATGAGCAACTGAACACAGACTGTACTGAGGTTTGTATTGCTGACCCCCTTTTGTGAAGGCAAGGCTTCTCCTTTGGCAGGAGGGTGAACCCCCCTGCCCTGGAGCCTGTGGAGGAGACTTCCATGATGGCAGGGCACAGTCCCGGGAGTCTGGACTGGCCAGAGCCTCCTTCAGCATTCTGGTGACTGCATTGCATGCCAGCTTTGCATTTCAGGTGAGCTACTGAAAATGGAGCCGTCAATGGGCCATCAGGAGTTGTGTGCATGCTTCTATACCTGTTCTGTCGGAATATTCAATCTTACTTTTCCCTGTTTTCTATCAGTGACCATTGTTGAAGGTTTCAGCTTGGTGGCTGTGGCACAATTCATACCTGTGCCTTTGTAAAGGTGAAGAGGTTTATTGTAGCAGAGCAATTTTCCTACCCTTAGACACTTGGACTTGCTTGAATATATTTTTATTTTGTTGAAGTCTGTTTTTCTGAGCTTTTAAATGTCTTGCAGAACAACAGTTTGCAAGCCTGTTAATACCAACACTTGCCTAAGAAAAATGCAGCCACCTATGAGGCAGAAGATGATGGTGCCAGCCAGGTTAGCCAGTGAGAGAGGGAGAGATGTGAAGACGGAGCCGATGTCTAAGTAAAGCAGCGTTTACCTCTGCATGCCTGGGTGGTTGCCCGCCTCTCTTCTCCACTAGAGGATACCTAGGAAGGGCAGGGATTTCCCACACTTTGGGCAGGGCATCCAGCACCCTCCCACACCCTCACAGGGTTTCTGGGGGTGGTGTGCTGCCCGAAATCTGGGTATGGACCTGAACTGCCCAGTGGGATGACCTGAAGGCTCCAGTGTGTGTCAGCAGCTATAGGTGGAGCCCTCTTTCACCTGCTGAAATGTGGTGTTGTAGTGTAGAGCTGAGCAAATCTGTGGGAAGATGACCTGGTCTCAGAGCTGTGCTCTGTGTCAGTACGATGCTGGTGTGCGATGGTTGCACTGGTAATTCATACAATTCTTCAGACATCAGCTGGGGGCTGTTGGTGAGACTGGTGTGAGCCAGCTGGTCACACCAAAAATCAAGAGTTGCATGAATAAGCTGTTTCTCTTGCTTTTGCAGAAAGGTCATTATCAGCCTGAACACGCAGCCTTCCTCCTTACTGTACTATCTGCATGGAGCTGCTGGCACCTGCTTTAGTGCCTGGACCAGGTGAGGAAATGTTTTATTGACCCTCCATGGGGGCTGAGGCTGCTGACCCCCGTACTTTTTGTATTCAGAGGGTTTCCATCCCTACTGATAGTCCTGGCTGAGCTTTAATTACACGTGTCTCCAGCCCAGCAGTGATCACATGCAGTAAGAAGGTATTTTTAACCCTGGGGGCTGAGGAGATGGTCTGCAGAGAGGCCCTTGATGTGTCCAGCTGCTGTGGCTGCTATGCAAATCAGGCCAGACCCTGTTCTGCATGCTTGCACTGATGGATGTGTGAGCACTTCACATATATGTCCTCCCTGGCATGAGGAGGCATGTGGGCCTGGCTGCAGCATGGCCGGGAGTACCGTTGGTGGGGGAGGAAGGCAGCCTGGGCTGAGCCTTCCTGATCTTTGGGGTTCCTGGCAAGGGACCATGTGCTGGTTACTGCTCCTTGCCTGCCGGGAGGATTGACATGGGGTAAAACAGGTGCTGGAGTGGTGGCAACCAGACCGTAGCTGTTTTGCACGTGTGGGGTGACTCTGTCACACTGATGGAGTTTGTCTTGTTTCTTCAGGTGGCAAAAGTGAGGGGAGAAAGGGCACCACGTAGTTACTGAGCATCTCTGCCTTCCATCCGCAGACCCACTGTCTGGTGAAGGCCTTGTGCCTGCCTGCAAAAGGAGCTACTTTAGCATGCATCAGTCGGACATCAGCTAAGATGGGTGCAACGGTCGCAAAATAAAGGCTCCCTTGCACAAGCCCAGCTTGGGTGGTAGCATCCTCTATTCACAGGCTTGCCCTACCCCATGGCGGCTTTGCACAGACCTTGCCTTTGCTGTGTGCGGCTGGTGCACTGAGGCACAGGAGCCCAACATGCCAGCTGCTGGCGGTCTCTGTGTCAAAGGGTTTGTCCATGGAAGAAAATGATTGGAGGCTTATTTCTTGTTTTTTTCCCCTAGAATATTTGTGTCTCTTCCGCTAATGGGATAACCCACCTCAAGCATGTTGTTGTCAGCCAAATAGCTTGATATCGCTATTTATGATATAAATGATTAAAAAAAAAAATCAGTCAAGCCTGGATTTTTAGATGTTACCATTGTGATTAAAAGAACAGACATTGTAAGAGTCTGAGTGTTGATGAACCCCATGTATAAGTGTTCATTATAGACAAATCTTCATCCAATTTGCTTCAAATCAGGTTGAAAAATCTGCTTGCATCCTAACTTACAGGACAAATACCAGATACCCAGTGTTACAAGGGCTCTGGGATAGAGTTATAAAGAAGTTACAGGGTTAAAATTTTCACAGGAAAGGTTCGTGTCTTTATTAGAAAAAAATCACTTGAAGGACTTTCTGTGCAGTCAGTTAAATACAGTGTTGCAAGGCTTGTCACTGCAGTCCTGGGCTAAAGCAGCCTGTAACTTCTGGAGCTTTTGCTGTGTGTTTAGTGGTCCTTGTTACTCAGACAACAGCTTTGGACGAGGATGCTGTTCTTCTCAAACCCCGCCTTTGCTTTTGCTGGCGCAGCGTGGGAGCAGGCAGCGCCTCGGCGGCGGAGCGGCTGGTTTCACAGAGTCAGCTCCCTGCGCCAAGGGTTCGCTTTGCCCAAAAGTGCCTCATCAGATGTGGGGGGGAAGGACTGCGCATGCTGCAGGGCTCTTTGCATGTCTCTTCTGCTTTATGGTCCAGTGCACCCCCCCCTCCCCAAAAAAAAGGAGCATCGGGCAAATAGACTGTGTGCTGCTTCTTACTATTTCACTGATATGCAAAACGTGACGGCGCCGTAGGAAAATATGGGTCTAAAATAAAGCATAGTAAGATGTTAGGCCCGTGAATCTGCAGGGCAGGAGGTCTAACGGGGTGAAACACCTGGCTGGGAGCGGGGGCTGCCAGTGAGTGTCTGTGCTGATCTCCCGCCTTCGGGTCAGCTGTGGGGGCCCTGGCTGCTCCCTAAGGCTTATTAACAGAGCTGTTAATCATAATGCCTTCTTTTGCAGTGACTCCAGTCTGATGGCTGAGAAGAGGGACATCATCCACACGTGCTTCTGTCTCATGCTGAATTGTCCCCCTTTGAGCTCAGCTGCTTGTTTTTTTTCTGGGCCTTCATCTAACAATCTAATTCAGCTTCTTGTTTTCATTCTAAACACTTTAGTTTTTTAGTGACCTGTGTGCCCATTCATTTAATGATAGCTCTGCCCCTTAAAAAAAGGGGGGGCTTTGAATGCCATGTAGGGTTGAGCTGCTCATGAATAAACTTTGGAGTTAGTGCTGAGACTCAAAAAATATCTCATAAAATATTTATGGCTATTTGACATCTATATCGTTTGCAGACTCCACGTAACTCCTTTCTGGGCAGGGATTTCATCTGAGAAATCTGACTTGTTTCAGTTTTGTTCGTGTGCACAAGTCTGATGTTGCAACTTTTCTGGCTGGGTAACTCTCAAATGTGAAATTATTCTGTAGGTGCCAATGTTGGAGTTGAAAATATTTTCTGTAGAAAGTGTGTGGTATTCCCCCAAACGGTGATGTGTCTGTGATCAACTCTTCTGGCAAACCTGTTTGCTACAGGATCTGTGAAGTGAGTGCAAAAGGGGAAGAAAGGCAGGCAAAGCCTTTCTGAGATTATTTTTTTTCATGCATCAGTAGGAATTACTTTATATAGTAGCCTAGCTTTAAATTTACTACAGTTTATTTAAATAAAGTGGTATGTAAAGTAATGATGGATATTTTAGTGAGTAGCTCTATCACGAAGTTGTTTTTGAAATGGTGAGAAGAAATTAGAAACCTTTTTTTGGAAATGAAATATAAATTACTGTAGGTGTGAAGGATAGTCACTATGCAGTCTATTTCAGTCAGGTCGGTTACCCCAGTTAGTTTCTAGTTCCAGGGAACCCAAAATAATAAAATGACATGAAACATTGTGAAAAAAGCATCTCCTCACAGATGCTATAAAGTATGACAACATGCATGTGTCAGGCAGTGCCAGAGGCAATACTTTCAGCTGCACCGTTAACAACTTCTCTGTCTTTGATGGAAAAATGGTACAGTTATTTTTTTTTTAAACACTAGTTCACATTTTTCTGGCAGTGCGCTGGAGTCAGCCCAACATTGCTTTCTGTACGGTTTCATCTGGAAAATGTATTGCATATCCACATCCTCTTCCATACTCATGCTGATATTTTTAACGTATGACTAAAGGTCGGGTATTTGCAGATGAGTTCCTAGCAGAAGCCAGGTTGTTACCCCATGTCCTGGAAAAAATCTGTGCCAAATCCTGCGGTGTGGGCACTCACCAAGATGACACTCCCCATGAGGATACATGCTCATTTTAAATGCAGACACTGTCTGTAATGGAAGGACCAGAAACGTGGCACCTTTTCACCAGAGCTGCGTGGGGTATGGGCAGTGCTGTAGGCAGGGGGACAAGTCATCCTGTAATGGATGGGCTTGCCGAAGTCTGGGTTGGTGAAGGATGCCAACACCATACGTTCTCTTTCCTTGTGTCTTAAGGTCTTTCCCCTTGCAGTCCTGAGTCAGCTCCCCTAGCTTGGGCTCCTGCACCCCTGTGTGACCCACCTTGGGTTGGGCCGTGGTTTAACATAGGGTCTCCAAGGACGGTGTTGTGTTTGAGGTAGGTTAAGTGACTGTTGTCAACTGGTAGGACAGATGATGGGGGAGCACTTGGCTTTATTCTCTACCAGAGCCTTAACTACCCTTGAGAAGTCTTTGTCTTGGTGCTCTTGTTTGATGGGAGGTGACCTGCTTACCTCCCAGGGCTGCAGTCAGACTAAATGTCATATCCATAACGCACAACGCGCTTGAGGTCAGGTGTGCAATGTGTTGTCTAATGTCTAACTGCTGGCAGGGCCAAGGCTTTTCTCTGAGTATCTGATAACAGACAATGATTCTAACACCCATAAAATATTGGAGCCACTCCCAAGCATACACTTTCAGGCTCTCCCTGTGGGAAGAAAAATTTGAGTTCTTTGCTATCAGGTGTTCATATTCTTCAGTACCATAAAACTTGCCTTTACTTGCCACTGAATGCTTCCCAAAAGCTTTTAAGTCACTGAGACACATATGTTACCGCATGCTACTTGTTTCTTTTATTATTTTTTTTTATGAATAGGACATATTTTATTTGAATCAGTAAAATAAGTATCTACTACAATACTAGAAATCTCCACAGCAGTTCCTGGAACAGAGAAATTAAATACGCTTCTTATAAATGTCTCCTCCTTTTGTAGATCCAAATTTTAAATTAAATAAATAAGAAAACCATAAATACACATTTAAAGATACAGTAGTTATTGGGTAGAAACATTAATCATCTCCTCTTCACCTCCATCTTCATACTGCTTAAAGCTATTAATTAACAAATACTACGATACAGCTTTCTCAACAGACAGAACTTGCTGCCCTGGACTGTTGTGTTGGGTGCCCTATGGGTCACGTTAGCTACAAGGGCAGGTACCACAAATGCTCACGGTCTTAACTACCCCAAATTCAGCAAGTGGACTTTTCCCGGTGTCTGTTCATTTTCTTTATTTTTCCTTTATTTAGGGAATAAGACCAAAAAAGGGAACTGGTAATTACTATTCTCCCTACTCCTTGAGTGTACGCGTTGCTGTGCAAGAGAGCAGTCCCACTGAGCTTGTTAGATTTACCTATATGCATAATAATAGCATGTGCCTACAAGGCTGAGGGTTCTGGCAGGGTTTCTATGGGCTGGGCGAGGGGGTGTAGTGTGGTTGGTGATACTTGTAAAAGATGTTTCAGGGAAGTCTTGGCCATGTCTCCAGCTTGGTTGAATCATGGAGGACCTGATGCTGGCAGGGTCACAGTGTCCAGACTATTACACAGGGCCAATGTGTCAGGCTCTAATTGAAAGGTGAGGTGGCCGCTGTGAGAAAACTGCTCTGGGCTGTTCAGGTGTGGAGCCTTCTGCGGGCACTGGCATTGCTCTTGCGTGCTGTGGCTGGTGACACATAGTCAATGCCGGGCCACCATCGCCGCTTCTCCTGGCCTTGCCAGTAGCTGGGGCCGTTCAGCATGTGGTTAACAAGGAGCTGTGTTCTCCTTCTTTCCCAGGAGGAAGAAAGAAAAGCAGGAGAGCAAATCATCCCCCTGTCAGGCTGCTGGGCCAGAGAAGGACTTTTGCCTTTGCTAAGGAAGAGGGAGAGTCTGTGTGATTTCTTTCTGCGAGGCTGTCCTCTGTGAGTTGTTGAGCACCTCTGAAGGAGAAGCCTGTGACTGAAGCAGTGACAGGCAGCTGAGTGTGAGGGCTGACAGAAGTATCTTATGAAGGTCTACTGCCTCTCTCCTTCTTGGCAGACTCCGGCTGTAGTAGAAAAGCCACAGTACCTTTAAAAATGAGAACTTCCATCCTACTGCATTCTCCAGCACATCCAGCCACACAGGTGTCCCCTGCTGCCCTCCTTGGAGCCACTGGGGGACATTTGCTCTGTAAAGCTACCGGGCTGCTGCAGATATTTTCCCATCCCATGGACTTCAGTTGCTCGTGTTGTCAAGCTGCGAAGCTTTGCTGTGTGCTGCTCTTACCTGCTTGCCCCAAAGCCAGAGGACCTGGCTGCTTCAGCAGCCTCTCCCTCCTGACCAGCTGGTAACCCGGTATTTCTGAGCTGGTGATCCCTGACTGGGGATAACTGCCTGAGCCCACAGCTCTGCAGGCTGTAATCCAAGGCTCCCGCAGCCCTGCACTGTATGACAAATTCAGAATATGCTTTTTTCTAAGTCCGGGTTGAAAATGATCTTAACACAAGCAGTGGATGAAGTCAGCAGCTGCCCCAAGTGCAGAAGTTGCCCAGGTGGTTGTAATAGAAGGGGAAGGAGCTGTAACTGCCATTATGCTGTGGATGCACCATTCAGGCTTTTGGTGGATTCACGGCTCTGGAGCCTCCCCGCCTCGGTGCTGTGGCACTGTGTATGATGGCATCTCAGTGCATGTTACTACACTGGCTGCAGGCAAGCAGGTTTCAGGTGGGCGCTTCTTTCCTCTGCCTCTGTCATAGAGTAAGATTTTATTTTTCATTTATGCTTTGGAGCACTGGCAGTTAGACTAGAGAAAATCCTCGTTACTATGAGCAACAGGAGATATGCTTCCTCCAATTTTATAAAGTTCTGTATTTAGGAAAACCAAAGTCTTTTATGATAACCAGGGGAGCACTCATATGAGGCAAGTACTGTTCATGGCTAGTATAATGTTGTCTGTAATGCTGGTGAAATCTTTTTTGTAAAACTTTCTTTTTTGAAAGGAAAACCCAAGGGGCCATGACCAGCAATTTGTAAATTGAAAAAAAAATCTTGAGAAATTTTTTTGAGCAAATTCCATTAAATCCATCTATTCATAATTCTATATGCAAATACCTTATTAGTTACCTAGTTGCACCATCTACGTATTCTCTTTCCTGCTAGTACTTTGTGTAGTTAGTGAAATATCCTGTACCACATGGGTAGGGAGTAAGTTGCCGACTACCACTTAACGTACAAACTCTTTCTATGGAAAAAAGTATCTCTTGAGGTTATCCAATTGCTCATCCGGCAGGACGCTGTGAAACACCAACTTGTCACGTAGCAAAGTTTGGTAAATGTGTGTTGGCAAACTTAGCCATTCTTTTAAATTTTTTGCATCTTTTACTCCTGTCCTAGAACATCAAAACTGAAGAAAAAAGATGTTTAGCTTATGTCATTCCACGAAGCATATCATAAGATGCGGCTTTTATCTCATGATATGAAAGGAGGAAGAGGACAAGCAGTGGCAGACAATGAGCAGACCCCTGGGATTTAATGGCACTCTGTAATCGATCTGTTGCCTTGCAGGAATACACAAACCTCCTGGCAGGCTTTTCTTGTTGCAAGTCTGTGTTGATTCAGATAGGATGTGTGAAATGGTGAATGGGCCAGCAGTAGTTTCAGCATCATTGAGTCGAGATGTAAATCTGGTGGGATACTTGGGATTTTAGTATATTGCAACAAAGAAGCCAGTGAGTTGCATCATGTTCACCATTTTTACCTTAGCCTTTCTCCTGCCGCTCTGAGGCAATGGCATCAAGTAATAAAAAGTTTATCGTATTCTTGAATGAGCTGTGCCGTGTTTGTTCCCTCATCAATCCTAGAGCACCTTGTCTTGGCTAAAGGACCTTCTGTCTTTCCAAGTGCTGCTGAGCCTTATCAGTCTGCCTCAAAGGCACTGTTTGTCGCCCCCAGGTACTCTGACTTCTTCTTGTGCTTCATCCACATCTTCCTCAGGAGGCTGGGCGTCCCACACAGGTTGCCTCCTGTCAGCGGTAGGGAAGCTTCTGCTCCCAGTGGCAGGTTCAGGTCATACTCTGCTGTCTTTCTCCAGTGCTGCCTGTGGCTAGCAAATAGAGCACAGATGCACAAAGCATTCAGCCCCACGGCCACTGAATACCAAGGGGTGCCTGGTTGTAAAGGTATGTCTGTGCCCATCCCAACCCTGGGACTGGCAAGTCTGGGATCAGCAGGGGCTGTGCAGGGCAGTGGGCTTGGATATGTGGCTGCCCCGGCTCCGCTCAGTGCCCCTTATTCCCTCATTATCAGAGGGAACACTCACACAAGGGGATGGGCTCTATACAAGCGGGACCACTATTAAATGCATCGCTGCATCCTAAATGCAGTGTTTGCTACCAGACAAGAAGCTGGCAGGTGGCCCAGGGACAAAGCTGGGCCCTTCCACCAAAGCCCTGGGGACCACACAGCAGTGCCCAGGCAGGGTGAGCTCCGCCTGGCCAAGGGGGCTGAGCTGGCTTATTCTGGATGAGGGGGATTTTTGTCTCTGTGCATGGAGTGTGAGGACACTGTGATGATGGATTTGTTGCTGTCCCTCAGTTGTCGATGGTGACATCTCAAATATCACCCAGATTCGTGTCTGGGAACTGCCTACTGATGAGTGCACTTGTACTATGGTCAAGCTGTTCCTTAATTACACTTAAAGACAATAAAGCATTTTTTAGAACAAAAAAAATATTACATTTTCTAAGCTGTCCTAGGGCAAATATTATAGACTTGGGGGGAAATTATTTAAATTTTGATTTTAGATGCTTTTTTCCCTAGTGATAAAGCAGAGCTGTAACTGGCACCAGGGCAGCCATATAAATGGCCATGGCTGAAAATATAATCAGCAAGTCCTTTAGATGATCTCTCCTTGCCTTTGGGAAGCAAGTTGCATGGCTTTACTGTAAATCACTGAGGTTTTACAGCTCCGATTCAGAGGAGATCTGCAGCTGAACGCTTCTTTGTGTTTCTGGTGAGAGTGTGACCTGTGGTGGATGTGCCCTGTCCCCTTCCCTGCTCGGCAGCACCCCACGCAGCCCCCCAGGCTTGGCTGGGGGGGTGGGAAGGGACTTACTTTTCCGTAGAAGTGCTGTCACTTGTCAGCGAGTCTGTGACAGTCACCGCTTTCACCGTGATATGGGCAACTGGTGATGGTGGAACCTGTGGGAGCAAAAAGCGTGTCATTAGGAAATGCTACTGATGAGTAGGGACCACAGGTTCATCTGAGGAAAGAGGCCAGTTTAGGAAAATCGATAAATACTGTAAATCTCTTAACAAGAGAAAGCGGGTTAAGGATTTGACTGCCCGACTCTTACCCACACAAATGCTGATTGCTCACATGAGCAGTCTCCCTGAGCTCAGCACAGGGCTCGTATGAGCAAGAATTACACCTCCCGTCAAAGGAGGGAGGCTTGCAGAACTTTTTATTCCCTAGTGTTTACGCCTAGCTCACCTAGGAGGTGAGGCACGGTGCTGACCGAGCAGCCTGCCCCTTGCAGCTCGTCACAGGCCACCTCTGCAGCTGGCTGGCAAGCAACCGTCCCAGCCATTGACATGTTCAGAAATATTTCCCTGTTCTGCTGGGTGCTGCTCTGCAGTGAGGGGGGGCTGGCTCGTGCTCCAGTTCTGCCCTGGACCCCCAACTGCCTAACCATTGACTTCCTCCTGGCTTTATTTGATTGTAAATTGCCCACCAGAACTAAGACACTTTTTCCCATAAACAGGCCACTGAGGCTGGCATATCCTCCAAGATGGTAAGCTAAAGTGTGGGTTGCCCAGAAATAGAAAAAATGTCAAAAATTGTGATGTGCTTTTGTCATTTCAGGCAACAAACACACTTATTGATTTAACTGGCAATACTGAAAAATTTCTTCATATTATTGTCACTACTATAACTGGTCTTAATCTGTCTAGGGCTATTTCCTGTGGGATTAATCTGAGACTGGGTACATTTAAGTGTGTTCTGCCAGTATCCCAAGACTTAAAGATGTTTGAAATTACTTTTGCAAGCATTCTTTGAAATTTAACTGGGTTAATTATTGGTAGGTGCAATTAGTTTAATTATGCTGAATACCATTAATTTTTACCACCCTTCAATATTGTACAGTCATTTTTCTCGAGTGTAGCCCAGCTACCAGCCAGCAAGTATATTGCAGCCATTCAAAAGAGCATCTGAAGCCATAAAGTTT
Organism: Falco punctatus; assembly: GCF_963210335.1. Taxonomy (NCBI): domain Eukaryota; kingdom Metazoa; phylum Chordata; class Aves; order Falconiformes; family Falconidae; genus Falco; species Falco punctatus. Next base: position 43,275,010 of record NC_137582.1, read on the forward strand.
CTATAGCATGGTCTGATGTTGGTCAGAAACTTTTCAAAGGACTATTTTGTTTTAAAAGTCTGGTTTTCATAAAATGTAGAGACTTTGAAAATTGGGGTTTTTTGTAAGAAAAAGAAGAGAGGGAAAACATTTTAGTAAAGCTGAGTAATTTTTAACCAAAAAAATTTGTCTGTCAATTATAGAACAAATTTTGGGATTCATATGATGATTTTCCCATCAAGTCTTGATTGACATTTTTGATCTGATTATTATGTCAGGTTGGTATTCTGGAGAATATGAATTATTTCATGCTTGTTCACTTTGGAAAATATTTTTTTCCCAGTTTGTGAAATTCCCTGAGAAACAAGAGGCTAATTTCTCCCAGTTCTTGCAGATGGCTGAGCATCCAGAATGGGAGCCTGCCTGTTTCCATCCCACAACCATTCCTGGTTCCCTGAGGGGCAGCTGTCCCATGCCAGTCTCTGCTCTTAGCTGGGGATTCTCTGGTGTAAATCGTGTCTCAAAGCCTTAACAAAGGCTGTGAAGTCTGCACGTACCACAACGGACTGACATGCTGTTAATGTGGGACATGCTGACAGGTACTGGGTTTTAGGATGCATCAGACAGTAGTTGCTGGTCTTGCTGTATTTACTTACCAAAGATTTTCCATCCAGCAGGTGATTACAGGACTTGGATGACTCTTGTTCAGTAATTCCCACTGCAAAGCATAAGAAACATGGCATTATTGGTAATCATCCCATTGGCACAGCTTGTATTAAAAGCCTCCTTTCATGCAGTTAAACCCAGATATGAACAGAACCCAGATTCAGGTGATAGTCCCACTAGATTTGATTATAGCCAAAAGTGCAGAAGTTTCTTTATTGATCATCTACCGTGATGTCAAAATAAGTGATTTTGGAATTACTTAAGTCATTCTGGAAAGTCACCCAGCTGCTAGCTCCTAGACTTTTCAAATGAGATGATGAACTGTCCTCAGCAGGCCAAGCTAAGGCTCCTTCCCCCTCTGTGAACACTCATGTGTATGTATATACAAAGAATGGTCCCATCTGCTGCTTCTCAGCAGAGGTTGGGTAATGCAGGTTTTGTGCATCTTGGAGTCCCCACTTCCAGGTTTCTCCTGCCTAGGAGATCATTCTCCTTTCTGGATTGCCCTCAGGAGTTATTCTTGCCTGGGCAGAGATGTGTGCTACATCCACGCCGTCACAGGAAGGGATTTCACCCTTTCTGACTGCTTATGGCTGAGTGGTACCTCTCTCTGCTGTCCTCAAATCTGAAGATTACATTTTAGCTCCGAGTGAGTGCTCAGCCAATAACTTATCCATAGATAAATGCTCACTGACATTCTGCCAGTGGTGCCGAGGAAATAAATGATTGAGGGATGCCAGATTTTTTTCATGGAGCCAAATCCTCTCATTTGGCTTGGGAATGTGGAAATCTCTCTTTTAAAAAAAAAAAAAATCTTTCTGTTTCTGGCTGTTTTCAATTGTTTGCTGTTTTTAAAAAGGATATTCAGGTAAGTGAAGAGCAAGGATCTACAGAAACACCAAGATTCACCAAGACAGAGGATAGAATATGATTCACAACTGCTGTGACCAATGCAATTTAAATAATGAAGCAAACATCAGAAATAGCCAAGGTGCTGCTTATAGTGCTGTCTCCAGCATGAGTTAGCAATCAGAACTGTCTTCTCCTTCTGGGGGCAATATCTGACCATGACAAATGCCTTAACCAGCCTCTCTCTTCCTGCTCCCTGCCCCCCCGCCAGTAATTCCATTAGGTATGTAACTGTATCACTCATGTGAAAGTTTAATTCAATTACCTCTTCTCATCTTGCTTATTAGGTACTAACAGTATTCAGCAAGTGGCTCCAGGCAGCAGTGCTTCAGCTAACGTCCATATTTTTTTGTTTGTTTGTTTTGTTTGCTCTTATACTGTCTGACTCTCCCTTTCACCCTGTCTCTCTTACTAGATACAGAAAATATTCTTTCTGACAAACTTTTAGCAAATTATCTAAGCAAAAGTAAGTCCTCATGGCTTCAGGTTCATAAGCGCTCCTCAGGACAGTTGTGAGTGGGTACAGAGTGAATTCCACTTCCAGAAGGTGCTATGGATGCCCAAGCCTGGGATAAAGGTTGCTCCACGCCTGTTATTCTGACTTGCCCTATGTTTCCAAGATGAGTGCTTGTACAAAAACTTGGTACAAAACGGAGTACTTCCTTCTGGGAGAATAAGTCCAACTGTTTCTTAATCTATCCATCCTGTGAAGCAAAGTACAGCTCTGAGTGCACTCAGGAATTGCTGGTTGTGGCCTCCCTCTACACCTAATTGCCTTCCCACATGTGGAATGCTTTATGCTCTGATACAGCAATAAATGTGCTGATGGTTTCATCTGTGCCCTTGTTTACACATTTTTCACCTACTCTGGAAATTGAACTGTTCACTCTATCACCCAGTTTCCAAGTTGTGCTTTACCAGATCTGAAGTCTCTTTAATATTCAACAGTACTTATCTGTGGAGCAAGCGTGGAAAACTCCACAGACTATTTTCCAGTAAGAAAGTTGAAGGATGTTTTTAAGGGTTAAATATATGTGGAGGAGATTAACGAAAATAGATGGATCCATATCCATATATATATATATATATCATATATAATGAAAATATATATACATATATATAGCTCACTTCACATCACATTGTGCTGGCTCTCCAGCTGTTGAGAAACAGCTGTAAGAAACCTTTCTGGACTCTCTCATGGCACCCTATTCTCTGTGTAGGTATTAGTACAGTGAAACCGGGTACCACAGCACATCATAAGAAAAAGCTATTTTTCTTTTCATAAAGATATTTGCAAGCACTTCTATTTTCTTCCCCTTAAAATGCTAAATCTGTAAAGTCAGACACTCAAAAACTATGAAACACCAGAATTGGATCAAAGTTATCTCATCCCCTCCAAGGATCTAGACACTGAGATTCAGTCTCTAATTTGAGACCAGAAGCCATTTTTCCAGACTTTCTGCTTCACCCATACAGACAGTGTTGACTCAGAAAGCAGTAGTTCATCCTTGGCTTTTATTTCTCAGTGCACAGTCCTACACTTACTTTCCCCACCAGTGAATCCTCTGAGGACAGAACTATTAATATTTTCACGGGTTTTTGTGTGTTGCTGATCACTGTAGTCATCATCTGCACAAATTTTTACAAAAACAGCTTCATCACCTTCTAGAGGACAAGGAGTTACGCCAGGAAAACAGAGGTAGGTACTGAGACTAAAAGTTCCTGGGTTTTCTGGAGGCTTGAGCAGGACACAGCACTGTTTATAGTCAAAACACAGTTTTTCGTGCAGCAGCAACTGAGTGCTCCCGGGTGTCACAGTCAGAGGTGTGAAGCAGGCACCCAGAAAAGGGAGATACATTGGCCGTGTGAGGTGCCAAGCATCACTGAGCAGTCTGGTGGCAGTGATGGACAGATGCGAGGGACCTATTGCAGGAGATGCCCTGCTGCAATCTCTGAGCAGCTTCTGTGCTGGGGGGAACAGGGATCTGACAAACAGCCTCACCATGCTGCACAAGCTTGGGCAGCCCTGCAGTAGCTCTCTTGTCTTGTCCAGATGCTCCCGGTGAGTTTGTCTTGTCCTGCTCTCCTCGACCCCTCCTTCCACTCCTCAGTCAGTCCTTTTCATCTCTCTTTTGTTCTAATTCAAACTGAGTTCCTCCATCTTTCCCATTCAGCATCCCAGTTTCTTTGCCCACTTCCTTCCCTTTCTCCTACCACGAGAATTGTTTCCCTCTTTTCTGCTCTTCTTTTTGGGTTCCTATACCTTTTCTCCTGTTTGCACCTGTCATCCTTCACCTCTTGCTTCCCCTAACAGCAGAGACCAGCAGTCCCTCCTTTCTGCCCTGCTGGCTCTCTGCCACTCTTCACCCCACAGCCGGTCCCAGCCATTCCTCCTCCTCTCACCACTCCAGCCCTGTAGCCCCAGTTCTTTGTTCAGCCACACCTTGACTCTCGTCCTGGTTTGAGATCTTTCCATACAGTCCCAAGCTGAGTTTCTTCCTTCCCAGTTTCCCAGGTCCTGCTCTTGCCTGGTCCGTGCTCCTAATGGGATGGCTGATGTGCAGTGCGGCTGCAGACTGGTGGTGTGAAGAATGAATGTGAAGACACATGGTAGTGTCTGCTTTACAGATTTAGCACCTTTTAACAGTTAGTTGTTCAATGTCTCTACAAATCACGTGCCACATGGGATTTTTTCAAAGGCTTATGACGTTGACTGCATCTGGGTGGCTTTCAAGGGAAAGCAAAAGATGCATTTCTGATTAAAAGGCCACCCCTTGCCAAACTGCATGGCCCAGCTCCAGCTTCGACCTTCCAAACATAACACACCAGTGCTGAAGGAGCTGAATGACCAGTCTATTTATGTTTACTGATTTCCTTGGTTTTGCATTGGCAAACTCTGTTTTCCTTCATGGGTTCTCACAAATATGCTGAACAATTTTTGGTTGAAAAAACAAAATCAGGTCTGTGGCTGACATCCAGAATCTAAAATTTCATCCCAAATAATTATGTTCTGGTAAGTTCTAAGCAACTGAACAGGGATCTTATATAATAAGATGACTCAGGCAAACTCAGTCATTTGCAATCTATCATCTTTAAAATATTGTCAGCCTTCAGAAGGGGAGCGTTTACGACTGAATAAAGCGAGTTTATGACTGTGAATAAAGCAAGAGCTCTGCAATGCTGTGGTAATTATCTCATTAATTCCACCAGACATTTTAAGCATGGAAGTATCCTTCAGGAACATAACAAAGTGCAAACAGGAAGACTGCAATATCTAAAAATGCTCTGAAGCCACAGAGGAATAAAGCTGCTGCTGTGGACTTACCGTGCTGGGCAGCACCCTTGGCAGGGCAGGGTCCCCGCTGCCGGCTCTGCAGGCAGCCCAAGCCCTGCACCTCATCTTCCCTGTACAGCACCTGGAGGAGGTCATCCTGGTGGGGCTGCAGCTTCTCTGTCCGGTGGGGCCGATGATCAGCTATGGCTACCACCTACAGGGAAGAGCCAAATCCATCCTGTTACACCCAGCCTTGGAGATTGGGTGGTCTGTCACGGTCACGGGGGAGCAGCATGGTACTTGGGCTTCCCACTGCTTTACTTTACAAAATCCAAAGGGGATTTTGTTGGGTGGGGATTGTGGGATTTGTGGGGTTTGCTTTATTTGGCTCCTGCCTCCATGCATGAGATGTATAAAAGTATGGAAAAATAATGTGGCGTCTCTCCAGCACCTTTCTGTATTCTCCTTGGGAGACTGAAATGTGGTGCTTTTCAGGATCTACTGAATAGGCTATGCCTTTGAGACACCTCAAATTTGATTTCTTATTGTGTCATATCTCGGGCAATCAGTTAAATTTACACAATGTGAATTACAAATGTTATTTCTTCATGGCTTCACCTGTCTTTTGGACTTAATTACATTTTATACCTGGTAAATGACTACAGAGGATACAGAGTGGTGAATAATTGTGCTCCTGGAGATTAGTTTTCACAAAGATTAGCTTGCACAACCAAAACTCACCGAGAGCTGCATCTTTGACCATTAGACCCCCTGTATCTCAGAGTCCCTGAAAATGAGTGTGAACAAAACCAAGTTCTTTTCTACATTGATCATGACTAAGCCACAGCACTCACTGCACTGCCACAGGCAGTTGGGGAGGCCAGAGCTAATGTGAGTTTAAAAAACACAGGGGTAAGTTCCAAGCAGGTGGATCCATCAGGACTCTTATCCAGGATGATCCAGAAACAGTTTTCTCAAGAAGATTAAAGTCCTGACAGAAGGGAAAGCGTGTTTCATTCTTTGGTTTTTTATTCTTTCCTGAAGACTTGCTACTGTCGTACAGAGAACCTCCTTAACAGGGCAAAGATCCAAACCAGCAAGGAAACAAGACATGTAGCAACTATTCAGACTGTTTCCTATTAGACTTACTTATGTTGATCTTATACTGGAAGACCAGAAGAAAAGCTGTTATTTGCATCTAACTGATGACTGATAGTTGCCATCTGCATGTTTTATGTATAAATACAGTTATTTTGTCTCAATACTGAGACCAACAACTGACCAGCATGCTATTGGCACAGAAAAATCCTTAATTCCATCTATGGCTCTGCTTTCTAACATATGCTCAAGATAAAACAAGACTGCATTCAAGCATGTCCCCTCATGCAAGATTGTCCATTTTGTTTTAAGTAAAGTTTTAATTGAGTTTGCCATTAAGCTGCGATATTCTGTGTACGTGAATTTTTACACAGATATAAAAACACATGCAAACCAATGTTTTCCAAAACAGGGAAAAAGAAAAAACCCGACCTGACCACTTCTTACTTTTTTGACTCCATGTACCCTCATGAGTCTAGAGAAGGCTACATGACCCAGATTCTACTGACCAGCAGGACAAGGAGCACAAACTGCCCAAGAGCAGGCAAAAATACTGCTGGAAAGGGCTGGTGAGGCAACCAAAGCCTAATCTAAAACCTAAGAGGGGTTTTCTCTTAGTTCTGTGGATTTTGGCACAGAGCCTAACACAGTCCCTGCTCTGTAAGCTACTTAAGGATGTGCCCAGTGTTAAGTTAAAGTCAAAGGGACTACCTGTGTCCTTGAAGGCATGTGCTAAAGGAGGCTGCAGCTGGGGCCTGGCTCTACTGACCACGAATCTGGAGCTGCCAGACAGCTGAGCCTCAGCATCACGCTGGTGATTCAGAAACGAGGGTGATGCTGGTGGTGAGAGGCCTCCTGTGGCTGCTTAGGCAGTTGGCATTGGCTCTCACCCAGTTGCCCCTGGCCCAGTTCCAGGACCTCCCCATCCCTCTGCACCATCCTTACAGGCTGCAGGCTCCTGTGTCCACGTGTGCCCTGACCACCCGAACCTTGCAAGCTGCTTACCAGAGGCATTACCCACCATCACTGCAGTGGCATTGGTGGAGACACCTGTCTTCATTACAAACACAATGAGGCTGTGGCTGGCAGAGGTCTCTCATGACAGCCCTTGGAGTCTGCCTAGCATGAACTGAGCTCTTCCAGCTTTCAAGGAATGCCACAAAGCTCAGCTTTTCCCACCAGCTCTGGAAATATGCTCAGTGCTCTTGCTCACACTCAGTCTTCTTTGGTGTGTGACAGAAAATGTTGTCAGCTCTCAGCTATGGAGACACCTGAGTTCACTTCCTCTGCGTGGTGATGGAAAGAGCATTTTTGGTAAGTAAGATGCTGGCTGCAGTCGTCTCTAATCCTGAAAGTGGCTTATTTGATCAGTGTAAACCACCACGGACTTGAAACTTAACAACCTGTCTACGTGTGGCAAAGGATGAAATTTAGTTTGGGAAAAGGAAGCAGGATTTTTAACTCCATTAATAGCAGGAATTATTTAGGCACGTTGTCTGTGTTTTTGAGATTCCTTGTAACATGTTGTATCAGTAATGCCAAAACACCTGCAAGCAGCAAAATCTGTATAAACAAGTTACAGTGCCATTTTCCATTACAGCTGGAGACAATAGCACAGTCCTCATAGCACATCTTCAGTGAACATCTTTGTTTGCAACATTTGGCTGTAGCACACTTTTGGAGTTCCTTATCTCTTAATTCAAGATTTCACTGTGACTTTGGCTACCTCACCCATTACTGTAATATGTAAAGACTTATCTAGGTCAGGAAACTAAACCTGCTGTGGTGCAGTTTTGATGTAAACTGGAGCTGACATTTCTCTAGGGTACCTAGGGTAAGGCAGAAGGATCAGCTGGAAGTCACTTTTCTTTTCTAGACATACCAGGAAATTTAAATTTGTGTGAATGGCAGAGTCAGCCAAACTGTGCAGAATTAGTAAACTGCTCTCTAAAAAACTGTTTTAAGAACTTGTAAGTCCCTTGACCGGCTCAGACTGTTTGCAGGATGCTGACTGAATTCAGAGCTCAGCAGTCTCTTTTTTTGTGGACTTTGCTGTGCACATGAGAGAAGAGGTCTGGCAGCCCCATGGCTGGAATTAGCTATGTGAAGCAGGGGGCACAGAGGACACAGGAGGGTTGCAGAGCAGCACAGAGGCTGTTCCAACAACCCTGCTCCTGGATGCCAAAATCCCACCACCAAACCAACAGCCAACCAGGAACGGTAACAGTTAAACGCCTGGCTTTGGATAAAACTTTGAAGCTTGAATACTTTAAGTATTTTTGCCACAAAAAAAAAAAAAAAAAGGTCTGGCAGATGTCCATGTTGCTTGCTATTTTTTCCCTTGCTGAGTATTAAAGTTGTGCATCCACTGCAACCACCAGAGCAGAAGATGTCATGTTAGCTGAGGCATTTCTACAGCATTGACTGCAGGTGCAGAGGCAAAAGTGAAAAATAAATAATCATTCTGCTACTTTTCTGTGGGTCTAGAAATTGGCAATCACAACTTCCTCGCAGGCACATACGTTCCAGTACATGCAATTTATTGGAATGCTTGCACATGAGCTGTAAGAAGCTGCATCATACTGAAGAACGGGAATGCACAAGTCAGAAGAGTTGACTGCCAATTGCTTTGGTTTGAGAGCCTTGCTTGTTTTCTTAGCTGGAGCTGCAGACCACTCCTCAGCTGCTCCCACAGCTCATATGATGCTGCCTGCACCATGACTAAGGGTCAGTCAAAGGACATCTTTAACTGGGGTCAGGAAAGCCCCATAGGAAAAAAAAAAATCTCTAAAAATACAGCAACAGAACAGGGATTTTCGTATCGTATTTTCTTAAATTTTTATGAGCATAGTGCTACTACAGCAGTTGATCCAATCCAAATTAAATATTAGAGGCTTCTATTTAGCAGAAACTATGTATCTGCTGAGATTTGGAACATGATAACAGACATACTGTTGCCCTAGATTTTGATTAAAGCTAGCTGAAAATTTTCCAGCTGCATAGTTTGATGAGAAAATTCTGGTTAAAAATCTGGGCATTTTGTCTGAAAAGTATCTATTTTGTCAAAAAAATTGAGAAGTTATCTAAGCATTCTGTTTTATTAAGTCAGAACAGTTCACTTTTGGTTTGGACTTTCCAGCTATTTTTATATTACATGTAAAGCAAAATATACCAAAGGCATAACAAATAAAAAAGGGGTATCTCAAAATAGCTTATTTGGAATAACACTCCAGCACTCTAACTTCTGGCCTCATTTGGAATGAAGCATCATTTTGAAACCTCCGCCTGAGTTACAGGACAAAGATAGTCACAATTTGAGAAAATACACATATACACAGTTTCTACCCAGACATGACAGGTGTGTTATTGACCCTTCTTGGGGGATCACTTCAGGCATCCTGTGAAGTACTGGGATCCTGTGATCTGCTGTAATACCCAAGAGAGGTGATAGTAGTGAGTTTTTTTCCAGTGCATGGGTAAGTGCGGTAGGCAGAGGGGCCCTGTGGTGCTGTGGGGAGATCAGGAAATTAGGAATACAAAGAAGAGGCTATTTACAAATGAGGACTGGTCTGGAAAGTGGGACAGGGCATGGAAAAGGAAAGTCCATGGAGCAAAATATTTCAACAAAGTGCTAGAGAAAAGACAGGTCTGTAGTGAGAAGAAATACATTGGCAGCAGAGTCTCAAAGCTTGTAAGAAGTGCTTTGATATGCACAAGAGAAAGAGGCCATCGTTCCTGCAAGTCAAAATGGCAATAAAAGGATCACGGAATGGGATATGAATGGGCCAAGTGGATTTAAGGAGGGAAAACTGGCTGTGAAGACAAGAAGCCTCACATCTGTGTGTCAAAGTGTCCGAACTCGGAAAACATTTTCTCAGAGCATGAAAAACCTTCAGTTATTTGAATGTGTATGGGGTACCACACCTGCAGGGAGTGGGTAAAGCTCCGCCTGTGCCCTCTGTGCAGTGCACCAGTGGTGAATCGAGGCCAGGCAGGTACTGCTGGGATCGAGGGACAAGCATCCTCCTGTGGCTCTCTCAGAGCCATCTGTTTGAGTGGAGGTTACAGTCCACTGCTTGGTGTTCTTCTCCCAAATTCCCCTGGGGAGTGGGATACTGACTGCTTGATTAATGCATGTAGGTATTGATATGATTTGTTTACTTTTCATCCCTGCCTGTCCCTCTGGCACTGTTATTAAGGCTTGATGGGTAAGAGTTATGTCTGCGATTCCCTCAGATGGCCCATGTTCATTTTGACTGGCTCTGCACAGCAAGACCGTATAAGTTTCAAAGCACTTCTGTAAATAGACTGTAGCTTTACAGAGACTCCCCTTTCTGTTTCCTGCCCCACTCCCTGCATCAGACACCGATGAGCTTCTTTTCCCTGAAAGTTCTGCTTCCCATTTATCCACAGCATTTTTAAGAATAAGTGTAGCCAACTAGATTAAAAAAAAAAAAAAAAAAAGAGAGATAAAGGGAGATTTTTCTTACACTCTTTGTCAGGATGTGCTGCGTATTTTTGGCTCGTCTTCGGGCTGGACTACATGCTGTGAAAAGAAGGACAGGAACACGGTCAGGGTGCAGTGGAGATGGACAAGATGAGGTTACATATGCTTCTAAAATTCCTGTGAGATTGCATAGGGGCCCTGTGGGGACAAGGGGAAGAAGAAAGGGTTTAAGGAGGATTCCAGCTGAAACAACCCAAAAGAAAAAGAAGTCCTTTTTAATGTCATCTCAGAGACCATGCTCTAGCTATACAATACGGACATCTGTGGGCACAGGGAAACAGCTGTCCCCAAGTTTGTGCACCTCTCCCATAGGCTTCCAGGAGGAATCATCCTTCTCCTTCCTTAGTTTTGACCTGACCTCTCAACTGCCCATGTTTTAGAAGGAAAAGAGCTTCTCTTTCCATCCAGTCACCTTCAAACATGAGTAGTGTATACATTAACTTTGGAGATGCCTATCATTTTATTTAGGCAGGGACTTCTTCAATACATTCAAACTCCTTTGTGACATCATTTCACTCTTACTGCATGATGTCCAAACATTTGTACTAAACCTAGTCTTTCCTTTTCAATCCTCAAAATGATCCATTTGGTTCTTTAACTTGGGGCATTTTGCTTAAAGCCTATTTCTCAGTTGTTCCTTAGACCCACGAAGACACCAAAATCGCAGGCAAAACAGAATCACCAATCACACAAGCTGCCAGGACCATAAGCCAGGCTTTTCACTGGACTGAAAGGATTGTTTTTAGGTGAGGGTTGTTTTTGAAAAAGTGAAGATCATTTAAGTTGGACTTGAAACTGCCCTGGAAGACTCTGATACACCCAGCCCTCCCTCTCATCATATTTTACTCCTTGCTCTTTAATATTATTACCCTTCTCTGTGTTCAGGCCACAAGAACTACAGGATTTAGCAGCCAGTGACAGAAACAGGCCTGCAAAAACCTGCCAAATTTGGAGAATGAACTCCAATTCTAAAGGCTGACCCTGAGGGCAAGGCACATGAATGGGGGTTTCCTATTCAGGCTCCATGTATAATCCAAAGGTTCTGAAGAGCCAGGAAGGTTTGTTATGGGATGATGGGTGATTTTTACTCTCCAGGTGAGCTTTCCTTTACATTTCTGGCATACATTCAACACCAGGAGTTGCAGTGCTTATTGCTGCTATGTATGAATGTTTGCAAAGTGTTTTGAAGCTGTGGAAACAGCTGGAGGTCATCCAAGGCTGCTCATTACTGCAGCCAAACTCCTCTTCTCTGATGGCAGGAATAATGAGTGACTGGGCTTTCCAGGGCTCTGGTACAAGCAGAGCTGGCAGTGGGGCCCAAGTCACTCTTCCTAGACAGCTTGCGTTTGTCTAAAAGGCACCCCTTGATACCCCAGTGAGGATGTAAGTCCTGAGCATTAGTACTTACTAATTCCAAAAGGAAGTTTTGGCCTATGCTGTGCCCATAGTGAAACAGGACAGCAACACAGGAGGTCACCAGTCTTGTCCAGGGCCCCTGCCAGCGACCCGCTGCAGCACAGGGTACTTCCACACTGAACTCGTCACAAGTAAGTTATCCGCCTGAATAGAGCTTGAGAGCGTGCTAAGCTGTCAGTTTGATTACAGTCTGTTCTGCATGGCGTGATATCCTCTGGGATCCCTACTGCCTTCTCCTGCAGGTCATCTTTTATATTTTAAACCACAGTGAGTGTGGGATGAAAACCAGACAAACAAAATGAAGGTGGGTTTTTTCCTAGGAATGTGTTGTAAGTTGCTTTTGAAGTTGCTGCAATCATCTTTTCTTCTGCAGTTTCTTTGTGTGAGGACTAAACTAATTGCTCACAAACAAAACACCCAAGCGCAGAAAAGTTTAGTGATGTAAGGAATTATCTTCTTGTCTTGTCTGTATGGTATTTTAAGTATTTTACTGGACAGTGTGAGTAGCACAGTTTATACAGATTTCTACCAGAAGCAAGTACTGTTGTGCTCTTATTGGTACCCAGGCTGGTGCATAAGGAACAACACATAAATGTGCCTAACTAATACATTTGCATATTTTCAGAGTGTATATGATCCACCGTCCAACTCATTGCCAGAGCAAGTGGCAAATGGCTTACAGGGGCTGAAGAAAGGCAAGGCGTGAAAGGAAAGTCACAGCACCAGCAAACATGCAATTACTTGAATAGCCATTGAAAGAAGAGTGAATCATGGAGGAAGCCACAAGTGACCCACTTGCACTGGAATACAATGGCAGCAATGCAAACAGTGGGGCTGCAGGGCTCTTCCTGCAAACATGATTTTCTGCAGGGAGTGGGAGCAGGAATGAAAGAATGAATGCTTGCAGATGATGCTTCTGGATTTGCCTGCGAAAGGATGTTTGTATGTACAGCCCAGCTTTTGGGCAACAAAAACAATTACAGTGATGGTTCACTTTGTCATTTCCACTTACGTTCTGAAATTAAGCAGCTGAGAGCTCATGCTCGCAGCTTGCAAGTAAAGATCTGATCTGGCCCCACAATTTGTTTTCCCTGCTTTTACCTGCTTTCTTGTTGCTGAAATAGGCAGCCATTGAGCTTAAACTAATTTGTTCAATCAAACGCAGACTGGGCTTTGTCCGGTTCTTACTCTTCATTACAAGCAATTAATGTTAATCATGCATTCATTTCCAGGGCATGGCTTTGGAAATGTTCCACTTACTGAGCCAGCAGACTTAAATTCAACATTCATGCAGTTCACCCACTTCATCTGAGCTGCTAACTGCTTGCACAACTTCATTTTCTTTTCTATTACACAGAATAGCCACACAGTTGCAAGCTGTCACTTTAGCAATTACCTCATAGGTATATCAACACCGATTCCAGATCTCCCAATTTTGCCAGTGCAAAGATTTTACACAGCCACAATGTCGAAGCACCTGCACGGATTAGCTCCAGAAACAAGCAGCAAGCACTGGACTGCGAGCAGAGCACCGCACAACACGGCAGAACAGATGAGCTGCTCTCTTCAAAGATTTCCCTGACGCTAAACACGCCATCCCCTTAAAAGACAACACCGTAGCTGTTTTTACAGTTTTATGTACTCACATTTGGATGAAATCACAGTGGTGAAAACTTCTAAATTTTCGTCGCTGCAGCTGTAAATCTGGTGCATTTTCCACCTCTCCCTACTGACTGCCTTTCAGCTTCATGCAACCGCTCTGAACTTCTGGTAAATAGGTTTCACTAATCCAATCTGGCTCTGTGATCATTGTCCAGATCTACAAAGGACAGACTGATGCTGTGATCTCATCTCATTCCATATTCTTCATTGCAACATTTTCTGCCCCCATCTGCCTTTCTATGAATACTATTAATGCAAAGATTTAATTTAACTCAGAAGCATTTTATTTTACATCTCCTTTTCCCAGTTTGGAGAATCCTCTGCAATAAATGGCTAATAATTAAAGCCTGTTCTGTGCAGCCAATGTATAGGCAAAAAAACATTTACGCAAGTACTGCAAGAATTTTTAAAATAAGTTGACTTCATACTTTGTATACTTTAACACGTTCACTGTAAAAACTTGTTCCTCCCATATAATGAGGAGCTGATTCTAGGTGTATTAAGAAAAGCATTTGGTGCTTTACCTTTCAAGTTCATAAACTAGTATTTGAATCCTGGGCACTGCAGTGTGAGATTTCAAATGCAGATGACTAAAGAAGGGCACGTCAGGCAGACGTACATTGGTCTGTATGTCCCCTGCCCTTCAGTGGTTGCAGAGGGAGGGCAGGTGGCTCAGTCATCGATGGATTCCTACGTGACTCGATGGTTCTTGGGCCTAACTCTGTATTTATCCGCTTCAATAAAGGGTCTTCTTGCCAAAGCTTGTCATTCCTTCACGCTCCCATCAGAAATTGTTCCTTTCCACATCTATGAAAATCAGCCCCCTCAACTTCTGGTGACTTACCACTGCCAGGGACACCTAAGATACAAAATTTTGGCTTGCAGGCTCCAGCGACTGATGTAGCAGAAACACTTTCAAGTGTGAATAATGATATTAAATTGTATCAATGTAATGAATAGCCTTCATTACTAGCACGTGTGTGTCATTGACGCAAAAACTAGTGCTGTCTTCTCCTATAGATGTCTGCCACCAACCGTCCCAGACGGAAAGTGCCAGCAAACACAGGCTGCCACTCTCATATTCATGTAACATTTCTTATTTGAAATAATAAATATTGGTTAAATACATAACCTGAGCCTGGAAGCATTTTGGTTGAGCAGAAAGTGTCAACTGTTTCAAGAAAGAAATGAGTGAAGAGTAGCTGGTATCACTTGTCACCTCCCAGGGCAGCCTCCTGCTGTCCAGGGGCACCAAAGCCATTGCGGGGCTGGGTGCATTGTCCCAGGAAACTGTGTCGTGTTGGAAACGGGTGGTGGGATGGCAATATAATCAAGCAAAAGTTCAATTAGTTTTTGATTTATTGCGCCACATGTTCTGCTTGTATGACTGATGTCATTAACATCAGGCTCGGCTGGCGTGTTCATCTGTCCCTGCCCGGCTCCCTCTGAAGGCACACACAGTCAACAGATGGGGAGCTGCGCGGGCGCGAATGCAATTGTTTATCCCCCTATTGTTGCTGTGTCAAGCAATCAAACCAAATCCATTACACACCAAGAAAAAGATAGCGCACCGTCCATTCAGCAGTGAATGGAGCAGAGGCGGTTATGCAGGGAGGCTTTAAAGCTTTCAAAAGGATAAAAAAAAAAATAATGAAGAGCAACACTGAATAGTTGACCAAAAAAAAAAAAAAAAAAAGCTGTAACAAATCTAACCCACCCTTTATTTCACCTTTGGATATTCAAAGTCCTGTGAGAAGAGGCACTTTTGGATCTGAGTCACTGATTTCTTAATTACAGGTATGACCTAAGGAAACTTCTAAATCATAGCTGGGGTTTAACATTAGAACAATTATTTGATGTTTCATCATGTCAAGGATGTGGAAACTGAAGTGAGACTTGAGAGCTGGTTACCGGCGGGCATTCACTGTGTTACAGGCTAGGTTTTGAGCAGGTAGGCTTTGAACATCATCTTTACAAGGCACATGATGCTCTGGGGATGAGTCACTCTGTGCAGAGAGGTGATAAAAGGCTCTCACATCGCTTCCACACAGAAAAATAGGGCTCAGGAGGGCAAGTATAATACGCCTCATCTGTGATCCTCATCTGGGAATGAAATTTCCCCTGTTCATGAAAGGGAGTTTGCTGCTTCATTTTGCCCAGATCTTACAGGGCAGTCGAGTGCTATGAATGCCCAGGGTTTTGCAGGAAATATTAATGTGGCTTCAAGAGAAGGACTGCACATATCAGGCTACTTTTTTTCTGGCTGTCTGTAAGTTCTTTTGGACTAATGTTTTGGTTTACCTAGCTACAAAATATGAGTGATAATACCTCCCAAATACGTGTACTACAAAGCTCACCCGTATGCAACCTGCTGAAGAACGGCAGGCAGTAAATTTGAACTTGAGGAAGATACTCTCCACGATATCCAGCCTAGGAACTGCTTGCAGAGCCACATCAAACCATTTCACATGGTATCTCCTCCTGGCTCACTAATGACCTAGCAAGAGTTCAGTTGGTGGTGGGAGCAGGAAACCAGTTATTGTTTCTAGAAGTCATTTTTTGTTCCCAAAATTACATAAAATATCTAGAAACTAGGCTCAATTTTTTCCTTGTGCTAAACACAATTAATAAGCTATTATTTTAATTCATGTGGTGCCACTGCAGCCATGAGAAAACCCCAAAAATTTTTTGTACCAGGGTGTATCCTTGACTGAAGACTCCCAACTGAACAGGTGGAATCCAAATTCCTTGCTGTGGGCTATGATAGCTGTTTCCCAAATACCTGAACTCCCAGTGTTGTCAGTAAAGGATCAAAATGTTTGCTGGTGCAAGAACTTGGCAACCAAAAGTGAACAGGGACAACTGAGGAGGAGGAGGACAACTCAGGACACAAGAACAGACATATGGTGTCTGACAAAACATCCCGATCTGTATGTCTGGGACAGGGAAAGTATTTGAATTTTGGGGAATGTGCATGGAAAGGAGGAAAAGGTGGAGAAGGGGAAGAGATGTACGCCAAAGCTGAAGGAAAAACAGCAGGTGACAAAAGCAGAAGGCTCAGCGAACCTTGTCAACATGGCAGAAAATCCCATAAACTGGCAAAATGTCTCTCTGGGGAGGTGGCAAGGATGCTTTTTCCACAGGCTAGATCTGTTTAGCCACATTTGGAAGAAAAAAATGTAGACATTTATCCTGTTTACCAAGTATGTCAGAGCTGGTAAACTTAAAAGGAATCAAATAAAAAAAATTAGTTACAGTTACAAAACTGTAATTAAAACTTCGAGTGATTTCAGATAAGTATCAGAAACCTCTAGACTTTATTTATCCTGGCCTTTTTAAACAAATGAATGCCTTTCCAGTGCAGCGTTCTTCCAGTGAAGTTGGTGGGAAACATGCCGGTACTCTCAGCATATGCCAGAGATATTGCCAAGGGATTCCCTGCCCTGCAGAGGACAGAGCTCTTCCCAAGGCAGGTCTCTGGCTTCTCCCTGGATCTTGTACCCTGTTGCGTAAGAGGTGAATCTAATCTGTACTGAGCCACTTGAGCCTATTTCTTACTGTTAGCTGGGCAATATGATAAGTATAAACCCCAGGTATTTTTGGAATAGGATTGTGAACCAGAGGCATGCACAGTTAGCCATTTAAAAATAAAATGGGATAAAACGGCACGTGCATGCTGCAGACATTTACTCTAAAATACTTCTGTGTGATGCAATGCAAGCAGCATGTTTTTGTGGAAGAAAAATTGCTTTGTTTCATTTTAGGGACACAGAATTGCAACTGCCAATGACTGAAAGGGAAAATTAACGTAAAAAAAAGCAAAATATAAAGTGAGCTTCTTATACATAATCTGTTATTTGCCTCTAAATGAAATGAAGAGAGAGACAAATATGCTATCAACAAATTTGCCTCGTACTTATAGCAGTCTGCAAAACTAGTTGAAAATTAAAGTAGCACTGCACAAGCTGAAAGGTCTATGAATAAGTGAAGAATTTTAAAAAGTAACATTTTAATTTGCGTCTGGCTGGAAGCTGCTGTAACAGATTTTACCCAAATGGGAATAAGATTGAGACACCTAAAAACCATTCTGAACTTCAAATTCACTATAGGGGACCTGGAGAGAGGGATGCAGGAGTCGTGCAGTTTGAAAGGGCTAGTGCACAGAATACCAGCCAGACCTGGAAGCCAGGCTGAAGGCACCTCCTCACTAGTTACAGAAAGATACTGCAGGATCCTGAAAAAAAACCCAACAAGCCTGGTTGGCTCCTCTTAAAAAAAGTTACATACAGATAATTGGACATTCACAAATTTGACCTAAGCTTGTAAAACACACTTGAGTAATTCCATACAATGATTAGCGAGAAACACAATGCCCAGCACTGCAAGGTTCAAGTCCCACAGACCTTGTGCCAGCAGCAGGGATTGCACTAAGCCAGCATTAAAGCTAGGGCCAGGCTGAGCACGTGGAGGCTTAACAAGCTTTCGTATACTGGTCATGTACTGGTAATCCACAGAAAGCATGAAAAATGTCAACAAAAGAGCAATATGCCCAAACTGGGATGTGACAATAGCTTATTAAGATGCCAAACTTTAATTACATGTCCTTGATTTATTAATTTTTCAAGCAATTGATCAGTGAGGTCTTTATTCCCCTGATAAAGCACAATAATTTTTGGATGGGGCTTTTTCACTCCAAATTCTTTCTTTAAAACATTTTAAGATTATTTTGACTATTGGCTCCTGATATGAACCTAAAAATTTTTGGACAAACAAGCACATTGATTAAAGCTTGTCCTGTGGTTCCTGAATTTGTGCAGGGGTAGCCCTCTTGCTACAACCACATACTACGCCTCACACCACAGAGAAGAAAATCCACTGCTTGGGTAACCAGGCGCCAACTACTTAGGATTTCTTCCATGGATAAGTCTAAGGAATGAGGCAACCTGAACTGTCACCTTACTTGTCTCTAGTGTGTCCTCACACAGCCATCAAGCTCCTTCTGCCGCGTGCAACACATGTGCAGGATGAAGGTCTTTGGAGGGTATCAGATGGCATTGCCTCCTCTGGCTTAAGTTCTGTGTGAAAATGAGATTAAATTTAAAACAAGGACCATCACTGGAACAGGCTGCCCAGGGAAGTGGTTGTGTCACCATCCCTGGAGGTATTTAAAAGATGTGTAGATGTGGCACTTAGGGACGTGGTTTAGTGGTGGACTTGGCAGTGCTGGGTTAATGGTTGGACTTTGATGATCTTAAAGGTCTTTTCCAACCTACATGATTCTATGACTCTATGATTATCAGCACTCAGACACCCCGGTACCAGAAACTTAGAAAATGGGAAGCAGACAAAGCTGCGCTAAAGGCACAGAAGCCGGATGAAATTTGTGAGTCCCCTTTTGATTCAGATTTAAGTTATGGTGCCTGTGTGAAGCAGCAGGA
Source organism: Falco punctatus (assembly GCF_963210335.1). Taxonomy (NCBI): domain Eukaryota; kingdom Metazoa; phylum Chordata; class Aves; order Falconiformes; family Falconidae; genus Falco; species Falco punctatus. The sequence goes on from NC_137582.1 coordinate 43,293,959, forward strand.
GAGCACAGCAGATGACACTGCAGCAGAGGGGGATTTAAAACAGAGTGGGAGCACCCGTACAGAATTGCCGCATTTTCAAATGTGAGACTTTCGAGGAAGGTTTTTTATAACAAGTATGTTAAATGACCATAGAGCCTACAGCTAAGAGTCTGGAAGGGGAAACTGGGGGACTCCCTCTGATACCAATTATTCTAAAAAGTTTCCTGGAGAGACAAAACGGGTTATCTGGTCTCCCTGCTGGTTTGGCCTTTGGCCTCTCTACTGATGCTGTCAAGCAGGGGTGTCAAACATCTTCTGCTGTAAGTACCTGACTTGTTTGTAGGAATCTGATTAAAGTAGATCACCTCAGATAACAAGAGGAATTAATGCTGCAAATACATAGGAGAGGATTTTCAGGCTCGTAAGCTACATAAGAGGTCAGTCCTTTCCAAGTCACGCAGCCTCTGAGATCTTTGATTTTCATGGAACTGATGATCTTTACTTGTTCTTTTCCTCTGTCCTGTTAGCCTTTACACTTAAACACTTACCTTTATTAATTCAATTCTAGCTGTAATCTGTTCAGTTGCTCTGTCCACTACAAGGAAAGTACTGTACAGAGGTAAGTCTGGGAGAGAGAAAAGCAAAAGGGAACACGGAAGAGATTCAGGGGGCTTTGCAACAGACATGGCACGTTGTCCTTTATAACTACATACTTTTAGATTCTACATCCTTCAGGTATTTACAATGTTTTGTAAAATGCATATTATCTTTGATGTTCTCCTGCAGTCTGACATTTCTATATCCTCTCAACTTGGTCAGCCCAAAAGAGGTAGACTCCCAGATCCTACGTTTTATACTCTCTAGCATGTAGCCATATCATACATTCAGGCTCAACGTCTCAGCTGTAAGCAACTGTACTCCTGTGTCTGCACACGTGAGATTTTTACCAATGCCTTGTTTGCTGCGTCCACGCAGAGGACTCCAGTGAAGGACACACTCAGGCCTGCAGTACCCGTCAGCTGGCCCTGCGCTGCCTGTCCATCGGGCTGGTTTTTTAGCTCAGCTCTGTTGGGTAGGACCCTGAATTGTGCTTCACGGTTGGTGGCATTACCATTCCTGACACGAGAAGCCACGAACAGTTACTTCACTATCAAAATCCGCCCCCTAGCTCTGTGCTGTTTTACCAATTGAGTAGTCCTGATTTTAGGACTTCCATTTAAAATACAAATGCTGTAGGTACAAAGCACATCAGCTTGACCACACCAAGTACTAAACGTGGGAGATGGCTACATGAAGGCTGCGGGATGTGCTATTCTGGGATATCCTAACCGCCAGAAATGCAAGTGGTGCCGCTCCAAGTGTGTCTGAATGGGCCCTGTGTGCTCCAGAAGTGGGAGCAGATGCTGCAGCCTGGCAGGAGGGAACACCAAAGTGCCACCACACAGCACTGACATGGCTCCAATCCTTGGTGGCTTGGAAAGATGACCCTGGAGAAGGACTGACCCACAGAAACAAGTGTTACAGAGGCTCTGAGGTTTTAGTAGTGCAAAGCAAATGCAATTCAGGCTCTGTTCATGTTAATTCCCATTTCTTGCTGCTCAGATAAGCATGTAGTGACAGCTTTCATGAGGCAGGGACGTGTCGAATCCCTGGAAAATGGATTATGTCCACCAACTCTTGCACATAAACTATGCAGTAATCTTCTAATGGTCACTAGAGAGACACTATACATCTGTGCTGGTGACCTAGAGGTGAAATGACTTTGTCTGTCTGAGTCTCCGAAGCATTCAGACCCCTGATCAGGGGAGAAGTTCTGATCTAAATGACCATTAATCTTCCTTAAGGTGAAAAGGTCAGAGGACTAAGTTTTTCAATGTTAACTGTTTCTTATGTCAGCAAAAAAAGCTTATTTCCAATGCTATCTCAAAATATACAGCAACACTTAAACCATCCGAACTTTCACAGTGATTTTTTGAAAGTGAAAGCAGCTTTTAGATAGATGACCAAGTCCATACACAGTGTCAGCCCTCCAACAGCTGTGTCCATAGCCCTACCAACAATGCCACACAATGGCGTCCTTAAATCCCATAAAGGCAAGGGACAATGCCACAGAATGAAGTGATAACATGTTGGAGCTGTTGACAGTCAGTCTTTAACATGTGTTCCATTTGACTGCAGGTGTGAATCAGCATTTCAATGTCAAGTTGCCAATTTAAGGCTGTATGGTCACACCACCAAATAGCGTACCCCAGGAAAAGCACAAGTGCATTGTTAAAGTAGGTCAAAGTCACTGCAAGTCCGGGAACGCAGAGGAAAAGTTCCACATCACTAAACCAGTGTTGGTGCTGTGATATACATATTTCATGATACAGTAGTATTAAATTAAATTAAAGTGTAATGAGAGCTCAGACTACACTGTGGGCACAGCCATCGTCCTGCGGCTCCTCAGTTGACTTTGGTGGCATATGTACTGCCAGCATACATGGCTGCAGAACCAAGCTCTGTGGCTCTATCGTGTGATGTGAATTAATGCAGCTCTCCAAAGGACATGTCACACTTCCTCTGTTTTCACTTAACTGTACCACCTCATGGATGTGCATTAACTTTTCCCATTTAATTTCCGTGTTCAGAGAAATAAGGGAAACATCTGCTGCCAGTTGGTGTATTTAGTGTTATCTGAAAACTGAGAACATGCAATTTTTCAAAAGAAACCCAAGAGAAAGTATTTTTTTCATCCCCTCTCCTGTTACTCGGAAAGTAGTTAAGACCCTGATTAGCATTCCATTGAGCTGTGTCAAATGGTTCTTCCTCTTATTGTTATTATTTGGCTGTACACGGTTTTCTAGCGACTCACTCGTGGCAGCTGTTTCAGTACAATGGGGAAAAAAGAAAATGAACGGCATTTTAGTGGGTTATTTAATGAGATCCTAGAACTGGCAAAATAAAAAACTATATTCAGAAATGTTGCATGTAAGGAAACTGCAGCCTTCCTAATGATAGCCCAGGTTTTGGGGTTTTCTGTGTCTCTGTTTCACTGAGAAACACAGAGCAACAACATGCTTACTCTCACGGACAACCACACATAAAAACCCACATGCTAAACATTTTGTAACACACTGAGCCTGCATGAGTTCTCATATGTACACTGCAGGTAAGTACAAAGGTAACTGCCTGCCTGCAGAAAAAAACCCACGCATGTGCAAAGACAGCCAAGACCTCTGCAAATTCAGTCCCGACAGGCTGGCCACACCACTGCTTGAAGAGGAACCTCCTCTGCAGATGGCCTGGTGACAAGTCAAAGATGGAACCAAGTTTCAAGGCAAGATTAGCAGGGGTGGATAGGTGTGGAAGACCCTCTTCTCACTGCCCAGGGCTGACACTGCAGCAGACAAGCAGTCTGTGTACCACCGCATGAGCTACAGCCACTAGAGAGATCAGGAAAATTGCATCACTTTCTGGATTTACTAGCTAGTGTTTGAATTCAAATTAAGTTCCTTTTTATTTAGGAAGCACACAGGGATAGTCTGAGGAGAAATGAAGACCACCTTCAGGCCTCCTGCTGCACTGCATCAGGTTGCCCTTGTCCCTTCAGCACAGACATGCTTAATGCAGTGATGGATTTATTAGGTTGGAGCTGCTGAACCCAAGGCATACGGCACATGTCCTGGAGCACTGTGATGCTTAAGCAGATTTACTCGGGGGTTATGGAAAGTGCCTAGACATAGCTGGGCTGTGCCTCTTAATCATCAGTCTTTCTCATGCATTTTTCAGGTCTCAAGGGGATGGAAAGCCAACCACAAGACAGAAGATAAGAGCCTTGGCACATTGCCTTGAAGACGGTGCAATGGGGAATGAGCACACACCCTAACTTACCTGTGGCTTCTTCCAAATTTATTCACACAGGATGATGGTGAGAGTTTTTACAGATTTAGACACATTGGTTACATATTTTTTGCTTCATTCTCTTTTTGCTTTAACTGCTGAGAAAATCAGCACTGGAATAGGAAGAGGCAAGGCCAGACAAACTATTGTACCAGTTTCCTTCATTTCTATTGATGCCAAGCAGCAACCCTGCAAGCTCTCATTACCTTGTGAGGGGAGTGGGCTCTCCATTTTGTACTCCAGGTAAAACTATACTTGCTGGTAAACTATTTTCACCAGCACTAGATATGCACTTGTTCATAGTTGCTCCCCAAAGCTAACCTTATTACTGCAGATGGATTGAGTGGGTAACCAGATGGGCCAGGGTTCAGTTTGTGTTTGCTGCCACAGAACTCAGAGAATACAGGACTAGGGGAGAGAAGTAGCAGGTCAATGTCCACAGCAAGAGTCATGAATGTGGTAACTCCTACTCTAATAGAAGTCCCTAAAGCCTCTTCAAACCGTTCTTTTGTCATGACTGAATAGCTGTCATTTATGCATACTTAAAACCTATTCAAAAACCATGGTCTAGATAAACTGGGCACTTGTTCTTCTGACAAAACTGACAAATCCTTTTATAGTTACAGCTGTTTAAGGCAGAAAGTAAGTCTCTGACTTCACAAGGAAGAGGAGGGACTCAAACAAGCCCCACTGCTAACAATTGCAACATTGATAGTATTGATAGTGTCATGAAATATGTAATAATGCTTACAGCTACGTACTGATTACACAGTGAGGTGTGCAGAAACAGTCTTAAATGTTCACAGAAGTACTGTGCAGCAGTTCGGATGCTTTTATTTCTGAAACATCTCTGCCATTGCTCTCTGTTGTCACCCATGACACAATGGTTTTGTCTGCACAGCACCAAGCTCACTAGGCAAATGACTTTGCAGGAGAAATCATTACCGTGAAGCTAGTGAAAGCCTAATTTCTCTGAAAGGTTTTGGTTCACAGTTACTCTACAGGATTGAAGTTAGCATGACAGAGTTAAATACTGTTCTCAAACACTTTCAAACAAGCTTGTGTTTATAGCAAGTACAATATTATTTGTTATTTGCATTTCAGTATCATCTAAAGGTAATAACAGATCCATCACAGAGGGCTTGAGTTAACAGAGCAGTAATAGGAGCCACAAAAACAAGCCACCCAGACCTCACCCGTGCGCCCAGTCACCACTGGGCACTCACGATTAGCATCACCCTATCTCCCCATACAAATGCCAGGCTCATGTGCACAAAATAGGCATGTTCAGAGATACAGATATATTTGATCAACTAGGTTGTCTCAGTACAGAGGAATTTAGTAAGATAATACATGAAAAACCCCAGTAACTCTTCAGTTGTGAATAAAACTACCATTGCACAGGAGCCAGGGTGTGACTCCCTGTCACACCATCACTATTTGAAAGACAGCACTGTGGGGCGACTTGAGCTCCCTTGATGTTTCCTCAGAAAATTTCCACTAGTAACTAATAATTGGTGGTGGGAGAACACTTGTGTAGCTGACGTCTGTGAGTGAGATTTCATAACCAGTTTAAGCCAGTCAAAGATCCTGATGCTGCCAAAAGGGTGTGGAAAACAGAAACGACCCTTCTTACAGCACCATCTGCTTATGTTGGGTTAGGTATTATATCAAACCCTTTGTCTCATCTATAAAATACAGATAAACCCTACTGTATCAGAGGGAGGTGTGAGGCTTAATTTAAAATCTAGCAAGCACTCCGGTTACCTGGTATAGGAAGTTAAGTGCAAGGTTCTGTCAGTTGAAAATGCAGGCTCTAATAACTGCCATACTGCCATAAATGGCAAATAAAAGGTACGCTGGAAGGAAATACCCTACCTTTCTAACTAGCTCAACAAAGTGCTCTGCTGCAGTGGTGAAACCCACATGCTGTTGAGTTCCCCAGAAAGCATATTCTCCCCAGACAGCATGGCTTCCATGAATTAGGCTCCTGGAAAAAAGATTCTCTCTTCAGGACTCTGTACTGCAACCACAGTCTGGAAAAAGACAGGAGTGGAAAGATGAAACAGGCCAAAAGATTATACAAAAGGGTTTGACACAAGTTTTTTTCCGAACATGGCACCTTTGCACAATACAACAAAGTGAATCCCTCACTCCTTGCTATTACATCAGCCTTTGTAACAGAGGTTCTTCTTCAGCAGAGAAAATTTAGAAGGACGTGGAAATCAAAAGTGTATCCTAGCACAGGCTGAGGCATACTGACAGTGCAGTTCCTATGGCCACTAAACACATTCTGTGGTTAAAAACAAGATCTCCAGTCTTCAACCACTACCCATCCACCTATTTTAAGGGCATTAAACCAGATCCAGTGTCAATATCCAGTACACATCTGTCCTCAGATTCTAGGACAGCACTAGCTTTATTAGACAAACACAAGAACACAAAGGTGTAAGTTTGAGCCTTCTACTTCAGCAGGGTGATTGAAAAATGCTCCCTCCCAAGCAGAAAGAAATAAGCACACCAGGGGTTATGGGGTGGTTCTCACATTTGATTGTGCTGAGGTAGCTGCAGGAATCAGATGCTGAAAGGGTCCAACATGATTTAAATGAGCTATACATACAACCATGACCACTTTTAAAAAAAAGAAAAATAGTATTAAAATTTTTGTTTCATTTCTCCCTTTCCCACTTCCCTTTGTCAACTGAGTTAACGAGCTGGTTAACTGCTCTGAACATGCACACTCATTCCCACATTTAACCAGAGCTCCCAGTGGGGCACTGTGCAGCCATATGCTACACCACCACTTTTTAATACTGAACCACAGCACACTGCCACTTCCTTAAGCTGGTGGCTGCACTCTGAGTGACAGCACCTGCAGGAGCTCAGCAGAAGTGATTGCTTCACAGAGAAGCAAGACACAGTTGATGGCAGCTTCCTTCCAGCAGAATGCAGCAGGAAAAGGGAGCCATTGCCTCTACAGAGACAAAATGACCATGATGCATGATGTCTTGCTGTTACGTGGTTCCATTGAGCATGTGACCATGCTTTACTCTGGTTTTGCTCTTCCTATAGGTCTTAAAGAGGAGAGATAAGTCTTGGATGATAAATGTCAAAATTTTAACCCAAATCAAACTTTCAGAAAGCCTTTTCCAAACATGTATGAAGTGTGTAGGTTTTTTCTTAACCTAACAACAAAAAAGTACCCCAGTTCAACTGCCTTCTTAGCAAAGCTATATGGTAAAAAGATGATAAAGTGGAACAGAATACATTAAGGTGTCATTGTCTTCAGGGGACTCCCCCTCCCTAATTAAAAATTACCTCAATTATTTTTTAAATAACATAACTTTTTAAAACAAAATCATGGACAATTTAAATAAAAAAACATAATTTGAAAAATGGTTTGGAATATCCTTTAAAACATTTTTCCACCTTTGACCACCTCTAAAACACAAGAAAGCCTTCACTAAAGCAAGAAATCTCCTGAAACTTTTAAGCAATTTAACACTGCTGACTACCAAGCAAGAAAAATCCACAGTCAAGCCTTCATTTCAAAGCACCATTTAGTTGAAGATTAATTACTTGACCTTTTGACAGTGTACAATGGAACAGAAGTCAAAGGTACCCAAGTTCTTTCATTCTCTAAACAAATTCAGCCCTGTATCTATAAGAAATCACCTTTGTGTCAGAATAGAGCACACTTTTCAGAACAAAATGTTTGAGCTAATAAAGCTTCATGGAAGCCTCAAAGAGGGCAGATAAGTCTTCTTCTGTTTGGGGCCGTGGTGATAGTTTAGTCACTCTCTCCTGCAACATTTAAAAAAAAAAAAAAAAAAAAAAAGGATTACAGAAGGTTGTCAATATAATTAATCAAACAGTAGCTGAACTATGTGCCTTTGTACTAACATCCTTCACAAAGAACAACAAGGTTTTGCAAATAAGTAATGGAGTAATTAAGGTTTGAAGCATCATCAACTGTACAGTACTTTCAAGAATACATTAGTTTAAATTGCCTATAATTAAACACAGAGAAGCAAAATTAGAACGTAGTTCAGTTGCAGTCAAATACTTCAAACACGGGGCTTGTCAGTCACAGATGTCAGTACACTGGAGGATATTATCCTGGGAATACAGTCCATTTTAAAACCCATTTGCCAGCATTGGAACTAGTTCAGTTTTTAGGGACTGAGATTTTCAAAATCCAACATCTCTCAAAGTCCAGGAACTGCTGTAGATGGAGATAATAAGCAGTGCTTGCAACTCAAACTTCAAAAAAGAAACACAGCAAGGTATGGTAGTGAAACTGCTTACAAACACACTGGAATCGGAATACAACTTAGTTGTGGTTGGTCTTCATTTTGATGGTGATTCAACAGAATTTTTGTGTGCTGAAGTCCCACTGGCTGAAACAAAACTTGGGTATATGCTTCACTGCTCTGTTTGACAAAATAACCACAAAGGCAGGGCTGGCAATTCAGAAATGCCCCGTGCTACTGAGGATGAGGAGCTGTATTAGTGTAGGTATTCAGTTACTGCAGAAAAACTCAGCTGAAAGGGCCTAAAGTTAATGTACTCATTCATACTGGTTATGATTAGTACTTTTACACTTTCAACAATCAATGACTTAAACGTTTATTGAAAGATTAGAGAAAGTTACAAACACCTGCAAAGACAGAGGTGAGGCCTACAACAGGAACACATATTTAGATGAACGTGGCTACAACCTGTTTCAACATCTCCTTTGTGGAAGAGGCTGTCCCAGTAAAAGCTCTAAATTTCCCCCCCCACCTTTTTCCCAGCAGATGTCAGTTGTTAGGGGCCTTGCCTCACACACTGAGTGAGATGCTGGGGAAGGGGCTCCTCCAGCCCCCTGCCTCTGTGGGAGGCTCAGCTCAGATGCCCTCCTGAGCAGAGCACACACTGCTGCCCAGCACAACACTGCAGTGCAATGCTGCAGCCACTCCACTTCCCTCTCAGTCCAAGGGGCTGCGATTTGTGGATGGGCTGGATGTGGTTACACAGCAAGAGAGGCCACCACACTGTGAACTTAACATGTGAAATATTGGTCTAGCAGGCTGAGGAAGTCAGGGTGAGGAAGTCAGCTGTGAGATAGTCACAGTTCATAATCATGATCAGCATGGGTAGCATGGCTTGTGATGAGTCTGAAAAGTGCTGCTTAGTGTGCATAACTTTACCTACATGAGAAGCTTTGCTGGTGCAGCAGTAGCAACCCAATGACACCTCCTTCCCCATCCCTGACCAGTGCTGCTACGCACACAGATCCAGCTAAAGAAAAGGCTAAGATTTTTCTATGCAGTTTTGAAACCAAATGGAAAATTCAAACAGTACTACAGCAAAAATATGTTGTTTTTTTCAGATTCACAAAATGCAAACATAACAACTCAGTGCTCAAGTACTCAACAAATTCATCAGGCTTATATCAGGCCACTCTGGACCAAATTAGACTTTTGCAGCCCTGTGCACAGAAGTAGACAGAGTCACCTGTAAAGTCACACAGACTGACAGATGATCACCCTGACAGACTGTAGCATTTCCCAGCTGTATTGACAGAAGGCTGCACCTGGATGCTCCTCCTGTATGCTTTGACAGAGGCACCAGCACTCCCTCTGCACAAGCCTGCTGATATTTGCTGGTGCCCAGACAGCAAAGCCCTGGCTCCCTCAGTCTGACTCAGTGCATTCTTGTCTTCTGCCAAAAATGAGCATCTCTGGGCTCATCAGTGGTTCAGCCTCATTGTAGCCGTCTCTGGGATGTCTGCAGGGGGTGGCTGGGCTAGAGAACAGCCCTTCCGCTATCTCTTATTTTCAGTCCTCCCTATCTCCCCTCAAACATCATCACAGGCCCAGCCACCTTAGACCCTGGAACAGCATTTTCTTTGCTAGACTCACTACTGTCTGTAAATAGGATCAATTTCAGTACACTCACTTAGAAAGGCGAATAAAATTCTGTTTTAAATTCAAGCACAGATGTTTGTCCCAACGGAGTTCCTACCCCACATCCTGTCAGTTAGAGTAGATTAGTTTTGTTTTCCTGCAGCCTGGACTTCACAGTGTGGATACACTCTACATGCTTATTAGTGCTATCACCACTGTACCACACTGCATTGCCAGCATGAATGGGTCAGTGCTGTATTCCAAAGAAAGCCTATTGCAAGACGAAAAGAAAAAAATATACCAAAGATTAAACTGTATGGACTACCTCTGTGGCTAATAATGGACTATTAAGGAAGACTAATACATTTTCATCATGTTACATCTCACATACAAAAATGAGGTTTGAGAAAATATTAGGTCACCTCATTTTACACAATGCAATTAATCATCAATGCTATGAGACAACACTAAACAAATTAAAAGTCAATTTGAGCTAAACTAAAAAACAACCCCCCCCTCGGTATCTTTGGGTGAAGAACCTTCCCCGTCCGGCAACTATGCAAAACATGCCTTCAACAATATGTTGTGTTTGTGATGGCCCAAACCCAATTGTTTTAAAGGAACATATTTACTAACACAACCCTCCAAAGTGCCCTGTTACAATTTACATCCATAACCTATTTGATGGGCACTCAGAGATCTTTGTTTTATTTCTGGCTTCGCCACTGCTCTGTTGTGAGTGATCCTAAAGTTGCGCCTTTGTGTCATTTTCTCAGGTATAAAACAGCAATATTAATATTTACTTTCTGTTGTAAGTTGCTCTGAGATTTATGAATGAGGAAAGCTAGACATGGTAAGAGGTACTGTTGTAAAAAGCAAATAACCTTTCAGCCTACAAAATTTTCATTTTCTCCGTAGTATATTTCCCTTGCTACTCAGCGGAAATAAATACTAAGGAGTCAGAGCAGTCCACAGCATATGAATCAAACTGTCTTTTTAGAAGGAAGACACTGGATTTTGCTTTTAGAGTGGTGTGTTGCTTTTTGCAGTGTCTTTGTGAGCACTGAAACAATAAAGAGTATTATAAGTTTAATCTGTATCATCCTGGGGGACCTTATTTCAAATTCTGATGGGAGTCAATGGAACAAAAAAGCCATCTGGGAAGAAAAGTGCAGCTTCTCAATATGGAAAAGTTTAATGCAAACTGAGCTCAATCATTCCTACCAGATAGCACTTGGCACTACGGCTTCACCTATAATCCATTCTGCATATAGAATTAACAGAGACAGTTATGAAAAAGCAGTCAGTGTCTTCAACAAAGATCAAAGGCCTGTGAAAAACATCCTCTTTTTTAAAAATGTGACATTTAAAAAACCCAAACACCTAGCCATTCTTTTTGAATCCATGTGAAGAACAGACTGCAACATACACTCCATCTCACTGAAAAGAAAAACCTAAACCATGCAGAGAAACAAAATACAGTTGAATAGCCATAATTTTATCCATTTTAATTGTTTTCATGTAGGGCTAGAAAAAATACTTGCTTGAAAAGAAACACTTCTCTTTTTTCAAAAATCTGTTCTATTTTATTTGACAAAAACCCCTGGTTTGCTTTCTATCTTACCTGAGGCAGAGTGCCTTTGACTAATGCAGGGATGTCTGCTTTAGAATAACCAATTGCAGCTAAGCCATCATCAACATTCAGATCAAATAGGAATTTCCGGAGTGTGTCTGCCAAAATAAACCCCGCATCTTTGATTCTGGCAGTGCGGATGTCAGCTCCTAAAATAAGACATAATGCCTTGACTGTAGGGTGGAGAGAGCAGAGGAAGCCTGTTCTGGACTTAATTTAATCATAATATCAGCTGAATACATAACCATACATAACAGTCACTGCCCTAAAAGCAACATGAAGTAAAAAGAGGAATCAGTCTTCATTTTACAGTTGGAATAGTCTGTAAAAGGTGAAGTAAAACAAGATCAGGAGAAGCAGGTAACTGCTGCCAGAAAGACTAACTGCCACATGAAATTAACTTCCTTTCCCCCTGTGCTTACAGGGAGAAGCACTTTTCAGTCTGACTAACTGCTGGGAGGAAAGAACCTAATGCATGAACATCAATGGTATTTATTTTTATGGACAGTGAGCCAAATGCTAACTTTATTTTAAGGCCTTGAGTTTGCTGACATCTAGAGGACATGGAAACCACTGACTATTCTGTTCAATTACACATTGAGAGACTACTAGAGCACACAGGCTGAGAACGACAGGAGATGGCAGGGCAGTGTTCAAGGGGATAAATAAATCTTAAACTTAATTCTATTTGAATATGTTCTGACTTGTGGAGGAACTGGTATCTTTGAAACATCTACTGAACAGTAATGAAAGCATCATTATAAAATGAAAGATTACCAATATTTCCCCTGCTTCAGTGAATGGTCAGGACTTATTAGAAGTAACAATAAAAACATGTCCAGATAGAAGACACAGGTTCCTCCTTATCATCTCTTTTCAAAGTAAGCTGAGCTAAATTTGTTTTCCATGTAACTTCAATGATGTTACACCAGAACTATGCTAGGTCCAAGTGCCATACTGAGAAATGAGTAAGAGCACAACATAGCTACAGGAAAAATATTTTCTGTGATCCTCATGCAGTTCAGCGTAACATTCAGAGAGGCTTAAGTGAACAGGAGACAGAGAAAATAATTTGAGGAGTTTAGATACCTGGGTAGTAAGACTGGCAGTCCTGTTAGTAGATAATGTCTGGGAGAAATTGATAAATAAGGTATGACAAAGTCTTGTACAAAGTCTTACGCTACTCGGACTATGCCACGCAGTCTGAGTTTATCCTAAGTTTTGCTGCAGAGGTGTAACATAAATCCAGTATCTTCAGATAGTAAAGTAAAAGGGAAAGGGAGGAGGGGAAAAAAAGGACAGTGAAATGCGAAGGACAGTTTTAAAATATTGCTGTAGTTCCAGTACTTTCTTCTGGCTCAACCTAGTATACATCAGTCCATCAGTCTTTTATTGTACTTAGAAAATTTCTGCCTACACGCATACCTATTTCAACTGTTTAAGAATCTACCCAGGGAGGTATTAAGATTTTTCTGGCTGTACCCAAATTCACGGCTGTACATACACACAACACAACTATTTAGTAATCTGCTTCACGTCACAGAATACCTTCTTAGTCATTGCATTTGGCAACATGACAGATTTGAATTAGCTACTGTAGTCAGTTGGATTCTGGATTGGAATCAGAAGTAAACACCCCAGATGGGAATTAAAAAATTCAATTCCATGTGACATGTTTTCAGCAGAGTCCCTTTACAACAAGGCAGACAATAATGTAGCTAAAATTTCTATTGAGAAAATTACCTGAACTTTTAAAAACAGAATGTATGGCAGCAGTTCATACCACAAAACCTAAAGGAACTGCTTTCCAACCACTTGTTTTAAAATCAAGGAGCCAGAGTTCAAATTCTGATATGCTGTGTTGGCCAGTTATCCAGAAACATTTTTTTAAGTCTACTTTGAGTTGCAGGTTATTGCTGTAGGAACACAGACATTTTATTGCTTAGTATATGATTCTAACTAGGTTTGTGTTCTGCTTCTGACCACAGGCAGGACTGCATACTTCAGAGGAAGGCTGAACAACCTCATAGCCAACATTTATAAAATAAACGGAATTTTCCCCCAGTGTAGTTCTGACCATGTTATTTTACATTGTCTTTAAAACATTGTGATATTTTAATTGTTTATATAACAGTCCCATGCCTTCTTGAAACCCACAATGCTTTCAATTACTTACACAAGGAAGACACACATGTGACTGGATTGCTTTGACTTGGATACAGAAGGCTGACCATACAAGGGACTGAACACAGATCTTCCAAATACCAAGGGAGTTGCCCTAACCACTTTCTGTCTACTCTCTACACTGCTGTGCATGTGACTGTGATTGCTCATTAGCGAGCATGGGTATTAGCAGCAGTTTAGCTACAACAGTCTAGAGCAGACAAAAAACCTGCCCTTAGATATAAATAAATTAGCCCACTGCAGAGCCATGCTGTCACAGCTAGATTGCTAACAGCTCCAAGTTTACATGACTGAAAGCCAGTTTATTACACAGTCATGCTGGGGGTGCAGTGAAGAGGTAACCTTTCTCTAGGACACCTTCCAGTGATGGGTTGCACAGATAAAGCACTGTATGAAAAGGTAACCTTTAAATGAGCTGTCAGCTTGAGCATTTACTTCCATTCTGCTAAGCAGCAAAAAAGGCCACTTTGTTCCTTAACCCACTTCCCAGCCATCACAGATGTATCCACAGAATAGCTGCTCCGTGCTTTCCCTTGACATCAGCCACTGAGAAATTCCAACATCTACAAACAAGCTTAGGCCTACATTAGAAAGACCAAAACCCACAGCTGTGTGTCACAGAAAAAGAGCAGGAGTGATTCAGAACATCACTCTATCCTAATTCATTGCCACAGCAGGGGATTTGTTAGGCAAAATGCTTCCTTTTAGCTAGCAGATGCACCTGAGTACTTGTTTGTTTTATGGTATCTAAAATAACTACTTTCCATACAGCACCAAGAGAGATGCCAATCACAGCTACTTTCTCCTGATTCATAACAGACCTACAGCTAATTTCAGCTGTCCAGTTTTCTAGCCAAGAACGCGGCTTCTCCAGCTTGCTTCTCTAACCACGTCATCCAATATCAAAATTTAGCATTATTCTAGCTAAGTTTGCATTATGTGTAACTCAGACTCCAGAATCTTGTTCTTTTAAACTTAAAACCCTTGCAACAACCAACTACGATTGCTTGCGCACACTTCTTTTTTTCCTCCCAAAGACATTTTGGAAAGAATTCCATTTGTATGAGTAAGTTGTATCCATAGAGATTTCTACCTAGTATCTCTGCAGCTTCCAAGTGCCGCTCAGGATGTATCTGTGCCGTGAAAGCAAACACTGCTGGGGATGTCAGCACCACAGAAAGGCCATGTGGCTGGGGAAAAAAAGAAGAAAAAAAGAATAAAATCACATCAACAGGACAGGTACTTCAACTTCAACACTCATTAATGTGAAATAACAGAGAACTGAAATGCATAATACAAAACAAAGATAAACCAAATTTTACCACTAAGGAGTGATCCACATTATAATCCTTTGGTTTATAAGTTTTCACCAAACCAGAAATAGGGTAAGACATTCCATGGCTGGAACAGAACGTAGAGAGAAAGTGGTTAGGGCAGCAATCCCAGTATTTGGAAAATTTGTGTTCAGTCCCTTGTGTAGTCAGTCTTCTGTATGCTTACTGTATACTGTACTCTTAGATACAGATACTCAGAAGGTATTTAGGTACAGGTATGATACGGACATTAGGTACAGACAATCTTCATCCCTCTGCACCTAATCTGCATCCCAACCTGATCACACATCTTGAGAAAAATAAACATTAATGTTAATGTATAATTAAAGAGTAGATTTTCTCAAACAAAGGAAAAGGAATGTCTCTGAAAAGAATGGCTGCTAAGAACTTCTCCACATAATTCAGGCTTAGGCTTTGCTTCTCTGAGATTTTCACCCACATGAAACCATATTACCTTGCAATATTAATCACAGCTTATTTCAGCCTGCTGAATGCCTGCCCCACAGACAAACTTACAGACCACTGCATCAGTTCAGGAATGGCAGAAGATTACTTTACTGCTGTCTCACTGCACAACAGCTGGCAAGAAATCCAACATTTTAAATGCCATTGCTATTGGGGTATTTTTTTCCTGACTGATTTTTACTATCAAGGAAGGTAAAGACAACCATGTTTTGTAATTTTTACATGTTTGGATTTGAGTATCACAAGTCACAGCACACAATCCTCATACACATAAATGCCAAGAGTCCATCAATTTCTCACAACATATGGCTCCCCCTGCATCACAGGCCAGGCTACGATGTCTTACTATATATGCAGCAACAAAGGCAGAGACATCTTTGACAATCTGAAACAAACAGTATCTAGAAGCTGACCTCAGATTGAGTTAATAAGTTTCTGTACTCACCAGAGATGAACACCAGCATTGCCAAAGCCAATACCAGCAAAAGCACTTGCTAGGTGCATCTTGGCTCTTGCTTCATGGTCTTCGGGACTTCTGATGGCTCTGTGCACCACGGAGAAAATGGTACCAGTGAATTCACAAACATTGGTAATTCAGGATGGAGAAGGGAGAGAGGGCTTCTTTATGGACAAATATAACCAAAACCTCTATGATAAGCTGAGATAAAAATGCTGGGAATAGGATCAAGTCACACTTCAATCAGAGAACAATCCTGCTTCTGGATCAGTAAGTAGATCAAACTGGTCCAGTGAAGGGCAAGTTTCCTTTCAATTTTCAAAAAACTGAGTACAAAGAGTGAATTTAGCCATATTCACCTCAGTGGTGGTTTGAACAATTCTGCTTAGGAACTTTGGCAATCCTATGTATGCCTCCAAGATCACTCAAGCTTTCTCACCATCTTGTTAGGTGGTGGTCTGGACCCCACCACCTGTGCAGGAAGAGAACAGGGTTCCTTGCCTTTCTATGCATCAGATTGCTTGTGTAGTATTGACAACACAGAGAAAAAGTCCCATGAATAGATTCCACAGGAACAATAAACAACTACTTTGACTAGCTAGGTACTATAGCGATTTTTTTTACAAAAAAAACCCACACTGATTTTTACCAGAAGTGAACATGGTATACAACAGCTATACACAGGCTACAACTTTATTGGCAGGGATCAAAACTAACTCCTAGTTAAGTCAAAACTTAATCTAAATCGAAGGTCTTCTAAATATTAACTAGTTTTCAGTAAATGCATACTTTTGCACATTCGTAAGTGCATGTGGTTACCCTCTTGATGGATGTGTAAGGATCTTAACTTACACTGAAGGTCACAGAAATTATACCCACAGTATTTTGTCAATTTTGTTACATATTCCCCTTATACTGTGTCATAGAAAGGGGATTCTTGAAAAAAATATGTGAATGCTACTCCCATATTAACTGAGCAGCTTGAAGTACCTTTAACTGAAGACTTACAAAATATTCACAGAAGTATTAAAAACCTACCTCCTCAAGACAACCTAGTAACCCTAGTTTTACTTTCAGTTTTATTTGAAAAAATTTTGCTTTTAATTATATAAATCCTAAAGAAGGGTCGAAAATGAAGGTTTAATGTAGTTGTTTTCTTAGCTTAAAATTCAAGTTCTTCTAAGCATCCCTTTTTGGGCACTGAAGACTGAACATACTGCAAGGCAGGTGGCTGTTAAAGGTATTACCTTTTCAAATATTTAGCCACAATGCGCAGAGCATGAAGAGCCCAGACATCACTGATGGGGTTGCTGCCTTGGTAAGCTGGTCGGTTGATTGGATTTGAAGGGCAGGGACTGCGCATGTTGTAAGGAAGAGCTGTGTATGATTCCAGAGCATGGCTAAAAGAAAGATTAAAATCCAAATCATTTAAGTGGGAGAGCTCCATTTTACTGCCCTGCTGTCCTCTGAATGCAGGTTCTTTTTATGTACTTCTGGTGTTTTAACAATTGCTGCAAATAGAAATACAATCCTGTAGACAACTGGCAGAATGCTGGATGGGCACCTCCAGAGCACTTCATTCTTGAACAAACATACAGAAGGCAATCCAAATAGTCACAATCTATCAGCTCACACCACACTTAAAGTTACGTTGGATGAACTGGCATCTCGGTGTGCAATGCTTTTGACAGAAGAGCACTGTACATCTGCAATGAGTGCATTTCCTTTCTCTAGTACAGGAACCGTAAGTGGCTTCAGCACTGGAATCATTGTAAGCTACCTTTCTTCTAGAGGTATTGACCTTTAAAAATCAGGAGTATGATATTTAAGCTAAGTGGAACTGCCAACAGTCTCACCTCCCAGATACTTGTGAATCTGACCACATAAAGAAGGGGCACTGCCTACATTGCTACATTTAGAGTACAAACTACAGACAAACCATTTTCACTTATAAACAAATGCCTCTATTCCATTACAGACACCGCAATTCAGGATACTTCACCAAACTTGAGAAATCACACAGTTTCATTATACATCTATTACTTTAATACACACAGCACCCAGAAGCAAAGTAAGCTTTGGCCGTCGGAATAGAAACTTCCATGCATTTTGTGCAGTTAAAAGCTGAAGGTTTAAGATGAGAAAATTCTGGGCCAAGTGGAAAACAAATTATGAGAGAGGTTCCAAAGATGGTCATAACTGGGCTAAGACCTGCCAGCACCCCATAAGCCTTCACAAATTTTTGTTGACACATCGTTGCTTTTATTAGAAAATCCTTGTTCTCTGAAACAGAAATCTATTCTCTGCCATGTCTGTGAGACATGCTAATGCTGTCACAATTGTAATTAATCATCTACATGACCTCTTAAAAAAGGACATCTGGACTCTCTTCCCTGACAACCAACCTGGAAGCAAACTGTTTCTCCAGTGCTCTGCAAAAACTTTAAAATTTCTGCAAATGAGTGATTTGTTTCCATATATTCTGAGGGGTGGTAGTGCAATTAAGTAAAAGGAAAGTGTAACAGAAACCACCTTAACAAGACCAGGAAAGGGAGAAAAAACATTATCCTTTTCTGCTCCTAAAATATATTTTTTCTACAATCAACATAGTAAAAAATACAAAATTTAATAAATTCAAGTAGCAGCCCACACAGAAAACTCACCAAAGCACATCAAAGCCACTGTTGGCAACTATTCGCTCAGGCATAGACAGTGTGTGTAAAGGATCAATGATGCCCAGTGTTGGCTTAATGGCTCTTGAAGCAATACCTGCAATATGTGAGGAAAACGAGTTAAAGAGTTTTTGCAACAAAATAGGACAAGTGTAATGTTCAAAACATAACAATAATGAGGGGAAATGATTTGAAACTATGAAGATAAAAGCAAAGAGAGAGAAGGGAGAGTAAGAAGTATCTGTGAACATAAGTCTTCCTGATGATAAAGTCTGAGAGTTGTATGATTTGAGACTTTTGCCTGAAGTGAATTATACCAGACAATGTTCTCTCTTCATTTGTAACCCTCCCTGAGCAACCTATACTTGCAAACTGTCTGTGCTGAATGGCATCTGCAACAGTATTATTAGATTTGTATCATCTGTGAACAATCAGAGGGCAAGACTGGTTTGTGTCTACAATCAATTGCTATTGCTAATTGCTGTCTTCAGCATCTGTAATAACTGTGCCTTTGTATTTTGGTTAAGGGAGCACAGACATAGCTTTGAGAGAGACAGGCACAGACTGACTGACTACATACAGACTAGAAAACTCTGAGCTATGGTCAGAACTCCTTAGCACGCCCATTTGTGTCCCAAGTACTGTAGACTGTTTGGCATATAAAATCCACATGTTTAGAAGTAAAACCACAGAACAACTATGAAGCTCAAGATGACATTTTAGCCTTAATCTTTATTTGCCTGGGATGAAAAGGCCAAAGGAAGACCGTGCCCCTCACTTGCACAGTGTCTTAGGCCTGAGGTTTCAAAAGTCAGGAAAAGGAACATTTGGTTGCAATTACACAACAAAGAAACAGAAGTCTTAAAAGCAGAAAGAAAAATACAGAGGAAATAAGGAACAGTTGGTTGACCCTGAATGTAAATAGAAATTTCCTTTGCAATTAACATTTTCTGCCATTTAAGGACTTGAAAGTTTTTAGTTTCCTGTTTTGACTTCAAACTATAATCCAGTGTATTACATAGGCATTTCATTATGTTAATATGCTATAAATTTAATTCAAGGAGGAAACCTTTAAGCTCTTCAAATTTGCCCACAGCAGTTGAATCAAACAAAATGACACCTGAAATGATATGCAGTATCCCCTTCTTTCAAGGCAGGGAAATAACAGAGACATTGGAAAAGCAAGTCTTGAATAACAGACATAAAAAACCCCACACCAAACCTCACCGGTTTTTACTTTTAGTTCTTTGAAGTCAAAAATGGCAACACCAGTGGTTTCGCTTCCAGTTCCAGCTGTTGTAGGAACTTAAAAGGAAGAATGGGAATAACAAAAAATTGTAAGTAATACATAGTATTGCAAAAGGAATAAACAAAACCACAAAAGTAACGCCACCAAAACTTCAGGACCCAGGAAATCTTGACGGTATCCCTGATTTGAAGCCAACAGGTCAACCAGAAACAGCTACTTTGATCTCTTTTCTCAGTAAAAAGGAGTCAAACCCAGCTAAACAAGAAACTAATGACAAAACCTGTGATTTTACTACTGAAGTAAACAGCAAAATTGCTGCTGAATACAACCAGAAAGGTAAGCCCAAAGGAAGTTGAAACAGTTGTGGTAAATTGATTTCAGTAGAAGTATCATACAGAGCGTAGAATGACTCCCCTTCTAGCCCTCGCTCTCCACACACACTTCCTGCTTCACCTGCAATAAGTGGCTTGAGGGGCACAGTGACAGGCTTCCCTTTCCCAATAGGAGCATTGACATAATCCAAGAAGTCTGATGTAGGGCTGGATGCATACAGGTTAGCAGCTTTACAGGTGTCCATTACAGACCCACCTCCAACAGCAACATAGGCATCAAACTCCCCCTTTTTAGCAAATTGAATGGCGTCCAGGAAACTTGGAAAATAAGAACAGGTTCCCAATTAGTATGGAGAAAAACAGCACACAGACAAATTAACTATTAAGATGATTGCACAGGTCACAAGGAGGTGTTTAACAGCCATACAGCATGCTGTAAAAGCCTACGCACTACTTGGAGAAGCACACTGTCAGAAGAAGTACCTTTGGTCTGTTGGCTCCACCCGGACATTATCATACATCTGAAAGTTTATACCATATTTTGCCAAGGAATTCAATACTGCGTTTACAGGAGGGAGTTGGGAGAGGTTTTTGTCTGTCATCAAACAAACTTTTCTAGCACCAAGATTCTGCAGGTCCTAAAATAACAATGAAATTAAAAAAACACCAACTGGTATGAAATCATACACTCAACTATTTAAATACTAATCTAAATCAATGGAACCATTTAATAATAATAAAAAAACCAACCTAAAAATAGATGGCTATTGTAAAATTTTTGAAACTTTTTTGTATGTATGTAAAAATTTTGAAAATTTTGAATCAGCTACAGAAAAAGAGGCTTAACCACATACATATAGGATGCTGAAAACAGCATAAAGTATAAAGCTGCCAAACTTACATAGCTGAAGTCTTATGGTAGAAGAAAACTAATGATAAAGATGTTGAACAAATGAAAACCATGTGGAACCACTTAAGATTACAGCAAAATGTAAAGTATTTTTTTTGAAATATTTTTTCCTACACAATTCCTGTGACACAAAAAAGGCTTTTCCACAAATTAGGTCTCCCCTAACTGCCTACCAAAGCATGTATTAAAATCCTGAAAAATTAATATTGAATATTTATTTATTGATGAAAAATCAAAATAAGGTGGCAAAAAAGAAAAATAATACTACATTCTAACCTTTGCTAAATTGTCACAATAGCTATACATACTTGCAATTCAATAACCCTAATGCTGTTTGAAGACAGATGTTCTGCCTAACTTAATTTACTATCAGACTACTAATTTACTTTATAAATTTGCAAATAAAAGAGAGAACTGTTAATGTCATAAAAGCCAAGACAGGTAAAAAATGATAAATGAAAAAAACAATGATAAGGGCAAACTGGAACAATGTACTCAGACTGCTGAAACAAAAATTCTATACTTTTAACAGTGCAAAATGAATATTCACCTAATATAATAGAAAGTCTGATTCATTTTATTGAGCATTTTAAGAGAAAAAAGTGATCTTGAGATTCAAAATTTTTTCAATTAAATTCCTTGTCAGAGAAAAATACTGTTGCGAAATCCTGGCAATTCATCAATGATCAATTTAACTATCCACTAAGCTGCACTTGATGCAGTCACTTATACCACAGCAACAGTGACATAACACGATTCTATTCTTTACCCAACAGTGTTTTCCAGACACTTTACACTGGCATATATGACTACACACTACAAAGCAGTGGAGATTCAGACACACCATACGTAAGCTTTCCCTTATAAAATGGATCAATAGCAGCAGCAGCCCTTTAGAAAATAACTTTTCACCAGTGAGGGGCTTAACTATGGAAGCTTACCATGCCAATCTCCTTAGTAACTCCTTGTCCATATCGGATGTTCGAAATGGCCATCTACAAAAAGAAAACCAACAAAAACCAAACAAAAAAAAAACAACAAAAGCCCCAAACAAACAAACACCACCACCACCTAAAGTATTTTCTCAGGAAAAATGGAGAAATGGCATCTAGTCTCAAGCTGTCAAAAGTGAAGTATAAATATTTACTAATGTAAATATTTGTTAATTGCCATATTTGGAAGTACACAAAACTACTACTTTTAAATCAAATATATTTTATTATTAAATCTACCTCAAATGCATAGTCTGTATCTCCCAGGATAGGCCGTTCAGGGACTGGAAAGGAAATGAAACAGTAAAATTAGGAAATAAAAAGCGACTTCAATCAGTACCTCAATACTAGAGCTGACAGATTCCTTTTCTTTTAAAATCACCAATACATTTGCACAGGTCATCCTGGCTTGGCTGGGTAACAGTTGCCCATTTCATCCCTTGTTGTTTGTGAGATTAAAGATCCAAGTACTTCATTTGCAATTCAGCAAAGCAAGTATGAATCCTTTGTTCAAGAATTAATTCTTTCCTATAAAAACCAAGTAAGTTAGCAGAAAGTTTGCATGAAGCTTGTTTGCAGTCTGCAACGAACAGAACAACACCTACTAAGTACAACTGAGTATCTGCTGAGCATATGGGCTGCTACATACAGGTTGAGAGGTGTTACAAATGTGTAGGGGCTACACCACAACCTTCAGAACAACTTTTAAGATGAATCCATGAGACAGCCTCCAGACACCCAGACAGAAAACTACTTTTGTATGCGAGAGTAATACTAACAGGTGTTTACACTTCTTTTTACTTCTGCCTAGTGCTGAACTTGCAGGAAAAACTGAATTGCTTGCTTGAAAACTAAGAAACTAATATGCATTGCTAATAATAAAGTGTTTGAGTAAGAATCAATGAGTCATTATCAACTTTATAAATACCTTCTCTCTTCTACTAAATAAGGATAGCGTTTCAGCCATATCCTCTCTGCCATGTCATTCTTACGTGAATTACGACAAAACTCTCAATTTCATGCATATCCTGATTTTGCCACAAAGTGAAACAAACTGCATCAACCAAACAGTTCATTCTTCTTCAAGAAAAGATCAGATGAAGCATTCTACTCTTCCTGCTGAAGTCATGCCTTCTGTCTGCTATATTAATTGAAAATATGTGATTTGGATTCAGATCCAATGAATGAAGCCATGATAATGAGTCTTACAGAGCTCTAGGGTGCACTGAAGCACTGACCCACAACATTAACAGATAGATGTATTAAAATCCTTTATGCACTTTCCATTCAAGCCCAGGCCAGCTGCTATCAGCTCTTTCATTGCCATCTCTTGCTAGGCTGTACGTGTTTGACCTCTCCTGGTGTTGGCGTCTGCTGTATTCTCAGTCAGCAATCTGACAGGCTAAGGACATGCCCCAGCAATTTACCCTCTTGCTTTCTGATAGTATAATAGATGCCCTGCTATTATATTCTTGAGCCAACTAACTTTCAGAAAGAATTTTACTGAGTTCAAAACCTACACTATTTCCATGAACACTGCCAAGAAACACAATGAACATTTTTTTTCTGCTACAGTCACTGTTAAATCAATTCCCACTATTTAGAGACTTAACTGAACTGACACCATCTTGCTACATCATTGACTCAATTGCTGCCTAAAACTTGAGAGGGTTTTAACTAAGACTTCTATTTAGAAAGGGCTTAGATTGAATTGACTGAGTAGGTCATCAAGCAGACAAGTAGAATGAAATTCTATTTCTCTGCTGTGCTATTGTCTTGCTCTATGTGTTGGACAAAACAAGTATCTGAATGTATGTATAGCTTTTCTGTATGTAAAATGGTAATGGTAATTCTTTAAAAACTGTCTTAAGCAAAGCACGTGAAACCAAGCAACTCAGAATTACATATTGCTGAAATCATGGTCCCAAATACTAATTTTTATTGGATCTGGAAACCGACCAGCACACAGCTATTCCCAATAGCCTCCCTACAGTCAATGCAAACAAATTCCTCCCGGGTGACTTGTTCACTCAGCACAGCTCTCCTGCTCTTACTCTACAACCCTGGCCTAAGTGAACTGCATTCTCAGGACTGACAGTGTAAAAAGCCTATGGGAGATTATATTGCCCAAGCCAAAGCAGACCTCTGTGAATAGCTCCTTTTTATCCATATAGCTTCCTGTTTCTCTTTAACATAACAGATACATATTTTTCTCCTCAAAAGCGGATCTAAAGTTGAGATGGCTCGGTGATGACCACAGTAGCAGCAGACACAGCAAATTTCTGATCAACTCGCCTCACCGTAAGGGGAGGGAGGGACAGGATACGTTAGTGTTGGCTTACATGGAAACAGTGAAGCTCTCCAACAACAGCCACGATCATTGTACAGTTGCGAAGTGTCAGAGCTTGCCTTCTCTGTTATGCTGTTCTCTTTCTTACCCGTTACCTGCACCCTCTGCCCACGTTACACCAGTAAGTACAGCTCTACTGGGCTATGGTCTCCTACAGAACTATTGTGGTGACACAAATTAAGTCTTACCTTGGGAGTAAGTGTGGCAATGGCTCGGGCACCGACATCTAGTTAAAAGGTACGGGGGGGAAAAAAGAAAGCAAAAAAAAAAAAAAAAAAAGCATGGTTAAAGGGGAAAACTAAACCAGAAAAATGCCATCTGTCCTTGGCTGTAGGTCTCCCCTGTGCACCGGCTGATCGTGCCCTACCCCAGAGAGGCCTGGCTGCGGAGCCCGCCCGCTCCCCCGGACCCGGGGGAAAGGCCGGCAGCGGGGGCCCCACCGACGGCAGAACTCGGGTAGGTCCCGGCAGCTGGCCCGCGGAGTGCCCGTGTGTAAGCCTGGCGGCCACCGCTGAGCAGGGGCCACCGGTAGACCCCCAGCGAGGACGAGATCGCTGCTTTTCACTTGTAAAACGCGGCAGCCGGCCGGCCTCGGCCCCCGCTTCGGCACCTGCCGATAAAGGGAAGATAAACGGCGGCCCCACCGGGCTCCGGGCCTGCCGCAGGGGGGAGGCCGCCTGCCGTTCCCCGGCCGAGGCGGCGGCCCCCTCAGCCGCCCCCGCCCGCCCGCACTCACGCGGCGCGCTGCAGCTGCCGCAGGAGCCCCGCCGCCCGCTCGCGCCCCGCCGCCATCGCCGCGGCTCTGGGGGCCGGCCGGGCCGGGCGCCGCGCCTCCTCCTGCGGCGGGCGGCGGGGCAGCGCGGGGTCCCGGCCCCCGCCTGGCACACAGCTGACCAAACCCAAGGACTTCACACGGCTGAAAGACGAACTGCCCTCGTTCAGCTCCCGCAACCAACACCCTGGCCATAAATGGTCGGTACCAAACGGCAAAACTCACCCCACGCCTGTTGTGAGGAAAACAACAGCTTAAAAATGGCAATTCTGCCAAGTGCCGAGCCAGGAGAAGCATTAATGGCCTGCAGGGCCCCCGCCTGAGGCTGTGAAACCTTTTATCTGCTTGGGAGAGCCCGAAAGCAGCAGCACCCCTGACGTGCCCGCAGCTTGGCTTGGGTTCTTAAAATCACGGAATCGTTTGGGTTGGAAAAGACATTTAAGATCATCAAGCCCAACTATTTAACCTAGCACTGCCAAGTCCACCACTGAACCATGTCCCTAAGCACTGTGTCTATGCATCTTTTAAATACCTCCAGGCATGGTGACTCAGTGACTTCCCTGGGCAGCCTGTTCCAGTGCTTAATAACCCTTCTGGTGAAGAAATGTTTCATGTCCAGTCTAAACTTCCCCTGGCACAACTTGAGGCCACTTCCTCTTGTCCTGTTGCTTGTTACTTGGGAGAACGACACCTGCCTCCACCCCGCTACAGCCTCCTTTCAGGTAGCTGTAGAGAGCAGTAAGGTCTTCTACCCGCAGCCTCCTTTTCTCCAGGCAAAATGCCAGCTCCCCCAGCCGCTCCTCATAAGCCTTGTGCTCCAGCCCCTCCACCAGCTTCGCTGCCCGTCTCTGGACACGCTCCAGCCCCTCAATGTCCCTCCTGCAGTGAGGGGCCCAAACCTGAACACGGCATTCGAGGGGCGGCCTCACCAGTGCCCAGTGCAGGGGGACGGTCACTGCCCTGGTCCTGCTGGCCACACGGTTTCTGACACAAGCCAGGGGGCTGTTGGCCTTCCTGGCCACCTGGGCACACTGCTGGCTCACGTTCAGCCGGCTGTCGACCAGCACCCACAGGGCCTTTTCCTCTGGGCAGCTTCCCAGCCGCTCTGCCCCAGCCTGTAGCGCTGCGTGGGGTTGGTGTGACCCAGGTGCAGGACCCGGCACTGAGCCTTGTTGAACCTCACGCACTCGGCCTCAGCCCATCGGTCCAGCCTGTCCAGATCCCTCTGCAGAGCCTCCTGCCCTCAAGCAGATCAACACTCCCACCCAGCTTGGTGTCACCTGCAAACTGACTGAAGGTGCACACCTCACCCAGATCATTGATAAAAATATTAAACAGGACTGGCCCCAGTACTGAGCCCTGGGGAACACCACTTGTGACTGGCCATCAATGGGGTTTAACTCCAGTCACCACCACTCTGAACCCAGCCATCCAGATATTTTTTTTACTCAGAGAACAGTATGCCTGTCCAAGCCATAAGCAGCCAGCTTCTCCAGGAGAACGCTGTGGAAAATGGTGTCAAAACTTTACTGATGTCTAGGGAGACAACATCCACAGCCTTTCCCTCATCCACTGAGTGGGTCACCTTGTCATAGGAGATGTGGTTAAGCATGAGCTGCCTTTCTTTTCCAGCAGGTCCCATGATCCCCCGGTTGTCCTGCATGTGCCACATGATGGTATGCAAGATAATCTGCTCCATAACCTTCCTCAGCACCAAGGTCAGGCTGAGAGGCCTGTAGTTTGCCAGATCCTCCTTCCAGCCCTTCTTGTAGATGGGCATAACGTTTGCAAACCTACCTCATTGCTGCTGGAGTGTACAAACTACCCAGGATTTTAGCAGAGAAAGTTCACCAGTAACATTGTCGGCAGCACTGTACACTTACAGCGTTCACGTGTGGAAAAAAATGTGCTCTCTTTTTGAGCAGGTAGGTGTGCCCTGTGGAAATGCTAGGAAGATCGAAGGTCTGGAATATATCTCAAAACAACGTTCTCTACTTGTCCAAGTGCTTTTTACCCCTGCTTTGCCTAGCTACTTATGCTGAAAGCTTGGCATAAGTGGGTTGCGTCCACAAGATCATTCCTGCCACCAGCAAGTCCAAAGCAGCCTGCAGTGGTCCAGACTACTCAGCATCGGGGCAAGAAACATTCAAGAGGCAAAGAATACATCTTACGCAAGTGGCTTGAGCACTGTTGTCATTCTGTCAATGCCATCCCTTCTGTTCCAAGGTGTACATACTCTGCCATCTGCTACCACCTTGCAAAACCTTGGTGTTTTTTGATCAACCTGCCATCCTACAGTACTGCTACAGAATGAGACAACGGAACTGCTAGTCCCCTAGCTTTTTCAAAACCTCATTACAATATCATTAACCACTCACAAGTTCACTACTTGAAAGTTTGAGAACTTAATTTACTTGAGACTGCTGGAACTATACTACACTTCTTACCAGGAATGGCCC
Organism: Falco punctatus; assembly: GCF_963210335.1. Taxonomy (NCBI): domain Eukaryota; kingdom Metazoa; phylum Chordata; class Aves; order Falconiformes; family Falconidae; genus Falco; species Falco punctatus. The sequence goes on from NC_137582.1 coordinate 43,321,520, forward strand.
CAGGGAACAGCTTTCTTCCTGTAGCTAAGTTACACATAGGGACAGCAAATTGTATTTTTCTTTAAGTTGTATTTCAAGTGTACAGGAGACACTAAGAAGTTCAAAAAAATAATCAGAAGTCTGAGATAATTTCCAACACCTGCTCTCAAACTGGTAAAGAAAAACACTGTGAAACTATTTCTATGAAATGATGGATTACCATTAACATAGAGAGAAATCTAGTTTTTAACCTGTTGTTCAAAACAAACATTTTTCTGTTGAATTCAATGGCTGGTCACCAGCTTTGACTTTTTAATCCACAGAACCCTCTAGGAAATCCGTACAATTTCTTAGGCCCTGCAATAAATCTTACAGTAAGTTTTACTGTTCCTTTTGTAACTGCGCCTGAATACCACAAAGCTGAACAGCAGTTGACTTACAGAGCAAGAGCTCCATCGTCAGGCCACGCGCCCAGAGCACAGTGCATCATACTCGAAAAAATGCAGGTCACAGCTGCGATGCCCCCCCAGTCCCTGCTACCTGAGCAAGGGACAGCTTTGCTCAGCTTCAGTCCTGCCTGGAAATGCTGTAGCCACAGCAAGCCGTGAAGATCCATTACCTGTCTGTCCCTGTGAAACTCCACGTCTGGGGGAAACCAGGGCCCCTGACCCCCTCAATACACCACCAGTTGCCCTTGCATAGGGAACACAGCCCTCCTTGACCGCCAGCTAAGAGCCAAACACAGGACATTTTAGAAATGCCGGAGCGTATTTATTGGCAAATAGGAGTGGGAATAGAGCACCAGGTAGGAGGCTGGTAGTGACAGTCCTCTCCCACGCATCAGCAGGCATCCCCAAGCACCGTGCTGCATACAGTCCCTCTGTCTCTCATGCCTTCTTTCTCTTGCCACCACCCGTGCTGCTGCCCGCAGGCCTCTGCTGCTGCTGCCGGCGGGCTCCACTCTTCTTGCTGCTGCGGCCAGCCCGCTGCTGCCGGCGGCCGCGCTTCCCCCGCTGCGACTGCTTCTTACCCTTGGCAGCAGCCGCCTCGGCTTCCTCCTGGCGCAGCTGCTTGTTGACAGCACGGGTGATGTCGAGGACGGGCTTCTTGCTGCCCATGTCTCGCAGCAGCTCCAGTTGCCGGCTGCGCTCGGCCGCCAGGTTACCCAGCAGTGGCTCGAAGCGGCGCTTCCTGCCGCCGCTGCGGGAGGGCGGCTCCGCCGGCTCCTTGGGCAGCCGGGGCTGGAAGCGGCCGAGCGAGGCGGTGGAGACGCGGGCGACGCGGGCAACGCGACCCAGCTCCTCCCGGCTCTGGTGGCCGGTGGGGTGGAGAGGCGCGGCGGGGACGGCGGTCCCGGCCCGGTGGGCGCGGGCCAGGTTGCGCAGACGGTTGAGTTCGTTGCGCGCCACCCGCTCCCGCTTCTCCCGCCGCAGCCTGGCGAACTGGTCCTCCTCCGGGTCGGCGCCCTCTGGCACCTCCGCGAGCCAGGCACGGGCCGGGTCGCCGCCTGCCCGCCGGTAGCCCCAGCGCCGCCGCCACTCCTTGGCCTGCTCGTCCCACACCAGCGAGGTCCGCTTGCGCCGGCGGATGCCCTTCAGCCGCGCGAACTGCTCCCAGCGCGTCGGCGGCCGCGGTCGCGGCGGCGGCTTCTCCCGCGGCAGGCGGAAGGCCGGCTCGGGCAGCCGCGCCACCAGCGGCCCCCCGGCCCCGCCGGCGCGCTCGGCCGGCAGCTCCCAGAGGCGGGCCACCAGCAGCTGCGTGTTGTCGCGGGCCAGCGCCCGCAGCAGCGCCTCCCGCCGCGGACCGGCCCCGCGCAGCCCCGCCGCCGCCGGCGGGTTACGGTCCAGCGCCAGCAAGTTGCCCAGGTCGAACTCCAGCTCCAGCTCCTTCTCCACCGTAATGCTCCGCTGCTTCTCCGCCTCCTGCTCCTCGGCGGCCGCCAGCACCTCCTCCACCCGCACGGCCGCCATGGCGACGGGCACGCCGGGCCGGGCCGCTCCCACACGTGCGAGCTGCTCCCGCCGACCACCCCCGAAGTGCAAGGAAGCTCTTCCGGGTCAGCGCACCGGAAGCAGCGCGCCTCCACGCCCGGAATAGCGGTGCCCGGGAAGCCCTGCCCCTCGGGGCGGGCTGGGCGCAATGCCTGCCGGGAGCTGCAGTCCGCTCTGCGCCGGCGCGGGGCTGCGGGCCGCGGAGGGTGCTGGGAGCGCCGGCCCCGCCTGAAGGGGCCGTTACCACCGGCAGGTTCCCCCGGTGGCGCTGCCGGCTGCTTGCGCGTCACATCGCCTTGGTTCCCCCCGGTTGCTGTCAGGAGATGCCTGCGGGCGGGACCGATAGGCAGGCGCTTCTAGCTGACGCCGATGAAATCCGCAGCGACCCCTAGGCCGGGGCTGTGCGGGGCTCGGGGCAGCCCTCAGCCCGCCTGTCGCCGCCTCGGCGACCGGTGCCGGAGCGGGCGATGTGCGGAAGGAGCCTGGGCGCCGTGAGGGGGCAGGCGCCGGAGGCCTGCGGGCACTCTGTGGCCCCTAGGGGACAAGGCTGCTACTGAGCCACCGGGGCCTTGCAGCTTCCCCTGCTTCCGCCTGAGCAGGCAGGCATGCTGTGCCATTCAGGCACACTGCAGGTGCGAGACTGTGTAGCAGGAATTACTTTTTCCATAGGGTTTGGTGGTTGTTGGTTTTGGGTTTTTTGGTAGCATACCATTATGTCTTGACAGTCATTGCTGTAGAGCAGGGCCAAAATTCAAGTATTGTGTTGCAGCTCCACAGAGACTGGTGTAGGTCTTGTGGGCAAGTCTCCCCGCAGAGAAGAGAGGGGAGGAACAGCATTTGGAAAGCAGTATCACCTGGCAGCTACCTCATCATGCATGGTGATAAGTGAGGTGATCAGCAGATACTGTGTGCACCCAAGGGTCAGCTGGGTCAAAGATACCTCTGTGCTATTTTTAAACAAGTGGGCTATGGAAGAATCCATTTATAGTTCTACAGTGATCTGGCTTGTATGGCCATGACATTTTGAGCTGATCTCTGGTGACCTAAAAGCAAGTTCACGATAGCACTTAACTGTAGCCAAGGAAAGTGATGGGAGTGTTTATTCTAGATACGATTCTCTATGTTACGTCGCGTCTTTGCCTTTACATTGCATTTGGCGTGATGGAAATGATTCTGAGTGTAATGCCACAGCAGTATAGTAGTGTTGTCGGAATGAAAATAAAGGCCGGCCTTATCAAATGAAGACAAATAGCAGATTCTCAAGTTCTAATTCTTAGGATATCACAACTTTGTGAGTCTAACTATGATAAAATATTTGGGGTTTGTTTGTTCCCCCCGGTTAGGAGTTCTGAGCGTCATTTGTATACTGTGAAGCAGCACAATCCCTATGCATTTAAACCTAGGTCGGATGCAGTTTTCCCGTTTACCACAAGATGGCATTGCATTGGCTATTATTTTGTTCCCTGTTTCGGACAGTTCATACTTCCACCTGGAATTACACATAAAAAAATAAAGACAGTTCTTTGAATAAATGCACTTACACTATTTAGATTTAGGCGTAAATTTATACTTTTGAACTGCAAAGTCCACTGCTTGGGCAGTCTGGTCAATACCTTTACACCCATCCCTGTACTCTCCTATTTTATCCTTATGTAGCTAACTCTGAGCCTTTAGGGGAGTATCTGGGACTGAGAGGGCGTAATTGGTAATACTTACTGCACTTATGAAGTTGCTGTAAGTGTTAAGGATTACTGTATATCACTGGAATAGCAGCAAGTGTGCGTGCCAAGGATTGGTCTTCTTTTACCTAATAGCATGAACCTGCTAAGGAAGGGAAAAAAGAATCTCAGAAGGTATAAATTACTTTCTGGAAACTGCTGTCTAGAACTGAATTCCAGCCTTTTTATGTATTCCACAAATTGTCATTTATTTTACAAGTTGTCCTAGTGCGATAAACAGGACTGTTCTTTTACTCAATTGCTTCAGTGTTACTTTGTGATAATAGTCTTAATAGGAGCACCCTTATGATTATGGGTTAGTGACAGGAAATTTTGTACTCAGTCTCAGGTGGTGTTCAAAGTTGGATTTTTTTAGTAGCCTTTTTTATGCTTTTACTGATCTTTGTTGTGTGTTTTGTTGCTGGAGGCAATGAATTGATCCTGCATATTTAGTCTCTACATACATGATTCAACAGCAACAATTATAATCAACAGAGGAAATCTGTAAATCCTTTCACACTGGTGTTTGCTTTTGGGTGCGGTGTTTGTTTCTTTTTTTCTGTTTATGAAAATCCCACTTTGAGCAAATTAGCTAAGTCTTTGAAACTTGTCATAGGTAGATGTTACAACCCATTCTTAAAGCTAGCTAAAAAAAACCCCACGCTTACAAAGAAATAATCTAAACACCTGTTTAGAGAATAATTCTGAAAAAGCCTCTTGCATCTTGTCAAGGATTCAGGCTTTTAAAGAACATGGGAGAAACCCTGACTGAGCTGAAGTCTTGGACAGTTTTGCTGTAGTCCTTGGCAGAGTCAGGCTGTACTTACTACAAGCAAAAATTTTGTAGTCTTTGTTTAGATGTCCTCCTGTTGTATAGAAGAAATACCTGCGTAGTTTACTAGCAATGTCAGACTTTTTGTCTGGTAAGCACAGGATGTAACTAAAGGAGCCTCATTTGACTGTGCTTCTAGTGTCCTCAGCACAATGTTGCCTGTTAGTAAAGCCTGACTACAAAATTGTTACTGTTGTACATAGTCATGGTGTATTATTCAGACAGGACATTTCTGAGTTTGTGATTTCACAGTGTGGTTGGGAAGGTGCTAGCTGGAAGAATATTGGAATGGATTTGTAAACCAAACAAGGTTTGTAAATAGAGTCATGGATATTTTGGGAAACTATCCCATCGTGAGAAGTGGCTTCTGAGATGCACACTGTAGTAATCATAGCCATGCTTTGAGCTTGTAACTCCCAGTTTAGAGCTGAGAATTACAAGCAGGCACACAGCTTCTGTTAAGTGAACAGGTGTGTGTGTACTGCTGAATATGTGGGCTTTTGGAAAGATGAAATGGTGATACCAACATTGAATTATAGAAATAGCTGTTAGGAAAGAAATGTTTTCATTATCTCATGTTTGCTGTAGCCTTCTTAGTAGACTTTTTCAATTTCAAAGGATGAATTTTTAGAACTGCTTATTCATTTTGATCATGTCTGCTTCTGGGTTCCTAGGTTTAGAATCTCAAATATCGTATTGAACTGCCTGTGGCTGGATTTGTGAGTGCTCAGCCATAGGACTTGAAAGCAGTTATCCCTAACTGTGGGCACTCACAATCCATAGATACTTAAACAATTTCATCATCATTCTGTCTTTCCATGAGGTTCTCTTTCTCTTCAGTATGAATGATAGTAATACATGTCACTGTGTGTGTATGTGCTCAATTCCTTAATGCTTGCTTGCTTACTTTGAGATGCTCAAAAATTGGATGCTGTTGCAAAGCGCAAGCTTTCTTTGGGGTGAAAAAGGCTGTAGGGTTTTTATTTATTTTATTTTTTTTTTTATCCACAGTTGAGGTCTGCATGAAAAACATAAAGTGGCAGAGTATAAATTGCAGAAGCACTTGTCCAAAAGATTAGTAGAAATCATCATAATGCACCAAAAGAACTAAATCATCAATGTGATGTAACTGTTCTGTTTTTCTGTTGGAAAAGAACAAAAAATTATCCTACTTAACTTTTATTGTTGTAGTTTCTGTTCAGTTGGGCTACAAGTTTAAGTTTATGTTTGATAGAAGCTGCTCTAATGTACAGTATTCGTGTCTCACTGTTAGTGATACCATTAGCTTAGATTTACTCTTCAAACTTTTGCCAATTACCTCTGGATGGCAGTAGATGTAGTTACAAGATGATTCAACCAATTCATAAGCCTGCTGTGAGGATCATTATGAAGAACACTTTTATCAGGAAAACCCAAAGTACTGGTAATTTTGGCAAATAGTAGAAAATGCCCTTGAAATACCTACACTGTCTCCAAATCATTCCTTTCCACTGACTTTATTCAGTATGCTTTGAAGTAAAAATCTGTGGTTTAGGATTTCTTCCTGTGAGGGAGAAGTTGTTTACTTATTGAAGCTAAATTAAGTACAACAATTTGTGGACCAAATTCTGCTTCCCAATACATTTTTTACTCCTGTAAAATGTATTCTATGTATTCCAGCATGTATCTTATTTCCTGGGACATATAAGTACTTTTGCAATCCAAATAATGAAACATCAAAATGAAAATTTGGCTAAATAAAGACTCTTTCCTATTCACTAGTCCATATCATGTCAAAAAGCTGTCTGTAAGGAATAAAAAAATTACAAAGACCTGAGCCACCATCTTTTGTCATATATAAGGATTGACTTCAGCAGTGTAACAAAAATACGCCTGGTAGTCACTGCTTTTACTATTACTGAGTTAAATTACTCACTAGAGATAATGGGTCGTTCCTTCTTGTGGTTTCACCAATGTAAGACCTTACTAGAAATACATTAAAGGACATGCTTAATTCTGAGCAAGTTTAATTGATGTTGATGACATTGTCTGTACTCGCATGCTTGAAAATGTTTCTGGTTAGTTTGTAAATCAGCAGGATTAGATTTCCTGTCTGAAGATTTAATGTGATTTTAGCAGAATACTGTATTTGTAAAAAAAACCAAAACAAAACCAAAAACAAAACCAACATGAAGAAACTCGGGAGGCTGTAGCTGTGTTTCCAAAACCTAGGAGTGGCTAGCTGGGAATGCACTTATAAGTGGATGCTAAGTAGAGCCTGATTTTTGGTTCAGAAGTTGGAACATAGATAGCTGGTGAGATAGCAGGGAGACTTGGATAACTGTGGGTATTGTGGAAAGTGATTGGTAGACCATTATCTATTTTGATCAGTTGACTGGCAGTGACTGTGTGGTTTCACTGAACTGATTTTGGGTAAACAAAACAAAGCTAAGGTAGTTTGAGGCCTTCCCAAGCACTTGATGCCTATCTTGCTATGCATTAGGGAATCAAGCTGAAAACAGATTGTGATGGGTTTTTTATGTGTTTGCTTTTTTGTGAGCTTTACAGTGACCTAATTTTTTTGGGGAAACTTTTCTTTTAGTGTGGTCTTATCATTAGAAATACCAGCAATGGTGTGGCTTGGTTTTGTTAGGTGTTTTTAAGGAGAATTTGAAGAACAGAGTGATAATTTTATCAGACAGTGATGGAAAGAATGGCAGCATAGTAACATGTTCTTTCTCCAGGGTCAGTCCTTCTTATCACCTGTCTAGAGTAGACCTACTTTTTGGCGTATGATTACTTCTGTAAGTTTAAAAAAAAAGCCAAGGAACACATTTCCTTCTTTTTAGAAGAAATTTGTCGTGCACAGAAATTTGCCCTTGATTAAATCTACGCTTGCAACCAGAAGAACAAAAAAGGTTCCTCTGTTCTTGTGTTGGTTTTGTGGCTGGAAATGTCTCCAACGTTTGGGAGTGAGATAGAACATGTAAGTCTTCATCCATGACACAGAGGTCATGTCATAGTCACTACAGATTTTTGTTGACAGAAGGACAAAAGACAAGTCAGGTGGAGCAAGAGGTTCAATAGTGTGAATCTGAGAGCAGGGTAGGTCTCTGTATGTTTGCTGACAATGACCATGTCAGCTTCTATATTCTAATGCTTTTGTGAGTCAGAAATAATCTTTTCCAATAGTGGCCTTAGAAAATGATTCTTGGGACATGCTTTCAGTAGAAGATCTCAGCCTTTTATGTGCATTAGAAATACTGCATGCATGTAATTAAGTCTATGCAGATAACAGCATTCATGTGTGCAAAAGAAATCTGAATATTGATTTTTGCTAAAGGAGAAAGGATGAGACCTGATCTCAAGGCAAGATAATGCCATGCATTTAGGACCACTTTTCTTCAGTGACATATTGGGGAACTTTAACCTGAGGCTAGGCATAGATCCAAGCATCATTTCATACATACACCGCAACCATTTCATACACTAAAATGGCTTGAATCTTCTCCCAACCCTTGCTGGATGACGTGGAGATGTACACTGAAGTGCTGCTTACCAAAGGTGTCTTCAAAGCCTTGGCACTACTTGACGGTCAGCAAGGGAAAGGTTCCTCAAATCCAGTTTGTAACTTTTATGCTCCACATTTCCATTCATCATTGGGGCTGATCAATCAGGATGGAATTTTGTCCTCAATGTGTTTTCAGACTATTTCATTCTTAAAGCTACCTTTAACACCAGTGTGATGAAATACACATTGAAGGTGGTGTGGAGTGGGGAGTTTACATGCAGGTCTTGCCACGAAGCAGCAGAAGTGTTTGTGTGTGCAACTATGCCTCCCACAAACTGCTTTGGTAATGTATGCTGTAGATGTCCAAGTAAAAGATGCTAAGTGCTGTGCTTCAAATTTGATGTTTCAATTGCATCAATTGTAGTCACTTTGAGGTCTTGCTATTACATCTTCAGTTGACGGTTACCAGAGAAATGGGAAAAAAGCTTGGTTTAGATCTTTTTGTTACATTACATTACAGCAATATGGCACTTCATAGGTTCAATCCAAGATATTAGGGAAGTTTTCAACTAAATGTAATCACAGGTGACTCATGTAAGACAAGAATCATCTGTAAACTTGTGTGAGCTTGTACTTAGGATATATGTTGTGGTTCAGAGTAAATTAAGGGTATTTCTGTTAAATATTTTTCATTTTGAGTGTCATACAGCCTAGGGATATGACTTTACATCATTACCCAGTGACAACAGATTTGGTTAAAATAGTTCTTGCACTAAAAATGAGTCCTAGAGATTAACACAGTAAATTCTCAGGTTTTAGACCACGCTCACAAGGTAGCTGAATCAGCATAGCTGAGGGAGGTAACTTCTTGGGTGGGGTGGAGTGTGAATGTGTGACTAGGCATTCAAGAGGGAGCAGCAATCTCTCAAACTGGCTTTCCCCCCAAGAGAATTAGCCACGGCTTGACTCACAAGCAGGGATGGCTACCCTTGGAGGAGCAGTTGTGGTTCATGCCTACAGCAGCCTGTCAGACCTCTTCTTGAAGGAGTCTGTCTTGTAAAGATGACATAACTGCTCGTGTAGCAGCAGAGATCTCCCATAACTGCTCCCGTAGCAACCAGAGCTCGCAGCTGGGTGCATTAAGGGAAACGGGCAGCAATTTGGTGTTACATTAATACAATATACTATAAACTAAACCAGTTGCTACATTGGTTGCTCAGTTATTCCTGCAAAGAGTTTGGGAGCATCTCACAGCAGGTGTGGTGGGGGATAGCTGGGAGCAGGAACGACGTTAGTTGATAGAAGGTAACCTCTGCACTGCTGCTAAATCAGAGCCCTCAGAGCTGGGGCAGGAAATCGTTGTCCTAATCTGCAGTCAGATCTCTTGGGTCCTTGGAGGGGATGAGATTCTCCGAGCTGTTAGAGCCTCCCTCATGTTGCCACAAGACCAAATCAGCTGTTCTGCACAGTGCACCCTTATTCTTTTAGTTTTCTGCAGTGTGCCTCTGTTCGTCAGCTGCTGCACTACAGGAAAAAGGGCAAACCTGTAAAAAGGGATAGAATCTCAGTTTCCAGAATCCTTCTACAGGCACTGTGGGAACTGCTCAATCTGTAATTTTCCTCAGTTACTGAGGAAATTCTAAGGCAGGGGCAGGGCAATTCTGTATGTGGCAATAGTTAGGAGCAATAAAATGAAAATAAATATTTTCACATAATAAATGAAAGGGACAAAAGAAAAGATTTGCTTCTTTAACCAAGGGTACATTGTTTAGTCTACAATACTGTTAACTCCTGGTTTAGAACCTGCATATGTCTCATACAACTAATTTTCAGCCTTTGCAACTGGGACTACCTGTTAACGTGAGGTGCTGTATGGAAATAAGAGTGTTTGCTGGGCTGTATTGTTGCTCCTTGTTACTCCTTTACAGGATTTACAGCACCAGGCATTCACGTTCTCTAGCTGTCCCAAGTATCTGCAGTTCTGACAAAGGACACCTTCCTTTTCTCATGAAGATGATCCTGCACCTGCCTCCTCCCTGGGTTTCCCAATGCTTGCCTCACTCCCTACAGACCCATCTGGAGTGCCCTAGTGGTGCTCCACGTAACACATCACCTGGATCCTTGTTTTCCTCTCATGCCTTTTGTTCCCTTCCATTGTTCCTCCTTCACCGCATTAACACAGACATCTCCAAGGCCTGTTATTTCTACCCTGTTTACTTACTTGTTCCTGTATTTGAAATTGTTCTTCATAGTTTATGCTTTACCCTGGTCATGTCCAGTAGTAGTTCTAGTTATTTCTGTGATGTACCGAGTTGAATTCCCCTGATCTGTGAGGCAACTTTGCTCCAGTCTGCAGCCTGTCTCTGGACTAGTTTTGTTGGTGGACAGAACAGCCACTTGCTGTGCCGAAGTTTGTCAGAGCGTGCGTTTCTGGTGCAGGTCTACAGAGCACTCCTGGGGACTTTGAAAAAGTGCCTACTAAATTGCATGGTTAAGCCAGGCTTAACTTCCCTATAATGCACTGATATAAATGAGGTGGTAACTTTGAATGGTGTGGTGAGTGTGAGAAACAGGTGGTGTTAAGTTTGAGAAGTAGTCGAGTTGTGAATTAAGCTTATGACTCAACCCTTACTGATGTTACCCATCAATTAGAGGATCATGGAAAATCCCAGCTGTATATTTGGTATCAGCAGTGTTATGTATTGGAAAGCAATTGCTTTTCACTCACATGGTAAGGCCTTTCCTGGGCTCTGTATCCTACAATGAAAATACAGACCTCTGCAGTTGGAGGGAGCAGAGGAAAGAGGAAAGCTACATGGAAAAATGCTTCATAAATGAGTTTTAGAGGATCAGTAGGGAAGGAGAGAGCAGCCTCTCTTTGAGTGATTTGAATGACTGCAGCTTTTCCTTCACTCCAATTTACTCAAGCTGTGCAAAACAGTTCTAGATAAAGCATATTCTCATTATGTTTTCACTGATAAGAGAAAAAACCCCACACTGTAGGGGGTTTAGGACTGGACTGAGGATATTCACAGATCTTGGGAGATGCTGTTTTTCAGGCTATGAGTTATTTTGATGGAAACATCTGACACTAAGCCTGTGTCTTCTAAATAAACCTTCTACACTCAATATGAACAAAAAGAAAAGTAGATGGATACTATCAAACATCTTATTTGCCAAAGGCTGGTTTTGGATTGGAAATTCAAAGATCTGTGTTTGTCATCTCAGTGGATTCAGCAGTGGTCTTCAAGGTGGCATGAAATCTTTGTTTTATGTATAGAAAAAATGCACTTTGCAGTATTGACTGTTCTTTGTAAAAAAGAATCTTGCTTTTCTACCTTCACATTTGAGTTTGCATTTTCCATTTAAATGACACTAGTTGAAAATTACCTACATCTAGAAATAAAATATGCTTGTAAACCTGTCTTCCTACCTATCTTCTGCTAGGTACGTTTGTATTGCAAGCTGATCACCTGTGTTTTCCTTTGTTTGGTTTTTGAAGTTTAAACCCAGGCAATAAAATCAAGCATGAATTTAAGAACCTTATTATCTTGAGCTTCCTTTTAGAAACCCATCATTTTTTTACATGCAGATTTGCTGAGATGTGATCTAACAGGACACAGGCAATGATTCTGAGTTGGTTTCATTATAATTTTTGAAAATTCAACAGATTGTTTTAAACTTGCTCTTTGCAAAATGCTCAAATGTACAAGTCCCCCAAATCACTTTAAATACTTCTTTGTTCTGCCATCTTTCGGGGTGGTAGCATGACAGCATTTTTCAAGGAAAAGTTGCTTTCAGATTATCTGTCTATCTGAAAATGAATGGGATGACAGAGCTTCAGAGTCCAGAAGACACATTTTAACTTGAAATGCATAGCAAATTTTTGCTGTAGCAGCACTGAAACCATGCCATTACATTACCACTTGTGTTAGGTAAAGAAAAGCAAAATTTATCCAGCTTTTCTGTGTATGGTGGGCTGAGTGGGGCTTGCCAAGATAATGAGAGCTAATGCTAGATAAGAGCTGTTCAGACAAACCAAAATATCTTGGCTGCTACCTTGCTTCATCTTTAGCTAAAGTAGGTGGGAAAACTCCTGTTGTTTGCAGCCTGATTGAGGCAGGTGTTCAGGCACATGAGTCCTACTGATTTCAGGGTCTGAAGTGAGGTATGTATTTAAATAAGTTTGAAAGCAAAATCCTCAAACAGTGTTATCTCCCTGAGCAAAAAATTGGAAGGCCCAGCATTCTCACTGTGGTATCAAAATGATGGACTGTATATGCCGAGACACCTGGATTGTTGGATGTATATTTTGTTTCAACATACATGTCTTATGGGAAGCACCTCACAGAGAAACCTTCTGTAATTATTCTCAGCATGGACCTTAAAGCAGAAAAGTGGAAGTGTGCAAATAAGCCCTCCATGCAACTTTCAGAGTTTCTTCATGAAATTTTCTCTGCTAACATTAGTACAACAGAATCCTTGTGTAACTGCCGGCTGTGTACATCACTTTATAAGAACTGACAAATGAAAGGCCAAATAATACGTTAATTACCTCTTGTTGAAATCTAAGTGCTGTTGTGACCTTTTTCTGTATGGTACAAACTATTTTTTTTGCAGCATCTAAGAGAAGTTATTTGAATGCATTATGAAAGCTACGTGGAGCCTGATCCTGAAACCTTTTATGAACCAAATTCTCTCACTGCTACAGCACAGGTCTACAGCCTGATCCTTGGCAGGTGCGACTTGGCATTGCCTTGGGTTGCATCAGCTTTTCCAGCTGTCTGCGCCTGCTTTTGTGCACAGTCAGTAGGACTTATTAAGAGGGCCACAGCTTTACAACATCAGGGCAGAGTTGCGTCGTGTTTTTTTTGTTTCTGAGGGTGCAGTTAGGGCACAGTTAGTTAAGTGCAAGGATGTTAATAATTGTCTGAGTGTCTGCAAGATAGGTACCCTCAGAGGGTACAATTAATGCTAAGCTGTTGAAAAGGGTATGTAAGAGGGGAAAAAATGGAAAAAATCTTGGAGATACTCGGTTATTAACATCCTTGTAACTTGTGTTACATACCCACATGGGCACTGTGAATGTGCCTTCAGCAAGGCAGCTTTTTCCCACCTATTCCCTACAGTTCTCTGGGATCTTTAAAAGCTCCCCCAAGAGAACACGTTGGTGTCTGTGGGCTGGAAGGACTGAATCAAGAATTCAAAATTCACACGCTTTCAGCACCGCAAATGGGAAGGACCTTCAGAAACTGCAGTGATGAGAATTGTGCCTCTAACCCATCCTTGTCTGTTGTTGGTTCTCCAGACTTTTTATTCTGGTTCCTGTCCCATGAAGCTTTCAAGTATGCCTGCATCTTTCTTAGGCTTTGATAACACAAATAAAAATCACTAATGTACTTCCCAGGTCTTGCCAACAGCTAGTATCCCAAAGAATAAGACTGACTTTTTTTCTTGTTTTTGTAGCATCACACACTTGATTCATATTCATCGCATGAGCCAGTATAACATCGTTTTTTGCACAACTGCTGCCTAATGAGAGGTTCCCCCTTATAGAATATGATACAGCACACAGTATAATATAGCACAGCATGCAGCCAATCCATATTAAATTAAATGGAGAAGACTAAACTGAGCATCTTGGTAACTCAGTAACAGACTCTGCAGTCCTGACCTGTATGAGGCCTCACGACCAAGATTAATTTTTCTGATGTCATACTTGCATATAATGTCAGAAGAATATTGAACATGTAGAGTAAGTGAAGAGCAAAATAGCAAACAGAGCAAATGAAGACATCTGAATCCTTCACTACAAAGTGAAACTAGCAGGGAATTGGGATAAATGACTGCAAAGCTTCAGAATTTTCTGAAGGGTGCTGCCTAGAAATGGCAGGGTGAGTGATTCCCCTGGCTGCCGCAAACAGCAAGTCCCATAGTACTGGTGGTAATCAACAACACTTTCTTGTGGAAACACAAAGTAGACCACAAACTTCTCAACAAAGACATTTAGAAATGTCAAGAATGCTGTAATTGACAACAGAATGTCACTTGGAAAAAAGCATGTCTTGACACCAAAGCAGATGGCATATGAGACAATTGAGCGTTATGTCACATAGCTGTACATTAAAGTGAAGTCATATGAATTTGAACAGTTACCAGCCTAATTAGTGACTTAATAATTTGTCTTCTAACATATCACCAGGTGAAAACAGCTTATAGGAAACTCCTCTACCATGAATAGTTGGGGCTGGCAGGACCTAATGAAAAACCGTGCTCTGCTGCTTTTTATAAATACAGAACTGATACTGGAACTTTCTTTCAAGAAGAAGGTCTAAGCAGGCAGAGTTTTAAAAAGGGTGCATGAACAAAATCCTATGTATTTTAACTCTACAAAGCATAAATATGGATCAGTGCTGCTTTTTTCCTCTAATTAAGATCTCCCTTACTCTGTTTTCCTATTCACACAGCCCAGTGAATTTAAATGGATTTACTTGTGATTCACTTTGGTGTGATGAAATGGGAATTGGGATCCTAAAACAGGAGTGAAAATTTATGTGCAATGGCCTGATTCTCATTTAGCCAGACATCCCTTTACACTTATCTAACTATGTAACAGAATTGTGAAGCAAATGTGAATGTAATCTATATAGCCAACAAGATGCAAAATAGATTTTGTATCAGAAAGCATCAGCACTGAAAATGGCTTTGCTTCTTAGGACCTGAGCATAGATTAATTAATTTCTTCTCACATATGCACTGTTATAATGAGCCAGAATTTAACTGGAGGCAGTTAGAATTAAAAATTAGTGTATTTACATACTCAGAAACAGCATGAAAAGAAAATGATGTCTACCTAGATCCTCATTAATTTCCAGGTGTCTTCCTATTAGTTACCCTTATTTTAGCAAGTACTTTATAAAACATGATCAGTCTTCACAGAATACTGAAATCTCTTTATGTTTTTATTAAAAACTACCTTGAGTTTCATTTGCACTATAATTCATTCGTTGTGAAGCATTATTGAGAAGCATTTGACAATGAAGATCTCTAAATATTTAAAATTCAAGTGCTGGAGAGGGTCTCGTCACATTTGAAAGCGATCAACCATCTTGAGACAGGTTAATAAAAGCATCTTAAACTCATCATCAAAAAGCATTCTTGACCTCTGTTATCAGGCACAGGACTCCTAATGATTCATTGATCACATTTCTCTGTTCAACAAAAATATCATGAGCCTAAAGGTTTCAAGATAGCCAACTTGAGAGATATTTTTTTTCCTGCCTCACAACTACATTTGACAGATGACCTTTAGTCTTTCTTTCACATTAGTGAGATATTTAACAAAGATAATGCAGATACATTTTTCACAATTATCTGATGCACATGCTCACAGAATTTTTTATTTGGTATCGCACGTTAAAAAAAAAAAAAAAAGAGTCTTGCTTCTGTGAATGCCTTCATTACAAGTAAGTGCCCTGCTTTCAGCTTTTCTCTTTTGGCAAGATCATGTTTTAAAAGCCTCCTGGTGATCCGGTGTTTCTGTGAGTGCCTGTAGTTAGCCAGATGCTGTTTCACAGGGAGACTGGTACATGTGTAGTTATATACAGGAGGTTTTCAGGAAGGTTATGTAGTCCTTACATCTCTTCCATACAGCTTGCCAACAACTGTATTTGCATTTCCAAAGTACCAAGAGGTCCCGTGTGTTCAGCTTCGCTGTTGGGTAGTTCAAGGGGTGGGCTCTGTCCTGAGCTCACCTGCAATTTACTGGCTTGGGTACAGAGAACAAAGGGAGCTGTGACACTGAGGACATACACAGCCAAATGCTCACCCAGGGTCCTGGACAGATTTGCACAGTCTGTGAAGAAGTGCTTGCTGTCAGCACCAGAGTTAGCTGCTGAAGGTGACTCAAGTGTGCCTAGTCACACCTCTGGATCATGGCAACGTTCCTGTTTTCACTGCTGCTTTGGCCCTGGCAAGTGTCTCCTGCTGAAGCTGCAGGTCAGAGGTATTGTGGAGGGCACAATATTGCACAGAAGTGTTAAAAGAGCTACATCACCCTAGAGGTCCCCACTAGTATGTCAGTGATCCTCACTGCACATCACCCCTCTGTGTGTTTTGCAGGTAAATCCTGAAGTTATTCCACAGAAGTCAAGAAGTTTGAGAAATGTGGCCTTGTCTGCCTGCAGGCCATTCTCTGCTGGGTCGAAGGGGGCAAGGGAGGTTGTCCTGTCGGGGTGAGCTGACACACCCCTGCTCTCCGCAGGTGCGAACAGTGAAGGAGGTGGGAAGTAGGCAGACAGAAGTAGGCATCACAGAACAGCTGGCAGAACATGATGAGCTCAAGGTCACTTGGCTGGTGTCCCAAATCCATCCAAAAATACTGAAAGCCAGCAATTAGTCAGGCTGGCAGCCCCCCAAAAAAGGGAATAGCTGAGCCGTGTCATTGTTCAGCAGAGGTGTGCAGATTCTGCTAGCACCCTTTGAAAGGCTGCCATGGATGTAAACTGGGACCATCACCGTTCATGGTCTTGCTCATCAGTGTGAATTGAACTCTGTCATTTTACTTGAATACTTGCCTGAAAACATTCAAAAGTACATTCTTGAATGGATCAGGAATTTCTGGTAACTTTTTAACTTCTCTTGGGATAAATAGGTGGATGAAGGCAGCAATGCTTTGATGCGAGATGCCTGTTAGAGCGGCAAGTACAAGCTCTGGACAGAAGCTTTTACTGACAATGAGGCTTTTACAAGGTTCCATCAATTCTGAGACAGTTGAATCTTGCTTCCCCCCTCTATTAATAAACAAAAATGTGTGGAAAATTACCCTAATCTTCCAGAGAGGATGTGCCTCCAGAATCACTTCCAGTACCAGGGACCTCAGAACTCTGCTGCCATATTTAGAGGCGATAAAAATGGTCCTTGAATTTCTGACCAAAATCCAAATATAGTCTATTTCTTTCTGCCAACTGAAAATGTACCTTTTTATTTCATTCAGTTTTGTTTAAATCAGACTTTGTTCCAAACTTTTCATTCTATAAATGTCTCTTTCACTATAATTATTTAAATAAAGTGGGAAAGTGCCCAATTTAGTGAACTGAGTTAGTATGCTACTGAATGTGCCTGCTATTGTCATTCTACCAGGACTGTGCTCTGCTCTTGTTACAACTCCCTGACTTCAGCGGGTTTACACAAGAGCTGAACCCAGGCTGTGAAGGACAGATTACCACAGGCAGTTGTATTTGACAAGTTTGAAGTGGACATAGTTGCTGTTTCTACATGATTTATTGAAGTCTTTACAGTGGGAGGAATACACCAGTTGCTACTTGGTCAGGCATTGGCTTTATGGCTGGAAACTAGTAGTGCATGTCAGTGATGACCTGAGACATCTAAGCCTACCTGCCTTGTGTGTTGTGTTTTGCCAGGTCCTGGTTTCCCAAGCATTCAGCTGGTCTCCAGCTTGGCAGCATGACAGCTTTTGTCTGTGAGGGGGACATCTCTAGAAAGTGGGAAATGGAGCTCATGAGTCCCAGAGAACAAGAAGCAGAAGAGATCATGCAGGAGTGTGGGGGATGTTACTGTGGTATTAACCTCAAGTAGCTTTAGGTGTCTACACTATAGGCATCCACATAGAGCTGGTTGTTTAGGCTCTTTTTAGAGCCAGTGGAGAGAAACAAGAAATGCTGAGATAGTCCGGATAATTTCTTTTGAGATGAGACAAAGCTTGCCCTAGAATGCTTGTTTCTCTTCGGTAAGCTTAGCGGCAATTTGAGTAACTCAAGTATAGCCCTCATTAGGTGTCACAGGTAGGTGATGTGATCCTGTCTTTCTTGTGTGGGACCTTGACAGCTAGAGACCATTCAAAGTACTATGTATAAATTCCCTACCCAGAGCCTTTTTTTCTTCTTTTCTTTCTTTTTATTTCCTATGAAGAAGCTTTTTTTCTCCTCCACTCTCCTTTCCTGTTTCTTTCCTTCACTTGCTTACATTTTTACTCATAGTTTTTCTTCTACACTTCGGTGCTTTGAGACAATGATGATTCTGTATAAATGGGTTTGGTAATTGAACTACTTAAGGAATTCCTTGAAAATCTTTACTCATCTCATGAGGGCTAAAGGTGGAAAGCAGGCTGGTCAACTGGACAGACTCATTTGGCCGCGCTTGCTGAACGCTCCCTCCTTGTCCTACCTGTGTCTCACTCACTTTCAGTCCTTGGCCTCAGGTACCAGATGCAGCTGATCATCTGACCTGTAACCTGGAGAAGGGGTTTTGAACAGCAGTGAAACTAGTGTTATCCAGTGGAGCCTGTGCTTACAGAGGCTACTCGAAGCAATCTTCTGTCCAACCTGGAGCCTCTCATGGCAGCGGTCATGTATCATCCAGTGCCAGGAGTCTCATGCACTGGGACATTCAGGGTGCAGTGATGATACAGCTAACTGGTTTAGGGGCTGAGTGCTGCTGAAAGAGGCTGGTGGTGCCGTTTTCTGCCCCTGCCTCCCTGTCCACGGAACCCTGCCACTTCCCACGCACCACTGGCACTCACCTGACCTCGGAATGAGTCAGCTCAGGGGATGGACCAGCAGAAAAATCACACTAAAAATGAACACATTTTTCTTATGAGGGAAAGAAAGGTAGAGATTTCTGTTCTTTGTTCTCTTTGAAACTGCAGGTTTTCAGGGACAGCAGTGCTGTGCTCTGGGGTACAGTATAAAAGTAGTACCACTCCAGGCCCCTCAGATATGTCCTGTTGGCTTCAGTGGCTCAGGATTTAACTCTGTTTGCTCACTGCTGTGTTTCTCTAGTGCTGTCGATATTCTCCTGCTTATTCTGCATGGTCCAAGACAAAGATACTGGAAATATTTCAGTACAACATTAAAACCAGGGGCTTCCTGTGCTGGAAAACACTTACACAGCTATGCTTTATGTATTGTTGTTGCACCAGGCTGCACACTGCTCCTGCTTACATTACTGAAATTCTCAAAACATCTGTGGGTCAGCTCTGTGGATCTAGCCGTGAAGAGAATGTGAAAAAACCCCAAACCCAAAGGTCTGCGATATCTTTTGCTTTCTCCTCTTGCAACCTTTGAGGCAGGAATTCAGTGTGGCTTCCCTGAGTGCTTTTGTGCTGCTGAGGTGTGAGGACAAGTGCTGTCCTGACATGCTTGAAGGGGGAAGCCAGACTGTGTGTCATTGTCTTCATAGCCATGGCTGGGTCCTGTTATGTGAGAAGGGGTGACCAGTATTAAGGTGGTTGGCCAAAGTCCCTTCGCTTCTCCCCAGTATACCTGAGCCTGCCCCACGCTTGAAGCACTGTGAGCACTCCCTGCTCACAGTTGCAGTTACTTCTCATTAAAGAATTCACCAGATTACATGTTGGAGATGAAGTGGGAGCGTAATCCCAGTGAATTTTTTCAAAAATGCAAATCAATAATCACAGCAGGTTGGGTGATGGTTTGGTTTTTTTTGGGGGGGGAGTAACATTTGTTCAACTGTATTCCTTACACTTGAGCTATAAAAAGCAGCAAATTAAGGCTCAACAAGAAGCCACATAACATAAAATCAAGAAGTGACAGCAGAAATGTTTCAGTATCCACCCACCACTTGCACAAGGGAATGAGGAATAGTGTCTTGCTTGTTCCAGAAAGGCTATCGCAGTGATCCAGCCTAACAAGCCATAAAGTCCAGTCCTCCTTAGAGCCCTTTACAGTTTTGTAAGTCAAAATGCTTGTTTTTTCCTACAGTTGTAAAAGAAGATGCAAGGTGGTGCCAGCCAGCCCAGTTTGAAGGGAAAACGCTGTGGTTCCTGCCTCCCTCCTGACTCTAAAGAAAGGCTTTTGGGATGATGGATTGAGCACAAAAACTTTGCAGAAGTGGACTATCAGAAACACATGTGCAAATGATACTTTACTTGTCTGCTTAAACTAAGTTTCTTATACATTCTGACAAAAGCTACATGCACATTCAATCAACCTGTTCGCAGATATGGATGAACATAGACGATGCATTCAGCACATCCTGTCTTTCATTGCAAACCCCCTTTGTGTCTGCCCAGTTTCTGACATGATCTGGGTGCACACATTTAAGGATAAAGATTCAGGGACTTGGCTCCCCAGCAGAGGCCACTTCCTTTTAGTCTGCCAGATCTTCCATTACACATCCAGGACGTGCAGCTGTGAGCCAGTCTGCCATTCAGATGACGTCGAAGCTGGACACTGGGGTGTTCAGCATCTACCACCTGGATAGTCTATTCTGGACTCCATTCCCATTTTGGAGAATTTGGGATCTTTCATTCCTTACTATTATAAAATCAATTTCCATATGATCAATGTGTTTTGTGAGTCAGTTATCTTCCCCTAGCCTAACTGTGGGATACCTCTCAGAAGAGACATCAAACTGAGATGCCAATCCCATTAATTTTTACAAGTTAGTTTCATTTCATTAGCATAGGGATATGGACCTATCCCTTTTTGCACACATACGTCCTCCTGAACTGTCAATTACAAAAGCCATTTGTCTTCATTTCCTGTACCAAAGCTGCAGGACAATGTTACTGTGTACCAATTACTGCCTCATACTACTTTCTACCTCTCAGGTGGGTTTCAAGTCAACCTTATATCTCTGGTCCAACTTAGAAATGGTCCTAGTAGTAGTTACACATGCTAGGTGATAAAGAGTGTAATCTGCCCTTGCTGCTCCTTAAGGGCCAGCTGAAAGGACACTGAAAGCAGCTGGAGGTCACTGCAGCATGCTTTACATCAGGTTAAGGCCTCAGCTGCACCGGAGCTCCTGCAGCTATAGCTTGCTTGTGTGACCTCTCAGCACCAGAGAAACTCCTATCTTTAGAAGCTGTATGGAAAAACATGAGTGAAGCAAAGATTGTCTTCTGTAGGAGTAGCTGTGCTCACAGAAGATGTTTTTGTAGTGATGAACCAAATGGTGAGAACTTGCACCCCGAGCAGAAATTGCTTTTCTGGAAACATTTGTGGCAGAGATTTGGTGCAGTCAGGAGCAACCTGGAATGCGTAGTGCTGCTTTGCTTGTGCAACTACCTGTTCAAGCACGTCTCATGGCTACTGGTGAAGTTCTGCAGTTTCTTGCCACACTGTGCACAAAACTAACTGAAAAAGCGGAGCCGAGCTGGAGTTCTAAATTGAGTGCTAGAATCAAAGTTAATGAAGCTCATAACAATGTAAATCCCTCATTTTTTTAAGTATAGCTACTTCCATATTTGGTATATCCTGGTTTGAGAGCGCCTTCTGTCAGTATGGGGCTTGAGAAACAAACCATATAACTATATATTCTTTTCATAATATTCAAATAAATTAGCTATTTTTTGCTTATTATTCTAATTTTGCATTTTAATTTTTTCTCTTTTTCCTGGAATGTATTTCTAGGAAAACAGTCAAAAGTTAAGTCAAATGCTCTGTTACCACACCAGAGGGGGGGTAGCAGAGGAAGAAACGGTTAGTGGTACCGTTTATTAAAAGAAAAGCAACATAGCAAATAAACTATTAGGTACATCTGACTTGATGATTGTATCAGTACTATGGTCTGGACCAAAAAAAAACCCAACCCCTGTTTGTCCTCCTGTGATTACTTCTGAAGCACTTTAGTACTGTCTCATCTCCCTGGTGTTGCTGTTTTCATTACTCCTGACAGAACGTTTGGGTAAGTGCAAGAAGAGAGAGGGGATAGTATAGCAGTTTGACAGCTCTAATTATGAATATTTAAGAGCTGCTTAAATGTGCTCTCTTTTATCACCTAATTTCCTATCAATGACAGCATTGGAAGCACTTGTCTCATTTTTCAAATCAAAGCTTCCTCAAGCAAAATGCTTGGAGACTGAATAGCTTATGCATTCTATTAATCACAGAGGGTGGGAAAAGATCCATCAAGTGCTTCAGATAGTTTGAGAGTGCTCCATCCTTGTAGAGCTTTCACTCCCCATTTCTCACAGATGAGTGCATTTGCCTCCTGTGAATGATCTTTGTGATTCTTCCTCATCCAGAAATGGTTTCAGATTTATCTTCCTTCAACAGTGCGTCAAATGAGGCCTGAATATTTATAAAAAGAGTAAATTCTAATTGGGGTTAGTCACAGATAGGAGGAAAGAGTAGTCATATGTTGTTTTCTTAGAGGAGGATAACTCTTACTCTGCATCCAGTGGGTCAAGTTTCATCAAAGTTACGGTTACAGTTTAGATTGAAAAGAGTAACTGCTCCAACCTTGAAATGAACTTCCCTGATTTAAGCCAAAACCAATATTGTTGCCTTATGTTAATCCTGTAATTACTGTTAACTTTTTGCACTTAAGGTTGATTTTGACCATGGTGGTAAAATGATCCTGATTAATTTTATCGGAGTTTTGTTCTTTATGCCTATGTTGAAGAGGAATGTCTTCTTACTAGATAACATTAACCAGACTCTCCCCAATAATGACATTTAAATTCTGCAGGATGTGCTTAGCTGCTGGAGCTGGATAAGGAGAATAGCTTCAAAGACGTGCAGACCATACCAGGTAATAGCTAGGCTGGCCCTTTGCCTCCTGGGGGCTTGTGATGACAGAGCAAGGTGTTAACTTCCCCAACTTTTTGAAGGAATCTGTGTCTGCAGTGCTTGTTTTTTCCTGTTTTGTCATTACAACTTCTGAATTTACATTCCATATGTTACTGAAAGATTACATGAAATTAAAAAAGGCAGTACTTCACTGAGCAACATCTTGTGGTATTTCCTACTGTTACTAGAGGGGAATATAATTCCTCCTGGTCTCATCAAGTTAGGAAGTTTGATGGTGTAGCAAGGAGAGACAGTCTGCAGACTGGAGATGTGGGGGATTCAACAGAGTCTTTTTTAGATAAGGGTGGGGACAATAAAGGTTTAGATAGTGAAGCAGAGAGAAGGAAGCTGAAAAGAAATAGTTTGGAAAAGTGAAGAGCAGGTTTGAAATTCCTTCATATGCGTTGACACAGCTGGATAAAAGTGTCCTTGAGCTCAGAAATGCCTAGTCCCACAAATCCCACTGAAATGAGTAAGATCTGCATCCAGTCACCTAAGGGTGAACCTCTTACCAAAGACACCCACAGCTGAAAATTTTGGATTTTTGTTTTCATCAAGCGTTGCTTTATATCCTATATTTAGTCTGCATCTTCATAGGTCTAAACTTAGAAATATTTTGGTCCAGCTACCAAGCTAGAGGGAGCTACAGAAAAATAAGGCTGCAAACCTTTTAAATAGACTTCTGCTATTAACTGTTTCTAACACTTATGCCACTGATCATATTTCTAATTTTCCAGAAAAGTCACATTTTGCTCTCTGAATGATTGTTTTAATTTGCTTCTGATGCACAGTCAGTTTCCATAGCACAATTTGTTTCTCACCATTCCTCACTGTTTAAGGGAGAATTTGTGTACAATTTTATACTCACACTGCTATGTGCATTGCTGTTAACATATTCCTTCAGGCAGTCTTTAAAAAAACTTTAAAACAGAGCTAGAGTTTTAATTATGTAAGTCTTTTGTTGTTGTTGTTGAGGAAAGGAAGACCAGCTAACAAAGAAAACCAGGATGCCCTTTGTTGGAAGGACAAACTATGTCCTGAAACAACTACTGGGATTGTGGATTTCCCACTGAGCGACAGGTGAGACTTTGAAGAGGGGGCAGGTTGCAGCCAAATATTGAATTTGGCCTCAAAGAGAGGAGACAATCCTAACTGCACTTTATGGATTGACAGAAATTAATAGAGACCCTGTGGGTTTCACTGGGAGGGAGAATATGAGTCTGCTTACATTTTTCAGTCAAAATTATTAGGTTTTGTTAATTGAAATGATTAGCACCCAAGGCATATTAACTGTGCTGTTCAGCCCAGTGTAAATGAGCTCACCAAATCATGTCCTTTATATAAAGTTTAAAGTGGGTCAAAAATAAATTGAATCAGTGACCTTTTCCAGTAGTTTTCCCTGGGGCAAAGCAGAATGTGTCATGTGGCCAAGCATCTATTTTCTTTTTACAAGGTTCTGTCTTCTTGCAGGGGTTTTCAGCAGTCTCCAAACCTTAGTGCCTGAGTTCTGCTGGTGACAGCTCATGAGGCAGCCTTGAAGCGCTTAGATAAGCCTACTGACACAACACAGCCAGCACTCCTCTAGACCCAGTGAATGAAATAAGCACAGGCTTACAGAATGGCTGAGGTGGGAAAGGATCTCTGGAGGGCATCTGGTCCGGTCCCCTGCCATCTAGACCACAGTGCCCAGCACCATGTCCAGACAGCTTCTGAATATCTCCAAGGATGGAGACTCCGCAGCCTCTTTGGACAACCTGTGCCAGTGCTTGGTCACCCTCACAGTGAAAAAGTGTTTCCTGATGTTCATAGGGAACCTCCTGTGTTTCAGTTTGTGCCCCTTGCCTCTGGTCTTGTCACTGGGCACCACTGAAAAGAGCCTGGCTCCATTCTCCTTGCACCCCCCACCTTTACATCACTCCATGCTGAAAGACTGTGTTGCTGTATTAATCACCTTAACAAACTTCCAGGCCTGATTAGTGGGGGGTGTGAGGCAGGGAGCAGGAAGAAGTATTTCAATAGGCTTTTGATGAGTTGATGTCTAAAGAGGCAAATGAATGATGTAATTTTTACTAATTTTTTACTGGAATCCATAGTAACTTGGGGTATAAGAACAAGAACAAAGAACTTTGATACTACAGCTTTCTGTGCCAATTAATGTTTGTGGTTTATATCAGGCAGCCATTTGATGAAATAAATAATAGCTGATGCAGAAACTGAAGTGCTGATTTCTCCTCTCTCAGATGAGTGCTCTACACATCTGATTAGATGCTCTTATGTATTCTTTCTGTCTACGGTTTCTTCTCTCTGCCTTTGGAGAGGGCTCTGGAGAAGTGGTTGTAGGGCTGAGAGCAGGTCACTGAGTGCAGGTCTCCCACCTGCTGACTGAGTGTTGCTTCAACTAAATTACTGGATTAAATGAGGAAATTGCTCCTCTTTGCTGTCTTTGTGTGGGCCTTTATGTATTAGGGCGCACACAGCTTTTCTTCTTCAGTGATTCAAGTGCTGCAGACAGAACAAAGAACTTTCAGTTTGCAGACCCTGAGAGGATGCAGGCAGGAGCCAAGGAGCTAGGAGTTAAGGTTGCCAGGGGTGGGATACTTCTGAGAAGACCCAGGTGCAGGATTTTACACTGCAGGTGTACATGCAGTGTAGCTGCCCTCTGTTAGCGAATCCTTGCACTAGGATCATTGGCTGTAGTCTTCAATCAGTATCTCTCACACAGCCACATCCCTACAAACAAAGGGTGCAACGCATATCATTCAACTGTAAGTGGTTATTAGATAGCTGTCTTCTCTAGTCAATCATCTAGGTTCCTTTACACAAAGAGAGGAAGGCACATCTAAAGAGAGATTTGTTCAATTTACCTAAAATGAGCTGAACTGCCTCTGGAGCTGCGTCTCTTTTGCTGCTGCTGGCAGAGGGAGTGCAGGCAGTTAGCTGAGGCAGGACACCTGGAGTGGGATTTAGCTGCAGGTTACAAATAGGTGTCTACAAATAGGATGCTCTGTGGTGTGGCCAGGTGTCTAAACTCCTGTATATAGCCACCTGAAATCCCTCAGAGAATCTAATGCAATTTGCTCAGGGCTGGCAGGTATGCCATGGAACCTACAGCAGACACCAGCCCTTCTGAAGCAGCAGCTGGAGGTCAGTAGGGGCACACTAGGGCATCCCAAAGGCACAAGATGCCTACCCTTGGACAGAGGAATCCAACCCTGTTCAGTGCAGACAATGAATCCTGAGGGTTTGGCAGGCTGGGCTTAAGATTAGCTTAGATGTGGTGCAGCTGCCTGGCCCTGAGGATCCTCAGTGAGGTCCTGCTCCTCCTTCACTGGGGAGCTCTTTGCTTTGGTCCCTAATACAGCTGCAGGGCTGGGTGCCCCTGCCTGGTCTGGCAGCTCTCTGAGCCTGACTCTGGCACCCTGACTTGCCTGGCCTCAGGTCTGCCTTGGCAGCTAGACTCGCTGGGGGATCACAGGTCTTTTGGCTAAGGCTGGGTCCCATCGCCATGTCTGCTCAGCTCTTCTTGCCAGGATGTTCTGGGGAAATGCCCAGTGTCACCAAGGCCACTGCCCTGCCTGTCCCACTGCCACTCTCGGCTCTCCGCTGCTCTTCCAAAGCAGACCCACTCTTGCTGTTCCCTGATACTCAAAGCAGTGATTTAGCCCACCAAAAAGTAAAGCACTTCCAGCTGAACAGCTCTCTACCTCCTCTGACTGTATTGATTAGAGCTTCAGTGACAATGGTGGGAGCTTAAAGACTTGTCTCCCATGGCAACATCTGTCATAGCTAAATTTAGGTGTCTTAAGCCGAAGAGGAATTTAACTTTTACTATACAGACAGTCAAGGGTCAGTTCAGTTTCCCTGGAATAGCCATTCAGAGACGCCCCACTCCATGGCAAGGCTGGAAGATACACTGCAGGAGCAGTGGGAAATCTGCATCTTGCTGGAGCAGTGCTGGGGGCTGGGTGGCAGAGCCTAAGGGACCTCACGTGGCACCAGGTGTGCACATACAGGCAGCTGGTTTTTGCCCTTAAAATCAGTTGAGATGAATCTCTCATGAAGGGCCTGATGTTCTTTTGCCTTGAACCTGTATGTTTCACTGTGCAAACTGAAGATAAAATGCCATTGCACACCCTGCTGCAGGTCCAAATCAGAATGACTGTGTGGGGCCAAGCAGTGGAGAACCAGCCAGGGGCCCACCACCCCAGCCAGGAGCACTGGCCCGGTGGACATTGGAGCAGCTCTGGGCATCAGGCATATCCTTGGGGATGGATTGAGGCTGGGACAGGATGTCAGTCCATGGGTGGGGATCAGAGTCAGGCCCAGGGAGGGGAACCAGGGTCAAACATGGCCCAGGATGGTCAGGTTTGGTTCTGGCCGTGTCCTTCTATGGGCACAGCCAGTGCTCCACTGCTCAAGCCTGATGGCCAGTGCACAGTGCAGGGGAATTGCTGGAGGCCCTGCTGATGTTACTGTGGCTCCTTGTAGCTCTACAGCTCCTTTCCCAACCACCAGTCCGTGCCCACTGCCCCCTTTAGAACACCCAAGGAGCAAACTTCTGCCTCTAAAATGCACCTGCTGCTCCTTTTGAATTCAGTAAAGATCAGAGCAAATTCATAGAATCTGCTTTCTCAAATGATAAACTTGCTTCAGATACATCTTGTTGCTATTGACACAAATGACAGTAAGTTATAAGGGCACATAATTTTTTAATGCCCTATGTGTGTGTAAAGCAGTGCAAAAAAATCTGAATTCTGCTGCATGATGATTTTTGGTTTTATATGCAAAAAGAGTGCAAAACCCACCATCAGACTGAATAATTTCCTATTGTATGTTTTTGCATCGTTAATGAGGTTTTGCAACAGTTCTTTGTATGAAGATGTTCCTAAAATAACTCTGTAGATCCTGCATCTTATCCACAGCTGTATCAGGGTAATACGTAGGAGTTGTCAACAAAGGCACTAGGTGAATTTGAATATCTAATTGGAGCAGTGAGAACTTTGTTAATTATTTGCAAACATATAGCTATTCTTTAATGTGTTTAAGGTGCAGCATGTATGTGCAACAGGTCATGAGATTTGCTGTAACAGGAAGGGGCTGCAGTACTTTAGGAAAAGGAGGCAGCCGGTAACAGACTGCTAGAACAACTTCTCTGGCTCCAAACCTGCCCCTGCCAACATTTCTGGGTCTTTTGCAGAAGATCGACTAATCTTCAGGCTGGCTGGCTTTAAGCCAAAGACTCTAGGTCAAGTGCCCCTGCTATACATCATCTGCAGAGATGCTCAGATCAATCAGGCAGGCAGTTTGATACCTGTATTCATAGTCCCTGGTCCCTGATTGCAGCCTCTCACATTGAGACTCCCAAGGAAACTTGTTCTGATGTCATGTCATGTCATGTCATGGTAGAGAAAGCATAGATGCCTAATGCTAGTGAATTGCCTCTGCAGATGTTTAGTTAGCTGAACTGTCCTGATTTACGGTACTTGATAATTTGCTTCCCTGTAAACTGGGAAAAGGTATGCACGGTGACAGGACAAAACACAGTGGATACAAGATATTTCAGGGGAAGTGCTGTCTGCATATAAGAAAAAAACTTTTCACCATGAGAGGCTGCCCTCTCTCACAGCATCTCTCTCACAGCAAGTGAGGCACACAAGCCTTGGCTCGGCAGAGCCCTTGATAACCTAAACTGAGGCCCTGCTTCAAAAGGGCAGTTGGGCCAGGTGATCTCCAGAAGTCCCTTCCCACCTTGGCTTCTGTATGCTTTGCAGTTGTACTGTAATCTTTTTGAAGGAGAGACAGAACTGTGTGGAAGGAAGAGACCAGAAAGAAATTAGCCCAGCAAAATGAGAAGGACAGTATTGCTGTGTGACTACAAGCATGGGGCAAACTGTAGGTAGAAGAGACATGTAGCTGTGCACAGAGCAGGGTTCAGATTTAAATATGACATTTCACTGGCTGTAATATAATATTAGCTGAAGTTAAAATAAAAGCTGCTTGGTAGGACTGAGCCTCCTGCATTGCCTAATTAGTGCCTGTCTCCTGCTTTTTAGATGCTGACTCTGTCATGGCTTATGGTTGTAGTTGCAGCAAGACCAGATGAAAAATTAGAGAATGGAGGGAATGCACAGAGAAACACTGCAATCTTCCTGTAGAGAGTATATATCATGGAAGCCGCTTTTGATTATATTGTCCCATTGCTCATGTTGAGACAAATATCTAAAAATAGAAATCCCATTAATAAAGATAAATAAGTGGCATGTTTAGCACAAATTAAATGTATAAGTCTTAAGAAAAGATCCTTGTAACAACGTTAATTCATTAAACTACAGGTGGTCTCACCATGAGGGCATTATATCATAGTGTCACTCATTAATAATCTTTTCCTGTCACTTCTGAATTAAATAATTTATACCGATCTTGTGCATTTCCTCTTCCAATTAACCAATTTGCTATTACTTACTCCTGCAGGAGGTAGAAGTGCTGAATATTATCAAGCCTGAAGTGATTTCTGATTTACCTGAATTGCATCCCATTCTTCCTTTCCATGTGTCCTATTGCCTTGCTAGTAAACTACAGCTGGTAATAGGCTTAATAATACATTTACACTACAAGGACATTTTCATTTTAAAATATAAAAGATTTCAGAATTAGCTCTTGCCTCATCTAACTGCCAGATTGCAAGTGTAAGATCTCAGGCAGGTATACATCTAAGCAACCGCTATTTAAGCCAGTAGATCAGCGACAGTTTATTCCTGCTGAATGGCTGTCCATGCTTAGCTGACAGCTACAGGCACAAGCACAGCATGGGGAGAGAGCAGGAAGTGAGGTGTCAGTGGGGGCCAGAGGCAATTTTTTATTTGAAAGTTCAAATGCGTTTGTAACAGCCCTAAAATTGCACCCTGCTCATGCTGATGAACCTAAAGCAGTTTGGAGTTCTAGGCTGAAGTCAATAGCAAAACTTCTCTGGGTTTCACCCGTGACCTACTGATTGAATTATGGTTTGGATGTTGCCAGCCGTCGTTCGGCTGCTCTCCTCCCAGATATTTGTTCCATTCCCACTTTCACATGCAGTTGGCTCCGGTTTCTCTTGCCATAGCTTCCTCATCCCAGTTTGAGACTCACTGTCTGTAGGTCTGAACGACTTCATAGCACCTACTAACCCCCACCCCCCACCTCCCCCACCAGCCCACTCCCCCATTTTAATATCCAAACAGGTTTGTTACACCTTTATCTCCCCTGGTATGGTTCTTGTCCTCTGCAACTCAGGCAGGAAATATCTACTCCTTTACACTACAGAGAGGCTATGTCTGCATAAGCAAATACTGTGGCCTGATGGGAGCAGACCTTTGGAGTAAAATGGTGTGTGTTCAGGACCCAGTGTCCACCCCATAAGCATTTCAGAGGTTTTCACTTTGGACAATTTTTCATGAGCAGGACCATCCTTTACATAGAACCATACCTCCCCTTAATAATTCCACTTTGCAGGAGTGTAACCCATGCACTGTGAGACCATTCCACAAAATGAAGCAAAGCATCGTCAGTTTGGACAGACAAGGGATTTGCTGCAAGAGGATGCTTCTCATCCAAACACTAGCAGGTGAACCTATGGTAATTCAGGGGAGGAAGGGTCTCTGACAGTGACAACACATTGGTCCCTGACAGTCCAGAAATCCAAGTGCAGGAGAAATCATGCTCGGCCTCTATAGCCTGAGCTGGAGATACCTGGTGCCACAACATCTGTAGACAATTTAGGTACCAAATACTCAGAAATCTTTTCTGAGCACATGTGAATAAAGATTCTTGAGAATTTGTAAATGCATCAGAGAAGCATCTATAATATGAGGAAAAAATTTCTCCTCCAAGCCAGGGCTCTTTGTTTTCTCAGTGCGAGAGTTCTTTCAACTGGAAATGTTATTTCAAAACAATAGCTTTTTGCTAAGATTATTCTCATAAACACCCAAACCATACCCACTGAATTTAGGAAAAAATATCAGTGTAATACTGATACCTGTAGATAATATGAGTCAAAAAGTGAAGTCTGCTAAAGAGGTAAGCATTTGTAAGGTCTTAAAAGAGATTTCTGGGAAACATCCTCTGGAAATCACCCCATCAGATGTCTCTGTTTGGAGTCGGAACTTCAGATTGATGTTTATTGTATAACATGGCGCTCCACGATCAAGAAGTACATTACTGCCTACTCTTCTAACTTACCTTTCAGCTCCCTTATATGTATTTTAAAGCTTGTAATATTGTATGTCCAAAAGTTCACACATGAACGATGTGGAAGGTGATGCATTTTTCTGAAGGCTGGTGAAAAATACCCTTCCATTGAAGAAACCAAAGGAGAAGTCAAATCAGACTGTATCAGGCTGCCCAGTCATCTGAAATTGTCCTTCTTTGCTGGTAGGCAAAAGAAAAGCAATAATGGAGCATGCAGTATTATATTTTAAAAAACAAATAACATAAAATGGTGGTGCTTGTAGTTAGCCTCAAAGTAATCAATCTTAATACATATCAACTAAGACTGTAGAAATCCCACCAGGTTGTCTTAAACTGTATGTTGCCTAATGAATTGTGTAATCTTGTTGTGGTGGATGGAGACCTGTGGAAGGGGCTGTGTCCCACACCTTGCCTGCTTTCTCCAGCTCTCACAAACTCATCTCGTGAGAGTTCTAGTTTTTCTGCCTGTCAGGGCCTCAAGCGCATCCCTGGATCCGGGCCCTGGCTGCCCAGCTCGGGGCAGCCCCTGGCCCCATGGTTGTAGGGGTGATGTGGCCAGAACCCGGGTGTGTCTGACCCTGGTTATCCCCACCGGGCCTGTTCCTGACCCCTGCCCTGCTGGCCACCACCGTGTCCCAGCCTGGGCCCACCCCCAGGGAGGTGGCCGGTGCTGGGTGCTGGGCCAGCCCTGGTGCCCCCGGCTGCCCTGCGCCCGGCTGGGGTGGGCCGTGGGACATGATGGTGGCCAGGGCCTGCCCTGCCGCCCCGGGGGTCCCTGCCAGCCCCCAGGGAGCCCCCAGCAACCACAGTGCCCTGGCATTCCCTAGCTCATTCCTCTCATATGAGCCTCATCAGAGATACACAGGAGCAGGGACCATGCACATAAGCCTCTGGGCATCTTGTGTGGTGAGGAGGAGACTGACTACAAGTGACAACCTGTTGCTGGGCACCCGGGCATCCCTCTTGGCCCAGCAGCCCTGCTCAGCTTGGCAGAGGGACCCTGAACTACCACTGCCAAAGTCACGCAGCCACTTGTGGACCGAGAAGGAGATGAGACAGGGAAAGATCATCCCTGTCACCTCTTTATCAACAGGGATGACACATCGGAGGAAACTGCCGCTCTGTCTCCAGCAAGGTAGCAAGAGAGTAATGAATTATTTATTAGTTCAATTAGTTGACATAGGTGAAGAGCGGTGAGGGCTGTAAAATAATTACTTATTGATTTGCCTTTTCTTCCTTGAACTGCTTCATGATTTTGGTGTGAGACAGCAAAAGCGCAAGGGCTCGGGAGCCCGATTCCTATCCCTTCTGGTTACAGTGGAGCTGGCATTACAAATAATGAGGCTTCAGCTCCAGACATGTCCAGATATTGGTGCTGGCACAACAGATGGAATAACTTTATTTGCTACAGCACAGATGTTGTTACCCCATTATTTTCTACAGGCATGTTAAGCAACAATCGATAACTCCCTGTCTGCTTATGGCATTTGGAAACCTCTGGGGACTACTTATGACACTCATTTGTTTTTCACACTTGCCATTAAATCGTATTCAGAATGCCCCAGACCTTCAAAAGGTGGCTACTTCTTGGGTATTTTTTGTGTGTCTTAAAGGGGGCTAAGTTTTGTGCATATTAATACTAATTAAAAAAAATCTACCCAGCTTCAGAAAATGATGAACTATCACATTCTTACAAAGAAGGCAGGGCTAGTAGCAGATATTTAGATAATTCAGAATTCTGCACAGCTTCCGTAAACTTCTACAGTTACTTATTTTTTGTTGCTACATTGGTAATTAGTGATGGTTACAGTTTGTATCATGAGGTCATCAGATAAGAGATGATCTGAAAGTGATGCCTGCTACATGCTTGTGGTGGTGTAGATATCACAAACATTCTGTTGTTTGTGATATTGTCACCATAAGCCACTGCCTTGGCTGTGGGAGCTCTTCACAAAACCCCTTAATTAACTGTTCTGAAATTTAAAGTAAGTTGCAATACAAATACAGACAAAAAGATGAGCTATTTCAAATAAACCAGAAGCTTTAATAATGTTACTGGAAACAAACAAATCAAATCACCTTCTAATCCTGGTGGAAACTCATATCCTAGGGTAATGATGTGACTAAGAATTTGTATTATGGCTCAGGACTTCTTGCATTTTGAAGCACAATGGTTCTTGAATTTCTTGACTGTTGTCAAACTGCAAGTTAGAACATGGCGTATACACTGTTGTTAGTCATCACAGTCTGTGGTCAGGAAAATGCCAGGTCCACTCAAAATCATTCCTAAGCACAGAAGAATATGAAGACATTTCTATCATAGGACTAGCCTGCAGCGGACCAAAGCGGATGTGACAAGCACTGACATTTAAGCCTTGAATCAAAGTTACAGGTTTGAAGAGAGGAGCAATATTTTATTTCATCTGTTCTACCACATATTGGTTTCTCACTCAAACACCTGGATTCAGGTAGCTCAGGGCCACTTGTTTTTCTGTACTTGGCAGAGAAGTGTCCTGATCAGATTCAGCAACTTGTTTGAGTAAAAGCCAGCAAGGTGGATTCTCCCTGCTGTCTTTACAACACCAACAGGCTCGTTTTTCTTGGTGCCGTCATTGTTGTGCTGCACGTGATGAATGATGTCCTTGTATCCAGCACTGGCACACACTAACCACTGCAAACAACAGGAAAATCAAGCTTAGGATCTTCTGTGGTGAGTTGATCCTGGCTAGCAACTAAGCCCCCACCCAGCCACTTGCTCCCTCCCTCCCCTCAGAGGGACTTGGGAGAGAATCGGAAGAGCAAAAGTGAGAAAACTGTTGGGTTGAGATAAATACAGTTCAGTAAGTGAAGGGAAGAGAGAGGGGGGGAAAAAAAGTGATGCAAACGCAATCATTCCCATCATGCCCAGCCAATTTCCAAGCAATGGGTAGTTTGGAAAGTAGCCATTTGAAAACTGGTCTTTCCAGGTTTTATTGCTGAGTGTGGTGTTATATGGTGTGAGATATACCTTTGGGTAATTTGAATCAGCTGTCCCAGCTTTGTCCCTTCCCAGCATCTTGCCCCACCTCAACCTGCTTGCTGGTAGGCAGAGTGAGAAACAGAGAAAGCCTTGATGCTGTGCCAACACTATTCCACCATAGCTAAAAGACTGGTGTGTTACAAACACAGTTTTAGTCACAAATCCAAACCACAGCATCATATGAGATGCTATAAGGAAAGCCAACTCCATCCCAGCCAGACCCAGCACATCTTCATACCAGTACTTGCTTGTGAAACACTTAGACTGAGATTCTTGTTCACCTTCAGTTCCCCCAGTCTCCTGTTGCTGGGGCAAATTGCACCTTGACCAGAAGCTGCAGCTAAAGTGGGTCTGGAGATGAGGTTTCTAGAAATCATGTTTGCTCCTCTCTTGCATTGTGACTCTGTAGCAGCTGTGGTCCTGCTGACGGTGTCACTGTGAAACAATGCTAGAGCATTTCCATTTGCAAGAAAAAACATAAATAAGCAGAGCTAGGAATTTATGCATACAACAACCAAGAAGAATACTGTGGTTGGAAGCTTCAAGCACTGAAAGATACAAAATGCCATGATTAGGTTGCCTATACGATCCCTATACAGAGGATTATCACACACCCCTCGTTTGCCCTATGACTGTCTTCAGTTCCACAGTCTTCTTCCACAGGCAACTTTAATTCAAACATTTTCTTAAGTGCTTACCTGTGCAACACTGATGTTCTCAGCAGTTTGTCTTTAACATGGTATGGGTGACTTACAGGTATTTGCAAGAGGTTTTTACACTTTTTGTTTCTCTCTTTTCACAATAAAGCATATTTTCAGGAAACAGAATTGAAGAGCATTGTATTAAGCAGGGACAGAATGAGAAATGTCAAGATCTTACTAGAAAGCATTTGTAGTCTGGGCATTAACCCTAGCCAGTGGATCTCCTGTTTTTTTCTTGCAATCAGTTTAAGAAGTGAGCTTCTTCAGCAAGTAAATGTTAGCAGGAAATTAGAGGAAAGTTTCCAGCAGTTAAGGGTTCTTATGTTCAAGTGTTAGTTTGAAAATATTTCTCGTTAAGTGATAACACATTTTCAAGTGTCATTTAACAGGTATGATGGCATTTCATGTGGGAGGTGAGTGTACACCAACAACAGTACTACTCCTTCAGCATGACACATATGTTCATTTTGTGTACTGGAGCAGTATGGTTTTATGGGCACCTTGTCAATACCTACATTGGCATCATTCACAGAATAATCCTATGGGAATTGTAAATTTAATTACTGTCATAGTGCTCAGAGGCATTTTTGCACATCAAATCAAAATACATAAATTAAATAAATAAGGCAAACTTTTCACTAAAGACACTTTCTACCAGCAACGGCTCCAAGTTCTGCCATTAGCTGCCTGCCAGCTACCCAGACCCCATGCACAGATTTGGGTGCAGGAGCTGAGCCCAGCCTCATCAGTAGCCACATCAGTTTCTGAATCTTTGTCGACAGGGCAATTTCTGCCGAAGTGCATGAACAAGGTAAACATAGCTGCTAGTAAACATGTTTGGTCTGGAACGGGAGTTCTGGCTGACTGAGGGAAAAGGTCGGGAGCAGCCTTCAACAAGACCATCCATCCAGGTAGATGTTTGACAGACCTTAGTGTACTCCCTGGAGGGATTATGTGTCTTTTGGAGGACAGCTTCCCCTGGGGTTCCTGCTTTGTTTTTCCTGCAGTGGCAAAGGACAGTCTTTCCATCATTCTGCCCACTACCTTTTTTCCTCAGTTATACTGAAAGTCCTTTTTACGTTGACGTCATGGCCTTTTTTCTTCTTGGCAATTTTTTCTTACACAATTTAGCAGCTAGTAGTAGTAAGGTGTCAAAGGTCAGACCAAATACATGATTTTTACCTTCTTCTACTCTGACTGTAGGGTTTATCCTCTCAGCATTGGCCTGTGTGGAACCCCAAAGAGGCAATAAGTTTATCCATTGACTAGTGAGTTAATGTGCTTTTTTCTATTCCAGTATTCTGCTGCTTAGTTAGTTATAAATCGTGATGAGTTTTACTAAATTAATATTAACACAGCACTTTGAACAAGCGAACCTTTGTAATAGTTAATGCTTCTATCACACTGCATAAAGCAATATCAAAGGTGACACTGGATAAATATTTTTCCTATTTTCTGGCTTCTAAATGTCTTTGTTATCTTCTGTGGACTCAGCATACTTGAATAAGGATACTCTAAAAATATAGGCATTTGCTGATGTTCAAAGGTAGGGCTGCATGACTCATTGATGGCTGGAAAAATGGGGAACAAACTATGTTTAGCTTGAACCATGTGTAATTCTCCTTTTCACTAAGCTGTAAATCCTAAGCATCTTGGTGGCCGTAGCTCCTGTTTTGATCAATAACTCAGGGGCAAGAGCACTCACCACCACAGTACAGGAGATGCTGGGTCAATTTTAACCCCTGCAAAGTGGTTTTGAAGTCCACTTTTCTCAATGTCTCAGGGAGTGTTTTAATCCATGGATTTTGTAAGGTGGAGGAGCAGGCAGGAGAAGGTTTGAAG
Organism: Falco punctatus; assembly: GCF_963210335.1. Lineage (NCBI taxonomy): Eukaryota > Metazoa > Chordata > Aves > Falconiformes > Falconidae > Falco > Falco punctatus. The sequence continues at coordinate 43,357,867 of NC_137582.1, forward strand.
AGAAAAGTTGTTCAGTCACTCCTGTTCCTATTATCCTGCTGTGTACAAATAATGAAATAAGCACGCAAGCAGGAGCCAAACCCAGATGACCTGTCACCCTGTTGGGACAACCTGTCACTTGATTGCCCACCATGGGAGCTTCTTGTCAATCAGGCTGTTACACAGCCTCTGTCTCTCTAAACTCTTACCGAAAAATAGACCAACCTGAAAAGGAAAAACTGTGTGGATGCCCCTTGCCTACCCTTTAGGACATTAAAGAATAGTGCTGTTGAAGGAAGTTCATATCCACTGGTGGCTTTATTCAGGGTGAGGATGTCAAGCAAAGCTCCCCTATCTCCCAGCTACCTCCAGTAGACTGCTCTCAGGTGGTACAATCCCAGCTGGGAGCTGTATAGGATACTGAGCAAACATGCAGAAAGTGACTGATGCGCTTCATGTTTAGGGTCATTAGGGAAGTGAAAATGGTAGGACTTTTTTTCCCCGCAAAAAAAATGTAATACTACGCAATTAAGTCATTAAGACTTTTCTTGCCTTCTCCATCCTCTATTCTTTTCAAGTGAAGCCTCATATTTGAGACACTCTCTGGATTCACCTTCTGTCAGACAAAGGAAATAACTGCAGTCAGGTCTTCCATATCCAGAGGAAGAAGAATCTCCTTTAGAAATCCCAGTGTAATTGATTAAATTAGCATGCAAGCACTATTAATAATTTTAATTTTTAAAATGTTGGCATCATTGCCCTTCCCCTTCCCAGAAAAGCCAGACCTCACTGTATTGCCTGCTGTCTGAAAGGTCTTACAGGCTTCTTCTACCCAAAGACCTGGAGGGGAGCACCATGCCATAGTATGAAAGGGAAGAAATCCAACAGACCTTGAAATCAAGAGAGTCTTTCTATCTGTTTCGATGGATTTTGGATGAAGCTTCATGATAAGTGATGTTCATTCATCACATTTATGAGCATTTCACCACTTGCTTTATGCCTGAAGAAATATGCTTAAACCCTGGTTGTTATGCAGCATGAAAAGTATACTGAATTTAATGGGTCTGATTTTCTTCTCTGTTATAAATTCTTGCTGGTTATAAACCTAGTGGTATCACTGGTACTATCCACATGCCTCACTGATGCAAAAGAATGAAGAACAAGCCTTATGGACTGATTTATATTAACTGAGGACAAAACAGGCATGCGCTATTTTAACAGTGGCACAGAAGTTCTGCTCGTCTTTAATTAATAAGTCAATTGCATTCAAACATTCATCAGAAGAAGCCCCAGAGGAAAATTTGAATAAATCTGTTATTGTTCCTATATCTTAGATGCAGAAACATTTGATGATATAAACTCTTCTGGCAATTAACTTTTAATACACATAACGCTAGTATAATTTTCATAAAAATAATAAAATTGCTGTTATCTTTTAAATATAAACCTGTTTGTTTTCCTTTTTCATCATATCCTAGTCTGATAATTTTGTTACCTTTTTCAAGTTATCTTTCTGTTTTATATTTCTACTAGATATTCAGGAACATCAGAACAGACAAGGCATAAAACATAACTTTTTACTTAAATTTACTTAAATAAAAGAGAAATCATAAATATTTATCAGTATATTTCAGTATCTTGCCAAACACAAATGTAGAAGTCCTTTTTTTAATGAGCAAAGTAGTGAAATGCTTGTAAAACAGTCTTGGTGCTGCTGGCCTAGATCTACTTTGCATTACTTTGTTGTTACTGTCTTTGTTTTCCTTCTCCTTGCTTTCCACCCATGATTCACTCTCTGTTCTCCATGGTTGTCCCCAAATACAGTGTTTTAGAGAGATCCTCAGAAGATTCAGGCATTTTAAGATTCAGCATCTTGGAACTGACAGGCAGCACCAGCAACAGTGTGTATGCTTGGCCTCAGGGCAACAGGGGACTTGGTTTGAATTTTGTGGGCATTGCTTGAGTAATAGTCTGTAAGGACAAATTTAAGGAGGGAAGACTTAATAGGCCTGCTAAAAGACCTGGGCAAACAGAAACTTCAACTTGATGTGACTCAGAAATGCTAGCAGGATAAGTGAGGATTCCTGACGAGAGGTCAAGAAATACGATCTTAAGAGCTCTACATTGACTTGCAGTTTCTAAATGGCAATCAAAGTCTTCGTACTGGCTTTCTTTGCAAAACCCAATTTCCTGTAATTTCTTTTGCAAATTTTGAAAAATCCATGTGTTTGGAGTAATTTTAATTCAGCATTCTAATAACATTTGACACATGAGCAGAAACTAGCCCCTGTGAGCAAAGGAGATAGGCTCTAATGTTCAATGAGGCGAAAGTTTTTGAAACTTTTGCTTTTTTCCACATACACTTTGAAAAAGTTGGTGGGACCTTTCCTATCCATTGCACATCTTTGTGCTGACTGGGGAGCAAACTAACAATCTGAGCTAGATGCAGATTCATTTTTTTGTAAAGCTCTGTGTGTTGGAAGTTTGTAGATGAGATACTGTTGTTCACATATCAGGAAGCATTCCTGAACATCATGATGATGTGTGAGAAATGTGAAACTGGCTCTGGATAAGGAGACAACTTGGGAAGGAGTCCTAGAGGATTTATTAACTTCAGGACATACAGTCATCTGCTTGATTTACTCAGAATTTCTGTAGGTATAAGTGAGAACAAAGTCTCCCCAGTATCTTAAAAGGTAGATTGGTGCTGAATGTGCCTAAAGAATATCAGAAACTTTGTGTTTGGGCTGGGAGAAAAACAGTAAGGACTTGTACAGACTGTAACAGATAGGTCAGTTCTTCACACCCTCAACCCCTGATGGGAGAGAGAAAACCTTTAAATCACTGGAAGATGTTACATATGTATTTAAAGTGAAGGTCACTGATCTGATTTATTTGTGTTGGGTGCTGAGCACCTCCTCTTCCACTAGTAGGTACTGCAAAAGTCAGCTTGAGCCTTTCAGGTATAAGTACAGTACATCATTCCGAGAAAGGTCAGAGCAAGCAGCAGCTTCTCTTCTTGAAAGGAGTCAGGACACAAAAACATTTCTATTAAGACTCCTTCTGCAAAGTTATGCCTAGACTTTGAGCAGACTATTTTCAGATGTAAACAGAAGATTTTTCTTAAAGGATAATTTCCAGTCTTTCAGGTGTTTTAAGATGTTGAGCCAGTCTGTTAGACAAGAGTTATCTGATGACAAACCAGTGCCATAAACCATTTTAAATTGAGAACATAATAGGATTACTTACTATGGTTACATTTATTTTTCCACCAGTAAATGAATGTGAAGGTTCTTGGATTTTTTTTTTGTTCAGATGGAGCCATGCAAATTAAGAATTAACCCTGCAGGATATAGTCAATTTGATGTAGTTGGAACAGATCTCTTACTTCTGCTGTCCACTAAATAAATATTTATTAGCACAATTCATGAAGTATGGAGTACTTTGTATGTCAATGGTTACTCTGATTATTTGAAGTTATAATTCCAGGACTGCCATTTTGTAACATTAAAAATAATGAGTGATATTAGAAATGGTAAACTGGAATTATGCCCATGATTTGGTGTATGGAGAGGCAAAATTCATGAGAATATGATACTGAGGTGGAAAAACCAGTTCAAGAGAAGTGTATCTGGAAACCTATAATAAGTATTTTTTCATGTATGGATTAAGAAGTTTTGCACACAGAGTACAGAACTGAGTGTTGTGAGCTGGTTGCTGTTAACTAGGTATAATACTTATGGTATTTAAGGTCAAATTTGAAATGTCAGGCACATAATTTATAGCCATGCCCCAGCAGGTTGTGAACACATCAAATCTCATTTGCTGGGTGACTGTGGAGTCCATTGCAAATCCAGAAATAATTTCAGGAAGGAGGTGAAAGGTTCCAACTAACTCTCACTTGTGCAGATACTTACATCAGACAGAATATATATATAAAATGCTAACAGATCAGAGTAGTAGGGGCCTACTACCACTGACTACCAACATTTTACTGTGTTCAAGGTTGTCTCTCACTTGACTTCTCTTGGCTGGAGCCACTGGTCCTGGCCCCATAGTCTGCTGTCATAGTCTACTATTAAGGAATAAAATAGTGAGCTGTTATTGCTGGCAAGATTGTTAAGACGGGGAATCCAGCTTTAGTCTGTTTGCTTTGGGTTCAAACACACTATTTCTGGCAATATGGACCACAGAGAATCTATGGTTTGCTGATGATCAGAGTATGCCAAAAGCAATCAAGAACTAGACTGGTTATGACTTTTAACTGGAAGAAGGGCAAAACAATCCCATCTCTCCTGCAGAAATCCATGCAGGCACATTTGGCTGTTTGATGATCTGCCTCTTGTCTCAGTGGAGTTGATGCCATTAAAGCCAAACTTCCTTTTTGTCACTTCATTCTTTTTCCTTCAGACTAGTTCACTGTGTGAATGAATGATGCCCAGAGGTGCTATCAGAGTCCACCCAAAGGCAGTTGTTCTGGTACAAGGTTCATTCTGGTGAGAACTCACCCATCCTAGAAAACTGTATTTAGCTCTTGAGCCATCCCGGTAAAGTTACAGTGACAAGATTATCCTAGCATAGTTACAGTTGGGCTGATGGAGAAGTGCGGATAACTGGAGAACTTGTTCTGAATCTGGGACAGAAGCAGATCACGCTTGGACCCAATATGTTGAGTAAGGCCAATCTGCATCCAGGTAATTTACATCAGTTAATGAATATCCCTCAATTTGCTGCTGACCTCTTCAGTCTGTCCAAATCTTTGGCACCTTATGCCATCACTTAGAGCTGTGCTGAGGGATTGGGTTAAGATAAAGCACTTCCTATTTACTTGGCACTCAGTGGGCACATGTTCTGAAGGAGCTTTGAAATGTCCAAATCCTACTGAATTGCTTTAGAGCTTGGACATCTGCCTTCCATGGGCTTTTTTGAATATCGCTTCCATAACCTCTCAGTCAGATGTAAGGGTGGAGGGAGCGGGGCCCAGAACTGGCTAAGAACTGCAGTAATAACTGAAGTGATTTCAAGTGAGGTAAATGCTAAATATAAATTTCCAGTTTGACACAGAATCCACTGACAGCACCATAATCTCAGATCCTTTCATCATGCACGATTATAAGCACTCACTGGCATGAGGCACCTATCTGTCACATTTATAGTTAGAAGCAGTGGAGGCAGCTGACATCTGACAGGGATGAGGCAGACCTGACAGGCACCCCCATCTTGGCTTGCTTTGCCTCTCCCTTTAGTTCCTGTCTTTCAGAGGCTGGTACGACATCTCCTCCCTACGGCACAGGCTCTGCCTGCCCCAGTCTCACTGCCACTGCAGAGAAATGCGCCTTTATGGGATGACTTCATGATCTTGCTGCTGTCCTGATGGCAGCCATCAGGACACAAGTCTTTGAAATGGGCAAGTAGTTTCTCAGAGAGCAGAAACCCGTTTCAGACAGGGTATGTGCACATTCTGTTTCCTCATGGTCAGGGACTTCTCTATCTGGGTACCCTTTAAAGACTCAGTGGTGGTGGATCCTTCCTGAATATGGGCTTAGTAATAGGGATTGCTGTAGCCATGTGTATTTAGCAGCTCCAGAGTGTGATGGTTCTTCCAGAATGAGCCAGGTGCCAAATCTCTGCCATGAGGAACATGCTGTCTATGAGCTGGTTAGCGCTATAGAAATCAGTTCTGCATTGTCAGAGAAGATGAATAACTGAATAGTGACTAAAGAAGTGGTTTAAACCCTGCTTCTTTTTTGTTGCTCGAGAAGAACAATGTCTGCCTGGCCTTTTCTTTGCAAAGCTCACCTCTTTCCTCACGCTTGTTTACTGCTGGAATTCATCACCTTGGTGGAGGTCATCGTCCATCCACACCCACTCTATGGTGATTCATTCCCTTCCCATCAGCAAACTAAGAAAAAAAAAAAAAAAACAGCTCAGAAGCTGGTGGTATCCTGTTCCCTGAACACAATCAATATGACTATAGTAGTTCCTAACTTTGCTCAACATATGTATAAAATTGTCAATAAAATTGCTTCAACAAACCAAGGGAGAGCGGTGAATACAGTTAGTAGTGGATGAATGAATGCTCAGATGAACATTCATCTTATTGCTAGGAGGTCTCTTCATTTTTGCTAAAACTTGCTGTGAAAAGTACTAGGAATTTCTAACAGTTTATTTCTGTATTAGAACAGTTTATAACTGTATTAGACTGATGCAGTCTAAAGCTGAGACTTGTTAACAAAATTTGCCTTTTGTACCTAACAGGCAACTATTTTACTTATTCTTCTGAACTGCTGTGTCACAACCATGACATTTTTATGGTCTTCCCATTGCTGAAACAATGAAACACAGTTTCCTTTTATTTTCTTGCACCAACATGAATCTAAAACAACACCATCGTTGAAATCAGTGGCAGAATTTGGCCCATCAACATTTTTGTGAGTTTTAAAAACAGCAAGGATTTTAAAAGAAGTCCGTTGCCTCCAACTTTAGTAGAGGAACTTTATCTATCAGGCAGCTGCTGTAGTCTACCTGCAGTTGATTGATGCTAGCTTAATAATGATGATCGATTAGATCATCAGTGTCATGCTTAGAAAGAATGTACTTTAGCTAATGACATCAGTTGACTAATAGATTCCTGTTTAAATGTCAAGGGGCCAGAGAAAGACACTCTGCTAAGTACTTACATTATACCTATTGAAAAAAATCACATCAAGTCTACCTTACAAAGGACTTTTGTGCCATAGTTATAAGCCTTCTATTTCCTCTACTACCAACAAGCAGATTCTGCTTTAAGTTACAGCAGCGTAAAGCTGAGAGTTACTCCATTTGTCTTCAGCATTTGGCTAAGTCTTTCTAGAAACCACCAGATATAAATCACTAAGCTGTTGCCTGGACGTTTCTTTCCCTGCTGTCATTACAGAGGGCACGTCTCCATTCCTGAAACCAGCGGTGTGGGAGGTGGCTCCTCTGTCCACTGTGGGCTCACAAAAAATGTTTTGGGTTGAATCTTCTCTTGCAGTGTGTTTGTTTTTGGAGAAACTCAGATTTCCTTCTTCAAATTAGATACACTTCCTATGAATGTCTTGAGAATATCTTTCATCACTATTGCTGTAAACAAATTGCATTTCACCTTCCCCTCAAGCAGAACATTCCAAATAAATTTTGCATTAATGTTATGCACAAGTTAATGACTCTAGTCAGCTATATTATGATATGAAATTTTCAAATATAATATCCAATTGATTTTTAAATTAGCATTCAAGGAAGTACTTGTTTGATGCAGACTTAGAGTAGGTAAATATGAATGGGAATGCCATTCTATTACTAGCTTATTTACGGATTCCTTATGGGGAGGTACAAATTATGACAAGATACAACTAACATATTCAGCTGATACAAGGAGGTGGTTGAATGAGGGGCATACTATGCTATGTGCAGATGAGTAATTGCACAATAGAAGATGATTTTGTACTTCAAACTTGAATCAAAATATATAGAACTGTGAGCAGACCAATTCACTTTATTTTAATAGTATATCTAAAAGCTTTCTTACACTGCAGTTTAATTACCAGGTAGATTTATTTTATTCCTTTTCAGAAAATGACTACCAGTGTAAAAATCAGGTACAAAGGTGATAGACACAACATTACAGATATATATATATATAAATTTCTTTGTTCACAAGCATTAAATCCAGCTGCCCAGCCAGCAGCAGTTGTATTTTTATAACTGGAGTCTGAATGTACTTCAGTGAGAGTATTATTTTCATGGCTCTGGCTCACTGTTAAGTCAAAAAACTTCATGGAAAGTTGACTATAAATGCTGCCTGAGCAAAAGAAACAAACCAGGATTACTGAGTGAGGATATTTGCTTAGAGACCATCACGAATTTAATTGCTGCTGATATTCAGTTTGCTGAGACAAGTTCTTTCTGGAGCAGGCTGATCTGAGAGGACTATTGCAGGCAGCAGCAAGGAAAAAGTGAATTAGCAGTGCTGATCCCCAGAGAGTCAGAGGAGAGTCTCTACCTGAAGGATAATCTTTAGCTGACACTGAGCTCTCGGGGAGGTGGAGCAGGGTGAGAGCTTTGCAGAGGAGAGACACTCTTCCTTATTTATCACTGTTCAGAACAGTGGAGGAAGGAAGCTAGGGAAATACATATGTAAGCCAGTATTTCATCATTCCAGCAAAAATCAGGTAGATGAAACACAGAGGATGGTGTGAGTATTCGCAGCATTTAATTTTACATGTCTGTCTTAAGTGGCTAAGTTTATTCAGTGCAGGTTCTCCCCCAAAAGATTTTTATTGGACTGAACCCTGACTGGCAACAGACAGGATCTGCTACATCCTGAATTTATACCAAGGTTTTCAACTGGCTTCTTTGGCCCTCAGCCATGCCACCTTGCTCCATCAGCATGGAGTGTTATTCACAATGTATGAGCATCACAGGTGCTAACTTTCCTTGCATCAAACTACTTTGCACTGCTGTGAGGGCAAAGACAAAGGCAATGCAGGGGCTAACACAGCCGTGACCTTCCTGGATGTGGAGAAAGATTTTGTTTGAGCAGTTGTCTGCTCTTCACAGGGTGTGACATAACCTGGAGAGAACTGAGGAAGTTTTACATGAGCTAGTTCTAGTCCCAGAAAAGTCTAGGTACAGCAGTACGGCACTCAGAGTAAAACAGGCTGTAGGCAATCTCTCCTGGATGTGGCTCTGCCAGTAGATGTGTTGCCACAGCTTTTCAGTGCTACCCACTCTTAGGGTCTATTACTACTCTGATCTGCTCACTCAACCACCTGTGCGAGTGCTCCCAAACCCACCTCAGTGAAAATGAGCAAAATAAATCCAAATCTGCTGTGTACATTAGTCTGCTTAAATTGACTTGGCTCACACAAGTGGCTCAGTGGGCAGCAGCAGAGAAGCCAGCTCTGTAAGCTGTGTGGTCGTGGAAAGTGGGGAGCTGTAACCACGGCAGTGGGCTGCAAGGAGGTTTGTGTCTGTGGCTCCAGCACATCCCCACTCACAGACATGCTGTGTTTCTTGTCAGAGGAGGTCTGCAGTACTGAAAAGATATTTCGTGGTAGGCTTTAAAGGGTCCAGGATCTTATTTTTAAGAGCATGATACATCTTTCTTATGTGTCTGCCTTCAGGGGACATTGAACTGGGACCAAAATCCAGCTCCTTGTGTTTCCTTTGTGATTCAAAGATGCTGAGATGCTCCACAGCACCCACCTGCTAGATGAAACAGCTGTGTACTCCATGCTGCTCAGGCTCTGCTGTGAGCTCAGGGGACCCAACCGAGTTCAGACAGAAGATAAACTCCTGCTATGAAGGTAACAGCTCAGTAAGTGATGTAAGTTTGAAACTCAACCAGTTATCATCATGAAAGCGATAGCAACACAGCTCAAAAGACCCAGCACAGAGCTTTCTTTTCACAATTTCAGGATAAACATTCATTGTCTCATTGCATGTTGCATAGTTTGCTCATTTCACCTTCATCTTATCTAGAGAATAAAAACATACTGGAGATGTCTTTTAGCAAGAAGAAAAACAACTTGAAAGGAACATTTCTATTGCTATCTACCTAATTTAAGTCTTTTTAAAGAGAATCATATATTACAACTACCAATCCAGACCTAAACAATGAATGAAGAAGAATCTGACATTTTTAGATGTATTTTTTAATTTTTTAACATTTTTGTTTCCCAGGATGAAAAATTAACTCTCTTAGTGCTGGATTTTGCAAAAGTGTCTTTTAAAACTGTCTGCCCGATACGTCATGCTGTGACTCATGGCATGGAGTTGTATAGGTCACATCAGACTTCTTTCTTTAACGAAAACATGATGTCACATACACAGCCCAGTGGAATGTGTCAGAGCACATGAGAGGTCATGCCTGAAATGTGACAGAAACAGTTCTCAAATTCACCTAAAATCTAAGGACAAACAGCAAAGTGCTATAACATTGTCTCATGATGTTAATAGCATTAACTCTTATGCTTTGGTATAGCACTTTTAATCCTGAGATGTGACCATCTCTGGAACAAATAATTTTCTATTTTAACTATGGTTTAACAAAAATTTTTTCTCCTTAAGAAATAATGACTGAAATGGAATCTTTTTATTTTAGTGACCTACCTAAACACTAGGCTTAAACATAAAGGCTAAAACATAAAAAACTTGTGAACTACTGAGACCCTTAGGTTTATAGTTTTTATTTTACTTGATGTGGTACTGTCATATCTAGAGTTTTGGTTCAGTAATAACATGAAAAGAAAGGTACTATCTATGAATCTTTCTCCTTGGAGACGTTCAAAAGCTGTCTGGACATATTCCTGGGCAGCTGGCTCTAGGTGGCTCTCCCTGAGCAGGGGTTTGGACCAGATGCCCTCCAGAGGTCCCTTCCAACCTTGACCATTCTGTGAATCTTTGAAATCAGCAGCAGTACACTGACTCACAGCTACAAGCATATCCTGAGCCTGTGACTAAAGACACTTTTTTTTTATGATGACGATCAACTTGAAGACCTGTGCAATGCTTGGGTCAGTTAAATACCTATTACTGTGACTTCCCAAATGCTTTAAGCAATGTGTTTGTCTGCTCTCAGCCTGATTTTGTACAGAGTGGCACCAGTGACAAGAAAGAGGTTTTGGTTAAAATAGACTGACAATTACAATATTTAAATTATTCTCCATCTGAAACCATGAACACATGTATATACATGCATTTCATGAATTAATAAAAAAAATGGGTTTTATTCTTCTGAACATAGACACGTAGTTCTCTATATTTTATGAATGTGGTCACAGTCATCATATCAATGAGAGTTTATGCTTAATATTTAATTCCAAAGTCTCTTGCAAAAGAGAGGAATCCATTTTACAATATCATATTCTGATAAATTTTTGACTGCCCAAAAGTCTGGACAACATTTGTCTTTGCTTGAGTCCAGGCCTGCCCTGATGCATGCTACAGATTAGTTTCTGTATGTGGTAATTAACTGTTTCTAATTACTCATCTATAAACCATTGCAGCTCTTTTGTCTCTCAGTTGTGTTGCATTGGTGCAATATTTTTTCCTCTTTACCTGAACCATGGCAATTAAAATTGTGTACTTCGTCCATGCCATGAATCTATCAAGCAATAGATCTATACTGCATTACTGTCTTTATATTTAAAAAATTCAGTCAGAATTTCTAAATATTCCTTAACACAGCAACTGTTAATGGAAATAGTTGTCAGATGAAAATTATTATCTCTAGTTCTGTACTTTTTAACATTTAGCAACCTCTTTGGAGTAATTAATTGTCCTTTCCTATTGAAAATCTTCATTGTTTGGTAGAAGTGCCAGGTTTTTTGAAGTGTGGGACCAAAATTAATTTGATCTCTTTGCCTGAAAAAATCTTTAATTTCCTGACTCTTCTGTAAGAACAAGTGTGGTTAAAAAGGGCTGATTGCTCTTTTCTAGTACTGCTATTGGAGTTACGTTCAGGGAGATGCAAGTCATCATTTCTTCTTCTCCTAAACTCTTCTAAAATGTCACTCTTGACACATACTGTATATACACTGCAAAGTGTGCCCAGATACCAGCTCCAGGCTCAGATCCAAACCTCTGGTCTGGCCAAGTTTTTGTTTTTTTATTGCACACAATCCATGCACGTGTCTTTACTTCTATTCTGGTGCATCAGTTCAGAAAGAGTTTGGTGCTAAGGAGTTATAGGAACATGTCCCGGAGTCCTTTAATACCCCTTTAAATAGAGCCACTTGAAGGACTAGCTCATGGGAGAACCTGTCTGCCCATCAGCTACCTCCGCCTGAGCCTGTGTCTAGTGTGCCCCAGGCTGAACTTGAGCAGACACGCATTTCCCAAGGAAGGTGACTGGCTTTACTTAGCTCCCAGTTGCCTCCTGCTTGCTGAGGCAAGGCGGAGGTGTTCTGGCTCTATTTCACTGTAATGACACTCAGGTTTGGTCCAGTTAAATCAGAAAAGGTGCAGAAAGGGAAAGCCAGGCCCTGCAGAGGCACAGGGACCGGCAGAGCATGTCACAACTGGTAGGCGAGGCTCAGAATGAGAGTGGCGGTGACAGTGGGGGGGACCAGTCTGCCTACTGGGCATCACAGAGTAGGCATGGCATGCTAAATTAAAACTAAATAGGTGCTAACAAATAGACATGTTCGTACACCACATTCTTAGTGAGAAAGCACCTGGGCCCATGCCCAGGGAACAGTAGCCAGAGCTGTACCCCCTTCTATTTGCAGAAGGACCAGTGCAGGCACATCTGGGCAGGAGGCAGGGAGTTCTCTGGCTACAGACTGAGTCACCAACAGGTTCCCACCTGACCAGTCTGGCTACCACGGGCTTTGCAAGTTTATAAAGACATGGTACAGAGTTGAGAAAGGTGAAATCCCAAGCAAAATACCTTCACTTGTCTTCAGAGGTACATCAGGCTCCATGAATAACACTCCATCCCAAACCCTTATTTCAGTTTTTTCCCTGCTCCTATCTATATCCAGAAAAAAGTGGAAGCTAGCTCCTTAAAATATTTATAAAGCCTTTTGTGCAACTAGTCTAAGTTCTATATTTAACTTTCCCCCTAAAGCCACAAAACATTCTTGTTAATAAATTCTCTCTTTTTTTCCTATTTGGGAAGGAAAAGAAATTGTTTATTTTTAACAATTCAGTTCAGAGGAAAAATTATAGCATAGTGAATAGCAAGTAAATTAGCAATTCTCTCCATTATCCAAACCAGCAGGTCTTCTATTAACAAGGGCAGTTTGTGGCCCCTGGATTACAAGATCAATCAAGCAGTTGATTTTTCTTTAATTTCAGGGAATTAAGTAATTGTAAATCAGTCAAAAGCTGCATGTAGGGCTTGTATTTACCTGTGCTGAGTTGATTTAGCTGATTTAATACCACTTTCTTACTCCTTCTGATTTATTTTCCAAAGCTGGGATTGCTGACTGTATGTAATTTATCTTAGATTAAGGACAGTTATTAAAGACTCTCTCCAGCAAATCTGATGCAGAACACACCTCTTGCCTGAAGAAATGTGCTCAGACAGCCTGACACTCAGCCAAAGGGACATTAATGATATATAGGTTGGGACAGGGGAGCTATTCCATCTACTCTGTTTAGTTTGCAAATTTAATGTCAGACTTCTTTTCTTTAATCAGGTATGTATGTTGGCACATACTTACAGCTGGTGGGTTAGCTGGACAAGGCAGCTCAAACGAAACTTAAATACAGGAGGTAATTTTCATGTCCCCCTTCTGAGGCTGGATTTTATTCAATTGTAGTAGAAAACTCTAAGCAATATGTAGCAGAGGCACAAGGTGGCATTGAGGAGGAAACATCCATCTCCATGTTTTGTCCTTCTAAAAAAAGACAGATGAAACCTAACTCTTTACCTGTAGGTCCTTACTGTCTGATGGCCATACCTAGGAAGCAGTAAACCTTGCATTTGATTTCTTTGAGATCACTTGACTACCCGTAAACCTTGCTGCACGTCAGCCTCCAGCTTTATGGTCTGAAGGCAGTAGGAGCTACATGTGTATATGCACCTCAAGCTCTTGCTCTGAGTTGGTGCCATTAAGTGGAGTCAAATTCAAACCAGTCTATGCTGGGAAGCTGGGAGTCTGAGCCAGGGGAAAGAGGAGCATAGCCATTGGCCTCACCAGCTCCTGCAGCCCTAGAGGGACATGGAACCCAACAGAATTCAAGACTGGCCTGAAATGCTCCATGGTTTAAATCAGTTTCTTGGATCCAGAGGTGAACTGAAGTAGTGCAAAGCCATGCTGGTAAGCACTAGGGTAACTGAAGCTCTGTTTTATGACATAGGTACAGGCCCAGAGATCTTCCTCATAAATTCAAACAGCAGTCACGTGCACTGCTGGATTGTGTCATTCTGCCTTTGAAGATGAAAAAGAATTGGATGGCTGAGATTAAAGTATACTTTTACTGCATGAAGGCATACAATCCACCTACTCAAAGAATTAGATGAGTCATTCAAAAATTCAGTGCATCAATACATTGTTTTTTAAACAAAATCTGAATTAACAATGGCAGCAAGTTTGAAAAGGCTGAGAATGGGCACATACTTGCTTATGAACCTTTGATAGAAAACATATACGTTGAAGAGGATGCCAGTTAAAAAAAAAAAGAAGCAGTTTCTAGAAAGACTAACATCAGAAGAAAGATGGTAGATGTATCTCTCCAGGCCAGTCCCTGCTGCTGGTTATGTACCATCAAGGATGGTATAAGTATGAAGATGGGGGGTGTTTAAGGCCAGGAAACATCTTTAGATCATCTAGCCTAAACCCCTTTGTGCATCGTATACATGCAGGTCATTGTCACCTCTAAGGTGAATTCAGTAACATGTTTGATGAGAGACTTTCCAGAAAAGCACTGAGTCCTGTTTTGAAAACACTTGACAACTGGAGAGCCTAACTCTTTGTTGGCTAGGCAGTCTGTGACATGGTTACCCTGTTTCACAACAAAAAGTGTGTGCCTGCTCTGACTTGGAGTTGTGTGGCCTATGTTTACCTCCAGCACCCACATCTCACGTGTTTCCCCACTGGATTAGAGAGTTCAATGTATCAGAGCAGTAGACACTACTTTTCAGCAGACCAGATGTCTTAATGACACCACCAGCTGCATGGGTGATCCAGGAGAGGAGCTTCGCCGGAGCACCAAGGGCTGTGCTGTAGGCTAGGGCTGCTCCGCTGCTCCCAGGAGGCTGCATTACCTTCTGCAATTGTAGAACTGAAATTGTGCAAAGGTGATTTAGCATTTTAGCATCTGGTACCTCAGGGAGAGCAGGGTGCTCTCTACCATGCCTGTGCTCTTCCACAGCCTGCAGACTGCTCCTCCACCCCCACTGCCCTGTGACTAAGGGCAGGGTTCAGCCACAGCTTAATGGCAACTGTAAAATGTGTCTAGGTCCAGACTATACAGTTAAATTACCTCTTTTCAGTAACATAAAGATGTTTCAGTGCTGCTGTGGAAACACAGAAGTACCATATAGTGAATAACACTTTATTTTACATTCACTTAAAGGAATCTTTTTATTGTCAAAGTAGCAAAAGAAGGCCATAACTGGGTTGCAAGCTAACACTTTTGGAGGATACATCTAAGCTATGCAAAGGAACAAAATGCAGAAATTCATGGGTCAGGTTCCCTGACCTGACTAGTATCTCTACAATGTACAGGACAGACCCGTGAGGCAGTACTAGCCTGTGTCCTCTGTGGGAGCTGAGGTCCCACCTCTCAACAAGGTTAGCAGATGTGGGTGTAGTGTGTAGCTGATGCGGTCAGACTGTGGCTGGTTCCCAAACGAGCTCAGTAAACACCATCCCAGGGGTCTACATACCCTCAGCAAAGCATTTAAATCAGTATGTTCAAAGCCCTGTGCTCAAACTTTTGGACTTGTAAATGTTGGCAGTCTGTAGTTTCTATGGTGAGATAGGGATATGTTGTTTTGGAGGCCTTTACTACCCTGTTCTCTTTAAGACAGCGTATACATGAACTATAGTGCCTGAGCCTCATCTGGGAAAGAAGAAATCCAGCTGTACATGTTCCAGTGCTCCTTCAGCTCTGCTGCCTCATCCTCGGGATGACATACATCACAGGTGATATAATGTTTGCTTCCAGAGCTCAGGAGCAAACTTGTTAGTCATTGGAGAACTCAGCACAACTCAATTAAATTTCTTCCACTACCTAATTGACATTTAGTCAGCTAGAGAGAAAATAACACCAATGAAAAACAATCCTTGCTTTCATTTAAGATGTTATGAAACTTCACAACATCCCAACTGGCCAAATGTGAGGAAGAAATGAGGAAAATCTAATTAGACATTGCATGGCCTCTCCTCCAAGATTAAATGTAATATATTTGTGGTTACAGCTTTCCTTGAGGATCCTCCTGCTCATGTCAGGCATACAAAAGTGTTAAAACATTCATGACAGCACGGTGCATAATATAATATGGAATCTGTGGTCACAAGATTGGGGTTAACTCTTCCAGCCAAAGAAGGTGGTATGTCTGCTGAAGGCTTGAGGGTCTGAGCATCTGTGATAAACTTAATCTCTGGAAGTGAGATGGACATGCACAGCCATTGCTATAGTAATGCAAAGCATGCCTCATCTTTGGATGTTGTAGGAGTTTATCCTTGAGAGTGATGCAAGACAGTGTGTGTAACTTTGGGAACAGCACCATCTTACAGTTTCCAGCACATAGCGATGCCTAACCCCATTCTTTAAGCTGTTGTGTTTTTTCCTAACAATTCCTGAAATCACATAAACTTAAGAACGCATCTAGTTGTTAGGATCCTACTGCCTCTTAGCCACAATACTGTGACATTGGCACACAAAATGTAGGAACTCTCCCTTTACTCCAGGACCTGGAGAGGGTGTTTAATCAAGAAGCAACAGAAGAAACTTGGCTTCAAGAGACTTTTGACACTGTCTCAGGAGTATTTGTCTAAGCAGTATAGAGGAACCTGGTCTAGTTCAAGTTTCTTTCTGGAAGTCTGTGGACTGACCTCTAGTCTTTTGTAAGATATCAGAAGTGAGTTGCAAAATAGTTACCAACAACTGTTAAAAAGAAATGTGTGCACACTTGTATGCATGCTGTGAATGCAAAACAAGGAGGGAGGAGAAAAAAGTTTTCATCTAGTTTTCACCACACCTAAATCTTGTGTGGTGTCATTGCACAGATGGTCCGTGGATTTTTTTTTTTTTTTTCCAAAGGGTTGAGTGGTTCTTGTTGAATAAGGCTGAAGAAGATTGCTCTAGATGAAAATGCAACACAGCCGGTGCAAATCTGGTTGTAAAAACCTTGTTCAGAGAATAGTTATTGTTACCTTTCCAAGTGAGGAGATGCGTCCAAGGGGTTATAACCTGGGCTTGATATTCAGTATTTCATTAATGATTTGGATGATGGAATAGAGAATATACCTGTTAAACCTGCATATGACACCCATCTGGGAGGGGCAGCATGAATGACAAAGGACTTAAGTCTGTTGACAAACTGAAAAAAACACCCTGCTGGGCTAAAAAGCTGCAGCCCAATAAGCAAAATTCTATTATCAGGAAAAAAAACGTGCAAACCTAAAATGAGAGTCCTCAGTAGACACAGATCTACTGAAAGGAGTCCCAGAATTACAGCAGATCACAACTGAACTTACATCAGCCGTGCCACGCTGTTTAGATAAAAAAGCAGATATCACTCCAGGATGTGTTACAAGGAGTGCTTTACTCACTACTGATAAGGCTTCACTTTAGTCTTGTGTCCAGCACCCTGCAAAGCAAATGTAGAGTCTAGAGATTAGTATGGGTGATGCAGTCCTAGGAAACAAAGTGTATGTGAATAGATGAAAGCAACTGAGAAGAGTTAATACAAAGAATGTGAAGTGAAACACAGTCACAGACTCCAAATAATGCTTTGATAGGATGAAAACTTATGGGCTATGTTGATACTGCTGCTAGGTCTTAGGAAACCTTGGCAATGATAAGGGAAGATGGATGCGAGAGGCTGTGGAGTCTCTGTGATCCTACCCTGAGGTAAGACGATGATCTGGTGTATCTCAGTCAGGACCATCAGACAGGTGAGGCCGTCGGGATGCACAGCTGCCAGCAGCGTAGGTGTCCTATCCACCTTCTGCTCTGCCACAGCCAACAAGGAATAACCGGTGGTGTATTTTGTATATTCTACCTCCTATTTTCCCTTGGGTTGAGCTTCCCATATCTAAAGTGCGGGTTTCCATCTCACATTTTCATGGGTTGCCTCTATCTTAACTGCTGATCATCTGCTTGAGAACACTTTTCTGTACTATGTCTTTATGGTTTCACACCAAATAGGAGCTTTTAGTTCAGCTTCTGAAGCTGAAGTAGTAGCAAAAAAAAAAAAATAAAAAAAATTCACCACATGGTTCAGAAGCCACAGAAGCTGAAGGCCTCTACCATTCAGATATTAGAGAGCATAGTAAGAATTAGTGACAAAACTGAGGTTGATAGTGTCTGTAAAGCAGGTAAGGCTCCTGAATATGTGGGAAAAAATAATGGAGCCAAGTTGCACTACACAGAAAGTAGCAGTTAAGAGTAATCCCTTGAAGTGCGCACACTGATAGTCGTGTAAGCCAGGTCTGGCTGAGGGGAGAAACCAGCTCAAAGAAACTTGACTCATGTTACATTATCATAAGATCAGCTTCAGCCCCGATACACTTAAGCTTCTCACACTGGTTTTGATTAAACTCATCACATGTAATATTGATTTCAACTGAATTATTTCTGTTACACAACATGAAGGAGGCGGTCTGTCCCTACAAGGGTAGGAGGTCTGTGTGTCCTTCAGAAAATATATAGAAAGTAGCCTGCCCTTCCAGCATTGATTATTGTTTCAATACATGCAGGAACAGGAAAGCATTATGCATGTGCATTTCCCAATGGCTAGTTTCAGCACTAAAGGGAGAAGTAACATTTGCATTCCTTAAAGAACTGATTGAGATTCTAAAAACAGATTGGAAACTTAATAGTAAGAAAGGCACAGCTTGAAAGTCTTTACTTTTTGGCATGAAAGTGTGGACCAGATTGACACAATCTGTGACGTAGTTTCTAATGAAGCGTTTGTAATGAGACATTTAAAGCAACTCAAGAGGCCTCTCTATCCTGTTGGGAAAGGAACACAAGGAGCACATATTTGAAATTCATTCAGCAATGAATACATAAGCTGATCTTGACATGAATTTAGAGTAGGATTCAATTGTAGATAGGTGCTTGGGGAAGAAGTTGTTGGTAGCAAAAAAAAAAAAAAAAAAAAAAAAAGAAGAAAAGAAAAGAGAGAGAGATATAAATGAAAAGCTAAAATAGTTAGAGGAAACTCTTGGGAAAACTACCAAGAAGAGAGAGAGGTTTCTGCTTATTGAACTGTTGATTCATGGAACTGATTTCAGTTAGAAAACTTTGTGCTGAAATTTCATGCAGAGATAGATTTGGTTTTCTCAGTAGGTAGGTGGGAAGTGTGGGACCTCTTTATTTCTCTTTCTCATTCATATCTTGCTTACCCCAGGCAGGGAGGCATCTTTGGTGCTCACTAACACACTGGTACAAACCTCTGCTGTAAGCTGTGTGAGTGTGATCTAAAAATTTTTTTGTCTTAGTATTTAAATGTTTATTAATTAGGCAACTCAAAGCATCCCACTAGGCCTGACCTTGACCCACTAACATCTGTTAAAATCATATTTACCTTAATTCCCTGTTGAAAAACACCTGTTTCCCTACAGAAAGCCATAACAAGTGAATGACTGTGCTCTCACGATCTGACCTTGTTTCTGTAGCTCTGTTTTCTGATCCCAAAATATTGTTTTTGCTTGCTTCCTTTGCTAATTAGTTAGGGATTAATTTTCTACCTAATCTGCTTGTGTAGGTCTTTGAATATAAAGTGTTTTAAAGTGCCAAATATTGCTGTTACTTCTGATTAGGTTATTAGGTAATAATCAGTACCTGAAATAGGACTTCCCAGAATGAGAAACAAGTATGGCACTCTTCCATCCTCTTTCTCGTCTGTGGAACGGCTGGCTTGCTCTGAAGTGCCCATAAGGCGTACTTGTAAATACCTTGCTGAGGCATATATGGTTATATGACATAGCCAAATACACAGGTGCATTAGAAGACCTGGTCATGAAATTATCTTTTGGATGCAATGGCAGCTATGGGTTTCAATGACATGAGTAGTGTAGGCCACTCTACAGCCATCCTTTAGGACTATAACCCAGAGATGTGAAAACCTGAAAAGGCTAATGCCCTGGTTCATGTGGTCTGACTTTTGCCCCAGTTTCTGTGCCTAATTTTTCCTCTTGGCTGGCTATAGGCCTTCAGAGGTGCTAATTGAAAACACTAGGCATGAGGAATTAGGTGGAAGTTGGGCTGAGTGAACACGGGCACAAGCTGTCTCCTGTAGCACATGAATGTCAGAGAAATGGCTGATTACAAAAGCTGTCATCTTCCTTAGTAGTGATGGGCTGAAGTCTAGCACGGGCACAAGGGAAATTCTTGTCCTAGATACACTTTTTGATTGATTTCGCTGTCAGGATATGTCAGGAAGGAACTCCCAACTCTAGCCTCCAAGGCGAGGTCTGCAGCATCTTTTAGGCCTGGGCTGACGGTATTCTGCTGAACTGTGTCACGGGAGGAGCTGGCTTTATGTTGTCAAGTGTAATAAACCCAAATGTTAGTATGAATTGCTAACAAATGAAGGTAATTGGGTTCTTTAGGAGGGAATGAGATGACAGCTTTTACTGTACTTCAAATATCAGTCCCAATTACTGTAAATACGATCATGATGCAAAACATTAATTAGGAAAATCTGAACTGTTTGAAATGTAGAGTCCCATATGAATGATTAACTACATGCAAAATATTGTGCCTGATTAGAGGCATTCTACTGAGACATCCATCTGTGAGCTCCAAAACAAACCTGGTAGGAGGGACAGAAAGATCACAGCACTGAGGGACTGGCGCGGTTGAGATGATCTGGAAGGCTACTGGCCTATGTATGTCTCATGTAGGGTCACAGGGGCTTCCAGGACAGTAGTGTCTGTGTACCTTGTATTCTTTACTGTAAGCATCTTCAGAAAGAATATTTCAGGGCTAAGGAAGTCAGGCACTGAAACAGTACATGGCTTGCTCAAAGTCACCTAGGATGACAGTACCAGAGAAAGGAAGTGAACATTGGTCTTCCAAGTCTTAGCCTAATCCTAGTTCTTATTCCTTATGCAAGGGTGGAAGTGGCTGTCCACAAAAAGGTGGGAAATAAAACTCAAAAAAGACAATGGTGAGCACACAATTGTGGAAAGACCAGGAGCTACAAAACTGCCTGTAGATCACCCCAAGTGCTCTTTCTGATGGTCGTAATTCTTGTGATACTGCATTAGCAAGCATTCATCAATTGCTAATGAAGGAACCTACCTGGAAATGCTGGCTCCAGGTATTTCCTATAGGATAAACACATCTACCAGTTGTCTCCACTGAGGCATGGGAAAACCCTAAATGATGAAGGATATTCTACTGAAGTAAGTAATGTCTGGATAATGCCTTTAGGACATAGTGTGGTAACAGAAATGATTTAGGAAAAAAATAAAAGGAAAGAAATAATCTTTAATCTTGTGATTTAGTTTTATCCCTGTGTTCTCTGGCAGAGAGAGGGACCATGAAAGCTCAAAACACTTTATCTGCTGGTTTGTATCTTATTTGAAATGCATTAGTCTTCTCACTTCATTAAAAATACTAAATAACTATGCTATTGCTGTTTTATTATGAAACTTGGGTATACGTTGCCAAATGGGCTATTTTAAGCAAAATATTCTGTTATAGTCTAAATGTACTATTGTTCCCCATTTGGACATGAGTCTGTAGCCACTGAAACATAAAGGCTGACAAAATGGTATTTCTTTGTCAAAACCTTTGTGAAAGAATCAAGCAACAAAGGATAATTGTTCATACTTTGGACTCCTTTTTCAGTCAGTTCTTAACCTGAAATTGCCCTTTTTTTTTTTTTTTTTTTTTTTGATGGTGGTGCCACATTCATTGCTGGTAGAGCTGCTCACCACCAGATCACCCACCGATCCAGCTGGAGCATGAATATATGCTCCCATTTCTGTCAAATTACTTGTATCACGTGCTGTGGTATTTATACTGCCTCCATCTTCTGTGCCAGTTTTAGGGGGAACAGATGATACCCAGAGCAGCACAAACCCCGCTGGTACAAAATTAACTTGCTTTTGAAGAATTTTGATCCAGCAGCACTTTGCACCAGGTGGTTGCAGCACTTCTGATCCAATACTGGCAGGCACCAGGTCAGATTTGCAGTCCCGAGTACTTGGAGCTGTGTGCCTAGAGCTTGCACTGATCATGTCATGGGCTTTTCTGCTTTTCTTTCTCAGCAACTTTAGTCTTCTCAGCCTCTTTCAGATGGATAGCCTTCCAAAAACAATGTTCAATAAACTCCCTCTGCTAGTTATGCTGATGTATGGCCTTATTGGTGACATGTGCTCATTTTGGGGCCAGAGAATAGTATTGTTTGTTGTCTGATTCCCTAGAGTACTATAATTGATGCTTACATTTATCCCAAAATGAAAGGTGGCTGTTACATCCATTTGTTCCAAAGAAAATTTGTCTAGTGCATAACAATACAATGTTATACAAATTCTATAAGAATAAAATAATGACAAATCTCATAATATCCTAGCATTTGCATTTGAATTTGTTATCGCAGCATGCTTTTTTTATGATGAAATAAAGCCAGGTTTATTCATGAGCAGTTTACAAAATTTTCAAGTGCTCTATCAGCTAATTGCTTAGGAGCTCTTCAAGAAATTGCCTAACCGTTGACCATGATGCTACAATCTATTAGCTACTTCTTGTTGATTCTAAAGTAACAGTCTTTAGTGGGCTGTTTTCATAGAACAGACGTTGATGAAGGAGGCTTAATTGTCCAGAGTTTAATGGAGATAAAAATAGAAAACACACTGGAAGGCTCTAAGAGGAGAGTTCTTTTGTGGGTCTTTTAAAGGTGGTGCAGGTAACAAGTGATAAGTACTGTTATCTGATAATAAGAATGGTTATTCACTGCTCTCTGGTCTCTGCTTAGCTTGATTTGGAAAGGTCTGTGCTGCCAAACTGCCACTGAAACCTTGCTGTGTTGTTCGCTCAGCAGAGATGTACCCGCTCTTCCTGACATTGCTCAGATTTCCACTGGCAGCACCAAAATTTCCCTTTGAAGATGGCTGCATAGAGGGAACAATTCCCAGCAGATTCATTTCCCAGTTCAGTCGTACACCAGCAGGACAAGAAAAGCCTCAGCTATGGCAGATGCTCCTGTCAGTGATGCTGTATCTCTGGTGTTCTTCTTGCTTTCTTACTCAAGGCCCTTAACCTGAAATGTACAATTCACTGTCACTGAAAGAGCTTCTGGTAATTCACCCCCAAAGTAGGACATTTGTCACTGATGAAAGGCCTGGTGTTAGTTTTAAGCGTGATTTGACTCACATGTATTTGGTAGTGGGCTGCTCTAGTGCTCGGTTTAGGGACAATGAGACAAGATTAACTCATGAATATTTGCATCTGAGATAGTTGTTCTCATTATATTGATAATGAGTGCTTCTGGATGTCAACGAGGAGCAAACAGTTTCAAGAACTCTAGGAAGCGATCAGGAAGAATTGAGGATGATTGCTTTCCAGAGCAGCTAGCCCCTAAAACTACAAAACAGGTTATACCCTTCCTAACAGCACTGACAGCTGAGAGAGCCTAGACCACGTAGGCTGGAAATATTATAAAGCATAGTGAGCGCAGCCATCTTTTACATCTTTCCACCTGAAAGTCAGATGGAATAGACTTTTTCTGGGTACAAGATAGCTGAGTTCTAGCACCACCTCTTGGCTCCCACCTGTAGGTATGGGATGATTCAAGCTAAATAAATGAATAACGGGGAACCTGGAAGCTTAGCCTCTTTGGATAAAGATCATTCAATTCTTCGCTTCTTTTCTGAGAGATTTTCCTCTTATTTCCTCAGCTAGAGGCACAAAGCAAGCAATCTACCAGCCTTACAAAGCACTGCTGGAATTTCTGGTATTTCCACTGGAAATACGAGCTGTGGGTGATCATCTGCATTGGTTATGCTGTGGAAGAATCAGGATTTCTACAATCAATTATAAAATCAATTCCTTCCTTTTCCAGTGTAAGGGCGGCAATGTCAGATGCAAAGATATCTTTCCTAGGAAAAGAAGGATCTCGCCAGTTTTACAAACGGGTTGTATAACTGAATTTCTCTTTTTCCTATCACAGTCACATTACTTGTTAGAATCCGCTATGGGACTTGTTTATTTTTAATGCAGATGTCATTCACAGACAGACCACTTCTCAATCAATCTTTGTTCAGACAGATTAATGAAAGAAAATTCTATATTATGCTATTAAAATTCTATTCTATTAAACAAAAAGCCTGTCACCAGATCAAAGTCCCTAAGCTGCAAACCCCTTCTCGTCAGAGCCCCTGTGCACAGAGCTGCATGGTTGGGCCCCAGCACATGGAGCAAGGGGCAGAGAGCACCATTTGACAGAAGGCTCAGGCAAATGAATGACAGACCCATGCTGTATTTGTGAGGTATGGTAAGCACTGTAATAGTTGTTACTTTTTCAGCACTCAGAAGGTTAGTATGGTTGAAGATACAGCTAGTTTATGGCTAGTAAGTACAGCATCTGTTAGTTTCCAAAGGAAAATGAACTCGGGATGAGTGCAGTTGGGAGATACAATCTGAGACTGGCGTCCTGGGTAGTGGCATGATACTGATGCTGTGCTTGGCAAATTGCAGAAGGACAGGTTATTTAGAGTATGAAATCTGTATGTGCCCTATCTGAAACTGTGCTATCAAAATATTATTTTATTTCTCCAAAACCACCGGGAGTTATATGTGCAGTGAGTTCACAACAACTCAGTTCATTCACTGTTGAAAGAGAGAAGTCACTGGAAGATTTACTTCAATTTAGATTCTTGAAAACATCTTGGTCTATCTCAAGCTACATCCTAGCCATAATTGAAGGCTGAAGGATAAGTAAACTATTTGGTTTTGGTAATGAACAGAGACAGGTTATCAGTAGTTGTCAATGAGCGTGAAGAGATTCACCAGACTGTTGTCTGTGACTCCTCTGCAGTTGGCATTGTTCATGTCCAATTTTTAGAAGACAGAAGGCAAGCTGAATAGGACCTCTGTGATGCTGTGGTGGAAATACACGCAGATGGAAAACGTATTGTGGCTCCAGTCATAATGACAGCATGTAAAGATATTTAAGCTATGGCATTTGTTCTTTGGATCATGAGACATCTCTGCCTCAAGCTCTGTGTAGTATCTCAAGCAGAATCATGCAGAGAGACAAAGCTGCACTTCAGGATGGTGTTCAAGATTTGAAATCTGGCCTTGATCCCAAACTGGGACTTTGTTTTCATTATCTACAAAGGCAGAGTCAAATAATGCCTTGTTTTCCATCAGCAGATTTTGTCTCTGCTTGGTGTAGACTCGTAATAGATTTTTAAAGGGATTATCAGGTAGCTCAAGTTTTTTGAAATGAAGACCTGTTGTGAGGGGACAAAACTGGGATATTTACCCCTTAGCTAGGTATCTAGAACATGTTGTTTATTAGAAGTTTATTCTCACATGTCACTAAGCAGCTGAAGGAGGGAAGATAGTCCTGTTCCTGCAGCAGGAGAGATAGTTCCCAGCTACAAAAAAAAAAATCCCAACCCTACATGGCACAATTCTTTCATTCTCAGAACGGATTAATACCTCCTTTCCTTGCTGCCTGAAGGACCTACTTGTGTGTTTCCTGCATCTAGATAGAGCTATGCTGGAAATGTTGGTTGGTTGTAAAATACACAATGTTCCTTTTGGCTTCTTTCTGCCATTTGAAGTTTCTTTGTTAACAGAAATAGCAAAAGGATACAGAGAGATTTTCCACCTCTAAGGCACAGTCACTGTAATAGTGAAATTGGAGGGTATCTTGAGTCACACGTATGTACCTGTCATTGCTCTTGCTGACATGACAAAGATATGACTGTGCAGTTCCATCACCTATTGCCATGTAGAAGCCAGTTCATTTACCGCTACCCTTCGTTTCCAATTTCCTGTTATTGGCATCTCCTTTCCATTCCTGTTCTGCAACAGTTAGCCAGACTCCATCACACAGCTCTGCCAAAAGCTCTGCCAAGACAAATAGGAGGAAAGCGTATGCTTTTCAGTTTGGGGCCAAAACTAGTTTAATTACAGTCAGTGTCAAAACCCTAGATTTCAGGATGCACAATTTCATCCCCTCTGAGTCAAAACCAGCACATTTTCCCCCTCAGGATTATTAATACAGGTACAACAAGCAAGCGACTGAGACGTACTCCCCACATTACGCCCAGGGACCCTCTTCCTTCTCCTGCTAGCAGAGGGAGAGACCTTTCTCATTCTGAAGCCTAAGAGCAATTCTGAGTAAGCTCTAAGTGCTTTTGTGTCAATCCTTTTACTAGCTGTGTTTCCAGGTTCCTCTAAATCTGTGTCTCATAGTAGAGGCATCGCTGAGCAGACTTCCTGGGGTGGCATCCCTTGGAGGTTCAGATGAGCTGTCTGGTTGAGCCAAGGATTTTTAAAATCTTTCCTGAGCACAAGATACTCATAGGAAACTGTAGAGAGACAACCTCAGGGAGTTTATTATTATTCACGTTGCTGTCTTACAGCAACACCCAAAGGTCAATGGCACTCACTGTTAGCACCTTAAATTTGGCTGCTCTAAAATTATTTTTCACACAACCTTCACTAAGGGAACTGAAAAAGCCTTATAGGGACATTCCCAACCTTTGTATGCCCATATATGTGGCTGCCTCAAAAGACACACTATCAACTCAAGTATTGCTTAAAATTAGACTTCATTTACTGATTACAGTTCTGATGATATTTTTTAAGTTCAAAAAATGCTTTGGCCCCTCTGGTAGCCGCAGTCTTCTCCCATTTGAAAGTATCCTAGGAGAAGCTGTGAACTTGTAGCTCCTAAGGACTCTGAGGCTATGCTATGGCTCTCTGCTTAGTTATTCGCTACTAAAATCTCGTCCTTTCTCTGTCATTTAGTAAAAGCTTCATCTGGATGAGCCAGGTTACATCAGAGATGGGTGCTGAAGAGCTCTTGGCATTTACCCAGATGGTTTTGGCCAAGTTTCGGTTTAACTGTTGATCCAAGGGCATGTACAGCAGAGCACAGTGAGAGAGCGCTGAGCTGCTGCTGCTCCAAACCCATGTGCCTGCTCTTGCAAAGAAAAGTGAGGAGCCACCAGCCCTCAGCAAGACTCTTACATGAGATGTGACATTGCACTGTCAGAGCAGTATGATGCAAGCTTGGGTAGTCCAGGCGACTCTGCACCCACTACATGAGGCAGGCTTGCCTGTAACACCCCCATCCTGCAGCCTTGTTTGGGTGCAGTATTCATACCTGTCCTGGTGCTAGTTTTAGCCCAGTCTGTGGGCCTTGATTCTTGGTGGTGTTGGACTATCTCAGTACAGAATGCATTTCAGTGCTAAACAAAATTATATGTGGCTATTCATTAACATCAGTGGTAATATTTGCAAAGCAGTTTGAGATCTGCTTCTTATCGAGTGACCTGATGTCAGGCCACTGTTTCCTGGTGAAGGATAAATCAAAAACGTAGTGCCTAGGAATATTCGTAGGCTGTCTTACTTGATTTTCATATCCACTAGCCTGGAATAGAGGGTTTTTAAATGACATCCTCAGGCCAAAGATATACCTGCTTCTAAGTTTACTAGAAGCTCCTAGTTGTAGAGAAGCAGCTACAACACCTCCATTGTTACTCACCTTTGCTCTCCCAGCATCAGGAGTTAAGAATAAAGCCAGTAATTTCTTCCAGACTAAAACCTTTCTCTTTTGCTAAAAGAATAATATATGATGATGTGTGTGTGGCAGTGCCATCCATAGCCCCTGTCATCCGTACATCCGTAATGATGACAAAGCAGAAGACAGATGAAGGAGACCATCCAGTAAGTATGTGCTTTGCAGTAACAGTAACCCACAGCGAGAATGGGAATGGTCGAGAAATCAGTTTTGTCTGGTGGGGACTGATCATTGCTGCCATTTCTTGCCTGGCATGATTCATGTTTTTATTCTGTACTTTGATTCCTTCACCCAGTCTTTTGTCTTGGCTATATCAAAACCTACTCCAGTGTGTCCAGACACTGAAGCCCTGAATTAGAGGAACCAGACAAGAAGTCCTGCCATATTCCTGAGAGCAAGTTGTAGTTTTGTATTAGCATTGTCTTCTCCTCATAGAAATGAAGTATTTCCAAATAAAACTCCATTGACCTCTGGCTTAGAGAAATGTTTGTTGATCCTATATATCAGAGATGCTGATGAAAACCACCTTCATGTTCCCAGCTAATGTAATACTACTATTTACTATAATATACTGCTTGAATTGCAGTAGCACTTAGAATTCCTAGTCACAGACTAGGGCGCCGCTGTGCTAGACACCAGGCAGCCGTGGAACCAAAAAGAAAGTCCCTTCCCTAGAGAATTTACAGTCTTTGGCATGAGCGTGGTCATTATAAAGATAACGATCTTTTTTTCCAAGAAATGCCTCATCTTGTTCATTATCCCTTGCAATTAGTCTCATGGGGCTCCATTTCCAGCAACACGTACCTGTTTATAAGTGCCGCCTAGTTAGAGCTTAGAGAGACTTTGATTCTTCCATTTTTTTAATGAACAACAAATGGTGCATTAGAGATGTTTGCTCCTTCAAATATGCAGCCATCTGAATTTCTAATTGTTTAGCATTAGTCATAACTTAAGTAGGACAGAGCAGATTCTATATATAGCCCGTTGCCCAGCCATTCAAGACAGATAGTGTGTTTTTATTTCTTCCATATTTCTTCACTTGAAAGGAGTGAGAAGGCAGTTGCAACATCTCTAGCCTCAAGTATTCTAAAATTGTGCTGCCCCCATCTTGTTCTCCCCCAGATATTGAGATTGTTTTCAGAATCATGAGATTTTTGTAGAAGATTACATTCTCAGCTCTTTTGATGTTTATTTGGGGGCTCTCAGCCCTGATGGTATAGCTGGGTGATGTCTTTAAGCTTGGAGGCTAAGATTTTTTTTTCTTTTTTGCAACAGTTGAGGTTGTAACAGGATTCCAGGAGCAGAAGTTGTCCTTGGTATCACAAACCTTCTTTAAATTGCACTGATCATTTTCCATCTCTACTCGGTTTCAATTTCTCAGTCTTATCCTCATGTTGTATATGCTCTCACATGTGAATGTATCATGTGTCTTATAGTACCAAGGAAATCCTGGTTCATAACAAACATACACGGTGGATGTTTTGCATCTGAGTGAGGGTTTAATTTTCTGCAAATTCAGAATCCCAAGATTTATCCTATTATCTTCTCCTCCAGTGGGAAAGCAGTGGGTTGGCCACTGAAAAAACATAGCCACAGAAGTTTGCTCGAATTGCTTCTCCCTGGATGCTGGAAAATGCCACACCAGCCCAGCTGTGCTCAAATGTTTCTCTTGATTTTCATAGTGACGCTTGGATCTATCACCCTAGCAGCAAGGTTTCCCCATGCTTGTGACATGGCTGCAACTTCAGAGCTGAACGAGCTGAATATTGCTGCTGGTGCTAACGGCTGACAGCAGGCCTGCTGTTCCATGTGATGAGAGCAAGGCAGGGCCCCTGGTGTCAGCAGTGTGTTTGGTGGCTGAAGCCATCACTGGCTCAGTGGCCCTTCCCACTGGGACATGCTAGCTGGACGGACAGGCTCTCATCTGCTCCTGGCCTTCTGTGGATGGTTCCTCACAGTCTCCCTGTAATACGCCTGCAAGCAGCCATCCCCAGTACAGTCACAGCGTTGTGGGCTCCCCTCGGTGCCCCTCTCTCAGCGCTGAGTAAAGGGACAGCTCTGGGCTTTGGCCTCCCAGGAGCAGGAATGTGCCTGGGGAGAGGCAACGTGGGTATTCCCACCTGTCCGTCCCTGCAGGGCCACCCTGGTCTCCCCTGCCTCCCCTTGGCCAGCAGCTTGGCCCGTGTGCCTGCCTCCTGCCCTCCTCTGGTTCACACACGCCCCCTGCCCACCAGAGCCCCCACCCAGCTGCCGGTACAGGCTGTGTGCGTCCTTCTCTCTGCCACTGCAACTGAAGTGAACTTGGTCATTCCAGTGGGTTGTTCCAGATGCACGTGAGATGCAAAACCAAACCCTTGTCCTTTAGCTTGGTCTGCGCCACAGACAGACAGGCAGTTTGGATGCTCAGCTAACCAGCAAGATTTCTCTCATGGCCAAATGTACCTGGACACCCAGACTACCAGGAATACTGATCGCTCAGCACTCTCAGGGAGTCCTTGTTTGATGGATTTCCTTGTTGTTACCAATAATTGTGAGATTAGTTCCTGCAGCATTATCATTAACAGCATAGAGGGCTCACACACCTACCCATGCAGCCTTCTACAGCCCTTATTCGAGAGCAAGAATAGCAACTGACAAGTCTTGTGAGGTAAATATAAAGGTCAGCTGTTGCCTCCCTGGCTAAGGGCTGTCAGGAGGAGAGAGGCACAGCCCTTGCCGCCTGCGTGCTTCTCCCAGCCTGTGTCTGCACCTTCCCTTCACTGCTCAGAAGGAGCCAGTGAGGCTGTGAGGCCTCCAAAAGTGCTTTTTGGTGATGTCCAAGAGGGTATGGGCACAGCTCCTCTCCAGATTACACGCACTGGTGGGAATACCCTCCACCCCGCCCCCGGCATGAGGGGCTTTGTGCACAGGGAAGGGGAAGGCTCTTGTCTGGGCAGAAGGTCCATGCCTGAGATTCCTGAGCAGCGTGCACTGGCCTCTGCTCAGCTGGAGGTCATGCTCTGAGAGGAAAACTGTCCCTGTAAATCCACCCGTGTGCGAGCCGCTGTGAATGGCTGTGTCCTTCCCAGACATGGTGGAACCAAGAGGATATTCCTGAGGAATTTTTCCTTCTGCTGGCACCCCTAGCCTATAAAATCGTGTCTTGTGGGCAGCCATCTGGGACTGAGAGTATGAACATCAAGTTGTGAATGAAAATAGTCCTCTGGTTGAGCTTATGAACCTGGTCTCGGAAAAACACAAGATTCACTCCTGCCTTGTACACAAATCCTTGAGGGTTGCTGGATAAATCTCTTCACCATCTCATGTTGTTTTTCCTCACTGGAAAGTCTGGAAAATCAAAGTGCTTTCCTCTCTCTCACACAGGACTGTAGGGAAACCTGTTATAAGTGGAGCTCGGCTATGACGGTGAGATGTACCACAGAAAATCCCTGCGACAGGAGCATGTGACCTCCTTCCTAGGGTGAGGTCATTGAAAAATTGAAAGAGAAATTAAAACTGAATGAGGGAATTTTGAAGACTCCTGGGGTCAGAAGAAAGGGCACATAGCTGAGCTCCTTATCAGTTTTGTTCTTTGTCCTAGCCTAGAACATACTCTGTTGCACTTAATTGATTTATTTTTATAACTTACTTGAATTCAAGTTCTCTATGATTATTCTAGCAAATTCAGTCTGACGAGGAATAACAGGCAAATGTATTTTCTTCTTAAAATGACTTATCACCTTCAGGCATAGTAAGATACCCTGATTATTTTTTTTTTTCTTTTTCTCTAGATTTCCCTGGAATCCATAACCTTTATGACCATCAGATTGAGATTTCTTACTATCAGGAGTACTGGAAGGTGAGATGGAAATAAAATGTTTACATGTGTCAGTGTATGATTGCTGGCACCTCACAGGGGGCAAGGCAAGATGCACTGAGTTCACCTGAAATAGTCACAAAATGTAGGATGGCATGTTAGAGAGCTGATCACAGGGATCAAGTAGTGATGGCGATCACATGAAGTGGTTATGCGAGGTGATGTGGTGATGTCTGCTGAATGCAACAACACCAGAAATCCTTGCTGCCTTCTGACGAAGGCTGGAGTGGTAAATGGAGTATTGTACCATGGTAGAAAGCTGATCTGCATCTAGTGTGAGTTCTTCTATGTTTGTATCTGGATGTTTTCAAAAATACCTGGGGTAAGAGCCATGCCCTCAGTTTAACATCATCCCTTCTGTGTTGGTATTTTTAGAACTGTGTGATCTCTCTGCTATGGTCAGTCAGTGAGGAAGAGATTCTTCTCGCCTCACATTAGCTATATAAAAATTCAGTGACTAGGCTAAGGTAGTTGTCTGCACTCCCTTTATAGACAAGGGAACGAGGTGAGCGTCTCCAGAAGCCTGAAGGTACTATTTTGTGACAGGATATATCATGCTCTGGGCATGCTTTTGCTTTTCATTAGCTATCTCAGAGTAGCTACAACTGCCTGAGGTGCCTGGGTTTGAGATCACTAAGGCTGGAGGGCAGGTGCACCCAGCCCAAGTCAGCAGAGAGGAGATGGGCCTCACTAGCATTTTGCATTTCTAGACATTATTATGTGATTCGCTGCAAAAATTACACTTGTCCCTGATGTTTGCAGAATGAATCAAATAGGAATATTTTTCTTATGTAGGGTATGCTGGTCTCAAACTATATCACTAAACATCAGACTCTAATCCAAATATACCTGATATCTGCTTTGTGTCTCTCTTTCACTCCTCTGTGGTGAGACCCCAGCATTTCTTCTGTTGCAATCTCCTTCAGGAATAATAGCTGAGATTTCACTCAGAAACTGGTGGCTCCGGACAAAGGATGTCGATGTTCCTAGGCAGTCAGTTCTGCATTTGAAGTGCTAAGGGGAGTACTTTTTGGTTTGTGTATCTATAATATTTTCTCTTCCTCATTATCAAGGCCTCCAAGTGTCTCACAGTCTTCCCTGCACTTAAACTCTTGCGAGCCCTCTCACACATCACCCAGGATCTGTGGGGAAGTGGGGTAATATGACTATGTTGGATTAGAAACAAGCATGTGTGAGGCATTGCAGACTCTGCTCAGGGCCAGGGGTCAGGAAGAAGGGGACATGAACCTGGCAGGTTGTACAGCCCTTGTGAAAATTGCAGGAGCTTTCCTAGCCCATTCTTATGCTGTATTTGCTCTCCTCAGATTTCTTCAAGGGACAAAACTGACTGCCTAAAGGAACCTAAATAATATTGTAGATGATGAAAACCACAAAATAATCTGAGCCAATTGTCACTGGCATCAATCTTTTGGAGACATGCAGCTCTGTGTCTTATTCAGATCTCACCCACGACACTAAAAAAAAATTATTTGGATCAAAATCCTTCCTTCTTTACATTTATGATCACATTATTTTAAGAGGTTTCATGTCTTTAAAAGGTATATTAAACCTAAGAATGGAGACACTGTGATAAAACCCACCCTAGAGCACATTTAGAGGATTTAATAAGTGCCCCTCATATTTCCCATCAACTGACTGAACTTACCTCCTGTGTCTTTGAACCTCTTGTTGTTCTCACTGAAAGCCGTGCTGACATGCTTTAAAAGCATACAAATAGCTTCTGCTGCAACTATGTACACAATATATTCTGTTCTGTTTTTCTTGTAAGACGCATTTCAGTTCATGAATGCCTGAGCTAACACAAGTAATGTGGAGATAAATCTCTGGTATAACTACTTGTTTTTCCATTTGTTTCTTTATGATGCACAAGATCTGATTCCTTGGCACTTCACCAACAGCATGCGAGGCTGGAGGTAGGTATAACAAAAATTGAAGTGTATAGCATCCCTAAGGAGATGCCCAGAATTGGGCTGTGGCCAACCTCATATATTAAGTCGTTTGAACTTTGTTATTTAATTAAGGAAATGGATTTCAGATTCAACACTGATTTAGCATCGACAGCATATGACCACCTTCTGTGGTCTGTTGCAACTCCTCACTATGATGGGAGACATGCAAGTGCATGACACAAAGCATTTACAGTCTAGGAAGGATAAACCCAGTAGATTTTCTGTAACATTTTCCAATTTAAAGGGATGTACATGACTGATGTTGCAACTGAGGCAGTAGAGAAGCAGGACCGAGATGCAGCGGCAAAGCTGATGGGACACAAAAAGTGAAGAACACAGATTATGTATAGAATGGGCAGCGGGCAGGAGCTGTTTCTGTAGGCAGCGCTACCTCCTGGAAGAGAAGATCGGAAGGTAAGCAACCCAGCTGGAAACGTTGGTGGAATAGCGTCTGGAGCCTGAAGACCTAATGGAGACAGGAGAGCACTTCAAAGGGAGTTCAAGGTGGGATTAGGATGCCCTGGAGGCTAGGGCCTTAGCTGGGAGAGCAAATAGGGAAGCACGTGGCAGTGGGGCTGACGAGGTAGGGAAGATCAGCTAGCGGAGCCGCGAAGGAAGAGCGAGCAGCTGCTACCGCCACGCCAGCAGCGGCAGGACAGGGGAGAGCGGCGAGGGGCAGAACGAGGGAGCGGGGACCGGCAGCGCGGAGGCAGGGCTGCGGCGAGAAGGCGGCGGTGCCGGAGGTGGCAGGAGCGGAGGAGCGGGCGGAGAGGTGCCCGGGCTGCGGTCCCGGTCCCGGCAGATGCTCCCGGGGCAGCCCCGGAGGTGGCGGCTCCCCCAGCCCTCCCCACGGCCTCCGGGGGCTTTCCGCACCTCTCCCGCTGGCGGGGCCCCGAGCAGCCCGTGCGACGTGCGGGTCCCCCCTGCGCCCGCCCCTGCCCTACCCCGCGGGGCTCTGCTGCGTGCCTGCCCGCTTTGCAGGGGGAAGCGCTGCCCCGGCCTGGTTCCACGCAAAACCCGCGCCCCGCGGAGCCTCCCGCGCCGGCCGCCCCGTGCGGGCGCGCCCGGGGGCGGTGCGG
Organism: Falco punctatus; assembly: GCF_963210335.1. NCBI lineage: Eukaryota > Metazoa > Chordata > Aves > Falconiformes > Falconidae > Falco > Falco punctatus. The sequence goes on from NC_137582.1 coordinate 43,392,175, forward strand.
TGCCGGGGACCCCGGGGGTGGGGGCAGGAGACCGCCGGGGCAGCAGCCCTGGTCCCGGGCGGGCCGCGTCCCTCCCCGCGCGCCGGCCCGCCGGTGGAAAGTTTCCCCGGAGTGACCTCTGATAGTACGCGCCCGCCTGGAAATCTCATTCAAGTATTTTTGTCAATGGGGTGGGGGTGGGGGGGGCACCCTGCTCCCCGGCCCCCGGCCCGGCTGACGTCACTGCAGAGGCGATAAATATCTGTTGATATAATTGGACGTGAGATTTGGGGTTGCGATAGCGAAACTCGGCCCATCGCCGCTCCGACGGGCCCCCATGATTTATTCAGCAGTGGATCGGGGCACGCAATCGGGCTGTCAGGAGAGCGTCAGCTTATTAGGCAAGTTCTGCGTGATTCCAGGAGAGGGTCTAAGCTATAAAAATCCCGCGCCCCGGCTCTGATTAGGACCAAATCTGATCCCAAGTTCGCCAGGAGCCGGCTCCGAGGCAGACCGAGAGGAAGGGACGCCGAGCACCGCCGAGTCCCGCCGCCTGCCCTGCCCTGCCCTGCCGCCGCCGCCCCGGGTAGGTGCGGGGCCGCGCCCGGGTGCGGAGCAGGCTGCGCTGCGCGGCGCTGCGCTGCCGGGGGCTGAGCACGGCGTCCCGCGGGAGGTGGGGAGCTCCCCCGGCCGGGCAGGGAGCGGGGAGGCGCGGGGATCCGGGTGCTCGCACCCCGCGGCTCCTGGGGAGAGCCGCCCCGCCGCAGGCACCCCACGCTCCCCCCTCCGCCTCGGGTGCGTGAAGGGGCGCGGGTCCGCGCACACGCCTTGACTCTTTCCGCAGGCGCGCAGCCCAGCCGGGTGCCCCGGGGCTGTTCCGCGGGGGGCGGCCGCCTCGACGGCGGGGGACGGCCGGGCCGGGGCTGAGCGCGGCCGGGCCGCGGTGTGCGGGGCGCGGAGGGGCGCGGAGCGGCGCGTTTCAGCACCGGGACAGCGGCGGCGGGGGGCGCCCCTCCCGCGGCCCCGCGATGCCCTCCCCGCCGCCGCGGCTCGGCTGTGTAACCCCCCCTCCCCGGCCCCCGTCTGCCCCCGCAGGTCTGGGCCCCGACCATGAAGATCCCGCTGCTGGTCTCCACGGGAATCCTGCTGGTCGCCCTCCTGCCCTGCCAGGAGTGCAGAGCTCTCAGCAAGAGCCCGGCAGCTGCCCACGGGGCTCTGCGCCAGCCAGATTTCTTCCAGCAGCAGCAGCAGCAACAGCAGCAGCAGCAAACTCTGCCCGTCCTGCTCCGCATGGGAGAAGAGTATTTCCTGCGCCTGGGCAACCTCAACAAGAGACCCGTCAGCTCTTTCTCCGCCTCTTCCAGCAGCACCAGCCACCTACAGCCCGAAGCCTCCGCCAGCAACTTTTTCGGGGCGGCGGTGCAACAGCTGCAGCAGCTGCCCGAGCGCTCTCTGGGGAGCCCTGAGGAGGGCGAAACCGAGGGCGAGGCCGTGGAGAGGGAGAAGCGGTCCGAGGAGCCCCCTATTTCTCTGGATCTGACTTTCCACCTCCTGAGAGAAGTCTTGGAGATGGCCCGAGCCGAGCAGTTAGCGCAGCAAGCTCATAGCAACAGGAAACTGATGGAGATAATCGGGAAATGAAACGGCCCCTCCCCGCCTTGCCAAAGAGATTCCGCAGTTAGCACAAGAATAATTACACCGTCCGATGTACCATAGTGCTGCTCTGATGTCATCTCTTTATTTTTATATAGCTTTAAACCTAGAAGGGTGTACTCCGAACAGCCTCTGTCCCTTGACTAGCATGCACAACCGTGTACCAAGTGCAGAAACACGAGTGTCGTTGGTAACCTCCCCTACCTTTATTTATTTCTCCATTTCCCAGTTATTCTAGTGCCATCGCTACGTAGGGATGTGTGAGCATTGGAAGAAATGGTGCCCAGAAGACAGATAACTTTTCTGCTGGGGGCAGGGAGGTGGGAGGGGGAATCTCTGTAAGCTACTTTAAACCCACTTTTTTCCTGTAAACATTTTCACAATAAAACATCTTTTCAGCGCTCGGTCGATTTGGTTGTGTAAGAGAATGTTTAATATTTATATTTTTAATAAAAGCTGCAAAGTAAAGATGGCTTGATAGACTTTCTTGCCGAGACGCCTGAGGGCTGCCCCGCCTCCCTCAGCGCTTACCGGGCCGGGGGGCACCCACGGCCACCCAGAGCCGCAGGGAGCCCTCCCCCCGCCCCCCCTCCCCCCCCCCCCCCCCGGGGAGGTGTCCCCCGGCGCCGCGAAGCCTCGTCCACAGCAGGGGCTGCCCCACGCCGCCGCCCTCGGCACAGGCTGCGCCCGGGGGCTGGGGACGGGGCGGGGGGAGCGGGCGGCCGGTCGGTCGCCCCCAGCCCTGCCGGCTCCCAGCGCAGCAGCACCCTGCGGGGGCTCCCCGGCTCCTGCCGCTGCGGCCGCGGCCGGGCAGCCTCCTCCCGCCGGAGCGCCGCGATGGGAAACGGGCGAGACGCTCCCGCGTCTCTTCTGTGTTTTCTTCCCAGCTCTGCTCACCCGCCCGCACCCCAAGCGGGCAGCTCGCCCCGCTTCGTCTCCCCCCGTCCCGGCGGCCGTGCCCGACCCGGGTCCCTCCCGGGGTCGCTGGGGAGGCGTCGGTGGGCGTGGAGAAACTTCCCAGAAGGAACTGGGGGAAATCCTCCAGGACGACCGGGAGAAAATAGGAAATCCCTCACCTCAAACCAAATCCCAGGGAAAAGCTGTTCCAGCAGCCGGAGGCGATGCGGCGGCAGCGGCGGTGCAGAGGAGCACTCGCTCTGGCCTGTGCGAGCCTGAAAGCTTCGCGCCGAGCTCGCCCGTGCAGCCCTCCAGAACTGCGCCGGCGGGAGCATTTTCCAGGGGAAACGGATACGGGTGAGGCGGGGGGTGACAGCCCTGTAGTGAGGGGTGGTCAGGAGTGGGGCTGACCCCTCGCAGCCTGCTAACCAGGTGCTGCGCTGCTTCTGCACGGCCAGCTCACAGGTCCTGCTGGGGTGCAGCACAGCCCCACGGCCCGGCACAGCCCGCTGCCAAAATGGTGTGGTCAGGGCCTCTGGCTCAGATCTCGGAAAGATCCACACTTAACCCTAGTGCAGAGCTTGACACCTGGTCCCCTATGGCACCGAGCACTCCCAGTGACCTGCCAAGCTCTCTTAAACACTACTGAGTGCTGACACCCTGTCCCCAGTGACACAACTTGCAGAGTGTCATCTGCGGTACAACTTGTGGAGCTTCTTTTAAGACATAAATTTGATTTCATTAGATGGCTCAACATCTGCATGAACACAGAACAGGACATTCAGCATTTGCCTTTTCTGCAGTGCACCACGGGGCCTTCAAATTAAACCTTGAATGAATACCATCCCACCGCGTTCTGCTTTCATGCAAGAACATGCCCTTTTTCCTACACATGTGGGTGACTGAGAAGACAATAGACACAGATTACAGCTGGACAGACGTGAGCAGCACTCCAGCATCTGCCCCACACGGTCAGTGCTTCCAGCGTGTGCATCTTCCTCACCCCTGCTGTTGGGCACCTTCCCTACAAATAATCTGTTTATGTGAGTGTCATCTGTTGTGGCTTAGGAGGAAGGGCAAGCGCAAAGGAAGAAATGGCAGCTTCCCTCTCCCCTCCTGTGTTCATCCTCTGCAGCTAAGGAGGCACTGGTGCTATGGGGACTACAAGGGACTGCAGGGAGTTGCTTAGACACAGCCCTGACTTGGGGCTGCCAAGGGTGCGATAGTGTCACTGAAGTCACCAGCATGGATAAGCGGTGACGCAGGAGGGTACTGAGGAGAAATGCTGTTTTGGCAAAGGATGCTACTAGTGAATATCATACCAGCATTTTAGCTAACAACATTGGTGAAGCATTTACACCTACACAAGGACGTGCCAAAAAGTAACAAAACACTAGCAGTGCTCAGCCTACAGCTGTAGTGATGCTATTTTCCCCTTGGAAACAAGAAATTATTGGAAAACACTCTGACTACAAAACAGTATAGTAATTTGTCCTCATGCTCCCACCCCTCTCAGGACTGTCGTCTCAAGGGCTGGGTACGATGTGGAGGTCAGCTGAGTTCCTGGGAACAAAGCCTGCTTGGATGTCCCTTTCCAGGCCAGTTTCTTTGTTGAATGCAGCCAGGCTGCCTGCGCTCATGGTCCCTCCCAGGAGAAGCATGCCAGAAGCCAGCCAGAGTGAGTCATCATTCATTCAGTGAGTTCAACCAGGAGAAGGAGAAGACATGACGAGCCGGCTCGTCACCCCTCTCGTTGCTCACAAGAGTTTCCTCCACTCGTCCTTGAGGGGTTGGTTCAGAACCAGTCTGTAAAGGAAGGAAAGGTTGACAAATGGAAGAGGAAAAGATGAACTGCATTAAAATCCTTAAGATTTCACAACACGCAGAAAACCAGAATGAAGTGGGAAAGAGGGGAAAAGGCAGGGAGCATGGCAATTTGGGGAGGCCAGCCAGACTTCTAACGCCAGAGAAGTTGGAGGGACTTTTGCCATGGACAAGGGCAGAGGAAGGAGCATGTCAGGTGAGCGTGTTGCATCTGTGCAAAGGGCTTAGTCCTGATTTGGACCTCTGGAATATTATTGCACTGAAGGTGATAACTGCCTGTTTAGAAGCAATCCTGAGCCAGCTTGGCTTGTGTAGCTGGGCCTCCAGATTGATGCAGACCAATGCCAAAAGTTATTGTCAGTGCATTGCCACTCAAAATGATACTTGTTCTGCTGTCATGAAATCTGCCTTGGATGTTTGGTGGTGGTGTTTTTTGTTTTTTTTTCTTTAAAGTCTTTTGATATTTATTTCACTTCAATTTCACTCAGCCCAGGAACAGGAAATAAATAATACAGAGATAAAGCTTCTGCTTATATCCCAGGCTAAACTCTGCTTTTGTTTCCACAGATATCCTATACTTACTGTAAAAAAAGGAATCTGGACATGATATGCTGTAGCTGCTAATTACAGGAATTATTACTATTTTAAAATTAGCTGAATATTTAACAGACCAGTATAATACGTAGAAATATTTTACTAGCTCCAGTGTTTTCAGATCCCTTTGCCAGAGAATGAAGACTGGCTTTGTGTTAGTATCAGAAATCCTATAAAAGATAAAATATATAAAAATGTGCAGTTTGGTAGTTGAGGGATGCCTCGTGTCTTCATCACTAAAACCACAATTTAACTTGCAATATACGGGATTATTTTTTCCCGTCTATGTTCCTAGATATGCCACATACATTATTGTACAATCTTAAAATCAAAATAGTCATACTCCCAGCCTTCTCTGTGCAGGATTTCACCTTACTTTGGGAACTTCAGCAAGATCTCAGGAGAATTATTTGATGTCAAGGTACTACTTGACAGAGGGAAAACAATAGAGGTGTCTTCTGAATTTTAATGTCTCTATCATTTATAGCATTGTCCTAAAATGGAAAGTTACCAAAGCGGTGATGCTAACACACATATCCAGAAACAAACAATGACACAGGGATGCTTGTGAGGAACTGAAGCATGGGGTTGATGATTTTCCTAAGCATTTTTGTAAGCGCTTAATGTTAAAGTGTACCACAGGAGTTAGTAAGAACTAATGGTATGTTAAGCATAAATTGGCTACTGGGCTTCATTCCAGTTACTACCTATTTAAGTGTCGTGACTCCAACAAACAAGACAGCATGGAGGTATGAAAAAAGTAGCTCCCTAATTCTTTATTTATATCTAATTAGAATTTGTAGCTCCTTTTTTAGACCCAAATCCTCAGTTGCTCTAGACTGGAACAGCCCTACTTGTTCCAGTGAAATACTATCTGAGAATAGGCTGTAACATTTTAAATGTGGACTGTTCTTTGACTTAGATTCATATTTTCAAAGCAAGGCACTCACTGCTACTCACTGCAGAATACAGGTCTCAGAAAGGATTTTATGGACAAGGATCTTGCAGGAGAATATAGCTTTTGCTTCTTAACTTTACCATTTACTTTAATGAGAGCACAAGCACGGTGAAAAATCTGGGAGAAACAGATGCCTCCTTGAACACAAAAGTCCATTTTCAGCAGTGCTGGTGAGAAGGGTCATCTCCCAGGCTTATGCAAAAGTATTGTAAAGAATTGGCCCACAGGGCCAGATCTTCAGCTGAAAAGGCAGGTAGCTAATTGAGTCCCGATTATAGAAGACCTGCCTCTCAGCCGTGGAAAGTGCTGAGTGCAAACTATTCAGCCTGATTACAGAAGTCACGTATCAGCAGTAAATACATGGCTAGACTTTTTTGAGTTGTAAGGGCTTCTGCACTCTCTTGATCTCGGTAGACACAGAAGCGTAGGTGGTTTATTAGTCTTCTGTGATGTTGAAAATTTTGCCCTTCATTTTTGGAAGGACAACTGGAGTGCCTGGACTAGCTAAAAGTAATTTTGAAATTGGTTGTGCAATTTTGTGCACCAGTCCCTCAGCAGTGTGTGTAAGCAGGCATGGGACAGCCCTCCTCACTTCTCACCTTGCATAAGACTGGCAAGAGGTTTAAAAAATAATTTTTTGCATTCTTATTTTTTTACTTAAAATCATACTCATACCTTGCTGTTTCTTTTCCTGTGCAAGACAGGCTTCCTTTATCTATTCCCCTTGCTATTCCAACCAGCCACTACCCAGAAATATACATTAAACCAAAGTTAACTTGGAAGGGAAGAACTACCTAAGCAGCTTGTGTCTTAGGATTTGGACCTAACACGTTGGAAGGAAAAAACCACAACGTAATGACTTAGACTGGCAAGGTGACTGCATTACCTTGTTAACCAACACTGCTGGTACTGCATTTCAAACAAAACAATCTTTGTCTGCATCGCTGCCAAAACTGCATTTCATAATGTGTTAACTCCTTCATATTCTGCTGTGATGACATCGTCCTGTGTCAGCAAAACAATGTTGGAGCTCCAACATATTCCCACTGGGTTTGGCTGGATGAAGCATTTAGTTCCCGCACCTCACTGGATTCAGCAGGCTGCCAGTCTGCAATACCTCGATGTGCCTTTCCAAGAGCAATCATTTGCCATCACACCCAGCCAGGAGTGAAGCAAGCACAAAACTGGCAATAGGGCCATTCCTGGGCATTTAGACTTGTGTTTTCACACCTGACACTTGTATTTGTTCTCTGAGTCATACAGTGACTGAGGTACGCTATCCTCATGTGAGGTGAGAGACCATCAAAAGGTGTCAGGAGAAACTCTGTCCATGCTGTTAAGTCTGTTCCACCCTTTAAACAGCAGCCCACGCAACTTAGTTATACAGTGTGCTGTGATTGTCTAAGACAAAGATTTCAGCTGTAGACTTTCACAGAAAACAACTTTTTTGAACCAAGGGGTGATTCTGAAAGGCAGAAAGCAGAAGCGGGTGTTGTCAGGTCAATGGGATCTGGGCATCTGACCCTTTTTAGGCCCTTGCAATCTCACCCCAGATCACCTCGCTCTCCCTGTTACCGCAGCCCTACTCTGCTGCCAGAGAAAAGCTTTCTGCTGAGCAGGGCACAGCCCTTGCCACATGCCTTTCAGACGGTTCAGATTCAACACTTCATTGTGTCTATCCATTGCTATTAGGTAACTGTTGTCAAGCTTCTACCCAAGCTTTATCTTAGTCTTGGAGATCTCATGGGTAGGGCTTGTTTTTCACATTACCTGGAATAACAAGTCCCAACCCTTGATTTGGGTCCCTAACACTAATAAAGAATAACTAAAGTGTTTATCTCAGATTACATTAATCACATTAGGCCAATGCTGAGAGAGTGCTGAATACTTACACTTTGATTTATGTTTTCCCCTGTGGTGTCGAGTGACATCAGATGATGCCTTCAATAAGCACCAGGAATTTTCACCAGGCCAGCTCATGAAGCAGGGAGGGAAGCACACCCTGCATGACTGATGGTTGGATTTGTTTTTCCCATAAGTAAAGTCCAGGCTGGGGTTCACACGCCAATTCTTTGGAGGTGCTGAGTAACCACAACTCCCACTGAGCAACATTCAGCACTCCTCAGCATCTGGCAGGCCAGAATTTGCATGAATAAACAGTATAAGGATCTCAGAGTTTAACCTGATGAGTTGTATCAAAGTTGCAGGTCTTCAGCGTCTTTCAACATTTGCTACCTTAACCAAAGCACTACTTAAATCTGTGTAAAGTTCTTGTCAAGGGTGTGGAGGGGAGGAAAGGGGTGAGTGGGATGGCTTTGTCATAACGTTTTCCTTTATTAATGCCCGTCAGTCATCCTGTCTATGCTGGGGCAAAATAGGCAGTCAAGGCCTTCTAGGTATTTGAAACACAATGAAGACTACACATTGTTTTCTGCTGTACCACCACTAATCTCCATAGCCTTTAGGTACAAAGACTGGGATCCATATTACCAAACTTGAGTCATCCAGAAATGAGATATCCACTCAAGCAAATTGTATTCATCCCCTCTAATAGGAATGATTAGAGAAAGGCACAACCAGAGGGTGATTTATCCCATCCTAAAAGAAGTGTCTGTAGGGGGGGTTGCCCTCTGGAGGTACCTGTTTCTTTCTACTCACTCTAGAGATGCTGTTGGTGGCTGGATTAGACTAGATCTGGCTTTTAGGTAATTACACAAGAAAGATTCCAGCCAAATACTTCGGGATATCAGAAAACTACTTGATAGGAATTGAGAACTTTGACTGCACTATTACTTTTACAAGATCAGTAACTCTTACGTTTAGGAAGTGGGGAGGAAAGGTGAAGGGTCTTCATAGTCTTCTTTAATTTGGTTTTTGTTTTGGCAATTTTTTGCTTATTTTGATGACTTCTGATAAGGTAGGATCTGGACAAACCGTTATTATAATGTCTGTCTCAGAGGTTATATCACACCAGCTTGCAAGGAGATGTGACAAATAAGAGAAATGAAGACTGAAATGGTCATTTCTTCCAGGGCTGTAGATCACGCAGTTGTGTATTTTATCTGGATTGAGCATAAGTAAATGATCACAACGTTTTGTAATTAATCAGAAAACAAAAATGATTGCTGGTTTTATGCCGGCCACAGGAGACTAGATAATACCTTTGCTGGCAAAGCAAAAATGACCTCTTCACATTTTTTGAACAATGTTTTTGAACAACGAAAATGTAATTCTACCTAGTGATTTTGTAATAATTGAACACTTTGGATCACATGAGTATGTTATTTCTGACCTATTGCTGAGTTCTCCAAAACTATATTTACCATCTCATGGAGTCATGGTGTCAGTTCTGACCAAATTAATTAGAAAGGTCTAGATTTACAGTGAAATGAGCGAGAAAAGAATGCATGTGGCTTATTAGAAATCTGTTTGCTCTACTATAGGGGGTTATTTCTTACAACTATGCAGAGGGGTGGGATGGTTGATTACAACCTATATGAATGTCTTCTGGAGCAACAATGCTAACCAAAGTAGGTCTTGCCCCTTGGCTCCTCATTCGCCTCTTCCAGCTCTGCCTCCATGGTTCACTGTCCATTTGCTTTGCTGCAGCTGTTTGCAGGGCTGTGCTAAGAATGGGAATGTCACTGGAATGACATCAATTGTTTGTTGTTTCTGCAGGTGAAGGAAGGTAAACCTGGACCATTTGAATGATTTGATTTCAACACAGCCCAACAAACAGCTGACTCAGCACAAATGCCATGTGAGTGGTGGCATCTGGGATCGGGGCAGGAACAAGAAGCAGGGCCATTTGGCAAGAAACTCCTAAATCACCTTCGCTGCCAGAGAAAAAAATGGATCTACACCCTTAGAGGCATGTGAACTACCCAATACCTTTGCTGCCTCCTGTTGATCCAGTAGGAGAGCGAGAGTGTGAATTTGTCGGAAAATGAGGGTCTTAGAGAGAGAAGCAGTGAAAATACAAGCTTCTTGCTTCTACAGTTTCTGTTGCTTCAGAAAATGAGTGAGAAATTAAAGATAATTCCCATATTTTAGCTGGTTTGTTTGGAAACAACCCCTAGTGTTGACAAGAACAGGCATGATTAAAAAATGCTAGCTGGTCGCAAAGCAATCACAAAATCTGTAGGCTATGTTTGTCTGCCTCAAATGTCAAGTGTTACACTTCTGGCACTCAGCACTTCCAGTCAGTGGAAACAAAGGGAGCACAACAGGTTATTTTTAAATAGTTTAAACTTTAGCTCAAGCATTTTGTTTTCATATTTTTATGCCGTCTAGCTCCTTCAGCGTAACACCTGGCAGCTGTCACATGTATCACAACAATATTGTTTCAAGCTAAGAGGCTGCTTATTTTGTATGGATCTTTTCTATTTTAATAGTGGGAAACAACAAAATATTCTCTAAAATAATTGCTACGATTACCTGCCACAGAAATACATATGGTAGCAGACAAAATAATATGTGCAGACAAGCTCCATCAGCCACAGGACTAGATATGTCACTCTCTTAATAGTGGTCAGCAATGAATTTGAAAAGCCCATTGGGAGGAAATGTCTTCCTTCAATAGATTTTCATTATATTACAATTAACATTATGTGGATAATGTCTAATGCAATGTCTCTTATATAACGACCTGAAAGAGACCAAATATATTCCAGAAGAAAACAGCCTGGCTAGCTTATTTAGGTATAGGATCCACACATCTCCCATGGGATATGGAGGTCCAGACACTTGAACTGGTGGTAGAAGCAGTTTTACAGAACGGTGTGAGAGAGCAGCTTTCTTCTGTTACTCGGGACAAAGGAAATACAATTCCCTTGTTTATGTCACCTAATTTTTCCATGACTTGAATAAAATAGCCAGAAATAACATACTTGTGTAATATTTCACCCACTGCTGCACGTCACTGTAAAAAAACCCCACAACTTTTTGTTGAGAGCGATTAATTACAGATGTGCATTAAACCTAGTCCTACAGATATGCATAAAACCTAGTCCTGCCACTGTCCAGGAAAATGGGGGAAACCCAAGAGGAGAGTCTTACACACATATGATTGCTCAGGCTGCATCACCAGAACAGTTTTTCCTGGATCTATCCACACATCATTCTCTGATCCTCTTGGAGTGAAGTTTTTGAGGACCTCCTGATCCATCAGCCATCTATCATTTTTGTGCCCTTCCAGCCCTGCTGAAGAACTGTCTAGCAAAGGAGGGATCATCTTGAGAGGCTGTAGGAGTGAGTGGTATGCACTGGCCACCAATGCCACCACTACTCACAGCTACCAGTTCTTCCTTTTTCCTCCTACTGCTGCTTCATTGGACAAGTAGATGTGGCTTCAGATCAAGCTAAATGTGAGGTGAAGGCTTTCCAAGAACTCCTCTGTGGCAGTAACCCATCTAATCCATGTCAGAGAAAAAATATTAGCTTTCAGGGAAACATAGCCAAACCTAGTAATGGTTTAACATTGTGTCTGTCTCTGTCAGGTAGTCTTTCCTTTGAGTAATATGAACTGTTGTATATGAAAGCTTTTTCTTCCTCTGCAAATGGTGCTTTTGTAAATCTAGTGAATGAGACAGAGCACCAGTTCAGATTGTGACTCACCGTGGAGCTCCATTCACGGGATCAGGTAACGGAGCCAGCATAGCTGTGAGGTGATGTGGACACAGCAAGCTTTGAGGTTGGAGCACTGCTTACATTGCGAGTAACTGACTGACTGGGTCTGCATGTATGCAGGGGGTGGTATAAGTGAGCTGTGGACACAGCACACCTTCTCTGAGAGACAAAACCACACTGATGGAGATGTAAGAAGAAAAGCTGGAACGTCAGCTAAAGCAACCAGTTGCCATTCTTCAAAGCCACCACATTACAGAAAAAACAAAGTCTTGCCCACAGTTAAAACATTTTTTGCCTCATCACCTGTTGCTCCTGCCCCTTTCCCTTTGTGTGCTCGTTTGTCCCCATCTTCAGTTGCTTGAATCTTCTCCTTACTACAACCACAGCAACTGAAGCTGGTAGCCAAGACTTGACTCTACTCCAACACCACATTGTTCAGTGAGCAGCACCGTGACTTTCTTGACAGAACCTGTCCTGTCACACCTCACATTGTAATCTCTGCTTGCCCATTAGTGATGCTGGCTTGCTTTACAGCACTTGGCCAGCTGATGTGCAAGATATTAAATCAAGCTCCCTTCTGCCCATCTCACACTGTTCCCAGGTGAAGTCCAAGGAAGCTGTGATAAATGCTCTTGAAGCCTTGGATTCAGAGATGGTTATTGACCAAGTTATTATGGAATATAGAGCATAGATCACGGGCAACTGTCACCAGAGACAAGCTTGCAACTGACCTGCACCTGGGCAGACACCAGCCCCATTTTTAAAAAAAATAAATCTATTTATTTTTAGAAAATTTAATTATGAAATTGTGCATAAATATAAAAATCAATGTACTTTAAAAAATAGGTCTGGTGCCAGACGTTGAAAAGGCTCACCAGCACTGATGGGGAAAATCACAGCTACCTTTCCTCAGTAAGGCATTTTTTAATAGAGTAAGTCATACAGCAAGTGTTTCATCATGAAAAAAAAGCTACTTCTTCTGTGTGCAGAAGTACTGAGCCAGGAGTCCTGTAAAAGACTGGGTCTGTATTTTAATCACGACCTTTGGTGGTTGAGATAGACTCAGATTTCATAGGATGCTCCCTAAATTAAAAAGAGCAATGAGAAATTCAGTTCACTTATTCTCTGGGATTGTGAGATCCTCATTCTCTGCTCAGTCAAAGGTGTGACATCTACGCTGAACATCTGTGGCATGATTTGAACATCGCTGGCCAGTAGCCTGGGATAACAGGTTTTCTGAAGTAGTCACTGGTCTCTTACTCAGTGACCTGAAGATTATTGTAAAGATGCCAGAAATATATATCACCTGAACAGGGATCTAAGACTGAATCAACACTGCCTCTCCTTTTTACCCATTTCATTTTGGCTGTATATGCAGCCCCCCAACCTTTATCTCCATTTCAGACTCCAGGCAGGTGGGCACTGAATCCTGCAGGGTGCTGCAGTCCAGCTCCTCAGCTGCTCACAAGTCAGGAAAGCCTGGAAGTGGCATAATACAATATCCAACCACAAGGACTCTCAGGTCCAGTTTACTAATTACTATCAGTGGGATTTTCAGTCACATAGGTTGGTATTTAAATATTGATTCATCTTCAATGCTTTCAGACTACAAGCACTGCTTTCCGTAAATGAGCGTATGGCTACTCTGAAAGCCTGAACTGTCTCAAGGCAGTAGGATGACAACTAACCCAATATTTCACAAACGGATGGCTTGTGTTGCTGTGACATAAATCTACCATAATGTGAAGTGAAACAGCAACAGTCCATCCATGATGAAGAAATATGGGGTTTGTACACTGTCTTTTCCTTTCTGAATGCCTTAACAAAGAGCAGTACTAGCAATGCTTGGAGGAGGAGGCCAAGTAGAAGTAGAATTCAGTATTTGAATGAGCTTGTCGCAGAAAGCCAAAGTCTAGGTGAGCCTGGCTTTGTATTAGTTTGAACAGGAGAAATAATTTTGTCCACGTTGTCATTGTGGAGTCCTTTTGTTAGTAATGGACTGAAAAAAATGAAATATACATAAATCAGATGGTATCTGTGACTCACCAGACAAATCATGGAGCAGACTCTTTGAGGTAAAACTTCAGGTGAAGTATTTGCCACTCATATTAATTATGAGAAACTGTTGCCGAAAGCTGATCTTAATGCATTGCCCTCACGACTTGCCACTGCTGCCTCTGAATCACCCAGATAATTCTCAGAAGCAAAGGAGAGAGAGGTTGTAGAAAAGGAACAATCAAGACTTCCCTGATTTTCTCTGCATGTATTTGCTAAGCTGAGAGGGAAAAAAAGTCTCACCTGAAGCACAAGTCAAGATACAAAACAGAAATTTACAGGTAGAATTTGCCGCCAGCTGAACATCAGCTTGAGTGGCCTCAGACCCAGCTGCTATAACAGACTGCCAACTCATGAAGTCAAATTACAGAGAAGCAAAGGCAGAATTTTTGGACTGTTAACCGAGTTCCTTGCATCTAGTGTTTGCCTTGTGTTTCAGCTACAGGCTGAACACTTTTTTTTTTCCCCCCCCTAAGTGAAATTTAAGAGACATTTAGGAAGTAGCTTCAGAGTTTAATTTGGGCTTGTATACTGGCTGATTCATGGGTCTCCTACAAAAGGCTTGGCTTCTCAGAGGATAGATGACCCATTTTTCATTCAGTCAAACCTTGCAGAATTTTTAACTGTACAGAAATAAACCCATCCAGTTTTCTACCTAAGGAAAGACACAGTGCAAGTATATCAAGTCCTGGGTGGTAAATAACAAGCTGACTTTTGCTCTCTGCATTCCCAGACCCTTCACTAGCACTAAACACAGTTGTTGCAGGGAGCAGAGAGTTTTTGGAGCAGCAGCTGGCTTCCTAGGAGAGAGCTGCCTGGGCTGTGCCTGGTGCTGATGCTAATAAATTTCTCATCCTGCTCTGGGGGCAAACTGTGGAAAGGCTGTGTCGGGTGGGCCAGAGAGGAAAGAGACCCTCGCTTAGTATCATTGCTGCAAGATCTAGCCTTGCGAGACTGCTTTCTCTTAAGCAAGCGATCCCCTTGCTTGAAACAGTTGGCTTGAAGTGGGGACTTAGATTCCTTGACCCAGCAAATGGGCAAGACTGAGTTTCCAATTCAGAAAAAAGAAAGGAAACTATTCGTGTCCCACCGCCACGCTCATGAAATCAGTCCAGAGCAGTGCTGCGCTAAAATGTGGGACCCTGCTTTTACAGAGCCGGGGAAAAATAGAGATACATTGGCAGTGAGCACAGCATGATCCATCTTGTGCTTATTTTGGTTTTAAATGATCTTATTTTGTCTGTGTTGTCTGCATATCGACTTGACAACCAACTGGCTAAAACTTAGGTAAGTACTGACCTCTCTGACATGTGATTTAACTGTCTCATGGAAAAATATTTGAAGGATCACCAGCTGAAATTAAAGTATTCAGCAGCAGGGCAAAGAGAACTACAGTACATGAATACAGAAAGGACTGTCCCTATGGTAATTCTGGCAGATGGCATAAGGTTGCAAGCAAGTAATAGAAAATTTTAAAACTAATGAAACAAGATTAACATAGGCCACTCCATTAGTATTTCTCCTCCCAAACAGCTCAGTTCTGATTATATTTTATATTCTCATGGAATTAAAGCATTGTACTTACTGGCAGCAAAGGGAAATTAGATCAGAATACTGTTTGTGGATGATTAACTTGCATTTCCTTTCAAACTAAATCTATCTGCTTGAGTCCTTTGGAGTCTACAGACAGCCAATTCTCTGAAGGCAAACTTGAGCAACAGAATATAGGGTCCAGTACTTCATCTTAGGTGAAATAAACTGGACAACCAGAGACCCAGGTGAATACAAGACTTTAATAAACTCTCACAAATGTATATGGTGTCACTGCATGAGAAATGCTGCCTACAAAAATCTGATTAGGGTAAAAACTGAACAAACTTTTCCTTATGCATCCATTGCCCTCTGTATTTTAACCAGACTGAAATCATTTGAGCAGATACAAGGTATTTGGGGATCTGCTGTCTTCCAGTGACAACACCAGTAAGTTTTATTATAAAATAACTGTCACTGCTGATTTTTGGGATTCTTCTATTACAAGCCAAAGGATAGAGTGGTTCCGCATGTGAAGACATTTCTGAGGGCTACATATTCCTGGAAAGTGGTTTTACTGTTCTTGATGTGCCTAGCTTTCTCTAGAGTGAGGTCTGCACAAGGGAATCAAAGGGCAGAACTTAAGGCCAGCTTTTCACATTCAACCGGCTGGGCAGCCAGAGGGGCTCACATAACCAGTTTGTTAGCTGGGAGTATTGAGCATTTGCACTGTTAAACTGTTAAACGTGATAGATGTTGAGCACTCCTGCAGACTAATCTTACTACTAAAGATGACTTAATGCATATTTAGAAGTCAGATTTCCAATAGCGTGAAGGGCCACATGGCCCTTCAGGTGTATCCGTCCAACAGTTAGATGCCACGTGAGCGTTTACAAAACACGGACAACTTTGCTCATATGCCTACAGCTCCACACCTATATGCCATTGGTAACATCCTTCAGGTGTAAAAAGCACAAAACCACATGCCTGAGTCCTGAAATGCCAAATAGGTGAACGAGTTTCTGAACTCTAATGCACAAAACACAACTTCTTCCTAGCTCACCTAGCCTGTCTTCTGAGACCGAACACAAGAAGACAGCTTAGTACTTGGTGAAGGCTTGCTTCACCTCCTTCCGTAACCCATTACACAGACTGTCTCTAAGCCCTCTAAGTTTTTGGTTTGGACTCCAAGATCTGTTTCTCCCATGTACTGGAAAGGGCTGCTTATTAATGTCTGCGTCACCCCTCAGTAATACTTTACACCTCATGGTGGCAAGGCAGCTTGCTAATGCTATTTTCGCTCCCTGTGTTTTAATCGTTCACTCCTGGTTGTCACCCGCAGAGGCTCAGATTCACTTCAGGAGACCCCCCCCCAACTTTAGAAACTGAACAGAATCATCTGAATTAAGAGCAATGTCACCTTACACTCAGCAGGCAGATGTGAAGACTTGCCAAGTGTGAACCAGCAGCAGTTGGCAGACTGTCTCTCTTACTGGAGGTGCCTCTTGTCCTCTGTCAGACACAGAAGCAGCCTGTGGTGACTATGCTTCTGGCTCAGGCACTCCCTGAGGCGGGGTAAGGCTCTCTGCTGTGGAGTTATCCATTTTGTTCATGCTGAATCATCTCCTTCCATCCCTTCTCAGACCAAGAAATCAGTACACCTGTGGGCTGCACCTCCTGTTGCCGTATCCCTGTTGATACACCCTCCCACACTGAATGATATTTCTTGATACATCAATACACTTTCTTAGAGTTCTTAGAGTGCAGTGGTGCTTAAACGAAGTAAATTTGGGGAATTACTAGGTGGAAATGACCTCTCTTCGCTGCTGAAATACAAGGAAATCCCTATCAGTGCACTCTCTTAAAATAGCCTGAAAACAAATTATGTTTTTATTTATATAAAAATTAAAGTATATACTGTCACTACATGACTGCTGATGACAGTCATGCAGAAATATTATTATTATGAATTATTATTACAGTTATTGCAAGGAATTTTGTTATTTGGCTTTCAGGGGCTTATCACACAAAAAGAAAAAAAGGCAGTGACCCAATACCTTACAAGAAAGATAAAGACATATAAACTGTCTAAACGGCCACCTCAATACACATGGAGAAGAAAATAATTTTTATGCAAATAGAGTCTCAGACCAAAATGCCTTTCTCCCTCACCTCCTTTCTATTTCATGATTAAATAAATCATAAAGCTGTCACTAGAGACCACATAGAAAGAGGTCTCAAATTGTAGAAATGAGATCTTTCTGCATTTTTCTATTTCATAGAAATAGAAAAGAAAAAAGAAAAAAGAAAAAAGAAAAAAGAGCATAATGCTATTCACATGTTTCCCAGGAGTACAAACAAGCTCCATGTCCTCTTGTAATAATACAACGAACTTTCAAAACCAAACACAAATAAATTAAAATTAAACTATGAATCATAAATTTAATTGAGAATCAGTGTCCAATGATTTTCAAACTCAAATTACCACCAGACAGTGCATCTTTTTGCATAACTTATGTGGCTAAAGCATAGGCGATAGCTTCTTTCCTTTCCCTTTTTTAAATGGAGAGATAGACTTCAGTCATAGTGCTGGAGTTTTAGCACAAAAAAGCTGAATAATAATTTTTTATTTTTCATAAATGCACTATATCACGGACAGTGCTTAGAATGCAGTACAGAAAGTGAGTAGGGGGAAAATCCCCATTTTTGTGTTGAAGAATAGAGCAAAATAGAATTCTTCTGTCATTAGAGCAAATACCCAAAGGTAACTACAATTGTTTTGCATCACGGTCTTTGGTCTTCAATAAATAAGATTAAATGCCCCAATGTTAATGCAGAATTCTCTGCAGATCAGCCATATAACTTTGGAAATTGAATATATACATATATTTTAACTAAGACGGGTGTGAATTTGGATCTGGAAGAATTAAATCATGGACAGTGTCTACCAAAAAGGAGCTACTCCAGAAGAGATGTTATAGAATAATTAAGGTTTAATTTACAGTATTTGCATTTGGGACAATTTTGCCAGGTAGTAAAGTTCTTAATCCTTGATCTTGTAGGTATTTCAGCTCTTAATTAGTGTCACTTAAGGTGACACAAAAAAAGCCTTTGCCTACTGAAAAAACTTTTAAAGCATGGATATTTAAAAATGTACACACAACCTTGTGTGTCTAAAGGGTTGGGATCCCCCCCCAGCTGCATGGTGATGCATTTCAGGGCCATGTTTGGTACTCCATGCTCACTGGGAATGTGGGAGATGCCTTTGGTGTGAAAAGAACCTGAAAAGCAGTCCCCAGAATGTGGGGTGTGCTATGTGGGCTGGCGTGTGAGGGGACTCTTTCCATTCTCTCCATGGGGACCTCCGAAGAGCAGGGCTCAAGCCATCCTCCTGAGGGACCACCAGTGATTTGCTCATGGTGGGAATCCAGGCAGAAGGATTATTCAGTGGATTTTTCTTCCTGATGGCAACCATTACTCTCCAGATCTTCCTCCCCCATTTCTTGGACTGAACAAACTTGGGACTCTTCACATCTACTGTCAACCCACAGGTTCTCCATCCTGCTGGTCATCTGATCAGCAACTGAAATATAAGCCCATATATCTGAGGGAGTAAATGTCTCTTTTCATTTTGAACCAGGGAGATGCAATATTTAACCATGCAGGGGTAAGCTGAAGGGTGGCATTTCGAAGGTGCGAGAAAGATGTTTTAGGCAGATTGTAATTGTGAACTAGCATGATGTCTTTGGATGGGAAGAAAGGGAAAAAGTCCTTTAAAACCATGTAGGAACATCACCAGAGACACTATTTGAACTGTTAGTTAACGGTAAAATGAAATATTTCCTACCCATGAAAGTACAAATCATGTATTGAATCAGATTCCAAAGACGATGTAGTATGATAAGAAATGCCAAAAGTGATATGCAGAATGCTAACTCCTGTGAGAAAATAAGAAGAGTGCTTCACCAGTGTTGTCATAACATGAACTAGTCATTATCACTATGTTCAGTGAAAAAGCTGTTTCCACAGCACTTTTCCATAATATTCTTTAATTGGAGGAAGGGAGTAAAAACAGTGGTGTGAAGAACATCAGCCGGGGTTTTAGAAAAAATAAACAAATACGGCATTTCAGAATGGGTTGTGTCAAATCACATGCAGGAAAAAACAAAATTGATGTTCACAGACTTAAAAATGATCACTGCCACATGACAGCAGTCATTTTGCTTGTGACATAGACACATTTCAGCTCAGATCCGTAAATCTGACCATAGCATCATCTCACAGGATCACCCTTCCAAGCTTGGTCACTCTGCTTTTTCTGTTTTTCAGTATACTCTACACCTTTCTGCTTCCTGAGCTTTCCTATCCCTTCCTTTGTTTCCAGCTAAGGGGAAACCCCATACTCAGCTGCGGCCCCTGATCCTTCCTCCCTGCATCCCCAGAGCCACATGCTACTCTTCCCAACATCCTCCTCCTCCCGAAATGTCAGTGTCGCTTGTGATCTGGGAAAACATTAAAACCTAGCACCCTCCAACTCACATGCCAACAGGAACCGACATCTTTTCCATGTGCCTGGTTTTACTCCTGGTACCCAACAATGAAGAGAGCAGAAGACCGCTGCTGTCTTTCACACAGTTGCCCACATCAAATGCTAGTTTTTCTTCTTTGATTAGGACCCAGGGAAGCAGAGCACAGTCAGGCACGCTCCCAGGAAACCAACCCAATACAGATTTTACCTGCCTATAGTGAGGTTTGGCTGCCCAGTCATCAATGGAACTGATAGGAAGAAACAGCAGCAATAAATTTCACTGTGAATTTATTCTTTTTGCCAGCTCATTTGGAATATACTTAAGAAGACAAGGTTATAGCAGATTTGATAATTTTAAAGTATTTTTTTAAATTCCACTCAAATATTCTCAAATCAAACCCTGACTTGAAAAATAGCTACTGAAATTTGGGGTCAAATGTTACTTTTGTTGAGACTGAAGTCAACAAGAATCCTTTCACCACCAAATTCCAGCGTCACTGACTACAGCCTCTAGCTAAAAAGTAAGTGCCCCTTCTATCATATCTGTACAAACTCTTTCTCCTGAACTTTTTCCACGCCATGTGATGGTTTATCATGGTAGGGCTGCTTATGTATGCTAAATGGTCAACTCCAACTTTAAAGGAACCGTCATGAAATACTTACTAACCACTTGTGCTTTTTCTCACACACATACATAATCTCCTCTCATCGCACACATACAGGTAATTGCTCTGTTAAAACATACGGCTTTAGCCTGTAAATCAGGTTGTTTTAATTTAGAGAATGCTGCTCATGGGCTGGTAGCCAGGCACTAGAGCAAGAGCTGGTGTAGTCTGCAAATCCTCCAGACACAGCAACCCCAGCTGTGTTCCTTGGATCTTTGACCCATGTGGAGTTTGTACACATATGCAGAAGAAGGGATATTCAAATTCACGTTATATCAACTCTAACATTGTAATTTTAAGGAAAACACTCTCCCATACTCAACACTTCAGTCTGTTATCCCATCATGATGCTGGTACTCTATCACAGGACTGGGATATATTATCTTCACACTGTCCTTTAATCAAGTCCCAAGAATCCTTGGAGGAAACTCTCTGCAACATTTCTGAACCCAGGAAATCACATTGCCTACTAAGAACCAGTCAAACACATAAGAAGGCTCTGGCTGTTTGCATAACTTCATGTTCACACGGGCAAGTGCTACACTCCAGATACAGTCACGGAGCTGCAGAAGGCAAAGCCAAGCCATAGCTGCTCAACCAGCAATGGTAGGATGGCATGTGATGTACACAGGCTTTCAACAGGTGATAAGAACAATGTCATGCACGGGATTTGTCTGCAACTAATGCATGCAAATGTCTGATGTGCAGAGACATCGCCAGCCTCTCCAACAGCTCCTGAGCATGTGTGTGAGCAACTTGCACAACAGCTCGCACAAGCGAGATGCACTGGCAGTTAAGCACAAGCAACCGTCGGCATGCTAACTCTGAAGCCAAAAAGTCAGCCTGTCACATATTGAAACTGTTTCTAAATCCAGTGGATTTGCTGAAATGAATTTTATGCTGTTTCCGTATTTCTGAAATTATTCTTATTCTTTAGCATGCAGAGGAAAATTAAGTCACATTTCCCTTAACAGTTGCTGTTCCCGCCTTGCTGCGCATCACAGCCCTCTGCGGTGACTTCGGTAGCACTGACCTTGGACGTCGCTGCAGTGGCATTACTTTCCTTACCACTCCCCAGTGCACTCTCCTCAGTTGCTGCCGCTGATGGGGCTTCCGCCTTCTTTGCACTTGTTTCCAGAGAAACAGGAGGCCCTACTTTCCCCAACCCACTCACCGGGGTTGAGCTCAGATTGCTTGATTGCCGCGACTGAGCCTTATACCAGCTAGGGTAAAGCAAGGGGTCGATGGTTTCTGCTGTGGCCGGCACTTGAGTGTCAGACTCTGGGGTCTGTTGAGAACCACTTGGTGTCACAACATCATCCTTAATTAGGACAGATAAAAAGAAGAACAAGCAGAGTGCACTACGTTACCTTCCTGCCATAGCCATGTTGCTCTGCATACCGTTTGCTATATCTCACAGCAAGGAGCAGATTTGTCCTAATATATGGTCCAAAAGGATTACAATCAAAATGTGAAGAAAAAGCAAGTATCATTTGGATAACACAGATATGGGAAAGAAATTAAGTTAGCCAAAAAATGGAATAGGAGGGTAGAATTATCTAGGAAGGGAATGCTGACTAAGAAAGGAGTGAGCAAGCGGTTTCTTAGTTCGGATAAACAGCGAATTCAATCCTAAAAACATAAGAAATTCTGCATAAGACCCTCATGAACTGATACCAGCTATGAACGATAGGTGTAGGTACCCTCAAATGGCTTGTTGGGTTTTGGGTTAAGAACAACGCATTTGCCAATGAGTCTGTTGATATAAGCAGTCAGAATATGGGGAATACAAAGACACTGGAGAGAAACATTTGCCCACCAGCATTCCTATCGATGCTACAAGCCAAACACAGACAGATGCTCTGCCAGGAAGAGGAGCAGCCACCTGAACTGCACCTCTCTGCCTGCGTCAGGCTTTCATGGCTCACCCACAAGGTGCTTGCTACCACCACAGCATTTTGGCTTTGCTTTTCTTACACCAGAAGGCAAAAGCTGAAATACAGCTATCCCCCACACTGTCACACCCACATGCCATGTCTGACTCCAATCTGACCACCTCCTAATGGCATTTTACAACTGCTACAGCAGCATGTTGCACACCTCCCATTTTAGCCTTAGAAGTGAGGGACTTCATGTTAGTGGGCCAGATTGCTTATGTCTAGTTCTTGTTTGCATAAAAAACTACATCAGTTTAGATAAGTTTGGTTAAGTCACTGCAAACCCTAAAAGACAAACTTTGGTTAAATTAATAAAGCCTGATTTAAGAGCATCTCCACACAACTGGTACAAACTTACCTATGCTTTTAAATCAAAGCAAGAATGAATCTATAGTATTTGTTTTCCCTTGTTTCAGGTGGTGAGCTTGCGACAATCAATAATACTTTATGTACTCTCTTGTTTTCATACTGGCCTCCCCAAATATCTTCACATTAGCCTTTAGGCACTCAGCAACCTCAGTGTTTAAAAGGACTCAATTGCGTAAGAGGAGAATTTTCTAAGTTAATTATATGTAAGGCCAGCTAAAGTAGCACATGAAGCATATTTTCTATATAGGTCTTTTAGAATATATGGCAATTATGGTCTCATTCTAACCACATTCCTTAAGAAAAAGTGCTGGCCTAAATTATTCATACCCTGCATCTGCTTGCTGCTAGGCTGTAAGAAGCAGCTTCCTCTCCTGTTTGGTGTATGATATTCCTGCATCCACCTAGATGATGTCCCTAGGATGATCAGAGCAGAAGAAGGAAAACACCATTCACAGATTAGAAGTATGATCTAAAAATTGGTGGTGGAAAGCTCACTAAATTCAGAGGGAATTCCAAATTCTCTTAGTATAAATATTTCAAAACCCATTTCATTCATAGTAATTAGTCTGAGTTAAATCACAGCAAGCACAACATCCATCATAACATGTTTAACTCCCAAACTGAATCTCTTTTATTTATATCTTATGGGTCCCATATATATCTCAATTTATCTAGCAGCATAATTTTTTGGCTATCAAGTGATATATACACAACTCAAGAGGACAGGGTACAGTTGTATATATAGGTACAAGGGCAATACACAGTTTTGCTCTCCAGTGCATCGACTCCCTTAGCTGTGCTCCTGACATATGGTGCCTACAGGTCATGGAGTGCATTTTGCTGCCTTGCCAGGACATGACCAGCATAGCCATAGCTGGCAGGGCAGGGGGCCATGGGGGGCACCTACCTGACCAGCCAGGGTGGTGGGTAGTGGCACCGGAGCAGGTTCAGCAGAGGGGTCTCCTGCTGTGCTCTGTGGTTCAGGGTCCTGCTGAGGTGGCTGTGGTCCTCTCTCAGCACCTTCCTCCTCCACCTCTTCCTCCTCCTCCTCTCCTGATGACTCTGTGTGGACTTCATCCAAATCTTCACCATCCACTGTCTCCTCCTCTTCCTCTTCACCCTCCTCCTCTGATAGGACACACATAAAAGGACAGGGCTGAGTGCCATGTGAAGATGGCTGCAGTTTTATGTAATTAAAAAGTCATTTACAATTGCATGGCAAAGCTACTGCTAATCTGCTGCCTGGCAGAGGATGCAGGCTGGGGGGGAGCGTTGGTGAGGAGCCTGATCTCACCAGCCTGGCTTGGGCACTGCTATGGAGCTGCCAGCAGGTGCTTCACAGCAAGGAGGTCACCAAACACACAGGCTTGTTAAAATAATAAGCTGATCCTTTCCATGGGAAGGAGGACAGAAAGTTCTCCTCAGGGATGTGCAGCATGACCCTGCACTTTTGGGGGAGAGGATACCTGCTCTGGCACAATCGGCCAGGAGAAAGGTCCCTCTTGCAATTTTAGGTTGTATGTTTGTTTTAAACACCATTGAAGTCATCATAATCAATCTTTACCAGGTCTGTGCTTTGCAATACATGACTGGAGGTCTGGGACACCAACCTCCCTAACACCAGACTGTCCAACTTTGTCAAACTGTCGCTTTTGCATTATCTGACACATGCTGTTGACAGCATTCATGGCTCGGCTCTTTTCCAGAGGGAGCTCTCTAACAATGCATTTTCTTTTGCATAATCATACTATTCATCCTCACAAACATCAAATGTTGTTCAAAGCCATCCTAGCACTACAAAGAAATAAACTTAGATGGATGCATTAACCCAAGCTCCAAATTGTCTGCGCATTTTGCACAGGTTATGGCTCTGCCTGAGTATGTAGAATGAATGTAGATCTGCAAATTAAGAAACACCCCCATAATGGAGAGATGTTTTTGCAGGCAAATCCACTCCTATAAACAGAGTGCTGAACCTCTGCTTCCATGTCCCCTGGCTGGAGAGGACCTCATTGACTGTAGTAGGAGTTTCAAATGCAGGACTGAACTCCTGATTACCAAAGCTCTTGCTAATGCCTTGTCCCCAAGAGGTGGGGGTCACATTCCTTGTCACATGGTGGTGGTGGTGGTGTCCAGAGCATGAGGTCGTGACCTTGGCAGATGCATGTGTGTGGCAGGGATGTGGCAGCTGTGGCTGATCAGAGGGATGAACTGGGCATGAAGCTGTGAGTAGGGATTGTTCCTCCCAGGACAAATCCCTGGAAGTTCATAGCCATGCAAGATGGCACCTGCTCCTCTGCTGCTGACTGGTGCAACAGCTGCTGTCCTGCTACATGGACCCCTGTGCCAAGTACAGCTAGTCCATGGATTCTAACCTACAGACCAAGATCTGCACAGCAGGTACACAGGGTCCCATGCAGGGAGCAGCCACGCACTCTGAAGTTAGTGCAAGTCGTGGCAGGGGGGTACATGATGCGTGGCATCTGCATGAGACTTAACTGGGCTGATAAAGGTCAATGTAAGTGTACCAGAAGAATCCAATGCTAGCAAGAAAATTAGAGACATCCAGATGACTATTACTGGTGCCTGTTAATAGGAGAGATCTGATTTGAAACATTTATTTTCATTAACTTCTTGTGGCTTCTTTTGTAAGGTAAAGCATAGGTGAACCTAGATTTCAGGCTACTTTGATAAATGCAGAATTACAACTTCACATTATTATAAAGACATATTAAGCATGTTTAGTCATGACATCATGACTGATGTCATGACATCATGACTAATGACATGACATGAGATGTTAAATGCATGAAAGATGATGACAATTTTTTCTTCCCTCTATAACTCTGTGATTTTCAATTTTGATTATATTTCTGTTATAGTTCTCAATTTTTATAATAGCTTAAAAAATGTATCTTTTGTTAGTACTTCTTTTAGTAATAAACATTCTATTTCTTTAATGACTTTGTAGAGCAGACAGGTCATACAATAATGATATCTTTTAGGGGAAAAAGGACTTTATAGAAAGAGATAAAAAATTAATTTTGTGGTCCTTTCACATGAGGAGTCAGTAAAAATCCATGAGCTTAGGAAAGTGTTGAGGTGAGGCCACGTAAAAGGTAAGATTAATGGTGGAAACAGGTTATGTGATTTTTTAACTGTGATAGATTTTTGCTTTTGATTACAATTGAATCAAAATAGTCTAGTTACACTTTGGGATGGAGATAAATATCTGATTCAAGTTTTCCTACACAGTATCATCATGTAAATCACACACAGCTGCAATTTAAGATCGCAATTTATGTGAAATAAATTACGTACCTCTGTCAAAATCAATTGCTCGTATTATTTTTTCTTCTCTACTTAGGTTTACTGTGAATTGGTTCATGTTTTCATACCCATCCTCTATTTTTTCCATTTGGAATCCTTTAGATGCTTCAGTAATTCTAAAACAGACAGATTGGTTATTGGCATTTGAATTTCCAGATAAATTTATAATTTGTAATTCATTATAAAGATCAAGAGTCTCATGTTTAAATACTTACTTTTGTAGTAATGTTTTGGCATTCTGTGAAAACAAAAAGGAAATAACTGACTTCTTAAATGGTTCCATTTTTTTCAGAGATTTTATACATTGAGATCTAATTCTTACACTGGCTGCTTCTAAACACACTAATAATGGATCTCAGAAATGACAGCCATGAGATCTATGAATGAGATCAAATTTGGATGGTAATTAGAATACAGCTGGGTAAACCTTTTAGTTCACTGAAGACTTTTTAATTAAAATCTGAATATGATGAGAAATACGTACAATTTCTACAAAAATGAAATGGAAATATTTTTGCTCTTTTTTGTGTGTGTTTGTGGTGAAAAGCAATTGTTCCGTTACCATCTTTAGTCACAGTAACTACATCTTTGACTATCTATAAGGGTATACTTCTGGAGCCACAAAATTTTATTTGTCTGGAAAGAATATTGTGCTCTTCAAAGGCAATTATTTGAGGGATTTTTTTTTTTTCTGTACAAAACACTGTTTCAGCCTTTACTATAGAGGAATTGTAAACCTGCAGGACAGAAATTCTACACCAGTGAATTCACTGGATGGGCTGTTAATGGTTTCCTAATCAGTTCTCCTAAGTTTACAGAAAGAAAGCAGAAATAACAAAAATTAAAGTAAAGGCATAAAAATCTGACTTAGAACATACATATTTAATTCTTGGAAAGTTAATCACTCTGTCAATATGCAAATGAAACCTGTAACTCACAGAAGTTCATATACATATATGTATTATAGTGGTGGGAAAATAAAGATATGTAGGAAAATGTTAAAATTCCTGTTTCTTCTTTGGGGACTAGAAATTCATTCACAGAATAGTATACTTTGGTGCAAATAGCATATACTCACATTCATGGTTTGGATACTATTCACAAGAAGACTAGTCATTTGTCTGTGCTGGTGCAAGTGTTTAAAAAATGAGTTTGTATAAATGTTCACTCAAAGATGACCAAACTCTGAATGTGCCTAAAATTGAGAAATGCTTAAATAGTATTTCAATAAACCCATCATTCTTTTTTCTATCTCTGCTTATAGACTTTATACCTGCAAAAACACAGCCATTTCTGGTTCTTCCATGAACTGAATTCCTGATTCAACAAGCTTTGACACAGCTTCCAAATGGTCTGCATACTTCTTCATCAGGGAGCGGACATGTTCCAGTTTCTCCTCTTGGGTTCTAGTAATTATTTGTGTCATCTCATTTTTTCTTTCTTCCAGTACAGAATACAGATAATCAAATTTTTCACACAGCTGCTCTTTCTGTCGTCTGCAACATTCCTGTGAAACATTTGGTTTATGTTAAACATGTTGTGTTCTTAAAAAGAGATTTGATTTTCACAGTTACTTGGAAGCATTTTCATCAGAGAAATTCCTCTTTCTGAACAGTGCAAAGGATTCTGAATGACCCTGGAGACTTTTATAACTTTTGAACAAAAGTTTTAAAACTGCTCTCAGACTGACTTTCAAGCCACGGAAAGCTCCCAAACAGGTCATTGTATAATTTGTCAGTCTGATAAAAATTTTTAAAAGGTATTTGTGATGTCTGTAGTTATACATTGAAGTCTGCAGAAAAAGTAAAACCCCCCACATATTAGCAGCTGCGTTCATTTACATGAACAGAATGGTTTTTAACGGAGCAATCATCTCAAACTGGCTCTGGAGAAATTTCTTTTTTTCTACCAGAGAACTTGGAACTGTCCTGGATGGGCTTGATTTTCACATATGCCCTCTTAGACTCTATTTTGACAGTCGGCGTCCATTATATTCCATTTACTGTGCACTGAATGAGGTAGAGGTACCACAAAGAAAATGGTGTGTGACAAAAGCACAAAGACAAGAAGGAGGAATCAGGTTCCAACCCCTACCTTCAGGCAATGGTTTTCACATCATTTTTGAGACACTTTTATTGTCCTTCCAACCAGATAACACAGCATATTTCACTAGGTAAGGAGGATGGGTTTGATGACTGCTTCATTGAGCGCTCTCTAACAAGAACACATTGCGTTTGCAAGAGAGGATTTATGAAGAGGAAATTTGAGATAGGTTATCTATAATGTCTGAGGTCTACCAAACAGAAGTACCTGAGTCATCTGTGTGCCCCAGGGCACACAGATGGGCATAACCTTATTGTGGTTATATCTGCTTGTGGATAGCCGTGATTATTTAAATCTCTTTCCTAGGAACTGAGGCTGAATCAATTCCTCATCTTCATCCCTGGAGGCATGATGCTGAGATCCTGGCAGCACAGGATTATTAACAGTCTCACAGTACTTTTGGAAGTGATAAGACTGATTATTCATAGCACTTGGCCAGAGAGAATCCCACTTTTTTCTTGACTTTCAGCCAGAGTTTTTTCCTCCCAGTGGTGACAGTCTGCTCTGTATCATACAAAGGAGAAAGCTTTTCAGAGATGGATGTGTGGCCAAAAATCACTGTGTTGAGAGGTGGGGAGCAAATACAGATCTTGTTGCACTGTCTCAAGTATCCGCCTCTGCTTCCCGATGAGGAAGACTAGGCTAAACAGGCACTCCTTAATTTAAAACTCCTTGCAATGGAGCAGGCTTGTCCTGCTTTTCTGGAGGTCCTTGCCACTTCCCAGAAATTCCTGATTAGTGAATTATAGGGTGGGGATAAGGAAGCTTTCACACAAAGTGAGTCACAGTTCCTGGGTGTCATTCTGTTGTTCAGATCTCAAATTATCTTCCTCTCCTCTTTCACCTATCTAGCTCTCCTCTTTCACTCTTTCCTTCCTTTTTCACCTTTTCTCCTAGCTTTCTCCCAGTGTTTCCTGCACTCCCGCTGGCTCCAGACTCCTCTGCAGTTTAGTCTACAATGACCTCCTCTAAAATATCATTCAGATCACTTGTAAAACAGCCTTAATTTCAAGACAGGTGTGTGCTATCTTTGCTATTTGACACAGGACAAGCATTAGTAGAAGAAGGGCCAAGAGAGTGACAGCAGGGTGCCCTGAGAGATCCTTCCCTATCTTTGTGCTCTAATATATAATATTTCCTGCCACCAGCAGGTATTACAGAGCTGTAAACCTCAAGAGTGAGAGTGCAAAACAGGTTCCTAATTGCAAATGATGAAATATTTCTGAAATATTCTCCTTCTGTATAAAATGTTCCCATACAAGGTCTCTGCCTGATGGAATTACCCCAATCAGATTCTGCGTAATGAGAAAGGTTAATAAATACATGAGTTTTCATTCTAAAAAGTTCTCAGTCTTTTTGTTTTTTTTAAAGCACTGCTACAGAAAAAAAAAAAAAAAAAAGAGGAGGCCTTGCCACTGAGCATGAGTTTTGCTGCTTGTTCTGAAGTATCTGTATTGACTGGCCTACGTTATTAGCATTTGAAAGAAACATTGTAATTTTTTTTCCTTCATTATTTGACTCACATAGTTTACAAGACTAAACAGTACTTAGTGATTTATTATCGTTTTCCAGTATTTCGTGTTTTATATTCCTTTTTTTATTTTCAGTATAATATGTGTATTTTGTCTACCTTTCAATCAGTTAAAAGCCATACGATTATTAATCAATTTTTTTGTTTGGTTTTCTGCTTTTTAGGGTTGGATAGGAGCAATAGCTACATTTAGAACTGTAAGCTATTGTTTATTCCAGCTCAAAGAAAAATGATCACGTTATTTTCTACTAAAGCAGATATTTATTGTTCTCTGCAAAGTGTTAAGCAGAGAGAAGAGACCATCCTAGGTTATAAGCGTTATTTCCATGTGTGCACATTTCTCAGCTCCAGCTGCAGCTTTTCATCTTCAAGGACAAACTGATGCCAATTCAGACAAAGCTCTTGAATGGTAGGAAATGTGTCAAATTGCTTGAAATGTAACATGGAAGTGCCAAGGTATGGTCTAAGATCTATTTTCTGCAATCTTTGACTTAAAAGGTGAAAAGCCCATTAAAACATCTGAAGGTAAAATGGCTGCACTTTCTTTGGCCTTTGAGTTTAAAGGTTGGACTTTAAACTGAGTGGATGACTGAGGAAGCAAGCTAGTTTCAGAAACCGTTGTATTTGTGAAGGTATTTTTAGCACAATGTTTTCTCCATACTTCAGACTAGACGTTTGAAGTTTTGTTTCTGGTTCAGCTAGTTGAACTTAAATGAGTAGAAGCTTTTGCTTTTGTATCATTCAAATTTCTGCAGTTAACCTACTTGAAAGGCTTGTTTCTGTCTGCAAAGCCCTGATAGCAGCCAATTTCATCATTGCAATGTGAAGGCTTCCTGACTACAAAGTTCTGACTGCTACTAACATGCTCTCTCATTTACTTGGGATAATGGTTTTATGTTCTTTGAGCCAAATTTGGACATTTTCTGCTTTTTCTTGCTCTGAGGAAATAGGAGCCTTAGGCAATTGTGTACGTAGACTGTGGAATCAATTTTCCTTACCAATTAGAATATATACACCTTGGATTAATGTCTTTTTCTGTGCTGTTTCTCTTTTCTGCTCCAGCTCTGAAGGGTCAATATAATTCTAATTGGGCTGAAAGGGATGCGACTCCTTCACTAGATGCTTCATCAAACTCTGATCATAAAATCAATTCATATGAGCTCCTTTCAGCCTATTGCTCTGTGAGGTTCAAATTGGTCAGAGATGGTATTTATATTTGCTTTGCTGGTACAAGCCTCTTGAAAGAAACGAAAGCCACTTCTGCTATCGAATGCCACAAAACTAATACCAGCTTTGTCAGAGCAAGAACTTTACCAGACAATCCAGTAAGCACCAAACAAGACTCCTTAAAGGACAACATAAGTACATTAAAAAATTACTTCTTGTGCACAAGGCAAAACAACCAAATACAGAGCTCACTGACATACCTGGGAGCTGCACTGTGGCTACGCTGTGGCTGAGACTAAGGCTCTGCACACAGGACCAGTCAGGCTTTAGACAAGTACTGGTCTTTTACAGCTCTAGAACCTGATCTTAGATGTTAAATGAGCTGGGAGTTGATGGCATTTTGTTGGATTTGCTTTAATTTCAGTGATATCCTATGTTACTAAGAATGCTTAGCAAGATGTGCTGACACGGGTTATCCTTACTCTTTGTTCTCAACCACATGGCCAATGTTAGAGGCACGGTGCCAAGCAGGACATATTCTTTGGTTGAGGCTGTACAGCTGATATTGTACAAAGCCACAGGTAATGGTTTAGCGCTAAATGATGCAGGAATGCATTTGGGTAAAGTGAGGTCTGTTAAAGAATGATTATTACCAGCAGTCCAAAGATGCGACTTCACACTGAAATAACTGCATTGAAAGAGGTGGTACCTACCTCAACTGTCTTGCAGGTCTCCTCCAGCTGTGTGACTATCCCTTGCACTCTGTCATTGCTCCCCACCAGGACTGCAATGCCATCACTCAGCTCGGACTAGACGTAATGAGAGAGTAAGCAGAAGGGTGTTAGACACCATCCCACTTTCAGGGTGGCACATCTAACAGTGAGGAGCAGGAGGTGAATGGGCCGTACCAGGGTATTAGCTCTTCTTTCCACCAGAACCAAGGAGAATCGGAGCTTTACCTGTCCCCAAATCACCTGCTTGCTAGTACTTTAGCATTTGTTTCTTCTCCCAAAACACTATGACAACATTGACATTTTTGAAACTTTTAATGGAGAAGAAACGGTAGTTTGGAAAGGAGGAAGCACTTTGTTCTAGGAGGCTTTTCTAGGTGCTTTTGTCTGAAGTGCTGTTTCAATAGCCCCAAAATATTCACTTTGGATTTCTTGAGAGAAAAGACACTATCTCTGGAGGGTGTTTTTTTTTAGTGTCGGGGTCTAGCCATGCCACTGTGATATTTCCCTGAAGACTGTAGCTTTTGGCCTTGGAAAGGGGAAGAGGTGGCCCATGGACCTGGAGGTACCAGGGCACTGCAGAGCTCCTGGAGTGAGGGCAGTGGGGCTGGGGCTGTGGTGAGAGGGAAAGGGAGAAAAGGAGAAGATGGAGGCTGAGCCATTGCCATGAGAGAAATGAGTGGAAGAAGGGAACAGCCTGAGCGTGGGAATGGGCATGACTGTGAGGTATCCTTAGAAGATGAGAGACAGAGAAGCTAGTCCCTAGGGAACTTGGTGAGGGTGCTGGGGAGGGCGAGGTGCCCTTGGCACACTGCTGTAGTGACAGAAGCAACCATGTCTGTGGCCTCCACAGCTTTGTAAAGGATTCTTTGAAGCACGCATCCTGCAGCCTCCAGGTTACACCTCCAGTCTTGGGTGTGACATCCCCTTTCCAAGGTACTCTGGGAAGGAAATCACTGCTTACAAATCTCCATGCAAAGGGAGTGATGGAGGGGCATGGATTCAGTCCAAGAAAATTCTCCCCCTTCTCCCTCCTTTTCTGATTGAAAAGGATGTTTGTAACTACTTTCCTAAATCGACTTCTCATTTGTAGTTTCCACACACAAGCATCTGTGTGACAACGTTGGAGGCTGGGATTGCAAACTTGGCCTGTCTGATTGCTTGCCCCACTGGGGCCCTCCAGAAAAATGAGCTGTTTATCTCAGGAGGATAACCCAGTGAGTCAGGCTTTAAATTAATACTGTATTAAAAATAAACAAGTCTTTTACTGGTGACAGCAAGGGCAGAGGATGTTAGGTACATCCTGTGCTGCCAGCTATTGAATATTCCTGCATTCACTTGGAAGAGGAGGTTTTTCACTTAACTTTTCTTAAAAATGGGATGCTTAAAAGCAAAAGTGCCTGATAGATAACTATTTGATTTGTAATGATCTGTTCTCTTTCCATTTCATGTGTTGAAAATCACATTTGTTTTTCTGACCTAAAAGTACTGAAAAAAAAGGAGATTAGGAACCTCAAAAGAGAGATCCTCAGCTTCACATCAAACCATCTAAAATATTTACTCACTATACTAACAAAAATTGGGTAATAGTTCTGTTCTCTGTAATAGGTCTCTGTGTGATCTCTCATAAATTTATTTTCCCATGTTTCTAAACAGTTCCTACAGATTCATGTGGGCCTTTCACTCACACGCAGGAATGGCAAAGGCACCCCAGGCCCCTTTGGAAACCTGCAGGAAGCCCATGGGAATACTCTCCTGCTGATGGTCCTGTCCGTTGCTGGGAAGACCATGAAAAACAAAAAATATTTACCTTCTGTTGCTGGTAAACGTTTGTAAGAGGAGCGACTTGACAGTCTTTGTGGGCACCAAAGACTTTGCACAAGGAGCAGGTGGGCATTTCACAGTTCAGACAATAGATATTAATTCTCTCATCTTCGTGCTCTTCGCACATTGGCTGGTCACACTTCCTTTCAGGCCTGCAAAAGAAAATGAGTTTTTAAAACAGACTTGGTGCTCATGGGTTCCTGATGACAACATGTAGGGTATCAGCGTGAAATACAGCACGTTCGTATAGCAGTGTCCGTGGCTGACCTGAATACGCAACACAGACTTAAACCTGCCAAAGAGTGACTAAATAGACAGCGGCACCACTTAGTGTCCTGACACAACAGGGTGTGAAGACAGTATAGCAACATGACTTCATATGGGGATTCCAGCTAGCAGTGTGACTGAACTCTTGCTCATATTTTAAAATGTAAATAACCTCACTAAGATTCATCTCAGGCTACTTGTGTGCTTTAATTAGCATGTTATCTAACATCTGTCTGAAATAGGAAACATGTAATTTCTTTCAGGTTCACCACTGAGGCACCTGGCTTTAATGCAGCCAAGCTCTTATGCAGGGGCCTAATTTGAAGCAAGAGTTGTAGGTATTGATGGACCTTTATGCCCTTAACTCTGTATCTCTGCTGACGAGCTTTGTGAGGCCCAAGTCAGGACTGTCAATATCAAACAGGACGGGGTCCTTATGGCTTTGACACTAGGCCAGCAACCAAAACAAGGTCTCACATGAATTAACTTTAGCTGGGTGGCATGTGTGTAGCTTGCACAGTGTCAGACTTTTTAACAGTAGATGACTTGATTGCACCTACCACAAAAAGCATGGGTTGCACAAGAAGCGCTCCTCTCCTATGCAAAGCCAGGAACTATCACTAGACTGTAGTTCGGTCCTGATATCTTCACCAAAATGACTTAGCCATACACACACAAATCAATCCCTGCTATTTTAGGAACTAATTTAGTTGTAGCTTCCTTTAAATGAGACAGTTACTTAACTGACATTCCTGGTGTAAGTGAAAGCTCTGGTCCAGTCCGCATGGGCAGGCTGATGCTTTTCTGAGCCCACACTTCAGGCTTAGCACCCTGAGCACATCTGTGGCAAGCACATGACTGGTGAGGATGTGGTGCCAGATGACAGGGTCAGTAGATCGTTTTTTTTATTCCTACTATGTTTTTTTTTACTCCTACACACTCCTACTGTAGCAACATTAAATATTTCCAATGTAAGCCATTATCCCCTTCTGCTACCGTTTGGAAGGAGAACTATGACTTACCTGTAGCAAGTGGGGCAGTGGCATCATAGATATATATTGTTTTATCATTAGAAAATATTTTCCAAAACTACAGAATTTAATAGAATTACATGGAAATATTTTATTAAAAGCCGTTCTACAGAGCTCTGTAGTAAGGAGTCATTCTATTCAGGTTTTAAAATGTATGAAAAAGTCCTTATCTTAGATTACGTTACAGTAGAATTTTTCCAGACAGTTTGGTAGAGCGGACATGGTATTTACTTTTTAATGACAAAGTACAGGTTTTCTCTTCTGAAAGGAATGGAATGTGATCAATTAGATGCATTTAAAGAAAGATCAAGCAACAAAGAAAATGTCTCATGCATTCATATTTTTTAATTTCAAGAGGGCACTGGAATTTAAAGGGATCATAATGAAAATCTATAGTCTGCAATATAACACAATATACTGGAATAAAACAAGACGGACACTTCTGAAGGAAGCTTGTGTCATACAGGTCAGATTTCTAACACACATTTACATAAGGGACTCCAATGGTAGTCAAAAGAGATGTGTCTCCACTGTAAAAAAAGCTTTACGTAGTTTGCAGATGACTGCAAACAGCCCCTAATACATTCATGTGATAGTGCACCGTTGGGAGGGCCTACATGTGAAGGCAGTAACAGACAATGAATGTCAAAATGATTAATTAAGCTTGAAATAGCTGCTCTTTATGCAAATATTTACAAGACCAGAACTAGAAACTACGAGGATGTTATTTGACACTGGAATGGCGCTGCTAGCATGAAAAACACATTGTGCAGGGCAAAAAGGCGACAGTGTCAAGCAAGTTCAGCCAGAAGCAGCCAACCTTCAAAGGTGCCGCAAAGAGCTGGAAGAAACCTGGCAGAACTCCTTGAACTAGTGGGGCTCTGGAGACAGCGACAGAAGACTAGAAGTAAACAGATCTACAGCCTCCTTTCTAGGCTGTGCAAAAGGAGAGGTTTTTAGCACAACATTCCCTGACTTTAGAAGCAATCCTCTGGGTCTATATTGGTGTAGCAAAGGCCAAAATACAACCACTAAGTTTAAAATGGCGGCTGCTCCTGAAACAGGATATTAAAGAGCAGTGGATAGGAAAATGGCAGTATGGCTTTAGTAGAAGAAAACATTGATCACAGATGTGCTTGTGACCAAAGAAGCAGCAGGTTGCTGAAATGGCCTAACAGCTTTGTGCTCTCATTCTCTGACTGCTTTTTGAGATGCTAAGCCTGTGTTTGACTGCTACAGGCTTATTCTTTTGTGTTAAAGCCAGGTTTGGACCTCAATGTGCAGTGTGTTGTGCATGTTTTATGGAGAGGAGGATTCTCAGCACTGGTGAGGCCACACCTGGAGTACTGGGTCCAGTTCTGGGCTCAGCAGTACAAGAGAGACATGGACATACTGGAAAGAGCCCAGCAAAGGACTCTGAAGACGATTAAGGGTCTAGAGCATCTGTCCTGTGGACAAAAGCTGAGGGAGCTGGGACTTTCATCCTGGGTAAGAGAAGGTTCAGAGAGATCTTAACAATGACCTTGATCTTCTCAGTACCTTCAGGTATCTAAGTACCTGAATGGAGGGTGTAATGAGGATGGTGCCAGGCTCTTTTCAATGGTGCCCGGTGACATAATCAGAGGCAATGGGCATAGGTTAAAACAGAGGAGGTTCCTTCAATATCAGGAAACGTTTTTTCACTGTGAGCATGATTGAGCGAGCACTGGTAGAGGTTGCCCAGAGAGGTTGTGGAGTCTCCTTTCTTGGAGATACTCAAAAGCCATCTGGACATGCTCCTGGGCAACCAGCTCTGGGTGACCCTGCTTGAACAGTGGTGTTGGACCAGATGACCTCCAGAGCTCCCATCCAATCTCACCCATTCTGTGATTCTGTGACTTAGTGATGAAATGCAAAGTTGCTGGGCACATAAAGGAGCACACTTTAATTAATGAAAAAGTAAGACCTTAGGAAAACTGCTGTTTAGTTAGAAGGCATGTTTTCCTTAGGATTTTTACAAATCCAAAAAGCATCTACTGAAATAATATATCCAACTTTGATAGTGTTTTTACTGAGGACCCTAATATAGCTGTAGCCCTTCCTGTACCGTCACATCACCTAGTGCCTGCATCTGGTCAGAGAGAATCTGTGTGACTGTGTAAGGCACAGTCAGATCATTAGTGAAGATATTGAACTGTATTGGCCCCAGTATCAATCTTGGGCATACATCACTGATGACTGTCTTCCACCTGCCTTCACGCTGCTTACTATGACCCTTTGAGTCTGGCAGTTCAGCCAGTTTTCAGTCCACTGTACACTGTCTACTCTAGACCTTATTTCATCAGTTTGTCAATAAAGATGTTACAGGAGACAGTGTTGAAAATCTAGATAAACAACATCCACTGCTCTCCTCTCATTTGCTGAGTTATCTCATTATATAAGGCTACCAGGTTGTTCAGGCTGATTTCCCCTTCATAAATCCATGCTGACTATTTCTAATCACCTTTTCATCTTTCATATGTTTGAAAACGGCTTCCAGGAGGGTTTGCTTGAACAGCTTCCAGGGGACAAGTGTGAGGATGACCAGTGTGAGGATGACCAGCCCTTAGTTCCCTGGATTCTCCTTCCTGCACATCTTGAAGATTGGAGTAACATTTGCTTTCTTCCAGTCCAGTCCTCAGCAATCTATCCTGATTATCACAACCTTCCAGAGATTATTGAGAGTGGCCTTGCAATGACATCAGCAGCTCCCTCACCACTCATGGGTGCCTCCCATCAGGGTGTCCAGTTCTTTTTAATGTTCTCTAACTTGATCCCTCTCCACCGAGGGTAAGTTTTCCTTGCTTTAGACTTTCCCATTGGTCTTGGGGACCTGGGACTGATCTTTCCAGAAAAGGCTGAGGTGAAGAAGGCATTGAGTACTTGGCCTTTTCTCTGCCCTTTGTCACAGGAGCCCCGGCTCTGTTTAGCAGTGGACCAACATTTTCCCTGATTTTTCTCTTGCTGCTGATTTACCTGTAGAAGCTCTTCTTAATAGCCTTCATGTCCCTCACCAGATTCAGTTCCAGGTGGGCTTTGACTTCCTGAACCCCATCTGTACATGTTTGGACAGTGTCTCAAAATATTCCTGAGTCACCTGTCCACCTTCTTTTTGCTTCTATTTTAATGTTTTATTTTGATCAGGAGCCCCCTGTTAATCAATTCAGATATCCTGCCACCATTGTTTGAGTTCCTGTATGTGGGGACAGACCATTCTTGAGCTTGGAGGAGGTGGTCCTTGAAAATCAACCACAATGATGGACTCTCCCAAAAGCAGTGAAAAACCCATCAACACTCAGGGTAGAAATGGGGCTTGAAAAATGAGAAGATCATAACAGTTCATATTGACATAGGGAGTCTCGCAGCTCCATTAACACTAGTACTATCTTGAATGCTTGGCCCAGGAAAGCCATTGGTACAGGTGAGCTTGGGGCTTTGTCTCCATGGGGAGTTGGAGAAGATCCAGGTGATCTCTCTCATCTCTTTTTCTGCAAAATCTGTGGCGCTTCTCCTGCAGCTCCCTTGCTCTGCAACATGTGGGCAGGGATCCCATCTGCCTGGCCAGCTCATTTGAGATCCCCAGGCATACCTGAAGCCCATCCTGGAGAGCCAGGTCTTCCCTT
Organism: Falco punctatus; assembly: GCF_963210335.1. Taxonomy (NCBI): domain Eukaryota; kingdom Metazoa; phylum Chordata; class Aves; order Falconiformes; family Falconidae; genus Falco; species Falco punctatus. The sequence continues at coordinate 43,430,417 of NC_137582.1, forward strand.
GGGAGCTCCAGCTGAGGCTTCTGAGGTGTCAGGGATAGCTGCTCCTGGCAGTGCTGGCTACCCTGTCGCAGAGCCCATGCACACTTCTCTCAGCACATCACCTGGTCTCTGCTGTGCGTGCTGCTGCACACACTGCTCTGTCTGTGCTTGGGCTGCAGGGATTGCCTGTGCCCAGGGCTCTCCCTGGTAGGTGCAAGGCAGAAAGAATGCTCAACCCGCCCTGATCTGGATTCAGCTGGTAACAAAGCCCAAAACACCTTTTGATCAGAAATAGCCGGCCGAGCTCATTAGAGGCTGCCAGAACTTGTGAGAAGCCACAGCCTCTTGCTGCTACCCTTTCCTGGTGGCAGCAGGCACCCTGATGAGCCTTGGATATTTCAGGTAATCAGTGACCTAGAGACTTTCAAAGACTGGTTTAATTTTTTAGCCAACTCTATTTTCACTGGGTTCAGTCCTTCAAAGCTTTGTCAGAGCCACATCCTGCTTGAAGATTTCTTTCCTTGTGTTGCTAATAGAGTCTAAATTGGGCAACAGGCTACGTTGCCATCAGCTGGAATTTGATGAGCAATGGATGTGACTATATGGTGGGTTTTTTAGTAATAGGAGGGCATGTGAGGGCTTGGGCAGAGCCTCCCAACCCTATGGCCCAGCTCCTGCCCCAGCTTTTATTTTTAAAACCACAATTCCTTAATACATGTAAAACCTCAAGTTTTAAAAAAATATTTTTGAAATAAATTATTTTTGCCCAAGCAGGAGGCAAAGCTTGCTCCCTAGCTAAATTCCCCTCAATCTCCTTAGTTCATGTGAAATGCAGCGGGGAGCTGGCATCATTCTGGCACACACTGTTACGGTAAATTATACCCACAGGAAGACTTGAGGGGAAGAGGCTCCTGTTTAGAAATCACAGGTACTGCCAGTTTGAAGGGTTGTCTTGGGAAGAAACAAGGAGGCAAAGGTCACATCTCACCCTTCCTCTTACGTGCCTCTGACAGGCCCCAGCCCTCAGTTTAGTAGAGACTGGTACAAAAGGAAGAGTTGGAGAAGGCTTGATTTCCCTTGACTTTTTGGTTTTGGTGGGACAGCACAGGGTAAAGCCATGGCTGATCTTGCTCATGCTCTCATGGAAGCCTGAGGTATGTTAGGTGGAGAGAGATAAGGAGCTGAGGCCTACAAAGTGGCAAATAGCTTAGATAACGTTGCTATGCATTGCTGCTGCTATGTAACCCTGAGGATAACTTTCATTCTAAGGACATATAAAAAAGTTAATTAAACACCTTAACGAACTAAATAAACCTTCTGGACAAATATATAAGGAAAAATATGTTCATATTTGTATTTTTTCCTATTCTCCCTTTCTATTCATCATGTGTTTTACTTCTATGGAATTCCAAAAAATTTACTAAATCTCTTACAGTTCTGTTGAATTTTGTTCCACTTGCCCATGAAGTTACATGGGAAAAGGAGCTGCATTTCTTTGTTTTTTAAGTTAAATTTAACTGTGAGCTGAAAACAAACCCAGACCAAGAAAGACATGAGGTCACACATGTCCAGCTTATTTGGTGAAAGCAAAGTCCACCACCATAGCTTTGCTGAGTAATTTCCTCCAAGCTTTTCCTGACTAAAATAATATTTGGGTATCAATGACACACACAAGGGTAGCTGACCTTCCCTTGGCACTGAGCGCAAAGGACAGCAGAAAGGACAATTTTAAGCCAACTTTGTGCTCTCCGATGCTTTGGAGCTCCAACCTATGCCCAGCTACAACTGTCCCCAAAGGGATTCAAACAACGAGGAATAACCAAAGCCACCATCGGGCTCTGAAATGTTGTCTTTGTTGGTGACTGTCCTCCTCTGCCAGAAGGGGGGAGAAATGCCCTAAGCCAATTCAGGCACTGGGCTCGAAAGTTTGTGTACACCTGCTCCAGCAATACCATCTCAATGTCCCTGCAAAACCCAGCTCCTTGTTGGGTTGGGATGGGGAGACTGTCAGCGAGCATGACCAGGATTACACCTTCCTTCAGGTGTACAAAACACCTTGCCATGCAAAACTGGCTCTACGGATCCAGGCGGGTGACAAAAGGCAGCTCAGCTTCCCTGGGTGAGAGCTGCTTGCTTGGTGGCCTGGGGCCAGGCTTAGCTTCCCCCTACTAAGTTCCCGATGGTGATACCATTCCTCTGACCCATCCCAGAGAAGGACAAAATACAATGCAACATTTTTCTATTGCTGGATCCATTACCCATCCAACTAAGGCAAAAAACATTCAGGAGTAATCTCACTTTTCAGGATTAACCCATTCCTCAGCACTGATACGTATTATTTCTGACAATTCCTTCTCTTTTAGGGAGTCCTAAGTAAGACTTGATTTCATGAGTTCACATCCCAAGGTGACAGGAATGAAGATATTTTTTTTATTGAGTTTTAATTTGACATTGTGATGCAGGGTATTTTCTCTGTGAAATTCAGGCTGCTTCTTGTTTGCACTGTCTGTCCCTCAGGATTTTCTACCATGATTTGAAATTTCTTTCCCTTCTTTAGCATAAGAACAGACACATTAAAGACAAGTAAGAATTGACTGAACTCTTTTTAAAACAAACTATGTGAACCTAGCTACTTTTTCCTTATTCACGTGAGTAGCCATGCTGACCTCAAGGGCTTTGCTTGCAGGGGTGAGTGTTGCTCATGTGAATCAGCACAGCACAATCCTCTGCTGTAAGTGGAAGCAGGGAAATTCAGCATCTGTTTGGGTATGGTTTTCTGTGCTCAGCAAGAGCTGACTTCATTGCACAGCACACAGATAGGCATGCATGGCAGCACGATCCCTTTCCGCATTTCCAAGAAATAAAACTAAATCAACATCACGTGAGCCAAGCAGAAAGACCAAAGGCCACCAGCCTCCTAAGCCACGTCTGCTTTTGTGGCAAACCTCCCCAGAGGGGCACAGATTCACTCTTTACCTTGTAGACTCCTGCTTGTAGATGTCGATGATGTTCTCCACCAGCAGGTTCCTCTGCAGCCCATAGACACCATGCCGGTCAAGGACAACTTCGTGCCTGCAGGAGGGACAGCGAAAGCGACCTCCCGATGCCATGGTTGTGCCTCCCCGGGTCGGCAGGTAGGGGTTGGAGGCCTGCTCTTGCCAAGCAGCACAAGGAGAGATGAGTAAGGCCATGCCAAACCACAAAAACCTCTTTCAAAAGCAGCAGTGCAAAACCATGCTTGTAGGAAACTTTGTCAGCATGCCCAAGGAGAAGGTAGCTCCAGCAAGCCACCCGCAGGAAAGTCACCACCACTTGGTGACTGCTGGCTGAGGGACCAGTTCGTTCCTCAGCTCGCACTCACGGCCACGTCCCTGCAGCTAACAGGTGACACTTTAATCTGCTCTGAGCTCAGCCCTAGCCCCTGGGGACACTCAACTTCTGCTTTAAATGATTCCCCCACCCCATCTTACCAACTGTTAAAAGCAATCAACCAAAATGTGTGAAAAATCTGCTTTTCCATTCATTTCAGTCAGTGTTGCTCAGGACGCAGAACTTTCTGTGGGAAGAAACCTACCTGGAAAATGTCGCTGGCACATTTCCGGCAGAGGTTGTGCTGGCAGGGCAGGATGACCACAGGCTTGGTGAACATCTCCAAGCAGATGGGGCAAATCAGCTGTTTCTCCAGGTTATCCATGGTCTGCTGCTCTTTGGAGAAGGACTTGTAGTTCAGGGAGGTGCTCATTCCTAGCTTGTCCAGGGGCATATGCTCAGGATCACGGCCTCACGGAGGGGTTTCCGGGTTAATTTCCCTTGAAATAAGTCCAAGGCTGTGCTGCGATCAGAGGCTCTCTGGGTTGCTCCGGGCAGAGGACATTGTTTAAACAAGGGGCCGAAGGGAGCCGGGGCTGTTTTTAGCAGTGTGGCGTCACAAGATACCATCCTGCCGTGCCCATATAAGCGCGTGAGAGGAGGACAGGCTGGGACAGGTGACGGCTGGCGGGGGGGGGGGGGGGGTTGGGGGGGAGATGGGGGGGGGGAGCGGTTGCCAGCAGGGCCCTGGCTCTCCTCACCCTCACATGGTGGCTTTCACCCCTTAAGGAGGAGGAGGCCGAGTGATAAGCAAACACAATCCGCTCCCCCCTTATCTCTGCATGGCGGCAGAGAGCACAGGGCTGCCCCGCTCTGCCCAGCCACACGCTGCAGCTGACAAGTGCCCTCCTTTGCAAGCAGCCATGCCGGTGAGGTGCAGGGCACAATTTGGCCCATGTGCTTCAGCAGGCTCCAGGATCTTGCCTTTCCAAGGCGGGAAGTACACGTGGTTGCTGGAGAAGACAATAGGAGTGATGGCTGCAGGGAAGCTCAGACACTTCAGGGTGTAAACACATCACCACCCCGAAAAACAGTTAAAAAAAATTGCCTGCCTATTACTGTGCATAAGTTTCTTTTGGTGTGATTTTTTTTTTTAGGAGTTGTAACATAAGAATCTAACACAAATACTCAAGTTATTAACTCCACAGCAACTTAAATATGCATGAAAAACTTCATTTGAATTTCCTGATGAGAGAGCGACAGAAGAAATACAGTATGAAAAGCTTTCATTTGTACTGCTAAAGAATAGGTGCTAATTGTACATGCTCTCTCTCCGCATAGTTTAATTCAAATATATTTCAGTTTTGGGCACTGCTGTGTTTATATCTGTTTATTAGACACTGATATCCCTCTCAGCTTGGCACTTGTTCCAGAGTTATTTTTAAAATTACAATTTCCCAGATAATTTGTGGCATGCGATGCCTGATCTTAAGGGAAAGCCATCTGTGCTTCTACTTGCCAATAATTTATCACACAACTGTACAAGCAATAAATATCTCATCCTCAAATTTAAGCCAAAGTCCCTGCATGTACTGTATAAAATCACTTTGCTACTGTACTGTACAAAATCACTTTGCTACTGTACCGTACATGTAATCAGAATATTGTCTTCTCTTTCTATCAATAAATATAATACTTTCTCTGTTAAGTGTCTTGGAGAAAGCTTTCATGTTTATTCTACCTCGTGACTGTATAGGCTTACATCTGAAATACGCTGGAGAGTGGCTGAGTGAGTCCCCTACACATCCTGGGGGAGACCCCAACTCCAGTGCAGGGCCCTTTATCTGCATGCAGCACCAGTCTGGAAACAGTGTACTTCAGGAAAACACAAAACTGAAGGTTTTCATTGATTTCCACATGAAAATGAATACTGTTCTCTCCATGCAATGTCAATGAATCACATTAAATTAAATGTATTATTGGCTACTTTATTTTCAATGCCTTGCTTGCTTTTTAGTTGCTTGGGTGAAATCCTCACCCATTTGCAGCATGCAGAGCTGGAATTTCCCCTGTGTAAACATACACATTTGCCAGCACTCACATAGAAAGAAATACATTTTTCTGAACGTTTGCATTCAAGGCAAATTTGTGACAGCTTAGTTAAATCCGTTTGAAATCACACCTTTGCTTCAACTGCCTGGTGCAGACCACAGCCTGGAGCCGAGCGGGAGAAGCTGCTTCAGCAGCTGAGCCAGAGACAGCTGGGGCTTTGGCAGGGCCAGCAGGGAGCCTTTCCTGGCAGCAGCCAGAAGATATTTCTCTTCTTCCCCTCCCCTCGTGGCTGGGTCAGAGGTGACTTTCGCATCTGGAGGAATTTCAGTGCCTCATTCCTACCCTCCTAGCTCTGAGTCAGCTGGCCCTTGCGCATCAAAACCTTTAATAAGGGGCTCTGAATTAGATGAGGAAAGCCATCCCCATGGGAAAGAGGAATGCACTTCTGCCTCCCTTCACAGACAGAAACAGAGAAATTCTGGGAGAAAAAGCTGAAGGTTAGAAAAGTCAGCGCACAGAAACACCTGCATACTGTGATGTATGGAAGGCGTTGTTCACTGCATGGAAAAAAGCTTCAGGGTCATGCTGACCTTTGGACAATGAACTGAGACACCTCTCAGGGTGTAATGTGCCACTGGGGTGTAAAGGTGGTGAATTTAACTTACCTATGGTAGCCCACCAAAGCCTTCTGTTAACAGGCTGAGCGTGACACCTGATGCATCTGCAGAGGACATCTGATGGCAACAACGTGAGGGACAGCCTACTGCTGGTTTTCTCCTTTCTGTGTGCTGAAGCACGCTAACATGGAACAGATAATAAACAGCACAGCCACAAAAAGGAGCTGACAAAACAAAAATAAAACCACCTTCTGCAGCCAGGCCTAAGCTGAAATATTTTTCTGGCAGGAATATGTAGTTCAGACACATGAAGAAGTAGTACAGGTTTTTCTGTCAAAGTATTAGGAACCACAGCAGTGATTGCTAGGTAAAGAAACACAGAGGTTCAGCTGTGCTTGTGAAGGCTCAATGAGAAGTGCCTGGAAAGCCGTGCATTTTATGACCTCACTGTGGCAAGGAGGGAAGAGCAAAGCCCAAGAGGCTGTAGAGGCATGGGATGGTCCCGCAGGTAATCTTCGGCAGGGATTGCTTAGGCTGGATTTCAAAGAACTTGCACTGAGAAAGAGCCCAGCACCCTCCTGTCTCTCCCTGGCAGCCCCATCACCGTCCTTTTCCTCCCCTTCCACACCCACAAGGGAAGACCACCAGCACACACAGCTGTCCACCTCCAAAGAGTCACCAAGCCAAGCCATCTCTCAAGGGACTAACAAAGGGCGAGAGGACCTGCCTTAACCCCACTCCTGGACAGAAAGTCTGGATATATGCCAGACATTACCAAGAAGAAAATACCATTTCTTAATGAAAATGTTTTTCGGTATTGCTTGCCTGGGAATGTTACCTGGCTTTGACGACATAACCAGAACACTAATTACTAGAGATATACTTGCCTTTAACTCCTCTATTTTTGCAGGCAAGTAATGGCTTGTGGGCTGTGAACTGACAGCCAGGAGAGCCTGGAAGGCTGGCTGCAAAGCAGTGGGTTTAGGAGAGGGATTTGGAGAAGGAAGGAGAGGTTGAGCGACGTTCAGGTTCAGGTTTCAATGCCATAATGACATCCCTGGGTTCTGCATTCACAGAATTCCCCTCTGCAACCTCTTATCTTGTACTAGTGCTGTGAAGCTCTTGTGTGTCAGTCACAGAAAATCTGCCCTGTGGTTCTCTTGCATGACTGGAAAACAAAGAGAAAAAGCGTATTCTTGCCAGAGGAGAACCCGCATGTGACTTATCTCCCCACAGCCCATCAGAGACAAAGCCTACTCTGCAAGCACCAGGCTCCTTGCCCAGGCATCCTCACCCGGACGTGGTGGGTGGCATGGAGCATCCCAGTCCATGGGGTGACGGTGACCCCTGGCCTGCCGCCCCCCCACATCCAGCCTGCTCTCGGGGTTGAGAAAGCACCCTGGCACCCCTGCCACCCAGCCCAGGGGCAGGCAAACCCCTCCACTGGCAGCTGCCTGAAGCAGGTGGGCAACTGCCTATTATCCCCTGGGAAAGGATCAACACCTGCCTGCACCTGGCTGCCTCCAGCAGCTTGCTGCACTCCTGGGGTCGGCAGGGCTCACTTGAGGGCTTTGCACAACAGCTCAGCTGCTGGAAGAGGACTGGGCTGGTGGGTGCCCTTGTGGGGCAAGAGAGGGGAGCAACCACCACTGTTGCGTGGGGGGACCCCCAGCCACACCGTCTGTCTCCCATCCAGCTTTGCCCTGCCTTGCTCAGCTCTGGTGAGAAGTCCTGGCTGTCTGAGCAACACATCCTAAAAAAAATGAGGCTGCTGCCTGCATTTCTGCCCACCCAAATGTGGGACTTGGAGTAAAATGACAATGCAGCCTTCCCCTCTCCCCATCCTGCAAACTCTGCTTGTTGTTTTGACCAAAAATATTTGTAAAGGGGAGGCTTTCCATCCATCTCACCTTTTGTCTGTGCCCATTTACCCTGTAGTGAGCAGTCACTCATCAGTGGATGGTGAGCACCGGCATTGCCACCTACAGCCAGCATGTTGCAGAAATGCGGATTTCACCTACATTTGCTACAACTTACTAAGCTGATGAGCCAGCTATAAGATGAAGTCCTCCTACCTATACAAGTACAAACTGCAAACGGTATCTTGCCTTTCATGATTTTATTGTGATCACTAAACGTCCTACGATAAATACCAAAACTACCCTTGTACGACTCGATTTATGCAGCCAAAGAAAGCCTTTGCAACAGAGGCAAGTGCTTTCCAAAACAGTTGCCTTTTGAGACTGACATTTTTCAACTCAAGAGATATATATTTGTCTTTGTGTACCTCATACATGATGATAGACCATATGCAGTCAGTATTTGGAGACCTTCTAAAAACAACCTGAGAAACAGTTTCAGATCTCCAGGAAAAAAAAAAAAACAAACAGCAAGGACCAGTGCAGAAGAAAATTGTATCTTTTAAAATTTCGTTTTGCACATACAAAATCACAGCAGCAGGGGCAAGCTCAAAGTATTTCTAAGGGTGAGTCACTGGGAGCACATCAAACGTGCAGGAGCACAGGATTTCAGGGACAAGCTACAAAGACCAGTCAGAGGGATGATGCCTGCCCTTTTCTTTCAAGTAGGGGATAGACACTGACCTGAGCTAAATCATGCTGGAAAGCAGCATTCTCTGGGCTTATCCATACTCAAGGATCTTCTATGGTTTGCAGCAAAGACAGAAACATGGGATAAAAGTGCAGATGACCTAGATTATAACTTCTCTTCCAGATTCATCAGCAGTACGAACATAAATTATAGCAGACAAACCTCAGAGGTTTGGATTAAAAGACCCTTAAACAGGGAGAGTCTGTGGATGAACTTAGGGAGTCACCCCCATGCACCATCTCTGCCTCTGGTGGGACACCAAGCCATGGGGTTGCTGCTCCCTTCTGCCTGCCTGGGAGAAGGAGGGTCCTGTGGCTTCCTGCTGCCCTCCAGCAATGCCAGCAGGCCAGCATGGACCTGAATGCCACCAAGCTTTAGGGGCCACAGGGAAAGAGAAAGCCCTCCCAACAGAAAGCCATGGTTTCCTCACAGTGCTCAAGATCAGGATGAGAAATGGTGGTGGGACATTACTCTTCAGGGAGGCAGGGTGACCCTGAACAGTGATTAGGATGAGGTGTTTATCATTTTCCCTACAATTATCTGTCTCAAAATCAGTGAGCCTGAAAAGACAGGCTGCTGGTGCTGTGGAATAACAAACATGAGATTTGTGGTCCAGCATCTCCCTGAGCCATACTGAATTTAACAAGCCCAGAGGTTCCCAAACCCTCATTGTCTCAACACATTACTGCTAGAAAGAGATGCACATTTCACGGGCAAGGCATAAAAGTATGTCCAAAGCACTGCACGGAGGAAGTACTGCATGTGGGGAAGAAACAGCACCACACTCCTGCCTACCTAAAAATAGGTCCTCTCCAGGGCTCGGGACAAGTTTCACAGATAACAGGCACAGGGTTGCTGTTCCACATCCCCAAATATGCCCTGCAGTGATAATGAGACGTGAAGGAAGAAAGGATATAAATAAAACAAAATCAGTTAGAAAAATGGGAGAACTCACCAGTTAGAAAAGTAGGAGAATCCTTCTTCCTATTGGAGAGTAAGCGACCACGTGCTTCACTGTTTTAACACAGCCCCCCACTTTTCACATGCAGCCCCAACCCTTTCCACTTTACTTTGCTACCACAGTGTCCCGCGGGACCCTGTTTGTAGATCATCGCTACCCTGCTAGCAGGGAGGAAGGAACGAATGCTCCTCCCGAGTTCCTGCATTTTATGGAATAGGACAGGTGTTTGCTGGGTTAGCAGCTGAGGAGTCGGTCCTTTGGCAGCAGGCTGGACACAGGTGGCACAGCTGGGGTAGGGCTAGGTGGCCTCCTGAGCATATCAGAATTTAATGAAAAGGCAACTGAAGAGCTTTAGCAGTAGGAATTTTGACTCGAGGACAGATTTGATTTCTGCTCTGACCTTAACAGGCCCTAGCACTTCCCTTTAAACCCCACTGCCACAACCCCAGCTCTGTCATTAGGTAAGGACAGTGATGTTCAATAGAGAAGCGACTTGCCTTTCACTGCACAGATCCAGCTCAGGCTTCCCGGCTGGCATCAATGCTCATCGCTTCACAGAGATACAGCTCTGTCCCAGTGTCAGGTTTCTCCCCAGCTTTGGTCTGCTCAACAGAAGCCACTCTTGATGCTATTTCAGTATGTCCCCTCCATAGCTCAGCTGGCAGAGCAGAGGAGTGGGGATATTTTTTTTCTCCAGTACAATGCTGAGGTCTGTAGTTCAAAGGAGAGACTGTTTTTAAGGATGTACTCAGCACATGTCTGTACACCACGTCAGAGACCTGCTGAGCTCCCTAGGCTGATCTAGGTTATGTTTTAATCCATGCCCATCTTGAGGGTCATTCTTCCAGGACAGAATAGATATTCACTGCTGGAAGATAAAGGATCAAACCTTATGGTATTACAGCTAAATAAAAATACTGTGTGGGGGGACAGGAAGGTTTTCACACAGCAAGACATTACCTGAACCGGTCAAGCACCTACTTACTACATTACAAGAACCTACAAGCACTAGCACGTGACTGGGGACAGAGGTAGTACCTCTTTTTTGCAAACAACTCCTGTTTTCCTTTCACGTGTTCCTTTGCCCTACAAATGCTCTTTAGGCATACAGCAAAACCAGCATGACTATCCATTTCTGAATCCCAATACCTTTTTTCTTTTGAAAGCCAGATCAGAGCAGCAAGTTTGTCTTTTGGCCATTTTCCAGCCAAGTTTTCTTCTGCTCCCTGACATGAGATTCACATGAGTGTAGGGGAGCATAATGCATGAGACAGAGATGCAGGTGTTTGCAAGGTCAACAGCTTGAAACACCTTCAAGCCAGGCAGGAGTTGAATGAATGCACTTCAAGCTATGATCTGGGATGTCTTCCACTGTGACATTGTGTTCATTGTAGCAAGCAGCAGCCTATTAGATTAACGTCCTTTTGAATTACCACTTCAGCAAGCATCTCAAGCACGCTGGCCCATGTCCACATGCGTGGTGTTGCGTCCCCCTCTCCCATCAGGCTGTTTCCCACAAGTCAGCCTTTCTGATTCTGGCTGAGTTTAGGGAATGCAATGAAAGAAAGGGCAGACAGCAAGTCCTTTAGCCACAAAACAAACCAGATTTTGGACACCTCTTCAAAGGCTTTGACCTTCCCATGGAAGGAGCAGCTTTGCAGTAAAATTTATGTTTGGCCTGGGCTGCCTGAGGATGCACATAACTCACCATGAAGTCCTACCCCCCTGCAGACAGGGTTGGGCAATATGAAAGAACAGTTCATGGCAGTAAACCACATCATAGTGATCTGATACCACGATCTGGGGAGAAGACAAAGAGTTTGGTGGCTTCTTCTTCCCCACCCTAAATTGTCTCCCTGCCTGCACCTCACCCAGCCAAGCACAGATTTTCCCCATCCTGGAGGGTGACTCCCAGTGACCCCATCCACCAGCAGTGAGGGAGACTGCTCCGGCATGGTGTGCGAGGGAGGGCGTGCTGCCGTGAGCTGAACATGCCTGACCTCCCTTGTACTACCACTGTGGTTGGAAAGCTGGGAGAACAGGGCACCGCTGACCCCATATCCCATGCCACAGCCACCCTTTGGATCAGGAGAAGGCAGCGGGGGGAGAGGACGGGCATACACGGGGTGCAGAGAGGGCCTGGATGTGGTGGCAAAGTAGAGCACAGGCTTGGTGCCAGAGCTGCTGTGCATTTCCATTATCACAGCATTTACAGTTGAGCTGTTAGTGAAGCACATGGCCAACTGCATGCAGTCTACAAAAAAGAAGAGGTGGTGCAAAGTCAGTCCTCTGATGGGTTTGCTTATTGCAGGTTTTTCCTCCTCTTGTCACTTGTGTTGCTGTTTTTCTAATGCCATGAGGCTGGATCTCCCTCATCTCTATCCCGTTGCAGGTGTGCAAGGATTCTTACTTCAGCGAAACTTTGGGAGGTGACAAGCTGGAGCAGTATACAGCATGTTTCTGCTGCTTCTGATAATCCCGAAGACTGTAATGCAAACATGAGAGGAGTGATAATAGATTTATGTATGAGTAGACTACAAATCACATCTGTTCCAGTTACCCATGCAGTATGGCCTTGCTGCTATTCCTGTCCCTCATCATTGCTACGAAGCACTTCACAGTGAGGTGACAACTTTGCAGAGCATCACTTTGCACAGAAATTTGTGTTCAAGGTGCCTTTTAGGCCTTGGTTCCCCATATCCCAGAGTGATGCATCTGCCACTTGCCATCATGCTGCCAGGCCTGGGGCTGCTGCAGGATCCTGATGGGAGTCCCTCTCAGGACCACATCTCATCCTTTGGAAGTTCAGCTCCCAGAGTGGAGGGTGCTTTCAGAGCAATTCTTAGTCACTGGTTCCAATTCCAACTCAAAAGGGAGAGGGTTTTGGGGTGGGGAGGAAGGTTCCTGTTCATCACTGGGCTTCTTATTGGACTCCTGACAGACACCTTGATGAACCTCAGGAGCTGAGCCTGGGGCCAGTCTCTCATTCCACACCAGTGTCCCCAGTTACCTCTGCCTCTGCATTCCTGCAGCCAAAATGGGGCAGGCATGGCTACCACTGTCCTTTAGTGCTCTGGAGAACATGCCAAGGAGCCTGACATGAGTTAGGTGGCCACAGAGTAACAGTTCACCATAACCTGCAGCAAGCAATGCCAGTGGGCAACCAGTAACTCTGAAATCCCACTTAATCCAGAAGAGATGAAGCAAAAATGCAAATAAAATCATTAGCCATGAAAAATCCATTAATATCCATACAAAATACATAGTATTTACGGAATACTTAAAAAAGAAAAACAGACTCATACCCTTGCTCATCTAAATCAGCAAGACCTCTCACCCATCACTGGCTGGTGTGCAGGTGATTGCCCCAGGAAGGTACAGTGCTTCCTTAAAAGCTTCCTCTGTGTGTCATGGCTCAGGTTGCGTTCATTAGGATGCTCCTGATATATCAGGTCTCATAGTCAATTCCTTGGGCCTCTGGCAGACTTTAATCTGAAATGTGTCCAGACTGGCTACTCATTCCCAGTAACTGAAGTCAGCCATCATTCACCTCCAGGGGAGTATGCCTCTTTATCAAGCCAGGTGTCACCCAGTCAGGCATGAAGAAGTTGACAACTCTCCCATCCTTTCTCTGGTGACTTCTTAATGTGTTCCCACATGAAATGCTCTTTACATCGGACCCTCACAGGTTGCACCAAGCTGACAATTGAGAAATAAAGCACCTGAAGGGACAAACATGTCAAGCAGGAAGGTCCACCTTTTTTCATCTTGGTGATCTCTTTTTCATCCTTTCCCTCACTCTATAGTCAGGGAGCATTTCTGAGGGAAGTGTGCCCATCCAACATGTGGGAGGCAGCAGGATCAGTACCTCTGCTCTCCGGCCCTGGGCCGGTATTGTCCCCACTCCTCCCTTGGCCCCATGTGCTGTAGGAGCCATGCAGGATGGCAGAAACGTGCTGGGACGTATCCTTCCAGTCTTGGGAGGAAACTGTGCTGCCAGCTGGCTAATGGGCATCTCCGTGTGGTCCCTGTGCGAGGCCGCTTCATAAAACTGGAAGGAGACAGTTTGCAAAGGCAAAGGAAGGGAAAAAGACACAACAACGGCGTAAGAAAGGAGACCATGTGTGCATGCATAGCAGTAAGTCCCAGGATGTCTTCTGCATTGAACAAGCCCTTTGAAGTGATTCCTCAAGCCCAGTGCAACTCCCTCACCTCCTCTTCTACTTTGCAGCATGATAGCAACCTGCTTTTCCTTCTGGCATCAACCTTCAGCTCCTTTTTTCCTCTTGCATGAAGGGAGTGGACTGTCTCATCCTCTCCCTGAAAAGACAAGTCTCGTCAACCAAAGAGCAGCCTCCGCTTGAGCAGACAGAAACCGCTCCCCTTGCCCCTGCTCCCAGCACCAGCTTGAAGCAAGATATCTCCTCCAAACAGAGGCTGACTAGGTGCACACACTTGGCCGTATGCACACCAGAATAATGATATCAGACAGGGCAAAGAAGGTGTTCACCTTATTACAGAAAAAAAAAAATAAAGAGAGAAAAAAAGAGAAGAAATAAATGGTGGCATTCAGGCATTGAGCCAGTGCCTTTCCCATGACGGCACTCTGGCTTAGCGCTTGAGCTAAGGTATTGTTAGCTGGCCAGGTAATGCCAAAGGAATGAAATAATTCTCATTTTTGCCAAGAGGAAAGGCCAGTGTGTCTCCTGGATAGAGAAGAAATAGGAGGAGCTCCACACTAAAGTGGTGGACCTCCCTGGAAGGGAAGAATTTGGGTTTTTAGGAGGAAATTAGACATGAGAATTGCTTTATTCCCCCAAGAGGAACTACTTCTTGGTCAACACAGCCTAAGATGTAAGGTGTGGAGGAAGATAGGCTCCCTGCTCTTCACTGTGGCAGGAGAGCCTGAGGCAAAATGCCTGGATATGAGGGAATGGCCCTGCTGATTTAATCTTCAAAGCCAGTAACTGGAGCCTGGTTTTCTCTCATTTTTCCACCTACCCCTTTTATAAGTTTATCTATCTTGGCAGCTGTAAGTAAATGTTTTTATTTGCTTTTTGTCTTAACCTGTCTTGAATTAAGCATGATTTCAGTGTAATTGGATACTAATGACTCGTTCCTTGCCAAAGGATGTGGTAAATCTCCATGCAGAGCTTGGGCAGCTTACAAGCACTCTGGGTTGCCAGCTTGTTCTCCATAATTTCCAAAGTATTACTGAACGTGCCTCCCTTCAGCTGCAGGCCTGCCCTGGACAGGCAATAGCCAGGAGGGGGGAGGTGTCTTCGAGAGATGTACCACCCCTTCTCATTTCCAGCTTTTACCTGTATTCACTCCCTTCCCAGGCTGCTAGCCTGATTTCCCTGCTCTGGGTCCAGCCTCCTCCAGGCATGAGGATGGCTCCCTGCTTGACCAAGGTTTCCCGTCAAATCATTACTCTTTCCTGCAGCCCTCTCCTGGTTTCAAGCAGAGTCCATCTCACTGGAACCTGCTTCCCGAATCACAGGGCAGCACAACACAGCTGTTCCTGCCTGCAGTATGTGCTCTGTTAGGCAAAACTGAGTGGCCTTGTTTGCTCAGAGCAATTCTGTTAGAAGTGCACAGAAATCTGAGAAACTACCCTTTTCTAACATCATCCTTCATCCCATCATGGCATCAGGGGTAACATCCCTGGGATCTCTGAGCAAATACATGGGAGCCCTCTACCCAGCCTGGCCCTGGCACGTGGTGGATCATCTCTCTGGCTGCCAACTAGAGGAATAGGTGCAAGTCTAAGCTGCCCAACTAGAAAAAGGCGCTACCTCCACCCCTGCAAACTCCTCTTTGCAATTACGTTCTTCCTGTTGTTATATGCCCACCAGCCATTTGGACACGCTCAACCTCTTTCATTCACTTTGTGGTTTTTCATGATTAATTCAGGGGAAGAAAACCAAAACCCATTTGCAAACGAGGAGCTATTTGCAAGTCTCTGCTTATGAAGGAGCCACTCCCCTCAGTGCTTACCCCACTGCACTGGCCTGAGGCAACCAGGAGGAATTTGGCCTCATCTTCACCGCCCACCTTACCAGCACCTGTGGAAAATAAAGACAGCAAGAAAGAAAGAAAGTGAAGAGAGGATGGAAATAACAGATCAAAAGTGAGGTGTCTGTGGAGCCAGACAGCAGCACTACCTCTCACCTAGTGGATACCTTCTATACTTCTCACACCTTGTTTCCACTCCATGTCTTCTGCTTTGTTGTTTCAGTACAACACTCCTCCTTCAGACTGCAGTTTGACAAGCAGCTGCAGGTGGCTGAGCTGCTCTGGCCAGTGGGACTGGGCAACCCGTGCCTCTCGCCTTCTTTGTGCTGGCCCTGGCTGCAGGGTCTGGTCCCCTTGTTTGCACCAGCTGAGCTGATTCACCTCCCTGACCTCTAGAAAATTACTCATTTCTTTGTTGGATTATCAAGTTGACTCACCTGCCTGGAATGACCACAGAACACCAGACAAGGCAGGTTGTGTAGCTAAGTGCAGTGGAGAAGGACCTCTCCACTCTGGAGCAAGGAGCTGCTAAATTGTCTCATCCTCCTTTCAGACTTCACCCTCAACATCCTTGTTCATTCATAGTACATTCAGTACCCCATAAGATGGTCCATGACTTGAAGGAGTGCTCACAAGCAAGTCAAGCCAAAAGTCATCACTTATCACAGCAGTCTGGCAAAATCACTGCTGCTGAGGGAGCTACAGCAGCAATGCATGTTCAGATAGGGTTATTGTCTGTCTCCAACTGCTCCCAGCATTTTCCCTGGCAGCAGGTTACATGAATCCCATCCTACTCCTAAGGAATGGAAAAAAAGAGCTGTTCATGTTTTTTCATGCTCCCTAATGTCCAGCTTGGTTAACTGGTTTTTGTTTTGTTTTCTTTCCTAATGAAGCTAGGGCTAAACATGCAGAGTTTGTTTTCAGTAGGAGGGCTCCCTCTGGTACAGACGTGTTTGTGAAAGCCTGAATAGACAAATGTCAGGCCAGAAATCCAACAGCACTTGAAGGGTAGCACTGGAAAGAACCCAGCAGCTCGCTGACATTCAGGTTATTATCAGTGTTGGGCCAACGAGTTTGGCTCCTGTAAGGTCAGAAAAGCTCAGGCAGCAAGAAATCCTGAGACTGAATTCAAAATGTTACAAATCTGTGAGGTGTTCCCTGGCTCTTCCTGGAAAAGCAAAACTTACTTTGCATCTGACTGACAAGGAAAAACTGGAAAACAGGTTCTGGGATGCTGTGGCCTTTACACAGCATACCAAATGACCAAGACCACATTTACCAGGACGCTGGTCTCCTTCCTGAAGCACCAGTGCGGTGCTTTGTATGGATACAAAAGCAAAGCCCATCTTGATAGTCAAAGAACGCTGTCTCTGACAGCTGAGCTGCAGGGAGAAACCACGGGGCACAGACCAGAAGTAACTCAGAGGTTGGGGCAGGAACCAACGTGCAGATGTGAGTCAGGCCCATCATAAAAGGAGAGGTATCAGTGTGACAGTGGAGTGGGGGTTAACTGGAAGAGAAGGTGCTGATGCTGTCTTGCTGCCTTCAGAGCTGCCCTTATCCCTCTGGACAGATCAGCTCTGCGCCATGTCAGGCAGCCTGCCCCAGCCCTGCAGGCCCTGTCTGTCTGCTCTGAGGTCCTTCTGTGGAGACAGGACCAAGCATGGGCTGAAGGCTACAAGGCTGTTCTGCTACAGCATCGTGGAAGCAGAGGCAGATCCCACCTCCTTCTCCTAACGGCTGGGATTCCTCCTCCAGACACCACTGGAGCAGGCAGGCTCTGCTGGCCCCGGTGGTGGCCGGGGGCCCGAGGAACAGAGTTTATGAGCAAAAGGGCATGACACAATTCCCAGCATTTGGGAACTGGAGGATATTATGATATCTTTCTTTTCGCCTTTCAGCACATGTATTGCAGCAGGTGACACGATGTGACTTGTTCCCAGCTTGTAGTTGCAAAGCTCTTCCTTGCGGTGAAGCAACATCAGATATACAGCTCGGACCCGGACGCCGGTGGGACAACGTGATTTCCACTGCACAACCTCCATCCGCTGCTAGGGAATTCTGGTTCCCCACCCCCCTCCGCTGCCGAGAGCAACAGCGCAGCCAAAGTTAGGGATGGCAGCAGCATCGGGGGCCCAGCGCCCGGGGGCCGGCGTGTGCAGGGCTTTGTTCCAGCTCACAACCAGGCGCGCTGCGCCTCCCCGCAGCTAGGGGCCAGTGGCGCAATGGATAACGCGTCTGACTACGGATCAGAAGATTGTAGGTTCGACTCCTGCCTGGCTCGCTCTTACCATTTTTTACATCGCCTTTACTCTTCCTGGCCCGCGCTTCCCTTGAGGTTCCCACCCAACCATGCACGAATAGAGGGAAAATTGGGAAGCTTGAAGAAAAATATCCCAAGCGGTCGAAAAGCTGAAGATACAAGCTTCCTCACTATGGGTTTCATTTAGTTAAGCTGGTACCCACATATCCTGCTCAGCATCCTTGGGAGTTTTCAGCTAGGTCAACCCTATCCCCAAAGATATTTATTTTTAAAAAATCTTACATGGATCTTTCCCAAGCCCACTGGGAACCTCCAGCACCCAAGTCTATTCCCAGCATCTTCCAGTTTTCTACTGTCACACTCTGACTCGGCTGACCCTAAAGGATGCTCACTTACCCGGCTCCTGTTGCTGAAAGAGGGCAGGTTTGGCTGCCCTGGGGAACATCCTGGGGAGCTAAAAATGATGGCTAAGTGCCCAGGGTGTCAGCTGAGAGAGCTGTTGTTAGCTGATTAGATAGATCTGGTGACCCTGAAATCCCACTTAACTCAAGCCAGGTGAAAAGTAGGTACAAACAGAAGTATGTGTTTACAATATTCAAAATAGATACAGTAAGAGGAGTACCTAAGTCGAGAAACAATAAAGTTTCAGATATTAACAAAATCAGGAAAGATGCTCTTTCACTTCCAGTGGTTTCACACCTATGTGATCAGTTAAACATCTTGTCTGTGCATATGCCACATATCTCAAACTGCCAGCACCTCATTATGTGGGAACATTTTCACTATTTCTCCTTTGAAATCCTCCAAGCAGTCTGAAAATTTTAATCCTCATACTCTTAACTCCCCTGGGATTTATTCTATTTCCCCCTTTTCCAGAAGAAGAAATAGCTTTTGCTTGAAATGCAAACCTTTTCTTACAACACGGAAGCTGAAAATTTCTTTTTGTTGGAGCAGGTGTCCCCCTTGTACCTGTCAGGCTATTTAACAACACCTGATCCATCTGTTTGCCTGCCCGCCTCACTCGGGTGACCCAGCCTATCAGAGTAAATTGTCTTATAAATGGGGCTTTTATAGCCTCTGGCATCTTTTGTTATTAAGTGATACAAATGGTTGAATAGGATACATGCACATAGCTTGTTACTGGCCCTTGCTGGAGACCAGATACAGAAGTAATTAAACACTTGCAGGTAACCAGTCACTAATAGTTTGCTCCTAAATGAAGTATTTAGCAAGCTACACTATCATCCAAGCACTGAATAGGCTGCTACTGTAGTAAAAAGCATTTAGTACTTTTAGATGCACAAGTATGTCCTGGAAGAGTGGGAAGCTGAGCAGAGCAGTTACATTAATGTAACAGGGCCATAGGTCAAGAGGCAGGATAGTTGCTTAGCATATAGTAAGTCCTGGTGGTTTTTTTTTGTTGTTTTTTTTTTTTTTCTTTCCTGGCTTTCATTCTGTTGTATTTTTATCTTCTTTTTCTCTGCCTTGCTTTTCCCTTATGGGTAATACAGCTACACAGACACGCATGCATGTCAATACTTTCTGGGTGGGTGGGAGAGAAAAAAAATGCCTCTGAGATGAAGATGGAGGGGAAAAGGAGGTGGTCCCTTCTGCAGAAAAAGCTCTGGGTGTGGTTTTGTTTTGCAAGCTATCCTTTAGGAAAAGGAAAAAGGGGCATCGCTGAATGAGTGAACAGGAGTGAAGGAGTCTGCCTGAACTTCTACAAAATCAGAAGCAGAACCATTTACATAGGAAGGGGTGAAACTTAACCAATAAAAAAAAATGAATCTTGTGGCCCGGGATGGAGTCTGTGCTCTGTCCCACACTGGGCAGCGGCACAGGGATGTAGTTTTGGACTACGGATTCAGATTTGACTGCTAGTGAGTGCAAACATGTATGGATAACAGACATCTAAGGAAATGGATGTCTTCCCCAGTTTCTGCTTAATGGGGTGCCTCTGTTCCCTGCTGGGCAGGCTTTTCACATTTGGATTTCTCCTGAGACAGTACCTGAGATGGATGCACTGCACCACACTGGAAGAGAAAGGATAAAAAGTTGGTGGTGTGTGTATGGACACAAGAGCTTACTAATTAATAGAGAAGTAGCTGGGGCCAGGAACGTAATGCATAAAGCATCTAACTACAGAGCAGAAGCTTGCATGTCTGACTCCTGCTGAGCTTCACAAATCTGTTTCCCTGCTGATAATCTTGCTTGTACTATATTCCCACAGATAGTGGGTCTTCCTTGCTCTTATATCTGAAATGTACCCCAGAGAAACACTCTCTCACACAGAGAAGAGTCATTCTGCGTTCTTTTGAAGGAGAAAACTTCCATTCTTTCCTTTTTATGCAGACAGACTTGGCCACCTTCAGACACGTTTGCTCTCCCCAAGCCAGGAATCATTGCCAAGCATGTTTTCCTGCGTACCACATAGCACCAGTAATGGAAAAGAAAACTTGAAGGAAAAAGGAGAGAGGATGGCAATACAGCAGAAGAGAAAATGGGGGGGGGGGGGGGGGGGGGGGGGGGGCAAGAGTCTGAGTGCTGGCCCTGTTATTTAGTACATCCCAAGCAAGCCTATGTCCATCTGTGTTAAACCCCTTCTGTACAAAGGACCTCTATGCCCTCTCCCACTGCTCCTAGATCATCCCGGATGTACATCCTAGACGTACCTGTTTATGGCACAGCCAAAGGCCAAGCCCAAACATCAAGTTCCGTCACCTCAAGTCAAGAGATTGTGGAGCACCTTTATCAGCTCCCATCCCATCAGCCAGGATGCTTGAAGCTCTCATTCATAAGGATTGTCTGGTATAATTTAAAGCAAAATCAATAAAGATTATTTGGCACCACGCAAAGAAATGTGCAAAATGAGGAGCTGAACTAGCACCCTATGGATCACAGCGGAAAAGAAGACCTAATAAAACTAGCCAAGACTGAGCTAGAAACACCTAATTTTTTGGCTTCATATAGGAGAATGCCACATATATATTATTAGTGTAACACATTATTAATAACATATTATTAACATCATATTAATAACAAAGATCAATTATAGTGATATTAAATATAATAATAATTATTATTATTACAGAAAACAATTAAACACTTCCAAAAGCATCACTGCAACATGGATTTCAATGTCTGCTGCAGGGCTGCCACCTCTTTTCAGTATTTCGGCTTTATTTTTCTTCCTCCACATTTGTTTCTATAGTGCAAGTGTTTGAAAATGCTTTAGGAGCCTCCGCCTGGGCGGCGCGGCCGCCACGCCCTCGTCCATCACCGAGGAGCCTAAAAGTCAATTAACGCAAGAGGGAAAGAAAACACGGAGCCTCTCCTTCGAGCCGGAATCGAACCAGCGACCTAAGGATTCCCGCAGGTTAGCGCCTCTACAGTCCTCCGCTCTACCAGCTGAGCTATCGAAGGGAGCCGGCAGCCGCCGCCCAGCAGCCGCCCAAGGTGGCGCCCAAGGTGTCGCGCCGCCAAACGCGGCGTTCTGAGCGTGCGCCCTGCGAGGGCAGCGGCCGGGGGCTGCGCAGCGCATGCGCGCAGCGGGCCTGCCGCGGGTGTGAGCCTCGCTGAGTGGGCGGCGGCCGGACTGCGTCTCGCGTGTGGGGCCAGTGGCGCAATGGATAACGCGTCTGACTACGGATCAGAAGATTGTAGGTTCGACTCCTGCCTGGCTCGCGTAGCTTTTGGCCCGTGGTTTGCCTCGCCACACGGTGTTTTCTGTCGCCTGCTGAGAGAAAAAATAAACGGGCCTGGCATGGCCTCCCTCACTCCGCGGAAGACATCCTGGGGCGGGGGGCCAAGCCCCATCACACACAAAAACTTGCAGAGCACAGTGCGGTAGCATGGGCACGGCCCTCCCTTTCTTCCTTTTAAATAGACATCTCCCAAGTTGTATGCGCTCCAGAAAGCATTCCAGGTGTGACTCCCACTGACTTACACAACTGTGCGCAACAAGCAGAAAAAACAGCACTGACCATGCCCTTTCCTTGTGCCACCTCTCCGCTCACCCTCACACCGTGACCGCCACCAGAGCCGCTCGCAGACAGGGCAAATAAAGGATGGCAATTTCACATGTTGGCAGCACTAACAAGCTACTCGGTTATTTATTCACAATGACATGAACCACTTTTTATAGTAACCTTGCGCTGAATCCACAGACTGTGGCTACCCTGAAGCTGTGGAGTATTCTGAGATCTGATGACCGGGGATGCCTTCCTTGCCTCGCCTGGTTGCAAGCTGTTCTTTACATGTGGCATAGCCGCTACTTATGTCGAAAATGGGGTTTTGCAAAATCACATGTTTTTCACTCAACTGCACAAGGATGCTCTCGTGCTTCTCCAGATTAATGGATAATCACTGTGAAAATAATAGTCTTCCTTACAGCAGTGCTGCTTGCTGCCTTCAGCGACCTCACGGTATTTTACTGTGATGTCATTTGTAAGACTAACCGTACTCTGTCAGGGCAACGATGAGCATGCTGCTCCTCTCTTAGAGCCTAAAGGATTTTTCCCCACGTAGTTTATTGGTGCATTAATGGGGTTAATCTGCTGGCACAGCTAATGCACTTGAAAGTTTAAGCCTATAATGGTGTTTTGGTTTGGAAGACGCAATAAATCCAATACTGTGCGGCTGTAACACTGAAATAATGAGCTCAGACGAAAAACAATCCCCTCCCTGTGTGTCACAGGCACGGAACGAAAAACACATACGAGCCAGGCAGGAGTCGAACCTACAATCTTCTGATCCGTAGTCAGACGCGTTATCCATTGCGCCACTGGCCCCACTACAAGGCATGTCTCTCTCGCTCTGCTGTATACCTCAGCACCGATCGACCCGCCACGCCGCGCCTCGCCGGCCGCTCCCCCGCCCCGCCCCGGCGCGCCAGGCCTAGCCCCGCCCCGCCCCCTTCCGCACCGCTGCAGGGCCGGCACGGCGCGGCACGGCACGGGACGGCACGGCACGCCGGCAAGAGGCGCTCCCGGCCGCCCCTGCTTCGCCAGGCGGCCACCCCCAGCCAGGGCTAACGCCCCTGTTCGTGCGCCATGACGATTACGTGAGCCTTGCTGCGTTCTTGTAGCCCGGCGGAGAGCAATAGCTCAGGTCCCTTCGATAGCTCAGCTGGTAGAGCGGAGGACTGTAGAGGCACTGACTCACGGGAATCCTTAGGTCGCTGGTTCGATTCCGGCTCGAAGGAGACGCATGTATTTTTTTCTGTCCAAACTGCTTTTAGGAGCTTGTCTTTAACTGGTTGCAGATGCGGTTGTTTTTGTCTAAGAGATCCAGCAGCATCGCAAACCAAGTCTCTCTGCTGCGACTCGCTGAATTCCAGGAGGAGCTGTTGCTGCGGGAGCGGCGGCCGCTGCGTGACTGCCAAACAGTGCTTTGATTTTTAAAGGAAAACAAGATGTGTGTTCTTACCCCGACTTAGCACAAATGCTCACAAAACAAGTTAGTGCAGGAGGATACCTGTTGAGAACCCTGTGTCTCGTCGCAGTTAATTAGGATGTCGAAATTACGAGGGTCATTTTTCCAAACCTCCTCTCCCCCAAATGTCTAGACGCTGTTTTTCCAGAATGAGGAAGTATCGATACACCTGCATGCAGCCACAATAGCAACACATTTCCAAACCCAGCCAGGTGATAGTTGGCACATGTTAACATCCTCTGCTAGCGGGAAATCTCATGTCTTCACCAGTGTCTCTCTGTTTTCCTGCTGGTGTCGGCTGCCGTGCAGCCACCTCGTCTTCCTGCTTTTCCACCCCTGAGTCCTCTTGTATGAAACTCCGTACCTGTTCATCTCTCTCAAAGTGAAAGGAGATGCTGGATGTGATGATTTAGCTTACTTTAGTTCATGGAGGGAAGAAAGGGGATTTACTGTCATCTGTGGTCTTTCTGCTTTGTAACAGCACAATGAACATTTCCTTCTCCATGGGCAATGACAGCATAGAAAAAGAAATCAGTAATTTTAATTGTGCTCAGTTTTGCATGCTTCATCATTTTTCTTTAGTGATTTTATGCTAAGAAGAGGTAGAAATACAATTCTTTTCAACTGAAATCATACCCCATACCTTGGGTATTCATTCTGAGGGAAGGTTAGGTAATTAAATTAAATGACATACAATTATGTTTAATGTTTTTTGGATTAAACAGAGTGGTTTATCCCACAAACTTGTTGTGGGGAGGAAAGTGCACAAACTACCTAAATAACTAGTTATGTTGATGGTAGACCTAAATCTTCTACGATGCCTCTTCCGTTTGGTATTTTGAATGAATCTGGGTATGAGTTAATATATAAATGTGCAAAAGGACAGCTCTTTGAGAATACATCTGCCCTTGTCCATTTTTCAAATGCTTGTGCTTCTGTGGTCACAGAGATTGGATACCATCCCAGTGAGAAATATTCCTGTCTCATAGCAGGTCCAGATTATCTGACACTCTGCACTGGCTCTTGGACAGATGCAAAACCCCCGAGTGAGATGCAGGCCCCAGGGAAGTTCACAGGACAGCTGCCTTTGCCCTCAGCAGCATCACGGTTTCACTTTCTGCACACGCCCTTTGCTGGGGGAAATTGTTCCATACAGGAAATGATGCATTAAAACTACTGTGTCGTATAACTCACTTCATCACACTGCTGATATTTTTTTATGTAGGTAATCATTCTGCATTATATTAAGGATTTGCAATGTGCAGCTATAGCTCTGGCTGCTTTGCATAGGTTGGTGCATCTGCTGCAATCGGAGACCTAGTTCCTCTTCGGGGAAAACCTGAGTTGCCGCTTGCCATTTGTCTGGATGCAAAGCCATAATTTTGGACAGCTGTCTCAACACTTCTCTAGCTGTTACTGGAATTAAGTTGTTGATAGTGGAAAAGTAAAGGGAGTGCTACAAATCATGCATATGACTTTTATTACTTAGAGTGGTTGACAGCAAAGGTAGGTTTGAATATATAGTACTTTATGTATATACCTATATATATACTTTATGTATAAATGAATGCAGCAAAACAGAACAAAGATTTGAGGATCTTTGGGATTTGAGAAAATTTTGAGAAATGGGTGTGCAACTGAACTTTACACAGAAGCAGATCATGTAAACACAGCTATGTTCACCTTAGGAACTTTTCTGAAAAGCAAACAAATGAATAAAATCACATTGAAGAGCTAAGCCCTGAAAACCTTATTCATCCTTTCACCAGCTCAGAACAGCTGATCCTGACAGCAGTGAGAGGGGCAAATGTCCTGTATTCTGAAAACTACATTTCCTCTTTGGAGTAAGACCATGGGTTCAGACACCCAGATTTTTAAGCTGCACGTCCTGGAGAAACCACTCAGAGGCTTGGTCACTGGTTTATTCTGAGGTTTTTGGCTGAGTATTTTTTGCCTCTTCTGTACAGATCCTCATGTCTGTAAAAGAGCTTTGCAAACACGCAGCAGCTTGTCCATCTTTGCATCGCACTGTGAGATCAAGTCATAAACCTTTCTCAAGAAAAATCTCTCATTTAGAAAGAGCAAGTGAGAACCACATGACTTGGGTACATCTCAAACCCATGGAGACTGTTTCCTCCATTTCAGTAAACGTTGGCTCTGGCCCATAGAGTAGGGTTCTGAGGGATATCGAAGGTGTGGTATGTGAAAAAATTCCCCAACTGCTTTTGTTAATCTGTGATTTACCTTTCCCTCCCTGGCTGTAGGCCTACTCTGTGGCCGTTGCTGAATTCAGGGGTGCAATTCTCAGTGACTCACATGGGAAAGGGTTCCACGTATAATGTGCAGCTGTACACTAGACTTTTCTTTCAACGCCTTTTCCAGCTCTCTGCTGGAAATAGTCACGACATAGCATTTGCACACTTTCACAGTGAATTTCTCTCCTAGACAGTAAAATTTAGGAAATCACCTCACCTGCAGAGTTATGTGCTCTCCCTACTCCTTTGTTTGTTGGTAACATCTTACACCAGAGCAAACACTGTGCAAAGGGCAATAGTGAAGAAAGCCAAAAGATGTGTGTGTGTGCTGGGGCGAGTGGGTGCGGGTGTCCCCCAGCACATACTGAGTGGGCTGCACTCTGCCCATCTCACAGCACTAGCACCCCAAAGCGCATGCTGCCTGATCTGGCCAGCCAGCAGGAAGATGTGCAGCATTTGGCTGCAACTGGGAATGTGCCTTCTGGGGTTACATCTCCTCAGGGGCAGGATGGTGTCACCAACCCCTCTCCCCTGGGACAACCGGGATGGATGGGCACATCCCTCTGGCACCTCTGGGCAGGCAGGATGGCAGTCTGGATTTATGTACATATGAGTGGCCTTTGAAATTATTTGCAATGCACAAACGAGGACAAAGAGAAGCCCATGGGTAGGAGAGGAGTGGGTGCTTGTGCACAGCCCAAGCTGTGCCAGGACTTCCCCTCTTCTCTGAAGCAGAAAAATAAGGATATTTCTGAGGGCAATGGGAGCGTTAGCTGGCCCCAGTGCCTGCACCTGGAGAACAGATATATAACATGAACTGGAATTAATGGCTTTTAAAATGTCCATGTGTTATGGGAACTTTAAAGTGATGTTGAAAGTAGTATTTCTTGTCTTTGGAGTTATAACTGGTGCTATGAAACGCATTCTTTTCCCATATATTTAGCTGCCACTGAATGACATTTGATGTGAAAGGTGAGAATAGAAGGAAGACAATGTTTCACAACCACAAGATCCAATTTTAAGGAAGGGAATAACACTTTTGATTAGCTGTATGTTCACTGGTCCATATAATTTAGTGGAACATTATGTCCCCCTCTGGACCACAGCACTGTGATTAGAGAAGCAAGAATAGCAAATGCACAGAATTTACAATGACTGATGTAACATGATCAATTAGGAGAAACTCAGCTGTCTAAGGCTTAAACAACTATGTCAAACCAGTGATGTACTAAGTTTAAAATCTAAGAGGTATTTCTTTAGTTCTTACAAATTAGGGTCCTAGTTTTTTCATGCTTGCTTTAGCCATACACACACGTCTCCACTGATTTGTGTAGCAGTACACCTAAACATACAGCTCATCCCTACCTCCTTATTTAAAATCACACCATGTGCTCTTAAAGCCCTGTGCCTGTAGCAGAGGTGAGGACCCAGGCTCAACCCAATGAGCTGGGCTGTGAGGACGGTCACTCCTCTGCTGCTTGCCTGCCCTGCCAAGTCCTTGCTGCTCCCACAGCCCCAGTGCCAGCACTGGTGTGATGGCTTTCAGCCCAGTGCCAGCGGGGCAGTGGGGCTGGCAGCCAGGGGCATGGTGGAATAAGAAGCTGGCAGAAAGCTGTTGGCTGGGGACCAATTTTCAGCACATTGCAGCTGCAGCTGGAGAAGCTGGGGCCGCCCGGCATGGGCAGCAGGCACGTCCAGGCAGCATCGGGGGAGCTTTGCCAAGGGTCTATCACAAGGTATGGGGAGAGGAGAGAAGCTGTGGGGCAGCCCAGGGGCAGCCCCCCCTTGGTGGGGTGTTTGCCCACCATCTCCTGGGTTTGTAACTTGTGCAGGGGAAGACATAGAGGCTACATGTGCCTCTGGTGCTGGATAAGGCTCCTGGATTTGGAGTCACCTGCATTGTAACCACCGGCAGAATGATCCTCCAGCACTTTGCCCTGGCTCATGTTTATAATTGCCAGGGCTGGGCCCCAACAAGCTGCTAGCTGCTTTCCAGAGTGTTTCCTCTCTGGGGAGGACAACCCCATCCATCTTGCCACCAACTTTCCTTCTGAGGTCTGCTAAAGAGCATTTCCAGAGGTCCCTCACAGGAACGTTTCAGATCCAGCAAAACGCTGCATGTGAGGACTGTTCCTGGGGCAGGCAGAGATGGAGCCAGTGTGTCTGGAAAAGGACTTGAGACTGTGTCTGGGAGGCAAAACCACAGCTGAAGGTAGGGAGGAGAGCAACTATACCCAAGGGAGTATTATTAGAGGGAAAGACCATGCCAAGCCTGGCAGTTTGAAGCTGTGAGAGACCTGTGTGCTGGTGTGTAGAGTTCTGTACTGACCATAGGTATCTCCTTGCAGAGTGCAGATATCAACCTACTGGAAGTGACCTAGAGGGAGGAGGTTCTGCCTTGACAGGCAATTACTCTCAGGTTACTCATGATTAGCTTAAACACAACTACAAATACAGGCTGCAGAGCTTCTAATTTTTTTTCTCACTGTGACACTCAGTGGGAAGCACCAACAGGTCATGTTTGCCAACTCTAGGAGTCTGTGCAATAGCTGCGCCGGCTGTCCCCTATTAGCTGCGTCTTCTCAGTTGCGTTAGTCGGCTGAAGCATGATAGGAGTTTCTCCATCTAAATTGGGGAGGAGGAGGACAAAAAATACTTTAAGAATCCTTTACTTGCTACCAAAATCAGTTTTCTTGTTAGTACCACATTTCATCTGCTGTTCTGGCTACAACTTAACCTTGGCTTTGCAGATGGCTGTGTGCGTACTGAGGAAGCAGCAATGCCCACAACGAGTCTACAAATGCTCTTACTCCTTGTCCATGTGTAGTGGCATATTTCTGGATGACTGTTGGTGGTGTTATTAAAGTGGACATTAGCTGTACCTCGTGCTTTGCAGAGACTGCAGGATAAGGGTTCATGTCCCAATTGCAAGTACTTGTTCCTATAAATGTCTGAATATAATGAGTGCTGTTGTGAGTCAGCAAGCACTAACCTTGACAGTGTTTGTAAGAATGGGCCAGAAATTACTCTTGAAGAAAGCAAAGTTAACAGTATAGAAAGAATAGAGTTAAAAGAAAAAAAATAGTGATCAGTAATATACTTGAGAGGGAAGAAATCACATATATCCTGAAAGGCAGTTTGTTAAATAAAAATGTTAAATTGCATTTTGAAGTCTTATGTAATATATATACGGTAGGATTTTGAGAATTACTGTTTTAATGAGTTTGGAACTGCCAAAACCTCATATTATCACTACATAAATCCTTACTGCTTTGTACTTTCTTATTCCATGCAGTTATGTGTTTGGTTTCCCAATGTATCTGTAAAAAATGTGTTTGCTTTTAGAGTGGAGGAAAGTGAAGTCTTTATAGAGTTCCCTGATGGCTGTTGTGCTCCCTCTGATAATGAAAAAGGTTTGGCTGCCCTTCTCTTGGGCCTCTTTCCAACCCATCGTTTGGGGGTGGGGGGAGGAGGGGACTCAAGACTCAGAGACTGACTTTTAAAGGTTCAGCCATATCAGTGAAGTGTTTTCATATGAAAAATTTTGGACTATCTATATCTTGATACTAGCACAGCCTTCACAGTAATTGAATACAAATGATGGCATTTTTTGCCAAATGACCAAATGTTCAGAAAAAAAATCTCATCTGACATTTCCTCCTGTTTACATGACAGTTGATGGGATGAATCATGGGCAAAAGATGTAACGTACAGGAGTAACTTAACCCAGAGCAGGAATCTAATTGCATGCCATACGGCTTCCCCTCAGTGGGGGCAGAACAATTTTTACTCTGTCAAGGTGAAAGGCAAGAATGATTAAATGCCAAACAGCTTCTCTGTATGGGCAATTCTGTATTTAGACACAAGGTCAAAGACAGACACGTTTCATAACTTCTAAAAGTATATGAGTAATTAATGCTTCGAGCTCTGCTCGGGCTCAGATTAGTTTGGCAGTTCCTACCCATTTTTAAGTTGCTGTGTATTTTCTAAATTTCTGAGCAGCACTCCCTCCCACCTTCTGCTGCCTCCAAGTTGTTCATTTTCTGGAAGATCGTTGATGGAGGGCAGAGACTAGTAGTTCATTTTGCTTTGATACCCAGATGTGCAAGAAGAGAACAGGACCCACTGCAAATCTGTTGCATTGCTTCCAGCTGATCTGCAGACAATTCTGAGCTGACACCTTCACCAGGCATTTTGCTGCCTGCACCCTTCTAAGATTTGTGATGATTTTTATCAGAAAAGGGACCTATGGTATAATAAACTGTACAAATATAGCCTGCTAATGGAGAGCTGCAGAATGGAGGTGTGGCAGAATTCACAGTTTAAACTGCTTTCTATAGATAGCTTTTGCTTGCTGTTCGCCTACATTGGTATCATATGGAGTGTGGAGGAGACAATGAAGTGCTAAAAGCTTATAGCTTCTGAGTTGGGAAAGTATTTTGTTATTCAGTTTCTTTTTTCTTTTTCTTTTTTTTCTCCCAGATTTCATTTTCTGTAAAGTGAAAGTTGGTCTAAAAATGCCTTGCTTTGTTCTTACAATGATAACCAACCAGGAGAGGAGAACAAACTTGCCAAACTGCTTTGAGTGCATCATTACATCCTAGAATACCAAGGCAATCCAGATTCCAATGGCACCTCCTCTTGGACCACAAAAGTCAACAAAAAGTTTGCCATCAACTTCAATGGAAGAAAAATCTGAAAGCCTGCCCCGTATGTGTGAGTGAAAGTGATGAACTGTTGCACATGTCTGTGCTGCAGACGAGTGAGGGATACTTCCTTCTACCAGTATATTTTTGCACGTCACCTGTAACATCGTGGCATGACACCACAGATTACCGGACTTCACATTTTTTTGATGTCATGTTGATCTGAAACCTAAAAATGTTATGTTTAAAATGTAATAATACAAATAAAAGGGGTTGTTTTTTTTTTTTTTTTTTTTTTGTGGTTTCTTTGGTTTTTGGGTCTTCCATTTTACATTAGGCCACAGTGCTTTGTGGTACAAACCAACAGTCATGAGAAGAAATCACTGAACCTAAGTACAGGCCAGGGCTTGCAAACCCCTAAGTTCCTTTAGTTCTTATGATCATGCTACCCATGGAACTACATGCTGTAAAACAAATTTCTCATGGGAGATACTCATCTAGCTGAGCACTAGAACTATTCAAATGTATTTTTTTAAAATGTTATTCTAGAGGAATATGTCATTTCAACAGAATTGAAGCCTTTGACATGATTGTGTTGATTTCAGTGACAACTCACTTTGCTTTTACATTTTAGGGAATGGATCACTGAATTTTTGGCTTCACATGGGTTTTTTCCACTAATAATTATATTTTATGGTATGTTAATTTGAGGAATGAAATCAATTGTGTAACGCCTTAATTTTGTTAAGGAGAAATGTGAGGGATTCTGAAAATTATTACTGTTGTGCCAATTTGAAAGATGAAGTCTAAATGTTGACTCCCACAACACACATATTGCCTCTTTTGTGCAGTATGGCTGGCTCTAGGCAGCTCCCACTGAGTGCAGCAACAACTGCTGGAGACTGACTCTCATATTTTTTTAGCATCAGGAATAGTGATGTTTTATTGATGTTGAACTCCTCAGAAAAGCAAGGAGTGACTACAAAATATTTGGATAAATTTAAGTATGGCCTTAGCTTAAGAACCTACATTTTGACCTTAGCAAAAAAGTTCTGGTTAGCAATAATATAGATACTGGGGACAGCAGGAAGCAAAGAAATTAATTACCAGCTACAGCTAGAATGCTCAGTCTGTGGGCAGAGGGCATGCAAAGAATTTGGATCCTAATAGGTTTTCCTCTTCCAAAATGAAATCTGCTGCAGGAGTGATGATTGTAGTTTGTTTCTGAATTACCTACAGGAGCATTTCTATTATTTACATAAAGGAAGGCACAAGTATTCACTTCTGTGGCCCAACATTTTACAATGTCTGGTGGAAAAGCCCAATATTTGCCATTATAAGTCACCTGCATCTTTTTGGCCAGCATCCCTAAAATTTGTGGAGGTGGGAGGGGGGAGTAAGTGCAGTTTGAACTGCTTATTTTTCTAAATACAGTGTCTATTTTCTTTTCAGGTGGAGGAAAGAAGCTCACATTGTCCTCTGTCATGAAGTTTTTCCTTTTATTCATTATATGTTGCTCTCTTTTAATCTAATTTTAAAATACAGAGAATTCTTCTCTACTTAGGCAAGCTGGATTTGATTGGTAGGAAAATATACCAAGACTGAAGAGAAGGGTAGGAAAGGTACAAATATCTAGTTTTCTTCAGGCCCTTCCTATATACTTAATATTGTCCTCAAAACACTTAAAAGACATAATTCCACATAATGTTTCAGACTGGTACTTTGCTAAACATTTAAAATTATTTTTAAAAATTGATATTTCGGTGAGATTTGGTGGGAGTAAAGGGATGGGAAGGCAGCCTGAAATTACGGAATACCAATAAATACCATCTGTGTCAGAAGGAGGGAGAAAATTTTTATGCCACTGGGGAATTCTGTGCTGGATTATGAGAGAAAGCAAAATACCTGCCAAACTACAAAAAAAGCAAAATTAAAAGATTCTTATCCTTCAAAGTTCCATCTTCATTTTTCAAACTTGAAACTTGGCTTTGGTGTCATAGACCCATTAAATATCTATTTTAGATTTGCACTTTTCAGGTGCCTAATGTTGTAGAGTATATTACATTTATTTCAAATAATGTATTGTGGTTATGAAGTTTTCACTAATAGTTTTTCTGCCTTTGCAGAGACTGAGCAAGTGTGATCATTTTTAAAGCTGACTGTATTTACCTTGATATGCCTTTAGGAGAAACCAATTTAAAAACACCACCATACGTTGGCATATCAGTTATATAAATAGCATTTGTTTCAACTACTACAAGTGTTTTGTTACATATTTATGGAAGGGTAAATTTGTGTGAAAAGTTGGGGGGAAAAAATTCTTCCTGCTAAGGGAACATGACATTTGCAATCTGGCAGTGCTAATTTAAGCATAATAAATGTAAGAATATAACAGCGTAAGACCTTCCATAACAATGGAAGAGAAAAAGAGTGAACTGACTGCTTAGGTCCTTCCTCATAAAATAGGAGTAATCCTAACTATAGTTTATAAAAATCTGCAACTGAAAAATGGCCTATGTCTTCCCCTGATATCTTGGCCTCTTATTGCTGGAGCAAGGGTCATAGCCTTTCTCAGCCCGTCCTGCAAGTGTCCAGCCTAACCCGTTTGAGATGTTTCTGCTTCCTCTGAAGATGAAGGCAAAACTCTGTCCCACTGAGCAGATTCGGACAGGGCTCTTTGTTCAAAATATATAGCCCACACTAATGCCAAATCAGGAAATAACCACCATCATCCTTTGGTACAGCCAAAACCTGAGTGTGCAGCTGGGGGGATGCAGCAAAGTCAAGAAAAGAGGGTGACCCTGCTGTGAAGGGGGTCCCACTGCCCCCAGCCTGTGTTCCTGGGTGGATGCTCTTTCTCCCTTCTTTGAGCTGGCATTAGCACTCAGCCTGTGCCACCGTGAAGCACAGCAGGGAGTTAAGCGGGCAGAGAACTATATGCATTTCTGAGAGGATTAATTTTCACCTGGATTGTATCCAAAATCTTGCTCCTGGTAAGGCAGCACAATTGCTACTGCCAGTACAGAAGAGAGTGAGCAGCTTGGGGGCTAGATGGCAGAGGGGCAGGACCATGGCAGCTCCCATGCAAACTCTCTTAGGTTACTGTGCAACCTTACTGGGCATGGGGGCCCTGAGACTTGTAATGTTTCAGTGTCTCATAAGAGATACAGGAGATACTTAACTGTTAGTGCCTTAAGTTTAGTTTTTCATTAACGTACCACTTGGGAAGTTGATCAGGTTATGGTGCTAGCCACAGTGGATTGGCACATCTTCACTGATGTCTGGAAGCAGCCTCAGCATCGTGAGCAGAACATCTGGCCTACAGGCTTTAAAGATTGTTTTGAACAGTTTTGCCACACAGTAAGCCCCCATAATACACACCTCTTTCCATGTCGTTCTTTATTTGCTCTTCTAAATCTTCTGGAGACACACAAACCTCCTGCTCTTCCCTTTCAGGTGCTTTGGGTTTACACTTTCCGCAGCAGCAGTTGAAGCAGCAGCAGAGGCAGCAGCAGAGGTAGCAGCCCGTCAGCAGGCCACAGACTACAAACAGGCCCTGGGTTAAACACAGTGGGAGGAAAACCCAGTGAGCAATGACCTTCCTCAAACTTGTGGCAGCCTCTTACAGCTGAAGGCAGATCATCAAAGGAACTTGAGTTCTCAAGTGTTTGGCACTCAGAAGAGTCCAGCTGCTGGCCAAGTGCCTAAACAAGGGCCAGGTCTTCCACAGTCTTCCTCACCCATGAGCTCCTACTTGCTGCTCAGAACCATGTCCACAAAGATGACACCAACCAACAGGCCCCCGCATGCCCGATTTTTCAAAGTCTGTCTGCAGCTGATGGCCCTCAGA
This sequence comes from Falco punctatus, assembly GCF_963210335.1. Classification (NCBI taxonomy): domain Eukaryota; kingdom Metazoa; phylum Chordata; class Aves; order Falconiformes; family Falconidae; genus Falco; species Falco punctatus. The sequence goes on from NC_137582.1 coordinate 43,464,410, forward strand.
AAAAACTTCCAGACGATATGCAAAACCCCACCCACCTTAACATGACTCATTTCCATCCTAAAAATGACTCATTTGCCCAAGATTGTTTTCACAAACACTTATTTACTGGCAGGTTCTTGCCAATAACAAAACCAGGAGAAAAAGAAGCAAAGTCCCAGATGCGTCCCACATAACTTTGGGCACTGAACTAAGGCATCCAAATTAGGTCTGTAAGCCCCTGTGGGCTCCCCACGTAGTCAATGGGAAGTTAAAAGCCCTTCCAGAGGGTGATTCAGCCCCAGGAGGATTTGAATTGCCCATGGGGGTGTCTTTATCTCCCTCTTTGCCTGTGCAGGAGCACACAGGTGACATCTCCTAAATTAGACTCCTCAGGCTGTGGTTTCTTGATCTGAGGACTCAGAAGGCAAGAAGTTCCCACCTGCTTTGCCCTCTGCTCATTCCTGTTCCAGTGGCACAAGGCAGGAGGCTTCAGCAGGGCCAGCACAACTGCCTGGGGCCAAGACCAGAGATCTCAACCAGATTCAACAGCCAGAAAACTTTAATTTACAGAGCTTTTCTTTCTCCAGACCAGGTCACTGCCTGGGTTCACAGCACAGCTCCACAGCTGCTTGCGCTGGAGACTGCATGCTGCATTGCAGCAATGGGACAGGGCACCTGCAGCAGGGAGCCCTCAGGCTGCCATTGCCACCCCGTGCTCCATGGGGACATGACAGCAGCCTGGCTCGTGACCCGGGGCAGATCCAGGCCTGCACCAAGATGTTTGTGGCAGAGGAGAAACCTCGTGTCTCTTCATGGACATAGTGGTGTAAGAGCAAAGGAAGGCCAGTGACATTCCTGAAAAGTGAATCAGAGTTTATATGTGGAATGTGTATGTAAAGCCAGCACAGCTTTGTGGCCACTGGTTATGTATGAGTTGGAGGTATAGCCAGGCTTTAACATTACAGTTATACAGTCTGCCCTTTACTAACTATTCAGTATATTCATAAGAAAAGATGCCGCTGAGAAAGGAAGCAAGCACAAACGTCAGGATATTGTCAAACTTTGACAATGAAGCTATGTAAATAACGTTGTTATGTATGCATGTCTCAGGCAGTGTTAGTGGGGGCTGACTGGAGCATCTTTGAAGGTAGTAAGACTATGTACATGCCTAATATTAATATAGGCATGTATCAAGAGTGAGCAAGGTGGTTTTAAATGAAAAGAATGACTCAAACTTTTTGTTTTAAAATGTTTTCCTTCCAACAGACACCCAAAACCATTCTAAATAAATGATAGAACCCCTAAAATAAATTATCTGACTGTTTATCATTTATGCCATAATGGAGAATAAATTACCATAATAGATAGAATGATAAAAGACAGAATAAAAGTGTATGGAGGGAAAAAATACTTGAATTTATTCATGATACCTTAAATGTTTCAAGATTTCTTGTGCTTATATCGTCATAGTTGGTAAATCAAGAATCACCTTGTTGATGGGATCAATAACAGTTAAAGGAATAACCCCTATGCCTGCCAATGGAGAAGCAATTAAAGTTCCCACTACCTATGTCAGTATGTTCCCAGTTTAATATGCCTGCTAAGAAGCCTGGGACTCCAAAAAAAATATTTTTTTCACTTTGCATTTCACCTTTCATTTGAATTTCCTCACTTCTAATAACATGCATCCTCACAACTGTCAGATTTTGTGAGTATGAGTGTTCTAGGGAAAAGGATTTACCAGGAATGTTTGTAGTTGAAGGGGAAAAAAACGAATGAGAGCTGTGGTCCCTACCATCTTCTACCAGAATGAAGGAAATTAGGGGTCCAGAGGTCATCTGCCTCAGACTTTGATGCCTCAGATTCAAATAGTATTATGATGGACAATGTAAAAATCTGAGCCTGACCCAGTATTTGTGCATGAGTTAAAAAGAGACGGGGAATAGTGAGCTCAGCTTGCAACTTGGTGGCTCAGCAAACCACTTGATGTCCTATTAATGCTTTAGAGGTGGCAAGATTTTGGATTGGGGAGGGATAGGGAGACTGCCTGTGACAATCCTCAAATAAGTCTATATGCGTATTTTGGTTTTGTTTTTTTTTTGTACAGAATTCTTAAAAACCAGGAAGCAGTGATTACCTTTGCTGGGATATTCAACATACCTCATCTCACCTCTGCGATACAGGTCCCTTGAAACAATCCACACATTCCTCCTTTAGCTGTTAGGAATTTAAGTAACTTCTGTCTGTGCTCTCCACTGCTCTTATGAGTCAAAGCCACAGTGGTTATCTCTGTTCCTGATTTTCTAACCACAGAGGATTTTATACTCCAGAAAATCTCCATTAAAGATCAGTAAGCAGGAGAGGAAATAAAAGCTAAAAAAGCAGCAACCAGTTAAAACCCCCTTGTTTTCCAAGACTGTTAAAGGAGTCAGTACTGCTGCTCTCTGAGCTGTAAGGCAATGCTTCCCCGCACCTGAACTGTGACAAAGAGGCTGAAGAAGAGGGTGGACACCAAAGAAAAAATGGAACGATCCAGTAGGAGAAGACAGTGGCTGTGGTGGGGAGTCCAGCCAGCAGCAGAAGTCAGCTACAGCAGCTGCAAGCAGGCAGCCTCCAGCCTGCTTCTGAGTGTGCAACTGTGCCTTTGCAAGTGTAGTTGAAGCACCAGTATTTTATTCATTAGTTTATTTCACTGCTCCACATTTTAAGCAGCTTCCACCTCATCCTGAAACAATTATGGTTTCTCAGACCCACAAAGTGCCCAAGTGACTTCCCCATTTGAAGGGGGACTGCAGGGCAGTGAAGCACCGGCCTGATACATGCTGAACACAGGAATCCATGTTCCACAGTTCTCAGATCAAAGCTGTCATAGCGTGCTTGCTTCACACAGTACAGATCATTTTCCTGTGTATTCCAGCAGAGTCCTTGCTTTCCCATACTTCTGTTTCTGGAAATGGGTGAGGACAGCATAGATTTTGCACATTTACAATTCTGTTGGTTTGTTACATTTCTGTAACATTTCAATATTTGCAGAAACACTCAAATTTGACATATGCAAACATCAGAGGATGCCAGTGACATAAGAGAGCACACGAACACAGCTCCTTTATGACTAGAACAGCCCATGATGTGTTTTTCCCTGAGCAATATGCCAGTTTTTGATGTCTCATTGTCTTCCTTTACTACTCTTCCTCCACTCCACCCTTCTCATCTTTTCTTCCACTTCCTTTCTCTCATCCCTTCACCAGGGCACGTATATGACACCATAATCACAGAGAGTTAGGTATTATTATCACTTACTTTGTGTTCTGTACATAGCAAAGAACACAGCTAAGTTTGTACTGTAATACACTTATTAACTGCTTGTCACATAAGTGGGACTTCTTGTTTTTAAATAATGAGTCATTTTTATTTAGTCATTACTGAAAAGAAAGTAAAAATTAACCTGGAGCACTAGATTCTAATTTAATTAATGTCTGAAAGTGTTACAAAACATGTGTTCTATTTAACTGTTTACCAAGTCAAAAAGAAAACATTCTATATTACCACTATTCTGAGCTTATGTTACATTCCGCCACTGTCAATTTTCCAGATAATGTTGGTTTTTAAATAAGCTTTTAGTAGTGGTTTAGGTTCAAATCCTACGATTTGTTAAGCCTGTAGAGAGACCGTGTTTTTCAGGGAGTTCCTTGTGTATGTAATTGTCTGTGTGCATTGTAACATTTGATTTCCAACAGAAAATAAGGCTTACCTTTGCCCACCAGCTTGAGAGCATGAAGTACGTGTTAACATTTTCCTCACCAAACTGTTCTGCCACATAAAGCCCTAATGATCCATACTTGTCATATATGTTTCGCTTGGACAGATCAGTCAGAGTTGCATGAGCATTGTTGATCTCTTTAAATTTTTCCGCAGCCTCTGGATTGTCTGGATTCTTGTCGGGATGGTATTTCAGAGCCAGTTTTCTTAAACATGAAAAAAAGAAAACCCAGAAGAAAAATAGATCATCTGTATGTGTGCATGTATATGGACACTTACAAAATATTACAAAATATTTTGACAGAGGTAATAATTCTGATCACTGTGTTCAGCCTTCTTTTTTTCAGCTCTGCTGCACTCAGTGGAAGAAAAATAATACAAAGTGACTGAACTTGAAAGTTTTGGTAAAAGAGGTGTTCCTGTTACACTGAGCATCTACTTTGCGTATTGATACCTAGTCAGCCTCCATGTTAAAGGAGACAGTGACATATGCTGAAAGCACAGATTGCAGCATGATAATAAATCACAGGCATTTGTTGCATTATGATTGCCAACTGATTTGCATCATTTAGCAGGTCTCAACAAAGATAAAGATTTTTTAAAGGTTGTTTGAAAACATGATTATCACACTGCTTATCCCATCAACATTATCTTCTTTATAGCAAAGGAAATCCCATATTCAATTGCCTATCAATAGCTGCTATATTAAAATTTTGTAAACAGTGTCTGTGTTTGCAAAAACCCAGACATTGATAGTAGAAAACACAGGAGCTGCAATAGAAAAGAAACATCCTCCTGAAGCACAAGGTGGAAAAGCATAGTGAGTTAGTTGCAGTTTCAACTGTCTGTGGGCCTAATTCCCGACAGTCACACTTCCAAGACAGTCCTTGAAGCAGTGGAAACTGATTGTCAGCTGGCTTGGGCTGTTTATGCTGGTGGGAAGCCTTTGCTAGGAGAGGGCCCAGTACTGCCTTTTTCCCTGGCTGTACTCAGCACTACAATATCCAAGGACAGGTGCAGCTTGAAAGGAACACTGTGGCACAGTTGGCTCACGGACAGCATTGGGGAAGAACAACTCAAGAAAGAGTTTGTTTCCAACCAGTTGAGGCATTGGCAGTGTGAGGTCACATGCACTTGCCAAACAAGCATAGACAGAAATGTATCATTTGAAAAATCACCACTCCTTTTGAAGAGCTGACAATATTTTCCCAAGACATTTATTTAATGACTACTGCTGACATCTAGTGGCATAAAAAATGATTTAGTATTGTATTAAATACTGTGATTCTCACCTCAGTCAAGCTATGTTGTTTGTAAATATTCTCTCTGAGCGTTTCAGGAGCTAGCCATGAACGTTATGCTCAAAAATATTATTTGTGGTGCAAAGGCAGTGTGCCCACACTTCCTTTACCAAACGTATCCTCAGAGTGGAGTGCTGCTTGACTTTCCGCTAAAGTCCCAGTACAGGTTATTCCCCCAGTAAAATATAACTGTCTTGCTCCTGATGACAGTTCCTGCCTTAGAGACATTCTGCAAATATCAAGACTGTTATGGGCCTGGGAACAAACTCTGCCAACGATTTCTTCAGTTCTGTATGCTGAACTCAAGTCATCTTCTCACAGATCATAAATAACTTTTTAAACATGGCTCTAATAGCATAAAGGGGTTCACATTCAGTCATATTTAATATACTGTGCATGTAGTACCTTAAATATAAATTTTCAGTCATATTTAATATGTGGCACCTTAGACATAATAAAAGATGAAATAGGAGAACTGGAAAAACAAGCTAGAATCTTACATGACTAATGACATTATATGCCATCCAAGTATTTAAGTAGCTTATGCAATCTATCCCTTTTCTTAGCTGAAAAAAACCCCAGTGATTAGAATTCTAAAAAACGAGAGAGGTATTACATTCAAAAACCATGTGTGGACGCAAGTATTGGACAATCTATTCCCAGCCTTTCTTTCTCTTCCCACAGACCTGAAAATATCTTCTGCCCTCTCCATATCCCAAACAATCTCAGAAAAAATAAGAAGTTGAACACAATGTAGTTTCAAATAGGTCAAAAACATCAGTTGCACACTCACTTCACTTAGTATTGTTTTAGAATACTAACAGAATTAATTTCAAGAAGTACAGCTAACCAAAGATGAGATATGTTCTTATATTGATTTTGGGAAAACTGTCTTCACAAAAAACACTACATTAACAAAAAACCTTCCTGCACATGAAGGTGACATATATTAATGGGAGATGATTTAGTAATGGGAAACAGATGTATATAGTAATAGTACAATTCATTTGAGTGAGAAAAATGACTCCATTAGGCCTAATCAAAGAAACAAAAAAGGTAAGGAGAAGAATTATGTGACATAACATGAAGTATCAGCTACATGGAAGCTTCCCTGTGGGTCCCTGGAAAACTGACACTCCCTGTATTGTGATAATTGTGGTTCAGTATGAGTAGAGAAAAAGGAAAAAGCCAAAAAATGGACACTGAAATGAATATAGGAGATTCTTGAGTACTTCCCATAACATACAGAAGGATTTATGTCCATAAAAAATTTTTCATGATGCATGGAATTCTTCAACACCTTGGGAAAATGGAACTCTGAAGCCCTTACCAGCAGCAAGCTATGTAACATGTTTGGGAGACAAAAGTGACAAAAAGCAGAGAAACAGCTATCATACAAAATGGATCAGGCATTCATGGAAATGAAGTCAAGAAATATGATCAGAATCTCTGTCAGCGGGAGGTTTAGGGTGAAAGCAGAGATCAGGACAGACTGTGCTGCAGAAGTGGGTATGACAAAAGTACATCTATGTGGACTGATCAACATTCTGAAAGGAAGAAAGTACATAGTATGCAGTGAAACACATATATGCTATGGACTAATGAGAAGTGCCAGATAGAGACATGCCATGCCCTTTTGGCTCTGGCCCAGACCCTGTGGCACCTCTATCTCTTGGCCCTGCCCGGGCAGCTGCCCTTGAAGGTGTGCCCAGGCTGGAGCTCTTGCCACCGGTGGGGCAGACGACCAGCCAAGGCTGCCTGCGGTGAAGCCGGGGCCAGGGGATGGTGGTCCTGAGGCGCTGTGTTTTTCAGGGGTCACCTCCGGCAAGGCAAAGAGCGGGTGCGTTGTTGGTGGTGTGAGAGTGAGGCCAGCGGCAGGCCCAGGCTTTGGGTGCGGGGCAGCCCGGGCCACGGGTGGGTGCCTGGGAGGGGAGAGGACCTCAGTCAGAGGCCATGGGCTGGGGAATTAGCTCAAGTGGTAGAGCGCTCGCTTAGCATGCGAGAGGCAGCGGGATCGATGCCCGCATTCTCCAATGCTTTTCATTCTCCTTACCTGGACAACAGGGACCTTGGCTTGGGTCCCGGGTCCTCCATGGGCTGTGGGGAGCTCACCTTGCACCTGAGCTGCACAGAAGAGGAGAGCAATCCAGGGCTGCACCAAGGGCAGCACAGTGTCTGGATCGAGGGACACAGTCTCTGCTTTTACTTGAAACATGGCTGACGGCATCTAGAATAGCGTGCCCAGCTTTGGGCCTCTCTGTAGGAGACAGACATTGACCAAGAGCAGCGACCTCAGAACAAGGCCACTGGGACACTTGGGAGCAGGCGCGTTTGCCCTGTGAGGAGGTGCCAGTGAATGCGGGCTTGTCCAGAGCCTGGAGGAGAGAGGGTTTGGGGGGAGATGGGCAGCACCTTTCACTGGTTCGATGGTTAAGGTCTTTTACTGTGATGATTGGTGGAGGACTGAGAAACAACAGGCCAGAACAGAAGCGGGACAGGTTCAGTTGATTCTTCCCTCAGGACAGCCAGGCAGGAGACGAAGGGTGCCCGCGGGGCTGTGCAGTCTCCATGCTTGGAGACTGGCATGGGCTGACTGGCTGAAGCCTTCAGCAAGCTGCTGCATTCCCTGGGATTGGGGTGCTTGGATGGGGAGGTTTGTGAAGAGATGCCCTTGGGCCTCATTCAAGCTGATTGCTTTGAGAACTCTGTCAGGAGGCAGAGCTGGGAGAGGGCCCTGGCGGTCCATCAGTAGCTCTGCTGGTCGAGCAGTGGAATGCCGGCTCCCTTGCATGGCTGCCATTACGTCTCATGTGGGCCCTGAGTTCCCTAACAGGCCCGAATGGCCCTGAGCATCCTCACGTGGGGCATTCAACTTCACGCATGGGGTCCAGGAGCTCTATTAGCTTTCAGCTGTGGGCCTTCACTCTCTTTTTGAGCAATGCAGTAGGAGTCCTGGTCACTAGCTGAGCCATGGCCAGAGCCACAGAGATGTCCAGCCACAGCAAGGCTTGATCGAGACGCTGAGATGCAGACAGGTGTTCTGTCCTGACCTCAACCCTGTCTTGGCAGCCTGGACCTGCCTGGCGCTCACTGGGCGTGGTCACCACGCTGGCCTATGCAGTGATTTTCTGCCATGGAGTTGTGCCTGCCTCACCAGGATGCTAGTGCCTTCTGTTCTGGACACTGGCTTGGAGTGAGCTGCCATGGCTGTGTCTGCCCTGGACTGGTGCCACGGGCGTGAGAGGCTGTGGGCAATGTGCTCTAAGGCAAGTGGTTCTTTTTTCCTGCTGTGAGGAGAGTCATGCATGTATGCGGGAGTGGTGTGAGAAGTGAACGTCTTTATGAGGCTGTGATGGGTGTGTGAGGTGTGAAGGTCCCATGCTTCCTTCGATAGCTCAGCTGGTAGAGCGGAGGACTGTAGGCTCCCTTGCACGGCCATCCTTAGGTCGCTGGTTCGACTCCGGCTCGAAGGAGTGCCCTTTTGGCTCTGGCCCAGACCCTGTGGCACCTCTATCTCTTGGCCCGGCCCGGGCGGCTGCCCTTGAAGGTGTGCCCAGGCTGGAGCTCTTGCCACCGGTGGGGCAGATGACCAGCCAAGGCTGCCTGCGGTGAAGCCTGGGCCAGGGGATGGTGGTCCTGAGGCGCTGTGTTTTTCAGGGGTCACCTCCGGCAAGGCAAAGAGCGGGTGCGTTGTTGGTGGTGTGAGAGTGAGGCCAGCGGCAGGCCCAGGCTTTGGGTGCGGGGCAGCCCGGGCCACGGGTGGGTGCCTGGGAGGGGAGAGGACCTCAGTCAGAGGCCATGGGCTGGGGAATTAGCTCAAGTGGTAGAGCGCTCGCTTAGCATGCGAGAGGCAGCGGGATCGATGCCCGCATTCTCCAACGCTTTTCATTCTCCTTACCTGGACAACAGGGACCTTTTCTGGGGGCTGTGGGGAGATCATGGTGTGCCCAGGCTTTACAGAGGAGGATGCCACCCTGGGCTATATCAAGAGCAGGACTGGCAGGTTTAAGAGAAGACTTGATCTTCTCCCTCTTTGACTGTTGTCAAAAGTCATCTGCAGTACTATGTCCAGCTTTGAGCTCCCCCGTGGAGCGGAGACATCAATGAAATGGAGCAAGCTCAGTGCAGGGCCACCAAACAGCTCTGGGAATGGAGGGGTTTATATGTGCGGATGTACTGAGGAAAGTGGGCATGTTCAGCTCGGAGAAAGAGAGGATCAAAGGGCTTACGCATGACCTTCCAGCTGCTAGGAGAATGTTACGGAGTAGTAGCTGAATGGTTGCCCATTTATCTGGTGCTTGACCAGAGGACTGGGCTGTGACTCTGAATCAAGGGAAGAGCTGCAGAAGATGACGCCCAAGGAACTTGCGGAGATTTTCTGGTTTGGGGTTTGCACGATTTCAGGTACTAAAGGTTGGAGCAAGGTAGCGTGATGCTGGAGCTGAGGTTGTTGATGAAGTAGGATGTTGGAATAGAGGCATCACATTGCGCTGTGAATAGGGAAGTTGTGGATGGGTGTGTGATGGGCAGAGGTTCTGGGCAGGGCCCCATGCTTCCTTCGATAGCTCAGCTGGTAGAGCGGAGGACTGTAGGCTCCCTTGCACGGCCATCCTTAGGTTGCTGGTTCGACTCCGGCTCGAAGGAGTGCCCTTTTGGCTCTGGCCCAGACCCTGTGGCACCTCTATCTCTTGGCCCTGCCCTGGCGGCTGCCCTTGATGGTGTGCCCAGGCTGGAGCTCTTGCCACCGGTGGGGAAGACAACCAGCCAAGGCTGCCTGCGGTGAAGCCTGGGCCAGGGGATGGTGGGGGTGGCTGCCCTTGATGGTGTGCCCAGACTGGAGCTCTTGCCACCGGTGGGGAAGACAACCAGCCAAGGCTGCCTGCGGTGAAGCCTGGGTCAGGGGATGGTGGGGGCGGCTGCCCTTGATGGTGTGCCCAGGCTGGAGCTCTTGCCACCAGTGGGGTAGAGGACCACCCAAGGCTGCCTGTGGTGAAGCCTGGGCCAGGGCATGGTGGTCCTGAGGCGCTGTGTTTTTCAGGGGTCACCTCCGGCAAGGCAAAGAGCGGGTGCGTTGTTGGTGGTGTGAGAGTGAGGCCAGCGGCAGGCCCAGGCTTTGGGTGCGGGGCAGCCCGGGCCACGGGTGGGTGCCTGGGAGGGGAGAGGACCTCAGTCAGAGGCCATGGGCTGGGGAATTAGCTCAAGTGGTAGAGCGCTCGCTTAGCATGCGAGAGGCAGCGGGATCGATGCCCGCATTCTCCAATGCTTTTCATTCTCCTTACCTGGACAACAGGGACCTTGGCTTGGGTCCCGGGTCCTCCATGGGCTGTGGGGAGCTCACCTTGCACCTGAGCTGCACAGAAGAGGAGAGCAATCCAGGGCTGCACCAAGGGCAGCACAGTGTCTGGATCAAGGGACACAGTCTCTGCTTTTACTTGAAACATGGCTGATGGCATCTAGAATAGCGTGCCCAGCTTTGGGCCTCTCTGTAGGAGACAGACATTGACCAAGAGCAGCGACCTCAGAACAAGGCCACTGGGACACTTGGGAGCAGGCGCGTTTGCCCTGTGAGGAGGTGCCAGTGAATGCGGGCTTGTCCAGAGCCTGGAGGAGAGAGGGTTTGGGGGGAGATGGGCAGCACCTTTCACTGGTTCGATGGTTAAGGTCTTTTACTGTGATGATTGGTGGAGGACTGAGAAACAACAGGCCAGAACAGAAGCGGGACAGGTTCAGTTGATTCTTCCCTCAGGACAGCCAGGCAGGAGACGAAGGGTGCCCGCGGGGCTGTGCAGTCTCCATGTTTGGAGACTGGCATGGGCTGACTGGCTGAAGCCTTCAGCAAGCTGCTGCATTCCCTGGGATTGGGGTGCTTGGATGGGGAGGTTTGTGAAGAGATGCCCTTGGGCCTCATTCAAGCTGATTGCTTTGAGAACTCTGTCAGGAGGCAGAGCTGGGAGAGGGCCCTGGCGGTCCATCAGTAGCTCTGCTGGTCGAGCAGTGGAATGCCGGCTCCCTTGCATGGCTGCCATTACGTCTCGTGTGGGCCCTGAGTTCCCTAACAGGCCCGAATGGCCCTGAGCATCCTCACGTGGGGCATTCAACTTCACGCATGGGGTCCAGGAGCTCTATTAGCTTTCAGCTGTGGGCCTTCACTCTCTTTTCGAGCAATGCAGTAGGAGTCCTGGTCACTAGCTGAGCCATGGCCAGAGCCACAGAGATGTCCAGCCACAGCAAGGCTTGATCCAGATGCTGAGATGCAGACAGGTGTTCTGTCCTGACCTCAACCCTGTCTTGGCAGCCTGGACCTGCCTGGCGCTCACTGGGCGTGGTCACCACGCTGGCCTATGCAGTGATTTTCTGCCATGGAGTTGTGCCTGCCTCACCAGGATGCTAGTGCCTTCTGTTCTGGACACTGGCTTGGAGTGAGCTGCCATGGCTGTGTCTGCCCTGGACTGGTGCCACGGGCGTGAGAGGCTGTGGGCAATGTGCTCTAAGGCAAGTGGTTCTTTTTTCCTGCTGTGAGGAGAGTCATGCATGTATGCGGGAGTGGTGTGAGAAGTGAACGTCTTTATGAGGCTGTGATGAGTGTGTGAGGTGTGAAGGCCCCATGCTTCCTTCGATAGCTCAGCTGGTAGAGCGGAGGACTGTAGGCTCCCTTGCACGGCCATCCTTAGGTCGCTGGTTCGACTCCGGCTCGAAGGAGTGCCCTTTTGGCTCTGGCCCAGACCCTGTGGCACCTCTATCTCTTGGCCCTGCCCTGGCGGCTGCCCTTGATGGTGTGCCCAGGCTGGAGCTCTTGCCACCGGTGGGGCAGACGACCAGCCAAGGCTGCCTGCGGTGAAGCCTGGGCCAGGCGATGGTGGGGGTGGCTGCCCTTGATGGTGTGCCAAGGCTGGAGCTCTTGCCACCGGTGGGGCAGAGGACCAGCCAAGGCTGCCTGCGGTGAAGCCGGGGCCAGGGGATGGTGGTCCTGAGGTGCTGTGTTTTTCAGGGGTCACCTCCGGCAAGGCAAAGAGCGGGTGCGTTGTTGGTGGTGTGAGAGTGAGGCCAGCGGCAGGCCCAGGCTTTGGGTGCGGGGCAGCCCGGGCCACGGGTGGGTGCCTGGGAGGGGAGAGGACCTCAGTCAGAGGCCATGGGCTGGGGAATTAGCTCAAGTGGTAGAGCGCTCGCTTAGCATGCGAGAGGCAGCGGGATCGATGCCCGCATTCTCCAATGCTTTTCATTCTCCTTACCTGGACAACAGGGACCTTGGCTTGGGTCCCGGGTCCTCCATGGGCTGTGGGGAGCTCACCTTGCACCTGAGCTGCACAGAAGAGGAGAGCAATCCAGGGCTGCACCAAGGGCAGCACAGTGTCTGGATCGAGGGACACAGTCTCTGCTTTTACTTGAAACATGGCTGACGGCATCTAGAATAGCGTGCCCAGCTTTGGGCCTCTCTGTAGGAGACAGACATTGACCAAGAGCAGCGACCTCAGAACAAGGCCACTGGGACACTTGGGAGCAGGCGCGTTTGCCCTGTGAGGAGGTGCCAGTGAATGCGGGCTTGTCCAGAGCCTGGAGGAGAGAGGGTTTGGGGGGAGATGGGCAGCACCTTTCACTGGTTCGATGGTTAAGGTCTTTTACTGTGATGATTGGTGGAGGACTGAGAAACAACAGGCCAGAACAGAAGCGGGACAGGTTCAGTTGATTCTTCCCTCAGGACAGCCAGGCAGGAGACGAAGGGTGCCCGCGGGGCTGTGCAGTCTCCATGCTTGGAGACTGGCATGGGCTGACTGGCTGAAGCCTTCAGCAAGCTGCTGCATTCCCTGGGATTGGGGTGCTTGGATGGGGAGGTTTGTGAAGAGATGCCCTTGGGCCTCATTCAAGCTGATTGCTTTGAGAACTCTGTCAGGAGGCAGAGCTGGGAGAGGGCCCTGGCGGTCCATCAGTAGCTCTGCTGGTCGAGCAGTGGAATGCCGGCTCCCTTGCATGGCTGCCATTACGTCTCGTGTGGGCCCTGAGTTCCCTAACAGGCCCGAATGGCCCTGAGCATCCTCACGTGGGGCATTCAACTTCACGCATGGGGTCCAGGAGCTCTATTAGCTTTCAGCTGTGGGCCTTCACTCTCTTTTTGAGCAATGCAGTAGGAGTCCTGGTCACTAGCTGAGCCATGGCCAGAGCCACAGAGATGTCCAGCCACAGCAAGGCTTGATCGAGACGCTGAGATGCAGACAGGTGTTCTGTCCTGACCTCAACCCTGTCTTGGCAGCCTGGACCTGCCTGGCGCTCACTGGGCGTGGTCACCACGCTGGCCTATGCAGTGATTTTCTGCCATGGAGTTGTGCCTGCCTCACCAGGATGCTAGTGCCTTCTGTTCTGGACACTGGCTTGGAGTGAGCTGCCATGGCTGTGTCTGCCCTGGACTGGTGCCACGGGCGTGAGAGGCTGCGGGCAATGTGCTCTAAGGCAAGTGGTTCTTTATTCCTGCTGTGAGGAGAGTCATGCATGTATGCGGGAGTGGTGTGAGAAGTGAACGTCTTTATGAGGCTGTGATGGGTGTGTGAGGTGTGAAGGTCCCATGCTTCCTTCGATAGCTCAGCTGGTAGAGCGGAGGACTGTAGGCTCCCTTGCACGGCCATCCTTAGGTCGCTGGTTCGACTCCGGCTCGAAGGAGTGCCCTTTTGGCTCTGGCCCAGACCCTGTGGCACCTCTATCTCTTGGCCCGGCCCGGGCGGCTGCCCTTGATGGTGTGCCCAGGCTGGAGCTCTTGCCACCGGTGGGGCAGATGACCAGCCAAGGCTGCCTGCGGTGAAGCCTGGGCCAGGGGATGGTGGTCCTGAGGCGCTGTGTTTTTCAGGGGTCACCTCCGGCAAGGCAAAGAGCGGGTGCGTTGTTGGTGGTGTGAGAGTGAGGCCAGCGGCAGGCCCAGGCTTTGGGTGCGGGGCAGCCCGGGCCACGGGTGGGTGCCTGGGAGGGGAGAGGACCTCAGTCAGAGGCCATGGGCTGGGGAATTAGCTCAAGTGGTAGAGCGCTCGCTTAGCATGCGAGAGGCAGCGGGATCGATGCCCGCATTCTCCAACGCTTTTCATTCTCCTTACCTGGACAACAGGGACCTTTTCTGGGGGCTGTGGGGAGATCATGGTGTGCCCAGGCTTTACAGAGGAGGATGCCACCCTGGGCTATATCAAGAGCAGGACTGGCAGGTTTAAGAGAAGACTTGATCTTCTCCCTCTTTGACTGTTGTCAAAAGTCATCTGCAGTACTATGTCCAGCTTTGAGCTCCCCCGTGGAGCGGAGACATCAATGAAATGGAGCAAGCTCAGTGCAGGGCCACCAAACAGCTCTGGGAATGGAGGGGTTTATATGTGCGGATGTACTGAGGAAAGTGGGCATGTTCAGCTCGGAGAAAGAGAGGATCAAAGGGCTTACGCATGACCTTCCAGCTGCTAGGAGAATGTTACGGAGTAGTAGCTGAATGGTTGCCCATTTATCTGGTGCTTGACCAGAGGACTGGGCTGTGACTCTGAATCAAGGGAAGAGCTGCAGAAGATGACGCCCAAGGAACTTGCGGAGATTTTCTGGTTTGGGGTTTGCACGATTTCAGGTACTAAAGGTTGGAGCAAGGTAGCGTGATGCTGGAGCTGAGGTTGTTGATGAAGTAGGATGTTGGAATAGAGGCATCACATTGCGCTGTGAATAGGGAAGTTGTGGATGGGTGTGTGATGGGCAGAGGTTCTGGGCAGGGCCCCATGCTTCCTTCGATAGCTCAGCTGGTAGAGCGGAGGACTGTAGGCTCCCTTGCACGGCCATCCTTAGGTCGCTGGTTCGACTCCGGCTCGAAGGAGTGCCCTTTTGGCTCTGGCCCAGACCCTGTGGCACCTCTATCTCTTGGCCCTGCCCTGGCGGCTGCCCTTGATGGTGTGCCCAGGCTGGAGCTCTTGCCACCGGTGGGGAAGACAACCAGCCAAGGCTGCCTGCGGTGAAGCCTGGGCCAGGGGATGGTGGGGGTGGCTGCCCTTGATGGTGTGCCCAGACTGGAGCTCTTGCCACCGGTGGGGAAGACAACCAGCCAAGGCTGCCTGCGGTGAAGCCTGGGTCAGGGGATGGTGGGGGCGGCTGCCCTTGATGGTGTGCCCAGGCTGGAGCTCTTGCCACCAGTGGGGTAGAGGACCACCCAAGGCTGCCTGTGGTGAAGCCTGGGCCAGGGCATGGTGGTCCTGAGGCGCTGTGTTTTTCAGGGGTCACCTCCGGCAAGGCAAAGAGCGGGTGCGTTGTTGGTGGTGTGAGAGTGAGGCCAGCGGCAGGCCCAGGCTTTGGGTGCGGGGCAGCCCGGGCCACGGGTGGGTGCCTGGGAGGGGAGAGGACCTCAGTCAGAGGCCATGGGCTGGGGAATTAGCTCAAGTGGTAGAGCGCTCGCTTAGCATGTGAGAGGCAGCGGGATCGATGCCCGCATTCTCCAATGCTTTTCATTCTCCTTACCTGGACAACAGGGACCTTGGCTTGGGTCCCGGGTCCTCCATGGGCTGTGGGGAGCTCACCTTGCACCTGAGCTGCACAGAAGAGGAGAGCAATCCAGGGCTGCACCAAGGGCAGCACAGTGTCTGGATCAAGGGACACAGTCTCTGCTTTTACTTGAAACATGGCTGATGGCATCTAGAATAGCGTGCCCAGCTTTGGGCCTCTCTGTAGGAGACAGACATTGACCAAGAGCAGCGACCTCAGAACAAGGCCACTGGGACACTTGGGAGCAGGCGCGTTTGCCCTGTGAGGAGGTGCCAGTGAATGCGGGCTTGTCCAGAGCCTGGAGGAGAGAGGGTTTGGGGGGAGATGGGCAGCACCTTTCACTGGTTCGATGGTTAAGGTCTTTTACTGTGATGATTGGTGGAGGACTGAGAAACAACAGGCCAGAACAGAAGCGGGACAGGTTCAGTTGATTCTTCCCTCAGGACAGCCAGGCAGGAGACGAAGGGTGCCCGCGGGGCTGTGCAGTCTCCATGTTTGGAGACTGGCATGGGCTGACTGGCTGAAGCCTTCAGCAAGCTGCTGCATTCCCTGGGATTGGGGTGCTTGGATGGGGAGGTTTGTGAAGAGATGCCCTTGGGCCTCATTCAAGCTGATTGCTTTGAGAACTCTGTCAGGGAGGCAGAGCTGGGAGAGGGCCCTGGCGGTCCATCAGTAGCTCTGCTGGTCGAGCAGTGGAATGCCGGCTCCCTTGCATGGCTGCCATTACGTCTCGTGTGGGTCCTGAGTTCCCTAACAGGCCCGAATGGCCCTGAGCATCCTCACGTGGGGCATTCAACTTCACGCATGGGGTCCAGGAGCTCTATTAGCTTTCAGCTGTGGGCCTTCACTCTCTTTTTGAGCAATGCAGTAGGAGTCCTGGTCACTAGCTGAGCCATGGCCAGAGCCACAGAGATGTCCAGCCACAGCAAGGCTTGATCGAGACGCTGAGATGCAGACAGGTGTTCTGTCCTGACCTCAACCCTGTCTTGGCAGCCTGGACCTGCCTGGCGCTCACTGGGCGTGGTCACCACGCTGGCCTATGCAGTGATTTTCTGCCATGGAGTTGTGCCTGCCTCACCAGGATGCTAGTGCCTTCTGTTCTGGACACTGGCTTGGAGTGAGCTGCCATGGCTGTGTCTGCCCTGGACTGGTGCCACGGGCGTGAGAGGCTGCGGGCAATGTGCTCTAAGGCAAGTGGTTCTTTATTCCTGCTGTGAGGAGAGTCATGCATGTATGCGGGAGTGGTGTGAGAAGTGAACGTCTTTATGAGGCTGTGATGAGTGTGTGAGGTGTGAAGGCCCCATGCTTCCTTCGATAGCTCAGCTGGTAGAGCGGAGGACTGTAGGCTCCCTTGCACGGCCATCCTTAGGTCGCTGGTTCGACTCCGGCTCGAAGGAGTGCCCTTTTGGCTCTGGCCCAGACCCTGTGGCACCTCTATCTCTTGGCCCTGCCCGGGCGGCTGCCCTTGAAGGTGTGCCCAGGCTGGAGCTCTTGCCACCGGTGGGGCAGACGACCAGCCAAGGCTGCCTGCGGTGAAGCCTGGGCCAGGGCATGGTGGTCCTGAGGCGCTGTGTTTTTCAGGGGTCACCTCCGGCAAGGCAAAGAGCGGGTGCGTTGTTGGTGGTGTGAGAGTGAGGCCAGCGGCAGGCCCAGGCTTTGGGTGCGGGGCAGCCCGGGCCACGGGTGGGTGCCTGGGAGGGGAGAGGACCTCAGTCAGAGGCCATGGGCTGGGGAATTAGCTCAAGTGGTAGAGCGCTCGCTTAGCATGCGAGAGGCAGCGGGATCGATGCCCGCATTCTCCAACGCTTTTCATTCTCCTTACCTGGACAACAGGGACCTTTTCTGGGGGCTGTGGGGAGATCATGGTGTGCCCAGGCTTTACAGAGGAGGATGCCACCCTGGGCTATATCAAGAGCAGGACTGGCAGGTTTAAGAGAAGACTTGATCTTCTCCCTCTTTGACTGTTGTCAAAAGTCATCTGCAGTACTATGTCCAGCTTTGAGCTCCCCCGTGGAGCGGAGACATCAATGAAATGGAGCAAGCTCAGTGCAGGGCCACCAAACAGCTCTGGGAATGGAGGGGTTTATATGTGCGGATGTACTGAGGAAAGTGGGCATGTTCAGCTCGGAGAAAGAGAGGATCAAAGGGCTTACGCATGACCTTCCAGCTGCTAGGAGAATGTTACGGAGTAGTAGCTGAATGGTTGCCCATTTATCTGGTGCTTGACCAGAGGACTGGGCTGTGACTCTGAATCAAGGGAAGAGGTGTAGAAGAGGACGCCCAAGGAACTTGCGGAGATTTTCTGGTTTGGGGTTTGCACGATTTCAGGTACTAAAGGTTGGAGCAAGGTAGCGTGATGCTGGAGCTGAGGTTGTTGATGAAGTAGGATGTTGGAATAGAGGCATCACATTGCGCTGTGAATAGGGAAGTTGTGGATGGGTGTGTGATGGGCAGAGGTTCTGGGCAGGGCCCCATGCTTCCTTCGATAGCTCAGCTGGTAGAGCGGAGGACTGTAGGCTCCCTTGCACGGCCATCCTTAGGTCGCTGGTTCGACTCCGGCTCGAAGGAGTGCCCTTTTGGCTCTGGCCCAGACCCTGTGGCACCTCTATCTCTTGGCCCTGCCCTGGCGGCTGCCCTTGAAGGTGTGCCCAGGCTGGAGCTCTTGCCACCGGTGGGGAAGACGACCAGCCAAGGCTGCCTGCGGTGAAGCCTGGGCCAGGGGATGGTGGGGGCGGCTGCCCTTGATGGTGTGCCAAGGCTGGAGCTCTTGCCACCGGTGGGGCAGAGGACCAGCCAAGGCTGCCTGCGGTGAAGCCTGGGCCAGGGGATGGTGGGGGCGGCTGCCCTTGATGGTGTTCCAAGGCTGGAGCTCTTGCCACCGGTGGGGCAGAGGACCAGCCAAGGCTGCCTGCGGTGAAGCCTGGGCCAGGGCATGGTGGTCCTGAGGCGCTGTGTTTTTCAGGGGTCACCTCCGGCAAGGCAAAGAGCGGGTGCGTTGTTGGTGGTGTGAGAGTGAGGCCAGCGGCAGGCCCAGGCTTTGGGTGCGGGGCAGCCCGGGCCACGGGTGGGTGCCTGGGAGGGGAGAGGACCTCAGTCAGAGGCCATGGGCTGGGGAATTAGCTCAAGTGGTAGAGCGCTCGCTTAGCATGCGAGAGGCAGCGGGATCGATGCCCGCATTCTCCAAAGCTTTTCATTCTCCTAACCTGGAGACAAGGACCTTTTCTGGGGGCCTCTGTCTTCTCGGGGCTTTGGGAATATCATAGCATGTTCACAGGATATATCGTCCTGGGCTGTATCAGGAGTTGCACAGTCCATCATCATAGGTATATTTGAATGATTATAATTTTTTGTTTGGTAAGCATTAAATGGCATTGAGAGTACTGCACACATTGTCAATCAAATTCTCAATCTCTAATGTCTTCTTGGTCACAGAGGTGTCAACGTAATTATTTTTGTGTAAATACTCTATCAAACTGGATGTCTTCAAACTTCTGAAGAAAACATAAGAAATTTGGTGTCTCTGCATATTACTTCACTGTCAGACTGAAAAGCTTAAGTTAGTACACGAAAAATATTTCAAAATATCACTTTTATATAGTAATGGAGATAAACAGGTCTCTTTTGAAATTCTGCTGATTAGAAGCCTGTTGGGTTTAGTCCTTGATAAATTTGATTTTGCCAAACTCCAAATAAAAGCACAGAAAGGTATTTCTGTCATGTTTATTAAAAAGAAAATTTTGCCCTGGGCTCTGGTAGTATGATTAATACTGACTTAATTAATAGCGGCAGGAAACTCAGAATCAAGTATCACTGCTTTTATACCTTGTACTGCAGAATACCAGTTCAGCAGCAGATTTTTGGATTAGCATAAATTAAAAGATAATTAAAGAAAATCTATGAGCCTGACTCATCATTTTATCTTGCAAATATTTACAGCTACTCCATTAAAATTGAATCCCTCTGACATTTCCACTTTAGTCAGAAATAGCCTTTTTTTTCTGTAATTACTAATAAAGATGGATAAAGCACCACTGTCTGTTTTACCATAGATCACTCTGTAAATCATCCATATTAATGTTTAGCATTAGATAAAATTAATTCCATTCTACATTCTTCCATGGCAACTTTTTCCTTTGAGGATTAAATTAGGCCTCTTTTCCAGAAAATGAAATGTAAAAGCAACAGGAAAACATGAGGTTTGATACCGAAGATTGTTTCTGCAGCCAGTCTATACTACAAGGACAGAGAAGGTACAAGTCATGACTGAATTTGATACTGTAGTAAGTTTATCCCCCAGTGTTATAATTTTAAAGACAACAGAACCATGAGATGTCAACAGTTTTCCTTTCAGTGTGTGAAGAGTTTGAACATCCACTACTTCTGCCTCCATAGCATATATGCCTTTAGGAACAGAAGGTGAGAGAGATGCAATTTCTTCAAAAACACAGAGGACAGAGTCCCAGCAAAGTTTAAGCTAAACAATGATACAAGTAGATCTACTTCATAATCACTTTTTCAGTTCAAAAATATTCTTACATTTGATACAAAAAGCAATACAGCTGGTAATACAGTGTGACCACCAACACTCAGAATGATGCTGCAATAAAAATTTTACCATATTCATTAAACCTGCAAGTATGTGTCAGGCATGGTTTGATGTCAAGAACATCTGTTTCACTCATGACATTTAAAGTTCTTTCTCTTTCAATAGCAGCAGAACAGACTTAAAAGCAAAATGAACCATAAAATCTTCTAGTCTTACTTCTAGGTCTCGTTACATTTCAACAATAAAATACTATACACCATAAACTTGCATTTAAGTAAAAATTATCTTAAAGTCCTCTCTTCTTTTTCAATAGACAACCTCCCATTTCCTGTGCCATTATGTTTCAGTGGTTGGTTATGGTCACTGTTAAAACCATGTACCTTTTTTTCAGCTCAAATTGCTTTTGGATTCCAAGTATTGGGTTTTTTTATGCCTACTTTCATAAAGTGAGGAACAGTGTCACACCTAGCATTTTTCCTTGTCAAATATATTACACACTATAATAAAATAATCTGTCATCTTCTTTATGACAAGAAAAACTGGTCAAACTCCTTATGTCTCTTTCTCTAGTTTATGAATTGTTATTATAGCACTTTTCTGCATTGACTTTACTTTTCAACATACTTCAGGAAAAAATGTTAACACAAGAACTGGGTGCAGTATTTGAAGACTGCACTTCACAAGCATAGTCTGTGCTATTTTATCCTAACAGTTTAACCTCTCATTCAGCTAGAATAAAACATTTTATATGAGGCACAGAGATTGCTTGTGGCATGAAATCAGTAGATTCACAGTGCATCATCTCAGATTCTTTTCAGGCTCATGGCACAAAAAAACCCTGTAACAATGAATGTTACAATGCAGGTAACTCAAAAGGTTTTACCACCATAATCATGCCAGACACACAAGCATTTTTAGACATGCTGCAAAACACATTTTACATACCTGTAGGACTTCTTAATCTCATCACGTGTTGCTCCTTTCTCCAGAGCCAGGATTTCATATAATGCTTCCCCTGATGTTGACAAAGCACGTTGCCTTTGTTCAGCCATGTTAGCAGTGCATTACCAAAGCTGGTAATGTAGAACAGAATTTAAAATTGCAGGGACTGCAAGTATATATGGATAGTATTTGTTATTGTTTGTTTTATTAGATTTTAATCAGGTAGTGAAAGGTTAAAAATACATTAAAGTGAAACTAGAATAAAATTTTCTCTAAATTATCCTCTGTCCCTTAAGATTTTTTATAATTATTTGAGAAAATGGAAAAGCAAAAACCATAAAACAGAACTTCTTGTGTTAGGTATCACCATTCATATTAAAGACTTAATGTTGCTCTCACTGCAATGAACGGCTAAATTTCCTGCAGCATTAATGCTTGCACATAGTATTTCCACCTAGTTTTATTTGTGTTTGTTTGCATCTACTTTTTCTAAGTCTTGGAAGAATAATTCTACCATTTGTAATTGTACCATTTGTATTGGCTTCTTGCAGTGGGATAAGAGCTTTTTACCTCTTTGTATAACCTAATACAACACAGTGGTGAGTTACTGCTTTCTCAACACAAGGTCTCAGATTCAGCCTAATCATTTTTAGGTGCCTAAGTTGAGTGATTAAATTTGAAGCTTAGTCAAACTAGGCTCTTTATATTGCCAGCAGACAGAGGTACATGCTCAGAGGACAGCTGACCAAGCACTTTCTCTGTATTACCTCTACAGTGGGCTCAGGATGACTGCATTCTCAACTCATATAGAATGAATCTGGATGTGGGCAAAAGGCCAGATAGCAAGAATTGACCTCAGTATTATAAAAGTAATTGTTTATTGCAAACTTATGTGGGAAATACTGACATCAGTCAAGGTCCCATCTTACTTGATACACAAGACTTTCGGCTGAATTCATGAGCTTCCGATAAGTTTAACAAAATGCCCTTACAGTATGGTGCAAATAAAGGCTAAACACAGGCTGACAGATTTAGTCCTCTTCAGATCTATCGTTTATTCCTTCCTTCATCACAGAAGCAAGGCAGACAAACAAGTGATTCTCCGCTTTTCACAGTTCATAGTTCATCTTTCTGGATTTGAAGAACCAAACATTTTTAAACCAGACCTAGCTATGCTAGGCAATGACATGAAGAAACTCATATAAACCATAATTTAAAACACCAGACATGGATACCTATCATTCATAAGATAAAGCTGTAGCTCTTTGATGGCAGACTTGCCGCAACAAATCTCTCACCATAGCCTCCTTATTTCTATGTTATACCCTTCTCCAAATGCTGAGAAGTGACCACAGCAAAAGCCTAAAAGTGAGCTGAAAGCCCAGCCATAAAAAAAATTTCTGAGAAGTTGTTCTGTTAGATAAGACTACCCACTCTGCTGAGTTAGAAATGATATCTTGCCATTATTCATATATTATTTACTAGGCCACATTTTGGTTCAGAACCAGCCACATAAAACTTTAAAGTTCTTCAGCTCTGTTCAGTACCAAAAAGAAAAACGAATACCATGTAAGTACACACAGAAATACAATCCACTGAGTAATTCTGGGACATAGTATCTGATTTACTAAAAGACCTAAATTTATTCATATTTACTTTAATGTTTTCTTTTTCTAATAAGCTAACACACAATTTAGGGTTTTGTGATCTGCTGAAAAAGAAATTCCTTTGTATTTTTAAGTGTTGTACACAAACCATCAACTAAATGGACTAAACTTTTGTTTCTAAATTAACAATTAAGAATTATATTATATATAAGCATCTAGATATTACTTTACCACCTACAGTAGTTACAATGCTACTTGTTAACAATGGTATGTCCAGAGCACATTTAACATAATCCTGGGATCTATCCCGATCACACCAGCATCATGCTAGGCACATCAAGCCTGTTAATGTACAAGATAATGGTAGGCAACCGTGTGAACTCACAGTTACACAGCATTATTTTAAAATTCCATTACATAATGCTGATAAGATACATGGCAACCCTGAAGCATAAAACAAAATTAAAGTTACGATGGCTTTTATTCTGAAGAACTAAAAAGTCATGTAAATTTTACTTTCTTATAAAATAATGCTAATAACCTAGTCAGATATGGAAATTTTAACTCATTAGCCTATTCAGTCTTCTAGTGATTAATCACCTTGAAGGTCTAAGGATTTAAAATTATTTCTCACTTATTTAAAGCAGTCCTATAAAATAGAAAAAGTACAATGAGATGACACTTTTGTAGAAAAAGTTATGTTCTCTTTATTAAGGAAGATATAAGAGTTACAATTTGAGTACTAGATACATTGCTGATGGCTGAAATTACATTAGAATCCTATCTTCAATCTACATATTTTTGTTCCAGTAGAACAGAGTCAAGAAAATAGTTTCCTTCCTTGAATGACAATAAAACATATTAAAAGACAATCTGAATTCTGATAACAATTCCACATCTCCTAAGAGGATGGAACCTCAGTTAACTTCATCTGTTTCTGCACAAATTTTATACTATCCAGGTTTAACTACCTTATTCAGTGGTTGTAATAATATGCCTTTTTTTCTACAATACCCATAATTCATTTTGCTTTGTGCTGAAAAATAGGGCAAGGTAATTCCAATAACATACCTGCTTCAAAAAGTGATGGACCACAGCCTGGCATGTATAAACTCACAACATTATCAGTTCAATGTCTTGATGTTTTTATGCCGATATAATCCAAAAGGAAAGAAGCCACAGAAAGTGGCTGCTGCTTTTCATCCTTCTCAGTCAAGGTTAAACAGGTCAGTGGAGTCTGATTACTCCTTTTGTTTGTTTGTCCAGTATCCAATTGGTTATCTCTCAGGAAGATCTATGAAAGAGCAAATAAAATATTCATAAGCCTAAAGGCTGATATATCCGAGAGTTAATGACACCAAAAAATATGGGACGACTATGTATTTAGTATTTAGTTAGTTGTTCTTCTGTGCTTTACTCTTGATGGGATCTTGAGTTTGTCTTTTTCCCCCCACAAATACATTACATTTGTTCAAAGAGGCAACAGTCTTGCTCTAAAGTTCACTTCTCTGAGACCAGCCATGGATTAGGTTTACTATGTAGTCTCTTCCAGAACGAGATTAACTGAAGAAGTCCTTTTAGGACTCTTGAGTTCTTGTAAACTTTTATATCAAAATAGAAGATGTAGGGTGTCTTCTTTTATTCTGATGGAGCTTCTCCTCTAACTTATACCATGAAAAAGTCTGGAGAGCCATTCTTTTCCATTTGGAAAAGAAAAAACTGTAAATGCCAGAGACTTAAAAAACCAATTGCTCTTCATATGTCATCCCTAGAACAAAATAATTCATCCTTTGAACTCAAAAAGTTCACTTCCCAGATCATCCAATTCCAAAATACATGTTTTTGTAGTAAATTGACCTTGGCTGGCTGCCAGACCCCTAGCCAGCCACTCTCACTTCCCCTCCTCAACAGAACAGGGCAAGAAAGTAAGATGAAAAACTCATAGGTCAAGATAAATATAGGCAGATCACTTATGAATTACTGTCATGGGCAAACCAGACTCAATATGGAGAAAACTAACTTAATTTATTGCCAATTAAAATAGATTTGGATGGTGAGAAACAAAGACAAAACCTAAACCAACACCTTCCCCTTATCACCCTGTTTCCAGACTCAGATTCGTTCCTTCATTTCCAGCTTGTCTACCTCTCACCCCTGAGTGGCACAGGGTGGATTGGGAATGGTGGGTTGTGGTGAGATCACAACAGCTCCTCCCTGCTGCTCCTTCCTCCTCACACTTTTCTCCTGCTCCAGCATGGGTCCTTCCCACAGGCTGTAGTCCTTCACAAACTGCTCCTGTGGGAATCCTCCACAGGCCACATTTCCTGTCAGGAGAACCGGCTCCTGCCTCCTGCGTGGGCTCCTCTCCATGGACCACAGCTCCTTTAGGAAATATCCACCTTCTCTGGCATGGGGTGGATGGGATGCAGCAAAATACCTGCTCCACCATGGCCCTTTCCACACACTGAATGGAAATACCTGCTCCACCATGGTCCTTACCACAGGCTGCAAGGGAATCTGCTCCAGTGCCTGAAGCATCTCCTACTTCTCCTCCTTCTTCTCTGACCTAGGCGTTCACAGGGCTGTTTCTCATACTTTTCCCTTTCCTCACTGCCATGCAGTGCCATTAAGTGTGTTTCCCCAGAGGTGCTACCAGCTTGGCTGATGGGCTTATCTGTGTCCTGCGGTGGGTCTGTGGTGGAGCCAGCTGTACCCAGTCCCTGACACCCTCCCACAGAAGCCTCCCTACAATGCCCCACTACCCAAATCTTGCCATGGACACCAGTAAAGCTTTATGTAGTCCTGCAAATGGATTCACGGAGTTCCGTAACCCAGTAAAGTCCACTTTGGCAAGAGTCAGTGAGTTTGTTCTTGGATTCTACTGCAAGATTGGAATTAAAAATCAGCATTGTTTTTTTTTAAAAAAAAGTGTAACTAATTACAATCATATAAAACAAGTATTTATGAAAAAGGAAGCAACAGTGTGACAGCTGATATAAAAATTTGTTAGGTGGATGCTTTTTTAAGGTGAAGTATGTGATTCTAACATTTCTCTTGTTCTTAGGTATATTCTTTAATTTCAAACATTCCCTTAAATTTCAGCTTTGGATGGGGACAAGGCAAGCCACATTTCAACCCAAAATGTGTTTTTCATAGTTATGAGAAGTCAAAATACCTTTCCCAGGACATTAACAAGAGGGTAGGTACAGCTAATTCTATTACATTGTATGAACACAATAAACCAGATTATTCAATCAACTTGCTTGATCTCAGTTTTTGAAATGCCTTTACCATTCTCGCAAAGCAAACCAAAACAAAAATACACTTTTTAATGGTTAGAAGAAATTAAAGGGAAAAAATATAAAAGGAAGAAAATAAAATCACTTTGGGTTTGCCCAAATCCTCTGTACGGGTATACATCCTGTCACGTAGAAAGCAGCACTGTTCTACAATCCCGTCGCAGACCTAGACTTGCATTTCTGTGTGAATACAGCTCCCTCTGCTGTGCTGAGCCAACGCTGCTCTGTAACCTGCGCTGCTTCTTACAAGCACTCTTGTTTTGTTTGAAGGAACACACTCTTTGCAAACCTAGTTTTTTCCTTTGAGGATTCTATATCCTAAGCAAATTCTAATAAATCTTTCAAAGACTCAGACTTTAATAAATTGTCATAACTCTTTCATCAGATGAGCTACGTAATTTAGAAGAATAAAACATAGCATTTAATACCTGTTCACTCTTCTAATTGATTTTTATTTTTTGTATCATAACAACTGATAGTGCACCACAACACCACTGTGCCAGATGCAAAACGAAAAGACAGTCCTAGTCCCAAAGGAACTTATATCTAAAAAGTCTTACTTACACTTTACATTTCATTTATATGTTGCATACATTTCAAAACAGACAAATCAGAACATGTCTGGAAATGCAAAGTTGCGTATCAGCCTGTAAAAGATTTGAAATATGGGCCAGACAGAGCAGGAGGTCTGGGGCTGCTTCAGAAGCCTCCAGTTACACACAACCAGAGCTAAGGGTTGAAGAACTCTGAGTCACTCCAGTCCTTACTCCTACCACTCCCTCCTTTTCCTGGCTCATAGCAAGTTCAGGAACTAAGAGCCTGGAGCTGAAAGACAGACATGCATGAAAGGACTGGCATCATTGCTCAACCATGGTGTGAATTTCTAGCTTCCAAGGCAAGGAAAGACAATTTTTAAAAGCTGAATTGCTTTCTTAGTTTGTTGAAGCTGGCAGAGTTAATAATGACATCATCAAAGCATGTAGGAGACACAAATGGTCAGATAGAGCACTCCTGACCTTCATGGAGAACCTACGGCTTCTGACTCTATCTTCCTATAGTGACAAGGAAAGAAAATCTCTGATTTTACTCAGAGGAATTTGTGGACTGAAATAAATTATCTTGCTGACATGCTTTAGTAAAGCCGGCAGGTGGAGGGAGGTGACCCTGCCCCTCTGCTCAGCACTGGTGAGGCCGCACCTGGAATGCTGTGTCCAGCTCTGGGCTCCCCAGTACACAGGAGAGATGGGCATACTGAGGAGAGTCCAACAAAGGGTTAGGAAGGTGATTAAAGGGCTGATGAGGAAAGGCTGAGAGAACTGGAGATGAGAAGGCTCAGATCTTATCTATATATATAAATTCCTGAAGGGAGGGAATGAAGAGGATGGAGCCAGTCTCCAGTGCAGGACCAGAGGCGACCGACACAAACTGAAACACAGGTTGTTCCCCCTGAACATCAGGGAACACTTTTTCACTGTGAGGGTGACCGAGCGGTGGCATCAGTTGCCCAGGGATGTGGTAGAGTCTCCATCCTCGAGTCTTCAAAAGCCGCCTGGACATGGCCCTGGGCAACCAGCTCTAAGTGGCCCTGCTTCCTTTCACCAAAACTTTCCTAGTGTGATTACTATTATCACTAATTACTGTGCCTTGTTCTGCCAAACAGGTGGTAAGAACATTAGTGAGGATGTTGGAATTTATATTGGTGACTGACCAGAAGTGACCAGAGAAAGAAGGCAGCTGAGCAGACTGAAACAAGAGCTCTTGCTAGCTGACGACTTTTCACAGGCACATGAATGGCAGTCTGAAAAAGATGACCCAACCCAAGTAAAACATGAGGATATGAGTAAAGTGCAGTAGACTGACGAAATGAGAGAGTATGTACAACAATAAAGAGTGTATACAGCGGCAGTGTGTGCTGTTTTTTCACTCTTTGGGCAGGATCTACCTTTTGTTTAATTTTTTAACGTGCTATGGTGATGTCAACATTCATAACACCCAGCTGAGCAAGCTAATCAAAGGGCAAAAGACTAAGCAAGTGGAAGAGGATGCTGCTGCTAAGATATGCTGGACCCCTGGCTCTGGCACAGGGACTGATTTTTGTTAAGAAGGGAAGAGTACTTCTGAGGCAGCTATGTCCCAAAATATTGTTCTTGTAATTTCTTTTTAGCCAGTTCTGCTTCACATGCTCCTGGATATCTAGTGCCCTGTCTGAACTATACTGCATGCCACCTGTGAGATACTCAGTCTTCTAAAGAAGAGAGTATTGGTTTAAGGTCCTTTCTTCAGCGTGAGCCTTTTTAGATCTCACACAAGCCCAACAATTCTGCGGCAAGAAATTACATTCCTTTTGCCGCATTTCTCTGTTACAGAATAGCTACTGTCATTATGGCTTCAAAAGTAATAACAGAATTGATTTAAATAATATGATTGCATTGC
Organism: Falco punctatus; assembly: GCF_963210335.1. Classification (NCBI taxonomy): domain Eukaryota; kingdom Metazoa; phylum Chordata; class Aves; order Falconiformes; family Falconidae; genus Falco; species Falco punctatus. The sequence goes on from NC_137582.1 coordinate 43,492,755, forward strand.
ATCCGTTTTTAAATACATATAACTATATTGGAAGGAAGGTATTCCATCTGGTAACCCATCTGCAACTCCATCTATACAAGAAGTATTCATAAGAGAACATTCATATATTTGAATTCTCTGAACATATTGTGACCTTCTGTTACTATTCACATAGAATATCTCAATTTAAATATATGTTGAGTTTTTAATATCTTTCAACAACTGCAGTATTGGAAAAAAGTAGCAAACTCAGGAAGTATGAACCTTAAATGAACAGTCAGCTGCATATCCAAGTTGCTCATGCATTTACATGGTCAGTTTGACACAGAGAAGCAATCCAGAACTTTACCTTCCTAGGTCATTCCAGTAAAACCAATTCAAAGGTTTGGTGGACTGCTTAAGTGACATGATATAAACATTTTTTCCCTCAGAATTAAATTAGAGACTTAATTATTTTTTTTCAGCAATAGTGCTATACTTAACTTTTTAAATGAGATAGTCAGTGGAACACTGGAAATCTTATTTTCATCTGTGGTTTACAAGAAAGTTCTTCTATTGTCCCTAATATAAAGTGGGTCATGGAGGTAGCCATAAGTATGATGTAAATCATAATAATCTCTCTGGCTTTAATTTCAGTTTCTTTCTGAAAAGCAAAGAATAGGAAGTCCTTAGTTTATACAGCTTTGACAAGTTAGAAGTGAGTTATCTAGGACTTCAAGTAAAAGTGAAGAAAGAGTCTCCTAATCCCTTATTTAGGTAGTGCCTTGGTAATTTATTTTGCAAACAGCTGTAGCACTTTAAGACTGTATTCTACCACTTCTTATTGTAAGTTAAGAAACTCACAGTTCTGCTAGCAGGGTTATTTCTTTGAGCACAGCCTAATCAGCTACAGCCAAGAATGAGGAATATTAGCTTGAATAGTATAGTAAGTGCTTTGACCTATTTCTCAGGTTATTTTACTAGAAACAGATTAGGAAACAGCAGTACCACATCTTCTCGGTACTTGCTCCTTGGGAATCAACAGCTGCTTTCAGTCCTCCCCAGCAGGTACAAGCTTTCTCCAGTACCTAACAGTTCTCTCCACTGGTTCCTCCTTCACATTAAACAACCACCCTTTGGTATCTCCTGCAGTCTTTGTCTAAGCAGGCTCTTTCCTAAAACCCCCAACATAGTCCTCATTTCCATTCTGCACCTACCCCCCAACTATTCTCTCCCAAATTCCTACAAGCTGGCTCCTCACCTATATAGCTCCCAGGAGGGAGAGCATGCAGCAGGGGAGATGGCAGCCAGTAGCCATTTCTTTTCAAAGCTTCATTAATCCTCATGTAGGATTTATTACCCTGCCATAGAAATGCTCACTTAATTGATGGCTGAGAAGGTAAACTCTTGTAAAGTGCTGATGAGTAACTATCTTATCTAGATCGAGAAAGGAATGTCTGTTCAGTGATCAAGTTAAAAATCAAAGAATTAAAGCAATAAGCAATCCCAGGACTAGGGGAATTACAGATTAAGGGATGAGAAGACAGAAGTCTCAGATATTTTTTTTTCTGAATGTCATTTACTGGGAGAAAGTAAAAAAACCCTAAAAATGTATTTAATTAGCAAAAATATTTCACCGATAAAGAAGCAAAATCATAAACATGAATGCTATTATCCATGCACTAGGTGTAGAAAAAGCCACTGGCAATATTTCCCAATAATTCAGCAGACTAATATCTCAGAAAACTAGTAGCTTCGCTGTTAACCATTTTTCACAATTGTTCTTAGGGTTTTTCCCCCCCCTTATAACAAGACTTTTCAGCTGGAAAATACTCAGAGCTGAAACTCAAAGTAAACCCGTGGGCTTACAGTTGACTCAAGTCAATCTGAGGGCTGCCAGCAAAGGGGCGGTCCAAACTTTCACTGATCTTTTTTTCTTAGTTTTCAGCTAAATCAACTTGCTAGTCTGACTCACCCTGTGACTGGCATCGTTACTAGAGCTGATGCAATGGAAGTGGTGACATCACACCTTTTCAGCATCAGTTAAATCTTACACTGTTTCCAGCTCACCACAAAACTGCAGCTTAAAGAGTATATAGGGGGCAGACTACCATACAAGTGTGAAGCACAAGTAAACTATGTGGAAAACGGCACAGATTAGGAGAATTAAGACTCCTCCAGACTAGTCTGTGGCTATAGGACAGGGCAATGTTTGACAGCATATTAAATATTTTGGAGGCTTTGCTGTCAGCTTTACAGTGCTATGGTTTGTGCGACACGATGTGCTGTTCCAGTTGAAATGCTCTCTGCCAATTCAATTTGTTCAAACAAAACTTTGACAGGCTAACTTTGCCCCAGCAGGATGACTGCTACAACAGGCATCGGTTGCCCACACAGCCCTAACCCTCTGTGGTTCCAGCACCGCATGTTCCTCTGCAACCAGGATGAAAGCAGACAGGCAGCATAAAATCCTCATGAAGTGCTCTGCTAATTTGACAAAAATGTAATCATGTGCCCACACCTGATCCAGATCAAATTTGTACTGCTGGGTGATGTGGCATGGCCCAGAGCCAGCGGTAATGATTGTGGAACCACAGTGCTCGGCGAAGGCTTCTCCTGCAGATGAATTACCCGTATGGGAGACTGTAAATACAGAATGTGGCCTGTCGCTGTGGAAACAGCTTGTGCGGGCTCCCTAGAACATGCCCCGATGCGCACAAAAGAGACATAGCATAACCCCTTGCCAAACCACCTTTTTTTCTACGCTTAGAGGGAGGGTGCTGCATTGGCCTCTGACTGAGAGCATTAAGCAGGGGAGGGGGAAGAAAAAAAAAGGAAATTACATGTCTGAGGTTTTTCTTTCGGGCAAGTCTCTTACAAAAATAAAGGAGTGTACAAATGTCTTTGTTTCCCTGCCAACTTTTATAAGACCAAGGAAAGCTTCATTTTCCTGTTTATTTCATATGGAGAACAGCTAATGAATTTAACCTATTGATGATTTTGCAGCTGCCTGCTTTAATTTGCTTATGATTGAGAAACAAAAAAGCTAGTGTAACAGCAATGATTTGCCAAAGCCACGGAGCGGTCATTGGTGCATGATCCAGCTGTGTGATCAAACTTCAATTAGCCAGCTGTAACAACAGACTGCAGGCTGTCTTTCCGAGCAAGAAACCAGTATTAAAATTACGGCCACTGCTTAGTAGTTGTTTATTTCCAAGCTGCCTGATTTGTCCATAATAAGGTCAATATAATTGTAAAGGTATAGAGCGCTAGCATTTATTCCCTGCTAAAGAACATCATGCGCTTTTCAACCTTATGATGTATCTATTGATTGCAATAGAAAATCCAGGCCACAAAATTCAGTGGTAATTGTTATTAATAAATGAAGAATTATGCTTTACCAGGAAACAATCTTTGGGGGTATATACTCACAGGCCTTAGCAGAAGTCATATTACTTAGTTCAGGAAAATTGAGTACAAGCCATTTATTTATATCAAAGAGTCCTATGGACTTTATGGAAATCATACAGAATTCCATAAAGAATTGTATGGCTGCTATAAACCCTACAAGATAATGTTCAATGTCCTTTTGATTCAGAAGGTGAGATCCCAGCCCCCTATAAATCAGTGACAGAACTCCCAATTGAGACTGACGGAAAATGAGCACCCAATCATTTGTAGCTCTTATTTATACATTTTTCCATACATTACTCCATGTGGCTGGGGAACCTTATGGCTTTTACTCACATTAAATTCCACAGGGGGGTTGTTGTTGTTTTTCCAAAATCTGGGGGGAAGATGATTCACTTCAGGGGAAGCAAGCTACTTTACTTTCTTGCTTTCCTTGAAAACCAGCTCTTCAAACTTTAAGTTTAATGTTATCTCAAAATATTATTTCAAAACAATTTACAAATACTAGACAGGGGTTCCCAAACCGTGGTATCCTAGCTCCGGACTACCTAAGCTACTTGAGAAGGCATGTGCAGTCCCTTGGGAGCTACTGCTGCCCTGCTGCACCACCAGTCCCCAGCCAAGGTCAACCCTGTGTCAGCTAATGCATAAAGCTTCGTACAGTTCTAACAAATGGAAACTAGAATACCGAATAACAGCTAACTCTCCAAATTTGCACTGTAATGTGTTTATTCTCTCCCAAAATCACAAACCTGGAGATGTGAAGCTTTTCTTGGGAAGCCGAGCAAAAGCAAGTAGAAACTGGCCACCAGCAGCCTCTGGCTGGAATGTGGCAGTGTTATAAAGACTTCTAGTGTGTGCATGCAGCCTATACCATAGAAAGGGGAAATTACTTGCTGCAGTATGTATGTCATATCAGAGTAGAACAGAATCCGTTTTATGCATTACTTGGTAACAGTCAGTACGTGCTACTCCTGTTCATTCATATCGAAATCTCCTCTGCTGGTGCTAAGCACCTGACTTTGCCATCTTTCATTGTCAGCTTTTGAGGTCACAATTCAAAACAGACAATTTGCAATAACAGATTTCACCAGTTCTTCCTTTTCCTCTTTTCATGTTATTTAAGTGTCACATGCAGTTTAAATTAATGTATTGTTATGGATTACATACACAATTTGTATTATAGGTATTATGAATTACATACAAAACAATGTTTATTCCTACATTTGATAAGTGGCAATTATAAATAAGTTTGCATGATGAACATTTGTTCATCTTTTTTTGTTCATCTATTTCATCAATTGTTTCCACAGATGGACATTCATGCACATAGACATAATAAAGGGACAAGAAAACAAAAATATATCTGAAAACTGAATTACAAAGCAATTATACATTGAATTCATATGTGGTTTAGGAAGCATAGCTTCATGCTGTATATTTTTTCCCATATCCTGCAATAAACCAGTCACTTGCAATGCAAATTGTATTGACTTGGGGTGTATTAGTATTAGTTCTGACTTCTAACAAATTAAAGTAAATTCTGCCACTATTGAGGAATTGATTATCTTGGCTGCAGATGCAATGATGTGTAGTTGGCACACAGATCATCCAATTCAACACCAGCAGCAATATACGCAATCTTTCACCAAATTAAGCTGCTTGGGTCTATTGGTTCTCAAAGCTTTGGGTTCCGCAGTGAAGTATCAGGATCTTTCTCTAGAGGCTTTACACTCTTTTTGCCTTTTTTGACAAATTACAGGTACTGCAGAATGTGTTTTTTCTACTTATTTTGTGAGTGTATAACTAAAACCTCCTGCATACAACTAAGCAGATGTCATGGTTTTCCCTGGTTTTTGATATTCTATAAAACCCACTGTCTTGCAGGTTTTGAACTGCAAGAATTGAATTTGCAAACTAGTATACTGAGTTTTGCGAACTAGTATATTTATTCAGATTTTATACATTTATACATTTTGGAATGAAACTGCTTCATAAAGAATTGTATTAACAAATATTCATAGTCCAAGGTGAGACTAAACAGTATAAAAGTTGCTTATTTTCTTAGGTCTACGCTTGTAAAATGTAGTCTAGAAACTTCTATTCATGCAGTTTAACCTAGAAAACTGCTGATGTGGTATTGATTTATGTAGATTTAACTGATGTTCTGACACATGACTAGAGGGTGTTCTACATAATCCCAACTCAGCAAAGCATGTAAGAACATGCATAAAATTAAGTATATACTTTGTACCACTAACACTTTATGCCAACTAACTCATATTTCTGCCAGAAATTCTGCTATGCCTGTCTTATATCAAAAATATGTTATATATGTTCCACATATATATTCCATAGATATGTTATATATTCCACATGTGTTATATATTTCAATGTTACACATATATTTCAAAGAATATCTTTATGTGATATTTTAAAACTAGATTTTCTAAAATGAAATACTTTTTGAATGATATAGTATCTGACTAATCTCTTGCATAATCCTGATTTACACCATGTAGGTGAGTTTTTATGATACAGATGATGTGGTCTAACTGTGGGCTGACTCAAAAAGTTGCACTCCCATCACCAGTTACATACCTGCACCTTGTACCAGCTGTGCTGTTTGGCTGGTCCCACTTTTTTTTTTTTTTTTTTGGGGGTGGGGGGGCTAAGGTTCATTTTCTGCCAGCTTAACTCCCTGAACTCTCCTGGCTTACCCTAGAGCTGAGCATCAGTACCGGTAGGAGTGAAGAGCCAGGAGGAGTGTGATGTAGGGGCATGGCCCCCTGCACAGCAGCATCTAGCTTAGCACAGATGTATTTTAAAACCACATTTCCAGTGCACTCCACACCATTAAGAGGCTCAGGTCCTGTGTTTTAATGCACACACACACACACACTGCTTTTAAACAAGGGACTTGTCTCTAACTAAATGCAAAGCTGCTTTTAAGAAATTGATCGAAAAAATGTTCTCCTAGTACTCAGACTGGCTTTTATCTGAACATAAAAGTCAGTTTATCAGGGTTAATCCTTTTAGTATGCACTTGTCTTACAAGAACAATTTTCTTTCATTTGGTCAAGACAAAGGAATTCAGGAATTTCTGTAAACTAACCCTCCCATCCTTTGTTGCATTTTTGTTGACATATTGGCAACATTCCTTCCAGTTTTAATTGGATTAAGCACATAGAAATCTAGTGAGTTGTAAAACAGACAAGATTCCAGCTACCTTATTGCTATTGTTAAAAACAAAAGGTCTGCAAAGAATACACCTAAATAAAACCAGAGGTAGTCTCTTGAAAGTAATGAAATCTTCTCGCTGCATTTGCTCAGGTAGTTAATGGGAAGACTGGCAGAATGACAGATGTTTTTTCCAGACTTTCAAGAAGAAGTCATGCTAATGCTAACCCCGGCACATTCTTTCCTTCACAAAGAAATGTCAAGATGCTACATCGTAGAAAAACATGAGTTCCTGAAAATATTTAATCCTCTCACTTCTATTCATATGAATAGGATTAATTTCTACTGCTATAGGTTTTGATAGACAAGCAGTCCCATCAGTTAGCTAAAAAGCAACCAGAAAAAGATGAAACACCTGATTAATTTTTGATGCAAGCTCAAATGTAATGGAGAAACTGAAGTAGTATATTTGAGCATCTTTTGAAAAGGCAGAAAAAATAACTACTTGGACTATAATGAAGTAATTCAATTTGAATATTAATTAGTATACATTTTTTACTACTAATGTGATCCTCTGAATATAAGTGTTAATTCTAATTGTAGTTAATAATTACTTCAAAATAAATATTTTTGTGAGGGAATAATTGCAGAAAAAATGGCAGTTCAATGAAAATAAGATTGAATAGTTAAAAAGCCAACGTGCAAGAGGAAGGTAGGTGTAAGAGAAAGGCTGCCAGGCTCCTGCATGTAGTCATCCAGATTATCAGACGCGCAAATGCTGCAAGTCGCTCAAGTTCGCATTTCTGATTTTCTTCATCCACCAAAGGGAGACTGTTGTTGATGTGTCCTTTTTGGTTTTAGAAACTTTCCAATAATTTTAGCATATATAAAAAAGCAACTATTCTGCATTCTCATACAAACAAGCTTCTGTGACAAGGCAATGCACTCATCTTTAATATAACCAGAAATAAATTAAAATGGTCTTTGTCTGAAAAATTCTAGTGTTAATAAGATCTCATTTTTGACCTTTAAACAACAAACTGCTTTCCTTTATTTTCTGGCAACACAACACAGTGAGATTAATAAGACACTGCTCCTTCAGGAACTTTAGCTCATTATTCCGTTTCTAGCACTATTTGATATTCTCAGTTTTAATATTACAAGACACCCTTACCATATGCCAATAGACTAATAAAGAATCAGGTGGGACACCAGCAAACTTTTGAACCTAAATACAACTTCCAAATTCAAACCTAACTCTCAGGCTCTAATTATGGACGGCTTATTTTTTTTAAAAAATACAAATACAAATTGCTTTAAAAAATCCTGGTTAAGACTGTGCTGAAAATTACACCTTCATTTAAAGAAATCTAGAAAGGATGTGCAATTTTAATGAGGTATTGGGGCAACACATAAAACATAAAAAAAAAGTTACAAAACCAAGCCAAAATAAACCACTACATTTTCTAAAGGCAGAATGGGTGATTGATGATCTACAGCTTATCATGGAGGCTACCAGGTTCTGTAAGTTGAACGGCACATTCAAAAATGATTCAGCTGGCAAATGTGTGTAACGTCTGTTCATAGGGGTCCAAACCCACTTCCATTACCAAGATAAAAAGCTGTGAATTTTCAGCTTCTAATAACACCATTAAACTTGTAAGCTGCACCTCTGAAACTGCACCTGGGGTTCTCATATCCTCCCACTCTGATATTAAAAATATTCTCCTGATCAGCTGTTATTAGGCTTGTAAAAATGGCACAAAGATAAGCTTTCTGTACAGGCTTATGCTGACACCAATGCCCTTAGTCTCTTTAATGCTACTGTAGTATGAGGATTTTTGTCCAGACAACTGTACTCACTGAGAAATCCAGAACTTCAATGGCTGAGACCATTTAAGCTGTGTGCACTGTAACAAGTTTTCTAGACATGCATTTAAGAAAAAATAACAGTGTGAAAAGAATCACCTTTTCATGCTGTTTTTCCCTGTAATATCTTCAGTGGAGTCAGAAAAACCTGTGTTTGAACCAATATTACAACTTTGATAGTCTGCAGCTGTGTGCAGAACTGACTTTTGGTAGCCTGTTTCCACAGTCAGTCCCTGTTCCTGGAGGCTGTAACTTGTCAGTAAAACGCTAGTCTTAAATTAAGCATGGAGGGGGATTCTTAGGGCTGGAAGCAAAGAAAAACTTAAATCCTCTGGGAGCACTCTTGAAAAGTTAAAAACTTCTGTTCCAGCTTGCTGGTTTTGGCACAGAATTGGTATGTGTCCGTTAGCCAATGTCAGTTTAGTGAAATTGAAGTCATTACAAATATTGAAAGTATTCTAAATAGTTTTCAATATGATATTCAAAACACCAGAAATTGAAGCAAAAGCAAACAAGCAGTCTGCCCAGGCAAGTCAAACCAACTTAATCTGCCTCTCCAGCAGAGTGACAAAACCTGCAGCTAATGGGAACATGGTACACATGACAGCTCCTCTTCACCGATGCTGCCCTTCTACGTGGTCTACCCTAATACTATCATAAACAAAATCACGTATCCCACTTCACCTGGTTGACTTCACCGACACAAACTGAAACATCTAAATTATGACAAAGGCTGTCCTGTGTTCCCTCTTTTCAGTGAAGAGAAAGGCTACTTCAGGGAACTACTTGAATGCCCTGCTGTCTTTCCCTTAATTATTGACTATGAAATTAGCCTTAGGCAACTACTCTCTAGGTTAAACCTCTAAAGTCAGAATGATGAACTTGGGACACAGAGTAGATAAAGCTACTGCAATATGGGTGCAAAAATTATTGGAAACCATTACCAGAGGAGTTAGCAACGGTTGACGGGATATACCAAATTCCATTCTTCCGGTCTCTTCAAGATCTTGGACTCTCTCATTCATAGAATTTTCACTGTTGACCTGACTATTTTTCAGAGCATGCTTATGAAATTTACAGATGACAAAGAGCCAGAAAAGACTGCAAGTATATTGAAGAACAGGACTAGTATTCAGTCTTGACTGACTGAAAAAAATGGATTGAGGAAATCACAATGCATTTGGGTAAAGGCAAATGCAAATTATCCCACTCAGCAAAGACAAACATACTGAGAGGATGGCTTAAAGTTCTGCAGAAAACGATCTGGGGGTGCAGGGGATGGCAAACCAAACAGGAGTCAAGACTGTCATATTGCCACAAAAATTCAAACAAGTCCAACACAGATCCAGGGCAAGGCAGAGGGAAGGGACACACCAAATGGGGACAGGACTACGCTTCAACCACTCTGTCAGATGACTAGAAGTCCTGTGGAAATATATAGTAGTCAGACAGAAACTCTGGATGGAAAAAAAGGATTTATCTGATCGTGTGCCAGAGAACAATGTTTAAAAACGCAGCTACTGAGGATGTAAGAAAAGAAAAGACATTTTTCCTTTCTATAGAAATAACCCTGCCTTTTATACCATGTAACTTCTCCAGGTAAGAAGCTAAAATCTCTCTTGTGCTTGCCTTGATTGTGTACCTGTACAAATAAATATTTTCTGTGTTCTCAGAGTGTTTTCAAAGTACAAGTATGTTATGCCTTTGAGGATCCTTATTTTCCATTTTGTACAAGAACATGGGAAAAGCATCCCTTTCTGTTCAGACTGTTCAGTTCTGCTGGCTGTGCCCCAGAGTGGCACTCCGTGCCGTTTGGTAAGCCCAGCAGAATGTTTTGCTGGAGTACTCGTGCGATTTCATCCTCTTTTCACAGTAACCAGGAAACTAAACTAACTCCGACTTTTTGATCTTCCATCTCCCCTGTTTCACTTGAATTCCCCTCTTCGTAATAAATCTGGCCATCAGTAACGCTTCTTTCTTGGTAGACAACACCCTGAAAATAATGATGTGTAAAAGACATTAACTGTAAATGGGAAAAGAATCATTGAAACTTTATTAATGCTCCCTAAATTGGAATACATTCTGATGTGTAATCTGTTCTGTATCTGCCATGATAAAGAAGCCACAGGGCTTACATGGATGACCTATGGCACCTCATGATGTCATATAATGCATTTAAGAAGTGCAGCAACGTGGTGCTCAAAGAACTCCATGGTTCACAAGGAAAACAATTCAAACAAAATGCTCTGGATGAACACTTTGGTGCTGCTGTACTTCTGAAAAAACTCTAAACAAAAATAAAATTAAAATAAATAGAATCCTCTTTCCTGTACTATAAGGTCCTCTCCTATGAAGACAGGCTGAGAGAGTTGGGGTTGTTCAGCCTGAAGAGAAGGCTCCAGGGAGACTTTATAGCAGTCTTCCAGTGCCTAAAGGGGCCTACAGGCCTTACAAAGGCACGTAGTGATAGAACAAGGGCTAATGGCGTTAAACTGAGAGAGGGTATTTTTAGATTAGCTATTGGGAAGAAATCCTTCACTATGAGGGTGGTGAGACACTGGAACAGGTTGCCCAGAGAAGCTGTGGGTGCACCATCCCTGGAGGTGTTCAAGGCCAGGTTGGATGGGGCTTTGAGCAACCCAGTCTGGTGGAAGGCATCCCGGCCCATGGCAGGAGGTTTGGAACTAGATGATCTTCAAGGTCATATTCCAACCCAAACCTTTCTGTGATTCTGTGATGACTGTATGATAACTTGCAGAAAGACAAGAGAGCAGACAGAACGGCCATGGCACGTGTATTCTTTTTGTAACAAACGTTATTTAGGCTGAAACATTATTTAGGTTGAAAATATGTCACTTATGCTGTAACTCTAAGGCTTTGTCTATCATTCTGAGGTAGGATTCTTCCTTATAAACTTGTACAAGAAATCATCACTTGGCTAATTTTAATAACTTCTGTATTTACTAAAAGTAGTAATTTGTGTCCTGAAAGCAGAACACCTATGGAATCAGTCACTGCCTGGAAAATCTATGCTTACTTTGTAATAATGTATTTCAGATTCCTTAAAAATGTTACATAAACATTAATTAAAGATCAAAGATAACTTGATTATTAGCGAGGGAAAATCCTGATTACATTATTTTAAGAATATACTGGCTCACACCAAATGCTAATATGACCTTAAATAATTAGTTTCAACCAGTCAGATGTAAAGTACATCAAGCTGATAGAAACCATGAAACGTATTATTGATAATCTTTATTTATAGTTTGACCTTGTAGGATTGAAATGTATACTATGTATGTTCAGTGAAAGTAAAAGTATTCTTTTTTTCCCCCCACAAAACATGATCTGTTGTTCATAAAATGAATTTTAGATTGACTAGAGTAAAAATCCATCTTACCCAAGTACAGAAAACTAATCCTGTATTAGTATGAAAGAACCAAAAGTAATTTTGAAAAATGAATGAGGGAGGGAAATCCTGCCTCCAGTGAAACTGGTGGAGTTCTATCAGTAACTTAAATGCACCGTTGATTTAATGTAAGCAGACCAAATATAAGTAAACTGTCAAAGAATGTGGAAGAAAACCTGACATACCTTAGTTGCTGGAAAAAATAAAAGGCTGAGTACGTTATTTTACTTTGAATTATTACTTGCTTATATTTTTTGAATTATTTCATGCAAACATTATAAAATCCTATTGTGAATGCTTGTGACGTTTTTATTTCAAGAAATGGGAGAAAAAAAGCTGAAGAAAGCCTTTAGGATGAGGCAGTTGATCCAACGTCCTCTCTCATGTGTACAGATATCCTTGTGGCTATCCATGAGACAATGTGGGACTGCAGTTCTGCAGAAGAATGAGGTGCATTTCACTTCAGAGCTCAGAGTAAAATGGCCATCGGTTCACATGTATAAAACTTCTTGCTTCAACAACTAGTTCAGATGAAAATCCTCCATACAAACCACCTATTCTTTCCAAATGGGTTCCTCCAAAGCTGTGTCATTACCTATAAATAACCGTTATCATGTGAAATCTAAACCTTTCTGCCAGTAAGCAAGCACTTAAAAGAACAATGTATTATGCAAAATTAAATCATATGAATCATTTTGCAAAATCTGATTTTTAAGTGGGTACAGGTACCTCATATATTATTCAAAGAACAGAAATGTTCCCTTACCTATCATGCTATATTTAGAATTTTTTTTGTGACAGAGAAATAAAAAATATGAAAGGATGGAAAAAAAACAGCTGCAGGAAGAGACAAAGGGAGGCTTAGTCCTAAAAAACAAAGTTTAGTTCTGAGTGTCCCAGCTAATGTGATGCATGTAGCTATGGACCAGATAAACTCATGAATTATTTGACGTCCAATTCCCAAATTGTGTGGTTTGCCAGGAAACTTGGTTTTTAACTTAAGAAAAATTGCACCGTTTTGCTTCTGCATCTTGCATAAACTCACCCCTCCACACTCTTAAATGAACAGCAATAATTCAAAAGCAAACTCCTCTGTGTATTTCTTTTGACAGATAAAGCATTTTAAACCAAACTGTCTTTCTGTGCTTGATTTTCCAGTAGCCGGGCGTTCGAGGCCGGCCGTACCGCCCGGCAGAGGCAGCTCCCGCCCGCGGAAGCCCGCAGCCCCCTCAGCAAGACTCCCTCGGCCCTGGGGGCGGGGGGGAACCGAGGGCTGACGGAGAACGAGGGCACCGAGCCAATCCCCCCACTACCGCCTTCTCTGCCAAGAGGCTCCGGCCACGGCCACGGTCCCCGCAGGCCTCGCCCGAGCAGCTCCGGGCACGCACGTGCTCAGCCCGCCGGCAGCCGGGGGCAGGCAGGCAGGCGCAGGGAGGCAGCCAGGCGGCTGCACCTCCGGCCCCGGCGCGGTCACCGCCGCCGGCCCGGGGCGTGGCGCGGCGCAACCCAGCCCGCCCGTCCCCCCGCCGGCCTCAGCCCCGGCCTCGCCCGTCACCGAAGGCGCGAAAAGGACCGCGCATGCGCCCGCCGCGGCGCGCGGGGCCCGCTGGCGCCGCCGAGCCACCCTGCTGCTGCGCACGGGCGGGCGGGCGGGCGGCAGGGGAGAGTGGGTAGTTACGTGATGACGCTCTGCGTGTCGCCACTCGCACGACCCACGCAGAGTCCGTCGGGCTTGTGCCTCCTCCTGGGCCAGTGCGCTCGGGGCTGTTCCGAGTGGGGGCGGGCGGGGCGAAGGCTTCCTCCCTCCCTCCTCCTCCTCCTCGTCTCCCTCTCCCTCCTCCTCCTCCTCCTCCTCCTCCTCCTCCTCCCTGGATCCCCTCGCTGAGGGCCCTGCCCCTTCCCCCCGGCGGAGTAGGGCCGTGCGGCAGCGGCGCCTCCTCCTCCTCCTCCCGGCCGTGCCGGACAATAGGGGCGAGCGCGGCGTGTGTCTCACCCAAAGCGGCCCCCCCTGGCCGGCCTCGCCTCCATGCGCGGCGCCTGGCAGCGGGGCTGACAGCGGCTCCCGCCGGCGGCAGCGAGGCCGAGGGAGCGGTGACGGCCCCGGGCTCCGGGCCGGGACTCGCCGCCTCGGGCGCTGACAGAGGAGTCCCGCTTCGCCGCCTCCCCCTCGCTCCCGGCGGCGGTTCCCGCCAGGCTTTGGCGGCGGAGGACAAAGGTCCGGGGCCCGGCGCGGCCCGGCCCGACCCCCCGGGGGGTGCGGGGGCGGTGAGGAGGCGCCGGGCCCCGCGGGGCTTTTGCCGCGGGCTTCCCCCCGCCGCCCCGCTGCGGGGAGCCCTGCGCGGGCAGGTGCGGCGGCGGGCGAGGCCGCTGCCCTGCGGCGGGTCGGCGCACGGAGGCTTCTTCGATGGAAGTATGTTACCAGCTACCGGTGCTGCCGCTGGACAGGCCGGTGCCGCAGCACGTCCTCAGCCGCAGAGGGGCCATCAGCTTCAGCTCCAGCTCCGCGCTCTTCGGCTGCCCCAACCCCCGGCAGCTATCGCAGGTAGGCATGGCCACCGGGCCCTCCGGCTCCCGCCTTTCCGCGGCTGGGGGGTCTGCGCCGGCTCGGCGTCCCGCGGGTCCCCGCCTGGGCGGGCGGCCCCGGCCAGCCCGCGCCGTGCCGCTGCCGGGCGCCAGGGCCTGCTTTCGGTAGCGGCGGGGAGCTGGTGTGGCGGCGCGGGGCGGTGGGGCTGCCCCCGCGGGCGGCCGGGGGGCTGCGGTGGCAGGGGCGAGCGGCCTGCCTGCCTCCCCGGCGGAGCCGCCGGTCGTGCCTTCCCTGCCCGCTACCACATACCGGTGGCGATGACGAGAAAATGCAGCGTTTTATAGGTTTATGGCTAGTTGTTGTCGAGGTTATCTTTTTGGCATTGGTTGCAGTGCGAGCGCTGGACTCCTTGGGGTTTATTTCCAGAGCCAGTCAACTATTTGTTTCTTCTGTAATTTTTAAACTGGGGCTGTTTTCTAGCTTTTTAGCTTGGGCTTTCTTTGAAGGGTCTAAGTTTCCTGCGGGGTTGCCAAAAGCTGCAGTGACTTTACTGAAATAATGAACATGCACTGCAGTGTTTTATTTGGGATGCTAAGCCATTTCTCCCTCCAACTATTAAGACTTGGCAATCCATCTAGAAAGAGACAAAGATCCTTGGCTTTTTCATTTCCACAGTATTGTTCCCTGCCCACATTACATCAGTCACAAGATGAACTATGCTGGATTTTGTTTCCTCAGATCGTGTTGGAAATGTTACAAAAAGGGTCGTTATAAATATCAGGACAGAAAGGGAGGGGTTTCTTGTGAACACTGCCCTAAATTTCTGAATATGCATTAGCATGATTTCCCAGCAAACTGTGATAAAATTCTATTCTGGCTGAAGTCTCTGGAGAAAATTTGGAATTATGGTGGAAAGCATGTGTTTTGGTGGAAAGTCAGCTGGTTTTGGCTTCTAGGTATTTCCTATAGCCTTTAGATTGAAAGGTCTGTTTCAGTGCTCTGACGTATGTTGTCCTTTACAGAAGATGTTGTGTTTGCTCTTTACAGGAGTAATGGTCATTTCTTGTTATTTATGTTCTTGGGGTGTCTTACTAAGTTATTCTGCTTTTTCATGACTTGCTCTGTTTCATTTATGCATGTATAGAAAATAGAGTTACCAGTCTCTTTTGGCTTTGCCCCTGGTTTGGTAGCAGTGAAGCTGTGTGTCTCTGTGTGAGCGTTAGGCATGTGTATATTTAGGAAGGAAGGATCAGCAAAATACTGTGCTAATGACCAGGAGTTTGAATGCATATAGAAATAATTATTAGTAAGCAAACGAAGATGAACATATGTTGACAACCCTCCCTTCCCCAAATAAGAATGTACTAATTGACAAAAACTTTATTTTTATGAGAAATTAGTTTTCTGTGTAGCAGCTGGATTAGGATGTTTTGCATTTGTACTGCTTGATCTGAGTTGTACTTAGTGATGGTGAATTTTCCATATATATAAGGCTTCTTGAAAGTCCAACCTAATGTGGCACGTTTTGTCCTGTGCAAGTAAGTGTGTCTCTTGTTTGAAACATTCTTTGTCTTCTGGGAAAAGAAATAGACGAAATGGTCAAGGTGATGTATTTTATTTATTCTTTTTCTGCGTGGTCACCACAGCAGGTGATGCATGAAGTGTATATAAGCTTATCAAATTAAATATGGTGTTGACATTTAAGTATTTTTTTCCAACTTTCAAGGTTCTCAACGAATTCCTTGTTTTCTGACCGTTTGCTGCAGGTATATTAGTAGATCACAGGGAGAGGTTCTTCAAGAACTTGTAAGAAAATGAAAACTATATGTATGCTTGGTCAAGTATTTTGTTTGAGTAAAGCAGAGAAGTAAGTTTATGCATTAATAAAAGGGAATTAGGATATTTAAGTGAGGAAGTCTTCGCTAATATCAGCCAGCTGATTAGAGTACAGCTATGCTTTGCTGTCTTTACCTTTTTTTTTCCTCCTTTCCCTAAAGTCTCTTGCAAACAGGTTGTGAATGTTTACCAGACATGTAATCACAAGCCAGTGTAAATGATGGACTAGGAAGCATCACCAGTGAGATTAATGATTCTGAGTAACTTCTGAACTTAACTTCACCTTGCAGGTCTCCTGTAAGACTCCCTAGTATTCCAGTTCCATTGCTGTTCAAAGTCTGCACCCTTACCAGTCTGTCATTTTCAGTCTTCTGCTCAGGCTAGCTTTGAGCAATAGGAGTAAAACTGGACATGTGTATCAGCAGACTCAAGAAGCTGGTATGTACAGCCAGCATTTTACAGTTAATACACATTTGGCAGATTTCCTAAAAAAATGTAAGGCCTTGCAAATTAATTGAATTATCACTTACAGATTAAAAGCGAAATGATGAGGCATAAGACATTTTTGATTTGAGACAAAGGCATGCTACATTAAACATAGCATTTAATTGTGACAATGCTAAATGGGCAAATATCGATCTCTTTTAATGTATTAAGTGAAATTTCAGTTTGATGATTTGTTAAAGTTTCACTAAATGGATTCAAAATGGGCTATGTGTTGCTTTTTAAAGCTTGAATAAAGTGGTGCTGGAAATCGTCTAAAGAATTCTGGTCTATTCCTCTCAGCCTCAGGAAGGATAAATTGTACTTACAGTATTATTAGCAGATGTTTGTCTAATCTGTTTACTTAATCTGTTTTTTAAGATACAGTCTTATGAGATGTGGTGAGCTGACATAACTCGTTATTGCTGAAGGTTAAAGTCCTGACATTGGGCATGTGTTACTACTACTTCCTTTATGCCATCTCTGATGCTTGTTAGGTGTTTGCTGATTCAGTTAACCAAAACAGCAGAAAACTAACACAAGCAGGAAACTGGGCAGCTGCCTGCCATCTCATTGAATAAAATAGGCTTATTGAAGTTTTGGCAGAACTGATTTAAAGGAAAGGATGGTACTGCTAAGCTTTTGAAACCCATAAAAGCCTCAAATAATAGAAATTATGCAATGTCACTAGACAACAGTTCTTGGCTTAGTGCTTAACTGTTCCTGCCATAGGAGAGTTCTTTCCTAGTACTGAGTTTAGATCTTCCTTGTGGTGTTGTACACCTTTTACTATCCCCAGTAAATGTAGAGAAAAGCTTATTTCTTTTCTCTTTGAAATTTTCTTTTTATGTATGAATTATTTCTTTGTAGTTGTCTTGAATTTCAAAGTATTAACAACAAAAAATAGTAAAAGTGACATTGGTTACCTAGAGGTTATTTGTGATATTTATTGTTCAAGTCCAGTCAAGCGAAAAGGTGCTATTGTATGGGTTTATAGAATTGTTTGAGTTAATAATTGTCTTTGAACATGAAATAATTTTAAATGCTAGTGTGAAAAGCTGTTTTTAAGGGCACTTGAATGGGTAACTGTTGAAGTAAGTAGGACATTTCACACTCATGGGATAAGTTCCCTGTGAGATCAAGTGGATGTTAAGTAGTACCTTGGATCATAAGTTCAGGGTGTTCATTCCAAATGTTACAAAATGACATTTTTAAAATTAAAGCTGGGCTTTCAGAAGAAAATTTTGGGATACTTTGCCTCATTTGGTTTTTAACTCCTGTTGTTAATAGAAGTAAAAAAGTGTTTCTAAAATTGTACTTTATATGAAAATTTTTAGTCCGATTATTTTTAATGAATAAGGGTTTATAATGAAAACCACTTTACAAAAGTGGCTGTGAGCACTTTTAGATTGTGTCCTGTGTTGCACCCTCTGCCTTTACCCCCCCAAGTTCAGTTGACACACATACCACAAACAAGTAAGAAAGCTTTGGCCTAACCTGCTATTTTTGACTCATTTCTATCAGTGTACCTTGTAACTGGTTCTACGCTCTCTTCAGTGCCTCCAAAAATGGCATCAGTGATACCTAGTAGCTGTGTCTGAATAGAAGTAAAGATGTAGTTTTGGCCATTCTGTCCTTAAATATTTGACTTTGATGGTGGTGAAGAAAGTTATCTTCTAGGGATGAAATTGCATGAAGAGGGAATGGAACAGATAACAGAAGACTCCATTTGAATCTGAGAAATGTAGGTACTAAGTCTCTAACTGAAGTACCAAGTATTACTGTGTACCAGGTAGTACCATGTACTGCTACCTGGTATTTGATTACCTAGTTCATGATCCCTCTTTACTGCATCTCCATTTCATGCATTTAAGCAATATAGCATCATGCTTTGTGACTCTGTGTGTGATATATACCTGAGCAGTGGACTAGATTGTGCACATGGAATCCTAGATTTGACTTAACGATGATGTAGTGGGGAAAAAGTCACTAAGAGCAGCTGGTAGTATACTGCACTGGTGGATTCTTCAGTGAAAGGTACATGCTTCCTCTGAAAAATGTATTCTGAATGTGAGCCAGGTGTTTTGGCCACCCTTTGCTGTGCAAATCCTCTTTTTTTTTCAGTTTTTGTCACCTGATGTGATCCAAACATGTTTTGCTCTTCACGTAACATTGTAAGTTACAAGACATAGTTGGGAGGTATATTTTTATGATCTGAACATAGGCATTTGTCTTTAATCCCACAGTTGCACCTTTTTGCTGGGAGAAATGTTGGCATGACCTGTTTTTCCCTTGCAGCTGCTCATTTTTGCTCCTGCATTTTCTTCATAGTTGTGTCAACTTTTTTTTTCCAGTCAGGTTATTTTTCAGCCCTGGCTGACTCATAGTACAGTTTCACAAATGATTGTGCCTGTTAGTAAGGAGGAAGCAGTATGCCACCATGCTAGAAGACCAGGAGTAACGAGCAGCGGGGAGACAGAAGGAATGCCTTAGGATGGGCCTGCTATTGATTGTGGAACGTTACCTTAAACTCCTTTCTTGCTCATCTGCTGTTTTGCACAACTCTTCTGTACCTTTCTAATCAGCATTTCTCAGTTGCATGGTCTTTTATTACCTTTCTCCTTCTGTTTCTTGTATCTTTGCTGCATGAATAATTAACAAGTTAAAATAATGAAATGATTTTCATGCTGTGATTCCTAGACTCGAATTAATTCTGTGTGTTGCTGCTATGCTTGCCATACCCTTCGTCTTGTATTTATTGTGTCTGGTTGCTGAGATTGCATCTATTCATATGAGAGGCAGAGACTGACTCTGGCTATGCATAGCATGGACAAGTTCTGATGGGCATTTCATGCACTATGTAATTTTTTGTGGCAGTTCATTTTTAAAATGCTCTCTTGAGTTTTATGACCAATTAACTTTTCATATGCTGTAGTGTAATGCAACATTGGTACTTTCATTCTGCAAAAGGTCATAGCAGCTTATTTCATGGCCTATAGTTGCCTATGTAAGATCTAAGCAGAATAATTCTTTAAAGTCCCCATTAATTAAATTGTCTTAAATCACCAGAAGTCAATTCTTTGTTGTCCAGATTGTGTAATAGTGTGCTTTGTGCTTTGTATGAATCTCAATTTTCTGATGCTGTCTTTAAAGAGAAATTTGTTTGAAAAGAGAGATTGTAGCTATGTGCCCCTTAAGCTGTGAAATCTTGAATTTTAACTGTAAAACAATTTTACAAGAACTTGGCATTAGTATATGAATATTCAATATTCTAAATGAACTATGTAGTAATGTAACACAAATACAGGTTGTTGGTTGGAATTAGAAGCATTCTGTACGGAATGTCTGTTTCTGCAGCTTTTCTTTAAAAAAACCCTTGTATTTGCTAAGTATGTCTGGGTTTTTTTAGTTTGCTTGAGAAAAGCAGCAGTATCAAATTGGGTTAATTCTGAGTCAATATGGTAATATGCTCAATTATGAATTAAAGTGTCAGAAAATTACATGATTTTTATTATATTTCTGTTCTTCTACTGTTTTGGCATGTGGAAAATAACTTTGAGGACATCTGCACTTGAATCCTTCTTTCTTCAGTTCTTTTATTTTCTGCAGAGCCTACGGGGGACAAAAGCCCTGGTAATAGAATGATTTGTTAGAACAGTTTGCAGTCATGTCAGTGACCGTTGGCTTATTGTTTTCTTGTGTTTCCCTCATCACTCAGTATCTACAAATTTCCACTGGTTTTCTGCTAAAATTGTAGGTTTCTGAAAGTACTCGGTCATTTTCTATCATAGAGGATCTTGAATTCATGACTGTATTTTCAGGTCGTGCCAGGTTATGGCTCATGTATAAGGAATACCTTTTGGATTGGACTAAACCTGTTGTATTTGCCTTTCTTAAATGCACTGAATCTACGTGGAAATAATGAGTAACCTGGCAGCTCAAATTAGATTATTGCCCCCCTCTTCCCCCCCCCCCAAGTGTGAAATTCAAGTAACTTCGTTGTCCTTTATTGTGTAAATCTTTAACATGCATCAGTACTTTCAACATGTTAATTTGTACAGTTGGGTGTCTAAGACACAAATTAATGTATCTTGTGATATGATTAAAAGAATGTATTGTGTTCTGTTAGTTAGAATGTCCTTTCCTTGTAAATGAAGGACTGAGGATGGCCATGCTAAAAACTTGAGGTTTAATCTTGGAAATCATACTGATTAATACATTTAGTGCAAATAGTCCTTTGTGCATTCACAGCTAAATGAAATGTTCAGTTCTACTTGAGAAAATTCTTTTGCATAAGCAAATACAAATGTTTGGTGTGTGCAGGCACATACATGTAGGATCTTACAGGAAGCATGTGTCTGGGACCAGGAATTGAACCTAGACCTCTCAAATTCCAGTTCACTCTTATGCACAGAAGTCCTCATAGGAAAACTTGGAAGAGTTTGTGTTTCATTAGATGTGAAGTTTTCCTGTTTGTTCTGATTATGTCACTAACAAGTAACTGCAGTGTAAATAAGCAGTCCATGTAATCCAGCAAGGCAGCCTGCCAAAGACAAAATATTTTATTGTAAAAAATGCAGTTCTGGAAAGCTGGATGTAAGGATTAGCTGGGAAACTGTTTATTTGTATGTTTGCGTCCTAGGTGTATTGTAAGGAATTTGTAGCCAAATATTTTGTTTTCTTTTGGGTCAAAAATAAGTTTGTGGCTGTTACCTTACCTTCCCTGCCCTCCTCCCTTCCATACCCTGAGAATTTTTTATTTCTATTACAGCAGTCTAACTCCTGTTTTCCTCCCACTTCCCCTCGCTTTGTACACCTGTGATACAGCAATCTGATTTATTATCTTCCTGACCACACTCCCACAGTAATTATAATTAAAGAGATTCCTGGAGTCTGCTTTTCATTGCAAGGTAGAAAGCAAATTCTTTTCTCTACTCCTAGCTGAAAGCATTAAGGAGCCAAAATTTGCAGCAGGCCTGCCTTCTCTGCCTGCCTGAGCATAAGAAAGAGTATGCTTCAAGGAGAATAATGAAGATAGTTCTGTATTAGCGGAAGTTTTTATTATTTGTCCCACTCCTTGCTGCCAGATGAGGTATGTGGAGAGAAAGTGGCAGTTTCCTCTACCAGTGATTTTTTTTTTATTTTATTTATTTAATCCTCCCTCATAGCAGACCTAGCTGGAGGCTACTCTGATGAGTAAAACTGGATATTTAATACATGCAAAATACAGCCTGTTGCCCACTTTAGGGCAAGAGGTCAATTCTATCCCAAAGGGGAAAAAAAAATCAAAAGGAAAAGGTACAGGAACCTATTCCAGGACTGAGGGAAAAGGTTATAATGGGAAGCTTGAGACTTCAGTATGCTGATCAGCCTTGGAACAGGAAAGGTACAGCATCTTTGTGTGCAGTCTCTGTCTGATGTGGTGGTTCTTTGTTGTATTAGAAAATGAGGTACATACGGTATTGAGATGCTGACAAGCAAGTGATTTCTTGAGGGACTCGGTTATACATCTAGATGAGAAAGTTAATGCTTTTACAAAAAATACTCTATTTTTTAATAGTATAGTCTGGTAGTGGAGGGGCGATAGCTGTCATGGCAGGAGCGATACTGCCCTGTGTTAGTTCTTGCTTTATGTTTGTAGCTAAAACACGCAGTATATTGCTATTGCAGTTGACAGTGTGCTGTGGAGGTTTCATATTTAGTCAGACATGAACTCACACTTCCATTTTCTTAAACTTTTCATTAAAGTTCCTGTGCAAGAGTAATCTTCTGAATGCGTATGTGTGGTGGTGGGGGTCTTGTCAGTAAAGTCTGGAGTACTTAAATTTCCTTGATTATCTGTGGAATTTTAGATTTCAGCAGCTGCAATAATTGAGCTCTTCCTGTTGTTGGGCAAAGAGAAATCCATACAGTTTCTTTTACAGTTGCAAATGTGGTGTGAAACTGTTAAATAAAAAATGTCTATGTATGGAAGTAAAGGCAGGGAGTTTTCATTGATGTTCTTGCTTATTATGAGAGATCTAGAGAGTAACTTTATGGAGTTCCATTCTGTAATTTCTTCTGTTGTAAAGTCTGAGCTCCATTTCCTTTAGCATGGTCATAATGGGAATTTCTGCACTTTTCACTGGATTTAAACAATGTTTAATAAGCTTTTCCTAGCTTGTTTTCATTTGGACTGATTACATCTTTGTCCAGATAAAACATCTAGTATTTAGCCCACAAATTGACAGAGGAGATGGTAGGACTTTACGGCCTGTCCCCCCAGTTTTTTCCCTTCTTTCAAAAAGGATACTGGTTCTCTTCTGAATGTAATCACTTTGTTTATATCTTTGTTGCTTCGGATTATTGTGATAATTTTGCAGCCTACCATAAATGAAGACTAGACGTTAAACATAGCAAATTGCAGGTACTAAATTCCTTAAGTTTTGCTTGCATGGAATGTGTTGGACTTGTACTCTGTGATCTGTATTGAATTTTAGGCTCCTGTAAGGAGGAGAAAGGCTTGATTTCCCTGGAAGTGTTGAGTGGTTAAAGCTATGGTTACCTTGGAGTTTTTCTTTTTCATGTGCTATTACGGCATTATTTTTGCCAGTGACCTCCAGCTTAAGTTGAGGCCCGAAGGGATGTTTTGTGTCTTAATAAAAGGCCCTTGGTTAAAATTCTTCACCTACCACCTTTAGATACAGTAGGTCCTAAGTGAAATAATCTGCTGTGCACTGAAAGGCTAATCCATTTTCACGAGCTTTTTAGGAAAGATGATTTGATGGGATTAGACAAGAAGTTATTATTCATGATTGGTTGACTAAGTAGGAAAGACTATTATGACTAATGAAGTTTAAGACTTTTTTTTTTTTCTTTATTCTTAATACTGTTGTATTCATATGACACTATAGGGAAGAGGCTATATACTGAAAAATCTGATTATTTTGACACTGATTTGGGAACTAAGAGGTCAAATTCTCAGGATGAATGTGGCAGAGGGTCTGGTTGGGGTGGGAGGAGGCAAAGATTGATAAATTAAAGAATACATCTTAAGCTCATTTCTTAATGTAATAATACATGTTACAGAAGGCTTTTGTTTCTGACACTCCTCAAGTTGAGATTGTTAAAGTTAAGTACAATGGTTTTGGGGTTTAATGTGTCATGAAAAACAGGAGGGCAGTTTCTTTAATGCTACCTTGTTTGACACTTCATGATGCTGTGCTTGGTGAGGCGTGGTGGTTGATGATTATTGTTGGCTGGAGCCATAGTTTTTATTACTGGTATTATTTGAAACAGAAATTATTCTTTGTCAGATAAGAATTTTATTTAATGTTTGCAGTCATAGTTCCAAGGTGCTTTTGGTGTTAAATGTAAGCGGTATTGCTTGCACAGTAATTGCTTTTAGCTGCGTATGTTTACTTCTCCTCTTATGCTGACATTTGCACTCCTCTGACCCTGCAGAGAGCTAGTTTACCAAGCTACAGCAGCAGAAAGCCCTTTCCTTTTTTGTAGCAGTAATTTTCTGCTGATTTGGATTTCCCTGGTGTTCTTGCAGGATCTGAGGAGCGTTGGTGCAAGGGAAGGCGCAGGGACGTGCAGTCAGAGGCAGCACAATGTGTGACAACACTGACTCAAGTTGTTTCCATTGCAGTTGGAGGAATGTCCAGAGCAGCTGACAACTGTGTGGAATTGTTTCGCTTTCTCCCCAAACAAGAGTGGGCTGAATAATTCCCTGGTGTTATTCAAATGCACTGTGTTCTGCTATTTAGTGTTCTTGAAAAAGTATTGTGCACCCCATGTCTTCTATATATTAGTATTCATATAACTTCAAAATTTCTAATTTCATATTAATTAGATGAGTTCATGCTTCTGTATTTTTCAGATATTGAATAGATTTAACTTGGTGAAAGAAACATTTTACAAGGACTGTTGTAAACCTTTGAAAAAATGCTGTATAAAGTACATTAAGTCAAAAGAATCTTTCTTCCTCTTTTTCTAACCATAAAACATCTGTTTAGAAATTTGGATTAATATACTTGAAAATATGAAATAGTTTTTGTTTTTCTTATGTATATGAATAGTACATTTAGAAATAAGGTACAAATGAAAGGTTATTTTCATGTGAAACTGAAAGTGTGTCTTTATGCATTTTTTAACTGAAAAATAGCTATGGTTGTTACAGTTTACAAATGAAATGTGTCAGAATATGAGGATCCATCCTGTCTTGTCTTTGGAGAATTGCTTAGAATACTTCAAAGGCTCGTGTGTGTATGTATGTGTATATATATGAAAATACATAGATACATATGAAAATGTGGCAACTGAATAAGGGTATGGGGGTGTTGCATATGTTCAGAAAAGAGGAAAAAAACCCCCAGTATTCCTTGTACTACTTGATACTATGTTGTCCTGTGTCTGGCAAGTCACAGGGCAAATCATAACTAAATTATATCAATTTCTGGAATATCTGTTGCTTTCACTTGATCTTTCTAATCAAAAAGTTTATACCTGCCTTTATCATTTACAGTAAGGTTTTAGAAGCACTTGGTGAGAATGAACAATAGACAGACATGTTAGTTTTATACTTGTAAGTGCTTCAGGGTGATGTTAGGTAACTGCTGGGATTGTTCTTTTCAGTAATTTTTTTTTTCTTTCTCTCCCTTCTCCAGATTTCCTAGTTGTTAGATATCTCCTTCAAACTCTGTAGAGCCTGCCCTGAAGCGTGTCTTAGGCCAAGGACAGTCATACCGTAATAGCTTTCTCTATGTTACTGAGTTGCCAAGTCAAACAAATTGGATTGACTGAGTACATGTGTGCACAGTTGTTCAGCCATCCGTTTCTGCTGAATTTAGTAGAGCACACAGTATGCTGATTATGTTGATTGGCAGAATTATTTTGAATCCCAACCTGAAGTACATCCAGTTTTGTGGAGGTATTTGTGGGTGGGTTTGTTTGGGGCCTGTATGGAACCCAACCTCTGTCCTAGGAGAAGTGCCTTGAGGGAGTTTGGATGCCATATGCCAGCCTACCCAGTGCAGCACCATGAGGATGTTCCTGGGAACTGTCATCATATAGGAGATTAGATAGCTGTACTGCTGATGCATTTGCTGGGTCATGATAGAAGAGAAGAAGTTGTGGCAAGAAATATATTGGCTTCCGTTTTACGTGTGCTGGCATTTGTGAGAAGAGAATTGATCTGTAGCAGATGATTGTTCTGCAGATGAAGTAAAACTTGAGGATGGAAAAAGTGGTGTGCATGGGAATCCTTTCTTAGTAGCTCTTCATGTTTGCTGTAGATGCCGCTGTGTAAAGGTCTTGTCTGAAGTTTCCTTTGTAATAATTGTGAGTGCAAAGAATGAGGACTGACTAAAGGCAGTGTACAAAAGTTGTACCATCAGTGCCTTCTGGGGTTTGCGCCCCTTGTGTGAAGGTGAAGATCAGACAATTTGTGTGGAGTGCTTGATGGCAGAATATTACCTTTGCATTTTGTGAGATTGTTTTGAAAGCAGTATGGTTTTGTTGCATTCACACATTGATCCCCATCTGTTTCATAAGTTGTATTTTCTCACCTCTACTGCCTGGTTTGTGGCATTGCTTTCGTCATGTTCCTACATGGTGGCCTGGACCCAGATACAGCCTCTCAAAACCCTGTTGAAGTTTTCAGGTGTCTTTATCAGGCCCAGTACTTCACTTTACTCCAAAAGTGCCAATGAAAACAAGTTTGGTAAATAAAGGAAATGGATCTGTTGCAAAAACATGGATTATTTATTATAGTAATATATAATACAGTTTTAAGCAGACCTCTGCTTTTTATGAATTCCACTGATTTCATTGCTTTGGGAAAAAGAGGGAAGTAGCTCTGGTCAGGAGGAGAAAGCTGTGGACTTACGGGGCTTCCATAGATACGTAGGCTTGTGTGTGGTGTTATGTGGTTGTGTATAACTTCATCCCTGCTTCCCATAAGCGATGTTCTTTGCTGGCTATGGGCTGTGCCACTGAGTCTCTGCAGGGGATGAAAAAAAGATCATGCTGCAGAGAGTATGGCAGCGCCTACACAATACAGAGAGGCCTCCAGTGAGGCAATAGTTGCTGAGTTACCGTTGCCAGCGTTGAGCTTTCTTCTCAATTGCTGCTTCAGTGTCTCTGTATCAATTTTCTTACCCTTGTTGAAACCATATAGTGGGCTTTAGCACTGCTAGAGCAGTGAAACAGCTCTTGCTCTTTTGTTGCAGTGGTCTTTTAAGCCTCTCTTGGGGCCTCACAAGGATGTGAACTGCTTCACATCCATCTGGTCAGTGGTATTGTCTCATAGATGATATAATTATCTGTGCTCCGAGTTTGGGCCCCCTGTGCTGCTGCTTTGCCTCATGATTCCAGCAGAGCCAGGACTGATGTCTGCACGCAACTGGGATAAAGGGGCTGCATTTGAGGTGTGCCTAGCATGTAATTCACCAGCAGTTTCAGCAGCCCTGCTTCTGGGTTGTGGGCTGACTTTGGGTGCAGGATGCAATACTAGGTGTAAGAACTTTTGCTCCTACTATGGAGTGACAGTGTCTTTTAGAGCATAGTTGTTAAAGTGCTCAGTAATTGAGGGAGAGAGGTAGTTGTTAGTTACAGATGGAATGACTTAACTTGAAAAAGGATGGAAACGGGGAAAGAGAGAGTATCTTGGTTTTGGAAA
This sequence comes from Falco punctatus, assembly GCF_963210335.1. Taxonomy (NCBI): domain Eukaryota; kingdom Metazoa; phylum Chordata; class Aves; order Falconiformes; family Falconidae; genus Falco; species Falco punctatus. The sequence goes on from NC_137582.1 coordinate 43,520,091, forward strand.
TGAGCCCGATTCTGCTGAGTGTTCAGGTGGACAGTATGGTTACAGTTTCTAGTTTCTGTAGGTTTTTTTCTGAAACCCTACTCTTCCTCTGAATTCTGTGAGTCTTCTGAACACCGAGGTCAACCAGTAGAAAGTATGGGCCTGAAATAGTTTATAAAGGGGGAATGTGAAATGTGCTTTTGTCCTTAGTCCATAATTTAGTGATTGGAAAGTGTTCAGTAAAAGCACCAGAGCAACGATACCCAGAGGACTAACAAGGAAGCTACTAATGTGGGTTAGTTAGACCCATAACGAACTGAAATAATTCAAAGTCAGGTTTCATATTATGAACAAACTGACCTGGCAAAAAAATCTTACATGCGGGCAAAGGAATTAATGTCCTATCGTTGCAGCACTTTTTTTTAATACCTTTTTTTTTATATATATATTCAATCCCAAGCATCCTGCAGGTTTTTACTGTTTTATCAGTCCATGGTACTACATTTTCTAGTTCAGGATTAGTGAAAATTCATTGGTACATTCACAGTGTAATGTTTGGGTTCAACAAAGATAGGAGATTTGCAGTTTTCAAGGCAGATGAAATGGTTTTGTAGTATTTAGTGAAGTCATTATGTTCTTTAGTTTTGTAGTGTGCAGGTCTAAATATTATGTGAGTTTTACCCTACTTAAATAATTTTTTCTTTCCAGTTTGCAGTTTTGAACTAATGTGTGTGTTCTAGCTAGTTACTCGGCTGAAATGTGCAAGAGTTGTCTGCATTTTAAATCTTTCTCAGTACTGCTATGAAAAATAATGTTACAATAAAATCAGAATCAAATTACTGTTAATCCTCCGCTCTAGGGCTTGAAGAATTGTACAAGGACTGTAGGTGAGATAGGACACAGATGACAAAGTCCTTAACAGCAGTGACCTCTTGTGTCCTGTGTGATCTGGTTGAAAGGCACTGCTGAAGTGTCCATCTCCTCTGCCATCTGTGGTCCTGTCTCAGCTGTGCAGATGATCGGAAGTGTATCCCTTCACTTAGCTGGTTTTGAAATCTTTCCTCCTTCATAATTGCCCCTTCCAAGTATTACAGGCTCTTCTGTCTACCATAAAATATGGCAGTTCTGCTCCTATACTTTTGAGAGGAAGAGGGACTCATGCTTAGGGAAAAGGGTCTGGTCAGTTTGTAATCCTTCAAACTGCTGTTTGAGATAGAAGAGAGTTGAGAATGAACACATGGGTAAATATGCTGGGGTCTGATGATGCAAGCTGGGGCTCAGGACCCGTAAGCAATACAGAATTACTGGTGCCGATACTGTAGTAGGCATTAGAGCTAGACTCTTCGGTGTTGCTTCCACTTTTTAACGCGGTATACTCTGGTAGTAGTATATTCCTTTTTCACTAAATGAAATTAACGCATTTATGCTTACTTGTGAAAAATTACTGTGAGGCAAGAGCATGTCTTTCATAATAACTTTATGTTAGATCTCCAACACTTATTTAAGCCTCCAGCAGCAGTTATTCTGAGCACTGGATTATTCCAATTACTTGGCATGTTTTTTTGCTACGGAGAGCAACATGATGACTTATACCTCTTCAGACTGGAGAAAGAATCTCTGGTTGGTGGGCTTTAAAATAAAATATCTTAATATTCCATGGATGTTAAAATGCTGCTGGCCTGCTAAAGAAACTGCATTTATCTTTCATGAATTTTCACTTTCCTGAGTACATGAAAGTATCAAATTACTCTGTGGGACTGTTTTTAACAGGCATTGTGCTAAGGGAAGACTGAAGGACTGCCAAGCTGCTTGTTTTTTAAGTTCTCAAGCAATGTTTTAATGAAGGTAACCAGTGGATGGACGTGTAAGAGCTGTGCTTGGTAATGCTGACTTTATCATACTATGTGAAAACTCCAGTTTGGTCCTTCATACTCACAAAACAGAGTACTTTTTTTTTTTTTTTTTTTTTTTTTTAACCTCACAACTTTAACTAGAAGTTATCAAGCAAATATGTAGTGTTTAGGAGGAGTGTGAGCTGTGCTTTCTGATGCTAAATACACAGAGGTGAAATATTTCAACAGTAGTGTGAAGGAGAAAAAGGCTGTTTGAATGTGTAAAACTAGCAGGAAAAGTAGGTAAAAAGCATAGCAGAACCTGTAATTTAAAAGGAAAAAAAATATGGGTGGTGGTGGTGTTCTTGTGTAGATTTTTCAAATATTTGAAATAGGAGTTCTATATAGTGGTATTTAAGAACTATGCATGCTTTTGGCTTGTCCTTTGATTCCTTATAAGGGTACAAAAGGTGGCCCAAGTGTAGCCCTCTGCTGCTTTTGGTTGCCAGTAAAGGGACAGACTAGATCATGCATTCATTCGGTCAGGCACACATATGCAGGCAGACGCTTTAACAAGAAATAGTCATTTAAAAATGTTATGTGTGGATGGGCAAGATTTGGAATTAAGAATTTTCACATTTGCTACTTTAAATTGTCCTGCAATCAAAGACCATATTATGGCAAAAGGATGCCTTCTTGAGGATGATTAAGGAGTTTTAAGTATTCTAAGAGCAGCTTTTGAGGCCATGGGGCACAAATTAATTCTAATTAGCCCATGGTGGAATGTGTCATTGAGGTTTTTAAAACTTTTCTGTTCTATAAGGTGGATATCCCAGCATGTTTCTCAAGGTGTCTTGCCATGTTAAAATCCACATAACACCACCTGGAGGGTTCTTTAAATTGCCAGTCTGCTTTGTGATATGTATCTCCAAAGCCAGCTGACAACTCAAAGCATTTGAACATCTGCCGGGACCACATTACACAAATGTGTTGGCACCAACGTCAGTTCTTCCCACGCATTCAAATGAAGTTGGTATGGCTGTACTCTATCTTCTTAAATCAGCTTTGTCCGGCCATCTAGGTGATTTGTCTTTGGAAATGATGTCAGTTACTTAACTTGTGGTACCTTACATATTGGCAAGGAAAGTGTGGTTATAAGAAACTAAACAGAAAGAATGACAGCTGAAGAAGCTGGTGATTAAGTTCCCTTCTGGAAGGTGAGACCTACAGAATGTTTTCAGTATTGGGTCTTTTTCTGCAAACAGGTTTCAGGGTATGCAGATGAAGTGAAAAATATATGTCATTTTCTTCTGAGGTGAACTGCTAGGCATTTTTTTGATGGGTCTGTGGGTTTTGTTTGCAAAAGCAAAGTAACTGATTTTATGGGCAATACTAGCTGCCTTGGTGTTACCTGGAATATAGGCATGGCTGGGCGTTGAAAGCTTGCTGAGCGGCACTCCAGAAGCTGTATCTGTACTGACAAATGCAAACAAATCTAGTTACAACTTGAATATTTTTTTACTCTCTCAGTGCTTCCAAGTTCACATAACTGTTACACAAGTACGATACATTAATTATTATTTGCAGAGAGTATTGACTTAAACAATCTGATTAGAAAAATGCTTTGTGCATCACTGCAAATATTTTTTTTCTATCCTGTTTTTTCATTCAAGTACAATAGGCGAAGCATCATAATTACAGCTATTGGAATACACAAATTTTTTGTTCCCAGGCTTTTGTTCTTATTAGTGGAGGCTTTTTTTTTTTATTCTGTCCCTCGGTTTTCAGCTTCCATTTAAGGATTTCATGTTTTCAGTAACTCTTTAACGTTTTGGATCCAATTCTCAGTATTTCTGTAACAATTAACTTTGGTTAGTGTTTTTCTGTTGGTGGAAAAAGTGAAATTGAAAGGCTTATTTACTGTCTCTAAAATTATAGACATTGATAGATGTTGCATCATAAAATTGGTGGGTGATTATTATGTTTTCACGTGTTCTGTGCTTTCTAAAATAGATTTTTATCTTGGCTGTTATATTATAACCAAGTATATTGTTCTGATAGTATTTTGGCGTGGTGGGTTGGTGCTGTTCCTGAAAGCAGTCTCTTGATAGAGAATTTTTAAGAGAGTTTGAGGATCTGCTCGGGGATGGAAAGAGCCTCACCAGCTAATGCTGAGTACATTTCTTCTGTACTGTTATGAAAAACTTCTTGTGTAGATTAATGGTTTTAGTTCCATCAACAGACAGGCTGTTCTACCAGCACAATAAAGAAGCTAATATAAAGTCATCATCACACAGATCCAGAATCTGGCATCCTTGATATCCTAGAGACCTTCATTGTGACAGACACATTAAGTTGCAGGCTGTTGATACTCTCTGGAGTCGGGATAGGGGTACAAGGAAAAAAAATATTCATGGCATACCTGAGGAGGGTTTGTAGATTTAGAAGGCATCTGTATCAAAGGAGTAAATATAGTTTTATCACTGTAGTGAAGATGGTTTTATCAATGCTGTTAAAGATTAAACTGTCTTTATAGGAAGTGAATTAGCCTTTTATATCAACAGGTATAACAGGCTTGTTACTTCATTGATGATAATTACAGAACTGATAGGCCATTTTAGGTGTATTACAGGTTTTGGCTATTTGTAAAGCTTAAGATAGGAGTCTGTAATGGTTGACATTGTGCATTGTTTCTAGTTACTAATTTATTTTCTTTCCTGATCTGATTATGTTTTGATGCTTTTGGTGCTGTATACTTTTTGGTAGCTTGCCTTGTCAGTTTTGACCATAGGTACAGAAATGAAAAATGTTATTCTAGAAAGCCAGATTGTCTCCCTCTCCCTCTCAAAATAATTTGTTTCAGGAGTGTGGATTGGTATCAGATATGCCAAGTAATTATTAGCAGCACTGTTATCATTTCAAGGGATGCCACTGGTATGATGCTGATTTGGTCTGATGGAGTTTGACACCTGCAGTTCAAAAAGAAAAGGTCTCTTATCTGCAGTGAAATGATGGGTGTACACATCAAGGAAATGAGTCACCTAGTATTCTCTATTGGAGAAAGTGGTTAGGAATCTGAGGAGCCTTCTGCACATGCATAGCATGCTTTGACATGCACAAATTTAGTGCATAGTCCCCTATTCATAACCTTGCTGTGTCTGTTCTAGACTTCATCATACCAAACGATCTCAGTGCTCAGAAAGTGCTGATATGCTATGTGTGATACCAAGTTGCTCTCTGAAGGATTTCCAGGTATCTGGCAGGGGAATTGGATAGGTTACTTTTAAATAACTTTATCCAAACAGGTGTAGTTCATAGATGTGCTATTGCATATGCAGTCCAAAATGGAAACTGTCAGGCAATGGGGGAAAAACAGTCTACTTGCTGTTTGTTGAGAGAGGCAAGAATATACCTGGCCTCTCTTTTAGTTCCCTCTCTGTGTGAACTGTGAAGCAGAAGCGGAGCCCAGGTTTCTTCTGGATTAATTTGGTGGTGGTGAGGCTCAGCTCCTACCTGCAGTTGTCACGAGTGGCAGTTAAAGAAAAACCCGTGGATGTTGTCTTCTATTTTCTTAGGGTACACTTACTGTGTACATTTATAGATTCATGAATTCAGTCACTTCTTTTCTCCCAGCTCCTGCAAAGAGTTGTATTACTTTTCTGACTTGTAAAATGTTTGCTTATCTTATTTCAGGAGAGCTTTTATGCCTCCTTCCAAGCCTGAGGTGGGTTTCCCCAGCCTCCCATCTTTTAAACTTTTGGTTAATGAACTTACTGTCTGGTTTCCTGAACAGTTTCCAGACCTTCTTAAAACCAGTTTCACTGCAGCAGGGAAGCTAAAAGGTAGGAGTAACTAAGTAGCACTGCTGAATGGGTCCTGCTTCTTGGGCTTCAGAAATTTGTGGGTTGGTTGTACTTTGGCTAGTGCAAGAAAAAGATAGGAAGTGAAACCTATTGAAGTTGAAACTGAGTAACCAAACCTCTGTGAAATGATGGTGTAACGTGAGTGGAAAAAATCAACCCCAAATATGGTTCCTTGAACATTTTTATTTCTATCTTAAAGATTTTTTCAGACCTTTCCCGCCTCCCATTTTTTTTTTCTGTCTTAAGTGCAGGCAAGTATGATAAACTGCTCTGATGTTGAACTTTCTCACCTATTTTTAGTCTCATCTGAAGTGCAATGGGGGCTTTCAATTCAGTTGTTCATTGGGTTTCTTACATTTTAACCCTTCTGTATACTTGAAATAACAAAAATACTGGCAGTTGTAGAAATCACCACCCTTTCAATTTTAAAAGAAGAATCTCACTGTTGCACAGAAATCAACCATAAAAGTTGGGGGCGGGGGAATGCCAAAGTAATCAGTCAGGTGAGTTTGTCAGGATGAAAATTAAGGTAAAATAAGTAAAGTAAAAAAAATAAAATAAAAAAAGGTAAAATATATTGGTTATAGAATAAAAGTTAAATTCCCCTTTTGAGGGGTTTGACTTAGAGAGAGGAAGGGGTTGAGGGCTGATAAGCTACTTGCTTATTGTTGCATATGGAATTCCATTTTATATGAAATGATTTCTGTGAAAATATCACGAGAATATCCAGCTAATCTTATCTGCCAGTGGAAAATAGCTTATTGTCCCTTCAACTGGTTTTGGGAGGGGGTATTTTTGTGACCTTTATAATTTTGCGTTCAAAGAAATTTTTTAGCTTCTAGAAGTGTCTATTCCTTTTCTACAAAAAAGGAAAATGCTATAGTATTAACATGAAGATGTACTATTTTGATGCAAACAGATTTATCCTGAGTGCTTCACAGCTGTATACTGTTTTTTAAACATAAATGTTTTTTTTCAGTGCAACAAGAGACTTACCTTTCTAAGCCTTGAAGAAGTTAAAGTTCTGATTTCAAAGCTGTCTTTCTGTGTTCTAGTCCAACGTATAATAATAGATGCCTTCTTGCAAAACATTAAGTTTTTGACTCCAGTGTCTTATTTCAGGAGCCTGTATTTGTATGAGCTTATCCCACTTCTTCACGACGCGTATGGAATCAGGAAGAAGTGGAATAATATATATTGCCTTAGGGCAAGCCATACCTTGATAGAAGGCTGAAAGGTGTGTATCTGAAGGGTGGTGAACCTCCTGTAATGTATGTCCATGGATATGTGGGAGGCTGGAGCCAGGAAAGGAGTTCAGCTTTAGTTGTACTTCTCCCTATTCCTTGAATGTCAAGTGTTGTTGTATTGAAACCTCTTTTGCTAAATTAGGGAATAAAAAGATCTAACAATGTCAATACATTGAGGTTCAAGTCAGTGCCAGCTCTGGATGTTGTATGCCACACATGCAAACTGTAACAGAAAGCATAGCAATCTTTGGTTCTAGGTGATCCTTGAAGTACTTGTGATAGTAGTCTTGTACCACTAAACACAAGCCATAACCTGATGATGAGAGGCGTCGGTTTTTCAGATAACATCCACAGGTACAGAGCAGTTTAAAACATTAAACAATTATTTTTATTAAACAAGGAAACTTAATTATAGCAATGTTTAGTCTCATTGTAATTATTGCAAAGATTCTTAGGAGGCTCTTGAGCACTCTGCTGTGCTCTTGTGGCTAACCTGTTCAAAGCTTTCTACAACATGAAATTTTCAGGTTCAAAGGCATTTTGACTTGAACTGTGCGTTTGAAAATTTATTCTTATCACTAAGGACAGATTGCTTTATGGCAAACACCCTGTCCACACCTAGCCCTGATTACTATACCACTTACAACTCTAGTAGGCATTGTGTGCTCAACTAACCTGCCTGAGGAAGCAACTTTGGACAAGTCCTAAACCCAGGGGGTTTAAAAATTTTTATTGAACTTTTGGGTTTGTAGATAGTAGAAGCAGCCAAAACAGTGTAGAAAGTTCAGTTCTTCAGGGAAAAGTGTAAGTAGCTTAGATCTAGAAGGATAAAAAGTACATAACTATTTTTTGCATTGTACTGCTTTCTGCAAAAAGTTGGTACTTGCTGTTTAAGAATGATTGCTTTATATTTGTGCATTTGTTTCCAAATACAGCTTTTATGCTGAGTGTATTTGTATATCTCTAAAGATTTAATGCTCCGTTGCTTGGGATACACTTTCAATTTTTTAATTTTTAAAGTAGATTTGTAATTTGTTTCGTACTGTTAAAAGTGATGAGCTATGCAAGTAATTTATTTCTTAACATAGCAGAAGGGGCCTCTGAGTTGAATCTAAAGGTTTTAACTTCTTTAGGAAGTTATGTGGGTAAAGTATGTTCTGACCTGCTAGAATTTCATAGTTTGGTTGGTTTGCTTTCTTTTTTTTTTTGGTTTGTTGTGTTTTTATTTGTGTGGGTTTTTTTTTTTTGTTTGTTTGTTTGTTTTTTAAAGAAGACAAAAAAACTGTGACACAACAATGTTCTTCCCTTATGGATGTAATTCTATAGACAAGCACAGCATTTAGAAAATACACATTTGGATTGCCTGTGCATTCCATGTTAACATCCTTACATTGATCCATTGTGAGGTTTTAATTTTGTTAATATTTTCCAGGAAATCTCTGCCTCCTCTATTGCACAAAATGTACTTGCTTGTGTTATGAGAAGTGTTATAACCATTCCTTGTGTTTTTTTGTCTAAGAAAAATGGAGGATTGTGTGTACTTATATAAGGCAGTTAAATGCCATTCTGGAGAAAAAGACTTTTCTCATGCTTCCATCTTGTAATTGCTTATTAGTGCAGACACGTAAATCAAGCTTTTCCTAGATCATGACTGTATGCTTCTCACTTAAGTGCTTGATGTGAGATCTTGCAGCCTGATTTGTCTTTCCTGACCTCTTCCTCTCCTCCACCCACTCCCAACATAGGAAAAAGCTCAGGCCAGGGAGCTATGCTTACATGAGGTCTGTATGTGGTTAAAAAACTCCAGAATAATACAATTCTAGCAGCGTTACATTGGGTGCCCAGAAAAACTGGTGTTTGGGCTCTGATCTCTTTGTGCTGGGCTGAGGTTTTGAAGATGGGTACTTGTGAAGTGCCCTGGTATTTTTGATGAGTGCTTTAGAGAAGCCGCTGAGAAAATTAATTCTGCCTTTGGAGTTTGAGTACTTGACAATACATGAAGCCTATTGCCATTTCAGACCTTTCCCTTTTCTTTGCACATAAAGAATTATGGCTTAATTATGGGAGCAACAACCTGTGTGCATAAATTGACTTGGGAGCTTTGTGAAAAACCAGCATGGAATCTTACTCCTGGTCTATTAAAAAACCAAAAAGTACATGCTGTAAGAGAGTTCAGTTAAGATGCATCCCATTCACTCTTTTTTTTTTTTTTTTTTTTTTTTTTGTAATTTTTTGTGGTGAGATTAAAATTAAGGACATCATAAGTATGGGCTATAAACAGCTTACTGTTGGCTAACGATTTATTACTATGAATATCTTTCAGTGCAGGATATTTTCCAAAATGTCTCTTATCACTTGTCTAGAAGGACATGTCTGAAACTTTCTTGAAAGAAATAGAAATTACTCGATAGAAATACTCATACCTCTCAAAGCAGAATGAAAGTTCAGTGTTGAAAACCAGTCTGTGTTCAGGATTTGAGAAGTTTTTGCTCTTCACAACTTGGAAAGTAAATGAAAGACCAAGAGTTAAGCTTTTCACCAGTGATGTCCAGAAGTCCTCTGGCATGGCATGCAAGAAGACCTTGACCAGGCTGATGGGTCAGCCACAGTATGTGCTACCTTTCTTTTCCTGTTCTACACTATTATTTGGTGGGCTATGATACAAAAGAGAGGACAGTATGATGAAAGTGAGTTGTTCAGTTACATGCGGAATATTTTGGTTAGAAGTACGAGGGCAATTTGTAATTTTGTGTAGGAAACAATAAAGAAAAAATTGGTAATTGTGTTGGGGGGTAGACTGATTTATAGCATGAGAAGCAAGGCTGTGCTGCGTATGTCGCAGGTTGGCTTCTCCTATCACTCCCCCCAGAAAACAGGGATCTTGAACTACAGGCTGGGTTGCATTTCTTTCTATTTATTCTAGCGAAGTCTTTGGGCATAGGCTCAGCGCTTCCAGTACTGTTCCCTTCAGGAACAATGCCATCCATATTCAGTAACTTATTTTAAAGCAAAGAATGTTTTTAGTGTTTTCTGTTATTCTTTTGTTCTGATCTTTAGTTCTATGTGCTAGTCTATATTTTCATAAGTCTTAAAATTCCTTTATAAGGTGAGAAAGGCTTTAATTATATCGAGGCTCACGTCTGTCTTCCATCTTATTGGGAGAAGTAACTGACAGCAGATCCTCCTTTCCTTGGAGAATGGGGCAAGCAGTGCTGTATGCCTTTTGATCTGTAAACTCCCAGCTCTGACAGAGTGATGAGGAACCTGGAATTATGCTACAGTCATGCAAGTTACTCCTCTTTCTCTTCCCTCATTTCCAAATGTGTTTCAGAGGTTGCTTTTGTAGCTTAATTGTTTTGTCATTCTGCTTCTTTCCAAAAGTCCCTCTATAAAATTAGATCACTACATTCATAAGGAAATGATGATCCAATATATTAGACTTTTCTCTTACTGCCTCAGTCATATAACTTTAATGAAATTAATTGTCTCTTGGTATTCTTAGTTTGCTGTGCACAGACAGCACAAATTTAGTACTGGAAATAATCCTGTAGCAAGCCAGAATTGCTTCTCACAGAACAATGGGATGATTAGTAACACTGAATTTGAAGACAAAACTGGGATCTGGTAATAAAAATTTGTATGATTTCTAGATACCCGAAATACTAAATTATTTCAAATGTACTAAGCTGAACTACTACTGTTCAGGGTTCTCGGTTAAAATGAAAGGTTTTAACGCTAGCTTGTGTGTAGAGAATACTGCAAACGGACTAAACTCAAGATTTCAAATAATTAATTCACCCGAAGTAGCTAACTGTTGCCTTAATTAGATAGAGCTTCAAAGTGTATGCTAAGATTTTTCCACTACAGCTTTTCATCACTTCTACAAGTTCAGCATGCCCTATACAGATGCTTAATTTGTATGCTGGGCCCTGTGATAAAGCTATTTCTGTCGATGAGATTCCAAAATTGTAGGCACTGATGTCAATGCAGATGAGGTTAGCCTAATTTGGTCAAGAGAGGGCTATGCCATGCAAAATCTTCTTTACATGGGCACATAAAGGCCAGTGCCAAGACTGACAGGTGTCCAGTGGGTGGCAAGGAGCTTCAGAGATAAACATTCTTGTTGGTACTGCTACAATTCTTGCTTCTTTAAGAAACAATGTAATAATTGTGTGGCTTTTTTCAGCATCTCTGCAGGTTAACTGGAAACAGAACTTAATTTTACAAATGTAAACCTTTTAAATCCTATTGATACAACTTCTTTATGCTAGATTCTTAAATTCAATTTCTGTTTAATGTTAAGGCTTGACAATGAAAATAGCATCTTGTATTCCATTTTTGAAGTAACTAAATTTGAGGTATGCTGCTGTGAAATCCCTCTAAGAAAAATTACTTGAAAGTGGTTTTTAATTGTTGGAGGTCTCGGAATGTTGTAAATGTGATAAAATGCGCACTCAGGTTGAATGATGAGAAGTCTCTACAGGGAAATTGTATTCTTGAGAAGGCTGTAGAAAGATATTAGTTGCAGTTGAAGTCCCTAAACTTTTTTCTGCTAGCTTTCCACCTTTTTTTATGTCAATGTGTCAGCTGTGAAGTGTATAAAAAAAATGTATTAATGCATTAATAGAACACTTTCTTTGTATGCCTGTTTCCATACCTTCTTCCCAGACTCCCCCTAACAGGATATTGCAGTCATATAGAATTTTTTGCCTGGGAATCTTTTTATACTTGTTTTGAGCTTGTAATTCTTTTCCTTTGTCAGCTACCTCTTCCTTAGTACTGATGTATTCAAAAAAAACCCAACAAACAAAACTAACAACGTCTTTCTTTGTATCCAAGAAAAAAATCCATTGCTGATATCTCTGTAATAGAAGGCTGAACCTTTTCGGTGTCAAACACAGCTCGCTTTTTCAGTTTAACACCTGCAGGCATAAGCCACAACACTGCTGAAAAGCTCTCTCTGTTACTGGGTCAGCTTTATAGTGAGAGAGATGCTGAAAAAAATAGATTAGGTTTTTGATGAAAAGTTTTTGGATGCATCGTTTGCTGGCACCCATGTGCTAAGAGAATATTAATGGAAGGCAATAACTGCATGTTTTAAAAATGTGTGTCTAAAATACCAATTCTGCATGAAAATAATTTTGTTAAACTTCAGTAGTAAGTTTTTAAAGTATTCGCTATAAGGAATTTGCATCTGCTACAGGTCAGAGAAGGAGAATTTGAAAGTGCATAAGACAGGGTTGTATTGGTAGCTCAATAAAATAAAAGGTGGAAAGCTGATAGTTATACACCTGGAAAGTGAGGGAAGGTGTTGCAATGGCACGTATTGAATGGTGGCATTTGGAAGGCCAGGGTTTTCAGTTTGCCATCTCATTAGAGCCTTTCCAAATTTAAGTAGTTCAGCTGAAATTGGTCTGCTTAACCAGTTCAGTTGAAATTGGTCAGCTTAACCTTAATGGGTATAGGTTTAATTAGTTCTTGTGAAAATGCATGGGAGACTACAAGCATTTTTGTGTATGGTGCATAAGCAAGTTCTGAAATAAGTCTTTACTGCAGATTAGTGTCCAGATGAATTTTCTCTGGAAAGAATGTTGTAGCAGAAAGTGTAGGTCTGGTAATGTTTGTTTGTGGGTGGTTTTTTTTGTTTGTTTGTTTTTTTAGGGGGTGGTGGTGGTGAAGCTTGAAACATTAGATTTTTGAGGCGAAAGAAGTTGAGTGTAGTTGGCCAATGTAACTTCTCTCAACCTTTTTTTGTATTTCAGATGCTGTGTTGCTGCTTAGTTTTGTGCTTTGCTTTTCTGTGAAATGCACAGCCAATGTGATCTTTGTTTGAATCTCTTTAACCATTATAAACTCTGTGATGACTATTTAAGTTAATTATTATTCACATTTGTAATGCCAATATATTATCAATAAAATGCTATATTGATTTCTGGATTTGACAGCAGATGCTTCAGTTAGTTTAGTGGAAGTGATCACAGAGTAGGAAAACAAAAGCTAGGTTTGATTTATTTCAGATGTTCTGTTGCCATCTCTGCTTAATTTATTAACGTGAAACTTCTGGCTCTTCCCTTGAAATTTAACCTTTTTTGACAACATAGTATTTTCATGTGATGGCTAGCAAGGAGCAAGAAACAAAGATGATTTTATTACTGCCTTTTTAATGTTGAGCATATTTTTGGTGCTTCAGCATATGCCTGTGTGCCTAGGGAAATGCTGAAATGTGTTTTTTCTGTGGGAACTCTTAATTATTTTTTTTTAAATAGAATTTGACAATTACATCTAAAATCCTTGCATAAATACCTGCTTATAATAAATGGAAGCTGTGTTGCCTGGGGAGTCTCAATAGATGTAAATTTTTAAATTTTGTGTAAACTGCTCTTTAAGAAGGGGTTAAATGTATCTTTTAGCAGTGCTGGAGTAGGGAAGACTTGCTAGTCAGGAACCAGGCAGTCATATGTGTTTTAGGCTTAGAGGGAGGTGAGCCATTATAGTTATGGGGGATTACCTGTCACTTAGGAGCCAAACAGAAACTCTTTGTTTGTTTATTTATTTATTCAATCTATTAATTTCTGATCCATTTTCATGTCTGAATAGAGATAAGACAGGGAGCAAGTGAAAAGGAACAGCTCACATTGTACCCTGCCCCCATGCTTTTTAGCCTTCATTCATTGCACTGCGTTGCTCTTGTCTTTGGATTCATGAGCTAGACAGGCACATCTGGAAATTCATATATACAGCTGCTGTCTGGGGAGGCCCCGATTGATTCCTGTGCTCCCTCTTTCCCCACACAAGCTTCTAGGAGCTGTGAAGCTGCGAAGGTGAGCTATTATGTTTGTATAAGAATGAAAGTTACCGGAGAAGCTTCTCTCCAAGGAAAAAAGCGTAAGCCTTGAATTCAGAGGACAAACTTCTTGCATCCTTTATATCTTCTGTAGATAATTTATGGAGAATTAGAAGATGCAACTACTGTGACAAATTCCTGTAACTTCCTTTTCTGGATATGGTGATTAGCTGACAGTTTTGTCATGTCTTTCTGTGAGATTGAACCTCAATGGTTTTTACTTAGGTTTCCAGTTAATCGTAAGACAGTCGTTTACTGTTCAAAGGGTATACTTTAGAAATAGAACATCAATGTTTTATTACGAAGTCTAAAACATTGGTAGCTTTTCTTGTCATACATTACTGTTCATCTGTTCTTACTTACATAGCCAGGTTACTTGCAACATGTGAAGTGTGTGGGAATTGAAATTACTCTTTATTTGCTTCTAGTATACCATTCAATCTTTGTTGAAAGTGTGTTTAATAAGTGAAATACAGTAACTTGTAAACCTCAACTTCTTGCATCTCACCTTCAGAACAGTTTATCTTTACTGAATGGATTGCAGTCTGAGGCCCTGATGGTGCTCTGTCTTACAACAATGGTACCACTTTTTAACTCTTCAAAATCATGGATGAAGGCATTCATGATGAACTCTAAAACTGGTCCACTTTCTTGTTGTGCTACAGACCTATTGTGAATGAGCAGATGGCAGTATCTGCAAATAGGTGTGGACAGACAGAGGCTGATGTAGACCAGCCCTGGTTGAAACATGTACAACTATGTTAAAATGGTTCTCTGTCAAAGGTAACAAGCTTCACTATGACTGAAAGTTGAAAAATAAGTATTTCCTAAATAACAAATGACAAATATGTGTTTGTAGACTGCCATCCTCGCTTTTTAATATTTTTTTTCTTTCTTTAAAGAGGATTTGGTAGAAGTGGAGTATAGCTTCTTGCCAACATCTTTTCTCTGGAGAGAAGCAGAAATCTGTTCTGTGGATTTAAACAAAGCTCTAAAATGCAATAGTAAGTAAGCAGTCTCAGAAAATGGGTGTCTGGAAAAAACTGAGACAAAATACTGCGTTGTAGAACTTCTTCTTTGGCTAGATACATTTTCATAAGAACAAGCTTTATCTGGTGCAAACTGGCACACTGACAAATGATCCAGTATAGATCCTTTAAGTGTATAATGGCATGTTCTTTGTAGAAACTCTGAAATTTACTATGTTAGGTAAAACAAATCACCAGATTAACTAAAGCTCAGGATATGACAGAGGCACTGAGAGTATTTTAATTTGTATTGCAAAAGAAGCATTTTAGAAAGCAGTAATCTATTTCTAGATGCTTAATTTGTACAAGGAAATTAAAAATGCCTTCTTATCCACCTCCCCAACTAAGATAAATGCTTTTTTGCCAAATCACTTTTTCGGTGTTACATGGCCGTTTCTATTAACCTGCATAAACATGATGTTGAGCAAATGAGATGAAAGGTTAAAAACAGTCATCGGGAAAATGCTACATTTAGTAATGTGCTTGCTTTGGCAAAGATTTATGTGATTTGTTTATAAAATATAGAATGCCTCTTACCCCTTTTGGAAATGCAGTGCATATAGGATGATCTTGATAGTTTTCTATTGCTGCATTAGTGTAGCTGGTGAATGAGTGGTGGTATGGAAATATAGACTATTGGCTTCCTTTCATTCATTGAGATTGGATCCTTTTCTTTTCTAAGCAAGGTTTGTTCTTTTTCTGTCTTATTGAAGACTGAAATGGAAGATTTCTAATAATTAAAAGTGGTCTTATCAGGAAATTGTTAAATTCTGCCTTCTGGATTTATAGCAGTCCTTGGCTTTGGAAGTTCATGTTCTGGAGTTCTGAGCCCTTAGTTTTAGATCAGCCAGCCTTTTGAGTTTAGTTGCAATGAGTTAGGTAGTAATGTTTATTTGTGTGCTAAGGAAGGTGAATTTTGCTGTCTAACTTTTCATGTTTGCTTTTTTTTGGTGTTTATTTTTTGGGCTTTTTTTGCTTTACTATGTGCTGACAAATTGGTAAATGATATGCTTATTCCTCTGCCGTCTTTATATGTAGTTAATATAAATATGGTTAAGTTCCTGAATGGTCCATAACAAGTAATATGTCAGTCAGGAGTATATCCTAGAAACCAGCGTGCCACAAGCCACTGTTCTGTGCCTGTTCTGGAAGGGGGTTGTTTGAAGGGGCAAAGAAGACTCCATGGATATCTCATTTCTGGGCCAGGTGTGCAAGTGCATGCATGTGAAATCAGGTCATTCTGGCAAGTAGGAGTGATTAGCAACAGGCCTCAAACATCTGTATAAAAACTCATGTGGTGATGGAGATTTGTGAAGTCTGGCTGCATTTGAACAGGAGCATCATAATGTCTGTGAAATATGGTGCTGTTGCTTCAGCTTTGGATTTCCTGTAGGTGGTGTTTAAATTCTTGTTGGGGGGTGGGTGGAGCTTTTTAAGACACTTCTGTACATGTAGTAGTTACTGAGGTCTGTAAGCAACACTGAGTCATTATTCAGGGCTGCTGAAATTTATTTAAAAAAAAAAAAAAAGAGGAGGATTGGAACAGATGGGTATTGAGAAATACACAAGTAGAACTAGAATCCTGTAGTTGGTACTGCAAATAACAGAGTATATGCTAACAGGAAATAATGGGTTTCCGTGTGGAGCCTTGCAGATCTCTAGGAGTGTATATGGAAGTAATTGAATCCTTGCAAATCGTCATGGCATATTAATGGAGAGCTACTTTGAATCAGTAGGAGCTGGTCCCATGTGATGCCAGTTTCACAATGAAAGCAAACTGGTATCATTAGCAAATTCCATAGTGGAATCTTTGTAATAACTTGCAAGACCCCAGGTACTTTCTGCTGTATTGATAATGAGTTCTTGTCTTATTAGGAGCTACACAGAAAGGTTGACTCAGCAAATACAAAAATTGTAGCAGTACACGCCTTTGACTGCTTAGATGCATCTACAATGCTGCATATCACTAAGTTTACGTTGAAGTCATTGGGATATTTGTTTCTTTGGAAATAGAGACAGCAATTGCACTTGTACACTTGAGCTGATGGTAAGGACAGAGGAACTAAGATGATGACTTGTACGCTATGACTTGCGTGTATGAGTATTAAATACTGGAAATCTTGCCTTATCAAACATAATATCTCTGCAGCATTGAGAAAATGAATTTGAGAAAAACTGAAAAAGATTCTGCTAAAAACCAGGGAAGAAAAACAACCTGAGGAACTTCCATAATTTCTAAAGACAAAAAATGCAGTGTATGATAGCTGTTCTTTTTGCTGTGTTCCTTCACGTTAAGATGAAGCTGAAATGGGTGGTAATGACCACAGCCCAAGGCCCACTGACTGCACTTCCAGAACTTAGGTAGTATAATAGGTGGTATGTTATCACACAGCAAATTTAGTACTGCTCATTTTTATGGAGTCTTGTATTGGAGGGTTTATGACCTTGAATGATTTCTTTCATATGCTTATAAAACAACACTTCACCTTTACCTTAAAATTGTTAATGGGGTTATTCAAAGCAGTACTTTCTGCAAAAGAAGCAGCTTAGTTTCTTTGTTGATTTCTTACACTATCATACAAACTAGTGTGCTTTTTGGTCTTCCTCTGTCTCCAAATTCAGAATCCTGTATCTGAAACAGTCCTTCCATTTCCAAGCCATAGTTAAAACAAATAATGCTTAACAGATGGGCAAATATTTTTATTCCTGTGTTCTGGTATTAAATTATGTTTGAGACAATAGTTTTAAGGAAAACTTTGAGGAAGAGGGGTGGCTAATTAATGAAACCACTTAGTATTGGAAGACAAAAGAGGAAAGGGTGATTACTTTGTATTCCTGTGTTTTCTAAGATAATGTGTTTCTGGTATCAGTGGGTGGAAGAAAGACTTGCTCTATGCACTTGAGCTAAGACCATCTGCACACTTTATGTGTTTTGAGACAGGAAAACAGAGAAGACTGATCAAGGATTGAAAATAATGGTGACAGAGAAAAGCTTGACCTTTCAAAGAGCATAAGGCTATTTGTGTTAGTTTTATGTGGAGGAGACTTCAGTCTTGAAGCAAATCACCTCATTGTCCCAGTTTATCATGCCCATTTGTTTGTTTTCCAGAGTGGTTTCGGTATGTGCTAACTAGACTCCTTTCAAAAGAAACTAAGCGACTCTACCCCTTGCACTCACCAAATGTACTCTAATCCTTGATAGGGTTGTAGAGGTTTGACTAGTTATCAGTCATTTTTGGCAACTTTGAACCTCCTGTGGTAGGGTCTGTTTCAGGAAGTTTGAGTAAGTACAGCCTCCAAAAAACCCCCTCCTGGGCTTTATAGAGTATAGGTGTAAAGACCTTAGCAGCAGCAGCTGTGTGTTCATCTGCTCCAGTTGTGCCAAACTGTTAATGTACATATAGCCTAATGCCATTTATTGTGGGTTGGTTTGTTTTTAAAGTAGTATCAGACTGGTGATGACTAATTGTCAGGATGTCTTAACCTTGTCAAGTGTTTGGAGACGGTAATGTTTTTAGGTCTGACTGTGTGACAGTTTGTATTTCGGGTGGAACTTGACAGACCTTTAGATAAGTGCTGTATTCATTAAGTGAGGTACCAAAAGGTCTATTCTGAATGTTCCTGCCTGTGTTTTTGATCTGATTGGTTTTCAGGGGCCTGGGGAGGGGAGAGAGCAGGAGGTAAGTGTTTGGAATGGAATGGTGATGTAGCAACCTGCAGCTGGTGCAGAGACCATGATTATAGCTTAAAAGCCAACACAGATATTGGGAATCAATATAAAAAGGGCCCTATTATAAAAAAAGCCCTGTCCCAGTTAGTCTTCTTTATTCAGTAAACATCCACTGTGGTATGCGTCCCCTTTTGTTGTAGATAGGAGGAAATTAATTTCTCAGTGCTAAAGTTACTCCTTCGGTAATCTGTGTGAACTTTTGTATTTTGAGCACATACTGGTATTTGCAATATGATCTTATAATAATTACAGGAAGAGCAGAATCTTCATATAGTTTTCAATTATTAAATTTCATGCTTTGAAAACTCATCCATATCCCACACTCTGTTCCTTTCCCCCCCTCTGTAGCTACTTGCTTTACAAACTATTTGAGATTCCTTTGTATTTCTGAAATGAAACATCTTTGTCAGCTTAAAATGACAAAAATTAAAATGAATCTCAAAGCTGCACCAAGTATATAAGATTGGCTGCATAATCAGTACTCTTAGAGGAAGTTAGTCTGCTTTCCAACTCTGAAAAGTGCTGGAGGCGGTTCGAGGGGGATTGTAGGCAAGTTCAACCCTTGGAGCAATAAACCGAAGCAACATGCCAGTTCAGGCATGAGTGTGTGTGGCTAGAAAGGTAGCATGAAGGATGGCTTAGTATTTACTGGACAAAAGAAGAGATCAGAGAGCCATGATTGATTTCAGTGATTGCATGTATTCAGTGTGTTGTTATTCTTACATTAGCATTATTTATAGTATGTTGCTATAAAAGCAACCTTGATACACGATTTTGAAGTTAGTTCATAGCAGTTCTCCAGGTGGCAGAGATAAAAGGAATTTGTGAATATCAGCTGTGGTGAAATCTGCTGGAAACCACCTCTTCATAGCATTTAAAGGCAAGGCAGTATCTTGAATTAGCTCAGGTGGTTTGGGTGCTGGAGTTTGATCCTGTAGAGCGGCATGCTTTGCTGTATTACAGTATGTGTTATAAAAGCACATAATCGTGGTTTTTCATTTTCTTTAGTGTGTCTGTAGGGTTTGGTAAGATTTTACTGCTTGCTGTGTCCTCTAGTTGTAAAACTTTCTCGTTGAGTATGTAGTTGGCAGCAAGGCGTACAGGGCAGCGTTGCTCACGCGGAGCAAATTGCTGGGGCTGTCAGGTGACTGCAGCCTTGGCGCAGCTGTTGGCAGTGCGGGCAGCCCCTGCCTGCCTGCCTTGTGCCTTACCACTGCGCGCTACTTCTCAGGCTGTTAAACCCTCCTCACACAGCTTTCAGCACTGGCAGGGATCGGGGAGGAGATTATGCTTCAGGTCTTCGGGGTGATCCAATGGGAATTGCATTGATCTGGTGTTTAGCTCTGATCCTTATCAAATGGATTACTGCTAAGGTAGGCCATCTTATTCTGTTTTGACTAACTGGGTTTATAAGTAGCCTGGGAGAAAACAAGTTATTAAGAACTTCATGAGTACTTATTTTTCTTTTTAAAATCTAATCTGTTTTGGAAACACATCATTCATCGTTTAAGATTGTGTTTGTTAAGTGTTCATACATGATTTCATAACTTTTGACTTTTGTCTGCCTTGAAGTGGGAAGACTGTGTTTGTAGCAGTGCCAGTTAGGAGACGGGAAAAGTAATCTGAAATGGCTTCTGAATGGCAGGGGCTTACTTGGCTCCTTTACTAACAGATCTTCAATTTTATAGTGCTTTAAAGGCTTTGTGAAAATAAGGAAAACCAATTTTAAACATAGTGAAAATAATACAAATTAGCGTATTTTGCTTCCTGGACAGTATATCCTTTTTGTATTGTTGATTTCAGGGTTAAGGGAGTGGAAATACCAGTTTTGTTTGCTTAGGTGAAATACTGGCTACTTCACTTGCTGTGTAACCTTTCCATTATAGATGCCTGTGTTTTGGAAATGTATGCTAATGTTAGACAAAATTAGGAGTTCCTGTGCTCTCATTCTAAAGAATGTAATATCCCCGTAATGTTTATTGTATTAGTAAATATGGGTGGGATTGGTGGCTGGAGATGAGACCAGGCTCTTCTCACTATGGCTCGCTGCCTAACCTGGAATTAATATCAAAAGGAGGAATAAATAAGTTTAGGATTGTAAAGGAGGGCCAGAATCATTGGAGAGAACGAGGGGGAACTGGGGGAGAGGGGGAAATCAGAGTTCATGCCTTTATGTATAGATAGATATTTCTTATTAATAAACAGTTTTAACATTTTTGTATGTTATTAATTACTTATTAATTTACGTATTAACACATATGAATTTGAACTTGTGAAAACAAGCTTCATCAGGTATTCATGCCTGTACTCTTTGGTTATTGTCAGTAACACAGTTCTAAATTAATAAAAACAAAAATGGTCAGCTGTAGTTGCTAGCACTTGTGATAACTTTTGTCACATCAAGAAAAAGACCAGGATACCCTGGAATGGATGTTTGTTTGTGATTCAAGGGAGATCCTAAATACCAAAGTTGTATGGCCAGTGTGCCAGCTTAGTACATCATCCACATTTTACAGATAACTGTTGAATTGCTGATTTTCTGAAATTTGACATGAAAAGCCTGCTTAAGTCTGTGATTCAGCTTGGTCAAAGATTCTGTTAAGGTGGGAGAAATAGGAATTCCAGGTAGCTGGAATATGGTTAAGCATAAAAACCTCTTGCTATTTATGGTTGTCTTTTTAAATGTGGTAATGGTTATTACTTTTGAAGAATTACTTTTTGTGTGTACATCCAATTATCCTATTTTTCTATTGGTTTTGTGTCCTCTGCCATCTGATTTAGTTTCTAAAGGCAATACCCCTGTGTATTTCTCTTTGCTGAAGTTGATCATTTATGGTTTTTTTACTATACTTTCTTTTCTGATCAATTTTCAAGCTTTTGTATATTTTTGTTAAATCTTGAAGTTTTTAAGTAAATCTTATGTTGCCACTTGATATACATCTGAGATGTATAAGAGAAAATACCTTACAGATGCTTGTTAGATGTATGTATTGCTAACATCGATAACTGTCATTCAAACAGTGTCCAAGTTTATAAATGATTGCTGTCTTGGGAGATGATCATGTGAAACAGCTTATATGGAAGAAAATACTAAGTGCGGGTATTTGAAGGGGGTGTGTGTGTTATTGCTAATTAGTATTGCCTTCCTGAAATTACATTTTCTTATCAATGGTTTGATAAACTTTCAAAATACTACTTTGAAGTCCAGTGAAATGTTTAGAAAATAGTAGTAGGACCATTTTGCAGTGGCTTGCCAGAGTTCAATGACAGTTTTAAGTGCTTCAAAAGAACATTTTCCAGTGCTTTAGTAGTTAAAAACTTAGTGATGCCTTGTGGAAAACTGAAAATCTTATATTAGCATGGATTTTTATTTAATTACTTGAAATAATTCTTAAGAATTATGATACGTGATAGTCTCTCTTTTGAAATCAATAATCCAGTCTAATTAGTTTGTCGTTCTAGTTGATAAACTGTCTTAGAATCTTAGTTTCCAAGTGTGTGTATTTGAGGCAAGCATAACCAGTAAATTGCACTTGCCATCATATAACAACTTCTCCAAACTAGTTCTCAATTTCTCTTTCTGAAAATAGTCCTCTGATTGTTGGGCAAGTAACTTGGGCAGGAACCAAGTAGGTAAAAATACCTGGCCATCTATCTGTGTTGCTGTCCTCTGGCTTTTATTTCCCAGCTGCTTAAATAAACAGCTGATTTGCAAAATGAAGGCTGTGTACTCCATCAGAAAGCATAGATAGTTATTTCTCATGGGAGGTACCGAATTTGGAAGGCCAACAGTTCTACCGGTTTCTTTCTGTTGTTACAGAATGAGACCAGCAGTTGTTTCTCTTGACAGTCAGAAAGCTGGCTAACTGGCGCTCCCCACAATGAAGTGCCCAACGCTAATGCTGGTGCTCTGCTCTGAATAGGATTGGGAAGTCCTTGTGATAAAACTGATACATCAATGGAAACATTTGTTTGGCACAAACAGCAGCAGGTGCTGTGTTTCCAAGTGTACATGTGTATGCTGTACTCTCCAGCATCACTGAAGCAGTTTCCCTTTGAAGATGTGTCTGTGCTCTTTTGGCATGTCATTCTCATTGCATGGCTTTTAACTTCCTGTACTCTTGTGAAAAGATTTTCAGAAAGATCTGATTTAAATCTATTTTCTGGTAGATACTCTCTTCACCTGATTTTAGGGAGTTCTTGTGGTGGTGGTGTTCTTGAAGGATTAATGGATCTTTCACTTTACTTTGAACTTCTTCCATTAACTCTACAAAGATGTGACGAGAGGAGAAGTGGAAGCTTTTCTTTATTGCCCATTGGAAGAGTAAATGATACTAATATGAAACTGAAATTTAAGGTGAGGTTTTCAAAGTTGAAATCCAGTGTGGGGGGGGGCAGGGCAGAATCCTTCTCAGTTACCTTTTTAACATCTGTCTTCACTGCTGAAGCAAAACAGCCCACCCAGTTCAAATGGCTGTGATCATGTCTGTAAAGGAGTGGAGTAGTTGAGAACATCACTTGATAATTTGTGGAATTTGTTGAATTACTTGGAGTCCAGCAGACATTCCCACTGGACCAAGCTGTCCTTGTACTTGAAAAGGTAACCTGCCTAAAGACATCAGGATTGTCTTCAGTTTGAGCACTAGTAGTTCTGTTGGAACGGTGCTTGTTTGTTTGAGACTTGTACAGAGGGTCAAGGAGTTCTTTGGCTTCTGGTTATTAAATGCTCTATTTTATCTGTTCAGTGCTTCGTGGTTATTAACAGATACAAAGCTTCAGGTGAACCAAAGAGGTGGCAGAGATCTAGAAAGAAAATTTTATGCTAAATGAGTTAAAAATATTAACAATAACATGATATTTTGAAGTGCTGGAAGTCAGGCTCTGTCCGTGAAGTTTTTAGCCAATGTTTCTGTAGGCTGATACAGTGTATGCTACAGTCATCTGAACTGTGTAATTAAGGTAAATTTTTAGTGTGTGTATAGTCTTGATGTCTTAGCATAGGCTAAAGAGAGTGGGCCTTCGATTAGCAATGAGGGAGGAGGTGTTCTTGGTGGTCAACAAGGGTAGAATCCTGGTGATTAAATTGAGCTGTTGAGTGCTTTACAGAAACTTTAGTTCAAGACCCATTTGCCTTTCTACTTGCAAATTTGCTGCACGTGACAGTTCACATTTCAGTAGAAGCCCATGCATTAGATCTGGTCTTTGTTTGCTGTATTTAAAAAGTGGAACCTGGGCAGAGTATCTTAAAGAGCTACATGCAGGGTAGATTAGATTACTTCTTTTTTTGTTGTTGTTGTTGCTTTTTTCCTTGCATTTTTCTGGAATAGTGTAGGGGGTTGTATAACAAGTACTCTTGACAGTATTATTTGGAGTGGAAAAACAGGTGATATACCTCAACCTGTGGTACACAGTCTGTTACCCATTTGCAACATAAGCTGACACAAAGCAATCTGTGGCTGGATGAGCATATTATTATCATTTAATTTACCTACCTATCACATGTTGCTAAAAACCTCTGTACCATTAGCTCCCTCCTGCCTCTGTCCACTACAGGGCGCCTAACTATCTATATCTCACTTATTTGCCTGGTCTAAAGGTATGAGGTCTGACCGCTCATCACCTAGCCTGTATCTGTCCCTTGGTGGAACTTGCAAAGAAGTGTCTTCCTCTTACCTGTTTTATTTAACAAATTTCAAGGAATGAAGTATCTTTAAGACCTCTACCCTTTTAGCAAAATTAGCTGAAACTGTCTTCCTCCTAGTGAAGTATTAGTAAGGTTTACACAACAAATTGTCTCTTTCTTTAGGAAACCAAATTTTGAATGGCAGTTTTAAAAGATTTACTTGTTCAGAGATACCTGTGAGATCTTCCAGAGTCCTTGCAGAACGAAATCACTTACTTGTATAAGCAACCAGTTTATGTTTTTAAAAATGTGCTTTCTGTTTCATATCGTACATGGATGTACTGCTTTATCTAGTAAAGAATATTTTAGATTTTAGAGACCCAAGTACTATTTTAGAATCAACATATCAAAAGGATTTATTTTTCAGTAAATTTTTACATATTGTTTTCCTTCTCGGAGACTAATGCTCCAGTTGGGCATGGTTCTTCTAGCTGCATGTGTGCTTGGCTTTCTCCTGTATTAGGTTACAGAACTGTACTGGACATGTCCAGAAATCTGTGATAGACAGGTGCAAATTGCAAGTTAGCACTAAATTACATCACTGATTTTGCCTAGCCAGTGATATGAAATGTTCCAAGCTACTGAAAATACATTCAGCTGAGATTTGCTGAAATTCAAAGGTAGGTTATATGAAGAAATTTGAAAATATTACTGGGAAATCAACATCGCTTTCTGGCTGATGAGTGGTATTGCTGCCTTTCCCATCAGGACAGGCGTATTGCTGAGAGAAATACTGTACGAACATATTTTGAGGAAAGGTTTATTTACATGGTTTATGATCTTCCAAGGAAATACAGAACAAAAGCCAAGATAACATAGAAGTGCTGTACAGGGAGCTCGGAACTTGTAGTCTTTACAACAGCTACTGTAATCGGACCCCATTTGAAGCTAGGTCTTTGGTAATTTCTGTAGTTAAATGTTAAGCTTGCCTTCAGAAAAACTTCTCAGACTTCAAGTGTAAGGTTTTCTTTTTTGTTTTAACATGAAAAATATTAAAACAATTCAGTGTAACTTCTAGTTTTGGAGTCTTCGCACATCAGTTGTACAAATCATGCTGATGGAGGTCAATGATCTTTAGTCTTTTTGCATACATTCAATTTGTTGTGTAGATAGATGTGTAGAAGCAATTTTACTTTTTTACCCTTCCAAGTAATTTATCTCTTTTCTTCTAGAATTCCTTCTTTTCAATAGCCAACATCTGTGTTTATGTCCCATTTCCTAACATGGTTTGGTTTCCCATCTTTTGAACTTGCACATTTTTGTTGTGTGTCCCTGGTGTAGCGTTGCTCCTGCTACACAGAGGGTAAAAAATGGGTGACTATGTTCACCTTCAGGTTGGCTTTTATCTGAAGCTCTCAAAGGGATGTGATAACCCTTTGTGACACTGAGGACTTCACTGTCCTCATCGTAAATAAGTGTGGTGGATAAGGAAAGGTCTTTGGAGTTTTTAATGCACACAAGAAATCTTGTTTCTTTAAAAAAACAAGTGTTGTGAACTGTCAAGTTGAAGTCTGATTGTGAGGGTGATTCTCTGATCCTAGGGTTAAAAAATAGCATTGGTGAAGGCCCTAGGAAGTGGCAGATGTTGAAAGTACAGTAAAGGCAAGGCATGGGGCTGGGTGCTAGGTTGTGCCAAGCTTTTAAGACTCTGTGATGCCAGCGTTGTGACTGACAACATTCCTCCAGTTTTTAGCTGTTAAAGGACCAGTTCACCACACTTGTGCGAGACTTCCTGGATTATAACTATCGCATTAGCTGAGTGTGTGTGGAACATGCGTATTTTGTGTAGGTAAGAAATACAGCCTGTATGGGTGTATCTCACTGTCATGCATAGATGGTGTGATGACTCTTTCAGGCTTCTATCATCAAATGTGAAATACCACTTGCTTATTTTCTTTAAAATACCTTTGTGTTACATCCTGCTTCAGTGGTACCTTGATTTGCCTACAGAAAGTACTGGGTGGAATGAAAGTAGCATGAGACAGCAGAGTCCTGCCTTTGCAGAATATAGGTTGAATTCCTAGGACTGCAGTAATGGTGTCATTTGAGTTCTTTTACTTCTTTTAAAACCACTTTTGGCTTTGAAAGATGGAAATACCCCATAGATACAAGTAAATCTAGAAGGCTAAGGAGCGTGGTTTTGTCAGCTTGATCTTGTTCTGTGTCTTTTAGTGTGATGAATTATTGAGGAGCACCTGGAAAGAAATTTAGGGGCAATTATTTTTTCCACGCTCTAGACCTGTTTTTCATAATCTCCTAACTACCAATTCCTGTCCTTCTTTTGTCCCTTCCTAAAATGAACTCTCTCTCTATATATATATATATTTGCTCAAATGTCCAAAATTAATTTTGAGTTAAATTGGAAGTGGACAATTGATACTTTATTTTCATTTAGAATTAAAAATTATTCAGTTGTAACTTGCATAAAATATACCTTGGTGTTTGGTTGTTGTTTTGTTTTTTTTTTCAGAGACGTGGAGCAATTTCCTATGACAGCTCTGATCAGACTGCATTGTACATTCGTATGCTAGGTAAGCATACCAGTTTCTATATTGTGAAGTTCTAATGTTTGTGAATAATATAAAATAATTACTTTTTTAATGTTTAAATGCTGAATTCTCGAAGTTATTCCCTTTCTCCTGGATTAATATTCTGGTTACATTCTTTAGAATAATTTGTGTTCTTTTGTGTTGACTTGGGTTTTTTTGGTTGTTTGCCTCTTTTTCTCTTTTTTTTCTTGAGTTAAGCATTGTTTTGGTTGTTTTACTCCTATGTTAAAAATAAAAAGTTCTTATAATTAACCTAATGTGTTTGGTAGAAGCTAAGTTTTCCAAATGACTCATGATTGATCTTTATTTCTGTGTTGGAATTTATCACCTCTGCATGGTATCCTTCTGCTTAAAATCGTTGCTTAGAGTACATTTGTGTGAGAGATATCACACTTTTAAAAACCTCAGTACTGAGGCTATGAAATGCTCAAGGTATTCTAAAAAGAATGATGTGATTTTAACCAATACTACTTTTACCCTAGAAGATGACTTGAGAAGGGAAAGGGTGCCTGGCAGGGCTGGTAGTTCAGTCAACTTACTGAAGAATGTTTCCAGAGTAGCAACTAGAAAAAGGGTAGAGCAGAAGTGTATTTCACGGTATTGGGAGGGGCAGGCATCCAGGGGAGACCCTCAGTGATAGTGCATGGAAGGACTTGAGGTCAGTTGTTGAGAAGGAGAAAGGTACAAGGCCTGTGCAGATCTAGCTGCTGGATTCAGTACTTCCCGCACCTCGTCTGGAGGCTGCTGGTGGTGCAGATGGCATGGGGACTGTGTATATACACTCTTAAGTCTGTTTCACTGCAAAGTTATGGCACTTAATTTAAGCCATCTTGAGCTATGATTTTATGTTGAAATGGACTATGAATGCTTGCATGATGTCTTGCATGGCTCAATGAACACCAACAGGTAATGATTATAAATACTTAACCAGCTCCAACTAAGTCAGCCAAAATGTCTTTTTTTGCCCTGAGTCTCTTCAATTCGGTTGTATACTGTACGTGTTAGTCCCCAGAAATGCATAACCGTGTTGTCTATGAATTTAAATTTGTAAACTATATGCATCTGTACGCATGTGTGTATATATGAATTCAGTCATAACGTACACATGTAGGCGTACGTGTGCATATGTGTATAAATCCAATTTTGATTTAGCATCTTTGCCTTTTTGTTTTTCAGTTATTTTGATTTTTTTTAGGTTTGTGAAGCTGTTAATGCTATAGCACTGACTGTCTACTGAAGGATTTTTGATAAGAGAATGTAATTACTTTGGAGATCTGTTAGGAGGGGAACAGAAGATGCTGGCTTCTAAATGTTTATAGAAAAAATTGCTAGGGTTTTTGTTGTTGTAAACAGGTTTATTTCACTTCCAAAACATAAAATAACTCTAATCATCGTTTTTGCAGGATGAGCACTAGAATTATTCAAAATGTGATTTTTCTGCTCTAGTCATAAGAAAGTAAATTCAGGCCTGGGGTAGTTTTATTTTCTTAATTTTTGTAATACTTTTTAAACTACATTTATTTTGTCCTGTAATTGAAGAGATACTTTTTTTTTCTACCTCAAAGTCCTACAAATTGAGTGCTTTTAATTCCACAATGGGGAAATATGTATTAACTTATTTTAAAAGTGCACTGATACATTTGATTTAGATGTACTTTTAAGTTACACGCCTGTGTTTCATCTTTTTAAAATTAATCTGCTAGTGATAGAAGCTTACCTTGTAAAAAAATAATTCTTAATTTCTGGGGCGGATAGTCTGATTTCTTTTGCTACTTCAGAAGTGTAACTGTAACATGAAATGGTTAGGCCCGTCATTTCTGCAGAAGGATTTGTGATAATGTTCGCGTAAATCTAGAGGAAAGCAAAGCATGACTTCCTGTAGTTCTTGGTACAGACACGTGAACTGAGGGGGAAAACCTATTTTAGTTTGAAATCTTTCTTTGACTATTCTCATAGGCAGAATTGGAATATATTCAGGATGTGATGTTAGATAAATTAAATTTTCACTTGTTCTCTCATTGGAATTAATTATTTGACTACATGATTGTTGCTTGTTATGAATAGTGTAACTCTTGCTGGCATTTGTTGCTGTTCAGTGATGTTTTCTATTCAGAGGTAGTAAGTCTTTTAAAGGATTGACCTCTTTAACTTTGGTTGGGGGGAGGAGGGTACCAGCAAGCAAACAAAGAATTGCTCATTGGATGTTTGAATCAGTGTGTTAAATTTATATTAGTTTCGCAGTTGCTGGTGATCACTTTGTTTTCCTGAATATTACGTATGCTATACTGTACAAGGTAGCAACTATTTATAGACTTATTACTGTTGTATTTGTAAATGGACTGTAAAAAAGACCAGCCTGAAAGCTGAACAGTTGGATGCATCAGTGTGTAGAAACATTCCTATCAGAGTAGATTCAATAATGAATATATTCAATAGAATTTTTTGAAATAAATGTGAAGTATTGCATTTCCCATACAGTATTGTGAGGGGTTTGGTTTTTTGTTTTTCTTGGTACACTTCAGCAGAGTAAGCTGTAAAGAATTCTCAGGTGTAATTTAATGGGAAGTTAAGCACAGTCATGAGAGGTTTTCCCTTTTACTTCGTTGGTTATTGTTCCAAACAGACTATATCTACTAATAAAATTTAACTTGGTAAGGTATTTATTTTAGAAGACCAAAAAATGTAAAGCTAAGAGTGTCTAGGACACCTCCCTCTGTTTAGCTGTGCTGGTTGTGGAGTTGTTTCCTTTAACCTTTTCAGGCTGTTCCAATGGGAATCCAATGGAAACTTGTTTGCATAAAAGAGAGATTTCTGTGCTATGGCAGTGTTTCCAGGTTCAATTAAAAAAATCAAATTTTAGGAGCACACAGAATAAACACCTAACTCTTAACTGTCTTCATCAGTGTTGATATAAACAAACAGTGTTGACTGTAATGACTCATCTGTCATACCCCATTCCCAAAATATACACTAAGCCACTCGGCAGTGGCTTATTTACGATGTTAAAATATAGATACAGATGCAGCATTGTAGAATTTTTCTTTTAAGACCTTGGAAGGGCTGATGTATCGCCTCTGTCAGCCACTTCTCTCTGCAGCTATGAGGAATTCTCAGAATTTCTTGTAAGTGCTTTTGCATAATCTTGATACTTTCTTGATTTCTGTTTGCTTTTCTGGTTTCTTTTTCTTGTTGTTTTATATTGCCTGAAAGTTTTGCTGCTGTGCATGGGGTAGAAAGAGGGGGGGGGGGGACGGACGGACACACTGACTGCTTGTGTTGGTGAGCATGCAGCTCTTAACTAAAACTGGAGCATTTTATGTTTCTTTAAAGGTCTTGATCACTTCAAATAGGAAACAGTGAAGGCAAGCTAGTGTAATACAGGTGCCACGCTCTTTTTAGGTAGTGGTTATTAGGTTGTATTCCTTTTGCTTTAATTTCAGCATATTCAGCTGACCTGTCATCTATTTCTCAAACAAATTTAATAGAACTTTAATTTGTGAAGCTAGTAATTCTTTCTGGAAATCCTGCTCTTCACAGCTTCATGGCTTTGACTTGGGTGGTTTACCTTGAGGTGGCTGTCATAATTCCTCCTCCCAGCTGTCCTCCGTGATCTCTGAGATTTCTGCCCTTGCTCCAGAAGGCTGCAGCTCACCAAGCAGCTGCTGCATTGTTACTGTGCCACACTGGAGTATTAGGGTAGCATAAAGTATGTGCGGTGTAACCCTAACACACAGGGATGTCAGCTATGGCATTTCAGCTGCCTCGTAAGTATTGGAGCTGTCCTTGCGGGTGTGAGCAGGAATCTGAGAGGGGTAGAAACAAAACGGTATGTCTCAAGGTAAGTTTTGTTACAGCCCTGATTCCTTCTCGGTTTTTGGTTGTAGCTGCAAATCTCCCTCTTGCATTCCTTCTTCCACTGTTCATTCGGTCTTCAGTTGAGTTTCTGCCTGCATGGCTTTTAAAAATACAAGCAATCCTGCTGACATAGAAGTATTCTGGAAAAAAAATATTAGTTAAATACTCAGCCAACAGATGTTTTTCATGCTCGTGCATAAAATCAGATTTTGAAAGGAAACCTTCATTTTTGTTATATCTCTCTTCATTCTTTGGATTCACAGAAACTCTCAAAGAGGAAAAAATTTTGTTCCTGGAAGCCCACTGTCATTAAGATGCTGGACTTGAATGTATTCCCCTAAGGAAACAGAGGAGTCTTTTCAGGCTGTCTAAAGTGGGTAAAGAAGAGACACTTAAGATAAAAAACATCCGCTTGCTACCACTTCTGCCTCTCCTAAGGAAATTTACCTATAAGCAAATGGTGTGATATGGTGGTTTCAAAAAATTTTGTAACCACTTCAGTATTTTTTTAAGGCCTGCATAAATTAAAACTTAATAAATTATTTTGCTTTAGGTGTTGAATTTTAGTTATCTTTCAGCTGCCATAATGATGATTGGCTCTGAGTTTGGACTTCTGTTGCTGTTTGAAGGAATTATGTAACAGTGTCCTTCTGTCTGATAGAAGTAATCTTAAATTTGAAGTGTCTTGTGCATTTTTTTAAGTTGCTTATGATGATAAACATGTCTTCTCTTTAAAATTAAATTTGTATCATTTCAGAGTTTTAGGGTTACAAAAACGTCGTGGAGGATTTCCCAAGCAAAATGATGTGAATATTATGTTGTGTGCTAGCACAATGAAGTGGGTGCATTTGGATTCTATTGATCTTTGCAGGTCAGATGAACTGAACAGTGAATGTATAATGATGGTCCAGTATTTCTGGAAGTTTTGGGACTAACTATACATATGCAGTAGGGATTAGTTTCACTGTGCTAATAGCACATCATTTCCTAATGTGCTAATGTGCAGCCAGTTTGATGCTATTTCTTTTTATGCTTCTATATACATAGAAACTTTAGATGGATGCGTGGCATCTTTGAATTCCACTTTTTTTCCCAAGCACATCTATTGTCTGAAATCTTGAAAATTGCAGTAGTTCTGTAGAATAATAATGTAGACAGCTCTTCTGCCTTTGTTTTGGCCAAATAGGAATTTCTGCTTTGTTTACTGCAACAAATTCCAGTCTTGTAGAAGTGGTATCTTTTTCCAGAATAAATCCAAATGTATTCTAACAAAAATAAATCATCCATTGTAGAGATCTTTATTCTTAACAAAATATCCTTTGCTTCTAGAAGATCAAGGAGAAATTTCTTTAACTATTTAATGAAAATATTTTGCTTTCCTTGTGGGGGATTTCTTGTTTCATATGTATACAAGTAAATACCCTCATTTTACCTTTATCTTATTATAATTGCCTTTTTAATAGTTTGTCATGTGTATTTTTAGTATATCGCTTCTTCCTTTGGCTAATTATTCCTGTAGATAAGACATGTTGATAATTCCTGTTAAAAGCAAAGTAGTTAGTTGCACTTCTGTATTTCACTTGTAGACAGTTTTTCTCATTTTCCTACTTAACATTCACAACATTGCGGGCATTTCAGGGGTAACAAGGATGCTTTTACTCTTATCTATGCTGTTAGACTAGGCACTAGTAAATAAAAAAACCCAAAGCACAGAGAAATTTTCTGGATATCATTTATCCTATGAACCTGCTTGTTTTGTTATGTGCAGAATTCCACGTTAGTCTTCAGGTATTCTTCTGTGAACTTTTTATGTTCTTGACACTTTGAGCAAGTAAATTGTTG
Organism: Falco punctatus; assembly: GCF_963210335.1. Classification (NCBI taxonomy): domain Eukaryota; kingdom Metazoa; phylum Chordata; class Aves; order Falconiformes; family Falconidae; genus Falco; species Falco punctatus. The sequence goes on from NC_137582.1 coordinate 43,552,543, forward strand.
ACCAAAACTTAGTTGTATGCTTACTGAAACTATTTCTAATTCATGTTATGTTTGGTAAATTTTGAAAGTTAAGACTGCCTTGAAAACTAAATATAATTCACAAAAGTATATCACCTCTTCTGTAAAAAAAACCAAAGCAATCAAACAAAAAAGCTGAACCTCTTATTTTTCTTTTAATTCAGCTGGTGAACTCATTCACACAGCTGTAGTAGCTATGGCTGATTTCCCAGTTAAAGATGAGTGAAAGGTAATGAAAGGTGCATTTTCCTTGGTGTAAACTGGTATTTTCATACACAGCTACTAATGCATTCACCTCCTCCTTTCCAAAATTTCCTCCATTTTTTCTTTTTATTAATTTATTTTATAAATAAATTCACCAGTTGCTTGTGCCTAACAGAAGAGTTCTACAATTTGCTGCCTCTGTATTGCCTGGAACAAGACAAGCCTCTTGCACTCTGCTCAGATGAATGCTTGAAAACTTTATAAGTAATACATTGTCAGTGGTCTGAAAAATGTTATTTACAGGTAGTAATTGGGTTACTTTCCCTTGCATCTCTCTTAACATTTTCAGTTTGAAAAACTCAAAAGGAGTAATAACCACATGTATTTTGGTATGTTTTTACTGATAGAAAATACTAGACTCATTATTTGGGGAGCCCTGGGCTGCCTTGTTTTTTTGTGGTCTTACAAGCACGTCTCAGAAGATAACATACAGGTGAAGTGTGTCACTACAGATATAACAGTGTTTTTCGATAAGTATCTCTAGAAAGATACCTTTTGTGTATTAAAAGTGTATTACTGAAGTTTTAGTCAGTATCTTTAGCTACTTTCTGACAAGCTGCCTGCTTCAGCATTACTAATTAGCAGGTTGGAAGGGAAAAGGAAAAAACACTCTCAATATATAAGTTGCTGGAAATTAAATAGCTATATTATTACTTTGTTATAAAATCAGTCTTGGTTCCTTGTGCTAAATACTTAGTTTTGATTCATATGAAAATCATTGTGTTTGAGGAGAGGAGTATACTACATTTGAAAGATTTCCATAATTAGAAACCAGAACATTTTCGCATCTTACATTTCACTTTTTTGTTAGTATTTGGGGAGGCAAACACTATTGCATTTGATCCTCAAAGGTTTGCCTAAATTTGTAAGTGCTAAAGGATTTTAAGTGAAAGCTTTTAGTCAGAGAGCTACTTAAATGAATACAAATACCTAATGAAGGAATACTGATCAGCTTTCAGTTGGTAAAATGCATAAGTATAAATCAACTAGCATGCTAAAAGATTCAGGTTGAAGCTAATTGCAGTACAAAACAGTTTGATAAAATTTTAATACTGAGTTTTGGTATTTTAATAGGCTCTTGTGTAATATTCAAACAGCTGAGCACAAGTAAGTAAATGCTAGTGGGAAAATATTCTATTATGTAATATTAAACCCATATTGTAACAAGCTTATTTGCTAAAAGCTACCATTTCTAGAAGTTGAATCTTTTTTGTATTATACAAAATGTTATCGTTTTATGTGTGTTACTGAAGAACAAATCAACTTTTAATGTTCTTGTTTCCTGTCACATTAAGGTGCATTTTTACCATACTGGTGTAGCAAGCTGTTCCTAATTTCATCTGAATGCTTATCACATGCTTCTGGCAACGTATGCTTAGGCAGGAGAGATTTTGACAAGAAAGCATGCAATTGCATGTTTAACAAGTCTTCAAACTTTGTTTTGAATTTCACCTTTAAAACAAAAAGCATTGAAGTAGGCCTATTGTTTGAATAATCCTCCTCCATTAAGTACATGAATCTTTACCCCTCCAGGCTATGTTCATTTGCATTTTATCTCTGCCACTCTTCCACACTTTTATTTCACTCTTGACCCTGTTTCTAGGAGATGTGCGAGTAAGAAGTCGGGCAGGATTTGAAACAGAGAGAAGAGGTTCTCATCCATACATTGATTTCCGTATTTTTCACTGTAAGTATTTAAAAGCAGATAATTAACAAATAAACAAAGGCTTCCAATAGTTTTAACTACTGAACCTCTAAAAATAAAATTAGCGGCTTACGTAGCAAGACCATTTTATATACTACTTAAGAAAATCTTTCATGGTACTTCATTACCAAAAACAGAAGAGTAAAAACTTCACTGCTAAATTTTTGTTTTTAAAAACATAGTTTGAGTATTGAATTTAGACCTGAATCCCTATGGAAATGAAGACTATCTTATGTACAGCTACTGATGTGTGTGCTGAGTTCTTGGCTGGCAGACACAAAGAGTTGAGAAAGAATACTTTACTGCTTTTATAAAGCAGCAAAAGAGCCTGGTGCAGGATGATGTTTGAAGAGAATTACAGTATATGTCAATATTTTTGACCTCATAATAATCAATTAACATCACATCTACTCAAAATGTAGCTAGAATTTAAAATTTTTACACATAGACAAATCTTAAATAAAGAATAAAGTGTTATAAGAAAATGGCAAACTAATTTTTTTGATTACATGTTTTAGGAAACTTTTCTGAGAAATGTTACAGGAATATTTTTCGAACAATTTCACTTTTTTTTTTCTCTACATCTATATTGTTGTTACTAAATGTCAGTAGTTGTTGTAATATAAAAATTTCAATAACCATCAAACCAATATGCAGCAAAAGTGCAGGGGATTTAAGTCTTAATTAAATTATGCCAATAGTATTAGTGTATTAAGTGTCATAAAGTATCTATACCAACATTGTATCGGCACAATTCCAAGTATTCTGAATGCAATGGAGAGATTTAGAAAAGCTTATTTCATGGTAACAAGTGTGGTTGTTGTAATTACCTTATTAATAAAAATGAGTGGCAGAAACTGGTCTAATTCTGATCTTAACTGAAGTTATTGCTTTTAAAAGTAGATCGCTACTTAAATTTAAAACTATTAAACTCTTAGTTTCATTCAAAAGTTTGTATCATAGGTGAGAAAACAAAGTTTGAAGAGTATGCTATATTAATTCTTTTCAATAAAGATGGTAAGAATTCAATTTCAAGTACTGATAATTCTGTTGAGCGTAATAATCCTTTAGAAGCAGCATATGACTTATGAATTACATAACTATGTCTTTTTGTGTGTATGTATGTGGCATTTCATGCTGACAACAGGAAGATATTAACAGAAGTATTAAAAAGAGCTACCTGTTAAAAGGCCGTCAACACGGTGTTACGGCTATTGTCAAATTAACTGTATTTTCTGTGGTATTCATCATGCTGTTCCTTTCCATCCTGATTGTGCATCAGGCAGATCTGGACTAATCGGGAAAAGGAGTTTCACACCCTTTATTCTTGCCACTACTTGTTCAGGCGCAGGCACCAACTTTTAGCAACATCAACTGTGGTGTCTGATGACAGAAAAGAATGTTGCTAGGAGGCCAAAAAAAATTCTTTGGCTCTGACTTCCCTCTTGAGTCAGCTGCTGTGGCAGTTTTCAGAGTTGCCATATTATAGTCAGATTTTTTTCCACCTCAGGATTGTGGCCTGCTGCAGCGTTGCTCTTTGACTCTTTCAAAGTCAGTAAGGAATTCAGCTGCATCTCTCACTAGATCATCCATTAATTTACAGATTTATTTTTTTAAAAATCAGTAAAATGTTTTTCTTTTGCTCTGCAATGCTAATTGAGTCTTGATCAGTGTTTCCTTAATTGTTTTAAGCAAAAGACTTTTTAGTATCTTACTGTCAGACTGTGGGTAGAGAGAAGTTGTGGGCATCAGGTTTGACCTCATTTTTAGGATATTTTCCCTGCTCTCCCCTGGTACCTCTAGAAGGACTTTTCAAGTAGAGCTACATGGCTGAAAAATATTCACCCATACGAGTGGAAGACAGCATGTGAGAGGAGCCAGCCGGCTCTTCTTTGGTTGGTGTAAAAACGAGACTAAAAAGGGTATTTTCTGCAGCTGAAGCAGACTAAACCATCTGAATGTTGGCTCTTTTTTCTGCACCACAGCTACACACTGAGCATCAGTAATGCATGAATATGTGTCCTTCATGGTGTTTGTAAAGTTTCACTGTAACTTTCTCCTGCTATCCACTAACTTTACTCTGTGGTTCTAAATGTTTTGCAGTGATCATTGCTTAACTGTTTTTCAGATGACTTAGTGGTGTGGTGGGTTGACCCTGGCTGGATGTCAGGTGCCCACCAAAACTCTATTGCTCCCTTCAGCTGGACAGGGGAGAGAGAATGCAATGAAAGGCTTGTGGGTTGAGATAAGCACAGGCAGATCACTCTGCGATTACAGTCACGGGCAAAACGTACTGGGCTTGGGGAAAAATTAATTTATGAAATCAGGGTAGGGTAATAAAAAAATAGAAAAAAAATCTTAAAACACCTTCCCCCTACCCCTCTCTTTTTCCCAGGCACAACTTCACTCTTGATTTTCACTACTTCCTCCCCCCAAGCAGGGATGGGGGATGGAAAATGGGGGTTGTGGTCAGTTTATCGCACATTGTCTCCGCGGCTCTTTCTTCCCCAGGGGGAGGACTCCTCACACTCTCTCACCCGGCTCCAGCGTGGCATCCCTCCCCCAGGAGACAGTCCTCCCTGAACTTCTTCCATGTGAATCCTTCCTGTGGGCTGCAGCTCTTCACACACTGCCCCGGTTGTGTCCCCCCCATGGGCACAGCCGGCTCCAGCGTGGGCCCAGCAAACCCGCTCCTGCCTGGGTTCCTCTTTCCCCACAGGGCCACAGGCCCTGCCAGGAGCTGCTCCAGCGCCGGCTGCCCGCGGGGCACAGCCTCCTCGGGGCATCGCCCTGCCCCGGCCTGGGGTCCCCGTGGGCTGCAGGTGGGGATCTGCTCCACCGCGGCCCTCCGTGGGCTGAGGGGCACAGCCTGCCTCGCCAGGGGCTTCACCGCGGGCTGCCGGGGAAGCTCCAGGCCCCAGAGCAGAGGATCTCCTCTGCTTCTTTCTTCACTGACCTTGGTGTCTGCGGTGTTGTTGCTCTCACACATTCTTGCTCCTCTCTCCAGCTGCAATTGCTGTTTCCTTCGCCCCCCCTCGCCCCTGCTGCCTTAAATAAGTTGTCCCAGAGGTGCTACCACCATTGCTGATGGGCTTGGGCTTGGCCAGCAGTGGGTCCATCTTGGAGCCGGCTGGCATTGGCTCTGTCAGACGTAGTGGAAGTTTCTAGCAGCCTCTCACAGAAGCCACCCCCTGTAGCCCCTCAGCTATCAAAACCTGGCCATGCAAACCCAGTGCAATGGGCTATCATTCATAGTGTTGAAGTATTCATGCCATTTTGTATTTTGCTTTGCTAACTTCTGTTGTTTAGCATTATTTTCTTTTTTTTTTTTCAACAATGTTTTGTGAAGAAGTTGAACATCTTTCAGGAAGTCCAGCTAATAATCTGCTGACTGCTTCTCTTTTACAATATTTTATTAATAGACTCTTTACCCAGTATTTCATGGGTAGGTTTGAAGAGTACTGAATTTTAAATGCATTACTGTATCTTCAGGAGGCTACAGTTTTTTTGTTGTTGGGTTTTGTTTTTTTAATAATCACTTCTGTTTTATAATGCTGTTATTACTTACAACTTCAACTAGTGTTACCAAAGTCAAGTTTATTAGTATTTGGTTCTTAAGACCACTTCTGTTTCTTCTTAAGGTTTATAAGCTCAGTGTTTGCATCTTCATTCCAGAGTTCTGTAATTGGCACGTGAATATTCAAGTTTCTAAATTGTCTAGAAGTATTCTCAGTGGTAACTTCTTCCTAGGAAAATTGATCTTAAAATGATGGTTGGAAAAATGTACTGTTGTTGCTAGAGAACGTGGTATGAGAGTCATATCTGAGGATTACTAAATGCAAGATTTGACTGACAATCAAACTAAGTTTGGGGTATTTTCCTTCTGTTATTCCAGAAGTCACATTTTTATAGCTGATTGCAGGAACTAGCCAGGAGAAGTAGCTCAATAAATTTTTGTTTTGACAAGACTGCTTCCTGATGCATGGGGAAAGTCGAGATTGTGTTCTTCATATTGGTTGGTAATTGGTTAATATTGGGACCAATGTACAAATCCATTAGTAGTTTTCCTGTTACTATGGTCTGTTGGTTATGTCCGTGTGGGACTATGGGCATAAACTCAAATTAGCAGCTCAAAGCTGCCATTTCTGGAGAGGAGAGAGCAGCTGCAAAGCTTTCTTCCTCAGAAGTAACTTCTTATCTTAAATATAATGGTTTGGTTTTGTTCAGTGGATGTACGTAATTCATAGTTGCATGGTTAAAAAAATTATTTTACTGAATTGAATAAAGAGCATGGGATCTACTTTTTGCTCCTTGGGTAACAAGGAAGGAGTTTGTCAGTTTACTGTCTGACAATCCAGCATGTACTGTTTGGTTTTCAGGGAAGTTATTGAAAAAGTGATCGCAGTGGTTGTAACTACTCTTGTTGCTGGTTTACAAATAGACTACAGTCAGTGTCATTACTTTTTAATTTTTTTTACATTACTGAAGACATGGATAGTAATTCAGTCTGCAGTGTTGGCAGAACACGTTGATAAAAACTAATGCAAAACAAAATCCTTGGTAGAAGAATTGGTAAATGACAATATAAAAATACTCCCTTTTTCCAAAATAGCAAAGCAATAATAAAATTTTAAGTTTTGTTTTCTTGCTATTGAGAAGTAGTTAATGTCTATTGTTTTTTATATGCATGTGTCTGTATGTGTGTATATATAAACACACGTATACACTTAAACTTTTATTATGTTTGTGAGGGTTTTCTGGCATGCTCAAACAAAATAATATATAATGTAACCCAATCACTGTTTCACCTGGTTAAAAAAAAGATGAAAATATAAAAAATTGGTGAATGTGCTCGGTGATGTGTATAGTATATTATAGTGAGGAAGTGAAGCCGAAGTGAATTAAGTGAAGCTGAAATGAATGATTAAGGTAACTGCAAAAATACTGGGAAGTGTCTTATGCAGATACAGCTTAAATTAATGCTTTCAAACTTCCTTTTTAGGAAACAGTTATTGCATGTAGTCTGGAAGAACCTGATAAAAACCAAATACTTCAGTTCTGTGGAGGGGAAACATTCTTTCTTCTTGCTTTTCCTGTTGTATCTGCACCAGAATAGATAAGATCTTGTTAAAAGGTTTTTTGGAGGCTCTTGTGTTAGTCTGAGCATGCTTCTGTGGAGAGATGGTGATCTTGCCAACATGTGTGGCTCTATTTTGTGTTTCATAGATAACTGAAATATGTCATGTCTGAGTTAAGATATCTTAGAAGAAAGGGCTTTTTGAGTTATTTTGTATGTTTCTGTAAACATTTAGTAATGACTCAATTTTGAATCAAAATGATGCTTGCATACACTAAAGTGCTTCACATAGGAGAGAAGATGATGTGATGGGAACTTCAAAACTTCATTGAGACTTAGATGGTTCTTTTCCTTAGTTGTATATGGAGGCTTTTTAGTAGGGAAAGGAAATAAAAGAAGAGTTTAAGTGACTTTATAGGTGATGGATAAACCTAATTCTCTTCTTTTAAGAGTGCAAACAGGTAAGTAAGTTCCAGAGTTTCTTTGGTATACAACATTCAGACTGTTTATGTGGAAATTGCAGTTCACAGAACATTTAAATGCTAATTTTGAGATGTGGCAAAGATATCAGCATCTACTATTCACAATGTTGTTTTGAACTTTAAATTTTTTTGCTCACAAATCATTGGAAAAAGTTTACTTTGGACAGTGAATTTAGACTTCCCTTGGGTAAGAGGCCAGAAGTCAAAGAAGAGAGAAGAGTTCAAATCCACATTGATTGCCTTAAACAGTTTTGGAAATCTTTGTGTAAAAGCACCTGATCACACTTTTAACAATGCTATCTAGAGGTTGCAATAAAATGAGCATAGTCCAGATGAAGCTGAATGCCCTTTTTTGTTTCAAGAAAATGAGGAATTACCTAGCTGAATCTGGTTAAGAGTAATTGTCTGTCTTGTTCAACAGTCTATTGTGAAGAAGGGTGAGTTCCACAATGAATAAAGTCATGCAAGAAGATTTCTGTGTGGTCATAGGTTGAATGAAGTATTTGTTTCCCTGTGAAAATACCAGCACTGAAGAGTGAAAAGCTTGTACTCCAGAGATTTCTCTAAAAGCTGCCTCTCTGTGAAGGATGCATTCTGAAATTGTGACCTAGTTATTCACAATCCAGGTTATTCAAGTAAATAGTTTCCCTCAATGTGAGAGAAATTTTGACTTTGAGTGTGGAGTATGCAGTCACACAAGGGGAAGTCACAGAAAACGTCCTTTAGGACGTACAACTTTGGCCAAAAGAAAACAGTGAATATAAACTTGAAGTGAAAAGTGAGCTTGAAGTGACTTTGGTTAAGGAAGATTTCAGGGTAAGAGCTTCCAACTGAGAATATAGGACAGATTTTCTTTTTTTTCTTTTTTATCACACCCCCCCACCCCCTTGTGCTGTCTTAGATTGTTGTTTTACCTACAATTTCTTCTTTTCAAATCTCTGTAAAACAGCATGTGTGCTCTGGAGCCTTGCACTGGTACAACTCACTCTATGCTGAGGTAAGTTTGACCTTAGACACAGCCACATTGTAGGATAAAGTATGTGAGAATTCTTTTATTTTCATCTCTGGTCCCAGTTTGACTTTTGTCCTAATAGTCATAAGTGATGTTAAGTCATAAGAGACTCTTAAGTGATATTCTTTTTCTGTCAACCATAATGTGTTACTTGTGAATTCTTTCATTTCTGGGGGTGAAAAATAGCCAAAATAGATTACTTAATGGTTCTTTTTTAGAACTGAAGATTTCTAGAACACCAGAGAATGGTGTTTTCTTGGAAGACTTCAAGAAAAGGATTTGGTGATGTTTTGGAATATATTATCTTTCTTTTGGGAAGAGAGCTGAACCATCATGTATTGTATAGTTGTTCTTCAGGAGCATCAGCAAATTAATTAACACAGTGTAACCCATTTTTCTAAAGGATATATGCATATTCTGATTATATAAGTGCACAAGCACAGGATGGCTGGGGTTATGATTCAGTGAACTGGTAGGGAAGGAATATACCTTGTATATACTGTTTCCTAGTCCTAAAATAACTGCAAAATGTTATGCAGTCCAGCACAGGAATGACATTGTTCAATTTACTTAATTTTATATCCTTCCTGAGATGTTTACAGAAGAAGAGCCAAAATTCAAGGGTTTTCCTTTAGGCACCTTTTCACAGTGTTTTCTGTGTACTTTTGCTGCTGTGTAATGGCTTAGTGCAACTGGAGAACTTGCATTTAATTCATGCTGAAGTAGCGTAATTCCTGCACTTTTAAGTAATTTCTCTCAAGTTAGCTCTGCTTTGAGCAGAGAATTGGATCAAAGGACTTTCAGAACTCTCTTCTGTCCCTTTCAGCTGAATTATTCTACTGTTCTGTGGCCCTGTGCTTTGCTAAGGCAGTATTTCAGTCTGTAAGATCCTTCAGGAGTTATCTTTGGTGCTAGTGATGCCTAGCAGCTGCCCTCCCTCCATCAGAGAGGATCTGCTGAATACTGGACTTTTCCTTGAGAGCTGTGATACGGTTGGACTCAATGATCTTAAAGGTCTTTTCCAACCTAAATGATTCTATGGTTCTACCAGAGTTCCTTGAAACTTAACAATTTTTTCTGATTCCAATCAGTCAGAAGACACTTTCAAACCCATGTTTAACTGATCCTTAATCCACATCATATTTTCTGGTGATCATTATTTGGAAAAAAAATTATGAATGTCTATGTAAATACATGTATATGATACATTAAAAACAGTCTGGCTTGATTTTTTTTTTTTTCTTTCTTTTAAGCAAAAGGCAGGCTAGAGTGTCTTACAGTGATGCTACACAGGGCTTCAGAATGGTTCTAAAGAAGCCAGGAAGTATAATGAGGTGATTTAGACACCAGTAGTCTTCATATGTAATTTTTAAATCCTTGCTAAATTTATATCTTCCAAATGAAATCATAGCTTTATAGATAACTTTATGAATATAAATGTCTTAAAAGTACTTTAGAATGCAAATCACGAGTGGGAAGTTTAGGAAGCTAAATAACAGGACTTAAACATTTTTTTTTTTTAAATCTACATGGATCTAATCAATTTCTTAATGGTTTAATGGGAATAGATGTGAAATTGGAATGCTTATGGGTCCCTCTAGTGGTGTGAAATCCTAGACAATACTTAACAATTACTCATAAATAGAAAATCATTTGTGTTCTGGCAGGCCTTAGAAATACAATTATAATTGGCTTGTGAAATTGAATTTTCTTTCAAACTTATTTACAGGTGGTGAAAAACTTCAGATATTTTCAGGTTTGGTGATAGTATCTGTTACGTAAAAATTATTAATGTGTAGTTGGATTTAATATGGAAGAATTGTGAGAGATAAATTCCAAGAAATAAGAGGTTTCCATGATTTTTTTAGGAAAAAAAACTCGTCTGGTGGCCCTACACACCTTACACTTCAGCTTTCATGTTCAAACATAAGAAAGATCCATCCTCTCAAATATTTTTAAAAATTCCTTTTTGTTAGTGGCAGTGATACCCGAGATCCTTAGTTAAGCTCTTTCTATTAGTAATAGTAAAATTCAATTATTTTTATCATGATGATTTCCTGTTTACCTTCTGGGCCTGTAGCAGGGAAGAAATGGAGGTATAGCTCCTATGCTGGATAGCCTTGTTTCGACCAGGACTCCATCAGAGGGTGTGAGTCGTTGTCTTTTGCATTAAAATAAAGTTGAAGCATTTTGCTAGGATATAAAGTTTCTATTAATAAAAAAATAAACCAAACCATAATTAAGTTGTCATTCTTCCTTTTGTTGCCTGTCCTTACTGTATGGAAGATGCAAAAATTCTGTGAATAAATACATCAGTATATTATGATTTTGTAAGTGATTGTCACTGGTCTCTTCTGTACTTACTTTGTGGTTTTATTTCAGTATGAGAAAAATACTTAATATCACTGTGAAATATGATAAATTTTTTTTTTTTTAGATTTTCACGAAGTACAACACAAGATTGGGAGTGGGAAGAGATTAAAATAAGTGTCTTGGAATACAGATGAAATCTGTTGCATGAAGGCAACTTGCTTTATTTTCTTGGTGTATGTGCATAACACTAGCAAAATAACTGATGTTACTAAACAGAATTATTCCTTTTTTCTTTTAGAGAAAGGCATTTTTTATTATACCAGCATCTCACATAAGATGCTTAGAAACAAGAATATGATCATTTTAATGAAAAAATAACTTGGAAGTAATAAATATATTGGGTGATATTTGAAGTTAAAGTAGGGCATGAAGAGTTAAGAAGGGAAGAAGAATGTCATAGGAGAGCTGCTGTTGATTAGGCACAAAGGTCTATAATTCGAGTCTTCTGGTTCCTTGCATAGAAGGTACTTCTGAACGCTGTAGATTCCTTCTTAACATGCCCAGCATACTGATTTTGCTTTCGTTCTGTTTCAGTTCTCAAGGCTGTAAATGACACATACATTTATTTTCTCATTCTAATTTGTCCTTAAACTGTCCTTATCGCTTAAGAGCAAATGGTCACTGTTGGTTATCAGAACGGCATTTAGGACACTGAAAGCTCCAAATCAAATGAAGGACATCTGGACTGGGAGGAGGAATGGTTTTGCAGCATGCTTTTTCTTGAGCAAATGTGATGTTCTTTTTGCTCTTCACCTTGTTCTTTCCATCATAAGTATGTTATTGAACCTTACTTTGGTAGGGTGTCTGAAATTAGTATCTCATTTTGTGACTCATGACAGAAGAGGGTAGGCTGACATTCTCATATTAATCATGCATTATAAAGAGAATGAGTTTTCCTCTTGTTCCAGGAGGGAGAAACCAGGTTTCCATTGCACAACTATGTCTTTCAGTTTACCAGTCCTTCCCATGAACTTGTCTTTGCTTGTCTGCCAGAACCATAAAGCAGTTTATTTTTGTATCCTTCATAATAATTTATCTGTGGGGAAAAGTAAACTGCAAGCATGGGTGCTATCAGTGCTCCTGAAGCTGAAGAACCTATCTTTTTGGTGTCGCCCCCCGCCCCCGAATTTTCTTTTTTAGCCTCCCTTTTAAATTAATTACCTGTCAAACCTCCACATCTGACTCACCTATTCTGAATTGTCCTGTAGCAAATCTTTAGCTGTTAAAGAGAGAGAACAATTTACTTTTTGGGTTGCTGGAGTCCCCCTGAATTAGGTGTTCTGGAACTGTAGAGGGCTGGTAGGGCTCCAGATCTCTTTTCTCATTTGGAAGTTATTCTTACCATTGCAGATCTAAATGATAAGACATTTGGTCAAGCTGTTATTACCTAACCTGGGCTATACAGGTGCAATAAATGGTAGTTCAAGGGGAAGTGCAATGCCCTGCCCCTGGGGAGGGCCCAGCACCGGCTGGGGGCTGACCAGCTGGAAAGCAGCTTGGCTGAAAAGGCCCTGGGGGTCCTGGCAGACACGAAGTTCAACATTAGCCAGCAACATACCCTTGCAGCCAAGGTGGTGAATGGCATCCTGGGTCGCATTAGGAGAAGGGCTGCCAGCAGGTGGAGGGAGGTGATCCTGCTCCGCTGCTCAGCACTGGTGAGGCCACACCTGGAGTGCTGTGTCCAGCTCCGGGCTCCCCAGTACACAAGAGAGATGGGCATACTGGAGAGAGTCCAATAAAGGGTCAGGAAGATAATTAAAGGGCTGATGAGGAAAGGCTGAGAGAGCTGGGACTGTTCAGCCAGCAGGTGAGAAGGCTCAGATCTTATCTATATGTATAAATTCCTGAAGGGAGGGAATGAAGAGGATGGAGCCAGTCTCCAGTGCAGGACCAGAGGTGACCGGCACAAACTGAAACACAGGTTGTTCCCCCTGAACATCAGGGAACACTTTTTCACTGTGAGGGTGACTGAGCAGTGGCATCAGTTGCCCACTGGAGTTGTGGAGTCTCCGTCCCTGGAGGTATTCAGAAATCACCTGGACATGGTCCTGGGCAGCGTGGTCTAGATGGCCCTGCCTGAGTAGAGGAGTTGGACCACATGACCTCCAGAGATCCTTCCCTGCCTCAGCTGTTGTGTGATTTTGTAATAGCAGCATTGCTACAAAGAAGGCTGAAATGAAGTGGGCTTTGTTGTTTGTTTGAATTACGTGAGCTGGATCAGTGATCTTTCTTTTTTTTTTCTTCTTTCTTTTTAAATGAGGGAGAAAAAGTAGGATTAATGTGTAAGAGTAGCAGTTTATGAACTATACAAATGGATGATAATTTATAGAGAATTTAAAAATATTTTTAAGATTAATGTCTCAATAGCATATTGCAAAGAGTAATGACTGTTCAGCTTCACAGAAAACTGAGTAATTCATTTGCCTCTGTACCCACATTATCATCAGAAAAAAATACTGAAGCAAAAATATATGCACCACCCCCCCGCAAATGACTTATGAACGCAAATATAGGTGGAACGCAGGCCTATGCTGCTGAATTATTGCATAGCTGTTCTGTAGTGCCTTTTGCAGACAGAAACTTGTTTTCCTTGTATTACCTACATGATACTGTTCTGTCAAAGATTAATGGGTGGCATCTGTGACAGTGAGGCTTATTTCTAGCATGACAGCAAAAGTAGGTTTTTGTTAACTATAGATCTGTAAAAGAGTACTTATGATCAAGAAAATTATCTGTACTTCCAGAAGAGTGCTGGTTTCTCCTACTTAATGTTTCGTTTCATTGAGATTTAGTGGAGTTCCTGGATTTTGTATGTGACCGTAGACATTTTATTATTTCCAACCTGATGACTTCTGTTCTGAAATTTGGGGTTTGAGGAACTAAATCAAGATTGGGGGGGGGGGTGGGGGGGAACTTAGCTGAAGCCCATGCCCTGGAGTAGCTTTGTGGCTTCCCGCTTCTCTGTTCCACAGGCTGGCAGTGCTCGGACTGTAACCCCATGTTAATGTGGTTAGAAATATTGGTAGAGTAGTGCAGTATGACAGAATCTATTTATTTGCCTGCTGTACATGTGAATGTTGCTTTATAAGCAGCCTTTATCATATGTAGTACAACTGCTTGCATAACTGGGGCACATGGGTACCAGTGTCTTCAGAGGAAGTGCCCTTGGCCTTCATCGTGATGGCTTGAAGAAAGATTTTTCATGTGAAGTTGTCTGTGTTAGTCCTTTGATGGGAACTTCAGTGTCTTGATGGAGTATTTCAGGCATGTCCGAAAGAACGTTCCGGTTTTGTCAATTTAACGTCTGTTAGCGCAGACTGTTGATGTGAAATGCTGCTGCATTTGATTAGATATTGTATGTTCGTGCATTTGTCAATTCTGTTCAGAGGAGTTTCATTAATGTAGATTGGAAATTATATATTAACAAGTTACTTTAGAACAGAAAATACGTTGAAACTTCTGCAGGGAGAAGAGTTTATATGGACAAAGATTTATCTTATGTAGATAACTGCTTTCACTAGAAGTCACTGAGGTTTTTAACTGAGGTTGTTAAGGCCACACCTTCCCCTGTACAGTATTTTAGACTGACTTTAAGAACTTCTTACTTCACCAGTTTCTAGTGTGCCTTGTTCTTGGGAGGGCATAAGGTCTATACTACAGAGTTGGCCTCATGTCGGTTTTGAGGATCTATGTTTTTGGAGAAGAGCATGTTTGCATTGACTTGCTTACTTATCTTTCTTTCTTTTTTTTTTTTAAACTGAAGTAATTTTGGGCATAATAAGGGAATATGAAGATTTTTGACTGTTCATTGGTTATATAAAACTGCTGAAAAGAAACTAAAGGCTAAGTTTGGCTTTATATATTTCAGAATTGAATTACCAGGCCCGTTGCAAAGAAACTGTAGCTATGTATAGTTTGATCTTTAGGTTTCTAAGACACTTTAATCATATCAAGTGGAATTGAATATAAGCTAGCATCGGTCATTTGAATAAACCAGGTAACCTAAGAAGAGTAAAGCAAAATATTTGGATTAATCTTTGAAAACAGGTTAAATCTATTTTCTGTATTGTTTTCACTGTACTGGGAAAGGGAATTACATATGCTGTGAAAATAAATGTGGTGCTTGTTTGGCACAGGAGAGGCTCTGAGCATAATTATCTGCAAAAGCACCAAAATCACTTGTTTCAAAACTTTGCCAGTAAAGTTAGGAGAATTTCTGAGCTTTAAAGTATATGTAAAGGCTACTTGTGTACTCAAAACCTACTTATAATTGCTGTATCAACACACAATTATTGATATTCTCTTGCTGGCGTACATATCTTATGTGATTTGCTAGGGACATGGATTTGATGTGTGCACATGAGAGCAGTTTTCCAAAAAGAAGTTGTTTGCACTACTGTGTGTGTGTTTACACGATTTCCATAATATTTTTGTCCTTTCAATAACAGAGTTCCTTAAAAAGATAAGTCTCAGCTGTGATTTAAATATTTGTTTTTCTTTACAGGGTACTTACAAGGAAAACTTTCTTTTCTAAGCCATGTCTCTGTACTTACTCTTAATAAAAATATGGGGTTTTATTGAGAAACATTTGATACACAAAAAAATTGCGTTGCCCTGGTTGTACCAGACTTTCTTGGAACAGTTTTCTTTTCGGTAAAGGTTTTTTAGAGAGAGTGTTTATTTTCTTGTTTTTTGTAGCAAATTCTGAAATCGAGGTGTCTGTGTCTGCGAGAAATGTGAGAAGGTTGCTTAGTTTCCAGCGATACCTGAGATCTTCCCGTTTTTTCCGTGGTATCACTGTTCCAAATTCTTCAAACATTTTAGATGATGATTATAATGGACAAGCAAAGGTTGGTTGCTTGATTTTTGTTTTTTAAGTATGTTTTTAAAAAATGTTTGCTAATATATAACTATCTCATGTTAAAAGCGCAACCAAATACAAATTTTAAGCACATATTCTTTATATATATGTATGTGTTTTTCCCTGTGTGTACATATATGTATTTGTCTTAATAAGTTCAGCCAAAATTACATGGTTTCTAACAAACTCCTTTACTACCCACAAGTTTACTGGAATGATTTTTAGAGCTTTATGTGGCTGGTGTAGGTTCTTTAATAACTAATGAATGCAAGATGCACTTTCATAACTGAAGATAACAAGGAAAGGAAAATGTATCCAAGAAATGTAATGGAACAATTTGGACAACTGGGTCTACATACCACAACCCCTGCTTCATTTCTTTTCATTTTTAGTCTAACCTCACTACTGAAAATGTGGAAGAGTGAGTACCTACCAACTGAAAACTCAATAGTATGCAGTAAATGGATTTATCAGAATATTATTATACCAAACCAACTTTTTCTCTGGTAGGCAATCCTAGAAGAGAAAAGGGCGATAGCTATAATACACCTGTGCTGCAGTAAAGCAGGGAGAGCAAGTGCTGAAACGATGGGCAGTACTAAGGGAACAGTTAGTTGGATGGAAGGCTAGTGTACTGGGGACAGAGGGTGGGTGGTGCTGAAGAGGGGAGCGAGCAGACAAAGATTATTTAGGTTATTCAAGATCCCAAAGGCGCTGTTGTCTCACTGATTGCATGTAGTGCTTTTTGTTTGTTATCTTGATGCAGAAGAGGAATACACTTGTAATATAGTGATTGTGTCCATGTTGAACATGATCAGTCTGCGCTGTAGGAAGAATCTGATAACCTGGAGGATGGATTTTAAAAATGTACATGTAATTTAATAGTAAAAAGACCTTCTTAATGCTCTTGTTTGTTCTGGTAGTGGAGTTTTAGTGGCTGGTAAAGAAAAGCTAGAATATGTAATTGGATCACAAAACAGCTCTACCAACCTAATGAGAATAGGAGAAGGCAAGTATTTGCTGTAAAATGTGCTGGACAGGTCTTTGTGGTTGTGGTAGGGGAGGCAAAGATTGTGACTGCTGAACTCTGTTGAGGCCTCCAGTGCTGTTTGCTGTTCTTGTTTATCCCTGTTGCTGGAAGAACAGTTCATGTGGAGCAGCTGTGAAGAAGTGCAAATTCAGGTAGAAAGTAAAAAGTTTCTTAAAAAAGCTCATATGTCTAGTAAAGCATCTAGATTCTATTTCTCCTATAAACAACAGGGGAAAGAGAGAGAACAAGATGAAAGACTACACAGATTAATTTACTAGCTCATTGCAAAAGTTAAAAGTGGAAGAAGTCTGAATACAGAGTCATTCTGTCATACTGTTTCTGGTTTTAACCTAATTGTTTTAAATTATGTCTTAGTTCTTTTAAGAAATTGACTAAAGGATGAAAGGAAAATCTGCAACCAATTCTGTCAAGGCACTTATCATTTTTTCCAGTTTTTTAATTTGTAACATGTATTAAAATTTTCAGTTATCAGACAAATTTAATTATTCTTTTAATACTATTTTTGTATGTAGAAATCCTAAGACTTTTATCTGTCTCTGAAATCTTAAATAGTCCTCTGGGCTACAGGAAAATAGGCGTATACTGAGAAAAAATTGACAGCTTTTGTGTTTCCTTTCAGTGTATGCTGGAGAAGGTTGGAAACTGGAATTTTGATATTTTTCTTTTTGATAGACTGACAAATGGTGAGTTTACTTTTGATATTTTGTGGTTGATCTCCTTGCATAACTTAACTATTGCATTTATGTTGCGGTATGTGATTGCTTGTTCACTAAAAACCACAAGTTTCCTCAGGTAGTACTTTTGATTTAATAGTCTTTAATCAAAGTTCTAGTTTGCCTGATCACTCTGTTAAAATGCCATTACTGTCAGTACTGATAATAATAATTGATTTGTAGAAGAGGCCATTCTTGTACTTTGTAGGTTGCTATTCTCTCTCAGTAATTTGAAGAAGTAATTGGATAGAAATTACCAAATAATTTTGCTAACAGTCTTTTTTTTTTTTTTTTTTTTTAAATTATGGAGTGCTGGTAATTTATGTTGTGTCTAAATGGTCATTTATGTTGAACAAGTATTTTTCTGATAAATTTAATATTAGATAAAACAGTTCTGTTACTTCATAGTGCAATAAGAAGGCATGTTGGTATGAATGCATTATAATTACGACATAGAATAGAATACCTAGAGAGTTAGAAGTTGAGCAGACAGAAGCTGCCATATGCATAGCTTCTACAAAACACAAAAAGGAAGGGAATACTGTGGTTAGTTTTGTGCACCCATTACAAATAGCAGTAGGAACTACATAGGTAGTTGATTAAAAAAAAACAGTATAGTTTAAGTTAGGGACAGGCAGTTAGAAAAAAGATGTGTAAATGTGCTGAAAAGGAGGAGGGAGGGCTGCTGCAGTGGGTAGAGTGAAGTTTCGTATTATAATCACAGGAATGGAAGCTGAGTTTTGAATAGAATGGAAAGAGGAGGTGAGTGAGTCCAGCATCATGGTGACATTTGTGCCAGAGTGGAAAGTGAACAGAGGGCAGCACTTGCAGGTTTTACATCAGTCAAATGGAGTTGGTAGCAGAGATGCAGTTGGAGTGTTTAAAGTTGGCAGAAAGAGAAATGAAGTTCAGAAAGGAAAATGTGATGTCAAAAGATAATTTCCTCCTGTTTTGTTGAAGAGATGCTTGGCTTAATCTAGTGTAAAAGTAGTATCCTCAGAGTTTGATTTAATAGAGAAAATGGATAGAAAAAATGAAAACAATGAGGATTTTTAAAAAGAGAACATTTATATAGCTAATTATAAACTTTGGATTAGATAACTGAATTGAGAAAAAACTATGTGTGCAAAGTTAACTTCTTTGTAAGCATAGTTTATTTTGGATTAGTTTATCAGATTGGAGTAATCTGAAATAATCTTTTTATAAGAGGCCTTATCTACCTCTTAAATATGCTTTTTTCAAATAAATTTTAGATAATACCAGAACAGCTTCTATTGTGGTAGCCTTCCTATACCAGCTGATTTGCTGGTATTTAGTCATTTTGGGAGGACATTTTGAACAGGCAGTTTAGCTCTTGGAAATTTGTAAGGGGAAAATGCTGTATATAAAATACTCTGCTTGATGAGCTGCCCTGGACAAGCCTGTAAGAAACAAATTACTCAGTAAATGTTGTTCAAAGAATTGTGTATCTTATTGTGAGGAAGTGGCATGCACGTGTAAATACGTTAACCCTAGTAATAAGCTAGATTTAGCAGAAATTTTTGTCCTTTTGTACTTCAGTTTCTGTCTGTGCTAGGTTCTTTAATTCCTGCTAAATGAAGATTGTCAGTCAGTGTATGGAAAGTTATCTGCTACTACCTATTGTTTGCAGAGCAAGTAACAGGCAAGCTGCTTCAAGTAAACATTTGCAGAGTGTTTCTTCTCTTAGTTGTTTTACCACTGCAAGAGATTATTATATTATATATTATAGCTGTAAGTAGGCGAAGTATATTGTAAGCTTGTAACAGTATGCATTTTCTAGAAAAACTTCAAGCTTTTTCTTTGCGTTCTGGGTGAAATAAGGAGTAGTTTAGCAAAATACATGAAAATGAGAGCATACATACAATGTATGCTAATTGATAGTGTTGGTTAGCTTTTTTCTTCACCTGATTATTTTTGTATTTGGTTTTAAGCTGTATGTCTGTCTGTGATATGTTGCACCATGATATTTATAAAATTGAATGCCGTTGTAACGGGTTTGCATGTTGTGAAACCTGTTCCTTTTTTAATGTTCAGTAACATTTTCCTCCTATCAGTTGACAGTGGACAATTGGTGAATGCATTATAATTATGCAAAACCACTGGTGATTACTAGCGGAGATAGCTAATGAATCTTGTTGTGCAGTAAGATTTAAATATTTATCATAAATCGGTGTAGTGAAATTTGCTTGTATTATTTTTGTGACCAATTTGTTTGAAATAATAGATTTCTTATGAAAGTGTCACTGATTTTATGGCTTCCAATGAATTAGTATTTTCATCTTATTTTTAGGAAACAGTCTAGTCAGCTTAACCTTTCATCTGTTTAATCTTCATGGACTAATTGAACACTTCCAGTTAGATACGATGAAACTTCGTAGATTTTTGGGTAAATACAGCTTTTTATTATGATGAATATTGCTGTTTATCCGCATTTTTATACCTTAACTGAAGTGCTGGTTAGAGTTTAGCAATAAGGTTTGAAGAGTACTGATGCAGTCAAGATTGTGCAGTGATTTAAATTATACTGATTGAAAAAATCTCTCAGTTTCTATGAATATGGAAATCTCCATGTTAAATCCAAGCAAGTATTAACAAGTTTAGTATTTTTGTAGCAGATGATGTATTGTATTTATTAAATCTAAATAATCAGGAATATATGTGAGACTGCATGACACTTTTATTGGGAAAGGCTAGACAGCCTTTTTTCTTTGTTTTGATTTTCAGTTCTGTTTTATTCTTAATTTCTGAAGTTCATGAGATAGTTTCCTGTGTTGAACATGCCAGCTTGACCATATTTAATGGTGTCAATTTGATGCTATCCCAAATATGATGCATAATATTCAAACCAAATGGTACTTACACTTAACAGCTGAAAGAGCTGTCTTTCTGCATCCCTGTACTGTAGACACAGATGCTGGTGTGAGATTCCCTTCCTTTTGGTTCTTGTGTGACAGAACCTTTAATTTTGTGGACTGGGAAGCTTTTTTTTTTTTTTTTTTTTTTTTTTTAACTGAGCAGGAGCAACAAGTTTCTAGTCGCTGTTACCAGGCTGTCACAGTTTCAGAGGAAACAATTTTGTGGTTACAAAGCTTGCCATTTAACAGGAGAAATCGCATTTGGAAGGCCTTTCTCCCCTTTCAAATAAAGGAATGTTTTTGTTTTCATCATTTAGTTCTCCTTCAGCTTTAAAAAATTTCAGTTCTGTCTTGCATTTCGTGTTGTTTTAAAGTGGTCTCAATTCTTTCCAGTTTCAAAGAGGTAGATTGGCTGACCTTGGTGATACCTGATGCATTGGAATGTGAAGCAAATAATTACAGAAATCTGGTCTTTGGCTACTCAAGCTGTAACTGAGTGTTTTGTCTTTCCCTTCATGCTTATTTCCTGGTTAGTTGAGATTTAGCACATGGCAGTACTTGAAATGACTGAAAGACCAGTTACAAATGACTGAATTAGTTAATCAGTTATCAAAAGATAATGATACTCTTAACTACATGTGGCTTCTCAAAGACATAAGTCACTAAAGTTAGATTAGACCTGGAAGAAGGCAAAATTTTATTTTGGCTTTGCAATTCACCACCCTTTCCCTTTTCTTTAATGCCTTACTAGCAGTAAGAAAAACATTTCTTAGCTCTGTCCTAGCCCGTCTGTCCAGTCAAGGAACCTTTCTTCCAAATACAGCTTCTTAGCATAAACCAAATTAATTCTTTTCTTTTGCTACCTCTTATACCCTAATCCAAAGTAATCTGAAGATCAAATTCCAGAAAACTAGGAAAGCTCAAGTGGTCCGTAGTGCCACACAAAATTCACTTTATTTGAGAACTTACTGGAATATTTTTAAGGAGAGATCTCATTTTTGCCATTTATTTTTGTGTGTGTGTGTATATATATATATATATATATATATATAAAATCTCACATATGTGTGTGTGTGTGTATATATATATATGTTTGTTTATACACATACAGAGTCTTCCTGTGATTTCCAAAGGTTACTTGGAGATCTGTCTCTTCCTACTGTGTGTTTTCAATTCCTTATTCCAGACCTGAACAGGGAGAGAGAAAATACTAAACAGTGCGTTCCTGGAAACATGGGGTTGTTGTTCCATTCTGGTTCTGGCAGAGTGATCAAAATATTTCCTAGGTCTGCTTTATTAAAATAAATAAATCAAGAAAATTCCAGACTTCAGGTAGCTGGACCAGCCTACAAAGCCACAAAAAAATTGAGTAAGCCAAGGAAATCCTCGTTCATGCACTGGATGTGAGGAATAGGTGAAAGGGAGTTCTACTGCAGGTTCATAGAGCCCAAAGATGCTTATTTTCATTATTTTCCACATGAGGTGTCAGCTGTGCATTGAGAACTATTTAGATTCCATGATGGTTACAGTATTTTAACTTTTCATGCACCACAGCTCTTCACAAATGCCATGGCAGTTATGCTATAGCATTACAGTCACAGTTGCCTGGTGGAGGGTACTGGATTGTAAACTGAGTAGAAAAAGTGGTTGTGAGTATAGTTGTTTGAATGGGATTGACAGACTGTAGTCAGCCAGGAAAATGCTCTTTTGAGGTTTGCTTGAAAGAGCTGATGTGTCATGTCAGGCAAAACTTTAGAATATAGTTTGATTGCTGTGCTTCAGATCTTCTCCCCCTACATCTTTTTTAACATTATATTTCTTTCACTCTACATACTTGAGCTAATGTTGATGCCCTTTAAAGTATTCTACCTATAATGTTTAGACAACCAGGAAGATGGAGGAGGGCAAGGAAGAAGTTAAATAGGGAAAATTAAATCTAGGAGTGGCTAGTCAGACCATCATCTAAATGAGATTCTTTTCTAAATTGCGTATAGGCTTACATTTGCCTGAGTACAAGTATGAGAAGATCGCTAAACTATGTACAGGTGGCTTTCCATGACCACTCTCCTGAAGGGGAAAGGAAAGCACTTCATGTGGCAGGAAAGCAATACCTAATTCCTCTGATCCTGTCTGTTTTCGAGGCATGATATGAAGGTCATCCTGATGCTTTGGTAAATAGTATTATCTTCATTTTGTATTCCAGGTTGCCTCAACATTCAGGCAGGCTAAATTATCCAAGGAAGCCTTTCCGGGGAAGTTCTCAAAGTCAAAGTATCTCAGATTATATATTGATTTCAAGTTGTTTAATTTTTGCTCTGAGATGATTTTACGTGTGGTTGATTTTCTTTAGAAAATACTGTTTCTTCATATAAAAATCTTTTATATCTGTGTCGTCGTTCAGCTGACAATTTATTGACTTTGACACTTTTACGCGTATGTAACTTGTGATATTGCATATTTCTGTGCCTAAAAAGGGCATATAAAATGGTACTTGAAACCTTGCTGTTTTATTTGATTTTGGGTATTTGTTATTTTCCTGCAGTTATGGTTCAAGAAGATTATCACAGTCAAAACCCTTACCATAATGCAGTTCATGCTGCTGATGTGACTCAGGCCATGCACTGTTACTTAAAAGAGCCCAAGGTAAGGGAGTGATCTCACTTTTACATCACATGCAGAAATACATGTATTTGTGTGTGTGCACATATATAAATATATGTGTATGCACATACACGCACTTTTAATTAAAAGCAAACAAACCTAAAAACCCAGCAAAACCCACTCTTGAACACAAAAAGTCAGGCAGTGATTCCCCATGTTGCTGAGGCTGTGGGTTCACACTTAGCACTATGCTTTTCTTTTTTCCCCTTCTGAGCTGGCATTGTCTTTTGTGTGATTTCGTGTTGAACCAGAATAGGGAATTAAGATTGCAGCTGTTTAACATAGTGCTGTGCCCCGAGACATTTACATAGAATTGCAGCCTGAGTCAGAGCTGACAATAACAAACCTGTGTGTGTGTTGCTTGGGGTAGGGTAGTTTTGTTTGGTGTTTACCCCCCCCCCCCCCCCCCAACTACCGTTATGCTTGCTTTGCTCATCTGATGTTAATGAATGGTGTGCTTCTGCTAGAGGCACCTTATAGCAAGACATCAGGAATTCTTTGGCCTTTCTTAAAAAGGGCAGTGTGACAGACCTTAAGGAGTTGAGCTAGTTGAGTGTTTTTTACTACTTGGACTGCTGGCAGTCTGCTGTAAGTGATGTCTTAGACAATTTCAGGGCTACATCCTGTCCTTCTGTATTAAATTGATAACTGTAATCCTCTCTAGCTAGGTGAGACAAGTTATCTGCCTTGATGCAGATTATCACCCATCTGGTATTCCCGTGGAAAGAATAGCTCTTTATTCTGCTTCTGAGGTAACAACAAAGAAGTTCTGGCTCCATGGGTGTTTTTCAGAGGTTCTTTGCCCGCTCTTCCCACACAGTTTCTCAGTGCTGCTCTCTGATCAATTGTTGATGCAGTGAGCCAAATTGGAGCTGTACACGATGAGCTTTTTTATGCATGCAGTTTGGAAGCCATGAGCATTTTATATTTAATACCGGTGATGGAAGTTTTGTAATGCTTCGGATACAAGTATAGACAACGTATTTTTAGTAACGTATACAGCTACTGGTTCTGTTGCACCAAAGTGCTTTATAAACATGTGAGGCATGATACGTGGCAAATGCAACAGGAAATACAAACTTCTGTCCTTGCAGGGTGTTTGCTGCATTTGTGGGCAGAACTGTCCTCTCTGTTTTAGCGCAAGCTAGACTGTATTACTGAATTTAACTCACAGACCTCCAACCAAAAGTAGTAGCAGCTATGAGCAGTGAAAATAAGTCCATGCAGTTTCACGATGAGTTAATCTACATGCACATACTTGAAAATATTTATTTTTGGCAGATTTGGTTCTTTTCCTGGTCAACTTTGAAATACAATTTTGCCTAAGAGTAGAAATCCATTCTGAACAGTTCTAAAGTATTCCAGAGCATTGCTTTCTTCCTGCTAAGATGAAAGGGTTTTATGTTTTTTAAAATGTAGTCAGTATTTAAAGCACAATTGACACATACAGATAAGCTTGGTAAATGAGATGGAGAGCTAATTTTAAGAATTTGCTGCTTTTACAGGATCTGGTTAGGAATAGTAGCCAGAAAGGAGCGTTTTGTGTGCCAGCATTTTTTAGGACTGAACATTCCCATTAAGTAAGAATAATGCTTAAACCATTGTTGAAATTTTGTAGCTTTTGAGGGGGAAATACTGTGAGAAGTCAGAGGAATATTAGTTTTATGTTACTAAAATTTTTTCTGAGTTTCTGTTGGCTGTTAACTATTAAAAAAGACAAAAAAAGTGACATCTGTGCCCTTTTCTGAGGGCATACTTGTATTGCTTACAGAATTACATTTGTTGTTACTATCTTACAGCTTTCCAAATCTTTAACTCCATGGGACGTTCTGCTCAGTTTAATAGCAGCTGCCACACATGATTTGGATCACCCAGGCGTTAACCAACCTTTCCTAATTAAAACAAATCATTACTTAGCAACTTTGTATAAGGTAAGGACAAAGTTGGTTTGTTTGTGAAAACCAGGTTTGGGGAATGCCTGAGGAGTACAGAAAAGGAGTATAAATTGTGTTTAGTTAGTGGTGGGTGTCAATCCAGACATTGCTTCCCTGTCACTGGGATAAAAAAACTGTGCAAACTAACAAAGTATTCAGGACTTGTGAGTTTTAACCTCCTTGGAAAAAAAAATAGTAAAGAAGAAAGGAAAACACCATTCCCAAAACACATCAAAACTGTCTGGTACCGCTCTTAGTATGTAGCTGTTCAGTTTAAGAAAAAGTAATTGATACCTGTAATACCCTTTCCATTCACAGAATACCTCAGTATTAGAGAACCATCACTGGAGATCAGCAGTGGGATTGCTGAGAGAGTCTGGTTTATTTGCACATATGTCATTAGAAAACAGGTATGTTCATACAAAATCATAGTATCATAGCATATTTATATTCTAGGTATAGAATCACAGAGTATGTGTATTCTATACATAGAATATATCTAAACTATTTTTATATATTAGTGCGAGATGTTAGCAAACTGTTACTTAAGTAAGGCAGCCTTGCAAAACAAACTAAATT
The DNA here is from genome assembly GCF_963210335.1 of Falco punctatus. Classification (NCBI taxonomy): domain Eukaryota; kingdom Metazoa; phylum Chordata; class Aves; order Falconiformes; family Falconidae; genus Falco; species Falco punctatus. The sequence continues at coordinate 43,578,149 of NC_137582.1, forward strand.
ATTGCATGGCAGTTCTGAATACAAAATGTAGATTACTGTCTATTTTAAGAGTTCCTGGTTACTGTGCTATTGGAGTAGAGCAGTTCATGGTGCAATGTGATATTCGGAACACTTACTGTGAGCACACTGCAGAAGTGTATTCATCTAGTCAAGCACCCGTTCAGATTAAACTTGGCAGCCTTTTCCCATTCTGCCCTCACAACTGTAGTTTGAAACAGACCCTCTTCACCTCCTTTAACAACAAATAAGCTTTAAACAATTAGTTTGTGCGTTTTTAAATGGGGGAAAAAACAGCACAGAAGAAAAATTATTAGTCTTCCTGAAAGCTGCCAATGAAACATCCTGGTATTTCTATGGATATTGTAGGAATTTTTCAGAGAGGGAAAACGAGTAAAAGAAACAGTGCAGTTAAAACACTGATTATAAAGCTTGTTTTTGTGTAAGAATGAATGTGATAAAAAGACGTAATTCTAGTGAAGGCTGTTGTTCTTAATTGTTATGCTCTTTGAATGTGTGGTATCACTGATTTCAGGCAGCTGATGGAAAGCCAGATAGGTGATCTCATTCTTGCCACAGACATCAGTCAGCAAAATGAGTATCTGTCCATGTTTCGATCCCATTTGGATAGAGGAGACCTATGTCTGGAGAATGCAAACCATCGTCACTTCATTTTACAGGTGATCTTTTTGGTAATATTTTTTAAAACATCATTTTAGTGTTAAAAGTAGTTTACTTAAAATGCTAAATACTACTTCTGCCAGGCTATCTCCTCCTTTCAAAGTGAAGTAGAAATAATTTTTAGTCATTTTGTTTCATTACAACAAGTTTGTTCCCTCTACTTCAATATCCCCCGCTCTCAGCACTTCTCCCGAGTGATGTCGTGTTTTGGTAAGTCTGATAACTTAGAGCTGCTACAGCAAGGAGAGATGTGTTTCCAAGACAAGGCTTAGTTCTTCTGATGACTCCAGTGCAGTCTCAGAACTGTGAAATGCTTTGTCAGAACATATTTTGGGAAAGCATACTGTTGTGAATCAGTTTGCAGCTGTGCTAGGGAGAGGTTTAGCAAGCTTTCAAAACAAAAGCCTTGAGAATCTCTTTAGGTTTATAGAAATCCTTATTATTAGGTTCATATTGTGGACAATAGAAGAAAGTGGACAGATGAGACCAGAATGCAAACCATTACTAAAAACGTGACCTTCAGAGCCAGAAATGGAAAATGCTGTTTACTTTGATGTTTCTTTGTTTGTATTTATTGTTGTCTCCTGTACTAGTGAATATACTGAATATTTTTATATTATTAATATACTGAAATACTTTGACTTCACTGAATTTCCATATTATTCAGAGATGATCATGAGATCTGATAGTTCCCTGGGCGTTTTTTAAATACGATTATAGAACGTGACTTTAGAGAGAAGCACAAATAGTAGGTAGGTTTGTTACTCACAAAACTTAAAATAATCTGCTGTCAGGAAATAAATAATTGCAGATGCTTCTGTTGGAGGGAGAGGTGATCTAACACTGTATGTTAACTTACTAGATGGCTTTGAAGTGTGCTGATATTTGTAATCCATGTCGGACGTGGGAGCTGAGTAAGCAGTGGAGTGAAAAAGTAACAGAGGAGTTCTTCCATCAAGGCAAGTACGGGTAGAAGTATCTGTTGGTACATAATGTATTTACTGTGGAGAGAGCAACCATGAGTCATAGCTTCTGGCAAATAAAGGGATTTATATTTAGGGCTAATAGAGATCTACAGTACAGTATGCGAAATTTTTTACTTTCATGGGATGTACTTGCAAAAGGTAGATGTTACGAAAACCCAATAAAGAATCTTAGAATCTGAACCTGGAATGGCTGGTGCAATAGATCCATCAGCCTGAAAGGTGCCTCAGATGAATAAATATGCTCATTTTAAATTTACCTAGTGGTTTCAATACATGATGAATATATTTCATAATTTATCTGTAGCTTTTAAACTTCAGCCGTGAGGCCTGTTGGTAAGCAGGTAAGAGCTAGGGAGGAGATTTTTAATTACCACATAGTTAAGGCTGCTTACGTAAGCAGTTAATAAAGCTTTTAATTGACAAATGGAGTGAATTTTCTCCATTGCTATTGTTTTAATAATAAAGTATGCTTCTCGTTTCTTAAGGCTAGTTTAGCTGACTTGAGGCTTGCTAATTTGTGTGTGGATATGATAAATGGGGAACAGACTGCTTTATTTGGTGATAATCATGTGAAGCTTACTCTTAGATAAAGGTGAGAGGGAAGCAGAGCAACAAATTGGCTTTGGTGAGAAATTGCTGAAGGCGAAGCTGTTCACTTCCATATTGCTAAGGGCGGGGATTTTAATTTGTCATTCTATGGCAGCCTAGGAGGTTTTGCAAGGAAGTATGTTAGTCGTTCAGGAAACCTGTGATTTTATGTTTTTTCTTTCATTATTTTTTGATGAAAAATACAAAGTACTGTTAGTCTCACTGAGAGACCTACTTGGGTTTTTTGGGAGATGGGGGAGAGAAGTAAATGCATTCAACCAACTGCAGGATACTGTCCTTGTTAACCAACTTCCACAACTTGCCAGTCTTGGTATTTGGTCACTCCATTTGGGTCTGGACTTGATGACTTAACAGTTGTAATATGCTTTTATTTCTGTAGGAGATATTGAAAAGAAGTATCACTTGGGTGTGAGTCCGCTTTGTGACCGACAGACGGAAACTATTGCCAACATTCAGATTGGTAACTGCATTTCAATTCATTGTAGTAGATTTCTTTCAGGATGCAATTTGAAAACACTACCTTTTAGATACATTTCCTAGAGCTTGTACCCGCTCTGTGTGTATGTGTGGCAGCGTTTTTTTTCAATGTGCTTTGTAACAGTCCTCCCTCGAATGTGAGGAGTTTCAGTGTTCATGAAAGGTGCTGCACTGGCAGTCCTGGCGACCGAAGCCCTTCTGTTTCCTCACAGAGCAGGTACAGCATGGGGAGCAGCTCCTGACTTTTTGTGCTGCTGCCCAGAACTTTGCTCACCTGAAGTGGCCACTTTGGGAGGAGGCATGTTCATTGCCCTTGCCAGTGCAATCTCAGGTGCCTTTTGCGGCGAGGTTGCCACAACAGGGCTCCAGCTCTCTGGGTTAAGCTTTCTGGAATGTTAGCGTTCCTTTTAAATGCAGCCGTAAGAAGGGTAGTGGGCAGAGATTTGATGGGGAATGGTGAATGGCCTTTTTTATTGTTGTTCTTGTTGGATTTTAATCCTAACTGGATTGGATTTTAAATAGTAAAGTTACTTTTTATAGTTATTTTTAATAAAGTTGCTTATGTAGATTGAGTGGGGCTCAGTTAAAAACACAGTAAAGAAAAGGATACATTCAACCACAAGCACAGTACGAACTGGTGCTTTAAATTAAGAGACGAAACCTGATCTGTTAAATCAGATGCACTGTTTAATTTAGGATGTTAGAAAATCATACATTTCTGTAATTGACAGAATTAAATTGACTTTTTGGTTCATGGAAATACACTATAAATAAGTGCATTTGCACATACACACATACGTATATAAATGTTTGTGTGCTGATGTTTTGTGGCCTTTTTGTTTAAAAATTTCTATCACCTACATTTTTAAGTATTCTTAGTCAACTTAATATCGTGAAAAGAATACCTTCCTTTTATTCCCCTCCTGTAGTATAGTTCAGACTGTCTGTGGGATATTTTGTCATGAAATCTTTCTTTTAGAAATGTAGGTTTTCTAAAGTAAGTAGTTGCTGATGTTTAGATTCTCCCCCCACCCCATGTTTTCCAGTATTTTCCTTTATTTGGTCATCGTGAAAGACAGGTTAATTTGTTATCCAATATAATGCTGTTCTTTTGAGTGACTAGTAAAATCTTTTACATTTTGAGAGATTATTTTGTAAAGATGCCCTAAATACTGAAAGGAATTTTTAAGTGCATGTTGGAGAAGAGTAGTCTGATGCAGTTTATCTTTTGCTACTAAATTTTATTTAAAATATCGGAGTATCGGGGGGGGGGGTGTCCGTCCATTTGGTTTATTTTATTTTTCACCTGGATGTTTGTTTGCCTTTTTTTGAAGGTTTTATGACCTACTTAGTGGAACCTCTGTTTGGGGAATGGGCCCGGTTTTCAAACACCAGGCTGTCACAGACAATGCTTGGCCACCTGGGACTGAACAAGGCTAGCTGGAAGGGGGTGCAGAGGGAACAGTCTGGCAGTGGTGACGACGTTGACCCCGCTTTTGAGGAAATGGACTCAGACATATTACCTCAGGAACCTCGACTGTCCTGACCTCAATCTTCATGACAAAACTGCCTCTTCTCTTGGTATCTGCACGGTTGGATTAAAGGAGATACTTGCCAGCCCAAGGTTTTGGTAAAATGGTAAAATGATGCCAGCATTATTTATTTCCAAGTTTTCCTTTGACACAGACCATTTGAACCAGAATTTTTTTTAACTGCAAGATCTGAACATAGAGCAATATGCATACGCCTCAGTTGGTTTTCGTTCGGAACCTTGAATATGCAAAGCACAGCAGTGACTGAGCCTTGGAGGAACAGTACGAAAGCTTCACCGTGCCACATGGCTTTGGTTTTTTGGTGGAATTTGGAATACAGTCTTCAAATCTAAGACTTGAGATGGATTGTTCCACTTCCTCGGAATTCAGCAAGACTTGCATAAATGTGTTCAAAGCATACCTTCCACTCAGTCCCTGTTTTAATACGGAAATGTGAAGTGCCCATCCTCTGCTGCCTCTGGCAAGACTTGATGTTTACAAATGTACTCTGAAACTATTGGTTCTAGACTTAACCTTTGCGCATGGCTGTGAAGGAACCACTAACTTGGTTTTTTGCTTTTTTAAAAGAAAAAGATCAAATCTGAGACCGCAGCTCTTGTTTCTTTGGATGCCAGAAAAGCCTCCCATTTGCCATAATTTTGTTTGTGCACTGGGAACTGAGCATTCATCATAGAGCACAGCCAAGCTTTACTCCAGTGCTATATGGGAATGCAATTTTTTAATGGCGGAAAACACTTCCGAATTTGGGAAGGGAAGGGGTGGGGGTGGGGGGGAAGTGTCCGAACTGCATTGCGATTCTGCAGTGGAAACATCGCATGTTGTTTTCACTATTGTACACTTGAACTGCACATGCAAGAAAAAGGTGGAATGTCTAAACACCATAATCAGCTCAGGGTATTTGCCAATCTGAAATAAAGTGGGATGGGAAGCGTGTCCTTCAGAACAAGGGTACAAATGCCCCTTTCGCTGCAGCGTGTGTGTATGTGTGGGTGTGTGAGTATGTTTGGGATAGGGGAGGGCGGGAGGGTACAGGGAAGGGTTTGAACGGCAACTTTTTTTTTTTAATTTATTCTTTTAGAATGTGACAATTTCATGAACAGCCACACTGGGGAGGAAACTGTAACAAATTGCTACAGATGCCTTAAACTATGCACAAAGCTAAGTGACCAAATTTGTTTTTGATTTGAAAAATAATAATAAAAAAAAAGTGCATTGTTTACGTATTCCTCCCTCTACTGAAACATTACCCACTGATGGGTATTTGATGGGAAAAGGAGAAAATGTTTTTTAGGACAAAATTAAAGGACTAATTTTAAACTTAAAACATTCCATTTTTGTAATTTGTTTTACATTGTTTTAAGTACAGTAAGCACAACTGTAATCTAGTTTGAGAAACTGGTGCTTTCTTTTAGTTCATTTGTATTTCCCTGTTATTATTGTAAAAGACTGTTTATTAATTCTGTTTACAGTTTGTTGCAACAGCCATTTTTGGGAGAGAGCTTCAGCGTAAAGCCATTTGTAAAGGCTTTGCCATATTCATTTTAATATGTGCCTGTTGCTGTTAACTTTTAATTAATAAAAAAAAAAATCTTTTCACATCATGCTCCTGTACATTTAAGTTATGACTGAGTCCAGCATTATGGGAAGGTAGCTAAGGTTGCAGTCAGCTTCCACTGTAAAACTAAGCCAACTTCTGGATTTGAAAATACTAGTCCTCGTATGCCAAGATTTATTGCCTCTCGGAGCTTGGCCTTTTACTGTTTTGAAAAGCAAATCCCGACTTCCCCAATTGTTTCCCTTCTAAAAATTGTTTACTATTCTTTCATGTTCCCTGGAGTAGTATCATTAATCTCAAAGTGGCCATGTTTAGAGAAATAAATTTATAATTAAACCATTTTTTTGAACCTGCGTGAACTTCCTTCCTTTGCTGTCAGTGCAAGTTCTTGCCGTTGTCTGACTTCAACAGAGAAGGATCAGATGGGGTAAGGAGCCTTGATTATAATTTGCAGTAACAAAAAAGCCTTATTCCAACAGGTTGTGTCCACAAGGGTGATACTTGCCAGCGCCAGTGGTGGTTGGAGCTGTCAGAACACAGAGGTAACGGCTGTACCTTGCTACAGAACTGCAGCTAAGCTTCCTTATGGCCGGTACAGATTTGTAGGGTTAAGTGTGGAAAAGTACTGATTCATCCTAATTTTTGAATAAAACATATGCCAAGCCTGCAGCTATTTTCAAAACAATCACTAAAACCAGTATCTCCTCATGTCTTCTGTGGCTCACATTTTTTTAAAAATGTGACTTGGTTAAAGATAGGGCCTCAACAGCAATATAAATTCTGCTACTTGTTACAGGCTGTTAGCATATTTGAATAGGTAATTTTAATGAAAATTAAAATTAATGAATTTAAAAACATGTATATAGCAATATTCCAATATAATATTTATAAGCAACCTGTGATGCTTTAACATGCTGCAATCTTGATGTCATCTGCTCTGATAGGAACCAGTACAGCTCATCAAAGCGCTAGAGTAAAACACTAGTAGTTTTGTTTTAAGCCACCCTTCCTAGAAACGGGCTCCTGTCTTTTCCTGCTAGACTGGATTTAGAAAAGACTAAGCCTCTTCTTGCACATGCTAGCCTTCTGCAAATCTACACTGAACTTCAGCATTCCTACAGCTTAGAAGTTTCACGTGAGAGCTGGGAGCACAGGTACGCCAGCAGCGTGCCTGATGTGCTACAGCTGCTGCCAGCCAGCCTGTGTGAGTCCAGAAATGTGTTACAGGATGGAGGCCAGGTCCTCGCCGTCGTTTTTTTTAAATCTACAGATCTGGTCCCAGCGGGCTGCACTACTCGGTTGCACACATGGACAGATACAAGCAGGCCCCAGGTCTCTGCCCAGTGCACGTCCGTGTCCGTAGTTTGAGTACTTCTGCCTGAGGTGGTTTTCCATGGTTGGTAGCACTGCGTGGGTAAAAGACTTCAAGCAGAAAGATACAAATGAAGGTACAGAAAAGTATGAAATTGAATTAGTAGACGGCAGCTTTGTGATTCCATTTCCTTGCGCAGATGACATTTCTTTTGCTATCATTTTACATCACTAATAAGCCTTGCCACATGTTTTTATATTTCTGGGGTGATGGATGTCTGCACCTCACATACGCAGTTCAAACGGACCATGTTTGGTGTGGGGTTTTCTCATGCTTTAGCCTAGTTTAATAGGTCAAGCGACCCTCTCAAGTTTATGAGTTAATGATATAATTGCACTGAGTTACTTCATTTGAACAGCTGAAACACTTTCAACAGAGGCTTTGTCTCTGAAAGAAGAGAAACAGCAGAGGGTTTTTTGGGCCAGCTGTTCTGAAGCTGTGGCCTTTGGGGGCTGGGGGTGGGTAGTGGTGGTTGTGCCACACCAAGGGCCTATCAAGGGACCCCAGAGCACCAGGGGACAGAGAGGCTGTCAAACTACCTTCCTGTTACATTTGTGGTGAGGCATAAACTTCTCCCTGGTTCCTGATGGTTTTTTTTACCCAAATGTAACTGAATTAACAGCACTGTGCTCTTCTATGACTAATTCTACTGTTACTTCTGCTGCACAGCAAGGTAAATGGTCCAGTCCTGAAGGAGATGCAAGTTGTCACTATGCTGATTTATAGTCACTATAACAGAATGTAAACCATACTTTATTGCGGCTGCTATCACGTAGAGTACCACAGATCACATACACAATGTTTATTTTTAAACAGCCTTTAATTTTATATAGTGGCAATAAAGCATTAAATATAAAACTTGAAACCAAAATTAACTTTCAAAAAGGTGTTTTAAAGGCATTTAAAAAAACGCCAAAGATTTAATGGCATATCAGTAAGGCTATCTGATAGCAGAGCATTTTGGCATGAAGTTACATTGTGTACATATCAACACCCTTGCAAGCTTCCCACCAGAAAACATCCTCCGCAGTTGTACGCTCTATGTTCCAGTCATAAGCAGCAAAGCTTCGGTCACTTCGGTAACCTTGTCGGAGCCATTTAGCTATCTTTATTTAAGAAGTGCTGCCTTTTTCTTTTCCTAGAAAACAGAAGCTCCAAGAGGCACTTGTACTTGTTCCGGGTCTCGCTGGAGGCTAAGCAGCCGGGTCAGCTTAGAACACTGACAGAGCCGGACTCGGCTTTTTCCACCCTCATCTACAGTCGGAGCAAACCTTGGCTTCATTCAGGTGTGCAGCCAGGGTGTAGCTTTCTGATGCCTAAACCTGAATTATTTTTAACTTGAGCCTTTTATACAGCTATGGCTGGAGACACGAGCTCAGTCAGGTGGCTGATGAATGAACAGACAAAGATGTGCAGGTCTGGCAGCAAATGGCTGCTCTGGGAAGTCCCCGGAAGGGCCTCCCCGGCAAACGGGTTCTGTGGAACAGCTCATGACTATCTGTTCCCTGCAAACAGGGCCACGAGGGCTTGTGCAGTCCGCAGCTGCTAGAAACCTACCCAGGGACCCCAAACAACTGGGGATAAAAAGGTATCTGTGAACATCTCTTAGCACAGCTGATGATCAATATACTTTTGGCAATTTGCACTCACAGTACTTTGTACCTTTTTTTTCTTATCTGCATCGCTTCTGCACTAGTTAACACATACACTGACATTAATTATTTGACTCTGCTGCTATCTACTGGTTATCTCAAAGTCACTGGACTACCTATTCAGAGGCTCCCACAGCATGATTTACTCACTTGTCACACACTCTTTCCATTAGTCACAAGATGATACAAGCAGATTTTCCTCTCTTACCCTTGCGAGCTCATTTAAACAAAAAAAAAACCCAAAAGAAAACAGAACACATAAAAACCAAACAACCAACCCCCCACAAAAATGTGCTACTACTTAAAATATCTCATACCAGGTGACCTTTGCAGCAGATTTAAGTTTTCACTTTCTTTCAGGAGGAAGCAGAATGCATTCAGGTTTTCTTTGGGCTAAAAATTCGTTAAGTTTAAAAGAAAGACTTTCACATGAATAGTTCAGTATCAAACTATAAACTGTAGTGCAAGTCATAGTTAGAGCTCAAATAACTGATATTAACTTAAAGGTGTATCACTATCATTATTAACATGTACATAAATTTTTAAGGGATCAGTTATGCACAAAGGATGTTGTGTACATATAACTTAGTGTTAAATTAAAACCACCATGTAAGTCTGAGTAGAAAGCCAGGTTTTGAATACAAAATTAATACCTGAGTATAACAGTCAAATTTACTGCCCTTGATAAATCACATACATATTTAGTGTCCCAATTGTACATTTCACATTAGGTTTTTTTTCCTGTGTTGTAAGAGACCACTCGGCACTAGTGCTATCTGCAATATAAAAAATTTCAGACAAAACAGCTTAGATCTTTCACATAGTGATCTTAATGTATTAAGATTTTTCAATTAAAGTCTTCATTTTTCCTGTCGACTTCAGCATGTGCGGTCCGAACTGAGAAGGAAACCAGAAACATGTTCAGATTGCTTTCAACAGAAACCTGGTTGAACTAGTATCCATCCAAGTTGTAAGTAAAACTAGAACTTGGGCAGAGATGAATTCCTTTATCAACCCGCCTCTCTGCATGTGGATTTACCCACTTCATAGCCACAAAGTGAAGGGAAAGTTGTGTCAGCAATCAGCTGAAATTGCTCAGATGAGGCAGGTAACCATCTGCTGGAGCAGCTCTGACTAGAGATAGTTCACTCTGCCACAGCAAAGTAAGATAGATGCAGTTACCTTCAGAGGCTGACAACCAGTTGCTCTAACAGCAGTTTAACCTTTTCCTGCATTTTTGTGCAAGTCCTTTTAAAAACTGTATCATACAAGGATATCATATGAAGACTGATCTAGCAAAAAATTACATATCGATACACATCTGATAATGTTTATTAATCAACATTCTATCATTCAACAAATCCAAACCTTCAATTTTCTTAGCTTTTTGAGGACTTGATGATCTTTAATCTCAAAAGATGGACTGTAAATTTTAGAATTGGAAAGTCATGGAAAACCTATGTGTGAATAAAACATTGCCAGCTCATGTTCTTTCCTGTAAAGCCCCAGCAATACTTGCAAAGAAGTGGCTGATTCTTGGAGAGTATCTAGCCTTTTAGTTATGAAGAACAGCCTGAATGTTACAGGAATATACCTTAAAAACTTAAACCAGAAGGCAAGTAAGTCAACATTAATAAGCTGAAGTACTACTCAGAAGTCCTGAGACTTGTGGCTTGGGAAGCTTATTTTCCTCAGAACTTAATTCAGAGTGGAGCCAGCTTTTGGAGTTTTATGTGCATTTTTCCAAATGCACAAAGGAAAAAGTAACTTTACTCTTCATCTCTGGTTCTACAGCACAAGGATTCAAGGACTGATCTAAACTACCGCTTTTAAGTGTATATTGCTAGAAGCTTCTGCATCTTGAACATTCACTACTTAAACCCGCCCTTTACTTCAGTTTCAAATAAATCTGAAATAAACTAGAAGTCATTAAATTGTACCATGACATAGATCTTAAATACAATCTCCTAATTTCACTATAAAGAAACTGCTTTTATTTACTTAGCATTTTCAATTATTAGAAGAAACTCCTTATACCAAGATCCAGCAGGCATTCTGAACAGTTTGCTTTTTGCATTCATAATGGCTGATGCGTTTCAGGATCTTGCTTCAAAATTTCACGTGCACTATCTGAACGGTTAATGTTGGTAATAACAGGAAACTCAGTTCAGATTTTATTCTGCTGTGAGCCCTTAAGAACTGAGTTTAGAAAATACTGCATGTTCATGGCAACAGAAAAGATTTTTTCTTTAGAAAATACAAGACAGGGCTTTTTAAACCTGGGGCCAAAAGAGCACACAATCTTAAGACTCGATACTAAAAACATATGATACCCACAAATCATAGCATATCATAGGGTTTGGTGGACAGGGATGCTAACTTGCAGGTATTTGCATATGCTGGCAGAAAGACACACGCTGGCTTTCATGACAACTATTACGTAGGCTGAGCATGTGTCCACAATTACAATACTCACCAGCACCACCTCAGTCTTTGTTTCAGTCTTTGGAATCACTTTTTCTGTTTCACTTTGGCTATCATCTCGGTATCGATAAGCAAATTTCTTTTTGAGCGCTTCTGCTATTAATGTTGCAGGATCTGTAGGGTCAGCCACTTTAGCTTTTGTACCTTCTGATGATCTAGAAAACAAAATGAGAAGCGTTAACATAGTCCAAAACAGAGCTTTGGAAGTTGTGAATGATTTTGCATTGTTTGTCAGGTGTTGCATCAGCATCCATCTCACCCTAAAATAGTTCTGAGCCATAAAAACAAATCATTAATGCAAATGTTAATACACTGGTATTTATTTATATTTATTACCTTTTCACCGAGCGTAGTTTCACACTGTTCATGTCTTTGAGGATTTCTAGCATGTTTGGTATTTCAGACTTCTTTGGCCCATTTTCTGTCAGATTCTGGCCAGAGTTCATTTTTTTGTTTTTCCTTTCTTTAATGAGCTCAATTGCAGACATACTCTGTTGTAGGCCCGGGGGAGGGAGGGGTGGCAGAGGAGGTGGTGGTGGCGGCGGTGGTGCAATAGGGGCAGCAGCTGAAGCAACTGGACTTGACCCAACTACAAATAAAACATGCATTACACATCAGTTTACTTGTAAATTCGCTTTATAGCTCACAAATGGTCAGGTAAGAATATGACTAGAACAGCTTCAATTTCCTCCCCTCTGCCTACTTTACATTATCCCATTAACTTCTTCATTCCTAAACCGCCTACGTAGACTCAACTGAAAAGCCACATAAAAGTCCTTCTCAAAGAGTGAGAAGTGTTCTTTAAATTTCCAGTTCATATTCTAGGTGCATTCACATCTTTACTGCAACGGGACAGATGTCATGATGTCTTTTAGTTATATTCTCTTCCTAATGTTACCAGTATTTCACTTTCTTCTGAGAGGCAGGTACTGAGCTGGAAGTCACATACAATATGCCATGTGAACAGTGTTTCTTCCCATTTATCACAAATAAGAAATTTCCATACAAGATTTTTAAGTGTAAAATTCAGCACTCAAATCCTGCTTAAATTGAAGCTTATTCCAGCTCTCTGGTGTTAAGGATTTTTAGGCCTGCTAATTCATCTGTCTGAAGACAGATATTCTCACAATAATCTTGATTTCAAGTTCCTTGTACTCTTTTAGGTAAAACCCGATAAAGAAACCCCTGCTCAAATGCACCTTTAAAGAAACCACCAGAACCAGATCAAACCAGAGTTTTGAGGCTTAGAGTATAAAGTGTGTAAACATATATCTATAGGTAATATATAGGAGCCTGTGTACATGCAGGCGTACGCGCAGTGTCATTACCATATTCTACCAGAAGAGGGAGGTAAAGATGATAAAATCAAACACCAAATTAATTTTCCTAATAAATAAAGGTAAAGGGAAAATGATGAAAAACAAAGTTATTAGTGACTTCACAAAACTCACACAAGAATTATAATTCAGGAAAGAAACCATGTGATCTATTTAATAGTTTTTGAGCACAAACAGTTAAGGAAAATAAAGTAACTGCTGTCAGTTCACAGACAAAAACTAAAGAAAATCATCTGAAGATCAGGATATGGTTTTATATGTAAACATAGGCAAAACTGTACTTGCTAAGTGACCCTGGGAAAGGGTGAAAACCAATGGTTGTCATCAGCAGTCAACAAGAGACATCTCCCACTAATCTTTGGAGATCGTAGACTTAGAACTGGAAGGCAGTCAAAGGTGATGGAAAGAAGAAAGTCTAAGAAGAATTATTCTGTTTACCACCAGAAACAGCGCACCGCTTTTGGTTCCATCTGGACAATGTGTCTGATCCCAGAGATGATTCCAGTAAGCAGTTACTCTCCCTTCTGGTTATTTATTTCATAAACGTGAGATGTATGATACATATTCCAAAAGCGTAATCAGCATCTTGTATGATTACTTTGTGATATCAGAGTCTATTTCACTACTAGATGGGAGGACTTAAGTGTTAGTAATTAAGTTCCATTCTTCTAGTTGGTTTAAGCCATCATGTTTATCATGAGCTTTGATGTGAAAGCTGCTTAATACTTTCTTTACTCATCCTTAGATTCAGAATTCTGGCAGATTTCCACACAAACGTGACAAACTTCTGGAATACTAGAAAATACAGAAAATCTGGCAGGTCTCTCGTCTTCAAGACCTATGATGTATCCCTTGGTTAGTATGCTACGTCTGTCTATCAAACTGACCAAAACAATATGGAGAAGTTCAGCGTTGCAGTATCTCACAAAAACAATTTAGAATATTATTAATTATAGAAGGGACAAATTCATTAACTAATTTTTGCTAAAAGTAAAGCAAGTTTAATACCTGCTGTCAGGTTCTGTTGTTCTTGCAAGATGACAATTTTGGCTATTTGTGCTCTTAAAGTGGCTAGTTCATTTTCGAGAGCGCTGATCTTCTGCAGAGCTTCTTCATTTGCAGTCACTGTGCTCCTGGACACTGGTTCTTCTACCAATGGGTTTGGTAACAGCATCTGTCTGCATGGGGACTTTCCAGAATGATGTAGTTCACCCGAAAAAGGCTGGGCTGTTTTTGACCAAACTTCTGACCTGTAACAAAAAATTCATAATATTCCTTTTTCTAAAGGCTTTGTAATAGGTAAAACTAAAGCAACATTATGTACAAACCAGGCATACAAGTTAAAGGCCTGACTTCAAAATTGTCTTTACACAAATCACGTCCACCAAGACATTATATAGCTTGAAGTAAGTAAGACCTTCATATCCTTTCTGTTTGCATCACTAGCTGTATTTTTTCTCTTCCCCTAGCCAGCTTTTTCTGGAATCCTTGATTTCAGGAGAAAAAGGGAATGCAGTCCCTCTCACTCCCTATCTATTTGTCTGCCTCACACCTACTGTATTTTTTGTTGGAATTAAGATTTAGATCTTTTTTTATCAAATGCTACTATTTTTCCCCCATGGGCTGCTAGCAGTCACATGTAGTTAATTCCTTTAAAGTAGAAGGAAGAGTTTCTTAGTTCCACAGCAAATTTTTGTACTTTCTGGACTTCTGAAAGGACAGTTCTCTATTTTAGCAGCATTGAGGGTATGAAGTATGTGAAACAGTTTAGTGACGCAAAGTCTGCCTATTAGTAAATGGGAAAGGGTCTTATATCTATTTTGCTAACACAATAAATAAAACTAGAGAAGAAAACTTTTACAAAAGGTTATGTTCACTGAAGACACCAACAGTTTTTTAAACAGTTTATCTGTTTATTTAGTACCTAAGCAACCTGATCTAGTTGAAGATGTCCCTGCTCATTGCAGGGGGGGTTGGACTAAATGACTTTTAAAGGTCCCTTCCAACCCCAAACTATTTCATTATTCTATGAGTAGAATACATATAAGTATTAATGACAACAGATTATCACAAACTTTATAACTGCAATGTATGACCACATACTTAGCCCCTCAATCTTCCTTAACTTCAATCCCAAAACTTCTCAGGCACATCAGGATTCCATTATTTATTCAAACATGAGAGTAAGAACTGTGGCTAGTGGTACAACTTCTCAAAATGTGTAGAGTGGCTCCAGACTAATACAGCTTAAGAGCCCCATCGCTCTGGGTGCATGGGTTAAGTACTCTGGATGTGCACCACGTCAGATCTGCAGTTGTACTAGACTCAGAGCAAGAGCCAAGATTTAAGGCTAAAACAAGCCCGATGCTGACCACCTCAATCCAGGACCAGATACACATGTGAGTCTCCCATGACACTGACAGAACACATCAGCACAACTTGCAGAAATTTGATCAAGCAGAATTTACTATTATCAAAGATGTTAAAATTCAGGTATTGTTATCTAGGTAGGAATAGAGAGCAACTACAGCTGAGAAAAGAACAGGATACCTCCTATGGCAGCCATCTCCCTGCTCTCCCTAAATAAGTAAGGTGGAAGGCACCAGTGGTCACTTCACTCTTTAAAACCTGCCTTCTAGAAACTCTTTAAAGGAACAGAATAGCTGAACAACAAAGAGTATTTTCTGCTCAGAGTAGTAACTATGTTTTAAGGAAATGCCTTGACTGGAATCTAACATTTTGGAAAAATATGCCTGAGCTGTCTGGTGTGACCGCCCTACTGCTCTAGACAGACCCCTAAGGCTCTGACTAGGGGTAAGGGTGAAACGGCTTGTCATTTAGTTGCTTCCTCTATAAAACTGCATTCGCAGAAAAAACTATGCAAGACTGTTTACTGAATTATACAGTGAATACACATTTAACAGTAACACCTCTGTGATCTTGTCGAAACAGAGAATTTCGAATGTCTGGAAAACACCTAATGCACACTAGCTCCACTACATAATACCATGCACAGTATAATAAACCAGTGCACATCAAAATACTCATATTTGCTAAATAATTCACTTACTATGCTCCACTATAAGCTGTTTGCCTTAAGGTCACCATGTATCTGCAGGATTATTTTAGTCCCATCCCACATCCATCTGTCCCCCTTCCCCCCTTCACATGCAGTCTTCTCAGCAAATACGCAAGTCCTACATCTTTCGTAACAGGTTCTTTGAAGCAACAAAGAGCTACTCTCTCTGTCGTCTTCATTAAACATAATAGCTTTACAGTTCAATCCTTAAACAAAATGTTTCTGTGCAAACAAAAGTAGTATTGGCCGGCTAATTTCCTTCACATCAAACAGACTTTACCAATAGCGTTTTCCCAACAAGCACTGATTTCTGTGACTCCCCTCTGAGTTTGTGAAATTAACGTGGCAGTTGCCAGAATGTTTGTTATGCAAAGCTTCACTGTGGCAAGTCATGTTGGAGGGTATCTAGGTCATTACTAACCTATTTTGTGCTTTCAAATTAAGAACAGTATCCTCCAGTAATCTCTGAAGCCAACAATCTGTGCCTTTCTCTGGAAGATCAGTTTGTTCAGAAGAAAAACTTCCTCTGCACTACAGAACCGTACCTTTGTTTCTGGCTAGTTTGAGCAGCAATTTGGGTAAGTTGGAGTAGAGAACTTCATCACTTCAGCCAACCTGTTTCATGCAGTTACAGTGCTGTGCAGTGCTCTTGGTCCAACACAACAGTATCAATCCCATCATTCTGGACAGAGTTGTTCACAGGCTTCCCTGCCAGTTTTTGTTATGAAGATTAAAGACCAAATATAACCCCTAAGTTTTTAACTGTCTTTAGCAGGCATGCCAATTATTGGATTGTCAGAATGACCATTGCTGCTAATTAGGAAGCTGTACAGTACACCACCCCATATTAATGAAAATCTCAGGAGAACTGGAGAATCAATGTTATCGATTGTTCCATACCACAGCAGACATTTCTGTGGGGACAAGGTTGCCTGAAACTGTCACATACAATTCTTTGCAATAAATAAGCAAATAAACCAGTCTTCCCTGTATATGTTCTCAAACCTGCCTTTCATCCAAAATCTTGTTAGTTTAACACCTACTACTTCAAGATCCTACCTTTTCTGTCACTCTTCCCTCTCTCTTCCCCCAGCATTCAAGTGCTATCCATTAATAGCAATCCACAGTAGATTCTCACTGGAAAGAGGCTAGGTTTCTTCCTCTCAGTTCAGAAGTTCAAAGAGACTTGAGGAGCATACCTGAGCCTTGTAGAGACTTCACCTTCTTCTTGAGCAACCCATCCCACGTCTGCAAAGGACGCCACTGCATCTTCTCTAAGTTGATTAGGATGGTTTCCTTCTGTGGCATGAGAAGTAAGCTAAATTTTAAAGACAAGATTAAAGGTTTTAGCATCACTATTCCCAGCTCAAGCCACAGTTATTTTATCCAACACTTTTAGTGAGGTTACATGTAACTATTAATACATACATGCATGAAACGCATCTGTAGGTGCAGCACACTTATTTCTGTCCTGGACTTAGTCCAGAACAATTTCACTGACTTCAAACGATTCAATCTAGTCTGCTGAACACTTTACAGAGGTTCACAGCTAATTACATATACTATCACATGACACTAGTGAATGCCAATGCAAATCATTACCTTAAAGAAAAACAAACATCAACATTCTCAAGCACTTTGCTATATTAACTCAAATAATATGTTTTTAAATTATATGCATGACCAATAGTTAAAAAAAGACATTAAGGCTACTAGTACTTCTTAAGTCTTTTGCTCTGATTTAGTATTATTTTGAAGGTGAAATTCTGTTGAAGTGTGTTTCTCTTCCCCTACCCTGCCAGAATTTCTGTACAAGAATAAACGTGTGTACATTACACACAGGGAAAAAAAAAATAAATGACAAAAAGCCATTTCCACTAGTTCACTATTCACAAAGACTTAGAGTGAGAGGCAGGATGCAGTCATAACATAACACACCATTTGCTAGCAATCTTATTTACAGCATGCCAAACAAGTTGACCGTTTTCCAGCATGGTTCTGCCATTAGCTTCATAGCTGTTTGAAGCCAAAGGTGAGCAGAGCTCCAGAGGCTGGAACGTGTCTTTGATTTACAGTTAATTGACCTGAATGGAGATTTGAAAAACTGTTTGGACTATCAATACATGCTCCATAGCCACAACTATACAAAATGGTTTCAGACCTGCTTTGAAATACTGGGCGCTTCTCCAGGTTAGACAAGAGCATGTGTACTCAAGACACTGGACTCAGTGTCAGCCTGGGCTCAGTATTTTAGCAGATAAAAGCTACTGAAACATCTTGCGGTAATTTCTTCTGCTCAGTCTGTCACCTTGAGTTACTTATCTCCAGTGCAACTATGCCACCTCTTTTGCTTGTATTATGTACAATCCACAGGCCAAACTTGCACGAGCCACTGCAGCTGTTTAAGTGCTGCCTGCTGCTGGTAGTAGCCAAGATACTGACAAGCACGGTGGTAGGATATAACAGTTTGTGAAGACAGCCGGGATCCAGCCCGTTAGCCCTTCTGTCAATTTTCAAGGCAACTCACCTCTGTCAGAGGAAACTGTTAGGTAGTAGCAACTATGAAATGTTATCATTAATCTGAATTTGTAGCAGACCTATCACAGTAGGACTGCAGTCTGGATGAGGTGAAACCATTTCTGAAGAACAGCCACAAATATTTTAGTTGTAGCCTTTGATACACCAGTCCAGAGTTGTGGGTGTGGGGTTGTTTTTTCCCCAGGAGTTGTTACAAACAGCTTTGGAAATTGAGATTAGTCATCTTCACCTCACACTCTTGCAACTTGTATGCGAGCCTTTATCACAGCTCCCAGGAGTGCGTATTGGCACCATCAGATAATTTGGAAACAACAGGGTTTTTTCCAGGTAGCATCAGCACAGATGGTAATATGTTTATCACATTAACAGTTGTGGCTAATACCATCGCATTCTGCCTCTCTTTAAAACAGTCTAGAGAATACTCTATTGCATGTTAGGATTTCCATTGTTTGAGGTTTCCTTGGATTTTTTCTTTTTAAAAATAAAATGTCATCTTCATGACCACAGCATCTGTATTAATACTAATGGCAATTTTAAAAATCTGTAGTACATTAGCTACTTCTTATAGATGATACAGATTTTCCTGACAGTAATGGCCACATGAGGAACTATTACCATGAAAAACTGAAGCCATATTTAAATAGAGGCACTACACATAACTGCATAAAAAAAATTAATTTATAAATCAACAGTAAGGAATGCATTTACCACTGCCAGGTTTCCTGCATTATGAGACAAGTAAGTTCCAATCCAATATTTAGTAGCAAGCCTTCTGTTATATTGTGATGCAAGTTTCTTCTTCCTTTTCTATTAAATCTTTTTGTTACCCCATATACAGATGTTTCTTTTCTCTATCCCTAAAAACAACAAAGCCTTCCACAGCAGCAGATTTTGAATTTCAAGTTAATGCTAGTTTTTTACTTTAATTTAAAGGTTAAAAGCCAACATCAAACTCTTAAAATCTTTGCCTGTCTGTAGACTGATGCTTAAACAACTCTGTGATTACCCTATTCCTCCAGTCAATTTCAGCTAAAGAAAACTTGGATAACTGCTCTGCCAGCACCTACATGGAGAACAGAGAGCTGAAAACAGAGGCCCAGTTCTACTGGATGGCAGTGAAAGCAGCCCGCTTTTCCTTCTCTGGAAACTATGTAGTTGCTTCCCCCACTTCTTGCGTCAGAGGCTTTTTGGCCTATTTTAGTGTGCCTCTGTTTTGCAAACACACACATGCACACCTATGGGTTTCAGACCCATTAATCCATGAATTTCTGAAGAAAAGACTACACATACAGTACAATTTTGGCTGATGCCATAGAATCGTATCTCGAGTTGGAAAGGACCCATAAATAAGTTCAACACCCAAAGAGTCAGTCTTGCCGCGTGTTTCTGCCTGGTTTCAAACTGGGGACCTTTCATATGTCAGGCAAACATAATAACCACTACACTAGAGAAACATTGCTTAACAGGACATCAAAGCAGGATCTCTACTTTTTGTTGACTCCAGGAAATACAAAGTAGAGCAAACATTCCTTTATATATACATTTAAGGATAGAATAAAAACTCATTTCAAATTACTAATACAGTTAGTTATTAAACATTTGGAAATACTTCTTCAAGTAAGACAAACTTGCTATGATTTTTCCAATTAGCCCAGTAAATTCTGATGTTTCCTACATGCACACCAATTCCTTAGAAGACTTCTTTTGAGTTGCCAGGTTTCCATCAGACAAATAGGAGAAGCACAGGAATAGAACAGAGATGCTCTAGCTGGAGGATACTATCTTGAGAGACAGTATTGTAGGTTAGGTTGAATCTACCTAGGCTATATTGGTAAGTTTAACTTTATTTTCTCCGAAAAACTACAGATAAACCTAAAAAATATGACATACAAAAGAACTGTATGAACCATTTTCATTTGTTCATGCCATATACAGTATATAAAGGTAAGCTCTGCCATCACTTATTGAATAAACAGCATTTACCAATTAATTTAGATGTTGACTATGGCGAGATCCATAGAGATAGATACTACAACAGTCAGTAGACCTCAAAAATCAAAATGTTAAGGTACTACTCTTTTTTTCCACACTAGCTGAAATAAAGCAGGCTAGAAGAAAATGAACATAACAGATTTTTTTCAGTATCTCTTATCTATGTATAATAAGGAATAATGAAGATCTGTGGAAAGTTTATTGCTCTTAGATAAAGTCAGAAACACTGATTATATACATGCATCCTCAGATGAGGCAAGTAAGATTTGCTTTGGTTTTTAAATAAAATGACTTACAGCAAGGTTGTGCATGGTCCTTTCATAATATAGCTAAAGCTGGCAAGAAAGAAAGAGGAAGAGACAGCTATAGAAAAGCGTCAGTTGCAACAGCATAAAAACGATCGAGACCAGTATTGAACTTCACTATAGAATCTTAGTGCTGAGATAAAGACATAAAAAACAGATGTTAGCATCACACTTCTACATGTTCAGCAGTTTATATATTTGTTTAAAGCCTGCATAAACCATATAAATGTTAATTTGTTTCAATGGTTAATGTGTTTCAAGGATCGTATTTTGAAATTTGTATTTCTAATTCTGTCAACTGACAATTGTACTTCTATTTTTAGGATCCTTTCCTTTCATCTAATAGAAGAGGAATGTTTATACTCAATGTGCATAAAATCTACACAAAACTGACTGAACATCTCTTTAAGAGGAAAGAAGATAAATATTTTATTTATTGTAACACAGAATTCAGACGAAGACATACACATATTTTTACTTCAACACCAAAAATATCCAGTAACAGACTCCCCAGATGTATCTTACAGCTCTTTACAAGAACGCAAAACAGAAATGTCTTGTTTTATGTTCCATATTAAGAGAAGGTAGTATTTGGCTAACTATCTGCAAATAAGCATCATCTTCCCTTGAATGGCCTTTACAGTACAGAAAATCAGACACGTTATGGGAGGACTTCACTTCCATTCAAACCTGAGGCACACGGAGCCTTATTGCTGCCATAGCTACTATTGATCATATACTGAGAAGTTTAAATCCAGTGTGTCATTTTGTTGCCCTTCTTACCTGCACACATCCCTACCCCCACAATGTATATACGTATTTTTTAAGTTTCACCAAGCCACTAGTAGTGGGAGATGGTTGCACCTCTCGTTTCTCAATGTAATTATTTAAAGAGAGGCATAATGTCAGCATGACTTTTACTATCACACCAAAAAGGCTTCTTATAGTAATCTGAACTATGTGATTTTGCTACCGTAATTTCAAGTCTACATATTGTTCATACATTTCATGTAAAACAAAGAAATTAATTTAAACAGTGAAAAAATTAGCTACGTGGAAATTACCTTGTCTTAGTGTGGGTGATGATTCCCACCATTCATCTTTATGTTCCCCACCCTTGCTCAGCCCAAGAAACGTTCCTCTCTCAGCTCGAGTTTCAAACACTAGATTTTTCCAATTCTACACCCACCCCCTATCCCTAACACACACAGAGATTATGTGTAACAGCTTCCACTTTCCCATCTGTTCCTGAAAGACTTGTTAGAAAGAACAGGGGTTTTCTCCTCTTTAAGCTTTTACCCTCACTCTTTACCGTCCCACTATATGCAGTTGAAGTTAAAAGCAAAGAAGTCAGAAAGCTGCACAGAATTGATGTTCCCCTATCACCACACAGCGTTAGCCTTGTATTTAAACCAAAAGCAAACAAGGTACTCATGTTATCTTGTTACTAATTTTTTACTTTCTGATAAGGTTTATTTATTTTCCCAAATATTTTTAAGTAACACTGTAAGCCTAGCTTGTAAATACTGTTCATAGAAATAAGTTTCAAACTCTTCACTTTTATGAATGTATTTTTTTTTTACAAGAATAACTTTTTAATACTGTATTGCCTCATTTTAGAGTTTCTTAAGTTCCTTAGGGAAAATTTTTTTTCAGGTTTCATTATATGTGTTATAGCAACATGGATTCAGGCTTTAGGCAGTACAGAAGCTGAAGAATCCGTATGTGGAAAAAACGTGAACTGGAAGTGGGAAGAACTGAAGTAAGCTAATTCTCCTACATGCCTGGTTTATCATATTCTGCTTTTACAAACCCTCTATGGTCATTTATTTAAATGAACTGCATATTCGATTAAAATCTCTTGATGCAAGAGCAAATCCCTTTATTAGTATAGTGAAATACATATTCTGAACTGTTGAGAACACCTACCTGAAACTGAACTCTTGGACACTGTATGAGAGAGAGGTTAGTACCAATTTTTCTTACAATACTCCGAGATGAACCATAAGGCTTGCTGGACCAAAGCACCTAGATGGGAATGAAAAAGAAGCCAGCTGTTAGGTAACTGATTTTTATATCGTATTGGAATAGTTTTCCCTTATCCTTCCATACTATGCTTGTGCTAAATATATTTTTATATATATATAAATATATATATTTAAATTGATATATAAATATAAATAAAGTTATTCCTTTCATGCTAGAATAGAATCTACATACATGAAATTTCTATCAGTGAACTCCTTACATACTATACCCAAACTGGCACGAAATTTGGTTCTGTCATTACAATTTAGCTAAGGCCATTTAAGTTCAAGACAGCCTTTGTATTAAATTTAAATTCAAAGCAGTAGATCAGGTAACACAGAAGGATTCAGGAGTCGGAAGCATCTTCAAAAGCATAATTTGTCCATTTTTAAGACAATAAAGAATCTGCATAGGGTCAGGCACCTCTTTTTAATGGGCTTCAAGAAAAGCCACTCAATAATGAAAAATCCATAAAGTTATGTAATTATACATCTCCTGAAGTATCTTTTTTCTAATTAAGAGCTCTTCTAACACTGGAACAGTATCTAAAAATCTTAATAAAAATAACTATAAGCTAGCATAAGCATAAAAATATAACTGTAAAATTAAAAGAGCAAAGAAAAGGGGGAAAATAAATATGTAAAAATGAAACTTTGTCCTAAAAATAAACATATACATTCACCTAGAGAAAACCACCCACAGCACCTCAACACACCTGGCTTCATAAAAATTGTTTCTACTGCAATTCAGGTTTCTTCTACGTTGTTTCAACAGGGATTTGAATGTGCTTTCTTTTGTTGTACTTAACGATGGGAATGTTTACTGTAATATTTACCATAGTTGTATGAAATAAAACGAGACTTTAATCCTATTAAAGAACATTGCAAATGAGTATTAAAGAATACTGCAAAATGAGACAGAAGAAAAAAACAAAACAAAACATCCCCCCACCCCCCAGAAAGCAAGAAAGATTTCAGCATAGGAAAAGGCAACAAAACAGCACAAAGAAGAAAAAGCATAATGGGAAGACTAACTCAGAGTATGTAGTTAGTAAACAACTAGAACACTCCATGGTAATTTCAAAAACTTTGCTAGTGTTTACTTATGGCTGTAGATATAAATTTACTACTCAGACCTTAGTTTTTAAAGGCTCATAGCTTCAAGAAAACTCAACATCCTGTTTGAAGGTTGCCCAACAAGGAAAACTTAGATAAAATCCAGGTTATTAATACCCGAACAACCCTCATCTGGCATGGCAATATTGCCCGTGTGATTAGTGTAGTGCAGCTGTGGGAGTTTCACAACACAAAGCTGAATAACATTTTGATATACTACGCAAAGGTCACTACTCTTAGATTTTGAAGGTTCCATTAAAACCAAAAATTTATGCTCCATGGTATGAATCCCCAGATTATGTTATCTCAGAAACGTCACACAAACACATTGCCTGTTTCTAAGTATCTTTCTTCCCTCTGGCTTTACTGGAATGTATAAATTTTGACAAAATAAATGTGTATGACAAAATATCTAGCATGTATGCTATGTTAGATCCTGGCATCAGAGTTGTGACTTTGTCATTAATCCACTCAGACCCATTTTTTCCATTCCATGAAACATACTTTCTCTTGTTTAATATGCTGCTAAGTTTGGACACAATTTTTTTCAATAGAGTACCCTATTGATTCTGCATTTTTGATGCCTCAAACAAACACCTCACATTTGTGCCTACCATGTTAATGTTTGTCTATATGCCTGAGCAAATAGCAGGTAGTCAGTGACTTTTTCTTGAAGGCTACTGATCAAACAGTATTGCAGTAACACAGCATCACTATTACACACCAGATTCTGATGTTAGAAGCAGCACTGTTGGCAATAGCCTCAAAGTGATGCTGCATTGGAAAAAAATACTACTAGCCAAGAGAAGGCTTAGTTAATTATGGAACTACTTCCACAACAGCAAAAGAGCCTAGACTAGATGCTGTATTACCAACATAAGTGCAGCATATTATAAACAAGTGGCAAAACTTGTTTAGAGATTGACCACAGACAAGATGTTGACTAGCATCCAGATCCTCAAAAATATTTGGTGCTCAAATGCCCTCAGGGTTGTTCGACAACAGTGGTTTGGTGCACCAAAACTTTAATGACTCAGTTTTGGTAATTCAAGATATGCTGGGACAATATTTTCAGAAAACTGCATGCAAGCTGTGTCACAAGGTAGGCAAATGAAGTCAGCATACTGCTCAGCTGAGCTAGTAAGTCTCAGTACTGCTCTGCCAAGTTCTTGTTGACTTGACGCACTGGCAGAGCAAGTCTGCAGAATACTACTTAGTCATACCCTCTTATTGCATCAGTGTTCAGCTCTTGTCCAAAACAGCTGACATTTTAAATGTAACTGCATTATCACAAGCTTGATACAAGTAAAGAATGGGGGTAAACAGATTAAAAACTTGTTTCCCCCATTCATTTAGGTTGGAAGATGTTGCTGACAATGACCACAGCAACACCCATGGTAGTCCAGCATATTCTCATACTCTGAATTTTAAAGTTATACTGCATGAAATCTCAGATCAAAGTTTGAATAAAATCCTAAAATACAGATTCTTATTGCTAATTTTAATTCACAACATATAAACACGTTGCTTTCCATAGATTCCCATGATTTATAAAAGGTTCTACCACAACAACGCAGGGTAAGAACTGCCCTTCTAAGTACCACACACAGCTGTTAAGGATTTCTCCATTGTTAAAACATTAAAATATTTTGACAGTTCATAGGGATTACTGCATTGAGATCAATACTTGCACCCAAAATAGCTTCCTAAAGGTCTCAGTGACAAAGGAGTCAATACGTAGCAGATCTCACTCTCTTCTAAGCATTCAAAGAAAACTCTGTATACACTTTCCTCCAAGAGGAGAGCTATGCATGCACATTCTTCTGTTTCCCCAGTAAAGAATACAGCCATCTTGCTTTCTGTAACACTGTAACACTTTCAGGAGACGTAAATATAGCACAATTATCATAATCTTCTCAGTTTCATGGGGCTTTCCAAGGTGAGAGCAAAGCAATAAGACTATTTAAGAATTAACATCACTGTTAAAAAAAGAGTTGAAAGTTTTCCTTCAGCTTCAAAACACACATAGAAGTCCAACATGAAAAATGGTGTTTACAAAGTACGCAGTTTTTTATTAGAGCTAGAAGGAACTGCATGGTATTTTTAACATATATATTACTCAATACATCAGTGTCCAAGTAGCCCAAGTAGTAAGCTTCATACTTTTTCAGCATCACAGAATCATACACAGGTTGCGTATACTTAAAGTGTTCTCATGGAATAGCTAAGCACAAGCTAAAATAGACGAAGTGGTTTCTATACCTGATCTTCTGAAAACATCAAACAAGTTTGAAACACTTACTGATTCCATGTTTAATCCAACTTGTTCAAAAGCCATCCTAATTAAGCGCTTAAGCCAGCAAATCATTTGGAATGGAAAAAGCCTTTCCAAACTTGGATTTAATCCTTCCAAACCTACAAGACTGCAGAGGTTCCATAGTACTTCTGAAAAGAGAAACATAAGAATTTTAAATGCATGTTGTCAAACATATATAGAAGTAAACTGCTGCAAGCAGTCCTGAAAAAGCCCCAACCTTTAGAAACAGTTACAAAAACAAGACACGTTAGGTGTCAACAATTGCTAGTACTGCAAAGCACAAGCATTGAGAAGGAATTTTCTTACATACAGGTGTCAATGTTTTTTTAGTAGTGTCATTTTCAAGACATCAAAGCTGTTGCAAAGTTAACAATTAAAAAGCTGGGGAAATGATTGCTCACTGGAACTTAAGACATGTGATGGTGTTCAACAACTCTAAGTGAGCACTGAACCCTATGGAATGCCTGCAGCTGGAGACTAGCACTAAGATTAAAGGGCCATAGTCCTACCTAAAACTCATTTCTATGCAGGAACAAACTAGAGAAAGCTGATCACCTCTCTTCATTCACATTCTCCGACAGCTTTGTTGTTCCCTCCTTTTTCCCACAACTGAGGAAAGGAAAAATGACTAATGCAAGAAAATGACAATAAGTAGTGATGTGGGACCTGAAAATATTCAAGTGATTTATAAAATTGGACAGATTTCAAATTGTGTCTATTTATATGTACTACCATTTACTTAAATCAAGATGGTTTTATTGCTCCTCCAGTGAAAATAGTGTAGCTCTTCAACTGTGTTCTACACCAGTCATAACTTGGATGTCACCGAGATATGTATGCCACCAAAACCAAAAGGGAAGCCATAGATTTAGGTTTGTTTGTTTTGTTTATCAGGATATAAACAACACACTGTTGAACCACCCTGAGCAATGTATTTGTAGTATGAACAACAGTGTTGCTGAAGCCACTATATATGTACATACAGTGATGACTAAAACAATGTAGCAGCAAGGAGGTACTCATCAGGCAATGGAAAAGCTAAGCTGTTCAGAAGTGCCCACAAGCACTACAGTTAAACCATCACCTTTTCTATTACAAATGTTTTTTTCAAGTTTACAGTTCCTTAGTAATAACCTGCTTTTAGTGGAAACTTGGCAGGAACAGTGCAGCTCTACAGTTGTGGGTTTTTTTAAGACAGACTTAAAAAAAGTTGATACTAGTTTCTCATCCCCACAGAAAGTAAAAGACATTTCCTAACAGGACTTACTTTTGTTTCTGAATAAACCAGGAAGAAACTACTAATCTATCACCTAAAGGAGGACTAATAGAAAAGTAAGATTAAAAAAGTAATTAAAAATAATAATAAAAAAAGTGAAACAATCACCAAGAGATTAGAATGGAAACTGCAACTATTATAAGAAAAACAATAGGGAAGAATAATGAGCTATCTATCAGATAGCCATGAATATAAGGTACAGTCATACACAATAAATATGCCATAGACTTCTTTATGGAAAGATGGAAAAGCCTGTCAAGGAATCATTACCATCTACATGATCTATTCTTCCTTTAGGCATCTGTTACCCTTCCCATAGGCAAGCTACTCTATGGACTGTACGGATCTTTGATCACATTGCACCTGCTGTATTTTTAAAACAGGAAGAATACAAGTCTTTCTATGTGCCCCATATTAGATCTGGCATCATATCTGGCACTGTAGACTATCAGTGACATAAAAGAGATAAGAATGCTCCTTTAAAAGGGGAAACCTGTTCCAAAAGTGCAATACATGTGATGCACTCCGCCTCATTCCAAAGTTCAGACTTGTTGAACATGTAGTGTAGAAATCAAAGAGAAGAAAACTGAAAGCCGTGTCTAGACATTCGAATGACAGAGAAAAAAGGGTAAAGACTGTATTGCTGAGCTACTGCAAGGACAGGGCTGGCAGGAAAAGACATATGATAGGACTATAAAGTGATGACTACATCCTGATACATTGCTCTTTCAGTAGATAGCCAGGTCATTAGTTTAAAAATCCCCAGATGTAGTCAGTCACTTTTTTTCAGGAAATGAAGAAAAGGTATTACTTTGTTTCTGATCAACAAGGAGGACAGAGTCTTTAATTAAACAGAGACAACCTGGACAGAAGCGAAGAGTGTTAGAACTTCTTCTAAGGAAATTCGAGCTGGTCTAAAAAGTTTCCATGAGCTCAAGAAACTGAGAGGCAAGGAGGTAAAAGAATGAGACAAAACCTGACGAGATAACCAGGTAAAGGCCCAAAAGTAGATGCAGGAAAAAATTAGCATAATATTAGGATGATGGAATAGTGTGAATATGAAGTAGTTAAGTTAAAAAAGGCTAAGGTACAAAATTGGTTCCAGCTTACAGGCATAAAAAAAAAATCCTACACATGTATCAGGAGTAAGCAGGAGACAAGAGATAAAGGCACAATGTAACCGAAGACGAAAGAATTCAACCAGTGATACAGATAGTCAGTATATTCTCTGTTTTCACTTGAATATGGTAGAAAAGAGAGAGACAGATGTTAGAACAGGTTATAGGTAACTGAAAAGTTATAAACATCCAGGATAACAGTGTCAAATGAAATTCACCTTGAACATCTCTGAAATTAGCCAAAGCAATTTCTGAAAGATTAGTGATTACTTTTAGAAACTTGTTCAGTGACCCAGGAATGAAAGGAGTGTGATGACACAAAGCATCAGGAATAGTCCAAAATACTTACCCTGTCCTAAAACATTTAGGTGACCTTTTATAATTCCAGGTTCCAAGACTTAGATGACTTGACATCAAAAAGCATTCATTTAACAAAACAACTACTTCAGGAAAAAGATCTATATGAATATAGTTCATATTATAAATCACTTGTTTCTTCTGTAGTCTAAATGCTTAAAGTACCTAAGACTGGGGTCCATCAACTCCTTGCTCTTGTCAATTACTTGTTCTCTGTTTTCGCAAAAGAAAGTGACCGAAGTCAATCTCTAAGAGTACAGAGTACCAAACAGTTCCTGGATTAGTTTCCTTAGTTCCTGGCACGAAGGAAAACTACCAAGTTTTAAGAGCCTCCAGTTAATTTGTTATCTAAAAGGAGATCTGAAAGGAAAATGCTTCGAAGTATAACAGCTTGGTATTTTTATGAGATCTATTAGTTCTCCAGAATTATCCCCAGGCAAACTTCATGCTCACCTCTTCCAGACTATATTGCACTATACCCTTCTTCATTAATCTCAGTTATTTCACAATTATTTTATGTGCCAAGAACAGAAAGGGTTCATTCCAAAAGAAACTGCTGGACAGCAAGAATGAAAACATTAGCAAATTCTTCTGTAAGGCTCTGTATACATGCCAATTTCAGATGCAGGAGTTACATGTTTATTGTTTTTATTAAGCTAGAATACATCTTTTAAAATGTTGATGGTTATTTTATTTATTCTCTACCTTCTTTATGCTACCTAAACTAAAAATAGTAGTAAACCACCCTAAAATTTCCACAACTCAATTACTACAATACAACGCCCTGAGTGATAGTAATATTGCTACAAAATATGGTCCTTTTGCTGTTCTTAAGCAAAATTCTTACAACAATAAGCAGTAGTCATAGGCAAGATTACCAAAAGAGGTTAGAAGAGTAGTAACACAAAGAATTACTGCAAAATTTCACTGCATAAAGCACATGGGAGTTGGAATTTCATAGGTTCTTCAATTATAAAACTCTACTTAAACAGAAATTAGCAATGCTGAAGAACTTTCTTTCTGATATGGAAATATGCAGGAATTCCTTGGTTCAGAAGTGAGGAGGTCTATATTTCTGAGTGTCAGGATTCTCACTTTAGCCTCCCTGAACTCTCTTTTGACTCTACTTTCCTAACCACTCTTGCAGGTTTCATTCAATGTTGTCATATCAAGTATCAGTCTACAAAGCTGAGAGATAATACCACTTGTAAATTACAAAATGTTAATTAAATAAATATAAGGGCTTTGGAGGCTGTAGATGTAAGGCATAATACTAGGTAAACACAAAATGGAGCCCTCTGCCAGACTTTCTAGCGAGTCCTACACATGAAAGTTGAGAAGAAAGAAAAATCAGATGGAACTGCTTTTGAATTGAAATTCTTCTATATGTATTTTCCAATGTTGTATTTGTCCAAGTCCCTTTCAAATTATGAGTTTTCGCTCTTAAAAAGAAATATGATATTCATATTTTTCTTAGTGAAGGAAGTTTCCTGCATTCATGTAAGATCCACACAAAAATAAGAGAATGACTTAATGGGCTTGATGCAGCAGATCAGTCTTAACAAAGCATAAACAAATGCATGAAATCTGAAAAATGAAAGGTCTAGTCTCTAAATCAAAAGGGTATGTATAACATAGAGTATAGAATTTTCAAAGCAGCATGGTTTCAAAGGAATACCAACCACATCAAAAACCACATGCAAAAAAAGCAGGTTCCTCCTTATTTTAGCAGGAAAATGGCATGCGTATCTTCACAGTCTTTAAAGAGACAGACACATGACTCAAGCTCATCTCATGAAATTACATCCATAAGGAATCATATTAAAAAAGTAATAAAGAAAGACAAAGCAAAAAAAAAAATAAATTATCACAGCAAAAGCAAGCCAAACAGGCAAGAAGAATCTTCTGATAAAGAACCAGACCCCCTCCCAAATCAACATAGACAAGTTACAAGTAACATAAGTACTTGGCAAAGATCACACAGCCAAATACAGAGGTCTATTTTTTGGCTTGGAAGCCACAAATAATGAAGTACCCTACTATCAGAAACACCTGTTTGGAAAGGCACGCAAAGAGAGATAAAAGTCAGTGAACGCTACAGAGACAATCAAGGGCTTATCTAAACTAGTATCAGCATGAAATCTAAAGCAAGAATTGAAAATAACACACTTGCGATACAAGCTGCTAAAGCTTTCTTAAAAGTATAGCCAAATCATATATACCTCAAAGTGCAAAACTGTATTCATCACATCTTACCCATGCTACCACATCTTGCCAACTAAGGACAGAGAACAAAACATCCAAGTTTCAAGACTAGTTTAATCAAAAGCCTTTGCTCAGAAGAGATTATACCTACATGGTGCACTATGATAACAATGGAGAGGTAAGTGAAATCTTTCAGCACCTCTAACCCATACAGTATTATACTATACAGACATAACCATATACCTATGCTTTCCTGCCAGACACATAGACCATCCTAGTCATTGCTATGAATGCCAGTACTTCAGCTGTATCTTTGAGAAACAAGAGCACGCAAATTTTATTAACAAAAGGGTGTGTCTGTCTGAAAAACATTTAAAATGTTTGATTCCTCCCCTCCCCAAATCCCTCTTTCTAACAATGTTGAGTTTCTACACATACTGATCTTATTTCAGCTAGCAACCTCTATGAAAAAAAATCATTTTGATTCAGCAACAATTAACTGGAGATTTTAGAAGTGATGTGCAGAAAACTCAGCTCCCTTCTTTTTTCTTTATCACCTAGGTAAACCACGGTGGGTATTAGAAGACAATTACTTCCTTTTCATTTAGTCTTTGTAAGTCTTGCCTTCACAAGAGCTACAGGACTACAGCTGTCTTGAGGACAGCATGTAAAAGTTAACAAAGTCTTGCTGACACTATCAGCCAGAGATCAATGCACTACAGTTGATATCAGCATTCAAACCGCACTCACACTCAGTATTTGGAATTTTGACAGCTTATAAAGGAAAATAAAACCAAGTATCTAGCAAGTTACTTGTTTATAACAATTGCAGAAGAACCTGAGCACTGCAGCAGTATCACTAAGGGTACAC
Source organism: Falco punctatus (assembly GCF_963210335.1). NCBI lineage: Eukaryota > Metazoa > Chordata > Aves > Falconiformes > Falconidae > Falco > Falco punctatus. Next base: position 43,610,053 of record NC_137582.1, read on the forward strand.
AAAGTAAGCATCAAAAGTTTACAGAAAATATTTATATTTATATGTATATGTATAAAGTGCCTATCATCATATTGATAAACATTCTTTGGAACCACTTTCGATAGCAAGCAAACCCCTTAAGATTAGCCTCCTTTTCCCTCTATATGCCTCTGTATTTTAAAGCCTCCTTAAAAAACTTCCTTCAAAGTTGATCTTTTATTTACGTGATTTCCCGTGACCTGTCATTCCAACCCATCACAGCAACCTACGAGGGTTTCAGTTTCGGTGAGCTTGCCTGCAGAAACGACAGCTCCGAGTCCAACACCCCGAGCCGTTTCCACGCTGCTCTGCTCCCCTGGAAAAGCAGCGCAAGTACGGCACCTTCGCAAGGCCGCTACCTGCCCTGCCCCGGGTCGGCCCTCGGCTACACACTTACAGCCGAGCAGGACCCCTACGGCCCCTCACAGCAGGACACCCCCCGCAACCCACCCCACCCCGCCACCCAGGCACAGGGTTCCCGGTCTGAGGGGCCACAGCTGAGCCGCAGGAGCGGAGCAAGCCCTGCCCAGCCCAGCGGCGGCAGCGGCCTGCAGCAAACGGGGAGAGCCGCGCTAAGCGCAGCAGCCTCCGGGTCCGGGTCGCGCTCCCCCTCACGCACCACCCCTCACCCGGGACCAAGGCGAGGAGAGGGGTTGCCCAGGAGGAAGGGGAGACCCAAGGGCCACCTCAGGCAAGGGGCAAAGGGCCGCCTCAGGGAAGGGGCCGCCTCAGGGAAGAAGCGCCAGCCGCCTCGCCACCCGCGCCTCACCCGCCGTCCGCCACGGCCGCGCTCTCTGACCCGCTTCTTCCGCCGTGGCTCGCGACTCCCTCCCCAGCAGCCAATCCGCGGCCTCCCAGGCGCCACCCTGACCAATAGCAGCCGCGCTCATGGAGGCAGGACCTCGAGTGCCCTCGGTACAGCTACTGCGCGGTGACCTACCCGGCAGCCACTGGGCCCAGAGGAGATAGGTGAAACCGCCCCACCCCTCCACCGGATCACGTGACATGGCGTCTCTAATAAGGTGGGGCCTCTCCAGTAGGCGGAGCTGCCAGTCGTTGGTCGGTGGAAGGGGGCGGGGTCTCCCAGCGCGGCACCGCGGATAGCGGGGCTACCGGGGCGTTATCGACCCGGTGGCGTGCGGGAGTTGCCGGTGTCGGACGTGCTTGGGGTCCGGCCGGGGAAGGGAGGGCTTTTCCTAGCGTTCCTCCGCAGCCCCGGCGGTGGCTAACGGCTCTAGCAGGTGGCTGCTGCAGACTAATGGCGCACTGGGGCGCAGGGGTACGGCGGCGGTGCCGCCGTTGTCTCTGTGGGTAGCACCGGCTGTGTCCCGCGCAAACGGGCAGGGAAGGGCAGCGAGTGGCGGCGCGCCCACGAGGCGAGAGGCGGTTCTGTGGGGCCGGCCGGGGGACGCCCGGACAGCCGGGGGACGGTGCCGGCGCGAAGGGCACCGCAGAAGTTCCCCCGTGCTGCATTTAGGTTTAAGGATTATTGAGGCGGCATTTCAGATTTTAAAAACTTTCCTGGAAGCTGTACTCGAACGTTTCAAAGACCAACTGCCGTGAGCGGAGCAGAGGAATGCGAAAACGAGAAAGCCTTTGCCGCTTGGGGCGGGGAGGAGCCCAAAGCTTCAGATAGGGTTAAGGTGTGCTTATGCTAAAAGAAATGTTAATTGTCTGGGCGTCGTGGGGCGAGGACTACCCGCGTGGGGGTTCAAAACGGGCGTAGGCGCTGGGTTTCCATGCGGAATTAGGCGTATTTCGCACTATATTGTTTTACAATACGCTTCACTTGAGCAGTAAGTTCTGGTGGTGGCCCTCTATGGGGCGGGGAAAAAAAGTTACTATAAATAAATAAGACTAAGGGGCCACGTTCCCCCCGCCGCTTCCTCCCAGTAGCGGTCCTGCGGCCCTGCCCGAACTGCAGCTCCCGGCGTGCACAGCGGGGCGGCCGCCGGCAGCCAATCGTACCTCGGCAGGAACAAAGCGCGCCGCGAGTGGCGGAGAAGCGCGGGCGGCCCCCGCCAATCGGGTTGCGGGGTGGTGGACGGTGCCGGGGTCAGAGCGGGCCCTGGCGGGTGGTGCGTGTGCGGCGGGCCCGGCTGCCGGTCTCCTCCCGCTGCCCTCCGCAGGCCGTGCTACCCCCGCGGACGATGGGGACGCGGGGCTGAGCTGCTCGGCTGGGGACGTCTTTTGCGGCGGTACGGTGCCGGGGAGGGGAACAGGCCGCGCTGGGGGGCGGGAACTGGGGAAGCGGGGGATGGCTGTGAGAGGGGGGTGGCGAGGCCGTCTGGGGTCCCTCCTGCCCTCCCTAACCGCATCCCGGAGCTCACGTCACCCGGACGCTGGAGGGTTGTGCCTCCGTCGGGCGATGGGCCCAGGAACTGAGCCCCGGGGCCTTGTCGCAGCCGGGTTGTGAGCTCCGCCGCTTAGGGAACGCTTAATGTGACAGCGGAGGTGTGAAGCTGTGGCCGTGCCCCTCCTGGGCCTCCCCGGTGAGGGCGTAGAGTCGAACGGGAGACCGAGGCAGAGAGATGCGGTACTGTGATCTCAAAGCTACAGGGAGGAGAAAGGAGTCGGTACTTGGCTAACTTCTCTGCTAGGCCCCCAAATTCTAGATAACTTCTTAAAACTTTTTAAACAGCTTAATTGTTTTTTACGTTAAAGGCTGCCTAAGGTCCTAGTTTGCATAAAGTTGGTTGTTGTAGGTGACAGAGAAGGTAAGGATTCAGTTGTGGCTGAGGAGAGAATGAGAAGGGTCTGGGGAGGACATGAGTGGCCTTGTGGGGTAGGAGGGGAGTAAAATTTGGCTTAGTGCTTTTTTGAGATCTTAAAAGAAAAAAGGCAAAATGTGGTCAGGATGGAGAGAGTTGTAGGAATGATCAGGTGCTTGGGATGCAGAACTGGAAGTCAGAGACTTTGGTTAACATCAACCCTATAACTGCCTTGATTTTTAAGTTTTGAATAAGTTCCTTTGTCACCTATGAAAAGTAATTAATACTGCCTTAACTTAACAGAGAAGTTAAGTTAGTTACGTTTTTTTTCCTATCCAGAGTTGTCTGTTTTGGAAATATAAATTATTTTTCATTGGTTGAGCTATTCTATTTCCCAGTTGATCTCTTTTGGTTTGTGATAGTCAAGAAAAATAGCCTGGAGACTAATCATTGGCATGTACTTTTAACATTAGCGCTCTGTCTTGAAGGAAGGACCAGTGACTTGGAGATTAACAGCATTTTATTCTATGTGAAAATGTGAGAAATTATCATAGCCAAAATGTGTATTTGTGGTTTGTTGGTTTTGATGAGTATGATTATTTTGTGTTGCTGAAAGGCTTACCTTCAGTAAGTAAACAATATGTTTGTGGAATAGTTTTGGGAAATGATGTTAAAAGACTGTGACAGCTTATGGATTTAATTTGTTTTATTTTTATGCAGAGGAAAAGTGAGGGAACACAAATTAACTATGTGTTTGCTCACACTTTGGTGCCTTAAGAAAAGTTACTTGCATGAGTTGGTAACTGGGCCAGGACCACAGTTAGTATTTCATGGTTTCAGAGGCACATAATCAGCCTTTTGAAGGAAACCAGTTTTTTTTGCCAAGATGTAGTATTTTTTCTGAGTAAAGGTATGCTTTTTTTGGCTATTAAGCAGTTATTCCTTGTTAAACAACTCTGGAATCTGATACTTTGAAGCTAACACCTGTCTCCTTTGAAAGTGATCTGGTGCCTTGGACTTTGGCTTGAACAAGGTGTGACCTGCTTTCTTTTTGCTGAAGGGTGCTAGTGAAAAAAAAAACGCAAAACCAAAACCCCAAAAAAACAACCCACAAACACACCAACAAAAACCCAGCCTCTAAAACCCTTTTTGCCTTTAAATGAGTAAATGAGTATGGCCTTACACTAGTTATTTGACATACAGATCCAGATTAAAACTTCATGTTCCCTGTGTTTGATGCAGTGTTAGTCTTACGCTGGCTTTTCTGGTTCATTTTTGTGTCAAATCTGATTATTGCTAAAGGTACTCAGAAAATGTGTATTTTGATTTTACACATGTTTATACAGAAGAATGTTTATAGAATTCTAGTGCCTTGTGAGAAAACTATGGATTTCTCAGAAATATTTTGTCAGTAATGTAAAAAACCCAACACAAATACACTCCTGTAAAGGCTGACCGGTCTGAAATTATCTATAGGGAACAAATAGAAGTATCATTAACCCAACCTACCTGTTCTCTGAATAGGAATTTTAGATTTCCAGTTTACAAATTTCAAGATCCACATCCTTATCAATTTGATCCACATTCTGTGAATCCTAATCGTTGGTTTTTTATACTTCTGTGGCTATAACAGATCAGTGTCTTTGTGCTTTTGTCTTACTTATTTTTAATTGATAATAAATGTGGTGTTAGTAATAATGATTTTAATTTTTTTTCAGCAGGTACTTTGTATGCATGCTGCAGAAAAAATGAATTCTACTATGAGTGAGGAGCCTGACGCATTATCTGTAGTTAACCAACTCAGAGATCTAGCAGCTGACCCATTGAACAGACGGGCCATTGTTCAGGATCAAGGATGCCTGCCAGGTCTTATTCTGTTTTTGGACCATCCCAACCCTCCAGTTGTTCATTCAGCTTTACTAGTAAGTGCTGGAGATAAATTTGTATGTCAGTGGGACATTTTGTAAGTTTGCTAATGTGTCTTTAAACAAGTAAACATGTAACAAAACCTGGTTTTATGTTACATTGATACTCATACTTTTTTAAAAAAACCACGTATTTCAGAACTTGTTTAACAAGGACAGATTATTCCAGGGGAATTTAGGTTTTTTTGAAATAGATTAATTTACTTTGCATTTTTCCCTTAATACAGCTATGTCACTTTTTGTGTGGAGGGAGCTAAGCACCCTTAAATCCCTTTCTTAAGATGAAGTCATGTAGCATGGTAAATATACGGAGTGATTCCACATTCATATTGTAAAACAAAAATAAAACCCCTTTAGGATTATTAAGGTTAGAAACAACCTCCAGAGGTGACATAGTCCAGTCCCATGCTCAAATTAAGCATGCTGAGGTGATGGCTCAGGGTTGTATCTGCTTGATCTGTGAGCACCTTGAAGGATGGAGATTCCGTAACCTCTCTGGCACTGTGTTCCAGCATTTGACTGCCCTCATGGTATTTAAAAAAAACAAACCACACACCCCCAAAACCAACCCCAAATCTATTAATATCTAATACAACTTGTTCCAGCGTTTGTCTGTTTCTTCTTGTTCTAAATCATAAATCCTCAAGTCTGTGCTTCTCATGCCAAATCTAAATACTAAAAAAATGCATGTTTCCTGGTTAGAAGCAGGACAAACGAAAGACAGATTTTTGTTTTAAGTCTAATTCAGTTCTTCTAATAAGATTTTAAGTTACTGAAATTTATGTGATGGTGTTTTTTCCATTTTCCTGTCATTATTGAATTATGAACAATGTGAAACTAAAGAACAAAGAGCTCTGGCTTTTACACGTGTTATACTCTATACCATTAAGACCTGTCTATACCATAATTATGTATTTTTCTTTTGTTTAACTTTCATAGTGGATATTACTGGACTTCTTGGAATTACTTTGGTGTGTCTGACGCTCTTCTGGGTTCAAGGAATGAGGTCCCATAATTCAGGAGACCTGTGTCCTGCTAATTGGTTTTTAGGTTAGCTTTGCCATAGCATTTGCTAGACTACAATGTTCTTCACTGGAAGAACTTTGAGTTGAGTTTACGGTTCTTAAGAATATGTTGCATTGGTTTTCTTCCCAGTGCAGTTTCCTTAGCTTGCGTTCTTAAAAAAGGATCTTGTTTAGATGTCTCACTCACTTTCCTTTCTTTGCTCATTTTGGCTGTGTATTCTCACTGCCTGCACAAGATTCAGTGATCGGTCTGTGATCTTTACAAAAATTAACTGTGTTAAAAGGACTGACTTTGTCAGAATGATGAGGGCTAATCCAGTTTGCAGTGTGGTTCCACAGCCTCAGATATTATTCAAGTTGTGTTGTGTAAGGGCATCTTGTTGGCTGGGAATGGGAGACAGTTGTGTTCTATTTAGTGATAACCTGCAGTTAGAGTGGATTAAGAATCAGGATTTAGAGACCATGCTATATTCCAGGATCCTGGCTGCAGTCAGAAATAGGTCTGGAAGGTCATCTTGTTTTGTTTTTCTAGCCATCCCATTGGTCAAAAAGTTGCTTCCATTTAAATGGGAATCATTAAATGCAATGATTTTCCATTAAGTTTGTACATAATAGAAGGATGAACAGCATTGACTTTAAATTTCTTATTGTATTCTGCGATTCACATAGCTGAAAGTGGAAATAATCTGTATGCATCACAATAGTTCCCTATGTAACTTTAAAAAATATGTTTTAGAATCTTTCATGGAGGATGTTTTCTTCCCCATATATAGTTTCAGCTCAGTAATTTCTTCTATCTGATCAAGAAGTGGTATGTTTTTCTATAATTTTCTTGTAATTTTGATTCCAGGAATTCTTTATGGTACCCTTCAAATGCTGAAAATTTTTTAATATTTTAAATAAAAAAAATCAGAAATAGCCCAGGCAATACTACTTTTTTAATCGTAAGTTTGGACTAAAATAAAAAAAACTCCCACGTTAAGAAACTGTATGAACACTTCACTTATAAAACATCAAAGGTGTCTTTTGTTAATAATATTGACAACAGTGTATTTTTATATATATGGAGATAGTCCTATTGATTATCATGAAATTACAGTGTGACCTTAAAGCTAACATAGATGTTTTGCTGAACACAGGCTGAACCAAAATCCGTAATACTAATCTTCCTTATGCCTTCAATAGTCTGTGATTTAATAAGCATAAATGATTGTACTTCTTAGAAAGTGTAGACCTTTGCAGGTGGACTAAGACCTGAAAAGTCGGGTCACTTAAGTTGTTCTGATAACTTTGTCTTTGGTTTTGTTTTAATGGAGGTCACATTTGTGTGTAGAGTATGTAACAGATAGAGAGAGACTGCCTACATTTTGACTCAAATAATTAGCTGTTGAAAGAACATGTTTTTCTTCATCCAACAATGTTACAACCTTACTAAATTGTCTGAACAGATCAGAAACTTTTTCCACCTAACTAATGAAAGTTAGTAATTCAGAGCTATCATTCAGGTATTTTTCCATAGCCAAGAAGTGAGAAAATAAATGTATATACAGCCTATATAAATAGCAATTATTACTACTGATCCACATCAGGAAATAGCAAAAATTACTTTTAGAGTTCCTATGTCAGACAGCAGCTGGACTTTCTCAAAAGGCAATAAAATGGTCTTGAATTTTACCAAATGTGCTGAAGATGATGTAGAAAAAACCCCTCAGATAATTAATAAATTCTCTGTCTCTGAAGGAATTAAGGAGCATATTATTTTGAAAGGAGCTATTGAGCAGCATAGCTATCATATGACTGTATTTAAAGAACGAAGAATTGTAAACACTTCTAAACCTTGCTATCACAAACCCTATTTTATAAACTATTCTATTTATGTATTGCAGAATTTTGCAAGTGCAGTTCTTGTACCTACATCAGTAAGACATTGATTAGAGCATGACGCAGCACAGTACCCCTTTGGAGGTTCCTTCTAAGAAAACTTTGTCAGGTCTAACAGTAGAGAGATGTGTCATGAAAAGCAGGACTGACAGTTTAACTGTATTATTTAAGAATATTATGTTAGGGCGATTGTGCAAATGCACAGTTGCTGACTGGGGTCAGCATTGTTAAGCCATACAAAGAGTCTACCTTGAAGGTCAAATAAGGAAAACCTTTGGCAACAAGTAAGTGTAAATTCCCAGTTTAGGCAACAATAACCTAAGCAGCTTTCCACTGCTTGTGTCCTTATTCCTGCATGGAGTGATGAATATTGCAGTTGGTCTTCAGAAGCTTATAAATGTGGTAGACCTCTTTCTGCAGACAGTAGAAACTTGGTGGTGGTAAGTTTTCTCGTGCTGGGGGAGCCCATAGAATTGGTGGAACTAGAAGCATAGCATGTAAAAATTACTTTCGATCTCAGATCACATAAATGTTTGTTGGAAGGGACTTCTGGAAGTCATTCACTTCAGCTTCCTGCTTGAATTGGGACTATCACCAGCACTGAATCAGGTCAGTTGTAGCTTTGTCTCATTGATTGTGCAGTCCCACTAGGTCATCTGTTCTAGTGTTGAACTACCTTCAGAGTGAAAAAACTTGCATAATACCTGATTTGAACTTCCCAAGCTATAATTTGTGGCTGCTCCCCCTGGTTACATTGCCTGCTGCTGTAGAGGAAAGTTTGGCTTAATCTTTGTAAAGGCTTTTTGAGTAGTTGTAAACAGCTGTTAGATTGTCCCTTAGACTCGCTTAGCTGGTCAAACCCAGTCTCTCAACTTTTTCTCATAGATTAGATATGCTATGCTTTCTGTGCGTTTATAAGAATAAAACAATTTTTTAATGTTCGCAGTAGGTGATAATACTCTTTATATTCTTACTAGAACTCACACTGTGAATATTTTGCAGATGTACGCTAATAAAAATGAATGATAATGTAGTGGACTTACTGCTGATTTGCTGTGGTCTTTTCTTTTAGGCTCTTCGCTATTTGGCAGAGTGCCGTGCCAACAGAGAAAAGATGAAAAGTGAATTGGGTATGATGCTCAGCCTACAGAATGTAATACAAAAGTAAGTTTATGATGGGTTGTATCCAAAAGCAGTGTAAACATAACATTCTGATGCAAAGTAAAATCCTGACTGTTTATATAGACTGTAGTCTACAAGAAATGTTCATTTGAAAGTAATTTGCCTAACTAATAATACTGTCTCTTCCCTTTAGCTTCTTTTACAATTCTTCTCGTTTAAGGTTGCCTTGTACTAGTGCATTTAATGAAATTGGTTGGCATCTGCCACATTTATTCTTTGAATCCCACCTTCAGGAAGGGAAATTGTATATGCAGTGTGTTCGTTTTGATGTATTTTTGAAGGTATGTATCTGCAGTTCTGTGTGGAGGAAATATTTTGCAGGTGGACTTGAAGTTAGTGAGGTTCCTAGTGGTTTAATTTCTTTGTAGACCATGTCAGCTGGGTTATGCCTCTTAAAATTTGTGACTGTTGGATTTTGTTAAGATTGCTGACAGTTGAGTCTTGAATGCTGGAAGCTGTGTGGGTGTATGCACCCTGAAGAAGATGCACGTGTGCTTATCAATAGAAATTATATGATTAATATTAATAGAAAATATATTATATAGAATATAGTATATAGTCTTATACGATTAATCATTAATAGAAAGTATGATGAGCTAAGATGAATCACTAGCAAAAAAACCCAACCCTAACCTCCTTCAAAGATTAGTCTTCTATAGCAAAAATTAATTTGCCATCACATTATCAAAAAGTGGTGATTTTACATGCAGTTTGATAGTGCTCTAGTTAACTGGACTTTTCAGATGTGAGAGACTGTGAGGGAGGAGAAAAGTCATATTGCTACATGTATCTTAGATGAGTGGTTGAAACAAATATTTAGAAAAGGATGAAACACAAGCAAAATTGTATATTAAAGATTCAAATGGAAAGCTTTTGAATCTTTGATAATGTTAGTTGAATCTCTAATGTATCACTTGTGGTATAAGTTACAAGTTTCTTTTAGAAAAAAACAAGGCTAGGCTTTGGTAGTTCCTTTATCTCATAGCCCCTCCTTTCTTTCTTTGATATATCTCTTTCTGACACTGCTTATCTAAAGGTGTGAACCTGAAGAATTGGAGGGGAAATTCTGGTCTGTTCACAATCCTACATGTTATGTGATCTAAGAAAGATTAAAACTGTGTTCCTTGAAGTACTTCATTAATTCTGAAACTGAATTCTACAGTTATATAGAAACATTAATTCTAAAGCTGAAACTAGCAACATTATGTATTGACATGAAATTTAGCATTATGCCTAAATATCATCTTATTATTCAGCAGTTACCCAAAACACAAGGATTTAAAACAAATGTCTTAATTTGGATGCTGAGCTAAATTACTAGAATGCAGAAGATAATCATTCACAATTTTTTTGAATGATGTAATTAGAATTTTTTGAAATGATAGGTGTTTTTAATAGGATGTATGGGGAAAAGATGGAATTAAGTCTTACAGTATACGCCTTTTTTAAGGACAAGCATAATTAAAGTAAAATAGACAGAAGCCTTTGATTGGTACTTTTATAATAGCAGTAGGAACTGAAATATTTAGGTAATAACAGAAGCATGTATTTCTGGAGGGCTTACTTTTAGTATAGATTATGTGTCTATTTAGAGCATAGAGACATCCTTAAGTTGTTGAAAGGGGAATCGTAGTTCATTATCAGTCTCTGCAGCTTACAAATATTACTCTGGAAACAGTCATAATTAAAACTTTTGTTTAAAGAATGTTATGGAAATCTCTTCGACAACATTTTTTCTACTCTTCAGTTTCAAGGACCAAAAGAATGTGAAGTTCAGAAATGTGCAGAAAAGGAGAGAGAAGTCAGTAAGAACTGGAAATCTTGTAGGTGTTCTTTTTTTCTAGAAAGCTCTTTGGCAAGAGTAAGAACATGCATTTGATTTGTATGCTTGTAACATTTGGAAAGTGTGATATCATGAAAATTTAAATACATAGCATCTTCAGACACAAGACTTTGTCATGCACTTGTCAGGATTTTAGGCTTTAATGTTGACAGGAAATGCTGAAGCTAAGTTTTGTATTGCCTGCAGAAATATAAAGAAAGATGGTGGAAAAGTTTCTCACAAAAAACCCCAGGGTTTTGGGATCGTATTTTTTTTTTTTTGTTAGAAGGTCTGTAGGAGAGAAAACAAGGTCTCCACCTTTAGATTTGCTTTACAAAATGCAGATTCTAGCTTTTAATGTGATTTCAGCTTACCAGAAGATACTGTAGTCTTCTAAACTGAAACTAACCATTAATAAACACAGTAATAAATGCTTTGGTCTTAATGACTTCATGCTGTGTGTTCCAGTTCACTTTCTAGATTCTGTGTATCTAGCTCATCTGTCTAATCTCTTTTGGTTACTTATTTATATCAATTTAATTTGGGGTTAAGATTTTTTTTTTTGGTGATGTGTTTATAAAAACGCAAGCAAATCATACAAAGAGATATGACGTTCTGTCCGTGTTCTGGTTTTCCAGTTATTGCACGGTTCTTTCAAGTAGGACAGAACCCATCATCTTCTGGACCAAACTTTTAGTCACTGGCTTTTTGCTTTTGACAGGTTCAGCACATGTTGTGTTCTGAATCTTTGCCTTTCATCAAGGATTTTGTAACTCTCATTGTTTACTTTCCTTGACTTCTCACTTAACCAAATAACATTCAGCGGCTTTCCCTGTTCAGTACTGAATTATGACAAGCTGTATTCTGCCACTGGTAAAGCTATGTTACGTCTTTTCAAGCAATGAAATGGAGCTCATGTACACGCAGCAAGTCTCAAACTGAATGTTTGTCATTTCAGACTTGATGTCCATCTGCACTGAGCTGACATTGTGCTTAGGAAGTCAAGAGTTTGTTTAGAATTAAATTCTCTTTTGCTTTCAGTTATGTAAATCCTGAAATTTGAGGGCTTTTCTCATCATGTGAGTGTCTCTTTATAAGACCTGAAGGTCTCTAATAGACACCTCAAGTTCAGGTGTGGATTTTTGTTGTGACCTGCCTACAGCTAACTAGTCTTAACTGATCTTTAAATGGTCGATGCCATCAACTGGAAAATAGTTGGAGTTGATTTGCTACTTAGGACTTCTTCTAATATTACATGGGAGCCTCAGACCCAAGCCAAAACTTTTTTGTTGCAAGTAATACGCAACCAATGGAAGAAGAATATAGTACTTGTTTATACTTATCATGAAGGTAAAGTACTGTTTCCTTCATAAGACTACTGAGGATGAGAGTTGAAATTGAGTGCCACCTGCTTATCCAGTGATAAGCAGTAAATTATACTTTGTACTGCATCATGGAAAATGAGTAGGAAATATTTGAGAGACATTCAAGTTTAACTGTAGCTCTTTGAGGTACCTTCATGTCTCATTTCATGACTTACCAGTCCCCTAGTATTATCTAGTCACCTTTTTGCTTTTTGCTTATAAGCAGCATTATGGTCATTTATGAAAATAATTTTGCTGCTTTAAATGAATGTTTGGATGAGTCCTTAGTTGTTGCTACATTTCACCTAAGGCACAAAGGATAGGTTTTAGGTTCACAGTGACAGTGATTTTTTTCAAGATGTATAAACACTAGTTTTTGTTAACAGAAGAGTAACAGATTTTAGATGTAGAGACTAGAGCCTGTAGGCTCTAGAGCAGAAATTTGAAATGTCAGTTCTGAGGAGTACAGAATAAAGATTTGAAGGCAGTGAGATACTTATATATTTAGGATTTTTTTTCAGACTGAACTTGATTTGGAACATGTATGACTTTCTGAGATACTTCATATGAAAGGCTTTGTACATTTCCACGTTTTCTAGGACATACAAGAAGCTGTTCAAATTGCATGGAATACTTCAAAACATTATTCAAATGTAAAAGTTTCTTTTGCCCTATTCTATACTTGCTGTTTTTTTCCTTAGCAGGGGAGGTTTCTTTTTTGTTAATTCATATCTGCTTATTTTTAAGTGAAGCTTGATGCATCTTTCCGTGTTATAAGCTAGGAATAGTAACTGTGTTGGAGAGAAATCAGTTAAAATCTCTACCTGCAGGTTTCCCAACTTCTTTTTTTTTTTTTTTTTTTTTTTAATGCTTGATACTGCTTTATTGCTATCACAAAAATGTCTCACTCCTTTGCCAGGTGACTGAGTACCTGTAAGCATATGTGTAGATGTGTTTGTGTAAATAGGTAAAAAGGAGAGGAGAAATTGAGGCCCGTTGTGAGAATGGTGTTTCATTGTATTCTGGCAGCCATCAGCAGTTATTTAATACTGAAAACTGGTTTAGTTGCTGGCTTTATGAATTACATGGAGGACTTAATGTGTCCGTATGGACTTTATAAAATGTTAATAGCAGCTTCTAGAATTAAAATTAATTAGGATTTATAGCCTACAAGGAAATATACTAATTTGTGTTCAGAGTGAAAGTGACTTTTGATGGACAGTAAAGGTCAAAGTTCATAATTTTTCATAATCTTTATGAGCAGCATAATGGTACTGTTTAAATATAACTAACATGTATTTAAAAAAAAAAAAACTGATGAAGAGTCAATATACTGAATAGCTCTTATTATGGAACGGCAAATTACTGAGAGTAAAATTCCAATTACTTAGCTAAAAGAGCTTTTCAAGATAGTCTTCCTTTGCCAGGGTGTCAGATTTAACAAGCTGAACTAAATCCAGTGCATTAATCAGCTCTTCCAATTTATTACTTGCCTAAGAAGATTAGGGCAATTAATATGTGTTTAATTAGAGTCCCTTGCAGATCTGGTAAAATACATGCAGTCTATAATTGCTGACTTCTTACTCAATTTTAATTTTTGGTAGTCTTAATTACCTATACTTTTTGAAAATTTAATTATTCATTGAAACAGCAAAGTTTAAATTTATGATGTCTGACAAAAAAAAAAAAAGCCAAGTATTTCAGGTAGTATTTCCTGAAATTAAAATCATAGGGATGTAGCATCTACTTTTACCGTTTTTGTTATGGACTTCTTTTTCTCCTTTGAGAAAGGAGGAATGGTTGAAGGAAGACAGGGCAAAGGCCATGTATTAATTAGCAAGAAAGCAAACTACATATTTAAAGGGCTATCTGATGATGAAGGGGATGTTGCCATATCATAACTGGCTTACAGGTAATACTTTGAGAAGTCACACCTAAAAAAATTCTGTATATTTTTCACATTTACTGCATTTATACATTCATGCTATTGATTGGGATACTTAAAATTCTGATCTGCAAAAGAGAAGGAAGTAGCTTTTTACAGACTGTAGAGATTTTATTTTTCTATACCCCAATTGCTTAGTAATGTTATTTTAGTAATCCTTGGTATGTGGCATTTTTTTACGCATCAGAATTGAGAAATAGCTGAGATTGGGTAATAGGAAGCATGATTCTGTTGCACGATTATTTTTGTACTCTACCATACTTGTGTTTCTCTACTGAGAAGTTGTGTTTTTGACGAAAAGCATGGTTATCCTATGTCTTAAATATTCCTGCGAGCAGGAGGTTCCAAAAGTTTTGGTGTTAGAAATTATTCATAAATTGCAGTGTATCGCCTGGAACAAGAGTAATAAACACATCTCTCTGTCTGTTTGATGTTAAGTTTCCTGGCCTTTCCTTTCCTGTTATTTTCCCAAGTCTCCTTGTTTTACCCATTTGTTACATTTTGTCTATTAGAAGGTAAGTGCTTCTAGAAAATTACACTGCTGGTTCCTGGCATGTCTCTTTGGGCTGTGGGGCTCCAGTCTATTCAGTGCTGAAGCGATGGGCTTGTTAATAATAGATGGTCACAGCAGGAAGTCTGCAGGCTGCTTTATTCAGCCTTGTTAAACAAAAGGGCTTAATATCCCCCTCCCCCACCCCTGGTTTCTTTAAGCAGTGTTTTTATTGTATATTTTGTTAATCTTAAGTTTCAGAAACAGGGTTTTTTTGAAGTTATTTTTGAAAAAGCATCCTCTGCCCAAAAACCTCCCAATGAAATATTAGGAAATGTAGGAAACGCCAGTATGTCCTGTTTAAATATACCACGTTATTTGTTCCAAGTGGCTGAATGCTCCTTTTGTCTGTTTTACAGCTTCCAGGTATTTGGAGGAGATCATATATATCAGAAGGAATGGAGGGATAGGGGACAGGGTGGGTTCAATGGTGTGGGCTACCTAGGTCAGTAAGGCATATACCCAGTAAAAGTTGTTACTCTTTTTGCTGTTGGGTCGTGGCAAACTAACCAGAGTTCAGACTTTCTCACAGTTCAGTGATTGTTTTTGAAAATGTTTTTGTTTTTCAGTACTCTAGTAGTATATTTAGCATTATGGAGGATATAGGAAATCATGATCTCAACACAGAGATGAGGCAGAGGGACAAATGGTAACAATAAATAAAACACAAAGTATTGAGATCATGTAAAATCCTAGTTTTACAGTATTGGTGTTAACCTGGACTTTGATCATGATAATGGGCTTTCTGGGAGAATCTTAGGGCTTTTGTAAGATAAGAAAATAAGGTTTAAAGGCTTGGAAAGATGGATGTCATTTGTAAGAATAGTCCAAGACCTGACCGCTGACAATTCAAATGTAACTAGTATTTTACATGTTGAAATATTACTGTGGTTTTATGTTTTGCAGGGATAAATAGAAATTAGTAGTCATATAAATAACTTTATTGTGAGTGATGCAATTTAGGCTGGGCTTATTGGTTTTATGAGTGTAGAATTGGTCACTGAGAAAAATATGAAAGTGTGACCAAATGGAAGTTCTGCCCTGTACCCTACAAGATGTACTTGATGTTCTTTCAGTGTACTTTTGATGTTCTGTGGTGGTGGTTGTGGGTTTTTTATCTTGGGACCTTTCTGTAGTCAGAGGTATTACAAAGTCATTGTTTCTTCTTGCATGCAACTTACTTGCTTAATGAGCTCTACACAATCAGTACTGATTCTGTACTCAGCAGTTTAGGTGGTTGTCAACCTCTAAATTTGGCTTTTGTGTCTTTCTATTATTATTTTTTTTCGTTCTGTCATCTGTGTGTAATTCCTATTACAATGTTTTTGACTGTGCTCAGGAATACAGTTTGGTTTCACTTTTTGCTCTCCAAGCTACTACTTTTACCTTATGACGTTCCACTTGGTATCTGGCATCTGCATCAGGACTATTGGTTGTGTGGCTTCTCATTATCTAATGTCTATCTCAATTTAATTCAGATACTATACATCCATAGACTTCTTAGCATACCAGTTCAATACAATACTAGTTCAATATAGTAGCTTTTAGTATACTAGTTCAATGCATCAGTGAAACAGTGGACCAGCTACTTGTGTTACTGGTTTCTGCATAGGACTTGCAGCTAATGCACAGCTTGCTTGGTACAGCTCTGATGTTACAATACTTGCATTTCAACAGTTTCTCTGTCCCTTTTTTTAGATTTAAATGTTTTGTTTTCTCGGGTTTTAGTGAATTCCAACTTAACTAATTTACATTGTTATCTCACTATTTGTTAGTAACCATTAACGCAGTGGTTTTGGTTGGTCATTTATGTAATGTAAGATCTACAGACTACGTGTAAGTTCTGCAAAATCATGGCCTTCAGCTGGTTTACAATGAGTAGCACTACTTGTCATCATATTCTTAATGCCCTGTTAACTAACCATTGAAGTGCCTGAGTTCTACAATGGTGACTTATAACAATATCTGAAAAGCTGTGTTACAAAATCATAGGTTCCTAAACATGGAAAAGTATTTTCAGTACCTGTTACTGAGTGAATAATCATTATTCTGGTGTTGCTTTTTCTGGCAGAGACAGGGGCACAATCGTAATGGCTAAGTGCTTTGTATTTAAATGTGAAGAAATCAGTTGGGAAGTTAGATGAATTAGCAGCTTCTCACTGTAGGCAAGAAATGTTGTGAAGAGTATTATAGAATGAAAAAAGAACTTTGAAACACCTGGGGCAGGGGGGGCGGGGTGGGAACTGTGTGAAGTATAAAAGAACTTTAATAAAAATACGTATCTAAGAGAACCTTCTGTGTGCTCTATGTCTTAGTCACGTTCTTCTTCATTTAGAAATTGGCTGGAGCAGGGAGTTAGGTATTTTAGAAAGCAGTATAAGCTTAATGTGTTTTTACTTCCTGTTTTTTTCCTGCAGATTTTATATTTAAAGAAGTATGGAACTCTGAGAAGCATTGATTATAAAAAATGAAATGGTTTAGAGCGTGGCACAATGTTCTGATATGCTAAAAGGAACAGAATCTGAATTGACGTTTAACTAATTGCTGACTGTGGTAGAGAAAAAAATACCATCATGCTGAACTCAGTGCCTCAAGACCGACTTGACATGTGTCTTCTGCTTCTGTAGTGGGGCTCAGTGCTGAGGTGGGAGGGAAGAGGTTTAAGTGGATTGGCAGAAGAGTCAAGAATAGTAATGGCAACACAGGGTGCTTTTAACACTCAATAAGCCTTGTTGTCAGCTGGTGTCGGAAGCATTTTGGGAATAGAGTGACCTTCACCAGTTACTATTGAGTTTACAAGAAAAAGTGCTGATGTCGGTTCTTCGATATGCTGACTTTTGCCGACAGCTTACTGAAATAAAGCGCAGAGAAGGCTTAAGATGCTTTGAAATCAAAGTAGCGGGTTGTGAAGTATTTAATACTTAGTGCAGGTGCAGATTGACAGTATTGTGGGCTGGAGCCATTTATGGTGGTAGATGGATACTTAGTGCTGTGAGGTTCCTCATCTTGCCTTGCCAGTATTGTATGTCTACTTCTGAGTTACAGTGCGCTTGTGTGCAGGTGATGCTTGTCCCTGTTTTTTTTTGACCTCAAAAAAACGGCAGATTTTTTTTCTATTAAACCATAAGTGTTGTTTCTTGTGGGTATTACAGGCAATAAGTGCCACAGGGGGAGATGCCTCAAAAAAATATTAATGATTAAGCAGTCTTCATTAGCAGTTTCTGAATGGAGGTGTTGTTTTAGAAGAAAGTGGATTTTATCTGGGACAACTAATGCAAAGTGAATATGTTATTCTAAATTAGATGTATTTCTATTCAGGAATGGCTTTTAATACTTCATTGTTTTGCAGTACATGCTAAGTAACTTTCTGCAAGATTTCCATTGATTTTTGCAGGTAGGAAGTCCTATGTAATAACTGGGAACAAATTAAAATTGTTAGTGCATTCTGTAACTACACAGTATATCATCAAGTTTGCACAAAAGGTTTTTTTTTTAAACTTTGGCGGATGCTTCAACCTATTTTGCTTGATCGCTGTCCATTTGGCTAGCAGTGAAGCTGCTAATACTGGCTTTAAAAAAAATCCTTTGCCAACAAATAAGTAGTTCAAGATATCAAAATAAGATGTTTCAATAGTTGTTGCTTTCAAAGTTACTACTTCAAGTATCTGCTGAATAGATTAGTATTGACTATATTAGCAAATGAGTCGGATACAAAGCTTATACACAGATATGCCTGCATAGACTAAACCTGCATTATTTTTTGCCCTGGAACAGGTTGCTGCTGTAGTTTAATTCCTGTTATTCACACAGGTTTTGTTTAGGGAAGCCTTTATCTCTAAGTTTGCAAGCTTTTTTCTTTAGTAGATTTCGGGGAAATAACTAGATAAAGCCTGTTTCTCAAAATCAAAATAAACAGTGGGGGGTTTAAGCCTTAAAAGGATTTTCCAGATAATTATTTACTATCATCATATATTACTATATGATTTACTTAATGCTGTTAGCATGCTGATAATACAAGAAGTGATAATTGGCTTCTTTCAAGATGGTCCTAAAATGCTTTAGTACAGAGCCTAATTCCAGCACTACTAATACTTCTACCTGGTTGCTATGGCATTATTGCCAGGAAGGATTGGCTTTTTTATGCCAATATTTGCTGTCTTCCACTGGGAAGGATCAGAGTCAGTTCTTACCCTTAAGATTATTATTATTATTTTTTTAAAACCTGATGCATTTTCTTGAAGCCATATAATAAACATGATTTCTGCCATATAAACCCATGACATGATTACTGTTCATTAGCAGGCAAGATGTTGGAAATAGCTACTGTGAAATTCAGCTTGGAGTTTGTGTCTGTTGTGCAGACTCCTGTCTAGCAAACGCTACTCTAAAGCCTTTTGAGTTTAGTTGAGTAACAAAACTTGATTTCTTCCTTTTTTAAGATGGTGAATATGTCCATATGGTAGATACCAAGCTGTGGAAGATCAAAAGTTGATCTTCCATTTAGCATATAAATAGCAAGAGTTAAACAAAATTGGATGAATAGCTGGCTTAAACATATGGCACATGTTCAAATCTGTTATCCCATTCTTGAAAGTTCGTTCTCCTTTTGTGACCAGAGGACAATAGAATGAATCAGGGAAATGTTCTAAGCATGGATAATTACTCAGTTTGCTAAATGTTTAAGATTGTATCACAGTCACTGATTTTACAGCAGTTGATGGGATAGTACTGTGATTTTACTCAGATTTACAACTTAATATTTAGGCTTTTTTTTTATTTTTCAGGAGTCTTCAGAACATCACATTTACATAGGGTTTCTCTAAATTTTCAGGGTCAGTAGGCATATGTCTTAAATTGACGTGGAAGTGGCACTGGGTAATCCAATCCTGACTCCTAATTTCAGTGGGTTGTCTTTTGTTTAGTACAAAATCAACTTCAAGACATCAGGTTTCCCTGTCCTGTTCCACCCTTTTCTTGGTTCGGTGTCTCCTGGTCGAATTGTCATAGCTAGTGGTGTGAGTAGAGTCTGGAAGATTTGCCAAGTGGCAGGCATCTTGGAGGTCTAGAAAGCATTGCAGGAAAGTCTGTCTGACCTTGTCTTGTTTCCATGGTACAACAACCTAGAAGTAAATAAAAGTAATATGTGGTCAGCACAGGGTTGATATCATCGGAGTGCAGTCACATAGCACAACAGCACTCCGGCTGCACGTAGATTCATTGGGCAGTCCAGCTGCTTGGTTTTTGATTGGAGATTCATAGCACTGCAGCTCATTGTGCCACTTTGAACTTGCCCAGTCCTACAGGTTCTATTGTTTTTCCTGTTCTATGCCTATGATTTTTTTTTTCCTATTGTTAACATATCAAGCATAGTAGTGGGTTGTTTTGGCCAACATAAGGATCCTGCTGTCTATATTCTAGAGGATTTTGACTTCTTTCTTTTAAGAAAGCAGGTGGTAATCCTTTTTGTCAGCTGCTGTATAAAGTTACCTGGTCTTTTCTAGGTGTTTTGGGGCTAGAGGGAGCTGAGGTGTACTGTAGTGGGTAGCGTAGTAATAGCACTGACGGGGACTGTGAGCAAGTATGTGCTCAAGTAATGCTCCTTTCCAAGTTGTTTTCAAATTACTTGTGTGTTGCCTGGGATGATCAGGAGAGCAGCTATATGCTTGTGATCCCACCGTATCATGGGATGCACTAAAAACTCAAAGAAAGAGCAGCATTCTTAGAGATAAGAAAGAATCTTGCCCTAGCACTGGAGCAAAACAGCCAGAAAAACAGCCAGATCAGATAACTGTCTTGAAACAGATTGCTTTTTCTCTAATACCATGCTCTTTCTTTAGGCTTGTCATTCATGCTCAAAGTTTTCATCAAAACCATGTCAATCACTGTGTCTCATTTCTAGAATCAAGGATTAGTGCTTTCCCCACAACCCCCTCCTGCCCCTTACAGAATGTAGCAATTCTTTGCAGCTTGCTGCTCCCTTTAGTTAGTGCTAGAGATGATTTCTGTCTTTAAATATAGAAAGAATGGGCTCTGAAAGAGATTGGTCACCTGGAAACAAATACATCAGTGGTCTTAAGGTGTAGTTGATGGGAATATCAATTTGTTAGCCACTCTATAACTGTAATTAAATCAGATGATAAATCTCTACCAAGTATATGCTTTAAGGTTTCTAATACAGCTGCATTTACCTAACGATGTATTTAGATAGAATTCATGCCAATCCATTAAACTCTTACTTGTGCTTTTTGTGTCATACAGGATACTACATTTATTGCAGTGAATGAGGTTCATTATGGAAATAAAATGATGGTTGAAAATGTCACTACTTAGGATCCTAGGGAAAAATACTAGGTTTACCTTATAGGAGCAGTACTTGCATGTATGAAAAGGATTGAGATCAAGTGAAAATGTCTACTTCTAATGTGATCATAAGTTTTTTTTCAAACTTGTTGGAAAGGTACTTGGGTCATTCTAGAAATGGAGTCTCTCAAACTGGCATTTTAAAGAAAAAATTATGCATCCAGTCCTTTGTTACATTCACTGACTGGCTTAGGATTTTTCTGTGGTAAGACTAAGTTAAATCTAGAGTTGGTTTTACTTTTCATTCATGAGTAGATTTAGTATGGTATTCAGCTGAGGTCTTGCCAAGTATGAGCCTTAACTTGGGTACTTAAGGCATTTTTATTCTTCAAACTCTTCATATTTGTTAGATTTTAATTGTGGTCGATTTTTTTTAAAAAGATCTGTGCTTTCAGGTACTGTTTTTCCATTAGTATGTAAATTCCTTGAGATATTAAGTATGGGAAATGTTACCTGAACTGGCTTTAAAAGGTTGAGATCTATTTCCTTAGTTTTGTGGATTGAGTTGATCTTCCCTTCACCACTACTAGCTTTCTTTGCCTTTATAGACTTGCTTTCAATCTAATTTTTCTGTGCGTTGGTTTTCCAGTACTCATGAGCAAGAGCATAATGATGAGCCATACAATGCATGTCCGCCTTTTCTGATGGGCTGCACCACAGCCTTTCTCCATCGATTGTAAGGCTGTATACCATGCCCCCTCCCTTATGGGGCCATGCATTCTGAATATATATATAGTACAGACACTCTGTACGTGAAATTGCCTATTACATGTGCATAAGTGGTGTATTGCAAATGTGCTGTTCCTGTATATCATTTTCCTTGCTTAGATCTTAACAGTTTCAGGGAGTGGGCTGTTCTATGATAGAAAGAGCCTACCTCTGGTTGCCCTCTTCTCACAGAGGTTTCTCAGCCTTGTGCAGGGAATGAGCTGTAGCTTTTATCCATGTATCTAGTAAATTACTGGAATTTTAAGTTTTGTATTAGAAGTTTCTGAATTGTTATTACAAGGTATAATAAGCTCAATAACTTTCCCTTGATGACTGTGGCTGGTAAGAGCATGCTATAAGCTAAGGTGAAAACATTTGAAATACCAGTTAGCAAATAGTTTAATGACTTTGAGAACAAAGCCTCTCCTTTTCCATCTAGCCTTGCCTTTAGTTCATAATGTCTTAATATAAAACAATTTAGGACTAAGCAGTGAACCATAAGTCTAAATATGGGAGCAGAAAATTTCTGAAATCAAAATAAAATTACACAGCTGCTTATATTTTAGTCTAATTATCAGAAGCATTAGTTATTTAAGCTGTCATGCAAAACTCTTAGGGAAAACAGTATGTAAGGAAAGTAGTTGGGGAAAATATTTTTGCTTTACTTACACAAAAGCCTAACTTCTAAAATACTCTTAACCTGAAAAAATAGATATCCATAAGTAGGTAAAAATGGATCTGCTCCATGTACATTGCTGTTTGAATTTGCTTAACAACCTCTCAATTTGTAATATATATTCACAGACTCACAGAATGGTTGAGGTTGGAAAGGACCTCTGGAGGTCATCTGGTCCAACTCCCCTGCTCAAGCAGGACCACCCAGAGCCAGTTTCCCAGGACCATGTGGCTTTTGAATATCTTCAAGGATAGAGACTCTACAGCTCCAGTGGGCAAGTGATGCCAGTGCTCAGTCACCCTCACAGTGAAGAAGTGTTCCCTGATGTTCACGGGGAACCTCTTGTGTTTTGATTTGTGGCATTGCCTCTTGTCCTGTCACTGGGCACTACTGAAAAGATCCTGGCTCTGTCTTTGCGCCCTCCCTTCCCGTAGTTATATACATTGATAAGATCTGAGCCTTCTCGCCTGCAGGCTGAACAGTCCCAGCTCTCTCAGCCTTTCCTCATCAGCCCTTTAATTATCTTCCTGACCCTTTATTGGACTCTCTCCAGTATGCCCATCTCTCTTGTGTACTGGGGAGCCCGGAGCTGGACACAGCACTCCAGGTGTGG
This sequence comes from Falco punctatus, assembly GCF_963210335.1. Taxonomy (NCBI): domain Eukaryota; kingdom Metazoa; phylum Chordata; class Aves; order Falconiformes; family Falconidae; genus Falco; species Falco punctatus. The sequence continues at coordinate 43,632,833 of NC_137582.1, forward strand.
CCTCACCAGTGCTGAGCAGAGGAGCAGGATCACCTCCCTCCACCTGCTGGCAGCCCTTCTCCTAATGCGACCCAGGATGCCATTCACCACCTTGGCTGCAAGGGTATGTTGCTGGCTAATGTTGAACTTCGTGTCTGCCAGGACCCCCAGGGCCTTTTCAGCCAAGCTGCTTTCCAGCTGGTCAGCCCCCAGCCGGTGCTGGGCCCTCCTCAGGGGCAGGGCGTTGCACTTCCACGTCCCCCTGGGTGGCAGCACAACCCTCTGGTGTATCAGCTGCTCCTCTCGGTTTTGTGTTATCTGCAGACTTGCTGAGGGTCCACTCTGCCCCATCATCCAGATGGTTCATGAAGATATTGAACAGAATTGGACCCGGTATTGACCCATGGGGTACACCACTAAATACTGGACTCCAGCTAGATTTCACAGCCCTGATCACCACCTTTTGGGCCTGGCCATCTAGCTGGTTTTCAGTCTACCTTGCTATCTGTTCACACAGTCCATACTCCATCAGCTTCTCTATGAGAATTGTACAGGAGACAATGTCACGAGAAATCCACTGCTCTCACCTAATCTATGAAGCCAGCCATTTCATTGTAGAGAGCTATCAGGGTGGCCAGGCATGACTTTCTCTTTGTGAATCCATGCTCGCTCTTCCTGGTCACCTTCTTGTCCTTAATTGTCTGGAGGAAATGGTTTCCAAATTTCTTCCATCACCTTCCCAGGGGCTGAGGTGATCATTCAAAGATTAACAAGAGCATTGAAATTTCATTAATGGGTAATTTTGTTGTCTTATTGTGGGTAGTGGGCAAATGGAACAAGTACAGTCAAAAGTAGCATCAATGTAGAAGTGAGACTTTTGGAATTAAATGACACAAATTTCCTTTTGATAGAATCTAGGATGTAATTTAATCTTTGGTAAAGAAAGATACCCTCTTTAATTTGAAGACCTTCTGACTCTAGGTTATAAACTTAGTGAAACAAAAATTAATACTAGTGAAGTGCTGTTACAGTATGTTATCTGTTGGGCTAATGTGTCTTTAGAGCACAATGTATGCCACTGAGGAGATGCATGTAATAGTTTCTCTGCTTGTACACAGGGTCTGCTGTACTTTAAGCAGAGTTATGATTGCATCTGTTTCCTCTGATACAGAAGTGTGTATGTAATGTACACGTTTATTTTAAAATAATCTATACATAAAATATTACAGCTCTAAAAAGGATAAGTTGGTCTTTTGCACAAACATACACATATATATATAAAACCCCCTATATATATATTTACAAATGTATTTGTCTTGTCTTTCTCCAAAAGGGGAAAATCCACTGTATTAGTCTTTCTCAGACTTTGTGCTTTTTCTAAAGGAAGAAACATAACTTTCTATGTTATTTTTACATCAGATACAGCTATGCTAGGAAGATTGTTGGGGCCCTTCTATTATCATTTACAATGCTGCATGTATACTTGTCACATGGTGGTTGTACAGCCATAATGCTATATGCTGCTTACACATTCTTTTCAAGCATGTGTACTCAACCCACATCACATACACCTTTGGAGCTGTAGCCAGTAATTTTTGTGTCCTTTAAGCTTAGCTAAAACTTTTAAAAATGTCTTGTGCTAATAAAACCTCTGCAGCACTTGGACCGTGTTCACAAAGTTATTTTTAGTTGTGAAGAAAGACAGCTATTTCTTTTATGCTCTTCTGACAGATACATAATATGTTGGATTCTGTGGTCATGTTATACAGTCAGCTTTGGGTGAACATAATGGAAGGACTGGCAGCAGTTTAAGTTGAACTTGGCTCCCCAGTTCAAGAGAGACAGAGAACTACTGGAGAAGGTCCAGTGGAGGGCTATGAAGATGATTAAGAGACTGGAATGTCTCCCTTATGAGGAAGGGCTGAAAGACCTGGCCCTGTTTAGCCTGGAGAAAAGAAGACTGAGAGGGGGTCTTATCAATATCTAAAAATATCTTAAAGGCATGTGTCAAGATGATGGGGCCAAGACTTTTCAGTAGTGCCAAGCAACAGGACAAGGGGCAATGGGCACAAAATGCAGCACAGGTAGTTCTGTCTGAATGAGGAAGAAGGTCCTTCCTTTGAGGGTGACAGAGCACTGCACAGGCTGCCCAGAGAGTTTGTGGAGTCTTGTCCTCTGGAGGCAGTCAAAACCCACCTGGACACAACTCTGTGCAACCTGCTCTGGGTGAACCTGCTTTAGCAGGGGGTTGGACTAGATGATCTCCAGAGGTCCCTTCCAATACTGACCATTCTGGGATGACAGGAATTCAAAACAACAGTGAAAGTTAAAGATCTGAGTTTCTGGCAGGCTGAAGTAATGTGAGATGTTACCGCCTCTGAAAGAGATTGTTACTGACTCTTACCAACTGTTACTCTGCTCTAACTGGAGACTACAGTTTCCCTAGCAGGGTGGCAGAACACTAGTCATGGAATATTAGAACAGCCCAGGTTGGAATGGACCTCGAAAGATCATCTGGTTTGACCTTTTCTGGGAAAGGGGGACTAGATGAGACTATCTAGCAGCCTGTCCAATCGCATCTTGAAAACCTTCAGTGATGGGGACTGTCACATCTCTGGGGAGGTTGTTCCAGTGATTGATTATTCTCAATCAATCTCTAACTGCACAGTGACTTCTGTGGTGGTGGCAGGAGGCTGGGTCAGAGTTGTGAGCAGCGGTATCAAACTGCTGACGTGCAGGTGCTGGGAAGGCCTGTGCCAGTGCCATCAGAACCCTCTTAAAGTTGCATTTTTTTCTCATTTCAGGCCACAAAACCAGAGCCTGCGTGTTATCCTTATTTTTTTAAAAAACCCACACTTCCACTGTTTTGTTTTCATTTTATGTGTAGTTTCATTGTATTCATTTTCTTGTTACTAATACAGTGTATAAAGAAACAGTCAGCATTGAACATCACCTTGGTTTTACAATAGAGAGGGTTTATTATACTTAGTTCTAGACAGGTGTTATTTTCCTTAAAGATCATAGAATCTTGGAATAGTCTGGGTTGGAAGGGACCTTTAAAGGGCATCTAGTCCAACCCCTCTGCAATAAGCAGGGGCATCTTCAACTAGATGAGGATGCTCAGAGCCCTGTCCAACCTGACCTTCAGTGTTTCCAGGGATGGGGCATCTGCCACCTGTCAGTGTTTCACCACCCTCATTATAAAAAAAAAAAAAAAAACAAACACTAAATTCTTCCTTAGATTTAGCCTGATATTAAAATACTAAGTTTTCTATTCTTTTTATAGCTGTTGTATAAATCACTTTCATTAAAAAATAAGATTGATGCAAAACTTGTATTCACTCATTTTACCAGTGCACTAGAAATTGTAGAAGAATTTCTGTATGGAATTTTGTGCAGTTTTGTTTTAACTGAGTTGCTGAAAGTGTAGTACTGCATTTCTGCAGAATAAAAACTGGCTTATACCTTTATTAGGGGATTGCTTTTCGACCTGGTATTCGTATGTGACATCTACTGTTCTTGCCTTTGTAGTGTAGTGTCTGAGTTTCATGCTGCTGCTTATTCACAGTCAGTTGCTTATTTTGCAACAGATTCTCTTTATATAAGATTAAAGACTTGTGTTTGGGCTTTTGTGGTTTTTTTAAATGTGAAAGGGGTAACTAGAGTTACCATCTGTAACTTAGTGGTAGATAGTAATAATCCTCTATTTGGAAAAATACAGGAAATTATCAGAGTAGTTTAAGAGTGTGTGTATGCATATGCGTAACGTTTACTTGTATAGACTTGTTTTGGGAATATCTTAGAATGCTTGTATTGAATAAGAGGAGATTTAAATTTGTGTTTGCAAGTCAACAGGTTGTTTCATTAATACAGTTAATCTCAGTTCATTATTTTTCCAAGATCTATGCCAACTATAATGTTGTGAGCACAAAACTTGTATGAAAGTGACTGTTGATTTTTTTGCTCTTAGGTACTTGTATATTTTATATATTTAGACATATTGATAATTTATCTTTCTTTTGTGTATGTATATATGCATTTATGTATTATGGCTAATATTAAGTATATTTTATTTTGTATTTGTCTTGCTGAATTTTTTTTAACTCTAGAATGCAGTAGTAAAATTTTATTCAAAAAAACCCTCTTACCAACAGCATAGTGGGTGCTGTAGGTGGGATAATGATATTTTCAGTAGTGTGCTTAGTTAACTGCATTTAAACTTACGAAAAAATAAGTCTGCTATTGTAAATTTGTTGAAATGGACAGGGATTTTGTCATTTTTGTTGAAAGAATTTGCTAAAACTAATGGTCAGGTAAATTTCATAGTATCTTGATAAGTTGTCACTTTTGCACAAGCTAATTTATTACTACCTCAAGACATCAGCTTGCATGGCTTTATCATTTGTTCTGTTACTTTAACAAATTGTGGAAGCTTGAAGTTGAAATCTTTGTGAGTTCCCAGCACTTGTTTCTGTGAATTAACATATTCTTTTTTTTTCACTGTAGGAAAGTAGAATGTAAGCATGTATTTAAAATTGAACGTATGCTGAAATGCTTTACTATTTTATGTCTTGGCTGTTTGCTTATTACCTTTTTTTTTTGTTGAATGCTGTCAGTGTGCTGAATGATCACCAGAACTCATGTTTTCCTCTCCAAATGAGTGTGGTTCAAAACCAGGTGCAGAGAAGGGGCAGGGGGGAAGCTAGCTGGGACCCCCACAAGCTGAGAACTCCTAACATTCTTGCTTCAGTGTTATTTCTTGTCTGTATGGTAGGATGGAAAATGTGTTTAATGTCTGGTAATTAAAGAAGTCAAATGGAAGAAAAAAGAAGTCTAAAGGTACTTGTTACTTAGTGTTTGCTAAACAAAGCAGCAAAGCTGTCATTCATCATTTTAAGATTAATTACAAGTTGATGCAGTAATAATTTTGTTTCCGCACATAGCTTTAAATCACTGGCATAATTAAAATGGCTGAATTTAGACAACAGATTTATGTTTAGTACCTTACTAAAATTACCTTTAATTATAAGAAATCAATATATGTTCAATTACCTACATTTTTTCTGTCTAAAAAAATGCTAACATATAGTTTGTACCATAAATTTTAGTCTAATCAGAAATAACCTTCGGATTCCTCAAGAACTGGGATTCTGCTCAGCTGTTTGTGCTCAGTAGCTTCAGAGAAGAAAACATTTGGAAAGATTGCAGTTGAACAGAGAGGTTATTTTTATTATGTAAAAAGGAAAGTGGGAAATTAAACTCACAAGGCAGTTGGAGATCTTTTGGTAAAAAAAACATACCTCAACATGGACAAAGTAACTGGTGCACTGAGCATCTGCTAACATTTGGTTTGTAGTTGTCAAACTGATGTAAACTATATTCAGGTTGTTTGAGAACACAGACTTGTTTACAATTATATTAGAATTTAGACTTAAAAATTGGAGTATGGGAAAGGAAATAGCTTTGCCTAATTTCTCCTCTTTTAAAATCTTTGCTATTTGTTATATATTTGCTATAATTGTATTTCTGTAGCACGTGGAGTATTCCAGTTTCAAGGACATAATCAGCAAGTGTTCAGAGTACTAATGTAAAAACAAATATTTACAAACCTTAATCCCTTTTTTCTTGAAGGACCACTACACCAGGAGAGACTAAACTTTTAGCCTCTGAAGTCTATGATATCCTTCAGTCTTCTAACATGTCAGACACAGACAATGTGAATGAGATGAATTATCGTCGACGGAAAGCACAGTTTTTCCTCGGCAGCACAAATAAGCGTGCCAAGACGGTGGTTTTGCATATAGATGGCCTTGATGATTCGGTAAGGAAACCTTCAGCATTTATGTAAATAAGGCATGCCATACTGACATGTATTTTGCCACAAAACCAATGTATTCAGGCTGCTTGTGTGGCATCATCAGTTGTCAGCAATTTCCATGAATTATATTTTGAATCGCAAGATCTTTAATAAAATCTTGCATAAATCAAGCTTACTCAGAAGATCTAAAGAAGATGTTTTAAGGTAAGTTCCTTGATGGCTTTTTAATTACTCTAAAAAACTATTCTGTTTTCGCCTTTCCTAATTTTCTTTTTCAAGAAAGAAGGGGATAAATAAGGTACCTTTAGCGGTTTTGCTTAAGGGTATCTTGTGAGTATATCAGTGTGGTAAAAAATAAGTTTCCTTTTAGTTACGGAGATTTCAGACACTGGGTTTTGGTTTTGGTGTTTTTTTCCCCCCTTACTCTTAATTTAGAAATGCTGTATTTTCTTTGAGCTGGTTTTGCTACATCTTTTCATTGTCTGTGAGATCTTTTCTACTGTAGTGACCAGAATGGCATTTGAGTTAATGAGGTCTCACTGAGTCTTTATGTAATGTCAGAATAACTTCTACGGATTTATCTACCATACCCCTGTAGATAACACCCCAGGGCCATGTTTGCCTTTTTACGGCTGCCAAACAGCATGTAGACTATTTAAGCATGTTATCCACAAGTGCCCTCCGGACTCTGTATCTTCAGTTTTGTACCCATTTTAAATGATCAGACCTGATCCTTTGCTTTGTTGCTTTATATTTTGCCAAGTAAGCGTGTCCACAGGCCCAGTTTACCAACAGCATACCCATCGTACTGTTTTCATAAGACCATAGTTAATTCCTTTAGAAATAACATGCTGCTCTAGCTCACTTTATACAAAGTAAATATTTTTTACAGTTCTGTCCTTCCAGCACTTGCTATGTCTAAAAGGCAGTGCTTTGTCAACACCATTGGCTTTTGTGCTCTGAAGGGTTTTTTTAATTCAGTCCTATTGGTTGTCTCCTGTTAAGTTTGCTTTGGTTTGTTTTCAAGCTTCTAGTTGATTTGTTTGTTCACAGGTATCTCCAAGCAAGAAATTTCGTCCACCTATGTTTTGTGAGTTTAGATATGCTGGCTATGGTCTAATTCTATCTTAGAAGTGTTTATTTGTGTTTTTCAACAAATGTAACTTAGCAAGATTTGTGGAGTTTCTCTCTTAAAAGCTGAGGCAAAGGTATCCTGAAAAAGCTTAGCTCCAGAGAGCAAAACTGCAGGCTCCTGTAGTTGCCTAGAGCGCACCAGCATGTTTTTCTAGCTTACTGTTAAAGAAAAGAAAAATCTGACTGTTCACTGGCTGAAGATGGCTAGTGTACATAGCTCTATGTACATCATCAGATGATTAAAGAAATGTTAGTGATACTCCAGGTGCTCACCCAGCAGTTAAACATACCTGTAATGCTGTTTTAAGCATCGCGGTAAGTTAGCACTGGAAGGATAATGAAGGATGAGAACAATAAAAGCAGCATAGTTTCATTCAACACTATTCCCAACTTAACTAGCAAAGATTATAAAGTGGCACATATGAGTGTTAAAAAACATAGTAGGTAAACGCAGGGTTGTAAACACTGTATTTTAAGTTTACCTGTGTTTTATCTTCTAGATTTGGAACAAGAAGCTGCTGCTAGGAATGATTGCAAATCCTACAAATACCTGTGGATTTTAAAACCTCAAGTATTAGATACTGATTATTTCAAGGAGGGAAAGGTCGTTTGTGGTTTAGTGTGGGGTTGGATGTTTTTATTTTAAGATCTAATTATCAAAATTGCTTATAAGCTTAAAAAAAAGGAAAGAATGAAGCAGTATTACAGGAGTCTGTGGCACCCCCCTCAGTAAGTTTTCTAGTCTATACATTTTAGTAGTACTTGTCTAGGGTATGGTGATCAGGGTTTGATGTGCAAGAAAATAATCTAAACTTCACCTGTCCTACACTGTACCTGTCCTGTGCCCACGCTTCAGGAGTACCATGCAGAAAGATGTCTAGCTGTGTATTGAGGTTTGTGCCTAAATGCCATAGTTAAACATACTTTGTAAAGGACATTTGTGCAGCAAGACCGGTGCTGCCAAGCGTCTAGATGTTTGGGGAGTCTATATGGGCCTCGGTAAGGTCTGTATGGACCTTTTTCTTTTAAGAAGTGATTTGTCAGGTATCTAATCACTGAACGTTCATTTTGAATTAAACTGATATGCCTGTGATTTAACCTGGGATCTCAGAGTAAAAAGCCAAATTCTGTCACAGAATTGCTATACACCCATGTAAGCATAAAATATGTTTAGGCTAATAAGCTATGAATGTGTTGTATAAAGTTATTTTTCAAAGTCTCAAAAACATTATTTAAATACATAAACTTACACAAATTAATTAGTTCAATATATATGCTAAACTGCCAAAAAACGCCCCTGATTTGCGTAGTTCTTTCAGAGACTAAAATAATTTTATTTACTTGTTGTGCATGAAACTATCCCAAATACTGACCACCAATTATTTGAGAGCTAATGTAACAATCTTTGAAATAACTTATTATTTAAAACCTTGCAGAAACTTGCAGTAAAAGTTAAATACATCATTATTTTGAACCTGTGTAAGGCTGTCAGTTTATTTCTGGTACAGTGCATCTTCTCTTTTTCCCCCTTTTCTGCTAGCAGTCTCTCCAAGTATATTTTGATCTGTTTTGTTACAACTAATCTGTGCAAATATTAAAAGGAAAAATAAATGACAGAAAATTCTGAGATAATGTAGAGCAGATGCAACTAGTACAGGTCAATGTAATGTTACAGCACAGCAGGCAATGTCACTTGCTTTAAGCATAACATTCTGTGGGTTATCAACCAAATATTTTCCCTTTGAAATAAGAATTGTGCTGTGCAGTGATGTCTGTGAGCTGCCACAGATGAAGCAGCTGAAAGATACAACAGCTGCTTTGATGCATTCAGTCAGTATGGAGGCAAGGTGTCTGATAAATACCAACTTAAACACTAACTATTCATCAATGAGCACTTCAGTCAATCAGAACTTAACCAGAGGGGACTGTTTAGCTGATCATACGGCAGAAAAAAACATTCTTTGCTTTTCAGCACTTTTCTCTAATTATTTACAGTTGATTCCATCCTTCTTTGACTTCTAAAGTGTAAGCAATTTTTCTTTTTTTTTTTTTTTGTGGCAAGAGAGCCTAATATTTGTGCACTAAAATGTAAGTCTCAGTTTTCTTCTGCAAAAATGTGGTTGAGTAACAACCTGCCCTCAGACATACAGGAATTCCTTAACAATTAATTGTGAGCATTTTCACATGGTGTGTGATGAAAGTACTTTAGTTGTGGGGTGTTTGTTTCTTTTCCAGTCTCGAAGGAATCTTTGTGAAGAAGCCTTGTTGAAAATTAAAGGTGTTATTAGTTTTACCTTTCAAATGGCTGTTCAAAGGTGTGTGGTCCGAATTCGCTCAGACTTAAAAGCAGAGGTAAGTGCTTGATAAGCCTTCAGATCCTCACGTTATTGCATTCTGTCACACTAAGCTCTTGGCTTTTTTCTGTGTACTTGTAGGCATTGGCAACGGCAATAGCATCAACCAAAGTTATGAAGGCACAGCAAGTTGTGAAAAGTGAAAGTGGCGAGGAGGTAGGATGTGTTTTTAAAATACCAGTTGTTCTAGCTCAGCTCTATCTTTAATACCAGCACCTCTGTGCCCATGACATCTGATGCCAGGCAAAATTTTTCAAGTGAGCGTGCTACACATACAGTAGAAGGAGAATGAAGAGTATCCTATGTCAGGACATGTATCCGTAGAACAGTTTTACAAAACTTAAGTGTTTGGAAGAAGGACAAAAATACTGTAAATATTTCTCTCCTTAATGATATGAAAAGGATCACAGTGAACCTTTGGGGTTTTTTTGGCTGCAGTTGCTGCGCTGTTTTTATTTTGCAACTACAGTAAAAGGGCTGTCTTTATTGATTTTTTTTTTTTTTTCTTGCATGTTAAGCCAAAGCTTTTTTTATTTATATCCTAATCATAGTAGATTCCAGATATATAGTAGGTTCCATTTATATTCTTGATGTATAGGGGAATGGGGAAGGAGTCTCACAACATGCATGTCTGTCATCCTCAATATATATATATATGTATGTAACTTCCATTCATTCTTTTGAGTTACAACATTTGATGTAATTTTAATCTGTTGTGTTTTATCAGATGCTAGTTCCATTCCAAGATACTCCAGTAGAAGTAGAGCAGAATACAGATCTACCTGAATATTTACCAGAAGATGAAAGCCCTACTAAGGAACAGGACAAAGCAGTGTCTCGTGTTGGGTCGCACCCAGAAGGTGCAGCAAGCTGGCTCAGCACAGCAGCAAACTTTCTATCAAGATCTTTCTACTGGTGACTTGTATTTGGTGTTAAAAGACTGTGTGAATGAACCAACAGGGGGGCCAGTTTTCCATTGGTGTGGTGAACTGCCAAGTGCAATTTGCAATAAATCATCACAAAAATTTTAGATTAAGCAAATGTATGCTGCATTTTACATTTTATTGGACATTTAGCCTGATAGGGCAGGGGTCAAAAACCAGAGGCCTCCAATCAAATTGTTCTTTAATTTGTTTTTCATTTAGATTTTATTGCTTCACTTTTTAAAAATGGGTCCACTGTTATATACCAAATGTTTATGCGTATAGAGCTTTAAGTTTGGCTTCACATGAAACACGTGATAGGGAGAATCCATTTAACTCAAGTCTCAGGGCCTCTGCGAAAGAAAATTCTTAACAGCTCTAGTTCTGCATTAAATGAAATACCCTTTTTATTTCTGCATCCCTTTGGACTAATGTTATTTTGTTTAATTTTCTAGATTTTGACTCCAGAGAAAAATACAGTCTGCCTCTTTTGCCTTTATTTTTGCCAGCCATGTTCACAGCGTGAGCACAATGATGTTCCCTTTTTGCTATCACTACAGACTTGAAATTTATAACCCTTTTATGTATATTGAATTTTTCCAGCCTGCCCTTAACCATTGGAGTGCTTGAGGTTAAGAAATAAGGGATTGAATAGACACAAATACATATACATACATTGTACAGTAAATAAAGTAGAGCATATTTGTAATGATGGGTGTGACTGACTGATATATATATATATATATAAAACTAACAAATACCACTGACTGCTGTTTAGGCTAGCTGGGAAGACTAGCAAAAAAAAAAAATCTGTGGTCTAATGTAGGGATGACCCAGTGCAGCTCTGTCTGCAGAGAATAGAGGGTTGTAGGCTGTATTTGGTTAAGAAATGGTGTTCACTGTTAGCAAATATTTAATGGTAACTGAAACTTTAAACTTGAAGAATAAAGCAGAACTGAATGCCTCTTTTGCCACAGTGCCACACTCATAAATTTTGGCTTTAAACCTTTCCATTTTTTTACCTAACAAATCTGATATATAATTACTGTTCCATCCTAATGTCTTTCATGAGGCTTCCATGAAAGTACATCGGCTTGGATAGGCTTAAAAACATATGCAGACAATTGGCTTTACCTTGTTACTTAACAGACAGTCTAGGTTTAAAGATGTCTTGGTAATTTCTGTGACCGGAAGTGATAATATAAGCAAAACTTCTGTAGGCAGAGAATAATATATATCTGAACTGTTACTAAACACTGTGTGCCTGAAAGGATTCAATACACAGTGCTTGAAAACTGCAGTGCCACTGCTTTGTTGCACCAGAGAAATACAGCTGACAACTTTTAAATAATGTTATAAACCTCATTATACAATGCTTTTTTGTGGTAATGTATTTGCTATACTATTAATTATATTTACCACTTGGAGACTCAGAAAAAAAATATGAATGCATCAAAGTTATTCCCCTGTGCCTGTGCAGAAGGAATGAAAAACAAAATTCATAGGCTGTCATAATACTACAGAAATGCTGAGGAAATGGTAATGTAAAATAATAATGCAGGTCAGAGTTCACCCACCCGTTAATTGTCATTCTAGGGTAAAAAAGAAACAAAAGCTTGTTGGCAGACTAGATATCTCATGTTTTTTAATATATCTAGTTTATTTTTCATCCAGGTTTACACGCACAGATTGAAAATACAGGCTTTTCAAGGCATGTATTGCTTTAAATATGTAATACTACTCATACTGCTGTCTAGAATGTTACAGTACCAAATGTGTTTGAAAAGTCCTCTGTTCTATAGCCATGAATGCAGAGTTTTATTTTTCTGCATAAACATCTGTTTGCATTTGCATTACTGCACATCTATTTACTAAAAGACTACACCCTTTGGATATTAATGGTTCAGTACCAATAGGTATTACAGTTTGTTTGTGCATTTGGTCTGTAGGTGTGCTTTTATGACAGTATTGCAGCTCTTGTAGAACAGTTTAAGGCACCTGTAAAAGTTTTTGAAATATATTGTAAAATAATAAAGGATAATATAACTAAACAAAATATGACTGGTGCCTTTTTAAATGTCTAAACAAAGGCTGGTGCCTTTTTCTGGTATTAGATTTATATCGTTTTCATCTTTATTTTCATTCATCTCATTTTAACAGAGGAATGCAAATGTCTAGGCATAGCGAGATCTTTGCTGCATATCACAGTGGGGCTTTTCCGTATGTTTAGAGCATGCTTGCATTTTAAACAATTTTTTTGTGAAAAGTAGGTAAGTAGAAGCTACTTGAAGATGTAATCTCAAATTCATTCTTGGGGAGGTATTTTGGACATTGGCTTTTTTTTTTTAAATAAATGATGTGTAGGTCATATTTCATTAAGGAAATTAAGAAGAATCAACATTGCTGGAGAAACCTTTTGGAAAAAAAACCCAACCCCACAATGCAGTCATTCATTGACTTTATGCCTGTACTTTTTCAGAGGTCAGATTAAGGATGAGAAAGCCCTTCTACTCTGGCCAAAGATGACCATAAAAAAATTACTGTAAAATTAGAGGCATCCAAAAAGAAGCTGAACCGGGAGACGGAACACTGGTATTGCATTGCAGTAGTTGCAGAGTACTTGATGGCCAAGGAAGCCACCGCTACATCATGGTTTAAGCTCCTGAATTCTCCTAGGGTTATAGCTGTGTACACCGTAATAGAGTAATCACTACCATGTTTCCTCATAATAGGAGTAAATGCTGATGGGGTGGGTAGAGGCAAAATTGAGCCTTATAACTGTGCCTCTGTGAACAGCTGTCAAAGCACTGTAAGCATTCTGCAGTATTGTGAAATAGAATATACTCTAGCTTTCCCACTCCACAATCACCTATGGCTTATTCTGTACAAAAATAGCTGATGTTGCTGACTTTTGCCATAGGCCCTGCAAGCTGACGAGGAAGAGTACTGTGTGGGGCTAATTTGGAAGAAAACATTGAATACCTAGGCAGATGCAAACTGGCAGGTGAGAAGTACTCCTGTAACTGCCTGCAATGTAAAATAAAATGTGGGTGCTCCTTTTTGCTTGTGAACAACACTCCAGCTGTCAACTAGTGGAGTTTAAAAATGCACCTAATGAAAATTAGCAGCAGCATTCCTTACTGTATTCATTTTGCAGAAGGCTGAACCATAGTCTTTCCTGTTTTTTCATCTGTATCTGATTATTCTGAGTTTCTAAAATGTGAATCAATCTATTTGTTAAAATAAAGGATTGAAAACAGATGAATGTAGAGAAGAGAATAACCTCTCAACTCATCTCAGTTTCTGACTGTGTTTCTTCAGGGAAAAAGTTGAGGGCATATTACTTGGTAAAAGGAGATGAGTGGTGGGGTCACTGGAGACTTCTTCCATGAGTTATGGCATCTAATTAGCCTCAGGGGTGAGACTGGCTGTTAAGATTCCTGCTCTAAAGCTTAATATAAAGCTGTTAAAGAAATTTTCCTATTGTAGTTTATGTGGAGCAGGCAATGCTCTGCTTGTTTAGCCTGCTTTACATGCGGGTTTTGATTAGGGTTGAAAAAGCTGGTTTAAATTTGCAGTACTTTGCATGTATATTGGTTAAAACATGGAGAGTGAGGTCTACCTCTGTAAGCTGATGCATGTGCCACATCAGAATTTACATTATTTTAAAATTTCTTCATGTTGCTGTTCATTTATGTGCATGTTGCACTAGGCTCATTAGTGACTGAAAGAGTTAGAGCTTCCCTTGTGGAATAAATTAAAATCCATTAAAGCAGTTGAAGTTGTCTGGAGATACAAAAACATCTCGGAGGAGATGCACACTTACCATATTTTTGTGCCAGTTGTCATGGTAGAAGTTGTTTGTTGTGTTAGCATCTGAAGGCTGCTATCTGGATCAAGTTCCCGGCAGCTCTCTCTCTTCATGGCATGAAGACTGCACAGAACCTGGTAGCTACATAATTTCCAGCAGTGTTTAATACTTGCCCAGTGCCTGCAGTTCAGGATGGTTAGCCAGCAGTGCTTGCAGTGATCTGACCATTACCAAGGAGCTGAATGAAATCACAAATGAAACCAAACGTATGTAAAAAGCACTTCTATGCCAGCAGTGTACGGCAATACGTCTGATTGGCATGAAAAGGGTCTCTTAAGTAGCAGGTATAAAAAAAGGATACCATAAAACCACCATATGGCAAGACTGTTGCTTTCATTTCCTGTCGGAGCACCGAGTTAAATGTAAGTACTGAGAATAAGGGAGTACTGCTAGTTTGAAATAATGCCTTGCTGTTTCATACTTCTTCTCGTTGAGGTCCTTCAGGGATGCAGGCATGCTAACCTACCCGTGCAGGGAATTGCCGTGTCAGCTTCTCCATAGGAACTGCCCCTCTGGATGTTTGCTGATGTAAGGGGAGGGCAAACTATCATATGAGCCCATGGTGAGCTGGCAGGGAGCAGCTGGCACGCTGTTCACACCTAACATCCCACAGAAACAAGAACATCTGTAACACAAGGTCTTTACAAAGGTGTTTTTCTACTAGCCTTACTTTACGGACTGCAGAACTGCATCTGTTTACCCAGATTGCTCAGGAATCCTGGGAAGTATGAAATTTTGTGAGCTGTGTCTGATTCTTAGTTCATGCTTTGTTACAAAAATAAGCTGAAATGCCTTCCATTTTGAGGCCTTTGTACTGTCTGAATGACTGGCCTAGAGTAGAAAAGTCAAACCTGTCATAAGCAACTTTCCTTACTGAGTTATACACAAGATTGCATTGCGAGCCAGGCATGGTTGAAAGCCAATTTTCTTCTCAAAATAGTCCTTACTGATTTGTTGAAGTTCTGGGTAGGGAAGAACTTTTGGTGACAAATACTCTTTCTAGTTAGTTTCCCCAAAAATATTTAGCTATCTTTGCATATGTTATGGTATATTTCAAAAGCTTTGCGTAACATGATTTACTTCAGCAGTGCCACCTGCATGACAACGTGCCAAGGCATCTGCTGTCTTCATGCAGGTTAAAGCATCCAACCGGAAGGTGGTGTTTACACCCTTTCTAGCAATCGATGTCATTAGTGTTCTTCAATCCCTAAAGCTTCTGTAAGAATGTCTGATCTCTTACAGATTCCCCATATACACACCATCATATAGCTGATACAAACATGATGTTTCTTTTTAATTACTTTTCAAGAGTGTGTTTTGGTTAAACTCCCCTCCTTCCTTGATCATGCAGGTCGAAAGTGATAGAACAAGGTGTCCTGTTTGTCATGTGACCTTTTGGCCACGCTTCATTGGGGAAGAATCCACCTTGCATTGGTTTGTATTAAACTTTGAAGGGCATGCAAAAGATCCAGCATGGGGACACCCTTTTTTTTTTTTTTTTTTGGGGCGGGGGGGGATGCGGGGAGGGGAGTAGGGGGGAAGGAGGGAGAGAGATGGAGGGAGGGAAGCTGGAAGCTGGTTCCCAGAGAAACGGTTTCCATTTGCAAAAGGCTGCTCCTCCTGGCTAGAGGAACAGCACTAATTTAACGTTACATGAAACTGTCTAAAGGTGATGGTTTAATTTGTATTATTGCAAGATTAATTTTTTTCTGAATAAAAACTTAAACTACCATAATAGATTTTTGATTATAAAGCCCTATATTGTTAATATGGAAGTCCCATGTTTAATATTGACAAAGCTATTCACGTTCATTATCTTGATATAAAACTAAAAGCTCGTATGTTGCCCTTGGTTTTCATGGCTTTACCTCCTTTGCTACAACAAATACATGCTGTAATGTTTTAGCAAATAACCATTATTGTTTATACACTGTAATTCAGTGGGATGTAGTAAATGGCATATTTTTAAGGAGTCTATTTCTTTGCATATAAAATACCTGTAAAGCTTACTGAAGGTGAAGAGTGGCTACTACTTAGCTCTCAATTGTTGGCTACATTACTGAAACAATGAAGATGTATCACCCACTATAATAGGGAAATAGCGGCCATTTAACATAGTTGAGCATTAACTCTGTCATTTAGGCTGCTGAAGCAATCTTATTATTATAGTCAATGTAGCTGGTTTTGTTTCTCCATATGTGTAGATGTTCTGGTGTATAAAATGCATTGCTGTTTGTAACAGTAAATTACATGTGCTCCAAGGCTATTCTTGCTATTTAAATGAAGTTATATCTGGACCCTTCAACAGAATAAGCAAAGATAAATAACAACTGGTTTTGAAATCTTTTTCACTGTAGTAGTTTCAACAATGAAAATGCTCTGTGCCATCCTGCAAAATCTTGTTCTAAGAAAAAAAAAAAAGTGATTTTGTATATAAGCCTTCACTGTGAAAACAGCTTCTTCAAACATAACTTTGCAGTTATATTATCAGAGGTGCATGTTCCCTATTTCAAAGCTAGGACACTGTAAATGAAAGCTGGTGATGGCTAGTTCTTCACCTGGGATGTCTCAAAAGTCATCACATCTTTAATATTATGTTTGCAGTTTATATTTGTGTGTCTGGCAAGATAAGTTAAGAATGTCATGTTGTACTCTCTTTTCTTTTTCCTTCAGCCTTCCATATACTATACGCATACCACCTTCAGTATAATGAACCCTGATGCAGGTGTAACTAGTGCTATAGCTAAATAGTCAGGCACAATTCAATCAGGGGTCTATAAATTATGAAAAGGAAATGGTAGTTATTAGGGGAAACCACCAAAAATAACTTTAGAACTTTAAAAAATTGTAATGTATCTAAATTAAAAAAAAAAAATGCTTTATTGAGACACTGTTCATAATATACATGGTAATACATAAGGAAGCATGATGCTGATCTCTCTGTAGAGTGGATTGAAATCTGGTAAACTACAGTAAGAGCTAGACCTGACCATTACTTGTGAAGACCCTTAATGTGTAGAAGTTCCCTGCATTATTTAAATTAATTGGAGCAGGAGGATGAGAAGAAAAGAACCTAATGCTACAAAACGAAGTGAAAGCTTGAATGTAGCCCAGCTACACGTAGTCCTTTTCTGCTCCTTGTCCTGACACCGTCACCACCAGACTGCAGCAGTGCCTGTAAACTGAGATGTGGGGAGGAGTGCTTATGTGAGGATAGCATGAAGTGAAAAAAGGTGGGCCCACAGGTGGCGTTTCCACTAGCTCTAGACTACTTTTAATATTCCAGTAACGAGAGCTTATAAAGACCCAAACCCTGAAAATCAGTTTTTGTCTTTAGAAGCCCCTCTTTGACCAGCCAAAGTGTTAGTGTTCCAAGAACTGTGTTTCTTGTTCAAGTTCAATGCTATACTATTCCGGCTAAACAATGCTACAGTTGTCTTTGTGTTTGGCTTGTTGGGTAGTCAGCCATCACAGGGGAAGAGACAGAGGGCAGTCTTTAAACAAATTCTCCATTTGGAGAAAGGTAAGGATACTCAAGTTTGGCCTTCACCTATGTGCTGTGTGCCAGCCTCTAAAAAGATGTGTGCTTAAATGCCACCACTGAATATTTTGTTTCCTTCCTTCTGAATGAGAACACCCAAATTCAAAGTGCCCCACTGAACCCTGAGCCCCAAGCCAGCTCTCAGCCACTGAGTGATGGTTTTGGGATCACCTAAATGGATGACAACAGGTACCCAGCAAACTTTCAATATCTGGTCCCGGTGACTACAGCCCATCTTGAGTACCCACCTACTCCTAGACTGAAACGGCAGCTGGCATCAGCTACTCAACCAATCCAATTTACTTTCAATCACACGATTACTACAACCTCCCTCCTCCATCTGTGTAAACATATGTCTTTGTTAAACACCACCATTTGTACAGGATAAAAATTGTCAATGCTGACAAAAATGCCCCCACATAATGCTGTTGTGATTGCAATGTTGTCCTTAAGCTGATTTTAAAGAAGTCTGTGAGCTGATCAACATCTTCCACTGCTATTAGTAAGAAACGTTTTTCAATAGAAATAAATCTTTCAAAAATGGCTTTGTCAATGGGTAATATAGTCTCCCTTTTCTAAGACTCAACTCTTATAAGCTATATATTTATTGTTAGTAGCAGTTTGTAGTGCCACAGTAATATCCCAAAGCAATTGGTGTCTCATGAGTTCTTTTCTAATATTAGTTTGTTACCTTGGCAAGAACGTATTTCCCTCATACCTTTCTGGGGCTGGCCCTTAAATCTGGCAAGGGAAAGAGTTACAATACTGAAGAAACCATTTGGTCATTAGTGATTGCTCCTTGCACCAGCTTTTCTTCAGAAATGACCACTACTGGCTTCTGTCCAGGAGTTTTCCCTCTTCTTTATCTTGTAGTAGAGTGCAGTATAGCTAGGACTGTCCTACAACATAACTGAATCCCAGCATAACCAGGGGCCTTCGCTCTCTATACCCGAGTGTCATAAAAGAATATAAAGTTTGCACAAAGTTCTAAGTTGCTGTGTGAGATGTCAAAATGAAAAACCGAGAATTAAATCCCTCCCCTGCCAAGGGGAGAGCTGTTCAGCAGACTGGACATTCACCAGAATTGCGCAATGCTTGTGGCTGGGCCATCCTGTAAAACACCGGCTTGATCAGCACTAAGGCAGGGAAACTGGTTTTGGTTTCTGGATCTGAGCTACTCAGTCTTTGGGACCTTAACTCCAGACATTTAAAATTAACAGATCACTTCACAGAGCAAAATAAATCTAAGACTGTACGTCTAGACTTCTCATCTTGCTTCAGCACCTATCAGCACAGTGTGAGATGCTCAGGCAAGTAAGTAGGCATTTTCTTTTGGGGAAACGTGCTTCTTCCAGTGTGCACTTTATTCTTCTCTTGTGCTTTTAATGATGATACTTGTATTGTTGTCATCATTGTACTCTTCCATTTGTTCAGTCCTGGCAGTAGTAAATAGGAAACTGTAGTTAACAAAGTCCCACCATGAACTGGACTTAGATCCACAGAGGATTTAAACCCAATCATTTGGTTTCTTGCTCGTTTTCTCCAGCCATTTGGGTATTCTGGAGTGCAGTCCCAAGCTTTTTTGCATCATCTCCACAGCTGTGAGGATTAGGAATGTTTGTTTTTTAAATGAAAATTGCGACATTGTCGAATTGCTTCCTTACAAATTAGGGCTTTGCAAAAGCAAGCATCAGAAAAACAAAGCAAAAAAACAAAACCCATGCCCTGTAAAAAGATTAAAACAGCTTTCCACCCTTCTTTCTTTGCTAACTCACTTGTTTCCTCTCTGGCCCCTGTTTTATTCTGGTGATCATTCTGCTGTTTCATGCTGCCTTTTCCCGTTTCCCTGGCTTGGTGGTTTTGTAAAACATTCAAGGTCCTCGGGGTTGTGGGTTTGGTTTTTTGGGGTTTTTGTTGGTTTTTTTTTGGCTTGCTTTGCTCACTGTAACTCTGCATCTCACTTTTCAACTAGGTAAAGCAGGATAAAAGGGCGAGAGTTTCTCTGCTCTTTTGGGGTTTCGTGAAGTGCTTGTTTCAAGTCGGAGATACTTGGCTGAGCAACACGATGTAAAGGCTGGATGTGGAGGGGTCTGGTAGCAAATCTTACCCCACACATCATATGAAATTACAAAAAGTTGTTTCTGAGATGTGAAGATTATGAAGAGAGGCTGTATCACCCCCCCTCCTGGATGATTCTTGTATAAGCTAAAACGAGGGGATATTGGGAATCTCCTTTTTCCTGTGTTTTTTTTTTGAAAGTATCGATATCTCTCCCTGCTAGGGACCCAGGTGGCTGCTAGTGCAACCCACCAGCACCGACAGAAAGGACTCTTGCCTTGTGTTACTACCAATCCAGACATTTTTGGCACTTGCTGATCTGGCCTTGTTCCCCAAGCTGCTACTCAGTGGTTTATGACTGTTTAAATGAAGTTTCTAAGGAGGCACTTTTTTACGGACTAATTCTGTAGTTCTAATTTTGAAAAGGCGAGACTCCCACCCTGGCTGTGGTGGGGTGAGGGTGCTTTCCTCCTCTGCCAGGCCCCTGACCCGCAGTGCTGGCTCGGTGTGGGGCTCCGTCTCTGTTTCACTCACCGTGCTTCCACCGCCTGTGTGAAGGAGCAAAGGGAGGTGGGACTGGCTCATTTCATGGGATCACAGACTCGCTGAATGGTCAGGGTTGGAAGGGATCTCTGGAGATCATCTAGCCCAACCCCCTGCTAAAGCAGGTTCTCCTGGAGCAGGTCGCACAGGACCACGGCCAGGCAGGTTTTGGATGTCTCCAGCGGAGGAGACTCCACAGCCTCTCTGGGCAAATTTCCCTCATAACCAGACGTAACACCACCTTTCCCTGATGTGATTTCACGCCAAGTTTCTAATTCAGTCTTCGGAGTCCTAATGTGTCTTTTTGGCCTTATTTTAAAATACTTTTAATTGACTGCCCGGCCACACAGATCTCCTGCTGTACAAGAGGAAGCTCCACTTCTACCGCACCTCAGGTCTGTGCCCTTTGGCCGCCATGGCCTGCGCCCGTCCCCACGGCTGTTTGCTGGGTCCTGTACCGACGGCGGGACTGTAGGCCCAGGCCTCAGCAACGGGCAGCACTGACGCGCCTGCTTCAAGGCGCAGTTTCACCGTTCTATTGAAAATCCCTCTGCAAATGAAGCGCGCAGGAGCGCTAACCGACCCCTACGGAACGTGCTCCCGCGGTCACTGTGCCCAGGCGCGGGCAGGAGGCCCCGCAGCCGGGGCGCGGCGGCGGGCGGCGCTGGGCCCGGCCGGGCGGGCGGGGGGCGCGGGCGGCGGCGGCGTGTGCGGCGGGGCGGGCGCGCTAGATGGCAGCATGGACGTGCCGTTGGCGGCGGGCGGCGGGAGGCGGGAGCCCGCCCGCCGCGGGTGCTGCCGCCGGAGCCCCGGGACGCCTTCCCGGCTGTGTGTGGGGAAGGGGGGGGGCAAGGCGAGAGAGCACCCCCCATCTTCAGCTCCTATTTTTTCTTTCTTTCTTTCTTTTTTTAAATGCATTATTTCACTTTTCAGCTCAGTTTTGTGTGGTTGTCGGAGCCGGAGTATGATACTTCCTTTGTTCTCACATGGGTCTCACTGTTAGTTTACCCTTTTTTTTCTTTTCTTTTCTTTTTTTTTTTTTTTTTTTTTTTTAAGCAAAACTTCCTATAGAAGTGAGTTTTTTGCCTCTAACTGAAGATCACTGTTTTTATTTTGCGATCCATTTATTCATAAATGCTACAGACAGTCTTAGTGACCCATGAAATGGGATTGATAGTGCGGGTTGTGTGTTTGTGTGTAAATACCTGCACATTTGTGCTCTATTTGTCACCTGCTTGAGTGACAGAAGTCCCAATCTGACCTACCTGACAGCAATGCACAGGCTGACTTAATCATATTTTATCCTGAATGCAGGGGATCTTGGTATAATTGAAATCAGGATTTAGCCCAGGCTTTTTGCAAAGTGCCCCCTTCTAGGTCGCGCTTTGGTTTCAGAGCAAGGGACATTGGTTTTGCTCCCACCTCCAGAGCAGCGATTGCGTGCAGGCCCCCGGTGTTGCCCGAGGTGGGGGTCTGCTCCCAGACCCGCACCGCACGCTAGGTCTGTTGCAACAGGTCTTCACCCAAAGCCCGCCAAGTCTCCTTGCTGCTAGTTGCCTTTAAAATCCAGGAATGTGAGTAATGCTTCTCTTCTTCACCTATTCTGCTGCTTTTCATGGCAATGCATGTTGGAAGAACATCCCCGTAAATGAGGAATTAGTGAGAGGCACAAAAAAGTATCCTGAAAGCAGCTGAGGTTTGGTCTCTGTGTGTCTATTCTTATTTTGGGCTGCTCTGTGCCTCATGCAGCACTGGGAGCAGGGAGAGCAGCCTGGCTCCTGAGCCTTCCCAGGGAGAGCCGATTCTCCTGACAGGATGGTGCCAGCACCCCCGGTGCCTCCCGGCTCCTGTGGCTGTGGGGCTGGTCTGTGGACCAGTGGTAGGGCGAGTGTGGCAAAGGAGAGGTCTGGGTAAGGGCCTGCACCCTTTAATTATGCTCGTGTAACTAAAGTTAGTCCCAGGCTAATACAGCCTAAGTGTGAGATCCAAGTTGCTTCTTCAGAAAGCGCTGCCCTTCCACTCGTTGAGCTTAGCCTCTGGAAAACAGAGGAACTGTGAAATTAGAGGGAACTAACCCCACTGTTATTGAGACAATCAACGTAAAAGAGGTCCAAAAAGATATTTCAATTTAGAACCTAGAAGAGATGCACTGATCTTTTTCGCAGTGCCCTGTATGCATTTTATTCCAAAAGACAGCAAGTGGAAACAAATACTTTTTCCTGTTGTAGGCCCTATTTATAACGATTTACTGGAAGATCTGTTGACTGTGTGGATGTGTGTGCATGTGTGTGTGTGAGAGAGAAATGCTGTAGGTGTTAGTTCAAAGAACTCTTCTTGTTACCTGGACTTTCCTGAGTAGACTACAATTTGTTTATAGACTTCTCCCAGGCCCCCTGTGCATGTTCAACAACCATAGCCTATGTAATATATATAAAAGTTAAATTTCATCAAGCTGCTACAGCAGTGAATTCTTTAATATTCTAGCAGCATGTAGTACACAGGGCATGAGATAGTGGTTAATGTTATTTCCCTCATGGGACTTTTTCCAGCAGAAGTCATCTTGCTGTGTGGGCAGAGCTGCTGATGAAGAAGACCAGTCTACAGTAATTTTAGGAATGCCTTTGTCTTGTGGTCCTGCTTGGTCTCATGTTAGGCTTGCTGACCCTGCTTGTAAGTGCAATTGGAAATGTTGGTGTAAAGTCTACTGATGCTTGCAGTGGGATTAAATTCCCTTCTCGGGTCTCTAGACACTTCCCTGGAAAGCATCTGACACGTATTACTAGAATGGACTGCTGAAAACTAGGAGTCCCATCACTGAAATAAAAAGTAGGGATAGAATATTGCCGTATGAAAGTGGATGATGGTACAAATACTCAATGAGAGAGAAGCGATAAATGAAAGTTGTGGGTGTTACTGACTATGCTGCGAAATATTTTGATACCAATTAAAGTGTAGTGCCACTAGAGATGTTTTCATCACAATATGAGACAGAAGTACAAATACTGACTCAGAGAATGACAGTGGGGATATGAGCTTGTGCCACAACAGATGTATAACAGCAGAGAGGCATGTATAGCAGAGTGATTCAGAAAAAACAGGCAAAGGATTGCATGTTATGGATATGACAGACATTGAGGTTTCTCTTGTGGGGACAGAAAAGAGATCTTCTCCCAGCAGTCAGGCAGAAAAGAGAAGTCCGTCTCAGCCTTTAGAAATGTCCCAGGTGGCAGGGACTCACGGCAAGTCTAGATGGTTGCAATCCAGTGACGTAGGTTGAGTTTCATAGTGCAATACTTGAGGGTTTTTTCATTAAGTAGTAAGTCAAACATAGTCATTATATCAAAACCTTCAAGATGCTTTCCACAAAGAAATACACTCCTGGGTATTTTGTTCAAAAAAATTGTGGTCTGGAGCTCAAGACTTGGAAAGTCTTCTGTAACTTATGTTCATGTTGTATGGACATAATCAAAAGGAAATTGAAGGCATCCAGATTCAATGAGGCTTCAAATAGACAGGTTTCCAGGGTACACTGGTAGACAAAAAAATATGTTCAGATCAGCCTCTATGTTGTCCTCTTCACAGTATACAACTAACAGTTCAATGCACAAAGACTGTTCCCCGTTTGTGCATATTGGTGTCTTAATAGGAAGATGAAGAAGCAACAGTGGGAACTGAAAACAGGAACAAACTATTCAGCACAGGCATTTAGTGAATCCAGACGCAAAATGAGCATTTTTTCATTAATATTTTAGCAAAACTGGATTCTTTCCCCAAATCAAGCAGCACTATAAAATATCACAAATTCAACATCTGCTGGATCCTCATTAATGTTATGGTTCAATTTAATGAAATTTTATCAGCAACACTTAAAACCGAAGTTTTAAATGCATTCTGTGCAATAGAAACTTGGGTGGTTTGCTGATGGTCTTTGTGGTACTACCTTAGGATTAACTCTTACTGCTTCTTCTCTCTCCAGGTAGGAAAAGTTCGTTGTTGTGAGCAGTGATTTTTGGTTGGTGATGCCAGGGCTCTGTTCCCTGCTGTACCTGTGTGAGTTGGGGAAAGTCATCAAACCTTCCGTGCTTCAGCTCCGACCCAGGCAAAGGAAGGCATCATCTTTTCCTCCTGGATGTGGAGGTTAACAACACTGTTCAGGACTGTATGCAGCTGCAGTGCAAACTGGATGGCTTGGTGGATCCTATGCCATGTGAACTGATGCGCGCACACCAAACACAGAAATCGTAGGAGAAGGACAAAGCCCCTCACAGCAGTGTGCCCACTAAGACCATAGATAACAAAATGCACACATACTTGTACAGCTATGCAGAATCCGTATAAATTCTTCAGACTTGCATCTGAGAACTTATTAAGGTTGGTCTACAACTTTTTTTTTTGTTTCCTCCTCAAATCCCCTCCAACTGGATCAGTCCAGCCTTAAAGTTCCTCTTTCCAATTGGCACTAGAGACAAGCAGCTGCCACTGGGTTGCTGAAGATGGCGAAGTCAGTGGATCAGGGTACCTCAAAACGATGCCAAAGATGACAGGATGAGGTGGCATATCTGTCAAATCCCAGCATTATTATGTTCAGGAAGGTTTGGTTAACTTAGTATACAGGCAATTGTAACTTAGAGAAATAGGAGTCATTAGTCATAGGCAGTTCTCTTGAGACACTCTTAATTTCACAAGCAGGACTGATTCTTTTGCCATGGTTTCCTCTTAGTTAGAGTACCCTGTGAGGTTCGAGGGTGCTACCTATGGAACATCCAAGTAAATACATGGGAAAGAACATTAAACATTGTCGAAAATAGGGATGGCAAGTTCAATCTTAGTGAGCTGTGCTGCAGTGGTATATAAAAAAAAGTCAGAGGGGGAAAAAGATGGTGCTTTAATGCCTTTCTATTCTGTGCACCACAATCTGCTTGCAAATCTGCAACCACTAAAACATACAAACACCTTAAAATAGTGCGGAATTGAAAGAAACTAGAAGCGACCTCGGCACCTGGGAGACAAGGAGGAGGTTGAAGTGGAGGATGGGATAGCACTATACAATTATTACTCCTCTTGCTAACTTTGTGCCTGGATGAAATAAATTGTCAGAATACTAGAATTTCATTAACCATTTACTGATAAGCTTCTCATTCATTTTCATACAGCTTGCTTCTCATTCGTCTGGGAGACAATTTGCTTTTCACTGCCTGGCTTGATATGCTTAAAAGGTGAGCTTACTATCTTTTATCAATATACCAGCAGGATGCTGAAGACCCTTTTTCTCAATTCCTTCTCTTTTCAGAGTCCTGACAAATGCTGCTGTGCTGGCTGTGCACAGCCAGATACCTCGGGATCAGAGCTCAAGGGCTCACATAGGGACAGAATTTGAAGGAACACTTGATGCAGAAAGCAATACTGGGCTGTCAGTAGGTGGTGTGCCAGCATGAAGTTGAGTAAGGCATAACACACGAGTGAAGCCCTTTAGGTAAGGTACAGAGTAAAAGTGATCCTGCCTATAAGATTGTAGAAACTCTTCGGTACTCCTTGCAAAAGCAGAAATAGAATTAATGTCCTGGTTGACAAGGTAGCCCGTGGAAGTACGCTGTGTGCATGTGGTTTCTAGTGTAGTAATCCAGACCCAATCTGCACATTAAGGGCTTTCATGCAGCACACAGATCTCATAGGCATGCCTCTAATAGGTAGAGCATAGGACCACTTGGTTGAAGAGTCCTGTGTATGTGTCATAATCACATAAGTTAAATTCAGCTCGCTGCTTGTAGAGCTGTCAGCCTGAATGCTCTTGAAATTAAGCTTTCACAGTTTACCATCTGGGTCCTGTATGAAGGCAAAAATGTTTCCCATCCCTAGTACCACGTATTAAGAGACAAAAATTGAAGTTTTCTATACACCTGCCAAACCCACATCTTGGTACCGATTATGGTTGAGAGCTTTCTTGGAAAAACATCCGTATAACAAAATGAATCGTTCTGATAGAGTATTGGATGCATTTAGTTTAGAAGTTTCAAATTATGTGTGTATGGAATTACATGCTTGTCTTCCTAACTGTAGTTAAAAGCCTTGATCTCTTTACTCAGTTCTTGTTCAGGCAAGAATCCTGCTCACCTAACTGGTCTGGAAGGCTAACATCTTCAGTATTTAACCCTCTAACATTAGGATACATTTCTCACTGAGCTTTAATTCAGGTTGGCTTGGCCCACAGGGGTGATTTTGAGCAACCTTAAAAAATGTAAGGTGACTTTTGTGAGTTTTTGACAGGAATGGCTTGCACCTGGTAAAATAATAGCATTTTGCATTTTTTAAAGAGATGAGATGATTGGCATGACTTTTGCTCAAATTGTAAACGTTCTTCTGCTTTTAGTTTCCATTTCCATCTACAGTTGACAGTATTTAGGAGGTCCTTTTCTCCTTCTGTATTTGGTCAATAATGAACAGGCCTGCATTTGGTTTGGTTGTGTGACCATATCTTACTTGATGAAATTGCACGAAAATAAAGTCTCTTCACAGCCATCCAAAAATTCACCCCCAAGGTATGCACATGAAAGAGGTGGCTGCAATGAAGCATGGGATCACACCATGCAATTGCTACTCCTTTTGCTAACTCTGTGCCTCAGAATATTAATATTCTCACTAATATTCTCAGAATATTAGTGTTTCATTAACATGACTACAAAAGGTAGCTAATAAGAGGGTGAACACAGTCATTGGAGAGCATTGATCTAATACATTTCTGTTTCTACATTAATAACATAGATTTAGCTCAGAGGGGCGAGGTGAAGTATGTGCCTTGCTTCAAGCTATCTTAGTCCGTCCATGCAGACCTTACAAGCTGGAAATCTGATAGCCTTGGTACAGATACATGGGAGCCAGCTAATGGGTGGTTAAAGCCCCTCTGATTTTGGTTGTCTTATGGCTGTGATGTTTTGTCTTATGTGGAAGAAGTCACTTTTCTGGGTGCCAATACATACCACTGACACCTCTCTCTTTCTCTAACAGTGGTCCCATGTCCCCTGCATGGCATCAGGACCCTTCTAAGAGATGGTGTCCCTCTTCTTCAAGTGTCTAAAGATACTAGAAACATAGTGGTTGCTGGGCTGTTACACTTTACAATTGTATATAGGAGATATTTTGATAAATCTGCAAAGGATGTCTCAGTTGTGGTTTGTTGTTTTTTTGTTTTGTTTTTGGGTTTTTTTTACATTATTAAAGTTTTATATTGTACACCTGAACTGTAGCCCTAATAATCGGTAGTATCAGGAAATAGTTTCATGAGAAGAGCTACAGCTCTAGAGGTCTCCAACACATCAGTGATGGTTCTTACAGATATATTTGCATCTGGTGGGAACTGTGTAAGTATTTAGTTGCATATTTGTGTCTTTGCTGGTGACAGCAGATTAACGAGCACTTGTCCATTTATTACACAGAATCCTGGTTTAATTCAAAAGGAGAGAAAAAGCAACCAAGGCTTATATGCTTAAACCATAGCAGCAAAGAAACATATAATCAGAAAGAGGAATCGGTTTGTGAATGAGTCCTTAATTTAAAAAAGGCAACATCGTTACATAATTATATTTTTAATTATTTGACTAATTATTGACTAATTGGCTATAACATGTGAAGGCAGTGCTAACAAATCATGGCTTCGGTAAGTGTTTACTTTCGGGATCAGTGTAACACGTATTTGCACGAACAGTAATGCCAAACTGAAACATCTAGACTGCCTTAAAGCTGCTATCATTGGTAAAAATAAGATGTGAATCTAAGTTGATCTAATTCTTTCTTCTGCAACACATTCTTAAAATCAAAGTGTAAAGACTGGAAGAAATAACACTTTTGATTTGCAAATGAGTATGTTTTTTTCAGAGATCATTAGGAATTTTTTTTCCCTACCCAGTTCTGTATTTCTTCTAGAATCCTTGGTATAGGTAATATAAAACGTTATAACATTATATTCCATCTCTTTTCTCTAGTGGAATATTTCACTGGGGTTATTATCACAACTATTTTGCTACGTTCAGTGAAATGAATGTTGATTCCATTTGTTGAAATCATATGGAGACTGCAACTGCACTCTGCCTTATTACCAAATGAGTACAGTTTGCCCTTCAATAATTCTCTAAACTCTCAAATGCCTTGGAAATAATATGCTGGAGTGTTACCGAACTGTGACTGAAGCACCATTTGTGTGAAGTGTGACAGTGCACAAATGATATTCCACAATAAAAGTTCAAACGACATTAATCTTCCACAGAGGCTCATTGACTGGGAAGATGCCTCAAATACAAAATAAAGACACTCGCCCCATTGCAAATTATTTCTGAGCTGTTCCTCTGTATCGGTCCTTTAGGAACATGTACACTAATTTCTCTGTTATATACTTGAATGTAATCAATGAGAAATTAAAAAAAATCATTAATTATATTATTTTGACATCTGCATTAGTGAAAACTACATTTGCATTTTCTGTAGAGAAGTCCTCTTGGCAGTGGTTTCATTACGTTTGTAAATGGTAGGCACTGTGTTATTTTCATTCCTTGTGGATGATGATGTATAACTAATTTTGTGGTTTTTCTTCCTTCTGCCATCTTGAATTACAGCCATTCCTTGGTCAGAAAAGGAGCAGGCTCTGACCACAGTTATTTTCTCACTGTTTTCATAAGATCCCAGTACAAGGAAGAGAAAGTGCTACGTAAATGTCTATTTAACTTTAAATAGAGGTTTAATTTGTATTAGTTTTGAAAATGGAAGAGTGACTTCTGAAGGACCATGAAACTGGGTGATAGAAATATGGGACTAGGAGCTGGGTTATTCTGCTTTCAAACCCTTCTCTTTTGGTTACTTGGGCTTTGGCCCTTGGGCATGTCCTCTCACATTTCACTTCCCTCCCTGGTGAACTGCATTGCCCTCAGTGTTACACAGGCATTTGAGAATCAGTTACTCAATATCTGCACAATTCTTGTAGTAAAACTTCCTGAAAGCTGTCAGTGTCCAATCATGTCTTGAAGAACTAAATTAGTGGGGAACATGTAGATAGAAGTGGTGTGGTCAAGATCAGTTGGCAACATTGTGCAGCTGCTGTTTATCATATGGGCAGTTGTCCCAGCTGGTGATCCTGCAATGTAAATATCAGTCCATTTTTCCTCCCCTATTTCCATCATTGATAGCTACATGTCACTGAGAATTCTGTACTCCTTTGAAAGCCAAGACCCCACCTAAACTTACCAGTGTCTTCAGAGGCCAGAATTCACCTTTTGTGGCTATGATTTTGCTGGGAACAGGGAGCTTAAATCTAGGTCCTGGCAAGAGCACCTGCTGTTTGGTGCAGCAGTCCCTTGCTCAGTTGCTCAGAGCCTGAATAGGGAAACAGCCCCCAGGGACTGGCGAAATACCATCCTCATCTTGGGGTAAAAATTGATTTACTTTTTCATTTATCAGCCAGGAAATTGCTTTCTTTGGCTGTGATGAACCAACCTTCTGACATCACATCAAAGATTAATTGCTTAAGACCAGAAGGGACTTATGACCATCTAATCTGCCTTCTTGCATAACATAGACCTTTGGGCGTTCACTAAATAACTCACACTTGAAGGCCAGTGTGTCCCCAGGGAAAACAGCCAGTCCTGATTTTATTGCCAGAGCCCACCACAACTCTTAGCACATTTTCCAATGGAGCTATCTGTTAACTATTTTGTGGTCTTTTCAATAAGTGCTGCGTTAAATGTTTTTTTGATCAAGAGCTAATCCTCTATGCTACCGGTGAGGAGGAGACTCTTTCAAGGTAATCTGTTTCCTGCTCCAGAAGGCTTTATATTTTTCTTTTGAGTTCATGAGGACCTCTGAGTGACAGAAACCATGAGCTAGACCTCTTCCCCTTCTTCTAGATGGTGCAGGCAGGTTCCCTGTTTGTACTCTGGTGCTATGAGTTTTGTACCTAAGCATGTAGCAGGACAAGAAGGCACAGTTTCAACAAAGACAGGGAACACCTCTTTCTGGTGTGTAACCTGTGCAGTGGGGTGCTCCCAGGGAAATGGGAGCTGTACGGTTGATTCCCCTCATCCTGAAGTACAGTTCAAATTTTAAATCTTTAAAATTTTTAATTCCTGGATTTGGGAACCTGCTACCATGTCATGCAAAGGCAGGTTATCGCTGTCACTGCTGCATCTGTTAGAAGAATACTTAGACTGCTGAGTCCTCTCTGAGCAGGTAGTGTTGGGAAACCAAAACTGAGCTTTGGTGCAGACCAGCGAGGAACCACTGTTTCCTACCAGTTGGAGGTAGGCAGCTCCATGTTCGGCATTTAGGAAACCTAGAGGACCAATGGGAGAAAGTAACTTGATATGCTGAATCAAGATCCCCATGGACCATCTGCTGAACCTTTGCTCTTACATAGGCAGCCTGAAACATCAGATTGGCACCAGGCATTTGGTTTTCAGGTGCAGCAACCCTTAATATTAAGTGCCTGTAATAGGCGGCCAGAATATAGTGCACGGAGACATGGACTTCAGTGGTGCTGGAGTAATAATTATGGAATATCTGGTAGTGCAAGATAACTCTGGAGGCCAGATTAAGGAAATCATGGGAGGCGGGGAGAGGGAAACGCAAGAGGATGCAGCAACTGTGGATCCTTGCAGCCAGGTTTGCCTGTGCAGCTGCTCTTTATGCAACTGAGTCACTGTTCCTGCCACGGCTTTTGGTTACTTATGAGTCTCAGTCATGGTATTTTATTGGTAAGGACCATCTCTGCCCACACTCCATAGTCAGCTGTATTTGCTGTGACAAAGATTAATAAGCTACTGGGTGATGAGTAAATATTTAACAACATTTTTCTTTGCTTTGCTTTACATGTAAAATAAATATATTTGCAGAATATTCATTTTCCCTAGGTCTGGCAGCTTCCTAGAGTCTTTCACTTTTGACTTTTAGCAGATATGTTCATATGCTATATCTAAAAGCATGGTGAGGCAATCTTTATGTTTTGCATATAGCAAACATTATGTTTCATCCCCCTTTGAGAAAATCCCTTTCTGAGGTTTAAACTAAATGTGTCTCATCTTCATATTCAGTATGGCTCTACTTATGCTTCAGCTTCCAAATTATTCTAACCCTTGTGTGCCTTTTTTCAGTAGGATTTTTCAAGTTCCATTTTGTTCATAGTAAAATATCTTGATGAGACAAAAAGGCTTCCTTTTAAGGATTGAAATAATGATGCTTTTATCTTAATCAGCTTTCTGTATGCTGCAGTCCACAAAATGTATTACACTGCTGAAATCTTTGTTCTCTTGGTGAACCTTGCTTGTTTCCTATACTATACCTGATTATCTGTCTTCAGGAAGTACACCAAATTATTCTGAATGTGGCTTAAAAAAGGCCTCGTAAGAGATATTTGTTTCAACTTTTGTGGAAATTATTCCCTAGGACTGTATTTGTCCTTGCCACTGGTAATTGGACTTTAACCTTCAGCTGCTGAATTTCTTGCATTTCTTCTTCTGAATCATCTTTAGCATAAACCTATGGGTGGACTGGTGGCAGTCTATTGATTCCTCATTGACAGGCTGGAATTTGCTGAGATTGCAGGTATCGAGAGGTCAAAAACTTACTTACATTGCACCAAAAAACATTATAAGGTGTTGTAAAGAAATTTCATCATCATGGAGAAGTGGTGAAAGACATTGCAAATGAACTCCATTCTGGGAATAACCTGGAGAGTCTGAAAAAAAATAAAGAATGGTTAATCAAGGAAAATTCACTACTGATGGTGTCTCTTCCATGCCTACAAAAAGTACTTGAATTTCTACCTAACTTTGACAGCAAAGGGCCCAGGCTTTGGAAGTGGTAGTAACAGAGCTCCTTTCTCTCACAGGTGAAACTGAGAGAAGCTCGAATGTAAGAAATTATTACTTTACAGTTTTTCTGGCATTATTCAGGGATTTAAACACTTCCTCTTCGTGATTGTATGGGAAGACTTGTTGTACTGAGACCAAGGCTAGATAGACTTTAATGTTTCAATAAAAGATTTACTGGTCATAGTGCTGAAGAAGGTTGTATTGATGTATTACACTTTTAGAAGGGAACTGCCCACAATTTTGTGAGTGGTGGTGATGCGGTTCCCCCAGAAAGGTGTAATTAAATAAGAAGATCCTTGACAGCAGTCTGATTTAGAGATCTAACTAAGAAATTCTTGAGTTAGCATATGTTCTTTTTTTGTCATTTAAATCTAACAGACCTGGACCTGTATCTGTATCCTGATTGGACCACAAGTTTAACATTATGTCCATCTTATCTTTGCGAACCACTTAATTTTTGTAAAAAGCAATTTGAAAGTGCAACATTTAACATCGGATGATGGTGATAAATAGGATACCAATAAATCATATTCTGTGCTTGACTTACACTAGCAACACGTCCGTTGTGGAAGAGAGGCTTCTTACTTCTCAGAAGGAAAACAGTTTTGGGGCCATGATGATTCACACTAGAATACTATTCTTCACCTGACAACTTTTCATCCATAGTCCTTCTTAACTCTGTCATCAACAGATTAAAGCAGCCTATGTCCCCTGGCATTTAATAGCATGGTGTAACTAGTTAATAAGAGCTACTCAACATTTATTGCATGGCAGAATCATCCTGTTAAGTTCTGCCATTGTTATCAGTTACTTCCAGCTCTTTGTTTTCTAAATCTTTCAATTATCCCATGCAATCTTTTCAGGCTCACATCAGTTGGGAAGGGGTGAATATGTGGCCCTTTTTTCCTTTCCTTTCCTTTCCTCTCTCCTTACGCTGTGCTCAGTAAATATGAGTGGTGTGTGGGTACTCCTCAGCAAAGCTCATAGACACAGAAAGTCTTTGAGCTGCTCAGATGGAAGACTTAGCAATGCGACAAGTACCTAAATAGCTTGAAGGATTTTTCAGATCTGAATGTTGGTAAGCAGACAGCAATCCATTTTGCAAAACAAAGAATTGTCCCCACATTACTCGCAACACTCCTGCTGCCTCTCCAATCATTCCCTGTACATGCATAGTAACTAGTAACACCAGCTGCCAATGAAACTAATAGAGTTCACTGTATAAAAATCGTATTCTTGGAAAGTAAAATATATTGATATTAGCTTGCAAGTTCTTTGTAAGTACGTTACCACAATAAATGATTTCTCCTGTGATCTCCTGGATCAGATTTTGTCCTAGAACAAAACTGATTCAAGACTTTCAGTAAACAATCATCAGAAATACCACAAGAGACTCCAGTTCTTGCTCTCTTTTGGTTTAAGGTCATATGAGCTTTAGATTTAGAGATCAGAATGCTACTGCTCCCAAAATTACTTCGTACCAGTATTCTGTAGCATGTTAAAAGTACAAAGGGAAGAAGGAGAATTTTACAGATGTGGATGTGGCCCCACATGGACTAGGGCAATGCTTAGTGAAGAGCCAGGAAACCTTCAGGTAACTCTGTGTGCTTTTCAAAGTTCTGAGGTCAAGTTCTACTCTGAGTTAACAAGCACACAGCCTTCATTGAGGACTGTATGTGAATAATCTGGGCACAGGGAATGCTCAAACTCTGATTAGAGGAAACAATTCCAGAGTGTTATATTGTGGGTTACACTCTATGCTTTTTTCCAAAACAGTTTAACTGCAGAAAATTCTAGACTAAGGAAGAAAGTACAGCTGAGGGGAAACCAGGAGATCTTGCTCTCTTCACTCTCTTCTTTCACCCCAATTGCTAGTGTTTATACTTCACAACCCTTATGAGTTACATTTGTTGCAATGTGGTTTATTCGTTTTTTTTCCCCAATTCCTCATCGTAAGTGTGGTACTGAGTCCAGGGCTAAAAAACATCCATTGGAAATGTGACTATATTTGAAGTTCTTACAAGACAATTGTAGTTTAATGCCAGAAAATGGGGTTTCCTCTCTCTGATCATTTATCACAAATTTTATTTGATTAAATGGTACACTTTCAAAGGTCATTTATTACAAATTGTGTTTCATTTAATTGTATGCTTTCAGGTTTGAAAAGATGTTGTCCAGACATGCTGGGTCTTGTTTCTGTTGATCTAAGCTTTTTGTTAATGGCCTATCTTTATGAAGTAAGTGTTTTTCTTCACTATTTTTTGCCTTTTATTTTTACCTTCCCCCCCCTCCCCCCCAAGGGGAACAAAGCAAAATGATTGGTGTTTCAAGTCTCTTGGAAAGAAGGCAAAATATCACAGGGAAATGCTTTGCACTAAAGCAGGAGGAGAACAAAACCTTTGAACAAAAGACTTAAATTCCATCTGTCATTTCCACCCACTACTAAAGCTACCAAAGACTGAACATTTATCCCACTGAGCTGAATGCGTTGATATCTAACTGCGGTGCTATTGATCACTGTAGAGCATAGGCCTGGCTTTTTAGCTTTTTGAAACTGTTAACATAGATTTAAGTGCAACAGAGGAGGCATGAAGCCATAAATGTTTTATTGGAGAGCTCCAGATCATGTCTCAGCAGGTGAGTTCAGTGCCGTCACTTAAAAGATTAACCTCCTATCCCTACAACAGCAATTATGACAGGAACTGCCTTATTAGGTAAAGCATATTAGATAAATTGAAACTCTAACTCTATTGATAAATTCATTCAGTAAAGCTGACCTCATGGCTCCCAGGCTACATGGGAAAATCTGTAGTCTTTGTCCTTTCATGCATAGGAATCAGCAGGCTAATGAAGAATTAGTGAGTGTGCATGTGACTTAAAGTGCATATTAAGAATGTGTCTATTTTGCAAATATCTAACCTTTCCGTGTACCATACAATCTTTAGGGTCTCACTTCAGCAGTCAGGCTCAATAAGACATAACACGTGCCCCTTCCCTTTCCTAGGAGGAATTTGCTAAGTAATCATTCCTCTGAGGCAGCTTCTTCTAAGAGTCTTATTTCTATGGTTTTATTTCAGCTTCATAATGCCCTGGTGTGTTGAGCAGGTACAGCATTTTTTCTCTAGAGGGGAAAACTCAGAGGAAGGGTCATTAATAGCGAAATTTTCAAAAGCAGTGGTGGACTTTCATGTGTGGCTCTTCTATTCCTTGATCTACTTGAGTCTTCTCACAACCAGTTCTCAGGGAAGCACGATTTGGCTGTACTTTCAGTATGAATCTGGAAGTGCTCAGTGCATCTGGACACCAAGCTTATGGTGTCTGAGGATGTAGAATAAGATACCACCATGGAAAATACGAGACAGTGTGACTAGTCTTGGGAAACGTGAAAATTCTTTGCCAAATCAGAGAATGTAAACACCCAGTTCCTATTCTACAGATAGTCCTGTAAGATTGTGTTTTCCTATTGTCTTCAGACAAAAAAAGGCAGTGACTAATTTTTCTCTTGTTTCTTTCTAGCAGGATAAAGCACATTATTTTCCAGACCAGAAATATTGATCAGTTATCAGCAGTTGTCTCTGTAGAGCATTGAAAGTTAGCATGATGTTTAGAAGCAGCTTAGCAAGGTGACTGTTTTGAGGGTTTCCTAGTTTAAATCAAACATATGCTGAATATTTGATTGCAGCGCAGTACCTTTAAAAGGAAGGGGAGAAGATGGGGGGACAATTTCTTCAAAGTAAAACCAAAAAACCAATTTCAGTTCTAGAAGATAACTGATACATTGGAGGAATTGGTTTAATTTTTGAAATACCAAACTTCAGTGGTAGAACAACCAGCTAAGGAACAGGGAAACCCAAGAAAAAAATAATTACTTATTGTCCAAACCTTTGTTTTGTTGTCATGTCATGCCATTCATTGTAGTTACCATACATGAGAACTGTGAAAACTGAAAATCATTACTGGACTGTGGAGTTGAATTACTAGTTCCTGCCAGAGATGTATGTCAGCTGAAATGTTGACAGTAGCGGTTGTGGGCCATGGTCCACTGGGAAAGCTGCCGCTGCAGCTGGCCTGGAATGTGAGGGTCAGAGGGAAGCAGATGCTTCTCCATACAGACCGAAAAGGTATCTACACAGCTTACAGTGTTCCTGGTTGCAAATTTCAAGGATGCCATTTCCTCCCCGCACACTCTCCTCTGCTCTCTACTCCCAGAAGGGGAGGGAGTGGGAATGACTCCTGCCCCAGGTGAGACGTCAGTGGCTCTGAGTGTCTCGTACTCCTCTCACAAGTTTTTCAGATGCACCGAGTGTGCATGTGTGAGTATATGTGTGTAATATTTGTGGAAAAAAACACCAGCTTATTTGAAAAGTCAGAGTGATGAAGTAAGACTTTTGGAAAAAATATTGTCTTGGGAAGTCAAATGATGGCTCTGTCTGACCACACAGATGCAAAATATTAATGAAGTGCAAGAACCAAAAGTGGGAAACATTTTAGCTACCCTTTTCAGTGACAAACCTGTACCATCCACAGTTAATAAGTGATTTTAAAGTAAATGCCTTCTCCCCAGGGCTTGTTGCTTTCAAAGGAAAATACGGAAGTTGTTACTGTCACATATGCACACACATGTGCCACATTTTTGTGTGTGAATATCCTTTATCTTAGGCCTTCAAGGAGATTTAAATTTGAATGGATGACATGAATACACATGAAGTGCACATTACACCTAGGTCACACCTGAGCTGTCTGTCATGAGGGAAAACTTCAGATGATAAGATTTCTTGGGGAAAAAAGAAACATATTTAGATGACCCATATGGGTTGGGAAGCTCCTTGGCAGAGATGGCAGGGGCAGCAAGGCTGGGACACTGATGAGCATCATGACTAGGAGAAGGTGCATGTGGGAATGGGGGCAGGAGGACCTGGAGTGAAGACTTAGATGGTGCAATGAGTCTTTTCATATAGTGGATCCATCTCCCCTTAAGAGAAAAAGGCCAGTCTGACAATGGGAAGAGGGTCTATGTATAAAGCTGTAGACCAGGTATCTCTGCATCTGATGAAAGGACTCATATGTACTTGCCCTCCTGTGG
Organism: Falco punctatus; assembly: GCF_963210335.1. Lineage (NCBI taxonomy): Eukaryota > Metazoa > Chordata > Aves > Falconiformes > Falconidae > Falco > Falco punctatus. The sequence continues at coordinate 43,669,986 of NC_137582.1, forward strand.
TCTTGCTGGATCCAGCTTTGCTCCATCAGCTTTGATGGGACTGATGTATAAGCAAGTTCCTATAAACTCTAAAGGAACTTTCAAAATCTCTTTCTGGGTCTGACAGCATCTTGCTCTGCCTTTAGTGGCAGTAAGTCCTAAAATTCTGACAACTCTCTGCATTTGTAGCATTGGGTTATTTGTCTCGATTGATGTGACACAGAAAGTGTTAGGCAGATATGGCTCTAGTGCTGTGTGTGTTATTACAGGGACCTTTCGCTAGCTTCATTTATTGTTACCAAGTGCTAACATCCCAGCTTTATAGGGAAAGATCTGAGGTACACAAACTCTCAATGACTTCCTGAAGGCCAAGCATAAAGCTTGTGTTTATAGAGGTACTTAGGTATTTAAGTTCCATTGAACTTGATGGCACAGGATACCTAAATATGTGTGAATATGTCCCATGAGTTTTAGCAGAAGTGAAAACCAAACCCAGTGGTGCTTGATTGGGGTTTCTGCTGTGACTATACTACTGTGACTGTAATAATCTCCACCTCTTTAGCACCTTGGATTGCCAAAGGCCAAAATATAGTGACTTAAGCTCTGCGCATAACAGCAGAAGGGTTTGGGAGACCTTCACAAATGTTCCTTCTTCCCTCAGGAAACACCATGTATGTCTCTGGTTTATGGGTCGAAGCTATTCTCCTAGTGTCTTGCTGGATTTGTGCTAGCATAAGTGCCTTTTATAGGGCAATGAACTGAAAAACTAGAGACATAACAAGCTATAGACCAGTCAAGCACTAGACTTCTCCCTTTAATTAATTTGTGAGGTGTGAAAATTGCTGTTTGTGTAGGAAGATGTGACAGCCTCCATGTACCATGTGTCTAGTCAAACTTGTCCATGGTTGGTTTGTGTGGATATCAGAACATCTGAAAGTTTTCCTTGGTATGCAGTCCCACTACACGAATGTATCTCTTTGCCTCATTGGCTCTCTCTCTTTTCAAACCTCATCTTAAAATATACCTTTTCTCCTTTGCCTATATCTCTTATTTTTCTTTCCCTCAGTCATTTGCCTTATTACTGAATGGTTTAATTTATTCACCATGTATATCTTTATGACACTGTTTTCTGTAATTTATATCAGATACAAGACAGTGTACAGCGTTATTTAATTCCATAAAAGGCTTTATGATGTCATTTGTATAAAAGATACTTATGAAATAAAGTTGTGAGTCTGCAAAACATTTATTTGTGCAAATGGTTACTTGAAAATTGATGGTGCTGGTTCTGTGAAGAAATTTCCAGGCTGGATCCTAATGTTTTATACCTGGATACTGAAGTGTCTGAAGTGGATTGTCTTCTGAAAGTCTTCTCGGGGAATTTCTGATAGCTGTTTGACTTACAGCTCGTTGATTTATAGCGTACTGTGAGCCCAGAAAGGTGTTATTTTATGGCTATGTTGGGCGATATTTCCCCCAGCCAACTTTAGGTGTTCTGGAAAGGTGTGTAGGTTGGTCGTCGGTCACTGCCTTCAGAAGGCAAGCCAGAGCATGAATGTTCAAAGTCTGCCTTTCCCCGTGTACCTTATAGGAAGAGTCCCCTCAAGTTTTCTCTCTTTGCTGGCCTCAAACAGATGTTTTCTGGAGGCTTACTAAGTCTCAGGCAGGCCGGGCTTAGCTTGGGAGAATCTTCCTGTTGCGTCAGTAAAAAAATCAAAACCACCACATGCTTTAAATTTATTTTAGAGCTAATGCTTTTAAAATTTGTGGTTATATTGTTTAGTGTTAGATAAATCTTTTTTTTTGGAGAGTGGCTTTATCTCTTGTTAGGTATTGCGGGTAATTGGCAGACCAGACCAGAATTACAAAGAACAAAAGCAAACAAACAAACTAAAAATTAACTCAGAATTAAAGAGGAATAGAAACCCCCAAGACTCTGGGTTTTTTTGCGAGTGTCTTTTCCATGTTAGACCAATCTCAGCTGTGTTAAAATATTCCCTGCTGGCATGTTTCTTCTCCCAGAATATCTCCAGTTCACTAGTCTCAAATTATGACATGTATCCCTGAATTTGAAAGCTTTTGGCTGAGCCTGAATAAGCTTTCTGGTAAGACAGATGTTCACTCTTTAGATATGTAATAGAAAACCCATCCAATGTCTCATCAGTACAAAACTGATGATGTGATCCAGCTTCAGGTGCTTTGTCTCCCACAGAAACTTTTATATGTATTACCTGGAAGATGGCATCATGATTTCAAATTGCATTCTAGATGCTGATGGAGGCTGTGCCCTGATTCACTGACAACACCAAGTCTTCCCATTTATCTCCCTGTTGGGGGTGAGGGGGACAGGAAAGCAAAAGGAAGAAGGACACCCATCAGCTGCATTCCCCTCCCCGCCCCCCCCCCCCCCTTTTTTTTTAACCTTTCTTAATGTTTCCCTTGTCCTAAAGCAGACACCTGATTTTTCACTCTGCTGCATGATGGAGGAGCAACTCCATCCAAGCCCCCAAACAGCTCCTCCTGCTGACCCTTGCTGTCATGTCTCTGTTGTCTCACAGGTGACTTCCACTGTCTCAGGCCATCTTTTTAATCACATTGATTGTGCTAGCCAAAATCCATCAGTGTGCTTCACGGATTCAGGGCTGGAGAGGTAAGAAGAAAAATTTAGCAGCTCAGAATAATAGATCAGGCACTGTACAGACTTCCCATTTCCCTGACCAATGAGCCAGAGATTTTGTGAACCAGCTTTTGGGGACCACATTGAGTAATCCATTCAGTAACTGGTCTGTTGTCTGAATCATTTTTTTCCCATAGCTTCCTATTTTAATATAAACAAGGAAAATAAAAGATAATTCTTTACATCTTGAAGTAAAAATATTGAGCAAAATGTGTTTTGCTAAGGGTTAAGAAATGTTATAATGTCCCTCAAAAATGAGACCTATTCTGCAAGCAACAGTGACATCATGGGGCTGTGAAGGATGCTTTAGATGTGCAAACATTTCTGTAGGTTGTATTGAGCCTCACTCAAGGATTATATCCAGCTATGATATATAGGTGCTTTTTAGATAACTTTTCATGACTTCTTCCTTCATAATCACTTGGCTATGGAAGCAGGGGGAAAAGCCAGTTTTAACGATTTAGGTAACTGTCAGGTGATTAATTGTAAACTCATTTTGAAAGTGGTATATTTTGCTGCCCTGGAAAAAAAAATCTCTGCATTGAGCGGTTCTGTATGTGTCTTCCAACACAATCTTATTCAACTGTTCCTTAAAATAGCTCACTGAGGCAAGGAAAATAAGTATTTCAATTAGGAGATAAAAATTACAGTCATGGAACAGACTAACGTTTATGGTAAATATTGTATTATCTTTTACATTCAAACTTGGTTTCTGAGTATAAAGAAATTGGCTGGAATGTAAGCTTGTAATTTGATTTAAACAACGAGGTATTTGCACAAAGACAGCAAAAGCAGCTCCCCCTTCCTGGGGCAGACAAGGAGAAGGCAGCCCTTGACAAAAGAAAGGGTCCTGATCCCTTGCACAAGCGTTCCCATGTGGAGCAGGGAAAGTATGTGTCCTAGCAGTAGGGATGCCAAGCAGCATGGGTTCAGGAAGAGTGCAGCTATGTGCCTCGTTGTAAACGAGTGCTAATAAGACTAATATACCACATGTTACCCACACCATTTTACCACCGTCTGCCGTTCCAAGGAGAAAAGCGAAGTGGAGGAGAACAAAAGGGTGGGAGTGACAGTGATAAGAAAAGAGGGTTGCTGCTGTAATCAGCATTTCACTGAACTGTGAATTTTAACAGGTTCTCTGTAGTTCAGATTGTTATTTTGTCCACTAGGTACCTGTACAAGATAATGATGACGGCTGACAGAATATTGCAGTGCAGCTGAATTCTCATGGACTTTGCAAATGGGTCTCTTGTCCAATATGCTTCAACCTATACGATCACAGCTTAGTCATATTGCCACATTGTTTTTGATGCTACATTTAATTTTATGAATAAACTAGTTTCTAAATTGCTAACCAGTTGTCTGATTAGCTGCCACAAATACCATTTAATCTAAGTGCTCAAGTAAAGCGTAACTGCTGCTTTTATGATATTACCAATACCCCTGTCATGTCTATCTAACTGGCATTTATGCAACCCATGCTCCTATGATGAAATGCCTTTAGAAATCATTAAAGAAAAGTATGGGAATTTGTGAGTAAAACCAACGGTTATATTTAGTTTTTTGTAAATAGTACATGCTATCCTATGGCTTCATGGCTGGTTGAATTTCAGTGCAAAATGTGACAAACCGTGAAGTATAGGAAAGCATCACATATCTTTTGTTCTTTCTCTTCAAATATCTACTCTTGCTTCCCTGACCAATCAAGGATATGTTTTTTCAGGGTTTATTTTCCAGCCCCCAAGAAACGCTTATTTTAGTATTTGTGGGGTACAATTTGAAAACATAGGACTTAGCCTGCATTCAAAATGAGCTACTGGAACAAATTTAGTTGCTGATTTTCTTGAGATCTGCAATTTGTTTCATTAAAGCAAACACTATGATCACCAGTCATGCCTGTAAAGGGAGAGCTGATCACCTGATAACATGCTGGAATACTTGCAGCTGGTGAAGTAGGTCTTGTCATCCTCATTTTGTAAGTAGAGATACAGAAAAATGAAGTTGCATTGTGCACCAGGAATGTGGACAAAGCATAGTAACACAAACATCATGAGCAGGTGCTTACATTGCCCAACCTAGATGCCTATGATGCAAATTATTTGCAGCTAATGAAAAGAGAGAAGCTCCTTAGAGGATCATTCAGTTAGCCCTGTGAAGCCTGCTAGAATAAATGCTTTCTGACCTCATACTCTGTTGGCAGATTTTTCATAGTTCAGGGTTCAGGGACATTGAAAAAAGACACAAGAACTGAACAGAAGCCATAAGCTACAATAAATACTACAGGCTGGTCAGGGTGCATACAGCCTTGATGGATGTTGGGCAGCATCACAGGACAGTATGTGGAGTGTCTTGTGAATCAGCAAGAGTTAATGTGAAGAGCATCCCCTCCCCTGTCCCTGTCTTAAATCTGTGCCTACCAGCTATTGCATTTCTCAGTTTCTTGCTTGGTCAAGGTCAAAATGTTTGTCAACACATGGTAGCAAACAATGTGTGTTACTTTGTGCTGTTGTTTGTTGCAGGGATGTTTGCTTTTTGCACAGCATAAAACAGTTAAATATGGTGTTTCGCCTACTTATGGCTAGAGCTTTTGTACTTGCTTTATATGGTTACCTGAGTTATTTTCCATCTGTTTCCTCACATCACTTTCAACTGGCTTAATCTTACTGCCTGATTGTGGCACCTTCCACGATGCAGTGTAATTAACCACAGGCAACAATTCAACATATTAGAGATGAAAGCAACGTAGCGTGGGGTTTTTTTCTGGCTTTGTGACATGCAGAGGCCAAAGGAACAGATTTATTCTCTCCAAAGCTTCTCTACCATTCTTTGGTGTGTGATCAGAATATTTTTAGATGGCCTTGCAGGTATACAAATATACCTAGGACACCTTGCAATAATATTGCTTTGGCCTCATAACCAGCCTTTCCACACTGAAAAGAGAGGGATGTTGGCAACTGGTTAATATGTAGCAGAAGAAATTAAATGCCTCTGACAGTAATTGCTTGAAGAAAATTCAGAAGATGAGATAGCAACAACACAGCAGACACAAAATAACTAGATTAAGAGCATAATAGCCATATGTCAACATTATATTAAGAAAACAGTGCTTAAAATGTTGAGGTCAGAACCTTTGCCAAGAGCCTGACGTGTGGTAGCCAAACTAGTTCTGTTGGAAGAAGTGGTGTATGGAAAAGGTGCAAAAACCAGCCTCCCCCTCCAAACCCTACGACTTGAAATCTCAGTGTGTCCAGCTGAGATTGATTACTGCAATTGATGAGGAGTATTAATGGGGGAGGGAAATGTTAAAAATGAAAAACAATTCTTTTTCCATTTCTCAGTCTACTTAGAACTAAATGATGCTAATAAAGCAAGCCATAGCTGGCTAACAAAGTAATTTTTTCCCCATGTAAATCTTGACTCTTGAAACGTTTGTATTCCATTATGATCTTCCCCCTCTACAACTAATGTGAGTAATAAACTTGTAGCTTGCATTATAAATGAAGCTCATTTTTGGTTGTGTGTTTCTGACAAGACTGAATTTCCTGATATCTAAGGAGGGGGTCTATTTCATGCCTCCTTATCTTTTAACTAAAAATGGTGAATCCCACTACTCAGTCAAAAATATCCATCGCCAGGTAATGTAAATATGGAGACCACTACCATAATACCATTTTCAGAACAAAGTTATGGACTTGTTTTTAGTATCCCAGGATGTTACATATACCTATCAGTTAACTTCTCTAAAATTTAGGTATATCGGTACATGTTATTCAATACCTGTACCCAACAAGATTATTCTTCCTGTAAAGGTTCCCTGTAAACATCAGGAAACACTTTTTCACTGTGACAGTGACCGAGCACTGGCACAGGTTGGCCAGGAAGGCTGTGGTCTCTCCGTCCTTGGAGGTATTCAAAAGCCACCTGGACATGGTCCTGGGCAACCGGCTCTGGATGGTCCTGCTTAAGCAGGGGAGTTGGACCAGATGACCTCTAGAGATCCCTTCCAGCCTCAGCCGTTCTGTGATTCTGTAAAGAGATGACTGATGCAACGGGTCTCTTAATGATCATTTTTTTTGGGAACTTTGGAATATGCCTAGACTTACATGTAATCTGTATTATTTTGATAAGAACAAATAAATAGGTGGCCTGCTGTAAGGTGCCATAGCTATAGAGTTTAGCCTGTTTATTTTAGCTGAAAATCAGAAAAAAAGCCCACCTTCAGCGAGTATAACATATCTGGGTACAGATTTAACCAGATCTACTTTAGGTCTTTTAAAGGTAAAACTGTCAGCAAAATATCACACCCCAAACTAACACAGCTGCACCAGTGTGAATTTTCATACGTAGGCCAACTCTTTCTCTACTATGCGTAAAATGAATCACAAGCTGCGGTCCAAATCCCTTAATAAAAAATAATTGGCAGAAACCTCTGTTGCCAGGTTTAGCAGTACTTAACCCTAACCCTAACCTTAACCCTCACCCTGTGCTAACCCTGCATGCTGTACCGGCATGCAGGCTGATTTAGTCTCATTTTCAGAGGCACTTCTTCAGAACAACGTTACCCTGTGCAAGGGAGGCACCATTAGGAGTTTACCCTGCTGTTACCCATTTATTTAGGATATTTAACTCTGCACCAGTCGACCACTCTCGTGGGGACTACACACCCTGATGCTGGATATTGCTCTGGATATTAGTCCATGGGAAGCTCAGTAGCACAAGTGGTATCCTCTGTCTGCCCCATCTTCTTTGCAGGTGCTGCTGCAATGGTGCCACCTGGACCGCCAGCAGCTATGTCTTGACATGGATGCTTTAAATATGTGTGTAACAAGTTTTGCCGACTGTACAACACAAAAGCTGTGTAATTTTTAACTAGCACACTGTGTTCTTTTTTCTTTGCTGTTTTCTAAGGTGTTTTTTCATATCAACCTTTTGTAAGTGCAACACCTAAAATTGTACCTTTTTGCACAGTCCCCCCAAATGAAAGATTTAATTACTGCCTAATTAACTGACTCTAAGATCTAGGGTTTTATGAGAAAAAACAGAGGATTTGTTAGAATTCAAAGCTTGGCATCATTGCAATGTATGAAAAAACATTTTTGTCATTGGTTAAATTATCACTTACACAATTTCATCTATCTTATTAAAAGCTACATTGGAACAGCCTGTTGCTTAAATGAACATACCTCCCCATGAATATGTTGTTTTGATTCCATGGTTCTTTTTTTGTTAAATCTGTTTATGAGCTGAAGGAAGTGAAAGACAAGTGGAAAAAATCAGCAGCTGATATATCTAGTTCTAACTAGATAGTGCTACATGTTTAATATTTAGTTGATTTTAGATTTACAAATAATCTTGATATGTATGCAGTACTGAAATGGTAAATATTCCCTTGCTGGGTAAGGCTCAATAAAAATAACAGTGAATGTGATGTTTAATGGTCGCTATTTTTTAAAAGGTTTTCTTGCTTTTGAAACACATAGGTGACTACTTGGTTTAATAAAAGCTCACTGTAATTGGTGATACACACTTATAAGGAGCCCAAGTGTTCCAATTCAAGCCATGTTAAGGCTTTCTCATGTTTAAAATCCATCCATTAGATTAGGTGGAAGGGTCGTAAAGCATTCTGTGAAATCAGGCGCTGATATATCACTCTTGAAGGGTGTTAATTTGGTTCTCCAGTTCTGATTTGTTTGGAAGAACATATTAATTGCTTGTTAGACAGAATTAAACCATTTTGTGCTTAAAAAAAAAAAAAAGGAAGAAAAAAGATAAAAAAGATAAAACAGAATTGCTGAGAATAAAAAGCTGGATCTTTGCAGACCGTTTTCATTCTGATTACAGCAGCTTATTTTGCAAAAGACAGAACAGGATGACTCTGTCTTTTTGGATCTTTGAACAGCTCTGAGAAACAAAAGCCGATACTGCTGAGAGATGAGAAACAGAATTTTATTCCCTGCCAAAAAAAATATTCTTAAGTTCATAGTATCATGCGGTCTGCCTCAGCATCTCTCCTGGCTCACAACTCAAGCAGTCAGGAAAACGATTGCAGAATAGTTATTTTGCTTGAAAGCAAAAGTGCTCGGTTCTGTTGCAGCTGCAGAGATGTGATTGTACCTGGGGCCTGATCCTGTATCTCCTGGGCAAGGGCAGAGTCCCATTAAAGTTAATGGGGCCTAACCTGGGCCTCAGGACATACACAGAATAAGTCAAGAACAAAGTCATGACTACCAGGAATCCAGACAGAGGGGTGTCTTAAAAATGAGATTCTGCCACAACAGTGTCCGTTTTCAAATACCAACCATTTCAAGCAGGCATGTAGGTACATGCTCTGCAAGGCTCTGCAAGTCCTCTGTGGCAGGACTGTAGGGAAGAAAGTGACTGGACAGGCAACAAAGGGAAGGGTGAATGTCCTCATGTTCTCATCAAGTTCTTTTTTTTAGAAAAATCATGGTGCTGAATGAATTTTCTTGAAACTTATAGAATTTGCACAAAACCACACAGAACAACCAACCCATATTCTCACAGTAGAGTTGTAAGCACTGATTTAAAAATGACAGGGCAAGGCTCTCCCTCTCCACTAAATCATCTGACGTTCTCATGAAGGCTACCACTTCTGTCATGCAAGTTTATATATGCGTGAGAAGTGTATGCTGGAGCTGTACGCTGGAGGAAGGACCTACCTATTCACATGAGCCTGTCTTTGTGCCTCGCTGTGTTTGAACAGAAGCTCCTGGTGTGATTAGTGCAGTGAGGGGCAGCAAGCTTCACAGGAAACCTTAGAAAATATGGTGCTTCTTTGAGGCAGACCACTCTAGTGTATTGTGTCAATATTATATCCACTTCTTTAACAACAGATAGATGAAAAGAAAGCAAGTGTGTGTACCTACTTGCAAATCTACCACATACCTAGCCATTTGGGGGGGTGGGGTGGGGTTGATTGTTGAATTAACTGAGACCCAAATTTTCCCGTTCCATTTTTTTGGAAGGTTTTCTGTTTGCTTGGTGGTTAATCTGTGTCGGGTGGGTGATTTTTCTGTGTAGGTTTTCATTTTCCTTTTGCCTAGTTTCAATCTCTGGCTTCTTAGAACATGTTGTGTTTAAAGCTGAAAGGAAGTTAATCAGCTCTTCTTGACAGTGTCAGTTTGCAGTGTTGCTCTCAAATGTGTGTGAAGAATCCACTTGGGAATTTTATGGATTCAGCATTTGTATTCAATAGACTTTACAGAGTTTGAATACCATGGGAACCCCTTCCAAGTCTGAAATACATGTGCATAGCTACAAAACTTACTTTTGCAGTGGCCTTACCGTATCTTGGCTCTCTGCCTTTACTGCTTCAGTTCTTACGTCTCCAGCAAAAAACAAGCTTCGCTGTCTTCAAAACATACAAAATCCTTTTGTATGCCTTAAAACTAGTGACCCAAACCTTGTGCTTTGTTGCTAACAAAGGTATGATTTGCTCTTTCCTCTTTAACTCTTTAGCAGCCTACCAATCCTCCTGTTTTGTCTGCTTGCTGTATTTCTGCCTTATCCTCACCCTGGAGCTCTCTGAGCCAGGAGCTGTTGCCTAAACTTGACATTGTCACTGCCAGTCACTTGATCTTGGCTATGAGTCCATGCACACAATGCAAAAAAACCCAAACAACCAAACCACACATCTCCTTTATTAGGCCTGATCTTATCCTTAGGTAAGACAATGCTGTTTTTTGAGGAGGGTGGTGGTTTTTTTAAGGCATTTGAGATATTTGTGCTTTAAGAATGACATGTGTGGGCAGTAAGGGCTAGCTACTAACTTAGATCACCCAGTTTAAAGTGATTGGCTCAAGCACAGATACTGAAATTTCTCCACTGAAGGAAACAACATAACTTTTGGCTTTTTCTGAATTTCTGTAACTTTGTGAGATAAAGGTCATCCAATTTTTCAGATTCACTTGTCTAAACTTGTTTTGTCCATCTGTTTTTGTCCTGGCATGCACACCAGTAAATCCTTCATGTAAGTGCTGTTTCATTGTTCTTCCAGAACAGTGAGGATAAACACTCAGAATTATTATTGGTCTCTAAATAAAATAGAATTGTCCTCATTTTCTCTAAACAGGAAAATATCTATTAGCAAGACAGATAAGGATGTGAAGTCCATAGCAAAATAAAAATGCTGTATTTGTTAGAAATCAAGATAAAATATGGCTTCATTTTTAAAATTATACCTAAGATACACCGAAACAACAGAGATGTAAATAATTAAAATATTTTAACATCAGTGTTTGTTCTTTTTAGCTTTTTTTTTTTTAAATTTCTGAGGGACTCATTCATAGCCATATTCAGATTTGGCCACAATTTAGTGGGCATGTATTTCAGCACTTTGCAGTGAAGCAAATTGCTGAAGCCTTTATATATTTATAAAATATATATGAATTATAAATGTTGTATAATTTTACACTGTAAAAAACTAATAGTTCTTGTTATTGTCACCCCAATGGGTAGGTGGAAACAGTGTAAAATTTATGAAGTTTCTGTTGATTCAAGGTTTTGGAGCCACATTCTGATCTATATTTAGGTTTACTAAAATACAGAAGAGTATAAGTGACTGTCAAAGGCTTACATGTTGTTTCAGAGAAAACTGAAAACAGGAATGCCTTGAATTGTTAGGAACTAATGATGCAGTCAGTGTGGGTGAGCAATTTAACAAAGGAAAAGATAAGGCACAACAAAATGACTCAGAAATGTTAAATGTTGCTGTTTTCTGGCAGTAATGCTTTTTGTACCTGTGATGGGGAAAGACAGTGAAAGATGAAGTTGTCGCCACAGGAGCATATGACTTTCGAGCAGGATGGGCTGGGTCGAGAGGCACATGAAGATGATTTTGACAAGCAAAAGTAGTTCAGCAGGGCATGGCACAGTGGCACGAAGGATTTACCTTCACGTGGCAGCAGCCCTGCTGTACTGCAGAGCTTCAGGTCATGCCACGGCACAAGGCACAGCAGAACCTGACTGGAGCTAGTATTGTCAATTCCTCTGGAGAAATGCTAGTTGGCTTGAAAAGATATTGCTCTTTTAAAAATAAATAATTGTATGGCTGAATAACTGCTGTTGCATATCAGCATTTGGAGTGATGTGAAGGAAACTTTCTCTCTAGGATGCTCTATGAATTGTTGCTCTCTGGAAAGCAATCAACAAAGAACCAAAAAGGGCATGTAAAAAACTCTAGTATTTGGGTGAGATTGAGGTAAAGACAAGCAAAAGACAAGTTAATGCATCAAAATTATTTGTGTAACACAGCAGCAACAATTTTACATAATTTCCACAGGAGAAAACATGGCCTGTGAATTTTCCTTTTCCATGTCAATTGGCTTTCCTCATGCTTCACAAAATGCCTTTAGCAGCACCTAGAATTATTGTGGTAATGGAAGTTTAACTTGGCAAGAGGCAGAGGAACTCAGTCAAGGCCTGAATAATGAAACAAACCCTTCACGTTGACGAGGAAAAAAAACCAAAACCAACTCTTTCTCTGTCTCCTGGGCTGTGGCACATGAGTGGTCATGGCACTTTCTCATGCAGCATGGGGGTTGTTTGAAGTGGTAGATGGGCTTTTTACAGGCTACACCAGCCTGAATATTGTCCTGCAGTCAGGCTGAGATGAAATGGTCTGGATTCTTGACTATATGGACATTGCTGCTATGTATCCAGTTTTCATTGAGCATCTTTTCTTTTTTCACCTGCTTGGTAGGAAAATAGCTCTTTGCTCTTTGCTCTTTGCTTAGTTGATTTTGGCTTGGCTGATGCCTGCTAAAGGTATGGGGCCTGACCAGACTGTGTGTGCTCCAGAGGGTGGCTGGGCATCCACTGTCGAATTCTAAAGGTATAATGAGCTTCAAGTGCTGGGATATACTGGTATGCCTATATTTGCATAGCTGGTTGGATATGACCTGTATGCATCATCTTTCTTGTACCTGTATTATAGAAGAATCAGGAGCAGAAATATGGCAGTCCCAGATATGGCCGCCAGTTCACATGCTGTTATCTTTCCATTGCTACTCCAAGTGGGAAAATTTCACTGTATGCTGCTCTTAGGACTACCTTCAAACAGTGGCCACAACAAAATTCTGTCTTGGTAGACCTTTTTGGTTTACCATATCCAGGCCTTGCCCTGCCTGTAGATTGTTACATACCAGGATGGGTTTTATGTATATTGCACTGGCAAGAATCCCCAAAGGAAAATAAAACAAAAGTGACACTGCCTCTCATTTTGCTTATAATGGAACACAGCACTCAGGCTTCATCTTGTAAGTTCTTTGAATTGAACCCTCAGCTGGGGCAAATTGTCTCCAGCTTGCAGCGGAATGGCTTTTCGGTGTGCCAGTGCTCCCGCTGGCTTCAATGGGAGGTCTTCATACTGAGTGTTTGCAAAAGCAAACCTGTGGCAAATGAGCCTGACTTGAACGTGTGAGCATAGATAGATCTTGCCACAAACCAGAGAACAAATTTTATTTGAACTCTGTCCCCCTTGTAACTTTTTCTTTGCAGTCCTCAATATGTTTTTGCATTTAGGGACTGGAGAGACCTTCTGTAGCTGTGCTAACACATGCCAGTTCCCCTGGGTTAGAGTAAAAAGCTGTTTAGCCTGGTAAAATTCCTCACAGCTGTTAACCAAAGATTGTGTTGGATGAAGGGCATGCCCCATATGTCAGAGAGTGCCAAGTTCACATGTTGATAGGGTTTCACATTTAAATTTTGCTCTCTAAACCCACAAATAACAAAGAAAAAACTGCAAGCCTGCCATGGCAGAATGATTGCAAATAAAGCAAACTGTGATTGATTATAGTTTGACATCTGATTATTGTTTTGCCTACCTAGCCCAGGAACACATAAATATTCACTGGAGAAATGAGTGACCTGCCTCATCTTTTGCCTTGTGAAGTAATTTCGGCCACAGTTCTGCAAAGGCAAGTACATGCTTAGCTTTCAATATGAGGGCTGTGATTAAAAGTGCCTTTATCTCTTCCTGAATCAAGTATGCCTGGGTATGAACACACATCTGAACACACCACCGAGTTACAACACCTCTACAAGTAACAGCCCATCCTCTGCATATTGTAATCGATTGTGAGTTCTCTAGTTCCCCACCTGCTTAGAGAGTAAAATACATTATTAAAACTGTTTTCATTAAGATTTAAGTTGAATTACATTACCTCTCAATGTTGCTTCAAACTGATTGTGTGGTTTTACAAAAATTTAAAAGGTCTTTACCTAGGATGCCAATATATGTTATAAATGGATTTTGATTTAATTGAAGAGATTTTCTCTCCTTTTTTTGGCAGTTCCTTTACAAGTAATTCAGAGGGTTACTTACTATAAAATGACAAAAGCAAATCTGAACTACTGATTTATACCAACCTAAGGGTTTTTAATAATTAACAAGAAATATATTGTTCAGGGTAAAACAAAATTATGAATGTGTCTGCATAGCAGTGTATGAGTTAATTCAGACTGACTTGGAAATAAGAACTATCTTGGGTGAATGAGGAAGGCAAAAGCAAACCTAAAGCTTGCAATGAAGTAGACAGTGACTACTGAACAAGCCCTCTTCCAAGCCTCTGTGCCTTATGTGGTGGCTTAACAACGTGCAGACAACCGAAGTAGGTGTACCATTGCCTCAGGTTTAAAAGAAAAGTGTGAATACACCCAGTATATTAGAAGCAAATATTCTGAAGATGACTCACAGGCATTGTTGGAACATGTCTAGCTCTCTGCAGCACATAAACACCAACACAGGCGTTGATTTTAAACTTGTCAAACTTCCAGCCAAGTGTGGGTTTTCTGGGGAAAGTCACCTATGTCATTACCCTATGCTGACTTACAGCCTGGGACCCTTCCCTTAGCTCTACTGATAAACGAGAATGGTGGACTCCCTCCACTGATTTGGGTATCTAGTATGCTTTCAAGACGGTCTTGTAAAATTTTACATATAATATTTAAAATTAAGTGAGTCACTGTAAATACAGCAGAGTGCTATACATCCTTTTTCTTAATTCCCTTAAACTTTAGCATGAACAGTTGTGGTGGGTATACAAGGAAGAATGATTATAAATGACTCACACAGAAGGGGAAAAAATGTTCATTTGTCCTTTCCTAACTTTCATTCCAAGCCTAAGAACACTTATTTGTGTAGTTTAATTTAATTTATGTATCTAACTGCCATCTCATGGAGTCATCTGAATGAATCCTATGAGCAAAATTAAGAGTTTTATTTCCATTCTTCTTTTTCCTAATCACAAAATTATGTCCAATAAAAAAGAAACAAGATTTTAAATATTTAGGAGATGAGTTTAGACTGGCACTACGCGCAAAGTTTATAGGCCAAAGTTTTCAAATATTCTGCCTAATTTTACATTCCAGATCTACCTCTTCCATAAAAAGCCACTATACCTTTTGGTGTTAATGGGAAATACAGGCATTTAGTGGTTTTAAGTCAAACCATTTTTGTGCAAATATCAGGTCCAAATATGAGTCTGGTCATTATTTCTGAGTCTTGCTTTAAATGTCGAAGATTATACCCCTGAAGCTTTGCTCCAGAGCAACCAGCTTCGGGGGTTGAATGACTTCCCAAAGCCTGCAGCCCTTCCCTGGATGCTGGGAGCAGTCTCCTTCCTGGCATGGCCGGCAGAGCTGCTCCATTCCCTCCAGCCACACCTTGGCACAACATGGATCCAGCAAGACCATTTTTGGCAATGCTTGGCTCCTTCTCTGCAGTGACAGCAGGTGCCTACTGAAATGCTGTAAGGCTCCTCTGCACAGGGCTTAACCCCCTTTTTTGGATGAAAGCTGTAGGACTAACGTGGGCTTGGGAACCCGCTGCCAGTCGCTGCATTTGAAAACTTTGGTCCAACCTTTGTCAGGTCATTCTGGACTTGCAGATTTCTGCTTCTGCTTTTACAAGGAGTGCTTGTGTCTGGGTAATACCCTAGCTACCAAATCTTTCTCTATTTGTATGTGGTACAAACTGCAGAATATTTTACAGTCTCTGTATTAAATTCACCAAAGGTAGAGCAGTTGGAATTTAAGCAGGTTGCATTGCATTCCCTACATGGACATGAGGTTACCAGTGTACAAGTAAAAAGTGTTCTTACTGCTGTGCACTCTGCATCTTTAACTTTGTAGCTTGGTAAGAATAAAAGATACAATACATCAGAGGAGGGCAAAGAGGGAAGGAAAAATACTTTACATGAGTTACAGCGAGGAATGAATTAATGGCTTAAGCTCGAACATGAGAGCATGAATTTCTAAATTCCTACTCTGAATTTAAGGATATGGCTTTTGACAGGTTGCTGAGAGCCAGATTTTTACAAATTCCTTCAGTTTTTCAGCTTAATTATTGTGAGATCACTTAGACAACTGAATGCACCTGTAAGCTGAGAAGGTAAATGCTGACGCACCGTATTTGGTGCCTGCAACATTACACTGCAGCTAATAATCAGGATTCAGATGGAAGTCATGTTCCCTATTTTAAGAAGTATTGCAAAGAATCTGTCATGCTTGATTTCTTAAAAAAGAAAAGGCTAAGTCTGTACACGTGCTAATGTAAATGAAGTACTCTATTTTAGTTCAAATCTGTTGTATTGCCATTAAAAATAATATAATTCTGATGTTATAAACTAGAACGTTCTTTAGACTGTAACACAAAGGGCTTAGCTCAAACTAAACAGCATGCTAATATATGCTGAAAGCCCTGGAAAATGGAAAGAATCTGATCTGGGTCAGATCAGTTAACGATATTGTTCCACTTTGGTGGATGTTGCTTAATTTGGCCCAAGATGATTCTGAAAACTCTGGGTCTGATTGTATGGAAATGACAGGGATCTAATTAACTGAGTATAATCTGTTGTGTAACTTCCTCATAGTCAGGTACTCTTCTATTCTGTAAAACACAAAACTACCACTTACACATTAAAAGACACTAGAATTACAAGTGGTTTTGACATCATAATTGCATTGACTTTATAATTACATATAGTCTTATAAATTTTTAAACCACAGTAATGTAGAATTCAAACGTATCTTAAATAAGGTACCCTATGAAATTGTAACTCTATGTGTTTGTCATGAATGCATTTGAAGAGCTTCTCACTGACCTGAAGAATGGCAACTTCAGTGTTTGTTCTCTTACTGTATTGCATTTTCAATACCTTACTGACACACGTGCAAGAATTATAGCTTTTCAAGAGCTAACAGGATTTTTCTTCAACTCTGTCTAGATAAATCCATAATAAAGAGTTGATAGTAGTTTTCAGCTAAGTTTCAAAAGGGATTTCTTCAAAAGGGATTCAACTTAGGAAAACAAACATTTGTCCCAAAGAGAATAAAAATGGTTACAAAATAAATAAAATAATGAGCACTGAAGACAGTGGTAGGTTGTAGGATGGTGAAGCTCAGGTGCTTGGGTCCCCTTTTAAACTTTTCTAATTAATTAGTAATTTTTCTGCATTTTTTTTCTTTTACATTAAAAATTTTCAATAATTTTAAGTAAATTTTGTGCATTCCCACCTATCCCAAACAGGAGGTGCCTGGCACATCCAGGACACTCCTGGCCTCAGCCCTTAGTACCAATGGAGCAAAATGTAGAGTTTACATTCAAGATATAGCATGACACAGCCCATACACCAGGCATGTCTTGTGATCCTCAGCAGAACCACTCCAGAATAGTGTCACTTGGGCTCCCGTTGTCTTCACTGACCCCAGAGGGCTTGTGGACCAGTTAGCTGTGAAGGACCTTGCAAGGGTTTTCCTCCTGCAAATGACACCTTCCATCAGAAAAAGCTTCAAATATCCAGAAAATTCCAGCCTGGTTTTGGGATGCTTTTAGATCCATTTGGCTGAGCTGTCTTGCTTTGGTTTTGTGCCAGATGTCTTCACCTGTCCCTTGTGATAGCCATAGTCAATGTAAAGCTCATGTGTTGAAGGACCTGCAAAGTGCAGTGACTTTAACAAGGTGTTTTCTGAAGTCTACAATGGAAATTGTAATCAAAGAGGGAAAGAGGGGGATGGTACTTGCCATTTTAAGCTCCTAGCCAGTGGTTACTGATATTGACCCACAACTTTGAGACTTTAGCCCCAAGACACCTGTGTGCCAACCCGTTCGGAGCAGAGGGAACCATGATCCTCAGGCAATAAGACAGTTTGCAGTGTCCATGTCAGTGCCTTAGGCTGATGTTGTTCTGTGTTAACTAGCATTAACCAGTGTGGGGATGTGATCCAGCTCTCTTACTCTGTTGTTGCATACCACAAGCACTGATGGGCAGTCAGTCCCTTGGAGGTTTGAATGGCTGTCTTACTAACCAAAGAGAGGCTGAAACAGTTCATGATACATGAGAAAGTATCTTCTTGTGTGTTTAGTTCTGAGTGGATTTAGCTTCTCCTTCAAGTCAATCTCAATCAAAGATTTCGACAGCCTTAAGGACCAGCCTTGATCCTGCTAAGCCTTACTTAAAAGAGGAATCTTAATTCATGCACGTCCCAGTGACTTTGATGGAACTGCTCAGATGTGTAGGAGTCTGCAGGATCAGCAACCCTTAACTAACAAGGGAGTTCTGTAAAACTGAATGACATCTGTAAATAAACACAACACTACAGACCCTGGTGTGCTGCTCTACTCCCTTTTGGACACACTATCCTGTCTTTGCTGAGGCAAAGTCTTCCCTGCTCTCTTTGCATCACACAGATGGGATCAAAAAGCTGAAGAACTGCTTTTTCATGATGGGAGTCCATCACAGGAGCATTAGTATTAGTCTTTGCTAGCCATCAATGTCTGGAAATTTCACAGTCAAGTTGTTAGTGATTGTATTGAAAGGGTTTGTGTGTGGGTGGTGGAAAATATGGTGCTTGGCCTCTGGTGCCAAACTCTCAGGCAATATCAGCTGTCTTTACACAAGTGATGAGGCAGAATATGTTACTCTAAGTTTAATATTCAGAACTTTGTCTCTCTTGCTATCAAAAAGCTATACATGTGGAGGGAATTGCTGACTACAGAAAGTGCATAATTAAATATCTGATCACAGAAGAAAACGTCATGTAGTTTTCATGGGGAAAGGTGGTGTGAAGTGGTTCTTTAATTGTTTGCATTTAAATTACTCTCCTCGAATGCTTTTTGTAAATACATATAACAGCAATTTGTTGTTGTATCAAGACTACCTTAATTTTAGACTCTGGTTGTGTGGTTGACTTTCCTATGTTTTATTATGCATACACAGATAGTCAGATGCTTGGCTTTTCCCTCCTCACTTGGTAGAAATTCTCCTATTTGTTTTTTATTCATTGTATTATTACATAGCATTGCTAAAAACATGGGAGAATTGAAACTGCTGCATTCTATCCCTGTTTTTGCTGGTGTTTCTTTTTCTATTATGGAATTGAGTTATTTGTAGCTTAGATGAGGAGGAAAAGGAAAGCAGGTTTGAAAAGGAGAAAAGGAACAAAGGGAGAAAGGAAATCCTGAGGAGAGTGGAAAAGGCCTTGAGATCAATTGTGTGTAGTAAAAGAAGGCTAAGGATGAAAGTGTGATACAATGTATGTGTAAGCACATGGACACTGGTCATAGTAAAAGTGAATGTCAAGGAGGGATGGAGAACAGGGGGAGGGAATGTTGGGTATTTTGCAAACCATTGCTTTTGCATTTTCCTTTATAATGCTTGTGAAAGGTGGCAATACCTTCCAAAGGACATTCAGCACATGGCTGGCAGGACAGCCTCTTCTGGGCCACCATTTAACCTTAGATGCGGGAAAGAGGTAAAATGGTGAATGTTGGTGCTTTCTCCAGGAAGGGCTTGTATTGTGTTCTACCTGTGAATTTCCACCTTTGAATGCTTATCATTTTAATCAATTGTTAGCTGAGAGTGCTCCTCTCCCCTTTCTCTCCAACGCTTTTGTTTGCATACTTATGCTTTGCAATAATGGCCCCTAAGCTGTTTAAACAATAAAAGCAGACATTTTTCTCTGTCTTTTCTTAACTATTTTAGTTTAAATTCACCATAAACAATAGACTTGTTCCTTCAGGACTTAGAGGTAGCCTACCAAAAAGTTCAGCAGTGAGTAGTTTGGAAAGAGATAAAATATATGTATTTAAAGATAAACTGTTCTTTATTTCCCTCTGCAGCAAACCATATTGCTGATTAACCACTGCTTTCATAAACTACAAGTGGGCCATTTAAGCTGTTTCACTGCTGGTTAATGTACTGTATTGTGCTCCCTCTTTCTACAGTACCTAGCTAGTGTTTTGTTTTTATTAGAAATTCACCTATCCTTGTCTACTGAGGAGAAAAGAAATTACACTACAGAGCCCTACAGCCCATAAAATGGCAGAGATTCCTAAATAAGACTGGCCCGAAACTGAAACCTCTGTCTGCCTGCACTGTAATGAAATGCATGACTACAAGAGATAATAATAATTGCAGCAATAGCTCGTTACAGCTCCCAGATGATTTGGTGCTGTCAGGAGTGCACTGTCCTCTGACATCCCAGGAGGCGAGCAGCATCACTGACTGCAGGCCCTGATTGGTGTAGTGAAATATTGCTGGCAAAAATTAAAAGGTCTTGGTGTCAAAATAATTCATGATATGCATATCTTCCATTCTGATGAAACGGCTGATATCCGGATTAGCAAGATAATAAAACTGATCAGGCTACAGTTAAACAATTTAAGCTGGAGAGCTGTTCATTTTGTAGGTGTCACTTGTCAGATCAAGGGGTCAGAGCGGGATGAAAGGCTCTCCCCAGTAACCTTCTGATGATTTGGATCTGGAATGTTCTTCATGATTTGTCCAAAGTTTTCATCACTGTGCTGCCGGGTAGCATTACCGTGGCAGGCTCTGTTCTGACATTCAAATCCTGGGAATGACAGGTTATTAGGAGAAGAGAACTGGCTGTACATACATTAAG
Organism: Falco punctatus; assembly: GCF_963210335.1. Classification (NCBI taxonomy): domain Eukaryota; kingdom Metazoa; phylum Chordata; class Aves; order Falconiformes; family Falconidae; genus Falco; species Falco punctatus. The sequence goes on from NC_137582.1 coordinate 43,690,564, forward strand.
CCCCATATCTTTGACCTGTAATTTGAACTGATAGTGATATTGTAATTGAGTGAGTATAAAAAGGAATTTTTTATTAAAACACAGGAAGATGAAGAAAACGTTTATTTTCAGGAGATTTATGGGTTCATAAAATAAGCTTTTTTGATGACGATTTATTTTACGGCTCTTGAAATGCTGAGCTGTGTGCTTACTATTTATTTTATGGAACAGTTATTTAAAATAATGCAGCTTCCCATGTATTTCCAGACTATTTGCCAGTACCCAAGTCTGTGCAGATGGGGAGATATCCGTTTCATATGGGAGTTCATGTATTTGAATAGTTCAAGGATTATCCCAATAAAATGGACCTAGGAAAATATTGCACCCAGTTAATGCTCATTGCTTCAGAGACCCCTAATGTCCTTTCTTGACACCTTATTGCAGGCTATTATTATACAATGGATCTTCAGTCATATGGTTATAGGGAGTGGGGCAGAGCCAGGCTATCCGGGTAATTGACTCCTGTGTGCAGCAGTGTTACACACTTGAGTAACTAATTTAATGGAATGTGTTTGCGTGTCTCCCAGATCTGCCCCGGCATAATTCTCCTCTCGGGGCCCCAGCAATTCAGGACAGGTGAAGAGTGGCAGTTGGGCTCTTGATTTCTCAAATATGGGGTTGAAGGCTCAAACAGAGCCATCTCCCATGGTAAATCTGCTGCCAGTGAAACAACTGCCTCTGAACCCAGTAAATTAATTGGGGTTACAAAGAATTCATTGCTCCTGATGAAATCAGACATTGAATGCTTGTATGACAATGTTTGTTGTTGCTGAGTACAGCGATAATGGTTTGGCATAGGTAAAGCATTTAGGTGACCCACCGATAGCAGGAATCAGGCTGGACATGTGTTCAGTGCAGAGTTCTGCACCTGTGTGAAAAATCCCACTCCCTTGAAACTCAAAGGAGTCTTGCGCTATTTCAGTGTGAGCTGGTCCTCGCATAGATTCGGGCAGAGGCTTTAATTTTGTTTTCTGGCATTCACGAAGATGCAAAGAAGAAGAAATGGCCAGCTCTCTAAACAAGGCAGCTGGATACTTAAAAACCAATCACAAAGGACAGTGATAGTTTGTAGATGTCGTTTTTTGCTTCTGAACTGTTCCTAGAAGTGCAGTGAAGTGAGGATCAGAAATCACTGTCAACAAGGTTTTTTGTTTTCCGTTTACTGTGGTACAATTGTTATCTAAATCCTTGGTCATAGAGCATACTTGGTTGCTGTGGGCTTATTGTCTGTAAATTTTCACAAGCAAGATTACTTATCACTGAGAAGTTATGTATTCACTGCATTTACGTGATGGCTCCTTCTACATGAAGGGTACCAGGTCTTCTATTCACGTACCAGTCTTATTTTAAATCAGAAGCCAAGTCCTGCAGACTTGTATATTATTTTTGTCTGAGAATCATTCTCCTGACTTCATTTAATATTCAGATATTTTAGTAGATTCAAAAGAAAATACTTCACAGAAGACTTTCATTTCATTAACCCCCCAAGCACAACTACCTCTTCTTTTGCTTATAATTGCATCATAGTTTTCAAGTGAATATTGATGCTTATATAATTAAAGAATTGATCCTTAAAGCATAATAGCGTTATAGTAATATTTGCATAATTGTATTAAAAAAAGTTTCCAGAATGTAAATTTTATGGCACATCTTTCCGAGGGATTTGTATATTCTTGCCCTCACAGTTGGGTCAAGTATGACAGAAATTTGTGGGCTTACTCTCATGAGTAAAGTCAAATAAGTAAGCATATATTTTCAGAACTGAACCTAGATATTCTCTCCAATGCACTCTCCCTAGACTACAGTAAACGATATAATGGTCTTCAGCCATAAACCCTTTTGTAGTTTTGGAAGGACATAGAGTTTAGACCTTGTAAGTAGTTTTGCTTTGCTCTGTACCATTAAGATATATGCACAGTTTGCTTTTATGATGTTTGCTGTCATTTAATTACTGATGCATCAAGATGATCATCCCAATTCAATTAAGTTAAAATTAGTGGTTATTTTGGTTTGTTTTCAAGTCATCTGAAGATTTTGGGATGTTGCCTTCTCCAAGCAGTAAGTATGCTCATAATCTAAACCAGAGGACTATGTGCTTGAAGACTGTGTGACAGACTGCCAGATGTAGCCTTTCTTTAATTGTTAGTTTAAAAATTGAAAATGGTGGAAAATAGCAGAGTCTGGTTATCTGACATGTCAAGCAGAATAGTTTAGGAAGGTCTTTCATGAAGCTCAGGGACAGTTTCACTCAGCTGCAGAAAGTCATCATTGGTAGGCCATTTACTTTTGTGGGAGGTTTGGTGGAGGTAGTCGAAGTTAAATATTGCGAACATCTTTCTAATAATGGTATAAAAGCAATATCAATCTTTCTTTCTCTTAGTTTTTCTTCCTGTTAGGTATCAGGACACAAAGAACTCAATTTTTTCATGATGTAATACAGTTATTTTAAAAAATCTGTGGCATGTCATACTCTGATTTTTTGCACTTTCATAGGGATAGCCTGGTGGCTGGCTTTCCATAACTTTAATTACCACCAGTAAAAGAGAAAGGCTAATTGCTTTTGAGGAAAGGCTGTTGAAAATTTTCAAATTTGTGCAACAATCAATTGGATATTTTCCCTGTTACCTTATCACAAATTTTTACAGAAGTTCAAGTGCATTCCTGATGTAGGCCAGATAAAGAAACAGGCTAGGAAAGGCCTGGATTTTGTAGGATTTCCATTTTAAAATACAGTACAAGCTGGATTTCATCTCTTAGCTTCCAATTAAATCCAAACTACTTCATTTCAATAAGCACAAGTTTGATTCAGATTTATTTCTCAGAGAGAGTATGTAAACATAGGTATCAACCTAGTTAGAAAACAGTAGATACTCAGTGAAATTTATATATATTTATATACAATATATATTTATTGGGAGTAGATATTTATATTTGACTCTACTTTGATATGCAATTCAACCAGCTTGTAATGAGGACAAACCTTTTTTTTTTTTTTTCCTTCCATTATCTTTCCTATGTCGCAGGCATGTATGTGAGTCTACACATACCAGCTATAAAGATGCAAGAAGGTATGAAAAATGGGGACATCAGTTGATTACATACATAAAAATATATGAATTTATTGTGTCCACATCAGCTGTACATTTTGGGGGTACCTAGGAAATGACTCAGTAGCTTAGCTTATTTGATTCCCTTACAGGTTTTATGTCTTTACCCCATTTTAATTTTTCATTAGAATATAATAATAGCCACAGGAAAAAATGATTTGGTCTGTGATCTATTTCATTATGTTCTCGTCATAAGGGGAGAATCTGAAGTGGGAGAGCATCACTAATTTTTCGGCACAGTAATTTATTCTACAGTATTTAAATGTTGTAATTTTCACACTGAGGCACATGCTGCCACATCTATCGTCCCCTGGACCAGTCTCTGTCTTGCTCTTTCCTTTTCATCTGTTTTGGTTTTGCATTTTTTTTCATAAATTCGACAGATGGCCTCTTGATGAATCCTTGATAATACTGTCATGTAAAGCAGCTAAGACTAGAAATCATCTCACAACAATTTTTCATTGCAAAGAGAAAATTGAAGGCAGACAAACATCGCTAAGTCCATAACAACAGCAACAAAATATCCACTTCATGTAAATAAAGAGGACAAGCTTTCCTTCTAATGCTCAAACGCTAATGCCAGTATCCTTTAAAGCCTCTGGATTTTTTTTATGCTACATTTAATTCATCTTTCAAGCCTTGGGTTTGTTTAGTGTTTTGTTGGTTTCATATTCAGAAACATTTTCCCGTCTCCTAATGTGCTCTCCCTCCTCCTTAGTCCCCCTCCTTTTAGGTCTTTATAATTGTGGATCAGGTGAAGTTTGCTTCCCCTCATTTCAAGGTCATGCACCACTAGGACCATTTTCCTGACTCAGAGGGCACGTAATTTCACAGCCGTGTACTCCTCATTAATCCACCCTGAGTGGGTGCTCAGGAAGTTCCAGATCACAGATTTGTTTTTGTCTTGTTCTCTGACTCAGTGCTTCACAAAAGGATTAGATTAACCCCTTTTGATTGTATTTATATCTTACTGCATCGTGATAGAAATAAAGTGATTTCTTCTTCTCCCCATGTAACCTTCCCACCCCTTCCACCTCTGACTGGAGACCCACGGCATCTCTTTTCAAATAGGCTTCAGTTAGTTAAAGGGAAGCTTGTGGCAGACAGAATTATTTTTTTTCTGTTTCCTCTCTTAATGCAGCTTTAAAGCATTAATCTCTTTCTTCCCATTTGCAGAGACTTGTTTATTAACTTTGAACAGTTTCTGTTTAACTGGAAACTGCTGCAGTCCACTGGCTCTGAACTTGGTCTCATCTGGACCTGAATTGTCTGGGTTCCAAACAAAGAAGAAAACAAACAAACAAAAAAAAAAGATGACACACTGACTGCTGGAGGAGATCCATCCTTTCCCCCTCAGTCTAGTGCCCCGGCTAACTGCATCAGCCAGACGCTTTCACCTAGGAGCTCTCTTCTGCCTCCTTTTGTTGACCAACTTATCCTTGCGCCTGTCGGTGGAAGGGGTCTCCTGCTCGCTGCTCCAGGTGTGGGCTGACCCCCCAGGTGGGGTCTGTGTGCCCTCAGGAGCAGGCAGACTGTCTTGCTGAGGGGCTCTGGAGGGTCTTGCATCCCTGTGCCTCGGTTGCCCTATGGCAAAACGCAAAGCATGCGGGAGCTGTGAAAAGTATTTTTACATGGAGCTGAGCTGCTGCATTTAGCATCTGAAGGCAGCAAGGTTTGGTATTCAGAGCAAGCTGCTGGGAGACCCTGAGCTGGCACAAACCCTGGTGTAAGTACTTAACATTGGTCCTTCTTTCCTCTGTCGGTAGTAGCGAATGAAGTCTGTAAGTTATATAGAGCAGTTTTTAAATCCTTCAGGTAGGATTTGATTTGAGATTAGAACACGTAAATGCAGGTGTATACATATAAGTTTTATGTCTCAGATGCCATTACAGTCAGTGGAGCCTGCAGGGTTATGGAGCGGACCAGCTGTAGGTGGGCAGCTCATGATCTTAACTACATCTCCATTTTTTGTAATGGGGGTTTAGGTCAGTGGTGCACTTATAAACACCTAAATTCAGGTGCCTTAATCTCAGTATGAGCCCCATCCTTTGTGTCCTTGTACTGAACCTGTCTTAAAAATACATACACTTAGTTTGTGATCTCTTGTTATTATTATGAATAATTGTGTTTCTTATGGAGGTGCCCATCAGCAAATCAAGACTGGAGCCCCCTAACTCCAGGTGCTGGTCAAAATTAAAGTGCCTAGTCATCCCTGATCAATCCACCAAGACTATCACTGAGATGGCTTATTTCCAAGGTGGGTGTTGGGGTAAGGGGATGATGATAATTACCGTGGGAATTACCAGAGAAACTCCAGAGTTTCAGGAGGGAAGATGGGAGACAAAGGGTGAAGAAAAGTTTTGGCCAACTGCAAGGAATAGAGAATTGAAAGGCAATGCAGAAAAGGGTAAAAGATGGCAGGGAGACAAAATTGAAATTAATTTGCATTCATTGGTCAGATAAACAAAACTGAGCAGCTTGGAGGTTAATGGGCTTTACCCATCAGCTGACTGGTGGGACTTGCTGAGTGCAGGTTCCTAACTGGCCATGCCTGGGCCACGCTGGGGAGGGCTGGATCATTGTGCTTCATTTTGCATTTGTGATGTGTTAGGTGTGTGCGTGCCATTGGTCTTTGTGACAGCCAGAAAAGGATAACTTATTACGTCCTGAGGGGGAAATCACTTATTATTTCATATTGAAACCTGAAAAATGGTGGGGAAATGCCTAGTCAAAACTGTAGAAAGTTCTTGGAATGTCTCCCTGCATCAGCTCCATTTGGTCTTCCTTGTGGCTTCATTGGTGCATCCAATTTTTAACTCCCCAGTACAAGTAAGACATCAACAACCAGAGCAAATCCAGCAGAGGTCTTGTCATGGTTTCAGCTGTGGTAGAGTTAATTTTTTTTTTTAGTAGTTAGTACAGGGTATGTTTTGGATTTAGCATGAGAATAATGTTGATAACACACCAACGTTTTAGTTGTTGTTAAGAAGTGCTTACTCTAAATCAAGGGCTTTTCAAGTTCATAATTCTCTGCTAGTGAGCAGTGCACAAGAAGCCGGGAGGGAGCACAGCCATGACAGCTGACCCAAACTAGCCAAAAGAATATTCCACACCACAGAACATCATAAACTGAGGGGAGTTGGCTGGGAGCCGCTGGTTGCTGCTGGGGGACTGGCTGGGCATTGGTCAGCAGGTGATGAGCAACTGTGTTGTGCACCACTTGGTTTTTTGTGTTGTTCTGGTTTGGGGTTTTTTCCCCCTTGGGTGTTATTCCTCTTTCTCCCTCTCCTCTCCATTATGATGATTATAATTATTGTTGTTATTATTATTACTTGTTTTCAGTTATTAAACTACTTATCACAACCCACGGGTTTTACCTTCTTCTGATTCTCCTCCCCATCCTACTGAGGGTGGGAGGTGGGGAAGCAAGCAAGTGGCTGCATGGTACTTAGTTGCTGGCTAGGGTTAAATGGTGACAGGGCCATTGAGATAGTCAGGGACTGAAGCACTTGAAGAGAGGGTGAGGGATCTGGGCTTAGTCAGCCTTGAGAGGAGATGGCTGCAGGTGGACCTAACAAAAGTGTGCCAGAACCAGTAAGGAGGTTATCAAGAAGATGGAGCCAGGCTTTTATAGTGGTGGTGGAAGGACAAGAGACAACGGACAAAAACTGAAAGAAGGAAAGTTGTGTCCCAGTGAATACAAGGAGAAGCTGTTTCACCGTGAAAACAGTGAAAGAGTGGAAGAGGGTGCACAGAGAGGGTGTGCTATCAGCTCACTTGGATGTTTACAGGATCTGTCAGGATAAAACTTTGAGTAACATCACCGATCTTGTAGCTGAGCCTGCTTTAAGAAGGATGACCTGTCCAACCTGAACTGCCCTCTGAGGTGGAGGAGAATCCCTTTCTTATTCTGATCTCCTTAAAGCAATAGAGAGAATCTTTCCTTTTCTGCAGCTCTGAGTCCAAGATGGCACAGATGGAAGGTAGGACCCCAGCTGGACCTCCTTTTTCCTTTTACCTTTGGAAGAGTCTCTCTCAGTACTGGTCCTGCAGTACTGAGGAACCACAGCAGAGTTTGTCCCTGTGGGCTGTAGCCAAAAGTGGCTGCACTTCTGGAGGCTCCTACCCCCAAAAGCGATGTAACCCCAGATGCTGCAAGCTGTTCTGCACAGTGAGCACAAAAGAAGCTTTACTTGGATATAAAGCTATGGAAATTTCAGAATATTTTTGATGGCTCCTAGGGGTTTTGTTAAGGGAAGAGGGAGCATCTCAGATGATATTGAGAGGAAGACTTGCTCCCAGCTGGGACCTGTATCATGCTGAGTGCCATTCACTGTGGTGCAGATGGCTGTTGACTGTGACGCAGGATAATTTTGGACTACCTGTAGGGTACGCAAGCTTATGAAAAATTAACAGCATAGAGTCACTTATTTTGCATGGGAGGGGACACTACACTGCAGCTACTCTGCAGCTGAGCTGACTGCAGTGCACGCAGCTATATCCTAGCTAGATTTAAACTAGCTTGCCTGGATGTTCCCAGTGGCATAAAAGAGACATCTCTGTGCAGGCTGCAAAGCCTTTCTGAGGAACTCAGCAAAGATCGGGGCATTTAGTCCCACTGATTTCTGTGCCACAGGAGCTATCATGTCCCCAGGACCCTTAAGTGAATACAGTTCTCTCTGCCCAAACTGCAACAAATGCAGTATAGGTATACCCTAAAACACTGTTTCTTTAAAAATGTGATTTGACAGGTTTCTCTTTGCTACAGGAATGCTTTTTTCTCTTTGCTTCTCCATCCTGATCAGAAGACCCTGTTTCTTTCTTTGGAATCAGGGAGACAAAAAGCCATGACAAGAACATGTCTAGCATTTAAATGATGTAATGAGAGAGAAGACCAGAGCAGAGCTGTGTGAAGCAACCAGCTTTCTCCCTTCCATGAAGCAGCTGCCCAGAACACTGAAATTCACTTGGAGATACTGAAATTGGGATTGTTGCTTACATTGCCACTGCTGGGTGCTTTTAGTGCTACAACATTTGGTAAGGTTTTCCCCCATGAACAGAGTTTGTTTTTCCAGCGGTATGAAATACCAGGAATTGTAGGTAGATAGTGCACTGTAGAGGGTCACATTTGTGACTCACAGGTGTTTTATCTTTAGTCATTATGCCAATATTTTAGGGGTAAGAGGAAGGTACAAGATTTCACAGGGCAGTTTTTCTATTATGTTGGCCCCAGCACCAAAGGCATGAAAAGATTTACAGCAATGTTGGTGTGAAGGAACAAAGCAAGAAAAATCTAAAATGATCATTAGTTATAGTGCAAAACTAACCATTTAAAATGTGACTTAGGTGCTGTTTCCATAGTAAATATGACCAGTATTAATCACAGATTCTGAGTTTCACAAAGTGTACAAACTTGCAGCAGGTAGGACTCATACCAGACTAGGCAACGTGCAAACAGAAAGCCACACTCACAGAGGCTGGCACGGCCTTCCACCACAGAACCTACAACCAAACTTGGGACTCCAGGTCCTTGCTCACTTGCCACCCATATATCTCCAATACACTTAACTATTTGCTGTATTCTCTGATCATATGGCATAAGATATTCAAAATTCCTTATATAGTAATTTTCTGTTAGACTAGACCTGGATTCACATCTCCTCTGAACCAGCCAGTGGAGGGACATGTGCAAGCTCAGGGGGACACTTGCACTAGGTCAGTGCTCCAATGGATCTAGGGTGTAAGAACGCCATTAGCATTCATTATGCTGGTACTTGTGGATTTCCTTCAGAAGTACCAAACTCTTCTCATGCTTTGCAAGGGGGACATAGCCATCTCTCATAGCGTTCTGGATTCGTAATAGGACAGACAGGATAGTGTTACAGTGCCTAAGTCCCCTTTGGTGAATTTGATCTATGAAACTTAAACCCACTCACTCTGCTTTGCTCAGTGAAACTGTGGATTAAAGGTGGAGGTGTGGTTACCATCTAGCAGCAGTTGGGAGGTTAATAATTGGGTAAGAACAGTATGCTTGTCACTGAAATTGGGAATAAAGAAAACTTCTTAACACCAAAGTAGCATTATGAAGCAGGCATTCCTTTATGGCAGTGCTGGATGCTTCGGGGAGAGCTCAACCTAACGTGTATACCATATGTTACATTTTGGCTAAGTTATATAGACCATACATATGTTTATGCATTTCTTGGGAGAGTCATACATAGTCATTCATCTTCCAAGAACAAGCAGTGTGCATGTTAAGTGTTGTGCATGCCCCTTACATGTGTTTTAGAGTTTTCTGGGGGTCTCAAACAATCGTTGACACCCTATAGTGACAGCTGACCAAGAACTGAACCGCAGTTTGCTTTCCTTATATAGACTATCTATGTTTGTTCCATTGGTTTTGCATACAAGTCTCCTCAGCGATCTTAAGTTTTAGTTTTTCATATGACACTTTTCCTCTTGGCATGAAATCAGCAAAACTATGTTACACAACCAAGGTTTGATAGTAATTTTTCCACAGTGATTATACTCAAACAAACAATAATACATGATAACATGCTTGTTAATAACTGGGGATCAATAATGGAGGCAGAATGGTTATGTCTGGTTTGGATTTCGTAAATGGTATGTCTATATGGAAGACCATTTAGTGTGAATAGATTATATCCATACCATTATTGAGTTTAACGTTCTTGTACTTTAAGTAATACAAATAGCTTTAGAGACTCCAAGCAGACAGTGATCTGTCAGAGTCCCAACTCACATAAATGGTACTGAAGATGCAAGAAGAGAGTCCTCCAGCCAGTGGTGAAATTGTCTCAGCTTTATTTCAGATGGAGGTTGGCAGAATGCCCACTTGGAGGAAGGAAGATGGGAGCATCTTGTGCCTTAGCCTGTTGATGCTAGTGGCTTCAGGCTCCTCTCTTGTGATGCACCTGAGAGCTCTGAGTAGCCTGATAAAACATCAGTACTGGCTGCTTGCTTATCGTCTCTTGTACAAGGCCTCAACAAAGTTGAGAGATGAAAAGTGCAGTGCCCCAGAATGTAATTTCTGTTATTAATTTTCATGGCAAAAGCCCTTCATGTAGAAAGATGAGGTTAGTTCATATTTTCTTCTTCATGGTCCTTTTCAGTTTTCTGCTGTATTTGTTCGTGCAACAATCTTCTTCATACGGCATTTGCTCCCAGGCTTTTATGCTACAAACAGGAAGGAGTGGACATCATCATGGGCATCAATTGTACCTTGGGAAAAAAAAAAAAAGTTTTGGGAAAATCCTTTCACTCCATTGAACAGAAACAAAGTAGTTAGCATTGCCTGAAGCAGTTTGGGAGGTGAAATGGATTTATGCTTTGCAGGCTTTCCTGGGGTCACACTCTTTCTGCTGTGGGAATGAGTGAGCTGCAGGCATTGCAGCAGTACAAATCTCAGCCACTCCTTGGATCTAGCGCTTCTTCACCAGTGCTCAGAGCTCAGCCAGGACACATGGAGCGGAGTGCTCCTGGACCCTACTCTGTGGTTACAGCCATACACAAGTGGTGGCGCAGTCGCCTTCTGGAACCCTGAAAAGTTCTCTTCATTCCTCTTTTTCTTTTTTTTTTTTTTTTTAAGCACTTAAGCCCAACTGCTAATGGAATTTCATGATTTTAAATAATTTACATTTCCATCTGGTTTGAAAAACACCAGGTGGAGATGGCAGATTAGGATCAGTCTAAGTGGAAGGAAATGTTTGTTTAAAATATTAAAGCTAAAAACAAACATTTATGTGAACCACATTTTTGCTGTCCATTGTGCTGTGTTCTTGTATCTTCTTTACCATCACTTTAAATGTGCAAATAGTATTTTGCTTTGAATGTTTTGCTCATGTTGCTTATCATTATGATCAGGGGAGAGGAGGCCAGAATGGGGTACAGGACGGAAGGAGAGCCCAGACTAAAGGGTGAGGGAATCAGGGATTGAAGGATTTCTTCAGCATGATCTTTTGATCGTTACATTTGTTCCTTTCTGCTTTTCTACAGACCTTGATAACTTGCTTACTTGGAGGTGGAAATAAATTTGAAGCATGGTTACACAAGGGTGATTTCAAAGAAAAACTTGTAACCCCCAAAGACTGATGAGTTTTGTTAGGGTGAGGTCTGAAGGTTTGTTAGTGTACAGTCCAAACCACCTACAAGGACAAGAATTTTCATTCTCTCCCACTTGCAAGCTGGCAAGCTTTTGTTTAAAATGGAGGATACTGAGCTGTGGTTTGTAAAACTGCTTCTAATACTTGATCCTTGGCTGCCAGTTCCTTGATGCACTTTCCCAAGTACAGCATGTAAACACAAACTCACAGTGAGGAGCTAGTCTAACAGCACAGTTCCCGAATTTGCTGTTCCATGTTTTTCCCTGTACTTTGAAATATTTCATTTTATGAAACCACATCTGATAGTCATTGTAAACCCTGCCCTTCTCCTCTAGCTAAAATCCTTGTATTTAAGTTCTCTGGAATTGGGATGTTTTTCATGTTATAGAATGCAGTAGAAGCTGCAGAGACGTTCTGGTGGGTGTGTGCCTTAGCATGACATGATTCAAAATCACACCTACATTGTAATGATAACATGCAAGGCTAAAGCTTGGCTTTGCTGTACAAAACTCCAAGTACAATATTATGGAAATGATCGGTGAAAAGCATGAATAACATGAAGTTGAAGTTTGATGAGGAAAACTGTATTTAAACCAAACAAATTAAATGTCGACCAATGTTGTTCATGCTTGCAAATTGCTGATTCAGAGATGGCAATGGCTCAGAAGGAACTACCTTTACCAGCCTGTAATCTGAACCTGGTTTACTTACCACGGGGTAAAGCAGTTGCTCCAGCTGTTCCAAAGATCTACTACCATCTGTCCAAAATTGGTAATACTGCTCTTTACAGTCCATAGGTCATCCATGTTTTCACCATTCAGAGTTCTGTTAGGACATGAAAACTCTTTGTTGCTTTAATCATATTTGAAAAAAAGTAGAAACAGAACATTGGCTCTTTGCCTGTGTACTGTGAACCCTATTGCCCTAAGACACTACATGACAGCTGAATAGTGAGATAGACATTGAAAGTTATAATATCCCTTGGTAGATCCCAAATTGTGGTGGCTCTAAGTTGAACTATGATCCAAAGGACCAAAGTATGTTTTTTATTAGGTATGAAATAGGAGAACATATTTATTTTATTTTATTTTATTTTGTGAGGATTTGGCTCGAAAACCAGCTAGGCTGAAAGTTTCTTGAACAATGAAGTTGATTTGTACTAGTGTAGATGAATATTAGAATAGGTCAAAATTGTCTGCAGAAAATGACATGAATTTAACAAAGGAGAGGATGCACAGCGTAAGCAGATTTTAATTTTGTGCATTTGTTACAGAGCAAGCTGACAAGTATAAAGCAGTGGATGTAATTTGTTAAGGCAAAGATTTACTGTTTAGAGAAGGTTCATTTTATATGATCAAAAAGTCAGATGCTGCTCATGAAATATTTGATAAAAATAGTTTGGTAGGTGAAAGGGAGGTGAGGAAAGTAAATGGTTATTTTTCACATCATAAGGTATTGCAGAGGGGTGTTTTCTAGGAATTAGTGTTGAGTCACTCTCTATAATCGTGCCTCTGAATAAGGAATATTGGAAAACCTGAAAGTTTGCCAGTTACAATGAGGTGAAAGATCTTACTGATACCAAAAGGAGAATGAGGTTACATTTAAGGTAGGGTAAGTGTTGAAAGTGACTTTGGCCATTTAATATATTGTAGCAATGAAAGTGTGATAAGAATTAATGTTTTCAGTCATCGGTAGATGCCAATTACAAATCAGAAGAAGGAACTGATTTTTTTGTAAGAATCAATAAATATTAGTAGTCAAGCCTTGAAAGACAGGTGGCAACCCAACATCCATGGATAAGCTACAGGAGCCATTTTGTCCTGAAGTGCTATTTGGATATTGTCTGTCATGGTCAAGTCTAGATTCTCATTTAATCATTTCATTCCCTGACCCAAGGACTCTGCCTTTTGACTGTGAGGGGTTATGGGAGTTGTCTTTAAAGATGTTGTTCATTTTTTCTCCCACATCCATTATTTTTATAAACAGCTTTTACCATACTTCATTAATAGTAATTGCCTGTGCGGTCTTTGCAATCGGAGGCATAGCTGAGAGCTCTTCATCTGTACACATGAAAGAACTTGCATTTTGTATATTTGCATCTTGAGTTTCTCCAATTTTGGAATGTGCAGTAGGTGACTTTAAATGACTTTCTTCTTGTTTCCATCCCATTTGGGAAAAAAATAGTAATCTCACAAAAATACTCTCTAAACAATATCATTAAAGGTAAGTAAACTAATAACACATAGATTTCAGTGTTTGCTGGTTTGTGTCAGCGTCTGGTAATACAATGAATAATTCATATCAAACTAGTAGAATGTAACATTTACATAAAATAATACTTTGCAAATTTATGGTAAGTACTAATTACTTGCCTTATTTGCCATGACTATGATATTAAATATTCATAAAAATGTGATTATTTCTTTGATTTGGCAGGCATTTAGATTTCTCTACAGCTTTTCACACTGCTAATTTTAATCCAGTAAATTATCTGGAAGAAAACAGTATGCAGCCTAAAAACTGTTCAAAATTCACTCCAACATTGAGCACGTTATGGACGTAATGATCCATTACAACCAAACTTCAAGAAGATCTTGCAAGAAAACTGAGAATTAAACAAAGAAATATGGAGACTATCATCATTATTTATCAGATATATTTATTAATAGTTCAGATTTTTATATACATTGAGAAACTTTTAAATAATTAGATCTACTTTTATATGTTTTAATTTTGTGAAGTTAAGTTTTCTCAAATTCTTTCGGTGTTAAATCTGTTGCTCATCTTTATTTTTGGTGTATTTATGTTTTAACCAGTTAAAGAGTCTAAATTCTGGTTTTTGAATACAACAGACATACGCTTATTTTTAACTGTCACTTAGAAAATAATCCTTGTGAACATTACTTGGGGTTGTACGATATATAATCTTAATACCACCTTGTACTTTAAAGCATGTATGAATGGGTATGTGTGTATATATGTATACATTGATTCCAAAGCTTCAAAGCTGCTTACATAATTAAATATTCATATCTGTCTGTGAATATTTAGTACCTGTTCCTGTCTCTCTAGCTGTGTAATGTGTATGCATGTAAATCTATGATGTTTAGTTAATAAGAATAAAGTATCTAAGACTATCTACTGCATGTACGTTCTATATGTGCCCCAAAATGAAGAGCAGTAACAACATGAATAAGGATGCTGGTTCTTAGACCTGCATGCTTAGATTATTTCCCTGCATTGTTTGCATCGTTCTCTGTTGTTTCTAACAGCAGAGGTATAAATAGTTGTCTCAAATGAGGTAATATAACCAAATACAATCACCAGAAGGTAGCAATAGCAAAACAAAGAATCAGGGAACGTGTATGTATAAAGATTTCTATAACAGAGTACAAAAGAATTATGTAATATTAAGGATATACAATCTTTATATAATTTATGTAATACGTGTAATATATAATAAACTGTATCTGTAGAATTATCTTTACAACCTTTAGAATCAACAAAACCTGTTCTTGCTTCCTGTTTGGTTGTTTTTTTATTCTTTACAGACATGGCATTAAAGAAGGTGTGTTGTCAGCACACCTACTCTCACCTACCTGTACTTCTCAGACACTCCACGACTTGCTACCCAGGGGTAGCCCCAAGCTATCTCAGGGAGATGTGCCTCCATCCCTGGACACCTGTTTGATTAAAACTTTGTTGCTCATCAAGCTGCATTTAAATATGTATGAAACTTTCAAATATACATAAACCTTTTAAAATCTTTGATTAAAAGTCTTTTGATTAAAAGACTGGTAACTTGTAAACAGCATCACCAACCATATGTAAAAATACAGAGTTCCTGTATCACTGCTTAAAATAAACATTTGGAAAAGGTTTTGAAATATCAATCTGCTGCTTTGCTGTACAAATAAGGAATGTGAAATGAAATGTAACTTTGTTAAGTCTAAACACAAGAAAACAAATTTTGCCTTTGGTCTTACACAGCTCAGGCCTGCATAAGACTTGCTGGATTTTGGCAAGCCGTGCAGGTTACTGTAGCAAAATTCAGGTTCCAGAACTGCATTCACTACAATATCGTCCTCAGTAATGCCCTGAGCTTAGGATATGTCGCTCGAGCACGCTGGCAGTGAAACCTTAGGGCATTTTCCCCCACAGCAGAAGGTGGGGCAGAGCTGGGGCATGTGGTATCTGCCTTGTACTGATGCCAAGTGCCCACACAGAGATCCATTGCTCCCGATTTCAGCTGTACCCGGGACCACGGCTCAGTAACTCTCCCCAGAACAGCTCTCTGCTATATTCCCATGGTTACACGCTGCCTCTTTCTCTACAAGAGGATTTTAAAGGACAGAGGCATCTGATGAAATTTCTGCTTAACAGACTGCTTGGTCTTGAGGCACGTTGCATAAAGATGATTTTACTCCCTAGCTAAATCAGTCAAATATCAAATAGATAACATGAATCTAAATATAGATATCTAAAAACCAACACCATGCTGTCCAGGACAATGGGAATGGGCAGTTCATGGGACACATTCTGCATTTATTCTGCTGCCAGTTCATTCATCCCAGGGTCCTGCGTGCTCATTCTACGTGTAGTTCTTGACCTTAAATAAATGTGATAGATACGAGCCTTAATTTCCCTGTGTTGGAGGAAAAATCCTTCTGAAAGCTTGCTCAGGTAGCTTTTATATGTACGAATGCTAGCACCTTGTTACCTGTGAATACACCATGTAATTAAACTCCTTCTGAAGTTGCACACTTACTGAAATGTCTTTTGTAAGTGAAAAGAAATCCTTTGTTTTTACGTGTTTTGACATTGTGAAATGGGGATAAGTGAAGCAGAGTTGTAAAATCCCCTGTGCAGCTCTAATGGAGCCTCTTCTGGCTGCTTTCTACTAGTCTCCAGGGTGAAAAGAGTTCATTTAAAAATAAACATTTCCCTTATGTCAAGATGAGAAACTATTGATTTGTATTTGTATTCTCCAAGAAAAAATCACTGATCTCTTCAAATGGGAAAGAACCTCTGCACTGCAATCTTGTGAGCTGGGTAAAAGAAGCCGCATGCTCAAAGTCAAAGGGAAGCCAGAGGAAAATGGCATACAGGAGGTCAAAGCAGTTCACATGGCTCATTGGCAGCTGTTTGCACCATATGACAGATCTAAAGGCAACTTCGGAGCTGTCTGTACAATATGTGGAGCTTACCAGAGATATAGAAGCTGCTGCTATAATGTCATTTCCCATAAAAAAAGAGTTGATAAAGTTGGCACCAAGTTTTAGGGACTGCAGTGCTGGCGATAGCCTTAATTCATGAACTTGCCTAACTGGATCTCCCTCTATGACAAGATTAGTGGGTGAGGGAAAGGCTGTGGATGGTGTCTACATAGACTTCAGCAAAGCCTTTGATACCATTTCCCTGGAGGAACTTTGATACCATTCTCCTGGAGGAACTTGCTGCTCATGGCTTGGACAGGTGTACTCTACACTGGGTAAAAAACTGGCTGGATGGCCATGCCCAAAGAGTGGTGGTGAATGAAATTAAATCAAAGGGTTTGAGTGCACCCTCAGTCAGTTTGCAGGTGACACCAAGCTGGGTGGGAGTGTTGATCTGCTTGAGGGCAGGAGGCTCTGCAGAGGGATCTGGACAGGCTGGACCGATGGGCCGAGGCCGAGTGTGTGAGGTTCAACAAGGCTCAGTGCCGGGTCCTGCACCTGGGTCACACCAACCCCACGCAGCGCTACAGGCTGGGGCAGAGCGGCTGGGAAGCTGCCCAGAGGAAAAGGCCCTGGGGGTGCTGGTCGACAGCCGGCTGAACGTGAGCCAGCAGTGTGCCCAGGTGGCCAGGAAGGCCAACAGCCCCCTGGCTTGTGTCAGAAACCGTGTGGCCAGCAGGACCAGGGCAGTGACCGTCCCCCTGCACTGGGCACTGGTGAGGCCGCCCCTCGAATGCCGTGTTCAGGTTTGGGCCCCTCACTGCAGGAGGGACATTGAGGGGCTGGAGCGTGTCCAGAGACGGGCAGCGGGGCTGGTGGAGGGGCTGGAGCACAAGGCTTATGAGGAGCAGCTGGGGGAACTGGGGTGGTTTAGTCTGGAGAAAGAAGGTTCAGGGGGGGACCTTACCGCTCTCTACAGCTAGAAATGGAGTTGTAGCAGGGTGGGTGTCTGTCTCTTTTCCTAAGTAACAAGTGATAGGACAAGAGCAAATGGCCTCAAGTTGTTCCAGGGGAGGTTTACATTGGATATTTGGAGAAATTTTTTCACTGAAAGGGTTGTCACGCATTGGAACAGGCTGCCCAGGGAAGTGGTTGAGTCACCTGGAGTTCCTGGAAGTATTTAAAAGACGTGTAGATGTGGCACTTAGGAACATGGTTTAGTGGTGGACTTGGCAGTGCACGGCTAACAGTTGAACTCAATGATCTTAAAGGTCTTTTCCAACCTGAAGTATTCTATGATTGTATGACTTTATGATTAAACCTGACAAAAAGAGACAAGGAAGAAGTGGAACTGGATGGTCACTTTAGAGGAAGTTCTGTGAGAGCACAACCCCTGGCATCACTTGTGCTGCTCAGCATTAAGTCTGTATCATAGCCCGCTTTGCTTTGGTTTTTTTCTATCAGAAACACAAGAACTAAAAAGAAATTCAAATTCTCTGAAGGCCACTTGGGTTCAGCTGGCTGGAGTCACACAGGTAACAAGTCTGATCACAACCTAAGGTTAGCTGGTAAGCGTGAAAGTAGGGAGGTGGAGAACCCAAACAAAATTATGTCCATTAGCCACTAAGTGGGGCTTGTAGTTGTCACAATATAAAAAAATCATTAGAATATTTTCACTTGACGTGGTGCTATACAATTTCTAGTTATATTGTCATAGCAGACAGTAAGACTGATAGAGGGAATGAAATGAGTTAGGAGAACTTTGAGAACTTTTCTTTTTCTAACTAATTCTGTGACCATTGAAATGCACGTTGTTTAGAACTGTTGGTTCTTAACAAACAAAACCAGGACATTCCAGTGTGGTGTAAAGGCCATTCTGGCTGATGTGTATTTTAGGCATTTCACTGCCTAAATTGAACCATTCATTTCTGATCCTGGAAACTTGTTTACACAACATTTAGTCACCTGAATAGCATCATTGTTACAAGCAGAACCACCCAAATTAATCAGGTTTCCTGAGCATGGTGTGTTTTCAGTACCTTAGATCCTGACCTAAATATCTTTATCAGGCATAAATTCCCTTGTCTGACTCTGGAGGCTGATACTTTTATGCATGGTTTGTGAGGTAGTTAGCTCATATAATTCTGAGATGAAATGCACTGTATAAATAGTTAATTTATTTCAATGTGCATTACCACTACATCTCAAGACGCATACCAGAGCCCATCTTGTGCTGTCCTGCTGGAAAGACAATCTGCCACAAGTCTGGACTTCAAGGGATCATTTTGAGAAGTGTTGGAATTGCTATATGCAGAAATAGATGTGTTGCAAACTTCAATCACTGTAGGAAACCTGCTAGAAAATGTGGCTGCTCAGTTAATGAATCTGGAGAGTCAGATGGGCATATTGAAAGAAGATTGGAATGCACAGAAACTGAATTTCCACCTGAGGAGCTCAGCATGACATTTTCCAAGGTTCATGAAACATTATTTAAATGTCTTATTTTTAACTTTTGCCCTCATCTCTTCACTTGGGATATCTTCATCTGGGGAGACTGGGTGAAATCAAGGGAATATAGCGCTGGTGCTTTCTTGACAATGCTTTTTTAAGTAAGGATGGAATTTCTACAACTCAGAAATTATTATTCTTATTTAGGAAAGAAACAGCTTTCAAAATTGTAGTGGGCTTTATGTCTAGGCTGACCAGGATTGTCCTTACTATGGAGATCCTCTGACTTTACCCATGTAGATGGGTATCAGAAAAGATAGAGATGGGAACCTGCTGGCTCCAACAACCAGGTCCACCTGACGCAATTTTCCTCTGCACCCTGAAGCCTTCTACTGGTGAAAATCCTCTTTAGCTATAGAGCAGTTGAAACTCACCTTGGAAGATTGGGCTTGTTGTCTACAACTTTGTAAGTTGCAATAGTGATTGCTCTTGCACCTCTCACATGAAGTTCCTCCAAAGAGACGTGTGGAGCAGTACTTTCAGAGACAGAAGAGTAATGGCTTACTGTAATTTCTGGCATTGTTTAGTAAAACAGAAATAGCTGAGAGAGATTTCTGCCATATTAAATACATTTTACAAGATGAGTGACTGAGAGGGACTTTATCTGAGCAAATTTTCAATACTTTAAGTGTTTATTCAATATTCTTTATGATGAAACCCAAGAACTGGTGCAAATGAGACACTCTGTTGACATAGATTCCTTTAAGGGTAATGAATACAAAAAGGATAGATTTTAGCTCAATTGGGTGAACACTCTTCTGTGTGTGTGTGACAACTAAATATAGTGAAAATGGATTCTGAGCGTATCTATTTAGAAATCAATACAACTATAATGCAAATTACTGAAACAACAGTGAAATAGATATGAGAAACCTTTATTGTCTGAGAGAAAATAATGCAGAAACATTGTTTAACATGTAAGGTAAATACGATCTTAGAGGTCATTTGTATATTTTTGCTTATACCAGTGGAACCAAATTGAGTCTGGGCTCCTCAAAACACAGAAACACAGATATCAAGAAAATTAAATCAATGATACTCAGAAGATTAAGCATGTTGTATGAAGGGAAATAATCCTATGTACTGTAAAATGTAAAAGGAGGTGGAACTTTATATGTATAAATGAAGATTTTTTTGGACAATGTTTCAGTACCTCTGCTAGTGTAAGGTTGCATCGGGAAGTTGCACAGTAATTGCAATCAATATTCTTTTCCAGTTTCTGCTAGAAGCTCTAGTATACTCATTTTCCTTTTTTCTGTATGTCATAAGTTATATGGAAAAGATATTTACAATGTAAACCATTTGAATGACTGGAGGACTCTGTTGATAAAGACATAGAGTGCATATTCTGCTGCAGAGGTCTTTATACTGTGGAATTGATGGCTGATTACAAAGCAGCCTGAAGATCTAATTACAATTGGCAACCAGGAGATGAGGGAAGACTGCAGACAATTTTCCTCTATTTTTATACACAGTCCTTGTGGCATTCACATTGCTTTCAATAAGCGTGCTTCTGGCAAAAACTGTCAATGATGGTAATCGTCTGGATGACTGGCTTTGGAGAGGCTGCAAGCCTGACCTTTGCTATTGTAATCATCACCGTCATCAGTGTGGGGATGCATGCCACCCCAAAGCTAGAACAAGCGCTGTAACTAGGCAGTAATTGCAGATTGTTAATGATGATGCTATCGATGATGCATTTTTGTTTGTGTTAATTGAAAATACGTTATGCTGGGCTTAACTCTACAGTGGTGAATGATTAATGCTAAAAGGAGGAGGAAATGTGTAGCTGAAGAAAGCCAAACATTGCATGTGTGCCATTCTGCTATGTCTACCCCACCAGGTACATAATCATACAAAACATCCTTCTGTTTGAAAAGGAGGGCGTGAAATTTAAAGTTTGATTAAAAATTAGTTAAAATTCTATAGCTAAACAGTGTGGTCTTAAGCCTAAGCTGTGTAATAATAATTGCAGCTCATCAGTGACGGGACACCATGGATGCTGAATAGGGCCAAAATACCAGTTTAGATACTTGTGGATCTGCTCTGTGAAGGCAGTGGTATATAACTGGAGTGAGAGCACAGACTTAGGCTATATAGGATTCTCTAGAAGTTCTAGGGTCTGGAATTCTCTGCCAAAGTTGTAATAATCTCAGACTGAGTACTTTATTTTCATAATAAGCATGAAGGGTTATATCCTAACTCATGTTTTCAATTTGTAGGAATTTTTAAAATTTACAAAATACTTAATCCTCTGGATAGCTATGATGAACATCACAAAAGTTAGTGGAAGACGAACACTTCTGTGCTTCTTTAGTCCTTTTGTTCTTTCTGAAACTTTGAAAATATAAAGAAAAATGGTTTGTTTCAACTTTTCATT
The DNA here is from genome assembly GCF_963210335.1 of Falco punctatus. Taxonomy (NCBI): domain Eukaryota; kingdom Metazoa; phylum Chordata; class Aves; order Falconiformes; family Falconidae; genus Falco; species Falco punctatus. The sequence continues at coordinate 43,711,877 of NC_137582.1, forward strand.
GGAGGAATCTCATCGCTGCTGGAGCTGAATGCTGAGTAAAATGGTTTAAACCAGCACTTCCCATCCAAACAAAAGGTTTGAGCTTTAAGTGAAGGAGAATCGTTCCCCATGGTCAAAAGCTGAGTGGCTGGAAGTCTCACCTGGCGCAGGGAAGTTTTTTCCCCTCTGCCTGAAGTGCAAAAAAATTTGCCAGACTTCATATGCAAACATCAGGCCAGGGTGTTTGGCTTACCGCTTCTAGCTTTTGATTTGTCTGCCTGATCTTGGTTGCATTAGCACTAAGCCAAACACATGTACATTTTTCTGTTGCACTATATCATGGGTGTAAACATCAAGCACACGCAGTGTCAACTGTATAGACTTGTCTGTGACAAAGTGTATGTTAATTACTCTTGCACATTCCCTTAAAGAGATATCTCCTAAAAAATAACTCTAATGAAATCAATGGGTTTCTACAAAAGTTGTGCTGAAGACTGATGGAATGTAATCAGAGATGAAATTTCTGCTGTACAGTGGTACGTACCTATTAAAACTTCATTGTTCACATTGTTAAAGGACCAGCCATTATTAAACAGTTGAAAGACCAACCAGTCTTATTGAAGGGTAGCCCTGGTTCAAACTGTGAAGCTTCTAGAAGTTTAGGATATCCTTCAGAAATTTACCACTATATTGTGGCTCTCACTAATGGAAGGTGAAGAGGGTAGAGTCATGCATGCAGCTGAAGGCGGGAGCCTATGGAGAAATGTGCCTCCAATGTGCTTGTGATTTAGTTTAGCTCTAAGATCTTGTGAGCTCTTGCAAGTGAAAGTCTTTATCATCTAGCCATGTCTCAGCACCTCTTACAAAACAGTCAATCTCATTTCATTTCTATAAGCCTAAGTCCCCAGTGTGAGAGAAATGCTGATACAAATTACGATAGCTCTGCTGGCAAGTCCAGGAAGCCCAGAGATGCCAATGGCCATGAAAAACAGGATGCAGACCTTTTCCCTGGAGCCTCTCCCCAGAAATAGACTAAACTGTGTTGTTGAGGAACACCACTGACACTCACGTTGTACCCCTTTGGATAAATAAAGGGCATTAATACAGTGTCTTTCAAGAGTGGTAAATTCGCATTAAAATAATTGGGCCAAATTAGTTTCTCCTTTAACTCTGCTACCTTGTTCAGCTGGCACTAGATTTGAATTTGCTTCAATTTCTTTAAAACTCAAACCTGCAAGATTAATTTGAGTTATACCCAAATTGATTCTGGCAGCACCACCGTGTATTTTGGTCTCTATACAGGTAGGAGGATGATTTTTCCTCCTCTGATATTTAAGGGTCTTATGGGCCTATCAGGATAGCTACTAAAAATTGCCTCCTGCATGATGTGATCCTCTGAAGTGAAATTAAAGGTATGTGGTCATATATACCAATAGGCAGCTTCTTGGCCAAACCTGTGCAGGTTTCCTGAGACTACATCATCTGATGACGGGAGGTAATCTTTACGTGGAAGGCAAAAACAGGAATAGTGACAGCAGACAAAGGTAAAAGACCATTGCCCCTCACCTTCTACATATATTCATGTCAATACCTTATTAACAAGTCATACACAACCTGTTTTTCTAGGGACACCAGTGACACACTCTGAGCCCTATTCCCCTCTCCCCCAGCTCAGACTCTGTCCTCAGGACCAGAGCTTACCTTCGCCATCTAAACTGGTGTAGCTCTTTCCTATTCTCCATGGAAATGATTTTATTATGGCAACACCTAATAATTTCGGTGCTGAAACCTCTTCTTTTGCTAGTGGATTCCAGAGCCCTTTCCAAATGTAACACAGTGGTAAGCAGGATTCAGACAATACAATGCTGTGAATGCCCTTAAAAGCCTTGGCTTGCACTTCCCACATAGCAGAGCCCAAAATCCAGCAGCCCTTCACCATTCTTATGTAAATTATTGCACAACATCTCACCTGCCTTTTGTAATGTTGGTTGGTAAATATTTACTTTTTGTTGGGGCCACTACTTAAAATGGAATGAGTCTCTGTAAAATATTCCACACACATCCTATGTTAATGAGCCCTTAAAACTTATAAAGTACAGGAGACAAGCAAGGTACTGCACTTAGTTAGACCATTGATTAAATTAAGCCATGAAATTACTGCCCATTATGAAAAATGCATGCTCATTTTACTGTTATCTCCTTTCCTCTCTTCCTCTGCGTTTGTGTATTACATCTGTATGTCGTCTGGTCATAAACCTAGCTTGTAAACTCTCAGTGGAGGAATCCGTCTTTATTACTGTGTGTGCGCACAGCCCCAGACGCAGCGGTGGTTCTTGCTCTTGATAGGCACGTCTTTGCATGAAGGTGGCGTGGACTGTCAATAACGCATCTCTCAGAAATGACCCGACGACACCGTAAAACTCTCCTGCCCTTCTCATTCAAATGCTGAACTGCATTTGCTACCAGAAGATGCCTGCTCATCTCTCCCCAGCTCCTTTGAACCAGCCGGTTGATCGTACTGAATCATCCTGTTGTTTTGCCAGTTGCAGTCCCACCAGGGCTAATAAGTGATACTTCAGAAGATGGCAAAAGCCTCCTACCGTGCAGCTAGGTGATTATGTGGTGCTGTACGCAGGAATTACTTCTTTTCTATGAGATGCCAATGTTATTCAGAGACACTGAGAAAGTAATAAGGCTTTTTTCTTTGTTTTTTTAAAGAAGCATCTATGTATGAGCACATAGCAGAGGTGTAAAATGTACAGCCAGGTCCTTCTTGCAGTGTTGCCCAAGGGGCATTGGAAACAGAAATGAGTTCCTCACATTTTGTTTTTTGGTGAGGTTTATTCTTTGCAATGTTCTTGAGTATTCAGCCAACACTTCAGCACTCCCTGCCTTCCTCTGGGTGTTTGGGAAGGCAGGCTCTTCACAAGCAGCTGTTGCCTGTGGTGCCGCCAAGGTCCTTCGCTGTATTTCCAGCACTGGAATTCAGTGGTACCAAAAATTTATGTATATATATCTTCACATATGTCAAAAATAAACCCTTAAAAATCTGAACCTGCCCTCCAAAGGTTTAAATATTTCAAAATAGCATTAAAATGACTTTGTGTTGTCCTAAATTCCTTAGTATTTTATGAGAGTACGGGTTTACTCAATAAGCATAGGCATTTGAAAAATAGACATTTGTACAGGTTTTGCTGGGAGTAAAGCAGATACTTGTTGACAACAAAAAAACTATATTCCCCATGAAGAATTTAGGTAAAATAGAATGTTTAAACCAAAATATCGCAGTGGATCCCTAGCCAAACAACTCTGAGGGATGATCACAGTTAAAAAAATATGTGCTAAATTGTTTCCCAACACAACCTGTGAATAGGTAGGAAGAGCAGATCATTCAGAAAATTCTGTTCTTATCTTTAGCTGATGTAAATTCATGAACTTATCTAATAACTGCTTTTGAATGTGGCTACTTGTTTTTCTTCTGTATGATGTTTTGTTGTACATTAGAAAATGTGCAAGTGATGTAAGGAAGATGATGCAATGCTTATGTTTCCCAGCTTGGCCAATTTCTGGATAGAAGCTTTTGCTTTTTTTCACAAAAAGGTCTTCATTTGGCTTTAAAAATATTTCTTCTGCAACGTTTAGCAAATCTAGACTGGATTTCCTATAAAAAGCCATACTCAAATACTTTATCAAAAGCTGTGTTAGCAGTGCAGCAGCCACCTTAGTGCTGGGGACTCAGAGCCAGTTCGGTGTTACCCAGGCGCTGTGTTGCGATGCAAGGCATACACACCATCCTCTCTCAATTGCACGTAGCGGCCTTCCCAGGGCGGATGGGGAAGCCTTGAGCCCTGGGCAGCTGGGCAGAAAGGGAGAGGGAGCGGAGAGTGGCAGCAGCCACTGGGCAGCCTGGGGACGGTGCCCAGCCCGCTGGAGCTGGGGCACAGTGGGAGGGTTGTCCTTCATCAGCAGGGGGGCCCAGTCCCATGGATCCCACCGCACTGTGTGGCATCGCCTGGGAAGCCAGGTTCACTGGCTGCGCAGGACCCATAAAATATCTGCCTGATTTTCTTCAATAAGCACAAGCTAGAGGTTAATAACGTGGGGATGTTTGATTCCCTGCTGTTTTAAATAATTTCATGGGGAACCTAATGTGATAGGACACCAGTTAGAAAGGTTATTACCCTCATCAAACTGCAGCACTTCTTTCCTATTATTTCCTACCAATTTCTCAGCCTTACACCTCCTCTCCCTACAGGTACTGCAAATGAGTCTTCAAAAGGACACTCTGCCATGGGGTGGAGGCAGAAAACGTGATCTCCAGCTGCTCCTCACCCTGCCAAAGGGCTGGCGGCACCCTGCCCACACTTCCCACTGGGGCTGGAGGATGTTCTCACCCCCATGCTCTGAGAGGCTCGGTGGGCAGCCCCTCACCTTGTGATCAGTTTTAGGTTGTCTGAATATGACGGGGTGGTCGACCACATCCCCATGACAAGCAACCTGCTTGCACTGTGTCTTTCCTCCTTTTCTTTGCTTTTAATGTCATGTAGCTGTTGTGTTTTTTTCAGACTATTTAGGTGATTTAGCACCCTTGTTTGATTTTTTTTTCTCTTTCTTTCCTTAAACTAAATTTCTGCCTATCTTGATTTCTCTTTGGCACACTATTTTTATCCTTAGCCCTTTTCCTTCTCTCCCCTCCCCTTTCTCTCCTTTTGGGTGCTCTGGCTCATCTTCCACCCTTTCTTCACTTTCCCTCTCTTCTAAAGATGAGATTTGGTACCCTGCTTGGCTTTTCAATACTGTTTTTTGGAATGTTTTGTTGTGGTTGATAATGGGAGACTACGTTTAAAATGGTGCTTGCATGGGGCTGCAGTGCCTTGGCATATCTGTTTGGCCAAGGGAAGAACAGCTTTCTCCAGTAAAAACCACAGGCTGCAGTTCACATGTAATTAGTGAAGATATTTGTCTGCATTTTTTGTGTGTATGTGTGTGTGTACATATATAAAAATAAATATATGTGCCACTCCAGATTTGAAAAGTTCTCTTAAATAATTTTTATGGGGAAAAGTTCTTTTTTTTTTTTTTTTTTTTTTTAATTTCAAGACCCCTCTTGAGACAACAATGTGTTTAAGAAACAGAATATGAACTAAAAAAAAAAAAAAAAAAGCAGATAAAAAAAGCAGATGTATTTCATGGGCTTTTTTCAGTTAGAAAAGATTTGAAAAATTTGTTCATTTCTCATTCTGTTTTCCTTTTTTAGTGGCAAAAGGGTAGTGGGGAACACTATTAAAACAGAAAAATAATTTTAAGATTTTCAAAAATCCAGTAAAAATATTTTGACAGTTATTCTTTTAAAACAAAAAGCATTGTTTTTGAAAGCAGCAGAGAGGAAAAATTATCTTGAAGTCTTGAAACAAAAATTACTCTTTTCACTATAGCAACCATGTGTTACAGTTCTATGTTACAAAAAATATTCCGGACCATACTGTGATTAAGTGTAAAAGAAAATAATTGTCTGAACTTGAGAAATTTGATCCAAAGCCTGGCATCATTGTGTTCATTGACAGACCACACTGAGCAAGTGGGTTAAGTACAGTACTTCATTTTATGAGATGGTTACATTGATCGAAACAAAACTTGAGGTGGAGAATTGGGTCTGTTCAGTAGAATCCTGCAAACTGGATTTGAAGTGATGTGTATTTCTTGACAATAATATCCAGTCCCCCTTTGAGCATTGGGTAAATAATCCGTTCATAAAAACCTGTAGCTTAAATGCATCCTGATTTGTGAAGATTTGCTTAGATTTTCTAAGTCAAACTCAAATGTATTTTAGTTTTCTTTTTCCAACCAGCTCAAGACATGTGTAACAGATAAAATTTATAAATATGTTTACAAAATAATTCAAATGTTTTTGGAAGGCACTTGATTTTCACATCTGTTTGTCCCTTTCTGTTGTGCATTTATAAAGCTGAATACACTGCAGTTGAAACACACAGGGTCTCTGTGATATGAGTGTGAGCCTGAAATCTGTTTACAATTAAATGATTTGAAGTTATTATGAGCTTCTAGCTGAAGGGGGGCAGGTAGGAGTGGGGCCAATATAAACAACCATTCCCAAGTGAAATTAGTGGTAGGAAAGTGGGTGAAGCTCCCACAGAACATTCTGCCTAAAGGCACTTATGTACAGAACATCACATGTGTTAATCAGCAGGCCCCCCAGTAAAGTTTGAATTCACACATGCGGGTAAAATAGTGAGGCAGCAATTCAAGATTTCACTTGTTCTCAGGCACATTGTTACCTATGAACCATATTTTAAAATGCATTCTGAGATTTGAGCTAATAATGTGAATGACATTCAGTGAGATTGCCAAATGCTGGTAATTTACTTTCATTTTCACATTAATGTGGGCCCACCTGTGATGAATTGGAAACTAAATAAGCACATCAGTTTTAATTAGATATTTCAGTGGCTGGATCTAGTTAAACAGCAGCATTCATTCTTATCTATTAAACAGCCAAAGAGACTTCTGCATTCTTCACAGTAAGTTCTCTCTCCTTCCAACTCACCTTCTTTGCACTGCTTTCCTCTCCTTCTTGCAGGAATATTTTAGAGGAGGTTATCTAAGCCAGTGGCATCCTACTGAGTTAATAATACAGTTATCACTGATTTGGCTGATCTAGATGATTTTCCAAATTATACAGAAATTAAGAAGTCTCTCAATATTGTTTTATTCTGCAATGAAAACAAAACAAAACCCCAAAGTAATTGGAATAAGTTCACAGTTCAGGCTTCACAAAATGGAAATGGCTTTCTTTTGACAGTCATGGATTTGTACCATTGCACCTTTGGGATCCCGGTTCAGATAACCGGTGACAATTTGGGTACCAGCTGGAACAACTTCCGCTCCTGGAAGGGCAAGGAGCTGCAAGAGGGATGGAAATATTCAGTGTTGTGTTGGAAGGAGTCAGGTGAACAGCCCTGGAAAGGCTTTTTCTCCTGGCATGGGCACTGACAGCAAAACCTGCCTTGTGCCTCAGTTTTCCCACTGATGAGTCACCAGTAAGGCTGAAAGGCAGCTTCATCCTGCTTAATACTCCGTGTTTCTGTTGAGGCTACCAACAAAGAGTTGTTGTTTTCTGTTTCAGTAGACAGTCATTCACTGAAATAACAACGCTTCATGTTTCTGTCTGAGGAATTTGTGTCTATTTGATGCTCAAGTGAATGCAGAGAAGATTTTTCTCTGTCTCAATTCCACCTTTCCTCCCAGGGTTTTGCAGTCTGACACTCCTTTCCATGGCAGTTTTCAGTAGAAAACTGAGGTGTGGGCTGCTGCTGTGTTGAACAAGCACATTTCAAAGCAGCCTTGAAAGAGAGAAAGGACACCAGTTTGAATCTTGATCTATTTTTTTATTCTTCTATAACATCTTGATAGGTTGAATGACAACTTAAAAAAAAAAGTTTATGCAATTATATTTCTCTCTGTGAATAATATTAATTGAGGTGACTATTTCTAGATATATTAATTAATGATTAACAGACATAGCAGATGTAACCTAGCAGGAATGATTTTTGAACTAGAGCCTTCGTCGTACCTCTGACTTCATGCTTACTGTTCCCCTAAGTGCTGAGATGCTTAGAACAGCTTTCAGGAGAGCAGCTGATACTGGTAAAGCTGATGTTTCAACTTAAAACTAGCTTTGTGTCTTCACTACCTCTGACTATTTTTCTGATTGGTATTTTTGAAGGAAGGGCAAACAAGTTAATAAATACAGAGGATATAGGGCTAGTGAAAAACAGTTTTATTTAGAGCCAGGAAAACCTGTGTAAACACCTTGAAAAATATTTGCCCAAGTCCTGGCTTGTTGCACTGACATTTCAGCCTACCAGCTAAGAAATGCTTTTTTCAGGGTGCATTTTACAAGTAACTGAGTTGTTCAGAAACAGCACAGGAAATAGCAGGGAAAGCCTGAAGCTAAATTCACATCAATTCAGATTTCAGGCAGTTTCATTTAAAAATGTATATGTTCTTATGCAAAAGTATTTAGCATTAAAGCTCAATACTAATGGTCCAGACTGACCCTGCTCTCTGAGCATAACCCATGACATTATGTCTGCACATACCCCTGCTATGGTGGTCTAGGAGACGTCGTGTAAGAGATTCCCAGAGGAAGATCCTCACAGGCTTTCCTTCCCCAAACCCTCTCTGAAGGGGGGAAGCAGTCTTCCAAATAGTCATAACCTGCTGAAAATAAATTGGGCTGACAGCTTCCCAAACCCAAATATATGGCTTGAAGCATATTCCAAAGCATTTAAATAGACAAACACATTTTGAGGAAAATGTTTCATGCAGTAGTTTTAAAGAAATAGAAAAGATGCGCTACATGAACACATATATCTAGTGTGGAAAATATGTTTTAGTATGCCTGGTTTTGGATGGCCTCCCTGCTTCCAGATCAAGCAGAGTTCTATAAGAAAGCCTGGCTGAAGCTGTATTCTGACAACTATGGGCAGTCGAAGGGGACTTAAGTTCCTCTCTCCATGTGAGGTTGCTTTTTTTTTTTTTTTTTTGAGGTCAGAGATCAGTCAGATGTGAATGGGAAACTATCTTCTGGTTTTGGTTTTGTGATGTGCATGGTACAATAGCAGCTCCTGATTTCTCACATGCGTGTCTCTGTTGTCAGTCATCTATGTTTTCCAGGTGTGCTGCTGCAGTTCAGAAGCAGCTGTTTTGTAATGAGCTTGCACTCCTCAAATGTTGCACCATAACTTCCAAATCTTGGCTATAATTTAGTCATTTCCCCTCTTTCCCTCAGCTGAAGTAAGTTGAGGGTGTTGCCTGTTCTGCCTCTCTGCTGTTTTTAAAGAAAGCAAATTTACTGTTTCTTCATTTAAACAGATTTTCTATAACACAAAGAAATTACTAAGTACTTATTAGTAGACCCCACATGATAAGTAATTTTCTCTTCACCTTCCTATCTAAGTAAATGCTCCAATTTGTACTTTAGCAATGGTGTTTTAGCTCAAAGGGAAAACGAGGTAGATTTAGCTTCTTTACCCTGCAGGAGAGTAATGTGGGAAAGGTCTAATTCCTCTCTTCCTTCCACCACGTTTTAGACATCTGTGCAGTCCTGCCCTGGATGCAAAGGTTAGGGAGAGTTAATGCTACATTGATGTATCTTTTTCTAGCACGAGTAGTCCTTGACTTCAGATAGCCCCTTTCATACTTAAAACATCTGAGTTAAAAAACCACACCTCTCCTAGGTCCTAGTCTTGCAAAGCACTGTACAGAGCAATATATATCGATTGCTAGATTATCTGAATCATCCTGCAAGTCTGCCATGAGATGGCACTTTTTGCAAAACTTGTGACCCTCCTTTAATTTGGGGTAGCGCACAGACTATGCAATGAGGAAGGTGTGGCCAGGAGCAGCAGCCTGGTGAGAGTGGTCTGAACCTGCCATGCATCGGGGGGGCTGACCCCAGGGCTGTCCAGCAGAAGCCAGTGAAATATCACAGCTCTCTCCCTTTTTTGGGACTGGGGGTGGGGGATAGTGCTTAGCTGCCTAAGAGAGGGCAATTAAAGCTAAATCTAGAAAGCACCTTGAATCTTGTGTTGAACTACTCCATGGAAATGTCGGAGAATAAGGCACGAGCATGTGCAAGTGCTGTGTAAATACTGAGGCATCAAAGGGTATTTTATGATTCAGATGAAATGTCGTTCAGAAAGGCAGACATTTCCAGGATAGAGCTTGTTCAAAATGTGTGTGAGAGAAAAATGGGTGAAATTTTCTAGGCAGATATTGACTCATCATATCATAACAAAACCTGCTAGAGCTGGTTAATGATGTGTCTGATACTTCAGCAAGTGACATAATGTTGAAATTTGGAATCAAAGCTGTCAGGAAATAGCTCCTTGCTCAAACACAAGATATTCATGATGAAAACCTGTTGTAATCTCCCTCTCCTGAGCCATTATGCTAAAGGGGCAAGAGGGATTATTGCCTGGTGACATTTCTTTCTGATCTTTCTTGAAGTGCTGCAGCTTTTCAGAGAAGTTTCTAGGCATGGTTTCCTCTGATGACTGCTAATATGGTACAGCAGTCCTTCAAAGGAGCAAAACGCATAGGGTTGCAGCTTTGGGCCTTATTTTTGCAATCAGCAAATATGATTCCCCCTCCCCCCAGATAAATAGCTCAACATACAAATACTAAACCTAAGGGCACAGTCCTTTCCACACTGCACTCTCAGTTTTTGGTTTGCAGTCTCTCTTTTTGGACTAGCAACCCTGAAGCTGCAGTTCCCCCAGCTTGCTGCTTGGAAGTAGAGTGGGATAAAGCCAGGAAAGAATCTGTTTTGGATTGTCTTTTCCAGAAGGTAAAATTACAAGCATTCTATCATGTATTAGTGTTTGTTATTCAGGTCTACCGATGAAGTGATGGGATAGGAGTGCTATGGAAAGGAATCCATACCTCTACCATGGTGCAAATAATTAAGCAAGAAGTGTGTTAATATCATTAAAGCTACTTGCATGACTGAGTGGCTAAATTCTTTCTGCCTGTGATGAAGAGAGGTAGGTGGAAGGTTTATCTTTGAGACTGACCCCCTTCTAGACTTCTTCAGATCAGCAAAGCTGTCTACCTTTTCTTCTTTTTCTTTTGTTCCAAGATTAACTCAATGGTTTAACACAGCAGGTAAACATGTAGTGCCCAGTGATGGGATCTACTCTCTCTAAGGTCTGAATTTGGGTCACTGATACATCTATGATGGGAAATTAAGGTGAGTGATTCTGTCTCTGCCTGCAGTCCTTCAATGGGAATTGCCATGGCTAAATCAGGGATGTCTGGTCCACTCATGAATCAGTTCCTGAGCTGCTGCTCCTGGCTGGTTTTGAAGTGGGAGCACAGTGTCCCACAGGCAGCGCAGCACTGTGGGCATGGAGCACCTGCTGCACGTGTGAGCAGTCAAGCTGCTAAACTCAGGAGTAATTACTGTCATAATTAAACATAGGTCTGACCACATTTGCGCTTTGGGAAGATTTAGGTGGAGCTCAGGTGGGATGACTGCTTAAGCCTGAATCATGATGAGTCACTTGGTGATGTGCTTTTTTTTGGTTGTGTATATGGGATTAGATGTAAGTGCCCAAGGATTATCAGGCTCTGCATAGAGGTGCCTAATGAATGTAAATATCTAGAAATTTGGGAAAATTGCTCCACTTTGATCCCCACAACACACACTAAAGGTCTATGATAAAAATAACAGTTTAGTTTAAAACAACATTCATTTACAAAACAATCTTAAAATCATGCTCCCAGGGTAAATCACTACAGTGGTTTTTCTAAACTGGGAGGCAGGCATCCTTATGGCTCTGAGCCAGAAAAAAAGATCTTGGAGCCCCAGAACCAGGGCTGAGCTACACAATGGAGATGGCCAGAGTCCTCACGTTTCCATTGTCTGCCTGGTGCTTACTCCAGTTGCTTGCATGCTTGCAAGCAGTTGCCATGCAGTCCTGTGGCATTGCCTGCTCGGTGTGGGGCTGGATCTTACCACGCTACAACCACCACCAGTTCAGACCGAGCACTGCCTACCCTGGGCGGTGTCACTGGTACAGGCAGTTATCAGGACTGTTTAATTGTCCCATTCTCATAATGCAGCTCTACATGTCTCTAACCCATACATTTATTGTGAAAATTAATAATTTTTGGAAGAAGAAAGCAATATTATGTTTGCAACATTTATTTATAGTAGTTGCCAAACAATACTTTGGGGATTCTCCTTTGTTAAAAACAGCTAACAAGGGAGAAAATCCTCTATCGAAACTGTGAAACAGCTTCATGGTTCTTCTATAAACATTTTGGTGTCACTACAAATCTTGCTTTACCCCTTTCTTCCTAAGTCAGCCTTGTTCCTATTTTTTTTTCTTTCTTTAGTTAAGACATCTGTTGCAGGGATGCACCAGTAGCAGGGAAAGATTATTGACTCTGTTTTTGAAAGAGGATCTGCTTTCAGCCTGGCATTTGATGCCCACTCTCCTGGAAAGGTGGCTGCTTCAGACCTTCCCATTCTGCAGCATTTCTTGCTCACTGCCCAATGTGGCTTGTTGCTGGGGCTGTTGCCTCTTGAGAATCGCTCTCTGTACCAGCATTTGGCTGTTCCACTGAAGTCATTGACTATGGGCTGCTGCTGCTAGGGGTTTTTGTCTCCCTTTTCCCCAAAATACAAGTTAAATGCTAGATCACCTTGCTGAATGGACTTGCCCCCCTGCCAAGAGATGTCTAGGTCTGATGCAAAGCTGGGAGAAGGGAAAGAGAAAATGAGGCCAGGTTAAGTGTATAAGCTGTGTCTCTTCAGCCTCTAAAAGGCTGCCCCTTTTAGAGGTCACCTACCTTTACCCCCAATGAAAGGACAATGCCAAGCTGTCTCCTGTGGCACTTGATTTGCTCTCCTTGCAGTCTAGACATTTAGATGGAGGGCTCTCCGTCCTCCTGCAACCACCCTTGCAGTGGTGCCCAGCCTGCAGTACAGATGGCTTGGCCATGCCGCAGCTGCCCAGCCACCCCTGGCAAGGTTGGGGAAGCCTGGCACCAGGGCTAGTTTTCCTCAATATACCCTGCTGCCATGTGCAGTGGTCCAGCAGCTGTTCCAGGAGCAGCCCATCCTTCTGGTTAGCAGCGATGGGACAGACGGTGGTTGGTAAACCCTACAGCTGCCCCAGAGTCCCTGGCCACTGGTGGGTGCAGGCCATAGACCCCGGTCCTCAGGGTGCATCCCTATGGCTCCAGAGAACAGCACCCCATCACAGCACCACCTGTGCCTCCAGGTGTACAGATACAACGGGAGATTTGCTGGTAGGAAAATTACTGGTCTACCAGTGTGCTCCTCAGCCCACGGTTGCAGATGCCAGGAGTAGCGTGATGGTGAGAGATTTGTATCCACAGGAAAAGATCGTGGGGCTATTTAAATCAATAAATGCCTCGCTGAGATCCTTAGAACAGCTTCAGATCTATAACGCTACTTCAGTGAGTTCATTTCCTGAATAAATAGTGTGCAGTTAGCTTCTCCCCCGTGTACTAAAGTATGACAGCATGACACCATGTTGACAGGGAACGTAGCACAGGAGTGTTAAGCAGATTTTAAACAAGACCAAAAAGAGCACCCCGTTTTCTTTCAAGTTAGTTATCTGGATATTTTCAGATTCCTGTGTCTGTGGGTGAAAAGCTTCCTGTGAAGGAGATGTATGTTATTTTCTGGCCATCTTAAATGTCAAAATGAATTTTAGTTCGAAGTGTTTCATATCAAAAATAAATGTCTGTTCTCTCAGCAGAAGTATATCATATTTTAGTGCCCATTGCTCTCAGGTTTTCAATTAGAACTTTGAATCACATTCCTGATTAGTAACAAGCAATCAATCATAATTAATTAGTTAAAATGTTCAACCGTTAAAATCATTACCATTAATTAAAATAATTATCTCTATTTTGGCTGCACTTCATTGCCATTTCAGGGAAATGTGTTGCTTAACTCTACCTTTTGCACTCAGTATGGGATTGTGGTGACTAAAATGTGTATGAGGGGTGATGGCATGACTTTCAAAAAGCTGGCTTTTGTAGTTTGGATTTAGTTAACTTTAAATAGATGTAAGTATATAAATTACTTATATTCTTAGTAAAGTTATTTCTCCTTAGCTTAAGAATATATCTAATAGCTGAAGAGACACAGTGCCAGGAGAGTTAGTTCTTTTCTGAGGAGTTTATTCTTTACAAGTATATCTTCATAAGTCTCTCCATAAATAAAATACAGCATCGATGTGGGTTTTTTTCCCAATATTATGTTGGATATGCTCATTCATAGATAAAAACCACTTTTGTCAAGCTATACTCTGATGAAATTAAACTTTGATTAGATACTGCAGAAAAAGAGAGGTTCTGCTTCTACTGAACAAATGTTTGATTCAGGAAGTAAAGGATAAGGATACATCTAACAAAAGGACTTAAGCTTCACAAGAGGGGCATAGACACACAGCATGAAATCCCCAGAACTGCCATTACTGTTGCTGTCCTCTGATCAGGTCAAGTATCTCAAGCCCTGTTGTGTAACTCAGAAAGCCAGTAGCCCTTGTGTTTGGTACAAAAGATTAATAGAGAAGTAGGAAATTAATCCATGTGTGTATGTGTGTCAGATATACTTCATAATGTACAGGGTGATATAAAATTCAGGAGTCGTTATAGTGACCAATAACTGCTTTTCCACTACAGAAGCTCCCCAGTTTCATGAAAGACATTTGTAACCCCAAAGGAGTGAGCTGATGGTGCCACTCAAACAGAAAGAATTAGACAAGTTTTGAAAAGAAAGTCTGAGTCTGCCTAGGTCCCCTGGGAGGACTTAGAAAGGGCTTTAAAGTTTAAAAGTAAAAGAAATGCATGCTACTAGGAAAGTTTTTCTGAAATATGCAACCTGAGAAGTAATATATGCAGGAAGATAAAATCCATCAAAAAGCAGGTCTTTCAGAATTTGTAAAGAGAAAGACAAACATTTCCAGTTAAAGTGTATTTTATATATTAAATATAAGAGGTGCATCACGTTCCCATCCCCTGCCCCCCCCCCCATTTCCTTACCTGCCTCTTAAATGATTACTTCAAAAAGAGCTGTCCATTTTGAATGTTATGAAAAATGGTTGAGTAAAGAGTTATTTCACTGTAGCTGGATATGAGCAATACATTCTTCACTGTGGGTATGGTGGATCTGTAAACTACAGCATCTCTAAACTACAGCACTGCAGCACCTCTGCATGCTCCCTGCTCCCCAGCAGTCACTGCAGTGTCAGGGGTGGTAGTATAAGACCTGGAGGGGCAACACGAGGTGGATGGGGACCTCAGAGGTCAGCAGAGGAGGAAGCGCCTTCTTTATAAATACTTGTGGTTGTAAACTGATTGCAAGGCTTTTCTGAGCAGGCCAGGAGGCTTCTGTCTTATGTACCACTGAATTCTTTGAGCATAAGAATAGTTATTGAGGCCATCTAGTCCAACCACCCTGCACAAGTGTCAGCCAGAGCAAGTTGTTCAGCACTGTGTCCAGCTGGGTTTTGAATATCTCCAAGGATGGAGATTCCAGAGCCTCTATGGCAACCTGTGCCACTATTTGACCACCTTACAGTAAAAAAGGTTTTTTCTTGTGTTTAAACAGAATTTATTGCACTTCAGTTTGTGTTCATCACCTCTTGCCTTCTCGCTAGAAATCTCTCACAAGTGTCTGGCCACTTCTTCTTTACCTCCTCCCATCAGGTTATTATTTCTCCTGTTATTCCTCCTCTTATTTCTCCATGCTTCAGTTGGTGAAGATTTCCTGTACTTACAAAAATGGTCAGCACACACTTGGGTCACTTTGGTCTGAAATATAGCCTTAATTTCCTGGAACCGTGATTCAGATAGCTGTTCACTGCGAGACCTCTCTGTGCCCACCTGGGACCTTCTGCTGTGTAGCTATTTCTTTAATCCACGTAATATCACCTTACAGGTTTGACACTCCTCTATGAGGATGACAGGCACAAATGTGCCCTTTGAAAAATCTTTTTTATATGGAAGGGGGACGATGTCTACCTAAGACACATGAATTGAAATAAGGACACTTGAGTTCTGCTCTTTGTCACAAATTTTTTGTATGACCTGAGACGTCTCATTAGCAACTAACCAAAAGCCTGCTGGGAGCCTTTTCATTTGCCTTAATGGGCTTTGAATTAGGTGCTTAACTTTCTCAGACTCACTGACCAATTTATATAAAGGAGATGGTGTTATTTGCCTATCTCGTTGGGCTGTCACAAAGTGAAATACACTACTAAAAAGGATTTTGGGATCACTGAGTAGAGTGCTATTCAAGTGTAAAGCATTATATAAACCTTTAGAAGCAGTAATAAAAGTGCTAGTGTTTCCTTGAAAAACTGTGATTTCTTTTCACCTTTATATTTCTAGAAAGACTTGTCATTTCATGTTTCTCCAAGGAATACAGCATCCTCTGAAGCATGCAGGGTCCAGTCTAGCGTCATATCTCAATGGCCTATTCCACAGGACAGTGTGAGGGAAGAGACTGCTTTCACCGTGCTGAATTCAAAATTTTGTGAATTTAAACTTTGAGACACTATGGTGGCAGGGGTGTCTCATAATGTGTTTTGGGAACATGGTGTGGTGTTACAAAGGGAATAGGGTAAAGCTTTGTGCTTCTGTATTGTTTTATAGAAGTGATCTAATAAACAGGAGCTTCTGAATATTTATAGGCTTAAGTGGATACAAAACTTTCCCCTTCAGATAACTGGGGAAAAAAATGGAATGGTTCAGTTTGTACCTGCTAGATACGATATAGAAAACATACACACTAACTTCATTATAAAGTTGTAAATGCAATGGATTTCACCCCCATGCTTTTGTCTGTCTCTTTTTTTTTGTTGTTGTTTGTGTGTTTGTAATAGGTTAACTTGTTTAAAAACGTAATCACCTTTTGTGTATTAGCTTCTGCTTTTGTCTAGGGTGAGATACAGTTATAAAACGAAGCAGGATATTTTCATGCATGTTAAATCTGACTAAAACCAAGTGTACCTTCTTCAGGCACAAGTCTGATATTACCTTCAAACACCAACCAAACGTTATTTGATATTCTGGTATCTACTTTTATTTTTTTAAAATAACAAGTAAATCTGAAGCAAAACACTAAACCATGTCAAGTTCAACCATTGCTGCATTGTCCTCGTGTGGTCTGACTTCCTGGAACACTGGCTCCAGGCTTCAGACTGGAGCAAAGGAACCAAGAAGTTTGCGGCATCTATTTGTTGTGAAGCAGCTGTCAATATCAGTTTCCAGTCTGCAGCAGGATTTAAACTTGCACCAGTCCAGAACACCTGGGCCTTTTGCTAAACCAGACCTTTCTTGTTCTGTTTTAATTTTGTAAGATTTTGGTAATTTGAACAAAAGTGGCAAAACTGAAAACCTCCTCATTACACCCAGCTTCTATACAAAGGAGGAAAAAGGGGTTAATTCCACTGTAGCTTCTAATGAAATAACTCTCTCCATATCTTTGTGATTCTTAATATCTTTCTGAAGTTCATTGCTAACTTCCTGTGCTGGCTTGTGTCCTTCAGTGTCTCAAATACTAGCATTATAAATTATGTCATTGCCAAAAAAGCATTGTAGTTTTATAATCCTGCATGAAGAACCTGATATGTTGGCAGTAATGAAGAAAGCTACTTGAAGAACGCAAGAACTTGCTAATCAGATTGTTAATTGAGTACATGAGCTTCACATAATACAAAGGCAAACTGTGAAGGTGAGAATGATAGCCAGACTTCATCTGTTGAGTTGGAATTAACGATGAACAAAATCAAGATCCCTTTGTGGTTGGTTCTTGTCCAGCTGCAGCCAACTATAAAAGACCCATCAAAGAAATCAACTCATTAGTTGGTAATTCTGTACAACTTCAAAAAGAAATTCTTAACCCCTCATCAGCCTTTCTCTGACAACCCCTTAAAAGCTGTGTTAAAACAAAACAAAAAAACATTATTTGCTTCATCAACTCAAAGAAATGGCCTGCAGAAACATAGTATAAACTGAAGCTTTTAAAAACAGATCTATCCATGGGTAGAACAGTCAAAGCACAAATATATTGTGACATGCAAAATCTCCCCCAGTCACCCATGTCACACAGCGTCAATAGCCTGTCTGCTTCATAGGAAAACTACCCCCATATTTAACTAATTTTAATATTGTAACAAAAGCTGACAAAAACCAGTGAATTCAGAAATAAGACTGCCATTGTGTCGTTATTGCACTGTCATTTTGTCTGTAACTCTCCTCACTGGGGGAAGTTGCCAAACCAAGGATGAATTAAGGTTTATGTCTGGGTAAAGTTGGAAAATAATGTATTTTCAGGGCAAGAATCCATAGGTTATGGACAGCCCATTCTGTTGTCTCGTTGCCACTATAATGTTTCATTTATCTCAGCGGGACTGCTATGATAAACGATTGCAGGTCTGGACATCTAGTTTACACTTTTAAGATTTGATTATATAAGATAGTATGCCACACTCAAAAGGTATTTTTTTCAACTGGCAAAAATGCCTATTAAAGCTCTTACAACTTACATCTTGCAGGCTTTTAAACAATCTAAAAACTTATTAGGTATGTGAGTGAAAGATTAGCTTCCTAGGAAGCCTTATTTTGGGTAGTCTCATATGAATGATGTGTGATTATATAGATATATTAACAGAGGTTGTTAATGGAATGTCCATTATTTTTGGTTTAAGACTGTATGTTAAGTTTTGTGTGCCTCATTAGGGCACATAACATCTTAGAAGAAAATAGTTGTTGCAGAAAATTAAATAATGATGGGGAAATATCCTAAAGGTGTTATTTTGATCAGCAGTAAACTATGTATTGAATAGTAGGCAGCAATTTTAAAATTCTTTTTTCACTTTATTTATCTCCTTTTCCACTGTTATAATTTGTCTTCCAAATAGGTATTTTGCAGAAGGCACTATGCACATATTTGTTTTTATTAGTTTAGGTAGGAAGTTGAATGCTTAGAGATTTCGTTTGCTGACTTTTGACAGACAGACTGATGTAATTGAACATGGCCACTACTATAAAGTCTCACCTGTATTCTTCTGGGGTGATTCCAGTACTGTGTAGAAGAGACCTGACAAAAGATGAAAGCAAGAAATTCAGTATATTGGCAACAATAAAGGTCAACATTTAGAGGCCAATCGCATCTGAGTTCTGACTGCTGAAACTTAGTTTCCTCAGTGAGCAATGCAGGTGACTCCTAATATTGTTCTCTGTGGAAAGTGGGAAGATGTGAAATTTTGCTGTGCTTTTGTTGAATCCAAGATAGGAGGAGACCTTTCTTTCCTCTCTAACTTCTAAGACCTGGCTGGGTCTCTGCATGGTGGGGTGTGTGTGACTCATGCTGCAGAGGCAGTACTGCTGGTAGCCTCTGAGTAGAAAGAGTGTGCTCAGAAAGCAACCATTCAAGGGAAAAAAATATTGGTTTTGTGTCACACTTTAATTCTGCTTTTACCCTACTTTTTAATCCTATTTTTCATCAGCCTTGTACAGGCCATCACTGCTTCTAAACGGGGCTTCACTGCTCATGAAACCATATTTCATGAAGGAAGACTCTTGTCTTCCAGCCCAGGGCAGAAATCTGACTCTGAATTTAAATATTCAGAAACACTCTTGGCTAAAACCTCTAGCTGCAGCAGCTGGAAAGGTCTTTGTAAGAGAACGACGTTAATGCTTATTCTGTGATTGTGGCTTGTGTGGATGCTGAACAGAGTGGAGAAGTGGACTTCTTCGTGTTGGCATGCCTGAGACTTCTGAAATAAAATATTTCTGGTTTGTCTTTGGGGACCATCCTTGAAACTAAACTTCAAGGAGTTCTTGAGTTTCATGAAAATTTTCAGAGCTGCCTGACCGTTTCCCAGTGCTCTTGCATCGGAGAGCTTGTGGGGAGCCGAAAGTGATGCTTTCATCTGGAAGACCCATTCAGCTGTCAGAACAGCTCTGGTTCCTCGGTGAACGCAAAGGATGAGCGGCAATACTGAGGTAGAGACAAATGGAAAGTAATTCAAACGGGAGCAAAATAGGTGGGTGGGCACATGTTAGTGCGAGGGAAATGTTTTGTACCGCGTTGTGTTCCTTCCTGCTGGATTCACAGTCCGCAAGCGAGTCTCCTACAATTAACACATTGCTATTATCTTTAAACGGTACAAAGCAGGATCAGGGAGAACTGGCGAAGCCACTGCCACTCACACAGAGGCCTCCCCAACCAAAACCAACTCCCACCACGTTGAGGAGCCGGTGGGATCTCAGGAAGAAGACACCAGGAGTCGGTATTCTGGGTGTGAGCCATTCCCTCCCGCATCCCCGCCGTTCAGGCTGGCTCCTGCTCAAGCCACACTGGCATGTGCTGTCTCTTAGCAACTGCCAGCCGGATGCTCCTGGCCAGCTGCTGGCTGTGTGCCAACCGCCCACCCAGCTTCGGCTTCGGTGACGGCGGTGGGGGACCCCTGCTCGGCCTCCCCAGCTCTTGAAAATTACCTGTTGGAAATGACCTTCTGTTTTCTAGAGAAATACGTTTTGTTGGCTCAGACTAGCAAGTCTGAGCTGCTCATGGCAGCAGAGAGATCCCGGCCGTGGCCGGAGAGGTGTAGCTCTGAAGATCTTCCATAACTTAGCCGGCTGCTCCCAACCGATGAAGAGTCCCACCTGAATTTTACACCAGCTTGGTGTGTGAGCTAACGGACGTCAGCGCACTGTGGGCACATGTTGAACAGTGGCATTTAAAAATCTTATGTATGTTACAAAAAGAATTTACAAAAATATTTTGCTTTTAATTTTTGTTTGGGTGTCCTGTCCCCCCACCCAATCCCCCAGGATTTTTTGGGTCCCTCCTATACTGGCAGAATTTTCTCCGTCTGTGAAGTTTTTTTCTTTTTTCTGTCTCTTACTTTCTCCCAAACCCCTTAGTATTTAAAATGTTAGGTTCAACTTCACAGCTCCTCATGAGAGTTGCTGGGCTACATCTCAAAGCAGTGGTCTCAGAAGGTAGGGCTAGGTCCTTGTGTTTTTCTGGTCTTGATCACTGTGCTACTCGGTACCAGCCATCAAAAATGAATGCTGTCATGCTTATGCAAATGTATTCCTCTAGCTTAACTTTCCAACCTTGAGTAGTTTTTTATAATTGCAATGATGGAGCAATTTAGATATATTCTATTTTGCTATGCAATGTCTTAGAGATTATTTGAGTGCTTTCGCACACAGCATACTAAATGACATTTTAGTAGTGAAACCAACGATAAAAACAGCATTATTCTTTTTCTAGAAAGTGCAGGTCCTTGGGGAAATAAATTTCTTTGAACCATGCTGTGACTCAATGTTAAAAAAATCCAGAAAGTCTATAGTCCCTAGGAAATGCCCCTAAGCATCTGTTTTGCTCTACAATGTCTCTATTATTTTAAGTTCCTGTACAGGGAAAAATTATGATTGAGATTATTGCAATGATCAAGAATTGACTCTTTGGGCTGTAGCTTCCCCTAAGCCACACTTATTACCATGCTATCTTCCTGAAAACTCAAATAAGAATATTTTCTGGCATCAGTCAACAAAGTCTCATTTCTGCTCCCATTGGGCTTCTTTACATTTTGATGCAGAAGCTGAAAAGGCTCCCAAAAGCTCTTAGGCTCTTTCCTACCCATTGGTAGAAGCTAAATCACTTAATTCACTGTGAACAATTTTGAAAATAATTTGTGGGTTTCTTAGTTCCTTGTTGAAGGTGGTGAGTGCTTAAAAGTGCTCACTATGGCAAGCAGACTTAAGATAGGTGCAAGCTGGACACTTGAGACAGGCCTGAAGAATTCTATGTATACCAGGAAGAGGAAAAAAGAAGCCCTTAATTCATAAAGCCCTCAGTGAGTCACCAAGGTTTTCCTTTATGGGCAGGATAAAGTGAACAGCTGTTCTACTACATTCCATTTGCTTGAGTCAACAGGCCCATTCTAATAGTTTGTTGATTATCTTACATTTTGTCAATATTGTGGTATGATTTCAGTGTTTGTTTTAATATTACTCAGATTGACAATGTTTTATTTTGTGAGCTATGATGAGATAGCATTTAGGGTACAATGATAAGAATGATTTATTGTGAATTGCCATTTTTAGCAGATTGTTTTGTAGTAGCTACCGCCCTGCTCTAGCTATTTAATGATTTTTGCTTTATGCTTCTCTCATGGCCCCCAATCAAAACAATGTTTTTCTTGGCAGTCAGTGATTGAAGCCATTGGCCTTATCACACATGGTTGGCTCTTCTTCTTAGGGGGCAAATCATATTGTCTCCCTCTTCTTGAGAGAGCTCCTTTCCATGCCCTAGGGACCATACTAGAAGTATCCTGACAGGGAAGTGATGATGTGGCTCTCTGGACTACCACTGCTGCTCTCCTTCACGCCTTGGTCTGATGATGATGGAGAAGAACTGAATGGTGACACCCAAGCATGGAGGATCACAGACACACCTAGACGGTGCTGGAGGCTCAGGAGAGAGTGGTGGTCATCCTTGCCATCTGCAATGGGCATAGCGTAGCATTAAATTTATAGTTCTTTGCCGGTTAGGTATCTTCTGTGACATATAACAGTAACATGTCTATTTATCTGTTGTAGGGACATGAAATGGCTAGTGAGTGCTAGAAGACCCGCTGTTAAATACCTAGTGAAAATACAACAGGTTGCATTGTACGAACATGCAAAGAGGCATGTGATGCAGAAATAACCTCCCAATAACTGAGTTTGAATTTTTACTGCTACCAATGGAAATCCAAACCACAGTATGGACATCAGATTTACAGGCCCCCAAAACAAATAATTAGTAAGAGTCTGGATCTGAACCTTGCTATATTATATATTTAGCCCTAACTTGCTTCATTCTAACTTCTCCCTATAGACATACTCTATTGGAAACATATGAAAAGGTTCTAAACAAAAATGGCATATCCCTAATAAATAAATGATTATGCTGGGAGCAGCAAGAATATTTTTCTGTTTTCTTTCAGCTAGTGTTTTGCAAGTGTTAGCAATTTTCACAACAGTTCAGAATTCCCATACTCATCTGTGGTGATTTTCCTCAGGCACCCATAAACCCACTTTCTGAAATTTCTTATGTATTTTTAACTATGCTAGTAGAAATCTTCAATTCATTTGATGTACATAAAGCATACTATGTTGTCAAACTATTTTTAAACTTTAGCAGCAAGCACAGTAGCATTAATAATAGTCAGGTACCTTTCTCTGCCTTTTCAAACTACCCACTTTACTTATCTAAGATGTTCCAGTATCTTCTATCACTCCAATCATTAGCAAATTTATGTTACTCTCCTACCTTCTCATGCTTGCCAGGGCAAAATATGTAATAATAGTCTGTAATTAAATCTTCCTCAACTTATTTTATCACTGTACATCTTCTCTATACATTTTCTTCTTTCCACTGTCCATCAGATGATGGAACTGACAGAAAGGAAAGATACTGCTTGAGCTGCAAAAATACCTATATGCAAATTAATCTGAAATTAATCTGCCCCCTCCCCCACACACACATTAAATTAACATTTAATGAAGCTCTCAAGTTTTAGGATGTAAAACCTCATTTGGCTGAGATTTGAATAGCGTTATTGATGTTCAGATTCTGCAGTGATAGTAAGTTTGATTAGGAAATGAAAAGTTTTTTAGCTTGAAGTAGCACAACAAAAAAATTGTCTGTTATGGTGAATCATTAGTAATGTAGCAATCATGGTGGCATCAAACCTTTCACCTTAGCTGTGGTGAAAAATGTTCAAAACAGTTTCTTCCACTTTCTTTTTTTTTTCTTTAAGCCAATGGGAAAGGAGGTTTTTCCATTCTGCTCTTGATCTCACATTAATCCTTAGTAGTGACCTGAAGTGCTGCTGAACTAGTGTAACTTTCTCAAGGCATGAACTATGTGACTGAGAAAAGGGAAAGATTTCTAAAATTTTGCAGGAATGTGTGACTAGAGTCTAGCTACAGCTTTTGGCTTGTGTTCAAAATGAAAGTGAATGCTTTCACTCACATGTGATTCAGAAGATTACAGGGAATGTGACCAGGAAAAGTAGGGTTTTTTCCTTAATTTCTAATAGTTACACTTTAAAAGAATGGCATAAGCAGGTGATATTTTTTGCCTCTAAGGTTTTGGGAGCTTTTTTTGTGATGGAAAGTGGAAGCAGCTGAATGAATTTCTTTACTAGTTAATATTGTATAAAGAAATTTCATTTAGACTTCCACTTACACACAAACTTGCAGTATGCTATGTACATATGACTGACTCCCTTTGTGGGCTGTTCCAGCCTCAAAAACTCTTTCAGAACTTCATAAAAGGATTCAACTAAAAGTCTCAAAGTAAGTCCTATAAATTTACTTAGCAGGTACAAAAAAAAAAAAACAAACTGCAGAAACTGCCAATTTTAAAAAAAATCTGTAATAGGGATTTACATGAAAGCAAATTAATGAAAAAGGTAACCTTACAGTATAAATAAATCATGTATCTCATTTTACTTTCAGTTGTCAGAGACTTTCCCCGTTTCTCTCTTCCTTGATTGAGGCCCTCTGGCTTACATATGAATATGGAAGCTGCTCTGAAAACATCTTCCACTTTCTAGGCTTTGGGGAACCAGGTATCAAACTACAAGATGAATTATTATTATTATTATTATTAATAATAATAATAATTACTAATAGTTATTATTAATTATTATTATTATCGTTGCTGTTGTCATCATTATTATTACTACTACTATTATCTGGTGGACTCAGTGAGGCTAAGACTGAACTGGACTTCTGTACAGTGCTTTGGATTTCACAAATCTGGGCTGGTGCTGCTAAGTCCTTCCAAAAATCCAAACTCTTCCAAGAGGTAAGAGAGGCCTTCTGACCTGGCCTGGCTTTTGGCTAACCATAAGAGATGATGCAGAGTAAGTTGTTATCAGCTGGAGCCTGAGGCCACCGATATCCTGGCAAAGAGGGGATGTGGCCAGCTGAAGGCCAGCAGTAGCCACCACAGAGGCACTTTGGGCGAGCAGTTACCAGTGTCTGTGCAAACACAAATCTCCTGTGACACCTTGCAGCTTCCTTTCCAATTTTTTCCCAACCTTCCCTTTTCTTGTTTCATCCATACATGGCTGGAACGGATGGGCAGGCATCCTACAGCTGGACAAAGTTCAGAGCTAGCAGTGGGTGCCTGGCTCCACTTCTGTGTTTGTTTGTGGAAGGCTGTGGACAGTTTTCATGAAAGTTTTGTTTCTCATACTAGCCTGGATGCTTTGAACACTTCCAGTCACTCTACAGTCACCACAGCAAAATATAATGGATTAGACTTTGGCTTCTGAAAAGATGTGAAGCCCCACTGTATTCAAGAGAATCCTAATGATTTGTGATCTTGGGTGTTGTTAAAGGAAAGAAACAGTTGCATGATTTTTACTTTTTTTATGGTACCAAAATGAATTCCATTAAATATTATTTATAATAAATTTTAAAAGTCTGCAACTCTTAATCTGATAATTCATGCCAAACATTTTTTTTTCTTGTAAATTGAAGAGATAAGGTGAGGGGTGATATCTTTGGGGAAGTTTGCAGGAATGAAATTATAGAGATCACTATATTCGCATTGTATTTGTTATGTATTCAAGGGATAGCAACTTTAAAGCAAACACAAAGGAAACTAACTTCTGAAAATGTTAACCTGCTTGAAACTGCAGAGAGCTGGAAGTCCCTTACTGCACATTGAGTTCAGTGCATCAGTATGGGAATGTCTTCCTTGTAGTGTCATGTGGTTATTTCACCAGAGAGCACTAACTTTCCTTGCCTTGTTTGTAGAGTTGAACCTTTGTAGGTATATCTCTAGACTGAATAAATTTCCTACACAGCTCATTTAAGCAATATGGAGGAATCATTGAGAGTGACAGGTATAATACTGAAATAAACAGGCAAGCCAGGGGAAATGCGACTGGAAAGCCAAAACCTCTACATCTGGAAGTGTAGTCTCAATGCCCAGCAGCAAGTTACAGCTATGCTGAACAGATTCAAGTAGAGTGAGAAGCAGTTTAAAAGATTAGATGGTCCCTTATCCTTAACACACTAGCGTTAAAGCTTTGTCTCTCTTTACCTTATACTTGTTCCAGATACAGATGTTTCCCTGTTTAATGTTTTCAGCAAACAAAATTAAACCCATAGATACACAGTGCTTAGGGAGTAAATGGATGGCGGGCAACAGGAAGGCTGCTATCATGACTGTATGTGTTTATTCAGTAGACAGATACCTGCAACCCATTAGGTAAATGCTTGTGTCCTGCTGGGTGACAGCTTGACATTTCCATGGTTCTGTAGCTATGTGCAGCACTTTACAGGTGATGCCAATGGAGCAGAATTGCC
This sequence comes from Falco punctatus, assembly GCF_963210335.1. Lineage (NCBI taxonomy): Eukaryota > Metazoa > Chordata > Aves > Falconiformes > Falconidae > Falco > Falco punctatus. The sequence continues at coordinate 43,737,821 of NC_137582.1, forward strand.
ATGCACATCATGTGCCCTGCTATTTTTAATTCCATTTCAATCTCTGCATGCATATGCAGGGATAGATCCATCCACTTTTTCCTTGAGCATCATTGCTGCTTATACATGCATGACTTCAGGGATGTGGAAAATAAGACATTGAGTTATTTTGGCACCACACAGATATGCAGCAATGTCACACTGAGCAACCATGTTCTGTGATCTCTGGTCCTACTGTATGGTGTCTGTGGGCTGTGTCTGTGCAGGTTCATTACTAAAGCATTTCAAGGTTTTGATAGAAGTGACCACTTGATCTATCTCCTTTGGTATGGCAGAGAAGTGTAAGGGGAAAAAAAGACTTAAAAGGGTAAAGATAAAGATAATAATGGGTCAACAGCATAGCAAAACATGTAGCTGGAAATTTAGGCAAGATACTTAGAGCAGGGGTGAGGTTTTTAAACAGTCTTCCACTGCAATGGAAGAAAAAGAAAACATGTTTTTTAAGTGGGATTAGTTTGTAAAGGGTTTACATTACATGTTTGTCTGTGACAGTAAAGTCTGCGCTGACTGAGGTGTGTCCCAGTCCTGTTTTGTGATAGGGTAGTGATTTTCCTCCTTCTAAGTGTTGGTTTAGGATTGGAAAATTGTTAGTACTGCAGGTACAACAGACTAGAGGGGCAAACCTGACTGTGAACAATATCTTTATAACTAGAAAAATAAAACCAGAATTGCTAACACAGTTAAATACAAATAATGGCAATATATAAGGAAATATGTAGGATTTTAAGCCAGCTTGCAGCTCCCAGTTCTGTTTGCAGCACAGCACTAAATGGAAGTGTAAGTTTGAGGACCATTGAACAGAGTTCTTATCCCCAATGAATCACAATTAGAGTAACACCTGGATTAATAAATTTGTGCTGATTCATTGGGGAAATTCACCTTGTTTAATAGCCCTCAAATTTCTAAATAAAGTTGTTTATCTGTGGCAGGATGAACTACTTTGTCCCAGGCTGGGCCGCGGAGCTTGTAGAAAGATGTCTTCAAGACCATTTGAAGGACTTTTCCAGTCAAACTATGAAGTACCATGCTGTCCTTTCATAGGTTGGCCATGTTCCCTTAGTTCTCCCTTTTCAGTAACTGCAAGTAACCTCATTAGGTTTACAGCATGATTCAGACATAGTAAGGCTGAGATTTTGAATAAGCTTTCACCTCAGAAAACACTTGACATATAGAAGCGTGAGAGTTACAGCTGCTAGACTGTCCCTGAGGGATTTACCGAATATCTAATTTGTCTCATACATAGCAGTGCCTGAGTCAGATCACTTACGAGATGTTTTGGTGATGCAGATGTGTTATTTCAATATTTGGCCATCTTTTGCCATTTTGTGCCTGATGGGTCACCTTTGCATGTTAAATACTCCCTGTTGCCAGACAGGTTGGTTTTGGTCTTGCATGTGAAACTGGCTAAATTTACCTGATTTGTGCCATTTTGCCAAAGCTTCATAACCCTTTCTTTCTGTTTTTCAATATTCAGACAGATACTGTTACCACTTGGATTATTTCTTCTCAAAATGCAATTTTAAGTCCTTAGGAGGCAGAAGCTTGGAGCTGGATTTTCACTGCTTCTACAAGTGCTGTCTGGAACCTAACTCCAGTAGGAGATTAAGAAACAACATACATACAGCATGTGAGATCCTGCTTCTGCTGTGGTCTGTGTTGGAGGGTGGAGCGGTCCCAGGCTCAGGGACTGTACATCTGCATCTTCAGCCTCGTGCATCAGGCAGTGTGAGAAGTAGGGAGCAGCATCACTGGCACCTTAGTCCCCATCCTGTCATTTGGCACCTGTTTTACTGGCCTGCCACCAACTCAAAACTGCAAAGGATAAAAGCATCTTTATATATTCAGATAATGATATGCAAATGACATCACAAAAGAACCCCATAAAACTGAGGCTGGTTGTGTGAACAGACTTCCCTGAATTACTTTCCTGAGTCTGTCAATATAAGAAATCTGATGACATGAGCAGTAGGATCCATCCTAAAGAGTTCACCAGCCCATTCTTGAAAGTTATAAATAAATTAAATGTATTCTTATGACTACTGCTGAAGTTCTACTTTCCCACCTTTTCTACATCTTTCAGACATATGTGGTTCTGAATAGGTTCAAACCCCTTGTATTTTGGTTTAAATGATACCCACCTAGAATTATTTATGCAGTAAAATCCCTGCTTATTCTGCACAAATAAGACATGTCAAGAATAAACAGGCTCTGCGCCAGTGATAAATGGCACTCTACAGAATCTAGGAACATGTATCATTGGGGTTTGTTGATTATTCAGATGACATACGGTAGTGAGAGTGATTAACGCTGTACTGCTCAAATTCATCAGTGAATAAAAGCATTACATTACTGTGGTTCGCACTGAAACAAGCTACTAAATCAGACTCTTCCAAGACAGCGAACATTCACTTTTCTTAAGTACTAGATAAACCTTGCATCTTTAGGTTAGAGGAAACTGGACAGATGAAGAAATCAGGGCCAATGTTATCTCTGTAATTCTGAAAGGTTTTTAAGGAAGATCCCTAAAATTGACTGAGTTTTATGTCTGATTGTTAGTATCAAGGAAGTGAAGCTGTATATATTTTTTTAAGAAACATTATGAAAATTATATTTGTTGAGAACACTTTGATTAGCTTTTAAAAAGATCAGAAAGTTGGTACAAAAGCAGGACGGAAAGGGGCAGAAAACTAATGCCTGCTGTTTTCAAGATTTTTTTAGGTGGAAAACAAGGAAAAAATTGAATCTTATCAAGCATTAGAAATATGAAACCAGTAAAGTTGTGCAAATTATGCATGAAGGGAATAACCTACTCTATCCTTGTCTATTTTCCACTTCCATACTCATGAAAAATCAACAGGAGCCTAGCTGTCTGAGCTGGATTTATGGAGTTGCTCTCCAAAGACAACATCTGCAAAAAGGTCAATGGCAATTAGCTCATTTCATTCACCTGAAGGTTCAGCACTTTTCCTTAATATAGTCAAATAAATATTGAGATATACATAAAATTTAGTAAATTTTAGCCTGTCTTATGACTGAGGCTGGAATGCTTGGAGTTGGCACAAATGTCTGTGTTACAAAGGTGCGCATGTGTGTTCATGCACCCACAAAAGCTTTTATGTGGATGATAGTGACATGATCCACGCAGGCTAGGCATCTCATTCACCATTTACTAACCCAAATTCCAGTTCCTTCAGCAGTCAGTCTGAAAGGGTTGACAGAGAAATGTTTTTCCTTGCAGTTTGTGCACTGAAAAACTGTACTGCAGCTCAGAGTGGGAAATAGTCATGGGGTTTTTTGATGGATTTTAGGCCTACTACTGCCTGAACAGTCCAAAGTGAAAAAATGGTCTTGCTCTGTGTTTCAGAGAGGCAGGAAATCTACTTTCCAAATGTAAAAGGCTTGTGCATAGGTTGCTCTGGGAGAGCTCAGGAGAGCGACTGTCACTTTCCTGATGTTTTAAAGAAGGCATCTGAGACCGTTCTAGGAATTTCTGAAATATATTTGTTTTCCTCTCCCTAGGAAATGTGAGAATCTGACATATTTTACAGACATGCACGTATACACTGCTAATGAAAAACTTCAGAACTAATAAAATCTTTCAGAACCAGCTTTTATGTGGCATGTTGACATATACTGAATACAAGACAATGATGTTATTAAAGTTTCATTGACACACATTTGGGCTGACCTACATATAATCATTGTGCCTTTCTTGCAGACAAACTAATACCCTGGCAAATATACCACATCAACTAATCAGCTGGTAGAAAGTACGAGCAATGGCAGAAAACTGGCAAGTGTATCTCACTAGAGCCCTGACTTGCAAAAGGTGAAGCAGTAATCCCTTTCCCAAACTTAGCTGGTATGTGCTGGGTTTTGTCTACCTCAGAACAACAAACTATTTAAAAAATACATTACTTACAGTTACAAACTTACCTCAGGCCTGTCTTTGCCAAGTAGCTGGGAAAATAAGGGATGTCTTCATCTCGATTTGAAAGACTGAGGGGAAATATAGCAACAGTCTTCAGGCTGTTACACAGCTGAGATTCATGCTGTGGAGTGAATAAATCTTTCTAATGAGAGGAATAGATAAGCATGGGATGGTTTACGTACGGGAAATGCGGTAGTTCCATTTCTGAAGGCTTTTAAGACACACAGCTCTTGGAAGTGGCTTTCCATATAGCTCATCTTGCTTTTACGCAGGCAGCGGCACACAGCATGGAGATACCTGAGCTCTGGCATTCCTGCTTGGACCAAGCTGGCTTGAGATTTGCCGAGCACAGTCCGGGATTGCCGGCTGCAGTGCAGCATGGCACAGGGCTTATGAATTCAGGTCCAGCACTGGGAACGCTTCCCAGGCCAACGCGCCCGTCCCTCTGCACACTCTGAAACACCACAGGGATATACTAGCAGTATTTCAAGTGTAAACATGGTTTATCAGGCACCGGGGAGGCCTGAATACAGGTTTCCCACATCCCAGGCGATTGTCTAATCACCAGAATAGACAAATAGCTGCCTTCTCTATGATTTATATAGTTATTCACACAAAACAGCTCAATTAAGGATTACTACTGCATTATAACCAAGCAGTTAGGGCGCTAACTCAATCAGATGAATTTGTTAAGCATTGGGTGATTTGTACCAACAGAAATTCTGCCCTGAACCTAAGTATCCATCCTAATAAAAGATTTCTTTAAACGCAAAAATTGAGAAAAAACATTGGTGTCAATGACTTGAAAATTTCTCACTATTTTATTTCTTTGAAAAAAGTCTGTGCCCCTTCCGTAAGTCTAATTTCTGTGTTGATTAGCTCCTACCCATTTGCTACTGCTATATTTCCATCTCTCCAGAAGGCAAGCTGGCAAGGTTTTCCCCTTCTGGTAAATAATGATCACATCCCAACCTTCATGACATAGAATGTAGCTCCACATTTGGATGGAAAGAGCCCTGCTTACCAAACTGATAGCTACTTGTTACAGGGAAACAGATTTTTAAATGAAATCTTTGCACCTATCTATCTCTCATATTTTAAGTGGAAGAAACCCCTATATTAAACAACTTCCCACAGAGAAAAAAAATATTTGGGGCCATTATCAGACTTTCTGGTATTTTGTCAGGCTTGCAATTTGTTTAGCTTTGTCTTTAGGATCACTTGGTTTTGATTTATAAATACCCCTGCCCCTGTGCTTATTTCTTTTTTCTTCTGGTTTCCCTGATATATTAGAGATACTATTTAGACCACTATTGGCAAGATAAAAATATAGTAGTTCTCTTTTCCAAAGTCTGAATCTTGTCCCCATCCAGTACTGGCATGTCTCTCTGACTTGCCAAAACAAAAAATAAAAAAAGAAAAAAAATCTGCTTCTGTCGCTCTTCCTTAATTGGACATTATCCAAATTTCATCAGGCTCCTAGTTTTGCCCAAATTATATTTGTCTGGTCCTGCCACCAATAATCTGATCTAAACCATCAGGTAATTTTGTCCACCTATGCCTGCTAAAAGAGAGCCTGGGATCTGGCTTTGGCTCCGTTCCCACAGAAAATTTCCATTCCATTCAATGGCAGCTGGATGAGCCCATTAGTTTGCAAATCAAGGAAGGACTTTAAAGAGTGATATCTCTTCCTAAATACCTTGGAGATATTTGGGAAATAACTCTGGTGATTATTTTTGTGCTAGGATGGATGAAATGTGAGTTAGATTAGGAGCAGTCCAGTTAACATTTAGAACAGCCAAAAATTGTGGTCCAAATGCCAAAGATGCAGCTCTAGCCTGCTATTAATTAATATACAAAAGAGTTATAAGAAGTTACTCCTAGAAACAGCCTGTACAAATGCATACGACACTGCAGACCATCTCATCCGCACAAATACAAGAAAAGGAAATAAGTTCTAGGAACTAGGGAAATCGGTACTAACTGGTGACCTGTTGCCCCCCCGGTGGGCTGTGCGGACCAGGGAGGCTGGGCAAGGCTGGGGCAGCCAGCTCTCCTCGGAGGCGAACAGGTAAACCCAGACCTACCACAAGGGTCTTCAGCTGCTCTGCGATGTATGTAGGAGCAAATTACTCTCTGTTGCTGAGCTTAAAAGTTTTCAAGGCACTTTTTTTATTTCTTTTTTCTTTTCTTTCCTTTTTTTTTTTTTCTCCCTTCATGACAGACTGAAGAACTCATTGGTGCTGTAATGAAAGGCAGACTGCGTTCCCTGTCATGTCAAGAACGCTGCATCGGGAAAGTCGACATGATTTCATGGCTAATGATTCACTCGCTAATATCAATGTGGGCTGCAGTGAGGATAACCAAGTTGAGCTGTCTTAGATCAAATGATTCAATTAGGCCAGCTGTCCCTATTTGTCATGGCTCAACTCGCTTTCAAATTACCTTTCCAAAGTGTGTACGTGCCTTAGCATAGAACTTAACAGCTCAACTGTTTTACAAAAAGGGGATATTTAGCCACAACGATAAGGGGGAAGAAAGACGTCCCTTTTAATCTGCACTGAATGTTTTTCCTTAGCAGCTACAGTATGCATTTGCCAGGCTAAACTTTAAACATCAGTGTCGAGTGTGAATCACTCGACTGTCCTGATGACGGTGCTCTTTCGGATTTCCAGATTAACTTTGGCAGGTTAACGAAAATAGAAAAGAAAATCTAACAGAGTGTGCATGTGCACAGGGACAGAAAGGAGTAAATGGCTCATAGAAACTAAAATAAATGCATAGTCCCTCGAATGCAGCCTTTAGGCTTAATCTGGGCTGAAGTCGATAGTGGCCAATGATTGTTCATGTGATGTCTAGCAAAGAGCTTTTCTGCAATGTGTTGGTTACCTTGGTTAAGCCACTTATTCCTCGATATGTTACCTGCAGGAGAGCCACCCCGTCGTCCCTTGGTAGCAGCCCTCGATGCTGCAGTGGCGAGCACTCTGCAGAGGCAAAGCGGAGCTGGCATCTGGCAGTGTCAGTGCACAGACCCGGGGCTGAATAGGCATGGAAATTCAATTACCCTTGGTGGTGGTCCCTGCAGTTCCAGGCAGGGAAGATTCTCCTGCTGAGGCTGAGGCAGAAAAGAGGCAGTGGCTGTGCTTGCAGAGCTTTCACCCGTGGGCACTGACTGACTTTTTAGTATTGCAGTAGTGATAAATGGGGAGAAGCACAACCTGGATATACATGAAACAGATGAAAGTTATTACATACAATCACAGCTGTTGATAAATTCTCACATATTTCCTTTAGTTGGATTTGGCTGATAATTTGGGCCTTCTCACTTTAAATATTTTAATAAGGTTCCAGTGGTGTCTGAAAAATTCTCCCCTGCTGTCTGTATGGCTTATTTTGCACTATATATATTTATTTTGCCTAAGCTCTCTCTGGCAATCATACCAAGTTGGAAAATAGCAGTAGTATTTACTAGAAAAATAAGACAGTTTCTCTGTGCTCTGGACTGAATGTCTTGTAATTTTGTGATCATGCTGTCAAGCAAAATATACTGTTGGTTTTGAGAAATGCTATATTAGGGAAGTATTTTCTGTTCATCTAAGAGGAACAGTTAAAACTGAAACAGGCTGAACTTTGGTTCTGAAAATTTGTGAGGGTTTGGTTTATTTATTACCCACATCTTTCACTGAAAACAGAAATGTCAAATACTTTAAAAAGTGTGATTGAAATACTAAGAGTCAGAAAATTTTGAGGAGCTCTGTTTAGGATTTGTTCATCTGGTGGATTATGTTGAACATTGATCTGTGAAGTCCTTTGAGCTAATTGGTGGGAGACACTGGGCATGCAATGAACATGCTAATGGGATGGTAATATAGAGAGATGTAATAAATCCTCATTTGAGTTGTGTACCGCAAACCAGCTCTCTGAACCCTTTTATTCAGTCACAGTTAAGTGTTATAGACCACTGAGATCAGTGCCCTGACACACAGAGTTAGGAATCTGCAAAGTACTCAGCAATGATAATTGAAGATACTTCTGAAAATGAAGGTATATGGATCCAAAACTTTCTTATACCAAGTTTTCCATTTTTATTTGCAGAAAATTTGAGGAAATTTGCCAGCTTTAAACCAATGTGACTCATCAGGATTTTGAGAGAGTAGGTGGAGGTACTGCTCTCCCTCCTGCCCCAGCATAGATGTGTTGCTACTTTTTACTCAAGCCCTAATACTTCTCTGGTGCAGCCTCACAAATTTTCCCTTTCTCATCCCCATCGGTTGGGTTTTTTTCCAGTGGGAAGGGGCGAATCAACACAGGTTGTCCTCTGGAATAAAAACTATTTCTGACTTTTTGGATCTCAATCTTGAAGCAATCAGCAACATTTTACAAGAAAAGCATGGAAGACTGAATCCATTTATCCCAGGCTGTCATGCTCATGCAGCGATAACGTTTATGTGGATAGTTTTGCTCTCTTTGCCTCCTCTCTTCCATTTTCAGTTCTGTAATGCTTTTTTTCCAGTGATAATGGAAAGATCAGTAGCATGTATTTGCCTCCTCTTCATTTTAAGGAAAACTTAAGATACCACCACTAGTTAAAAAGTTGTAGAAAGACATAGGAGCTCTGCTCCTCAGATTGCCTCTCCCTGTGCTCAGAGGAAAAGCCAGCAGTTCCTTGGACAAAGCCCACTGCCTTCATGAGATGCACCCTGAAGCAATTTTCCTGTGATCTCAGCCCTGGCTTGGAAAGTTCATGGCACACTGAGAGTCTGAAATATCTAAATTGGCCTTCTGCCTCCTGCTCCTGTGAGACATGTCCATGTGTGGGAGCAAAAGTTATAAGTCCATATATATTGCCTGGCTCACACATACTCAGTACTAAATAGAGTCCAAGATGCAGCCATGCCATATTAGTTGAATGCAAAATATTAACTCTCAAGAAGTAGAACGTAGTTTGCCTGCTGTCTAAATTAATAAACACAGGTAAACAGATTTACCAGCCTTATGCCTGATATTTATATTTGTTAATTAATTCAGTTAATAAAAAACACAATGCATTTTGCAGCTTGTAGTCTCTGGCTTTGACTGCAAAAAACATAACTGTGGACGGGAAGAATTACAGTCAGGAAACGTGGACTGACCAAGCTGGTGCATTAGGATTTTCATTCATTTCTGTCTGCTATGTTTTTTTTTTCTTATTCCTGATTTACAAATCTTGGCAAGGAGATAGACTTTAAAAAAAAAAATTACATTTTCCTTCCAGAGATTTTAAAATGCAAAGAGACTTCTAAATAGATTTCTGACTATACTCAAAAATTCCCTTGAGCTTTGCCTTGAAAAATACCTTTCAGTGCTCACATTTCAGCCTCCCTCCATTTTCTCTTCCATTTGGCCATAGCTTAGGGGGGAACATTTCCAGTCTACAGTCTCTGCTCACTTGGAATAATGTTTGTTTGCATGAGTAAACCAGCTAAAGTGGCTATCACTGAAGTCATAACTAGAAGATGAAACCAGTTGGGACTATTCCCATGTGAAGTGAGTCAGGTTGCTGAATCAGGCCCGCGTGTGAATATTTCTGTGTGTCCCAAAGGTATTTTTCCCATCTCATTAGAAAAAAAAAATAATGTTCTTCTAGAGCACCAGGCAACAAAAGCCTGGGAATGCAAAGTACGAGGGAACATGATGTCCTTTGAGCTTTTCCTTCTTCCCTATCTCTCATTTTTCCTTCCCACAGTGTGACTAAAAAGGAAACTCTCTGGTGAATTTTGTAATCCTAGGCTTTTATCAGTTCGCTATTTTCATTCAATTCTTGCTCAAATATATGGTACATGTAGGTGTTTTGTGTTGTTGTTTTTTTTTTTTTTTTTAATCTAAGCATCCTCCTTGTGTCCAGTTTTATCTTAAAAACAACTAAGAATTGCAAGGTGTTAATGGTGTTCATTGTGCAGTATGTATCTTAGCTTCCCCCTCTACAACAAAGCAGAGCTGGAAAGTGTAAAAACAGAAGAAATATGAAAACTGTAAAGACATTTAATGTGTAAAAAGGACCAACCAATGTGTGTCAGCTCAGTCAGATGCCCAAGGCTAAATCTCGTGATGTGAGATGGTGATTCAGCTGTCAAGGCTCCTGAGTAGACTTGTAGTCATCATAATGATTGGCTATGGATTTTTTTGGGTTTTTTGGGATGTGTTTTGTTGTTGTTTGGTTGTTTTTTGGTTTTTTTTAGAAAGGCAATAAACAGAAAAGGTCAAAGTTATTCAAATGAACCAACAACCCATTTTGGTGGAAATATAGCAGGGCTCGTTAACTCAATTCACATCTTTTGTGTCAGTTTTCTAACATACCGTACATCTGGAAAAATGCAGTGATTTGTAAAAGACATAATGTGCCTCTTTCCCCCAAAGGTTTTGTTTACAGTATGTAATAAAATATGATGCAGTTTTTCATGGAGATGGGATCTGATAATTTGTTTAGATATAATATGAAAGTATCAGTCTGTGAAATGAACAACATGAAAAGTAAGCAAATGCTCAAGATGTGTCAGCTAACAAAATGGCAAGCTCCAAAACACTCATTCAAGTGAAAATCAAAGGCTTCAGCAACAATTTTTTCCCCCTTAAAATCAGCCCCTTCAGATATTGTCTAATATTTTGATGTTGATTGCCATTAGTGAGGCTGTTGTTATACTGTGACAGAGACCTTCCTACTCCAGGCAAAACTTAACTCCAGTCAGCTGAAAACCCAAGCAGTGAACAGAGAACTCAGGTTTTCAGGTATTCCAAAGTATCAACACTTCATAAGAACGTACACACTGAGTCAGCCCAAAAGTCTTCACCTAGTTTTATGTGCTGCTGCTGCTGCTGCTGGCTAATACTGAACATTTGAGGAAAATCTGTAAAATTGACTTAATCTGGACAAGTGGTTAAGTCTTATTTAACTCGTGGGTTTAGCCTATATAGACTTTCCTTCATATTTCTTTGTTGCACTTCAGATTAACAGCCTCGAGGTATGTGGTGTTAGCCTTTAATTGTGGAATATTTAGCATGTGTGTCAGAAGTTTGTGATTCAACCCCCACTCTTCCCTTTTAGCTTGTGCAGGTGCTCTCAGTCTTTAAAAGCAACTGTTGGAGTATGCTTTTGCAAACTGTCAGGAAGCAAATGACATTTGTGAAAAGCAGGTTTTTCTTTTCTGCTCACAAATTGGAGGCAAATGTATTTAAGAAGTGGTCAGATCTATGATTTATGCCTTATCTGTGTCAAGACATTGAATTGGGTATGTATGCAAAGATACACCAAGAAAGCCAATTGCCACTGGGACCAATGTGATTTTAAACCAAACAAATGAGAAGCTTTATTGTTTGTAAATAATCCTCCTTGGGACAAGCAGCTTCACCTTACAGTGAGCTTCTCTGCTTTACGGTCACGCTGGCCTGTTTCAGAGTCCTTTAAGTTGTGCCCCATACACAATTGCTGTTTCTGAATGGAGCCATCCTTGTCAGATGGCATTCATTTTGCTCAACTTTAGTTTCCTTGTACAATACAGAAATTAGGGACTAGTTTCTCTGGGTTCTCTATATGTTCAACAGAGAGAGGAAGGATGCTCCAGAGAGTGATTCAGTGGGAGTAAATTAGCTAAGGCTAATTGATACAACCAAGTACCTCCTCTGTATAACCTCCCCTGCCCTGAATATTATTACTGGGTTCCAAAATCCCTATGAAAAAGCAGACACCTCCCTCTCCTTGAACTCAAGTGAATCTTGCTTGTATCCATGAGAATTAAGAGCGGAGCTTTCATAATTTATCACCTGGATGTCTGGACAAGGGCTGAAAATCGGTGTGAATAAAACCAATCAGCTCTGGTAAAGAGTAAGGAAAGCTCATGAGATTCCTCTAGATGCAGGATTCCTTGCAGGCATCCCACTGCAGAAAATGCCACAAAGCACCAAGAAAGTTATTGCACCAGGCACCATCTGCCTAGAATGGGGAGAAGCTGATCAGGGTGTGGACATAATGGTTAACAAACAAAATATCTTAGACTGGCATTGCAAAGTGGACACAGCTCAGTGTTATACAATCAAATTGGTACAGGCAGTGTAAATTACATAAGTGTATAGTCCTTGGGTATATGTAACTTTGCTTGTGGCACTGCAAAACACCTAAAGAAGGAGCAAATAATTATCAATTTATCAGTAAGCTTTCATATAGCTACAGTAGACTGTTTCTACTTAAAATGAAACGTTGGATAGGGGAGAAGGTAAAAAAGAGCAGATTTTCCTTCTGAAAAGTGCAAGTAGGCTATATGCTGAAGGCATAAACCATTCCCTGACTGTTGACTGCATTTTATCTCCAGCTTTCAAGTATTCAAGAGCTCAAGGCAGCCCAAGCAGCAAATGCTGTGACTGCAAGGGGTTAACAGACAATTTATGTAAAGTCTTAGTATTCTGCAAAATGAAATGTGCATGTGAAATGGAAAAAAAAAAAAAAAGGAAAAGATTATATTTGTCAGCTGTGCTACCATATGTTGCTCTGGCGGAAGCACAGCAAAATGGTGACAATTTCTATTTTATTGAATGAGGATCTGTGTTGATTTCCATTATTTGAGAGTGTCTCTGGACAAACAGAGGTATCTTCATTATCACATAAAACTGTGCTCACCAGTAACCTAGAATATCCGTGGCTACAGGGTGACCTGGGATTGCAGTCTCCTTGAAAATAAAAAATCAGAGAATCAGTTCAATCCATCTGCATATTTTAAGGGATTTAGCCTTTGGAGGGCATGGGGGAATAGTCTTGTGAAAAGACAAGTGGCAGATACAGGAAATATAGACAAATTTGAAGCTCTTTAAAATCTGAGGAGAACTTATCTCATCAGCATGATTAAAACAAGTGTGTGTAAAGGCTTTGGTGGTTGCAGACTACTCTCAGCCATCTGGTCATGCTGGGAGGCAGGGCTTCATGGTTTGGGTGCAGAGCTGCATAAATATAATTAAATTTCTCTTGGACATAGGCTCCTCTGTGTCATACTGGTTTCCTTGTTGCAGGGTGAGGGGTATCTGTGCCATTCCCTTTTCCATAGTATAGAAATGTCCTAGAAGATGCTGCTTTTGTTATTCTGGGATCACAGCTTTCTCTCAAGATTTTTCTCAGCTTGCCAGGACCTCAACATGTGAACTGCACTGAGCTGGGTGCTAAGTGTCGCTGAGCATCCAAGGCTCTCCTTGACTCCATGTGCACCATGGGAGCACAGCATCTCTCTGGGCCATATGTTGAATTCAAGGCATGAGAAAACAATTCCATGGGGCACTAGAAATGATGCTAATTTGTTTTCAGGGCAGGAAAAGTTAGGCTTTTGTTGTCTCTCCTGCTTAATGTTATTCAGCATCCCTTGAGTGTCTCTCCTTCCAGTGACCACATCAGTGACCACTTTTTTCTCTACATCAACCCTGCTTCTGAAGTGGCACCATCATTTTCTGGATAATGACACCACAGCACACTACAGTACACCTATTTTGCCTCAGCAAACGTGCCAGGCTGGGCAGCCCAGGAAGGTAGAGAAATGCCTGCGCTGGCACCACATGTACAAGGGGGAACAGCTCGGTTATGTCTGTGCAGTTCTGTACCAAGTCCCTTAATCCCTGCCAAAGACACAGCTAGGCCATACCCAGACAGGGCTGGCCTCTGGCTGGCCAGTTTGGGTCTGCCAGAGCAGGAACCCAGCCCTGAGCATCCTGTCTCCACATTGGTGTGCTCTGTGTTATACAGCCCAGGCTGCAGGAGCTCCTGCAGGAACACATGGAATGTGTCCTCCGGGTGCTGGAGCGCAAGACGCTTGGAGAAAAGTGCACATTGTTTTACCCGGGTAAGGTTAGCACCACCCGGTTCTTGGTCAGGCAGGGAAGTACTGTGGTAAAGAATGGTGGGGAGGGCTTCTTGCCTTTGATCTCACCTGAGGGAATGAAACTGTTCAAGCCACCTTGATTTTCCTGCATTCCCAAACAGAAAAGGTATTTGATTGTACAAGCTGAGCATTCACTGCCGTAATGGGTCAGTAGAACAATTATTTGCCAGATATTGACAGTTATTTGCTAAGAGATATGTTAATAGGCCATTTGGTTGGGAAAGGTATGTTTCTATTTCAAATTCAGCCCATTGCAATTCTTAAAGGGGAATAAATTGCATTGATTTGCTAACTTCTCCCCTCCCATTTTGCATCAGGCAGGTTTTGGGCTGCAGAATCATTTGCACTTCCCTTGTGATTCTAGGCACCAAATCAATACCACTGCATTGTACCGAGGTGAGCTTTGCACCTGCTGAAGAACCACACTTTGGAAGAAGCAGAAAAGCAAAATCTTGTTTTCTTACAACCATATTCCTTGGTGTCTCCAAAACCACTCTGCCTTACACTCCCATGGCATTTTGTTAGTGGCTAGAATTTCTGTTTTAAGCAATTACTAAGAAGCCTCATGAGATAGTGACTGTGATTTGCTTTTGACATGCTTGGCCCAAAAGGTGACGCCTGATCCTTGCCATTGCAGTGAAGGAAGTGCTCGTGTCTCAACTTTGCAACTCTTCTTTGGCCATGGTTTTATATGCTAAATCATCTATGCTGTACAATGGGATACCATGTACTGAGCAACTGTAGCAAAAACTTTTCTAGATTAAGCTTTTTTTTCTCCCTAAATCTGACTCTTTAGTTCTGGGGACTCTCTATATAGCACTTTTATAATGTGGCAATTCTTCATTGCAAATAATAAAATAATTTTTCATTCCAAAAAGCCACACCTCACTACTTGTCATTTAAATTGCCTTTCTTAGGACACATTTGATTTCTGTTGTTTCTTCTTAATATTGTGGGCTTGGAAGAGAAAAAATGAGGACAAATCACCTACTGTTGAAGTGAATGATATTTTTTCAGTGTTTCTGTCCTAGTTTCTTTTCCAGTCTTGGTATTTGCTTTCTGAGTGCTTTTGTACATCCAAGTGAATCTCTAAGAAGTCCATATTATGCTCAAGTTTGGGAAAAAGTATCTATTCTGTCCTGGAACTGAAACATCATAAAATCATTAAATTTAGGAGTTGGCAGCATTAGTAACTATTTCTCAAGCAATAGTTTCCAGGACCTCTTAATAAACTGGCAAGATGGCTTTGTTTTTAATAATTTTCTTTGAACTTAGACTGAAACCCAGACAAATAACTAATCTTTTACAGAGCTAATTGAGCTGATCTGTGAACTAGATTATCCTCTTAATCTAAGTGTGTTAACTGGAATATTTCTAGTGTCTAGATTTTCATTAGGGAAGGTGATATACAACTGAGGCCATTCTACAAAATGTGTCTTGGTACAGATCTCTCCATACATCACTGTGCATGCACTACTGATTGCAAGTCTGTGTCATAACTGCCGACTATGAAGCAGAAGAAATTAATCATCTATTTAAGATATATGTTTTACTTCAATTTGACTGTCTTTTGCATACATCTCTCCTTGTAAATGTAAACATAATAAAAATTAAACTTGAAACTATGACAGCATATGTTTAGACATAACTTCCAATAATCTATTTAAATAACTTACGATGAGTAAACCTTAAACAGCACATCTCTGAAGTAAGTCAGATTGCTAAACCAGGAGAAATTATTTGTTCAGTGTCTGAAAAAAAGGGGGAAAAAATTGCCCAGTTTGGAGAGCTGTACCTTTCTTTGGAGACTGTGCTAACTCAACTTCAGCACAGTCAGGGTTTTTTTTGCAATTCTGAAATAATTGAATGGAAGCTAAAAAGCTGTTTGGGAGCTGAAAATGTAATAAAAGTAATTTTAGGAAATATTATGTTTTACCACTTTTTTATATGATCTAAAAAATAGGTGTCAGTGTCTAAGAACAGTTACTTCTCTTGTCTTGAAGGACTTTCTAACTACAGATAATCAAGCCTTTTTATAATAAATCAGTCATTTTGAAACGAAGTCAGTGTTGATATTTTTATCCAGTATATTTGAAAGAAATTTAACTACTGTAAATCTGCAATGTTAATTTTCTGCATTATTAATTGAATTTTGATATCCACCCAAAAGCAGTCTGGCACAGATGTGAGTAAAGTCACCAGCTAGTAAATAGGAAAGGTGTTTTAATTGGAGTATTGGAGAATAAAATAAAAATAAGGACAATACATGTACATTAAACAATATAACTGCTTTCACCATGAATAGTTATTGTTCTGAAAATAAATTCCAATTTTTTTTAAAAGCTACTTCAGAGCATATTTATTTGCAGCTAATGGTTGACAAATGGTGAATCAATATTTTTAAAAAAATACTGAAAGAGGCAGCTCGCATTAGAGTTTCCTTATCGTGTTTGGAGTGAAGTTCTTGACTGTCACCATGTTTGTGCTATAAGCAAAAATCTGTGGCACTAGTGAGGGAAGTGCCTGGTCCCCTGTTAGTGTGCTATCCCTGTGTTTGTGCACTTGAGAGAAGATTTTATTGTTCTCATGTCTGTCATCAGCTGGTGAGCTGGAGGTCTGTACATGGGTGTGGAGACTGCAACACTTCTTAGGATCCATTTGGAAGCCAGTTTGAAAGAGCATCGTAGCATTTGCTTCAGATATTTTGGGGGAGTTTCTTGGAATCATTCAAAAATATCTTCCTGGATTAAAAGGATTTTATTAACATTGCAAAGTAGAATTCTGAATGTCAGAATTAAAGCTGTTTGGCAAGCTGTGGCACCATCAAGGGCAGGCATTAATATGCTGGGGTTTATTGTATGAATTGATTTTTTCCCTTAGGCTTCATCCCATGCCTAAGTCAGATCTACTTTCAGTCTTGTGACAAGATTTGGAGAGTGTCATGGTTTGTAAGTAGTGTGATGATATTTTGATTAATGAGGTATAGACAAATAATCAAGTATAGATTAATCTGAGAAGAGTTATGAAAAACACCGATTTTAAACTAATAGAATGAGTGTTGATAAATGTGAAGTCATATATATGGTAAAGAATAATAAGAATTATAATTTGCATATCCAGACTCAAATTGTAACAGATTAATGAAAAATTCTCTTTCATGTGTGATATTGATATACTATTATAACAAAAGAAAGTGGTGGCACATGTAAATAACTGTAATAGAAAAAAAGGGGAAACAATGTAAAACCACACACAAATATATATCACTTGATGCACCTTATGACAAAGGTAGTGGATAAACCTTATATAAAAAAGATCTAAGAGAAAAATATAAGGTTTGGGGATAAATGAGGAAAATTATTAGATGTATGTCAACCTTCTATCTGACAAGAGAAGAGATGCCTGGGTTTGTTCAGGGAAGGTGAATGGAAGCAAAAATATTTGATAGCCGTAAGTCATGAGTGGTTAAGAGAAGGTGAACCAAACATTCACATTTTCCTTTCTTCATAATCGCAAAAGAGGTATTCAACAAATCTGAAATGTGGTGCATTTAAATGTGGCATAAGGGACTTCTCTGCATCACTCAGAGTTGATCTACGTGCAGGGTGTTATGAAAGTGCAGGATATTAGTAAGTGTAAGAATTCAATATTTTAGATGATTCATGTTTATAGATATGAACAATCATAGTTATATAAAGCATGTAAGCACTTTTTTTTAGAGATAAAACTTTCATGCTTTAAGGCATAAGCTAGCTCTAGCTCCAAGCCTGACAGTTTATAAAAATAAACTTTCCTTAAATTAATATATTCCAAACTTGCTCATTGCAAAATGCTCTGCTCTTTTCTGAAACTCTTTTGGAGTCCTTTTTCTGAAAACTTTGTCAAGGTATCATATGTGTCTAATCTAGACCTGGGTCCTATTCCAATCATCTAGCAGAATCACATCTGGAAAGAGGGTTCAAATGTAGGAAATGAAACCAGATATATCATTGCAAAGGCTGTCTAAGCCTAAAGAATCACTAACTGATTCTTGTTCAAGCAACCTTCTGTAATTTTATTTTGTGCCTTACAGGTGACGTTTCCCAAGCTTAATAATTCATGTAAAATGAGTCAATGGGTTTCCTGGATAGCTTTTGAGTGGTGTACCTTAGTACTGCTACTTTATGATTATTTATTGTTTTTAAGTATTTTGAACTATAGGCAAAACTCTGTGAAATCTTCCACTCCTGAACAAAAGAAAGCAAATATTAAATGATCCTACCAACTTTGCTTTACATGTGTAGACAAGGCACAGTTTTAATACAGTTTTCTTTCTGCAATGTGAATGCTGCTCTAGCTGGGGACCAACAAACCTGAGGAGACATCCATTTGGCATCTCTATGGAAACTGAGGATGGCAGAGTCAATGCATCATCATATCTGATAGTCCAAGTTTTGTAACATTTATTTTGTATCAGGAATCCAACCCAAGAAGTTGGTTGATTGCTGTGACTCACTGAAGTGGAATTACAATATTCTAAAAGGGCACAATCGAATAATTGAAACATGGGCCTGAAAGGTACCTGAAGAGACCAGCTAGTACCACGGGTTGCTCTGAGTCAGGATCCAGTGCAGCTTGGCAAACATATATATTGCCCACATAACTACAGACGAGACAGCCTTAGTTGGGTACTGGTATCTGAGTACCATAGGGCTACTACAATGTGAGTAGATAGTGAGATGGTAGATTAGAAGAGAAGCTTGCTGCAAACCCTGTAAAGCCTGGGAAGCCACCAAAAGACTACCTTCAGGAAGATGTTAGTCTGCAGAGAAAGCTTCTGCTGAGGCCTCTTAGATCACTGGTACAGATGAAGAAAAGTAGCATTTTTGCTGAAGTTATTTTGGGAAGATTTTCCTTGCATACATGAAACGTCTTTCCTTCTGTTATAACATGTGTATATAGTTCAACACTTGTTTGTGTAATTCCCTGTACATATTTAGCCTGTAGTGTTTTATGTTAGACTTTAGAATAAACTTGTTTTGTCATTTTCCGCTTACCTTCTGTCTGCTATTTATAACTATATGCAACAGTAATTAAGGAGGGAACGAAACAGTCTAATGCGGTCGCCCTTGAAACAGTACTCTGTAAGGAGGAATAATAGAACTCATTCAGTTTGTGGGCAAAAATAAATTTTTTTTGACAGATATTTTCATCATGTTTTCCTCCACAAGTGATATTGAATTTTTTCATTACTCTTTAAAAATGTAGGGTATAAAGGGAGAAAACCTGATGCGCCGAGTAGGGGTTACTGTCAAAGGAGTTACTGTTCCTTTCTTCAGCCAAGTACCATTTGACAGTTTTAAATGAAATGTACAAGTAATTTGTGGGGAAATGCACTGGTATTTCATAACATGGAAAGTACTGCATGTTTCAGACAACACCATAATGACAGGAGAAAATCCTACCTGAGAATTTCATGCATCTGACCTCCTCATAATGTCCCACATCAAAATGCTGGGGGGAAGGTGTGCAAGAAGGATATATACATTTCTACTGTAGTAAAGCAACAGATGCCTACTGTGTACTGTTCATTGTCTGGTTTTTTTTTTTGGTAATGCCCACATTCACAAGGTGATTAAGATATGCTGGAGCTCTACTGCTTAAAACCCCCCTATGATTATAGATTATGATAGAAGCATTTAGAATGTCTTTCAAAGCTGCTCTAGTCTGTTCAGGTTCTTTACCACACACAGTGCCACAGTACCTGAGTTTTTCCCTAGAGCATTAAATAATATGAGTAGGATCTGTCACATGTCGTTTGTTCTCCCGGTATAGATGCAAGGTTAGGTCAAGATCTTCTTCAACTTTCATAGTTAGACATGCTCCATAAATATGAGCTAATATACATATGTCATTTTTTTGATTGCTCTTGGACTTTTTGTTTTGTGTGTCTCCTCTTTAAGATATTTTTTTTCCAGTTTGGTACATATTACAGTGCTGAATGGCAAATGTCCAGCATTCAAAAAGTTGTTTTGAATCACAACATTGGATCAAATATTTGACTGCCTTGGACAATCAAAATTTCCAAAGACATGACAAATGCAAAAATTTCTTTTCTGTATGAAAACATTGCAAGCATCCCCTTACTGAGTTGTTAAAATTTTAGCTACATTTTTGGAGCAAGGGACATTGGAGATTATGTGGTGGTTGTATTCTGGGTTATGAATTCTTGCTTACAACATGAAACCCAAGAAATTAAGACAATAAATATTAGGACTTAATCCACCCCTGCAAGATTGTGACCTTCAATACTGGTACACATCTGCAAATAAGTCATCAATGTAGGCAGCTGTCAGGAAGGTATGGAAAGTTGCTCAGTTTGGTGATTTTTCCTCAGCATGTACTACTTATGGCTTGCATTTGGAAATCACAATATTTTTGAGTGTCAGGGTCTACTCTGTATCAGCTGTCATTATTGGCTAATGATAATATTTGATAATCATGTTGGAATCTTATAGATTTTGACAATCTTTAACTGTTGGCTTTGTTATGGCAACATTACTACTACCCCAGCCAATTGATGTGTGAATGTGCCCAGTAACTTCTCACTTTATCATTCACTGAAGTTCAGACTATATCTCCTAGTACTAACAGAGCAAGCATTTTGATGGCACACTGAAATCTCTGCAACTGTGATACATTATATTCTTAGAGCCTTGCAGATTGCTAACTGCCTCATCAGATTCTTTAAGAATAGCTTTTGAACACTGTTTTGTAGACAGTTATACCACTTCCCTTCATCTTATATCTTTCAACAGATATCTTGTGCCAGTATGAGTTCATACGTTCTACGCCCTGTCTACTTTTTGTGATTATTTTATGAGGAAAACTTAGGTTTTGCTTTTAGCACTGGGAGGTCAATCTTAATTTTGCATGTGCTTAGAATGATGATAATGTGTTTAGCTCCAGTATCTATTTTGAAATTTACTTTGACTGGTTATTTCCATTTTCACAAAGCCAATCTGTTTTAGAATCTTGCTTTGATCAACAGACCCAACAAAGACCTCTGTTTTGGTATCAACATCATCCGAGCTTTGCCTTGTTATGGTGCACTCATGAATATGTTTCCTTTTTATGTGTCTTTGCAACTTGTGCTGAGATTGACACACTTTGGCAAAATTTTATTGGAGATATGAGACATCCCCCCCCTTACTCTGCATGCTTTTGTGTCTTGTTATGATTGCCTCCATATGGTGAACAAAGAACTTGAAACTCAGCCCAGTAATGTATAGTACTGGCTACCTAAATGTGTTCAGCCTAGTTAGATCAAAACTTATGGAGACTCAGTGATACTGTAGCATTGGAGGTTATTTTAGTCAAGCTAGGAGGTAGTGTGCAAGAGAGAGCTGCTGAGATCTCAGGCAACAGTTTGACAGCTGAGTTATCAGGTTCTTTTGCATTTCTGTCATTGAACGATATCTCTTCAGTACCCTTGGAGAACATGGTTGTTCCAAGAGGGTTAAATAAGTAGAAGAATTCCAGAAATCCAAGGAGTTAAGTGGACAGACTAGGGGATGGTTTGGTAAAGCAATAACAGACCTTCAGTTGGGTGCTCGTGCTCAGTTTCGATTTCATTTGCACAAGTAAGTCAGAGTCCTATGACTGGTTGTTACTTCTTACTTCCGAATGAATTTGTGCTTCTGACTGGTGTGCATGGGGGGCTGAGCATAAGAAAGAGTTTGTAGCACCTTCTCCTCTTATATTTTGTGAATGTTGAGCCTTTTTCTTGATACAACTGAACTTCTATGGTGAAAGAATCTCATTGCTGTTAAAAAAAAAAAATTAAATATTTTGTCCAAAGCTCAGGTTTGTTGAAAACATCAGAAAACTATATGACTAATTATTTTTGATGGAAGAGATGAACACAAATTACAACGGTTTTGGATTACGAATGTTACAGCAGTTTGCTTGGGCCAGAGGGCACAGTCACAAAATTAACAGGAAAATAGCTGTAAAAGAAAGTGAAGTTACTTAATTAGATTTCATTATATAACATAAGTTATACCTTATAACTTATAACATAAGCTAAAGGATATGTCTGACCTATTGTGTGGGATGGGATACCAAGCCAAATGAAAAACCTCTGACATTTTCTGATAAGGTAAAAACTGTAGGAGTGAATAATCCTGTTATAGACAGCATGTGTAATGATGAACAACAGGTACCCATTTATTGACAAGCAAAAAGGACTTCTTTTATTTTAAATTTTGACCATGTAAATTTCCCTGTCTACTTACTGAGTCCAATTAAATAGTAACTAGAAAACTTTTTCTTTAAATCAACAGATGCTAGTAGCTTATGCAAAATCATTGTGTTAACACATGGCAAAATTCAACTGCTCTGTTTTTTGTGTTGTTGATATATGACTCTTTTCTTCTTGTGCTACCTATTTTGTTGAGATAATAAATTCTTAAGGGCAGGGGCCTTATTTTGATACTGGCCTGTGAAATATTTCAAGTGGATTCTCTGCAGAAGTAACGTAGTACTGGTATAAAAATGGGCTAGAGACTTTCATGATTTTATTTTTTCTCAATTTAGATTCCTTCAGATACTCTAAGTGGGCTTATACTCCAAAACCAGTAAAAGTCCTGCACCAAAAAAAGAAGCAGCATCCTCTTCAGCAAAACTCAGCTGAACACTTTCTGTAAGACCGTATCTCACTAAAGCCATCTGTTCATCAGTGTTCAACATGTAAAAAAAAAAAAATTTTCAAAATTTATGTAATGTAATGTAATGGGCTTATTATTCCTACAGATTGATGCATTTCAAAGAAATAAAGAGACACCGAGATGCAATTTTTTTCTCAGTAGGTTAGAACTCTGAAAAAATTATTTCTCTGTGTGAGACCTCATTTTTTATCAGTGGGTTCGTCTTCAAGTATAACTTTTGATAGTATCTGATGATAGGCCAGAATGTTATTTATCAAATGTTAGAAAATCCAACTTTATTTGGTAATGCTGGCTTTTTCCCAATCTTTTCTGATGCTAACCTTGGTATAGGCTGCAGGAATAGTTGGATATCTTGACATCTATCTCTATCTCTTTCCACTGGGATCTTTGAGTTTCATGATTCTTGATTGCAAATATTTGTTTTATTGTCCTAAATTTAAATGTCAAAATCATCCTTTCATAGCAGTTGGAAAGATGCTCTTCACTTGGTAATATACAGGCATTGCAGAAGTCTCTAGGGATTACAGGTAGCTGTGATGCCATTTCCTACTGTCATGCTCTAAACCAAGAGTAGCTATGTGAAGATTTCATTTAAATATAACCCAAGTGGTAATGATTGTCAGTTAAATACAGTTATTAAAACATGCTGTCTAAATGCTTTGTATTTACATTATAAATAACATATCTATTCCAGACTTTCTTTGTCACAGAAATGAATACTGGTATTCATGAAATGTATGATACATATTCAGTTAAATATATGCTAATAACATAACATATAATCTTAAAACAACCAAGGCGGTGGTTTTGTTAGAAAGAAACAGCAAATTGTAACGTATAACCTAGTGTGTGGCATTAAATCTGCCGTGTTTTGCACTTCTCACATGCATAAGTGAAATGGATTTCTTTGCATCTGACCAACGCATAAACCGCAGGGAGATGTTTTTAATAGGATTCATTGTGATTAGAAGCTGTGGAATAGCCCCATAGTCATAGCAATGTTAGAATGCCACAACTATTTGATAGGAGACATTTCAATCTGTCATCATCTTGTGTGCCCTGACCCCGATAATACACCCCATTCAACCTGAGGCACAAACAGAAATGGTGAGGTAGGGTTGCATTTTTTTTCTTTTAGCACACACAGCACCAGTCACAGCTTTTATGGGTTCCTGAGAGAAGAAAAAACATTTTTATTTCCTGTGCTGTTCATCCCTTATCTAACCATTTTGAAAGATATTCTGTTTCCTGGATCACAATAAACAAGTGGAAGGGGGAGAAAAATCCTTCCTTAGGTAACCTCAGAACAGAAGAACTTTGTGCATTATGCAGCTCAGGCCATGCCAAAATGCAATTTGGAGGGTGTCCAGCACTTCATTGGAAAGTAATGGTTTTCACTGAACTGAGTTATGACCAGCTGTTTACAGACAGTCTGTGACATACTGATAGAGCAGAACACCGTATGTTGCTTTCCAAATCAAATGATACAAGAAGTGTGACAGAGTGGAGAAACATCTGTCATTAGCAATTTTCAGCACGCTTCACTAATTCTGGACAAAATACGAGTAATGAACTTACCGCAGGAAACTTCAAATACTACCACTGCTGAAACAAGGATATAAACAGCTAGTGCTCCTAATGGCGTCTAATTTAATTCATTTGCAGTAAGAAACAAACAAAGTGGGTTATTTGTTTTTGATCATGGGGTAGTAAATAGTAATGCTGATCACAAACATTCATTTTAATCAAAGAAAAAGAGATCGTGGAACTCAACTTTCCTGAAGTTCAGACAGAAGGTAATTATCAGGTGCTTTTTTTTCCTAGTGTTTTTTAATATCAGTGATTTGGGTGTCCTTTTTTTGTTGCTTTTTTTTTTTGTTTGTTTTGTTTTGTTGGGGTATTTTTAGCAAGGTTGTTTCAGAATAGGCCAAGGAGAAGTTCTTACATTACAGATACCATCATTCTTTGCCTTGGTCCTCTCCCTCACATCTCCCCCCGTTGTGTCCTCCTCCTGAATCTTCAGGGAGAAAAACTGCAAGTTTTCTGTGCAGTGTCACTCCCAGTGGGCATGAAGACATGCTGAAAGTAGCCCAGCGCTGGCTTTTACTCAGTTTTTCTGCATTATGGTGCTGCTGCTACTGTTTGAAATCTCATGGTTCCAGATGTACTTTTTAAAAGCTGCACTTTTATGTGTATGTGGGCCCTATATATTACACACTTCAGTGTTTTCTGGTTGATTTCTCCATTTTCATCATATCTGGAGCCCACCCACTGTAATTTTGTGATGATTTTCACTTTATGACTTCGAAATCAATGGAGTTGTTCTGCCATTCGCATTCAGGGGCTTTAGTTTCCCCTTTAACACTGATAACACAGCAAATTCCTGAAACTGTTAGGATTAAGTGGCAGTCCACAGGGGAAAAGGGGGAAAATGAAAGGACAGGTTGTTACTCTTTATATGAACTTTCAACTAATGTTCACACAAAGCTATAATATGAAATGCAGAGGAAAGATTTAGTCCAATCCATTGGTGTCCCACCTATGGGACTTCTCTTGGAATGGATCCCAGACCAAGAGAGTGAAAGCCATTCCGAACTGATGACTGTAAAATGAGTGTAGGAGGTCTTTGAGTAGCTGTGTAATAGCAAAATTATTCATTATAAAAAAGCACTAATCTAGAATTCCCAGTTTCTTGTAGAATTTCCTGAGGTGCCACAGGAAAATTGTTTAACTTTCTAACACCTTGGATAACCAAACTGGTCCAAGCACAGTATGTTGAAGTGAAGGAGAAAATTTATGGACATATTTTTTTATGGTGGGAGTTTATGATAGAAATATTTTTCCCACTTTAAGAAAAGGAAAACTACTTAGCAGCAGACATTTCAAGAACTGCAAATGTAAAGTTCCTCTAATTCTTATAGTCATCTACACAGGAGAGCAAAGCAAAGGGAAGATATAGGTGCCATTGACACCCATCATTACGTTTGTGATCTAGATAATAAAGTAAGCAGACCCAAGCAATTCGCTAACACTAACGCTATTCTTTACATAAACAGTAAATGTTTAGATTTTCCTGTTCACTGACTAACAGCACACATATCATAAACACTAAGCTGTTATAGTACGTTTCGTGTGTTGATTCACTTTAACAGTTGTTAGTGTGAAGACAGGAAAAGAAAAGTGGGTGTAATGAGACCATGTGCAGTATGCTGTGAAAACAGAGGCCCTTATTTGGCATAATGGGTTGCACCATAAGGGCCATAAAATTGTGCATGTGTTAGTATCATTTTAATTATTACGGGTGCCACATGTTAAGCAGAATAGCGGAACTACTAAAACAGCTTCAAAATCCTTACTGCTGATCGCTGCATTTAATTACAAATAGGAACATTTGGAGATAGGTCACCATAAAACCCTTCTGTTGTCAAATGAGCTCAAATCTGATTTTTGTAATTATGTTTTTATACCACAGATCCTGTTGAATAACTATAGGGAATAAAATTTTAATAAGTACTGATTAAATGCAGGTACATCTTGCTTCCTAAGAATATTTATGAATGTTCTTTGCCACTTACATCAAGGTACCATCACTGCTTATGTTTTGGTCAGTGGTGATCATTCAACCTTAATGCAAATAAGCTGAATAACTTTATGTGCCATGAAATATTGTTTTTTTTCAGTGAAGCATAAAAGCACTGGATTTCAATTATTCATTTTGTTTGCTAGAGCCGTGTACAGTACTCTAATCCTCTAGTACCAACACACTTCCATTATAATGTTACATGTCACATGCAGTAGAATATGATAATAAACATTCCTAAGGCAGAGTTTTGGTGTAAGGAATGACAACTTTTATTGGTCTGTACCCTTTTCCATTGTAATAACATCTTCCTCGGTTCATATTGTTAGTATCAAAATGAAAATTGTAAATATATCAAATCTGCAGTTTAATAGGTAAAAAATACTAAGATATTAAAAGGTGTTAAAATGGTAATTTCCTATCTAGATAAGTAAATCTTCATTTTATGTAAAGACTGACTACAAAGTTCTTTAAAATAAGATTTATCTTGGGGGAAATGAAAATTTAAAGAGGTATTCAGTGATACAAAAGGGAAGTAACAATTAAATAAATATATAAAATTTATCGTAAGTTGTAGGCTGGATTTTGAGTTACACTAAGGACAGCAGCATCGTATTTGGCTGTATTGTTCAAAGAAGATTAAAGTCAGAATATACATGCCTATATATATCTCTGCTCATATATTTGTTCATAATCCCCATTTCCTTTTTGGAGATACATGAACAACTAAACCCGACCTTGTGGTTTTTCAATTTTAAATACTGTCATCGAATAAAAAGTTAAAAACAACTACACATGATTGCAATGTCTAAGAAAGGAAATCTGTTTTGTGAGAGATTGCCACTGGAATCATGGACAAACGTTCAGTTCAGAACATGTTCCAGAGCTACTGCACATACACTGGCTTCAAGAGACCATCAACTGGAAATAAGGAAATATACAGTGCCTCCTGGAAAGAGACTGATGTAATTTGTAAAATTATCAGTGGAAGAGAATTAATTTGCTAGTTTTGATGCAAACTGACTGCTCTGCATCATTTATAGCTGCATGGTAAAAACTCTCAACCCACATAGCAGTCCAAGAATCTATGCCTTGGCTTACAAGAAAAAAGGAAAACTCTTGTTGACTTTCATAACCTTTTCAAAAATGTGGTTGAATGAGTGCTACATAAAGACCTCTAGATGCACTCAGAACCAGGAAGGCAGTCAAGAAGTTTTGGGAATGGTCGTAGGCAAGTAACACCAGAAAATAATGGGCTCCTCTGTACTAGAACGTTTGCAGGTTATGTGCTACATACGTTTCTACAACCCGTAGAAACAGTTGTACTCAGTGGTGTAAAAACACAGATATTGATGAAAGTCTGGCTCCATTCTGATCTTATACCAGTTTGTGCACCAGTACAACTCCATCTGAGCTCATATGATTTGTATTCCTCCCTGTGAGGGCAGAATGGAATCTTTGTTGCAGTCTTGCTCAGTGCTGGAATAATGCACTATCTACGTCTAATGAAATTGTCTCTCACTAATGTGAAATCCTCATCTGATAATGTCACCCGCCTTCAAAAACACAGGCAGCTAAAATCAAATGTTTGGCTTCAGTACTTCCATTCTAACTCTGAATCCCATGTAGCTCTGGCAGTGATCCTATTTCACACTGTAAGG
The DNA here is from genome assembly GCF_963210335.1 of Falco punctatus. Classification (NCBI taxonomy): domain Eukaryota; kingdom Metazoa; phylum Chordata; class Aves; order Falconiformes; family Falconidae; genus Falco; species Falco punctatus. The sequence goes on from NC_137582.1 coordinate 43,765,630, forward strand.
CGTGTTTAGTGTTGGATGGAATTATGTCCTTGCACGGGAAAAATAATAATAAAGGAGTATAAAGAATACTCAGCTGATTATCTGCCTTGTAGAGAAGGAGAAAAAATGAAATAAAAGGGGCATTTTATCTGTGGGGTTTGTTCCAGGCTAATTCCATGAGTTGGTCTTGGTCTGCAACTGCAAGAATACAGATTTCTTAGTAATTAAAAGAATGCAACAGGGGATATCAATATAAATAGTGGATGTTAAAGAATAGTCAGACATTATCTTACACAGCAGCACGGCTGAGTCTATAGGAACCCATTAAACACATATCTGAGGTCTATATTGGAAGTTATCTGGAACATAACGGCCCATACCTGTGGGTTTGGGTAGGAAATTCTCTGTCAGGAAAGCAGAAATCCTGTATAACAGCTACATCAGCCCTTGCTCCTCTGGTACTTGTCTTTTACTGCCTAGGGGTGACTTGCTTTAGAAATTTGATTCTATACAAGTGATATCTCTGCTATATTGCTCTGTTTGGCCCAATCTCCCCATCTACAAAGTGGGAAAAAAATCAAGAAATTAGACAAAGTAATTTGTGGTGGTCTTTTTTTTTTTTTGGGGGGGGGGGGAAATCAATGCACCACTTCATATTTTAACAATTTAATTTTAAATGGAGAGGGTCATAATATTAAAAATTAAGATGATAATCTATATTGCTACTGTGTCTCAGAAACCCTGTCACCCTTTCCTATTGATAAAGAAGATCATGGCACTCCTCAGTAACAGTCCAGTTGAGACTTTTGCAGGGATTGCATGTCTTGGTAACTACAGCAAAACTTATGGTAATACCAACTCATACAGATGGACCTGAACTCACATCCTTGATTTTGGACTAAGCCAGGTTCACTTGTGACTTTGGTCCATTCCTCCAAACATATGTTGGTTTGTGTGAACTTGAACCTTTATTACTCTTAGGAACATTTCCTACCACATTACTAAATAATCCCTCTTTCTAGAAAATTTTGGCCACTTCTAGAGGACCTTCTTCAGGGCCTTTTCTGTCCTGCATTCTGCAGCCAAGGCCTGATGAATCTTTCATTCATGTGCTGTGGAGATTATTGGGTTTTGGGAAGTCAGGTGAGACCGTATTGTCTGCCAGCTCTGCTCCACTTCCACTTCCCAGGCTCAATGCTCTCTTTCCTCTTCTCAGTGGTTGGAAGATGAGCTCTAGGCAGTGGTACATCTTAGGTTTTTGAAGCTGACGTGTGTTGAGATGGAGGGAAAAGGTTAGAAATAGGAAAATAAAGTTTATAAACATTTATTTGTTTTCTGGGAAACAGACAGTATTTTACACAATTATTTATTTAGCTTTAGTGTTTGGCTTCATCACCCACCAAATCAATCACATCTTATCTTATTTGTATAAATTCTTAGGGAATAAAGAAGACCAGCAAACTGGTCATTGGTTACATTTAGAATCTGACAGTATTATTGAATTTTTAGTATAGAATTTCTTTGATTGTTCCAATCAGAGGAAAAATATCCTAAGCAATATGTTGCCATAAATTAAAAAGCTTCATCACAGGGACTTAGTTTCAGTGACTGCATTGGATATATTTTCTGTTCTTGCTTCTCCATAGCGCCTTGCGGGCAGTTGAAATTTTTGCTGCTGAGTTAATTACATTTGCTGGAATTTACAGCTACTAAAGCAGAAATGTTTGTAGTAACTTCATTTTCACCACCAAGTCTGTGATGATTGTAAGAGTCATAATTCGAGTTGGTTTGTAAACGAAAGCAGTTTTGCTACATAGATTATATTTCATTGTAAGGATACCTGACAGAAAAATAGACCAATATTGGTTCTCATTGGATTTGCTTTGCAAAGTATCTCCTGAACTCTTCATTCTCAATCCAACTATGGAAGCTTCATTTAATTTTAGAGTGTTTGGCCAAAAACATTTGTGGGGCTGGTACCCTAGCTCCCGCAGAGCTACTTCAAGGATAATAAGAAAGAAGACAAAGTTTGCCTCTTGAAAAGCACAAAGGAGAATTTTTGCAGCTCTCAGTGTTTCCCAAAATTTAATGCCCCACAGAATAAGAAAACAGAGTGGATATTTTAGTGAAAAATGACAGCACCTTATCCATCAGCTGACCAAATGTCATTAAATGCAGAGAGAAAAATTTTTGCTGCATAATGAGAAGCACCCTTAATAAAATTCTAAAATTTTTCCAGTTGGGTCACTCTTCTGGCAAGGCTACTAATGAGGACTGCTGCTTGCAATTGTACATATGTGACATTTTCCCCTTGCAAAATGTTAATGTATGCTGAAATGGAAACTCACTAGTCCACTACCTTTGTTTCTCTGTTCATATTCAGAAATATTTGTAAAACAGTCAAGGACCTTTTAGATACTGGTCTAAATGTACTTTTTATTAATGGCCCTGCTTGCTGTGTCATCCAGCTACTATGGATAACTGACACGTCAGTGCCTTTTGTGAGGCATGTTGTGTTGTGCTAAAAATACAAGCTTTTAATTTTGGACCCTGTCAATAAATATATTGTAACCTCCAGACCTGGTCTGGCTCCTTCAGGTGCCTTTTCTGCTCCATTGGCTTAGGTTTGGTACTTTGTGAATATAGAAAGCAGCTAATGCCCATTGAGTTAAATAGCCCTGCAGAACCCACCCCGCTTTGGACCAATGATCTTGGATTTTTCAGATAAGGGAGAAACTTCTGCTGCTTTGTATTTTGTGCATTTTTTAAATGATAATTGAAAGGAATCTCTAAAGTTTTTCACCTATATCATGCACAGATTCGCCATTCTTCTGAGACAAATCATGCCCTAAGAAAAACTATTACTCTTCTTCCATGAAATGTTACTTCTTAACATGCAAAAGTGTTGCCTGTGTAGTTTTATGTGGAATCTTTCTGTTCCTCTCAATCTTATTATGATTGATTTGGCTGAGCTCTCTGCAAATATCAGATTCTCTGCTTATCCAGCTCTGTGTTTTTGTTTCATGGTGAAAGTCTATCAATCACTTTAATAAAGACATTTAAGACTTTCTCTTTGTGTAATAACCCAGCTTATGTGAATCACAGTACTTCCCCAGTTGTTATATGATGATGGTTGTGAAGAAGAAATGTCTTGCTTTCCTTAAGAGACAACGTAAGTGTATCGTGGTACTCAGATGCACACAAAATACCTGAATGGCCCTTTAAAAGGCTCAGAAAGCAGGCAAAAGTGCTAGCATTGGAGTAGGATGTGACAGAAGGCAATTATTACTATTTATAATACAGTAGAACCTAAAAGCCACCAAGAGGTTGAAATTCCATTCCGTGGAACTGTTCAAAGGGATAGAGAGATGCTTTCCTAGATCAGAATCCTTACTATTTAAAGAAAGATGCCAATAGGAGGAGGGAGGCTTTTCATTACTATTTAGTGCAGTTAGAATAAACAGAATAATGTTACAGATTCGCATATTCACAAACTATTAGTACTGATTGCTTAATACTTTTTATTAGGGGCAAAAATGGAATTTGTAAGAATTCCATGTCAACCCATATCCCTCTGTGCTCCTATTTTACATACTTTTCATCCCAGAAAATGTCAGTGATATTTCTACGGTCATTCTTTCTATGCTATTTATTCCTTTTCTTATGCATACACTTGAAAAGATGGATAAATTGTTGGAATAGGTAAATTACGAGATGGCATCCATACTGAAGCATCTGAAAATGGGATAACCCAAGAGGATAATTCATGTACCGAAACAGGAGCAGATGTCAAAAGAGACAGCTTGTCTGGTTTGTTTGGATGATGATTCTCTAGCATGTATTGACGGAGCAAGATTGTCAGACAGCCTGTTTGTGAAGTTCAGTGTTGCCTGTCTTAATCATTCTTTACGGGGAGGTGACATTTTGTTGCAGGCAACTGTAGAGTGAAATTTGTGTGAATTGTTTAAAGTAAACCAAAACTGTCCTACAAGGTGGCATTCTTTGCAAATATCTAAAGTCCAGTGAGAGCAACTGCCATTTTGACTCCTTAATATTAAACTGGATAGGCTGCCCCATCTGTGCACTGTGTGAGAGTTGTTCTGTTCACTTCCTCTGGTATCCAGACAAGGAGAATTCAACTGACAACAGTGACAAGGAAGGAGAGATCCATTCAAGACAGAAGGTGGGGTAAACTGAGTCGTTTAGAAAGTAATATACATCTGCTACATCTAGGGAGACATGCTTGCTCAGGATGCAGCTTGTGTTATGATGCAGTTTTAGAAGAAAAGGAAATGAGGAATTTGAATAATTTGGGACATTTAGTAGTGCCCAGAAAAACAAAATTCTACCTGGCTGACCCTGGTCACTGATCGTATTTTCAACCCTCTGCTGTCTTGTGTAAGTAAACTCAAAAAAGTGAAACATGGAGCTTGAAAACTGATGTGAACTTGTTAAAGGGAATGAAGTTATTCCTCAGGTGTTGTGAATCCCAGTGATATTAAGGATCAAGGGTCTTAGGATCAAGGATTAGCTCCTTTGTAGCAAACTGAGGAATAAAGAACACTCCTTTCCAGAAGAATGAGAAAGGAAGGTTTGTAAACCACTGTCTTCACAGAGAGAAATTTGGGTTTTAAGCTAATTTGACACGATCATGTACACCCACCCACCTCCCACAAATTATTTCCTTGAAATTACATCTGGTTTTTTAGCCACCTAAATCTTTTCAGTAATATTCTCACTGAAAGACTTCCTTTGCCTCCAGTTTTTTCTCCTCTTGGTCACTTTTGATTGATGTACACAATATTCTGTTCCCCATCTCCCTTCCCTTTTTCCCAGTTTCCTGAGGGCCATAAAATACTGATGATGACTTCAGGTTTCTTCCTTTTAGTTTGAAATCCTTGTCTTCTACAAGACTAGAATTCTTCATGTCCAAATGGCTGGATTCTGCCCTCTCTTCCTATTCCTGGTTTACTATTACTAATGTGCTTTCATTTCTCTATCCATGCACTTCTCCCACCATCCTTTTTGTGAGCCTTTCCATGTCCTTGAAATAACCTTCTGCCTCCTCTATGTCAGCCATCAGGCCCCTCTTCTTTCAAATCCATCCTTAATTCACACTGTTGCTTTTCACCTGCCAGTGACCATTTCTCCATATCATGGACCAGTAAACCGTTTATCTCACCAAGCAAACAACAAAACCAGAAAAAGATAAATCAAGACACAAGATTTGCAAGTGTTATGGTCTGTTTTCATTAAATACTAACTTTCCTGCTCAGCATAATCTGCCCTTCCTTTTTTGTATCTTCCCTCTTTAAAAAGATGCATGTAAGTAGGCATTGCCTTTGTTTTTCTCCTTTTCATTTTTTCTCTGAAAATGATCAATTGGTTTTGATATCAAGGTTTATACTAGCAACATATCAAGGCCTTCAGCTGAAAGATCCTGAGGTCAAGGACTTTGTTGTACTATTTCCTTGCAAAGTGAGATCTATATTTCATTCAATATACAAATAATAGTAGCAGACTGAATGAAAAGGCCTTCAGAGGTTAAACTTAACGTACTAGGAAATCTGTGAAAACACAGGTGTTTTAACTACTGGTGTTTTTGTGCCAGCCATGACATATGGAGCAGACACCAAGGAGATGGAACTGAAGACTATTGTTAGAATGCATCAGTATCACCTTGCATTTTGAGCATTGCAATCTAATTTACTAATCCAATTTATATCAGTATATGCTTGCTTATGGTTAAATAGAGGGTAAAACAGCCACATATTTTTAAAAGATGACATATTTTTATTTACACTTAATTTTGCACCTCCCAGAATTTTTCTGTCTTTTCATATTTCCTTATGGTGTGTTGCTTGACTCCCGTTCTCTGTAAGTGTGAAAAGTCAGGAGGAGAGTTCACAGCAGGATGATGGCCTGGAGATTAAAAGTCTGTCTAAGGACATTTCAAAGTTGTAAAGGTATTATTCTCACATGTACTTATTTCTTGGTGGGTGTGAACAACAGCTACTCACCAAGCTGGTGTAGTGTGAAATAGTTTCCTGTGAAATGATGTGCAGACATATGCAGAAAGCCACATGTACAGCACATGCACAGACTCATCCCTGACTTATGATTAGTGAGAGTCTTGCTGATAACTGAGTTAGGAATGACCAGTGGGGCATCCAGTGTTTTAATTACCCACACAACTATATGCATTTTCTATATTTACCAGACTAAAAGCATGATCCTGTCCTGATGCTTTGAGATTAACACACTGGAAATGACCTTGACTTCTCAGCGGTAGTTCACTATTACTAGGCCAACTGGAGACTGAGAATTTGCTGTGTGCATGGTTATTTTCTATACATTCCTTTGTTTGTCAATGCCTGGGATCAATTTTTCCCATGCTCCATAAAAGTAAATTTTATTCTACTAAATGCTAAAAGTTATTCTTAGTCAAACTAAATATGTCAGCTAAATTAAACAAAAGAAAATTTAAGTCTTTTGAGCAATTTTCAAAACCTGGATAATTTTATATCAGGCTATTATGGGGATGAATACAGAACATAATAGAACTGCTACTGCTAATAATTTCCTTTTATCTTTTTAAGGCAGTGAATAGGACACCAGAGCAAGTCAATCCAAGGCTTTTGACAAAGCCTGCTCAATCACAGATGCCCAGTGTGACTGTGACCAGAATGAGGGGGCTTTTCAACATGCACGAAAGTGATCTCTTCCTGCCCTACTGCTGTACACCAGCACAGCCACACCTTTCTGGTGGGCCAAAAATTAACGTGACGTATGCCAGAAATGACAATAAGGAATGAAAAGCCCATATGGAGCCATTGCTGCCTGCCAGTCATTGCAGTAGGTGGCAACTGGGACAGGAGATGTTTTGGAGAGGTCTCCACGCATTAGGAGACTGAAACCTGGATATGATTCCTGGCAAAATTTAAATTATTTCCCTCTTTATGTTACTTTGCTCAGAAGTAACATATTTATTATGCTAATAACCCCGTATGAAGGTTATACTGAGTTTTGCTCCAGAAATAGAACTCGGATTTGCTACAGCTGCTAGGACAACAATTTTCTTGGAATAGTATCTGGTGGATGTTTACTAACATATGCAGACACTTCAATCACCTGAAAGTCAGGCATTTCATCTCAAATAACTGTGTAGACTTCCTCTGAAGTTGTTGAGGAGAGCTAGATGACTCCAGGAGGGGAATTCTCTTATCCTAACAGAAGCAGATTGGATAAGTCATATTTTAGTGGGGTTCATCTCATTCTAAAGTACTTGTCCTAGAGACCAGATGAAACATACCCTGGAAAAGCTGCATTCTCTCCAATTACTAGAGTGACTGCTTAGATGTGGATAATGCTCAGATGAGATTAATGCAGCTCCTGGTAAATGCTTTCTGATTTGGAACTTAGTTGGATGTATCAGTGTTGTGAGGTCTTCTCAGATTATTCCTGGATAATTTATGCATAAAGGATAAATTCAGAAATGCGGTGTAGGAACTAATGACATTTAAATGGAAAGAGGTACTGCAGTATGAATTTGTATATTGTACTCAAGATACTCAGGCACATACTATAGTTTTGTTACTTTCATAAGAATACATTATTTTATACTGAACATCCAAACAATCTTCGATTTTGATTCCTAGTGTACATCTCTGATGCTGCTTTGCTGTGACATTACCAGATCTCTTTATTCCTTTGGGCTAGCAGCTTAATTACTCTTTCCCTATTTAAGAAATACTTTTTGCTAAGATTTTCTGCATATTGCCTCTTCCCATCTTTCTGTCTCTTCTTGTATCTGATCCACTCCCTTTCATTAGCAGAAAATTATAAAAAAAGTTTGATAACTTTTGTCTTGAATACTGAAGAGTTTAAATGTAACTTCTGTATCAGTTAGCATGCTAAATACATATGCTTCTAAATACTAAGACAAACATGATGAAAATCAAATCTTAGTGCTTTAGCTGTTTTCTGGAGTACCAGGTGAGACCATTCTTATACAGAATGTATAAGTACAGAAGTTTTTATACAGGAAGACCTCTGTATATGTAGCAAATCACGAATAATTTTACTCTAAATGATTTCTTAGACTGCTGTACTGTGCCACACTTCCCTTCCAGCTGTCCCACCTCAGCTCTAACCTTGCACCTTGTGCTGTGCAGATCAGCTTCTGCAGAGCAAACTAAGTTGCCACATTGGAGGAGATTACTCTGAGAGCAAAGAACTATTCAATGTGAATAAGGCTGCCAGACTGCGCACCTAAAAAGAAGGTATCAATTTTTGTTACAGCTGTAACTTAGCTTAAAGCAAGGAAGATCCAAACCAAAGTTCTTACAGGACATTCATCAGCCTCCAGGTGAATAGCCCCATCCATGCTCGGCAAGCATGTTTCAGAATAAGGCTTATGCTGGAAACAGTCCCAGGAGGAACAATTAGTATCAACTGCCTTAGGTAAAAAACCTCTGCCTATAACATAAATAGTTCTGTTGCATTTTGAAGGTATATTGAAGTGTTAAAATTTTGTTAAATGCTTATTGGCAAAAGAAAGAGAGAGCACCCATGCTGTCTTCTATCAGTCCAACTATTTTGCATATTTGCTGATGAGTAGAATTTCCCTAAAGGAATATAGAAAAAGAAAAAAACCCAAACAACAAAACCCAAACATAAAAGCAGCCCATTTGGTATGCCATTATCTGCGATCAGGCACCAACCTCATAAAAAATGAATCCCAGAGGTGTTCATCATGACTTATGTGTTCTCATCGTGGTCTTATTATGGGGCTGTGTGTCCAGAGTATGGTAGATCTTCCTCTCTGGAAAAGAGGGGAGGGGTTTGTATGTTTTTCTTGCTTTGTATTCAGTCCCCTTTTTATTTCACGTGTTAGCAATAAGTAACTTGGCTTCATCTTCATCTTCCTCCTAGCTACAATAAACTTTGTGGACATGACCACAGGTTATAGGCAGATGGTTCCATTACAAACACCATTTTCATTTGTTCCACAGTAACTCAAGGAAGAGGTGATGCTACTGATTTTTTTCAAGAAACATCATTGAAGTGAAAGGGTAAGGCTTTCCTGTTTCCAGCAACTTACAAGGTGGCTCTGTAGATGCATAAAAAGGCACAGAGCAATTTAGGAAGGAAATTAACTCAAAAGGCCATCTATCTGGTCCAAACCCCTATCAACACAAGGCTATTTGCATCAAGTAGCTTGTCTGGACAAGTCTGAGTATCTCCAAGGGCAAAGGTTCCACAGTTTCTCTGGGTAACTGCTTCCAGTGTCCGGCTTCCCAAACAGTGAATATTTGTTTCCTGCTATCTCATTGCAATTCCTCTTGTTGCACCTTGTGTCTGTTGCCCTTGTGCTGTCTCTGTGCACTAAGATCTGTTCTCCGGGCTGTGCAAGGCTGGCTTCCTCTATTGGATGGGTGCGGTGCTGACTCATCCCCAACTGTTGGTGCACTTGACTCATCTTGCAAAACACATGATGAATTTCCACATTTGGAGAAGGAGGTGAACATGTTCATTTCCCTTCAATTACTTCTCACTTTCATAGTTCACTACAAGAAAAGACTAATGCAGAGAAAACAGTCACTCACAAAATCCTTGCATATTTCTTTATTCATGCCACAGAACCTACAGTAAATCTGTTGTTTGAACTCTTCATCATTGAAAACTTTCATTTCAAGGAAACATTTATTTTCCTGTTCAACAAGAGTGGGAATTGAACACACAATTTCAGATGGATTCAATAAAACGTTGTATTTCTATGTTTGAAAACTGTCCAATTATCAGACAGATACAAGCTTTCATGCATAGGTTAAACTGGTTGGAACTGAGAGTAAGGAGCATGTTTCTGCTATAAATAACTGTTAGGTTTTGAATAAATAATTAAAAGACAACTGTCTTGATACCTCTTTCTGATGCTTCTTACATCTTGAGTAAAAGTTAGTCTCAGAAGTAGCCTGCTCAATTGTAAAGCCTGTGGAATGTCAGACCGTGAGCACATCTGCAGAAATCTCTTCTGTACCTGGTTCCTGCAAAATAAAAAATAATAATAATAAAAAAAAATAAGATGAAGAAAAGAGGAGAGAGAATGAAATTTAGTAGTAACTATCTGCTTCTAAAAAGCATATTGAATTTATGGGTGCAAGATTCTACTCAGGCAAAACCAGTGCTGCTTTAATTTTAATTGCTCTTATAATTTATATTTCTTTAATGGACTTCTAATTAATCAATTTCTATATAAAAATGTGTGTCTTATTGTTTGTAAATGGTTGCACCAACAAAAAATTGGGTTCTACTTTCTTTAGAGAAGAGAAAATTAGGCCCTGAAGAGAGTCAGCTCATCATTGTGAATTAAATTAAGTCTATTGATTAAACCTTCATATTGTGGTTGGGCTTTTTTGCAGGCATGAAGTAGTCTCATTTACATTACAGCGGTGGGGGGGGAAGTATATTTAAGGGAAAATGAATTGCCTGTCCTCTTCAGAATAAATGCAATATACACATTTTACTGAGTAATAATTTAAAAAAGTCATGCATTTATAAACTAGAAGGAATATTTTTCTGTGAAATTTTGGTGATAACCATTTCAAAAGCAACATTTGATTGACTTCTCAGGTTTCTACTGGAGATCTTGTGCTAGTCCTACCAGTCCCTCCCTTGCCAATACCATGGTCATCTGAAGGACACAAAGATCTGATATTGAGAGGTCTTCTATGCTTCACGTGCGTAACAGCCTGCTGAATCTGTGGGTGTCACTGCAAACAGACTTCTTTTAGCATCTCTTTTTCTTCTCTCCTTGTCTAATACTGTTGCTGCATCTCCTCCCCTCCCTTTCCCTATTTTCACTGGGAAAGCTGAATAATTAAAATGCGTGTCAAATACTTATTGTCTAGCTGAGAACTGGAAAAAAGCATAAAAATGCTTTTACCTGAATATCTCTTTCTAACAGTCCCCCTAGTTCTTAAAGTCAAAAGTTACTCCTTTTGTGGGCAGTTTATGTTTACAATTCAAGAAAAAAGTTAAACATATTGCTAGTAAAATCCACAGTTCTGTGTCAGCTGTTGGCTAAAGCCATGCAGGGCAGAAAGACATTCTCCTTACCGCTTTGCTGTTGTGGCTGACTTATAAATAACTTTGTTATTTTGTTCCTGGGTGTGGAAGGGAGAACACCAGCTGACCTTAGCTGCCTAATAAGGCTAAACTTCCACCAGAGACAAGGGTAAAAGCAAAAGACTCAAGTCCATTTGCGACCAATGGAAAATTTGGACCCAGGTCCTTCAGAAGTGTGAAGATACTTTTCACCAACAATAGCAATTAGCACCTTTCTTATATAATTTTATTGTTTAGCCATGTGTTGTTCTGTGTCAACACAGATTGACAAAGTCATAGAATTTTATTGGACAATGTGAAAACTCATTTGCAAATTTTATTGCAGTCCATCATTGTCCATATTCACAGTCCACAGGCCTTCCATTGTTGTGAATAACAATTGGGAGCAATTTCTGGCTATGGTCAATGTAGAGGTTGCAGTCTTCCACCGACAGGTGTTCTTTCCTAATTGCTTCCATTAGTTTCTCTTTATTGCGGGGCTTCATCGCCCGATGAATGTAGTGCTTCAACAAATACCAGACCAGATCTATTAGCTCCAATGTGTGGCATGATAATCAATGTACACTCCTCGAGCCCAACCTCAGCAAAATTCTGTAGTCAAATGTACAGTACTTATTTCCCAATAAAATGGTTATTATACCAAATGCAATATTTTAAATAGAAAAGCTATTGGTGCAGAATTTGTGGCAAATACAAGTACTTGCCAACATTTGTATCAGAAACCGTGTGGCCAGCAGGACCAGGGCAGTGACCGTCCCCCTGCACTGGGCACTGGTGAGGCCGCCCCTCGAATGCCGTGTTCAGGTTTGGGCCCCTCACTGCAGGAGGGACATTGAGGGGCTGGAGCGTGTCCAGAGACGGGCAGCGAAGCTGGTGGAGGGGCTGGAGCAGCTGAGGGATCTGGGGGTGTTTGGCCTGGAGAAAGAAGGTTCAGGGGGGACCTTACCGCTCTCTACAGCTAGAAATGGAGTTGTAGAAGGGTGGGTGTCCATCTCTTTTCCCAAGTAACAAGCGATAGGACAAGAGCAAATGGCCTCAAGTTGTTCCCGGGGAGGTTTAGATTGGATATTAGGAGAAATTCTTTCACTGAAAGGGTTGTCACGCATTGGAACAGGCTGCCCAGGGAAGTGGTTGAGTCACCTGGAGTTCCTGGAAGTATTTAAAAGACACGTGGATGTGTCACTTAGGAACATGGCTTAGTGGTGGACTGGGCAGTGTTAGCATAACAGTTGGATTCAATGATCTTAAGGGTCTTGTCCAATCTAAATGATTCTGAGATTCTATGATTTGTAAATATGCTGACAAGACAAGACATGATTGCCATGGGAAGTGAAGAAACTTCTGACCTGGTAATCTCACTGTACCGTAACACTTGATTTCATTCTAGATAAAAACCTTCTTGTTCTTCAAACCTTTGCCTACTTTGAATCAGAATCATATGTATTTTAGCAAAAAGAAGAGTGTATTTTGAGTCCTTTTCATACTCACTGAAGTATTAGTACAGGTATCAGTGCAAACTGGATTTTTGCTTGTATCTTGCATTCTGGTTTATCTGAATTTTGTGGCACCGCACAGATGTAAATGAAGGCCTTTGAGGCCTTTTGCTGTTTGTGGTGATACTCAAACCAGAAACAATGTAACTTGTTTTTTCATATCTAAGGCTACATTTGCAGAAATTACATTTAAAAATAACAACAAATGCCCAGTGTCTTCTTACTGAGGAATTGAAAAAAAAAAAACAGTTGAGAGTTCTTAAAGACAAAAAGCCCAGAGAACCATTGTATGCCTTTTTAGCATCTTTCCCCTGAACAGAAGCATAGTTTGACCAAAACCACAATTACATAACTCCATAGCTACAAGGAATTTATTCAGAAGTCCCTTTCTGCCATGGTATTACTTCCAAAATAGTCTTCAGTGCCAACTTTCCATTAAAAGAAAAGACCTTTTTTTGAGTGATTCCATTGTACTTTCAAAGGTAGATGCCTCTAAATGCACTGGATTTTATTTCTGAAATAAATTGTTCTCTACCATTGTCTTTTTGGCATTTGTTCTCTCTTTGTCTCTCTTTTTCTCCATGGTAACACAGAAGTTGATAATAATGTATGACACTTAACAGCAGAAGGATTCAACAGGGAGAAGCGTAAAGTCCAAGAAATGCAGAAACCTGTGCCTAGAGCTGCACACTAGCTTTCTAACTTCTGCAGGCTTTAACCTTTTTTTTTTTTTTTCTGCTCTATTCACATCTGGCTTATTCTCTAAAATGGATGGGTCTCACTGGTTTTACCTGTGACTTACTTTACCCTTCTTCTCTTCCCTTTATTGTTTCCTCAAAGTGCAAAACAATTCCTCAAGTTTTCCTGTTGAATGTTTCAGTACTAACAGTGAGAGGAGAGAATCATGCAGCTGCTTACCTAAACTCAAAGGCATATATCAATATGGCTAATAACAGTGGAGCCTTGCAAGTGGAAACAGAACCAATCAGCAGTATAACCATGAAAAAGCAGCCAGTCTCTGTTTTGCAAGCATTTTTAAGGACAAAATAAAACCTTAACAGATCAAGCTCCTCTGGGTGATGTATTGGTTTTGTGGCAAACTCCCAGCTGACCATCCATTGGCATACTTGTGGTTCTTCTGCCTTGACCAGACTCTGTTGCTGGGAAAAGTCTTTGCACCAAGAACAACCAGAGGTTAGCTTTTTCAATCAATGTCTTTTTATAATTTTGCTCTAGAGGCAAAATTACAGAATGAAAACCTTTTAGTTCCCTGATTTTTTTCAGCTAGAAGTGCCTCAAAATCCTCATCGGCTGATGCCCTTCCCTGCTACCTGATGTAAATAGGATGTCTCATTCATTGTGCTGTTCCTGTACCTGTATGTTTTTGACCATGTTGCTTGTACCTCATCGTCTCACAACTGTGTTGGCCGAACACTTAGCTAAGTGAAAGGCCAAATTGGTCTGGAGAATTCATAAAACACAGCTCATGACTACTTTGTCCCTGTAACTGCAGTGGATTCAAATAATCCCTATTTTCCATTGGTCTCCCAGACAGAATGTAAACATCAGCATGACTATATGGATTTGTGTTTGTTTTTCACACACACGTATGCACACACATGCACACACTTTCAATCTGCTTTGTTTTTGGGCGTGTATCCAACAGAACAATATGTGTCACTGAAGTTTAGAGCCATTTGCTTAATTCTACCTTCTGGCACTCTCACCTGTAAGTCACAGCCACAGTTACTGATGGGAAAGACACATCCTCCAGAGTGCAAACCCCTGCTTTAGACTTGCTTTCCCTTAAACTAGCTGGCCGAGACAAGAATTTGCTGGCATAAAAAAAAACAAACCAAAAAAAACCCCCCAACAACTTAGGTGCTGAAATACTCATAATTGGAAAATAGGGCTTTTGTACACATTTTGGAGGATGATTTTGGTAAAATGTTTCACTGTGATGTTTTTCAGTCCAGAGTATTACTATTTTTGGTACCAAACCCAGCTTTTCAAAAACCAATCTTCATTTCAGCTAGTGAAATCAATTATTCATAGACTTTTATTGCAGAGTGAAGTCGACTAGCTGTGTTTGGACCCAGCACTTGTAAGCTTGTCTGCCTCTGCTCTCACATTTATATTTTTGCTTGTTTGCTTCCCCAGATATGTGTGCCTTTGGAGGAGCACATTTTGAGAACAAGGAGTTATTTACTGCAAAGAGTTAAAGCAGCAAGCGAATCCAACCTAGGTCACAGCATACCGCACTGCTTTTCCAAGTTTAAAAGAAAGGGGGATTTGCCACATGAGGGATCCCTTTGTGGGAGCTGCTGGCTTGCACGGATGTAGACCAGGTGAATATAAAGCGCTTTGGGGCAACGTACAGAGGAGGTGTTGATGCTGGTTCGAAGTCAATGGACTACCTGTTGGGATAGGGTGAGTGATACCTCCTCCCACCGCTGCCAGTCTTACCAGCATGGCTACGAAGTTGCCCTTTATATGCCAGAAGCCATGATCTCATATTTGTTAGGTATTGGAACCAGTCAAAGTCAAAAACACTCCTACAGTTTTGAGGACACGAGGATATTATTCTACTGCTACGCTACAGCTAGTTATGCTGTGCTGCTCTCACTTACTACCTCCTGTGCCACCACCTGCCAGACCCAGCCCGCCTCATCCAAGCGCCGTCTGGCATTGCTGGAGCGTGAGGGGCACGGCCTCCCCGTGAAGGTGGAGTATGTTGGCACCGCAGGCCAACAACCCTTCATTCTTCAATATGGCTGGCGCCCAGGGTCAGCGCAGGAGAAGTTGTGGGTTTTTGGTTTTTTTTTTCTGGTCCAAGTAGCTCAAACAAAAGCCAATTATTGCACGTACGACGAGTCTAACAGCGCTTGCTGAAAGCAACACTGTGACTGTATGGCAGATACGTGCGAGTCGCCAGTGCACCGTTGGATCAGGAAATGTCACATTCACCTGCAGGTTAAGAATTTAGACACTGTGCCTGTCTTAAGACAGAGTAGAAATAGAATGTCCTTTTATCGAATCCACAGAACTGCTTCTGTGAATTTGCATTTACCTCCTTCCTTTCAGTCTTTACAGCTGGTAACAAACGGTCCAACGGGTCCGAGGATTTTTTTGTCCTTTTCTAGGACAAACCCGCTGCTCCCCCTCCGCGGTCAGGGCAAAACTGCAGAGCAGAGGCATGGCAGGGCTCAGGCATGCGCTGCCATGGAAGAGCAGCACAGGCAACAGCATGGCAGCTTGTGGCGTTATGGTATGCAGCCCATACAACTGCAGAGAGGCAGATTGGCTGGCCCGAGCAGAGCCTCTTCTGCCGAGGTGCGCTACCACCGGCTCACTGAAGTGGGGACCTGTAGGCTGGGCCCACTCCCCAGCTCACCCCCGTCACTCACTGCCGTGGCCGCGGTCCAGATGGACACTGCGTTATTCAGGCTGGAGATGAGGCTTTGTTCCCGCTGTCAGTACTGTGGAGCCCATTTTTCTGAGGAAACAGCTTTCAAATATTTGGGGCTGTGCCAGGTCCTGATAATCCAGAAAATCCTGAATTTAAGCACATTCCTTAAAAATTGTGTTCCCTGTACCTTTCTGCCTCAGGCTCCAAATGCTGCCCGAGGAATAAGGGCACCTTGTTTGGCAGAGGTTTTTCTGGGTTCATGTGTGGCTTTTGTTTTAAAATGTATTAATTTATTATAATGTAAAATCATCTGCCTGGGGGATGTGGGATGTAGTTGGACTACAACCAAGTATTGGCTTGTAGCCTTCTAAACCAGGGTGCTGAGAAATAAATCCTAAATAGAAATGGATGAATGGTTTATGTTGAAAATGTATTCAACAGACTTCACCCTTCTTTTCTAAGGGTTTTCCTCAAAACAATTGATGTTTTCTAGATTTGTTCAGCACATGAAATGCTGTATGCTGATACTGCAAACAGCAAAAGTTGTTTGTTTATTTACAAATTATTTGAAATGTCTTTTCCCTCTTTGGGGGCTCCATGGTCTTCTAATTGCATTGCATTATCCCTACTCTCTGATGAAATGAGTAAAAAATTCATAGACAAAAAAGACTTTAATTATAACTAGTTTCCTTTAGGTGTTATCTTAATACCAGTACTCATATGTAAAGCAATGACCAGAGAATGTGGGTAGGGAAAGCATACTAAAAAGCTATTGTAAAATGACTAATTTAAGCACTATGACACCAGCACATTCTTTTCCTTCCAAATAATTCTGCAGTGTACTTTCTATGCCTTGCAGTCATTCCTGTACATTTTAGTTTTCATTCTACCAACTCATTGATACTAATTTCCTGAGGTCTTACAAAAACTAGTTAAAAAGATCCCCAAAAGGCAAGGATTTAAAGATTTGTTGGTTTGTTTTTTTTTTCCTTCCTGGTGTTTTAGCAGGACAATGCACTGTTCTGAAGTGAGATCTTGATATTGGCTGTGATAGCTATGACCTCTCTCATATGTTCATTTACAGACTTTGTCAGACCTTTTTAACATGTTTGGTGAATGACTTTTTTTTGGTTTAGTTGCTACCAAGTGAAATGTAGGTTTGCATGTAACATTACTGATGACTAATTTGCATGTTTCTAACATCTGCAGATCAATGAGCAGAGGGTACCACTGTGCCACTCCCTTCACAAACATAAAAACTAAGCAAGCACGGATTTTTAACAGCACAGAGTTTTCCAGTCCTGCAGCACTTCTGCAGTTGGTGGTATTTAAGGCAGCTTGCTGCATCCACGGGCACTGCACTGACTTTAAAGGATCTTCCCATGGGAATGGCAGTCTTCTCATATCCTTCCAGTGACAAAGTTGGGAGAAAAAGACAGAGGGAAGACTCATAATGTGCAAGCAAGATTGATAGACATAAATTAGCCCAAGCCAGCCCCATGCAATATGAGGTATTCAAATCTGTATTTGATGCGTTTCACATTGATTGTTCCTTTTGCAAACAAAAACTGGACTAGAATGTTATGAAGGAATAGTTAAAGGAATTAGCTTTGACCTTAACTGATTTGTAGAATGATCATATTAATGGTTACAGGAGCACCTTGGTTTTAACTGGAAGCTATCAGAAGGAATTCACACATTGGGGGTTGAAAGGATAATCACAATGTCCAGAGTTGAAAGTGCTGATATTGTCTCAAAAAATTCAGAGATTTCAACAAAGAACATCATTACCCTCTTCTTATCAGCACTTGTTATGCTTGAAGAAAAGCTTCTGTCTAAATCCAGAAATCTGCCATGCTATGCTCATGTAATTTCATCTTTACAATTAGTTTTTAATACAGTGTCAGCAGAAGAATGCCAGTTGACAATGACTAAGCAGAGGGAGAGGAGTCTATTTTTTACATCGTGAAACATTTTTATTTTTCATTTCCTCACTTACCCACACTATTTGTCTCTTTCCATCATCTGTTTTGTCTCTTCAGAAAGCCAGGCTGTGAGCTGTCTATGGCAGGCACCCATTTTTCATTATCTGTGCAGGTAGGTAGTCTAATATAAATAAATAATAAAGAGTCACTTGGCAGACAATAAAACATTTAGTGTAAGTGGTGAGACTATCACTCGGGTGTGAACATGTTACTTTGAGGTTCCAGCTACAGATCATTTATATCAATCTAGAAACCCATGCAGAAATTTCCACAGACTTCATA
Source organism: Falco punctatus (assembly GCF_963210335.1). Lineage (NCBI taxonomy): Eukaryota > Metazoa > Chordata > Aves > Falconiformes > Falconidae > Falco > Falco punctatus. The sequence continues at coordinate 43,783,905 of NC_137582.1, forward strand.
CATGCTGAGTTGAAAATGACCCTCACCAAGCCCCCTGTTGTGGGTTGTCTGTGGGGAAACCCCAACTCCAAAAAAGAAAAAGAAGGACTGTCATCTTCTTATAACACTAATGGCAGCAGCATAGTTACCTGCATGTCTGGCTACCTCAGAAGGGCTTTACAACTTTATGCTTGGCTACCTCAAAGAACTTAAAATTTACATTGATAATCAAAAATTTTTTGATTGCAAGCTTTCTCTCTTGAGATGTTACAATAAGGCACTAAATTCATATAATTAACTAAGTAAATAAGTAAACCAGACAATTATATAAGGAATCTTAGCTAAAACAGGCTTCTGAGGGATTTGACAGATTACAGGCTGCTAACACTGTCACAATCACTGTTAAAATCTGTAATCTCGTTAACATGAAAGAACTGGAACCAATCTGAGCAAAACTGAAAAATGATTGGAAAATGATAAGAAATCTTTTTACTATAGCCTCCAGTACTGTTATGAAATATAAGAGGGAATAAAGGAGAGCAAGGACATTTCAGAAGAGGCTTATGAAATGAAACCGGTGATGAAATATCTCCTACATTCCTTTCCAGCACTTACAATCGAAAATCTCACATTTACTCCAAACTAATGTTTGTTAAGAGTGTGCTGTCATGGGGGACAGGGGGTGTATCCAAATGATGCATAGCAGTAATAAAAAAATCAGAGAAGACAGGATGGCGGAGCTCATAATTTTCTCCATTGTTAAAAATCCTGTGTATCTGTTCAATGATTTTTTACATCAGATTACTCGTTTACGACAAAAATTGATGGGTTAGAAGCACAAAATCAACATTATTGTACTTACATTTTTATCCAGGGTAGAAGGAGTTGGTGAGATTAGCTAGATTGCATACCTTGGTTATTGTTGATTTTGCAGACAGGATAGCAAGATTTTTGATGAAGATAACATCATCAGGTGGTTTTATGCCTTTTTGTCACTCATGGTATTTTTATAATATTTTGAAGATTCAGTATTTACGCAGATTAAAAAAAAGGGGAGCTTTCTATTTGATGTAAGCATCCCTACTGCACAGACTCAAGAGAAACCCTAAAGGTGGCAATTCAGCATAAAACAAAGCAATTCTTTTTGCATTACAACACTCTCTGCATGTTACAAGCAGCATCTTGTCAAAAACCAGGATGGGAAGGTGAGGAGATTCTTCTATGTCAACACCATGCAAGAAAGAAACTCAAGAATAGATTACAGATAAATAAGTAAATCCCTGCTGTTCATGGCAAGAGGTATGCCATGGAAAGACCTCTCCAGGATGTATGCTTTAAGTCATTTAGTGTTGTGAAGTCAAAACCATCAAGTCCACGGTCAGGATGTGCTGGCCATGGCACAGTGCTAAAGCTCTGCTGCTGAAGAGCAAGCAACAGTTCTGCCTTAGCTCTAGTTTCTGTGATTGTTTCCGTGTATAGTCTTCTTTAGAGTGTGTTATGATAATTTAATCTGAAACATACAAGAGCCGCATGATAGATGATGATCAAAAGATACAGTTGGTATCTCTCTGTAGATACATGCTTCTAAATGGGCAGAAAACTGACCAACTGACCTGTTCAGAGCAGCTAACTGATTTTCAAAGAATTTAACTAGTTCTTAGATTGTAAATCTGGTTATGTAATATTTTATTGGAAAATCAAATCAAAATGTTATGTGGGGTGTTGTTGCAGAAAATGGAGTCCAGGCCTATGATCCTGAAGCATTTACTAAAGCTGGCATCTGGTTGCTGGAAAAGAACTCTAGAATGGTGGCTAAACAACTAATTTCAGATAAATGGCATGCTTCAAATTAAGGCTGAGGCAGTTTCAGAGAGGTCATAGATAAGAAATACACATTTTATACTCACTGCAGAAATGCAACAGCAAAGTTATTACAAACAAGACAGGAGCATATTCATACAGCTAATTATGACTGTTATTGCAGAGATGTTAACTTTCTGGTCCCTCATCTATTTAGACTTTTTAAAATCAAGCTCATGTGAAGGTTAAGCAGAAAGAGGGAGAACAGGGTTTCATGTGACAACCCCAGCTGGGGCCTTTGATCAATCATTCCAGACTATCTTCTGGGTCTGGAGTAGGAACGGTAGAAAAACTGCAAAGGCAATATAATCAGCAGGTAGGTTAACAGGACCTCATGGGGAGGGTTAGCAAAACCTGCTCTCAGATTTAAAAGAACAAGGTTGGACACCTGGCTGTTCTGTAGGGAAAATGAGACTAGTAAGCAACCCACTACTATGCAATCTCCTGTCTTAACAGCAGACTGAATATCATCCTAAGCTTTTGTCTCTCTGAATGGGCTATCAGAAGTGCAGATGCTACCAAAGCTGCCTTTTTGCCACTTTTTCAATGATCTTCTGTTTACATCTATCTGCAGAAAACATGGCTGTGTGTACAGGGGTCTAATTTAGTGAAACAAAAACAGGGCTTTTGCTCTCTGCTGGGACACAGAGAGACTCCTCCTTCAATAGGTGCACAAGGGAAACCAGATTCCCAACACCAGGAGGTTTGGTCCAATGAACACACAGTGGTAAGCTCTTCCAACCCTAAATCCATATGATACCTGAGGCTTGGTGTGACTTTGCTGCAAATCGGGGAAGTGATAACTGCTTTCACTCATGCCACCAAGGTCCCTATGTAGCCTCTCTTGCATTGTGACCCATGGGAAGACCAGTGTTATCCTTCCTTCCCTGAGTCTGTCTTCACCATGTATCAATGCTTCTGGGTCAGCTACAGGATCTGAAGCTCTGGGCACTGTCTATTTGCTCAAACAGTAGAAGGCTTATGTTCATTAATCCAGCACTGCTAGGTTCAGTCCCTGTAGTTGGGGTGTTGTTGTACTACAGCTGTACCTTCCAGTAGGACAGATGGGCAATATCAACAATGGCCTTTTGAAAACAACTAAGAAGCATTTTTGAGCAGAGGCCAGTGTGCCCACCATCATGGTAAAGTAGTCAGTCTATCTTGGGTACTGTTCCTGTTAGTCTGATTCAAAGAGAGAGAGAAAGACAGAAAAAAATCTATATGAACAAAATGGGTCCCATATTTGGATGTATTAAATGCAAAGCCTGCATTTTTCAAAAATTGAACTGGGTACTGTTCAGGCAGTGCTCTACCATTTTGATGTGCCATGTGGACTCCGGTGTAAAAAAAAAAAAAGAAAGAAAAGAAAAAAAATAATAATGCATATGTGTGGTAATAATCTGCACATGACTGGTTGCTGTAATGTGCACTGCTGTACTGCCAGCAGGGAAGTGAGTGATTGCCTCTCGCCTACACAATGGACGCTGGCTTTGCCTCACATGGCTTTTCAGCAGAAGAACAAATAAGAGGGAGGGAAATAAGGAATGAAAGCCACTGTTTGACCCCACTGCCTCCCAACCCTTGAGGCTTGATTAAGTAGTCAATAAGAAGGTTTTGGCTTGTAAAAAATTTTTAGGTGGGCTACTGTGCCCAGGGAACTTGCTGAGTGAGAGACAAAAGGCAACTACCCGCCTTTTGCTTTGACCTCTGTGTCTTTTAGCCTAGGTGGTGAGACATATGCCACAGAAGCCATGCTCATTGGGAAAGTTTTTACTTGTTTTACTAGTCTGGTGGCTCATCCGGAGCAGTTTGATATTCAAATGAATGTGTCAGGAACAAGAGTGTGGTGCTTCAGTTCTTGCTCGGGCTTGATGACATTGATTTGTGAGCATACTGCTTGACTACGGGATGTGTGACAGATAAATTTTATCAAAATTAAGGCACAATTAAACATTTCATCTTCCTAATTACTGGCTGTAGATTCAGCCTGATGACCATGTGCTGTAAGAAATCAGCGACCATTACACATTTTAATGGAGCACAGCTGTCTTACAGCTTGGTAATATTTGCACAGTGCCACAGAACTGTAATTTATGATAAAAAGAAAAAATGTGTATTGGCTCTTTTTTGCCAAAATAGATTAAGGATTCATATACTTTAATGAGATTTGGACCTAGCCTTGGATTATCGTTATAAATGATTTATGTGCATGTTGGTGGACTCCTGTAGTTTTGAGTTGATTTGTGTTTTGGTCGACCAATATGTAATTCAGTATTTCCTTGTGTGCCAGTATTTGCATTCTTTCCCCTCTCTCCATTTCAGTTCTATTTTTCTGCCATAACTTAGTGAGAAGGGCAAGTGGAAGGTTAAGAAAGCATTGAGGCGTGTTTTCCAGGAGCCTCTCTCACAGAAAATCCAAGCCCAAAATCCCTCCCCTGCCTCCTTGCTCCACACCCTGAGTGCTGAGAGGACAGGAGGGAGGGAGGTGGGGGTAGGTGGGTGATACCGGCCTGGATCAGGGTCACTCCTGCAGCCTGGAAAGCAGGGCACAGGGGAACAGATGTTACCTGAGCCCTGCTCAGGTAAAGACCTGCTCAAACATTGCTGTATCTCAAGGCAGAGTATCAAAAACCTTCCTCCTGCTTGTTTAAAGCATGACCTACAAAAGGGTGTTTGCTCCTCCACTTGGTATTTTTCCTGTTCCAGTCAGTTTTTCCAGAAAAGGTGCTGCTTCCCTAAAGAAAAAAGAAACCTCAAACAACATATGCACCCAAGTTATAGTTTTCAGAACCACCTTTCTTCTCTATTCTTTTCTTCACTAGGTTTCTATCACAGATTATTTAGAGAGTGTGTGGAGAAGGATGACAGTAAAATTACATGATTTATATATACACGTATATACATACATACACAATGGCTGTGTTTGTATTTGTGCATGTTTTATTTTTGCATTAAACTTGGTGAACCAAATTCTCACTAAGTTTAACTACCAAGATTTCCAAGGAGTCACACTTAAGTCCAGAGTTTGGCCCCATATGTTGCAAAACCCTGAGATCCATATGTGCAGATGAAAAGAGAAACTAAATTCTAATTTTCATAATAAAAAAAAAAATCTGTCCAAGCTTGATTTACTTCAGTGTTCATATGCTGGAATGTTTCATACTGTACCAGGTTGCATATGCTTGCACACTAATTCTCAATTGCCGTATGCAGTTTGTGACAACCATCTGCTAAGACCTCCCTTAGAGTTCTTTCTCCCACTCAGCCCAGCTGAAATAAAAATATGGACAGAAACAACTTCTGCAGGGAGATGAAAAAGTTAATAGGGGACGTGGAGTTAGACTGCGTATCTGATTCGAATTCAATTGCTTTTACAACTTATGCCCGACTTATAAAACATTCCTGAGGTGTAAAACATTAAACATAATGGAAAACTGTAAAATAAAGCCATACTTCCTTGACAGACTTGACTGTGCTAGAAAGGTAATAATAAAATATGTACGCACAGTGTACATGCATTAGCTAGTTCTCACAATTCTGAAACAGCAGCTTAAGGTGTGTATGGCACCTTATCACATTAAAGCACCCTAAAGCAGGAGGGGTATGAGTGGTGAGAAAAAGCGTGTGAGAGAGAAGGGGCTGAAAAATGTGGTCTCAGTTTCATTGCCAGAGACATAATTCCATTTAAGCCAATCTCATCAGAATCTCTGAGTTCTGGATGTCAGCTGCTCCCGTTCAAGCCAGAGGCACAAGCCAGCAACCAGAGCATCTGAAAATCAGGTGAAGTAAATGGACAGAAGAAAAAGTGATGAGCAATGATGGAGGAGGGAGCTGGATTAAGATGGTGGAGGTGAACTGTTACATTCAAGTATCTGATCATCTCCAGTTTTCCATTTCACCTTATTGTGCAGCAATGCACAATTATGTTTTTTTACCATAAGGTAAAAATGACTCCAGGTGTCTTCTGGGCAAGAAATCTATATTTACATACCAATACAACGTTCATCTAGTTCATAAGAGCATGAGGGTTTTGCCCCATGCTTGGTTTGTGAGAGGAGACTAGTGGCCCAATAGAAGAATGAAGAATTATATATGTTTCGAGGCGGAAACCATGGGTCTTGGTCTTAATTTCTGTGATGACCTGACTTCAGCAGGTTTTCAGTGTAAGATGAGTGAAAAATCAATCCCAGTGATGAAGCCTAACAGCTCAGAATTAAAAAGGGGAAAAGGGAAAAAAGGAGTAATTTTAGATCTGGTGAAAAAAGAATACCTGGAACTCATGTTTTGTTAGATTTTTAAAGGCAACACATCAGGGTATTTGGCAAACACAGTGTTCTTAGGTCAGACTGTCTCAGGTGATAACCTTGGGATTTAAAGGCTCAGTAAGTCATAAGGGATTTTCACCCTAGAAATTGTAAGGCTGCACATATGTAAACCCTGAAGATGAAATAGGTCTGAACTATTTTAAGAGCTTTTGAAAGGCTGGCATATTAAATTATATATCAATCTGTCCCCCATTGGTTATTATCTTAACAGCTGCTATAAGTGTAGCCTATCAGTTTTAAATATAGGAGCAGCAGTAAATAGTGTGTTATGATATTCCAGATGGAACACTTAAAATAAATTGAAATATCTGTATATTTGAGAGTTTTCTACAGCACTACTATTATGTCATCATTTTCTGTAGGTGGTGTAACAATCTCTTATCCCTACAGCATTAAAAAGTTTGAGGACATGGATGGGTGGAAAACTGATGTCAACCAAATATTCAGCAAGACCTTTTGACTGCAAGAAATTGTTTCAGGGTTTGATGCAGGAGTGGAAGAGAGGAAGGAGTGTACCAGGCTCCAGGATCTGGTTTCTCTTCTGGGTTCTTCCTACTCATGCCAACTGTTGAAAATCTCTATGAGGCCATGGCATCATGACCCAGCTACTGCTGACCAGTAGGATGTGGTGCCTTTAGGGATGTCTGCTCTAGGAGGGGGATAACCACATTAAATGGAATTAGGGACAAGGTCAGCTTTAGCAACCCAGCACTTCTGATGCAAATCCAACTGAAGGTCACACGGTCTTCCCATCACACAGCATAACATGCTTTGTTTATAAAGTGAAAGAGAAGTGAAATGACACTGGTCATCTTTCCTCTGCTGTAAAATTAGCTGCACTAGGGTATGGTAGGTTGCTTTTGAGGGACTGGGGCTTGTTGTGAGGTGGTGAAATTCAATAGCTGAGCCGAGCCCTGGGTGTGATACCTGTGCTAATTACCACGTGGGTTAGTATTGCACTAATAACCACAGACAAGCCTCTGCAAATCTGCATTTTCTCCCCACTTGCGTTGCTTAGGATGTCAGTGCTCACCCCATTGCACAGACAACTTTAGCTGCTGACCTTACTGTAGTTGCTCCAGAGGCCCAGTAGCTCAGGAGCTTTAGAAACACAGATGGCAAGATATCATGTCTCTTTGTGCACGTGTGCTTCATCACTGGGACATTGAATAGGTCAAAATAACATTGCCATAAAACCATAAAAATATATCCCAACATATATCCTACAACAAAGTGAGGAAGAAAGGACAAGTGCCAGAAGGTATTGTAACTGTGATGGTGCCAAGATACCCAGGGAGCCTTGTCTGTCACTGCTGGTTGTGCGTGCAGTTGAGTTGAATTTAGAGCACCAGGTTCTTTGGAGGATGCTTGGGAAGGACATCCAGCAGGCCCAGGAAATACTGCTTTTATTGCATGCAAATACACATTACTTGCTATCTGCTTCAGTTTTCCTCATCCCTTTGAAAGCCACTTCCTGCACTGGGATGATGCGGGCACTTACCAAGTAAGATACAGGCAGCATCTTTAACATGAAATCTGCACCACTATCCAAACGGTAAATTTTTGTTACTCTTGCCCCTACCTTTAAAATTCAGTGTCTTGTGCTTCAGAAGATGCCTCAGGTGGATGACAACAAAATACCAGTTGCTGATATTCCTTTTGCTTAGTTAATTTGATGTTAACCCACTGCCCAGCAACTATCTCGGATGTTATTAAACATACAGTGGATAAATGGGCAGGTTTCCTTTTCCAAATTGATGAAGCTAATAGACTACAGTCTGTATGTCTGTAGTTTGTCTGAGGTACTTTTCAATGAGTTGGGTCTGTGTTTAAACTTCTGGAATTAATTAAAAAACACTCTGATGCTGTGACCAGGCAAGCTGCTATCTCCTCTTAGCCTCGTATGCAAAGCTGTTCCTGTCCAGTGGTTAATTCCCCCTGCCATGCCAGTGGAGATTTCAAAACGGACTGTACTCGTACTTGTTAGGCATGATGTAAGGGAAATGTGTCAGCTCCCATCTCTGTTGAAAGCGAGGTACCATGGAGATGGCTTATGCAGAATCACAGAATAACTTCCTGGCTCCTCTGCAGAGCACAGCTGGTTAGCACCATATACCTGTTCTGTTACTGCATCTCAGCCAAGGCACAGGGATCTTCAGCTCACTGGTGAAAACCTTCTTAATCAGGAGCGCACATGCCCACCTGATCATACCAAGAGACTTGTGTAGTGTCATTCTTAGGAAAAAAATCAGCCTCCAGCAACTTTCCTGGGTAAAGTTAGCTACAAAAAGTTTCCTTTTGTAAATGGGAAAAAAAATCTCAAAACTCTCCAACTCCCCAAGGTCAGGCCAGGCCAATATAAGTCATGGAAGTGTAGCTCTCAAATGATCAGTCCAGTTTTTCTAGCTATTGGACTGTGCTACACCCCAGCTTTATTTCTAGAGAATATGATATTTACTTAAAAGAGGTCATGCTTAAGTAATCAAGACAAAAATAACATTGGAATTAATTGTAAGACCTTTCTTAGCACTTGGTTTGTGAACTCTCAGTTCCTAACTTTGGATGCAACCACAGCAACCTCATAGTTTTCAATAAAACTTCCATTTATTGACACCAGTGTGAACTGCTGAAAGCAATTACCTATACATTGCCTTGTACGTGCTGGGAAGAAGCACATTACAGGATGCCTATAGCCACATAACTCAGTATCAGTGGCAAGAGTCACTACAGGAGCAACGCGATAACTGAATGCTGAAAAACCTCTGGCAGATTAGTTCCTTTTACTGGTAAGTGTTACTGTGACAATATATCAATCTTTTTAAAGTAATGCATTGCCATTCACAGGTCCGTGGGCTGCTTTTGTACTTCCATCATCATATCTGTGGCCTTCAAAGTTACAGCTGATGGACCTTCTGTCAAGACCCAGATATTTAATCAATGTGACAGCATCCTACATTTTTTGAACCCCAGAGGCCTTGGAAAAGTTTAATGCAGCTTCCAGGTAAAGTTCAATCCACATGGCTGAGTCCCCTGAAGTATTTTCTGCAGAGAATTCTCCTCCCCCACGTTTTAACATACCCAATGTCCTTTACATTTGAAGAAAGTGAAGAGCTAAGCTGAAAGGCCAGGTATTATTGCAATAGAAATAAGTGCTTTACAGAGGTCTGCTGCCCACTAAGAGGTTGGGTGCAAGACCTATAGTTAACCTCCCCACCTTGAAAGAAGCAGGACTTTCACCAACGAGTTTCTCCCCGTCACAATAACCTAGCATTGAATGTATGTTTGTGAGCATTTGTAGCTTAGAATATGAAAAGGAATATTTTTTGAGGAAAGGAAAATGTGTACTACTATTTGATGGGTACAGCAACAGTTTTACTAATAAAGAAACATCCTGAGGCTCATCTCAGTTACAACGCGCATGAACTGAGACAATCTCATTGGTGACCTGAAGTTATTTAACAGTGTTATAACTGTAATCCCCAAATGATGCTAGGGAAGTAGAATTACTTGAGAAAGCCACTGTGGGCCTCAAGGCCTCTCTGCTTTCCCCAGCTATAGCATCTGACCTCAGAAAAGACCCTCTTTCTACATTTCTTGCTCCCCCAGGATAAAATTATTCCCTCTCTCTCTTTACATGTACACATAAACATGCACACAAGGTCAGAATCTGGCCCACAGTTCTTTTGTTCACAGCACTTGCCAATGACTGCCAATTATATGTAAAATAAATAAATGCTAGCCACATTATGATATGAATTTCCTTTCAGAAGGGAATGTTCCAGAATCCTAATGGGTGCATTTTCTTTGTCTCTTTGAGTTTTACCCTTTACATGCAACATTATTAAATATAGTCATTATTCGAGTTAAATAATAATGCCTGTAATTATAGCAGAAGCCAGTTCACTTATGGTTAAGTTAAAACGTTATATATGGGATATGTCAATGTGATGTGTATAATACCAAAAATTTAAACAATGAAGAATAGCATTATCAAACATGAAAATCCATTAATGCTGGTCATTAGATTTTAACTATGCTTTTAGGGTTGCTAATGTGGAGAAGGGGAAGACACTTCAGCTGACCATGCCTAATGCTGCAAGCATGCAGCAGAATTAAATTCTTTATTTTCTCAGTACTCAATACAGAAAACATGAGTATTGCTTATTAAAATAAAACACCTTTGCTGAAAAGATTCCTTAATTCCTAGTCCCTTACAATAGCTTCTACCCAGAAACTGTGCTGCAGGTACTACATTGCATAAATAAGCTGACCTGTCAGGATTTTGGCAATTTATGGAGCTGGTCAGCCTGTACATTCGTGCAGTTTTTTGTTGCAATGAGATGTAATGGCTTTTCAGCGCACCATAAGCACAGTTGTGACCACAGGCTCACTAGTGTCATTTTGTGTGCAGTAATGAAGCCTGACGAGTGGTCTCCTGCTTGCAGATAGCCGGCTGTTGTCCTAAAAATGCAAACCATTGCCTCAGGCCATGGAATCAGGAACAGGCAAAGGACAGTGGCACAGGCACGGCTCCCCACTGCTCACCCTCCCTTTAGCACACTGTACTTGGATGAAGTAGAACAGTCTTTACCCTTGCACATAAGGACACAATGAGAAAGTGATAAAAGCAATCGTATGAAGGCCATGTTGGAAATCAGGTTTTGTGAAGTTGCTGAGCTGACGTTCGGGTAAAAAAAATCCATTGCCAATGCATTTTCCCCCATGCACAGAAAGTCCTTTGAGCAAAAATGCTGCTACTTCATCATTTCCCTTCCTGGTTTTTTTTTTGTTTGTTTGTTTGTTTTTTCTTTTTAATCTGTATAAATATTTGTGCAGAAATATGCATGCATGCTTATTTATATTTATTTATATTTTGAGAATATGTACTTACACCCACACTAGCACACTAGTACACTAGCACACATGTATACATATATACAGAGAGACAGAGCTAGCAGGCACAGCAAATCACAGGAACAAGCCTCGCTGCTTTTTTTCGCAGCTCATCAATATTCCAGGGTCCAGGAAGGCCAGGCGTGCACGGAGGTTCACACTACCCACGGCACAGCCGGCCCCACCGCTGATTCCCCTCCTCGCTTTGACACCCGAGGGTCACCAGAGAGCCACTCTGAGCCGGGTAGCACAGTGCTGGGAGACGGCTTGTTTTCCAGAGAAAAATGAAAAGTAAGCCTATTCTGTCAAATAGCAATTAGGCCCTGTCCTGGAATTGTGTGATTTGTGATTTAAATCAGCCCCTTTCCATGCACCGGGCACCACCGAGAACGCCGGGCGCTCGTAGAAGGGGAGCTCCCCAAATCCTGGCACTTGAAGGGTGGTTTGTTCTTCAGGAGAGTAGGATCTGCTTTTGTGGTTTCCCCATGCACGCCCAGTATTTTGTAAACAACTACAGGCAAAGGATATTCGAGCAAAAGTTGCAAACCTGTTTCATTTATAACCTCGTTCTCGCATTCCTTCTCACCATTTCATAGATCTCTGGGAGTCATCCTACCCCCCGAAAACTTTTCATGTAGTGGGAAGCATCTTTGTAAAATGCTGTGTTAAAGGAGAGGAGGGAGCCCAAGGCTTTCATGCTTGTCTTGGCTAAGAACTTTCTAATCTTCTTCCTCAAAATATTTGTCCCCTCATGTCACAGACTGCAAAAAGCTGCAGTTCATCTGGTGTTTCCTGGGCAGAGGCAGCCGGGAGGTGCGCGAGGCTGAGAAGGAAGGAGGTATGAGGGAGACACTGTAGGGGATTGCTTTCAGGTACCGCTCATCAGCCGCATTTTGGTTTTAAAAGTGAGACCCTGGCCCTCAAATGAAAACTCTGGACTACCTGTTTTTACATTACTTCACTTCTGAAAGACAAGGAAATATTTGGTGAAGTATCAGGCCTACCGCAAACCAGCACACCCGGCACAAACAAGCGGTTCACAGCATTATGCGACATGAAAACATCAAAAGCAAAAGCAGCAATTTCCATTGTAAGAGCCAGTCAGTAACGTGGCTTGTGTAGCAATGCATTACATTTGTCTTTATTTCTTAAACGTGCAGCTTAATATTGATATTTTTGAAATGTTATATATAAATCAGAAAACATACAGAATGTACAGCGTTGCCTTGGGAACCTTTACTTTCTTTTTTTTTTCCCCCCATTTGTGAAATTTTGTGATAGAAACTCTGCAAAGTTAAGGTAGCAATAACCCAGCCTTTGGGTATATATAATACAAAATGCTTGAACTTCTGGGACAGCAGCTATTTCTATGGATACAGTATGTTGAACAGACATGGAACAAAGAAAACCAAAACAGTTGGTTCTCTGCTGTCAAGGAAACAAGCTGCTCTTTCTGCTTAAATATCTTTTACCAAAACTAGGAGGAAAAAAATCCTCCAAAACTTGAGTTCACACTTAAAAAGAAGAAATCTGACTTACAGGCACTGGAATAAATGTATTTTCACATATTTCAGTAGGTGATATTGCTATGTCTGATATAAATCAAACTATCTCCCTGAAAGCCCCTAAAGTTAATGTTATTCTTAAAGGTATATATTAAATCATTTTTTGAGAACAATAGGAGTCCAGAAGGAAAGTGAGAAAACATTCTGCAGTGTTCTGTTTTTTGTGCTGCATGCAGATTATGTACTTAGATTAAATTCTGTTATCTATGCTCCTGTAATTAATTTGTTGTTGTTGTTGTTGTTGCCCCTATTCAAGCCACGAGGAGCTTTATCATTTAAAACAATGAAAACTAAATGTCATGTTTCCTCAAACCCAGAAAATTTTAATGGCTATATTTCTTTCAGAAGTATTAAATATAATTACTTCACCTGATAACAGGAGAAGTGAAGATGCAGATGCATGTCTTATGTGACACTTCCAATGTACAAATGACGTGGAAGACACAGCTACTCAGAAACATGGTTAAGGTTACATGAAAGAAAGGGGCTATAGGAAAAAAATAAATTACTTATAACATTCTTAAAATCTTGGAGTTATCTCCTTGTGACTGACATTCTTGTTCTGGTTGGAATAATCTTCACCTCGAGCTCCTGCACTATAGTGGAGGATATTGTAAGACTCCCAGGGAAGCACCGCACCAGAAAATACGTCTCTTCAAAGACAGAAAAATATCCTAGGGAAAAGATTGTGATCTCACACATACCACGTAAGCTTACAGCATTTCTAGATGTGTAAGTAGACACAAAGTGCCCAGCTAGCTTTGAAACAAGGTCACGGACACGAATCCTTGCCTATTCGCAGCACCATTTCTAATTAGAATCAGGGAGCACAAATGATGTCAAAGGCAAATGATCTGCTGAGTCAAAGTTGGCTTTGTTTATGGGCCATGTAGGCTTCCTCTAGCAGGTTTTGTAACACCACTTACATGTATGATGGCTGAATACGGAGTGTCGTCCTAGCACTGGGTACTCTCCATGCACATGTTCTTAGCTCCCAGTATTGGAAAAGTTATGCGTATTCAGTACTTTACCCTTCTGTAGAACAGGAAATGAAGTAAAACTTATCTCTGTACCCTTCCTTGGGGCTAGGAGCTGCAAAGGAACCTTCTTGTGTCTGGAGACAGCTCATGCCTTGGTAGGAACTTACAGAGAAATTCAGTGTATTTGGCCCATTGCATACAAGTCATTAAGGTTGGTTTTGAAAAGAATTGCCATGAAAATCCCTGCCTATTATAAAAAGTGACCAGAGGTAAGCCCTTTGCCTAGGTATTCTTTCTTGTTATTTTAGCTTTGTTTGTCTTGTAGGCTAGAATTAGTTTTTAGAGTGTTTTTCTTGAGAAAAGGTTGTGAAACATTTTAAAAACACAGCCTTTAAGGAACAAGAAACTGATAGATTCAAAAGGCATATTCTGAAATGTCGTTAAAGATGTTACACACAACCTCACTAAAATAAGAATTACTACTGAAAACTTAGTATTCATCCATAATTAACTTTACAGTGTCTTCTTCACAAGTGCATGGATTATAAAATTCTGTATATTAACCTTCTTATCTTTGAATTTCCTGGCTTTTCTTACTTTGTTTAGACACCACTGTAGCAGAAAAGAGGAGTGGGTTTAGAGGGGGAGATCTAGTTTGTACACTTCTGAATCTTTGAGCTGTGTTTAATGATTCTCATGTGTGAAATCCTTTATTAAAAAAAAAAAATCAGTTTATCTGATACTTACTGCTCTTTAGTACAGCACAGCTTGGTAGCACTAGGTACGTCTTGTTGAAAGTATGTCCATAAATATGTCCCTTGCAGCACAGAACAGCTTGTTAACTTGGCAATCCTCAGCAATTTGCTTTGAAAAGTTTGCCTCAGTTTTGATAGTCCAAATGTAGGGCAAAAACTCAGAGTAACTTTTTAAGCTAATTTTACCAATTGACACTTTCCTCCTGGTTTTAACGGCCTGTTTACTAGAACAAGGACTGCAGTGCTTCCTCCTCCTCATTCAATAAGCTCTTTTGCAAGGTTGTTTTTTTTTATTATTTTTAATGGGCTGGGACTACTGATTTTCTGTTTTCCTAATGTACAATCTATAAAATAGAGTCGATTACCCTGAGGAAATATTATTCTACTGCCTTAACCATATGTAAACCCAGTGCCAGTATATCACAGGGGGTGGTATTACTTTGAATTTGCAGTGCTTTCAATCTAAAGAGAATTACAGAACCAGGCAAATGATATCTGTCCCTATGTCAAAGGCGAAATAATTGGGGCACAGAGAGGACAAGTGCATTGACCAGTGCCCAAAGGCTACAAAGGATCAGCAGCCTTGAGAAAAGGACAGATTTTTGCATGCCTGGTGCTGTGGAAAACTTCTACACTCCCTTTTTTTGTTTCAGTAGCAATTTTGGCTAGCTTTTTTGGATATCCTTTCAATGGGAGAATGGAAGTAGGATGCCTACATTATTTCTATACCAGATACATTAGGCTGGCTTATGGGAGAAACCCTGAAGTGAAAACTCTTGAGTCTATGTTTTAATTTAACCACGAGGACTGTGATTGGAGATACTTCAAAGTGGGTTACGATGGTTAACTAAGTGAAAGATAATATCCCTTTGCCATTACTGTCTAGTAGGTCTTATTACTCCTCTGGGCATGCTCCTTAGAATAAATTAAAAGGATCCACTGAGAACCATTTTGCTTTGGGTTTGTTTTTTTTTTAATGATTGCCAAAAGCCATTTGCTAGAATAGTACAGAATGTTTACAGATGCCTTAGGAAGAAAACAGCAGAATGTGGAACTAATTGTGTTTATTCAAGATAATTATGAAACACAAATGACCATTACTTACAACAAGTCCCCTGACAGCTAGAGTTTGACTCAGGGGGCCAGGATCAAACTCAGTAAAGAAAGGTCTTAATGTTAAGTTATACTGTCCATATGGACACCACATATCAACACTAACTATTGCAGTTATTGCTTGCCCCTCGGTGTTCTCGTACCTAACTAGTGTTCAGTACAGAATAACCACAGCTGCTAACTTTGAAGAGGAAAGGCAGGTGGAAATGATGAGCGCTTCGGAAGGAAGATCCTGCTGGGGTGAGAAGCTCTGAGAAATGCAACCACAGACATTTCTGGCAATCAAAAGTAGAAGTTCTGTCATAGGAAAATGAACCAGCTTTGCTGCACCAGTGGTGGGCATTTAATCTCATCAGAGAATGGGACGCATAAAGGAAATCTAAAGACATGATTATTAATTCCACACTAAAGAAAAACGCTATTCACACTGTATCTGAGTTCATCCCAAAATGGTTTGTCAAGACATCCCTACATATCCACATAAAACTGGTATGCATACCTCATTCTTGAGTAAGAGCTCAAGAGAAATCCAGTGCAGTGCTGTGTTAGAATTGCATGAAGGTAGAAGGAAAAGGGAAATAGTGAAAAATTTAATAGTGAATAAATGTAGTAAATTGGATGCAAGATTAAGGGAGATAGATATAATCTAATTTCCTGGTTTGGTATGGGGCACTGAAGTGTGTTTTTTTAATATATCTAGGAGGTTTTCTCCAATAACGCTTAAATAGGTCAGTATTGTCATTACAGTTTCATTTCATTTACTTACATTCTTGCAGATGCTGTACTTGAATTGTCTTTGCTTTGGACAAAAAAGAAGATATTTAGACTACCAAAAAATTTATTAATATGTGGTTCTCATACAGAGAGGTCATTTATATCCTTAACAGTGTGAAAACATTATGCAGTCTGTATCGTTTTTGTTGATTTCATTTTCTGGCAACGTACACAAAATTCAAAGCTCAGCAATGTCCAAAGGAAAAACCAGCAAGTACTTTATTGACTTTGGATCTTGCTTGCCCATATGGATGAGGGCACACCTTGGTGAATTCCTGGCCCTTAAATCACTGAGTTTTGTTTCAATGGTCACTTAACATACCGTGCATATAACTTATGTTGAATGCTATAAATCAGCATTCAGAGTAGATTTTGAAATTTCAGGGAAAAGGATGAGTGTTGGAACTAGTGCACTAATACAGTATTTTTGGTGAGGGTTGAAACTCACCAGCAAGTACACTGTGACTGAAAAATGTCAGCAGCTCAAGGGGACCAGAAATGGTCTCAGCACACAGGTTGGTTCTTAGCAGTCTGGGTCCCAGTTAACTCAATTCCTGTGTTTCAGTCTTGGTGCTTTTCCCTTGGAAAGAACACCTCCATTTAGCTCAGTGTTCAGTATGATCAGAAGAAATTGGACCAAGATATCAAATTAATTCTCAAAAATTTTACAAATGGTTTATCGCACCTCCTGTAGTTGTTTGATTTCTAACATAAGTAATAGTAAGTTTACTCATATTCAGTAATTAGCCCCTTGTTGTCATTGGTTTTCCTTGCCCTTTTTTCTTACTCTCTTCTCAAGGTACTGCCAAGACTGCAGGCTATTGCTGGTACCCCCACATATGTGCTGATGCTGGGCAGGAGGGACCCACCATGGGCAGGAGTCACTTCCCTGGAGGAGAAACAGAATTTTGAAGAAAAACAAAAGGATTGTCAACCAAGACTTGCCCATCCTGGGAAGCAGACACAGGCACCATTCCGTTGTTTTGGAGCATGGTTGTGAGAGAGCAGCAGAAGAGCTAGCTCCAGCAGCAAGGTCCACATGCTGCCAACATCCAGGGAAGCACCCTGGCAGGGTCCCTTCCACCTTCCACTGGACTCATGGCAGAACCAAACACCTCTCTCTGGAGACTGAATGAGCAAAACAGGTTGTTTCAGCTGGGCTGAAATGATTTATGGTGCTGGGCAGAATTTGCTGACTCATTTTTCATTATTTGGAAGAGGCAGGGAATTAGAAGAATTTAGAAAACATTCACCATAACAATTCTGCTTAGTTTTTTTATTTTTCATATAGCTGTAAGAATGGAAAATTATTTTAAAAGGCCTGGAGAGCACCAGAACAAAGTTAAAAATATAACCATGTCAAGTGAAAAGCTTCTGCAGGGTTTGAAAAATTTTCAATGGGTTTTCATTTAACAGCTTTAAACAACGTTTTACTTAGACCCAGACTTAGTTTTTCTCACTGACTTTTCAGTTCAGCCAGCTCAGACTGGAGAGTCAGTCCCTCCTGACAGCCCTTTTCCCTGCCTGTTACAAGGGCCAGGCTGTGCTGAGTTCATCAGTTTCCCAAACCACCCTTTTAGCCAGAAGGAAGCCTTACCTCTGCCCTATGGGGGTGTTACTTTCTTCTACCACTACACTACATGTTGAAGGGATACATGAGAAGAAAAACACGGGGGGAAGCAGAAAGCAAATAGCATCCAAGTATGAGCAGTTTATACTAGGCAGAGCTCCTTGAATCCCTTATCCAGTACACTTGGGCAAGGAAGAATGGGAATTAATTTTATGGAAGCTGCAAAATCATAACAACAATGAAAAACAAATAGTAAACTCAGGGGTTTGTTTGTTTGTTTAAAAAAAAAAAAAGCTTGTCAGAATCTCCCAAGCAGTATATGGGATCTCTTAGCAAAGCAAAACCACAGCCAGGTGAGCTTGACCTCTAAGCCCACATTTGAGTGGACTGCCTTCTCAGAGGGGGCTGCAAACAGCTTCTAGTGATGCCAGTCAACTGGGCAAAACTGGAGATAAAAGGACCTCTGCCTGCCTTCCCTTCCTTGACGGTGGTACCCCACAAGGGTTAACAAACTGCCCACCACCTGCCAGGCCCCCATAACACTGCTCTCCTCTCAGCCACCAGCTGATCCCCTCCCCCAGCCAAGCCACGAAGTGAGAGTTAACTGATAGAGGTGGATGAGGTTGAAGATAATAAGAGTCTGAACTTCCATAGGGATTTCAGCTCATGTACAAAGTCATAATTACATAAGCCATTACCATTGTCCGGGTTAAAAGAAATCACTGCGAGCAGGTGTAGAAAACATTTGCAAAGACAGACTTAAGAAGCAAGGATGGAAAATATCAGACTTCCTCCAGTGGATGCACCGTGGCTTTAGCTAGGCTATAAAATTAGGATTGTTTGGTTATTCGAGTAGAAACCTGTTAAATGGATAACCTTGTTGCAACAAATCTTAATTTTTTTAGCAGGTCTGTTCTTTCAACAGGTATTGGTTCAAGCAGCCTCTGCTATTTTTATCAAATGCATTTTAGAGGCACAGAAAATGCCACTAAGGATTTAAACCTCACTGTGTAAGCTACACAGAGGCAGTGTTTGTAATACACTGCTTGCTGCTTTCACAAGCTGGACAAACCTCATACATTATGGGCCAAATTATGCCCTTGGATGACTATGCCTGATTCCCACTGCTGTCAATGTGGCTGTCATAGAAATCTGTGGGAGACCAGCCTGTGCATCCAAAGAGGAATCTGGCCTAAAATCTATTGTGCTGATATTCCTGGTTACTTAGATATTTCTCGTGTCTGCCTGACTCACTCTTTTTTTGTAAAGATAAAATAAACACATTTAAAGATATTCTTAAAAAAAAAAAAAAAAGCATAAAAGACCTTTAATGCTACAATGTTTTGTTTGTGTTTGTGACTGTAATTAATGGATGTTCTTTATCCAAGGCTAGCTTGAAAAGTCACTATATAGATACGTTTATAGAAATCTAGTGTTTCTGCAACCTTTTTAGTTTTGGACAGGCTGGGCTGATATCCCCCACAAAGTGAGCAAATGTGGTCATTTCACCCCAGGTTTTACTCTGCCAATCCTCAGTTGCCCATCAGTGCTGTCCTCCCCAAAGAAAATGCCTGAAAAGGGCCATTAAGAAAACATTCTGCTGCCTTCATGATGCAGGAGCATCCCCCCTTTTCACTCAGGTGGCTTGCCTGAGAGTAAAGGATGGTCTGCATAAAATAATTTTAAAAATATAATATACCAGGAAAAGCCAGTTTTGGGATAGGTAGCCCCATGAAACTCTGGCTGAACATACCTTGTGCATCCCCCATGGGTACTATTGTGTATAATGTGGACCTGAGGCTGTGTGGATGATGGCGGGAAGGACAGCGCTAAGGGCCAGCTCCTCTGGAGGTATTTCCACTAGCCCCCCTGGTGTCCTGGTCACCTCTGTGAGCTGGATACCAGGTTCAAGATTTACTCCTCTCCACACAGTTGCTTTAAATTTATTTTATTCCTAG
Organism: Falco punctatus; assembly: GCF_963210335.1. Lineage (NCBI taxonomy): Eukaryota > Metazoa > Chordata > Aves > Falconiformes > Falconidae > Falco > Falco punctatus. Next base: position 43,803,677 of record NC_137582.1, read on the forward strand.
GAAGCTAGTTGAAGTGGTAAATTTATACATGCATTCAGCATTGTCATAGTCATATCTTGCCTGAGGGCATATTGATCCTTGTTACCATATTGACTTGATGCTTTTACATCTGCCAGCAATAGGTCTACACTTTTTTTTTCTACAAAGATTGCACATTTTCCTTCCCCTGCCCCAAATCTCCTTACAAAAAGTCTCCTTTTATTAAGGCAAAACCCCTTTTTTTTTTTTTTAGTGCAGCTTTTTAAATGCATCTACTTTTGCTCAGGAGAAGGTTATCATGGTTTAACCCCAACTGGCAACTAAGCACCACACAGCTGCTCACTCACTCCCCCCGCAGTGAGATTGGGAAAAAAATCAGAAGGGTAAAAGTGAGAAAACTCGTGGGTTGAGATAAAGACAGTTTAATAGGTAAAGCAAAAACCACACACACAAGCAAAGCAAAACAAGGAATTCATTCACAGCTTCCCGTCAGCAGGCGGGTGCTCAGCCTTCTCCAGGAAAGCAGGGCTCCATCACACATAACAGTTACTTAGAAAGACAAAATGCCATAACGCCATAAGGCCGAATGTCCCTGCTCCCTCCTCCTTCCCTCCACTTCATATACTGAGCATGACATCGTATGGTATGGAACATCCCTTTGGTGATAAGATACAACTGTCCTAGCTGTGCCCCCTCCCAACTTCTTGTGCACCTCCAGACTACTTGCTGATGAGGAGGGGTGAGAGGCAGAAAAGGCCTTGGCTCTACGTAAGCACTGCTCAGCGATAGCTGAAACTTCTCTGTATTATCAATATAGTTTCCAGCACAAATCCAAATCATAGCCTCATGCAAGTTGCTACAAAAAAAATTAACTATATCCCAGCCAAAACCAGTACATTCTCCATGCCTTATTCCATACCATTTACATCATGCTTAGGTCCTGCACTATCCAATACAACCTCATTAACCACCACAACCTTTCCCATCCTTTGATCTAGTACACACATATCATTACCCTAGTCTATGGACCAGCTCTGTAAAATGTCTGTAAAATATCCAGAAATTTCCACTGAATTCATATAGTTCATGACCTTGGCCTCCATCTGTTATGGTGGTCACTCAGGGCCAGAGCGGTGGTGTGCTGTGTGGAGTTACTGGGCACCAAAGCCAGCTCAGGCTGGGTCACTGCTGTGCTTGCACTGCTTCTTGTAAGGCTTGTTCTCCACTGATTCGGGTGGTGCTTGCTATAGTAATTCCTATGACATGCGACTCACATCCTGGCTTACAACAATTTAAAGGTATTTCCATTACAATCTCCACCCCTGGTCCCTTTGGAGCAGACCATAGGTTTGAACATTGCAATGGACTCCTCCCCTTGCCCCTGCTCCCACTTGGATGTACCTACAGACCGCAGTCCCTTAAGGGTGTACCTGCTCCAAGTGCAGCCTTATCTATGAGCCACAGCCCCTCCAGGGGTATACCTGCTGCGGCACAGACTTATCTGCAGTCACAGATGCTTTGAGGTGCACGTGTTCCAGTGTGGCCTAATCCATGGGCCACAATGCCTTCAGAGATATACCTGCTCCAGGTGGCCTTACGCACAGCCACAGTCCCCTCACTCACAGGAGTACCTGCTCCAATGTGGTCTTACTCATGGCTGCAGTCCCTCCAAGGGTGTACCTGCCCTGTCATGGGTTTATCCACGGCCACATGCTTAGAGGTGCTCCAGCACAATCTCATGCACATCCACTGATGCTTCAGGGTTTACTTGTTGCAGCATGGAGTTACCCGCAGCCACAGACGCTTCAAGGTGTACCTTCTCCAGCACGGACTTGTCCTTGAGCCACAGTCCCTTCAGAGGTGTACCTGCTGCGGCACAGGCATAACCACAGCCACAGACACTGCAGTACCTGCTCTGGCATGGGCTTATCCATGACCCCAGAGGCTTCGGGGTGTCCCGCTGCCGCACGGACTCATACACAGGTGACAGTCCCTCTGACTGGAGTTCCAGCCTGTCCAGGACAGCAGCACAGAAACACCAGCGATGCCCTGGCCACCTGCCAGCCCCAGCGCATGGCCATTGCTGTTATCAAAATGTTCCCGGGCACAGCAGAGTAAGACGATAGGCGGCACGGCCGTACAGCAAGCAGGGAAAGCAAAAAGCAGCCACTAACAAGCACTGAACTCTAATATACAGTAAGGGCAGCAAGCCCCATGGCAAGCATGGAAGTCTGCCAATTAATATCTAAACAGCAATAACAGTTATAAATTCAATCTAGCACATTCCAAACAAAACTGTCATTGTCTCAAACTCTTTGAGCCCCATGTTGGGTGCCAAAAAATGACTGACATGGTTTAACCCCAGCCACCATGCAGCCACTTGCTCACTGCCCACCTGCTGGGATGGGGGAGAGAATCGGAAGGGTAAAAGTGAGTAAACTCGTGGGTTGAGATAAACACAGTTCAATAGGTAAAGGAAAAGCCGTACAGGCATGCAAAGCAAAACAAGGAATTCATTCATTGCTTCCCATCAGCAGGGCAGTGCTCAACCATATCCAGAGAAGCAGGGCTCCATCATGTGTAATGGTTACTTGGGAAGACGAATGCCATCACTTTGAATGTCCCCCTGTTCTTCCTTCTTCCCCCCACTTCATATGCTGAGCATGACATCAGATGGCATAGAATATCCCTTGGGTCAGTTGGGGCCAACTGTCCCAGTTGTGTTCCCTCCTGGCTTCTCGTGCACCCCCAGACTACTCGCTGGTGGGGTAGGGTGAGAGGCAGAAAAGGCCTGGGCTCTGTGTAAGCACTGCCCAGTGATAACTGAAACATCTCCATATTATCCGAATTGTTTTCAGCACAAATCCAAAAGATAGCCTCACTCTAGCTACTATAAGGAAAATTAACTTTATCCCAGCCAAAGCCACTGCAGCAATGATGACTTTAATGAAAAGAAAGTGTAAAGCAAACATCTAGAAATTAATTAGCAACAGAACTTCCTTTCTAAATAATAAATACACAGAAAGCATGATTTGCGTTTGCTTTCCAGAGTAAAAGAAACAGAGCAGAGGGGAAGTTACCTGTTCATTTGTAATTAAATCGCTGAAGAACAGGGGAGCAGTAGTAAGTTGGGCCTTGGTGACCGATACACTTGCAGCAGCAGAATTGCCACCACAGGCAATTTCTTGTTTTCACTCATGTTCTCGATACAATTTCAACTATAAAGGTCACTAACCAAAAGCAGATGCTAAAGTGGATCCAAAATAGTTTTTGCTTAACTTTTAGCATTTACTTAACTGATTACCAGTTACAAATCTGACACACAGCAGACATAACAGTGCTTTCAAGGAGATTAAAGGATTAGTCACTCACTAGCTTAATCAGATTACTCAGAGATTTTGAACACAATATATAAATCTATCCACACAGGGGATACATGATAACCACATGCTAGCCTAATTTGGGAAGGGATACTAGGGATGAACAGATCCAGACAAAAGAGGGGGGGAAAAATTGCTAGTTGTTATCAGAAGTTTTCTATGTACTGCACTTGTAATACCAATTAGAGACCTTACATCTTCTAGTGGAATTACAAATTCACAAAATGTAACACCAACATCGGCTAGTAGCCTGTGCAAAACTATAAGATGACTAACATAATGTCCTGATATAAGCTTGTGATATTGGTATACAGTAAACATATGTGTGTGCTCTTCCTTATTTGATTTCATGTCTGAAATCTTGTTTTTAATTTGGGGGGATAAGTTCTTTTTTTTCATTTGATGCCACAACATCCAGGATTTGAAAAAAAAAAGTGTGGGGAATGACTCTGTAAAATATTAAAGCTTTGTGACAACACTGGAAGATGCTATTTGATACAGTAAGTTATTCAGAAATAGAGGGAAAACCAAAAAAAAAAAAAAAAAGTTTGCTGTCATCTGTGAGAGCTGCCAAAGCTAGCATGCAAACCTGGTTTTACCTGTGGAGAAATCTAGTATTTTTTAAGAAAACCTGTTTTTCTCTTTCACATTATTTGAATAAAGGGAAAAGGGGAGTGGAATCTCAGCATATAGAAACTGGGGGTTTCCCATAGTAGAAGTCACTTAGCTGTAGTATTTCTACCAACAATTAGTAAAGAAATCATAGACAACATTGAGACAAGCCCTATTTTTACATGTAAAGAAAAAGAGCAAGGAAAGATCAACGTAACTGATGCTATCTTCATCTGTCACCCTCTTCTTTACAAAAACCCAGAAAGTTCTCTTCTTTCTTAATCGATTTTTTTTTTCATTTTCCTTTTTTTTTTCCATTTCTGCAATAGTGACCTCAACAAGTTCCCTTAGCATTTTGCAAGGTGTCGGTCTTGTGTCTGAATCTTATCTCCCTGACATTCAGTCCTCAGAAAAGAAGCACTTTTAAGAAAGAAACAAACTAATCTCCATGTGCTTCAGGAAAGACACTGTAATTGGAAACAGGCCAGGTTTTCACTCTGAAAGATGCTCTGTGCTTGGCAAAGCCCAGAAATGTGTGTCTGCAATGGTTCTTCTGCTAAGATTTTGAGATTTAATAATTACAGTTCTTTAAAGGAGGAACTGCAGCTTAGTGGGAACATAGCGGCTAACAAGGAAAAGCCGTGTTACCAGCAGTTGTTTGTTATGCAGAAACTGCAAAAAGAAAACTGAACTCTCGGAGACAAACGCTCAAACTGTGCAATCTGGCAGCCTGTACCCAGGGTGTATGTACTAAACGAGTTGAGGTGAGCGTCTGTGCTACGTGCAGGCTGTCGACGCTCCCCACTCCCTCAGCAAAGAGCAACTGTAGGATCTCTCTTTGCTGAGAGAATTCAACAAACCTATTTAAGTGGTCCACCGATACGCTCAGCATTTGCCATTGCCTCGCCGGCAGCTGCCCTGCTCTCTCTCCCAGCCAGCTCCAGCCACGGCATGACTCCCCGCGGCCAGTTACTCTTCCCCCAGCCCCAGCAGCCAGATTTCAGCCACGCAACCCGTGGCAACCAGCATCCCATCACTGCTCTCTGACAGGAGAAACACAGACACAAACACAAAGCTGCCTTTGGAAAAACAGCAATTGTGCACTCAGGCTTTGCTTTAAAGAAAGAAAGCGCTGAATTAAAAATGTGCCAAGAACAACCAGGATGGCATTGCTTTATTTTCACAAAGAAGTCTCTCCTAATTGCACATTAACTGTCTTTTTGCAAACAAACTTGTTTCCACCTAACGCTGACAGTCGCAGGAGCCCAAGTGTGTGTGTCAGGAGGTGGGGGGTGGGGGTGGGGGGGTGGGTCTGCTTTGTGGCAGTGTCTGTACATCTCGTGCCTGCGCTGATGGAATTATTGTTTATTTTTTTAATTTTCAGAGGTAGGTTGATGACAGCTGAAGAAGACTGTATTTGCTGAAGAGCAGCATGATGGTAGAGAGGAGCGGAGCTCCTGAGGGAGATCTAATGGTGCCTCTCCTTCCTGCACAGAGATAAAGACTTATAATAAGCGTGTATGTTCACCATCTGGCTCTGTGCATGTGGTCCTTATGGAGGCGAAAGCAGCACAATCTGTAAATGATCAGGAGCCATCGCACTCTCTCCAGAGAATCCACGATGCAATCAAGGTGACAGATGGCATGGCCGCTGCTGTGGCCTCATGGAGAAGATCAAAATCACCTTCAATAAACTCTGACTGAAATGGGCATGAGCACCTCAAAAAAGTCAGTTTGTCAGTCAAACTGCGACAGCAAGCTGCATTGGGGAAACATAGCGGCCAGCTCTCTGTTTTCAATCGTTTCCGTCTGACTGAGCCTGAACTATGATCTTTCTCAAATTGTCCTTTCTGTTTAGCTGAAGCAGGCCAGCAAATTGCCAGATTCATAGCTTTATTGAAGGAAATTGAAAACATGATGTCCTCAATTCAAGGGACAAACAGCTGGCAGGTGCTTGGACACCCAAGCACATAAAATGCACCCTTAGTCTTTTGGATAAGTTTGTCCAACTTTTGTCAGAATAAATATAGATATGTAATAAAATAGATACAATAAAATTCCAATTTAGGCAGGGTTTATCAGGCATTAGCTGACAGTGATTATATGGCTGCAAATGAACCTTGCACTACATGTTAAATGCTGGGTTTTCCCATTTATGCTCAAAATTCCACATCTATCACTAATTAGAGTGATTTTTGTTTCCCCAGTTTAGGATGAATTCCTTAGCATAGCATTTTTGCCATGACTGCTTATCAAGTATAGGGATTAAGGGCCCAATCCTGCAAGGTTCCCAACACCCCTGACAAGGTGTCTCAGCACTTTACAGCATCAGCCTGGCCGGGTCAGGCTCTCTGAAGCACCCAGCTGCTCCCCAGCCACCTGGCCCCGCCGCCTCAGCCCACCCCACCAGCAGCCCCAGCGCTGAGCTTCCACCCTTTGTGCAACTGTGTGAGCAGCCAAGGGGCTAGGTGAGCTTCCCCGAGTGCGGTGGTGAGGAAATAATACCCATTATTTTTGTTTTCCTAATTCTTTCTACTTTTTTGTTTGTTTTCTTTTTAACTTGAAAAACTCCTTTCTTTAAGGGAAGCTGAAGTAATGCACTTGTCAGTTTTCAAGCTTGCATGAGGCTTCCAGGCTGAAGCCCTATCACTAGGCTGAAACACTGAGAGGTGACAGAGGAAGAGAAGGGCAGTCTTCCCCCCACCTGTGGGGTCCTGCCCCAAGATCTTCCTGGGGCCCCCTGCGGGTCTGCTTCACTATGAGAAGTGGATCGACGGCTGCGTCACCGCTCCGTGTGGCAGATGGTCACTGTCTTTCTCGGTTTGCTTGCTTGCGTGTTTGGTTTTCTACCACCACATTTTAAAATGTCCCTGTCGCCCTTGGCCTTCCCAGCTACTCATTTTTAGCCCTGTTACTTGAAATATTCTAGAAAGTCCTTTGGCCTGCTTCAAAGTCTGTTAATGGCAGCTTCATTTTCATCAGCTTCACTGGCTTTGAACAATAAACCCTTGGAACCTACTTCTGTACAACAGAGGGTTACCAAAGGCAAATTTTTTTTTATTTTTTTTTTCTGGTTGGGTGTGGAGCATGGGCCACCTTTTAAACTCCAAGTTGCTGTTCTATCTGACTGATTTTGCACATGTAGCTGACCATCCTGGGTTGTACATCTTATGGCTGCAAAAGAAATAAATAAGTTGCCTTTCTAAGAGCTACCTCATTCCTCTCTACCAATGCGGCTTTTTGCAGGTGTGGGAGAAGAGCTGTGCTCCCTCTCAGCAGCACACAGGCACCAACAGACTGGGACAGGCGTAGCCCAGTGTAAGCCCATCATTTTCACCAGGCAGAATGGCATTTTGCTACCCCAGCATTCCAAGAGCTGGAAAAAAAATACACTGACTAAACCTTTATCAGGCAAACCAACAGGTGCTGCTAGGAGAATGAGGAGGGAGTTTTAGAGCTAAACTCCTGAGGGTTTGTGCTCTCTCTGTTGAGAAGTTTAGTTTGGGTTTACAAGGTCTTGCACTACTTTTTACTGTAATGGGGTAGCAGGGAGCACAGCAGACCAGGTATATGAGCAGTTTCTCCCAAACCTGAACCTTTTCACAGCTGACTGTGCTGCTGGTGTCCATCCTCAGGGAAACGTCTGAGTACTGCAGGGACATTTCCTATGGTGCAGTTTCCAAGATGGAGCTAACGTAACAATGTAAAAAAATAAATGTAATACTATAAGCTTAGGGTCCCTGTGTGGAGCTTATCAAAACATCTGAATATCTGAAATTTTGATTATGGCAACCAACTTGCACGGTGAGACATTAAGACATTTGGACATTAAGATTTTAAAATTAAATTATTTTGAAAAACTAATGCACTTGCCACAAGCAACACCAAATTGGGGTCTCTAAGTTGTAGCTAAACCCTGGTAGTTTTCTGCCTTGGGCTACCTTCTCACTCACTCCTATTTTATTTGCTGCACATTTCTCACACTGATGACAAAGGCAGTAGCAGGGAAGCCTGCTTTGCTCCTTTGGTAAAGATGGCAAAATCCAGATCAGGTAATTTGGTTGAGAAGCCTCAGTCCAAGTTATGCTGTGGAGGGCCCTCTTTATGGAGTTTATTTTCCCCCACCATGATCTTCAGAGCATCCCTGCAAGGACTCTGGCTTCTGTTGGAGAAGAGGCCTGAATAGGCTTCTGTGTGGGAAGATGAATGTGAAATCACCTTCAGACAATTTTTTGAGTATAATAAATGGGTTTATTTTTTGTTTAATGGGCAACATAGTGCACATTGCATAATGCACAGTAAATTTCAATAAGCACGTGCATTAGAACAACAGAGAAAAAGCCAAGCCAGACTGAAATTTGCCACTGCATGGCTGAGAAATCTGGAGGTCTTCCCCCAGCGGATGGAAGTTTCACTTAACGCATAGAAATTCCATGTCATATATTATGAGGAGGAGAAAAAAATAGGTTTCTAGATAATTGAATGAAGGGAAGGCAAATTTAGGGCCAGAAACGCTTTTGCCCTTGAATGTTCTTTTATCATATTCCAAATAAGGACTCTGTGTCATGGACCTGTGAATACAAAGACTGCTTTTAAATCTCTACTTCTTGCATGACTGACACTTACAATTCAGTAACATCTTTCAAGACATCCTTTGTGCACAGCTATTTCAAAATAATGTATTGAACCTGTAAAATATTATTAGAATATTTTTGCTGCAATTACACTGCCATATGCTGTGATCAACATTTACGTTGATTGTCCCTTGGTTTAATATGACCTTATACCACGACAGTATAGATACAGTGACAGTCACTGTCTGAAACTAAACAGCTTTTATACCATGTACTGTGGGCATTTTGTTACATACTGATGGAGGGGATAGTTGATTGAAAAAGGAAAATGTTTTGTTTTCTGGAAGAAAAATACAGAATTTGGAGCCTAGAAATGTTGCCCAGGGAACGTTTAATAATATTGCCATGCCTGCCACATACCAGGGAAATTAACTCCCCAGCTATGCCTACAAACTTGGGATCACTCCTTACCCTCCTTTTGTTTGTTTGCTTGCTTTATCTCTTTGAACCCCATTCTAATTAGAAAAACATATTGCTTCAATCTTTTTTAGAAATAATTTAAAATGGAAGGAAATCAGGAGAATGAGAATATCAGCATAGAGCAACCCACTCTCAGGAGTGGAGTCTCTTCCATTGGCAGTTCAGAGCAATTTCCATTCCAGTTCCCTGGACAGCTTTATGGGGAAATAGGATGTTCTACTTCCATGGTTATCATCGCAGCAAAGGCAATGAAATAGCCCCTTAAGACGAGGTCAACAGAGTCCAGTATCAAGAGCAGGAGGTTTCAGTGAAGAAGAGTGCATGAGAAAATTGAAATAAGGGATTGATTTTGAACAACAATGGCAGTTCTTCATACATATGACTGTCTTTCATCTAATGAAAGTACCTTATAGAGGGGAAAAAAAGTATTCATAAACACAGCAGATATCTTGTGCCTGTGAACTAACATGAATTTCTCACATTACTTTGATCAGCTATCACCAGGAAAGGAGAATGGCTATCATAATGTTCTACTGTGATTTTATTATTTTTTAAAAAATTTCTGAGACATTTTACATAGTCTGAGTGGTGGATATGCTGGGATCAGCGGTATGAACTGAAATATAGATGATATCAAACTGGTATGGAGTGGCCATTTGGAAATATTTGGGTGTGTGGATTAAGACTGCAATAGTTGATATGGGCAAAAAGGAGATGTTTTGCATGTGATTTTTTTTTCCTTTTGTGCATGTGGACATAGAATTACAATCACAAAAGGTAGATAGATACATTTGTGGATGGTATTAAATAGCTACAGAAACCATACCGCTATTTAGAAAGGTCCATTTACACAGTGGTCTCAGCCTAATTTCTAATTGTTCATGTATCGTTATTTGAACATAAAATCCTTAATTGCTCCTGTGGTCAGAGCAAATTAGTGAACTCAGAATGGTCTATCTAAAATCAGAAACCAGGAGCTGAAAACATTCGGTATGATTGTTGTATATTTTGTGTTATGAATGAATGTACCACAGAGCCCTCAGACCATTATGCACTTGCATTACTATTTTAACAGCAGCTGCTACATCTGGGTGGTATGTAGGGTCTGCTCCTGCCTACCTGCAGCTTCACCAGAGCCACAGAATGGAAGTCCGATAAAAGGAGATGCATTGCTTTGTATGATAAAAGGTACTTTCTTTGTCTGGCAAACCACTCCTTTTGTATGCACATCAACCAGATGGCCATTTCAGTTTGTCTCCGGCTGTGAATCAGACAATATGGCAGAATTAAGGGAAAAGCAAAACCTTCCCCTCCACCCCTCCTCTCTGTACATAAAATTAGAAATCAACAACCTTTAGGGGATTTAATTTTAATATTTCATTCCTTTGGTAATTTAGGGACTTCTGACTTGCTCAGTCAGCTACTGCGCATCGCTCTCATTGAGGTGTGACTAGCTAAATGCTTAAGGACCATTAAGACAGATAAAAAGGTGTTAAGGGATAAAGTAACAAAAAAAGGTGTGAGAGGCAATGGTTATTTAAAAAAGAAAAAAAAGGGGGTGCTTTGATTTGATACAAACTACATCTTGCATGGTGAGATTCCTGATGGTGTTACATAGACAGGGATTGCAGTTCCCTTTCATGTTGTATCAAGAAGTCTGGGGCTTGTAGGATTAAACACAGGAAGTTCTTTGCTGATGATCTACACTGTTTTATCCTAAACCGGAGCCCCTTCTGCAAATTTTGAGCAGCCCTATCATTGCCCTTCAGAATTTGCAGAGAATTTGGAAAACCAATGTATTTTGGGACCAGGAGGTGAAAGGCAGCTACCACACTGCAGGCAGCTTCCACACAGATGGGGAATGTTACATGCTCTTGATATATAAATTTTCATTTATGTTCAAGGGTTCAGCTTGAGAGGAAGAAACAAGGTGAGGAAAGAAGGCCAAGAGAAATCTCAGTAAAAATAAATCTCAAAAAAAGACTGAAATTTGCTTCAGGAGCCCTAAGACCTTGGCTGTTGGTCTTCCAGGGCAAAAAGGCCTTATCACATTTACAGAGACCTACTGTATACAGCATGTAGTTACTAACATCATTTAGAGCCTCCTGACACTGTTCGTTTGGCTTAATTGGCACAAAATTGTGGCATAAAATTTGACAATAGCTAGAAACAGACCAAAGCCACTATGCCAGAAAAAAACCTCTACTCCCTGGTAGGAGACATCAGGTCTATATTAAATCCTATATTTGACTGGAGTTCATTTTTCACTTTTCTGGATACCGTACCAGAAATTTTCAATCATATACATTCTGATCCTGGCACATCTCTCACCACAAAATTATGTCTGAGTACCAGTAACTTTTGCTATAACACAGCGATAGCCGTGTGCAGTTGTGAAGAGACAGATTCCTCATTGAAGCATATATCCATTTAGCAACAGCTGAAACTATATCCATGGGTTTAGCCCTCAATTTGCCTGCTGTTTCCACCTACTAGTTACCAAGGTACCAAGAAATACAAAGGTATTTCTCTAATGTGCAAGTAACCTAACATCCTCTTGGCTTATAGAAGATCTCCAAAAATGACCAGAGAAGTATACATAAAATTAGGTCCTATGAAATAACGAATCTGGGCACTCTCAGGATCCTTCCTACAGTTGGCAAGAATTCCTGTTGACTTCTATTAAAACAGAGTTTCAAATCCTGTTCCAAACCTTTAGTTAGCAAACACTGTAACTGTGTCCAAGTGGTGAGCGAGGGCAGTGGAGGAGAGCACTTTCCCCTGCGTCCCTTTTTGGCCACTTTGGATGTATGCCAACAGTGACAACAAGCGATTGTATTTCATGTTTTCCTTCATGTTTATATATACTGGTTCAAGTCTAACAAAAATCACACAGTATTCCGTTTATATGTACAAATTTTGCCAGAAACCGTGGGAAGAAAACAGCAGTAAAAAACATTCGGGAACATATAAATTATTAGCGAGTACCACTCTACAGAGGAATGAGGGAACAGGTTATGAATAACTCAATTTCAAGATAATTTGGGATATTTTACACCTTCAATCATTTATTCTAAGGCTCTGAAAATTTGATTTCCTGCAGTTGGCTGCTGTTGCAGTGAAAATAAACATAACAACAGGCAAAAGAAAATGAGACATTCTGCAGTTTTGAAATTATTAATTGCAATTCTTACGCGTTAACTTGTGTTAAGAAAATGGTGTGAGGGCCAACAGTCATTTCACATTTGGTGGCAGATAGGTTTTGGCCCTAAAGTTTGAGGGTCAACTTGGTGATGCAAAGAATGGATAAGATAGGAAAAAAAAAAAAAAAAAAAAGTCATGATTTTATAGGAAGGAAGGTTTGGTTTCATCCAGAGTTATGTGAAAATTCTCTGCTGAAACTGAGGTTGAAGTCCGGAATGTCAGATCTATGCCACCAAAGAAACATCAACCATATGATGCCTGCCACACTTTGCTAATGAGGCAAACATTCTGGAAAAAAGTTGCATGAGGGTTAGTTGAGCAGTTTTATAATTAATTTTCCAGTTGGGGAAAGATAAAACATAGAAGCAGTAAACATACAACTAGTTCATGAATTCTTTCTCCTTATCTCAAGACTTGTATTCCGAAATTTAAGCACTCACACTAAAAGGGTTTGATTTGTAACAGCATTTGATACCCATTTTCAGCTTTACATTAGATATCTTTCACTTTACAATCTTAAGTTTTATCTGTTCTTTACTGTGCCTAGGTCAAGTAAGACATCCATTACTGTCTCAATGCTGTGAGACCCTTGAAAAATCTGTGAAATTAAAATACCTCAGTGCAATTCTAAGATCCATGGGGAATAACCAATTCCAATGAGGAGCTTCTTTATACATCAGGGTTCCCGTCGTGTAGAAATGAGACTGTAATATGTAACTCCTTTGCAAAGTACCTTGAGATCAGTAATCTTTGAACATACTATATAATAACTAGGTTTTGTTATCAGTTAGCAGTGCATTATTGGTACCAGATGTATTACAGAAAGACAGAAGAGTTCATGCTATGTGTGATATGGAATAAACTCCCCAAGGGAAATTCCTTCTCTATCCATGGCATTTTTACCTAAATGTAGAGGGGAAAAAAGAATGGTGTTCTGAAAAGACTCCCACCAAACTTTTTTTTTATCCAAGGAGTGGTAGAATTCACATGCTATCTGGTACATGGCAACTGTTTTACTGGGAGAAAGAATACATTTGCTAGCATAATATCTGCATTTTGATAGCCCTGCCATATAAATCTGATGCACTAGAGCTTGAATATAAGCACAAGAATCTACATATCCATCTTTATCCTAATGATTACAATAAAAAGGAGGAAGAATGTTGGTTTGCTTGATAATTAAAAAAAAAACTTAATGGGCAGGGAAATTTTAGCAAGGTAGCTGTAAATCTCAGCACAGTTCTCTTACCTGATGATCTGTGATCTTACTCTAAAGTCACTTCAAACCTATGGAAGAAAATCCCAAAGGTCAACAAAAAAAGTAATTTTTCTTCTTTGAACTGGCATGCAATTTTTATGTTAAATAAAATTTATATCCCTATATAAACAGATTGCTGAAAATTAATGTCTTCCTACCTTTATCCAGTTATCTTCTCACGATTTTAAATAATCAGAAGTCATAACTTATGGTATACGAAGACTTGAGTGTTTTATATGTTGTTATCACTCCTGAGCATGGCTTCCACAGATTTATGTATAGCCTGCAATGTGTATATATACATCCTCTCTCTAATAACTAGTGAGCTTCCGGAGACAAAGCCACCTCTTGTGCAGTTCTTAAGTACATGAATAACCTTAAGCACATGACTCATTCTGTTGACTGGGATATCTCATGCATTTAAAGTTACATACATGCTAAAATGATTTGATGGATCAGGGCCAAAACAAGCCGGGACTATAGCACTGTGGGGCTAATGATGCTCTTACTGTGAGACTCATTATCCCTGTTTTTGCATGAATTTTAACAAAACAAAGGGTTTGTGATTAGTGGGAATTCTTTAAGGTTTATTTTAATTTGTTTGATTTCATTCCATTGTGCATGGCCCATTTTTATGCCTGTGTTTCCAAGGAAACAGTTGTAAAATGGAATTTGATATGATGTGTTATCAGGTTCCTTGTCAGCAAGTTTCAAGTGATAGTTACTAACTTGACAAATTAAGTTAAAAAAAATTATGATATGAGTATTAAGATAGAGCTACATGTATAATGTTTGTTGTCATGTGAATTATGTTCTAATGCTTTAATTTGTTTGGGGACACAGAAATTGTTCTAAGCACTGCAAGGAGGTCACAGTATCCATAGGACATACACAATATACAATGTATGCAACACTGAAATTAATATTTGAGTATGCCGCTGTTTCGATCCCAGTAATATAATTTCATGACAAATTGCATTAAATTAAATCAGACTGACACCATTTAAGAAGTCCTTTATCTTTACAGGACAGCAAACAAGAAAAAGAAAGTGAAATCTAATCAGGACCCATGTCTTACGTACAAAAATCCAGGTAGGGGGTGTATATATTATAAGTCTAAGTGGATGCAGTACTTTGGATGGTATTTACAATCTGTTAATTGCTGTGCAAGCACAAACACAAATGTTTATTCCAAAACATTTGTACAAATGTATGTGTTTTAGAGAGCAACAAACAAACTGAAGTTCTGTTCCTCAGTTCCTCAGCTTCTTCATTATTCCTATTGCGATAATGAGAGTCCCTTGAGTAAATATACTAGGGAGAAAAAAGGCATTGCTAGGGAAAAAAAAAAAAAAAGGCATTGCTATTAAAAAAATGGCTTCATAAAAATGGCTGTAGGTCCAAGTTTGTGTCTGTGCCATTTTTCACAGTTATTGATCTCAGGAAAATGATGAACAGGAAACTCCAAACTAATACTGAGGACTCTGTTTTATATAACACTGTTTTTCAATGACACTTGCAAGACAAAATATTTCAGGAATAGTTTTTTACTGGGAATGGCTTTTTTTTAAAAAGAAATTTGTATAGGCCAGTTACCTTAACTGAAGCTTAAAGAGCTAGGCAAGACCCTGAAAATCCAGAAAGACTTCTGCGAGTGAAATGAAGTCCCTGTGAAGGATAATAGGGATATTTTCACTGGAGTGTATTCCAGCAGTGCTCCCTTTCTATGTCAGGAAATTATTTGGTTTACTTTTACTTTAAGTAGTATTGGTGTTTCAGGTATTTAGTAAAAGTAATGACAGGACTCGCAGAACTCTTAATATCATCTTTTCTTTGTCTTTTGTCTGAACATTCCTGCGAGGTACACCAGGAGTGGAGACACTGGTGTGTGGACCCTGACTGCTGGTACTTGACATAGCCTGCCCTGAGGGCATGGTCTCCCTTTGGACAAGAGTGGGACCACAGCAAAGCTCACCTCCTTTCTCTGGCTTCTGTGCTCACTTTTCCATGCAATTTAGGGTACTGGAGAGAGCAACTGGGATCACCAATAGGGGCATTACTCCAGCGTCAGGAACTCACAAGACCAGAAGCACTCCTGGTTGCCCACATTTAGAAGTCAAGTGTGAAATCTTAACAGATTTGGGGAAGGAGGTGGGGGGCAGTATCTTAATTAAAGCCTAAGGAACAGAATCGTGCAGGAAACTGTCGGCCAAGCAAAGAGTAACACCTGTTTTTCCTCAGCTGTAGCTTATTGTCTTAATGCCTGAGCTGACCTTCCTCCCCCAATTTACAAGTGATGTGTAAATGAAAATTAAAAAAAATCTAACTGGTGGTTATTGAAATGTTCACATCTTGACATCTTCAGAGCACAGAGAATTCTCTGCTAATTCTTGTTCCCAGTCTTGTAAATTTAGAGGCTGAGACTCCTAAATTCTAGTTTTTTTACACAGTGCTCCTGATTTGGTGTTCTTATCTTGAACCTTTAGCGCAGGGGTCCTCAAACTATGGCCTGTGGGCTGGATATGGCTCCCCAGGGTCCTCAATCCGGCCCCCGGTATTTACAGAAACTCCCCCCAACCCCCCCGGTGGGGGGGTTGGGGGGGGGGGGGGAACCAAGCAGCCGCAGATGACTGCCTGCCGCTTCATCCGTGCGCCGGCCCCCTGCTTAAAAAGTTTGAGGACCCCCGCTTTAGCGTGATCCCAGGGAGATGAATCTTAACACAAAAAGACAAAATAATTTCCCTGTAGACTCACCAAATGTGTATGGAGCTGCCCAGAAATGTGGCATTTTTAATGTTCTTGAAGAGACAGTAGGTGAAATGTCATAGGTGAATTAATTTCAGACATGGCCCTGCATGGAGAAATCACCACTACTTGTGCAGTTGTATTTGTGCACACACACACACATACACATATATGATGCATTTTTTGGTTTTCATATATTAAGACTAAAACCAGTTTATGTTTTTGCATTAACATTTTGAAGTACATTTCAAGTCACAGTAGCAGGACTTGGTGAAGGAAAGGTGAAGTGTATACTCTCAGTCATAGAAGCCAGCCATTTCATTAAAAATGTTGCGTGATTGTAGTTACATTTGTCTTAGACTTTTCCCTTTAGTAACAGTTTAAAAGAAGGAAAAGGAAAACAATTCGTCTTGAAGACAATTGAACCTGACACAAAAGACTGTAAAAGCTTGAAAGATGGTCTAATGTGGAAATACATATTTCAACAATTTGTAAATTGTGCATTATATACTCAATGAATAATTGTAGTCTGTTTACCAAATATGAATGTAGACAATTGTTAATGTATTATCATGTCAGTCCTTGCGACAGAGACATTATATTGTTGATAGAAAAATGCACACTGAAGAAACAGTAGCAAAGAAATAAATACTTGCCACTGTTCAAGCATTGATAAAAAAGCTGGTTTAATGTTGTTAGATATTGGAAGAAGTCTCATTTTGAGACAACTAAAACTTTTAAGATTCCCTTCCCTAAATGCATGTTATAAGAGTGCAAAATGCATCCACATACAATGTGTTGTTGTCTGTCTCTTTTTCTAAATCCATCTTTTGATGTCATTTAAAAATGGCTAGGGGAGTGTTTTGAAGGCTTGTAAGAAAAAAAAAAAAAAAGCTGCTCTCATTTCCAAGACAAGTCTTTCTATGAAGTCTCAGGAATCAGTTTGGGTGAGTTATTGCAAATCCTTTAAGAAAATGGGAATGCACAAGCTATAACAGTTCTATTTAAAATAGAAAATCTACTCTGTGCGTGCGTGCGTGCATGTGTGTGTGTGTGTGTGTGTGTGTGTGCAGGCAAACATGGCATTCAGGAGAGTGAAATGAAATGAGCCAGAAACTTCTCACATTTTCCTGGCATCTGTGGCGTGTCGCCATATGAGAACCATATGACTGCTGGCAGATTGGCATGTCAGCTCAAGCATGTACAACTTGACCTCACTGAGCTCTGTGTTTATCAGTTTATAACAGGAATATTGATACAATTTTAGCTGCAGTCTTTCTGTGCAAGGACACTTCATCCTTTCACAGTCCTAATTCTCCTTTGCTAAGATGACAGCACCTTGTTTTTGAAGTTGCTTTTCCACTTGGGGAAAAAAAAAAGTAAAGGCGGCAGAAGACAGCAGAAAGCCGTTCTGTGTGCCAGAATGATGTTTCATTCATTGTTTTGTTAACTGTGAAGTCCTTAGTGGAGTTTGTCATGGGATTGCCTGGATGACTTCAGCCGTCTTTGTGGTTGAAAACCACAGCAATATTAAAGACAGAAGTAGAGACAAAAATCTGGATTGTTGTTAAAGCTGAATGTCAATGATGAATTATATATGCACAGAGCAGGCTATTGTCCCAGCATTTATTCACTCAGAAGAAGGGTAAAAGGATAATACATAAAAATATGGATGGGCAGGTTTTCACCTCGGTTGGCTTTAGATGTCCTGATCACCAAATGAGTGCAATGTAAGCATACACGTAGTTGCCACAACTCATATATATGCAGTTAAATACCAGAATGGTGAATGTGATATAAAACCTGAGACAAATAGCTCTCCATCAAGAACGAGAAACTGGATAGAAGTATAATCATAAATCTGAATTTGCTTCAAAAACTCAGGCGTTATGCAAACTTGTCTGGCTCTTTATGGCTGGGTGAGACTTGGTAACAGTGAAATAACATGGGTACAGCCTGACTATGATCTGGATTGCAGACAGAAATAAAAAGTACAGAAAGTACTTCTGACCATACAATTTCATTTAAACTGCCTTCATCACCATCATTTCCTTCAAGAATAAGAGCATATCTTTGATCCTCAAGCACTTAAACATACCCTTACACTATGACTTGTTCCACTTAACAGTGTGGAAAGATGTTGCAATGAACATGCATCGCTTCACATTAGCATCTGCAACTGCACTCATACCGTCTTTCAGAAATAACGTTACGTGTATCTGCTCAAGCTTCCTTGAAGGTTAAGCTTTAAACTGCTGTGATTTTCTAATTTTCTTTATACTGCCAAATTAATTAGAATTTCATCAGGGTAGATTCTAGGGCTGAAGTTAAAACTTTCTCCCCATCGTCTTGACCAGAAATGTTATAGAGATGGTACTATAATGTCTAGTTCCTGCGTAAGGACTGGCATGAAGGGCAGAGAGAAAAGCAGTGATGAATACTGGCAGAGAATGAATTAGATCATGTCCTAAAGACAAAAAACCAAACAAACAAACAAACAAAAAAAAAAAAAAAAACAAAAAAGGAGCAATTTTGCTTGTTCAATTTTTTTAAAAAACTAGGAACTGAATGAAAGTGAAATCTAAAATTTTGATTCCCCTAGATTATGGGACACTAGCGAATAGAAAGAAACATCCTGCCACGTGCAACTATATCACTCAATATAACTCAGACAGGCAATCTGTGGTGATCAAAATTGTCACTTACAATGTCCTTGAGGGAATTTATCAGAAAGCCTAAAATATTTGGATGCATTTTCCAGAATTTCATTCAACAGTCTTTTCACACTGATGGATTGGAAGAAAGAGAAAAATAGAAATAAAAAAGGGAGGGAAAATGGCTCTGCTCTGCTGAAAATGGAGAGCTATTTATTTCTAGTTTGTTTTGGCAGGTGACATTTGGCCAGCAAATCTAATATTGTGGTAGGGCCAAACATTTTTGAGTTTACCCATCTGTAACCTCCACACAAGGTACAAAATTTTAAAAATTCAAAGTTTCAGAATCTGTCATGCATGGTGAACTCTAATGTAGTTTTCATTATTGTCTGTAGTCTGAATCTCTGCTGATAGCTTGAGAAAACTTGCCATATCAAATTACTGCAAAAAGATGTCCCGTCTCTGGAAATGAACAATGAGCAACCTCTATTTGACAATTGCCTTTTCTGTTGGCCGAGAAATACTCTGTCAAAAGCACCACTAAGGACCAATGATGGTATCTAATGGGGCAAAGTGCTATTCAGAAAGACCACTGAAAATCAAGTATGATCACAAATTCTCATGCATGTGTCACTTCATGAATTTACACACACATTTGCAGTGGTACACACTCATGTTAAGCTTTGAGAACACACTGATGTTCATGGATGGGCAAGAGTCTCTCCAAAATGTCTGTATAGGTCTTTGATTCTTCTCTATCAGGAAAAAAAAAAAAAAAAAAAAAATTTGCAATTATGTGTCTACAGCTCTACAGCCAGACTTTCTTATAATGTTTATTTTGTATATAATTTATTATTTTAAATGGCAACAAAAATATTTGAGAAACAGTAAGAAATGAAAGCATGCCTGTAGTTCATAACGGTGATATGCCTTTTTAAGGAAAGGTAAAAGGACTGGTGATCATTGAGCTCATCTTAAGCCACGGGCACAGAATAATCAAATTGTAATTGTCTGGAGAGAATGACATAAATCTGCATAAAACAATATAATAGATCTTACAGTCATTACAGTATAAACTTGGCCAAATGGTAGGTTTATACATGAACAAGCAAAGCCCCTCATCATTAAATAGTACTTAGTGTAAACAGGCCAGTCAAGCTGTTTATGCCTTTTTGTTTCTTTTCATAGAAGTGTAGTAGGGGGTGCTTAAGTGTATGATTCAGAAGGGAGGGAAAATCATTTGCTGCAACATGTGGACAGGTTTAAGTGAGAGCAGATTTCAATGCAGGAATGAAATATGAGCCAGGGAAAACACCCCTTTTTGCACACACTCATAAGCCCTGATTACATGGCCCACAGCTGGAATAAATCCAGATTCCTGTTTACGTAGTAGCAGGCATTCTGCTGCATTACATCAAAATGTACAAAGATGGAAGTGAAATACAAACCGTGATGTCTACCTCTCTTCACTGATACTGAGAAAAGATAAGATTTGTTTAAAATCTTTTGATGAAAATCCATGAACTGTGCAGGATAAATTCTAACTGCATAGAGAAATGTATGTGATAAAGTGATGGACTGATACTAACATACCGAATTTTGTTATTGAATAAACTCTGTATTAAATAACCTGTGCTATAATTTTCTTGAGAAAATCCATCCTATGCTGGGCCCATATTATCAACCTGTTTCTGAAAAAACATAATTCAAACTTTTTTTTCCTTCATAGCAACAAGAAAAAATTCAGCTGAAGGATCTGTATATGAAAAAACCAAGATACACTGTCCCATTTTAAAGCTGGACACATAGTTATCCCATGTGCAGGACCTGTCCTTCAGCATCTATCTATCCACCTACCTCTCTATCTATAAGGTTAAAGGGTATGATAGAAGTAACAAGGTGAGAACTTTCTTACAAACTTAAAATGAATATACACGTCCTACTTCTCCCTAGCAAGAAGATCTTTTCTTTATTAATCTGTTCATCTGTGGCACAGCTACCCTGATGTCATTGCATACCAGAAGCTGCCTGATTTAGAAGACACAGATACTTGGGGAAACACAGGTTATGGATTTTTCCTTTCATTGAAACATCCATTTTTTCCAGCATTATCATCTCATATAGGAAACAGTAGGGGTAGATATTATGGCATTATGCATTTTTATAACATTGTATGGTAAACATGGCTAGCACCTTGGAGAAATAACAATAACCACCACCATCTTGGTTTCCTCCTGTCATGAAATATAAGGGTTGACTTCACTTTGTTAT
The DNA here is from genome assembly GCF_963210335.1 of Falco punctatus. Lineage (NCBI taxonomy): Eukaryota > Metazoa > Chordata > Aves > Falconiformes > Falconidae > Falco > Falco punctatus. The sequence continues at coordinate 43,824,834 of NC_137582.1, forward strand.
TTAGCTGAAGTCAAGAAGCAAAGAAAATTATTGACCATAGACAGAGAAGAGGTTCTGGCTTCTTGAAGGGAAAGACAACTGTTGGGTGGGTAAGCAAAAAATGGAGATTAGAGGAGCAACATTTTCCCCACAAAAACATCTTGGCCCACTCTTTAAAGTAAGTGTTTTCTATTCCTTTCCTTAAAAGCATAAAATAAGAGCAATAGATGAACTTGAATTGCAGATGTTTTAACAGTGATCAAAGTTAAATGTTGTTTTTGTGTAACTCCTTATTAACTGGTGGAACTCCTTTCACAGATATTACTGAACCAAAAATCAGCAGGCTTCAGAAAATATATAAAACCTTTCTGTGAATATTGAAAGCATTTAGTCACATTAAATTAGAATAAATTATTTCCTAATAGTATGAGTAGTCCTACCTTAAAGAATTGAACACCTTGACTGCCTGCTCATCCTGGCTAGGACATTATTCCCAATGCAGGCAGATGACTTAATATGGGGTTTTTAACCTTGCTGTGACATGTCAGAGGTCAATAAGATGTACTATTGCTCTGACCTGGCATAGTTATTCTTATATGCCTTCTGATGTTGCTTATATTTCTGTCTGTTTTAGCATCATCTTTCTTATCATTTAGGCTCATCTTTGAGCATGTAAAAATATATTACTTACTTCACATACCTTGTCTGCCACTATCCCATTGCCCTCTGCTCCATCTCTAGCAGTATGAATATGCCGTGTCTCCCCAGAGTCCTTCTGTATGTTTCTCCTCAACCCTTGAAAACTTTCAACTCTGTGGGAACAAGCCTTAAAGGCTAAAGTAGTAATTCATTTCCACCTTTCTCCACACCTTCCTTCCACAGGCTTGCCACTGTAGCAAGTTTGGCAGGGGTGGAAAGGATGGCAATAAATGCATTCAAGGTTTCCTGACATGTAGAAAAAAGGGCAGCATTTCAGAGGAAGAAATGGTTGGTCTAACATCTGTAAAATCTTTCCAAGGTACCTGCCTGGTTTCCAAATCCAGCCTAAATTTTCCCCTTTTTCTTCTCTGTTTTTGAGACCCCAGGGTTGCCTCCCACCACACAAACCTCAGAGGGTCTTCAGAAGCTATGCTTTGCTGCAGGTTTCCTCTCCTGGGTAGCCCATGGGGGGCAAGGTGCAGCTGGCCTCAGCTTGTGCTACCCAGCCAGTCCTGGCTCCTGTTTCACCCTTCCTGATGTTCCTGGCGATGCAGCCAAGTTCAAAACACATTTCTGGGCACTGTGCTCTAGGCAGTGCCTGCTAGGATACAAACCACAGGTAAATCATGTGTTTTACAAAGTGAAGCATTTGGATCCAAGAGTAGAAGGACATCATCTCCCTTTTCTTGCCAGCCACCTTGCAGCCTGCACACTAAGGTTACTTCATGACATCTAAAAAGGATAAGGATGTGCCATCACAGCTGCTTCATTTGTATGTATTTTGTGTGTGTGCTCTATGCTTATATAGTGTCTGTGGCCAGTCTGGGACTCCCAAGAAGCTTTACAGGGCTGACAATGCTGGCAGCATCTCCCATGAGAGACAGTGGGGTTTCCTGGCATGGGGGATGCAGGCAGGGAAGGCAGGAACAGGCAGGGATGCCCCAGCCTGGTAAGGCTGTTGTCCTACAGCTCAGTCCTGTCTCTTGGTGCTGCTGGGAGAATCCCAGAGCACCCCATCTAGTTCATGTTTTTTCATTGCATTGCATTGGTTTGGGTTTTTTTCTCTCTGCTTTTTTTTTCCGCTCCTTCAGACCATATTTGACCAACTTTATCTCTTCCTCCAGATATGTGTCCTGTTTCTTTCCTTTTCCTGCAATGGCCTTATTTTTCCAGCTGTTTCTTTCTTTCTGCATTTTTACAGCTCCTTTTCTGCCCAAATCAGAGAACTTAATTTCTTAAGCTAAACAAACCCTAGGTTGAAACCTGAGCTTTTGGTTTGGGGGAATGGAGTTTCCTCTCCTCATGGCAATTTCCCTCTTTCCTTCAAAACCAGTTTTAAAAACTATCGGAAACATAAGCCAGACAGGACTAGAAAGAAACCTGGTTTTAATAAAATGTCGTTCAAGATTTGAATGACAGGGTGAGGCTGTGTACTTGATATACTGTAAAAAGCCTTAAACACCAATATATTATGTGAAAAAGTAACTGCTATTCTTTGTGAAGGTGCCATTTATCAGCATCTGAGAAGGTTATTCAAGTGAATAGATTAACAAACATGAACTAAAGTGTAATGTTTATCAGCTGTCCTGTTTAACTCTAAATAACATAGCAGAAGATGGCTCTTAAGAGTGAAATGGCCATCAATCAATACGCGTTGCCATTTTACGTGAGGGGTTGTATATAGCCCTATGGAAAAAACACATGTGTGAAGTGTGCTGCCGGGGGTCACTCCACCAGGCAAAGGAGAGAGGCTGAATCACACACCTTGGGCAGGCACCGACAAGCACTCTGTCATTTTAATAATGCTCTCATTGCAGAAAGTTTCACCAGTTATGGCCATGATGCTTAATTGCTCTCATTTATCTCCCTAATAAATGATGTCATTGACTTAGAGCTGTTGTACAAATACAACCAGCAAGTCAGTAAGTAAACCTGCTATCCGCATCTACTGATGAGAGCAGGAGAAAATGCAGCAAAGGCCTTAACAATGTAGACATGAAATTTAGGACAGCAAAAAAGGTATTTTATTGCCTTCTTTCTCTATTTGTCTGAGACCACCTAAATTTATTGAGCAGTGATAAATTAAAAATACATACAAAGAAACCCCAAATGCTCTGAGTGCAGAATAAGTAAGCCTATTTTGTAATGCTGGCTTGAGAGTTTGAGGGGTGGCAGTTGTCCTTCAGTCTTGCTGCATCTTCACATAGGTGGAGATAGCTGCAAGTCTGTGCAGTAGATCCCTCACTTGAAGCACAGAAAAAAGGCTTTCAGATCCATATTTTCCTTCATCATGAGGTTTTATTCTTGCATGAGATAGAAGAATGAAAACAATAAAGTGAAAAAAGCGAACAAACAAACAAAAAGCCCCCCAAATGGCTTTACTCAAGCTGAGTGAACAAATAAATAAATAAATAAAAAGACAAACACACGCACGCACAAAATAACCAACCAAATACATTCTTAGAAGTGATGCTGCTTTCTCTCCATAGGGTACAAATCACTGCCATTTCCAAGTCTTTATCTCCTTTGCAGAGGTTACCACCTGCTGCATTTCTAGCAGGTCTGGATGGCGTTGCCGTGTCCTGGCCAGGGGCTGTCAGAACTTCTGTGCCCAGGCAGGATGATCTGTGAGCAAGCAGGAGATGTGTCCAAGGTGGCTGGGGTTTTGGTTACTTACTTGTTTGTTGTCCTATATTTTTAGGGAAGGAAACTATCTCTAAAAGGAAACTGACAGAGCTCAGCTTTTGGAGCCAGTCTGGACTTCTCATCTCAGCTCTGCCCCTTAACAGGGGGCAAACACGAGAAGGCCATTAATGTCCTTCTTCCTAGAAATCCTCCTTTCCCAAGCTCAAGGATTAAATGGCTGGAGTTTGACAATTAAGAAAAGTTGCCTAATCTCTGATAACTTTGTGCCTACAAGGGCAGAAAGCAGCAGGACTTTACAAGTCTGAGCGCACTGAAAGTGGTCATGCAAGATGATGGGAGTCCTGGGGCGTCCTGTGCCACTTCATGCAGGAAATTAAGTGATTATTGGAAATCAACTTCCTGGGAATTGCTAGGTTTCTCAACACAGGATAAAAAAGATGAAAACTCCTTTAAGGAAAGCATAAAGGGATTGAGGGAGGCAGAGCATGAGCGGAGAAAAGCCAAGGGGCTTCTGCAGGGCCAGAATTAGGTAATCATCTACATGAGAAAATGAGAGGTAGGGCAGGGGAGGATCGATGACTCTGCCGCAAAGCCAAGCTCCTCAGGCTGCTCCTTTCTCAGAACACTGTGTTTCTCTTTCTATTATTCCATTGCTTTCCAAGCCAGGGAAAATTACTTTTAAAAATGCTCCTTGTTTATGGCATGGCTTTAGATTTTATTTTTTTTAAGGTCTTGCACCTCTATGTGGAGCATTCAAACTGCCGGTGGGCAGATAGCTTGCCACCGCAGCGCCGAGAGACTTCCTCAGCAGAGTTCACAACTGCAGCTAACAGTTTGGGTGGTTCTACTAAAAATACATTACACCTGGAGATACTTGATGACTCTTTTCCCAGAGCTGATGAAAATTACTGTTACTTTTTTGAAGGGAATTTTCAGGAAGTGTTAAAAGCATCTATAATAAGACGAGTTGGCTTTAAATGTAATATTCGCCACAGCTTTGAACTGTTGGTAAATCCAGTTTGCTTCCTACAATATCCCCCCATTTCTTTATGGAAATAACTTCACACAGTTGGAATCTGTGAGAAAGAAGGTGATACGGGTCACAAAATGATGCCAGATTTTAATTCCTACTGTATGAAATTCATAGTGTGCAAGATCTCAAACAGCAGCTAACAAGTTAGATTGTATTCTTAATATAGACTCTCAAACCCTTATATGATTAGACATTGACTTTTCCTACAGGAAAGTACAAAAGGTTGATGCTGTGTGGGAAGTTCAAGGCACCCAGATTACAGGGTGTAAAAATAAGGACTTTTTTTTTTTTTTTTCATTTTAGAGTCCTTTTAAAATGTTGGGAAAATTTTCAGACCATTTCAAAACTAGTGTTTTTGAAATGTTGATAAACTATTAAAAAAATGGAATGAAACCTTTATTTTTAAAATGGCTCTCACTGGTTTTAAAGAAAATTGTAAATGAAGAGGAATTAATTATTACAAACCCACAAATTAAAATTTCTGTTTAAAAATACTGAAGAAAAATACTTAGGTTTGTTCCACAATATCTTTAAAGCTTTTTAATTTTCTTAAGTGAACAATATGGTAAAAATAATGCAACTTCAAAAAATGCTCAGTTTTACTGACAGAGATTTGTAAACACCTCACAGAGGTGTCTGTGGTAGGGACAGACACTTGGTCTGTGAAGGGCTAGGGATTTACTAGGACCAGAAGACTGCAATAAAATTAGAGAATAGGGACAGGGAAGTCAAGAAACCATTGCACAAGTCAGAGAGTAGTGGAAAATGGAGACATCAGAAAGAAAGTCCATAACATGAAAGGAGACTCAACAACTGAGATGAAGGAGCTGTAGAGAATATGAACTGTAGGTGGAAAGCCAACGAATTGCACCAGCATTGTTAGAGGAGCATTAAAAGGTTTTAGGAGAAAGACATGAAGAAGCAAAAGAAGCAGAAGAAAAGACCATGGTGGGTGACTGGTGACATCAAAAAGAAAACCTGCAAGACAGCAGGGCTAGGTAAGAAGAGAAATATGATATAGAGTTAGTGGAGAGGGTATGGATTGACAGCTGGAAATGTCTGTGCAAGCCAACTGTCCATACATGTTCCACAATAACACATATTCATTTATTCACTCTGGGTGAGAACCTGGCTCAGTCACAGACCATGGGAGTTTTGCCATTGACTTCACTAGGGCCAGGATTTGCTGGTTTTGGTTTAGTTCCACAAACAATATCTGTCTCATTTTAAGTACAGAAAGATGTTTAAAAATTAAGAGGAAAATGAAGTTTGCAAATCAACAGTGCCATTACTTGAAAGGTTGGACCAGGGCTACAGAAACCCCTTGTTCAGAAACCAGTTGGGTGGGAAGCTTCTCCGTAAATGAGTTGGAATAGAAAAAAATAGACTGTTTCAGCCAGGAGGGACTACAATGATCATCTAGTCCAACTGCCTGACCAATCCAGGGCTGACCAAAAGTTAAAGCATGTTGTTAAGGGCATTGTCCAAATGCCTATTAAACATTGACAGGCCTGGGGCATCGACCACCTCCCTAGGAAGCCTGTTCCAGTGTTTGACCAACCTCTTGGTAAAGAAATGCTTCTGAATGTCCAATCTAAGCTCCCTGGTGCAGTTCTGAACCATTCCCACGTGTCCTATCACTAGATCCCAGGCAGAAGAGACCAGCACCTCCCTCCCCACTCGCCCTCCTCAGGAAGCTGTGGAGAGCAATGAGGTCGCCCCTCAGCCTCCTTCTCCAAACTAGACAAGCCCAAAGCCCGTAGCCGCTCCTCACAGGACATGCCTTCCAGCCCTTTCTCCAGCTTTGTTGTCCTCCTCTGGGTGCATTCAAGGACCTTCACATCCTTCTTAAGTTGCGGAGCCCAGAACTGCACACAGTGCTCAAGGTTTCTCTTGCCTGTGCTTAGAAATGGTGATTAATGCACCAGACACTGACCATTTTTGTTCTGCTTATGTATGGCTGTAAGCATATTTTTCCCTTCTATTTTTGTGTTCTGCCAGAAAATTTCCACTAATGTGAAATTTTAATAAAAGTTGCAAAGATTTTTTTCCTACTCAATGTGTAGATAATATGTAGTAATCAAGGAGTGAATGTTTAATAACCTGTGAATGAAATATAGTTTTATGATAAATGAAGTATCAAGATGTATTTTAAACTAAAGAAATCAAATCCTGATCTTTTGTAAAACAACAGGGTTTCTTAGCTGGGCTTCAGTGAAGTAGTTCTTGATACTTAAATAAATATCACATGGAAATATTAGCATAACCAAGGAGGATATTATTTGATTCAAAACATAGATATATTATATACCAAATTATATCATGCAAATAGAACTGCTTTGGGTGTTATCAGGGTAATGATGTTGTAAAACATTCTTCCTGACTGGTAACCTTATCTTTCACACCCTTTGCAAGATATCTAAAATGCCATATTAAGAGAGATTTAAAAATAAGTAATTTCTTCCACTTCCTGAAGTGAAGTGCTTTTCACCAAAGCATAAATTCAGTATAAAAATAAAAAGAAACCTTTGCAATTTTTCTGCAAAATTAAACACTGTTATCTGAGCCACTGACAGAAATATGTTTACATATTTCAGGCTAAAGATCTTTTGTAAATGTTTAGTTACCACATTCAAACCTTTCAACACTTCTCCTGAAATCACATTATTCTTATGAAGATACAACGAGAAGTCAAAGAATAAAATGTAAAAAGCTCCACTTCAATAATATGAAGGTTGTGAAATGAGCTGACAGCATCCAGGAAGCTCAAAGTTATGGCTGACAGTCTGTCCTTAACTCATGCTGTGTGAAAAAAGCAAAAGGCACTAACACATATTAGCTGAGCTCACAATTTGAACCCCTCGGCCCATCCCTCCTTCTCTATTTGAGTTATGGGAGCTGTTGTTTTGAGGTCTGATTTTCAAACTTGGCTTCTGCGCTGCTGTTAGAAGGCGTGTGGCACGCACTTACACACAAAATACATCTTTGCTCCAAAAGCTCTGTTTTGTCCAGGCATGTGCTGGTGCAGCAGCCGGGACGCAAGATGTTGGTTACAAACATTGATGCCTTTCCACAGGCTTCAAAGGCTTCAGCAAATGCAAAACAGCTTGCTGTACCCCTATTCAGAAAACAGTTGTCTCACCTGCTTTCCATCTTTTACCCCTGCTCCAGTTTATTGGCCTTTTATGTATTTCTAGCTTGTAACACTCAATAAACTTAAAAACCAAAGTACACCATATATGTTTAAAGCCTTGGGGAACTCAGAGATGACCTACAAGTGAAATGCATTCCTGAGAGCTGGCTGATGCCTGGGACAGAGAGCACTTCCTACGGCAGCTCTCTTCCCAAAATCGGCTCTGGTGGTCCTTAGGGAAAATAACTGCATCTCAATATGCTAAGTAGCCACCTTAAAAGAAGCAGGATAGCCTTCCACTTATGCCTTGGGAATTTTAAGAGCAGAAATAAGTTCCCTAAAAACTGAGCAAAGCAGCATTTACTAGTCCACAGCCTAAGAAATCTCTCTTGCACTTCCTAATATATCACCAAGAACACTGTTTCAGCTAACAATAAACACTTTCTCAAACTGTTCAAATCCTGCCAAACTTTTTAAAAATATAATTTATACTGGGCAAGATGGACAGAAGTCTGTGTCTATCTTACAGCATTTCTTTTTTCCAAACTAGTGATCAAATATTCAACACTGTAATCTATAAAAATGAAGGATTTCCTGTAACTCAGTATAAGCAAGGTGTCTGCAGGATTTTTACGATTACTTTGAATGTTTCTTTTCTTTAGCATTGCTTTCCAAGCTACTGTGTACTTTACGGCAGATTAATCTGAGCATTTTCCATCAGAGTGAGCCTTGACAATGTTCACCAGTTCTTGTGGGATAATGCTTCTGTGACCCCTATTTGTGAAACCTTCCTGCCCATTCCTGGTAATGTCTCCTTAATAAACCTGAGCTCAAACGAGTGGAAGGTTTTGGTAGCAGAAGAAGAATAATATTTTGTAAAAAAAAACAACTAGCCAACCAACCCCCACTAGAGAAGGTATTTAAAAAAATTAGAACATCTGAGATAAAAAGGTGTAGAGAACATGACAGTCTGTCAGTAGAAGTCTCAGCTGATAAAGCCAGCGGTTTGTTGAAATGTAACGGCCTTCTACTAAAATGCTAGGAGAGTATGCAAGCAATGCAAGGCACCCGTGGATAAAAAAAAAAAAGGCTGAATGAACATTTTAATTAACTCATGTGCAATTTTAATTAAAAACATAATGTGTCAGGAAAATGAATAATGCCTTGGGGCAATAAAATAGCTAGATTTTCTGTTCAGTCTTCTGCTTCATATCCTTTATGGAAGTAGGATATTACTGTTAAAGGGAGAAACCCACCCCTTCCTTCCAGCCTCCCAACCCCTCTCCACACACTTCCAACCAAGAACACTTAATGTAACAAAACCCAAAGGTGTGGATAAAAGGAACAGAATTAAATCAGCATATGGTGCAAGATATTCTGTATTGCTATCATGTTGGTTGTGCCGCAACTTTTTCGGCTTTTAACGCAAAAACTTTTACCTGCAACTTCAAAGTCCGGTGTTTTGGTCTTAATATAAGGATGCTCAGAAAGTGTGGATGCCCCCATTTTTTCAAGTGAAAACTTACAAAGTCTGAGTATTATCAGGCCTTGATGAAGAAGTGGTAGTCTCCACCTTCTACAGATGAAGCCATTTTAAGTCATTGAAATTCTGTAACCTGAAATACCAGAAATCACGCAACATTTTAAACGAGAGAAATAAAGCTTTTAAATATTAGAAAGAAAAAGGAATAAAACAAACCAAGGAGAACAAAAGTTGAGGAAAGTTAACTTTTCCCCAAATGGAAAATGTGGAATGTCCAAACCTATTTATTTCTTTTCTTTGCTCATACACCACTCAGCCCTCCCTGAAAGAGTTTTGAAATTCTAGCAGCTAAGCATAGCCTGGGGCAAAGGCAGGGTCACGAGCACCATCATGTAACACATTTTAAAGGCTGTCAGAGAGGTTTTTTCAGTCTCTGTGTCCTCAGCAGTCCCAGAGTCACTGGCTTGCTGCAGGGACTTGCTACCTGGTCATACCTTTTCTGTGGCTCACATCATTTTGACCATAAATCACATCTAAACTGTGAGAAATCTGTTTTCCTTAATGCGCTCTGAAAGCATATGAAGCTTTGTGTGCAGTACTGGGCCACGTCCAGTCTGCACCAGATTTTGCAGAGCTCTGGTCCCGTGGGCTTCCATGGGAAGTCCTGACACCCAGGATCTCCTCTAAATGCCCCCATAGGTATTTAAGACCCTAAATTTAAGCTTGTAACTTTGAAATCCTGGTGCCAGTTATAATCAGTTTCTGGTCTGTTTTTCCTTTAGCTCTTCCAAAAGTAAAGAGGAAAAGGTGCAATGCTATGATGAGCTGGTGCCCACGTGTGTCCAGGAGAGAAGTCCTGCCCACACTAGTGCAGCACAGGCAGCATCAGAGACCACTTGCAGTCTGAAAGCTGTCTTGTTCCACAGCTTTGGGCAAATGACTGATTTGGAAGTGGGGGTAAAAATACTGAACTTGGGCAAACACTCTGAGAGCAAATATTGCTCCTCAGCAGGAAGTACCTATGCCAGAAATGAAGCGAAAATCCCTGCAGAAGCTGCCTGTAACAGGCTGATCTTACAGCTTGCAATGAGCAGCCCATTCCCCAGCCTTTGGGTCAGTATTTCCCTGTATGTTTGCAAGCAGAAAGGAAGCCCTCACCCAAACCCCCCAGTTTTTATCCACGTGAGTGACAAACCTTTTCATACCATAGCACTGCCAAAACCACCTATTACAGTGATATTAAAAACCAGTGTCTGAAACAAAGTAAAGGACTGATTTGTCTTCAGACTCTGCAAGGAGCAATGCTGACAACCAGCCCAGACAGAGCTTCATAATGCACAGGAGAGATGCAAGTGCCGTGAGGCTGTATCTGCCAGACTCCCCAGATAATATACATCCATAAAATCTTCCTGGTGCATTTAATTTTCTCTTCCTGGTCCATTTAATTGTGTCATCTCTCCAGCTTTCCTGTCAGTTTTTGGTTTTGTTTTTTTATTAAAGGAACTCCTCACACTTGTTGAAGGGTTATGGATGTGGACTGATGCAACAGCACAAGAGTCCCTCTTCCAGTAAATGTTCAAGGACAAACAGTCGCAGTATTTCACAGCAAGTTTGTCTCTTCCCCAGGGCAGGTGGTGGAATGCTCATTACACAGCCTGGTGCCCACCGTGCAGAAACACCTCTGCCTCTGGAGCTGCAGCGGTGTCAGCTGTACCCTCAAGTATCATCTCCACATCACCACCATTCACAGGCCAAACTCAAAGAGCCAAGCCAAGTTGTGCATTTTAGTCATCCAGAAAATAGTGGAGGGATTGCTACAGAAACATGCAGGGTTTATGAATTTAACAGATGGGAGGTAAGGATCAGCCTATAAACACGAGCCTCTGCCTCTGAGGTCACTGCATTTAGAGAGTGTATATGTCTGTATTCACTTAAAACACTGAAATTCATGAGTGCAATGTTGTAATGTCTCTTTTCCAGAGCCTGAGGGGAAGATCTAAATTGATTTTCACTGTTCAGAAAAATAAATGCTTTTTTAATGCCTCCTCAGACCTGTTACTTGTCTTTTCCCCTTTTTGTTTCCCATCAAATTATAGGCTATAGCACACCTAGTAAATAAAAAGTATAATTCCAATTTGCACGCACTATTGCTGAACAAATATGCTTTAACAATATGCCTGCCACTTATGTTTACTTCTCATAAATGAGCTTGTTTTTGTCATGGCAGGAGTGCCCACAGTAAGAGTTAATTTTATGTAAATTCTGTAGAATATTCCAGTTTAATTCTTTTTTTTCTTTCCCCCACCAGTCATTCACTTGATTCTAAGACCGGCATTCACTGAAGGAACAGTAACACGCCATTTGATTTAGGAGAGCAATCACAGTTCATGTTTCAAATCCTGAATATTCACAATAAGCTGAGACAAATTGTTACAGAATTATTCATCAAATTGCTTTGAATAACAAATAAATGCCATGGAATTACGGTCTGAACGCAGACGCTTCACAAAGAGTCAATACAGTAAAATGACTTAAATAAATTCTTCTGTGCTAATTAGGGTTTAGACTGCTATATTCGTGGAAACTCTGAGATGCAAGTTCCTTTGTAACTTAACCCATTGATTTCAATGGGATAATCTGTACTGGCATGATTTGCTATATAAAGGTTTTTCCACGGAAATGCTGAGCAATAGAAAAGAAAAATAATTTGATAGCTTGACTGAGTATCTTTGTTTCTAGCCATAGGCTAGAAGGACCTGAAAAAATGTACTTATTCTCATGAACCATAAAGCAAATCCATTTGCCTGTGTGTCGGAGTCTGCTTATAAACTTGAACTAAGGGGCTGACATTTGTCCACTGAACATTGCAGGCCTCTCTACACTTGGCCAGCCTCAGAGTTCTCTGAAAACTATGTCCTTATATTAGCTGGGATGCCTGGTCTGTATCTGTGTCTATAAGGGACACGCTGCCTCTGATGACAGTGGGGTTGTGTCCTCTAGCTACAGGGATTTGTACAGCCTGAACTGAGCAGGCAAGGACTGAACAGGGGCTCCAGAAGGCTAATTCCAGATACTGGCTGACAGTTATTTTCTCTCAATTTCTATTTAAATCACTTTGGTTAAAAACTATTAAAACCATTTATTTGTATTTTGCTTAGTAAGGATTTGTCTGCATCAAAACTGGAGCCAAAATTCAGTAGGCCGCATTTGTTTTGGTAGAAGTCCACATGGGGACACTGCTGCAATAAATGTGCCTGCTTTTGAGGCAGATTGGGAATGAAGTGAAATAAAAGTACTGCTAGTTGCAAAATCAGAATCTTTCAGACTTCTTCAAGAGGTACAGGTATAGCTTGTAGTCAAATTAGATAACTTGTTCCCAGGTTACATGTAGACAAGTTCTGTATCACTTTATAGCCTAAATATAAGATCTGATTTCTAGAAGCATTCCATGAGAAATGCCTTAGGGTACCAAACAACTGACTGACCCACCTAAACATCTGCTGATTCCTCTGTGCTACTGAGGCCTTCAGTGGTGGTTAGCAGAGACTTTCCTCCTGTGTGACAGAGCTCTCCCTGGCAAAGCTTCTTTCTCCTTCTGTAGGCCATTTGCATGCAGGTCAGGGGTGGAAGCGTCAGTGAAACACAACTCTTTCCTCTGGTTTAGGGGTCCGGAAATTACTTGAACCACTGTTGTAAACCAAAACTGATTATGATAAGCTTTTCCCACCTGATTTCTCCTAAAAAACTTACGTCATGGCCATGAAATACTTTTCATGATACAAATATGATGACACTTGGACCTCTGTGTTATGTGGTTTTCAGCCTTTTGCAAAATGTTAATGAACATGGTAACTATGAATGGACCTAAACGGAAGTAGAAGAGATCCACATTCCTTTCACAAGGACTTTTCATGCCTCTAAAAGACTCCAGATCACCTTGACTCCTCTTCTATAGATCCCTACAAATGTTTTGTATGACAGTTTAAGCTTGCCCTAAAATTCTACTTATAAATGGAGGGGACTAGATCATTTACAGACAAGTCTTTCGATGCATTATCTATTTTTTGTATACGGCACTTCAGAGCTGGAAGTCCATAAATATTTATGTGTTTGCAAGTACATAAACAGCATCTACCGTTATTCTGACTAGTAGATATAAGTCAACCTTTTGCCTCCAGATATCAACTAATCCTTATAGGATTTATACCTTCTGCTTGGCACTCAACATTTCCAGACTGTCCAGGCATGGGTTGACAATAGTGTCTCCCAGCTCCTTGAGAGAAGATGTCACACTTACAATTAGTCTGCAGCAAAATGAAAAACAGTGGTCTTGCAGGTTCCAACAGCAAGCTCTGCCCATCCCTCTTAAACTTCCCTGTATGGCAAATACACATTGTCAAGAGAGAAAAAAAGAAAAAGAACTTTTCAAAAATTCAGAGGAATGAGGTTTGCATTCACTGTTAACGTTCTCTGTTGCAGATGCAAAGATAATTAATCTAATCTAACACATCTTGAGGTAAACTAATGTGCATACAGATATAAACAACAATTCCAATCTTTTAAAGAGTGCAAATCTGGTGCTTATTAGAACAGTTCATAATCACTCCCATTTCAAGTTCTGCATGAGAATATGCTGTAATGAGGAATTTAAAATCTTCTAATTAGACATGATTTTATAAAACAGACAGATAATTAAAATGGTGAAACTTACACAGGGAAGGATGAGAAAACACTGTTAAACAGACAGAAAGGAAGGAAAAAGATAAAATAAAGAAAAAATAAACACAAAGCATCACTGATGTATCAAATTTATCCTACAACATTTGAAGTGTACTACTGCAGTTTTAGATTTCACAATGCAAAAAACTACTATCAAACATTTTTTATAAGGTTATGCCACCATAGGTAGATTCATACTGACAATTTTATTCGATTAAAGGATGCTTACTAAGCCTTGGGGTTTATTTTCTTAAGTTTTAGCACTGCAGAACAGGAAATTGAGGTCTATAGACCATTGCTGTTAAAACTGATCAAAATACATAGATAATAGTCGTTAGCTGTAGGGCCATTGCAGAGCTATTTACTTTGATTTGTATTCAGTGAGAGACTGGAACAAATAAAAAATATTTTTTATACATTTTAAAGAAGGAGAGCAATATTTTGCTAAAAGACAGGAAGGGGTAAGAATTTGTCTCTACAGTGAGTAATTCTTCCTCTTCCACCACAGTATGGGTGCCAGGTGGGATGTTGAAGGCTTGTTTATTCCCCAGAAATACACAAAAACCCACTCTGCAGAACAGTCTACTTGAGGATGAGGGTGACAGAAGATGACTTACCCTTCTTAGCAGGATACATTGCACCCCAAGAGAAGGGTGGTCCTTTTTCCTTCTTTTTAATGCATTTAGGAAGATGAGTTCATTTTACCTTCATAGTTTTAACAGAGACATTTTAAAAGGCTTGGGAATGAACTTTTAAACTGGGAGACTCATTTTGGTTTGTGTTGTCACTGAACCAGCTGATTTTCCCCAACAGTTTAAGCAATTTCCAGATTGTAACAGGGGATGCCACACACTAGCTAGATACTGAGCAAGCGCTTATCCAAAGAGTGGTTACATTTCCAAATGCTCCATACCAGTGGGAGAAATTCAAGGAAGTACATATGCTGCTTCTAGTTTCCACAATATTTTGGGTGTGACTGACTAGAGTCATATGTTCCCGTATTTCACCAGCAGATATGTATTGGACTCGGAAACAATTCCACACTATCAATACGAAAGTGATGTGTGAAGCCAAGAATGCTATTACTTAAGATCTTGCCAACTACCCTTGATCAATACATGAAGGTCAACTCACTCAAACACATATATCTATTTCTGTTCAACCGGTTCTAGCTACATAGCTGGGAAATTGTTTATCAGTCAGGAGCTAATCTGCATGTATTAAAAGAGCAATATTCCTCTTTACTGATAAATAAATACCCATCAATATTGCAAGTGATAATATTTATTTTGTGAGAAATTGTTGTCTTGGCTAGATCTATGAATGATAGCAAAGAGAAGGCAGTTAAAAACTCATGCAAAAATGAACTTTTTGTGTAAAAGGGTCTTAGTATGATGTTTTGATGCACTTGTTCAGCAAGAAGTCACCAGTATGCCATAGCAGATAAAATCTGCCTTTTTTTCTTCCTCTTGCAAATAAAGCTAAAAAGTTTGTTTTCAAAGAGAAGTCTGAAATTTTACTAAAAAGAAAATAATAGCTAAACCAGAACCTTTTGAGAACTGAAATGATATGGGGGAAAGGCTCCTTTCTTCTTTCATACTGCAGCAGATAAAAAGTAGAGACCTTTGACATTGTATTAATTTTACTTTTGACAAAGACATGGAATTTCACGAAGGAAAATCACTAGCAACGTCATTGCCCATTTGAAAGCTAGTAATGACTTTTCTATCTTCTTTTTTTCACTTATACATTGAAATGTTGTCTCTGGCTTCTGACACTTTCATATTAAGCTTCAACAGGGGTAAAATTCCTATATGGATTTTGTCCTGATACTGGTTAAAGTGGAAGCAGTGGCAAAGGCTGTTGTTTCCTACAGGTGCAGTATCATCCAAAGGGTTATTTTACTTTCAGTGGTCAGATCTTGTGGATTGTCTAGTTGTGTGTGTGACTGCATCGAACTCCACCACAGATGGCAGAAGGACCATCAGTTTCTGCTCTGGCAGCATCAGGGATGCCTTCTCAGGTCAGTTGTCTTCTTAAGAGGAGGGAAATAAAGTTTTCAAAGAAAAAAAAATGGTTTAAGTTAGTCAGCTCTGCTTCTGTGCTTGGCTTTGCAGATGCTGCAGCGAAGAAGATGGGTGTGTTCACTCTGTTCTAAGACTTTGTCCTGTTAGATTTGGTTGTGTGTCTTCACACTTCATTTGAAATCAATCACTCATGAATTCTGGTGAACGGTGAGACTTGCTTACTCCTCAGTATCAGAGGTAGGAGTAGTTCGAACCAAAGAGGCTCCATACAGACTACAGAGCGTGACTTTTAGCAAATTACCAATGACCTAGTTTTTCTGAGGGTTTGGTAATGGGGGAGCTTTGGCTTTGAAGACACGGAGCTGGAAAGAGCATTATACACATTTATGATATGTGATTTTAATCAAAACCAAGGTCAGTAAATTGTTTCTTTACATAATCTTTGTGGCCTTCAGGTTTGTCAAAAGTGTTAGAATTTATGGAAATGTACGTTTTCTGAGGCACTGAGGTAAGGTGGTATTGCTCAGCAGGTTTTGATATGAAATAACTCGAGGTGTGGGGCAGTGGTCTAACAATGCTGAACTTCTTTCTGTCATCACAGGTAGATTCTCTTGTTTGATTTCTTCATTGAAAAAGTCTTACTGCCTCAAAGTGCAGAACAGATTTCCATATCATGTATGTCTACTTCTCTCTGTCTTGCCGATGAGTATCTACAATGGTCTTTCTAGCAATCCAGGACACAGTTGCAGTGGCTTGCTATTCTAACATGCTTTGATCTAAAAGCAAGTGCCTGAGACCATGCTGAGAACCATAGTTATCTTCTCTCCAACTTTAAAACCAAACATTAGTGTTTTTAATCCCTAGAATTGAGATATGCCTTACTTGAACAGAGGCCATCCAGCTTAACTTCTATGTACAGTTGTGCAGGACTGATGAATAACAAAATTGTCACTGTATAGAGAGACACAAAATATTTCTATATACAGTTGCTCAAAATTTATAATGGAAGCTACCTGTGGCTGCTTAAGGATTTTTGACTGCTGGACCAAGGAGGGAAACTACATAAGAGAGCCTTATTACCTACAATGGGAGGTAGGGAAGGTAATCAAAGTGTGTGATAAACTGCCGTTCTCATAATGTTGTGGTTTATTGCATTATGTAGTTTGTTTATGTGGTAGGGAAAGCAGCAAAGTGAGTATTCTATCTGTAGGGAAAGCAGCAAAGTGAGTATTCTATCTCAGTAAAGCCTAGTTCTGCAGTACTTTGAGAATTTCAGTAAGGCCAGAGAGACCTAAATAAACTCCAAGATGCTAACAGCTCATTCATGGCTTGCACTGGAATGTTAAAAGTAGCATGAGCTCTTGGCATTTTTATTTTATTAAGCAAAAAGATGAGTGAATTCTTGCTTCTTCTCATTCCAAATCCAAAGATTCACAAATTAAGCTCTGTTCAAAGTGTACAATATTTTCAAAAGGATTTTTCTATTTAGTGAACATCTGATTTGTTCCTGTCAAAATGCATTTTTAAGCTGCATCTTCCTGATTTTGCCCAGTAGATAGTTTAAATTGGGGTATACTCTAAAACATTTTCACACTGCAGGTGGGCTATTGGGAGCTTTAGAAGGTAAGACCTTATTATTGAATAGCCATGGAGAATGTGTCAGCTCCAGATGGAGAAGAGGGAAATCAAGAGCAAAAATCCTCTGATGGAAATAATTTTTAAGTAGGGAGACTGGCAAGGATTATCTAAGAAAGAAAAATGTTTCATCATAGATATTGAAAGTCATGATTTCACACTGTAACCACAAAGGACTCTGTTTTTTAGCAGAACTGAGAAACTGGCTTTCACTGCTGCTGTAGTCCCCAGTTGCAGAGGTGTGAAATGTTTACTTAGGAAGTACAATTCTTCATAAACGACAATGCAAAAACATTCATACCTATGAGAAAAACCGATTTCCATATGCATGAATATATCTAAACCTCCTGGATTATATCCACTGAGTCTGATGCAGGAAGAAATGTTTCCTGGACCAACCTCTGCTGCTGTGTCTCGCTGGGGTCCTTGCCCCCATGGGTGGAATCTGATGTCGTTCCCCGTTGCTTCTGCTCCCATCAGGGACTGCACTGAAACCCAGTGACAGGAGCTGCTAAGCCTGTCTACCGTTGCACCATAGCATGGCCCTTCTCCTGCCCCAGCGTCATCTAGCTTGAGGCCATGCTGACTTTCTCCAGCCCTACTTCAAACATGTTTTAACTGCAGGCAAAGACATTATAAAGGGCAAAGATTTGCTCGAGTTTCACTAAGAACACTGTCCTACTCATCTGTTTACTTGAGACCTTTGAGAGCAATGACAACCCAACTGGCCTTGGATTACCCATTCATAGCAACACTTCGCCTCATAATTGAGTTAAACAACTAGTTATTCCTATAGCCAGAAAGCATGAACAGGATGATAAGGGAAGACTGATTTATGATCACTTGGTATCTGAAAGGTGTAGCGTTCTATTTAACAAATAGTATTCCTCTAGATTGGAAAACATCATAAACACATTGGAAAGCCTTCAGCCCAGACCCATAAACTACATGTATTTTTTTAACATTTTAATTTAGCTATCTGGTTTGGATTACATAAATAAAAAAAATGAATTCTGTATTTTCTTTCTAAAATAAATCAATTCTGCTACATTGGAATTACCGATTAGATTGAGCATTAGGGAATGTATAAAACTGCATCTTTAACAGGCATGACAACATTTCTCAATGAGAATCAAGCAGTTTGCAGTGACCTTCATGTTGATCAGTGGGGGGTCAGTACTGGCATTAAATCATTTTGATTCACAGATGAGATCAACATATTCATATTTGTTTGCCAAATGTGTATTTTAATTTAAGCTTCCTCTGATTGATGCATGTAATTTATGCTGCTTAGAACTAAGGCGTCATATTTTTCTTTTTTCCTAACTAACCAGGGGAGACTTTCTTGGAAACAGATAAAGGAAAGAGTCCAGTAATTTGTAGCAATGTGACTACAGCCACACATGTTCTAGAATTAATGTTCTTCATTAGGGTGAGGAGTATCAGCTGTATATATACATCAGGATTTTAATTAACTTGGTTCCCCACAACAGGACACATGATTCAAACTGTTTTTCCTTTATTCCTTATTAGATGAAAAAAAAAAAAAAAACAAAATACCAAACCAACATCATGTAAAGTTAAAACAGAAAACCAAAAAAAACCCAATGCCATGCACATGCAAGAAGAAACAAAATTTAAGAGTTGCAGTCAAGGTCAAGAGTATTTCTTTAAGTTGGAATTAGTCATCTGGAGTAACTCGACACTGACTGCTCACAGAGCCGTGCTCTGACGGAGAGGTGAGCAGTTCTACCTACCCTGCACAGCCCAGTCTGACACAAGGGTAGTGTCTCATTCATGGGATAGTTTAAATTCTGTTCACATGCTTCTGGGATGGACACAATTCCATTTACAAACAACTTGTATTTGGCCACAAAAACTGTAACTGCTGAAAAAGAAGAAATATTTGGACTATGAAGTAAGGTATATTTTGAGAAAGAATTACTAACCTTCTATAGAAAAAGGTTTCTAAGGCCTGTGAACCTTACCCATCAGCCACATTCACCACATCTCCAAAATTTCCACAGACATTTTATCATGTAAACAATTACCACTGAGAAAAGGAAGCTCTTTTTAAAATTACGTGGGCAAGAGCAGGTCAGTGTGTTTCATGCAGTCTCAGGTACAACACACA
Source organism: Falco punctatus (assembly GCF_963210335.1). NCBI lineage: Eukaryota > Metazoa > Chordata > Aves > Falconiformes > Falconidae > Falco > Falco punctatus. The sequence continues at coordinate 43,844,322 of NC_137582.1, forward strand.
TCAGACCCCAGATGGTTTTGTGCATTCAGGCAGGCAGACATGGAGCTGGGTATTGGATTAGGTAAAACTGGTACTCACTCAACATAACTCAAGGGCTGGGAGTAAGAAAGTGACTTACACAAGTGGATCCACCACTGAGCTGCACTGTGACAGATGGGTTGTCGTTCAAGCAAGCACTGAACACCTTGTCAAGAGAAAAACACAGCTTATGCTGTGAGTGACTGGTTCACATTTCACCTGACCTCTGCATAACCAAACTGATGACCAGATCTGCAGCCATGTTGTCTTTGTATTTCACTGAGCATGAACCATATATATGAAAAAAAACTGATGGGTGAACCTCCACTGACTCAGCATTTCCATGAGTTTGAATACATAACTAAAGTCTGGATGCTTTTATGAACTGTAGTTGAACAAATAAGCAGGGACTTATGGATATGTGGAACTTCAGTACACAACGTTCAAGGTGGGCTTAACAGCTGTAGAAAAGCAATTCTTCCAGAAATGAAGACTGGAGACCTTATGCAGAACTGCCATTGTTTTCCAAATCCACACTCTCCCAGTTTTCTATTGGTTCTTTATACAGGTCATCCTTTAGCTACATAAATAGGGTTATGAAATCTGGGGAAACAAATTTCATTATGAATTTTTTGTAGCTCTGCCTCCACTTTCAAACAAGTAGGAATTCTAGAAGAAATAAAAAATTAAGCAAGAGTTTGTGCAATCTTTGCGGTCTGAAGTTTGACTATTCATGTGCATTGATAGCAATAGTGTTGCTACCATTTGGTAAAGAATGAAAAAAACATTGAGTTAAACAGACTTTCAGAAGATTTTATCCATCAAATTTCATTTTTCTAGGTTAGTACTTTTTTTTTTTGGGGGGGGGAGTGGCGGGGGAGGGCAGTGGGGTGGTGGTTGCAGTCCTATATTTGTGAAATAAGGCATGTAGCCTATACCTAAAATTGCTTTTTAAAGGCAAGTATAAGCATTACATTTCTTAATTTCATCGAGTGTTTAAATGGCAGTGGAAAAGCTGAAAGTTTGAATGAAGGTATATCACTTACAAGAAAACATTTCTGAATATTCATTTTGCCTTTCCTTCTGATTTGATAAAGCCACTGAAAATCACAACAGGGGTGATTTGCTTTTGGAGCTGTAGGAATGCGCAGCTGAAGAAATCTGGGCTGTACAGATTTCTTTGCACTCTATATTCTTCTACTGCTTTCTTAATCTTAACATCTGACCAGCATACAACAGCACATGATGAAGCATGTCTAGTGTGCTGTGTTTGTTCTCTCCCCCTCTTCCCAGAGGGTGAAGCTATAGAATATTTTTTATTTTTAAAAGTAGCAAGAATGGTGATATATAATATGCATTACTCATCCTGCCTTTGTACTTCCACATGGTACCTTGTTTATTCTAAGCATGCTTGGATGTGTGTGTATTCAAGAGAGAAATAAATTCAGATGCAATGCCATTCAGACCTCACCTGAGTACACCTATTGCTGGTCTGAATGCAAGGAGTTGCATTTGATGCTCCCTCGTCTCAGACAGGCTCCAGAGAAGGTTCTCCCCTGCAAAGATGATCTTTATCCTTTCTGTAGAAATTGTTATTGTGCTAGAACACTGTGCCACACACTACCATAGAATCTACCTAATTTATATAATTTGTATAATATTGTTGTTCAGATGCCAAGGCAAAGTAAGCTGAACAGTTGCACCTTTTATGATTTGTACAAGAACCCATGTTTGAACACAAATATCTGCACTGGTGTGGCAGTGATCCTCACCTTTAACAAGGACTGTATCACAACAGTGACAGTTTATTTAAAGAAATTCAGAAGACACAGACAAAGTCTGCATGCAGCTAAATCTTCTGGAATTAATTTTAGGGGTTTTGCTTTCTAACACAAATTCAGGCTGCCGTCTAACTTCTTATTACATACTTCCTACCCAATCTATTTTAGACATCTAAGATGTAATTCAGAGCAACTAATATCTTAAATTCTTTTTACTATCAATGGAAGAGGATATTACCTCTTTCCAGCAATATTACAATATTGCTGGAAAGAGGTAGATTTGATGTTAAAGTTAGGACAGATTCCCATAGCTCTGAAACAGTGGAAAATAGATATGCTGCAGAAAAATGTGAAGTATCCTAACATGCTGGCAAAATATCCTAGGGATCTTGGCACAGACTTTTAAACAGCATAATACTGGTAAAATAACACTAGTCTTTGTTTGCTGTTTTCCGGTAAGCCTTCTATATTTTTTTTCTAGTATCTTAAACTGTCCTGCTAATCAAAGTGATAGAAAAGATGCTTTTTATGCAGTGGAGCCACTGCAGCCAGACGATACTTTAAATCTTTGCATTTCTGATAAAATAAATTGAATATTTAAAGGTCAATAAATAACATAAAGTTATGTTTCAGTCTGTCACAGTGATATAGAAAACCATTTTGAATAATAAACTGATTTTTTTTAAAAAATAATTAGGCATTTTTCTATTATAGCACACATTTTCAGCTGGTAATAAACAACTAAAAGCTATTTGTCGTGGGTTTAACACAAACATGTTTGAGGCTCATCTGACAACAGGACACTGTCTTTATTTTATTCTAGGGGAATTATGTTATTAATTGTTTTGAGGGCAAGAAAAAATCTAATTGGGTAGCTATGTTTGTTATATAATAAATCAAGATGTTACAGTAAACTTACAGTATATCTAGAGATGTATGCTCGGAAGCAGATCTGGCAGTCATAATCCAGGTTGCACACACCCTTTGTTTGCGAAAATCACAGGCCATCAAAAAATTGCCTATTATCAAAGCCACTTATCAGCTGATTATTTTCCATACTATTATTTCTTACACTGTTCCAGCCACCAATATTACAGAAATATTGTCAAATATTTCTTAAAAGAAAAGCTCACGCTGTCTCTGCAGGTTGATCAGATGAGCTCTCTCTCATACATCGGAAAGCTGACTACTTTCCAACAACTTGATTTCACAAATGGAAAAACAGCATCTGTTTTCCTGCAGCTCCACATATGGCTCTCACTGTTGCCGCGTGGAGCTGAAGCAGGTAGCCCCCGTGAGCACGGTCCTCCGGAGCCCCACAGCCCCCCGGGACCGGCCAGCGCCGCTCAGCTGCGAGGGACACCGGCTCCCCAGGGAGTTGGAAGCCCATACTTCATCAGCACATGCAAAGCATCCCTCCCAATGTCAACTTGTAAACATTCAAACGTGTATTTAGAGCTCCCACTTTGCCTTTTTGGTGTGGAGATTTCAGTGTATCTACTCCAAGGCATGATTCCTTTAGAAAATGTCTTCTAAAGTGCATGAGGGGACCTCAAATAATTTTCAGGCAGAATGGTGTGCACATATGAAGAAAGGAAACAGACCATCTATGCTAGAATTAAGATTAAATGCATTTATTTTTTCTCCATGATGCATGATTATTTTTTGGCTCTCTAATATATGCTATCCAGCAGCTCTTGCTGGTCCATTTGGAGGAGTTTGAAGCTGAAGTCAGATAAAAATATCCGGGGGGGTGGGGGGGGATTTGGTTTTTTTGTTTTCTTTTCGTATGTTTTGGTAAGCATGTGTGCTTGTGAAGGTCACGGGACTGGCAGCATCAGAAATTGAATTTCTGAATACATCTGCAGTCCAGGTATATTTCAGACAGATGCTCTCATTCTCAGGCTGCCCTGCCAATGACCTTAACCCTGATTTGGAAGGACAACTCAATCTACTATAAAGAGGAAAGGTGATTTAGTCTCCAGCCACACTGACAGAGTCTTGGACCTCTCTGAACACAGTTTGTCATTCATGCTGAAACATCAAATCATTTGATAATGTGAACTATCTCCCGCTAGCGATTAAACTGAGACTAATCACTAGTCTTTCCCTCTAAAATCTGGCTCTGAAAAATCCCAGTGATAAAATACTCTGTGTTTTCCCTCTCCATAACAAAGTGTAATGCATAACATCTATGTAACCATCTATCTATACTGCTGTTTCAGACTTCTTGAAGGCCAGACTCAGGAAAAGATGGTTTTCTGTGGCCATTGCTGGAGACACATTATAGCAGGTTATAGCTTGATAAAAATCTGATTTGTTCAAAACTATCATTCCTTTCTTCAAAGCATTTATCCACATCTTCAAACCCACCAGCTGGGCCCCAAAATCCTGAAAGCAATTTGGATCAAACCTAACAATGCTAAATAACTGTACACCCTCTGGTGAGGCAGCGTCTTGGCTCACAGCATCAAAAAAGCACCACAATCCAGGAGAAACGCTGACACATGGCTTCAGCAAGGCATCTTTAAAAGGGAATAGCACAACCCTGAAAACTGGATGCAGTCTACCTTTGGGGCAGGAGGAAGTAAACAAAGCCCGTGGCTGTAGTCACCATAGGAGAGGGACAGCCAGCAGCACCTTAGAAATTACTTCAGAGATGCAGGACCAGCAGGTAGGTCTGGAGAAGCTGAAGGTAATCAGGTAAGGGATAAAGAAGGAGTGAACATGAAGAGAAAGTGGGAAGAAAAGGGAAGGGAGAAGGAAAGGGAGGAAAAGAGAGGAATTAACATCAGTGAGAAGATGGGTAAGGGGGAAAGATAGTGCCAAGCATGGTATTTCGAAAATTAAACATCTCCTCTGATCTCTTACATATCAGCTGAGGGGAAAAAAAAGCTTAACATAATTTCATTTCATGCAGGGAAAAGAAACATCCTGCTACTGAAAACTGTGACAGGGTACAGCATTATTCCACTTTCCTATGTCAGGAAAGAGCTGCTATTGCTTAATCAGCCAGGGCAGACATCAGCCTGTGAGGGAGAGGGAGAAAGAGAAAAGAGACATGGCAGCTCAGCTGCTGGTTTGCAGGATGGTAAAACTCTTTGTTTTGCAGTAAAATAGGGAGCTGAGATAAAGCAGGTCTTGCCATGGCTGGCAAAAAGCCAGCCGGACTGCTTTGCTTGGCCTCTTGTGGCTTTGGTCTTGCTCTGACTTAGTGAATTCTGTGTTGTGAAGCAAATATTCTCCGCATGCGCTGCAGAACTGGGGAAGATGAAAAGTCCACAGATGCCTGAGTCCAGAGGGAGAGAGAGTTTGAGTTTTAGGGAGTTTCAGCCTCCCATATCTAGGAGGTGGCAGAGTTTTCCTATCAGTGTGTAGATATCTGGGTTCCTCGTTTGGAAAAATACTGGGACTTACACAGAAACTGAAAGGCCAGGAGGGGAGCAGAATCAGCATGTTCTGTGCCTGCCGCGGACAGGCACTGTGGCAAACAAGCCTCAGGTGTTTGCTTTGCATGGCTGCTGAAAATCTTCTCATGTACTGAAAGACTGATAGATGAAAAATTCTGTTGGAGTCATTTAATAGTTAACTTCAGCACTTAGAGAGTCAATGCACTGTAAGGCAATTACGGAAATCCAATGCTTTCCAGAAAATTTGCAGAATAGCACAAACAATCATTGTACAACTTCCCTTTAAGTGCCAAAGTTTCTGTTTGTTTGATAGCCTCAGTGGTGAACGTATTAGTAAATACAAGTTTTTATTTGCCCTGTGGTAGAGGTGGCAAAGGGAGATCATTCTTTCTGTCAGGCTAGTTTATCTACACATAAACCTCTTTGAAAAGAAAATATCCAAGTCCTGTCAAATATAAAAACTGCTTATAGGAAAAATAGTGAAATATAAGTGATGTAAAAACAAGCATTAAAAAAATCCGATCCCCCTTTTAACACCAAGGTCTGTTTTTTATGTTGAATCAGGCTTCCATGCCGCACTCCATTTCACCCAGTGAAATGCCACGGTTGTATTCAAAATGAAGAGCAAAATTCCTCCCTCACAGAGCAGTAAATTTTCCAAGTGTTTGCAGTTTGTTCTTTTCAGATGGATGAAAAAAGGAGGGAATCCACCTCAGAAATTATTAGAATACTGTCATAGTATCATTCATCTTGGCAAAAGTTGACTGAGCAGATGATGAAGATCCACTTAACTTGGACTCAATCAAAGGTTTTGCTATTTTCATTTCACAGGCCAGATGTAGCTCATCACCAGTTGGAGCTGATTTCAGAAGAGGTGTTAGAATTTGCTGGTCCAAGAGAGGATCTGATCCAGGCATCAAAGGGAGCCATGAGAGAAGTGTGTGCTCTCCCCCCTGCTTGCAATTGTCTGCAGCACTGGCTGCTCACTTCTCACAACCCTGTGCCACTGTCCTGGAGCAAGGGCTCCCGTACTCCACTTCTCAACCCTTCCCTGCCCATCACGACCTACCATCCTGCCAGCAGCCGGCTAAACAGTGTGGAATTTGTGCCTGCACAAAAGTGAGGAGGAATTGCTAATAAACACAAGCCTGTGCACTGGGAAAATTAGGAGCCAGCTTCCTGCTGTATGTTCATTTGACTCATCCACGCCCATACACTGAGCAAGGAGCTAGCTATCTCCATGCCACTTCTCTTGGTGGCTCTTAAACTTTTCTCTGTTTTGCAGGGAACTCATTCTGTGTTATCTGTGCAGCATCTGTTGACTGGTCTTTCTGACCACTGCAAGAAGCTTTGTTATTCTAAAATGACTGAAATGGTTTATTGGTGATGCCCACAGCACTGAAGATGCAAAAGGTTCAACAACACTCCAGCAGGATGCAAAGTCTGTGAAAATTTTTCTTACTCTGTCTTATGCCCTTAAAAAAAAAAAAAAAAAAAAAAAGTGTGCCTGAAACGTTATTGACACCTGTTCTCCCCTATTTCTACCACTGATTCTAATCAGAGTTCAGTACATCTCTTGGAAACAAAAGCCCTTGCAAGCAGTAATGAATATATAGTGTCAGTTATTGCGGTATTCATGCAGTACAGTTTTGTTTCGTTAGGTTACAATTCAGCCTCATACACAGGGTCCACCTGAGACCCAGGCATGACATTGTGAACTTCAGAACCTAACTGGCATTTCTCTGGGTTTTACATTTTTTCCTGACTCTTCACAGAGTGACTTTTCTCTCTCTCGTAGGTTTTCTGTGAGTGGGTCATGGGATTATCCAACACATTTATAAAACTTTGTCAGCTTTATCAACTTAAAGCTTTCTATCTAATAATGTTTCTTCTACTTCAGATAGTAACTGTAGTAGTAACTACAGAGTTACTACTCTGACCGGGTAACCGCAAAGTGACTAACCATCAGAGGAGGAAAACTTCGTAAGGATGTTGCAATCAAACAAACTAGTGAAATAGTTGTTTGGGTTTTCCAGCACATTTCCAGCACAGATCTATACTGGGGTCAAAAACTATAGTCCAGTCACAGCCGTCACAAGGTCAAATGTCTTGTCTGTTCATGAAAACAGACTGCATGTTGGTTGCTTGCAATGTGCTGTTCCATCAAAGACTATGCAAATTCACCTTCTCCAAGAGTGTAAAAGGATGAACCAATTGAAATTCCCATTGTAACAATGTATTATAGGATATTAGAACAGTAAACATATTTATCAATGTTAGAAAAGATGGGCTGTCAGTTTTGTGCTTCTCCTTTTACATTTCTTCATTTTCTTCCTTACCATCATGCCAATGACAGCAACCAATAAAACATCTAAAAAATGGAGGAAAAAAACCCACCATTGCCCCAGCAATCACCATTTGGAACACTTTCATAAATGTTCTTTTCAAGACATGCCCTACTCAATGAAATAGATGCCTGAAATCATGCATACTTCAACGTATTTCCTTTTCACATTCCTTCTGGACGTGTATTTATATGCCAACTCGTCTTCATAAATTTCATACTGGCCTTATAATAGCACAAATTAATGATGCCACTAGAAAAGAACTCAGCTGCTTTCAAAGGAGCAATAATCATGTCAGAGGTGCAGTTGGCATGAAGATGATTGAGTTGCACCTCTTCTCTGAGATATTCTCAGGGATGAATCATCCCTTACATAACATATAGCAATGGACAAATTTTCCATGTTACTCTGATACCTCATGTCATCACATTTAATTGTGTAACAGTCAATCACTATCGCATAAATTTGCTTCCTCAATGATTTGTTGTAAGACTGGTAGATGTGGTTTTGGTTAAGCTAGTTCAAGATTTCAGAAGACATGTGTCTGACACTACACTGAATTACAGGAACTGCAGGATAGTGATACACCTTTCTGGAGACAAACTCTCCTGACTTTTTGATGTGAGTTAATTGGAACTCCTGTCTCGAACATTAACTCCTCCATTGTGAACAATTAAAGGGGAAAATTATAGACAATAAAAAGTCACTTTACTGTAAATAAAAGGACCTTATTACATACTTTGCCTAACAGACTTTTTCATATCCTCATATATCAAAGATCTGCTTTACTGCTTGTGATATTTTTCAGGTTATGCCTTGCATCTCTCCTTTTAAAGAAGTTTAGATTAATTCATCTAATTTTGCAAGATAAATATGCTCACCAAAAGCCCCATGATTTTCCTATGCCACAGTACAGATACAGCATTGCTGATGTGATGCAGACTATTATCAGACTTCCAAGCCAGTCTTATAGAGCATTCTTTGGATTATTAAATATTTTAATAAACTAGAGTTTATTTTAACACAATTAATACCTTACTGAAGTTTTTCATTTTGGACTTTGTTGAAGAACACAATTACACAGGAGTAATTTAAAGCCAGTAGATTTATATTAAAGAGTTGTTATTGGGTTCCAATCCTGGAAAGGCCAGGAATGTTGGCCTTCCTCAGAAAAATGTTTTCAGTAGAAAAGTGTAGATCTGGCACAGTGCACCAGGCTGCTGTTTCACACAGTGCTCCACAGAGTATAGAATATCTATAAATCACTCACTCTTCAGGGCTGATAACATCTCACATCAGCTTAGTGCACGACACTCCAGTATGCCAGGGAGTGGTGAAGTGGGTTTATATCTACATTTTTAGCCTGTCTGAGGGTGATTCATCCCATTTAACCTTAGACATGTAACTGAAGTGACTGTTAGCAATCTAGGTGACCTACAACTTAGGCTGATTGGGTTTTGTGCTAGTACATTAAGACTCACATCCCTGAGCTGCCTCTCTCTCCTTCCACTGAGCCTAGCTTACCCCAGTGAGGTGCCAAAAGCTACATGGGATAAACTGAAACAAATTAAAATAGAATGATATTCTGAAAAAAAAAAAAAAAAAAAAAGACCTGCAACTATTAAAGGGGAATCTCTGTTAACAACAGAAATATTAGATCTTAGCTCCTCTGATGAAGAGGACTGTTGATTTGGCTGTTACTAACACTGATAGTTCAAAATCTTCAATAGATACCAGGTTCTTTTCACCAGAGGAGAGGGATGCATACACACATGTTATCTCACATACTCCACCCCACTGACACCTCCATGAAAGACCACAAATGTCATCTAGTCCTGGCAGACATCCATTCTGTGATAGTGATTTTAACATAAATCTTTACTGAATGAGTTCTCCATAGGTTCAAAAGAGGGTTTATCTAAGCCAGAGCAATCCCGAAGAAGGAAAAATCAACCTATGTAACATAACATGCAGATAAGGAAAGGACCGTAAATTTGGAAACAAGTCATATGTAGGATCTTTTCCCTTTTAAAGAAAAACTAATTTCAAGCCAGAAAAATCTTTAAAATTCACTGAAAACAACATTTTAAATTATATTTAGGAACTGAATTCTGCTAGAGCATAGTTCTCCTTCTACTGCAACGTTTCAAACTCTGCAATACATTTCCCTCCTCTCCAGTTACTCTTTCTACATATTCAACATGCAGTTTAGCTGCAGCCTATGTGATCTAAGCCTCCATACAGAAAGCCATACTGTTTTTAACTGGAACTATATGAAATGCTACTGTATATTGAACTTTTCCCTTGATACACTCTCTTTTCCTGCCAGAGATTTTGTCCAGATAGAGTTTAAGGATCTTGAAAATCTGCCTAGAAATTCCAGATATTTGGCAGCCTGTCTGAGGTAACAGCTCTGCCTGGGACACACTGAACATTCAGAAAACCTGATTGTGTCTGGTTTAGACATGCACATCAACCCTGAAAGATATGTATGATATGGCCAAGGTTCTGGAAACACATCCATCAGCTTGTGCTCAGGAGACAAGATAGCCAAACTGCATCCCACCTCAGTCTCCAGAGCTTCCTCTTGTACTTCACACTTAAAATGACCTGTGCAATAAACCTTGTTTTACCAGCCTTCCCTACGGCTCGTCTGTTACAGCACTGTCAAGGGGATGTAGTCTGATTCCCATCAGTTTGGGGAACTCAGGTTACCCATTGCGCAGAACCTGTTCAAGGCTGCTGACTTTTCAGTTTGGCCAGTCTGCCATGCCCTTTTGGGTTGGCATGTCCAAATTGCTCTGAACACAGCTACTGGACCTGACCCTCCAGGGGCTTCTTCTCCAGTCTGCCCAGCTGGGCTTCAGAGGACACTAGCTGGTAAGGCAGCTCTTAGCACCCTCAGAAACAGAAAATGTATAAAATGAGGTTATTTCTGAATGAAAAGGGAAGTGTCTAGCAACACAGACCTCTCCAGTTTAGACCCTTTGCACAGCAAACTAATATCATCTTTATATCTGCATTTCTCAAGACTCTTTAGACATAGATGTTCCAGCAAGTACTTCTAGAGTCTGACAGAAGTAAGAGAAAAGTCTGCTATGAATGACACTGTTAGAGAGAAAAGGTATTTTGTGTTCATATTTTTCTGCAGGATCCCTTCCGTGTCAATGAATTGTACCTTCGGGTGAAGGGGCTGAAGAAGGCTCTGGCACCGCTTTACACCTACTGCCTGAATTCACCCCTTATTTGGTATTGTGGCAGACCCATGAAAGTCAAAGTAATTGCTCATGTGTGAGCCAGAGTGTAATCCAGGATGTGGATGTCCATTTTGAGGAACTGTATAAAATTTTTGACTGATTCAGTCCACAAGATTTTGGACTCGTATAAAACATTCATTCCACTTTCATAAAGATCTAAGCATACAGATTTACCTACCTTTTCCAGTACCACTTTGCAGAGCAGAACATCAGACTTAATCTTATATTTTTACAAAAGATCTTAGTAAACCCAAGTTGTTCAATGTACGTGGGACCATATGTCAAATCTTTTATATACGACTCTGGATAAACAGAGAGAATCAAGGTGAAAACTGGTTAGAAAAGACATCTGACTCATGTTCTGGGAACTTAAATAAATTAAAAAGCAAGCCAGGAAAGAGTTTCTTCACTTTGAAGATGTTTCAAAATTAATAGACAATAGCCTTGGCTGACCAGAGATGGATTTCTTTGGTATCTTGCCCACAAAAACACTCCAAGAACAATTAGTGCAAGTAATGGACAATATTTTTCTAAAAATTATTACTTGAGTGAACAATCATGCTTCTTTCTACAAATGATCAACATGAGTTTAAGTTCCCTGTTTAAATAATCTGGTATTAATTTCCCTGTTTTTCATTCTTTCAGAGTGTTCTTCAGTGGCAGTCCTCTCCCTGCTGATGGGAAGCTCACATATTTCTGTAACTCTGTGAATAAAAATAACCTTTTTTAATATAATAAATTAGAACAGGATTCTTTATTTTCACTGTAGTGCTTTGGCTCTGTAGTGATGTAGGGAAACTCAGTAACTTTTATTTTTATGTCTTAGTGGATGTTACTGCATGCAGAAAAGTTCCTAACTTCTAAATATTATGGGTTTGCTGTCCTTTAGTGCGTTTCTTGACAATGCAATCAATCTTTCATCCAGTTTTCTTTTTAGCAAGAAATGGAACCTTTTTAAAGGACACCCCCCCCCAAAAAAAAAAAAAACAAAAAAAAAACCAAAAAACAAACCCAACCTGATTTGAGGTCTGGATTCGCACAATTTTCTTTGGGGTAAGGATGAGGAAAGACATAGAGCCTGAGTGACATCTACATTATCAGTTGTGTGAAATGGGCTGCCCTTGCCAGACTCTTCCAATCCAACTGTTAACCTCCCATAGCACAGAAATTGAACATTTGTATGTAAACAAAGGGGGGGTTATTTGTTTCATCTATCCTCTCTTCCCGGACACCCTATTTCTTTGATATTTTTTTTTTATTTCCTTTTGTTCTTTATAGTTTGTCAGCTTAACCAACAAAGGAATTTGTAATAGCTTCTTTGCATATATTTACCAAAAATTCAGGTGGCTTTTTTTTTCCTTTATTAAAAAACTATATCTTATTAAGAAGAAAAAACATAATGCCCTTTGGCATTCCAGCCTCCTCATGCGGCCTGCGAGATGTCAAGTATTTCTGTCCCTGGTTTGTGTAACTGCACAAACTGGGAAGATGGCACTCAGGATCTGATGTGAGGCACCTAGTGTTTATAGTTTTAACCATGTTTTAAACATTCCAAACTGATTTTAGGGTCTTAAACCAGAAAGGATTGCTTTGGTGACCTATCAGCTACACTTATTCAAGCAAAAGTACAAAATTTTTATTCAAGGATTGGAAAGAATTGCTTCTTTTTCTCTTTCCAGAGAAAATTTGCATTGACTCTCCAATGCGAATCTTATTCAAAAGAGCTGATTTTATTTCCTTGGAGAAGTAAAATTTCCTATGAATATTTGTCACATAGTAGATATTTTCCCCTCTATGGTTGGTTGACCTTGGCTGGATGCCAGATGCCTACCAAACCCACTCTATCACTCCCCTTCTCAGCTGGACAGTGGCAGGAGAAAAGAAGCTGAAAGGCTCATGTGTTGGTATAAGCACAGAGAGATCATTCAACAACTACCATCATGGGCAAAATAGGCTGGACTTGGGGAAAATTAATTTAATTTATTACCAATCAAATCAGAGTAGGATAATGAGAAATAAAGCCTAAATCTTTATCTTTAAACACATTCTCACCACCCCTCTATTCTTCCTGGGCTTAACTTAACTCCTAATTTCTCTAACTCCTCCCTCAAGCAGTGCATCGAGCTCCCTCAGTTCATCACACATTGTGCCTGACACTCCTTCCTCCTTGGAGTAGGACTCCTCACACTCTTCCCCTTCCCCTTCTCCAGCTTGGGGTGCCTCCCACGGAGTCCTCCACAAACTTCTCCAACATGAGTCCTTCCCATGGGCTGCAGCTCTTCACAAACCACTCAAGCATGGGTCCCTTCCACCAGGGTGCAGTCCTTCAGGAACAGTCACAAGTCCTGCCAGCAAACCTGCTCCAGCCTGGGCTCCTTTCTCCCCACAGGGCCACAGGTCTTGCCAGGAGCCTGCTCCAGCAGTGCCCATGGGGTCACAGCCTCCTCCAGCTGCATCCACCTGCTCCAGCATGGGGTCCTCCACCATGGACCTCCATGGGCTGCAGGGGATAGCTTGCCTCACTGTGGTCTTCACCATGGGCTGCAGAGGAATCTCTGCTCTAGTGCCTGGGGCACCTCCTGTTTTTCCTTCTGCACTGACCTGGGTGTCTGCAGAGTGGTTGCTCTCACTATAGGATAATAGAAAGATTTGGGTTGGAAGGGACCTTAAAGGTCATCTAGTTCCAACCCCCCTGCCATGGGCAGGGACACCTTCCACTAGACCAAGTTGCTCAAAGCCCCATCCAGCCTGGCCTTGAACACTTCCAGGGATGGGGCATCCACAGCTGCTCTGGGCAGCCTGTTCCAGTGTCTCACCACCCCTACAGTAAAGAATTTCTTCCTAACAGCTAATATAAATCTATCCTTTCTCAGCTTAAAGCCATCCCCCCTTGTCCTATCACTACATGCCTTTGTAAAAAGTCCCTCTCCAGCTTTCTTGCAGGCCCCTTTAGGCACTGGAAGCCTGCTATAAGGTCTTCCCAGAGCCTTTCCTTCTCTGGGCTGGACAACCCCAACTCTCTCAGCCTGTCTTCATAGGAGAGGTGTTCCAGCCCTCTAATCATCTTCAGGGCCCTCCACTGGACTCACTCCAACAGGTCCATGTCCTGGTGGCTTCAGATGAGCTCTCAGGGGAGTGGAGTAGAGGGACAGAATCACCTCCCTCAACCTGCTGGTCATGCTTATTTTGATGCAGCCCAGGATGAGATTGGCTTTCTGGGCTACAAGTATACATTGCTGGGCCATGCTGGGCTTCTCATGCATCAACACCCCCAAGTCCTTACCCTCAGGGCTGTTCTCAACCCATTCTCTTACCAGCTTGTATTTGTGCTTGGGATTGTCTTGACCCATGTGCAAGACCTTGCATTTGGCCTTGTTGAACTTCATGAGGTTCACACGGGTTCACGTCTCAAGCCTGTCAAGGTCCCTCTGGATGGCATCCCTTCCCTCCAGCATGCCAACTGCACCATACAGCTTGGTGTCATCGGCACTCAGCAGGGCACACTCAGTCCCACTGTGTATTACCAACAAAGATGTTAAACAGCGCTGGTCCCAATACCAGCCCCTGAAGAGTCCTTGGCCAGTGGTGGGTTGTCTTGGAGCCGGCTGGCATGGGCTCCATCTGACATAGGCTAGGAAGCTTCTTTTGCAGCTTCTCACAGAAGCTACCCCTGTAGCCCACCACTACCAAAACCTTGCAGTGTGAACCCAATATACCCTCAAAATTCTGAAATAAACCTGCTGTTATTAAAGGCTTACCAAAGTAAAAAAAGTGTTCAGTTATTTTCTTTTTTTAATTGAAGGCTAGAACTTGGCATGGAGTGGATAGTACAGTGTGGAGTTTTTTGAATTAGGTTTTTGTCAGAGATTTGATTCAGACAGCTAAGGGCTGGGCAGTTAACTGCTTTTAATCATATTATTCTCACAACTTGTGTCAGCATTGCCTAGAGCTACAGAAAGCTGCTCAGTATTGTAGAGATTGAGATTCTAATAAATAAAGATCAGTGTAAAATGTAAACAAAACCACACCGGTGTAGATTTAGACAAAGGGAGGTGGGCAAGAGTAAACTCTCACTTACCTTCTACCCCTAATCTGCAAATAAGAGGGGGAAATGGATGTAACATGGGATCATTAATGGGTAGAAGTGTGTATGATTTACAGAAGCAAAGGTGAATGGAGGTAGGGGGGACATGGTAGCAGGGAAGACAGGGAAGCCAGAGCCCAGCTGCTGTGTAACCATGGGCAACTACAAGGACTCACAGGGAATTTCAAAGGTGCCAGCACAACTGTCTTTGGGGTCTGCCAAAGAGCCAGATGCTGGTGCGGAGTGAATATTTTAGACCATTTGCCATACTGTTTTCAGAATTCTACCTAATCATCTTCCCATCTCCTTTGCAAAACCCAGCAGTGTGCTAATTACCAACTTCATAAAAGAAAAAAAAAAAAATCCATAGTAAGCTTAGTGAGTTTACAGAACTTTTGCTGAAATGCAAGGGGGAAAAAAAAGCACATTTTTACAATCAGTATGTTAAAATTCATGGGCAATGTATAACATTCATGTCCTCTTTGATTAAAAATTAAATTCCTTCTTTCTGTAACAACTTGGGATTTTTATTAAGCAAAATGGAGATCTTAACCGTGGTTACTAAAAGCAGCAGCTGACTTTTCTATTGGTAGAACTGTACAGTCTGTGACTTGTTCTTTCCCTACTTCTCACTTCCAGTGAGGCAAAACATACCTGCTCCATCTTCCCTTCTTCTGAAAACCCTCTGACCACTGGAGAAATATGAGAGTCCTGTAATAATTCGTGATTAAGTTGTTCTGATGAGAATGGTAAGCTGAAGGTACAGATTTGCAATGGGTAGATGCCTCTCTGTTGGTAAGATATAACTGTGTTTTTATTTCCTTCTCTTCCAGATTAAAGGATATAAAAGCAGTCACCTGTCAACTCAATCCAGCAATGAAATTCAGCAGCCTATTGTCCCAATCACTGCTTTCAATCACTCTAAACGGTCTCCAGAGACAATCATTATTATAGGACATGTTCCTAAGAGTAGATAAATGGAGCTCAACCTGCCAGCCTGCATAGGGAAAGATGGACAGTCTTGGCCAAAAATATGAAAGGGCCTGGAGCTTTATTGACATTTACATCAAAAATAGTTAGCAATGAAAGCAGCTGTTGTGGAGCGCTTTCACCACAACGTGTTTGGAATATGCTGTGAATTGAAATACAGACCTCCTGACAAGCAATTTACCTTCTGTCATTCTCCATGTGCTTGCAGCATTACTGGCTACTTGCTGTGATAGCCCACTTAAAGCTGCACATGTGTACAGTTTGGATGAAAGATTAACTGCAATTTGAGGCAGGAAGTAACGAATTGTGGAGTGTCATTCATAATGGCCGACATTGTCATCTGCAGGGTGACACCACAGCAAGAAGGTGCCTCTGTTGTGACGAGCTTATAGATTCAGATGTCATTCATCCTAATGAAGATCTGCCTACAGTTCTAATAAGCAGAGTGTGAGACAGCTCAGGATTATAAGCATTAATCTGCCTTGTTTGTTGACATTAACATGATGACTAAAATGCCATTATGCAAGAAATTCATTCTAAGGCTATTAAAAAGGGGCAATATTAATATGAGTATTACAGCCCAGAACAAAAGATGTGCCAGGAGTTAATATCCATGTTTACTCTTGTCATTTTCTACATCGTATTGATTTTTTTTCTCCTCAAAATAACTTATGCTGCACAAAAGTTTTTGCTATTTCATGAATATAGTACCACTTATTGTAGCTGAAATACAACCCACATGCTGGTTTCTCCTAACGCAAAAGGTAAATCTGTTAACCCCCAGTGCCAATAGCAGGTTATGTTAAATACAAACAACAATGCGATAAATATTTAGCTGATATTTTGTGAAAATAACAGAGCCAGATCATTCCAAGCATACTTAAAAGGAAGACTTATTATAATATTTATTTAAATAATTGACCTAATATGTACATAGATTGAATTTTCTTTTCAGCCACACAAATTAGTCATTTTCAAGCTGATATGGTGCTCTTGACTATGGGGGTCAGTGGAGAACTGACAACGCTGATTTTTCCAAAGACATTGAGACTCTTACAAGTCATTATCAACTGAAATTGAAATAAATCTGTGTGTAAATCTCTGTTTAAAGAGGGCTAGGATTAGGATATTAAGGATTTTGATCATTATCCATGCAGAAGTGGATGACATATAAAAATGTATTTGTGTGCCTGCCTTCACAACTAAGCTTAAATACCATTTGCCATCTTAAAACTGTACTCACTAGCAAAGTCCAGACAGCAATATAGCATACTCAGACATGGGATAAAACACTTTCTAGATGCATCTAAGAGATTCAGGGGTCAGGTTTCAAAGGACAGTGATGCAGGTGGGGGATCTCCTTGCACTTTTAGATTTAGATGCCTCAGCATCTTTCTTTTTTTTTTTTTTTCTTCTTTTACATCTAGTTCTTAAAACCAACATGAAAATTCTTAGTTCTTAATTTATGTAGGGCACATTTCACCAGAACATAGATTTTTTTGCTGTCTGGATGTGGAACAAATTACACTCAGCAGTAAGAGATTTGGGTTGGGGGCAGGTTAGCAAAAGAGCTTCTAAAAAGGTTAATCAAAATCTAGTGGCAGCTGTTATCTTTGTAATGTGTCAGTGGAGGACAAGGTGAAAGATTTATCTTGACATATGTTTGCCTATATATCAATGGATGTGGGTGAAGCAATTTAAAAACAAGGAGGACCTGGGAGACACATTGAGGAACAAGGAGAATATGCAATGTGTCTTCTTAGTCTTTTATATCTCTGCAAAATGGACAACACTAAATAGTCATACTTACTAGAGTCCAGAAAGAAAAAGGTGGGAAGTAAGTCCATGCTATGTGTGGGACCAGGCAGGCTGCTTCTACTGAGAACCAGGATGTGGGAGCCTTACTGTAATTCTGCAAGTTAGTGACTGAAAACTACATGCTACAGCAAAGCTAGGCATGGATTTTCATTTTTCTTCTCACAAGGACTCTTTCTGCTGCTAAGCCATGACACCTTTAGAAAGATCCTTTTGTTACAGTAGCCTAAGCACATCTAAAAGGGAAACTAAACTTGCCCAAGGGTGCATTTATTCCATGGGAGATCCAGCTTCCTTCAGGAAGGAGGTAAAAGAAGTTCCCATTTAAGGAAGGGGAAGGATAAACTGCCAGTTTATGTCAGGTTTATACTTCTGGCCTACAGGCCGAGTGTAGTATTGCAGCTAAAAATGATAGAGGCCTTCAGACTGGGAAGCCACTGGGTTCCAAATGCAGTAAGCGGGATGAGTTAAATGTCTTGGAGTGGAGTTCAAAAGGGATACTACTAGAAGTAAGGAGCTGCCAGAAGCCAGCAGGGGCATGGCACAACATTTGAAGCCCAGACAAGTAAGGGAATATCACTGACAGAAATAATCCTAAGTATCAGGTCACAGCAATCTCTCATGAAAACAAGGATTTGGTCTCCTTTCAAGCAGTCAGGCAGGGCACAAGTTTATTAAATGACAGGACCTGGAGAAGGTGGCAATTCCCTTCTCCCCTGCTTCTGCGGTGGAGTCAAAGCTGGCACGTGGGGGCTCAGGTTCATCACATATCCTCCATTTAGTGGGTCCCTAAATTCCCCCTAGGCCTCTTGGTAGGTCAGGACCTCTGGTGTGGACTCCAAGTCTCCCTGTGGATGCATGGGCTTTTTCTTAGCAAGTGAGACCACCATTTTAAAGGAGAGGGTTGTGCTGAACGGTCTGAGCTGCCAGGCACAAAGCTCCCTTGTGCCAAGAACTAGCAGCAGGGCAATGAGGAATGCCTGGGGGGCAGGTGGGGGCTGGCCCCTGTTGTCTACATGGGCTATGCTCTGAGGGTCTGCAATGCAAGGCTGCACTCACACAGAGGCATCCTGCACTGCTCGTTGTCTTCTCCATCCCTCTGTGGTGTGACTCCCCTGGCAGTCCCTGCTGGCTGTTTCAGCTGGGTGGAACTTCTGGTTCAGCTAGCACTAACTCCCTGACATATTTCTGACTAGAGATATGCTCAGTCCCGAGGGGAACGTACCTCAGAGAGCAGCTGTTTGCTGCTCATCCTACCCCCTGCACCAGCTGCACATCTCTGGAGCACCAGATGCACACAGGAGCTTTCATGGTGTCTACGCAGTGGGCTGAAACAGCACAGTACTGAATCATTTTCCTGCTCTGTTTGAACAAGTCTACTATTCATTTCTTAAGCCCGTGTCAGGTAGATGAGGACAGCACAGAATTATAATTTCAAGTCCTTCTGAGCCTATCTCCTTCTTGTAAAACACTGTGCTGCTTCATGGTGGTGCTTGGCTGTTCCATGGGAAGCGTCCTGGAGGTAAGAGTGAAATGACAGTTGTAAGGGTGCTTCTAGACCTTCTCAAAAACTGTCTCAATACTCACCATGAGAGTTATTGCAGCCCTTCGAAACCCTGCTTAGGCTGCATGTAAACTGAGACGTAGGTGTATGCCCACACCAGGGTCCTAGTCCTCTGAGCAGGGAAGAGCTTGGAAGCACACGGCCTCTGCACACAGGTAGCCTTTCTGTGGAAGAAAACAGGCTCTGGGATGGTGAGGCAGAGAAGATAAACCCCCTGAATTTCACCCAGACAGAGCCAGCTTGCTCCTGGAAACCACCTGCATCCCACAGGCTAGGCAGGGGGCTAGGCAGGGCCTGGCTGAGCCCAAACCAGCTCTGCCTACATCGCTCCTCCAAACAGCAGGCCCAGTCCAAACTCAACGGATCCACAGGATCTCGATGCAGTGGGAATAGTACCTGTGAGATTCAAAATTCTGTGAATATTTTGGGGAAGCACATGGTAGAAACTTTTTTTTTTTTTTCTAATTTATCACAAGTTTGTAATCATTTGAAGTCAGTATGTACTTAAGTTTGTTTGTTTGTTTCCAGGGAGCAAAATGAAGCATTCCAACAATCCAAAACCAGCTGAGATTTGGGTTAAAATAGATCTTTTCTGGGAAGAGCTTTTGCTTGTGACATGTTTTTATCTTCTAGTGGAATCTAGCTGTAGAGAGATGTCCACAAGCTCTAAGTGTAGAAGGACAGAGTCTACAAGAACTGGGCTCTTGCCAGGCTATCAATTCTAGACTTGGACAGCAAAAACATAGCTGATTTTTTAGACATTTCTAGAAATGTGTGATAGTTATTTGCAGCTAACTACAGGTTTTAGTGGTGTAAATGCTCCACAGATCAGACTGATTGAAGAGATGTGAACAGGTGAATAGTGTCCGAGTTACTGATTACTTTCCATATTTAAAATAAGAGAGTGGAACATTTCTATAAGGCAAATGAAAGTGATATCTGAAAGTGTGAGAAAAATTTGAAGGAGGAAAACAAAACCCAAAACTGGGAGATATTTTTAAGATTAAAGTTGATAAAAAAATGAAGTATATGTTATTGAACAGACCCATAGTATTTTTAACTAAGAGTTTCAGCTGTTTTGAATTAATTCACTGAATAAAAAAATTGCCTTTTCTAAGTAAATTCTGATGCATAGCTTTCACAGAGCTTGGCAAAATTTCCATCAGATGACTTGTGTCTTTAATTAGACCTTGTGCTGGGAAGAAGCTGACTGTGACATTAGGGGTCAAGATGCAACTTCTTATTTTTAAGAGAGAATAATAGTGGGTTGCTGAACTGCTGGGTAAGTGTTCAGAAAACAGGAGTATTTGACTACCTATGAATCTTCTATTTGGATCTAGGAGTAGATCAGAAAAATTCCATGAGCCTGGATGGAAAATCATCAAAACTTGTTGCAATGTTAAGGGAAGCAACC
The DNA here is from genome assembly GCF_963210335.1 of Falco punctatus. Classification (NCBI taxonomy): domain Eukaryota; kingdom Metazoa; phylum Chordata; class Aves; order Falconiformes; family Falconidae; genus Falco; species Falco punctatus. The sequence continues at coordinate 43,865,000 of NC_137582.1, forward strand.
AAGATAACTTCACCTGGTGATCAGACTGACCTGACAGAAATTCTGCAAGAGCTTTTAGTCTGTACTTTTGGGTTTTTTCACATCAGAGAAAAGTACTGGCCTTAATAATGGAAGGAAAGAAAATCAAAACTAAGGTTTGAAAATTGTTTATTTTCCCACAAGTATTAGGAGAAGCAGCCAAATGAATACACTGGAGGATTATTTTTTTCTTTTCAAACTGAATTAACTTTCAGCCAGAGCTATACAGGCTTATTTCTAGCTCAGAAGCTGGACCTACTTTTGCTGCCTCTAACACTGTCATTAAACAGTAACACTATCTGGCAGCAACAAACAGCACAAAATAAGTCTAAGATTATCCACCAGCACACACAGCTGAGAACATTCAAAACCAGCTGGCAAATGTTTGGAGTTACTCCAGATTCTCATAGTTGTCTTCTTTAATGCAGACAAAGGTAACAAATGTGTAAGAGGGGCCAAAGACCCTGGTTTGCTCCCACGCTGAGCTTTAGCCATCAAACTGATTATTGGATGATCTTTGTTAACAAGGACACGCTGTGATTTTCTTTCCTTAAATCCCCTGAATTTTGCAATTTCAGCAAGTGATAGAACAAAGTTTAAGAAAACAACATCCATGAGCACAGTGTGTGACAGAAAGGAAATACCCTTCCTACATATGCTATCAAAACCTTGCAAACTGGTTATGTTGAGTATGACTTTTCTTCATTCATCTCAAAAGACTATGCAAAATCAGTCCTCTAAAACCTGAAGTCTTGGCTTATTGCCATCAGAAAAATCCAGACTCAGAAAACAAGTCCTCAAGCAATGGACTTGTCTTTTTCATACAGCTCTTGCAGGAGAAAGAAAGACTTCAGTCAGGCATTGTCTGACATTAAAACCTGCTTGTCTGCCTAGTGGTAAATCTGTGCTTGACACACAGATACTGATGTCCCTGTGCTTGCCTTTCACTTGAGACTGTTCATTGCTTGCAGCTGAAATTCAAACCAGGAAATAGAAGAAAAGCTCAATTGTCCCAAATGCACCGAGCATGGGCTCCAGTCCCCTCTCTGCAGTACACCTGTGCTGCTGGCAGCAGTAGACTGCTCCACATGACACTGGTAAAAGAAAAATTGTTAATGTTGTATTATTATGTATTTCTACTATTTCTATTGTATTATTATTTCTACTATTTCTATTTGTCCTCAGGGGAAGGCACGCTTTTGAGCTCTAGCACAACTGCTTCTCAGTCTCCCCAGCCCTACCAAGTTCCTCCCACACACTTGGGAGCTGCAGGAATCACATCCCCTGTGAAACACCGAGGTTATCAGATATTATGAGCTCCTGCCATTCAGCCAGACAGTATATTATCTCTGTGAGTAGTCATATATGAACATAATTTTCTAGCTAAGTTCAGCAGTGAGATATTGTTAGAAAGTGTAGGTGAATTCTTGCACCTCCAAAGAGCAGAGGTGAAATGTTCCTTGGTCACAGAGGTCTTGCTGCTCTGGAAAGAGGTGTCCTATTTGGCCTGGCTGAAGGACCTTTGTGGAAATACCTGTGCCCCTTTCTGAAGGCAATCTGGTCAGAAGTCACTGATTCCTGGGAGGGTAACACTCCACTACAAATGGTGGGGGAAAAAAAGGGAGTGCTGCTTATTTTGATGTGTGCCTTCTCTGGACTCTAAGTGCGATCAGGGGCCCTGTCTTAGCATCTGCATGGGCAAAAACTCTGAGAGGAGCTGTTTATTTCAAGACAGAGGAAAAGCTAAGCTGTTGTTTAATATTCATAGTATGGCAGAACCCAGGAGCCTACGTCAGCCTCAGGACTCCCTTGTGCTAACCTTCATTCAAACACTTAGTGTCCTTTATTCTATTTACCTGTTCATAGGGCTTCTCTCTGCTTTTTACCTTCTTACAACTTTGCTTTTTTCCCTTTCTTTCTCAGGGGCTTGTCACCCCTTTCTTGTTCTTGTTTCTAAAAATCAGTGGAGAAAGCAGAAAAAGTATTTAATTTAATGGGCTTACTAGATTTTATTTGGTGACTGTTACAAAGAAACTCCCCTGCTAGGGAAAATTTCCTTTGAGGTCTTCCTTTCTCGTAATAGGAACAGTTTGAACAAGCAGTATTCTTTGTTTCTTTTTAAAGGCATTTTCTGAATAAACAATTTTAGTCGGAATTATTTTGTTTTACTCCCTTATGACTTTAGGAGTACTGATTGCAAAAGTTACCCTCTAAACCAATTAATAACTTATTACTCTGTTTCGCAAACACATCATTCTGTTGTTGTTTAGCCACAGTCAGCAACTTAGTACCACGAAGCTGCTCGGTCACTCCCCTCTCCTCTTCAATGGGATGGGAAGAGAATCAGAAAAAGGTAAAACTTACATGCTGAGATATGAACAATTTAATAACTGAAATAGAGTAAAATAAAATAATAGCAATAATAATAATAACAACAACAACAACTGGGGGGGGGGGGGGCAGGGAGGAATAAAACCCAAGAAAAACAAGTGATGCACAATACAGTTGCTCACTACCTGCAGACTGATGCCCAGCCAGTCCCTGAGCCGTGATTAAAGGCTCCCAGCCAGCTCCCCCCAGTTTATATACTGAGCATGACGTTCTGTGTTATGGAATATCCCTTTAGCTAGTTCGGGTCAGTTGTCCTGGCTATACTTCCTCATGGCTTCTTATGGACCTCCTCACTGGCAGAGCATGGGAAATTTAGAATCCTAGAATTATAGATTCATTTAGGTTGGAAAAGACCTTTGAGATCATCAAGTCCAGCCATCCTTGACTAAGCACTGCTTAGCAACCACTAAAACATAAGTGTGTTATCAACATTATTCTTATACCAAATCCAAAATGCAGCACTGTACCAGCTACTAATAAGAAAAATAACTATCCCAGCTGAAACTGGTAGCTCAGCTGTCTCCACAGACAGGTGAGGGTTGCCTCACAGCAGGCACAAATTGCCCCAAAGATGAGTGAGAAGGGGACTAGGAAAGACAGCGAGAAATGGGCAAGAAAAGAGGACTAGTCATAAGTTTGGCTGAGATATCCAAGAAAACATAATTTCCAGGCTTTTATTCTATGGTACAGATGCACAGACTGAGAAAAACTTGAGTGCTGTGGAACCAGTCAGCTCCACTGAGCTCTCATTTGATTATAGCTATAAATTGACAAGCCTTTAGGAACAAAACTTTTTAAGGTAAATACTGTCAAAGAAACAGCTGACAGTCTGTGATGTCCATTAGGCAATCACAGCTGGGAAGGTGCAGATCCCTGGTTTTGCTCTGGTGAGATGGAGGTGAAACCGAAGTGCCGCCTTCCAGACCTGGCCCCCTCCTGCCCCGAGGTCAGAGTTTGCTGCCATTTTATGTTGAGCAAACAGATTGAGCAGCAGCTCTGGATGGCAGGGGGCCAGCATGGACCCAGTCTCTGCAAGAAATGACCCAATGATGCAGAGGGCTGGGAAAGCCCTTGAGATGTGCTGAGGCCATACTGATTCACCCAACAGTGGGTTTCCCAGCTGCATCCTCCTCCTCCTCCTCCACGATTTTGTCCTGTCCCCCTGCCCATCTGTACATAAACCCCAATACCTGTGTTCTTTTTGCTCCAGACTCACTGGTGTTTTAGGCCCAAGCTGTCTCTCTTCCACATTGTCAGACAGAGCCTTGTTCCAGGCATAAATGACTAATGATAGCAATTGTGGCATGAGGCAGGATCTGGGTTTCAAAGTCTAGAGTAAAGCTCTGTGATAAGGGAAGTTGTGGTCATTTGAGCAAACAAAATATTATACAAGTAAGGAAAGTTCTGGGGAGAACAAACACATGAATAAATAAACAGATAACGTGCCCATGTGAAGTCTTAACTAAAGAGTCAGTTGCTCCATAAAAACAGGAAGCCTTTAAAATATGATGAGAAAGAGGCATTTGTTTTCTGTGTGCAGAAAACCAAGGCCTTGCTGAGATGGAGAGAGCAGTGGTTTGAGTCTGGGTACTTTCATTTCCACTCTTGCTGGACATGAGCATAGGAGCAGGTTTCTGCTCTGACAAGGCTGAGAGAGAGAGTGTTTAAGCTTGTAAGCTGAGAAAGTCCCTACGGACAAACGGTATAGCTGTGTGGGGGTTAAATGCAACCTGAATCAAGCTTCAGGACTACTGAGATCATTCCAGTTTCCCTTCATGCCACTTGCTTTTTATTTTTGCTTAATTATTTTTTCTTGAACTGAAATACTCTTTAGTAGCAGGACTGGTTATAAATGGCTCTGAGTGATCAGTCTGGAGGAGCATGAAAAAGGAGAGGCATCTGCATTTTCTGCTTTTGCATTTCACTAGTCTGTTTCTAGTTCAAGTTCAACATAATTCCCAGTTTCTCATTCATACAATAGAAGGAGTGTCCTCACACTAGGATAGTTCAAATATTGATATAGATTCAATATAGACATATTGATATGCCATTTCTGACATGAAATGACATATTTCTTCACTCATTTATTCACCAGAAGAGCAAAAAAAACCTTAAATTGTGAAGTGTGTTGCATTAAGAGATCATCCCAAAGAATCTCTTTAACAACATTCACAAGTGTTCCCTGTGAACAAAAGTTTATGAAACATGTTTAAATATTTATGGAATGTTAAAAATTAGGCATTAATTGGCAAACAACTTAATTAAAATGCTTTCTCGAGTAATTAGGAGCAAATACTTTCCTCTCTGTTTTGCATGCCATTTGTCTTGTTCTCTGTTTGATAAAGCCTGCCTGTCAGTCAAACTTTGCTGCAGGTAATTTTTTAGCTCTGTGGGGAAAATCTTCAAAAATTACATCTGAATTTAAAATATTTTGATTATCATTTTTGTCTAACAAATTCTCCTTTTTTACTTCATCTTCTATATGTCCCAGTAAAGCAGCATCCTGGGAATTTAGGGCCTGAAGATGAAATTCTGCATCAAGGCATTACTGAGTTTCCAAAAACACTCTCCTGAGAAAAAACTGAATCAATCTAGAATCAACAAACAGTGCAGTTAATTAATGAGTACACCATAAGGGAGCTTTTTTAAACAATGTTGACTGCTGCTGCCTCAGGACCAATAGCACCAGAAGTTATTGCTGGTTTCAAAGAAGTGATTCTTAGGGTTCCCCCAAGGCACCTTTTGCTTACATTAGCTATTTACTACAACTTTTCCTCTTATTTGCACCCTAGGGAAAGTATACTTATTTGCTAAATTACTTTTTAAGTGATGCTTCTTCATGCCAGTAGCCTGAGGTATATGAGGGAAGATGCTACAGCATAAATAATAGCAGAAACTGAGCTGCTTTACAGCAAAGTGCAAAGAAAACCTTTGAGCTGGACACCACCCAAGCAGTGCTTCCAAGCCAAGCTGAACCTGGAGGGCCAGGGAGAGCCACAGGGACCGACTGCCCACCCAGCCAGCTGCATGCTACCAGTGGACACAGGCGCACAGAAGTGCAGGGCTCCCCAGCGGGAGCAGCCCTGCAGATCACTTTGGAGAACCAACACAGGATAACTGAGAAAAAACCCCACAGACTTCCAGCCACTACAAACAGGGAGGCTGAATCAGTCTTAGGAGACTGATGCCAGTTTGTACCAGGTGAGATCCTGGCTACCAGATTGTCTCTAACAATAACCAAAATGTGCTGAATATTCTAACTATAGCCTTCCATGTAGAAAAATCCAAAGAAAAGCATTTTTTTAAATGTGACTGTGGTTTTTTTTAAGGTCACAGTGTTACACAATGGCAATGCAGTGATTGTTTCGTGTGTAAATTTTGGAATTTCCCTTTTGGGCCACTCTGTAGGAGGAGAAAAAAAAAAATCTAAAATAGGATGCTGTGTTTACCAAACACCCTTCAGAAAATAAGCTGGGTAGATCATCATGTTCTTGCAAAATTATGTTTTCTTATTTCAGCTATGAGTTTAAGATTATTAAGTAGGGTCAAACTATCACTGGCCTGGGGTAAAGTTATATTTGTGTACAACAAATTCAAATGTTGGATAAACTGATGAAATTCCTTTTTAAAGACCCTGGACATCAATTTTCCCTACCCCAGCCATGCTTTGAGCTCTTTGAACTGTAACAGCACCTGTCCTTCACCCAATTTAAAATGTCCCATGAAATGAAAGTGTAGAAATACTAATCTAAATCTGAATGGCAGCATTATATATTATTATGTCCAAGAGCCTGTACAAGCATTGGGGATAGCAATAACAGTTGGTATTACTGATTGGATCTTACTGGAAGGCATTTTCAGTCTTCACATGCTTTTAGTAACATTTACTTATAAATTAGCAGTACCATAAATATTTCAGTGGGGATTCACTGGTGTAATATAATCCCTAAAAGTTAGGAATGATTAATATCCAGGTTTGTTCCTGTTATAGCATTTTAGCTGGATTTTTGTAGGACCAAGGAAAGAGTGATCACCTGCAGGATGGGGATGAAGCTGGAGAAACCTTCATGTTTCTGGAGGGCTTTCGCTGCAAAGGGTTCAGGCAGATCTGAAAAGGATCCTGCTAAATGCAGCCTTTGCTCCCAGAGAAGACAGACAGTGAAATCTGCTGCCAAGAGGGCAGCTGCTATCTAAACCCAGGAAGTTAAACTCAGTCATTTAATTCTCTTATGTTTATGTCTAGTTGTGTTAACTTACTGCAAATTCAAAGGGACTTTGCAGCACAGGCACCATGACAGGGTTTGACCCAGGCAACAATCATCTGCTGGGAGGGAACTAGACCTCTTGCTATCAAGGCTCGAGCACATGGCGTGTGAGACTTGTGCAGCCATTAGCTGAGCATGAGGATGCCATTTTGTTGAAGCTCCTCCTGGCATTGCCACTATTTATTTATTTTTAGGATCCAGTTTCCCAAAGCAAGTGCTGCCATGTGCTGCATACCAGAGCAGCTTAGCTCAGGAACTGAGACCAGAGGTGGAGTGTGAGGTGGCCCCAGGCTCTAATCTCAGTGGGCAGGTGCTCCGGCAGGTTTGGCTGCAGTGAAATGTTCACAGAAGTTGCCATTTCCTCAATGTTATTTTGGGGTCAATTCTGCTTACTTCAGACTGCAGTCACTTTCGTCTTGACATCAAGGAGCAACTTCTAATTGTGTTTTTGATGCTAAACAATTATACCTGTTCAAAAACATAAAGCAAAAGCCATTGCTTAAATATGAAAGAAAAATGGAATAAAAGTGCGTAGTAAGGTGGGAAGCTGAAGTATTTCTGTTAAAAGCAAACAGGAAAACACCACCAGATTTGTACTGTTACTTGTGATGGTTCTGGTTTCACCTAGCTCTCAGAGCACCTTTATGAAGCAGCTTGTACACGCTGTTTTAAATTTCTCAGTAATATATGTTGCTCCTCCCCCCAAACCTCAATTAGAAGGTTTATTATATTTGAAGGATGTGACTTCAGATTAGAGGTGTTCATACCAAGTCTTTTTACAAACAGTATTTTTTGTATCAAATAGAAACAAAAGCAATTCACAATTGGCATCGACACATTGAATACTGCCTCAGTAGAAAAAAAATGGATCATCTCTGTATCTGTTTCTTCCTTGATGTATAGTCAAAATCTGCCTTAGACATGTGTATCAGAATGTGTCATGCAAAAGATGGAGATGTTTACCTGCTTATCTTATGTAATATTCCAGTAATGTAACTCATCAAAATCCTGGGACAGAATTTCTGCTTTGCAAAAATTATTGTCAGTATCTGCTTTTATTTGTGTCGTTACTGCATAAGGTAAAGTACAGTATTGACTGAATATCCTGATTACCAAAACCCAGGTCACAAACTAACAAATGATGGTTCTTATTTCTATAGATTAAATATTTTAACAGAAAAAAATAAGTCTTTTCAGCTCATGGCTATAGTTTCATAGAAGCGGGTCTAGGCAATGCAACCCTGACAAAGTGAATCAAGATGATGTGGTGAAGTAAATGTTCTACCATGATCTGTACTCACACTACACATGCAATTTTTCTTATGGACCAGCCAACCACAAGTACAAGGCAGTGGGCTTGATCCTCCAATGTGGATGTGAAAGAGTCCATATTCGATTATCAAATCACTCAAAATTTCTAGTATGTGAAGAAGACTGTTGACAACATGTTTTGTGGCATCCCTTGCTGTCCTGTCTGGTCTGTTTATAACAGCAATCCCACCTCAGCTCTCCAGGCTTCTACAATGAACATGATCTATTTGTGTTCCCAAGTCCTTGCCTTTCTCCCACTGGATATGGGACACTGTCACCTCCTTTATAATGGCTATAATAGGTTGACTTGTTCGCAGGGCTACGAGCACTTCTGTACTTCTGCCAGGCTGTGTTCTTTGGCCTATGCTGACTGTACAGCCTTGTAAAAGTATTTATAATATGTGCAATTTGGCTAGCTGATTCAAGTTGCTTTGTAATGGATCTGGTTCTCAAAATTATCTATTAGTTTACAGGGATGTTTTCCTCCCTAATGTTCTTACCAGCACACTATCTACTACCAGTAGACCTTGCTTGCACCATCCACTCCAGAAACACAGTATCTGCTCTTCCCTGTCCACAGTAACTCTATCTGGCATGCAAGATTCATCTAATACTTCCTGAAGGGTTTGGACTTAAGTACTGTTATTAACCTTGTTATTAATGTTATTAATACAAGGAGTATATCTAAGGTTTCTAGATAGACTTCAGTATAAATACTTGGTAGGGCCAAATGGTAGCTCTCTTTGGACCGCTCTGCTTCTGCAACACTTAGAAAAGTGTGAAGCTCTCCACATCCTCATAGAGGAGATTTCATGCAGAAGAGAAAAACCTGGATTTCTGACTCTGCAGGTCAGGTACCTAAAAGTTAGGTATGATGCTGGATCCAGCACCAGATCCTATATGGATTGATAGTGCTTCGCAAATCTTTGAGTGCCTAAGGATTTGGTTCTTGACTGACCCCAAATCCTGAGTCCTCTACAACTTTAGAAATGCTGGCCTAATATGAATTCATTCAACTGGTTCAAACCCTTTAAAACTTTTTTGAAGAGTTGTCTTTGTACAGCAGGTTTTATGACAGATCAAGTACTGTCTATACATGCAGATGTAATTGCTTGCTAAATCAGGCATCACCTAGCCTCCCCCAGCTGACACAGAGCTACATAGAAATATATGGACAGAATGAAATCTGTATTCTGACTAATATGACAGTTATGAATCTACATTTCACCTTGAATCAATCTTGTATTGCCGTTGATTCTATCATGAAGATGGCTGGCATGAAGGACTATACAACACAGTCTCTGACCAGTTCCTGGTGAAGTTTAGAAAAAACATTTACTTTTTCTAATGCCAGTTTGTCTGAATTAGTGGAAGATGATGTCTAGTTTAAGCTGTTTGCTGAACTAACAATTTTAAGTATCAATGTAAGTGAATATGAATACTAACACACAGCTAGGCTCTGACTAGACCCTAAGAATTCCTGAAAAACCTGATCTTCCAAGCACCATGACATTTCTGGAACATGTATCATCATTGCCTGGGTTCTGGAAGAGGTGTTACAAAGATGGATCAGTTGTGGATAATGTAGCAACAAGGTTTGGGACTGCTAGATTCCATAAAGTCCTTTGCTATAATCACTTGGCAAAAAGACTTTGGGTGGCGCTGTTGCTGCTTAACCGTTTATTTTTTTTAACTCGTACGACATCAGAATGCTTAAGTATTAAGCATATGGCATGTGCAGGACAACCAGGGGATCAGGCCCAGCCCACATGGGTTTATGAAAGGCAGGTCCTGCTTGACTCACCTGATCTCCTTCCATGACAAGGTGACCTGCTTAGTGGATGAGGACAGGCTGTGGATGTTGTCTACCTGAACTTTAATAAAGTCTTTGACACCATTTCCCACAGCATTCTCCTGCAGAAAATGGCTGAGCTCATGGCTTGGACTGGTGTGCTCTTTGCTGGGTTAAAAGCTGGCTGGATGGCTGGGCCCAGAGACTGGTGATGAATGGAGTTAAATCCCGTTGGTGGCCAGTCACAAGTGGTGTTCCCCAGGGCTCAGTTTTATCAATGATTTGGACGAGGGGATTGAGTGCACCCTCAGTAAGTTTGCAGGTGACACCAAGCTGGGTGGGAGTGTTGATCTGCTTGAGGGCAGGAGGCTCTGCAGAGGGATCTGGACAGGCTGGACCGATGGGCCGAGGCCGAGTGTGTGAGGTTCAACAAGGCTCAGTGCCGGGTCCTGCACTTGGGTCACACCAACCCCACGCAGCGCTACAGGCTGGGGCAGAGCGGCTGGGAAGCTGCCCAGAGGAAAAGGACCTGGGGGTGCTGGTCGACAGCCGGCTGAACGTGAGCCAGCAGTGTGCCCAGGTGGCCAGGAAGGCCAACAGCCCCCTGGCTTGTGTCAGAAACCGTGTGGCCAGCAGGACCAGGGCAGTGACCGTCCCCCTGCACTGGGCACTGGTGAGGCCGCCCCTCGAATGCCGTGTTCAGGTTTGGGCCCCTCACTGCAGGAGGGACATTGAGGGGCTGGAGCGTGTCCAGAGACGGGCAGCGAAGCTGGTGGAGGGGCTGGAGCACAAGGCTTATGAGGAGCAGCTGAGGGAACTGGCATTTTGCCTGGAGAAAAGGAGGTTCAGGGGACACCTCATTGGTCTCTACAGCTGCCTGGAAGGAGGTTGTAGGCAGGTGGGTGTCAATCTCTTCTCCCAGATAACAAGCAACAGGACAAGAGGAAATGGCCTCAAGTTGCACCAAGGGAGGCTTAGATAAGGTATGAGGAAAAATTTCTTCACTAAAAGGGTAGTCAAGCATTGGAACAGGCTGCCCAGGGAGGTGGTGGAATCGCCATCCTTGAAGGTGTTTAAAAAACAGTGTTTAGGGACATGATTTAGTGGTGGACTTGGGACTCCTGGATTAACAGTTGGACTTAATGATCTTAGAGGTCTTTTCCAACCTAAATGATTCTATGATTCTAGCTGCAAGAGTTTGACATGCTGTTTGCAAGTCAAACTGTTTCAAAGTAACCCTGAGGGGAAGGAAAACAAATACTCCCTTAACCTTCATTCTAATTATATCAGTCATTAAAATACAAGTAACAAAGAACAGTGTTTATTAAAATCCCTTCTGTTGATAGCTCCTCTTTATAGTGTGGTTCATACCAGCAGATGTTTAGTGGAAACATTGTTGTGGAAAGGAGGAAGAGAACACTTATACGTTGAGATCAGTTAACGAAATATTTCAAAATATTCAGATACTCTCTATAATCTTTTATATAGGCAGAAGAGTTCTTTTAAGAATGCATTTCCATTACAGTTTTCTCTGTGGTTGTTCAACTTAAATGTACAATCCTGATGAAATGACAGCATTTCATAGCTGCTGACTATGATCCAGAACTGGCATTGTATGCTCTTCAGATAAGCAAACAGGAAGAATAGAAATAGCTGTTTCTCACTGAATACTTAATTTCCCTTTGCTATGAGAACTCTTGATTCTGCAATCATAAATTAATCAGGTTAATTTTGAGGTTATTAGTACAACTGCCACCTACTTCAAACAATGAAGCCATCTGCTTCTATAGTGGCTTTGGAGAGGTGCAGACTTCTGCTCTAGATCATTTACTCTCTTCCTAGGTCTGTCTTTTTTCCCATGCTGCAAGTTTCAGAGGGAGCTTCAAAGCAGGTGCAACTATCCTGAGTTTGTGACCAAGGTGACTACTGCATTGCATTCAAAATACACTATGCTTTGGAAAGATTGATTTCAGGCTGTCTGGTGATCCATAGGCTGTCTGGTGATCCATAGAAACTACTAGAAGAACAGGAACACTCTGCTATTTAGCCAAAATTTGCACCTGAGTGGATGCTTCTCTGTAAATTCAGTGGCTTTTCATGATGATGACTAGAACAGGCTGTTGATCTCAATTTCTTTATTATAGAAGTTAGATATGAAACCCTTTATTGGATTCAGTTCTTACTTTTCCATCCTAGATGATATATTCCTTCTTAAATTAGTTATAATTAATGGTTTTAAAAATCCTAACAGCTTCAGATTTTACTCTGCAGGTGATTTCTGTTTGCTTGCACTTTTGCTTTCATAATCCACAGAAATGAAAAGTGACTGTCATAAAGCTTTAGAAAAAAATATTTAAATATTTTTAAACAGTATGTACGACTGGAAAAATGGAAGTTTGGTATGGTGTGCACTACTAGTCTGATGTAGATAGCAATAGTTCATTTTCCTTTCTTGGTATTCATACCACAGGGCCTCCAAGTGGCTTACAAGATGATTCTGGTATACTCAAAAGCAGTCAAAGCAATCAACATGGGACTAAGGGACTCTATCTCTCAGAAAGGTGTTGTGTTGCACATCTCTACTGCACAATACCTGTCTACCTTCATAGGGAAATACATGTTGCTTTTGATGAACATGATGGTGATGGTATATGCTATTGATATGTTCCTCCTAAGTTGGGGAATTCTAACATGCAAACTAGGTTCCTGAGGCTTGCATGAAATTCAGGTCACACCTGACATGAGAACGACAAAGGAGATGACTTCTGGGAAATTGCATATCCCCGCAGTAAAAGAGAGAGCTAGAACAAGCTCCTTAAGTTGAGTTCTTGAAGCTCCATGGCATAAAAGTGTCAGCTGGTATCTTGAACTCTGTCATGTTTTGTGGCTGTGAGTATGAAGACCATTCAGAGTGAAAAGAGCACAACAGCACCAAGCATAGGGCTGATGGTATGAAAACAAGCTGTTCAGGGAGCAGGTGGGAAGCAATAGGGGCCAAGCACCTTAACCCCACTTCAAGCATATCTACTGCCTCAGCAGCAGAAGGCAGCTGTAACCAGGGTGGATCCCGAGGCTGCTTGGAGCTACTACAGTGACTTGTAGATCCCTTATCACTGGAGTATAGGCTGAAACTGCCAAAGCATTTCTGTTACATTTTAAAATTCTTCTTCATCCAATAAACATATTAAATTATTTCCTCTATTGTGCCTATGATATCAAAATATGCAAGAAGTGAGCCTACAACAGCAGAATTTTTGCTTTGCTATCTGCTATAGAGGTATATTGAGACAGAAATGGCCAGAAACTAGTTTCAGTAGCCAACCTTCCAGAGTTCTTCAGTAAATTTATCTTATGTCATTTAAGAGAGCAGTTGATTCATTCTTTTTTTTTTCTTAATCTGTACCTCGTTTTCTTAGCTAAAAGAAAACCAATATCTGAATCTGTATTTCTGTTTTAAAAATAAAACTGGCAGATCGGTTAACACTAGTATTGTTGGTATCTGTTTTGTATGCCCAGTGAACTTGCTTCTGAAGACTTTTATTGCCTAGAAAAAGGTAATTCTCAATCCTCTGTGAGGAAAATCTGATTTGCAGCAGCCTGTTCCATGTACTGCTGCACCACTGTGTCTTTTGCCTCTAAAATCTGTCCCTTGTCTTTTTCTGTAAAAGGAAAAGCAAAGGAAAGAAATTGGTTCTGACAGATTTTTATTTTACTGAAGTGCAAAATTATTATGTAAGATATGGAACCACACAAGTATTTTCCCATCCTAATCCATAAAAAGTGTTCCAAGTTTCCAAAAGTCAAAGTCTGACTGAATGGATGAACGGAGAAGCCTCATGGAAGAATCCAAAACTAAGAGAAAAGTGTTAAAAAGACAAAATGCTTGAGGTTATCAACATACACAACTTGCTTTCAGAAACAAGTTCCCACATCTTGTTGAATCATAGGTAAAGAATTTTTGTTTTAAACAGGTCTTAGCTTCTCTTAGCATTTACACAGACACTGGTACACTCAGCTCTGGCTTTGCTCTGTGCATAGCAATACAGGCAATAGAGTGACTTGTTCTTCCCAGATGAGGGGCCTAATTCCTTAAAGGTAGATTTCCGTAGCATTCTGGAAGATACTGTCTGATGGCATCCTAAAAAAATAAAAAGATATGGATATTTAGAAGCCCTACACAAGCTGTAACTTTTTTCCCCTGAGGCTGTCATGCAAATAAGGTTTTCAGTGGGGTACTATTTTATGTAAAACTAAATGCATAAGGATTGCAAATCAGTGGTTCAGATTCTGTTCTGTGATACTGTAAATGTATTTAAATTAAGGATAATGCTTTCTACTTACACGCATACAAGAAAAAACAACTGTGGGGTTTGCTTGTTGCTAGATCTTATGGGAACAACATCATGTACACTCTGGTTTTATTTCTGAAATATCACAGACAGTATCTGCTTCATTCTGCTTGGAGAATTATGTAAAAAAACACTTCAGTTTTTAAAAATCAACAGCAAAATTCAAATAATCCAGTATTACAAGTATTTTGGAAAATAAATATGACCAAATTTAAAATGTGAATATAGAGGTAAAAGCACCAGTTGCATTCAGTAATTGCCAGCAGTCAATGTTATTGCATGCAGAAAATTGACTAGTACACCCAATATAAATTATTGATGCACTCATATTGACTTATTCTGACTTTGATGGATAGAAAATGTGACACTACTGTAATATGCATATTGTATTAATAACACAACTAATCAAAGATAATTTTTAACAAACTATGACATAACAGCTTAAATTATTGATGGAAAACAGTTTAGAGATGGTTAGTGCATTAGTTGAATGTGTTCATTTCACTGACCATTTGGTCTGGTCCCATCTGCCACAAGTTAGCTTCCTCGTCTCTCTAGTACCCATTCAGGTGCATTTGGAGCAGCTGGGATATTAGTTCTCTATGGAGAAATAAGATCTCACCATGACTCGCCAATGCTTCCTGCAGTTCCATGCTCCCCAGTAGCCTCTTCAACAATGGGACAAGGCCCCTCTCAGTTCCAGGTCTAATAATTTAATCTCATAAAACAATGTAACTTAGTCCCTTGGAGAGGCTTGCCTTATTAATAAAAAATGCAGGCATACAATTTACATTCTTACAGTGACGTTCCCCATACTGCTTTTTTTTATTCTGTCAAAAGCTTCTGGAAAAACCTTACTGAGACTTATTCAAGGAAATAATGTGGCCATTTTAGCTAGTTGGCCTACGATTATAGCATGAAAATGAAGAAAATGTGGGGGCAGGGGTGGGAGGGATATGAGAGATGGAGGAGTTACTGCATTAAAGGAGATTGGTTTCTTTAATTCCTCAGTTTGGCAATGTTAAAAAAAAAAAAAAAAAAAAAAAGAGTATGGATTACAAAACAAGAAATGCTCGCTTTTGATCCACCTTTGCAGTTAAATGCTGGAATAGCAGACAGACTATATTTGCTGAAGGACTCTTCTTAATACTAGTAGCATCATTTAGCAATGTTGGATAGTGAACCTGGACAATGCATAATGTGGATAAAAGCCCTAAAAAAGAGTGGCTTCCCTTGACTCTTAAGTTTTGTGGTACTAATTGGCCATCCTGTAGCATGCAGCGTTTGCAGTCTGTGTCCATTTCCACAGATGTTTTAAGTCTGAAGTTGTCCTTTGCTGTTAACCCTGAAATAGTATCTCAAGAGGAATGTCAAGAAAAAGCAAACGTTTGGAAGCTTAGAGAAAACATTACCTGATGGCAGGCATCTTTTGAAAGAAAATAGTCTTCATTGCCAACCTTAACTGGGGGTGGTGGGAAATAATGCTCATTAGCAGGCAGCTTAGTAGAGCTTCCAAAACTCCCCGCCGCACCCAGCCCCACACTACTGATTTTCTGCTGTATGCTGACTTTGAAAAAGTCTACATTTTCTGAGGTCAGTTTTTTGACAAGGCAAGTCCTCTTTATGCTAGACAACTTGCCATACTCCTACATGGTCTTCTAGATCAGATCAGCTTGCCCTCGTAAGCAGCGCTCTGATGCTTACACTGGGTCTCTGCCTTAGTTAATCCGGAGTGTGCTAAATGGGCTTCAGTAATTACCAGCAGCAATCCAAGGCTTGAGTCAGAGGATGAAGTCAGCCTCTGAATGAACAAAAAGACAGGTCAAAGAACTCTTTGATTAATGTTGCCAAAAATGTTCTTACTTTTGTGTTCCATAATCAGAAATCATATGATTTCACTTGTTCTTCCTTTATGTAAGCTGCAGTTACTGCCCCCATCAAAACAGAGTACGGCAGATCTGAAAAAAAACAGAGAAATTTCAGGAAGTATTCATATAGCAAGCCACTGTTTACTGTAACAACATGGACACAGGCGCTAGCTCTGAAAAAGTATCTGGGTTATCCATGTGGCTCCAGAGAATCAAGACAGTGTTTCTGTCTCCATCCTCAGCTCACTCGCCTCCTCACTCTCTAGAAAGAAGCTATGAAGAACTTCTTCAGAGCTGGATTTTCTGTTTTAGTCACAGGTGAGAAGTTATTAAGGGCCACTGAGAAACATCACATCCCAGCTGCAGTATGATTTGTCTTATGTGACTAACATATAAGGAAGGAAGCTGTGATGAAGATTCCAGCTTTCCAGCTCTGGTGGCACATGCTGCGGATGTCTGTGGCTCTCCAGCACAGTCATTCACCAGGGGAATGCTTGGGAACTTCCAAGAGCCCAAGCAGGACTATTTCCCTTTTACCCAAAAAACTACATTTGGCTTCCCCATCCTTGCCAGACATGACTAACTCTCAGGACTCATAAAAGCACTTCTGAAGAACTGTTTTCTCCAAAGTATATCAGTTGTATAAAATGAGATGAGCTTTCTGTTTTTTGTCTTTCTAAATGATACAAAGAGGCTGTGTCCCATGAGACAGCAAAACCATCAAATTTTAGCTCAATTTACTGCTCAAATCTCACAGGTTGAACACGGCTGTGATATCAGTATGTGATTTTAGGAAACATGGTACAAAGTACAGAAGGGACAAAAAAAGTGTTTTCCTACTGCTGCTGGCAAAAGGAGTACTTATTTTGGTATTCTAACTGCTAGAGAGCATATGATCTCCAACTGTTTCTTCCAGAAGAATTAAAAATTGTCAAGTGGCATTCTGCTTTCTTCCTGGGTTTCACAGAAACAGCTGGCTAAACTTCTGTGCTCACTCACCCTTCTGCTGGAGCCTGGTGTTTCATCACTGGCTCACTTTTTCGCCCTTCTATTTAAACATTGTTTATGCATTATTACTCTAGGCAAAGTAAGACATTCTGAAAGGTTTTGAAATGAAGGACAAAAATTGTTTGGTAGATTTGTCAAAATGCACTGGAACAAGGATTGAGGTCTGACACACCTGGTGTAAGTCAAAGGTCTCATCCATATTGACAGAAGTTATTAAATCCCCGTTCAATTTTACAATGCACATGAACAGCTTAATTCATGAAAAGAAGCAGTAAAAGAAACTGCATTTTTTCTGAACTATGTATTTTATGATTGTTTGTTCCCATGCCGGAGAAAGCTGTGGCCTCTTGACTGTCTATCTGCATGCTTAAATCCTCACTGTAATGCAGATTAGTCAGCAGTTGGGGCTTGATGTATGCTCCTGCTATTTGTTCACAGTGCCCTCCTCAAACTACAAAACCCAACGAATTTGTGTTCCTGTCATTGGTGCCTGAGTGCAGTATTCGTAAAGTAGCTCAAATTTCTAATTGGAGCTAAAATGCTGTGCAGACAGGTTCTTGCAAAACAAAGTTGAGGTTAGTTTTAAAGGGGACTTTTTTAGATACCAAGATCTCTCCATGCAATTTTACTTATTCAGGCTTAGTGAATTGAACAGTACATTCCACACACATTCAAGCTGTCTCTCAGTATATGGACGCAGCTTTTCTGTTGCCCATTTTCTCTATAGATTATTACAGTTATGAAAAAGTGAATAAGAACCCAACTCCTATAAAGACATGACACTGTCTCTCTTTGGAGGTGGCTTGGAACGCTTTGCATAGACAACAGAAGGCAGAGGTTTAGGTTGTACCATGCAACATCTCAGAGACTGCGGTGTCACAGGCCATGCAGAAACATGAAAAAACCTAGATGGCTTAGGCAATGTCTAACCTATGTAGAGCATACAAATCAGAGTTAAAGATGTCCCAGGGTGGGATTTATTTACCCATACAGACTGTCCAAATTAAAGCACCAGAACCTTATTAGAGACATTGGCTGAAGTGGTCTGCCCTGCCAGGACGAACAATATGAGCAGATCACATTTCAGTGGAGGTCTCAATTACCCTTCCCACCCACACAGCACTGACAAAACCATCCTGCCCATCAGCATCGCCTTGCTTCAGGATGGTACATTAAAAAGGTATGACTACAAATATGCTGTGGTTTTATATGCAGATTTCTGAGCCTCTCTAACATGTTTTCTAGAGGGACTTGGGTTTCATTGGCTATAGCTATGTTATAATGAGTCTGTGCTTAAGCCCAGAGCATATGGACACAAGCCCAGGCTGTGGCATGGACATTCAGTGAGTTGCAGTGCTTGTGGAGAGAAAGCCTGATCCCGCCTTCCCCCTTACAGAGAAGCCATGTCCTTCCTGCCTGCAATGTGAAGTGGCTTTGTGCAGTCGTCCCAGTCACCAGCCTGTAACATGCAACGCCTTATAGCGACTGCACCTGGATGAATTCAGGCAGCAAAGTCAGGACAGGGTCATTGCAAGAGCCAATACCACACGTAGTAAGGACTGAAGGGGTGCAACAGGCAGCCAGCATGGCTATGGGCAGGTGGGAAGGGTGCTGTGCCGTGCCCTTGGTGGTGGGCTGGCCTGTGCTCTGCTGAGCAATGCAGTCCCTTCTGCTGGCTCCAGCAGGGATGCAACCCTCACACTAAGGGTACAATCACTTGGTACCAGATGGACATGCAAGCTAGATCTTTAATAGCAGAGAAAAATGTCCTGTTTCCTCTTTAAATTAATAAATATGGTGCTTCCTCCTGCTAAATAGTATGCAGTTATTTCATCTACTCCTTCAAAAGCATTTGAAAATTGCTACCTGTACTATTTGGTCAACAGAGGTGCAAACTTAGAAGAAAGCCACAATATTTTTTGTGTATTTTGCTCAATGTAGCAAGGTGATGCTCAGCTATGGAGCTAAGGAATTGCACTGTGTCATGAAATATATGGGAACAAGATTATATCTACACTTACTGCAATCTCAAATTACTAATTTGTTTTCATGAAATTCAACTCCTCTCAAGATTGCCCCAGAACTATATAATGATTTGAAGTGCTAATGCTTGCACTGGGATCTTTACATTAGCAAATAAATCTGGGAAAATAAATGTATCCATTTGTCTGCCTTACAGGGATATTCCTGAGGAGGCAGCTGCACGCTGTTTCGTTTCATTGTGTTGTTTTGGTTTTAACCAGCTTGGCTTTCTTTTCAGCCATGCTGCAGGACAGGAAGGCTCCACGTCAGTGGTAAAAATGTTTCTTTTTAGCCAAAAAAATAAATGTGTCAGCTCCACCACAGAAGCTGTATGGCTAACACAGTGCAGCTCTATTTACACTAAGACAGACTATAAAAGCACACCACCGAGAGTCAGTGTCCTTCACAACTTCATTTCTGAGTACAACCCCTGAAAGCACCCTGTAAGACCAAGGCGTTTTTTATTGTGTCAGCCTTTCTGAAAGTGCTAAAAACCCATTGCAGAGTTGAAGTTTCCCAGAAATAATAAATACAAGTAACCAATGTGCATCACATGGATATCAGATCTTCAGAGACCGCTGAAATTAATTGCTCAGCTAAATCCCACACTGAAATATAACTGAGGAATTCAACACTCAAAATATACAAATAAAAACACTGGGAAGTCTTATGCAGATGATGAGATTCTTTCAGCAGATAAATGATGTACCCCATGTTAGGACCAAGCTTCAGACTTCAGTGGGGAAACCGGCAGAAAAATGTCAGAAATATCTTAGATAAAGTAGAAATGTGAATTAATTTTTAAACTGAGAACCCATCTTTGAAGTTCAGCAGATTTGGGGGTTAGCCTAAAGACTCCCTTCTTCAGGAAAAGTATCACTCACCCAATCACATGAGACATATAGAAATCAAGATCTGTAAGCAGCTGAGAATGTTGTATCTGACTTTCTTTAGATATCAGCTAAAGTGTCCGAAACTATTTGGCTCAAAAAAAGGAGGTTAATAATAAATCCTGTTTTCAAGTAATTGTTTGACCAACTCCAGATGAGGACAGACTTGGGGAAAGAGATTCCACAGCCGCAAACACGTGTGTAACTACTACGCATCTCATCTCTTGACTTTGCCAAGTAATATGTCTTTCTCTCCTGTATCAATCTTCAGAAATGGACTCTCCCTCTCTCCCTCTCATTTTTCGCTTGGAAATTGGAGACTGCCCCCGTTCTTACTTCCATTGCTTCACATGAAGACGCACCCACATAAGCTGTTACATTTTCTTTAAAGGATATCTACCCTAGCAGGTGCCTCACCTAGTTTTTATTTCAAAATTTATGCTGTCTTGAAGAGGGAGAGACATACTCAACCCCTCCTAAAATCAATCTCACTTCTCCAGGCGGTGAAAAGTACAATGCATCTCTAGATAGCTAGTTTAGATTTAGGTATGTAACCTTTGGTCACTTAGATTAAATGAGATTAATCCCATCCTCAGTGAAGCTATGCTGCCAATTGCAGATAAATGAATGTTTTGTCTAAAATCTTCAGTGTGAAGATAAACTGGTGTTTGGAATGTATAGGCTTCTTTCCTGTTTTTTCTGCTCACCAAAATAATGGCTGTACCTGTCACCCTGCAAATAACTTGGGATATATAAATATATACATTTCCCATTTTGTGTCTAACTGCCATTACTGCTAGTAGGAGATATAGGTGAGTACTGACAGCAGAATATACCCAGTTTCAAGTAACTGAATTATTTTTACTTTGCATGGAAATATGATTAGTTGTAATGAGAATTCAGGATTCAATGAAGGTAAGGTAGCTTAATGGTGAGAATTTAGTGCACTTTTACAATCTGATTATCTTAAAATGTCTCAACTTATAGCTTTTTCAAGCAGATATAATGGACCTTATTCAATAAGTTTGCTTAATCAGGTGTTACTTGTGAAGAAATATTACCATTCTTCTAAAAATAAATATTATGCTTCCATGTGTTACTACTGGGCTTTTTCCTTTTCTTCCTATAAAAGGAATTTCTGATAGCCCTGAAATTCTTGTATTAATGTCTTTATTTCATTGAAATCAAAACAGCCTGTAGAACTGACTCCCCTGTGTTTAGGTTTTCATATATATCTTACGATGGCAGTAACGCAGAAATATTTTACCATCTACAAGTATTTTTTGTCAAAACCAACTTAATTAACAAACAGTGGCTTTGTAGGAACCAGGAGATCCATGGTCTTCAGGGCTGAGGCACTGAAGAATGGGCCTCCTAAATGTGGCTTTGCCACTAACTCATTGCATTATTTCAAGCAGCTCATCACACCTCTGCCTCATGGTCTTCATCTGTAAAATGGAGGCAGCAACACCTCCCATATTTTTTAACCAGTGTTTTACCTGCTGCTTGAACAAGGTGCATGAAAAAGCTTAGCTAGTGTGTTACAGGCATCGTCCGTGCCTTTCCCCACAGAGAGGGCACAGACTGTTTGTGCACAGAAATGAGGTGAAGTTTGTGAAAATGCCTCAGCACGCCTGCTGAAGGGCACAGACTCTGTCTGCTTTCCTTTGCTCCTTTGGGAGTGATGCGCCTAGCATTACTAGGCCTAGACTGAGTTGGAAACGCTCCGTTTTGTGGTTGTAATAATTCAATGTTTTTCCTAGGTGCAGCTTGTGCTTATGCTAGCATTAAGCAGTCTCAAGTAAAAAATGTACTTAGGAAGGCCACAAGGTCACCTACCCAGGGCTGGGTTTTTTTCATTTTAGATATATTGTGCATGTATATATATATTTTTATAAGCATATGAAACACCTAACAAAGAAAACCTCCTGCATCCTTTCCATGTTTAAATGTCAAGACAAGCAATAACCCAATACCTGCCATGTTACCAATGCAGGAGGGTATGAAGAACCAGAAAAGTGGCTTACACATGTGTTGTCTTGTGGTATGCTGTGTCGAGCTGGATACTTATCTGTCTGTGTTAACTTAAGCTGCTTAAACATAAATTTTCTAGTCTAAGACAGCTGAACCTGAACACAGCACTTCCTCTGCTCTGAAAATCAGTGTTTAGGAAGGTATAGTATATTGTCCTTTGGAAGCACTTCTCTTTCCACTGAGTATATAGGGGCCTAGATGACCATTTGATTCTAAAATTAAGGAATAAGTCACAGTAGTGTTGAGCAAAATGAAACCAGTCTTCAGGTAGCTTGAAAACATTAAAGATGTAAAAATGATGTAAGAACTGTAAATACACAGAACGGTTTTAAATATATTCATAATTAACTTTCAGTCCCATCAAGACAAGGTTGTTAATGTTACGGAATATCTATGGATATTTTTGAATGCCTGGTTTTCAATAGAAAATAGAGATATTGCTGATGAAGGTATGAACCATATAGATCTCTGGCTGATGTCGTATCATGTGAGAAACCCACTATCATTGAACAGACTGGTATCCTATGAAGAAATACTAGGGCAAACAAATTACTAACATGTTAGGGATGAGAAAAATCTGTCATCTCACTCTATCAGCATCCCAGCATGGTTTTTCAGTGCTGCTATTTAGTATCAAACAGAAAGTCTATGGAATATAGAAGACTAAAACAGAAGAAAAATTTTAAATTTTTGAAAGAGGAAAATTATTCTGAAAATATCAGGACAGGGCAAACTTCTAACAAAATTTCCCCTTATTTTTCAAGCTGTGAAAAGAGCTACTTTAAAAAAAAAACACCCAAAAATAACGCATAACTTCAAACACGTGAACCCATTTTAAGTCTTCTGCATTAACTGTACAAAGGATTAAATCCTGTGTCCATACTCCAACATTAAAACTGATTGAAGTTCTAGGTAAGTAGGAAAGATCGCATCTTGACAGTACTTGCCAGGTGGAAGTTTTTACTGACGAATATAGGAAATTGGCTGTACCATTTCAGCCTGTCGATTCTCAGTCTATGTATCAGAAAGAAAAACTAGTCTGGGACTGAAATGATAAAACCATTGAAATACAACATAGATCCAAAAAATGTGGAAAAGGCTGAGAAGCAAGAATTGTGGTGAGTGCTTTAACTGCAGCAAGGAAGTGCTAAATGGCAATGTGACAGAAGTAGTTTAAAGAATATGCCAGGACTCTTAGTGCTTGAACAAGTTTAGGGCTATTTTGGACCGCGATCCAGAAGGTCATTCCTTATTCATATCTAGAGAAGTCACTGGAGCAGTTCTGCCCTCACTAATGATGTCAGTGGGAGAAGAGTATCACCCCCATCTTTAATTTCCTTTACTTGACGTTCTGAGTTTTCCTTTGTCTCATGTACATATACTCACATTGTTGCAAACAGTTGCCACGAAAAAAGACAGCTGGTGGAACAGGCATTTTGGGTGATATCTGGGGTACTGTTATGATATTGTTGTCCATTTTGAAGTCTGCCATAGCCTGTGAACCTCCATGCACATTTAGAGAAAGTCACTTTCCTATTTCCCCTGTGCCATACACACATATAGACACGTATATGTTTTTGGAACTAGAGCTTTTAGTGATTGGCTCCGCTAGCACCATCCTTAACAAGCTTGTTTTAGTCTATTACTTCAAATTAATTTTTTAAGACTGGAGCATTAGAGAGTATGTCTGCTGAGGCTACAGTTGGAAAGACAAGTCTGAGGGCTAGACTATGAAATAAAAACAGCACATAAGGGAAGAAAACTGCCTAAATGAAACATGCTGCTGTTTGAATAGCAGGCGAGAGGTGGGAGGCAACCAGTTGAAATAACCCTTGTTAAAAAAAAAAATCAAAACTGGGGAAAAGGTCCAGATCCTCTTTAATATCCCAAACTCAAACTGAGGCTTTGCCAGTTCTAGCTTATCCTACACATTTTTCTTATCATAGTGGTTGACTTTTGAGAAGTGTTGGTAAAAAATCTTGAAAATTGCAAGTGCTTTATGGATTGCACCCTGCGTGTTGGCACTGCAACAATGAGGGGTAAAGGATGCTGTAGTTGCCTTTTTAGCATTCCATTGTTTGATACATCTTGTAGGGCGTGTGGCAGGGAAATGTAATTTTGTGTATAGCTTTGTGCACCCATTAAACTGTGCAAGTCAAATGCTGAGTTCCCAGAACATTCCCGAAAGGGGAGAAGCTTTATTTGTAAGATAAAAAGATAAACAAAGCAGATATGACAACCAGGAGATTGGTGTAAGGACTCTGAGATCACAGAATCACAGAATGGATGGGGTTGGAAGGCACCTCTGGAGATCATCTAATCCAACCCCCTGCTACAGCAGGTTCACCCAGAGCAGGTTGCACAGGATCACATCCAGGTGGGTTTGGAATGTCTCCAGAGAAGGAGACTCCACAGCCTCTCTGGGCAGCCTGTGCCAGTGCTCCATCACCCTCAAAGTGAAGAAAAGATTGCATGTGAGGCTTCTTTTCCTTTTCCTTTTCCTTTTCCTTTTCCTTTTCCTTTTCCTTTTCCTTTTCCTTTTCCTTTTCCTTTTCCTTTTCCTTTTCCTTTTCCTTTTCCTTTTCCTTTTCCTTTTCCTTTTCCTTTTCCTTTTCCTTTTCCTTTCCTTCTGATTTCTGTACTTTGAAAGCTCACTTTTTAGTTTATTTTTATAAATTAAATTATTTCTTAAAGAAAACTGAGATTCTTCTGCGGCTCCAAGATCTGGAGCTTAAAGAAAATACCTTCTAATAACCATGAGACTTGTGCTAGCAAGGAGAAACAACAAAGTTGGGTCTAAAAGTCTGTCCAGAACCCCTGTAGCTCTGACTACACTCAAAACCCGAGTCCCTTTGAGGAGCTCCCTAATATTAGTCAGGTGCAAGCAGAGCAGGTAGTACAGGACATTCCTGAACAAGGTCTTTCTAATAGAAATATTCATCTAGGACAGAGGAGACGATGCTGTTGCCTCAGCCTCAGATGTCATTTGATGCCCATTCCAATTCCTTGTGCTTGTACTGTGGATATTTAATACCAGCAGCTTCAACAGCCTTCCCTGGCTCCTGAGGCACCTAAGAAATCCAAGCCTGAATCCTAATGCAACTGCAGGGACAAATAGGAATGGCCACATTGATGTGATTATCACATTGATGAGATACATATCCTAAAAACTGTGTCTGGCAGACTACCATCAGTTGAGATTTTTGGACTTATATGTAGCTAAATGGCTGTCAATACAACTTCAGCTTTCATCTGGAAAAGGGTACCTGTAATATTATGCTTTACACTCCAGATCCCATATTTTTTCCTCTGCTGAGCACTTTGCCTGTAGTTCTCCAGGATTTGTTTACATTGGAGATCTCCAACTTTTAAATTTATGCCCGCATCCTCATATTAAACTTGTTTTCTGTCTAATAAATTTCCCACTAAATTAGCTCATATACATCATGCATGTAATTCTTACCAGAACAAAAGCAATAATTAAGACTGAATAATAGTTAATATGCCACTCCTAACTAGCTCTCTTCCAGAGCAAAGAGAGGCAGTTTGAACTTATATAGCCAGAAATTAAATATGAAAACAGACACCATCAAAATGACCAGAAACTGGTAAGATTCCTATTTTAATTTGACAAAGAACTCCTTCTAGAATAACAAAGCCTGCAAAGCTGCATCCATCCTGCATCGTGTAATCCTTTGTGGGAGAACCAAAGGAACTCCATACCACCTCAGAATTAGGTATGTGCATACGTGCATATGTGTAGAGTTACTTTAAGTGTATGCTGCTCTCTTTCCCAAAGGAAAAATGGGAGTCAATTGAATAGTTTGCTGTTAATTGAGTGATATTCACATTTAACTCCTCTACAAACTAACTCTGTTTAAAGCAGGACAGAAATATTTTTCCTACTGTGATTTAAGAAAAAAAAATGCTGAAAATTGCCATTATATCCATTTTCCAATTATGTTTAACAACATAATTCCTGCTAAGCCTCCTTTTCCTCCACCTCCCACCCCCAAAAAGAAGTACATTTGAGGATACAATATGTCATTGAAACACTAGGAAAAAAAATTTGTTCTGTTGCTAGCATAGTATGGCTATAGCAAAACACATACTAGTGAGTTGGAATCATATCATCCCGAGCATCTGCACTACTCCTCCTTGGAGAGTGCATACTAATCATCTCTCTTCATGGTCAGTAACCACATAAGGACAACACCAGACGATGCCAGTGGTTTTGGTCCTGTAGCATTTATATGCTTTCCTGCAAAGATAGTCATGCCAGATAATATTCGTCAACCTTGTCTTTGGTCTTCTCTCTTGATTGAGGCAGATGTTTATTTTCCATCTGCACTATATGTCAGTGCAACTGCAGTCTTCATCTGGCAAAGGGTGCCTGTAATATTATGAGGCCATCGCATAAGCTGCTGGAAAGATTACTCTTGTGAATAAAATCAGTTTATGGCTAAAAACATTTATTCTTCATTTTGATAAGCCTTTAACAAATGAAAATTTGCTTCCTTACACTTTTGCCAAGCATAGGACCATGTTTATTTCTAGCTATATGGGTCACGAAGGATTCCCAGCTGTTAGATAGAGTCAGTTGTGCATTGCTGCACTCGACAACATCTGTTTCACAAAAACAGTATCCAGCTTTTAGCGCTCAAATGGAGGTTATACCATATGCCAGCAGACCACTTAGTTTTTACCTTGGGAACCAACTTTACACTAGTCAAGGTAACAGAGGAAGTACTGAGTATTTAAATGCTACCAGGCTTCAGTCACATCTTCATGTGCTCTTGTCATTTCCAACTATATATAGTAAAATTAGTTCCAAGCATATACTGCAAGCTGTTCCTCTGTTTAATTATTAACTGGAAGAAAGTTTGTTTGCAAAACAGTTAAAATGTTTTTTGTGATAGACTCTGATGTTGCAAGTGGTGCCATAAGATGCTTCTGCAAACACAGAACCTTGTTAAAATGTCAAATAATATCAGCTATCAACAAAGGCAGATCGGGTTGAATACCCTTTAACTACTGAGCAGGATGTTAAAAAGCCATACTACCGTGGAACTCTTCAGAGCCTCACAAACCATTCAAAATGTCTGGCGGTGTTATACTACCAGGATGGTTTTGATTATGATTTATGTTGTTCTACCAACTGTCTTTTTTCCTCTCATTTGGTTTTAATCACTTAATGGCTTTCTAGAAATAAAGTTTTAAAAATACATATCTTTGACAGCAACAGATAAATTAGATTAAAGGAAATGCCTCTGATAGGTGAATCAATTTCTAGGGAGCTTGATTCTTTTTAATACCAAAGAATTTTACGCCATTACTAGTAGTAGGAGTACCAGTTGTCGCTGGTAATATTACATGGTATTACGTTGCACTTAGTGATGTAGTAAAGCAGATTTGTTTGCTGATGATTCATTTCTATCATAAATGTTTGGTTGCAAAATACGTTCCTTAATGCCCAGTTAGATGTTTTCAATAGCACATGGATTAAATTTGGTGTGTATTCCAGAATAGCTACAAGATTCACATTGTACTTGATTCTACCAAATTGCATCACTGAAAATGTGGATTATGCAGGTGAAGCGAATGAGTTAGAGTCTGTTAATACAGACAAATTTTACTTGTATGTAATTCAAATGACTGCAGTGGAATTATTATTCATTGAAATGATGCAGAAAGCCAGTCATGATATTACAGGCCAGTTACTACAAATCCCATCCTGAGTTTGTAAAACTGAAGAACAAGATGAGTCAAGCTGCACTACGTAATTGCTTATATCTATTTCCCTGCCATTGCACAACCAAGTAAGTAACAGGTTCGTATCACCAAATAGATACTATCCTGCCAACTTCTGGGGAGCAGTAATAACTAAATTCACTTGGTCCATTGTAACTCTTCTGTGAGCATCACATCTACATAGTACAAGTTGTATCTTCCTTAGGCTTTCTCTTTACTTACCTTCTGAGTTGCACTATGGGCATGCTTCAGGCTCCTCTTGCTCTCTTCTGCTGGCATAGGGACTAGACCACCATGCCTCTTTCCTGGCTGTTCATGTTTTTCTTTCAGATTAAAATGATGCGGTGTTCACATGCAGGTATGGAGTTCATATCTTGATATGGAGCAAGCTATAGCCAGAAAAACATCCACCTCCAATAACAGATGCTCTCACTTCCATATTACAGACATTGCCAGAGCCTTACAAAACTGTGCTTTGGGGAAATTGTCAATAAATCTACAAAAGGCAAACGAAGATTTTTAGTATGCCAAGACATAAATTATATTAAGAATTCAGGGGTTTTTTCCCCAAAAGGGATACTGAGAAGAACAAGGATTCCAGGGCAGATTAGAATATCAGCGGTGGCAGATTTCTGAACAGGATGATGTGACCTTATGGTTTAGTTTATGTACCCTTTTGCAGAAAACACATGTTGAAGCTTCAGATAGCTATGGAAGAGGAATAAAACTGCCTAGCTTTTAAATTCAAGTTAGGTACTTGATAGATAGAAAACCTTCCCAGATAGCTAAGTCCACACTGGTTTAGCAAAACAAGTCAGACAGTTACATCCGTTTGTACTGCATCAGGACTTGGCCTCTTAACTATGGCTTCTTTGTTGCTTTTTCATTTTGCTTACTGTAGTAAGTATGTAACTGAGCTACTCCTGCAAAAACATTTACTCAAATCATGGGTGAAAATCTGAGGTTTCAAACCTGTTTTCAAACCTTAAGGAAATCATCCAGCTAAGAATGATCTGCTCCAAGAGCAATGTAGAATACTTCATGCATTGTAAAAACCTGACAAATCTGGGTTTGAATTTATCAGTTCTGTCTACTTAGGATGGAAGAAAACTCTCTTTCCTTATACTTTGAATATTTTTTTCTATCTTCATCAACATTAAGTTCCTTGGGGTAATGATGCCTTTTTCTAAGTGTGTATCATGCCTTTGTTTGGCTAATTCTGTATTACAAATAGTAATAATTTAGTTTGGTTTTCCCTCGAGGGCTAAAACTACTGAAGTTTTGGGTCTCCCATTTTTGTCACTAGCAATTTTCTGAATAGTCATGCCCCGCACAAACTAAAGAAGGGATTTTATTTAAAAATAATCTTTGCAAAACCGAAAGGTATACTATCATTTTATAGATTTCATCTCAGAATGCACCTTATTTTCCAAAGAAGGTGGGAAGTGTTAGCGTTTCTATTTTTCAGTCTTCAGAACTTTATAGGTTGCTGGAAAATCTTCCCTTCTTTTCATTATCACTTGGCATCCAGCTCAGTTTTGAAGTGTTGGCCCTCACTCCGCTTGGAAAACACGAAGATTCATGGGAATTAAAATAGTATTGAGACAGCTAGAGTGCCGGGAATATTTGCTGTCCCAAATCAAACAACAGCAAAAAAT
The DNA here is from genome assembly GCF_963210335.1 of Falco punctatus. Classification (NCBI taxonomy): domain Eukaryota; kingdom Metazoa; phylum Chordata; class Aves; order Falconiformes; family Falconidae; genus Falco; species Falco punctatus. The sequence goes on from NC_137582.1 coordinate 43,894,357, forward strand.
GTTCCCTCCTCAACCTGTGACCTTATCACAGGATTTTTTGCAATATTTCCCACCAAGCATGCCAATCTTTTAACAGTAATGCTGTACATACAGCATTCAGAGGTGCTCCTGCTCCCATTGATTTGATAGGAAAGCTGTTAAGCACATTAGACTCATTCCGGACTTTGAAACTTTGCTCTCCTAGTGAATCACTGCCAGGAACAAAGGACCCCTTGGTGACCCTTTTCAGCCCCTTCATTTCTACCACACATCTGTACAGTCTTGCTCCACATGAGAGGAACTGCACGGGTATTTTGAAAGCCAGTCTTTGGCCAGGAGTATTTATGCTGCTGCTGCAGCAAAGCCATCATGCCTCACAACTATCATCGAAAAAAAGCTGCTCTTCATTTGTCAGCAGAAGACAAAATGCCAATATTGAATCTGTGAACCTGACTGAATGCTTAGTCCCAGGCTGTCATTTTTCAGTCTGGCATACTTCTGCATGGAGTCCCACAGGCTCAGCAGGGTAGCAGAAGGGTAGCGGGCAGGTGTCCTTTCCAGACAAGGCAGAGAGGTCAGACAAATTCCCGTGCAACCTTTTAGTGGTTCCACTGTCATGTTCTCCACTCTTTATACATTTCATCTAACAAATCAATGCTGACTGGCAGCATCCACTTCTGACTGCCCATGAACTGTTTGTCATCTGGTCTTTTTATTACAGTTTTGTGCTTAGTGCCCCTTTCCCCTCTCCCTCATTTAAAACTCTTCACTGGTTTTATTTAAGCTCTCCCTAAGCCTACAAGTTTGGTGAGCTTTTCTGAACAAAATATATTAAAAAACAAGCTGGTTTTCCAGGTGGGTTTTCCCAAGCTCTCACAGCTCTCATTAGAGTAAAGTTTTTACAGTTACATCTGTGCAAACAGTGAAAACAAATACAGTGTAATGGCACCGAGCTGAAGGAAGTTAAGTGCACCTCTCCACCTGCCAAGGCCCAGATGTGGGAAATAACATGGCACAAAGACCCCAAATATTGGGACACGGCAAAATTACTGCTCAGAAGGCTTTGGTACTATGTTAGTTTAATTTCTTGAAGCATAATGTTTTCTGCAACCATTGTTTCCCCATTCCTGCTGCAAGCAGTTTTAGAGCACTAAGCATGAGGTAAGATTTATAATGTCGCTAAAACCAGAAATGTGCAAAATGTTTGTCTGCAATGAAGAATGCCCATCATTAAGAGAGACCATAAAGAGAGATGTTTGTGCCTATTACCAGACATAGGTAAGACATGAAACTTACAGCAGGATGTACTGCCTTACAGAGTTCGGTTGTGTATTAAGAGTGAAAGAAAAGTCTGTTTGATGAAATTTCTGAGATTTCCTCACCTCCCTCCAATCCCACAAATGAGGCCAGTGATGCTCACACTGAGTCTCTTTCTTTTCATAAATCCTCTTATTTGTTCTTACCAAGTGATGCTATGTGGCACATAAAGGCAGTGTTGTTTCTTAAAGTTGTTTCACAAACAGAGAAATCCCCTGTTAGTGCTAGATGCTTATATCTATCAGACAGGCACAGACTCACATTAACTACTGATGGTGAAAGCCTGGAAAGCTTCTTAGATGTGCTGGACTCATCTTCTCATACTGGGCCAGGCCACAGTTCTATTGTATCCAGTAGCTGACCTTTAATAGCAAATATGACACTGCTAGAGCACACACACCACAACACCCTCTCCCATTTTGTGCAGTCTTATGGACTTTATGGGCTGGACATGCCAGCCACATCTTTCCATTTAAACATTCCTCTTGTTACACTAATGCATACATTCTATGATATCCTCAATATCATATGAGCTCTATGATTTAATTACCATGCAAAAAAACAACCTCTTGTTTTGCTGGCCATAATGCAATTGTTTTCCTCTTGATTTTCATATTAGAAAAACAGTTACTAGTTGTTTCCAGTTCTTACCACGCCATTTGTGACTTCACAGACTTGCCCTTGACCTCTTCTTTTCCAAAGGGAGGGGAGTTGGGTCTATTTAATCCCTGTTCATGAAGGGAGCCTTTCTCTGTTCTTCTGATTGCCATTTTCACACTCTGCTGCTGCCATAGCCTTCCTGATATGGAGGGGACCGAAACCGCATGCAGTACTCATGGAACACATGAGGGGCTCATGATGTTTCTGTTTTGTTTACAATCCTTTTCCCAATAATTTCTAACAATCTATTAGGGGGAGGGGTGGGAGTGTTGGGGTTGTTGGGGGTGTTTGCCTCTGAGTTTGAGCTGACATTTTTATACCCACAATGAGTCAAGATCTCTTTGCTGAGTGGTATTAGCTATTTTAGAGAGTGTCACTGTGTATCTATAGTTTATAATTGTTTTTCCCTATGTGCATTATTTGGCACTTACAGATACTGAATTTCCTATATTATTCTTAGTCACTCAGTACTGCAAGAGCCTTTTGTAAGTCTTTGTAGACATTTACTACCATGAATGGTTTTGAATCATCTGCAACTCTACCACCCCTCTTTCCCGATTATTTATAATTTGGACAGCAGAGGTTCCAGCTCCCATCCCTGCAAGACTCAGGGTATTCTCCTCTCATTGTGACACCTGATCTCTTCTTGCTACAACTTGCTCCCTGTATAGAAAAATTCCTGTACAGGAACCTGTGTGTCTTCTTCTAGAGCAACTACCAATACAGAGAATCTATTCAGCTTTTCTGCTATGACTTTATGACCTTTGACTTCTCTTTTCACACTGAGTGATTTGTTAGCCCTCAAAACTTATTTCACATAATTTCTTCTCTGCTATGAAAAACATTCTTTTTATTGTTTTTATGTTTTTATCAGATTATTTGTAAGTATTTTATTTTGCTTTCTTTATTAGCGTTTACATTTACAGTGCTGGAATTTATGCTTTCTTATTTTTTTCCTTCTTCGGACAGTTGACCAGAAGAGTGTTTCTCTGAAGAAGGTATTTTGTTCCTATTTGCCTTTCCTATTCAGTTGAGTCTTCTCCCCTGATTCTTCTCCCCTGATTCTTTTCCAGTCCTTCAGGACAACTTATGTCTTGGTGCCCATAGGTTTGTTTCTAAGTTAACAATATAATTATATATTCGATAATTCAGAAAATCAAGAAATCTGTAGAGCGATAGGAAACTAATTGGCTTGAAAAATCACAAAATTACAGCTGTAAGTAATACAAGACAGAATATAGATTGTACTGTAATACGCAGCTTCCTTTTAAATGTTACCAACATCTGGACTAATTGGGATGAATGGAAAAGGCCAAATGAAAATATAAAAATGCCTTGTATTTACCTTCGGACAACACAGATGGTCCACATCTGCCAAAACAGGATTGGGAATAAGGCCAGGTACCCTTGATTTCTGAAGGGAAAGCATTGTTTGTTTTATTTTTTTTTTCCAAATATTTACTATATTTCAAGTATTATCAATGGGAAATAATTTGTTGGTCTAGTAAGAGTGAAATCCCATGCTTATTCAAAAGCCTGGATTCATCCTTTTGTTAGCTTATGGTAGTTGGAAGAATTGGGACAAGAAGGCTGTTTAGATCTCAAGTGTAAAGATTTGCTTTCTGTCATGTTATATCAGTCTTGGGATCTTTTTAAGAAGAGGTATTTATCAAGTTGCCATGTAAGTTTCAATCATCTCTGTCAGTGTAGGACAGTGGAAATTGATGAAATGTGAACAGAAGTGTGGGAAAAATATAGAAAAGACCTTCACACAGATACTGATGTGTCCAAGTTACTTGACTCTTCAACTAGCCCCGACAGCTGACTTACTGCAGTAATTTTGCATGTTTGTTCCTAACCTCACATGAAGCCTTTGTTCTTCGCATGTGACTAGTGTCTCATATATGATCAAGTAGTGTTGTTATTTATCAGCAAGAGATTAATAGTCACATGGACTTGACTAATAAGGAGTATATTCCACAAATAATAAACTGATACAAGAAAGGTTATTTGGAGAATAGGGTGCCCCTAAATGTACATTAAAATGTGGCCTTATATCAACGGGTAATGTGCAACCAGCCAAGTGTTCTCCATTTGTATTTAGCTCAGAAGTTACCCTTGTCTGTTTGGAAAAGGAGATTTTTTTAGAGCTGGGAAAATGTTTGTATGCCTAAAAGCTTGTAGCTTTCTCAATGACTTCAGTTGTTCTGATGGCAGATACTATCTCTACCTGCAAGCCATGACTTGTGCATGTTCTTAAACCCCTTTGGGTAGTGATCAGCAGTAATTCTATCATTTCTTTTGATTACAGTTTCTGAGGTTGTTGATCCCCCCACTGCAGAAAGACTCAAGAGTAATGAGACTCAAGACTCAAGACTAGTTTATTTGTCTACAACTTCCCTGGAAAGTCTGAGACTAAGTCTTCCTTTGAATCCTGATATTTCACACAGGAATAACTGTTGTCAGCTAAATGGATGTGTAAAGACTGTTTAGTTAGTTAAAACTTTCTGTTTGGGTTTTGTGACATGCTTTGAGTCTTCAGCTTTTGCGTTTGCAAAGTCCCAAAAATAACCTTCTTTTTGCCATCCACCTGCTCCAGTGCCACTGCCTGCATGCTTGGGGTATTTGCTCAGGCATGATAAATATGCTTTTTTGTACCTCCTCAAAAACAAGCTCTTTAGGTCAAATGCAAGAACAAGGGGAAGAACATAGATCTACCTGATCTTGACACCAAACTCTATTGTCCAGAGCTAGTATCAACCAGCAAAGTACCAGCCAGGAAATTAGGAGACAGGGACTTACTAAATATGGATTTGCACTCAAGTCTTCTACTACCTTGATACAGTTTTTCAATGCCAACTAAGACCTTTGTCCTAATTTTGCAAATAATCCATGGTTTAGCCCCCAGTTGTATCAAATTTGCATCTACGAATCCTGCTGCCAGCTGAGCTCTTCAGAGACTACGCTGACCACAAAGCTAAGAGTGAAGCTGGGGATGCAGCATTTTGCATTCAGGGTATCTGGCTAAGGAATAACAGTCCAGAGGAAAATAGCTTTAGGAAATGTTGCAAAAGCCATGAGAAAGCCTTTCAGCCCCAGAGATTGCAATACACCACTTGAACATCTTTCACTCTCTCCATCTCAAATTCTTCTCTGAGAAAGCCATACCCCAACACAGCTTTGGCCTTAAAGGTATTGGAGTTTCCCTGAATCCCTCTGTGCACTTTGCTATTGAAAATGCCTTCATATAGTGCCAGGAATTCTGGCAGCAGTATAAAACCCTTAGACGTACAGAAAAAAGTATTGTGCTTCCCAGGACTATAGCCATTGAGTGGGCACACGGTGCAATTGCACCAGGAGCTGCAGGTTGAAGTCAAGGTGAGCAATGGTGGAGGCAAGTACCACACAAGTTGGTCAGCTATTTCATTTTCCTCATGCAAAAGACCATGCCAGCCCCTGGTGCTTCAGGTTATTTAGGGAAGACAGTAGTCTCGTTGCCTGTTGAAGAGGTTTACATTATGCGCTGTTCAATTTCCAGGGGATGTTACTATGTGCCTGGCAAGACTAGAAGACAGTAAAAGGATTAAAAATGAAACTTTCCTTAAAACATTCATGCAAAATCTGTATCTACATAGTTGAATGCCTAAATTACTTTGACTTTCTGAAGATTATATAACTATACATTTTCCATACACAACACTATATCAAGGAGATTACCTGAAAAGGCTGGCTGTCCAGAGCCCACCACACAGAAGTGTTAATATATTAATAGCATCTCTTTGTATAACTGGGGAAAAAAAGCTGCACAGTTATTCAATCGAGTGATACTAGACAAGTTAGAAAATGCTTGTGGTTTCATTTTGAAATGCTCTGATTACGAAAGTGTTCATAATGTAATGACAGTGCCATTAAATCCTGGGTACATGTTCATACCACTGTCACACAGATGCCCTGGGGGGTTCCAAGAGCTGTTTTCTGCAGGCAGTGAGACCTCACAGGTACTCAGATCGGTTTTGTTGTCTTGAGACTGCCACTGATTACTAAGGAGAAGAAAAAAGTCTCTTAAAATGCCCATTATTGGTGGTGTCCCATTCATTAAAGGTTCCCAGCCACTTCGTTAGTGCGGAGATGCACAAGCAGTGGACATGAAGTCTGTAACAGCTGCAAGGGTAGATCTCACAGAGCAAAGGTAGGATGGAGGAGGTGGCTGGTGAAAGAAACTCTGGAAATCTATGTAATAAAAATGTTTCCAATCATAACCTTAAAATAATAACTACCTTGTTCATCAGGCATTTCAGCCAATAGCTCATGCTCTGTCCCATTGCATCATACACTTGCATCCCACTGGTAATGACTTGTTCTCTGAATTGCAATTAACCTATTTAAGACCAATTAAGAAACAGATCTTGAATAGACCTGCAGTATTACAGCTCAGTACTCACAGAAGATGACAATGATGTTTTAATTAAATATGGGAGCAAAAGGTCTCAAACTGAAGCTTACAGCTAACTAAGCAGCAGTCATTTGGTTACTGAACAGGCAAGAAGCTTTATGGTCTCCTTCCACATGGTTCAGCCTCCATAGCTCTCAAGTTTGCTTAAGGCTAAATAGCTTTCCTAATCTATTATTGCACAGAAGAAGTCCCTCCCGCCCCCATTTTCCAGATCACAGTTTGGTATGTTTTAACAAACTACGATAATCCCTTGGTTTTTGCAGGGCAAGAGTATTGCTGATAAAGTGATTTCATTTAGGCAAATTAACTCTGTTAGTTACATGAAAGATTGAACACTGTTATCTTATGCCGGTATGTGCAAAGTCTCATAAGTGCAAAATACACATCAAGGGCCAATTTCACATGAAAAACTCCTGATAGTATAAGAGCTGGTTAATATTTCTGAATTATTAAGTCTGACAGCATAATCATGCTTTTTTGTTGTTTAGGCTGTTGATACCAGATGTTTAATGCACAGTAAAATGTGATAGTGTAATAGGAAGAATTTTAAGGAAGTGCAATTTTGGAAAATGAAGAAACTACTTGGGGTAATTTAAAGCATAAAAACAGATGCTGGAACTTGGAGCTGCTTTAGTTTCAAATAAAGTGGAATCCTTCCCTTAGAAACCTACGGATATTCACCATCATTTGCTGTTCTCTCCTGGACGCAGACCTGGCTGATATTGCTGTGGCCATCTTAGGCCGGGAAGTCAGGTCAAAGTGTCCAGTCTCAACTATCATGCAGTGTTCAACACTGTGCCTTGGCTGTGGTCCCTATAAAAGTGAAGGAGGGATCGCTCCCGCTGGGTTAGGGCTGATTGTTCTGCCTCTGCTGGTCATTTAGCCTGACGAACACAGGACTGAACTAAAAGCTTGACAGTAACACTCTTCCCGATGTAGTACTGGATTCTAAGAAAGTCTTGCAGGTATTTCAGGGACACCAGATTTAAATTTGGATGTGTTACAAATCACAAAGGTGGATGAATTTAGACCACGTGATGCTTTTGTTAACTATTATAAATTGAGATTATTAAAAAATGCTGCGCAACAGGATAAAATGGTATCTATGGTTATATATTTATTTTAAATATCCATTTGATAAGATATATCTATGTATAGTCAGTGAGTTGTGCATTAAAGACTCGCTTCATATGGAAGCAGCAGACAATGATGAGTGCTGATCAGTATTTTGGGACTGCTGAGTGTAATAACATAATCACACTTCCCTTCTCCTTGCTGCTTCTTTTGGCACCAGATGTTTAAAGCACAGTAAAATAGAACCTTAATGTTCTCTGTAATTAATGGGTGAAAGCACAGAAGTATATACAAGCGGGTTGTGTTTCTATTAAGATGTTGTCATATAATTTATGAGAGAAAACAGCTGTTCCTTTAAACAATTTTCACTTGATGTGCCTGGAATTCCCCTTGAGAAATGAGAAGCTGTGGGAATTTTCCATAACAAAAAGGAGTGAATTTCATACTTAAAAAATAATTGTTATCGTAAAGAAATTCTACACAGCTGGAGACTTTGTCACAGCAAGAGCCATTCCAGCTTGATTACACAACTCTTTGCACGTTGCAGGAAGTCCAGACATCTTAGGCAAGGATCTCACAGAGCTCAGCTGAAGGAGAAAGCTTACCTACAGGAGAAGACAGGGTGTCTCCTGATCTCTGACTATTTAACATGTTGATTTGGCATTTTTTTCTTTTTTCTTCTCTTTGGTAGTTTTGTTTGGTTGTTTGTTGGATTTTTTTGAAAGTCACTGCTTCTCATTGCCTCAAGTAAGCTCTGTCAGATCTGCTTTGATACCCATCTGAACACAACTGGTACTGCCAACATCTTCAGTGGCTCTGATTTTCGGAGATCAGCTGCTGAGATCTTTCTAATGACTGGGGCTTTTTTAAGCTGTCACAATTCAAACACCCAAAAGAAAGCACCCAGATAGGTCTTAGTTCAAATAGGGTTTGGGTCATGGCACAGTTAATTACATCCTCAAAGCACCTTGCAAGTATTTTTTTAGCACAACATCCTTCACAAGTGAAGAAATTCTTTTCAACCCATGAAAAAGTGTGTCAGAAATGAAAGAATGCAGTGAGAAGCTACACAGGTAGAAGCCAGGCTCAAATCAGAACTCAGGGCTCAAACTCAGAACATCAAATTCTTGCAGCTTTCCTATTTGTCTCACATCAGCTGAAGGGCAATAACCATCTATGAATACATGCTTAGTCCATGGCAAATGAAAGCTTAATTTGCCTATCTCAGTCCCTGGTGAAAGAGGTGTAGTGGCTTAGATCGTGCACAGCAATGTTTCCCCTTGTCACTGGTCTTCAAATCTTGTGCTTAGGTTTCTCAAAAACGACTTGAAAAAATCATGAATTTGCTGTTATAAATTGGGAGAAATGTTTCATTGACTTGTCTTCTGATCACTGGTTTCCCCAAGCTTCAAACAGGTGTGACCAAAGGCTGCTGCCATGTGGTCTAGACCGATAGGCAGGAAGATATCGAGCATTACTTGCTCAGCACTGTTTTTCAGAGTAAAACAGAGACTCGGGATCAAACCCTGGGTTTAAGATTGTCCCATTATCTCATTTCATATTAAAATAAGCTTCCCTAATCTTTCATTGCACAATCTGCTAATATTTTTTTGTAAACAGATGTGTAGTAGACAGCTGTTTTGTTTAACAACCAACTGAGAAAACCAGGCTCCTGCATGTAGTAAATAAACAGATGAAATGTTCAATTTAGAATTGCTTCTTTCAGAAATAGCAGCCTGAAAATACTGGGGAGGGCACAGCTACCCATGTCTCTTCTCCTTAGCAATTCACATTCCTTTTCTGGAAGGCAACGCCTCTGTTGCCAGCACATGCAAATGAAAAACATAAGCCACCGAGTTTTCTGGTCCGTACATTGTTAGTTTAGCTTAGACAAATATGATTTAAAATAAAACAAATTCGGGGAGCTTTGATGCAAAATTGCACTAATGGGCTACTTGTAAACGTGGATTACAGCAGGAAGTACAAATAATAGTATCCTCATCTGAACCAAGAACACCCACCCCTCAAAATCCTACTGACTCACCCCAAGATTGCAAGGGTTTTTCCTGATTCCAGTCGCTTAGCACAGTCTTGTCAGGACTTCTGAGAATTATAGTTGATACCTTTGGGAAATCCTCTTTTTGACCTTCTCTAGGGGGAAAATCTTAGAAGAAAAAACGATTTTTGTATGGTTTTCTGGATTTGACATTTGCTTCCCTCATTTTTTGTATTCCTGGATTGCTAGAATGTCCAAAACATCATTCCACTATGCTTCCATATGGCCAAGATTAAAAATAAACAACTATCAAAAGTAACTTACTATTTGATGAGGAATCAGAACTCCAGGAGGAAAAAAAAAATCTTTGTTCCTTTCTTACAATACAAACTTATTTCTCCTGGCAGACTGGTCAACTGGGCATTGTTCTCATTAATTCGTATGACTCCCAAAGTGTCAATGAATTATTTGAGATGCCCAAAACAGAGGAAATAAATATTTTCTGAGATTTTTACACATGCATACGCATATATTTATTTGCATAACATAGTAACTAGTAAGATAAAGAGTTCAAAGTTCAGGACTGCTGGAAATAATTTATACAGGGGTACTGTACTAAGGAAAATTCTTGAAAAGCATGGGAAATCTTCAAGTATGTTTCACCCTTTTTAAAGAAAAAATTCAAAAAACCACCTACATCTCACCATAAACTCCATGCAAATCAATAGGTTATGATAGAACCCCCCCTCAGGAGGAAAGGAGCACTAAAAATACCCTGAAACTGAAGTCATGCTGATTCCTTTGCTCGGAGAAGCACATCAGTGTAACAGGAGTGTTCTCTGCAGCTTCCCTAACCCCAGCTGTACTTTTCAAGGATACCGAAGACTTTGATGATAAGCCAGGCTGGCTCTACAGAGCACTTTGTTCATTCCCCGAAAGATCTGCTGCTCGAGGACTTGGTGTCAAGATAACTTACCTTGCTTTGCTTTGCTATGCCCCGGGAGACTGAAAGAACTCCTGCTCCCCAGAGGTTTCATGAGAGATGTATTTTTTAAAAGTCTGTTTAAAGTCAGGTGTTTTTTTCTGTTTCCTTGCGAGAGGACTATTCTTGACAGTATTTATTTATTTCCAGAAGGTTTAGGTCAATATGCCTACTGTATTGATTACATGAGCAGATCCTGATCTCAGTTAGGCTGCAGTAAAGTAAATCAAATCACTCCAGATCTAAACCAGGGCAATGAAGCTCAGAATATAGCCCACAGTTTTGTTCTGTGTAAGCTAGTCTTCTCCTACTTGTTCAGAGAGAAAAATTTGAGGAAATGTGAGGGTTCTCCAGTGTTGTTGTCATCCTTTGTGCATTGTGTACAAGCTCTACTTACTCTTTGGTTGCTTTACTTTTGCCATGCTATTCATATAGACGCAGTCACAAACCACCATAGAGAAAACCCATCACAGAAATCAGGAGACAGATTAAGCTTCCACAGCTCCCATTGATTTTAAAGGCTTGTAAACGTCAGTATGCCTGAAGACCAGGCATGTTAACAAGACTGTAGGCAGTGTTTGTTTAGAAATGGTTAGCTAAAACACTAACTAACCAGTCATGACAAATTCGCTTTTCTTTAACAGAACCTAAATTTTATAATCTCCCTCTCTCAGAAAACCAACCAACCAAACATGTTTGTATGTTAAATATGAAACAGAGGTAAGAGGATAAATGATTTGTGTTAAACACTGTCAGGAGGAAGAAGTCGTGCTATCGGAGCAGCAGTTAAACCAGGTATGAACAAAGGTTGTCATTAAAGAGCAGATTTTTAATACATTGTTCCAGAACAAATGATGGCATGAGACAACAAAACAAGGAATTAAACAAGACATGTAGGAGCAGAAGAACAGAAATGGAAAGAGATAAAAAATGAATGGGAATTTTTTGGAGACAGTACTGCTGGCAATCAGCCAGGGTGGGATTCAGCTCCATATTGAGACACCTTAAGCTTAAGCGTTTTTTGTAGGGGTCTGCATCTGCTTTAGGTGTCCAACTCCCTTTGGTGCTCACTGGAGAGCTATACTACATGGAGCCCAGAGCTAATGACAGTAATGTCTGTCCATTGGAGGGTAACTGTCTCCATTGACCATAATGGGAGTTTAACTACCTACCTCATCTGTAGATACCTACATATTCATCTTTGCATATTAAAACACATCTAAGTGGCCTGATCTTGAACATAATAGGCTATGTTGAAATGGCAGGTAATGATGTGGCAGGAGGCAAGCTGAGAGTCTGGCAGTAGAAGCCAAGCAAACATGCCATTAACCAGAGGAAAGAGGTGGATGGAGAAGGCAGCTGTAAACTTGAAACTGGCTGAACACATGTAGAAACTGTGCCTCCTTTTCTTCCTCCCCACCCCTACAGTGAATAAATTGGAGAAAAAATCAGATGAAGTAGCCTACAGTAAGGAAAGTGAAAGTGATAGTAAAATGTTCATTTAGTGTGGTTTCAATTCACAAATGGATATATTTCAGTTTGTGTATATATGGACCAGTTAACTCTTAGAAGCATTTGTGCTGCTAGATATTAGGGAAAAAAAACCACCCCAAATCTAATGTTTTCAATATGGAACAAAAATATAAACATGGTGTGACTTTCAAATCTTAGTGCTATTCCGACTTGTTATTTCTCATTTGCAGTAGTGCCTGTGAGAATAAGGGAATGGTACACATTCAGAGGTTGATGATAAACAGAGAGGATAGTCCTCAAGGTTCTTCATTAGTGAAGAATACATCACATTTCCAGATAGCACTTTTGCTGAACATGCTAGGCCATCTGCTCATGAGGCTTTTGGTTTCATTTCAGACACAACTGGCTTCAGCCCATCTCTAGCAGTCAATAAAAAGAAAGTTTCTAAAAAATGAATTACTGTCCCAAAACACAAATCACTTTTTGCAAATGTTGTGATAAAGTTTCCAAGCAATGCAAAGTGGGCTACCATATGTGCAAACCTCTGCGGGCTGGTGCGGAGGGAGATATTCCCATTGTAGCTCTCTGAGGCCATATATTTTAATTTTAATATATCAATATTAGAATATATATTCATTCCCCTTTTTTGTTAGTCATTGCTGAAAAAAACTTTTGTTCAGTTTAAATATCCAGGTTTAACAATTGCTTTTCTTTTCCAAAGCAGAATGTTAATGTCAGTAAAAAAGGGCAAATGTTTCATGTTGGTTGGAAGGGATTTATGGACATTTTTTAGTGCGGCCTCTCACTTGAAACAGAACTACCATCAACTCAAGATCAGGCTAAATGTGACTTCTTCCAGCCAGCTGCTGAAAGCCTTCAAGGGTGGGCTAAACCCTGATTACTCTGGGTAACCTTTGCCACTTTGCCACTGCTGCATTACTCTCCTGGTGATGAATTGTTTCCTAATGACCAACCTGAGCATCCCAAGACACAGCTTGAGTTTACTGTGGTTTTTATATTATTATTACAATATTAATTACTATTTACATAATACTATGTAACATATGACTATATTAATAATACTGTTATATTATTATATTACAGTATAACACAGAGATCCAGCAAAGGCTATAAGAACAATTCAAGTATCAGATAAATTTGATCAACAAAAGTCAGGTAAACCTAAGGGGACACAGGTTCTGTCTGCACATTAGCACTAAAGGCTCTGTCTTCACGTTGGCACTAAAGGCTGAATCTTCTGCATGCAGCACTTTATTAATATAATCCTGTGCCCCCAAGCATTTTCATCCTGCAAGCAGTAGCAGAAGGGAACATCAGAGGAAATGAACTATCTGCTTTTGATCTAGTGTTAGTTACTACTTTTTGAAATGCCATACATCAAAAAGAGAGGCTGATTAAGACAGTGAAGATGTTAAGGATCAATACCTTGCTTGCCACAGGAAGGACTGCAAGGAACCACTGGGTCTGTTGCTGTGGAGTATTACCAGTAACTTGTTTTAAAAGGCAGGTTTCCTGCATGCCTTGGCAGACTAAGTACTCACTGTTTCATAAGTTTACACCAAAAATTTGACATAGCTGATTTCAATTTCCCATATAGTAATCTGTACATAATTAAAAATGGCATTTATGGTTCATCAGTGGTCTCCTGACACTGGAAGAGCAGGTGTTTTGTTGACATTTTAAGTTTGGGATGGTCTTTGAATTTGAATTTCTCTCTCAGTGCAATAACCTGCTGACTGCCAAGTTGCAGCACTGAGAACCTTTCAGCAAGGGAGGAGGACAGTGCACACTGAGCTTTGGAAAGATACAACTTGTTTTGATTGTTCTGGATAGTCTGGAATCTAGTGCCACGTTTTATTGAAACTCTATTACCTCTTAGTCAAAATAAGCACTATCTGGGCTAGGCAGCTGTTCACAGAGCTGTTAAATAAATTAGTGGACAGCTTGGTCTAAGCTGAAGAATTGAGGCTCTTGACTCATTGGATCAAGCTGAATGACCCAATGGTTGAAGCACCTTCTCAGGGCTGACATAGCTCCTGCGCAGCACTGTTTGCTAAGATGTGTGATAAACCTTGCATTGCTACTGTCCATGTTGTTGCTATTTTGTGAATATACAGAAGATTTCAGCCTTGAGGACCACTGATCTGGCACCTTTCAAAAGGACAACACTTAGAACATGTCAAATGGACCAGACCCAAAGATTTAAGGTGGAACTGAGGCACCCAGTCCCCAGGCTGGAGCAGCTCTATGCCAAGATGCTGGAGCCAGAACACGGGTGCACTTTGGACTCACATGCTCAAAGCTAAATATGAACACAAAATTTTTCAAGATGAAGGCTAAGGGTCAAGTGATTAGCAGGATCAGACCTTTTCTAAAAACAATCATCAGGTATTTCACGTGAGCAAAATCTATAAATGCGTATGGGGGGGATATTAATAGGGTAATAATAACAACTATGTCCATAGTTGCAACACTATATATTACGGTAAAATCAGGTGTTTGGGAAGGACTGCAGCTTCTCATTGTTCCAAGCAGAAGCAAAATTTCCCTTGGGAAAAGAAGGAGGCTTAGCTCTCACACAAATTACTCTCCAGCTTCTGCAAGGATCTTGTTGCTTACACTACTGCCTTTGATGCCAACCACTGCCTAGACAAAAAGAGCAGGCCACCCATGACAGCCAGTATAATGATACCCGAGTTTCAGAGTTCTAGGTCATATCCCCAGCTGATGTAACCTGGCATAGCTGTAGTGGAGACCCCAGAGAGACACACCCATCGGTACCAGATCATGAGGGACCTGATCGTTGCCTCACTCCATCTGCTGTCATCTAGAGCAGGAATATTAATTTGGTAAGGGAAAAGTTACTTTTGCAAACAATTTCAATACAATTCCTTATTTTCATATCTGCAATAACTAACATGAATTGTTACACAGTTAATAAGTGAGAGGTACCACAGTTATTCACATCTGAGTGTGCTTTCAGAGTGTCTTTTCTCCAGGCTGTTCTAGAAGACAAAGAGTTCACTTGAAACTCAACATGTTGCATTGCCAACAAATTACAATGCAAAATGCTTTGTTGTACTGTCAGTTAACATTTTTTTTTAATAAAAGTGAATTGAGACATTTAAATTTTATTTAGTAGTTTGTCATTAATATCATTCCCTGAGCTTGTGCTTACAAAAACACTGTGTGAGAAGATGGATATCACTGCAGTGGAGAAAATATTTCCCTCATATTTGACTTTCTGTAAACTTTTAAGGACAAAATTTCAAGATTCAGAAAAGAAAAAAATACTTAACAATTCCTGCACATATTTTACTGCTTTCAAAGTTGTTGAGACAGAAACTTGTAAAGGTATCAATTTTATTTTAATAGGTGATAGAATAATATGCCATCTTCCAGCAGATGAATAATTACACTATTACACTTTTCTGCTTCATGAAGATTTCCCCTGACTTTGGTAGGAGTTCTAAATGTGAAAGACTTACAGGCTCAAGTCCTTGGTGCTGTTTTCAGAGCTTAAATAGTTATCTGTTACAAGTGCAAAATTTCCAGCAGATGCTCCTCACTATGTCATTGAACTTAAGTAGTCTCTCAGTTTGAGTTCAGTGACACTGTTCAGGCTTTTAAAGCTAAACATGTGCTTAAGTGATATATTGGAAGAAGACCAACTTTTTTCTAAAACATATATATAATGAAAAATACAAAGTTTTATAGAATGAAATGATTGATAGGAATACTTAAGCAAGTAACCTGATATAAACAGATTCTTTAAGCAAATTAATTTTTGTTCTCCTTTAAAGTCCTGGGGTTAGAAATCTAAATGCAAGTTGAAGTAAACTTTAATTTTGAGAGAAGCTCAAAAAAACCAGAATTTATCAGGAATTTGGTACCACTAATTAGGAATTTCTTTTACTTTTTTAAAGGTTAATTGTAATTTACCTAGAAAAAAATGCATGGAATTCTAGGGATAAGTCCAATGTAGTATTAGAGAAATGTAATTAGATGTAACATAAATTAATACAGAATTCAACAGAAAATAATCACACCATCATTATGCTATGTAATATAAAATTGTGTCTGAGGCGATAGAGAATTCTGTAAGTTATCACAAAAAGCAATAGGAAAGACCTGTTTTTCAATTAAATGGGACCTTTTCCAAAATAAGGAAGGAAGAAAAAAAGACAATTTACATTCTGAATATATACAATTTTGAAATTTACAGGGGCCTGTTAAATATATTTATCACCACTTAGTGTTTGTGAATAGAATAGACAGTGGATGCAGGGACGACAAGTCTTTGGTTGCTGACCTCCACAGGGCCTCCTCCTACAAGCATAGGAGCAGTGATGCTTCTTATCTGGAGTAAGGGGAAGGAAATGAAGACACAGCCTAAAACACAGCTCACCCAAAAACTGGAACTGGGGAAACTGGGCAGGAAGATACCATTAGGTGTTTCTGGAAGCAACAGCCACCTCTGATCTACAGAAGAGAAAGAGTCTGAAACATCAAGCAAAGAGCAAAAGCAGGAAGTGGTAGACCTGGCAGAAGAAAAAAATAATGGCTGGAGAAGGGCTTGGAAATGCAAATGAAGGAAACACCCTGTTTTAGTCTGAGCTGGAGATCAGGCCTTCGCTCTCTGTAAAGAGATAGGGCTGCATCAAGGAAATGTCTGATCCCACTCACTACAAATTTTTACTCCTGGAAGGAAAAAAAAAAAATCACAGGATGATGAATGTCTTTTAAGGTAAACAATTATTTCCCTTTTTGAAATACTTCTTTTCTGGTTTAGGAGTTTGTTCAAGTGTTCTCACTTGCTTACTATTGGCAGCAGCCATTTGTTTAACTGGTGTTTGTGATCTCCATCCCGGCCTACTTTTGCAATCAGTGTGTGATATGACCAGGAGAACCTGTTGCTTTGGTTAAACCTCTGACATCTGCATCTGATAATATATTATTGCAGCTCCTCCAGCCTTTGCAGAGTATAATTCAAACTATGAACCGATCATTTAAATTAAAGTATGGACAAGCCCACAAATTCAAATACCTTGCCCCACAGGCAGAACACTATACTTTTTTACAGGTTTTAACTAAGCCTTGACTATTAAGCCAGAAGCACACTTCTAGAGAATATTTTTAAAACCAGAACACTTTTCAAAGACAAGGTTTTCTAAGTGCAGCCATTTTTAACTGGCCTTAGAAAGTCTGTGTTATCAGGGCAAAAGACACATAGCAATAAACAATGAGTTCTACACAGCTCCGGCTCACAGCTTTGATAGAAACTGAATGGATTCAAGCAGTTTTTGTTTTTCAAGCTCCTTTTCCCTAGTAATCAAGCATTCCCTTGGCTGTGCTATAGACATAAAGCAGAATAACTTTCAAGTGTTCCTTCCATCACTTCAACACTATAATCAGCTCAAACACCACCATTTAATTTTGGTTATAGCTCAAGTGTCCACACACAAATGAACCACTGAAAAGGTGTCTCTGAGTGGCTCTAGATACCCAGAAGGGTATAAAAGTCTCCACCTCCTGCTCCCTTCCCTTCATCAGCTACTTAATGTGGTGACCCACAGACTGCATTACATGCTGATGCGTGGAGATTTTTTAAGAGGTTACGTGGTCAGCAGGTAGGTGACCAAAATGCCGCGTTGCTTTTACCATCGCACTTGCAAGTATGTATAGGCTAAAGAACAAATCCTAATCCAACTCAGTATTTCTGCTTAGGAATTACATGTTCTCTCCTATTTTGAAAGCCCAGTGCTTGAAGTCATAGGGCTGCATGTACTTTCTATTCCTCTTTTCTATTCCTACATCTTAGCAGCATCAGTTCTGTCTACGGAGATGACACCCAGGAAAGTATCATCTCCCTTTGGAGGCCAGTCTGAGTACACGTGTAGAGGGGAGTTCCAGTGCCTTCTAATATCATTATAAAGTGCACATACCTGGAAAGTAACTCCGGGCATATGCTGGCTGCAAATATATTTCCCGCTTCCCTTTTTAAAGGATCTGTGCTGGCTCCACTCTTTACTTGAGGGAGAAATTAAGATAAAGTAGCTTCTGAGGTCTGATTTTAGACCTGCCTGAGCTCAGTCTTTATCCAGCTACAGAAAATTTAATGGAGCAAAAGTATCTATTTAGCATAGAGGCCGAAGTACAGACTCCACCCCACCCCTTTCCTAATTCCTTTAATAAAAACACCTCCCATAGGTGTGCCCCATGCACAGCAACCCCAAGAGCTTCACCGGCCAACTTCAGGCTTTGACAGATTTGCAGCACAAGATCAAAATGAGCTGACTGACATAATTATGGGTCATTAGTGCCTGCCTCAGCTTTTCTATGATGTCTCTGGGGCAAGAATGTACATGTCCCCATGAACGAGCAGAGCATTGCTCATTAAAAGGGCCTAACTCAGATTTGGTTTACTTTAATACAGACAACTGCAAACTGATGCATCAGAGGCTGATTCATGAGCAAACCAAATCTCTTTGCCTTAAGAGTGTAAGCACTGGTTAGAGAGGTCACAGACAGGTGGAAGAGAACAGCTCCAGATTTTAATCCTCGGGTACACTGCCATCAAAACCCTACACTTTGAGACTCAAAACGCTTCTGTATTGGCTTCAAATCAAGAAAGTTCTCAGAATAAACAGTAAAGGTAATAAACCCAGAGACTAATGGAAAACAAAGAAGCAGCATACAAGTCATCTTGAAGTACATCTGATTTGGGTTTTTTTAAAGTCAATCATAAGAAGTGCTGAGCAATTGTAAGGGCCCTTTCTGAGAAAAGGCTTTGTTCATTGTCTGGGTGCCGGGTTGCAGAGTGAGTATGTCTTAAAATGTAGTGCTCTGAGCTTACCTGCAAATCAGTTCTGTGCACACCTGTCTGCAGGGAGGGGCGTGCCCAAGTCTTCCCATATCTTAAGTACTGGGGAAGAAGAGACCTCCTCAGATGAACACAGAGGGAGTAAACAGCTCGGTGGAGCGTGAACTGGCTCCAAAGGTGCTTTACTCCACATAGGCACAGGCCAGGGCAGAACTTGGGTGGATAAGCGATTGTCTATAACCAGCACTTATGTATGCAATGGGGAATCTCACTTGGGGTCCGTGCCTTCGTATGCCACAAGCAATCTCGAGTACCTTTGACTTAACTGGTCACACATTAACTCTGAAAAACTGGCTTGCTAAGCCAATTTTTGGATTCTCCATACACTGTTCAAATTTACTGTGCTATGATATTTGATCTTTGTTTTGCAGTTAGGTTTAATTCAAATTATTCAGTACAATAAAATATAAACCCAAATCCTTTAAATAATATCTTAATCATGACATGATTGATCAGCAAGACCCCTAATGCAAAGTAATAATCAATTGAACAAGCAACGCAGTAAGTTAACAAAACTCAAACACAAATTTATCACATTTAAAGGCATGGTTTTGGTTTAAAAGATCTGTAGCACTAATGTATTGATAAACTGTAGTCCAGAAGTGACTAATAAGAAAAAAAACCTGATTGTGCAGGAGTATAGTTAGCACCTTGGAATCATTATCAACTCTAGATTTAGAAATCCTCTGAGTGAAGTTGTTCAAGTCACATTTCAAGTCTATATGAGTTTTTGTTTCTTGAAACTTTACTTGTTAACTGCATTTGTTTTCAGTGTGAACATGAACACACAAGTATGCATTCAGAATTTGTGTGTATCTCCATTTTTTGACATAAAATGTGATTTTAGTTGATAATTACCCTGTATTTTATTGCTAATTAACTTCTATGTATGCAGTAATTCTTACCACTGCTCTTCAAAAATTTTCTTTGCACTTTGAACTGTTCAGCACTGCTCCACCTTGCTTGCTCTTGCCAAGACAGCTCACAAGTTGTTGAGTGTACTACTGACTTTGTTTCGGTTTAGAAGGTCTAGTCTCCTTTTTAAACATTTTCTATTTTTTAAATGTACCTGCTATATGTATTTATTTGCCCTGTTTTGCAGCAGTTAGCATTCCTGACACAAATGCTTGATCGTTTTAGGATGGCACCCCAGCCAGTGATTTTTCTTTTGTTTGTGTTGTATATTTCCTGCATTTCCCTGTGTGGGGTTTCAGAAATTGTGGGTGGATTCCCAGTTGCATTGAAGCCAGGAGTATTATCATCCTTGCTGACAAACCTGTCGGGATTTTACAATTTGGCTCACATAATATGCTTACATCACAGTCCATCAGTAATACACTTGCTAATCATTCATTCTTTTCTCTTGGGGTAACTGTGTACTCTTAAGACTTTCTCTTGAACTGTTCATGTTTGCAGATCAGGGCATTTCACCCTGTAGCTGATTCTTTCTTATAACGGACAGGACTGTAAGAGCTGAAATTTTAAGTTCCCTTCCCACCCAATCCTTTTTCTCTCTTCTCCCTCTCTTCCTATTTGTGCTGTAGCTATGTTCAGTACTCCAGAGAAATGATAACTGTCCAGATGTTGTTTATATATGTACACCTGCCAGTTAATGAGTTTATACATGATACTTGTTTTTATAGTAGTACAAACATTCTTTATTTGCCCCAAATATTTGTTGCTAGCAAAGACTGTACTACTCCCAAGGCAAATAAAGCTGAATTATAGCAATGAAAAGTAAAAAGCACATTTTGAAGGTTACAAAGTCAGCTATTAGAAAGTTAGGAAATCCCAGAATTTTAAGCTTTTAATGAAGGTAAGTATAACATAGTTTCATTTATTTTTCATCAGAACTTTGACAAATTCTGTCTACACAATCCTGTGCAGGGAATATGTCATTCTGTCATTCTTCAAAATTTTGTATTGGGGGGGGGGGGTGTGTGTGCACACCAGTTCTAATATTTTCATCCCTGCTCATCAGTAGGGAAGCTAAATGCTGGGTTTTTTCATGCTGAGAGGTCTTTATGGGTTCAAAGGGCAAGTCCCAAATGCACCACTGCTGTTTACATCTAGATATGTACAGATACATGTCTCTTTTGATGTGCTTAGCACTTTGGCAAATCAAGACTCAGGCTCTCAAGCTGAGCCTGCAGAAGATGAGGGACTATCGGATAATTAGCCTATGAGTGGTATGGTGTTATATGATTTACACTAAAAGGGGTGGAATATAACTCTCAAGGACAGTCTTTAGTGAACTTAGCCAGGACAGCCACTGCTCTTGCAATCACTTCCTTGCCTCACCAAGTTTCCAGCTACAAGAAAAAAGCAGGAGCTCTCCACCCTCGTCTACATAATCTAGATTTATCTGTAAAGCTCATTCTTAAATTACTTCCTTATAAATATGCGTACATATTAAAATTTTCTCATTTAAAAGTCGGAGTGAAAATGTGAAAATTCTCCCACATGGGATCATATTAGCATCCCTCTGAGCATCACCAGGGCTGAGAACCTTGACGCTGCAGCACAGCTCCCTTTCATTTAACTCCCAGAACAGGATGTCTCATTTTCCCATAGTCCACACGTTAGAATGCCAGCCCATCTCCTTGCACAAGCTAGTGACTAATGGCTTCAGGATGAGTTGAATCAATGGCTTATCTGGTGGCATGCTACTCCTCCTTCGGTGAGTGACTTCTCTGCCATACTAGGAAGTAACCAGTCCTACATGACTGTTAGATACAAGGGAAGATTGCATGACTTGTGGCACAGGTTGCAGCAAGGAGAAATGTGACCATGTCTTTTGAGGCTCTTTGCAGTCGTACCATCTTAGACAAGCTAAAACTGCAGCCAGGAAGATGTAGCCTCTTCTCTCGGTCCCTTCTTCTCTTGATCCTCTTGCCCACTGCTTTTATCCTTTCCCAGTATCAGTTTTTGACCCAAATCCCTTTCCTCTTTCCCACTGAGACCCAGCCTGCAAATTGTAGGAACCATCCCAGTGGTTTTGACCTCAGTCCTCTCGGCTTCAGCTCTCCTGTACTGTCACTCCCACACACTTCCAGTTCCAGCTCTCTTCTTTGATTTTACCTCTGAGTCATATGGCAATTCCACATCTTAATTTCTACACTGGGGCGGTGTCGGTTCTGTCACACTCCTCCTCAAAATCTTTCCTATTCTTACTCTCCTCTCCTTTGGTTCCGATTTAATCTTGCTCATTCATCCCCAGTTTCCACTCATCTGTTCCTAATCCTCTTTTCTATTTCCCTCTGTGGCTCCCATTCATGATCTCTTTGCCTATTCAGTTCCCCAGCTCTACCAGGCAACTCCACCACCCCGTCCCCGTAGACCTCTCAGCTTCTTTTTTTCCCTGACATGATACAAGTCCATGTGTTGGTGCATGTAACAGGTATGTGTTTGGCATGTTGGTACACACAATAGTGGGAAGTAGGACTACAACTTTTGAAGTGCAGGGGCAGATGAGTGGGACTCCTTGCCCCTCTCAGCATGGGGACTTGCACAGAGCTCAGGCCGATTGGCTGTGATTGACACAGGAGACTATGGGAGAGAGGATGCAGCACTGTCTTACACAAGTATTAAATGCAGATTGATCTGTTCTCGGAGAGAACACAAAGTGAGAATCACATGTATCAGTCTTAAATCTAGTGAGTGAGATTTGAGAGGTCTGTAGCCTTTTCATCCTACACTTAAATCAGTGCACTTCTCTTTGCCTGTATTCTAGCAGGAAGGGAGACTGAGAGCAGTGAACAAAAAGGCTTTTAGTTTCGTTGCCCTGAATTCAGCCTGATCTCTATTAGCTCAGAGCTTCACTTTTAGAGAAAATAGCTGCTGAGCTAAGAGCTGGAAGCAGACCCAGTTCCAGTGGCATCTTCACGGAATTAAGCTCCAAAGGTCCAGCAGGTCACTAGAGTATACAAAACCTCTCTTCTTGTGGGGCTTATAACCTAAATAAATTTGGACAGATTATCTTTGACAGAGAGGTTAATTTGTTGACCCCCATTTCAAAGCCTGATGCCACTGTCGTTTCTCAAAATCACTAAAAATGTTACCACCGGGTATTTTTCCTTAGCATTGTTCACATAAATACATAGATGATTTTGGTTGAAATACTTCATGTGCATTTAAACTGAAGGCAAAAATGGACTTGCAGTATTACAAGTGCAATGGTTACAGCAGAGCAAAGCTATAAGCTGTTGAAACTAGCCTTACAATGAGTAGCGCTGGGCGAGTAGAAAAATAAGCCTTGTTTCTGCCGTCACTTATAACACATATGTCACTGGTGTTTCAGTGATGGAGAATCTGCTCTTGTCTAAGCCTGGTAGTTTAAATCCTTGTGCACATGAAAGCTACCCAGCAGAACAGGCATTTGTCCATGTGCTGCATATAGCAAAATCACACTGTGATGTGTAACATACAGTACAGATTGCAGTATATACTGTTCGAAGTTTATTTTGAGTCTTCTGCATTTTCATAAGACAAAAAAATATGATCTATATCATCTTACAACATTGGCAGTATGAAACATACACACAGTATGCATTTTGAACTGTAGCATATGTACAGAATGTTCACAATTTAAACAGGAGAAATGTAACTGAGCATCTATCTATCTATCTAGGCTTACGACCATGGTATTAGGAATCTCTCTGAAATCTTTGGTGTCTTCCAACTGAAAAGCCCTCCAAGCTTATCTTATGAATTTTCCATCCCTCCCCCCAACCCAGTGTAGATATGCAAATGCCTTCACCTCTCTCCACCCTGCAGTTGTTTCTAGCAGCTTTCTAAGCATGTGAATTGCACTTCCAGAAATTTGCAAAGGAGCCAATACTACTGTCATGGAACAACAGCCATTACAGCCCAGCACTATGGATAACAGGACACAGCAGTATTCAGCTGGAGAGTATTGTTATCCTTTTCCAAATGTAACAACATTTGCGTTCTTTCTGCTCACTTATGACCATGCTGCAGTGAGAATTCCATAAAGATCTCATGACAGCTTGAAACTGAAAATCCCTCCAGTTCTTAGGAGAGTCATTTTTCAACATGAGACCGTATAAGACTAGGCTTGCACCTCCTGAAAATGAATAAATACCTTCTTTTCTGCTACAGTTGTGTTAAAAGGGACTGCTCAGCCTCACCTTCTTTCCCCAGTTAGCTGAGATGCCAATATGTACAGATACACCTATTACAATTTTAACTGTGTACATGATGTGCAAATATCTTCCAGCTAGATCTGCACTGAGGTAGTTCATACTACATATGACACCAAACTTCAACAGGTTTGGCATCCTGACTCTTGGAGGTTCCTGTACTAGTTTGAGGAGAAATTAATCCATGCTCTTGAGCTTTTTAAAGGCTTGACAGAGAAGAATACACAGCACTCCTAGGGTACTTAGGACTTTTCAGGTTGTGTTCCTTGTATTTTAAGATAACACAGTCTTGCTTGTGGTGTGGTGCTTTTTGGTGTGCGTGTGGGCTTTTATCTGAAATTGATCTGAGTAACTTTCAGCAAATATGAAAAGTGCAAACTGAAAAATGTAACCCGCTTCACACCCTCTTCCAGACCTACAGTGATTTTCTTGATGTTTTGAGTCTGGATGAGAGCTTACTCTAGCTGCCATAGCTATTTAATTGTATGTGAACAGTTACTTCTCAGTATACTGAAGTGAAACACTAAATTTTCACAGCAGAGGTCACTTGTAAAATGAGTCATATTCTACACTGTGTAATGTCTTACAGCACAATGCTTTTCAGTCCTGTATTACTCCTTTTCCAAGAATTACCAGTACTAGTAGCTAAGAAACCCCTTGGGATTCCCAAGCTGGGGATTTCAAATACAGTTCCCTGTAAAAAGCCTGACAGAGCTAGAAGTAAAACACGAAGTTTCTCTTACGGTTTCCTTCCGTGCATCCTATTGTGCAATAGCAGTGTCTGATCTTTTGATCTCAGGAGGGACAGCTGATGGTTTTAAGCAGTAGTGACCTGATTCTGAGACACTTTAATATTAGACATGTTAATTAGATTTCCTAACTAATACAATGGCATTTCTGAGTATTTAATGGAAATCAACAGGAATGTTTAAGGAAAAAGACACACTGCACTGTCAACTGCACACCCTCAGCTGTGAGTCAGGCCCCTAAAAATTATGAGACCTGCTGAAGTCAGGAAGGTTATTAGCAAACTACTTATGTTCTAAGAAATATTTGGGTCTCTACAATTCAGAGAAAACTTACAACAGGGCAATTCAGAAAACTGAGCGTTGTACAACTTGTTTCCAAGATGAAACCACCAAATATTGTGAAACACGTAACGTGTGATACTGCATGCAGCTGAGAATGAGTAAGGTATTGAACTTCTGTCTTCACTCAATCAAACCACAATTCCAGAGACCGAAGCATCTTACTCCATCTTTCAGCGTGAATTTGCGCCGAACGGTACAGTACCTTACCTAGAGCAATACTTCTGAGCGTACCTTGTACGAAACGGCAGCAGAGCTGTAAGGTACCACTGCTGTCCCGGGATGCTGTTAGCCCTCCACCCCACCATGAAGTGCCAAACTCCCCACAGCTCTGCCCCTCTCCACCCTGCCAGGCTTCCTCAAACTGGGGATCTCTCCATTGCCTCAGTTTTGGGTTTCTCACCTCTTCCTCTCTTGTCCTTCTCTGTAACATGCCAGAGGGGCTGGCACGGTGGGAGGACTGGGAGGACTGGACCCAGCTTCTCACAGGGCACAACATCAGGAGCCAACCTCCACTATTCGTGCCTCATCTAGCCTACATCAGGTTAAGCTTTACGAAGCTGGGTTTGAGGGGTGGGTGAGGTGGCTTCTTGTTTTTTAAGCAGGGGACACACATCGGGTATCGGTACCAAAACCAAGTGTAAGTCAAAGGGCTGCCGGAGCCACTGCCGGCCCCAGCCCAGCACCGTTCGCGCTGGGGACAGGCCATGGCCGCTCTGCCACCCGGGGCCGCATCTGTGAGGGCACCGAGCCCCCGCCGCCGTGCGGGAGGGCCGCTTCCCGGCGCGGCGGCACGACCCCGAGACCCCCCTCCCCGGGCTCCCTCCTGAGACCTTTCCGCCGCATCGCAGCCCACCCGCGCAAGCCGAAGGCCGGGGCTTCCCCTCCGCCGCCGGGAGGCCGCGGGGGCGGGCAGGCGCCGCCGTCCCCGCGCCGGGCGCTCCCCGGGGAGGAGCCGGCCGGGTCGCACCGGGCCCGCTCGCCAAGTCCGGCTCCGAGCAGCCAAACCCAGCCCCCTGGGCTCGGGGTGGGCGGGGAGGGCCGGCCGGCCGGGCGCCTCTTTTGCGGGGAGCGGGAGGACGGGCGAAACTTTCCTTCCCGGCGGCGACGAGGCACCAGCGGCCGCCGAGGCGAGCGCTGCTGGCATGGGCCCCGACGCGCTGCAGCTCGGCACCTACGGCGGGGCGGCCGCCGCCGCCCTGCTCCTCTGGGCCGTGTGCGTGCTCTGCAGGAGGAAAAGGTACCGGGGCGGCGGGGGCGGCGGGGGCGGCCACCGCATTCCTTCACGGACGCGCCGGGGGAGCGGGGCTGCGAGGTGGGAGCCGCGCCGCCGAGCCGCGCATTGGGCCGCGCTTCCCTCCGCCCGCCCCTCCGCGCTGGGAAGCCCTATCAGCGCCCGCCGCCGCCGCCCCGCCGGGCTGGGGGCGGCGGGGCCCCGGGGGATGGCGGCCCCGGCGGCGGGGGCGAGCGCGGCGCCGGGGGGTTGCCGCTCGGCGGGGCTCCGGCGCCGCGGCCGGAGGCGCGGTGGGCCGGGGCGGTGCGGGGCGGCCGCTGCTCTCCTCTCCTGGCCGGCGGGGGGGGTCGCCGCTCGCACGTGTGTGCTCGGCGCGGCCGGGGCGCCCCGGGGGGCCGGTCTCGCCTTTCGTGGGTGCGTGGAGGAGCAAGGGGCGGACGAAGCCCACAGCCCGGCCCCTGGCACTCTGGCGTAGGCGTATAAGCGATCCTTAGGGTGGCTGAAGAGCTGGATGTCGTGCGAGCCGTGTGTAGCACCAGGGAGCGTGTGCAGCCCCTGCCAGCCTGCCCCGGGGTGCTGGGGGTGCCGACCCACCTGCCCAGGCGAGGTGGGCACAAGCTGCGGCGGCTGGGCTGCAGCATGAACGGCGCTGTGCTGTGAGTCCCTGGCAGGGGTATAGCAGAGCCCCTAGAACTCCGGTCACGGACGTTTTGGTGACTTCTCCGTAGTGTCTCCCACGGTGTTGTTAACCTTCAGTTTCTAAGGCTTCACAGGAGGTAGACACAGGCTTTGGGACAGTTGCAGGGTTGATGGGGGAAAGAAGCGCTCTCTGGAACCGTTCTTTCTGTTTCTGAACAATACCTGCGTCTTTATAGGCCAACCTTTTCCTGGGTATTTTTCACTTACGTTGCCAACACTTGGTGCTCTTCAGTGTCTGATGAATAAACGTGTGTAAAGGCTTGGTGGAGGAGGAGTGAAGAAGGGGAGGGATCAGTATCCACTGTATTGTTTGCTCTTTTTTTAAAATTTGCATAATGAAATGCATAGCAAATACTAAATTTAATTCTGAATCGTAAACAGTTACTTTTGCTAATCATTAAAAGTTATTTTTGGAAGGTGTAGACATACAAATTCAAAAAAGAAATTGCAGTACTAGTGTCTAAAATGAAGAGTCAGAAAGCCAGTCTGGCAGTTTTTAGACCAATAACCCTAACTTTGGGACCATGTATAGAATGAATCAAGTAACAGAAAAACAGTGAAAGTTCTTGTTTTGATGCCAGAAGGCATGTGGTCACTGATTGTAAACAGAGATGGATTATTTCCATAATGTCTGTTTTGGAACTGTTATTAGTGTGGTTTGAGTTAGAAAGCCCAATCCGTCTCTTAAGCGAAGGCATCTATCCCAGCGTTCCAGCAGGATGTGGATTCGTGTTTCAGCTCAGCTTATGGAATGGATAGCTGCTGCTCCTCAACTCCTCCTCCGTGTTGCTTGTCTGACCCCCTGTGAGCTGCTTTTGGGAGTTAAACCAGAAAAAAAGTACTTACTTTTTTTGATAGGTTTAGTTTCCTGCCAGTTTAGTTCCCTAAAAGAGGTCAGCACAGAAAACAACAGGGGAGCAGTGAGGCCAAATGGGATTGAGTGTCATTTTAGGGCTGGAAGCTGTCATACTGGCCCAACCATATTCTAAAATTGTACCTGTCGTTAGTAGAAATTCTAGTAGAACTGTAAAAGGCTGGATTTCTGAAAATGGAAACAGGCAAAGCTGTTGCATTTAAAATTTTCAGCCAGATGTGAGTGGTAGGAAAAAAGGACTGAAGAACCCATTTTGAGTTATATTCATAACCCTTGTGGCTATAGAGTTTAAGTGCGCTTTTTAGAGTCCGCAGCAAATTTGTTTGGACATTTGTGCCACAATGGAATGATATTATACAGGAGGCCACAGCAAGAAGGCTGTTGTCTTGCCCAAAAAACCCAAACTGCTGTTTGATTAATAAACTACTTGTTTAAATCCTGTGCAAACTTGCAAAGCAACTGAAAATAAAAAGTGGAAAAACCCATCAACCTATGTGTAGCACAGCCTTCAGCATAAGGTGCTGGTGTTGAAGTGCTATCCTGCTCCAGTAAAATGTGCCATTAATTTATAATTTTTTTAGCATAAAGGAAGAAAAGAAAATGTACATGGTCTTGAGAGGTGCCTGGCAGCCTTCAGCAGCCAGTTCTGATCTGCAGGAAGAAAAGCCATACTAAGGGTGCAGTGGATTAAAACATGGGGATAAGGCTTAGTTCATCCTCCTCAGATTTGCTGCAAGTTTGTGATCTCCTCTTGCTTATCTGACCCTTATCTGTTTATCCCATGTGTCCTCCACATGTCGGATTTCTTTCCCTTGCTTTTATTTGAACCTAACAAACCCAGCAGCAGGCGGTGCTACCCTCCCCAGGAATCCACAACCACCATGTGGGAACCTGGTGACACAGAGGCTGTTGGTAAATCGCTGCCCCAGTAAATGCCAAAGACAAAGTTACATTCCTGGTCCTGGAACATACCCATTTGAACAGAAACATGAACAATTCTGGTTTTGTAGAGCTTGTCTCTGCTAGAAAAAAAAGTTGCCACTTCACCTATGCACATTTTTTATAGAACTTAGTATGTCGCCCTAATGTTGGTATGCTTGCACCAGTGTGCAGACTCTGTATAAGTGGATTGTTGTGTTTATGGTACAAAGATAAGCTTTACCAGAATAATCAAGTTTAATAACCACAGCCATGCATGGATTCCATCAGGATAGCAACAGTAGCCGTGTCTGTATATGTATAAATGAAGAGTTTAAGTAAGTAAATATACACCACAAAGTGCTAACTTGTACTTCAGAGTTCGTTAAGTTTTCTTTGCTGGATGATTCCTGCTCAACTGAGGTGAGGCATAAGCACCTACGTGGCTCTGAGAGCTATGCATCCAGCATGTAACAAGGGTTGTATGTCCCAGAGAAGAAAACTCCCCAAATCCACCCCTAATGTTCCTTAAACAGATGCTACAGGTTTTTACCTTTCCTCACGTGAGATGCTTCTGCTTTGTTTCCTTTCAGGCTGAGTGCTCATTACTGGACAAAAGATTTTGTTAGGAGGGGTGTTGCATTGGCTTAATATGCTGTTGCATTTTTCTGTAGTACAATTGGTGTAATCTGGCATAACAAGATTTCAGGGTGAGTTCAGTGCAGGTTTTCTTATCGAAGTATTTAGATCTTCTCTTTGGGGACTGCAAAGAAAGGAAGAGGAATTTCCTTTCGTATAAATGTTTATCATTTGAGTGCTGGTGGCAGCAATAACACAAAGGAAACTAACTGGAGACTTTGCCAGGTTTTGTATCACAGATGGTGAAGAAACAGAAGTAGAACAAAAGTTTCCTTAATCACAGAAAATTTTATTTTGAGTTAAACTTCAGTGTCAAATGAGGCTCAGTGCCTTCTGCATGCTACAGAAAGATCTCCCTTGTACTGTTTAATGAAGAAAAGCCTATATAGGCTAGAGCAAGCTTCCTTTGTGCCACCACATAAAAGTATTTTTGCTATGGCAAAACCTGATGAGTTCCTAGTCCCGAGGTTGCACAGATTATTTGCTTTTGTCTTTGTAAAATGCCTAATTCGGCTCCAGCTTTATGGCTTTTTTTGTTTTCAAACCGTTTTTCCATTAGCTGTGCACAGTCTCACAGAGCAGGAGGTGAGACGACAGGTGAAGCCAACTCCTGCTTGGCTTCTGCAAGTAATGCTGTCAGGGAAGAGCCCTCGAGATCAGCAGGGGTTAGCTCCTAGTGACTTCTATAGGTGTGGTACTATTCCACTTTTTCTTGCTCAAATTTATGCTTATTTTTGTCTGCTAGTGTTTATTGCATGTCCATGGCTGAAACTGATCACAAACTGTAACCAACAGTTTGGAGACAAGTCTGGGACGCTCTCTGCCTCCCTCTTTGCGGGGCAGATGCTGAAAATTAGCAGGAAGAGGAAGAGGTTCAGGCTGACCACAAATTAAAACCACCAGTTTTGGGGAAGGAAACAGCGGAGAGAAATGGAACAAAGATTGTTGTATCTATCCATTGAAATTGGATCCCGCTGTCCTGAGGTTTGCATCCCAAAGTTCTGTCAGATAAAGAAGATACAGACCCAAGCTGAAAATACTCATCAGAGGTTTATGTCTGCTTGGAAAGTTAACACACGTCCTATGTGAGCTACACCAATGAAGGAGTTTGTAAAAATTATTCCCTCTGCAACTCTACAGGTTGGTAGGGTTGGTATTTTAATTATTATGTATGGGCTTCACAGTCAAGATTGCTTGCGAGGAATGAATACACTATATGGCACATGTAACCTGTGTGGGTTTTACTGTACAGCAGTGTAGGAATTCCCACGCTGGGTTGGATGGGGCACATATGTTCTAATATATTATTTCTGACCAGTTTCTAATGTGTCAGAACAAGGTATAAAAAAGGCTTAAACAGTATAATCATAGATTAAAGTCAGCATAAGAAGAATTACTTGATACATTTCTTGGGAAGGATTTTGCTATGGCCTGAGTTACAGATTTAAAGCCTTGTTGCAGCAAAGTATCTTTAATTTTTCTCTCTTATTCTATCCTCTAAAATAGCTCCAATCTATACAATCACATTAATCCAAGATACTTTTCCAAAAAATTGCTCTTTTGAACCCAGACAGATACTCTTGAAAAGAATATAGATTTCGTCTTTGCCTTCAAGAACATCTTATCCTTCTCTGTGACAAGCTGTGAGCTTGCTAACAGCTCTCTTACCAAGCGAATTGTAGTTCACAAGATGTCATCAGCCTGTCTTTTTTACCACTTCTGCTAATTTAGGCAATATGTTAAGGTAGTTTTCAGTTGGAGGGAACATCAGGAAGGACAGAGAGAAGGATACCAGAAAAATCTAGCCTCTCCCTTCTTACCTTGGCTGTCTGCAGAGGCCTTTTTCTCCATCCTTTTGGTTGGAGTTCTAGGAAGCGCATGCGTTTTCATGATCTTCTTATGTTCAATGTCATTGTCCACTCTTAACTCCACTGTGAAAAGATTAAGACTGGAGACTGAAACTATTATAAGGGAGAAAAGTAATAGTTCTGTTTCTTAAGTTGCCTTAAAAAACCTTTCTTTCTTGCCACCACGCTTGAGTTTTCTGTCAGCTGTTGACTGCTGTGCCAAAATGTGGTGGAAGCTTCTTCTGGTAAGAGCATAGTGAAGGTCAAATAAAACAAAGTAAGCGAAACCATAGCTTTCTCAAGATGTACAAGACTCAGTTCAGTGGCTTTTGGGTTCTCTTATGGCACTAATAGATCTGGAGAGCTGTTACACCGTGGGTCTTGTACAAAGAGCATGTCTCAAAACAAGTTTTTCTTATTTTTTTTCAGTGCTGCTTCTCATCCTTCTCCTATGTATCCTGGGTATCATGTACATCTTGGGTTCTGCTTTCTACCAAGTCTTTCAAGATGACATTGAAGATGACACCTCTTTTAGCAGATAACAAACTTTTCCAATAATGTATGATTTACAGTATTCTTTACTTAAGGTACACTGCCACCTAGCAACAGTTTTCCTTTCTTCCCAGTTTTCTTGACCTACTTTGTCAGGGGTTGTTCAGTGTTAGTTTGTACCTGGTCTGGTCTTGATTAGCATCCAGAACCCATGGGTGGGTGCCATCTTGGTGAATGTATGTGTGTATGGGGTGGAGATATTTGTAGTGGCAATAAGAACTGCTAGCGTCAGGTTTCTCGCTAAAATACAATGGTTTTTACTTTTACAGTGGTTTTTCCTTCCAGTGTTTTTGTGAAAAATGCCTGTAATTATTTTTTTTTCCCCTTTAAGTGCTTGGTCTGTCTTTCTTCTGTTCATTACTCTTTGGAGGAAATAAAATTAAAGAGCGAGAATTAAAGAGAATTGCTTTCAGCTCCTTTTATTATTCCAGTGCAACCTCAAGCATGGAGCATCCATCCACCTAGAGCACTGTACGCAAATGCGTATAGCTTACAGAAAGTACTGAACGATTAACCCTTCTGCTCCTCCTCCAAAGGTACGTAAAGGTACGAATGAGGAAGACCCAAGCAAATACAGACTGCTTCAAAAATGAGATTCATGCTTACTACTGTATTTAGAGGAGGAAAGCATGATAGTTGGCAAATTTTAGCTGAAACATTCCATGTAAAGGCTCGTGTGAAGGAAGACACCAAGGGGCAAATCTTAATCCTAGTATCCTCTCACAGGCATTATTAACTACTTCACCTTTAAGCACGATGGCAAAGTTTGCCACCTGATGTGTTTTAATTGTTGGTGATATAACCAGAGAGTTGCATCATCAGGCAACTGCAGGACAGACTGGAGCCCGACCCACAGAGCTACCTGGGCCTCTGGCATCCCCATTGAGGAGTGACTTCTTTGGGGTGCTGGGACTTGGATGTTTCCTGACCTTGCAGTCTTGCCTGTGGACTCTGCCTCAGTTCCCCTGCTGTAAATGGGAGGTAAATGTGCTCTCCTCTTGATTTATGGGTGACGCGGCTGAATGCTTCACAGGGCCTTCAGACAACTGTCAGAGAATCTGAAAAAAGTTCTTCCATGGTATAACCACTCAGCATGCGCTGAGGAACTGTTGCCTGCCCATTCCCTTTCTCCTGTGTGCTGAAGTACAAGTTCTAGTTACTGTTTTAAGCCAGAAATGCCACGCTTTTTTGCAATATTCAGCTAAGCTGTTGGATCATGTCAGCCGCTTTAGTGTTTTGCTCAGTTATGAGAATACAGCCCCATAAAGATTGTTTGGGGTTTTTTTCAGTCAAGTATTTTGATTAAGAAGTTGGGCAGGGCTTGGTTTGGTAAGGTAATATAAGTGTTCACAGTACTCCATTTACTCACTTACTAAACTTAGTGCATCATAATGCCAGGGAGTGGGGGAAATATAGAAGCTAAAAGAAACAGCGTAAGTGCAATGTTAATACACTATATGAAGTTAAGGAAAATCTCAGTTAACTTGGCAGTCTTTTTCTCTTTTATCCAAATTTTATAGAGCTACTTGGTACTGGAGCCAGGGTTGGAACTCATTTTCCTGACTTCTAGTTTTGTACTTTTAACTTGCTGCCTTTCCTTTCCAGCACACTTTCCATATATGACATTATAGCTGTCTGGTAAACTAACTTTTTCAACCATGAGGCAGATTTTGAATTCTGATTTAAAACTTGAGTAGTGCTCCTTTTCTTTCCCCACCATTTACTGATCCTTCTACAAGATGCATGTAGGTTTTTAGGCTAATATCCATTTGCACGCCGTCTGGGAGAATTTTGGCTGACTGAGAGTCCCATAAAACAAAAGTTTCCTCTTTACAAACCACATGGAGCTTGGCTGTAGATATTCAGTTCCTTTCTCCACAAACTGTTTTTAATGGTGCCAGATTCTTCTGTTTCTTCTCCTTGTTTGGCACATGTCAGGAAAAAAAATCTTGGCTCTTGTATAGAACATATCTTGTTTCCTCTTAACTGCTCGTACTTTCTATTCGTAATTCAAATCAGCAGAAAAATGCTATGGTTGTGCTTCTCGTGATTTAATCTTGTAGTTTCCTAAGCAATATTCTGATGTTCTTAAAAAATAATGCGCTTCCATACTGTAGGCTGGGCAGTAGGAGGTTTTAGCTGAATGCAGTGGATCTGTCCCTGTTTACTTGGGAGAGTATTGCATGGTGTCCTGACAGGGCAGCCTGCGCAGGCCCTGTGGAGGCAGATGAAGGAGGGACAGACAAGTAAAATGAAGCTAAAATGGGATGTTAGAATGTCCTCTCTGTTCTAAGCTGTCCCTTTCTGATGCTGCAGCAAAAACCCAGATTGCAACACTGCGTGTTGCAGGCTCATGTCCATAGCGGGAAGTTGAAGAAGAATCTCCTTCCTGGTCCATGGCATCCCAGGGACTTGCCGGAGAGCCTGTGAACGATTGTCACAAGCTACTCATGTTGCTTATTGACAGCCTCACTCTACACCCATGAAGTTCTTGTTTGTGTGAATCAATCTGCTAGTGATGGCTAAGACAGTGCAGCACAGCGAGGTGTGGTTGTCTATCTGATTTCTTGTGCCTCTCCAGAAAAATCAGCAAACCGCGTCGTGGTCTGCTCTTTCCTTACCCCAATTCCTTGCTTTTCAGAAGCCCTTTTCCCAGTTTTTTTCTTGTGTGGTCATCACAAATTCCGATGTCACTAACCTTGCAAAAAAAGATTGAACAAAATACAACATTTTTTAATAATATGTTGAAAAAATGATCATAGAAAATTGCCACATTTTCATTACTTTTTAAGATGAGGTAGTATTTAGGAAAAAAAAGTGATGGTATTAGTTCAACACTGTATGAGAATGCAGAAGTTTTGCAATTTATTAGCTGTGGCAGTAATTTAAAAAAAAAAACAAACCCAATACGAACCTGTCTATTCCATAACAAGAGGAACTACTGCTGTTAGTGCAGTAGACAGTTGACAGAGAATTGGTGATTAAAATTAAGTTCCTGAGAAGTCAGTATTTTAGTCTTTTTGTACTCTTTCTTCCCCGTCATATGCATGCTGGCAGAAGGGGGGATTTGCCCCTTTAATCACAGTTTATTACAGTAGTTAGTCTCTGAAGGCTTCAGAGAGATGATTTCCAACTTTCTAATAGGGCTGCAAGGATGCTTACCGAAGGGAGGACAATTGCTGGTATCTGCTCCAAGAGCATTTAAGTGATTTCCATTGTTGCTCCACTCAACCGATGCTACAGTAGTGTTTGGTCATCACTTCCCTAGCTGGGAGGTACTGCTCCATGTTTTCCTCTTCAGTGCTGGCATGGTTTTTTAGGTTATAGTAGCTCCTTTTCAGAGCTTCTGGTGTGTGATAGATCATAGCCGTACTAATTCTCTCCAGCTGGTTTTTCAGCATGAGAAGCTTTGGGAGTTGCATTTGGGAAGCTTCTCTGAGAATAACTCAGTGGATTGATAATAAGGTATAATTTTTTCCTTCACTTGTTCAGGAATTGATCTGTGATATGTACTCTTCTCAGACTTATACTTCATTAAGACAGAAAGAGCCTCCCTTGAAGATACATTTGTTTCGGTAGGTACCAGTATTCGTAAAATGTTTCCAGTGGACTGTGTGTTTTTTCCTTATTCTTTTTGAAAACTTCTGCTATTCTGTTGGATGGGATTTTTTCCAATTTTTTAAAGATTTTCAGATGTCTAGGTTAGTTTTCAGCATGATCACTGTTTTGCTTAAATAGCAAATTTCCAAGCCCTACAGCTGAGGGTGAGGCATGTTGCCAGAGCCCGCACTGCAATGTTCATGTGTGATTCCCATTTTAAAAGGAGCAGCTGTGTAGCTGTATGAGAAGTGAAAATGTCTCTCAGTTCAGGAGTCATCCAAGAACCACTTGAAAAACACGATGAACCCACAGAATTGATACTTGAGCAAAACAGGGAGGAAAAATGAAAGTACTGGGGGAGCAGGCTTGTACATGGTGCTTTTCTTAACCCCAAATACATGCCTGAAAGCTTCTGATTCAGCAGCAGTAGGACTTAGATGTGTGTATGTGGTGATGAAAATTAAGCTTACAGTGCATGACAGTACACAAAAGATGTTTGGGCTTTTCAGTAACAGTTGCCATCAGGGCATACGTGACTGATGGAGATTCATTTTCAGACCCTGGAACAAGTGCAATGAGCCAGGTTCAGAGCCTGGGCTCCTTCTGAGGACTGAATGAGGGAAATTTGAAGTTTGTGTCCTAGCAGCTTGCACATAATATCCTTTAAAGCCAGGTTAAATTATCTGTCGCTGCTAAGGGGCAACACAGAATTGTTCACAGCGGGACTGGAGAGGTTCCCCATGTATTTCAGCGTTCAGTGGCTTGGGAAACAGCTGCTTGTGCAATGTCTGGTTTGTGGTTGAAGAGACAGCTGAATTTCTGGCATTGCTGCTTTAAGATACAAAAATGATAATTAAGCTTCAAAGAAATCTTGCATATGTGAATGAGTCAGAATTTTTTTTTTCTGTAAGCTGTTTAGTTTTCTGTGTCCTATGTAGTAAAAATGCTTCTAGATCTTTGTTTGACATTGCCACATTATGAGTGAAGGAGTTTTTTTCATAACCTGTAGACTTGCTCAGATAGAGCCGTATCAGCTATAATAAATGTAGAGCCTTAAAAACTTGCTGTTATGAAGACTTTAAAATAGAACTGTGCGTGCCACTCCTGTTGGCTCTGCAATGGTAAGAAGCTAAAATAGACAATGCTCAAAAGCATTAATGGTCTGTTGGGCTCAGAAGAAAGTTCAGGCTTCCTACATACCTTCATGTTTTGCCCTCAGGGACAGATGTCCAATAAAGCACAGTTGTTGTGACCCATCCAGTTTTATCTCCTAGGCCATAGCAGTGCCTTCCGCATCAGCTACAGTAAATTGTGCTTGAACACAATTGTACTGGAAATTGTGCACAGAAAGATGTCCTACCTTTGGTTTATTTTTTCTTTTGAGTGATGAGTAGTACAGTGCTTATCACATAGGCTGTTCTTACCATTCTGCTTTTGCCTTAAGAAAGGGAGGTAAATTCACTCTCATTAGTGGATGCATATGTCCTTTTAAACCTTGAAAAGGCTTAATTAAAAGTAATGAAAGACAGCCTAAGACTGCATCCAAAACTAACAAACAAAGCTATCTCCTGTTCAAAGTGTTGAATACTGCTGTTGCAAATAAATACCTGCTTAAAGGTGCAGGCAAGCTCATCTGATGCGGCTTTATTTGTGCCTCAATGACAAGTTAGTATGGACAGAATTAACTTGCTGTCTACCCTTTCTCCCAGCCCCAAGAACATTTGGGTGGACCAATGTGTGTCTACTGGCTGTTGCTGCTTTGTAGTCTCCGCATTGCATGCTTGCTTGCTTGTTTTGGGAGAAAGGAGAAGAGCAGCCATTTTTTTTAGCCAAGGCTATAAAAGACCAGATAATTCAGATGGGACCTGATGAACCAATGCTTCAATTTTTTGCTTAGAGAGTAAATAAATCTTTTGTTTTGTTTTGCACACTGTTTCACTGTATCTTGTGATTAATAATACCTCTGAGGCTTGTTTAGGAGCCAGGCGTATGAGTGATCTCATGACTCCAAATTGTGTTTCAACAGTTCCAGAGACTCAAATGCACTATATACAATGGTAATGTGAGCGATAAGCCAACTTAAACTGTAATGATAAGACTCATTTCATCAAAACAAAAGCCCACGAAGATTTTTCTTGTAATTGTTTTCAGCACAAATACAGTGTGTTGATTTGGAACATCAGATGGTTTCTGTCATCAGGTCATGTAAGAAAAAAAAACAACCCAACAGTATGCTTATAGCTGTAACTTTGTAGGTAATTGGTGGTGTTAGGAATGTCTAACAGAGATATGGTTTTGATCCTTCAGTCATTGAATTGAAGACTTCACACTGGGCTCAGTTTTCAATGAAAGACTGAAATGTTGGAGGTGGCAGAAACATGGAAGTTCCATGTGCATTGTGATGATGGTGACTTCCAAAGTGAAAGCTGCCCTAGGATTCCCACACATGCAGGACATCGCCATGTCCCATAGCTTTTCTCAGTGGGCAGAACCCAAGGCTTTGGGTGACAAAATCCCTGCTGTTACCACCCGTGACCATTTGTACCTCTGATATCCTATTTAGTCCCAGGCACACCAATCAGATACTGCTACAGGTTCACTCTGCTGTATCAGATGCTTCTTTTTACTTTTGGTGGCAAATATAAAATAATCTCTTTAAAGGCAGCAAGGTACTGGAAAGTCCTCCCTGCTCATGGCAGTCAGTTAGTTTCTCAAGATTGTGGAAGGGACAGATCACTTAGTTCTCTGCCAAAGTATGAATTTTACTGCAAGCCAGTACAGAATATGGACATCTCTCTCATTTTCCAAGGTTGGGCTGATCAAAGCAGCCTCAATAAACATGACTTTGTATGCTAAATTTCTGAAAACTGCTCTTTATATGGAAGGCAACCAGCACAGTTGGATTCTGTAATATAAATAAGGTCCTTGGGCCCTACCACAGTTCTGCTGATAGTCATTGCAACCTGGCTGCAGAGTCTGGCTGGTGGGTAATGCTAGATTTATGTCAGTAAAAGATAAAGTCTGTATTTATCACTCTGCTCTTTCCACATACTTCTGTATCGTCCTTTTTTTTCAGTTAGGTGTTAGAGTACTTTTTTTTTCTGATTTCTCAGTTTGCTTTTTCACTGTGCACAAAATTCACTGTGCGGTATAGAAACTGTCCTATGAATTCCCATTGCTCTGCTCAGGAGGTAAGCTAGGGTAATGAGACCCTTCATTGTTTCATTTGAGTGGGTTTTGCTAATTGCTTTTATCACACTGGAACCTGTAAGGGGATTTTCTGTAGACAAAATGACAATAAAAAAATGAAGCGCTTTTGTTGGCAAGTCACCTGGCAATTCCGCCTGGACCCTCAACATAGCTGTCAGCAGATGTGAGTGACTTCTTAACATCCAGTGCCTCTAATTGTCCTTTATTTCCCCTCTGTTCTTGTGTGGGATTTATTCCTCAACTGATGGGATGAAACCCAAAAGCAGGTCATGATGGAGTACATATCCAGTCAGCAGTAGGGAGAATGAAGGAGCAAATTAGGATGGTCAGCATGCAGCAGGAAGAGAAATTTCATCCTGCTTCCTCCCCTGTCCTGTGGTCGTGGCTGATTTCTCCCCATCCCACTTCATCCTTGTATCATCACTTCCTTAACAGCTCAGATCATGCCGAGAGCCTGCTACTTCTGCAGACCTAAGGGGCAGGTACTTCAGCATTTTATCCTTCCCAAATAACATGCTCCTCCAGTTATCCATGTCTATCCATCTTCTTCCCCAAGTCTTGATCAGTATATGATCATCAACCTAAGCGCTCACGTACCACAGGATCATATCATTATTTTCAGCATGAAGATAGTATTAGGTTTTATGAACTTCCTAAAAATAGATGAGTGAATGAATTCCAAGCCCCAGGAATGAGATGGCAGGTGTTAGTCAAACATACATAGGAGTGGACAGCCTCTATGAACCCCAGGTAGACCTGTGCTCTGGCTTTTGAAGAAAATTTACATTGAATCCAAATAGAGTTGACTGAACCATTGAATTCGTAATTATTGATCTTTGTGAATTTCACTAGGTTTATGTTAAATGAAGGTGTATTGGGACTTTTTTTTTTGCTAGCTTGAAACTTTGCCCTTGACCTATGCTGTAGTGCCTTCTTATCTTTGACATGGTCAAGAGTAGCTTGAAAGCTTCTTGCTTTTCCTGCAGCACCTGCCTTCTGCAGGACTCCCTCCTTCACCCAGGGAAGGGATTAGATCCATCATTATTCTCTTCATTTATATAATTCTGTCATTGCCCTGACACCAGCGTAATCTTCTTGACTGGCTGATCAAACTGATTTTCAACAGTTTTAGACAGAGTAAAAAATTAGTGCATTTAAGTCTTCCGTGATTTTTCTGGCAGTTTCTCTGTCATTTCAGTCTAGCATTTTATTTCTTTATGCGTAGTCCCTTTTGTTTTTCACTGTGCTTATCTTCCTCCCTATAAAATATCTACTACAGCTGGTGTTTTCTAACCTTTAGGCCTCTAATTCTCCTAATCTCATGTTAATGAGTGATAACAGACTCTTATCAGACTTTATATTATTGTAGTGTCTGATACGACTTTTTGGCTTTACTTTAGACATTTGATGTTTTCCACTAATTTCAGGAAGCCCAGGATTTTACTTTAGATATTGACTCACAGCACAGAGCTGCTATGGTGGCTGCAGCTTTGTCATATAGCCAAATGAAATAACCTCTTCCTAAGTGGTGTGTATAGATTTAGCATTTTTGTGGTTCATAACACATCAGTGACAACTGAAATACTTTTGCAGTAAGAAAAACTGTTCAAAATCACAGCAAATCCTGCTACTGTGGGCTTTTGAAAAGGGAAGAGCTCTGGTTTGTGGTCCTGCTTCTACCAAGAAGTGGCTTTGGGTTTTGTTACAGAGGGAGATTTGTGTTTTTACTTTGCAGGATGCAAATACATAGTAGTTCAGGG
This sequence comes from Falco punctatus, assembly GCF_963210335.1. Taxonomy (NCBI): domain Eukaryota; kingdom Metazoa; phylum Chordata; class Aves; order Falconiformes; family Falconidae; genus Falco; species Falco punctatus. The sequence goes on from NC_137582.1 coordinate 43,934,778, forward strand.
TGCTTCTGGGAGAGTCACAGTCACTGAGTTTCTCAGTGACACCTTAAACAAGGTTTTGCTGACCTGGCCTCATGAGACAGGGTTGCAATTTGTACCTCTTCCCACCATTGTAGCTGTGCCTGCAGAAGCAGTAGTACTTTGGGGACAGGAGGCATTGCTGCTATCACTTTTTCGGGTTGAGGAACCAGCTTAGTGTGTCTGTTCGAGGTGTGTTTGCTCACATGGCATTTACTGATGAGTAGGGTGGACCAGGCCGTATGGGAGGGAGTGGAAATCTTGATGCTAAAGACACGCAGCCTGACCGCGCACTAGTTCTTTGCTTCTGCTGGACCTCACCTTCACCAGCTCAATGTCTTTACATGGTGACTCACCTCGCCATGTAAGGGATACTTGCAGGTTTAGTTTGGGTTCATAAGAGTTCCTTTGTGTTCTGATTTAGTGAACTGCTGAAGCAGTGGCTTCCTTTTAAGCCTTTGAATATCTTCTGATTTTAGTGGGACTTGAGCTTCTAAGTAGAGCAGTAGCTCAAGTTTTTTGACAGGTCAGCACTTTCTTGCTAAGGCAAATGTGAATGTCTGGTTTGATGTTTGATACAGAATATACAGTAGGAATTCCTCACCTTAGTGCTACTGATTTTTTGGGGAAAACATGTGGTACTAATTTTATGCTTTGAACAGATTTCAGAACTCAGTTTTGATACAGTTAAAATGCCTTCGTTCATTGGTTCTTGAAGAGTTTGCAACTCAGTATTTGGAATGCAATTTTAATCGCCTAGAAGTTCATGGGTGATGAGACCCCTTGTTGCTGGTAGCTGAGTTACTTAAAAATAGAACTTTCACTTCCATCTGCATACCCATGCTGGCTGACAGCTTAAAAAGCTGGGGCTGATTCTAGGTTTCCTTTCATATGCAGTATTACATATATTTGAATTGTGTGGATTGCATGGAATTATACTGGCTGCATGGCCCTGATGATGAGGCAACTGGTTTTTTCACATTCCTAACACTGCTTCCCAGTGACTTGTCTCTCAGACTCCTTTCTGAGTCTGTAATGCTAGCAGCTGTGGATGGCTGGCCAGAGTTGGCACACTCACTGTCCTCTGCTAAACCCACCCCTTAATTTTCTCTCCGTAAACTGGAGCTTAACCATATCTGCTGAGGAGTCCAGTCTGGTGTTTCCCAGTGGGAGACTAACCTTTTAAAAGCAATCTGAAGCTTATTCTCCTTTCATAAAAAAGATGGGAAGATGTAATTCTACTGACTTATACAGAACAAAAGTACTCTGCTTCAGTGATTGAGTAGGCTGAAGCCTTTAGAGCCTTTTTTCATTTGTAAACAGTAAGATGCAGAACAGTCAAGGGCTTCTGTCTTCCAGCTGTGGATGACATCAGATGTGAATTTTCTGTAATCATGATAGCAAAACTGATCTTATAGTTGTGAAAGTGACTAAGTGGCTTTTAAGCCACAAAGATTTTGTGACATCATAGTATTTTTTGTTTGTTTTGAGCATCTGGAAACTGAGACAATACTTTAACAAAATCCATCCTGAGTTTGTGAGTGAGTTGTTCCATGAGAGCTCCTCCGGTAGCCTTCAGCTTCACAGAGCTGGCTGCAGATTGTTATCACTGAATTTTTAAGAATTTCTTCTGGTGACTTTAGTAAAAGGTAGTTCCTTCCAGTACGAAAAAAAAATGTGTGGGGGTAGTAAAAATAATGGTTTTTTTCAGTTGTGAAATGTGCATGGGTTCTTTCCCACAGAAACCAGCTGTGAGAGGAGAAGGAAGGGAGGCTGGGGGAAATCCCAGCATGGGCTTAGGGTGTGTGACAGGACCTAGTATCTGGGAAGTGATCCTTGTCCTACCCTGTAAACAGAGCCACACTGAGCTTAATTAATGTTTTCCAAAAGAAAGGACATTTGCCTCATCAGCAATCATATTTATGCCATTGCAATCATGGAGAGTGTAAGTCCTCTGCTGTTTTTTCCTTACTGTCTGGAGTATCACTTCTCCTAATCCTCATGTTCAGTTCTGAACTGGCAACTTCTGCTTCAACTTCGGAGTTGTTCCTTTTTTAGCTAGGCAGTTTTTCCTAAATTAATGAGGACTATAAGCAAATGGGAAAATAACTCATGGGTGTACGATGGAAAAGACATAGGGTAGGTAGTTTAATTGGGGTGTAATAGGTGGTAAAGCTTTTGGAAACAAAAAAAGCGCATCAAAAGAGAGTAGTAGACTGAAAACCCCAACCATCCTTTGATTACTATCAGATTCAAACATTCCTGCAATCTACCACGCTAATTAACCATAACTGATATATTATGAATGCTTGTAAATAAGTTAATTCTCCTTTAACTCTGGATTAACTCCTAAAGATACTATTTTAGGTGCTTATTTTGATGTAAGCTTTACATTCATTTGGCTAAACTGTTTGGTGTCAAAAATGACACTTAGCTAAATTGATAAATGTTTCATGACACATATCTTTTAAATAATATTAATATACAGGTCTTCTCAGCCTACAGCTTTATGACAATAACTTAAAAGAAAAGGATCTTTTTTTTCCCTTAAAACTGATTTATATTGTTTACCATTCTCTTTAGTGTCATTTGCCATTTATCATCAATTCAGACACTTTGAGATCTTTGGGTGAAAATGGAAGCAAAGGCCAACTCCTTTAAAGTGAGTTTCTTATTAATGTGTTGAAATTAATGTGTTCTCTGAGTTCATGTATGATCTTCTGAGCTCCCATTTTTCTCTCTCTATTTTTTTTTTTTTTAACAAAAAGAGTGTTAAGGGAACCAAACTGTTAGCAGTCTTTGGCTTTCATTAGATTTGTGGTTTAACTGTGCTGCCACAGCTATGGCAGTGCTGGAAGCCTGTTGTGTGTGCCGTATTGATGATCTCTAAATGAAGTCATCTGTGGCTGAGTGTGCTGCTGCTTGGTACCAGCAGGTCATCTTCACTCTGTGCCTGCAGTGATGGAACCACGTTGGGGCTCAAATCACTGCTATTTCAACAAGACCTCACTGAAATAAAAATGCTGAGTGTTCACTGCTAAAGTTCATGGGAAAATGCAGTTTATTATCATACAGTCACACAGCCTTATCAGAAACTTTTATCCTCTTTTTACAGGCTGATTAGTCAAGAGTTCAGCAAGGAGTTAGTCTACACTTAGAAATTCTGTTCTGGATCATCTACCATGTTTCTCTGCTTTGGGTGTGAGGGCACCTGGTGTGTACTGTTTCAGAGAAAACATAGCTAGTTCCTCACCCTCATGCTAGTGCCAGGAGTGCTGTGAGGATCCAGCCTGGGTTTTGTGCCCTTCGCACTGTTTTTGGACTGATGGACTTTGCTGACTTCACTCAAGTCACCCATTTACAGCAGAGACTCAGGTGATACCTAGTGTACCTGGCTCCTGCAGGGCAGGGAGTGCCTCCCTTGCTCAGCAGGCAGCACGCTGTTATGTAAGGAGACACTGTCCATTCTTCCTGAGTAATTAGAAAGTTATCTGGGTGGAACTCATGTACAGTTTTGTAGGAACACTTGGATTTTCTCACGGATGAAAAGTAAAGGCTTTCTCATGAGCAGGAGCAACAGAAGATGGTTGATGTGGCATTAAGAATACAGTCATCTTATCTTGGCTTATTGAAAGTGATGCCTCCATTAAGTAACGCTTTTTTAAAGTAAGAAAGAATATGGAGCAAAGGCATTCAGGCAATTTGTTTGTAATTCCCCTCAATGTACTCTGCCTCACAAAAGTTACTGTAAGAAGTTGTAAGTCTTTTTTGCTCCACAAAATCAAAACAAAATTGCTTTCCATTTTTCAACCTGGTGCTTCTGCCAGATTTGTTATGTTGGGAACATGATGTGGTGTAAACGGCATCTGTAACCTAAGGCTCTCAAGAGAAGGCCCATGTTTTATACATTAGTCTCTTCTCTTCGATGGATACCTTCTAGGAAATGTCTTTGTTAGTTGTTCTTTTTTCCAGTACAGAAATACTGCTTCAACATGTTCCGTGCTGAAATGTCAGCGTTGTGCTGTTGTGTAGGTGGTAGTATGTATTATACACGGTTTTCAAAACCTGAATAATCAGTGATGTGCATGACTTTGCCAGGGAAAACAAATGGCTGTGTCATTTTGATTTCGGTATATCAAGAAAATGTAACCTATAAAAGTTAATTAGCATTCTTCCAGAAGGGAGTTGTTTAACTTACATCTTTGTTTCCATGTTTTCGGTTTTGTCAGAAGTTGGAGGGGAGTGTTTTATTCTGTTGCTAATATATACCCATAGATTTGCAGAGTATTTCATGGAGCTTTAGCTACCAGGCATCTGTCCTTCATTCCAGCAAACAGCCAGATTTTCCATTCACTTGAACAACCACTTAGATCCACTGAGAATTTTTATTCTGGTTCTCATGTAAGATTTTACATAGGTTTTATAAATAAAATTCCTTGAGCCTGATGATGGTGGTGTTATCTATCAAAATGAGGTTTTACCAGTAATTTTACCAGGAGAAATCCTGCCATTGTCATTAAAATCCTGACCATCTGCGTCACTGGTCACTGTGGGGAGTTGATGGATCTCCACCTCTCGTGGTTCTGGTTCTCTGATAGGCTCAGTTCTTCTTGTTTAACCTGGATACTACTGATATTTGGCTGTACTAGATGCACCAAAGTTTATGGTCTGAAACAAAACAAGTTTGAGCACACATAATACTGAATTAAATAATCTTACTTTATTTTTCTATATGACTCTGCAATTCATTAGCCTTCCTCCACCACTTTAGAAACTAATTGATGGAAGACGTAGCTGTTTGCACACCAGCATTATTTACTGTGCTAAGGTAAGTTGTAAAAATTGGAGAACAGGCTTCTCACACGCTAACTGGTTTGATAAACTGTCTAGACTGAGGTCTTCCCAAGGTTTATAAATCATATAAATAAATAAAATTGTCCTTTCATAGTAAAATTATATTGGTAGTTTTACAAATATTCTAGAAGTGGAGATGAGGTTTTATTCTGGATATTACTTTGAATGTTAATATTTACAGAAAGCGTTTAAGAAAAAGCAGTCAGTAGAAAAGTGTAATTTTTGTTTTAATGAGGCCCTTACAGAAAAGATAATCCTTAGAGGCCAGTTTTTCAAGCCCACTAAGCCTGCTGAGATACACTTGCTGTGTACCAAATCCTTCCTTAAATGCTGCAGTTAAGATGGTCTTATGGATAACTTGGCTTCTTTTCCATTGCTCTGTAACTGCGCGCTTGAGACTTTGATTTGGGAGTCAGCTTTGATATTGTCTTACTAAGCTGTATATTAAAATGGTTGGTGTTCTTTAATGCAAACCCTGGATGGTAGCTAGAACCCATGCAGAGACTTCAGCATCATAACTGCCTGTGAAACTGCCTCTCCTCCTCACTTAACCAAACTGCAGGGAATTGGAGGTCCCTGGAGCTGGATGAAAAAGTGATCAGGAGCAAATATTTGAGAGAGAAGGGGATATATTAGTCCCAGTGTGGGAGAACTGAACAAATGGTGGGGTTTGTGGCAGGGAGCGGGACTCAGGGCAAAATAATTTGGGAATTAATAATAGACGGAGAGCTGTTGTTTCCAGGTTGCTGTTGTTGAGAAGATGATTCTTCTGCCTTGAGAAGTGCTGCCTTGCTATGCTTAGGCCTGTTCTGAGCACAATCTGTTTGATTTTAGCATCCCTTTGATTACAAATCCAAGAGCCTGTGAGAGCATCTAGTGTGACCCTTTGCTTGAAGCAGGCTTTAGCATTTCACTTGGCGGTGCCATGCCAACGTGTTTTTGGAGAGTGTGCATCTTGAAGACATCCCTCTGGCTTTCCTGAAAGCTGGTTCCTTTTTGTTCCTCATCCTTGTGTTTAAAATACCACATTTATAACTAGGGTTTGTCATTTCCTCATCACTGGTGGTTGCTATGTGTTTCTCCTGTAAGATGAAAGCCTGCTAAGGCTCAGGTTTTTAAATTAAGACTTAACTGAATCTTTGAAGGCTTCTTCATTTACCTGCATGGTGGTTGATTCGCTTCCCTCTTTAGAGATGGTGTCTTCATAAGAGATTTTGGGGGCTCAAACCCTATTTGTCTGACAGCTGAAATTCAAGCCCTGCCTGCTGGTTACTAATATCCTTGCCCATATGTCTAAGCTAATATGCTTTCTTACAAAGTTCAGTTTTCCTTCCTTTCATAGTTTCCACAGTTTCTAATGTCCTTATTCTTTCATCTCTAGTCCTACCAACCACATTACCATGTTTTGAACTTTACCCTGTGGTGGCTCCAATTGCCCATAGTTAGTTATAACAAACTAATTTACTCAGGGGTTGAGAAAGATTGTTACACAGGATTAAATACAAAAGAGAATAGCCATTAAAAATAAGGGATAGAAAGTATAGTCTTTAAGGTAAAACTGTGTATTTTCCATTATATCCATAGGGTATCCGTTTCTGTCCACAGTAAATGGGGTTTTTTTTCAGTTCTTTAGTGGCCCAGGTTGTATAGTTTTCTAAACTTTGGCACTTTGGCTAATGGAAATCTAAGTCCTCTTGAAGGATTTTAAATCTCATTCACATTTTCTCATTCTAGTTTTGCCCTCCTGAGTTACTATTACTAAGCTTTCCCCTAGCATTTGGAAACTGTTCTTTAAAGCTGTTGACTTTGGAACTGTCCACATTGGACATAGTCCAGGACATGATTACTGATTACTGCAATAGCAGCCTCCAGCCCAAAGATTTGTTTTATCTATGTATGTTTGCATAGTTACTCAGCCTTGAATAGAGTATCTCTAGTGATGATAAGAGGTGGAAACTTTAATGGTGTTTTCTGACTGTCTGCCTGGCACCCAAAGAGAAGCCCCTTAGAGCAAAATAATTTTATTTCACATAGTGAATAGATGCATGAGAATGAGTGCTTTCCTGAAGTGTGAGAAGAGCTTTAATAATGATGCACGGTTTCTTTATCAGGTCTTCATCCCCAAACCACTCGAGCACAGAACTGTAGCTATGAGACTACAATGAAATTGGGCAATAACGTAGCTTTATTGGGCCATGGGGTCTGCAAACCATACGTAGCCATGAACCTGCACCCCACCATGCCTCTGATGCAAGGTCCAGCACAAAGAGCTGAAGCTTGGGAACACAGCTGGGCAGCCACAGCATGAAGCAAGCACAGAGACAGCCTTCAGGAGCTCTCAGACCCATCAGCGTCTGCCCTGCTGATTGCCAGCGCCTGTTCTGAGCCCTGCAGTTCCTCTGCTTTGACCGCCCTGCAGCCTCATTGATCTTAAATGGCTGGAGTTAGGGCAGCTGTGGTTCTTGCAAAGCAGACTGCTTTGCTGTTGATACTGTTAATGTATGTCATTTAACCATTTATTTCAAGCTCTTTTGAACTTTCAACTCTAAGGAGTAGGTGACATTTTGAAAACACTCAAACCAGACCACTAACAGGTTTGGGTTTTTCTCTGCTGTCTTTACACTGTACTATGCTAATGCCAGATATACTATAATAGGAACAATTATGAGACAAACTCAGTAACTTAATTTAAGATTTTAGGTTATGCGGATATTTGGTGAGGAGGAGAAAGAAACACTTTTTCCAGGGTCTGGAACCAGGAAAAGTTGTTCTGACGAGATGAGAAGACTGGGTGGAAGGATGGGGAGCGTGCCGGTGCCAGCACAGGTGGGCAGGAGGACAGTGCAGTGCAGCTTGTGGGATTGGCTAGCACCATTTTTTTTGTGGGCATGGATGGGTTAATAAAAATCTGAACGGTAGCAAAGTTGAACAGTACTGTCTCATATGCACAGGCATCTCATGGAGGTGGAGTAGACTTTTTGTGCATGGGCCAGGGAGAAGGTGGAGGGTCTGGACGTGGGAGGAAAATGAAGGGAGGACAATGACCCTGTCATTGGGGTCAGGCTTCCTACAGGCTTGGGCCTTCTGGAAGTATCTTGGAAAAGCCCTAACACAGACAGATGTTTGTGTGGTGGAGGTACAGGGAATGGACAGGAAGATGTCCTTAAAAGTGTGGGAAGATTTGTGCTCAGTTTAGAATCCTCTTCCTAAAGTGGTGGATTATGAAAGGAGAAATTGCAGCAGAAGATGATGACTAAGAGGAGGCCACAGACATTTGGTTGCCTTTGTTATAGTACAGAATATGTTTAAACTTCCCGTTTCTGTAGACAAATTTTTACATTCTGGGTTATCATTGTGTCAGAGAATAAGATGAGATCTTGCTGTATTTGAGCTCAAACCAGGAACTACCCGAAGATTTCACAAAGGAAGAGAAAAAGAGGATTTTCGATTTTCAATAAAATGGTGAAGGCTTTTCTGGGCTAAATGTTCCATCTTACCCAGTTAGTGACCTCACCTAAAAAAAAAGTTCACGTTTTCTTTGCCAAATACAAAAAATTATAATCTCTACCTACATAAATATTCAGCACAGTATTTCATACAATTCATTATGTCATTTTATCTCAATTATGATGAAAAATGAAGACATAATATTTATGTATATTAATGCAAAATAGCATGAGCTTCCCTTTAAAAAGTTTTCTTGGATAAACAAGCAGACTTCAACCCATCCAGTACTAACACAACTGGAGCATTTGGTCTATATAAAAATTATAAGTGCCTATAAAATATGTCTATCTGAATTAACTGGAGGAAATTAATTCTAAGAGAAAGGGTTAATATGTCATTATTACAGTAATTACAAGTCTTGGAAAAAGAACCATTACTAAGTGAGAAAATAAGTGTTGCATTCAGTTCAAGCTCTCTTTGAAGGGTTGCATTTCTTTTTTTGAAACTATTCTGCACTTCACTTCCATAGTTCTTAATTCTGTATTTCAGTGTGAGGACAAAAAACCTACCTTCCACAATGAGCCCCTACTGTAATAAGAAATACAGAAATGTGCAATAGTGTCTTTATACTTCTATAGAAGTGTAACATTTATTTTTATCTACCTATATATATATAATATTTAAAACTAGTCCTTTCTCTCTTGTCAGTGTGCTGTGCCATATGGTGCCGAGCAACATGCCAGATGATAAAAATATTCCTAGAACATATGATATCATCAGTCAATTCAAGAGGGGTGAAACTTCTTGACCAAAGCATTTGTGGTTTTGATACATTTTCCTAGGTGTAAAGTGTATATTTTGAAATGATGAAGTGTGTCCAAGAGGTCTCCTTTTATGCAAATTCTAAAATACCAGTTTAGAACATTTTGCTTGTTAAAAATGTTTGAAACTAAAGAAATTTTGTTTTAACAAAGGATTCATGGCAACGTAGCAGTTCTTGTCATAGCGAGAAATGATTCACCTTCTTCCTTTCAATATATATTGCTGATAGCTGCTCCGGTGTTGGAACCTTGCCATGAACAATGGCATCTCCCCCTCTCTCTTCGCCACTGGCAGAGAAGACAGAACATAGTGCTCAGTCAGAGGACGTTTATATTCAGAGTCTCCTTAGTGTCAGGTCTGGCATTCCTGGGTTACGTTTAGACTCTCCATAAAACTCAAGTATGTATTGCAGCATTCTCTTTCTATATCCACTGTTTTCCAATTTCCAGTCCTTAAGTCATCCTCACATCTCCTCCCTATCTCTGTTAGGGCTTCGACCTATTTATTTGTGGTCAAAAATTGCCTTACAAGAATTCTTGAATATCCCAGAATAGCAACCGCAGTTACACAATAATTGCTTTGAAAGATCGCATCTGATCTGATTGTTATGATCTAATTTATAGAATGAATGAATAAACTGGGCTTGAATGAAAAGTAACATTCAGAAGTGTGGTTAAAAATCTGTTTTTCACATTGCTCAGGCTCAGGCCTCTGATGTTACAGTCCCACTGATTCTTCAGTCATCCATTAAGTTCCCAAAGACCTAGTATGTGTATTTATAACTAAAACCATGAAAAAATGCATATGTGAGGGGAAAAAAAAAAAAAGCAGGGCTTCTTTGGCACAGTGTGAAGAGGGAAAAAGGGGTTCAAAGTACAATTCATAAAACAGGGAACAAAGTGTAAATGCTGTCATAAATTAGTACCTGTACACCAGCATGAATGTAAAAAAATGTAATGGAAAAAATGCAGTCCTGATTTTCAGTTAATACTTTCATTCCTTTCCTTGTTGTCAGTACTCTGTCATATTCAATGGTTCTCCCAAAAATCTCTTTCAACCCATGAACCCATCAGCAATTTGTTTTTACAGGTTAATGTACTTAAACATTATTTTGTAATAGAATATCCTCATTAGAGGGCAGATTTATTAACAATCCATTCCCCCTCAACTCCCCGATTTTTCCTTTGAAACTGAACAACTTACTTAATTTAGTGCTTTTACGGTGACCAATTAGTTTGGCAAGGAGTGCTTTGCCTTGTGCTTGAACTCTTAGCCGCTTGAGTGTCTCCAGAGATACATCACACCACTGGCATTTTAATGACTCGGACACTGTGTGGTCAATGATTGTTTGGGTTTTGTGTGGTTTATGCAGAACTAAATGGGGTTAAGATCCAGAACTCGTTAGATTATGTCACCCTTTAGGATTTGGGGTTCTGTTCTGGAGACCTATATTTACCATGCCTGCGTTATCCCCTCACAGCTGCCACTCACAGCTGGTCTCTTCCCAGAATCAGTTACTTGTGTACATCACTTATGAAACAGGACACATGACATTTTTGCATGTGTATATTTCATAATACAATAACCTACCAATTCAAATTCTGAAAATGTAGCCATCCCTCTTGTACCCCTTCTTCTCCAAAGCAAGATCAGATCTACAGATCCTGCCTAACCCCACGGTTCAAATATGAATATGAACTTGTCCTTTGCCTGGAACTTCTGAGTGGCATTGAGGTCTTCTAAGCAGAGGTGATCAAAATGCTCAGGGACAAACCATGTTGCAAATGTGATCCACTCCTTTCAGGCAGACAGAAGTAGCTGTCTGTATTTAAAAGCAAAAGACCTAAAATGATTTCTCAGTGCATTCTGGTGACTAAAAATAGTCTTCATCAGTAACTTTAGACTGAACCGGGCCATTATGTCAGAGCAAAAGACACAACTGTGATTAAAGGCTAAAATGACCTATGCTCCATCTGCTTCAAAAAGAACAAAGCAGTGCTTAGTAATGTTACACAATCATCTTTCACCTCCTTTCTGAGGATCCTGTCATCACAGGTGTTCGGGGCCAGAGAGCACTGTTGTCCGCAACCTACAGATGAGGGGATGGAGGAACAGACAGAGACTTTAAAGATGCTGTTAAAGTGAGTTAATGGATTCTGGACTGGTGTGGGGCTGGGCTCTGCAGCCAAACTTAGATGCCACAGGAACCGTGTCTGACCCCTTGGCAAGGGCATCTCCCATGCATTGGATCTGATAATGGACACTGGTCACCACAACTGAACGTTTATTGATTTACTGTCTTAACCTGCAGACCATCTCAATTAATTTGCAATGAAGTAGAAACAACACAGTAGGAACAGAAACACTTCTCTGAACAAGCGGGAGCTGACGAGGCTGTGTGATGCTCGCTGTGTGATGCTCGGTGCAGCTCTGTGGCGGTGACCTGCCTGCGTGGTGTCAGCAGGCGCGTTAGAGCACACGCTGCTCCCAGGCAGCGAGGCTGCTTCTGGGCTGCAGCTTGCTTGTTTGCTATATATGTAATGTACCTAAAGAAAGCAAATCTGATACAGTTTGCTGTGTTATTATTTTTTAATATTTATGAAGCAGTTCATAAACCTTACCAACCTTGGCTAACCACACTGTAAATATTTTCAGTGGGGCTCAACCTCTCCTAAGTGGTGAAGAGTAACTAGAGACAGCAAAGCTCAGAAGTTACAGGCAATGGTGAAAGGGATTTTTAGGCTCTTATGACCTTGAATATTCATTCTCATAAGAGATCACGTTTTCAGAAAGTAGAGGAACACCATTATGAGCACAGAAATATGCGTGCTGGTATGGATTAGTGCGGTTGGTTCACTACACAAGCAAATGCATATTTCAGCACCTAATTACCCCTTCTGAAGTGTAGTTATGCAATGTATCCACCCACTTGCTATAAACCTGAATGAAGATATAAGCTGCATATAGGTTGTTTACATTGCAAATCTCTGCCTCTTTTAGAAAATCCAGCTTTTACTCGCTTCATATGAGCAGCTCACAGGATTTTAAGAATTCATCTTAACAGAAAGCAGATGGTTTCAGAAAGCTGAAATGAAGAAGGAGAAGGAAGAAATTGAAGATCAGAACTAAAACCTGTAACATTAAGTGAAAGCTACCATGATAGTTTTTTCTTTTTTAAAGACAGGAGATTACAGCAATTGGTCTTGTGTTCTGGCATGCAGGAAGAAAGAAAGAGCTAAAGATGTTTTTAAAGAGGCACCTTTATTTTTGTTATCTGGGAAGTGTTCAGCAATAAATTGCAGAGTGCAGGTTAGCATTTCTTCTTTAATCATCTATCTGGCTAGGAGGTGGTGTCTGGTGGCAATACCTGACTCTTCCCTAGGTCCTCCGCTTCTGAAACCCCATGTTTCCTCACTGTACAAGACCCTAAGGACTCTTGTCTCCGTGTTAAGGTGAAAGAGGACATCATCTACTGGACAAGGGAATGCAGAGTTCTCCAGTGCCAGGAAGAGAGCTGTGTCCTTTTGCTATGCTCACCCTCTGTCTCCAAAGACAGGTCCTGCCTCTCCAAGGCTGTGTGGATTAGGGGAACCTCAAAAGGGCACTCAGCAGTCCTACTGCAAAAATCAACAGCCTGTTCTAAATTAGCAGGAAGAGTAATTTCCTCTCGCAGTAGCAACATTTCCTTATTAAAATGAGAGGACAAGATTTAAATATAGCATAAAACTTCCAATACTGTGTAGTATTTCTTGGAGGACTGTGTTTGCTATGTTTATTTGCCTCAGGGGTAACACTTTTTTATGTACATTGTGAGGCTCAATAGTCTGGCAGCGGCAGCGCTCAGAACTGCTTTTCTTGATACTGTGCATCTGTCTCTGTTATGGTATCTATAGCAAAGTTGATAGGAAAGAAATAGATAGTGAAGATGTCTCTGGACTCAGTTTTTCAGTGTTGCTGTAGTTAGGTTTTCTAAAAGGTCATGATTAATTTTAATGTAAGGTAACACTAACCTTTTTTTGCCTGTGGCTGTTCTTAAGGAAAGAGTGATGAAAAATTCCCAAAGGAAATTTTGCTGTAAATACTGTGAGGATTAATTGCTGCTTGTTGTCTCCACATGGATAAGTAATCCTTTTGGGCTTGTGTGAGATGCATCATGTGTGCTTTATTAATTATCAGTATCTGGTCAACATGACTTTTTTTATTATTTGAAACTTATGTTCAGTCATGAATTATTGGTCTTATCATAAGAACCAGAGGTAATCAATATGAATATAATCCATATTTATATGTTTCATATTTACTAATTCTGCTATGTCACTTCTGTCATGGGGTTTTATACTGAAGGTTCATCTTTAAATAGGTGATAGAAGTATGGCTAGTGTGTCATCTCCTTTTCACCTTCGTATCTACAAGGACTGATTTCCAGTGACTACATGGCACTGGTGTTGCTGCCTGTGATGTGTGGACTTCCAGAGCAGAGCCTCAGCTTCCCAGTAGAGAAATTTTTCAAAACAGGGTTCTATAAATTGGAGTGATGGGAGAGTATTCAAATGCCCAGGTAGGGGGAGAGTTGGTTATAAAAGCTTTTGTTCTTCACTCATGAGCAGGTGATTCCATTTTAAAAATACTCTATTCCAGAGATTTTTCTTTTTATTCAGCCTCAGAAAGTTGCTGTTTGCAAACCATTTTTGGTTCTCAGTAGCAGGCAAGCATTAGGCAGCTGTCTAGCAGCAGTAGCAGAAGCACCATTATTGTATGTCTCCCGAAAGATGAAGGTATATATTATTCTTATTGGGGGAAAATATATATCTGTACATATTCTCTGTATCTTTGTATACCATAAAGAGAGAGATACAATCAGAAAAGGGCACACTATCCACATGGCTTATTAAAACATACGACTTCAGTTGCTTTTCTTCTTCTCAGGTTATTTACCCAAATATTACCTCGATAGCACGATTTGGGATATACATAGGAAAAGAAAATTGCTTCCTCAATAGATTATTTTTTTTCAAATTCTCCACTGATCTGCCCCAATGCTGTTCATACACCTGTTCAGAATTTTGTGCTTATAAAGGTTCTACAGTTTTTGAAGATACCAACTCCCTTGCAAAGCCTGATGAAAACATGCACTGGAATGGATCCACTTGCTGGTGAATGTAGGAAGTCATAGCATTAATATAGAAAGTAAGGCATGGTATAGTAGTCCTGCATTAGTAAAGGACTACAGCAAGTGAATATGGGTTTTCAATGGCAAGAGCAATGGATTAATTATATGTTATTTCTTTGGCTTTTAATAGCACTTATGAGTTGGTCTGGGTCCTGTTTGTATGATCAGGTGGTTAGCTTTTGCTCTGGATGCTTTCTTAATCCTTGAATGCATACATGGAGAACTGGTCAGGGATAATTGGTCTGTTTGGAGTTCTTACCCTAACTTGTTCATATTGGCTGTGCACAGGCAAGTTCTGAGAGCTTTTGAAAACGGCAGCAGTTGGTACTGGCTTCTGCTGGAGGCAGTACTGGTCCTGCCTAGCCCAAAAGAAATGGTGGTAAGGTCATTACCTGGAATGCCATTCATCCCCAGAGTCCAAGGGTAAAGTCCTCACTGGACTGAACTCCTCCTTCTTGTGCTTTGAAGCAGCTTGTGTCCTTGGATCTGCTAGGAGTATTTCCTTTGTTCCTTTTATTCCTCAATGTGGGTTACGTTTGCTTGTGGTTCGCCTAAATAATAATGCAAAGTACCTTCCTGGTGGTTCATCTGACTTGCATGTATGTTTGGGGGAAGGGAACACTTCTAAAGCTTGCTTCATCTCATTTTAACCAAGTCTAAAACAGATTAGACAAATTGCAACTCAAAAGGAGGTGGCTAATCCAGATGTGTCCTTGTGTGTCTCTGCCAGAACCAGCCAGATACATGTTAGCCAGGATTTTGTTTTTCTTGTGACTTTTAAAAACTGGCCATTCTGATAGCACATGTGCACAGCGTTTCAAACAGGATTAAAAATATCCTGGAAATTTGGTATCCGATGAATTTTGCAAACACTTTTCTGTTTTTCTAGGCTCTCCTGAGGATAAATTCATTCTGTGTGAATGTCCAAAGTACAATTGCTTCTTGATTTGTAACAGCTGCTGCAAAAAAAGGAGTCTTTTACATTAACAATTCTGGGCAGACAGTCAGATTTTAAACTCTGGGCTACTCCATTCTCTCCCCCTGGTTTTCTCAGGAGACCAGTGAATCAAAAACACACACACACAAAAAAAAGATTTGGATGCCTATAACATGTTGTGCAAACTGACAGGCTTTGAGCTTTCTGAAGGGATGCAACAAGTACATGAAGACTGGAAATCTAATTTGGAGACATGACATTATGAGACAGTTGGAATGAGGAAAGTAAATTAAATTTAAAATTTGATTAAAAATTTTACTGGTGCAAATACTGTTGTTTTTTTTTTAAAAGAGTTTCTTAGATGGTCAGTAGAGGGCAGGCATATTTTATTTCTGAAGAACCTTTGCTGTTAGTGTGTGCAAAGTGTATTTGTTCTATCTTCAGATTTGAGGAGTGTAAGTCTACTTTGTCATATTACAGTGATATAAATCAGCAGTCATAATTTAAAAAGACATTGTCAACCTCTTTGAGGAGCTAAATGTCCATTTTAAAGCAATTGGAGGGTATGAGTTATGACTACAGGCATTTAATTTCTGTGTTTAGATTGTAAAAACCATGGCATAAAAAACCTGAAATACTGCCACTACTGAGTACTAGAGAAGAATCATTTCTCTGCTGAATTCTGTAAAGTGCAGTAGTTCTTTCTGATGTGAACTACTATATCACTAATGGGGTGGAAACACACTCTTGAAAGTCACGATTGTTTAAATCTTCAGCTCGGTAACAGAGATTCTTCTTGAAGATCTGACTAGCCAAGCGACTTTAAACCTAAAGGAGCAATGCCTCTTTTAATTTCTACCTGCCTTCCTCTGTAATTGAAACAGTGTTTGTACTTCAGCTGGACAGAATACCTAACAGGTTCTGAATACAGGATAAAATCAGTGTCATATCTGATTAACTCAACAGAAAAAATTAAAGCAGATTTAAAGAAGCATTTATTCTGAATGAGCCCATTCTTCCCCAAATACATTTTACCCTGGAGCAAAATGCAGAGTCTTTTCAGGAAAAACATGAATATAAACACCTTTCTAATCTTGTTATGGTATACAACTTTTCAAGTCTTGTAATGAGATTTATTTTTAAAGAGGATGAATGGTAAAAACATATATGTTGATGCTGTAAAAGACTAGAAATTTTTGTGAACCTGTGTGTAAGTGTGCATATACATACATGAACTCTTGTGTGTGTATGATCAAACTTGGTACAGTGAAGCTATGCATGTAAGTAGCTGTAACATGAGACAAGGGATATGTCACCTACCATTTCTTTCTGTGGCTTGACAGTTCCATTTTTTTTCTGGCAAGGTTGATGTTCACATAGACACCTTTAATTAGGATCAAAAATTGTTTGAAGATTTGTCCCAAAATATGCAGTTCACATTCACTTTGTCCTCTCTGTATCCATCAAGAGAAAGTCTTCATTACATTTCAGAACTATTGCAGCTAGAAGACGTGAATGCTCTGAAAGATATTGGCCATCAGCTCCCAACTTCCTGGGCTTTTGACTTCTTAGTTTGATTGCCGCATTGCCTTCATTACAACCACAGCCTAGACATGTGTGAGGTACAGAGGTCCTTGAATCGCACTTGTAACCGAAAATGAAACCAAGTTTGTGTGATTACTTTTGTTCTTTTTAATAAAGTGATGTGGCCTTACAGGCAAGGAGATGAATTTTTATGCTACTCGTGCCTTCCAGATGGTCTCCGGGATTAGTTTCAGTTTTTTGTTCTAGAAATTAATGGAGGTCCATATTTTTCTGCAATCCAGCTAGATACTAAGATGATGAATCTTCGCGAAAAATGAAAGCTGATTGAAGAGATGCAAATGTTAGAACCTTCAAATTATTTCAATCAAAATTGGACTTGCTATTATGTGGGTACATGTTACTAAATTAACTGCAATTTTTATCTACTTGTTTCTTTGTTGTAGTCATCTAGGCAGATGGAAGAACTGTCCATATGCAGCCTATATCATATACCAAATATATAGGATATACTTTATTATAATCTTGCGCTTAACCCCTGAATGATCTAGTGTTGTGTTTCCTATGAAACACTAAGTATAAAAACTGAACTTACTGCTTAATGCTTTTAGGTGAATGGATTTCACAGCACTTAGACTGGATAGAAAATCTAAAACTTTATCATGTATTGTTCTGTTATGATGATGACTGCAGCAAAATATTTGTAGCCATATGGGTACAAACAGTCTTAATGGTCTTAATGAAAATACTAGGATTTCTGTGGATAACACAATGACCTTCATCGAACCAACAAATAAGTTTCAAAGTTTTAATGCATAAGCTTTGAAAAAAGGACTTTTTCTTTTACAGTCTCTGCCTTTGACTTGAGATAGTGAAACTGCTGTAGTGTAAATTTCAAGATTACTTCCACTGACAACATCAACTTGAAACCTAGTCATTTCATAAAAAAAAAGAGCTAGTGGTTTCAGGAAATGTTTCTATTTCTATGTTATCTTGCCAGTTTCTGTAATTCTACTGGTATATTTTCCTGCAAGGCTGTCACAAAAGCAGGGGAAAATCCATTTATGCAGAATAACAATAGAACAGACTTAAAACAAAATACTTTTTAACACAAATTCTTATGTGAATTTTTTACACAAAATCTATTTTCACAAATAAATAGAGATTAGAGAATCTAATTATGTTATTAGTGTCACTGCACTAGTGCAGACCTATTTATTATTATATTAGTGCTTAGGATGGTAAAAGCTGGAAATAATTTCTTCTTCAAGAAACTGCATCTTGAAAACAAGACAAACAGATGGCCATAGAGGAAACAGAGATGAACTGGAATGGCCTGCTCAGTAGTAGGTCAAAATTTTTCATCGAGGAGTACTGGAACAAGGTCCTACTGAATGTCTTCAGTACCACCTTCAAAAAAATCAGAACTGCTGTTTTAGCTTATCTGGTTTTTTTAAGACTTAGGACCATGGTGCATGTAGGCTGCCACGTAGCATGCATTAGCTGTCTACCGTAGCCTCCTTAGAAACAGTATGTGGACCACCTGGGGTCTCCAGCAGTTGCAAAACCACCCATCTAAATAAAGCTGAGGAACAGCCGTTACCACAGTCAAGTGCGAACTGTCCTTCAGGTCTGTTTCTCTCTGGTGAAGTTACGTTCTGTGCTGCGAGTTCTTGTGCTCTTCCCCATCTACACTCGCTTGTCTTCAGAGGTGCTGAAATGGCTGTTTCCATGGCCCTTCTTGTGCTGTTTCTCTTTGATGCTCTGTAACCTCCCTGATGTGAAGGGTGAGACGTGTTGTAGGAGACATGAATGGAAACAACAGTAAGGGAAGCTGAATTGAGGTAAGCCAGGTGTGACTGCAAGGTGATGTTCAACACTTAGTTCAATACCTGCATAAAAGTCTGTATGGTTAAGAAGATTTGGAAGGGAACTAAGAAGTAGTTCCTGTGCAGTAGGAGAGAAAAAGGCATGGCAGAGGATGAGATACGAGTCTGCAGGGGAGGATGAGTGTGTTGGAGACCGAAAGGGGTAAAAAGGAATAAATTAAGGGGAAGCCTGAGAAGAAGTGATAGAAGGAAGGAAGAAAAGAATCTCTTGTTTGTCTTTTGCGTAAAAACTTGTGCCTGAGGAATAGCTCACTTGAATATTAGCAAAAGAAAGAGAGCCAGGAAAGCTGACTAGGGAAACATTAAACTGGAAGCAAAACAGAGAGGGAAGGGGCTTGCTTTTTTTTTTTTTTTTTTTTTGTTTAATTGGCAACAGAATGCTCCCAGATTGCTGTTTTTTTCTTTTCCTCCCCCGCCCCCCTTTTTTTTTCCTGGCTAAAAATCTCCTGATTTCCCAACTTCTTCTCATTCTGTACACAGAGGTGGGATTTACAACTTCCCCATCGTTTTTGCAGTACCACCCAAAGTCTCAAACAAGGTCAGGACCTTTCTGGGAGAGAGGCTATGAAAACAAAGAAAGATGATATATTTTGTGTCCTGAAGCCTGGTTCAAAGGCTGTTACAAACAGTGTGAAGACTCCCATAAATGTGTTAGAAAACCAGTGACTTCATACTGCAATAACCTGTCAGTAAGAGATGTAAAGCCAGCTCTGAACATCTGAGCAGCCGAAGTCTGAGGTAATTCATCCCTGGATGCAAGACCAAAGTCCTGGTCTCATTGGGCAAAGTGGGAGCAGGATTCTAGCCCTACAGCTTCTGGGATGGGAATCAGCTGGAGTGTTTATAAATGGTTCTTGCACAGTAGCGATCTGGTGCAGCTACAGCAGTTAACTGCAAGATGGGCCTACTGTAGAAGGTAGCCAGGTTTTGTTGGTTTGATCTTAAAGCATAAGCTATGTTTGCCGTAAACAGAAGCAGCCTGGCAGGGCTGAAGAAAGTCAGGCTTATGACTTGTCATTAATTCCCTGGGTACTCCTTTTTCCAGTTGCCAGGTCCAGTTTGGCCCTGGTTTGATCCCCCAGAGAGATGTTAAAACAATTCATAAGCACCTAGACAATAATCAGGTGATGAAAAACAGCCAGCATGAATTTGTCAAGAATAAATTGTGTCAAACCAATCTCATTTCCTTCTTTGACAGGGTAACTGGTCTGGTGGTTAACAGAGAATAGGAGATGTGATGTATCTTGACTTAAGTGAGGCTTTTGACACTGTCCAACATGACATTCTTATAAGCAAGCTTGAAAAATATGGCCTAGATGAAATCGCCATGTAAGTGGCTGCAAAGCAGTTGAAAAAAGTGTTCTCAAAGAGAAGTTATTGGTGGTGCTCTTCCCAGCTGCAGCAGGGGCAGCTCACCTAGCACAACTCACTGGTCTCATCCATGGCAAGTTCTGCTCTCTAATCCATCATTCAAAATGCTAATGAGAAAATACACTTTCTTTTTTTGTGGGGACACTGAGTCGGGGAGGAGGTTTGCAACACTTCGGAGGAATGAATTGGTTCAGAAGGATCTATATAAAAAGCAGCCAGGTGAAATTCAGTAAAGAAGTACAAAATACTGCCCTTGGAAAAGATAGGGTAAATGCACAAAGACAAAAGGTGGAAGTAATTGGAAGGCAGAAAAGTGTCTGGGGTTTTAGGAGATCACAAGTGAAATATAACTCACAAAGGACATGCTATTGCAAATAAAGCACGTCTTTTTTTCGGGATTCTTTAACAGGAGTGTCATGTGTAAGACATGGGAAGTAATTATTTTGCACCATATGGTGCTGGTGAGGCCTCAGCTGGAGTATTGAATCCAGTTTTGGGGACTGCATATAAAGAAAGATGTAGATAAATTGGAGAGTTTCCAAAAGAAATCATGAGGAAAGGAAGAATTTTAAAAGCATGATTGCAAAGGAAAGGTTGAAGGAGTTAGGTTTGCCTAGAATACTTATTCCCCTTACCCCTTTTATGCAGCGGGAGGATCTAGACAGTCTCCTGAGATCTGTGAGAGTCCTATGTTTTTGTAGTCCTAACTGTAGTATTGGCTATCTGAATAACATGCTCATCTCAGTCACAATTAGTTGATGTCATAACAGAGGCATCTTTAGAGATGTCGTAGCAGAGGCATCAGAAAAGATCTGAACGAGGAAGCAGATACTTGGAGTGGCTTCAGTACAAGTACAGCAGTAAGGAAGATGAGTTCATTGGGGAAATAGAGAAGGCAGCGTTCAAAACTGACATCATTAGTAGTGTGGAGAAAAACTAATTTATACATGATGATTATTTTTGTGTATGGCCACATGGAATTAAGTATCATCATTTTGACAAGTTGGTACCATCCTTCAACACTCAAAGGTTTCCTTCTGTAAAGTTTTCTTTGCTGGAGATTTCTGCTTGGATCCAGAGGGTTTTTTTTTCCTGAATTGAAATGCAATAGAGTGAGAGCAATGTTTTTAGACAGTACAAATTTTAAAGAAAGAAATAAGTCCATATTTACATATATGGTCAAATTTTTCTTTCTTTCCTTTTTTATGCTTATTTTTCAATTCCAAGACACATCTGGTGAATTTTATGATTTAGGGATTGAGGTATCGGCAAAAATGATTGCTGGCCCTTGCTTCCTGTTTCTCTGCTTTTCTTTAGAGCTGTATGACACCTACTAAAAAGTTCCCAGTATTTGTTCCTGTGTGCTCTGCTGAAAGGTAGAGTTAGAGTAAGCACGTCCAGATTAACTGCGAAGCAAGCTCAGCTCATCTCAGTGGCTGCTGGATGCAGTGCCAGGTATGGCGCATTTTGCTGCAGAGTTCGTATGATCACCGACAAAATAGTAATAATCAGTAGATAATAAATCTTTGTAAGCTGTGAAGTGAAGAGTAATAAATATAACTCCTTTTTTTCCCAGAAGCCAAATCCTTCTATCCTGCCTCAACAAGAGTTAGACTTTCCATCGTGGTTTGAGGGAGTTTAAGTTTCCCCAAAGTTATAGGGATTTGTGGAGCAAGTGGAAGTAGTCTTGCATCCTTGTGAAGGATAATACTGCCCAGACATCCCGGAAGGATAGTACAGATAGTACTGCCCATTCATCAGCCCTAGATCAGGCTTTGTGGCTGGTGGAGCTGAGGAGCCACGGTCATAGATGCACGTCAGCCTGTCTTTCACGTCCTTCCAGTGCAAGGTGTGGCACAGCTGTGTTCAAGGGAGGAGAGACCCTTGGCTTTGTAGTACCACTGCTTCTCTGCCTTGGAGGCTGCTAATACCTGTGCCTTGGGTGGAAATTATGCGATTAACTGTAGGCATGAGCAGAATCTGTACCACAACTCATCCAGCGCCTTTCCCAATACAATGCCTCGAAAGCATTCATGCTGGCCTGAAAAAAAAAAAAAAACCCAAAAAAAAAAACAAGCAAAAAATATCTGTCTCTTAGATGCACACATAGACACAAACAAAAACTAAAAAAAAAAAAAAAAAAAAAAAAAAAAAAAAGCAAGAGAATAAAAAAAAAAGCAGAACCTGGTTTAATCCACGGCAACCCCCCGGCAGCTCAAAGTTAAAACTTCCCATTCAATTACTAATTCATTGCTTTTGTTTGTGGATATTGCAGTGTATGTGGTCTGTGAGATTACCCGCTGATTGTCATTTTTCATAGTGATGCGGCTGTCCCACAGAAGGGATTAAGAGTGAAGCTTCCTTTAGCACTTGCACTTTGCAGTGTTATAGGGCACAGGGAAGTTGTTTTGCGTGTGTGCAAGGGGAGCTGCACGTGGGTGTGAATTAATAGAGTTTTTAAATGTATTTTTAATTTTTATCTCCAAGCAGTGCTCTATTATCAGCTAGATGATAAAATGTCTTGAATAGTTGACTCTAGGGCTTTCACTAAACTGCCCATGAATGCTGAAACCATCTGTTTTTCTGGACGTTTGTCAGGGTGAGTGTGGCAGAGGCAGCTGTTTGAAAAGGGACGCTTTGGATGATGAACCAGCCCATTGTTTCTGAACGATTCGCTTGCATTCAGAGGCTCTACCCAAGCGTACTATAGAGCAATCAAAATCAAACTATTGTTTGTCCCAATCATATTGATCTCAAAAGAAGGTGGTGGGATGACCGCATTGTAGATGCAAATAGTTGTTTAGAGCAGCTGTATGCTGGCCAATATGTACCACAGTAGGAAACCCGCATGGAAGCTAGAGGGCTCCCTGCACCCTACTGGGGAAAGAGAAAAGATGATGCCAGATTGAACTCCAGTCTATAGCAAAAAGGAAGGCTCTGGACTGTTGGTATTGCTAGTAATTTGCTTTTTACAGCAATGGTTGACATTAACCCTGTAGTGCTTTAGTAATTAAAGTCAATTGTTTGGAGTTTTTTTTCTGCAAGCACGTTGCAGAGAGAGTTTATCAAGAAGATAATTATCTAAAGCTACTGCATAGAAATATAAGAGCGATTGGATTGCTTGGATGTCAACTATCAATTTTCTCTTCTATAAAAATTAATTGCATTTTTGTTGTTGTTTTCTATGTGGAATCATTCATGCACTGTTTAAAGTTTTCATAATTTATTTATGATGATGAAAATATAGCAGCTGAATCGAAACATATTGTGGTGTTCGTTTCTGTGTTAAATATAGCTGTCTTATCTCTGCAGAAAGCAGGGGAAAAGATGATCTTTAGTGCATGTAATGAAGATTATAGCTTTTAGTTTAGAGTAACTGAGAAAGCTCCACTTCATCCATTAACATTTTAAGCTTTTTAGTTGTCCTTGTCACTTCATTGCATGCATGCTAATATCTCCTCATATAAAATTTAATCTGTCGAACTAAATGAAGGAATTAGTATCTGAAAGACATCTTTCATTAAGCAATTAACGAATCTTTCTAACAAATCTACAAAAGCATATGTGTTTATATTTAATAAGTATTTGTATGATCAGCCAATTACAATACATAGATACATCTTTTTTGTTTATTTGTGATATTACAAAATCTAAACTTATAATTAAGTTGTAATTATGCTTTAGAAAATGTATTGTAATTGTCAACAACTGTGGTTAGGGGACTGCTGTCTTTCAAAGTCATCACAGTCGCATAAAGCTTAATATGTATTTCTTTGTCTAAGAGTCTTTTTTCCTGTCTCTTCATGATTCATGGATGGAAATGATGAGGTAGTAAAGAATCTGCAGAGGGAATACATTCAAAGATATGTCTTTTTAAAATTAGCAATGACGTATATGTGCATGTAGGAGGGAAGCAAACAAGAAGAGGATAGCAGCCTGGATGAAAGGATGATCACCTGCACCAGCTGCAACACATTTCCTTTCACAGTTTTAGAGTGGCTTTTCACATGTATTCTCTTTTCAAGCTGCTTGCATAATTTTCTGAAGGGACACTCCACACTAACTTAAACTATTACTAAACCAGTGCCAGCCTCTGTGTAAAAAGTGAAAAACATAAGTAAAAATAATTATATTGTCCCTTTGCCCTTGTGCCATCATTAACTTCTTCAGAAGTCATTTTTTCAGAAGTCATTTTTTTAGCAGTATATATGAATGTTTTCTTCCTGGTCTTCCTTCTTATCTGAATTACTTTAGTCTTCAGAACTCTCCATCTGATGTATAAATGTCCAGTCACTGCAGTAGAATGAATTGTCAATTGATTAATAACTCTTTGATATGAAAAAAAAAAAAGCTACTTGATTTCCTTGAATGAGGTGGTGCTCCTGTACTGGTTGCTCTCTGATTTGGCCTGCTTTTATAGGTTGTTTTGTGGGGTTTTTTAATGAAGTCTTCACTTAGATCATGTAGTTGTTAGGAAACAAAAGACTGTGGTAAAGCAGATAAGCAATATATCATACAAGTGTCAAGTAGTGGCCACTTCCCTGAGGACCAAATTCTGCCTTAGATGGTTCATTTTTAAGCACATACAGTGTATACAACTATTCTAAGCATTTCCTTCTACTAAATAATAAAGAATAATATTTTTCAGAACCTTCTACCCCTCTGAGTGCAGGTAGGTCCATGGTGGTTAGCAGGAAAACTCCACAGAGAAGAATTGGAGGTGGGTAGAAGGAATAAAACCCCAAGTACTTACAAAATACTGCACCTGCAGTTTTCTCCCTGGAGATAAGAGTGAGCCCCAGGGGAGAGATGTGAGTCAGGTCAGTTAATGAATTACAGGAAGGCACTTGCATGTTATAAAAACTAATTTGGTCACTGGAAAGGCTTCTTTTTCTTTCCAGACATACCAAGCAACATTAACACAGACAGTGTAACATGTTTGATTTGACTCATTTGCTTATCTTTTTCATTAGCAGTTTGCTACCTGACTGTTTCAGAGCCAGTTCTCCAAGTGTTAAAATAACTCACCAGCTTGACAGCTATCATATATGTCTGGCAGTATTAACAAAGTGCAATCCTTGCCATAAAGTTTGAAAAAAATGTATCAGACACCTACTCACTGGTTGCCAGAGGACCAAACCTCTGAGCAGGAGAGAGACAGAGGGAGATGCTGTGCAACCAGTGAAGTTCAGGGATGATGAGGATCCAAGGCACCTGCCATATTCACCTCCTCGAAAGGGTGGGGTGGAGGAATCCTGGAAATCTTTGTTCACTCTCGGGTATTTCTATGTGGCATCTGTGAAAGTCTGCTCAAAGTTTCACCCTTCGCATCAGACTCAGGTTCATGTTTGTCTCATCTCGTGTTGTGGTGGAGACCAAAGTCATCTGCTCAAGGATGCTTTCAGCTATGTTCTGTGCACTGTACAAAATACTGGTAAGACCTGTTCCCATCCTGAAAGAGACCCAGCTGCTTTAAACCATTAGCAGCTTCCTTCTTCTTTTAATCTTTTGTTTGCTCTCACACAGCTTTCTGGATGTAGGCGTTTATTACGCTCCTTTTTTATATGCCATCAGTGGTTGATTCCAGTGCCCACTTCCAATGCTACTCAATTGCACCAAATATTGGCAGTGTGAAATTATCTTCAGTTAATTTCGGACATTTTACCAAGTGCAATTCCTGCATCTGCTTTACTTCAAATGGAATTACATGAACAGGAACTACAGAATATCAGTGTTCGGTTATAGTCCTTCAGATGGAGAGCAATGTGAGTATGTAGATAGACAGAAATCAGTGCCTTGGAAAAATAATATATCAGTAGTGTATTACACTTTAACCTCTTCCCATGACCAGTTTTCATCAGAAAAATTGTGGAGATGCACGTGGGTATTTTAAAGCTTGTGGGTTTATGCTACGGTTATCTGAGTGATCGTTCACCTATGGCCACAGACTGAATTAGTCTTCACGTTGGTCAACCCAGGGGTCCCCATGTCTGCCATGCATTTCCCCATACAAACATGGATTGTAAAAGTGATAGATGCAAAAAATAATGTGGAACCATTAGTGTTGTGTGTCTGTGTATGAACATTATTTAGCTGGGGGTTTTTATTAGGGAAAAATAGTGGTAGAGAGCAATGGAAGATTCAGGTCTTTAAATCCTAATGGAGATGGGGAAATTATAATCTTATATAAATAATATTTCTTTGGGGTGGGCACACAGAGATAAAGCCTGATTTGCTTTGTTTTCTTTAGTGTTTTAGTCATCTTAGTATAAAAATGCATACATCTGAAGCCATCTTATTTCTTTCCTTATTTTTTTGTTTTAACATGTGTTGTTACAATCCCCTAAAAAAGATTTTTAAGCAGTCTCTTTTTCCTGGTGAAAATTTTCTTCCCAAAGAAGCATTTTGACAACGATACTGATTAACATCCTTTCACAAGGTGAATAATATGTTAGGCGAAAATGTAGTAGAGTTAGAGAATTTGGCACAAAATTGGAATAAGGACAAAATGTTGTCAGAAATGGGTGCTGGAAGCCATATGTTTCTTTTTTGAAGGTGGGTCACGTTTTTAGCTGTCAGATTACTAAGAATCCTCATGTCACCCATGGACTTCAGGCAGAGACAGGTTTTCACCATGGTGGGAAGGCAGGCCTGCCTGCTACCCACAGTTTGGCACGTGAATTCGAAACTTGTATGACAAGGCATCTGATTTTTCAAGCCTAATTTGTGACGTGGAAGGACTTCTCTTACAGAGTTTGATTTACACTCTTTCTGCAGCAAACTGTCATTTACTACAAGTTTTGTAAAATTTGGAAGATTGGATTTGTTAGGTTTTGTCTTTCTCCAAAGGATTCAACTTGCCAAGTTAAGTGCTTGCCTAGGAGTTTCATCTTTGTAAGGTCACAAACAAATTTCCTGACTTGTGGCCGCAAGCATCATTCTTCTGTTTGAGAGAACAGAAACAGAAAGAGGGGAAAAGTTTTTTTAAAAAATTAGGCTTCTCATCTCAATGCCAAATGAGATCACAGGTAATTTGCACTCAGACTTTTATGCCCACACTTTAGTACTAGCTTGAATAAATCTGCTGGTTTCACCTTCCACTTCTTCCTGGTGTATTTTTAGAAAGCTGTAATTTTACTATGTTAAATCAGTATATCTTCACATCCAAAGATCTGGTCTCACTCCTCTACCATACAAATTCATCTTCCTTTTTTATTTTTTATTTTTTTATTGTCCACTAAATTTTCTTTGAAATTCCAGGTGAGGTTTCATCAGAGATTTTTAGGGGGTGATACAAATACTTCTGTTGACAATATGTGGATTGATAATACCGTTGTTTCTGTGTCTCATTACTAGGAGAAATGAATAGCTGTTGGTCCTTGGCCTCCTGTGTGTTTTCAGTTGTGGAAGCCCAGCACCCAGCAGAAATTCTTCTTTCTGTCCTGAAGCACCTGGTGTCCCACGTTTTTCGTTGTGGTTTCTGGTCCTTTTTGTTGCCAGTGAGTCCCAACTTCATGCTCTCATTAACATCCTCACATTTAATATATTGTGTGTGAAAGCATTAAACCTGACTAATCCTGAAGCCAGTCCCTGAAGTACTTCACTAGTAACCTCCTTCCCATACGAATCATCCTTTTTTCTGTGTAAACCACTGGCTTCTGCAGCCAGTTCCAGTTCTCCATTTAAACTGGTTGTGATTATTGGAGATGCTCTGCAGAGTTCCAGATAGATTAAGAATTACTGGGTTTGTTGGTTTAGTTTTTAACCTAAAATAGCGGTTCTCCTGGAAAAGAAAGATTTTATGTCTAGCTTGCTCCTTTCAAAAATCGTTTCCAAACCTCAGTATCTGTAAAGGTGTATAGTACCCCCTAGTATTGCTTTTCTACAGTATTGCCATTAGGAAGAAATGAGAATATTCATAGAATCATAGAATTGTTTAGGTTGGAAAAGATCTTTAAGATCATCAAGTCCAACTGTCAATCTAGCACTGCCAAGTCCACCACTAAACCATGTCTCACATCCCAAGTGCCACATCTACACATCTTTTAAATACCTCCAAGGATGGTGCCTCAGCTGCTTCCCTGGGCAGCCTGTTCCAGTGCTTGACAGCCCTTTCGGTGAAGAAAATTTTCCTAGTATCCAATCTAAACCTCCCATGGCACAACTTGAGGCCATTTCCTTGTGTCTTATCTCTTGTTAGTTGGGAGAAGAGACTGACACACACCTCACTACAACCTCCTTTCAGGTAGTTGTACTGTGCAGCTCCTGATTTCTATGAAGAGTGTGTTTCTCTCATAATAAAAAAAAAATCAGCACAGTAATCTTTTCAAAGCAGACTATTCCTGAGTTTAAATCTTTTTTCAGTATTTGGAAATGAAGTTCAGTTGCAGTTTATGGATGCTGTATGTCACAAGAAGGAGTTTTATGCAGCAATTCAGCATGCAGAATTTCCGTTTCTGAATTGGTCTTAATCAGAAACTTGTTAGTCCTGGAAGTTACCTTTCCAGTTTTCCAAGTATAAGCCAACAGATATGGACCCATTCATGCTGAGAAAAAAATTATCCTACTTTCTTGTAAATGAGTTTTTAAAAAGGAGACTGCTTATGGTTATGAAGACATCCTGTTGCAATCTTTGTCCCGCATGCTCATCCAGTTCTGCTTTAGACGCTTACCAAGTCATGTATCCCACTCATCTCAGAAAATACCTTCCCCTTACTAATATTTGCTTTATGTTTAATTTGACAATGCATTCTCTGTTTTATATCTTCATCTGTCCATGGTTTCATTCCAAACCGGTGAAAGCAGCTTCTGAGTGGCTGCACTGCCATAGCATCTCATGTAACTGAGTGGGGTCGGCCTTTAAAACAGAGCTGGTCGCCAGCAAAACGGGAGTTATTTCTGTTTTCCTCAGGCGAGTTGGCTCTCGGGTAGCTTTGTCATGTTTTGTTCAGAGGAATTGCTGACCTCTCTGTTCCTGTATGAATTCTATATTTGGGAAGGTGGGTGATGTGGCATTTCTAAAGACATAGAAACTTTTGTGTATAGATTTATTTAACAAAATTGATATTCAGTATTCACTGCAGACAAATACTGCACATTCAGTCCTCGATATGCAAGCGTAATAGTAATAAATATCAAATGAGGAATGTGTACTCAGCCTTCAACTTGAAGTAAAGGCATTCCTCTCAAATGACACATTAACCCTCTCATACCAGCAATGAGTGAATCAATGTTTAATGATAGTAATGAGGCTAAATTAAGAGTTTACACATTAAAAAAAAATGAAAGGTTATAAATATCAGTATAGTTCCAGAATCTCAAAGATTTTAGGTCAAAAACCCGCTCCCGTCACTTTGGTTTTAGCTGATGGGTATTTACCTCCACTTCTATTTTAAAGCTAGTTTCTATCCTGCACTGAACACACAAGAAATGTGATATAAAATATCGATGGAAAATGCTGTGTAATTACATAGCATAGCGATAATTCAAATACAGTGATAACCCATAGATGGTGGTTATAGTAAAATGGGTATTTGGCATAATTTAAAAAAAGAAACAGAGTTTTGTTTAGCTTCTTTCAAAATGGCTTAGCAGTAAAATTTTTTTCTTAATTTTATGAGAAATCTCACTAAGAAAATTAACTAAGGGTTAAATGGGTTGACTTGTATTGCCACTATAGGAAAGAGATTAAAAGAGTTTAACTTCAGATGCCTCATGTCCTGCAGAACTGAGATATACTGGATGATTTACCTCTAGGAGAAATTACCGTGTTATGGCATGTATTACAGGAGAGTTAAAAATGGTTGCCACAGTTGCAGTAACTTTTGCTAAAATGGGTGTTGACACTGTTTAGATACTGTGAGAAAACATGTCAAAGTGTTTGCTTTATTAAAGGGTAAAATCAATGCTGCCACGTGAGAAGTGGGAATGCTTTTCTGCTCCAGGTAGTCTATATGTGATGTCCAGTTTTCAGCATGAGCCCTACCAGAGGCTTGGTGGGATGCATGCACAGACTCCTTGTTTGAGTGGTGGTGTTTGTACCTCAGTGTGCTGAGCCCTTTGAGTCTGCTGTGCATCCAAACGGGTATTCAGAGCAGTTCCAGTGTAAGTTTGTACTCTGGTTTTGTTCTCTCCGTGGTCACCTCTCCTGAGATGCTGTTAATGGTTTTGTGGAAATCATTTACAATGCAGACACATGCTGTAATGAAGACATAAAGGGCACCATTCATTCTCCTAAACAGAGATGTCTGTCCTGCATGGCCTCCAGCTGTGGGTCCAGAAGGATGTAATTCTCCCTCTATGGCAGTGTTAGACTTGCCAGCTCTGTGCGAATGTGGAATAAATGCCGTGGAGCATCTCACAGTACTAGATAGACCCCTCTCTTGAGGCAGCTGAATTGAGTCCTGCTTGTTTACTTCAGATGAAATAAATCAGTTCAGGCTCCATTGACTGCACCGGTCACTTTTGGGGGCGGGAGGAGAGCATAGGTAGCACATCTTTAGACGTCTACATTCAGATACCTAAATTTACAGGATACTTACTGTGATCTTTGGTACTACATGGGATGCAGGCTGGCAACTGTTGGCATGCTGCTCTTTACCAACCTGAAGCCATCGTGGTATGTACTCATCTATAAGTAAAACGTGAAATTCTGGTAAATGAAGTGTAAGATACATCCACCCTTACTAAGTTAGTGTACCTGACCAGTTTAAGTGAAGACTGTAGCTGTCCCTCTGCAGTCAAGGGGCGTAAGACAGGTATCTCTATAGAGGAATTCAGAGCTTGAGCATCTGAATTGGCACTAGGCGCTAGGAGGGATGCTTTCTATCAGCTGTATAGGATATGCAGCATGATTAGGATCCTTACTGATTGCTTAATTTAAGGGAAATGAATCTCAGCCTAAATTGTTTCATGTTAGAGCTTCAGAGAGAGCCCCCAAAACGTAAAACAAGTATAATAGTCTGTGTAGAGCAATACCCCAGCAGTGTTAGGAAGACAGGCAAACAGATCTGGTGGATGGCTGACTCAGGTGTTGGGGCTGAGTCTTGAATTTGAGTTAGGAATTATTTTCTTGCTCATCTTCTCTAAAAGCATGGTCTGATGATTTTGTGTCAGGGATGGGATTAGCAATGGTTTATTCCAACTATCACCATGACCTCCAGTCTATGTCTTCTCCATGGTGAATTCATAAAAGAGCAATAGCTGACTGTTGGAATTATTCCTGTGGGAAGGAAGGGGAAACCTCTGCTTAATTCCTGGGAATACTGAAATGTCCCTAGAATACACTAATGTTCTTTAGGAGCAATTCCTGATAATTCTTTTTGTCCTCCAACAATGGTTTCTGTTTGCGGGACAAAGCTCTATTCTTCATTTAGTTTTCTTCTCTGTGGAAAGCAGAAAGAAGAGCTCTTCTGGGAAACAAAACCAGGTGGCCAATTAAGAGTCCCATTCCACCTGGAGAGCATCTCTTCTGTGCAGAGGTGCCTGGTGTGGGGACCCCTGCCCCAAAGTTTTGTCCAGCTGCTAGGACTGTGTGTTTTGCTCTTAACTTGGATCTGCACAAGGAGTAACTCTTGCAGGCATGTGGCTCTGCTCATAGGCACTTCAGGCTGTAGGTACTTTCTTCCACTGTATTTTCAGCCCTGTTGCAGTGAGTTGCCCACTTGACTGCAACAGTGCTGAGTGTTTTTCAAGATTAAGAGTCAAAGCGGAAGGGTAGAGGGGGATGTGGATTGTCCAGATGTGAAGTACTGGCGCCTGTGCTGCCCTGAGTCTCTCCACGAGGCTGAGGCATTACTGGTGGTGGCAGGGAGGCTGCAGCCTGTCTGCCAGCAGCAACCTCCTAGCTCAGCAGCTCGGGTTAATCCCGGTGATGATCTTGAGGGAAAGTCAGTGTAAAAATACTAGGTTGACTTCTACCCATGTTTCGAGGCAGAAACACCCTTGTTTAGGTTTCTGAACAGGACGGTCTGGGATAAATACCTGCAGGCTGCTCCATGTCTTAGGGGGTTTCTTCCAGGCCTGTCTTCTCTCATTGTTGTTTGAGTTGCTGTAACCTTAATTAAGGTTGTCTTCTTACAGTATTTTTTTAAAATATGTTCTTGGAAGTGTTGGACTGCTTGTGAGTTTAAAGCAAATTAACAATACTTCTTTTTTTTCCCTCTGTAAAAGCTGTTTTACAATATGTCTCTTGTAAACTTGCAGCTTTCTAAGTTTCTGTATCAGAATGTGAATTGATTATGGGATTTGACGGATCGTATCCCATTAGCTCTTCGGCTTGTAGGAAACAGCCCTTGACCTATTTTTTTAAGCTTTATTTCATAAATGTTTTCAAAACTGTCTGAAGATCAAAAAAGCAGGGTCATTCATTTAAATTTACTTTAAAGACCAGCAGTTCATGGCTAATGAATGTATGGTTTATTAATCAAATGTATGTAGCTGAAAGAAGCCAACTACAATTCACTTACAATTGCGATTTTACCCTATTTTAACGTTATTTTAATGAGCTACAGATTTGAATGTGGGCTTTGTTCATCTGTTGCTTCCACTCAATTGCAGTTTCACCCTAAGAAGACACAAGACAGATTGATCAGGCTTCCAGTCATTGTGAGACTTAAATGAAGTGAACAGGGCCTTATGTTTCAAAACCAAATGAGAGGATTAAAGCAACAAAAAAAAAAAAATTCTCCTATGTTATCTGTCTGCTGTTCTTAAATTTGATTAAGCTACTTGCCACTAAGCACTTTTGGTTTTACTGTAAATACAGCCTAGAAATAAATTTTCATGGCCGCAGGCACCAATCAGCAAGTGATACCATGAATAATTAGCACTTAGAAACACTTGTTCATGTTAGAATATTTCTTTGATTGCCATTTCCAAAAACACACTCAGATAATAGGACAGTACATTTCTTTAAGGTCTAATTGGGATAAAGCTCCGTGCCAGCAGTTACGATAGTAGTACAAGCAAAGTTTTCTGAATATTTTTTTGTCTGCGTGCATGATACAAGTTTGTATTTGGTGCGAACAGGAAAAAAGAATAGTCTTAAGTTAAACTATAGTAATTTGATGTATTCGTATTTTATTTTTAAAATTACAGCATTCAGTTTTGGGTTATAAAAGGCATTTTTGAACCTGAGTATGACCATATCAAATATCTTCGTAAAATGTAAGCAGATTGCAACCACCTGTAAAATAATGAAATGACCTGTGAAGACAGTGTAAGCAAGAATTCTGTATCCTATTTTATTCTTATTCTGCTTTATTCTTAAAGGCTTTCCAGTTGGCTTGAGAATGTCTGATAGGGAGTAGCAATCCCTGTGAATTATACTGCACATAAACTCTAGGAACAGCAATGAAGAAGCATAGCTCAATTCTATAGACTTTACTTTGGTTTGTGTTTAACTTTTGACACAAGTGTGTTTGAGCTGCAAGGTCCATCAAGAAATACTGTGAAAATACTCATCATGACAAGTAATCATGCTGTATTTTTCACATACATTTAACCTACCTATTTTATAATTTATTTTTATGCCATTTACACATTTCTATATTTTATGCTTTTTTTTGTTCTAAATTGCCTTTTGAATTTTACATGAAAAAATGTCAAGTGGCAAAGCAATCTAACATATCTGTACTTGATCCTTCATTTCTTGTGTACCCAAACTTCCACCCTACTCTCGGATGACTTTCTGTGCAGAAAAACCCTGTCTGCAGATTCTGGTGGCCTGAGTAATGTGGGGCTGTTCTCTCAAATGACCTTTTACATTGAGATTTTAAATAAAAAATACAGGACATAGATTTTTCTAATGCTGAGACATTTTGCATTTTAAATTGTTTAAATGTTTAAAAATGTTTTTAGAGTGGAAAACATCTATAGAATCCCTTAAAAGAAATGTTTTGGGAAACTGATCTTTATATAACTCTTTGACTACATTAAGTACAAGTGCAAACCAATTAGTGCAGTATCTCCATGGAGCAGGCTAAATTTACAGCAGGTGAAACTGAGGCAGAGAAGGAGAAAGTGGGCTTTCTGGTGCACTTAAGCATATCTTAAGTGATTGGCATCTCTGTGCAGCAAATGAAGCGCAGGGTGCCGTAACCATGCCACTTTTAATTTAGCTAGAGTAAGAGCAAGGGAGGGTAGGGAAGCTGTGGCAGCATAGTGGTCAGCACATGGGCTTGGGGGCAGCCTAGGTATATTTTCACTGATGTTGTCTGTAGTACCAAAATGAAAGCTAATCGGGGTTTGCCTAGCTGGAGTGTGAACTGTACCTTCATTCACTGTCCTAAGGACAAATGCAATACAGAAATTGTAAGTTAATGATCAGATTTTGGAGTCCCAGACTCCCAGATTTGCATGGTTTTCTCTTGAGCATTCAGACTCTCCTTGTCTTGTCTAAGTGTTAGACTAATGTCTATCAGCCTCAGGAATTAAATGTGTGAGAATGAACACATTGATAAGAAAAACTAATTTATAATCAACACTGAGTCTTTATGCAAAAATTTAGAATAATGCAGGTCTTAAATCTGTCTGATTCCCACACATTGTTTGTTTTTAAATAATGTGCTGTATGAAGTACATTTTTTGTGTTCTAGGGAGATGTTCATTAATAGACCTTTGTGTTTTCTCTGCCTTTGTGTGGCCATATGTAAACCTGAGGAACCGAGTTCTGTTGTGTGCATCTGTGTCTGGCTTAAATCAAAGGTGATTTGATTTTTTTCACCCCAAACCAGAATTTAGGCCAAAAAAATACTGGTGGTGAATTTGAAGCACAAACATATTTTCATCTTCTGTATGTTAATTTTTATGCAAGTTCTGTGCTATTATTTAAAAAGAAAGCTTTAAGAAATACTTGAATGTATTTTTAATAGAGTTCGATTACTTTACATTTCATAGAAGTATATATGAGACAAGCACATAGTGGGATGAAATTTTGTAAAGCATTTGCAGGCTCGTTTTCTGCAGTGCGGGGTGTTTGGTGGTACAGTCAGTGAATATTTCTGTATAGCTCTGCAGCGTTAAACAAATTTATTTTGACATTCAGTATATGTAAGTAACTGAGAATACAGTTCATTTCATTTAGTGTTCAGTCATCTAAAATCAAAGCATTTTGGATATTATTACTTAGCTTTGATATAAATTAGTAATCTACCATGTATTAAGCTTGCTGTTTAAACTGAAGTTTCCAGATAGCACAGGTTACCATCTGTATTTTTTCATATTATTATTGCCCTCATAATAAGTTCAAGGTGAGATTTTCAGGCAGTAAGCTGCAAGTCAGTTCTCATAGAAACACTTTAGAAAAGCTAGCTTGACATCAGCAGCTTATGAAGTCTTCCATCTATAATGTAAATGACTACACCTGCGTTATTTTTATTTCTTCATTATTTTATGGCTGCTCATTTAAAAATGTTTAAAGCATAAAAAACGTCTCTGCAAATACGTGTGAAAGGAGACAATTGTTCTTGTAGGAAAGGCCAGGAAAACCCACAAAAGAGGCCACAGTGAGACGATAAACATAAAGGTCCAGGAGGTATTATGATGAGGTTCACAGATACTGTGTTCCAATCAAGCTCAATAAGCTCTGAATTCCTATTATGTTTCTCAAGCCTCCAAAAAGACATGGGAAGAAACCAAAAGTTTAAGTCAAATAAAAAGCACTTAAGCCAAGAGCACATGAATGTATAGCTGGGTAATGGAGCTTTCATCTCCGAAATAAAAACAGTTCAATTCAATTGGAACTGAAGTTTCTTCCCCCTTTGAAAAAGTTTATTTTAATGAGTTTCCATTTTATGCGTGGGCTGTTCTTTAATCGATGCTGCTCCATTGAAGTTTTACCCAATGAAGACACAAGACAGATTGTCCAAGCTTGCGGCTATTGTTGCGAGTTGATGAAGTGTATGGGCCCTTATGGTTGATAACAGAAGTAGATGGTCAGAGCCAATAAATAAAACTTTAACTCTGATTGTTGGATGCTTTATGCTGAAAAGCTTTCTATTACCATGAATCTTCGGGTTTGAAGGACTTGTGAACCCAAAGGCAGCTTGTAGCTCTGTCACACAGACTAAGTCGGTCAGACAAGCAGCAATCTGTCCTATCCGATAAACCCAGTTTTGTCTTTTAAATTCTAGACTTCTCTTCAGGAATCAACATTGTTAATATCTTGACAGACCATTAACTTCATAATACATGTATCTGCTGCCCTGCTGATTTATTATAAAA
The DNA here is from genome assembly GCF_963210335.1 of Falco punctatus. Taxonomy (NCBI): domain Eukaryota; kingdom Metazoa; phylum Chordata; class Aves; order Falconiformes; family Falconidae; genus Falco; species Falco punctatus. The sequence continues at coordinate 43,971,049 of NC_137582.1, forward strand.
ATTTGATGTTTGTGGAAGTTAAATTGTGCTGTCCTTGGTCATGTTTTTACAAAGCAAATATCAGAAGGAACAATTTTAACAACTGGAAGCCTCTGCTAATGTTTGAGGAAATTAGTAAAATATTTTTGTGAGAGAGGTGAGAGTCACAAGTGCAAAAGAACCATAGAAAGATTCATATCCAGTATAGTAAGAAATCAGAATATTAACCTAGGGTTTTGAGGGTTTTTTTCAATGAGAAATTAGGTTTATTTTGCAGATAGGGCAGTCCTAGAGCCAGATTCGTTTGTTGCTTGGTCCAAAGAGATCTCAGTGAACAGAAGAGCAAATAAAAATTCAATTAAAATATTCTGCATATTTACTGAAGAAATGCCATTCATTTCAATTTTAAGGAGAAAAAATGGTTAAATATTTGTGTTAGAACTGGTTTTGTATGAGCAGCAATACTTGGGAGTGTGGCAGCTAGTGGCCTCACTTTGGAGGTGTCACGCAGATACAGTGGAAGGTATTTGGTCTTAGGGATGCATTGTGTATCCTGGAGTTTTCCAATTCTTGAGGCAAGAGGGGAAGAGAGAGGGTGAGGAACCCTGACCAGCTGGGAAAATGCAGGGGAGTGCAGGTGTGGGTACTCTCAGGATGGATGGCAGGAGGGAGAGGGTAAGGTTGTGGGAAAACGGGAGAGGTTTCTCTGGGAATGTCCGTTGTCCACTTGCATGAAGGTCACTTAAGATCTGTCCCTTCTAATCTTCCAAGGTTCTTACTCTTCTTCAACACCAAGGCATCAGAACATCTTACAGTGGTGCGTGAAGTAGCATGGCTACTATTTGTCATGTGTGGTGTGTTCTCTGTTAGTCCTTACATGTGGACACAAGGAAACATTTTTTTACCATGAAGGTGGTCAAACATTGGAACACGTTGCCCAGACATCTTAGAGACAGTCTCTCATCTACCAATATATGGTCCTGGACAACCAGCTGTAAATGACCCTGCTTGAGCAGGTGGGTTGGACTGTACGATCTCAAAAGGTCCCTCCCAATTTAAACAGCAGCATGTTTTTGTATGCTGTGCAGTATTTTGCTCTGGTGGGCAAGTTGCTTGGGTTCTTATACTCCATGTTGTTGGCGTGTGTTTCAGGAAAGAGAGCAGAGAAAGGTGCAGTGTGCATATGGAATAGGAGGTCATTCTCAGATTGAATGCCAAAAAAACTCCTCTCCTGTAATGATGAGCTTTTAATCTGCAATAGTAATCAAAGCAAATTCAGCTCATATACAGTACATGGGGAGGGTGGGCAGATCTTTTTGATGCATGCTTATTATGCCTGAAAAAATTCTCTGTTTAGGCTTAATATTTGATACAGTTGCTTTACTAACTGGCACTGCACTGAACACTGTTGATCGTTCTTCACTTCTGCATTTGGTGGGGATGAAAATACTTATTTTCTTCATTCAAAGACCTGCATTTTGTCCATCTTCTAGAACAAGTTGGGCTGGTGAGAAGGGGTGGCACAGAAAGGCGAAATACTGTACAAGGTGTGGGAGGTCAAATGGGTGCATTTACTGTATACTAAAGAATCCTGTACTGTAGCTATGTGCCTCTAAACTGTGCACCAGTATGTATTTAAGGTCTGACTTTGCATGAGGTATAGAAGCCGTTTATGTACATGCAATGCAATATGCCAACCCTAGTCTTCATAGCCATAAAGATCTCGTCTCGTTCATGTGCTAAATATGCTGATATTACCATACTCTTGCAAACCATGCTTTAACTCAAAGTGTGTTAGATGTCATAGTGGAATAAAATGTGTGTATCACTCTGTTGGGATGTGGGTAGCTGGAAGGGCTGAACTTAGAGTAAGAAGCTGTGAAATACTTCGAGGAAAGTCAGCTACTATAATCCCTGTGAAGAGTGGATGCAGATGAAGCCAGTTCCACGGCAAATTAACAGTCAGGCTAATTTAGTGTTGACCAAAGTTGTTTAGCATCCGAGTTGCTCAGGTGCTTGTGAGAGTGAGTGCACTAATTGCAGCCTCAATCTAAATCACAAAAAAATTAATAACCATCACTTGTACTGTGCAGGATCTCTTATCTCTCTCAGCAGATAAGCCACTAACTGAAAGAATTCAAAGGCTTGATTCCATCTGACTGCAACTGATATTTCCATCCTTATTACATTAATCTGTCCATTGCTGTTGAAGAATACTGTGTTCTGGTGGTAGCATAGCCTGTTATTAAAGCAGGGATCATATATTCCCATGAACGAGATCTTCTTACTGGTTCCTGCTTCTCTTTTTGTAACACGCTTAGAGATTTGAACAGGAATAGTGATACAAAACTCCAGATATTCTTGTATTATGCTATGCCACATGGCTTTGTGCAAGCAAATCTCCTTGCTGGGGGATATAATATGAGCTCTTGCAGATGAGATTCATTCCCTTGCCAGTGCCTATCCTTACACAGAAGCTTCACTGCCAGCTCTTTCCCAGAGAGGGCTTGTGGCTGTATAGACAACCTAAATAGCAGCAGGCTGTACACCTCAAAAAGCCCAGTGACAGGGAGAGGCACAACTAACAAACAAAGTAATTCAGAGACTCACTTTGCCGTTCCCTGTTAGCACAAAGGGAATTCTCTAGGAAGATTCAGATTCCAGAGTGTGCTCTGAGCAGGGAGAGCAGCACTTCTTCCTAAGGCATCTAATTATGAGTCTGTTCCTAGGTATTACCTGGCACAGGGAGGGGTGCTTGCGTTTCCCTCATGAGATAAAATTATTCCTCTCACTCTAATTACATGTGGTAGGAATTTATTCTTTTTACATTTAAATCGGTTTTGTATCAAGCCTCTTTTAGTTGCTAATACACCTCAGGTTATAGAGTTGCCTTAATTCCTCTACTAATGGAATTAGACAATCTGCCTGTTGTTCCCACAAGGATGTCCCGAAGCATGGTTATCTGTATTTTGCCTTGGATGGACTAGTTCACCTGGGGATTTCACCAGTTTCAGCAATTACACGTTGGGCGAAAGACTCCTGGGCAGTTAGAGTCAGCTGGCACCCTAACTTTTACTGCCTTCCCCCAGAAAATTCTCTCTTCTCTTACATAGCGTCAGTAGAGCTTTGGTGATGGTGTCAAAGAGGAGAGATGTAGCTAGAGAAGACTAGTTTGGTTTTGTATGCCCTGGTTTAGTGAAAGGGAAGGCTGTTGGAAGAGTGCTGTTCATCATTTAATATAATGAAATAAAATGTGCAGTTAAAATACTGGCTGTATTTCAGATAGATTGGCAGCCGTAGGTCCTTCTCCATGCATCACCTGCAGCTGTGGCACCTGAGGACCATGGAATGTATTAGGAGCAAGCATTTTGTCTGTAGGAAAGGACTGATATGTATGAAATCCCTTGGTGAGACTGCATCGCGGGTCACTTGTCGTGCTTAATGCTCAGGCTCTATCCAGGAGCTGCACAACTGCTCAGTAACAGGCTTTGGCGTTCCTGGTCAAGCTGTAGCAGTTAATGACTCAAGCTCTGGAAACCCCTGTTACATTAAGCAAGATGGTGGGTTGTCTCTGCTCAGCAGAGCACTGACAGTCTGACTTCCAAGTCTTTGGAACATAAAGCAGCATCCAGTAGGAAAACTGTACTTGATAAAGTAAACTTATTTTGCTGGAAGATAAGGAGCGTTAGAATTCGATTTATATGATAGAAGTACTGGCTAGAGGCTGTATAGCTTGCTGTCCTTTATTATAATCCCCCAATTGCCAGATACGGGTCAAAAAGGTAAGATGTACTCTTTTGTACCAAAGCAGTGGAGTAATGAGGACATCTGTTTTCATATGGTACTTGACACACACTACCAGAAATTTGATGTCATGCTGTCCAAACTTGTACATCATTGCAGAATTGCATTAGCTTTTCTGATTGATTCTGACAAGTCACTGACAGTTTTTGAGGTGAAACACAGACATGACAAAGGGCAAGCAGAGGCTGCATATGTCAGCTGGAACACTCCCTTGTTGACTCAAAGGGGTGGAAATCTTTCAGTCTCGTCTCTATCTGCCCCTTGCTGCTGTTTAACCTCCCCACCCTTGCCCCAGCATGCACCACTTTAGATGTTATTTGGTTACAGGGGCAGGCCCTTTTGAGTTTTCTCTTCCAAGTATAGTGCCAAGGAATCATTTTCTTTACATGGGTTAATACGTGTGCTCATAAGGTAAAAAAATGTAATTCAGTAAATTTATTCATCATGAATCATGAAAGGTTGATTTCATTTATCATATCACACCATAAACATAGTATTTTGTGGGTTTTATTTACACATGCATAAACTTAATTTACCCTCACGGTGTCAAGCGAGTCCTTATTTCCTTTCCAGAAAGTGTCAATGTATATGTACTAACACATAGCGTTTTAAAATACCAGTGCTATGAAAAAAAAGACTTGTTTTTATGTTGTACGGGGTTTTGGGAGGTTTGGGGTGGTTGGTTTTGTAAGAAAAATAAGGACAAATTGCACTGCAGTTATGATATATACAGGTTTACCAGCTCTGAAACAACACAGGATTCCCTCCGGTGCTACTGTCAGTAAGGTCAAATGCACCATTTGTTCTCAATATATGTTTTTAGGTATGCTAGCAAAAGAGCAAGTGGTATGCTGTAGCATAGCAAGTCAGAGTCGCATATTGTTATGCCATTTTACATGCTATGTTTCTGCTTCAGCCCTTCCCTATGAGATGGATGGTCATTTTTTGGTCATGACTTGTTTTGTCCATTTCTTGGGAAAAAACTGATCAGCAAATGCAAACTGGTGGTATTGCAAGTCTTTGCTGCTGAAACACGCAGTGTTCAGTGAACGTAATAAAAGAAGGTTGTAACATAAATGGAAGAATACTGTATTGCACCTGGTTTATCTTGCTAGACATGCACACTGATCTCAGAAAGTCTCAGATTATGTATGCCTTGGTTTTGCTGATAGGCATATGTTACACTCTTTTGGCTATTTTATACTTTTTCACAATGAAACATAGAAATGCAGTGATCCATTTTAGGGGAAATACTGCAGTTGGCCGTTATGATTTTAATGAAAAGATAGCTTCAAACTATATGCTCTTATTAGTAAAAGATGCTCCCTTTTCACAAGGTTTTTTCAATTAAGAATAGGTCTTTTTACAAAACAATATTGTAATACTATTGAAGAAGCATGTAAAGGAAAACATGAATAAAGAAAAATATAATTAATTGTAGTGTCTTAAAGTAGTATCCAAGTGTTAAACCACAGATTATATGAATGTTCTTTAGATCTGGCTTTTTCATGAGTTTAGAAATTCCATTTTGAAAAAGTTGTGATCTCTCAGCCAAGTTAGTGGAAAGCACTTGTAGATGAACCATAGACAGCGTTAGCAACTCTTCCCAGAGAGGAATGGGTGAAAGACATGCTATTGGAAGCAGAGCAGCAAACTTCCCTGCCTTATTGTCATGTAAATCCCAAGAGACCACTTTTTCTTAGTGCCTTCACCCCGCTGAAATGGAGCAAGTTAGATGCTTTCAAAGTATTTGATCTGTGGTCATTTATTGTCTTTTTCCTGTGGAGGTGCAGACCTCTCCTGGTTGCAAGAGACTTGCTTTTCTCAGTTAACCTTTGCAGACATCTGAGATGCAACCCATTGATTCTCAAAGATTCAGGGATTACACTTTGAAAACTCCTGGCATTTGGAGGACTGTGTCATCTCATTTTATGTGCTGTCTAGGCTGCTAAAATTATGCACTGATGATGCAGTCGTCATGGTGGCTATTACAGGTGTGGTGGATATTTCTGTGGCTGTAGAGAGCTATGGTGGTGTAGGCAGACCCACCACAAGCTGCCTTGATGCTCAAGCTCTATTGCTGGACTGTCAGACCTCATACAGGTAAAGCTTGCCTGAGCGAGCGTGTAAACACAACTTCCTCCATCTCGCACTTGGAAGGAGAAGCACAGTGTGATCATCTTCATCTCTGATTGTTTCAGATTCCAGACTGAATCAGTCATATTCAGAAATTATTTTGTTCTGTTTTGGACACTGGAGAGACTTGCACAAGTCATGCTCCCGTTTGGGAAGCCTTGCTGTCATCAGTTTGAGCTGCATACCCACAGAGGAGAGCAGTGCAAACCGCAATACAACAAGCTGAGGTATAAAAAAAAGTTGACTTGTTGCTACATTTTACATCCTTAGTGCATCCTTTTGCATTCTTTTTGTATTTACAGTGCAAGTTTATATGCAAAACTACACATCATTATCAAACTCTTCCAGTGTTTAGGAGAAATACATGGAACCAGGTGGTTTTCAGCATATTCCTTATAGCACAGTTTGTTGTGTTTAAATGCTATTGCTTGAATTTACATTATATTTTTTGTGGTGAAACTTACAGATATATAAAAAAGTATTCTCTGTTGGTTGTGCATACATAATTTGAGCTCACCAGCTGGAATCACATGTATATGTAAATGATGGCAGATTTGGGCTCATAATTGTTCAAATTGGCTATGGCATTTGTTATGTCAACCCTGTGTTCTCAGTGCTGCCACTTTGATTTCAATCAAAATTTTGGTAGGCAGAAGTCATGGAAAACTCCATTCTTTTAAGTGTGTAATTCTGCTGGTGCAGTCTGGAGTTAGTGTACACTTAAAGAATTCCTTTAGCAGAAGTCAGTCGTTAATACTTTAGTCTATGGCATAGTCTTAACGGGTTATATTCTTCACAGACTTCCAAACTGCACATCAAGTTAGCTTCCAGTACTAATTATGTATATTTTACTTTAATCTATGAACATAAAGTAGAATGTCTTTTTTTCTTTTTTTTTTTTTCAAATCTGTGTTAATATTTTAGCCTCCTCATCTGTGAGGGCATGCTGTAGATATTACAGAGAATTGCTAGCTGCAATGACATTTCTCAAATTAAGACCTACATTACATTACTCTTCTTACAGACTCCTGACAGTGTCAGCAGACTCAGTGCTATGGGACCATCCAGACATTTCCTTTGGAAGCAGCTGATTGAAGTTACTCAAAACTACTATTTCAGAGCAAAAAATATTTATTTCCAAAACTAACAAGAACACTGGACCAAAGGTTCACAATAGCAAAAAAATAATGTATATAAAAATACATATGTTCATTTACCTAAATGTGATCTCTATGGTGTAATTCAGATGGGTCCGGTTTAATTCTCATGTCTGAGTTGGAAGGAGGAGCCTGTTCAGCCCACAACATACTCCTGCTTTCTGGTTCTTAGTTTTTTCAAGTTCTTGGCCGTTTCACTGACATACCCTCTGATTTTTCTGGCATGTCTAGAAAAAGCCCTGTCCCTTCTCAAGTCTTTGAAGACGTCAAGTTTCTGTCCCATCGCAGGCTTGATCTTGGGAGGATTGTAGCTTGAAAATCAACTATGGATACTTTTGTCTTCTCTGAAGCTGTGTACCTGTAAGCTGTCATTACTTTTTTAACTTTTCCTTTACATATTTGCTTTTATGGTTGCTTTGATTCTGAGCAAACTCATGCAGATAAGCAGGTGTCTGAGCAAACCTGGGCAGTCAAACAGCTGCTCTCATAATATTTATAGAAGATAACGCCAACAGTTTTTCATTTCATCACAGTTCTGACTCTTCATTAAAAAGAATTGGAAATACAATGCCATCAGCCTTAAAATCAGGGAGTGACCAGCACAGAAATATTAACTGATCTGGACTGTCACAAAATACATTTTGGTGTCGTAGGTAGGTAGGGCTCAAGCAGAGCAGAAGTGCCTTAAGGCACAGACCAGTTCTGAGCTTTATGCTCAGAAAGCATTTTACAGCCATGATAACGTGTCTCTGAAATTAAGCAGCCTAAGCATGGGTGATTGTCTTTTAGTTAATTTATCGCTATGCAGTATCTGTACAGTCACTTACAATGACAGGCTGTGGTATGAACAGTAAACCCTTCCTGTGGCAGGCTGCGTCTGCAGGCTTTGTTTGAAGCCGTGATATAAATGTTCCCAATGGGCCTTGTTTCCCTGCCGGATGAGGCTGGTCGTTGTCCCTGTTCGTGCATGCATGTACGAGGGAAACGGAGAACCACTGAGTAACGCTGGAGCTGCTCCAGGTCCTGCTCACCCACCCCAACTCCTCCTGTCCCCCGCTTCCCTCGGCAGAGGCCACTTTGCAGGTGTGCCCAGTGCCTTTGGTGCGTCCCACCTGAGATACTCCTCCATTCGGAGACCCAAAGATTTTTAACACAGATGTTTTCAGGAAAACTGCATTTTTGGAGTTCTTCAGTGTGAAGATGTAGGTGCGTTTCTAACTAGATAGGTGCTCAGTTTTGTCATCAGTGAAGTGGGAATTCCATCCAGTGTTTGCAGGTCTTAGGCTTTAGCTGCGTTTATAAGCCTGGTTTCTGAGCATCTTGTTACTGTGTAACTGGAAGTCAAGGGTGTATATTTGAAATTGCCCTTTATGGTGGTAATTTCTGGTTTGTATGATCATGTTTGGATTTGTATAGTGCCTGTTCAGGAGACCAATGTGTGTTTATGTCCTGAACTCCACATTTGTGTATTCCATTCAAACTGTTGATCCTGGCTCGGTGGATAGCCTGTTAGGATGGAGCTTAGCTCCAGTGCCTGCCTGTTACTGGTTTTAGTACACTGCTGACAAGGGAAGAAGTACATTCTGCTCTATCCCTTCCCACCCACCTGTAAGGTGTGTTTTGTAAAAATAACAGTTTCTACTGGGGTCTGGGTTTCATTGCAAGATATTTCAGAAACAAATACCAATACATCGTAACATTTAGAAAATGTTTTTACCATTAAAAAATGGCAGCGCCATTCCAGCATTAAGTTTATTGTAAGGGAAGTACTCCTGGGCATGGCAGCTTGGTTTCGCTACTGATATCCAGATTGCAAAAAACTTGCTGATTTATACTCTATTGGACCCAAATGTTTTTATGCTACTAAAAGATTTGTCAGTACACCTCTTATTTAGAATGCTTGTTAAGGTGTAATTTGCAGTTAGTTCTATTAATATACTGGGGGGAAGTAGAAACATATTGCCCTGGAAAGAATAGCTTGGTGAATTTTTACCTCAAAGCAACTCTTTGGCAGGCTGACAGGTCTAAGGGAGGAAAGGGTAGAGTATGTTATAAGGAGACCAAAGACAGAAAAAGGGTATAAGATTAGGATAAGCAGACACATCCAGAGATCCAGTGATGAAAATGAGTTATTCCTCAAATTTCAGGGCAAATCCCACCTCTCCCACGTTTTCTTCTTTGGAGGAGTGCTTCCATTAAAAGAAGGTCTTAGTTCCTCTGTAAAAATCATGATTATAGGCAGCACAACCTGCCTGTCAAGTTTTCTGTCTGAAAAGTGAAGCTGCTTTGATGAGGAATAACGAAGCAGTATTAGAAGGAGTTACACTGTTTGTCTTCCAGAAACAAACAAGGCTGTTAACATCCTTTTAAGCCCTAATTTCATCTAAGCAGTGGCTCATTTCAGAGACTGACAGGTGAAGTGATTGGTATCAGGAGGGCAGTTTTCTCTTGGCTCCTGCCACCCTTCCAGTTCTGCGACTCATGCCCCAACACTGCAGCACTGTTACAGTCGCTCTGTTTGTTTTCTTCTTACAGCAGAATTGCAGCGCACATACAGAGGTCTGGGTAGCAGAGCTTTAAGTAGAAGTGTAAGTGGATTTGTATGTAGAATCATAACCATTCCTTATCAATTCAGATGCAACAGTTGTATGGCTGATAGGTAAGAGGACAAAGCCCAAAGGCATAGAGAAGTTTGAGGCTTAGAAAACTCCAGGGTGTCCAAAATGTGATAGTCACACTATCGTTTAAGATATATCAGCTTTTTCTCTTGGAGCCTGTGCTTTCAAGGTACTACAGCTTTGGTTTTAAAAGTTTCCAAAATTGAGTGTACAGGATATGACTGGGTTGAAATTGATTATATGGGTTTGGTTTTTTATTTCAATAGCAGCAAAACCACACACATAAAAATAGGGGAGGGGGGATCGGTAGGTCTTTGTTCATTATTGGGCAGATGTTTCCTGAGATGTTGAAGTAAATCCATTTGGCAGTAGGTAAGATAATACTTAAGATGCAAGCAATTGCTGCAGCCAAACATCCGTGGAGCCATTCTTTCAGCTGTTACAACTTCTTCAGATCATGGAAGGTGACAGGAATACTTCTGCTTAGGTTCTGAGAACTGTAGGAGCTTTTTCTTCAACCTTTGGTATTGCTGCCATTTCACAACACTGACTTCCCCATGCTTTTCAGTGCACATTTGGGAGTACTGAAGTGGGCTTATGTACCAAATAGCTCTTTAGTTACTGGGGCTTGGTACAAAACCAAACAAGTCGGTGACAAGATTTCACTCCAGCAGACCTTGTATCGTGAACTTTCAGTATGTACTGAAAAGAAGGTACCAAATCAAAGCAAGTTTTCCTTCAAACAAGCCAAGATATCTTCCCACTGAGATAAATTTTCTTGCCAAATGCTGGCTCTCCAACTGTGGCCATCTTGACTAGGGAGCTATTTAAAGCAGGGATGCAATGATTTTTTTTCATTATGGCAAGACTTTATTTCACTTCTCATGGATGACTGAGCTGTTGATGCTCAAGCTTTCCTTAAAAAGTATGTTCAAACAGAAATCAAGATCAGGAAATTTCAGAATGAACGTGATAATCATAGAATGGTTTGGTTTGGAAGGGACCTTAAAGATCATCTAGTTCCAACACACCTGCCATGGGCAGGGACACCCTCTACTAGACCAGGTTGCTCAAAGCCCCAGTAACTGGGAGGAACTAAAGCAGAATTGAAATGGACACTGTTAGTATAAATATCGGTGTTGTTTCTACTCCTGTAATCATAATAATTTCTCTTTATCTGATATATTGTGTTCTAACTTAAGTCAGAGCATACCCCACGTGGTCATTGCGTCCACTTGGCTGTATATCGTCTCTTCTACTCTGATACGGATTATAGCTGGTAAAGACAGGACATCATATAGGTGGTTCAGAAACTGGGCCCAGATTAGAAATGATCCCTTGGATGCAAAACATGGGTGTGGTATTATGTACATTAGGAAGCATCTTGCAAAAACTTGTATTTTCATGCAGAATATGTCAACAGCTGTTTAATGTTTGTTGAAAAAAGCTTGAAAAAAAAAATCAAGTCTACTAAGACCTAGAAGCAAACAAATTATCTGGCAGTTGTTCATAAACTGTAAAGCTAGGTCAATTTAGTCGAGATTAGGAAGGAATCGTGAGTAGTGGAACAGCCACTGAAGGGGTTAATTAGTGACCATAGGGCTCATTTCTCAGGGTGGACTGACTTGTACAGGTTTTCCATGAAATTAATGAAGTCAAGACATGCATGTGCTTAGTCTACCTGGATACAGAATTTTGACCCTTGAGCAATGTAGTCTCTGTTTCTCCTTTTTTAATTTTTGCAATTTGGAGGTCTCCTTTGGTCAGAGCATTAACAACTCAGGTATTAGTTGATGTTCAATTACAGATTGAGCAGCTATCTAAGAAGGTTGAAAGAAACATTTCTTTGGTTTATATCTATGTTTATAATAATTTGTCCTCAGAACTTGAGGAAACTATGGCTAATTCCTGAGCCCAAGTCACTCACCTTTGCAGGTCCAGAATGAACATTTCAAATAGCACTTTCATAATTTCCCAGGTAATACTGGCTTCTGGAGAGTATTGTTCCATCTCTGACTGATAGTTGCTATCCTTGATGAGGAAAGTTTGGATTTGATTTTCTTAAGTTCACTGCAAGGTTGCATGCCATACAGTAAGTACTTAGTGCTTCAACATTTATTACTGGTCATATGATGAACAGCCAGTCTTTTTGACACTAAAGAGTTATCTTTTCCAAAAATTTGCACTAGATAATCATCTAGGTTATGCAGGCAAATACAGCTCCTAACTCCCTAAACACCAGTAGTAGAGTTGAACTGGTTTATTTAAAGGCATAAATATGCACACACTTGATTTTAATAGGTGTGCCTCATTCTCTGATTTCTCCCTCATTATAAGAAGCAGCTTTACATTCTTCCAACCTTCCTTCCAGCCCCTACTGTTCTTGCCCTTTTCCCCATTGCTGTAGTCCCTGCCGCCAGTCTTCCTGTGAATTGGGCATGTGGTACAGACATCATTATCATCTACTCACGTCTTCTAGCCAGACTATGCCAAATCTTACAGATTATTTTGCATAACATCTTTAAGAGACCACCTTTCTTGTCCGTCTGTATAACTCACATGCTTGTTCAGTTCCCTGCTTTCTTATGACTCCGTTATTGCACCTCAGCATGTGACCACTAGTGATGAATCCATCAAATGCAACATGCTTGGTCTCATTCTTGCAGTCTGTCATGGTCTTTCATCTTACTGATTCAACTAACCTTTCATACAGTATCCAAGTGTTTGCATAGTCTTCCTTATCAGCCCAGAATGCCAGTTCATCTTCAAGGATATTGAGGATATTGCCCTTGAGAAACAACTGTCAGAGTGTGCATTTCCTTCTGACGACACAAGAAATGGTTTGTCTGCTTATGTGCCAAGATGACTGCTAACTGATGTTAACTGAATGCTTTTGCCGTTTCCTTCTGCCTTTAAACAGCTGTTGCCTATTGTCTAAAGTAAGATCTTTGAGGGAGAAAGTGCCTTCTTCATTTGCTTTGGCTTTGTGCATTGCCTAATGCAATGGGTTAATGATTTAGGTTATAGACATAGCTCCAAAAACGTACAACGAGTTTGTTCTACTGATTACCTCTAATAGTATTGTTAATGTCTTGTCTTTTTTATAGTTTTACTTGCAAGCAGTAACTTTTAAATTCCTCTAAATGTCAGTCAGAATAATTCATTCTGAGAATATAAAGTAAGAGCATCCCTAGCTAAAACCTTCCATAAACATGCAGGACTATTAAACACAAAAATAAAGGACACAAGCAGTTTAAGCTGCATTTTTGTTATAATTTCAAGGCAGTTTACTGTCTTGAATAAAAAAGGAAAATATTTTTTTCTCCATTTACTTATGTTTTGTAGTACTTTGTTTACAAACTGTTACACTGTTTCCCTGAAGGAAATGGTGAGAACGGATCCTAAGCCTGTTGAAGCCAGTGCAACATTATTCAGATTTGACATTTGTTTGTTTGTGCCTTTGATAGAGAAGGAAGGTTGGTTTGGTTTTGGTTTTTTTTCAACAAAAATGCACAAATCTGATTGCAAAGCCACAAAGTTGGTAAATTGGCTTGGGGGTAGGTCTGGCCCCTGAAGCTGCTTTTAAATCATGTTCTTAATTGACTGAATTTAAAGTTGACTTCTCTTTAACAACCTCATATGGATAGCAAAGAGAAATCCCTAATTCATTAATTGATGGTTGGATATTTTTTTATAATTTTATTTCTAATTGATACTTCAGACTTTGTTTGACAAAATAGGCATCATCAGAATAGTTACCTAGAAAATTAGTTCTTAGTTTCTTCTACACAGATTTTAGTTTTGACTCAAAAAATAGTGGCCTCTGCCAGAGGCAAATTGTAATCTGGCAGGCACACAAGGCCCTAAAGACTTCAGAGGAGCTGAGCAGAATGGCCCATATATCTAATTTTAAAGCTTCCTGCAATAGCTTTGAGTCCAATGAGGATCTGTATTTTGGAAAGATCTGCCTCTTGACACAGTAACAGAAGAAGAAAGATTAGACAGGCACTGTATTCCCTGTGTGGAGGCCTAATTTCTTTTTTTATCAGAAGGACCTCAGCAGTGTGCTGTTGGATATGATAAACATGGTTTTTACCTAAATCAGGATGATGATGATGATGGTCTTCACTGTGTCATCATAATTTTGTGCTGCAAGTGATGAAATCTGGGGAGGAGGGGATTTTCAAGATAAGGTAAGAAAAAAGAGGAGCTGCATATTACCTGCAAAGCTTTTACATTTCCTACATCTAATGAATGTGCTATATTTTTTTAACCATTAATGGCTTGATTACTTTTTGGGGAGACTTAATAAGAGGAGGAGCTTTAACATGTCTGTCACCTCTCTGCTGCTGTGTGCGTTTTGTATAAGGCATACGCATTGAATAAATGTACATGTAAAGAGATTGCCTTAGGCCCATTTACACAGTCAGGTGGAAGTGCAGTTGAGATAAATGTGCACAAAATTCAGATGCCGAAAGCTTTTTGATAAATAGGACAGGACCTCTGCTGCTGAAAGTTAGTGGAGCTCCTTCGATAATAGGCAGCGTAAATCGGCAGAGCATCACTGGTGACCCAGCCCATCCTGCCTTAACTCACAAATACCACTCTTTTCATTTCTGCTAACTGGGTGACCCAGTGAATAAGAAATCTCTTACCTTCTGCCCTTGCAGAGGGAGGTTAGTCCCAAGCAGTGTGGAATTCCCAGTTTCTCTCCAGGTCCAGATGTTTAGCCACAAGCCCCCTGGACTCAAATTGCCCTTCTCCAGTGCTGCGGGGGTTTGCTTGCTTAGAGGAGTGACTGCAGATTAAACTGAAGATCCAAGGAGACTGTCATCTCAGGTGCCTCTGGCCTTTGTGCAATAACATCTCGTTTCCACTGCCATTTGTCCTCAAGATGGCCTGGAAGCTAAGAGCTTGCATGCTTTTTGGAGGCGTTCCTTTTGACTTCAGCGTGGCCAGGATATCCCCAACTGAATTCAGTCATCTTCCCATGCAACAATAAAATAAAATCTGATACCAAAATGGACCACAGTTGGAAAAAGGTATATTGAAGGCAGACCATATGAAATGTTTGTTGTAAATCCATGGCAGTCTTCAGGCTGTTTCTTCTGGTGGTTGTAATGACAAAGTTAGGAACTTCTTGGACTGATATAATGATTTATTGAAACTTAGCACAAGGTAGGTTGTCATCAGAAATCATCATAAAGCTCAAGGAGAAACAGAAATCAAAAGTATTCCTCCATATTTCCATACAGTGCCCAAGACTACGGTATTAAAACTCATTGTTTATACATATATACTATATACATAGATATTGAGAAAGAGAGATTATATATACATATTTATTTATAGAGAGATATGTACTTTTGTAAAGAAAAGGAAAACATAAAAAGGTTTGCATTTTAAGGAAAAATTACCCTGATAGTTCTTCCTAAAGGGGTAGGATCCAGTTTGTTTTTTCCCCTTAGTGTGAATGCTAACAGGTTGTGTATTAGGCTTGTTGTGGAGGAAGCCAGGTACTGAAGGAGGCTTCTTCTGAAAGCACAAAAGTCATCCTTCAGGATTCAGAGTTCCTGAGGAGCAGAGCTGTCAGGAACGGATGACATTTAAAGGAGAGGAGGCTGCCTTCTATGAATGCTGTGCAAGTCTCTCAAAGGTTTTGAAAACAGGGAGTAAGTGCAAACTGCTCCTGGTAACCTGCATGACTGTAGATGTGAACTACTGCACTGCATTAGATTCAGATACAGAGGATGAAATGTGTTGCTATCTCGGGAACACGAGTGATGTTGATATCCATTCAGATTCTTTTTACTTACAGAGAAAAAAAGAAAGAGCAGAAATCTTCAGTGTTAGTAAAAGTTGTTGTTGAATATGTTAGGATGTAAAAGAAAAAAATTACAAAACCAGATTTAAATTAATTTGGAGTCACAGAAGGGATTAGAATGCATTTCAGTGGTGCAGTAAATTAGTACAGAGATCTTTCACCTCCAGCCACTGGGTTCAAACCCATGCCAAGCTGCAGGCTGATAAAAAATGAGTGATTTAAACAATATCTTTACTAGGGCACGGCCATGGTTTCTTGTGTATGCCTCTCCAGTTGGAAAGCATTTCCATTATATTCAATTTAAGAGTGTGGGATTTTTGCTTTGTAAATTTACAAAACCAATACATTTTCAACATTCATTTTTATAAGAAGAGCTTTGTCCTGACTGAATTAAAATATTTCAAAACACATCTATTGAAATGAATGCAACTGATTTAGTATGGGCATTCTTACAGGAATATGGAAGCTCATTAGTCTCTTATTTATATAAGACTTCATGTCTGTATGTGTGTACACATAGTCTTTTTTAATAATAAAAATACTAAAGAAGGGAAATGTCTGTTTTTAAAAACCTTAAACCCTTAATCTTTCCCTTTCACATAATAGCTAGATTTGGATGTAGCTAATGTCATTTGGATGTTCAGTACAACATATGCTCTGAAAGCACAGCCAGCTATATTGATAAGATACCCCTACTTCTCCGCATACTATGGGTGCAGATTTGAATTTAACACTGTTAAAATGTGGATGTGAAATGAGACATTGTGTGAGGCCTTTTTCAAAAATCCAACCATAAAACATACATTCAAATGCTACCATGTCATAAATTAATAAAAATGAAACAGTTCCATGTTTATGTTTCTCTCATGCTTCATAACTCAGACATTTTGTGTATATGTTTGGTTGTGGCATACAGTCTTCTTCTATCAGAAAGTTACAAAGATCTGAATAATGTTACATAAAAGTTGGGAGAAAAGCTCTGGTATTTTTCATTGTTGCAATTACGATCTGGTACATGGTATAGGTGACAGAACACCTATATCCTGGACAAGATGAGATATGACTTTCAGTAGGTATCTCTAACTGTGTGAAATAAATATTATTTTATGTATTTATTTTATTTTAGAAATGTATTATCATCTCACATTGCTGAGGCAATATTTTATTAATCGTTTTCTCCTGGAAGAAAAATAACATCTCACTAGTCAGTCAGGAATTCTTACCGTTGTTGAAGCTGCATAAGCCAGGCTTTATGGACAAGAAAAGGACCTTTTAGAGAATTAGAGAAGCATAGATATTTGTTAATAAAAGCCCAAATTTTGCCACTCTTGCTCATTGGAGTAATTCAGTTTACTTGAGTAGAAGGAACTATTCAAGTATCTGTATGAAGCACCTGGTGAAAAAAAATACCGATTTGTAATTTCTTAAATAATTAATCTCTGGGGAAGGATAATGCATATTAGAGCATTTTAATTGTAGTGTATTGTATTTTATTTTCAGACTAACAGCTAGGGTTTTCAGGGTTGTTGTGTAATGGGTAATGTCTCTGATTACAGATAATTTACATGTTGGATTTTTATTATTTTTATTTACTCCACAGACATACTTCACAAGATATCATAGGCTGGCATCTCTACAGTAGCTCGGAGCTGCTCTTTAAAATGTCCTTGACTTTAAATAAGTATATAGCCAGAATAGGCATATTCTTGGCTTCAATGTAATTTGCCTTAGTCCACTCTCTGACAAGGCTGTTTAGGAAGGAGGATGCCAGTGGTTTCCAAGAGAAAAATTTATACTGGGGGAAATTCAGTGTTTGACAGTAACACAAAAGGACATGAGAGGCAGGTATGAAGGCACCTACTACAAGGGATTTCAAATTTTAATTGAACTTTTGTTTGCTTCTGCAATACTAATAGTTGAAGAATGTATTAATTATTAAATAAAAACAGTAGTATCCTGGCATCATTAGGCTTGGGGGAAGCTACTAATGTACTGCATTACTTTAACAAAGAGTCATATTTTCTGCTTGGGCCATGTATTGGGAAAAGGAACATCAAAGGCTAACAGACTCCTCCATGGCATTTCCTTGTTTTTTCACATGTTAGGGTTGGGGAACAGGCCAGCTAGGAACATTTATTTTTATCAGGGTTAAAACCCCCACAGTTTGACTATTCTATCTTAAACATAAAGCACCAGAATAACCTAACTCCTGGCATTCTTTTCCAATAAGGATAGAGGGCAGAGTACCTTTACAGTTTTAGCTTTCTGGGCTTTCAAGTTGTAGTCTCTAAAGTACACCATCTGCTCACGTGTGGTGCCTCCCCTTTCACGCCATGTTGAGAACTTGCAGGGCTCAGCAGAGCTAACAGGTCTAAGGGCACTGTGAGCCTCCCAAGGCCTCCTGGCTCTTTTCAAGACAGGTAGTCCTGAAGGTTAGATCCAATGCTGTAAGCAATAATGAGTTTTTTATTGCCACATAATAGCCACTGATATCTTGTTCTTCAGGTGATTGGTTGGTTCGTGATTGAGGAGGTGAGGATGGTTTAAGAACTTCTTGGAAACGTGCCTCACTGCATTAGCAACTGAAACCAACCCAGACTTAGCTGGGGGGTTTTGTACTTTGCAGTAGAGGATTTTAGAGACCATTAAATGTGAATTTAATTAATCCTTATGATTCCTTTGGGAGATATAAGATTGTTATTAGTTCTGTTTTACAGATGGGGAAACTGAGATAGTTTCAGGCAACTCACTTCTGTGTGGTGAACTGCTGATGGAGCAAAGATGATAGCATAACATCTTCTAACTAATTCCTAGCCCTCTACCTCGTCTGCAAGCCGTGTTGTTTTACCGCTAGACGTACTGCATCTCCAAACCCTTTTAGACCTACACCAGCTGTAAGTGCCTCAAGCCTGCTTAAGTTCAGGCTCCAGGTACCACAAATTCTGCATCCAAAGAATGAGACACATGTTAAAGACGTCTGTCAAAATGTTAATTTCAAGGCCTTGCTACATGTGACATTAGAAGTCTGGGAGAGCTGGGGGCGCAGGACAGGTTTTGGTTTGCTGTTCCTTTCCCTTGACCACACCAGCGCTTCTCTCCAGTTCCCTAAAACCATTTAATTTCCCTCTCTCTTGCTGGAAAAATCTCTGACCCCGAGAGCCGTTTAGAGGCAGGAGCCTTTCTGAAAACAGCCTCATTTACTGCATAGTCTTAATTTGCTTCCTGAAAACTATCCTTATGATACACCAAGGCTGTGGAAGAAGAGAACATACACAAGCCTGCAGCAAATGACTGGCTGGTAACGTATAAAATGGTATACAGCAGCTGAGGGTAGCTTTAATTCTGATGCTTCCTAACTTTATGCTTGGTAAAACAACATACCTCTAATTTGAGATTTAAAGTGTCGTTCCTGGAGTTTGTTTCCTTTGTATTCTCAGAAAGTCAAAAGGAACCGTGCTGCTTGCCATTGTAGCAACAACTTCCTACATAGGTGATGATTGCCTGTCCAACCCTGGGCCTCTGAGACTACAGCACATTCTGTTTCAGCTTGTTAGGGGATTAACAACTTTAGCTGAAAGCGTAATAAGCTTTTTATCCTTTAGGCACCGGCTATTACAGGGGTATGCACATCACGTTCGAACAGTGCCCTATCTAGCAGGATTGAAAAAGAAACAAAGGAGGACTGGAGAACAGTTGGGGGGAGAGTCCCCAGCAGCCTGGGACAGGATGTATTGAGCCCTGGATGTTTTTGCTTTCTGAATGATTTGGCTGTTCATGGGGTTGATGCACAATCTGCAAAGAGGAGGCTTCTGCTGGGGTGGTGGCTCCTGGGGACCCTGCCTCTTGCTGCCTTTAAGCATGCTGTATTTCCTTTTTATCACACCTGCAAGTGGTACTCGGGAGCAAGGCACTAAATTTTGTGTACCGTCTGGATGTTGGCGAGCATCACAAAGGGGGGGGTTGTATTCCAGTTAGGATACCGGTTCAGCTTAGCAAACTGATACAAGTGGGATGGAGTAGCTCCGGGTTTGTTTTGCTCGCTCCAGCATGCTGAGCTGGACTAAAAATCATTTTCATTTTCATCTCATTTCTCAGAGAAAAAAGCCTCCCATTATTACTCCCTCCCCCTCTTCAAGAGGCTGTTTCATTTTGTTGAAAACAGACAGAAAAAGCCCTTTGTTTCTAAATTCCTGTTCCTCTAAAACTCATCCTGGCTGTAAATCCAGGAGTAGTAGCTTAATAGGTTCTGGGCTACGCTTTTAATCCTGTGAGGTAGACACAGAAACCTGCCTTGGGTATCTTTGTTCTGTTTTTAACGTCACAAAAAATGTGTAATGTTTTGGTATTGGAAACGTTAAATTTATAACGCAGATCACCAGCATCCTGCTTATGGGCTGAGTTCGTCACATATTTTTGCTATGTCCATCCTTGGATCCAACTCTGACCTGAGCAGAAAGTTTCACCCTACTGACTTCCAGCCATTGGCATATAGTAAAAATAGAACTTTCAGCAGCCAAAACGCTGCCCTGTGTCTGCCCATTTCCTGGGTCTTGGATAATTGTTGGAAATATGATCATCTAAGGCCTCACATCAGAAAGCAGAGAGCGGGAGGGTGCTGGGACAGGGCAAGGGGCGGCTGCAGCCATACGGGTGTCAGTGAAGTACAGAGTAGTGCCACATGCCAGAAAATACTGCAACTACCTCTTGCATTTTGTATAAGCAATTTTCCAGTCTGTTGTCTTCTGTCAAATGCAATGTTCTGAGACATTTAAATAAAATAAATATTGCTGTTGAGTTATATTTAGAGCCATGTGAAATTTCTCTAGTGAAACTCCCAGCCAGGCAAAACATGCCGGCTTTCAGGTTTCCGTACCACTTGAAGCTTCGTCTGGGTTTGTTGGAGGGGTTGCTCGTGAAATCTGTCGTCGAACGCGGGCTGCTTTCCAAAGGAGGCCGGCGGAGGCTCTGCCTGCTGCTATGGACACTGCTGGGGAAATTTGGGCAAACCAGGGCTGGGTCCAGGTGAGCCTTGGAAGAGAGTTGAGTTTCTCACAGATGGAAGGTCAAAAAAGCAAATGATGAGACAGGCTGCTGATGGAAATTGAAATGAAGGTTTGCACAAACCTCCCACCCCTGCTCATGTAATCACTGAGCTTTCACATTTGCCTATCTTCCCAGACGTGCGTCGCTTATCTAATGAGGAAGGGTGTCAGTGTAATGAGTCCTGGCACGCGTGGGGGCTGGCCGAGGCGAGCGTAGGTGCGTGGAAATCCCTCTGGAGGTGGGGTGGGAGCCGGTGAGGACGGGGGCCACAGCAGGCTGCCCTTGGCTTGGGCTGGCAGCCCCCTCCCTCCCTCCCCTCCCCCACACACAGGGTGGCTCCCAGCACACCGCCGTGCCCCAGGATGTCGCGGGCACCCCAGAATGTTCCCAGGGGCACCATTTCCCCCTGGGGTGCAGGCGGAGCATGCCCATTCGGCTGAAGCCCCATGTTGAAGCTCGCTGAGCACGGATGTGTTAGGCCTGCACACCCTGCCTGCACGGTGGCCAGAGGCCAGCGGCGCAACAGTTTGTCAGGCGGGGGCTGCCGCTGCCGCGCAAGCTCCGGCACACGTTCCACTGCGCTTTTCCCCCCGATACCAAAATCCAGTCAAATGAATTCAATAAAGCAGCAAGTGTTATTCTCTCCCCCTTTTCCTGGTGAGGTGGAGAGGGGAGGCTGCACATGCCTTTAAATCGCTGTCCTCTCCATAAAGATTCCCCAAATAATTTCAAAATATACAAAGGCTTTGCTGTAAAGTAGATACTAATGAGGAAGCAGGCGGATTTGTTCACCACAGTGGTGGTCTAGCTGTAAAGGTTATGTAATAAAATAGCACTTTAAACAGCATTTAACATAATAACATACATTGTCTGAAAGTTTTTTATTATTATTTTTAACTCAGTAGGACCTTTCTTTTGTTCATGTAAAAATTAACCTTGTTTGATAATGTGCTAGGAGGGGGCACAGAAACCTTTATTCTTCCAGAGGGTTGAATTCTTTTGTGAGATATGATAGACAAAGCTGGCATCCCTTGTACAAGATATGTAAAGCCTGTCTCCAGACATTGTGACATTGCTACAGACAGAGTTTGTCATCCATAAATTTACAGCTTATTTCAGTCTATTCATAAATTGACTAAATTTTTTTTTGAAAGAAAAAAAAATATATAGGTGTATAAAATACCCAGTTACAGGTTGTGTTCTATTTAGCCCTTGATTGAAACGTATTGCTCCTCAGTATCTTTTAGCTATGAAAATTATAATATGGAACAGAGATTAGAATGAAATTATCATGGCTAGAAGGCATTTACTCAGTGGTGGCAGCCACATAAACCTGAGCCCTGAGAATGATGATAATGCATTAGGTTCTGCATGCCCGATATTATTGCTGTACATTATGTATGTTTCATTTATACTATTTCGCACACACCAGCAACGCTGACAGATAGGTAATTACTCTCTGCGCCAATGAACACTTATCAGCCCCGCCGCTGTTTATTGCTGGGATGAAGTGCGCTTGTCAGTCAAGGTCACTTGTTTGTGTGTCCTTTTTAATAGTTCTTTCACAGTTGTTGAACTTTGCGGGCGGTTCTTATGGCAGGCTTTTGGCAGGTTGCTTTACTACATCGCCTGCCTTTTTAAAGTCATTTGTATTTATCACTTTAATTGATAAACAACCAAGTTGCAGGAAGCAGAACTGGAGAGAGGAAAGAGCATATTTTGCTGGTCAGCTGATCCACAGGGGTGTTCGGTCATGGATGACCTCAAAAGCAGTGTTTAGCAGAGACCCACAGACCCTGCTGTGCCACCAGCATAGGCTAGTGAAATCTCTTGTGATAAAGATAAACATGAATTTAATGGCGATGGGTACCGACGCAATCTGCAGACTGCTGCAGGGCGACTGCTTGTGTTTTTTCGCAGAATATTTGCCATTTCTGAACAGGGCTCTTATTGTTTGCACCCTCAGGACATGCATGTGATAGACCAAGCCACTTTGTCTTCAAATCAGGGTTTCCTTTTCTGCAAGAAGCCTCACAGAAACTCTGTATTATTGCATAAAACATGTTTTCCAGGCTATGTGCATGGCTCTAAAATTAAAATATTTTCTATTCTTCAAAGTAATAGTGTCAAAGGCATTATGGCAAGCCCGTAATTTCTTTGGTTGCAAAGAAAAAAATCAGAAGCTTTTTTTTCTTGATTTCTCTTTCTCTCCTTTCCTTTTCTTCCTTCCTTCCTTCCTTCCTTCCTTCATTTCTTCTTTCTTTCTGTTCTGTTTGCTGCTGAAGCTTTACCAGAAAAAACAGAATAACCTCTAGGATATAATAATTTATCCAGTCAAGATAACTGTAGCTATTTCCTTAAGCCTGTAATCAGCCTGAGTTTGTGTGTTGCAAGATTTATACCGCAGTTCCTTATTACCAAAGAAACAGTTAAAAAGGATTTATGTAGTGTGTTCAATGTGTGTGTCTGGCATTTCTCTGTGTGTTCTCAACTTCTGCACTCTGGTACCTCCTTGGTCCATTTTGTAGAGGGCACTATTTTGAAGTGGAGACTGAACATTCAATTAAATGCAAATTTTATTCAGGCATTAAAGCAGAATCACATTCATTCATTAAACTCAAATGATGCTTTTATTTAGAAAAATATATCAGCACATGGTAGCACCACATGCTGCTTATAAATAACTATGGTGATCCGGTTGTGCAAAAGTATATAATTTCATTATTAAAGGATTTAAACTCCTTACAAGGTGCGTGGTGTCCGTGAATGTTTCACTTAATTTGATTACATCCATAGAAAAAGCATTTCACTTACATTGGAGGCAGTGGGTCTCCTGTCTTACGGCACTGTTCTAATGCGTTATGATCCCAATCTCACACTTGAAGGTGCTGACTTGGCTGGATGTGTTTAATATTTCAGGTGCATAAATGCAGATTTGAGCAATTCGGTTCATTTCTGAATCTATCCTGCCAAGCTTTCACATTTTCAAACCACTTCCTTTTCTTAGTTCTTAGTTACCAGAGTGTTACAAAGAAAGGGTTTTGATCTCATGTAGATAGCATAGCATTAATTACCCTGACACTAATTAAACTGCATCAAACAAATACCACCGTGTTCCTCAGGGGGACAACAGAAGGCAGTTTAAAATAATTACTGGAGCTTCATGCATGTGTGAAGTTTTCATTACTCATAGGACACAAGCAAAAGAGATTTGATATCATTAAAATTCCCCCCTTTAGTGTTTGCAAAAAATGACTAAAATTTCCTCGGAGCATATTGATGTCTAAATAGTAGTGATTTCAGTTCTTGCAAATAGTAACTTTTCTTTAAGAATTGTAAGCCTGTGAAGCAGGAACAGGTGTTCCAGTCCACATTCTAGTATGATTATGTATTAGCTTATGTTTGTCAGACCATTTCATTAACCACCCACTGCTATCACATATACATATACTTTGTTCTTTCTGAACCATGAAATGAAATGCATATATCTTCACTAATGCTTGCTATCAATGTAAATGAGAAAAGGAGGCTTATTACCAATCACTGCTGCTGTGAAGCACACACCTCTGTACAGTTACAGGTAATAAACATCTTTTTGTAAGTAGGAAGCAAGATATATTGAGTTCTGCGTACAATAAGAAGCAGACGTGCCTTCCGCTGTACTCCAGTATTAATAGACTGCAATTCCCAGCTGTGTGTACACATTCAACAGGACATCCTAAAGCACCTTTCTGAACCAGAAGGCACTAGTTCTTTTCCTGCTCATTTGTATCTTGCAAATGTTTTGAAGCCAACAAAACTTTGCTGGCCAACAGTTAGCGGGCAGCTTCTCTGAGGAAAATTGGAGCGTGTTTGCACCATTGAGCAAGTGCCGGTTTCTGGATCAGTGGTTGCTGCTGTCAGAGCCTGCAGCAGTGGCAGCAGCAGCTTTATAGGGCCTTTGAGTGGGTGGAAGAGCGACGTCCCTGCTTGGGGCAAGGGGCTGGGCCGAACAGTCTTTGAAAGGTTCCTTCCAATCCAACTCATTCTATGTGGTTCCACAAACTGCAGACCAGCAAGCAAAGATGACACCAGAGACAGTAAATGTGGAAAATCTGAAGTTCCAAACTCGATGTAAATGCCATACTTTGCTAATGCTTACTTGACTATGCATGAAGTGCCGCTTTCCCTTTTCCAAGTTTGTGCGTGTGTGCACGCTTCATATTTCCCAATGCTCTAAAAGCCACCAAAACCATTGTACCGGGTCATTTAGCCTCATCATTTCAAGAGATGGATAGTGTTAGTAAACTTCTTTGAATGTAGTACCGGTGGTGAGTGCCTACAGTGAAAGGTATGCGATACAGAAAGTGCTTCTAGATCTGCAGTAGTATTGTTCCGCGTATGTGATTCTTTCTCAAAATTTGATTATGTATAATTTGAATATATATAGTCATGTATCATAACCCAGTTATTTTCTGTCTGCTTTGAGGAACTATTTAAAAGATTTATCTGTAATGGAAGGTCCAGCGATGCTGGTGGTGCTTCTTTTTCTTTTTTTAAATTAAAGTAATGCCTTGATATTACTAAATCTCCTGCCTGGAATATAACATTGCATTAGGGTTGTACAATCGGCAGGCTAAGTAGAGATGATCAAAACTGATTGGAGAGGAAATACAAAATTAATCCAGTTGTAGGATTCTGTGAACCCAACAAACACGCACAGCAGAGTACTTTTATTTCTTTGGAGCCAGATGGTTTGTCCTATTTTAAGCTGATAGATTCTTCATGCGTTTCTTTTGGATGTCATTGGTTTTAACTGCCAGACAGTATCTACTGTTAGAACTTTCCTTATTCCTGGATTATTTAAAGAGTATTTTTGGCACATTCAAATGATCATACTGTACACCAAGTTAATTTTTCCTTACACTTAGCTCATACGTGAAAAAAGTGTTTATATAATGAAAAAAACCCTCTAAAATGAACAGTTCTTTTTTTCCTTCTTTTGACATGATGTTGACAGAAGTCGCTTTGATGTAGTTTAGAGTCATGAATTTTCTATCTGTTCTGTTTTTCCTGGGGCTCCATCTATTCAGACATCCTGATCTGTCATTTTGCAACACTTTGTGAAGTGCTTGACAGATAGCGGTTTTGACAAGTGCTGGACATCAGCAGCAATTCAGAATAAGCAGTGTATATTTCTCCAGGTAAAGTGACAAAACGTCTAAAAGCGTAAGAAGAACTGTACAGTCTTCAATCACATTTAATGTTACAAAGCAAGACTTTTTCTGCTTTCTCCATTTGTTCTAGTAGCATGGAGTAGCTCAGACTTGAGTATCTGCTGGAATTTTGGATTGTGAACTTTCTGTTTTCTTTTTGCATTTTGTAATATGCAACTAATTTCTCTGATCTGATTAAACAATGAAAGGGCTTGCTGAGACTGAGAATTGGAAGAGTGCAGCACAACTAATATTTCATGTAATAAAAATTTCCAGGGTCTTCTAGTATTTGTCATAAACAATATGTATGTGATCAATTATCTCTGGTTGTTTGGGGTATTTTTGTAATACCGTTTTAATTCTACAAATCGGGTGTATAAAGAACATAATTTAGGAAAGTCACCATTATTGATTAGTCAATCTGTTTCCTATTCCACTTCCCAAATCCTTTCCTGATGGTGGTTTATGCTGTATTACCCATAGGTATTCATAGATTCCATATTTACATTATGTAGTATATTGAAAACAGAAAACATTTCATATAATTATTTTGCATCTGTATTCACTCAAGAAACAGCTGTTGAAAGTTGAGGGGGATGCAAAATGGCACAGCCTGAAGATGTTCTTGTTCATTCAGCTAACTCCTTTTTGATGTGATACCTACTGGCAGGGTTGTGTGGTGAATTCAACTTCTTTGACAGCCATCAGCCCCACTGACCAGTAGTTTCAGTTTTTGTAGTTAGGGGAAAGATGAGAAAAAATATTTCCATAATTTAGATATTTTTTTTCAGCTGCTGGATCGAAAGCCCCTGCCAACAGCTATCTAAATCAACACCATGCCAACATGTTCTGTAGTCCGAAGGTCACTCAAACATCTGGCCCCACAGTCTTGTTCTTTAAGGTTTGTCACTGGGCAGCATCTGTTTATAGATTCTTTCTCAACCTCTCTTTGATCACTTTGACAGCAAAAAGAAGCTTCTATCACCCTTGATGTGTTAAGATAAAAATATCAGGAACGTCGGACTGTTGTAAAATTTGGTGCAATTTCATATAATACTATATCTGCACTTTTAGTTTCTCAAGGTTGATTTTTTTTTTCTTGGCTGAGAAGGAATTATGTAGTAGTCTCTGCTGTTGAAATTTAAAAAAAATATTGTCAGAGCTGATATGTTCAGTGGGAATGTGAAAATGACTACACTAAGCAGGTCTTGCCCAGCTGAGCTTGGTCAGCATTTAAAAAAAAAAAAAAGAAGTTTGGAAAGTGAGCAGAGACGGCATATTTAGCTCTGGTCTATTTTGAGTAGCGTGTTATCTAACTCTCTCTAGTATGTCTGTCCTATGTACTCCTCCAAAGAATTACCTATTTCATAAAGGTTTATATATGCTGCTATGTCTTTAGATATTTCTCTTCTAAGTAATCATGGGGGAAAATGGAAATGTCATTGCTTCCCTGTTTCTGTTTACTTACTTTAGATTTAAGTTTTAGATCTACCATTTCAAAACAATGTGGAACTTCTTGCTTTATCCTGGACAGGAATTAATAGTCTCTCTTCACCCTGGTCTTTTGCTTTAAAATAACACTTGGTAGTCTTTGACAGTGTTAGAGTTGTCATATTTATGAATGTTACTGAAGTCTAGTTTGTACTGTTACGGAAAAGATCTCAGGTGGCACGTTTTCTTATGGAGTCTTATGGTCCTATCCTCAGCAAAGACACTGTTGAAGATGCATAACCCAGGGACAGACACAGTCTGTAATATGAATGCAGAAAATTAATGTGGAATTAATTTTTATTTATGCACTTCCAGAGTTTGTGGCAAACGCTGCAGACAGTCCTGGAGTCCTTTGTAACTCCATGGAATTGGTGCGGTGTGGTGTCAGTTACTCAGGCCTACTCATTTTCAGCACAGAGAGGTCTCTGCATGAGAACTTAATTAAGTGTACACATAAAGGTGAAGGTGTGTACGTCTGCCGTGGACAGTGACCTTTGTTCTGCAATGGTGGTTTTATTGATATATATCCGTTAGATACAAATGAGCCACGAACTCATTTCACCTAGGCTATGATAGCCAATAGAGAGCTAAAACTTTTGACCATCATCACCCAGTGTGAGAAAGGAACCATTTGTGAAAACTGGGAGCAGACACATCTTAGTTGGGCACTGTTTAGCTTTATAAAGTGGTACAGGAATGCATATATCAAATGTCCCCAGTGAGGGGGCTACATCCCTGCTGTTCTCTCAAGTGCCATTGTCCTGGGCATTGGGTGCATGGAGCAGTCTCTTCCCAACCACGGGTAGTGTAACAAGAAAGGGATGCCTGAGTACTGTTGACAGATTGGAGCTTTAGTTTAAAACTCTGTTCCCCAAGAATACAGCTAAGCTATGAAGAGTTTTCGCAGTAGAGAAGGTAAATTTATACCCAGCACAGGGAGAGAAGAAAGTCAAAGGGTAGGTGCAGCCGCCTTCCCCACCAAACACCCCATCTCTGAAGGGCTCAGAATGAAGAACTTAATCCTTACGGAACCATGTCCAGTAGCTTTGAGGGGCAATATGACATAGACACTTGATGAGATTTCTTCTTGTGTGAAAGAGGGGAAAGGTCAATATTCAGAGATATTTTCAGGAGGGAGTGGCAACGTTTTATTATAATCTAATATGCAAAGAAGGCCAAGTCTAAGACTGTAGATCTGAAATATACAGAGGGTAGGCGCTTCCATAGTAACTGTGAAAGAGATGTAGGCTTTGAATTTAAATTCCAGCTAGCACATTTAATAGTGTACAAACTGTTTAGGATAGATTACTTCAGAGTAATTCTGCCCAGAATCTTGCTTTTCATTAGAGCAGTGTTGTGAAATGGGTTGATTACATGATCCCGCATCTTCTCTGTACTCCTCCTATCTCTTACTTCGTGCCATGTTTTCCTTGCAGTTTCTTTTCTTGCGTAATCTTTCAAGTACACTTGGAAATATGATCCGTACTCCTTTTCCTGTACCTTACTGCTTTTAACTGTATAATGTTTAATCCCTGTCTTCTTGTCTTTCCTCCTTTCACTCTTCCTCCCTTTGTAGCAACGTTTTATCTATTCTCTTTATCTACTCTCATAAAATGTCGTTGCTGAAGGGCTGAATGAGTGGCAAGAAGTCATAGTCCTCTCCATTCATTTATAGACAGTATTTGACTCAGGAGATGTCTCAGATGAAGGAGACAATATAAGAAAGCAAAGACTGTTGGGTGGGAATATTGCCCCATAATATTTTTGTAGACAGCTGCAGTCACTATCACCTGCAAGAATCAGAAGGCTTCGTCCCTAGTA
This sequence comes from Falco punctatus, assembly GCF_963210335.1. Taxonomy (NCBI): domain Eukaryota; kingdom Metazoa; phylum Chordata; class Aves; order Falconiformes; family Falconidae; genus Falco; species Falco punctatus. The sequence continues at coordinate 44,000,117 of NC_137582.1, forward strand.
TTAGTGCTAGCATCAGAAAGACATAGGTGAATTCTGAGAAAAATAAAGCAGATTTGGACATCAGAATCCCCGCTGTATCCTCTGAGGTGGGTTGTGGATAGTCCTTCTTGGAGGTGGTACAGGTGTGAGCAGCAGAAAGGCTGCATGTTAGCACTGATTGCACTGAAAGGTCATATTGGCTGGAACTAATAGTCTTTCATTATATAACCCACAAGTTGCTTATTTGTAAGATGAACAAGTAAGTATTCACACACAAACTCTCCAGGAATACAAAGACCTGAAAGAAAGGAAAGAATCAGGTAAATCTTGCATATGGCTTGAATAAGGTTAAAACTTCAGTCGGAACTTCAACTGATGAAGTAAAAAGCTACATAAGAATGAGTTTATAAAAAAAATAACATTGTGAGCAGTGCAGTGAGGACACATGTGAAGCAGTTTTAATACTGTGTCTGTGAGATGAGACCTCTTCTTCGCTAGCTGCAAAAAAACGTACATTGGCTTGCATGTTTTTATCTAGTATTTTTCTTTTGCAAGTAAATTTTAATGATCTATTAATACAGAACGGGCAAGTATTTGGTCTAGGGGTATATCTGAATAAAGACTATGTATTCTCTTATGTCTGTTTCTGGCTTCCTTCCTTTCCTCCCCAAGTCAGAAGCCTGATTTATTAACATTTTGTGTTTTTCATTTTATGTTTAGAAGTAAGAATGGTCAAGATGAGACTAACAGCTTCCCTAGCTGGGTTTTGTGTCGACTCCAGGGGCAGCAGCGGGTGCGTGCCAGGGAGTGCACGGCAGGAGAAGTATGCACAGACACATGCCTTTTGCCTCTTCCAGATTATTCAAATCTGTGACTCAGGTGTTTTCTGGATTATGAGCAGTATTTTATTTTTTTTTTTAGACTTTCCATCCATGGATTTTGCTAATTGTTTGGTTAACATTTCAAACTTCTAGTTCCTACAGTATGGTTTCCACAGACACCCTGCCAGGCTTTAGTTAAAGGACAGCCCTTTAAAGCCTATGAGATCTGGACCAAGTTGATTACAATATTGCCTTCTTGTACCCTGAAGTTCAGCATTTTTATTTCTCTTGTTTTCTGGCTCTTGCTAGATCTTTGAGTGACTCCAAAATCTATTCCTTTCTTTTTTAGCATGATGAATGCTAAAACCACTGTTTCATTCTTCATCCTGTTCTCCTTTCTCTTTCTCCCCTTCCCAGGAAATTATCTCAGGCATCTCTGCCCAGCTGGCTGGTTGGGAAGGTGTCTGCTGTGCTTTCACTCAAAGGGACCCACTAGCTGACCACTGGGTGTTGCAGGCGCATCATGGATGGAGCCAGTGCAACCACCAAGCATGCCTCCGCTCAGCCACAATGTCAAGCTGGGCAGGGGAGATGAGCATCCTACCAACACAGGACTGAGGATTTTCTGATGGTTAGAAAACTGGTATTTTACTGGGATTATCAGCTCCATTCTTGAGTCAAAAATAGCTTCTAATTAAGAGCACGGGCCTTTAATATGTCAGTGATGTCTTTAAAATGAGAAGCAGGCATTGCTCTGTGTTTTCTGGGAGCACAACTTGTTTAAAGCCCCTAGGAGGACATCCCTGACTCACTAGCTAGCTGTAAGGCAGAGTTGAACTGATGGCTGATGTTTGTTTTCTGTGATGAAACTTCCCATAGATGATATTGAAGGCTGAAGAGCCTTTCCAAGGCAGAGTGGAAACATAAAATACTTTATGTAAACAAATAAGTGGACTGAATGCTGTACAAAACAGCATATTACAGAGGCTGTAAGTATTTTGCCACATTTCCTACACAAACAACCAGGCTCATAACCATTTATGCCACCTGTAATTAAAAATTAGATAATCCCAGCAATTTGAGAAAGTCTTATATGATTAATATCCATTTCCTAGTTGCTTGCTGCAGTGAAAGATAATTAATTGTAAAGACATTTTTAGAAGCAATGCAATAATCTTCTCTAACCAAAAGCAAATGTTTAAAAAGTAAGAAAATTGATAATGCAATTAATTATGTGGATATTACAATAATCTAACCTCCTTGGTAGAAAGTTGGTGCCTAGGGACAGTATTATCCACACATTAAATTGAAATGAACAATAACATTCTCTTTATCATTACAGCCTAGGAAATGGCAGATGTAACGTAGCTGCAGCCCTACAGACTTGCTTAGGTTGAGATTTCCAAGCAGTTCTTGAAGATGTGGGTCTGTGTTCATGGGTAGATACTCATAGAAGGTCTGTCTCTATATATCCTGAAAGGATGCTTCAGCTAGAGATTTTAAGACTTGCCCTAAATGTATTCATGGGCTTTACAGTGTAACAATGCTCCCAGATTTCACTTGTAGATTTGTATCTAGGTGATGGGTTAATGATGCTGTGTCCACCTCCTTTGGAGCTTTAACCTGTGTTTTAAATACATTAACTCTGCAAGTAAGCATTCTTTGAATTAATTTTTGTTAATTGTAAACATTATATTTCAAACTTGGCCATACTATTTCCAAAACAAACCTTAATGGAAACCTAAGGAAACAATAAACATAAACACTTAATTTTTAAAAAGCTCATTTACAAGAAAATAGATAAAATATATTGTTGATAGTAGATATGGAAAATAACACAGAGTTACTGCAAGCTGTTGTGCTGAACATTTTCTTGAAGGACTGTAAACTCTTAACCAATCGGGTATATGGTTATAATTTACCTACAGTATTTTGCTAATATTACAGATGGCAGTAAAAGCTCAAGATTCAATTACTTATCTGATATTCAATTAGACTTCAACAGGTTGCTTATAATATAACAAGAAAATGAGCATAAGTCATATCAGTGGTAACAATAAAATGATAATGCACAAGTAGGTAGAATACAAAACTGATAGTAACAAAAATGGCAGGAATTTAGTTAGCTCTGTATAGGTGTGTGTAATAATGTTATGTTTTTATATATAATGTGAATGTATGCTTGGAGAGAGGTCAATATGAGCTTTATTAGTAAAAATGAAGAAAACAGATCTGTTGCAAGTAATAGGAAAAAGTTTGCCTGAAATATAGAAAGGTAAAAGGAAGTTTTTGTGGTTGATATGTTGGGTTTTGATTTATTTGTGTGTGTACAGACATATATTTCTCTGATCATAAGTAGTCTTTGCAGCAAACCATGAAGTGTCTGCTGTGTGATTCTCTTTCATATGGAGAATCAATGTGTCGTTCAGAGGAAGAGTATCATGTGCCAGCTTGTGCCCTGTTATTGGGATGTGGAGCAGCAGAGGCTCAAAAGCTGAAGACAACGTGAAGGAGTGGAGATTTACTAAATAGTTGCTCTGTAAGAGCTTTGCTGTGTAAGTTTTGAACTTGGTATCTGATTTCTGTTGCCTTCCAGCTGACTTCACGTTGTGGCACACACAGTATCTCCTGGGCTATGCCTTTACCAAGGGGAAATCTGGATTGGGAGGAGCTTCTGTGGGTTTCAGCAGGTATTTGTCAAGAGAACCCGTGATTCTCCTTGTTGTAGTTGAAATGGGGCTCAAACAAAAAAGGGTCATTTTTTAACCCTTATTTGGAAACTGTCCCAGATTCCTGGATTAAGTGAATTACATCAAGCTTGTTCTTACTTTCTTTTAAGGTCACTGTGTGGCCTGGCTCTTGGCTTGAGTCAAGATGACTTGAGCTAGCAGAGCTGTAGCAAGACTTGGCACTGTGGACGGAGTCCATGTTTCACACAGTGCCGTCCATCAGTTCAATAAGGAGGTCATCACCTGCAGCAGGTGGTTCAGAGGTAGCTACGTGTCATCTTTTCCTTATAAACACACTTAGAGCAAGAAGTCTTCGAGCTACCCAAGCATCAAATCACATGGAAATAAAACTGAACCCAACAAAAAACCTCAACAACAACAGAAAAACTCACCTTTGGACATTTAGATCCGTAATCTGTAAATAGTTGTGCACTTAATTCTACAGTATGGTTGAATTAAGCATTTGCTTATGTTCTGCAGGGTTTGGAGCCATATATTGCATAGTGCCTATATTTGTTGCTGGCATGTTAAGACCACAATATTGTAATGTACGTGTCCTGAATTATATACTACTACTGAGCACCCTTTCTAATTTTCTTAATGCTGTGAGTCATTCGGCTTCTGGGCATTAGTTAAGTTGTTACATAGATGATTTCCCTCATAATTGTAGACAGTTTTGCTGCCTTGTTTTTCTCTTTTTCTTTGGCAAACAGGATTGTTTCACTGGTGGTAATAGAGTTGCCTGTTGCTATTGTGAGTTTAGCCAGCTGTGAAGCTGCACTTACATTTGTTATTACCCTGCACTTGGTTATGAAATGTAGCCTATTAATTATTTCACTAAAATGTAACCACTGGGCCCGATCCTGGGGGATACTCCACTTTCTCCTGCTGCTTTACATTTCCGTTCATTTTAATGGCAGTTCAGGCTGTTCCTTTATGTTTATGTGTAATTTCCCATGGCTGTCACTGCTTGTTCCTTCTAGATACTTCAGTCAATATTTTCCAGTGTTGATTAAATTCAGGTTTGTGCTTAGGACCTGTCATTGTAACTTCTAATCTCTTATTTCCCCCTGTTGATTAAATTCCAGTTTGTGCTTAGGACCTGTCATTGTAACTTCTAATCTCTTATTTCCCCCTGGATGCTATAGTTGAATATTGAGGTGTACAGGGATGGAGATCAGGGGTACAGCACTTCTGATTCACTGTGGAGCAGCTTTCCAAAATAATACCCATCTTTAAGCATTAAAACATTTGACTTGCAACCCACCTTCACTGCTGCATTTGACATAATAGCTCCATTTTGATTTTTTTTCCTTTGGCTCTGATTGGTAATTGCGATGGACTTGTTGGGAAGTTAATAGCTATCATGACAATTTTTATTTTCTAAATGAAACAATGCCCCCTGGTGCTCTAGGATTCGAGAGGTCTGATTTTACAGTCAAAATAAAAATAAAACCAAATAAAATCTTTTCAGACAGATACTTCTTGTCCCTAAATCTGCCAGCTACCACTCAAATGCTGTCACTGTCACTCACAGGGGATGGGGAAGAAGACTGTCAGCACTGAGCAACAAAGAGAACTCACAAGGAGAGTAACAGGGAATAAAACCACACTTGAAAAGAGATGCACATTGATTAGGCAGGGTAAAGGCAAATTGCAGAAGAGAAAAATAAAATTAAAGGGTCAAGACAAGAAACAGTCTAATGAAAGGAACAGTCAGAGAAAAGTAAAATTAAAACTGTCTGCTTAATGAAATGTAAAATCTAGATGGTGATAGAGAAGAAGCAATAATATTAAAAAATGGAAGTACTTTTTTATAAAAAGATTGAATTTATTAAAGGTATTACAGAAGAAGAGGACAAAGAGGGTAAGTGTGAAAAATATGCAATCAAGAGCATTAAATTAAAATGGCAAATCTACAAAGGAAGAGAACACAGAAGCTATAAATTAAGTGCATGAATACTACAGAAATTAGTAGAATAAATGTAGTGTGATATTTTCTGTACACTAACAAAATAGATTATCAATGCAGGAATTTAAACTGAAGTCCCTCCAGAGTAAAAATATACGCAAAGCTAATAAGCAATGAAATGAAATAGTTGATCTCTCTTCTGTCTAGACTATCACTCTCATTTGATTCTATAAAAATTAGGACACTAAATTACAAAATTATTCCTGATGGGCACAGCACGCATGTGAACCACAAGAACATCGCTTGTCCTGTTTGCAGACAGCGTACTCCAGCGCAGCATGTCTTCTTGCAGCCTTGCAACTGACAGGAGCCTCAGCTTTTGAAGACCAATCAACAGAGCAGAGACTGCTATGAATCACTATCTCAGATGGACTCTGGGGCTATGAACACTATCAGAGCTATCTGTAAAGCCAAAACAGACAGAAAAAATGAAGGCACAAGAAAGGCGAAGGAAACCACCCCATTGCTGCAGCTGCAGGATGTGTAAACAACCTGTGCTTTCAGGGTTTTTTTCAGTCACAGGCAAGGGTAAAATAGCACAGCTCAGAAGCAGGGATGTCTGAAAATGGCTTTAAGGTAGCTTTATATTCCCACAGTCCTGGAGCAGCAATGAGTCAGTCAAGTCCCTCACTGCAAGTTAGATTGGCCTGGAGGCTGCTCTAAATAATTCTGGCTGCCAGTGACCCTGCAACAGCAGAGAGGGATTGCTGGGGCATAGCAAAGTCTTGGCTGTACTTCTCTTCCTTTGGCCATGTCCTCTAGCCCAGCCACAGGAGCTGTTGGGAGGGGAGTGAGGGGGAATGGGGGGAGAAGAGAAGGGAGAGCATAGAAACGGCTGTGGTGCCTGTTCTGCTGGAAGACCTCTGCTTCTGCTGTGGCTGGCAGAGGTCCAGTGGCTGACTGGTGGGAACTGATCCCAACACAGGCAAGAGAAGTTCTGTGGCTGGGCAATGGCTGGGTGCAGTGGTAGGGTTTATTTTCAATAATCTGCTTTTCAAAGGCATTTTTTGAGAGTTCTTCAGATTATGTAGAGTCCTCTTTCTCCAGGAATCTGATCATGATGGTGACTGGTATGTAGGTCCTACACTTTGGCAGGTGTTCATATTCTGTGACCGCCACAGTCAGTTTTGTTAGTGCACCAGTGTTAATCAGGTATTATCCTTTACACCGCATCATTTGGCCTAGCAATAGCAATATTTAAATTAATGCTGCTATGGATTTATACCATTGAGTCTAGCTCTTGATTTCAATTGGTTTTTATCTACCTGCTCTTATAAACTAAGTGCATATCCCAGACTGGGAGAAAAACATGAGACTGTGATTGGATTTTTTCCTTTCTTTTTTTCTTTTAAGAAGAAAATTACAAAGAATATAAATGTCAAATATCAGCAATAATTTCTTGTTCAGTAATTCTAACTCCAGATAATTACATTTTAGATTTGGATGTTTTGATGTTGTCAGTCACCTCTGAGGTGATCCTATATGTGATGGAAGCTGCAGTTAAGAGTGATGTGTTTCCAAATTCTTCATTAATGTCCCAATCTTGCTACTTCAGTGTGAGCAAAATGTTTGTGGCTTAGCAGATCATGGTGCTTTCCAAGCCAAGGGGTATACATTCTGGAACCTTCCCTGTTTCCCCACTAATCGGTGAACAGCCCAACCTTACTAACGAGTAGCCATCAGAATTTGAATGCTATTGAACTGATTAGTAATGACAGGTAATTGAGTGGGCTATAAGGGGAGAACCTGCAACAGAAGAAAATTTATTTTCTGTTTTGATAATACCTTAAAAGCAGTTCCCAAAATTTCGTTTTCAGTCAACTGGGTATTCCATGATATGCAACAGAAGTAGACTGATTTTTTGAAGTACTGAGCAAGACCGTTGGTCTTATAAGTAGTAGACATCTCCTATCTTGCATATCTCTGCAGGCATGCAGAAACATATGTATAACCCGCACATCCAATGCAAAGGATACAGTTTATACATCCAGATCTATTTTAGTAAAAGTGTAAGAAGGTACCATCCCCAGTGACTAAACCTCCATGAAGACAGAGACAGAAGGTCACAGACACAGCCACTCACTGCCTCTAGTTATTTGAGGCAAAGGGATGTGATCCCTTGACCAGCAAATTGTGTGAGAATGGTAGTTTGTAACTACAGGTGTGGTGTGCACGTGAGGAAGCAGAAATGCTAAAATCCATAATGAAATTTAATGCCATTGATACTGTAGCTTATAATGGCTTGGCTTCTTCTGATTATTTACAATAGAAGTTTTTAAAGGAAAAAGAAAGATGTATGTGTTGGTTGGATGTGTGTCAGCACTGGTTGACACATTCAGCAGCTGAGGACTGGATCTTCAGAGTGTAAATTCATTTAGCTCAGTTAATGCCAGGAGAGCTGTGTCAGGCTGCAGTACTTTAAGCTCTGTCCTGAGGACACCCAGTACCATCAGCAGGAACCTCTTACACAGGATCAGTGGAGTTCCTTGGAGAAGATTTGGTGCTTTCTTGCCAGGAGCTTCAGCACCGGCAGTGGTCCTGAAGATCTAGTGCTGCCAGAAGAGACACATAACCTCTGTCTGTTGCCTTTAATCACAAGTGAGGGGAAAACTGTTTCATGTTATTTTAGAGTCTGAAAACTGCTAACATTACAAATTGTTGAAGATCATCTGATATTGTGTCTTCTCCCTGGCCTTTTTAGGTAGTACAGATTGCAGCAATTAATGCTGGCATGTGGGAGATTGTTCCAGTCTCTTATCTGTGTCTATCCAAACACAAAGACCTTCCTACAATGGTGAGCATTTCATCCCATCCACACTATTGTCTTAAAAACACCTACCAGTTCACTAGGTTGAGCAGTCTTTGCAGCTAGTTCTGGTTCACAAAACAGAGGAATATTTATGGTAGCCTGGGGGAAGTGGTGAAAACTGGATTTTCTCTGCACTCCCAATTAATGCATAGGACAGTACCAGGGAATACTTCCAAATGTATTCCTTTCCATGGGAGAGCCCACTGAGCAGGTATCTTTGATTTAGCAGCAGGATGGAGCTGAAATCATGTCCTGACATGCAACCATTTTGGTTTATTTAATAGCTTAATTTTTCCTTGAGGATTGATGGCTTAGTCTGTCATTTATTTGTTTGAGATATTTTATGATCTGATGATTTCTCCTCACATATTTTAGTCAGGCATATTATGTATCATTGTTGCTTTATGTTTTCTATTACTGTGAATTAATTTTTCACACAGTATCTTCATTTAATTATATAATACAATCACGTGCATTTTGCATGAATAGGAAGAATCTGCTTTAATTTAGCCTTTATATATTTTCCTATCTTGGGTTTTCCAGTTAAAATTCCCAAGTTTTTTGTTTTAGCATAACAATAGTCATATTCATGGCTTCTTACATTATAACAAAAGCACTCAGATGTTATTTCATAGATTGACATAATCAGCTTTGTCTCTTAATTAGAAAAGAGAATAAAGCTGTTTAAGGGTGTCAATAAAATGACAGATGTATCATTAACAGAAGGCTACACTGGATCAGAATGGTGCAAGTGCTAGAAATTGAAATGTTAAATTTTTTTACTGATAACCTTTCATTTCTAATCTTCATTTTCTTAGGGTTTTTTTCTAATTGAAAAATAATAAAGCCAAAGGTACATAATACAGCATATAAATGGAACCATTTTTTTGATGGAGAACTTAAATTCCTTCTGTAAAAACTCAAGTTTATAACCAAAGTAGAGCTATAGATAGGAAAACCTGTTACTCAGGATTCCTGCCTACCCTCAGAACAAAATTCAGCATGGCCAATGCACAACCTTTGGCCATGCCTTTGATGCACTCCTCTCCATCCCTATGATGTCACCAATTGTTCATTAACAACAGGACAACATATAGATTTTAATATGAAATTCAGGACATACCCCATACCTTTCTTCTCGGTGCAGCACACAACATGAAATCTTTTCATCATTAGCCTGAATAGTCAGGCTAGTGTTGACCTCAGTGAGTCCTTATTTTGCACATTTCTCCATCTGTTTATGATGCTGTTGATATCTACCCTTTGGTATAATGGAAGTCCATTGTACTTATAAGACACAGTGGCCTTCAGTTGGAACAAATAAAAGTTGCAGAATCTGACTGAATTCCAAATATTCAAATACTGGGACAATGGGAATTACATACTTTGGAATTCAGGCATACAGATAGAAATAAAATTGCAAGCTGCATCAATGATCTCTCTGAGGTGGCTTATGCCGGCAGGGTCTGACGTCCAGGGCATGCACAAGACCCAACATCTCATATGAACTTTACTAGCAACCTGAGCTAGAGGATTTTCAGACTTCCTACAGATCCAACTATCTACTGGCAAGCAACATTGAGGTCCTTCTAGGAAGAAATCTGGGCTGTTGTGTCTGTCTGTTCAGCATCAGTTATATGACAAAATTTGAGGTGCAAATGGGCTAGCTGCCAGGTCAGTTTGCCAACCACAGAAGAGAGCACCCCTGAGTGCACTCTAAAATACCTACACCTACAGCTTTCTGTACCAGATGAGTGGGTGTATAGCCAGCCTCAGAGGCATTTCAGCAAGGGGAATGATGAATGGATGAGGCACTTGGCCGTGATCCCAAGTTTGCATCCATTTTTGCACAGTAATATTAACATGGATGAGGTGTCCTAACTCTGTCTCTTTCTCTGGCTGCATCCACTTTCTTTTCATTAGAACCTGTAAAGCTCATTATCTCCCCAATAGAAATGTTTAAAACTTTTAAGATTTCATGAAGCTTTGACACTTCAATGAATTTTGTGTCCTGTGTATAGACAACTGCTTCATTTGTTGTTTGGGAATCAGCATTTAATTACGTGGGGCTTCAAAACAGGTGTAATAGTACTCCACTGGAACAGCTAGTTGGAAAATATCGAACATTTCTTTAACAAAATTATTAACTTTCGAATTCAAGCCTCTTACATCATTTACATTATTTACTTACATTAAGTAAAATGGAAATTGTGGTTAACTGCACCAGGGAGTTTAGATCTACCCTTGAACCTAAGTAGGGAATTACTCGGTCGCTGAGGCAAGTGGCCCCGGTCCCTGTACATCAACAGGGGAGCACTGTAGCATGGCGCACAGCGGGTTCCCGAACAGGAGAACCTCAGAGGGAGCTGAGAGACCCACCAGGACCCCCCAGCTTGCACAGCAGCAGCTGATGGGACCCAGGCAGGGCCAGGGGCAATGGTGGCCAAGCCCCCCCACACCTACAAGAGAAGCCCTTGGGGAGCACAAGCAACAAGGGCATGGCAATGCAGGTTGCGCAGAAGGGCATGCAGGAGGGGCTCTGAAGCCCTGCCAGCTCGACCAGGGCGCGGCGGTACCCACCCAGCAGGGAGCCACGGCCTCTCTCAGCTCTGCACCCACCACAACTGACACAGCTGCCCCGGCAGAGCCCTGATGGCAACACGCTGCCAGCCAGGAGCCAGGCTGCTGGCTGTGCCCTGCTTTTATACCAGCACCAGCCGCAGCAGTGGGCACAGCTGTGGGAGTGTGCCTGGGGAGAGGAGCCCCCACTTAGTGACAGAGCCCCGCGGGGGCTGGGGAGCACGAGGAGATCAGGGAGCGTGAGAGAGAGACCCACCGCTGGGATCACCCCCTGCCCTCCCTCGGACAGGCAGGCAGGATGAATGATAAGGAGGAATCTCTATCCTCTCTCCACCTGGCTGAGCACAGTGACTGAAGGAATAGGGGACAGGGGGACAAGTTCCTGCCCGGCACAGCGGGCCATCTTCTCCGTGCCTGCCCCACCAGCCCAGGTGCCTGTGCACAATGGGTATGAGGCTCTGCAAGTGGAACCCAACAATAGAGTACGATAGTTCATCTGACTTGGAGGTGTTGCTGAGGTTAAGCTGGCTTATGCCCTGCATCAAAACTACTTCCATAAAGAAAAAAAGGTGGGCTGTTGTCAGAGGAGATTCCCTTCTGAAGGGAACAGACAGCCCAGTGTGCAGACCGAACCCACTCAGGTGGGTCTGCAGCCTCCCCGGGGGCCAGGGTAAAGGTGTGAAGAGAAAGCTGCCTGCCTGGGTACAGCCCTCAGACCATTATCCAGTATTGATTTTTCATGTAGGCAGCAATGAAGTTGCAACAAGAAGTCCGAGGACAATCAAGAGAGACTTCAGGGCCTTGGGATGACTGGTTAAGGGATCGGGAGCACAAGTAGTGTTCTCCTCTAGCCTTCCAGTTGCAAGAAATTATGGGGAAGGAAAGAGAATGAGCCAGAAGCTCAATACCTGGCTCCGAGCCTGGTGTCCACAGCAGGATTGTGGGGTTTTTGATCGTGGGTCAGTTTATATGACAGCAGGCCTGCTGGCAACAGACGGGGTACACCTGTCTCAAAGGGGAAAAGGGTCTTTGCACGGGATTCAGCAGGGCTCACTGAAAGCTTTAAACTAGGTTTGAGGGAGGAAAGGGATAAACCCAGGCTCACTAGAGGTAAGGCTGGGGACAGCACACCAATGTTTCAGGGATGGTGTGCTAGCTAGGTCCTTCAGTCTGCAGTCTCAGTGGAGGTAGGGGATGGAGATCCATGTGGCAGCAAGGACACAAGGCTTATTGATGTGTTAGAAACCATGGAAACACCCAAGAATGGTCACATAGGAATTAGGGCTTCTCCCCTCAAAAACATGGTGGGATCAATAGCCCAGCTGAATTGCATCTACACCAATGCACACAGTGTGGGCAACAAACAGGAGGAGCTGGAAGCCATCGTGCAGCAGGAAAACCTGTGATATAGTTGCCATCACAGAAACATAGTGGGATGACTCGCACAACTGGAGTGCTGCAGTAGATGGCTAAAAACTCTTCGTAAGGGACAGGCAAAGGAAAGGCAGTGTGGTCACCCTGTATGTTAGGGACTGTTTTGATAGCGCAGGGCTTAATGGTGGTGATGATAAGGTTGAATGTCTGTGGGTAAGAATCAGGGGAAGGGCCAACAAGGCAGATATCAGGGTGGGAGTGTGTTATAGACCTCCCAACCAGGGTGAAGAGGCAGGTGAAATACACTATAAGCAGCTGGGGGAAGTCTCGTGATTGTAAGCTATTGTTCTCACGGGAGACTTCGACTTACCAGCTGTCTGCTGGAAACACAGTACAGCAGAGAGGAAACAGTCTAGGAGGTTCCTGGAGCGTGCGGAAGATAACTTCCCGACACCGCTGGTGAGGAAGCCAACTAGGGAAGGCACCCTGGTGGGCCTGCTGTTTGCAACCAGGGAAGGACTTGTGGGCGATGTGGTGGTTGGAGGCTGTCATGGGCACAGCAATCACGAAATGATAGAGGTTTTGATTCTTGGGGAAGTAAGGAGGGGAGTCAGCAGAATGGCTGCCTTGGACTTCTGGAGGGCAGGCTTTGGCCTGTCTAGGAGCCTGGCTGACAGGGTCCCTTGGGAGGCAGTCCTGGAGGGCAGAGGAGTCCAGTAAGGCTGGGCATTCTTCAAGAAGGACATCTTAAAGGTGCAGGAGCAGGCCGTCCCCATGTGCCAAAAGCCTGGAGTAAAGGAGGCTCAGGGGAGACCCTACCGCTCTCTATAACTACCTGGAAGGAGGTTGTAGCAAGGTGTGTGTCAGCCTCTTCTCCCAAGTAACAAGGGAAAGGACCAGAGGAAATGGCCTCAAGTTGTGCCAGGAGAGGTTTAGATTGGATATTAGGAAAAAACTCTTCACTGAAAGGGTTGTCAGGCACTGGAACAGGCTGCCCAGGGAAGTGGTTGAGTCACCATCCCTGGAGGTATTTAAAATATGTGTAAACATGGCACTTAGAGACATGTTTTGGTGGTGGAGCACTTGGCAGTGCTAGGTTAACAGCTGCACTTGGTGATCTTAAAGTTCTTTTCCAACCTAAACAATTCTATAGTAATATGAAATTTTGGAATTGGACATTATCTGTTTTTAAAAGAAAAATAAAGGATAATGTATTTCAGCAAATCTAGGACAGGCAAGTCTTGGACTTTTTAGAAAGATGATCTTTTATAAGCCAGGTTTTATTTTGTGTGGGAAACAACTTAGGAAAACAATTAAACAAGTATTCATTTTCAATTGTAAAGTCTCTGATTACAGTCCCCAAGTTGACATTTACTCAATTTAATTAAAAAAAATTGAGAATTGTATTTGTATTTTCTACTTCGTCTTTCACAGCAGAGGGATTTAGAACATGTTCAGTTCTACAATGTCCCAGTTACTGTTCCATCTTATGATCTTCAGTTAATAGTATTTTACTTTCCATGACTGCAGAATGAAAATGTATTCTTGATTTACCTAAAACTGAAATTAGTTAGGTTACCTAAAACCAACACGGATGTTGTACATTCCAGAGGACTCACTACAAATACAAGGCTGGGAGCTACACTTAGAGTTAACCTTTATGCCCTTAAACACAGTAGAGTTTACATAAATATTTAAGGACAGCCACAGAGCAATTGAAGGAATATATTTTCCAAGCATCAGACTATTGTTTTCAGGCAATACACTGAAGCTTTTAGATTAATAGATATTATATCTGTTGCGGGCTCAGCAGATTTTTAGGCTCAGGAGAGGGAAAAGCAGATGGGAGTACGCCAAGGGGGAGGTTGGACAGAGATTGCCTGTGAGACGCACAACCCACAGCCCAGCTCGCAGGGTGCCTGCATGGGTTGTGGGTGGCTGTGGGCTGCTCCACAAATCCACCCAGGGAGGAGAGGGCACAACCATCCCTCTTGTTAGTCCTTTCAGCATCCTAGGAAAAGCTGTGGGCATACAGAGAAGGCTGCAACTGTCTTCATTCTGATATTTGCTAAATAAAATTGAGGAGCAGCTGTTTTGTGGGAAATATATTTTAAATATTTTTTTTTAATCCTTAAAAATAAAAATGTTTTAAGATACTTCAGAATTTCCCTTATAACGAGAGGTCTGCTTTCAGGCTAGTCCTACCCAGGAATGCTCAGTAAAATACTGCACTTCATATTTGCTCACTTCAGACTAGATGCTCCATCCTGTTGGTGTTACATAGCATGTAACATGAATTATAGAAGGGTGCTGCTCATGTGCATGGTAATGTGAAAAGTATCACCACTCAGCCCTAGTAAAATAAATTTGCAAGTAATCAGGTTTGTTGCTCCCTAATTGTGGCAGCTTGTTAAGGCAGGGACAGTACTTATCCAGCTATGAACTATGAGAAAGTCTGGCTTGAAAAATACCCGTGTGTGCTATTGCAGGCAGGGGCAGAGCCAGAGCAGAGCTCAGGGAAAAAGGAGAAGAAAGGGCACAAGTGAAATGGAAAACAGAGGGGGGGAGTTTTGGAAGATGAGGGATGTGAGGAAAGAGCACAGAAGCACGTCTAGGAAGAGGGAAGAAAAAGAGAAAGTTGTTGCAACTAGTGAGGAGCAAAAGACTGAGAGCACAGATTGCAACATGCATTTTTCTAAAATAAATCACCTGTAGTTTCTGCTGAGAGAACAAAATCAGTTCAGACGGAGAAACTGATATGTTAATATAGGCCGGTGGCCCAAGGAGATAAAGCAAGAGAGAATGAATGTGTAGTGGAAAGTCTGGTTACAAAACTCTCTTAATATGTGCAATAGACTTCCAGTAGCACTGGAAGGAAAAGAGGGAAAACAAGGATCTGGGAAGCAAATATGTGTAATAATTTGAAAGGGAGGAAGACCTACTAATTGTATATTCATCTCACAAACATTAACGCTTTTGAAACGTTCACCTCTACTATATTCAGTTGCTATTTTCCTGTGATATATGCATTAGTGCCAGGATTAGCCACCTTCTCTCAGTATACAATTCCAACTTCAAGCTGTATTTACAAATAAGTGAACTAAGTAAGGTACTTGGGGTAGTTCCGTACTTATTCAGCTATTCAGACTATACTTTGGACTTTTTCAATACATTTTTGAGCAAAACATGTATGTCCTGACTGTTCATTCTGTAATACGATTCATGAAATGTCTGACATACGAAGCTCTTGGGGGAGAGGAGGGAAATTGCTTGCAGATCGCCATGTTCTTCTGTGCTTCCACTTGGGGAATGCATGGCCATAACTGTGGGAGTCACAAAATCATTAATTAAAAACTTCATAGCTGTGTTGCATCCTTTTTTAAAGATAAAATGCAGAATATTTTATCCATCTAAAGCTATGTGCATGCAGATTTTAAGACAGAGTGAGTGGCCCCGTTTTTCTCATTAAACTAATTACCTCCATAAATCAGGAGTGGGCTGCTGGTATTTGAAAATCCTGTGCATGGTAGACAGAGCAAGGGAGAGAACAGGTTTCTGCGGTGTTCTGTTATTGCCCTATAACAGTATATAATGCACTCGGGTCAAAAGGGTGGTGCTGATACTCACAATACCACCGTGGCTGTAACATCAGAATTTTACAGCAATAAAATGAAATACTGCAATAAAACTAAAAGTTTGTGTTACCATTAAAAAAAAAAATTGCCACACTACTCAATTTTTCCCATGGTGAAATTACTCTGTTTGCATATATGCATATATAGAAATAAGTATGCTTATAATCACATAATCTGTGTTCATAAATACATGTACACACACAGAGATATGCATTCCGTGTGAATTGTGCCCACTTCTTGAAAATGGCTAATACTCCCTGGAAGGGGAAATGGAGGGAGGGAGTGATTTGATCGATACTAGTCAATCTCACAAACAGAGATCAATTTTGCAATGAACAGTGTAGACATACACTGTACAGAAGCTGTTCTTATCTTCAAGACAGGTGACAACAGATGAGTATAGACAGACAGGAGAGCATGGTGGGGAAACTGGGAAAGACCCACCAGCAGCCTTGTGCATCCTCTGTGCCAGTGCAGTAGGTATGTGGTCCACAGTGGTGACAGCGGTGGTGAGGATTCAAGAAGGGATTTGACGGAGAATGAACTGAAAGTGAAACCTAGTGGACAATATTTGGACTAAGAATATGTTGCAGAAGATTAAAGCAGAGGCTCCCCAGATCTGAACAGGAGCTTGGTTTGAGAAGAAAGTTAACAGTGAGTGAGCGAAGGGGCTCAATGGTGGTGGCAGGTCCATGGACACATCCCAAGAGGGATGGGCAGCCAGGCTGGAAGTACACAGAGGGATCATGAGAAGGAGAAAAAAGTTTGCAGGTGAGTGGGCCGGGAAAACTGACATAAAAAAAACAAATGTGGGAAGAGACATGACAACTAGGGAAATGCAAGGGAGTCATCCTCACTGTCTATCTGAGTGAGCAACTCTTAACTTATCTGTATCATTAATAAAGACCAGTCCTTCCAAAAAGCCCTTTCACTCCTTTTCTCTCTAGTGGTTATAGAGAACTTAAAAGATGTCCACCTTAACCAAGATACCAAACTTTTGGACAGCTCAGTTACATGAAATGAAAAGTCTATTTTCTTTACCCTTTTTGTTCTGATGGACATCTGCATTTTTTTAGCATTCATACAGTTTTATAGGAAATAATATTTTTATAATTTTTTTTTACTTCTGAAATTATATACTACATACAAAATACAGTTACTGCACACCTGCACACAGAAGTGGCAATATCTTTCCATCTAACATTCTCCTCTCTTTCCTTGTTACCAGGGTTTTTTAAACATGATAATGTCCCATCACTGTTTCTGAGATTTCCTGAATTTATTTGTTTGCTCTTTATTACGTAAGGAACGATTTCTGCCTGTTTGAATACATTTCTGTGGGGAGTGCTGACATTCTTATCCACACTTCACTTGTCATTTCTAGGCCAGGCGGTTAATATGATTTCCTACTATGAGCTACTTACTGCGTACAGTTTTAACATGTGTTGCAGCAAGGCAGTATATTGAAGTGCAGAAATGGCTTATGAAAGAGATGAATGTTAGGCGAGAGTCATTGGGTTCTCTTAGGTAAAGTCAGTTAATATGCAGCATAAATATGTTCCTGATAGTGGTAAAAGGGAATACTGGTGGACTTCCATTTTCTGATCCCATCCTTCTATTATGAATACAGGAGAAAAAAATGTTTATTTTTGTGGATAATACCAAAAGAGGAGTGGCTGCAAGTCTGCAGAAGAGGGATTAGTGTTCCAAATGGCGAACTGGAAAACACAGAGGACTAATCAACAGCATCTGGACAGGAGCACGATCTTTTCTCTGGGAATAGGCTGAGGGCTGTAATGGTTCCCAAGATGGATTTTTATCAACACGGTGGTGACTTTGCACAGAAAGCCAAGGTTGTGCTGGGAGGCAAAGCCAGGAGTGTCGCCCTCAAGATGGAAGAGGTAATTGCTCTGGTGCGCTCAGTACAGGACACTGCCATAGAGGAAGGTGTGGGCTAACATTAGAAAATCAAGAAAGGAGTGACATTAAGTATGTAGAGGTCTCAAAAATAGGTATGAGGAAATACTGGAAGAAGTTGAGGCTGTTTAACCTAAAGAAGAGTAAGGGAAAACATGATCAGTACCTTTAAATACTTAAGTGCTCCTGCAGAAGTGAAGGAAATAATTGATTCTTTTATCCTTTGCAGGCAGAGTGAGAAGCAGTGGGCTTGAGGTACGACATGAAGATAGATGTTAGATGTAAGGAGAAACTTTCTGATAATAAGGACAGATTGCTGGGGGAGACTGTAGAGACTCTGTTACTGGGTATCTTCAAGAACAGCATAGACAAATATGAGGGAAGATACAGGAAGATACAGCACCCTACCTGGGATACAAGGCATGGTATAAGTAACATCTTGTCATCCCTTCCTAGCCTATTTTTCTTTGATTAAAGCTGAATTAAGAAAGGAGAAGCCCTGGGCTGGACAAGTGATCTCAAATGTGAAATGAGATAGAATAACCTTGGGCTTAGTCAGGAGCAGTCTTGAGTAGTCATGGCTGCTCTCACTGTTCTCACCCAGAGCAGAAACAAAGTAGGATTTCAAGGGTGCAGCCGTAAGCACTAAATTTATATTGATTCTTAGTATTGCTGAATTATTGCCATATTGGTCAGGTCTTGTTTCTGCTGTAACTCCTGCCCCAGCTGTTATGAAACTTTACATTACATTTTGTGTAGGACCTCTCTGGGAATTTTCAGCCTCTAATAAAACCTGAGTCAAAAGGGCTTTTTCAGTGGGTTTATATTTTAAAACTGTTCAGATTACTCTTCCACAATGGTACTTACTTGCCTTTTGGCTTTTTAGGCAATTTCCCAACCAGTCGGTACAGGTAGTGGTTGAATTTATGGATGTGTCCTTCAACACACAAGTCTGAAGTGTAAAAAGTTGGTATGTACAATGTCAACCTACAATTGTTGAGATAATTTAGCCTGAAAAACTGCAAAGGAGTAAGAGCTCCTAGAGAGCAGTATTTCAGGGCTATTGAATGAGTTGTTGAGCATCGGTATTTTTTGGATATTTGGGGATGACCCAAATGAAATTACTGGAAGAGAGAAAAAGAAGGTGCTGCTGTGATGAACAGATCACAACACAGGTTAGAGATCCTACCAAAAAAAACTTGTATGCTTTTACAGAAAAAAAAAAAAATCTTTTTATTAAAATCCCAGAAGTTCTTGACATGAAAAACTTTCAACAAAAGGATTGCATTTTACTGTAAAAAATCACTGTAAAAATTCACTGGCTGGTTGGGGTTTTTTCATCACCATTTCTTCCAGTTTGTTTCACAATACCACTAGACTCTGTCTTTGCTGTACTGCTCTTTTTGGGAGCATAGATAAACTCTTCTCTCCTTGGTATGCTCAAAAGTGCATTTGCTACTTTTTCCTGAGGTTTGTTTTATGAGTGATCCAGTTTATTAGGCAAATGTGTAGGTGGCGGGCAGCAGTGTGAGGTTTTTCCATTCTGAGGCTCTTGTTTCTTCTCCACCGAGTCAATCCGTGTCTGCATCTGTCTGTCAAGACTTGGCCTGATGCATCCATTTACGCCCTGTAAGCCTCCAAATAGTGATCAGATAGGAGTGGCATCTGGTCCATACCTCTTTAGGAGGTATGTAAGCTGAGAATTCAAAGGTAGAAGGCTGTATATTGCTAAAACTGTCCTCTGGCTTCTTCTGCAGGGAACACTTTTTCATACTGCATGTATTGAGCCTGGAAACTGGAGCTCTAGGAGGTCACTGAGGCAGATAATCTGGATGGGGTATTTAAGGCATGCAAAATTTGACAATTATCAAAAAAAATGTGTTGTGGGAAAATGTGGGAAGATAGTATTTTCTTCTGTCCTCATAGATACAAAATACCTAATGTTCTGAGCAGGTCTGAGGGGGAAACTTACTGCTAAATTAAAAATACAGGAAGGTAGACTTACTGGCTTTCTCCTGTCCTAAGTTTCTTTTGTTCTCTCTCTCATAATACAAGACGACACTCCAGACACCACGTTTCTGGGGATTACCTTTCTTGGGATTGAAGCCTTTGGCCTCATTCTTTTCCTCACAGTTAAGAGTGTTCATAAGCTCCTGGAAAGACACTGCCTGTCATGTCTTGTTGCTTAAATATTGTGATCGAGCCTGTGAATAATCTCAAACTGCTTTGACATGTCCATAATAGCTTTTGTTCTCCTTCTGTACCTATCCATTTCCATTCCTTAAAGTCCTCCAGCACGGAGTGTTCCAGCTTGGATGTGGTATGTGGTGTTTGACTACAGATGCTATAGGAAAATCAGACCGATACCTTTAATGTTTGTGGATGGTGACAATGGCTTGGAAAGTGAAAATGACCCCTCTGTGGCAAATGATACTGTTAGACCCTTTTCTCCCCGGCTTGTGAGTTTTATTCACCCTTTGGTGAAAGTTGTTGAGAAGCGGTCAGCTGAACCAGCGGTACCCTGCAGAGTGACATGTTCACATAGGGCTTTTTCAGCTGTGCTGTGTGCAGTGAAGGCTGTGTTAACACCAGATGCCAATCATACACCACCAGTGGATTTGCAAGATTATAGGACAGGAAAAAAGATGAAGGTTAAGCACAGGGCGCAATAGAGATTACTTATGGTAATGAATTGTATAATTTTTCTAGACAGATCTGGATTAATGTTTATCCCAGGCAAGAGATTACTGTATGTCTGATTCTAGTTGTAAACAGACATTATTAAACAGAAGGTTTATGTTCATGAAATGCGACTATGGGTGTTAAAGCACTTATGATTTATTATGTGCAAAGAGAAAAATTAACCTGTTCATCTGCTATAGTACGAGATGCGCTGTGGATTTTTGCATAATTTGGAAGGCATCTGCTCCTTTGGAATACAAATAACCAGTGAAATGAGAAGGATTCTCGTCTCATTTACACTGATCCAATGCCCTACACTGCAGTGATGTTGAAATGGTGTAACCAGCAAAAGAATAGTCTTGTGTGCTTTTGTAAAGCAATAACACTTCTATAAGATGTAATGCTGCCAAAGTCTGTTTTCTTGTGAATCTTAAGGGTGTTTTCTCTGTAATTGAATAAAAAAAATGTTAATGTTCAGAGAGCTTAACAAATGATCTTATTTGGGTTTTCGAAATAATTCCCTTTCACTAATTGAAAACATAGTGTTTAGAGACCTTGAATTTTTTTAAAAAATATTTTTAATCTGTTTTTCACATGATTTATGTTGCAGCCCATTTTTCTCCTGCTTTATTGTATCACTGCTGCTTTAGCATAAATGAGGCATAGGTAAGACATCCACATTTTTTAATACTGCCTTACCTTAGTAGCTAAATAATCACACCTGAGTCAGTGACCTCTGCGTTTTGGGTGAGCTGAAAAATACCACCTTAAGAAAACTAAACAAACTCTAAAACTTTGCTTCTTTGATGGAGTAGACATTGCAACTTTATTACTTGCTAACATGGAAGTATATTTTCACTGTGAAAGCAAAGAAAAAATACAGTTATCAGAGTCTGTTCTTTCTATTTATGGACTGTATTTGTAGCCAGCTGATTTTTGTATAGTGCCATTTGAAATTATCCATTTAACAATGATGGATGATACAACTATGTTGCTTTCCCTCCACTTTGTAACTGATTCGTCTACTTATAGATTGCATTGGACATGTTGCTGATGCTTTATTTGTAAAATTCACTCACATATGTGAGAAATTTGTCTGTTAAGTCTTACTGACTTCGCAGAAGCTTCTCGGATAAGTAAAGATATCCCTGTATATAAGCAAAATTAGCCCAATATGTAAAAAACATAGGCATGTGGAGCAAAAAGGCCTGGGAATATTATAAGGTATGTTAAGTGAATTAGAATTTAAGCAGTTACGCTAGGTCTGAATAAAATGTAATCTGGTAAGATGTTCTGAATGCTTCAGTTAAAAAAAGTTGCAATCTTAAATCGCCATCAAAACTCTTCATATTGCTCTTCTATATTTCTTAGCTAATTTTTATATTTTAGATTTAGTACAACAATATATATTGTTTCATGAAAAAAAAGTAACATTTGTAATATTTGCCTAATTATCAAATTTTACAATGGCTGTGAAGTGTGTGTCTGGTGTTCAAGTTCATAAACAAATCAATTAACCAGTAAAAGTCTCTGTGGGCTTTTTTAATCATTCAGTGTAGCATCTGAAGCTGATGAGAACTTCTGGAGGCACCCAGGATGTGGGTGAGAATCCTTCAGGAAGCCAGGGTGAGCTGCACTGCACTGCTTAAAAGTTAGTGCAGTGAAGCATTGTGTTTTGAGAGGCACTAAAATACATCCAGCACTCTTTTCTTTGCTGTGTGTTAGCAGACATCAATAAGTCATAGAGATGACCTCCATCTTCCAAAGAGAAGGAAAGCTAGAAATGAAGACACATTTCTGTTATCAGTCTGCTGTGGGTCGTAAGTTGAACTGGTGTTATATTTTCCTCTGAAAGCCGCGTAGCCTTGACACGGTGTTTAACAGTGTTAAGCTTATTGCTGCTGAGCTAAACATGTCTGAAGCGAACGATGACCCTCACGTCTTTGCGATAGCAAAATGTCTCCCTGATGTGATCCCACAGACTTGGAGCATTAAGTTAATTTTCCCCTGGATTTCTGAGCTGCCTTCTTTTTACCCAGTGGAGAGCTTGTGAAGAATACAGCTTCTGACCGAATGACAGAACATGGAGGATGAAATTAGATGCATTCAATTAGAAGATGACAAAAAGCCTATCTAAATATTTGTCAGGATGCTACTTAGGAGGCGTAGTGTCCAGCCCGGGAAGTGAAAGGCAGCCGCTCTCAGGACTTTGTAGTCTGGAGGGCTGGGAGATGAGTAAATCGTCCAGATTCTTTATGGGTTTGGAGGGGATAATTGAGGGTATCGAGTTGGCTGTTACAATTCCAGGGTTGGTGATCCCTCTCGTGTAATCTCAGATTAGTTCTTTTCTTGTATTCATTTAATACAGAATTAACCATTACAGAGTTTTCTGGACCACTTGAGTAAATATGTTGTTATTTGACCACTAGGATGGGTAATTTGGTGGGTTATGGGAGGTATTGAAAAAAGAGGAGCTCTATCTTCTCCACAAAATAAAAAAAAAAACACCTCAAAACAAACAAACAAAATCCCAAAGCCACAAAACCCAAAGAAACAAAAAAGCCAGAGCAAATGTGTTGGCTATGAGATTGTCGGGGTTGGACCAGAAGGTTTACTGCTTTTTCAGAGGGCAAAAGAATGTTCTTGAAAACTAATGTTCAGAATTAGTAGTCAGTTAAACAGAAAGAGATTGAGATCTGCAGCTTGGTTTGGCCACATCTGTTTATCTGTAAATTAAATCCATAGCAACTTTTAAAAGTAAGAGGACAAATCTCTGGCTCATAATTTCTTGCTCGGAAAGTTTTAATTAGGAATATAAAAAATGTAAATACAGCATATCATGTTTACCTTTTTTTTTTTTTTTTCATTTCTGTTACCGCAGTTCAAGGGGGAATGTGACTATGATAGGGTTAATCCAGCTACATAAAAATCCATGCTGTGTATGATAGTAGTAAAGCTTGTGATCCCTTGATCTTTGATTAGATCCAAGCTAGTAAATATCTTGTGTTTAATCAGAATGAGTTGTTCTGCATGTAGTATAAGTCACCTTCACAGATGGGATGTAGCAGCAGAGTTGTTCACGAATATTTGTTTTAATCCTTTCCAGAGCAACCACGCTTTATGTTTCTTTGTTGTAAATCAGATTCAGCAACTAAAGACCCGCATGAAGGAGAGACATTTACTTGCAGTCAGGAATAGGACAGTGTGGAAATCTTTTTTCCTTTTTAATGAAAAATGTAACTTACTCGATTCTTAAAAGGTATTTTATACTATTCCATAAACATAACTAATACACCATAGCTGCTTTTTTAGACTAGGATGTAAATATCATTATCTAGAATTTCATGTTAAACTGTTCATACACGTTTCTAGCTCAGGAGACTATAAATACTCAGAGGCTAAGATTTATTGTGGTAAATGTTCAGCCTCTATTATTATTCTGTATTTTAAAGATATTTAGTTAGAATAGTAGCTGTTCTGTGTGCTGGTAAACTGAAATTCTTAAAACCTTATCTGTAAGGGTAGTTGTTTTGTGTGGTATGTCAGCGTCCTGTTTACCTAAATCTGTCATAATTGCCTTTCGATACATCTTCCTCTGACACGCCAAATATTGAAAATGAGACAACTCTTTGCTGGGAGATTTTCTACCGAATGTCATTTTTCTGTGTTCATAACTCGATGGTAATAACTGGACAACCTGTAGTTAAATGCATCTCAATTTCTCTCACTTATTTTTCCTAATCACCACACAGAGCCTTCTGTGCTCAGAGGTGTGATTAGATTTAACCTGCCATCATATCTGAAGAACTTTCTGTACAACATATTATACACTGCAAGAATTATATATGTAAATGGTGGGACTAAGTGTAATATATACATAGATATAAAGATGAGTTGCCCTCATGGCAAAGTTAATTCCTGATTATTATTTTTTCTGTCTTTAACAGGAAGACTGGAGAGCCCCCACTAATAAATGGCTGGATTCCTTACCTTGGGATGGCGTTGCTTTTTAGAAAAGATGCTTTCAAATTCTTACTGGATCAGCAAAAGAAACTTGGAGATATTTTCACTGTACATATTGCTGGTGAGAAATATTTTAGCATTTCTCTTGATTGTTTCCATCAGTGAAGTTAAATACTAATTCAAATGTTTAGTTGAGAATCTTCCATAACCAAAAACTTTTGCTTAGCATAGGCCGATAAAAATTAAATTCACATGTATTGAATGCATAGTAATTATCCATAGGATGTAATTATAAGCAAGGGGGTTTTATATACAGCTATAGGTCTGTATGCTTATTGACAGAATTTGTAGGCTTGTAATGTATGAACATGGATTTTGCCAGCACATTTAATTGTGTATTGGTTTTTTTTCCTAAAGAAGGGCAAACTAACATCATCTTGACACCGCACAGAAAAATATCAGATTAAATTTAGAAAACACTTCAGAAAAAAAGTGCAGAATATGTTCTCACACATTTTACAACTGGTTGACAGGAACACAAGGGAATGAATGACATATTGACTCAGTGATACAATCAGGACTGGAACACAGAAACTTCCCGTTGCCAGCCTCTTACTCTGATCATGCCTGCTGAAAATAACAATATAATAAAGTATGATATAACCTTGCTGTTTTCTGTATTTATAGCTGTACTACTACACTAGCTTGAATAGAAACATTTGAGTGATTTCACATAGACACTTAACTGTAGAAGAAAAACATAGAATGAAACTGGAATTTTAAATGAAACTTAAATATATAATTTTACATAAATATACACACATATATACAGATGTACTTTTTACCAAAATCAATTTAAAATCCAGTGTTTTCCTCTGTTGACAAAAAGGCAAATTCTTATTTGTGTAGGTGGATGTAATGGATCTTTTGCCTCTTTATATGCTGATATCCTTGTACTGATGATCAAATTTAGAGTTAAGTCTATCTCATTTTTAGCTATACCTATATTTTTAGGGAGTTTCAAATAAAAATGTAAAGTGTATAGTTTGCTTTTTAATTTCATGGCAGTAGCATTATCTTTATATTTCCAAATAAGTACTATTTTTCAATAAAAATAATTCTTTTCATTACAACTAAATTAATTAAATTGCAAGCCGTATGTTTAATTAATAAAATTTGTCTTCCTCTTACCAAATCTGTTCTTTTTTTTCCTTTGGAAAATCCTTTGAAAGAGCACTTTTACTGTTATTAAATGAGTGATTATTTTTTTATTCATTCAGGGTTTTTTCTTTGGAAACTGGTATGCTCAGATTTTTTCCATCTTGAAAGTGAGTTTGACACATTACAAGACCAACTTTCGTTGAAATACAGTCTTTTTTATTGTTAATGTACATTCACACTCTATACAGTTGTGCCTTCTTACGAATACAGATTAATAATTACCATTCAGAGCCTACCTTAATACATTCATAAAACCAGATACAGCCATGCTTCAGAATCCTTAATGTGTTTAATCAAATATTTATTTCTCTTTCACTTCTTCATTATTTTATCCAAGGCTATGTTTAGACATTTGTATATTTAAGCAATCTATGAATATAATTCAGTTTCACAAATTTCCATTTGCATGCTAAACAAAACTCCATTTCAGCTAATCTCCCTGTGTTCAGGTATTCTAAGGAAGCCTTCCTTGATAAAGACTGAGGTAAATGCAGTGAGTTCTCAGTATCATTTTAGCCTTATGCAGGGAAATCTTTGATTTTGAGAAATTGTCATAACAGAGATGCCACTTTAAGTTCTCTTTTTTTGGTATAAAATTACTGACCATCAAGAGAAGCAGTTTGTCATCCACAAGTCAAGGAAGAAGCTGAAGCTAGTTAGTACCTCCTATCATGTCCCGAAGACATACAGGATTTCTATATGTCTTACTGATTTGACAAAGATGATGTTTATATGTTTGGCAAACATAACGTAGCCTGTTGTGTATGGACTATCATTGCTTTATGCCCCTGGTCAGTGTCTAAAGGTCCTGTCAAAAAATTCTATCAATATATATTGTTCTAATTATTGGTTCTCAAACTAGTTCATTTGGAAAATGCGGAACGATGCTCGGAGTTTCTGGCGTTGCCCCGTACCGGTAATGCGATTTCGCTGATCGTACTTTCCCATGTGATGAGCAAATGATTGTCATCCCTAAAAGTTGCAAGGGACATGGATGTCATCTTAATAAAGAAATTAAAAAGCACATCTTTCTATGAGAAACAATGTAAATTCCTGACCTGTCGCAGAAAATAGTTCTCTAATTGGTTTTGTGTGGTGGTGCAGCAGAATCGTTTTCCCCAAACGTCACGGCAGCGAAGCACCACTGTACATCATTGTCAGCAGTTCAGCAGAATCTCCCTAATAAGAGGACGATTACGTAAATGCGATTGCCTTTAAAAAAGAGAGAGAGAGAGGGAAAAAAAAAGAATAAGGAGGGGAAAGAGAGGGAGAGAGAGTCTGTGGTGTTGAGATGATCTTACTTCCCAAGCCAGCCCCTCTGCTTGTTAAGGCTCAGCAGCATAGGCAGACGGCTAGGTAAGACCTTAAAGAACTTGAAACAGTTTTGTCATTGTTTCTCGGGATTAAACCTTGTCTCCTTTTCCTGACAAGTTATTAGGAAAGATACTGAACTTTTCAACACTCTCTCTGAGACTAACGCAACTTTCAATAAAATAATCTGAGGGTTTTTTACTAAGCACACTTGCCTTTTCGAATACTGCTGCGAAGTCATTCTTTTCTTTTAAATCATGGTACACCTACAGTAACATATCACATTTTTCTCTCTTAGGCAAAAGGTAATTTACATTAACTCCTTATGAAGCTGAAGCCTGCTGCAAGCATTACCGAAATAACATCCATCATTAGATGCCATCTGAAATACTTGTCTTTCATCATTAGCATTAAAAAGCTCCAGAATGCATTATTAGAGTAATTTCTTAACTATCATACAAATACTGGCTTCTGTGCTCAGATTTACCAAAGTTGACAATTTTCATATTTTCCACATCAATCTTCTATTTCTAGGAGACTGTAGAAACTAAATGGAGATAACCAGGCTATTTGCAGCAGGAGTGTAATGCAGACTGAAGGATTGGATGGGGATGTAAGAATTCTCTGTAGCCATATCTTTTAAAAATTCAGAGGACTTTTACAGAAACAAGGATACATCTCTTACTTTGTCGTGTTTCTATGGTACTAAGTAAAATAGCTCAGGGATTTAAACTATTGGGATGTGGAGTGTGGCATTTCTGTATGGACATTTCTACTTAGGTTTTAGTGTTGAAGGATTTTTTTAACAATTTAACAAGGAAAGGGTTGGTCCCCAGTGGTTTCTACATAAATATCTTCAATATTTAAGGCTTCCTGATTTGTGGAGCGTGTGGTATGCCTCCACTTTTGGCTCATCTGGCATTTACCGATACCCTGATGGAAATTTATGAGCATCAAAATTTGTTTCGGTTTCGGAAAAGACTACTTTTGAGAGATAGTTCTTGACATTAGTTGCAATGGAAGGACATGGGAGGGGAGGGGGGAAGCTGCATTTTAAAATGCCAAATAAAAACTGGAGACTTTAGGAAAGATTGGCATTTGTTGGTCTCTGACACCATCAGGGACAGTCAGAGGGAAGAGACCTCATTGGGGACAAAGACAGAATTTAAAAAGCAAGATTAAGGACCATATTGACACTTCCAAAATTTAAAATCATAACTTGAGATGAGGACGGTTGTTCCTGTTTGGATGTTTGCTGCTCAGGGTAGAGGAGGTGTTGGGGCACGGTTTTGTAATTAGCAATCTGTTCCTGGGTGGAAGAGGCTGGGGTAACCAGTGTAGCCGTGTAGTGCATCTGTGTGTGAGTAGGACTGTAACTGCTAAAAGCTCCCAAACCCACACTCACAACAACTTTCTAACTACTATTAATTAGCCCTAGATTTTAGTCTTTTTCTCATTAAGAGATCTAAAATTAGATTCTCAGTGAGGTATATAAACAAGCTGCCTTTGTTATAGAGGGGTTCCACTTTTTTCACTATATAGACCTTTACTACATGCAGCAACAAAAGTATTTTGGTTTATGTGTTTATATATATTGGTGACTTGCAGTGATGTGGTCTGGAGCCTGAACTGGTTCTACAAAATGAATTATTTTTTGGTACATACTTACTTTTTGCTACCAGGAACCTGATGAGAATAATAAAAATCAGGATCTGTAATACTCTGCTTCTCTCAGAGATATTTTTTTTCCAAAGTATGTGCTAGTGTTGAGTGAGTTTTGGTTTAAAATTATTGCTAAAATAGTTTGTTTGTCTGAAAACTCATTTGCTGAAAATCATTTTCCTACTTAAAAATTATAAGAATTGATGTGCGTTTGCTAAGTGTCTGATTAAAGATCACAAAGAAACTCATATTTTGCATCAGAAATAAGCAGATGGTGGACAGATGGTTTAAATTAATATTAATTAAAAATCTTAACTTAAATTGTTTACCCTGTAAATGCAAAGTTAGGAAGCCAGCTTTCATCTTTAGGGTTAATAACACTCCAGATCTATTTATTAATAATTGCTCCAATGGGCATTCTTTCCAAGCTTTTATAGCAAAGATGGTGGCCTCAATAAAGCGCATGAAGGTGGGTGAAAGGTGGAAAGGGAGAGCAATCCTAGGACTCTTAACGAAGATCCTGGAGAGGCTGAGACTAAAAATTCCTGTCATATTCTGTGGTCTGGGAAGGAAGAAATGATCAGAAAAGAGGACTGTGATTTCAGGATCTCTTTTTCATGCCAGTTTCTTGATATATTTATTCTTTAAAAATTAATTATGTCTCTGGTTGTTTATGTTACAGTAAAGCAAACTCTACTTCATACACTGTTGACAAAAAAAAGGAGGTCAAATTCTGTCACTATTTATCCCATACGTTTCCTTACTGGGTCACTGGGATTGCAGTGGATGTAATTGGGAGGAAAATTATGGCAGCTGGTAATTTCAGAGGAAGTCCAGAGCACATCCAGATTTACCATAGAGCACTGTGTGTATATATAAGTCAGAATATGGAATAACTATGATAATTCAAATATAACTATATGGTAACCATGGATACTTGTTGACATTTTTAGTGGTAGTGACTACATTATCTCAGGACATCTGTCACAGAGCCAAATTTGGTCCTCAGTTAAGTGTGTAGTGTTCCCATTAAAACCAAAGGAGATTTGTCCCTTTAGTGAGACAGAATTAGTCTGTTAAGTGCTGGAGTCTTTACTGTTTTCCTGAGTTTATAACTGGGATATTTCACAGAGGATGTGTACATTTTAATGGGTACGCTTTTTCCCTAATGCCCCTCTCCATTCAAGTTAAGGATCGGGAAATCTAAATTTAGACTTAACATGGGAACCATCTATAAAGAGTTAAGTTTTAATCAAACTTCGGGGCCATTAGCATTTTGTTTCATAATAGTTCACCAAAACGCTTTTCTGTAGTAGTGGACTTAAAGATCAGGGAGAAATTGCAGGACTTTTCTGGCAGGGGCAGCTTGAAAAAGCATCAGATGATGCTGTCCTGTCCCTCTGTACAAGCAGCTGAAGGTTCAGCTGTTTGACCTCGCTGAGTTCCTTGGGAAAGGTAGGAAGCTGTCGGTACACTGACACAGTGGATGATAGCACCAAGGCAGTGTGCATCCCAAAATGGCACCCATGTTAAAAATGGTAGCCTGCTCCATTGTAAGCTGTGGCTTCAAAATCAGATCCTAAGGTAGTCGTTTTACGGATACTAAGCACATTCTTAACGAGAAGTTAGCAAAACTTCAGGGGGGAGAAAAACAGTTGTAAGAGAGACTTTAAATGTTGGGGGGTTGCAGTGTGCAGGTAAAGCCATAACTGGCAGGTTTGGGGGTTTCTGTGTCATCTGCTTGAAGAAAAGCTGCCTAGGTGGTGTATTTTCCATTTCAGCCATCATCATTCACTTCCTTCCATGCAGGTGAAATGTGCGTGTTGCTCCCTTTCTGCTGGTAAAACCCCACAGTTTTCAAATGCTGCTATGACTTTAGATTGTATTTTCATGTTATACCAGAGTAATAAATGATTTATTTCAGAGTGCCACGACTACAGAGATCACACCCTACTGTTGGCAAAACCAGTTGATCAGTCTACATGGAAATGGCTTCATGCTGATTTTAGAAGAGCTATAAAAGTATACACAGGTGGAATCTGCATCCTGACAAAGGGAATGTAAATAAAACTTGTTACCTCTTCATTTTTTCTTTTTTCTTTATTTTTGTATTGCTTTGCAAATTTCTTTGGGATTTTTATGGATGCTTTTTTTCCAGGCAATGGCTTATTTTCAGTCATTACTTCTGAAAGTGTCACCAGATTATTAAAGTTCATGTCTATATTTTTTTCTTTTCTTCTATTCAGGTAGATATATTACCTTTATCATGGACCCATTTCAGTATGTCTACGTCATCCGAAATAGCAAGCAACTTGAATTTCATGAATTCGCTGATAAAATGGCTTCCAAAACTTTTGACTACCCAGCTTTGTCAAAAGGAAAATTCCCCGATCTCAAGGAAAACCTTCACAGAATCTACCAGTATCTACAAGGCAAGCCTTTGGATATCATTTCTGACCACATGATGAAAAATCTCCAGGATATATTTGAATGGAAATGCTCACAAGCAACAGATTGGGAAACAGAAAAAATGTACAAATTCTGCTGCTCTGTAATGTTTGAAGCCAGTTTTATAACACTATATGGAAGAGTTCCTGCTGCAGATGGCCACAAAGTTATTAGTGAAATCAGAGACAAATTTATCAAGTTTGATGCCAGCTTTCCCTATTTAGCTGCAAACATACCAATTGAGTTGCTAGGAGCTACCAAGAAGGTTCGGAAGGAGCTTATACATCATTTTTTACTTCAGAACATGACAAAATGGCTGGGAGGGTCAAAAGTGGTCCAAGCCAGACAAGATATATTTGAGAAATATGAGCTGCTTGGAGATTATGACAAAGCAGGTAGGAAACTTATGAATGATTGCTTGTCTAAAATAAAATAATTTACTATAGACCTTTGAAATAAAAAGGCAAAATGGCGACCTTGAAATTTTTTTATGTTCTTTCTAATTGGCTAATGATAAAATGTTTTACTCTGAAACAACCCTCTATGATAATTGATTTTTTTTTTTGTGCTGAGGTGGTAAAACAAGATACTTAATGGTGATAATGAGAAAGATTATAACTGAGCTGCATTTCCTCCCCTTATTCCCCCCACCCCACACGCACACACCCCCCCGACATTACATTTCAAACTATTCTCATTAAGCAGAAAATTAGACTTCAGAAGCCTATTGGTCCTCATTAGCATTCACTGATCCTTGGCTGGGTCTGTGTCCTAACATCTTTTAATTAGCACACTGCAAATCTAATCAGTGTAATAAACGCTATTAATCTTCCTTTTCACTTATTTTCTCCCAGCACATCATTTTGCCTTCCTGTGGGCCTCTGTGGGAAACACGATTCCAGCTACATTCTGGGCCATGTATTATCTTCTGCGGCACCCAAAAGCTCTTGCAGCAGTGCGTGACGAGATTGACCATTTGCTGCACTCAACAGGTCAAAAGAGAGGGCCCACGTATAACATCCACCTCACCAGAGAACAATTGGACAACCTGGTCTACCTAGGTAATTTATTTTTATCTGTTAGGAAGAAAAGAAGGGCTCTCTCAGCAAACTCACTTTATCACTCATTTCTGTTTACTGAGAAGGTGGAGGACACAGCTGCCTAATTGACATAATAACACCCATTTACATCAATTATAAATTATGTAGTTTATAGCTGTAGATACTCTCATTGCATGTAAACACTAAAGCCTAGGTAATTAACTATGCAAGGTATGCAAAAGGCTAAATCAAAGCTTTGCAATTATTTGAAAAAAAGTTGATGCCTATTAAGTTGTTTGATTCTGAGCATCTGCCGAAGTGTTAATGCATTTCAAATACTTCTATATGGTACTGCCAAGAAAGACCCTTTTCTGAAATTAAAGCAGGATAATGTATTTAAACTGCAAATGTAATTTTTTTCACAAGCAGTTTCTTTCTTTCTGTCTCCTTAACAAAACAAAAAGACTTCTAAAGCGGGCTTCAGTTGAGCGAATGCCTCCAATCAAAATATGAGAAGGTAAAGCTTTGCAGAGCAGAAATGGTGTTTTCAGTACTGAAGAAAAGTACCTTGATTCAAAATAGAGAGCTTTGAGGGAGATACAGATATTCCAGTTCTGGATCAGGGGTTCAGAGGAAGACCCTTGCCTGTACTGGAATTTGTTTGATCCAGGAGCTGGATAGGCTTTCAGAGCATCAGCTGATGGTTTCATTTCATTTGCTAGTGTACAGGTGCTGGCAAGATAAATGCTAAAGTTAGCCCAAGGGAGGAGAGGGGGTGTAGCAGGTAGGAACCTAACCTTGAAGCATCTGAAAAGCTCCATACGTAGTGTTAGTAGGGTAGGCAACTGCTGAATAAAAGCTGAGAGGTTCAATATTCCTCTCTTTTTAAACATCAGAAACAGTCCCTTGTTAAAGCTGAGCTCGTATCTATAGATTTTGGTAGCTCGTGTCTGTGTGTCTTGGTAGGTCATGGCCTGAACTGATGTCCCACTCTTAAATGAAGCTGTGTCAAGAGAGGGTGGTAGAGCAGTGCAGTATCTGTGCACGGTTTGGATCTAAGCAATAGCTGCCATTCTCCAGGACCATCCAATGTCGCATGTCTCAGGAATCTGTCTTCAAATTTTATTTGTTTTTTATAGTACAAATACAAAATTGAGTTTGATCCAGTTACTTTTTGTTAGAGCATTAATGTTAATCTTATATAGTGTGAGTCTAGTCAGTTGGTTTCATCTGGAGTCATGGCTGTTTTGGTGCAGATTTCTCTCTTAACTGATGGAGAGGGCTTTTGAAATAAGGGAGGTATTGAGTGACAGGGACACTTCTGAAGAATAACACAGCATTCTAAGTAAGTAATGTACTTTTAAGGAACACAGTAAAACTACATCACATCAAAGTTAGCATCCACCAAAAAATAAGAGAAGAGGAAAGCTACAAAGCATCAAGAAGATCAAGAGAGCGTTTATTTTGTATTTGGAGACTGAGATGATAATGGCAAAGAAAAATAAGGACACACAAAAAAAGGTACCCCAGAAGTGTAGGAATAGGAAAATAAAAATACATACTTCACTAAAACCATCTGGTGCAAAATGGTATGAACAGTTTAGAAAATTAATTGTGTCATTCTTTTGCTGCTCCTTAAAATCTTGAAGAACCTTGGTTCAATTTATGTGTTGAGAGGAATGTGCCACATCTTGTTTCATAATATTCTTGTAAAGCTTTTGTTAAATTTTATAATCAAGTTAAACGTAATGTGATATGAACAGAACCTAGATTTCAGTTCTTCCTGGCCCTTAAGTCATAAAGGGCCGGATACTGTCCTATAAAATAATAATACAGAAAAAAAATCTGTACCATAAGAGAATTAAAGTCACGCTTCATTGAAAGGGGAAAGGGATGTTTTGTTAATAAATGTGTAGGAGGGACAAAGGTCCCAGTTTGCATTGCTTGTGCACCAAAAATCCGCATGTTGCGGGAAGGCTGGGGGCCAGTACTGCCTTCGCCCTTGCAGCTCACTGACCCCAACCTCTGAGACAGAGCTTTTCCTCTTCCCACTCCCCTGTGCCAACCCAGAGCATAGGAAATCAAGATTTGTGTCCCTGCTTTTGAGTAAGGCAGACAAGGTGGGATTCTTGTATGTTCATCACCTTGTCATCTCATTCTCCTGTTTTAAGCGCTCTGATTCTTCGTCCTCTTTTTGGCCTATTATAACAAGAGCCTTTTTTTGGACTCCTCATGCTATGGAGAACAAGCAAGAATTGCTAAAAAGCCTTTCTCTGCAAGCAATGTTGTTGTCATGGTCAGATACATGGTCTAGAGCACAACATGGCCTGATTGACTTCTAAATTCAAAGCACAGGTATGTTATTTTTTAATTAAAAAAATGAAAAAAACCCACCCAAAATTTCAACCTACAGCAAAACTAGCAAATTTTGGCCCTGATTATTTTTTCTCATGACATTTCTGGGGCAGCACACTTGGTTTTGTCTATGTAAGACTTTTCCCAAAACACAAATGCACGTATTTGTGTGCACAGAGTAACATATATTAATAGTCCTTACGGCTCACAACAGAGTTCTAATATGGTAAACGACACATGAGAATGGTCTGTTGGTTTTTATGGTTATAATGGAAATGCGAAGGGTAAAGCAGAGATATACTTAGTGCATGTTTAATGCTAGGCATGTTTAGTCAGTTCGTTTGTTTAATATTAGTCCATTCATTTATATGGTGAAGTATTCTTGCCCCAGGTCATAGCTGAATCCCAGATATTTCCTGCGAAAAGAGCACAGCTTGAAAAATTGTTTCATACACAAGAAAGGGTAGGAACCCAAAAACAGCTAAGACAGAGTGCGTAGTCATAACACAAACGCTAAGCTTTGAAATCATTGGTTGGATTGAGAAAAATGAATATATTTTCCTGGAATGGGCTGGGCAGAACCATTTAGTTCTTAGTAAGATGCAAATGTACTTGTTTCGGATTATCGTTTGTGTTGGCACACCGTGATGCCTGTGGGTAAATGACCCCCCCCCCAAATATTTGCATACTCTATAGCTATTTTCCTACAATACACTCTAATAATTATAGTACCCTATTACCTGCTATGTGTTAGTGTAAAATTAACAATCCATTATGCACAATAAGTTTTATAAAACATTTACAGATAGAGATCATGTTTAATTAAAATTAACTTGCCTACGAAAGCCAAATGCACTTATGATTCGCAATGACCTTTTATTACCTGCAGTCCCTTGTTTTGGCTGGATGATTGACAGCTTGCTGTTTGGCTACCATGTTGTATTTCAGCTGACAAGACTTTTCATTTTAACTCAATTTGCCTGCCTATCACAAGCTGGTGGCAGGCCAGTCTCAAGTCACCCAGCTTTGCCTCAGCAGCTTGCTCTATTTCTCATTAGTACGCATTTATTCAGTGGAAATTGGAAGACAAATGCTTGAAGGCATGTGAACTAAGTATAGCAAATTAGGGTTTAAAGACTGAATATTTATAAGTATA
The DNA here is from genome assembly GCF_963210335.1 of Falco punctatus. Classification (NCBI taxonomy): domain Eukaryota; kingdom Metazoa; phylum Chordata; class Aves; order Falconiformes; family Falconidae; genus Falco; species Falco punctatus. Next base: position 44,035,771 of record NC_137582.1, read on the forward strand.
TTGAAACAGTTTTTAAAAAAAATATCTAGAATGAATTGGAAGCTGAGTGCTAGCTTTAGTATAAGAGAAACGAAGAGAGAAGTGGGAGGATTCTAAGAATAACAATACTATGAGATATATCTCTCTCCCCCCCACCCCCAACCCCCTCTAGAAAATATGTAAAATCTCTCTGACAACACCTTATCAAACAACAGCCTGGCTTCTTTATGTAGCACTCGCACAGTGAAGTTTAGCATCTCATGTGTGTAAGAAGGGGGGAAAAAAATGAGGGTCATGTTCATTTGCTGCTTGGTTATCCCTTGGTATGCTTTAAATTGCCTTGTTTGTTCGGCACAAGCACAGAAACAGATGTTGCTCTACCGTGCTGGATAATTTACTGTACCTCACGGTGCAGAATGGAAGGCCTCCCAAGCTACCCAGCTGGTCTGTCAGCGGCGATGGCTGGTGTCTGCTGAACTATGACAACTGCAAGTAAAGGCTGCAGTTTTATTGTGCAGTTGTCATTCCTCTCAATGTATAGCTCCAGCATTTGTGGAAAGCTGACTGTCTATTTTTTTAATGTGAGCCTGCAAAGCCACATAAGCTCCATTCTCCTTTGTTGATCATAATGTGACTCATTACTTTTGTCATCTAATGATTATCGGCATGATCGCTCAGAGCAAGAGCCAAGCTCGCCTTCCACACATAACTGGTACTGGAAGGTAAAACAGATTTGTCATTTACGATCTGACCGCTAAGCCACACTTTGTGCTCCATTATTGTGATTAACTTCTGTATAAGATATGCTGCCCAATTGTCATTTGGGATCCGGCAGCGGGCAGGGACTGCCACGCTTTCTGGGAGGATGTCCACCGATAGGATGTGACTGCATCGCTTGGGCGGTAAAACGTAAACCTGCTATTTTGCAGCAGTGCTTTAATAATTTTTCCCCCCCCTCCTTCCCTCTTCCTCATTTCATTTCTGCTGTCGCTACATATGTCACCACTGTTTCCAAATGGTGGACCGGTGTGGAGTTACCAGCTTCATTTTCTGCGGGTTGAGGACAGTCTGGGAGCAGAGGCTGGACCCTTTCTTTGTACCGCGTAAAGTTTTGTTGCCAGAGCGCTGCCAGCTGAAATCTATCGTGTCAGGTGCCTTGTGGCTATCTGCAGTAGAGGCCATCTTCTGGAACCAGGGTTCTTTTCTGGCTTCGTCACCAACAAGCCGATTTGACTCTGCCTGATTATAGTAACGAAGGCAGTCCAAAAGAATATGCACAGACTCACTGTACGTCACATTGAATCACAGCGCTGACCACACAAAGCTGACCGCAGCCTCATTTCTTTAGACAAATGCATGCTTAAGGAAAAACCTCCTGCAAGAAAGCATCCAGGGCCACTTTATTTGCTATGCATGCTGCACCAGATTTAATTTTTAGTGAAAGAGCGTTTGTTATTATTTTTTTTCAGAGGCATCCACACTGGGTAGCTACTGTCTCTAATAAACTAACCTTTTGGGTGCAGCAATTACAGTGCCTTGGTGAACACTTACAGAAGGCTTATTTGATATCACAGAACATAGATGCAGACACAAATGGATTATTATGTGCAAATGAAACCCTATTTTAGGCTATTTTTCACACTGATGATTAGAAGGAAGCAAGTCACATATAACAGTGCCCATACATGCTGGTGGAAAAATAGTCAGTTTTGATTACAAAGTGAGAGATGCAGCCCTAGACAGGAGCTACATGCTGATATACATGCTATCAGAATGATTTATGCAAATTATGCATATTATTCCCAAAGGAATTCCTCCTCAAACTGCCAGGATAAATTGCCGGAAATTAGCCATAAAATCTGTCGTGCTAGGAGCAAAAGGTGAAGGCCACTGGGAAAGCAAGGACATTCAGCTTCTGGAGCCTTCCAGGATGTGGTGGTGGAGACAGAAATCTTGCTTTTCCTAAGCCTGAAAGGACTATGGTTTGTTTTCTCTTGGCCAATTAAAAGTGTCTTTCTCTCTTAAAATTACCAGGAAAATAATGAATTGCTTTCATTCACTCTGACCATAACAGACACTGTCATTTGGCAGCGTGGGTCACTGAAAAGAAAATAAATAAATTTTTAAATCCTCAGAATGATTATGGGATTAACAAGAAAAATTATTTTTCCAACGTATAGTCAGTCCTGCCATAACATCCAACAGCTTTCAAAAGGCAAGCTAAACAGCTCCATGGATGCTTTTGCTGGTATTTGCTTGCGACCTCCAAAATACATGTAAATGTATAATGTATTCATGTCTTTTGATTGCATTGTTTTCAACATGATGCCTGAATAATGTCTTTCCACCCAAAACTCAGTACTGCCTACAAGCCAGCAAAATTTCTCAGCACCATCAGTGAGAATCACATCGGGAGGTTCAGCATCATGGCTGCCCCCCCGCCCTGCAGGATTGTTTATTGCCTCCTCCTGGTCTCTGCTTTATGTTTGCTTTGGTTTGTGATTTTTTTTTCCTTTTTTTTTTCCTTTAGCCTGCCCTACTAAACCTGTCGAGATTCAGCAGCTGTAGCCATGTATAACTTCCAGTCATCTCCCATATTTCTGACACTTCCCCCCCCTCCACTTTTGTTTAATCGCAGAGAGTGCCTTAAACGAGAGTTTACGAATGTGCTCATCCTCCATGAACATTCGCATCAGCCAGGAGGATTTTGTTCTCAAGCTTGAAGGGAATCAAGAAGTCGGTTTGAGGAAAGGAGACTGGATAGCCCTTTACCCGCAGATTTTGCACATGGACCCTGAGGTCTATGAAGATCCTAAGGTAAACATTCAGCTGGTGCTACTCATCCTACTCCAGGCACATCAGAGCAGCCAAGCCTTTTGTGATCTGTGGGTTGTTTTTTTTGTTTTGTTTTTTTTTTACTGCTGTTCCTTCTTGTGGAACAAATCTCCCTACTTTCAGATGTATTTTCTAGGGCCCTACAGGTCAAAGGATTCATGGCCTGAAGAGAGAAATATGGTGATGAGAGTGACTGCACTGCTTTCAAAGGAATTGACAATTGCACATTGACTACCATAAACTTTAGGCTAAATGTGGGTTTTGTTTGGCAGTGGATCATTTGATACCCAAGGAGGGCTGAATAATAGAAGGTGGTTTAAATAGCAAATAATGTGGGCCATTTAGCTAAGTGCCCGCAAAGCATCATTGACTCTCTGAAGTCCTATAATAGCAGTGTCTTACTTGAGCCTTATGCTTTTTCACCTCCCTTCGTAGGGATTCACCCCTTCTTGATCAATTAGTAGAGTGTTGTGAACTCGAGACTGTAAAGCTGTTGCTCTGCAGTGAAGCTCGGAGGGTAATTGTGTCATCTCCTTGTATTTTTCTCTGACGCTTGAGTTAATGAATATCAAAGACTCGAAATTAATCCACCCTGCCTCAGCCTTAATACAGCTTCAGAAGTTCACCACCTGCATGCAAATTGAATAGTCCTCATCTTGGCTAGGTTGCTCCCCTGGATTACTGTCCCCAGCCCAGGATACCACAGAGAAAGAGTGAGGGTGCATGCTGAGGCTGTTAAATGTCTCTGCTGCCTGCGAGGCAAGCGCTCGATCCATTCCTCGTCCCCATTTTCCTAAGCAAATGTCTGTCTCTCAGCCGTGCTGATTTCCATCCTTGGCATTTGAGCCAAAGAAGAAGGGAACTGGATTTTTGTACATGTTTATAGAAAACTCACATTAGAGGCATTGCTCCCTGAGGCTCTCTCAGGAGTGTAAGAATATGAGACTGCAGTGGAAAGATTAGATTCAAGTGCCTTGTTGGTGTGGGACAGCATCTCAATGTGCGGGAACTCCACCAGCCTCAGTGAGAGGAGGTGTGGAGCGTGTCATAGTTAGCAGGAGTAAGATATAGTCACTGGGATGAACACTGGACCCGTGCAAATGGAAATGACATCCAGGAGGGCTCTGCTGGCTGTCCTCACACAAAACTGGAGACAAAGCCCACTGAGAAAATTAGGGTTTTAAAAAATAATCCATATATTGGCAAATAGTTGATTAATATTTCTATCCTTAAAAAGTAACAACTAACAAATAAGCTTTTTCTCGTTTTATTCTTAACACTTTATTTTGGAGAACGTTTATTGATTTGTCAAAAGTCCATCTGTTGTTTAGGTCCTAGACCAAAAGCATCAGCGTGGAAACTGATCCCCTCCCTTATCCAATAATTGCCGGAATATATTACCATATTTCCATTGCTTGAATATATCTGCTTAGTATCAGCTCTGCTCAGCTTTCACAGTACAGCTTTAGTTCATATATTTTATCCTTTTGATAGTGAATGAGCAATCCACACATTGCAGTACATTGATTTCAGCACATGGGCCCTCTCGAAAAGTGGGGAAATCACTGTTCTGTTTGGTTCTTAAAATATGCAGTGTGCTTTCAACAATAACTACTGAGGATCAGATAGAGATGGAAAATGAATTTTTTTGAAAGGTGCAGTCTTGAGCTTGTCAAGTATTTAGGGAAAACTTTCCTAGGAAAACAGGCAGCTTGACGAGATAATTTTGTAGCAATGCTTTTCTCCTGGATACATAAATTTAAGTTCAAACTATCTTCTGCTTTGGCACCATATTGTATAAGTGTAGTGTATGTATTGTTGACCTCTTCCACCACTCATCAAACTCTAAATAAATGAGTCCATTTTCTGTAAAGTGGGTAAGTGAACCCCTAAAACCTAATTCAGCTAGTTATAGAGCTCAGTAAATAAACTCTGTAAATCCCATAGAGTGAAACATCAGGAAACCCTACATAGTGGCTTCCCAAACAAAGCTGAATACAAGACATAACAGGGAGAGACTTATATCAATCACAGGAGATTGCTCAGTTTTCATAATACTCTTAGCAGGTTGTCCATGCAGAACTTCATCACCTGTTGTTGCTCAGTGTTTTCACTTTTCCTGGCCATCAGCCACCCCGTTTCTTCCAAGGAGGCCTTGTGCATGGCTGAAAGTTCCTTGATTGTCAAAAATTAGTGTTTATTTAGCCACTGAACTAGCTTTTAAGGAAACACTATCCAACCCAAGGGGCTTTTGCAGCACAAGCCTGCCTTTGATGTCACTGTCACTGGCGCCATTCCTGTCTCACACTTGTTTTCTGCTTTCCCAATTTCTTAGACACCAATTTATTTTTTGTTAAAAGCAATTACAAGTCTCAGATGGCTCTTAAAATGACAAAGAAAGCATAAGGTTTAACCCAGTATGTCTTATGTTCAATACCACAGTTCTTAATTGCTCCAGACGCCAGGAGTCCACCTTGTGGAAATGTTCCAACAAAGTGAAGAGCTCTGGGTTGGGTTGGGTTGGTTTTTTAAGCTATTACAGTTCATACTTAGCAGTGCTTTTTTGGAGCAGCAGGATATAAAAGTGAATCTTTTTTAAGGAAGAAGTGGTATTCTGGGCTTTCATTTGTTACTGTGCTTCAAATGAAGCAATAACTTACCATGGTAAAAAAAAAAAAAAAAAAAAAAAGGTATGCTTCTTTTTTGCTGGGATGTTCAAAGAGACTGAAAAGAATTGCTTGTCCATTGAAACATACATATAATCACTTTTATCTTTGTGGAAAATCCAGGCCTCTGCCATTTAGAGAAACAAGCTTCCATTCTTCAGCAACCGAAGTTACATCCCCTCCAGAGCACCTTTTACTTGTTCCCTTTCTCATAGACCACCTCCCCTGACACTTGTTTTTACTTGACAGCAAGACCTGCAGTACATGGTTTTCAGAGCCTTTAATCTAATGGGCAGATCAGTATCAGTGTATTTTTCATTGTGGTGTGGGTTTTTTTTAATCAGTTGAGGTTGGTTTCTGTCTGACTGACTTGTTCCCAGCCAGCTCCAAATGGCTGCTGCTATAGCAGATGTATGCAAAGCAGGACAAATGCTAATGAGTGACCATAAGCAAGAAGTGTCTGTCATTTTTATTCAAAGCATGCAGGAGGATTTTGTAAGTGGTTAATTTGCCGTTGACTGAGTAAGGATGCCAGATCTCCTCCATTCAAAAACATGAATTATCTCTAAACAGGGATCCTGCTACTGGAAAATAGTCAGAAAGATGTTCAATTTACAGAATGTAGGTTACAAGTGCAACCTCAAGCCTTACTTGAAAGCATCCTCTTTCTAATGGTCAGTGACTGGTGGTTGTCCTGCTTTGCACACAGCTTCCAAAGCAAAGCATTCAAAGATAAGATGTAGCAAATTGAGCAGCAACCATCTCTAACTGAAGGGAAAAGGAACTGCAAAGCATCAGGTCTGGTTTTTGAATAATCTGCACCACTGGGTGCAAAAGAAGGATGGATTTTGCTCTAGCTTGCAAGAGCAAGATCGGTGCAGTGCATTCATTTATTCATAGGCATTTGCAGAATTTGGCAGATTATCCTTATTCATGATGTATATACCACACTGAATGCGTATGATGCTCTACAAGAAAATTGTCCTTCCACTAAGGTTCATTGTCCCTGCTACAAAGCGGTCAAAATCTAATTACAATCAATATAGGCCAGACACTCAGTGGATGAGATGTGGAAGTTGAAGGAGCTTCATATAAAAGGGCTAAGCTAAGTAAGTGGATTTAAGGAGAGTTCTTTGCAGAGAAGATAATGTGAGTTAATGAAACTCGAGGGAACCAACTAAAAAGGAGAAGCTGTCAGCTCCTTGTCTTCCTCTTTATCTTATTTACTGGGTTTCAGAAGTGTTACTGTTGTGCAAACAAAGCAACTCATGTAACTGCCTTCTTAGATATCACGCTTGCTCTCTTTTATTTTCAGGAGTACAAGTTCGATCGATACATAGAGAATGGCAAGAAGAAAACCACGTTCTACAAGGCAGGAAGGAAACTGAAGTATTTCCTAATGCCCTTTGGCTCTGGGATCAGCATGTGTCCAGGGAGGTTCCTCGCAATGAATGAGATGAAAATGTTTATTTTCTTGCTATTGGCTCGTTTTGATGTAGAACTAGTGGAAAACAAAGCTGTCAGACTTGATAACAGTCGTATGGGCCTTGGTATCCTCCTGCCAGACGTTGATATTGCCTTTCGTTACAAGCTAAGGTCCTTAAGAAAGTGAGCGGCTGCCTATATGCCTTCTACTAATCTCCATGTTTTCTCTTGTTTCATCACTCAGCTTTGTATTTTTGGAAACATTTACTTTTCCCTCTCTGCTTTTACCTCCCTCCTTTTTGTTTCGAAGGAGAAAAGCCCTTGGGTTGGAGGTAGATATCAGATGCAGCGATACGCCACCTCGATTTGTCCTGCCTGAGTTGTGAGTAGTGAGGTGAGATGACAAGAGTTTGGCCGCGTAAGTAGCCCAACTTCCCTACAAGGTGGACCCCCATACTCTTGGCCAGGAGTTGAGTAGGATTTACAATGAGGGTGACATCAAGCTGAATCCAAGCCATTTATGTGGGAAATAGGCTCAGCACCTCTCTGTCACAAGGGTTCCCCCTTGTTAGATTGGGAGGTCCCATACACCCACCATCTGAAGGCATCTCTGCATCTGCTCATATAAACATAACAGCAGGAAAGGGGGAACTTTATTCTAGGGGGGTGAAAGAATTTTTAGTAATTATTATTCTAACTTTTTATTCACTGTGTTCCCTTCATGGTCTTGAGTGTCTTAGCCCTTATTTGGGAGATGTGATGGAAGCTGTGCAGGGTGATGGGAGATGATTTGCAAGAATGTCTTACTGCCAACACATTTCTGACTTCTGTTTTATGTACTGAGGGTGAATGCTTTGCTTTTCTTCTTTTTTTTCTTTTTCTTTTTTTCAATGCAGTGCAAAGAAATTAAGATCTGTGATATTTTCCTGCAGTCATTTAAAGTCAGAAGGGAGGTTCTGTTGATTTTAATAGGCTCTGGATCAAGCCTAAATTATCTGTTTTGGCTTTTGAGCCAAAAAAGTATATTCTTCAGGGAGAAAATATATGAGCCTGTTTGAAATGATTCTATCGTCTCAAAAATTACCTTCTGTTGTCTCACTGCTTTCCTGGTAACACGTCTGTGTGGGTTTTTTGACCGTTTCCTGTGCTTATTCATTTCTCCAAAAAGGCAAAAGAAGAGGGCTTCTTTAATAGTGTTTTACTGTGCCTAAGTTATGCCTAGGCAGGGTAGTGTGACCTGTGCTTGGAAACAGACTTGTCCATTTACAAATTGGAAAATAAGTTTTTCCCTGGGGCCAAAATCTGAGCAAGTGAAAAGCCTAGCCAGCCACAGAAGTTTATCTGTATACTGGCTGCCCAGCCTGCTTCACTGAGTGATCAGCTCTTGTTTCAGAAATTAATTTCCTAGTGCATAGAATTTGAGATTTTTAGACCCTGTCTCTCTTCCCAGCCGTCGCTTCAGAAACTGATGAGGATTTTCATGGCTGTCCAGTCTGAAGTTGCCAAGAGGATAATTGTGATGGGAGAGTAGCCATGTCTGTGGGCCTTGCCTTGTGTTCCCAGAAAACATCTCTCTGGGATATCCCAGCATGTGTCTTTTAATATCAGGAATTTTGCTCATCTCTAAAGCACTTGATGGTCTATGAATGGAACCTGCTACATACATACTAAGGATTAGAATTATTTATTGATATTCATGTAGAACCCTGTTTAGTTATTCATGTAAAGCACATACCCTAAATAAGCCTCAGTAGAAAGGCTTTCAGAGATTGGCACAGCCACATTCCAAATCCTCCAAGGAGAAAATTGTGGGTTTGTGAGATGTATTAAACATTTTCTCTTAATATATAATATCAATAATGTCTACAGCGTTAGAGTACACCTACATTAAATGGGCTGTGCAGTTGATTAAATGCTTTAACTTTGCTTCAACATTTAATCAACAGCAAAAGCTGATTATTGCTTTGTGACTCAGAATAAAATTTGTTTTTATGGAGAGATTCTTGTACTGAAGTTACTCACTCCTGTAGTTACTCTGTAGGAGCTATTCTAAACTCAGACATAGCTCACAATCCAGTTTGGACATTAGAGCCTGGTTTATTGAGAGAGGAAATGTTGCTATCATTACACTGTTGACTGTATTCCATTATTGCTTAAATGTAAGCTGTAAAATTTCTTATGCCACAGTTATGATAGATCTTTCTTTGGCATCCAACTTTGAAACAAACCTGAAGCAACTGCAAAAATAACAGTAGGTATTTGTTTTAAACAGAGGAGGGTTTTTTTATAATTATATTTATTTTTAGGATTTTGAATTATAATATTACAGGCTGCTGCATAAATTGGTAGGACATAATAGGACTGTGCCAAAAGTACATGCAGATCATTAGTAATTTCAGATTAATTGCTGATCAGTTTGTGTAGTATCTATTCTGAAATTAAAAGAAGAGCTAGATTGTCTCCAAAATAGTGAATTAAATCTGGAGGGCATGCTTCTATTTAAAAAAAAAAAAAGACACGGGTCAGAATCTCTTCTAGGAGTTGCAGGAAACCTCTGTGAAGGCACCTGGAGGCCTTGCATCGGGGTTGGAGAGCACCCCTTGCACCATGCAAGAGGCCAGCATTTTGCTGGGGTAAAAGTTAGTTGCTCTTTTTGCTCAGGGACCAAAATAATCAAATGTAAAGCAGGGCCTGCCCAGTTTTCCTGGAACTGTGTCCCTGGTTACCCATGCTCATTGTAGATTAGTTTTGCTGGTAAGCAATGCATCACTACCCTAGCACACCCCAGCTGCAGAGGAGGTAAGCCTCACCCCCACGTAAAGTCACGAGAGCTAGAGCAGGGCAGAGGAAATGTTAAGCCCTTCTAGTCCACATACTCTGCAGCTGAGGAGGTGACTTATTAAAAGTCAGCAGCTGATCTGACCGGGAGTGACTCAGTCTCTGTCAAGCAGGGAGTGGAAGGCCCACAGTGTAGGTGCTCCAGGTCAGTAAGCCATAGCAGCACAACGGGATGAGGGTGCACCATCCCTGGAGGCCCCAGCTGGAGCCAAGCTGGCCACAACGTGCTGTGCTGAGGAAAGCATGTTTCATGACATAGGGCACAATAAGGTTTTTGCCGACCTCCTGTGCCACAGAATCCAGGAGCGACCAGCTCTTGGTGTCTGTCACCAGGGCACGAAGATGCCAAAATCATCTGAGCAGAAACATTTGCAGTGCTGTTTGCAAGCATTCAGGTGCTGGTGGTGCTGCAGGAGTGAGTGGTGAGAGGCAGTCGGACCTTGTGCTTCCTCATTCCTCCTCTCCACCTCAGCAGGGAGGTCTGCCAGGCCTGCTTGTCTCACTCACGGACCCGGCAGGCACAGGGTCAGCCAGGAGGAGCACACATGTGCCCCTTGAATTTGTCTGCTTGTTCCTCTAGTGAAATGGTGTGGTCACTGATCAGAGTGAGATGTGACTCAGCCGGTCAGTACCAGCCTCCGACTGTAAGTTGTCGCTGTCTGTGACCATTTTGGTAATCTCTTCTGCTATTTAAAAAAAAGGAAAAAATCTCCTTTTTTTCTCATATAAATAGGTTTATTGAGTCAGTATGGCCCTTTATAGCACCTGAGAAGAAAAGTGAATTCATCATGAATCCATGTGAACGCTAAAATGTGATTTTTCTGTTATTCTTATTTTAATTTACAGATTGTATGTTCTCCATTTTCTTGCTGGCACTCAGTACAGCTATAAGATGCTGTTAACTTTAAACTCTTACATTATTTAAAAGTCTGTGTGTACCTGTTTGCAAATTAGACTTTCACATCTCTGCCAATGTGTCCTAATGTGCTAATGTAAAACCGTGTAAGAGTTGTTCTTTAGTTTATGCTTTTAAGCCAGTTGCATGTCACTATTTTTGGCATTGCTATTTTTATGAATAACTACTGGTCCGTGAATTTCTCTTATAGAATTATAAATGATCTTCTATTTCATTGTTACTGAACTTTCTGACATTCAAAAGATTGTGAATTGCTCTTAATTGTGCAAACTGACATTTCGTATACAGCTGAGCAATGGTTAGGTTCTCCTTTAATAGTTAATATCCATCATTAGGACTTTTAGATCAAATAAGGTATATTGTGATTTTCTGAGCAAGAAAATTGAAACTTCATTATTTTAGTAATCTAACATCTTAAGTGAATTTTGTATTTCAAGGACACAATAAAAATGAATATATCTATTTTAATATTGAATGACTGTCTATGGTATTTTTTCCAGCTTACATTTACACTTCTCTCGCAGATTCTCAGCTATTGCTTTAATTTTTACAATTAATCATTCAGCATACCGCATTTTTCTGTTCCTTGATCTTGAAAGGTATTTCTGTAAGGAAGAAAAAGCCTCTAATTCAGCACTGGCATGGAGCGGCTCCTTTGTATTTAGGAAATTATCAAGTCTGGTTTACCCCCCATCAAACTTAAGCCAGTTCTTATCAGATGAGGGGAAAAAAAGGGTACTTCTGACATTGTTAGGACATCGTTCAAAATTAATGTAAAGATCTGCAGTTCACCAGTGATTCCCAAATACAGCTCCTAGGCTTTTCCTTTTGCAAACCTCTGTGTAGTACAAGATGTACTACCTAGTGTAAAATATTCTGTCCTCTCAGATCATTCATTTTAAAAGGGGAAATGAAGGAAAATTGTTACAATATACAGCACTGTGCCAGCAAAGCACAACTTGACTTTTCTAGGTATCACTGTAGCTACCGAGTTCTTCAAGTAGATATTTAATATGAAGATTGTACCCTAAAGACATCAGTGTTTCTTCATTCTTTCATGCAGAAATGCTTGTCAGGTGTGTCTGCGAGGGCTGTGGAAGATGTGTCCTAGAGAAGGTAGACCTGCAGCATGTTTCTGGGTTTGATAAATGTGTTTGTAACTGTGCAATTGCTTTAACTCCAGATTATATTAGAAGTTACTGAAGTTTATAAATAAAAAGTGGCATTGTTTGAGATTTCTTGAAGGGCGCATATCTGAGTGAGCTTTCCGTGATGGTCTGAAAGATAATTGGGAGCAGGGGGTGAGGGGGGGCAGATTATTAAGACCTAACAATGTATTTTATCTAAATACTTGGTTTGACATTAAGTGCTTTCTTGGTGTTACTTATATTATATTGTGTTTTAAAATTATTCAAGACATTAATTTATGCATAACATATGCTTAATCCATATGAATAGAGCTATTTTAACTGGCAGACCATAGAAAGTGTTTTCCTACCTATTACTTAAACGAGCCTATGTACCCGGGCTAGTCGTGTCCCGATACCCACAACATAGCAGAAAAATGATCTCATTACAAAAACACCCCTTAAAACTACCCTGAGGAAAGTATTGTGATCCTTAAGTTAATATCTATGTTTATAAATAGTAATAAGTATGAAGGAATGGTTACTGCATATATAGAAGCACATACAAAATAGAAAATGTTCCACTTGCACTTGAAAGCAAATAATTAAACTGTAGTGGCATCTTTATCCTCGTATAAGCCAGTACGGTGTTTGCACAGCCTATCCTATGTGTCAGGCTTGCCTGGGATCGTGGGTACTGAGGCTGTGTGAATACATCATTTGTAATAGCAGAAATGTGCTTGTCTTCAAAACTATTTACACCAAAATAAATAATCAAAAGAAGCCTAAGCTTCAGCTGTTCCTGCTCAGAGCCTTGCAGGATTCTATCTTGCAAGATTTTGTTAAACCGATTTTGACACTGATGTGTTGGTTTGGGTGTGTGTTTCCCCCCAGCCAGCAGCTATAAGTACAGCAAAGTTGAATAAAGTCTGGGTTCTGGCTACAGGCAGGGTAAAAGACAGTAAGTAAACACTCCGTGATGACTTTTGACAGTGACTTCTTTCCTATCAGTTCATCTTTCCAACTACCTCTTTCTTCCAAATAGTTTAGTCGCTAACCTCCTACAGGCAGCAAGTCTTTCCCCGTCTGATTTCCATCTCGTGAGCCAGCGAATCGGCTATCTTCTCCGCGTATTTTTCAGTTGCCTTCTAAAAATGAAATCTTTGCAGCAGCCTCTCGCGAAATCGGCATGGCAGGTAGCTGCAGCTGAGAGAAGTGCCGCGTCGCTAAAGCGCTGAACCTGGAAAGCGGACGGGCACGAGTTGTGCTCGGGACGGGTGCAGGGATGGATGGAGGCACGGGGTCCGCCGCCGCTGCGGGATGGCCGCGAGCCGGGATGCCGCCCCACCGTGTCCCGTCCCGCGGCGGGGGGGGGCCGTCCGCCTCCCTGAGCGCTTCCCGCAGCCCGCCGGGCTCCCGGCGCCGGCTTGCGCTCCCAGCTCCCCCGACCCCCTACAAAAATCAAGTGGGAAGGGGTGGGGAGGGGAGGGGTGAGGAGAGACTCCTGCCGCCCCATCCCACAAGCAACCCGTGCTTCCAGGGATGCTGGAGAGGGAAGAGGGGACAGGAGTCCCGAGGAGGTTCTTAGGGGACCGGGCTGGGTGTTAGGTGAGTTTGGAGGACTTCGGCTGGTGGAGAGGAGGTTTACTCCGGAAAGGCGATTGTTCGCCCCTAATCCTAAATTATGAGGATTTAAAAATAGTATTAGACGGGCAATCTGTTCTGCAACTTCTCGGAAGAAATAATTGTTGATTTAGATAAGCACTGATCCCTTCAGTGTTTGATGAAGATGTTAATTTATGGCTGTCTAGCAGTTTATGGCTGTCATTAGATTTTCAGCTTTGTCTCTGTTTGAAATGTATCTTTCTTTTTATTTTAATCCGAGACAATTATGTAAGAAAACGGTTATGTTTGATCTAAAATGCATCATTTTCCTATAGCATTTCAAATTATTCACAGATCATAGTTCTTGTATGTGCATATATGAATTTAAAAATACAGCAATAAAGTGCTTGAAACAGACCATAAATTTGCTTCGTATTTTATTACACGTCTCGGAATCAGCTCGAGAGGACAAGGGCAACTAGGGGCTTGGGGAAGGATTTAACCCTTCCCGAGGCTGCAGAACCAGCCACACCAGAGGAAAGCCCCCTCGGGCGCACGCCGAGGGAGGGGGGCGCCGGCTGACACCGAGCTGATGAGTGACCACGGAGACCTGAGGCTGGCCGCAGCTCCCTGCTCACTTAGCAGGTCCCCCTTCCGCGGCGTGGCCGGCTGCTGCGGTCCCCGAGCCAGGCCCGGGGCTGCCACGCCGTGTCCCGCTGCCGGCAGCGGCTCCCGCCTCCGCTGCTGCCCGGGCCGGGCTGGCAGCGGGGCGGCGGGCAGGAGCGGCTTAACCCCTGCGGCGCCTGCCTGAGCCAAGCGCCTACTGCGCAAGGGGCCGGCACGAAGCCTCCGGTGGGCTCCGGGGATCGGGCCGCTCGCCGGGGCCGGGGCCGGGGCCGAGACCTGCGCGACTTCCCCGAAGTTTTGTCCCGCTCCGGCCAGAAGCTGTCCCGCCCCCCGAGCAAAGCCTGAGGACCCCTCCGGCCTGTTGGCAGCGCGTGCGGTCAGTTACGACCGATGGCGGGGAGAAGCGTGGAGTCCTGGCTCGTTTATTTTACCCCCCCAGCAACCCCCCTTCGCCGCCACCGCCACCACCGCAGCAAAAAAAGCCAAACAAAAAGCCAGTGTTAATTGCTGTAAAGTTTCCGAGCACGTGGATAATTTACTTTGCCGTGTTTTAATTAAAAACAAACTTATTTATGTTTCTGATGTTTATATTACGCGATTTAATTACGTTTAGAGGCAGCGTCGCACTTTTTTTCCCCCTTCCACCCTAAATCACATTTTCATTAAAGGTTTTAATAAGAAAACTCACTTGACCACTATTCATTATCTAGTCCCCTCCATGCACACAAGTTCACTTACCCATTCATTTATTCACTTACTCATTCCAGCAGATCCGCTGCAACTGCTGCTAGCAGGGATGTGAACACTCATAATTATTTGTCAAAGTCTGGAAAGTGTATTATCCCTTCTTCTAGTGGTAATTAGTTACCATAGCATCTAATACGTAAATGTGCCCAGAGCACACCATTAACAGTTAAGCGGAGGATTCAATTTAACACATGATTATATCTTTCATAAGTCATTACATTAGGAAAGCCAATGTCACTCATGCTGGGACAATTTCAGGCTCCGAGCCGGGGTAAGGGGCCAGGGGCCGGGGTAAGGGAGCCGGGCTGAGCGGCGGGGGCAGCGGGAGCCTGCGGAGGAGGCAGGGGGAGATCCCGGTGCGATGGGGTGGCTGGAAACGGGGAAGAGGCGCTTTGGAAGGGGGACACGTTCATTTCTGGTTAAGCGATCTATCAAGCGTTAAGAGGGGCGGGGGAGCCTCTCTCCTCCCCCCACCCCCGGCACAACACGGCGCTCGCGTTGGCGAGACCTGCCCAGGGACCGGCCCAGCGGCTTCGCGTCGCTTCCCGGCGGGGCTGCGAGGGGCAGAGGGACAGGAGCGGGGGGCCGCGAGTGACAGCACCTCTGCCCGGCGGAGACCCCGCTGCTCCCTCCAGAGCAAGCCAGGAGGAAGCAAGAGAGCCCAAAGTCGGGCGGCAGCCAGGAGTGAAAGCGTTTCCATGCCGCTTTCCCGGCGCTCCGAAGCAGAGGCAGACGAGAGGTGAACGGAGGAACCGCTCCGTCTGACACCGACGGCAGCGGCCGCCCTGGCTCCTCCGAAGGGGCAGGGAGCCATCCCGGCCGGGCCCGCACCCGCCTCCCGCGCCTCGGACCCCTTCCCACGGGAGCCGGGAGGCTGAGCACGGGCCTCCCACAGCTCTGCCCCCCAGCCCAGGTCCCGGCAGCTCCAGGAGGTTGCTGGGACCTCGCTTGCCTTCCCCCGTCCCATGCCCAGGCACAGCCGAGCAGCGCCCGCGCCTTCCAGGGGAACCTCTCCGGGAAGCCTGCTCGGTAGCCGGAGACACTAAGCGGTAAATATTGCAGCAACCGTGTCCTGCGGTGTTACATGCACGAACACACATTCACACACACACACACACACACGCACGCACCACGCCAAGCTGGTGGCGGTGGTTAATTCCTAATCAGAATGATGGACAGCAGAGACAGAACAATACAAACTAATGGCTGTGTTGCTGATCACTTTACCCCTTGATTAAAGACACCCAATTATGGCGCAGAACAGTGTCGTAATTATGTTCCTTAATCACATCCAGGAGGTTTAATTGCCTTAACGATGTGTTTCATTAAATGAATTTAGGTATTATAGTCGACAGTTTTCATACACAGTTGTTTTCAAATTAACATAATATTAGACATCGTCATGGAAATTGTTTTAATAATCATAATTAGACGCACCCAGCCTTTGTCTAGTAAATGCTGAGAGACGCTTCTCCTTGCGCCTGGGGGCTGATCTGCCCACCCTCTCTGGGCTGCCTTCCCACAGCTCCGTGGCACTTTACAGTTATGTTTCCTGAAAAGTTACAGGTTCTGATTAATCTTTTTTGATGGGAAGTGGAGCAGAAAATATTTATCCCCTTCCCCCGCCTGCGGTGCTGCCGTTGGGAGAGGCGGCTCCGCGGACACCCGGCGCCGGCCCGGGCCGCCCGAGGGGAGGGGGGAGCCGGCGGGGCCGAGCCCCCCAGGTCCGGGCCCGGCGCAGGGCGAGCAGCCCTGGGGGGCCGCCGCACCACCACCACCCCCCTAGCCGTCGGGTTTGGGGCAGGGCGGGGGGCCCACGGAGCGAGGGGCGGCTCCAAGCCTTGGGGGGTCGGGAGGAGGCGGGGGTGCGCAGCCAGCCCCACGGGCCCGGCAGCAAGCGGCGTGCGTGGGGTCGCTCCGCACGGGCGCGGGGAATGGCACCGCGGGGAAGGGCGCCGCGCCCCCTCCCTGGGGCACCCCGAGCCGGCAGTGGGGTGCCGGGGCGCCTTCTGAGCAAGGCAAAGGGAGGAAAACTACCCGTCCCCGCCATCCATCTCCTTACATCTGGAGATAGATAGTTAACAAAGCACGGCGGAATGCGAGCGTTTGTTCAAAATATTTTAATAAAGATTCTTTCCGACATAGATACACATACAAACGATCGTACATTGCTGTCATAATCTGATTGACCGATTTAATATATATCACTCTTTACACATCCGTGACCTGCCAACAGATCCATCATGGCTCCTATTTTGCCATCCAACCTGACAGTCCGAATTTGTATTATCTGCAAGTAGTGGAAAATAGCAGGACTCGTTTTTGAAAAGAAAAAAAAAAAAAAAGGAAAAAAAAATCTTAATTTACAAATGGCAGAGAGACAGCCACCCAGCCATGCAAACTCAAACTGAAGGCTCACTTTGGGTAAATAGCTACTTCTTGCTTTTCATCTCTTATTTTTCTTCCAAAATAACCCACCCCCCGCCCCCCCACCCCTGAAAAAAAGGAAAGAATTCCACGCGTTCTGTAAATCAGCCTAAAGTATTTTAAAGTATTTCAACTTAAATAATCATCCACAGTCAGAATAATTTACATACACATTAAAAGCTGTTTAAATTATACCTTTGAAAACACAGCGCCTGGGAAAAACATTGGCTTGGCAAGTGTTCTTGTAGCAGCTATTGCTCTGATGCCTTGTAAAAGTAAATAGCTATTACCTGTTATAATGCAAAGAATACCCTCTCAAAAATCAGTTGGTTGAGCAATTAAGAATACACCTTTCCTGTAATTTTTGGACTGAAGCAATTTATTAAAGCTCAATTTAAATACAGGGATGATGCAACTTAAAATCCAGATGACCTTTCATAAACCTAAGCAGCTCAGATACATCAACATTTCTGGTTATACGTTGTTGGCAAATAAACGTTTGAAACACTTGGCACACAGTTTTAAGTTAATCCATAAACAGAATTGTAGAAGCATTTAAAGTAACTGCACATAAGACCCATGACCTTAACACATGATAAATATTGTTGGCATGGAAGGGTCATTTAAAGAATAACAAATAAATAGCATGTCTTGTTTATACATCATTGCAAAGTGGAAAGAAACAAGGTGCACATAAATATTTCTTTTAAAAATGCGATACTTTCAGCCACACGGAGTAGGGGTTTTGATCGGTTATTTTTTGTCTTTTTTTTTAACTCTCTCGATTTTTTTAAATCACTCTCACCAAACTTTGCGCATTTTCACAGGATCAAAGTTTAGAGACGATAAAAAATACAAAGTCTTCCATAGCAATGGTCCAGTCTCTTTGTTTCTGCGAGTCGCTTAAATAGTAAGTTTACATTTCAAGTTTGTTTGTTTCCTGGCTCAGAATAATAATAATACTGCTAATAATAATAATTTAAAAAAAAAAACCAAAACCCAAAACAAAACAACCTATGTTCAAGTGCCCTCTCTGATTTGTCCCATCCACCTCCGCGCCCGGGTGACTGCGTCCCCTTCCCCTGGCCGGGGCCGGGAGCCGGGGGCGGAGGGCGCTCTCCGCCCCTCTCCCCGCCGCTACCCCCCGCGCCCGGCCCGGCCCGGCGCCCCTCGGCCGCTCCTTTGTCCGGACCCGCGGCGGGAGCCCGGCGAGAGCGACACCCCCCCCGGCGCCCCCCGGGCCGGGGCTTCCCCCCCGCCGCGCCTCCGGCCCCGCGCCCCCTCCCCGTCGCCGCCCGCGCGGCGGCTCCCGTCGCCGTCCCGTCCCGGCGCGACCCGAGGAGAAGAGCGAGGCGAGGCGAGGCCGGCCGGCGGGCGGCGGGGGCCGGGCAGCGGTCAGTCCCTCCGGCGCCCCCGCGCCCCCAGGCCCGGGGCCGGGCCGCCGCCTGTCGCCGCTCCCCGGTGCCGCGGCGGCGGGGGGGGGCGGCAACGGTGGCGCTTAAGGCTTCTCCGTGCACTGTTTGCAGAGGCTGGAGGAGACGCTGTTGAAAATGGCACATTTCTCCGGGCAGGAGGTGGCGGGGGGCAGCCCGGCGCTGAAGGGGTAGCCGGCCGCCTGCTCGTAGGCGCCGAGGGCGGGGTGCAGCGCCGCCGCCGCCGCCGCCGCCGCCGCCGCGGCTGAGCTGGGCAGGGAGGCGGCCGAGATGGCCTGGCCCTGGTTGAGATAAGCCACCAGGCGCCGCATCTCCTCCAGGGCCTGCGCCTGCATCAGGATGTAGTTCTTGGCCAGGAGGAGCGTGGCGATCTTGGAGAGCTTCCGCACCGAGGGGCTGTGCGCGTAGGGGATGACCGCCCGCAGCTCGTCCAGCGCGTCGTTCAGGTCGTGCATCCGCCGCCGCTCCCGCGCGTTGATGTTGAGGCGCAGCGCCTTCTGCTCCTTGGACTTCTTGCTGCCGCCGTGCCCGTGGCTGTTGGAGCAGCCGCCCTCGGCCGCCTTCAGCCCCCCGCCCCCCCCGCCACCGCCGCCGCCCGCCGCCGGCGAGGCGACGCGCGGGTCCCCCCCGGCGCCGCGCAGCACTAGCTCGCAGCGGCCGTCGCTGTCGTCGTCGGGGCTCTGCTCGCCGCCGCTGCTCTCGGCCACCGAGCTGCGGCTGGCGCTCTCGCCGTACTTGACGCAGACGGAGCCCGGCGGCAGCGCCAGCGGGTCGCCGCCGACGCCGGGCTGCAGCAGCGCCTCGGGCTCCGCCGCCTCGTAGCAGGCGAGCGGCGAGGGCTGGCGGTCGCGGGGGTGGGAGAGGTCGAGCCCCGGGGGCGAGCGGAAGGCGGACTCCATGCGCTTGGCCGAGGCGGCGAGGCTCTTGTGGAAGAGGTCCTCTTCTGCGGGCAGCCCCAGCGCCCGCTCCATCGGCGCCCCGCTCGCCTCCGCCTCCGCCTCCTCCGCCCCCCTCAGCTCCCGGCCCGCTCCTCCAAGGCTCCGCGCCGCGGCAGGCGGCTCCCCGGCGTCCCGCTGGCAGAAATCGCCTCCCGGCTCCCGCCGGGGCTGCGCGGTGCCCGGCGCCGCGGCTGCCCCTGCTCCGGCTCCGGCGGCGGCGGCTCGGGCTGCGGCGACGGCGGCGGCGGCTCGGGCTCCGGCTCCGGCTCGGGCTGCGGCTCCGGCTGCGGCTCCGGCTGCGGCTGCGGCTGCGGCTGCGGCTCCGGCTCGCCCTCAGCAGGCGCCGCGCTGGGGCATTGTGCGCTGCCAGCGGAGCCGCTTCCACCGTTTATCTTGCTTGGATTCACCTTCAAGAGATTTCCGGACCCATCAACCAGCAGCCGCCGCAGACGGGGGAGTCTTTTACATCATTATCTCTGAGAGTAGGTTATTATGAAGAAGACTCGCCTGTTGGGACAGAGCTTTCTACCCAATCAGGTTAACGTTTTAATTAATAGGATTAAAACGGTAACAAACAATCCCAGGCGCTATCTGGCCCTGAGTCTGAATAGTTTCATTTCCCAGGTCTGAAGACAGGCAGCAGCTAGAGCTTTATAAGAGGCGCCTGCTCCATTATTCTCCCTGCCATCTGTATACACAGCTTAACGCATATGTTTGCAAGACGTTGTGTCCTGTTAGTAACCCAACAACTGCCTTTAGCTTGACATGTGTGGCGACTTTCACTCATCAATGAGCACACTAAAAGCCCTACTTAGATCGAAGGATGTTCTTTGCCTCCTTCAGCAAATTACAGCCCTGCACTGCAGAAAAGCCCGCTTCAACACTTCCCCTTCCGAGTGCTGCCAGCAGACTTCTGCTAACTTAGCCATGGAGTCAGGAGTGACACCCTCTCCCCCCACCCCAGCCCACCCACCCCCTGCATTTACATTAACTTATAGCCCGCTCCCACCCCCACTCGTCTTCCCGAAAAGCATCGCCTGGGAAAGAAAAATAAAACAATAAAAAAAAACCACAACGGACCAACACCAACCGCCGTGCCCACCTCTGCCCACCGCCAAAGTCCACCTTGCGTCCCTGGGAGCCGGATGGTCCCCAGCCCTCTCGCCACCCCACCCCACCCCCCACCCCACCCGAGACCAAACTACGGGGAGGTTCCCCTCCTCCCCACCTTAGCCCTTTTCAAGTAGCAGATTGCCGCTTTCGAGTCATTACCCCCCCGTGTCCCTATAAAAAATATAAACCCCCATCAGTTACCTTCAGAATGAACAGATCTGGGGAGGAGGGAGGCGGGGTGAGAAAGGGCAAAACCCACCAAACTTTTTTTATTATTATTGCGATTGAGCAACTCCTTGCAGCTCGGCCCCTCTCGCCTGCCCCTGAAGCTCCCCGCTCGGCGGGAGCGCCCCGCTCCGCTCGCCAGCGCCGGGATGCCACCGCCGGTGCCAGGGCGAGAGCGGCCCCGGCCCCCCGGTTCCTCCGGGCGCGGCGGCCCCTTGCTCCCCTCCCGGGGCTGCCCCTCGGAGCCAGGCACACGCTCGCCTGCGCTCTCCAGCAGCCGAAGTGGCAGCCCGAGGGTCGGGCTGAATTTTGTCCCGCTGCTCCTCCAAGGCTCGAGGCGAGCAGCTCGCTCTCCCTTTACTGTTAGCGCTCGGAGTATTTAGTGGCAGGTTTTCATTCTTATGACATCAGTAAAAACAATATTTCCCAACACTTCCAGTAAATCATTCTTATGTGGCAGAATTACTGAAGGCTATGAAATTTTTTGGTTTCTCTGGTTTCATTAAAAACCTTTTAATTGTGTCTTTCAGAGTTGGCCCCAGGTGTTGGACTCTTTTCATTACATTTTGCTCTAATGTGATGAAATTCTAATTCTCTCCTTACCATATGGTTAAATTTCCCCACTGAGAATTAGTTGAAAAAGGAGAAATAATCTATTAATCTCTGTAATAGATTCACAAATGAGGTTTGCCACAGAACCTGTTTTTGAATGGTAATATCAGAACAGTTGGGTGCCTTGTTTCAGGAAAGAAAGGACCAGGCGACAACAGAAAACGTTTGAATTTTCACCTGGAAAGAATGAAAAGAAGCCAAGCTGCAGATTTCAGAGTAATTGACTGAGATTTCATCTAGCGAGGACATGACTACAATACAGACCTTCCTCACCTCGTGTCTCCAGATCAGAGGCGAACACACAAGCCGAGCCCTCCGAAGGAGGGGGGGGGGATGGTGTCTTACCCCCGCCCCCCCAGCCCCGTTTGGCTGCTGCGCTTGTCCCTGGTCGCCGTCCAAGCGCAGTCACCGAGCGCCTCGCTCCCCTCCCCCTTTCCCAGGGATGCCACTATTAACCTCCATCATTATTAATCCAAAGGCATTTTAGGTTTATTGTTTTCCAATTAGCAACTTCATTTTCTCTGGGATCATAAGCAAAGGGCTTTATAATCGCAGTAGGGGGGTTTGATTATTTTTTTAAATTATTTTTATTATTATTTAATCTGTTTAATATCCAACTTGTAAAACTCATGTGGTCACTTAAGGATGACGGATACTGTTAGTGTAATTTGATGGTTAGGGGAAACATTTATTTCCGAGCAGCTTATTTCTTCGAAGGCAAAGGTGTCCAGCTCGATCCCTCCTGCTGATCCCTGGGCTCACTAGTGCTACCTCCCCTCTTGCCTGCAGCTCTGGGCACGCCGTACGCTCCCACTCCTCAGGCGGCGGGGCCGGTTGCCCCCGAGGCTGCGGCCGCCGCGCTTGCCCCGAGGGGCGGGGGGGCTGCCGGGCCGCGCCGTCGGGGCGGGGGGACGGGGGCATCGCGGAGACCTCCAGGAGGTCCTGGCCGCCTCCTCGTGTCCTCGCCTGCGTTCGCACAGGTTTGCGCTCTGCGACTGGAATTTCTCTCTCCTCGTCTAAAGATTTCTGCTCAGCCCTGTCCATCCGTCAGCCTACCTGCTGCTGATCTGTCTGTGGGTCTGTTTATGTGCTTGTCCCCCCTTCTGCCCAGCTTTTCATGCGCCTCGCTTTTTCTTTTATTACTCTTCATCCTTTCCTTCCCCATTCCTTCTGGGTCTGCCCCCTGGTTTTGAGACATTGATGTATCCCAGTCATCTTGCCGATGCGTTCACCTGTGACTTGCCGTGCTTTAATGATGCAAACTTTCTTCCAAACTTTAGCTTGGGGGGTGTGTGTGTGTAGGGACAGGAAAGCGGAGGAGACAAAAAGAGAGCCCCCTCGCCTCTCCCAGACCAGCCTGTTGTGATGTGCCTCTCCCCCCGCTCCCGAAGAAGTGCCTGTTTAATAGTCTACAGAAACTTTAGTTTGGAAGCAGGCAGAAGAATTTATAGAAGCTTTAAATGCGGGGCTTATAAAAATACCGAGGAATGGCCTTTGAGGTTTATGCACTCGTAAACTTTTGCTGATTGCTTCTGGGAAGTTGTCAGGCATTTAACACTGCGTTTATCTTACAGCGCAATGAAAACACATCTGCCCAGCGTCTCGTTACCTGGTTTAATTGTGCCGCAGCCCTCTGCCACCGGCTTCACTCCACTCGGGTCGTTATTTCGGGAAACGAGCAGCCCGGAGCCGAGCCGCAGCAGGGGCTGCGCCGGCCGCGCTGGAGCACCACCCAGCCTCCGCCGTCAGCGGCCGGGACCGGGCCACGGGGCGTCCCGGGCGGGGCGGGAGGCAGGGGCAGGGAGTGCGAGGAGGCTGGAGGGTCCCAGAGGACAGATGAGAGCGGACAACCCCAGCGATTGCTAATTTTCCATGGCGTCTTTCGCAAGATCTACTCGAGTGTCATTTTGTTCTGCCCCCCACTTGGGAGAGAAGTTAAACACCTCTTCCCTCTCCCCAGGGCTGCGCTTCCCGTTTGCTGAAAAGCCTCCAGGAGGAGGGACGCTCTCCAAATTTTCCCTAAAGGCGCCCAGGAACTGAATGTTGGCGAGGCAGATTTTAGACAGATGAAGGCAGCCCCTCCCTGCCTGCTCCGGGCAGAGACACGGCGTGCCCGCTGCGGCAAGGACTGCCCCCGCAGCAAGCTGAGGGCTTGGGATCACCCGTGAGTTCCCCGTCCTTCTGCCAGCAGGTCAGCCCCGAGCCCCCCTGGCCCGGCACGGCGAGCCGGGCACTGAGCGGGGCCGGGCACCGAGCCCCCGGTGCAGCGGGGGCAGCCCGGCGCCGCTCGGCTTTCCCAGCGCCCGGTGTCGGGGAGCGCTCTCCTTTGCCGCAGCTGCTTCTGTGTCGTCTTCACTCTTAGACAAAGTTTATTGAAGTTCAGGGTGAAGAAAAGACAGCAAAAAGAAATTAAATGGCACTCCCACTACGTTCGCTTCCAGTGCAAACCTCCTCAGAGGTGTCTGTCCAGAGGCAGCCCCAGGAGGCCGGTGCATTCCCAGCCTGGGAGGTGTTTCCAGCAGCAGGCACGGGCCCAGAAGCTCACCGGGCTCTCGCGGCCGCGTGTAGGGGAGGAGAAGGGGCCGATGCTCTCAGCCCGGACGCCCGGCGCAGCATCCCGACCCCAGGGCCAGGGGGGTCGGGCAGGGCGGTGGGACGCGGCGGGTGCGTGTATGCAGCCGGGCTTGTGGGGTATGTGTGTGCCGAGGGGCTGCGAAACGGAGGAAAGCATTCCCCTCCCCATCCCCGGTCCTTTTGCAGGAGGAGAAAAACGACATTGATGGGCTTGACCCCACCAGTGCGGCAGAGCTGAGGCATCTGGGGGTGAGAGATGCCACCCCGATACCCTGGCCCTGTGCCTCGGGAGGGGACCGCTGTAATGGAAAAGAAAGTCTGGAGGGCTGCAAAGGGATCAACGGCACCTGAGGGTCCCCTGAGACCCGCCGGGTGGCAGTTAGGTCCCCTCGGGCCTCTGCGGGGACCTACCGGCCACCCGGCCCCCGGTCGCTGCGCTCCCGATCCAAAATCCACAGCACCATCTCCTGGGCAGCGGGAGAATTGCACGGCTGGCTCGGCGGCGCGGCCGGTGGCCGCGGTGGGAGGAACGACCGACGTGGGGCTGGAGAAATATTAAATTGCATGGAAAAGTAAAAAAACAAAACCCAAAAAAACTCAATACCCAAACAAACATGGAAATGTAAAATAACCCTGCAGCCTGTTCATAGGGAAGGAAATAAGTATTCCTCTGGTCTCCCTTTTGAAGGTGAAGCCTTATGAGCTGAGGGCTCTGCTTGGGCAGGAGTCAAGAGGCTCTCGGGAGGCTTTATGCATTCATTTACATATATATACACCCGGGCATAAATGTACCTGCAGAAGATTACGGCTGGAAGAGCCTGATGATATCCCAGTTTCAGGGACACCACTGGCTGTATATGCAGCGGCAAACCCACCAAGGCATCACACTGAGGTTTGTGGAGAAAGACCAGAGGGTCCTACCACAGTTCAGTGTGCTCTGGTTTGGTTCTGGGAAGTTTGAGGTATTTGTTTCTCCCTCCCTGCTCCCTCCCTCCCTTCCTTCTTGCTGTCCTCCCTTTTCTCCCTCTCCTCTTTCCTTCCTTTCTTTCCCTTCCCCAGAGGAGCCCCTTTAGGTCCTTCAGGCCATCCCCCTCCTCATGCACATGGCTCCCCATACTTGTGCATTTCTGCTGTGGCCAAACCAGTGTTACTGGTGTAGCTTACAATTTCCTGGATCAACAGAGATGCCTGTTATGCTTATTTATCTACTTCAGCCTGAATTCTGTCTCACACAGCTCCGTTTGACTAAATGCTTTCCTCTTGTTTCCAGCTCTCAGAGTCATTCTCTGTGCTCCTTTCAAACACCTCCCAACAAACATCTGGGTGGGTCTCGGCAGGAGCAGAGGTCAGAGCTCTGGCCGTGTACAGTTAACATTTACTCCCTGTCCAGCTTTCACGCTTACACCTGACCCTATTTTGTTTCTGTTTGAAACTTTCCACTGTAAGGAATGTGGCACTGAGCTTACTCTTCCCATCCTTGTTTGGTCAGACTATAGATGTTTGTTTTCACTTACTACTTTGTCAGCAAACAGTTTCTATAGGCCTTTCCTTTTCCTTCCACACTTCTTGAACTCCTTCCAGTTCACCTTTATTGGTACTGAAAGTGCTTAAATCTGAAAGCAGTAGTTGAGGTGCTATCTCATCACTATTGTATACTGAGAGAGACATCTATCACTTCCTAGGTACATGACACGATGCCTCTGTGTTAGAAGCCCAAAAATTACATTGGATTTTTTTCTTTTTTGGTCACACTGCTAGATCCTATTTAATTTACTGAAGCCCATACATCCAAATCTATATGTTAGTAGGCACATATATTACACCTACTGTATTCCCTTCAGTCACCACTTTGCAATTATAGGAAGAAAAAAATGCTAGCATGTGCCTTTCTTCCATTCCTTATAAATCCATGCTGTTTGTTGGTTGTGGATCTGTTGTCCCCTAAGTGCTTAGGATTTTTACCTTTTAATATTTTTTCCACTATATTACTGCAGACTGAAGTTAGGCTTACCAGATGGTAGATGACAGGTTCACTCTTTCTCTTCTTCCCCTGCCATTTTTAAAGACCAGTAATGTACTCGCCTTTCTTTCCAGACCTCTTAGAGCTTGCTAATTCTCCAGGAATGCTTTAAAATAATTGTTAGTAGTTTGGGTAAATTCATTAGTTAATTCCCTTTTCTTCCCATGCTGCACATCACAAGGATATGCTCAGTTTCACTTCCTTAGTTTTCTCCCCCTCAACCTTCCTTATGACCTTCTCTCAACAATCCTAGCTACAAGGTAGTTTTTCCTAATTATAATTTATTTTTCCTAAAAAATGCAATTCAATATTTTTACTAATTTAGAATCATCACTGCTTTTGTCCCCTTCTTTGTAGAATAACAACCCTCTTTTATTCTTAGCAATTCCCTTCTTCCCCTTGCAATTAAAATATCATCTAGAATCTATACACATCTAAGTAGATGCTACACTGAAAAATGGAGGCACCATCACTAGCAATGCTGTTATACTCTATAAATAAGGCAATTTTATATGTTTAATAACTTATCATGGGCATAAAATACAAAAATGTGTTGAAATACAGTTCAGTGAGAGTTAAAATCCATATATTTAGCAGTGAAAAAATAATTTTGTTTTCAAACTCTTCCTATATTTCAACTGTTTTTGAATTAAAGTCTAAGGTCATTTCCCATTACATCCCTTCAGTCGCCATGATAAGTAACAAGAAAGAACAAAGAATTTCCTTCCTGGATTACTTTGCTAAATTCATACTTTAATCTTTTGGTAGATGATGTTTTTCAAACACACTCAGATGTCTGATTGTCAGCTTTATGTCTCAGGAAGTATTCCCAGCAATTCAGATACAGTAAAGTATCTCCCTCCAGCAAGTCTCTGTGTACTATATAACTTTTATAGTCATTATAAAAAGTAATTTATTGAAAAAACTTAAACCTTTTCCAACTCAACTGACTTTTGATTTAAAGGTGTGGGCTCCTGGTTATGGTAATCAGGTGTGGTAGGTGCTTTTTTCAGAATTAGGTTTGCTGTTTATGTCACAAAGTTTAGAAGCCCTGAGAGTAACATCCTCTAAAACATAGTGTGTTCACAGAAACAGAGATACCAGCTCATGTTTCACTGTTACAGTGCCTGGAATCACACAAAATACAAGGTAGGAGAACTTTTCTCTTTTTTAAATCACACTTTTTCTCATAGGTATTATTTCTATTTGCCTTCACTAGAGTACAATACAATGATTCTGCCTACCAGCTGGGTCTGGGGAAATGGCACGTAACAAAAAAAAGGGGAAGTAACATAGCTTGCTCCTTCCTTCCTTCCTTCCTTCCTTCCTTCCTTCCTTCCTTCCTTCCTTCCTTCCTTCCTTCTTTCCTTCCTGTCTTTGTCTTCCTGTCTTTCTCCCTTTCTGTCTTTCTCTCTCTTTTTTAAAACCTCCTTCTCTTTCTTTCTCTTGCTTGCTTGCTTCCTATACCATATGGCTTCACTTCATTTTTAAAGTGACAGGACCCTTCAATAGCAGCAGAGATCGTGACCAAGAGGAAAGCTCCTTGTAACAGTGCCTAACTCTGATTAGTGCTGTGACACTCGCTTACAATATTTTTGAGCCAAACCATAGCAATGGGATTTGAACTTGCTTTTTGATCCAGAGAGGAGGATGCTGCCAGCTATATTCCAGTCCTGTCGTTGATTCTGCGCGGGCAGAGACCTGCTGGTGCAAACGAAAGGACTCCACTGCAGCCACCAGGGCAAGGGAAGGAAAAGCAGGGAGGCATCAGCAGATGAGGCAGGGACCTTGCTGTCTCCTGAGAGGTCCAGCCACTGTGTTCTGACATACAGAGGTGCCTACAGCAGCCTTGGTGTGGCTCTGCATTGTGCTGGTACCTTAGTTAATACTTTGTTCAAACTCAGGATTAGCACACCCCGTGCCAGAGCTTAGCCAGAAACCAAACTGGGTGGGATAAGTATCAGGGCCAAATGCCATCCATGGAGAAAAAAACCCCATACATTTCCATTTTGTGAAGAACTTCTGCTTTCAGAGTATTTTGCAGCACAGTCACAGTTACCAAGGTCAATCCACAAAGTCCACAAAGCTTTCACACTTCCTTTCTGAGGGTAAGATCGAGTGACCAAAGAATGCTTGAGGGCTGACAAAAGCTTTTAGTGTCCTTAGTCCAGTCTTAGGCTGTCACAGAGACTTACTGATGTTTCCTTCGCAGAGTTATTTGATAATTCCAGGAGAGGACTGCTGGAGGCAAAGGGCTTCAAGCACCTGCAGGCTGAATCCACCAAGGTGACAGTCATCTTTGAAGACACAGTGTTTGCACAGACATCTGAACATATTTCAGGTTGATTTACTTCATTATTGTCCCATTTCCCTCACTGGCCATCCACTTGGACAAGTTTGATTTGTTTGAGTTTAAATGGGCATGAGAACAAACAGTGTGACTTGAGGCAAGGCTAGGCGCATCTGATGGACAAAACATGTAAGATTGCATCTGGGGACTTGTGAGCCGAGGCACTGTCAGAGAAAGGGCATAGGCAGCCTTTTCACATCCCTGGCCCTTTACACATCTACATATAGCATGAGACCATGTTAACACAGGAAAGAAGACCCGTTTAATGTAGTGGCTGGTTACCTACTTCTTGTCAATAACCCTGAATTAAGAGCTTAGTGAAGAATGACATGCAGTTTTTCTGAGGTGTGAGTTCACTGAGGTCAACTTTACAGGAGTCTGAGCAGCCACTGAACTTGGGGGGATGTTTGCTTGGATTGCCAAAGGATCCATGAGACACATTTTTTAGACTTCCCAAACAGGGCATGGGATTTTCCCTGCCTCCTCCTTTTAATTGTGGCCATAGGAGATTATGCAGGATTTTCCAGTGTAATGGCAGAAGGATGGGAGATGGAGGCTCCGGCACTGACACTGGCATGTCCCGTGTCCCATGATCCACATCAGATTTGACATTTGGGCATCTGGGCATCTAGCCACTCAGTCCATGTTTTGCTGTTCTAAATTTGGCCTCCCTTCTTTGTACTATACCATACAATTTCCTTCAGGATTCCCCTGCTTCTTAGGGTAGGTTCTCTGTAGTTCTCACCTGAAGTAAAAAAAAACAACACAAACAAAACAACTCCACCCAAAGATAAAACAAAGACTCAAATGCTTTCAGCAGTGATAACTATTTCTGCATGTCAAATGAAGCCCAGGGTGCTGAGGAGTGTAGTTTCAGTGTGCTCGCAAATCTTCTGCTCATGCATGGGATGAATCTGGACTCAAGTGCTCATACATCATAAGATTTGGGCACCATTTGTAGCGATAACTTCAGAATTATGCTGGCAGTGTGAGACCAGGCACAGTGAGAAGCATGGAGCCTGCAACACATTGTTATCGTATTCACGCTGTTGATTCTGATTCTCTGATAAAGTTAATTGACTGAGTCAGGGCAAATTTGCTCCACACCTGCTCTGGACAGAGCAAGCTCAACCAGCTCTAATCAATCACTCCCACCAGGAAACTGGCACAAACGGTGCTTGTTCAGCTGGTGCCAGTGGCTGATCTCAGTGGCACTGGTGCAATCCCAAGGTAAGACTGTGGAATGTGCAAATCACCCTGGGGGAACCACAACAGAATCTGTCCCTAAGCCACTTTATTTTTTACCCTTAAAATCATACGTCCCTTTCTAAAAAGCTTTGCTGGTCTCAATGCCATTCAGTTAATGCTCTGACAGCACTTCCTTCAGGAAAAAGTGTACTTTATTGCATTTGCAACTTGTCCATTATCAAATTGGTTCTAGGATGAACCAAGGGAGGATCTTTTCCTCTGGTGCCCACACTCAAACTACTCATCTGCGGGCCTTCAGCAAGGAGGGATGGCTGCACTTTGCTCAGTGAGTAGGGCACATGGGCCAAGAGTCTGAGAAAATGTGCCCTGCATTTCCTGGATTTATCGATCAAGGGATTCACCCCACTTAGGGCATGTTTAGATATGGCTATCAGACACACCCAGAACCTGCCTCATCCTTTGTTTCTGAATATTTCTGAGCCCTTTTGCCTGCTTTTCCCTGCTTTGCTGCCTGCACACAAAGCACTCCATCAAAAATCTGTGCCTCTTCCCATAGGCAACATGTATCTAAAGGCTCTGGCGTGAGCCCATGGGAGCCTGTGGCTGTCCTGCACAGTGGTTCCTGTGTGGTGGTACATGGAGCAGTTGGACCTAAGCCCTAAGAGGAACAGAGCTCTGCCAGTCCCCTGCAAAGTGGTTACAACACGGGATACAGCAGCTATAACAAACCCAGGACCTTGAGTCAGACAGAAGACTGGTTAAAATGCCCAGCAGAGATGAAACTCTTCCCAAGGCAGCTGCAGAAGGCTAAACTCTGTGTTTTCAGGCAGTGGATGGCAGGAGAAAGGCAGGCAGACAGCAGCAAGCCTTATAAATCACAGCGTTTGCTTTTAAATGTGTTTGCGCTTAAATGTTACTGAGTTTTAGTTAGCAGAGAGAGGAGCCTGACTAGGACCCTTCCCTCAGGGTTAAGTCAGACCACACCACAAATGGGGCAGAAGAGGGATGGGCATTGTGCTCAAAGATATTTTGACAAGGAGAATGGCAGCAGCAATAACAAGCTGCAGAAATCCTATGGGGTAATGGGCAGCTCCTTAGCAGAAGACAAATAGGAGACTGCAAAGGTAACAAGAGTAAATCTTAGGGAAAGACTGTCTACACATTTGGATCCTGTCAGCTCTGTGTTTACATGCTGTGGCTACAGACCTTCATCCTATGGTAAATGTGGATTTGGGTAAATTACGCCTTATGCGTTGTGGGATCAGGAGCTTCAGCCAGGGGGAGTGGGCACTCAAGGAGTTATTGTGCTTTATGCCCTGCCTTATGTAAGTTGGTTTTGTGTCCAGAAGCTCAATCAGAAAGCAAGGGGTACATTTAAGATTTTAGACTGGATGCTAACAAACAAACCAGGGCATGGGTAGAAACAATGCTGTCTGCCCTCGTGTCCTCACCATAGCTTTTCTGGGCACATAGTGTTGTGCTTCTCTCTGTGCTGGGCTGTGAAGGCATGAGAAGGAGTTCAGCTGTCCCAGTGAATTTAATTCCTTGAACATTTGTCTGCTACAGGAAAGATGGCAGGCCAGATGGGAACATCCTAGTGGCTGCAGTCAGCCTGGGGAGCACCTATTACATCGTGCTCAAAGGTATTTTGAAAACAACAGATCACAAGACTTGAAGAGCTTTCACATAAAAGACCTAATGTTAAAGTTAAATAAAGTGCAGATTTATTTATTTATTTATTTTTACTTTTGTAAGGGAAAGTTAATACAGTAAGAGGTAAAAGTAAGAGATATAGTCACTAGAGATTCAGCTGGTAGACCACACTTACAGGAAAAGGAAAACAAAAGGCAGAGAGTGAGCCTGAGCACGGGCTGTGCACACTGTTTAGTTGCTAGTACACACCCTGCCAGCCTGCTGAAGAGGAGTCTGGCCTTAGCAATGTGGGTATCCATCAGTTTGTGCCACTTTGCCTTGGGGACTAGGGACTGTTCCCCACCCCCTTTATTTGGGAGTGCAGATATAGCAAAAAACTTAAACCTTCATCACTGGGACCATTTCAGCTGACAAGTGAAGGCTGCACAATTTCCCTGGGATGTCAAATGGTGAAGGAAAGTTTGTCCCACTGAACTGGCCAAACCAGTTAGTACAGGGGGTTAGCAAATTTTAAGGACAAACACAGACTCAAAGTCATTGGTTTCAGCCCTTGGATTTAAATTTTTTTACCTTACCAATCAATGGTAAAGACCTTTATGGTCAGAGACTGACCATATATTATTTACTCCCATCACTAAGGAGGGCCTGGCAGCTTCTACCTTGGGATTACAGAAATTTTTCTTTCAGCTCCAAATCAGTGAAGCTGCAGATTGAATACAAACCTCAGTGAGGTTTGGTAGTTAATAGAAATGCAATGTAACGAAGTCTAGTGCTAGATCATGTTTATGCTATGCTGTGAGAAAAACAGAAATCCATCCAATTTCAAATGAAAGGTGGACAACAGCTGCCAGAACTGCTGCTGGAATGAAACCCTGGAAGAAAAAAAAGAAGGATATTAGCATAGGGTAGACAGAACAGCATATTTCCAAAAAATATTGTCAGTTGAAGGAAGGGACCAGAACAGGCAGGATTTTATTTCACAATATTCACAATACTTATTTCACAGGATTTTATTTCAGCCTGTGTCATGATTCTTAAGCAGTTGCAGGAAAAGGTTTATAAAAAAAATAAGAAGAAATAATCTGGGAACTGGAAATCCAAGAGAAATGTGAAAGGGATGTTATAATGGCTGCAAAGAAATGGTGAGTGTTCAAACACTGTTAAGGATTATCATTTATACAAAACATACAGATCAATTAAAGCAAAAGGACAGAAAGACTAACTATCCCCATAGGTGACACAGCTGGTGCAGGGAAGATTTATCCCTTTAGACCAAACTTGACATAGGCTATTCACTGAAATGTTTGAGAAACCTCCCTGTCCTCCCTATTCTCATATCCCTGAGACAGCCTGGCTACAATTAAACAGGAGATATTGGTATTTCAGGTAATTTTTGCTGGTCTGTCTGAAACAGCAGGCACAGTTCAGAGTCACACAGTCCCAACTGCGTGGACATGGGTTTAGCACTTTGCAGTAAAGTGCAGGTGTAGCTAAGCAACTTTTAGTTTCCTTTTTTTTCAGTCCATTTGTTGGAAACTATGACAAATAATAACATACCCATTGAATAAAAAAAGGGTGACAGAGTTAACTTCTGCCTATGTATAGTGCTTCATGACCTTAGAATTTTGCTTGTGGGGACAACGTAAAAAGTCTGTTATAAACCCAGAGAGATTGATAATTGCAAAAATAAAAGAGGGAGATAAGGCAAAACCAGAACACCCTTGGAGCTGCCATCACCTGATAAAAACAGTCTGCATATCTGTGAGGATATCGGTTGTGTCATGAGAGGTAGCCTGGTGGTCATAGGAGGTTGTAACTCCAGATGGACACATGCTCTGCCAAGAGGAGAGCAGACAAGAGGCATTAAGTCAATTGTTTTGCACAAGACATTTTCAGGCAACAACCAGCAGGTAGAGTTGACTGAGTCCCAAAATATGGTACAGTCAGGAAAAGGCTGTGTCAGGGTAGACCCAGAGGTCCAAATGACAAATATGTGTCTTTAATTCAGCACCAATTCTGTTAATAGTTAATTTACAAGTATTTTCAGGTCTTTGCTGTGTTAACCATAGGAAAGCAATGACGACGGTGATGGTGTGTGCCTGCTGAGGGAAGGTGTGGGGAAGTGAGTCGTGAGATGGTACTGGCACATGCCTTTTGGAAACGATTGTTGGGTTGTGCTCCCGTAGTGCTGTACCGATCCGCTCACACACAGGCAATGCGTGGAACAGACCTCTGCTGGGCTCCTTGGCTCTTAATGAGTCTAAACAACAGCTGTTCTCTCTTTCTTTGGGCCAAAGTCAAATGCTGAAGCATAAAACATGTGGGTTACAGTGCCATGGAGGGAGTGTGCAATTCATCCTACTGTAACTGTTGCAGGCATGTGAACTGGTGTGAGCAGCTTTTACATGCACACAACAGTCTAGAAGAGGGCAGGGGAGTCATAAAGTACAGATTACAATTAAAAGGCCCAAAGGAACCACTGCAAGCATGTAATAGGGCCTCCTGTGCAATGCATAAGACTGCACTGAATTAATTTGTTTAAACTAGGTCATGTCTATGGGAAAGAAAATTTTAATGTTTCAGTTTCCTATGTTAATGCACAATGACCTTAGAGAAATTGTTGCAACGATAGCTGTTCTCACTGTTAAAAACATGCAACTGCCTCCTGGTTTGAATCTGGCTGGTTTCAGCTCCTTGGCATAGCATTGTTATAGCTTCCTAAGTTAGGCTGAAGCTTGCTTTTACTAATGTAACCAAGCTGCCAACTTCACGCTTGTTAACGTCAGTTCCTTAAGTTTATCATGATAAAACACCTCTCAGTGACTCTCTCGGATTCATTTCTGAACCCCTTCCGTACTGTTAGCTGCCTTCCTGAGCAGTGAGCAGCATGGACACCATGCTCCAGCTGCACTCGTTCAGGGGGTCAGTTCCTGACTGGCCACTTGAATGCTGAGCCTGAACATCAGGCTCTTTTCTTCTACTTGACATTTCCCTGTTAATGTATCCAAAGGTTTCAGCAGCCCCAGAATTGTGTTTGGAACAGCGTTCAGCTCATTGGTAATTTTTTCCCTTAATAAACCCAGCCTTCTTTCTTTGTCAAGCTGACAGATTTACAATCAACTCAGTAATTTTGTTTAAGATGTAGGCATGATATTACTTTACTTTTAGTCATCGTGAACTTTTCCAGTATTTCACAGATTATAGAAAGCAGTGAGTTTCTTTATCAACTCTTCTGAAATTCTTGTACACAGGATTTCTTACAACATAACCCTCATCTACATTTTGACAGGGAATTCACATCCATTTAAATGCACCTGCTATATCTACAGGAATTTGCATGTGCACTTCAAATATGCTAAAACTTATATTTAAATATGCATTGCAGACCAGAGAACTGGTGTTCAACTACTCACAGATTTTAAAATCAGGAAACACCATTACAATAATTCAATCTAGGTCTGTCTGTGAGGATGCTGGAGCAGGTTCAGTGCAAGAAGCAAAGACAAGCAGCCTGACATTGATTAGAGGTTGCCCATTTTGATCTAACTTTTTGCCTGACTTAGACTGCAGAATTTTTTTTCTGTTCTTGTTATAAATAATGTCTAATACCTGCATGAGCTGGAGCAGCTTTTTCAAGCAGACGTTTTCTCTTGATTCAGAAGCTTCAGCTGATGAGAAGCTATCTGAAAGTCTGAAAAATTTCATCAAAGTCTAATTACCCTCACCATTAACATTTTACACAAGTTCTAAATGCAATGTATTCAGTGCCAGTTGCCAGCTATTGGAACTTCACAGAAGCACAGAATGGTTGAGGCTGGAAAGGACCTCTGGAGGTCATCAGGTCCAAACCCCCTGCTCAAGCAGCGTCTGTTATAGCAGGTTGCCCAGGACCATTTCCAGTTGTCTTTTGAATAGCTCCACAGATGGAGACTCCACAACCTCTCTGGACAAGCTACTCCAGTGTTTGACCAGCCTTATAGTAAAAAGTGGTTTTTCATGTTCAGATGGAATTTTCTGGTTTTAGTTTATGCTCACTGCCTCCTTGTCCTGTCTGCGGGCACTACTGAGAAGAGTCTGGCAACCTTTTCTTTCCATCGGATACTTCTAAATGTTGGCAAGAACCCCTCTGAGCTTTCTCTTCTCCATGCTGAGCAGTCCTAGCTCTTTCAGCCTCTCCTCACACAAGAGATGCTCTAGTCCCTTAACCTCTTTGTGGCCCTGCACTAGACTCACTCCAGTAAGTCCATCTCTCTCCTATATTGTGGAACCCAGAACCAGACATTGCCACACATGTGCCTCACCAGTGCTGAGTGGAGGAAAGTCATCTTCCTCAACCCACTGGCAACACTCTTCCTAATGCAGCCCAGGGTACTGTTAGCTTTTGTTGCTGCACTGGTGCACAAGCTCACAGTCAGCTTGCTGTCCACCAGGACCCCAAGGTCCTTCTCTGCAGAGCTGCTTTCCTGCTGGTTGCCCCCCAGCATGTACTGGTGCCTGGGGTTATTCCTCCCTTGGTACAAGATGTGGCATTTCCCCCTGTTGAGCTTCACAAAGTTCCCCTTTGCCCAATTCTTGAGCCTGTCCAGGTCCCCCTGAAGGGTAGCACTCTGATGCGTCAGACACTCCTCCCAGTTTTGCATCTGTGAACTTGCTGAGGTGCACTCTGTCCTGGTGTTCAGGTCATTAACGAAGAGGCTAAACAGTATTGGCACCAGTGTTGAACCCTGTGGTATACCACTAATTATACCAATATGAACTCTGTGCTGCTGATCACAACTCTCTGGGCCCAGTTGTTTACTCAGTTTTCAATCCATCTCACCGTGCATTTATCTAACTTGTACTTTGTCAGCTTGCCTGTGATGATGTTATGGGAGACTGTATCAAAAGCCTTACTAAAGTCAGGGTAAACGACATCACCTGCTCTCCCCTTATCCACCAAGCCAGACATCTCATTATAGAAGGCCACCAGGCTTGTTAAACATTTCCCCTTCATAAATCTATGCTAACTACTCCCAATTACTTTCTTATTTGGAAATGGTGTCCAGGTGGATTTTCATCATCATCTTTGCAGTGACTGAGGTGAGGCTGACTGGCCCGTAGTTCCTCAGCTCTTTCCTTCTTGCCCTTCTTGAAGATAGGAATGATATTTTCTTGCTTCCATTCTTCAGGAAATTCCCTCCAGTCACCAAGACCTTACAAAGATAATAAGAGTGATCTTGTGATGAAATCAGCCGGTTCTCCCAGGACTCATTGTGTATATTCTATTTGTTTAAGTGCTCCCTAACCTGGTCCTCCTGCACCGAGACTAACTAAGCCTTCCTTACTCCAGATTTTCACTCTTGTAGAAGGGACCTGGGATTCCTGAAGACTGGTTTTACTGATAAAGACTGAGCTAAAGGCAACATTGAGCACCCTGGCCTTTTTTGTGTCCTCTGTCACCAGGTGCCCTGTAGTGGATACCAATGGCACCCATGTCGGTCGTGACCTAAGCTCTCAACTAGCTCTGACCTGTCCCAAGGCTGAGCTCCATGTACTCCAGCTTCTCTGTCACATAAGGGGCAACCCCCCTCCCTATCTTCCTGGCCTGCCCTATCTGAAGAGCCTGTATCATTCCTTTGCAGCACTCTGGCCATGTGCACCATCCCACCATGCCTGCGTGATCCCAGAGATCAGAGCCCTGTAACTGCACACAGACTTCTAACTCCTCCAGTTTGTTATGCCTTTGCCTACTTGACAGAACAGATTTCTTACTGACAGAAATCTTTCCCTGGCTCTTGGAGCTCTACTATCTTCTTAGAGAAACCATACTGAGTCGTGTTATTTTCTCACTGTGAGGCAGGTTTTCCAGACCATGGATTGTAACCGTTTTCTGAATCTTTTTCAGTCTGTATCCTAATCAGCATCCTTTTTTCAAGTATAGGTCTCAGTGCTGGGTGCAGCCATCCAGATGTTTCCCTAATCCTGTGCACTGGGTGAATAGTAACATGTCCTTACTATTCCTACCATACTTCTTTGTTGGTTATTCCAAGGACTTAAACTCTATGGGTGAGGAAGGTGAGAATCAATTCACAGCAGAGAGAAACACATGCTTTGTGTGTTCAGTGATCCTCTTCCACCCTAAACCTCCAAAGTTTTAAAAAATTGAGAATGTGCCCTTTGTGTGCTGACAAAATCCCCCATTTGCTCAGTGCAATCTGGAGGGACATTAGCCAACCTGGAATGACAGTGCAGAAAAAACACACCTGTGTATAAACTTCTGAAGCCTAGCCTATGAAGGCTGCTGTGAAAAAGGGATAGAGAAACTGTAAAATACTTCTAGCCAAGAAGTGAGAAGGAAGCTCACTGTATTTTGGGAGGGTATGTCTTTCTGTGGAAAGAAATTATGAGATACATATTCAAAGGACTGCCAAGTTTTCTGTCCACCCTGCAGGGATAATCTTGCCCTACACATACATACATTAATATTAAATAATAATGGATAGATCTTAAATCAATACTGATGGCAAAATAGAATCATAGAATCACAGAATAATTCAGGCTTGCAGTCCAAATTCCTGCTCAAGCTCTAAAGTCACACACACATGTAAAGGCCTGGATCCCTCTTCTCGAGGACCTCCTTGTAGGTCTTGGAAGGCTGCTGTGAAATGCTCTCTTCTCCAGACTGAACAAGCGCAGGTCCCTTGGCTTCTTTTCACAGGAGAACTGATCATGCTTCTGGCCTTGCTGCTGAACTTGCTTCATTTAATAAATGTCTTCCTTGAACCAGGAGGGGCAAAACTGGAGGCAGTACTCGACATGTCATCTAAGGAGTGCTGAGCAAAGGGGGATAATCACTCCCCTTGATGTATTAGCCTTGCTGCTGTTGATACAGTCCTGGAAGCTGTTGGCCTTTTTGTCTGCCAGGGCACGCTGCAGGTTCGTGTTCATCTTGCCATCTACCAAAACCTCGGCGTCCTTTCCAGCAGAGCTGCTCCACATCCAGTGCATCTCCAGCCTGTATCACTGCAATGGGTTCTTTCTTCCCAGGTGCAGGACTTGATCTTTGTCCTTATTAAATGCCATGAAGTTCTTGTTGGCCTATTCCTCCAGTCTATCTAGGTCAGTTTGGATGCTGGCCTTGCTCTTGGGCATATGGACAATCACCAGTTTAGTATCATCTGCAAACAAGATGAGAGTGCGTTATGTTGCCTCCTCCAGGCCATTGATAAAATTCTTAAACAGAACAGTACAGATCCTGCAGTATTCAGCTTGTAACTAGCCTCCAGGTGGAGTTCCAGTCATTAACCAGCCCAACCATTTTCATGCATCTACTTGTCTGCTTTCCAGAGCAAAACATCCTAACCTGGATATAAGAATATTGCAGGAGACAGTTTCAAAAGCCTTGCTAAAATTGAGGTACATGACATCCACTGCTCTCACACTGATCACCACACCAGTCATTTAATTGTGAAATATGATCAGATGTGTTGGGCATAAGGACTTTAGTAAATCCATGCTGACTGTTCCCAGTCATCATCTTCTTCTTCATGTGTCCAGAAACGTCCTCCAAGATTTTCCCAGGGACCGAAGTGAGCTGACTGGCCTGTAGTTTCGTGGATGTCTGTTTTGGCATTTTCTGAGGATGGACATAACACTTGCCTTTCTCTAGAAGTCACGGATCTCTTCCAGCTTCCACAACATATACAAAAAATTATAGAGAGTTGCCTTGCAAGGACATTGACCAGGTCTCTCAGCACCCTTGGATGCAGCTTAATCAGTCCCATAGACTTCTATGAGTCATGTAGTTTTTAAATAATCCCTGACTGGATCCTCAACCACTGCTGGTAGTTCTCCTCTTCAAACTTTCTAAGCAAGGAGGCTTGGAAGACTTCATTTGTTGGGGGAGGCTGAAAGAGAAAAGGCATTGAGTACCTCTGTCTTCTCTGTGTCCACTGTCACTAGATCACCGGCTCCACTCAGGAACTGACTCACATTTTCCTTATTCAACCACTTGCTACTGCTAACACAGTGGTAGAAGCTCTTCTTGTTGCCCTTGACAACCCTTGTAAAGGTCAACTTTAGATGAGCTTTGTTTTTTCTAACATCATCCCTACATGCTCAGGCAACATTTATACATTTCTCCTTTGTAGCTTGTCCCAGATTCCAGCTTTCATATACTGCCTTTTTGCATTGGTGCTCTGTTGTGTGTTCCCTGTTTAGCCAAGCCTGTATCCTAGTACATCTACTTGTTTTCTTCCTGAGTATTGGCATGAACTGTTCTTGTTCTTGGAGGATGCTGTCCCCAAAGACCTGCTAGCTTTCATGAACTCCTTTACCCTTCAGAGCTGCTTCCCATGGAATCCTACCTGTAAGATGCCTGAATAAGCTGAAGTCTGCTCTCCTGAAGGGCAGTCTTTACTCTGCTACTCATCTTCTTCAGTGAGTGTGAATTCCTGTGGAGTTTTACAAAATGAATGTACAGTTCTTAGAATATTTGAGAGGAAAGAAAGGCCAAGATTCAACAATTTTCAGTTTCTGGGTTATAAATGCATATTTTATTTGTGTTTGTGCCGAAGTAGAATTTCCTTAAAATCAACTTAAAATTCTTTACTTTCCAGATCATAACATGGTTTTTGCAAATGAGGGACATTTTGTCATCTAGGCTGTTTTAGACATAAAAGGAATCATTTTAGAATGATCTTCAAAGCAGGACAGGGGTGTTTGATAGCTGAAGTGTAGCTGAACACCTTGTTATTCCAGCTTAAATTAGTCCCATACCTTTGTTACTTTATTGAATATCCACTGTCAGTGGTGGTGGAAAAGATGCTCACTTCCTTGAATATCATGGGACAATGGAGGGATTATATTGCTTCAGACATCCTTCTCACCTTGAGGTCACTACATGGGACATGTGATTCCTTGCACAGAATGTCTAGCTTCTCTTGGCAGGGGGAAAGGACTCTCAATAGGCAGTGTGGGTGGGCCACCTCATTTTGGATGGAGAAGAGTTTGGGCACATAGATGCAAACGGTGCTATTCCATTTGCTCTGAGGGTCATCAAATGGCCATGATTTATTTTATTTACTGGCACAGATGTAGCACATCTGACACTAATGAAATTTATTATTGCATAGCTCTGTGTTATTATAATTATTGTCAAGCTCTGTATAGGTCTCTAAAGGAGGTCATCCAATGTCTTTTAGATTAAACAGAGGCCTTTCCACATATTTCTGTTACTATCTGTATCATTACTTTCAGTAGTGGTGACCCTGGTATTGGCTCTGTGTAGGGCTAACTTCCATTGGTACTTACAGGGAAGGTAAAAGGGAAAGAGACTGGAGGAAAGGAAAGTTCGGGGTTTATTCATATCTTTTTTTGAAATCAAAGTGAATTGCATCAGTTCTTCCTAGGTTATTCTGAGCTAGCTTTTCAGATAATGGATTGCAGTTTTCTGTAGTGTTAATTCAGATCAAATGAACATGAAGTAAATTTTGCAAGTCTCCAACCGAAGGTCCTGTGTTTCGCTTATTTATTAGGGCAGCGTCAGGATACTTGCACTGCAAAGGCCTGTACTGTATATGTTGTATGAATAACCAACATTTCTCTCTTAAAAATCTAGCAATATCACAATTTTTAAAAGCACTAAAATTATTTCAGATATAAATTACTTGTATTAAAATATCAGAAGCTGGAAAAAATCCAAGGAATATATATTCACTAAGCAGGGGTCATTCCTATGCCTCAGAGAGAGATGAATTTATAACCACACATAAACAATTGTAAACTGCACTGTGTTTTAAAGAAATACACCAAATGAATGAAAGGTTCTGTTAAACTGGCAAAAACCTGTAAAATTTAAGACAGATATAAACCTTATTCTGACCATTGTTCTTGTTTTGAAAACTTGAAGCTCCTAGGATTTGTAGGTTGAATTTTTGTATCTTTTATTTCCTTTTTTGGAAGTGAACAGTTGACAGTCTGCTTTATATGCAGCATGCATAGCACATAAATAGCATTCAAATTAAATTCTACACCAGCTGTACATACCCCATACATGTGGTTCACGAATGTTGCTGACTGCAAATGGTGCATATTTTGATTTTCAGTTGATATCTAAAACTGTGAATTATCTTCTGAATATGTAGTGTTTTGCTTTCAATCCCTAGATTACATTTATATCAAGCAAAATAAATACAACTGTCTGATAATCACAACCTGGCTTTCTTCAACTTAGGTAAAGATTAGTTTCTGGCAAAGTGACCCCAAATCTCATCTTCTTCAAGGCAACAGTCCCATTTCAGATCTGAAAGGGAAGTTTGAAATGAAAAGTAGCCGCAGAGGAGAAAACCCGGTGTGTTTCTACATGCTGCACCCTGTAAACCTGAAGTGTCTAAACGTGGGGCTGCTTTTACTGCTGTAAAGCCCCAGTGTGACTTTAACACACTAAGATCGGTTCTCAGCTATTAGTTGTTTCAGGCATGTTCGCACTGCGTGACATTTATATAACATTGACTCCCAGAAACCTGTTCCAGCATCCACTGGGCCCAGTATAAAACCTGTGAGGATTTTTTTGGATGTGGCCTATATCTGGTTCTTCCAATATCCTGGTCAGGAATATGGCAGGGAGCCATCGGAGGGAGAAAAGTAGCCAGATGGCACCAGTAGACTGTTGCTTTGGCATTTTTTTCTGGCCAGGTGACTGGCATGATCTCGAAGGAGGATTTTTGTTTGTTTGTTCATTTGTTTTGTATCTTTTCTTTGAGGTAGCCTGTGGACCTGAGTTAAGCTCACTGGTAGCTTGATTGCCTTATGGATTTTCCACGTTTTCTTTTCTCTTTTTATTTGTTGTACATAGCGTTGGAGGAAATTTGCTTTGGTATACTAAAATCTTGCCCAGATTTCATATTCATTTTTCATACAAAAGCCTTGCTGGCTCTAAGGAGAGCCATATGCTTGAAAGACATGCAACACTGATATTTTTTTTTTTCTATCAGCATATCTACGAACATTGTAAAAATTCAAGACAAACCTCTAAGGGAGATAAGACCTTTATAGATATTTATGCCCCAAAACCTCAGAGATAAGACCCATATAGATATTTATTCCCACACCACAGACTTTATTTTAAATTCTGTCTGAGCTGGAAAATGCCCCTTTCATTGGCTGTATCACAGGTGCTGGCATCTTAACGACTCGGTGGAGTTCAGGGAAATCTATGGGTGCACCATTCTGAGGGTGGATGTAGCTGTGGGATTTGTCTTCTCATCCTCTCATCCATGGCCAGACATGAGCCATTTCTGGTCTGTATAACTGTGTTAGCATTGCACTGTGCTCAAGTCAATAAGGCCTGGTGACAGGCTGTGTATATTACCGGTTTGTGTCTAAACAGCTTCGAGACTAGAGCTGGCTTGTGTCCAGCCATCTGAAAGCACCGACCAAGCAGCCTGCATGTATCTGCACCTGTCCACGTGGATGTATTATAAATGTGTATGATGCAATATAATTCACTGTTTATAAATGACATATTGTGACACCTCCTCCTTGAAACACATTTTTTTTCCACCAAAGCCTTTCAGCAATAATCCAGCACAGAAATAACATGGCTAAGAGAGTAAGTGCATCACTGGGAGCTACCACTTTTCCTTTGTGTTTGAACTCTATGATCTGCCTAATTGAGAGATTGATCTTGATTAGTTGTGAGCACCCACAGTTACTTCTGATGGGAGCATATGGTATTGCACTGTATGTGCTTTGAGCCAGGGAACAGATCTCTCACTACCCTCTTTACACATAGGGCTGACATTACTACAAAGACAGGCGGCAGTAATATAATGCCTTCCAGCAACTGTGAAAACTGTGTGCGTGATTCAGATGCTTTTCTACTTACTGATAATTTAGTTCTCATAGTGCCTTAAAAAGTGGTTCATCAACCTCCCAAAAGCACAACACTCTTGGGTCATCTGTCTGCTTGCACCTTTACAGGTGATGACATTCCTTCTGGTTTACTGTATCGACAATGAATGAATGACTTAGATATAAAATGTAATTGTCAAAATATTCAATTTAGAAGCTGCTTTTGGCCAATATATTTTCAACGCAGAGGTTACTGATTCTTAAAAACTCTGTTCAGACCAAGGTGGTTGATGCTACACCCATTTTGATGACTGATCTTTGCATAAAGCAGCAGCAGCAGCTTGGTGGTTCTAAGGGAGGCAGAAGATGGGAAGCAGCTGCATTTGTGGTCTGCAGATGTTCAAGACAACACCAGTCAGGAAACTGCTAACTACCTTTAATTGATCAGCACACCAAAGTGAGGGAGTGAGCTTTCACATCTGTGGCCCATTCTTATAACATGTTTCCTCCTCACTAATTCTTGCTACTGTCTGGAGGCTTTCCAGGCTGCTGCTAGTGATCAGTTCTTCCATAAAGAAGCAGGCATTCCCAGCTCTCAAAGGGCTTTAAACAACTAAGCAAAGTTGTTTTCTGTTATAATAATTAGTTAAATTAAATAAACAGTACTTAGAGAGGGTTTTAGCTTGGTTTTAAGGTTTGCTACTCCTATAGGATCGCTAGGCCATGGTGCTTTGTTGGCTATGCTGAAAATCAAGTGGGGTTAAAAGGCTTGCAAAAACTGAAATAAAATGATGTAACTGACCGTTATAAAGTCACAGGTGAAAAGAAGCAAAACAAGTCATGTTTAGTCTGCAAGGTCAGATATAAAAGATCTTTCCCCATCTTTTTATTCAGCACTGAAGCTGTGGGTGCTTTCCTGAACCCATGTAGTACTGTGCACACCTCTGCCTCCAGGTACCAGTGGGAGAGAAGCCCTGACTTGGGAAGTAAGCATGGTTTCTGATGCTCCCCCTTGCTTAGGGCTTCCATGGGTCCCACTCAGATTCAAATCTTCTCTGTCTCTTTTCCCCTAGGGCTTCCTATAGCTTAGATCTACCAGGGAGGAGTGCTGAGGTTCCTCCTAGGAGACCAGAGCTGCAGCTGCCTGGGAAATGCTAATGCCCCCATGGGCATAGCTGGCAGTGATTAGGACTAGCCCAGCCGCCAAACTGGAAATTGGCTAATCCCTAAGCAGCTTGTTAGCCTGTGGTTCAGGCTGAGCAAAGTTCCAGTCACAGACTCATCCCATATTCTGCATCTCTAAACATTCTTTAAACCCTCATAGTTTGGGAGGGTGCACAGAAAACATGACTGTCTTTGGGGTGATGATCTGACTGCTCCCAACCTTAATACTGACAGTTTCCATGATAAATATGGTGACAGCCAGTTTAGAAATTAGAAAGGCAAGGATAGATTTAGAAATTGGGGTCTATTCTGTGAATCTGAGAAGTGAAAGGTTCAATAATAATAAAAGGTAACAGAAGGTAGAATTCCTCATAATGGGATGTTGTTGAGACTAGGAATTTAACTAGGACTGAATGCTTATAGAAGCAATGATATCCAGACATAAATAGTTAAAGATACAAAATCGGGGGGGGGTGGGGGGGGTGGGTGGGAGAGACAATTGTTTTTCTTTAGACTTTTTGTCATTTGGTGAAGTTAAACGTAGTCTGTTTCTTTGTATTGCTCACGCATCTGGAAAAAAAATATTATCCATACCTGAAATTTAGCAGCCTTGCAAGATCTCTGGCCAGTGTAACTGCAT
This sequence comes from Falco punctatus, assembly GCF_963210335.1. Taxonomy (NCBI): domain Eukaryota; kingdom Metazoa; phylum Chordata; class Aves; order Falconiformes; family Falconidae; genus Falco; species Falco punctatus. The sequence goes on from NC_137582.1 coordinate 44,080,726, forward strand.
CAAAGAGCATTGACTGGGACAAGTATGGAAGAAGTTTACTGTTGTGTTATTCCAATATGTTTGTTTCCTTTATCAAGATAATCAATCAAGTGTAGAACACAGAAAAGGATTACCTGAGTTAGGTAAAAAAATGAAATCATGTAATCTATGATGTGAAGTGAAAGTCATATATTTATATCAAAATTTTTCAGTTTAGAGCACAAGTTTCTATATAATTTTCAATGACCAGGAAAAGAGGAAATACTGCATTCCTTGTTTTCTACCTGAAGTATAGAAGGTATGAAACTAGCACCTGAACAAGAAAAAGGAGAGGAGAAATTTCTTGCTTCAAAAACGTGAAACTGCTGAACATGAAATATGGGTCTAAAGCCTCACCTATCTGAGAGGAGCTAATGAGAAACTGCTGGAACTATCTGTTGAAACCTGAGGATAAAGATTCTGCTGGGGGTCCAGATTATGTATGGAGAGGTCTCTGAGTGATACAGCCGACTTGTCACTGCACATACAGCTGCTGCAGAGTGTGGGAGTTCAAGCCAATTTAACATGCAAGGGCAAACAGAAGGATGTGGAATCCCCCCACATCTTTTGGCAAAAGCTTGACTACGCCATGCTTTTGCTGCTACTGAAAAAAAGTCCAGGACAGGCTTCTGGCATTGAGGCCAAGCAACGTGATACATTCACTTCCACATGCCTAAACTCTTGTCCCCCTTGAAACGGGGTGGCTCCATGCAACCCACCCGCCCGGGCATGTGCCCTGGCACCTGCTGTGAGCTGAGCCGTGCCTGGACAGCACAGGCAGCTGCTGTGTGGCACAGGCCAGACTGCGCCAGGGAGCGTGCCAATACAGCGAGTGATCCTGGGCTTCAGCCTTGGCCCTGAAACTTGCTTTATTTGTTAGTATAGACCCTAGAGAGCCTGATGGAGAAGCACTGTGTCTCTTAAGCACGTTCTTCTTAGGTGTTAGTACTCTGCCCGCCAGCTTCACCTCTCATGCTTCTTTATGTTCCTTCTCAACTTTCAGTTAATCTTTGAACTGAAATAAACTGTGCTGGGGACATTTCTGGGGGTAATTGTAGTCCACATTGCAGAAGTGGGACATTGGACAGTGAATACCAGCAGCTACTGCTCTGTTTTTTGGCCAATCTCCAAGGATTTCATTGAGCTTTCTGCCTGGGAGCTTCCAATTTTGCAGTTCAAGGTCTAAGGCTGCTCCCGTCTATATATATAAATAGGTTGTATATGTGATCGACGGGCTGGCTGGCTGTTTGGCTGACCAACTGTGTCTGTTCATGGCAAGAAGAGATTTTGGTGTCCAGGGTGCTGCTTGAATCCTCTCTGTTACTTATGCGACTTCAATAAAAATACGGGGTAAATTCTGTAGAATTTGCCCAGCTAATCAACTAAGAGTGTCATGTGCTGAGAAACATCTTAGAATTCAGATATTCTGAATGTTTGGCATGTTTCTTTATTCTGAATGATTCTGTGTTGAGGCAATTACTAATTCTTTGTGTTAATGCTGATGTGTACTGCAAATATTTCCCAAGCATATGCCAAGTGACGTTCATGAGAAAATGGCTTTTCCTTGAATGCAATGTGTACAACAGAGATGCCTAAATGCACTGTCTGGGTGAATTGCATACATTGAAGAGTCAATGACAACTCAAAAAATTTCTTGCAGCATCCTTGTGATGTAGGTTTTTTTCTCCTCCTGAAAGCACATGACTTCAAATGTGTGGTTTCTCTTCTGAACAGTCCTGCCCTCATTATTTCTTGGTTTCAGTTTGGACACATCCAGATTGACTGCCCGCGACTTCATACTCCATAACTCCATGGGATCTTCTGGTTTTAGAGCTCTAAGTTGAAGGGTTGATATATAGATCTGACCAAGAAGTCCCCAGAAGGCCAGTACGGAATAAATAGCAACAATTTAACGTTCTCCCTTTGTTTCATTATTCGTAGACGGCCTGATTCTGCACTTTCAGTGAGACTAATTTGGCACTGTACATAATTCAGTAGTGGTTCAGTTTTTATGGACTGATGATAAAGTTGGACTGATACCAATGGCAGACTGACATCACAGGTTTAAAGATGGACATAAGAGGCATAAACCAAGAGTTATACACTAGTTTGTGATTTCGCCCATAAGGTCTATCTATATATGACCCCACACTGCCCTTGCTCTGAGTCAACTATAATCTACCTGAGCTAGCCAGAACCTATATATTATCTCACATCTCTGGCTTGGTAGCTGGGGCTCAGTGTTGCGTGATCTACAGTCACAAGGTTTGGCATCACCTTGGTGAGCAGACGGCAAAAGACGTGCTTCTTTTTGCACCTGCAAGGCACCACCCCCGTGGCACTGGGCTACTTTAGCAGAGAGTGGTTCTGTGCTGCTAGAAACTGCAGTCACTAAAAATAGTCAGGAAGGTTAAAAAAAGCCAGAGTGGGGAAAAGCATTTAATGTGTGATAAAGTAAGTGATTTTATAACTGATTTTATTACTTAAAGTTCAAACATTATTTTCACTAGTCTTTGTCTGGTGTAAATGAAGATGAAAGAAGTTGGACAAGGGGAGACTTGAGCACTGCAGGATGCTTCAGGGATCACGTCTTTAAGGGTTATTAAACACAATTTGGTTTTGGCAGATTCCAATTTGTCTGTGTTTTAGCAAATCCTAGAAACTTGAGTTCTGACATTTTGTATATCCCTATTAATTATTCATTCCTGAGAATCCGTACTTGTGTCCTGGTTTATTTGACCTTAAGAATTATTGCCTGTTTACATTGAAGAAGACCCAGTAAGACTTGTCATATATTGTCCTTCACAAAAAATAAAAAAATATCAGAGTCTTTCTCCCTGGGTAAATGAGGAAATAAAACAACCTGGGCTGGGTCAATGGTTTTAATACTGGTGGGAAACTCTTAACATGCTGCAGAGGCAGCATCTAAGGAATCTGCTGAGATAGCTGGATCTGCAGTTCTAGGTTAAACTTAGGGATACAGGGCCACACTTTATCAATGTTATGTGGGATGAACTGACCCTTGTGCAGAATGCCACCAGAGGACTCATGCATCACTTACATCTGACAAAATGTCCTAGGTGGGACTTTGGTGGTGCATGAGGCTAATGTGGATACTCTTTGCAGGAGCTAAGTTTTAACCACTACAAGTAAGGTTAATACAATCTCTTTGGATACACTTTGTTTTTATTGAGACAAACTTCCACTGAACTCAATGTGTTATTGAGCATGTTGCACAAATCCCACTGACTTCAACAGTTCCAGGGCAGAGTTGGTAGCAGATTTCTAACTAGAACAAAATTTTGCTGGAAAATCCCACCTCCATGAAGCATTTCATGGAAACAATTTGCTTTTGGTGACATCAGCGGTTTTTGCTCCGACTGCATGGAAGCCTGGGCTGAATTTTTGTGGCAGTCTTACTGCTTAGATTACCATGGAGTTGAAAAGCCCAGGGCTTCCAGGGTTTGCAACATTAGGGCAGCCCAATCACCAAACCTTACCATAGCTGGTGAGGGAGCAAGCATAGGACTGAGAGGTCCTGGGGTCTGCACCTCTTGCTGTGGCTGACATCTTGTCCCTGCAGCAGGATTCTGGGACATAATTTTCACATAAGACATGACTTCAGGGTTTCTGGTGTTTCTGTCACTGGACTTAGAGCAAATCATCTTCTTCACAGCCTCAGTCTTCATGTGATGCAGTGGTGAAGAAAGCCTGCAAGCACATTAGTTCTTAATGCTCTCTGTTTTGAGGTTGGGTAGGACTTGGACTCTGAACTCATTGGGATGTTTGACTTTCCGGGAAATATCCAAGAGTTCAGCTGATGAAAGAGTACTATTCCTTTATCTCAAAGAAAATATTTGACTGAAATATGTATTTTTTATGAAATATATTTTTACAATTTTCTTTCACAGTATGTACATTTACAGTTTTAGTTTCAGATCAGGAAAAAAACCCTCTATTTGACCATAGAGATTTTTCTCACAGAAAAGCTTGTGGTGATATTTAGGACTACAGCACTAAGGTTCATCAAGACTTGTCTTCCTCTCCTTGAATGACCAATGATCCATTCAAGCTCAGCACTGCACTATGAATATGAATGATCCCAGCTTCCCAAAGGGGAACAGGAGACAAGGGCTAATCAGTGAGCTCAAGAGGTGTAAAGTCCCCACTATGGGGCCTGATCATGTATTTCTTCCTCTGTAAATCTGTGACTCCATTGTTTGTGACAATAATTTTAGTATGAATTAATTCAAAACCCATACAGGTGAATAACTTATAATTTTTCTTTGGGTCAAAGACCACAGTTGTTGATATTCCATTACTTGCTGATGAGTATCTACATCATAGCTAGCTTCCTGAGGTTTTGGCCTGCCTTAGAAATAAGAGCTGGACTAGAACATGGACTTGACTATTGTCTTTCCTAAAACTGGGTTAAGAAATGAGAGAAAAGCTGTGTTGGTGCTGTTGAGAGGAAGGCTGTGTTGGTGTTGACAGACTGTACTTGTTCCCTGGCTTTGTTTAATATTTCCCGATCTGTGAAAGTATATGTGTTTGGAAAGACACTATGAACTTCCCAAAGTGAGCGGAAAGCAGTACCACTGCAGAGATTGTAGTTCAGGAAAAGCACCAAGACAGGACGTGGGCTAAAAGGACTGAGAGGCAGAAAGCAGCAGATTTTGTTACCTCATTGCCTGTCAGCAGGGAATCTTGCACAGTTCTAAATTAAATATGAACATCTTGACTTCTGTAAGGCCTTTGACATAGTCCCATACAACATACTTGTCACTAAATTCAAGAGAAATGGGTTTGGTGGATGGACTATTCAGTGGATAAGGAGTTGGCTGGATGGCTACATACAAAGAGTATACAGTCAATGGCTCAATGTCCAAATGGAGACCAGTTACAAGTGGTGTCCTTCAGGGGTCCATGCTGGGATGAGTATTTTTCAATAATTTTATTAGTGACATAGTGGGACTGAGTGCACCCTCCACAAGTTTGCTGATGGTACCAAGTTGAGTAGTGAAGGTGATATGCTTGAGGGAAGGGATGCCATTCAGAAGCACCTTGACTGGCTGGAGGAGTGGGCCCTTGTAAGCCTCATGAAGTTCAAGAAGGCCAAGTGCAAAACCTTGCCCCTGGGTCAGGGCAATCCCCAATGTCAATTTAGGCTGAAGGATGAATAGATTGAGAACAGCCCTGTGAGGAAGGACTTGGGGACATTGGTAGATGAAAAATTAGATATGAGCAGGCACTGTGCACTTGCAGCCCAGAAAGCCAGTTGTGTCCTGGGCTGCATAAATAGAAGCATGCCAGCAGGTTGAAGGAGGTGACTGTCCCTCTCTACTGCACAGTGGTGAGACCCCACCTGGAGTACTGTGTTCAGCTTTGGGGTCCCCAGCACAAGGAAGACATGGCCTTGTTGGAGCAGGTCCAGAGAAGGGTCACAAAAATTATCAGAGGGGTGGAGCACCCCTTCTATGAAGACAGGCTGAGAGAGTTGGGGTTGTTTGGCCTGGAGAAAAGAAGGCTCTGGGGACACTTTATTGCAGTCTTTCAGTAGTTAATGGGGGTTTATAAGAAAGATGGAGAAAGACTTTTACCAAGATCTGTAGTGCTAGGACGAGAAGTAACAGGAGAGAGAGAGAGCTCTGTGACACTCAGTGAAACCCATCAGTGGATACAATGAGCTGCTTTTCCTGGTGAAATGGAAGACAGGCAGACACTTTTCCTCTGCCACAGTTCACTTCTTGTCCCAACATTACTATGTAACATTTTTCATCTTTTTAGTATTAAGTGATGATGGGAATAGTAAAGCCTTTTCTCTTTGATGACATTAAAACCTACCTATTTAGATACTAAAATCTGCACAAACAGGCACAAGACCAAAAATTTCCTTAAATGTGTTAGTGTCCCTGTGAATATGTAATGGGCAATTAAATACTTTCAGTCCATGACAGGAGGCAGTGCTCTGTGCCACAAATATGCACCTTGTGCTCTACAGCACCGGTGCATCCACTAAAGGGTGGACCAGATCGTGGGGATGCAGGACACGTGCTGCCCTTAGATAGACCATGTTCCAGTGAATGCCACCTTGCATCCCGAAGGGTGTTCTGCTGAATGCAGCTGAGGCTTCAGGTGTTAAGGCTGATCCTGATTCTTATTGTGCTAAAGTGAACTGGGAGATATTTTGAGACAAAAGGCAGAGGTATGATAAAAAGCTACAGCTTGTAAATTGACAGCCAACAGACTCAGCTCCTATAGATACCTCTATACTCGTAAATTAAGAAGAGCCTCATTTAGAGAATAAAGGGCCATAAAGGAGGAAACATGGATTTCTGTGGGGTAATTTGGGACAGTGTCCTCAGCTGCCTTGCAACAGGCTTTTGAACTGAGTGGGAAGAGGGCATGACTTCTGTTTCCGGAAAGATCCCTGTTACTGAAGATTGCTACAAGTTGAGGATGGATTTTTGGTGACTGCAGGTGGTAAGCAGGGAAGAGAGTGATAGAAAATGCTTTGAGCCTGGAGGCAGGGCTGTGATATGCAGAGAGCATTGGAAGCAAACCCAGGGTTTCCTGGCAGAAAAGATGGGTCTGTGGGTTTGAACCTGAGCTTGGGGCTGTGCCTATCAAAGGGGTCAGAATAAAACAAGCTAGACTGATTAGATTACAAAACTGGGAGGCAGCAGGTCTAATTTTTATTTCTAACCTGCTGTATGATTAATGTCAACTCATTGAATTCCTCAGGGCACCAGTTTTTCTATCTGTGAAATGTGGATGATGTGACCACCATCAATAAATTGCCCGATGTAAGTGCAATGTGATACTTACCCCCAGTGTCTCATAGACAGATTTTTATTTAGATACTCCACCACCTTTGAAATCACATTGAATAGGTGATTTGAAAGCTTTGTCGTAAATCTGAATATTGCTGACACATTAAGAAGAATGAGGTGATCAGTGGATGAACTGCATTAGCACAAGAAATATGTTTAAATCTGGTTTAACTGCAGTGGTATGAAGGTATTTTTATTTAGGCATTCTGCCAAAATAGGAAGCATTCAAATTTTTATCCTTTTCATGGATTTTCTCAGAACATAAACAACATATATATTATTGTAACAACTTTGCAGAAGTAAGTGGCTCAAATATAATTTGACTAATGTTGATAAACTGTATAGGTTTGTCATAGAGGAAGTAATTTTGTGAACATAAAATGGAAAAAAGAAGGAGAGCTGTAAGAGGCATCCATCGTAGGCTGCAGTTTTTGCTTTATCATAACAGATTGAAGGGGAAGCATTTATTCTGCAGTAGACTGTGCACTGGTGTGGGCATAGTCTTTGCACCAGCAATAGATGTCACCCTTCTGAACTTCCCAAACTCTTCTATGGACTTTATAATTTCAGGAGTTGAGTATGTCTTTGTAACACGGGGTAAAAGAAGATTCGGTGAAGTGCAGCTTAGCCTTTTCTGAATAAGCCATTTGGAAGTTTTGTGGAAAAAAGGGACTGGGCCTAAAAGAGCTGAACTGCAACTTCAGTTTTAGTGCTGTAATATAAACTGTGCATTTTAATGTGTACATCGTGCTTGCAGCAGTACAATAATACAGAAGCATAACAATTACATCAGTAGAATGAACACATTTCTAATGGTATTTGTGTTATATGGATATATGGCTGTTGGCCTGTATGCTGATACTTTCATTGCTGCCATATACATGCAATCTACTTATGGTTAAGGTTGCCAGGCAAGTAATTACCAGAATGGAGTGCTAAGCAAGCAGTCCCGGTGTCAAAGAATCTGACCTTGTGAAGATAATGAGACAAGGAGAATTCAGAACAGATGAAAGCCAAGAGCATCTACTTTATCTACTGACAGCCAGAGAACACCTTCATGCTCAATCAGTTCCTGCTAATGAGACAAGATGGGGCAAGATGGTAAAACAGCAGTAACGGGCAAACTTTTTTTCAGCTTAATGATCTATAACTTAGTCAGATGAAATTGTCTTTTAAACTAGGCAGTGACATAAGTATGAACAGAGAAATACAAAGAATGTATTTAATATCTTTTGGGTTTGTTTACATTATAATGTGGAATGATTAATGGGTGGGGAAATATACCCTGTAGTGTGGCTGGGTGAAGCTTAATCCATTTAACTTATCAAGGGGGAAGGCAAAAGGGCAACGTGATCACTCTCTGAGAGCCCACATCAGGACAGGAGCACAGTAATGGAGGTCTTTTCAGCCTAGCTGGCAAACAGACACAGTGTATGCTATCTGGAAGCTGAAACCAGAGAAATTCAGATGACAAATGGTGAGCTTTTATACATTAGGGTAATTTATTACTTAGCACTGGGAGGGGAGTGGGGTGGGCTCCTTCTTCCTCAATTAAGAACTCTGATTTACTTAAAATTAAGAGTGGATGCTTTTTGAAAAGTATATGTGCTTTTTTATGTTTGCGAACACCTGTGGTCCAGGGGTTACTCTGAAATGATATAAGAAAGGCAACTATGAAGTGCAAGCTGATTGTCAGCGGGCCTGAAATCCTCATACACCATCTTCAAACCTCTTGGAAAGTTTAAGAGTATGCAAATTGTAAAAGGTGGAAAACTAATGGACTAGCTAAATTGACTCTTGGACTTGAATCAAGAATTAATGTAGGGGAATGTTAAAGTCTCTTTTACACAGAATATCAGACTAAACAATCACTCTAGTCTATTCTCATTTTGCAGCCTATAAATAGGACTAATACTGTGGAGCCAGACTGAGATTAGGAAATTCTGGCATATGCTGTATATTACCTCTTCCAGTGCATGTTAGCTATGCAGCCTTATGAGGTGTTTGCAGGATAGCTAGCTGATTTTCTAAATTACCTTCTTGCACTCCTTTTTTCCTGCTATTTTAAAGCTACACAGGAATTACAAAGTATTCCTGATGCTTACACAGTTGTAGCCTCATTCTTTCCATTCTCTGTTGAAAACCTCTGCATTTATTCTCTAAAGGCCACGGCTTGGTGAGAAGGTGGCGTGGGGAGGGGATGAACTCTGGAAAAGAGTTGCCTGTAGTCTCGACCTTACTTGAAACTCCAGACAAAATTATAATTAGCAAAGGTCCTTGGCAGGTTGAAGGCAGAGAAGAAAAATAAGCTTGGTACCTGAGTTGCTGTTTGAAATCCTCTTCCAAAGAATTTAAGCAACCCATCATGAAGCAGACCACCTGAAAAGCACAGGTCAGAGTGTCTGAGAGGCATTTTCCTGCCCAGTTCTCTGGGAGCAAACAGAAGGGCACTGTCCTCTTCTGTGACTTTGGTGGGGAGGGGAATGAGAGGTTGCAGAGCTGCATTTTTCCCCACCCCATTTCCCACTCCATACACAAAGGCTTTTCAGTGCCTGGTGCTGAAGTCCAGACCCATCTCATCAGTTGGAGAAAAGGACGTGTCCTTGCCTTTGGAAGCTGCCGGACAGAAGTCCTGCTCTTTCTGTACTGGGAGAGGACTGGAATGTAACTCCAGAGGCCAAGGTCAGGAAGGAGAGGACATGGGGCACCAGGAGATCTTCAGGATCTTTCTCTGGCCAGCCCAGAATTTCACCCAGCATCTGGTTGGCCCCTTTAAAAAAACCAAACAAACAAACACCTAGTCTTGATTTAGTGTCTCAGAGCAACCAGACCACTCTGGGGACTCTGCTCACACTTAACTGAGGCAAAAAACTAATGGTAACTCCCAAATGCAAGTCACTTCTGGAACTAACATGAACTGTCACTCCTACTGAATGCTCCCCTCCTTTTCTGACCTCTTCTAATAAGCAATGAAATACTTAGCAAAGTTCAGACCTCACCCAGATGGTGAGTTACAATGATTAATTTACAGACCTGTCAGATCTTGCCATGGAGACACATGTTTCTAGATCCTGTTTTGTTTTCCTCAGGCTTGCCCTACACCTTGGTGGTTCGCAATGTTGCATGGTAGCCCTGCTCCAGCTGTGGCTCGGGGTGCCTGGTGCCCCGGCTTCCTGGGGCTGTGGGTCAGTGGCCCTATGGGTCTTGGTGGTCAGGCTCACCGAGTGGGAGGGCAGCTGCAGAGCCCCAGGGAAGTGCTGCTGTTGCAGGTTCACCCTCAGAAGACCTTTGTTAGAAGTCACATCTTTTGGCCACAGCTTCGTGCTCCACTTTGCCTGAAGCCTCTCAGTCTGGAGAAAGATCTGGAGGTAGTACTTCTCTTTCTAACATGTCAAAACTGAGGGCTGCAGCTCTTGATACTATGATTTTAGCCTGGAGTTGTCCAGTAAACTGTAAGTTAAACTTTTTTTATTGGGCAGCTTAAGAGTAAGGTCATGCAAGTTTATATGAAGGTTTTTTCAGAAAAATACATCCTTTGCTCTCTTCAGATTGTTCTGTCCTTTTTTTTCTGTTCTGCCCAGTTCTGCTCTGGATCTGTCTGACACAGCTGTTATGGGCATTGCTGCCTCAAAGCTTCAAAGATTATTTTTTTTGTTGTTTTAAACTGGTAAGAGTGGAAAAGTGAGCTTCAAGAGCCCAGGTTAACATAGCTAGAAACACCAGACCAGCATTTTGGTCTCACAAGCCTGTCTGCACATGGCCACACCAGACTTAATTCATGTAAGGAATAACATGTGTTAGGAACTATTAGTCAGTCCTATAACTTTTCTCCAAACCCTCTGCTTTTTTTTTTTCCCTTTTTTTTTTTTTTCCCCAATTTCTACCACCATGTCTATTATTCTGGTGCAGAGAGGCTATGGGGTCAGCTACCTTTCTACAGACACCCTGACTGGGCACCAGGGAAGCTACCAGTGGAAGGAACAGGATGCTCTGGCTTTTGGTCCTTTAGATTCACACAGTCAGCAGTATCTCAGTAGTAGCGTGACCCAGCAGACTAGGCAAAGTGTTGTACCTGTGTGGTGGTGTTTCTTCCCACTGTGAACATTGGGTTGGTCAGAGATATCTTGTGCCTCTGCTTCTCGGGAGCCCTCCCTCCAGGCCTGCACACAGCATTGTTGTGCCTCTTCGTTATTCCCACCTGTACACCCAAGTGATTCTTTTCTCTAACATCGAACTGAACCCCCTGCAACGTGTTATCTTCAGACATCTTTCTTCAGGGTCTGTTTTCTGTAATCCACACTGCTGAGCTTAGCATATGTTTTGGGTCTTGCAAGCATCACTAGCTGTGCTCAGACACCCCGATCACTGTGTTTTGCCTCTGCACATATTCACAGATTAGTTGGAGAATAAACCCCTAACAATTATTTAAACCTTTTTTTTTCACCTAGCTCACTGACAAACATATTTAGCCTCTTACATTATATACACTATATGTAATGCATTATATGTGATGCCAGCCTTGTATATAATTATATCTGTTGTGTACATATTATGTAATATGCATTTTACATATGCATGGATATTTATCTGCATTTCCTAAAATATTACTTCTGCTTCAATTTAATTGGGAATCTGCCTCAGCTGGGATGGTACACTTGCTCATGCTTTTCATTGCTTTTCAGAACTGTGAGCAGTGGGTTCAGCAAATCCCAATCCTTCCCTTCAAAATGATGCGTAAGATCAAATTCCTTTTAAGGAAGTGTGAAGCTGTAGATAATGAGCTGGATTTGGAGTCTGTAACTTCTTGTCTGTTCCCATCTTACCACAGCTGCACAGTGAGCGTGGTGAAGGCCCATTGCTGATCTATGCCCACGCTTTGGTTTCCCCACCTCCAGCAATGGGATAACAGCTTACCTCCTGTGCAGAGCGCTGTCAAAGCCAGATATTAAGATGAACAAGAGCTGTAAAAGTGGCATGGACTGACAATCACTTCCACCTCACTGTCAGCAGTAGCTCAGCTGCCCAGACAAGCACCAGTTCTCACCAAGAGTTTTTTATTCACCAAAGGTCTGCTGCAGATTGGTTGTATGTTAGGTGGTTTGGTTTCTTTTCAAAAACTCCAGGGGCATTCCTGGAGGGCTCAGAGCATTTTCCATTGCAGGCATTTTCTTTTAAGGTGAAAATAATCAAACAGCCTTTCACTTGTAGATCAAGTATGGATCTCTCAGCAGCTTTAGGTTCTTCTCCTGCTACCCCACCAGGGCATTGTTGTGCCTTTTCTGCTTGTCACCCTCTTGTACCAGAGCCAGAGTATTGACCGCAGCTGGCAAGTCTGGGCCTTTTTTCTAATTCTGAACGTGCATGATGGTACTGTCCCCATGAAGTGGCATGACCCAGGGTGGCAAAGCCATTCGGATCTGATCATGCCTGCCCAGCCCTGCCTTGTCCCATCCTTGTCCCATGTCTGAACTGTCTCCATCCCTACTGCATTGTAGATTTTGTGAAGTCAAATGTGAATCTTGTTTAACTTTAAAAAAAATGTAATTTGATGTCTCCCCTTCCATCAGTTGTTTTAATGTTTTCCCCATTGCATTTAGAGGAGAGAAGAAAAATGTAGTTAAAGGAAGAGTGAGAAGTAATTTGCACACCCACTCACATACACCAGAAAAAGAAATGAAGAAAAAACATCTTGCTTTCTTCAATGTTTTTCCCAACTTTAGCCTTGCTTCTCTCAGTTGAAAGGGATAAAAAGATCCAAACAATGAAAGCATTTAATACCAATATGATTTTTATTGCTGCTGTCATTCTTTTCTTAGGAAAATCATGAGCAAATGTAACTAAATGTTGAAAATGGGCCCTCTCCTGCTATTTCAAGCGACTACGGAAATAATTGCATCAAAATTACATCTAGAAATACAGTATTATGACTTTTTTCATAACAGCTGAGCTGCTTTTGGGAAACAATTCTAAGGTTAATGTTGGATAAGACAAAGAGGTTGAGGGGCTTAGAGAAGGACCTGTCCATATCATTTAATTCAACTGTGCTGTGGAAGATAAATTTATTCTTTTATATATTTTTCTTTTTAAGTACTTGATAATCAGCTTGTAGAAATAATCTGATATTTTACAGTCTTTAAATAAAGTGTGTATATCTGTGTATGTGTATGTATATACTTTTATATACAAAGAAAAGGTGAAAAAACCTTTTCACATCTTGGCTTCAGATTATAGTAGATATAAACAAAGGAGAAGCTGGAAGCATTTTTATGTCATTTTATTTGGCTAATTATTTTTAGTATCTCACTTTGTGGCTGGTTAGCAGCCAAATGAAACCTGCTTGTGAAAAACAGAGAGAAACACACGTTTCCTGTGATCGTCAGGAGTCACTTTAGTTGCACAGGTAGTATGGCTTGGCAGGGTCATTTTGGGTCTGTCATCTGCATGAGAAGCCAATAATGTGTGGAGGGTTTTTTTGATACATGTAGCTGGACTTGACACTGAAGATTTTATGTGCAAAGAAGTACTTGGAGTCCACATACATTTTCTGCAGAGCTGCAAAAGAAGATTGTTTCATCTCAAAGACCAAACTAGTCAGTGTTTTTCAAAGAGCTGGACTATACCACAAATAGTTACTGGAAAATACTTAACTATTAACAACATAAATTTATTAAGAGTATCTTGTTTGTTGTGGTGTCATTGCACATTTAATACTGGATCTCTTTAAAAGCTGAAATTATTTCTGAAAAATATATTCTGTTGTGTCACTGTGATATGCATCTTCAAGATAATGCAGAGAGGAAGGCACAGCCGGGTGCTTTGTCCACGCAGCATCAGGCTGCCAAGTGTGAGCAAGGGACAAAGGTGAGCTCTGTGCACCTCTGGTTGGACGTGTGGCATCCCTTACATGTGCTGGATGCGGTCCCTTGGGTGCAAGAGCTCCTCAGGCAGGAAAGCAGCGGCACTGTGTGGGTGAGGCTTCCTTCCCCCCTTGCCTGAGGAACATCCTGGGTGCTGATACGGCCCATGGGATGGTGCTGTGTGTGTCTGTCACCCACAGGCTCGGGGGGAGCACGTGTCCCGTTAATTCCCTTCTGCAGCTTGGGCTGTAGGTCTGAAGCACCCAGTGCTGTGCAGCAGTGCGTGTCTCAGGTGACAGAGCAAAAGGGGAAAAAAAGGGTGAGAGTGAGCCAGTGCCAATCTGCGAAAAGGTACAGGGATTCAGAGCAGGAAGGGCCTAGCTTGAAAAGAAGCAAGTAATGAAAGGAATGGCTGTTTCTGCTCTGAATTTTTGGGCTCTGTGAGCTTCAGATGGCTGGGGCTTCCCTCGCTGCAGTGACGTTATTTCAGTTCGTCGACCCATGCTGCATAAGCAGCCAAGTCCCTCTGCTCCGTGTGCCCCAGAGGTAGGGCTGCTTTCGGGACAAGCATTGCCAGCGAGAGAAGCTGCTGGTTAGCACAGCTGAGGTAGCAAGTGGGTTTAATCCTGGGAAGGAGTGCCATGGGGTGGAATGGGGGAGCCAGTACTGAGGGGTCTAGGGGTGGAAGAAGATTCTTTGTCAGCAGCTTGTGCTGCTCCATCCTTCTCCATGCAGCTGACCCCCACTGCAGCCTGCATTTTCCCATTACTGGGCAGCCCTGGGAGGGAGCACGGCTTAAACACTACAGAGTGTGAGCCTGGTCCGCAGGGAAGTGGGCTGGCGGTGTGCTGGGGCAGTCAGATGGGCACACGGCAGGACACCTGTCAGTCAGGGCTGTGGGGATGAGGCACAGACAGAGTGAAATTCAGCCTCCTGACAGCTAATGTGGGGCTGACAGCTCTGCAACAGACACCAAAAGTAATTGTTAGGTGCAGCTTAGTGAGAGAAAATGATGTAAGGCTGAGCGAGGCAGAAACTGTTGCATGGAGAGTAACAACAGTAGCATCAGCTGTCCTGCCATACAGCTCCCTTCCAAAAACTTTACCTCAAATTCTGTCTTTTTGTTGTTGTTGTTGTTGTTTGGTTTTTTTTAAACACAACAGATAGTATAAATTGGGAGGTAGGTTACAGACAAATCTGAATTCATCTGCTGGAGGCTGAATCATAGGTGAAAGACTGTCAGCTGAAGAAACTAGTGGAAGAAAACTTGACAGTCCAAGTTCTGTACCTGTTCAGAGAGGCAGAACAATCTGCTTGTGTGGAGATGGTCCTGGGCAGTGGTGGGGAGGGAAAAGCAACCCTTCCTACCCTGGTCCGAGACAGATGTGAAAACCAGAGGAAGCTCTTATTTGCTGCTCTTTTACTGACAAAATAGGATGTGTAAATGTTCAGGAACAACAGAGATGGTCATATGATTGTAGACAGGTGTAGTTTAAATGTAGTTTTCATAGGAGAACATGGATTAGTGCCTTGTTCAGTTCTGTTTCTTTTTCTTCTTGCTTACTGACCTTCTTTTGTGTCACTTTGTGGCACATTTCACCGTGGTAAAACTGATCTCAAACAACTTGAATAAAACACTCCATATACATGAACTGAGCAAATAGCGTTAAGTCCAGTTCTTCCATAGTCTCTAAAGGCATGTGCAACTCACTCAAGGCTCAACATTTGACGCTGAAGATCCTTCACAGTCAAAATCTTCACATTTTTCTGAGTCCACATTTTCTAGGTGCAAATCTCTGATGTTACACGAAGAGGAACTGAACTGTGGTATTGGATGTAAATTCCGTACTTTCCTTACTAACAGTTTAGATTTGGAATTGCTGTTTGACTACCTTAGAATAGGAAGAGAGAGAAGAAGACAAGATCTGGGTAGTAAATATAGTGTGGTGATCTAACTTTAGAATAACGTTCAGGTCTGCGATTCTGGTTTGGGAAACTTGGCCAATGTGCATCTTTTCTGGATGTATTCAGATTGGGAATTTTGGATAAAAACACACGATGTGTAAATTCTTGTTAGGAATCTGTTAAACCTTATGGCTATTGAGCCATTGCAGTTTTGTTTAAAATAGAAGTGTACATAAAGGCAACAGTTATGTGCAAACAAAATTAAGATTTTTCAAAACAATGAATCTGAATTGAATTTAAAAATATCCATGAAAAAGTTGACATGATTTTCAGAGAAGTCTCCCGCGTTCTCTGAATGTTTATTTTTTTCTCTAATCCCTGGAGAAGTGGCTGCAGACAGTATACATTTTATTTTCAACATGTGATGAGACCAAGAAGTTTAGAAGCAGAATAGCTATTTAGAATAGCTTTCAAATTCAACACATTTGTATGTTTCATACAAAACAAAGACTCCTTGGATCAATAATAGGGAGCTAAAACAGGAGGAAGAGATAGCTTATGTTTTTGGTGAAGAACTGAAGCTGAGCAATACTGTTCACTCTGTAATTTTTGAGCTTATCACATCTTCCTGTGTGTTGTCTGCCTTGATAGACAGCAGGATGACAGATGACATCTGCCTGCATCTGAACACAATGTTAAAACATGCAAATGCACTCAGAAAGGATCCATTGTCCCAGTGATGTGCCAGCTCTAGAAAACCTAAAAAAACCCAACCCAAACCCTGGGGCTAAACCCAAAGCTGTCAAAAACTTTTTACTGAAATAAATTATAGAAATCATATACCTGTATAAGACTATTATGAATTTTTATCTGATGATTAGACATACTGGAATGACTGGATGCCTTGCCAAAGGTTTAGCATGGTCTTTTTCACATCTATTGGTTTAAATGTTTCACAACCCTATTTTATCTGAGACTCATTATTCATCACTTGTTTTCCCTTAACACTTTTCTCCCCTGAACCATTGCAACTGTCGTCTTCTCCATTTCCTGCACTTCAGCCTTATGTATTCTTGCTCTCTTGCCCCATTGCTTATCATGACATGTATTTTCTGTCCTCTGTTTTGAATATATTTTCCAAGCAAAAACAACTCAACAAACCAAACCCACTCAAAACCAGCAGCTTTTCAGTCATCAGAAATCACTATCTACTCAATGAAAGTAGCTGTAGCGTTATTGCTCTTGAATGGTGATAGGACAGTTCCTAGGGAATAATCTTTAGTGAATAAATGAAACGTGTATCATCCTGAGCTTTTCATAATCAAGATATATACTGTCAAATGTATGAAATTAAATAGATATATTTTCTACATGGAATAAACTTTCTTTTTAATTGACCATTTGGAGTCCTATGGCACTAACAGAACTTGCATTATTGAATTATTATAGATGCCAGCCTTATAATGAAATGATTATCATGGACTAGATGGAGGGACACAGACTACACGCACCTTCTTCTTTTAGCCCTATTTTCTATGATTATACAACCTGTGCAAATCAGGTAGAACATCATTAAACCTAGGGAAGAACACATAAGATTTCTATGCAAATGTTGATCCAGGTGCATGATTTACGCTATTACATACCTCATGATTTCTCTGGAAATAGAATCAGAGTATCATGCGGGTTGGAAAGGACACCTGGAGGCCATCTAGTCCAACCTGCTGCTCAAAGCATTTTACAAGAAGTAAATAAAATTACTTGTTGCTGTTTTCCTGGTGATCCAGGAAAATATCAAAAAATACTAGATGACGACTTCATTTTTCTGATTAATACCTTATAGCTATGAAGAAAATCTTAATTATAGCATCACTCCATTACACCTGGGTATACCTCAAGCACATTGAGAAAACATTTTCAGATTTTATAGGCATTCAAAGGTTCAAATGCATACCAAAGTTAAAACTGAATAAATGTTACCTGATAGCATTTGCCAAAATGTTAGCCCCTTTCTTTGCCCAGAATGGTTCATGCCCTGATTTTCCTCTGCACAACCATATTTGTTATTCAGGAATATTCATCAAAGTTCATACAAACAATTTTCTTAGATTACCTTTTGCTGTGTCATTGATTTAGATCACCTGGTGTTGAAAATACTCTTGATTGCATGACTGAAAACCAAAGGTAGAAAAACACCAAGTGGCAAAGAAAACATAATGCCACATGGTACAGTCAATTAATGAAGTCAGGGATTCTGAGACAAGACTACAACACACAATGTTTGTTCAAATATCTGAGACTTCCAAAGAACTCTTGAGCTAATATTTGTAGAACATCTTTGCCATGTCTGAGGACAGAAATATTGGTCAGTTACCTAACCCAAATCTCAGATTTGCTGCTCTCTAGGTTCGTGTTACAGAGTTTCAAAAGATATTTTTAAATTCTCTTATAGGACTCATTAAAATCGAGAAGAGAAGGCAAAACTGACTCCTGATTTTCAAAGAGATGTTCCAAATAATTTTAGAGTAATTCTCCCAAAGGCTTTGGCTCACTGCTGAGTGAAGACTCTTATGGATGTAGATGGAGTTGCTCATCTTTCTACAAAATAATCCAGCGATTTAAACCCCATATATTCTCATGAAAGCAGAAGCATGTCATTAATGGATCTAAACTGACCTAAAGCAATTCTAAAAGTTTCAAGTTACCTAACCATTCTTTTGTCTTTTTATCACGAAAAAAAAATCCATGTACCATGGTTGTTTAAAAATGAAAGGCTCCTGATTGAGCTATTAGAAGTCAGCAACAATTCATAGTGAACTTGAAAAAAATCTGTAGAGCTTTTGTTTTACAAATTCTTCAGAACATGAATTTCACATCCTGTTCTTTAAGATGTGTTCCCTTTTGTGGTGATAATTATTGAGGATGTGAGTGAATCAGAGTCTGAATCATTTAGGACCTCGACATCCATGAATAATGTTCACTAGTGACTATTTCTCAGCTCCTTATTTATGCAGTAATTCCAACAATGAAGTCTTGTTGTGTTTCAAGAAAATAAACATTAAAGTAAACAGCTTGTTCTGTATTGAGATGATTAGAGAAGGTATTCAACAAAGACTAGACTTCTGTCAGTCCAGTTAGGAGTTTATTATCCAAAGCTGTTGCAATAACAGTGCTATTTCAGTGGATACAGGCTGTTCAAGTTTCCTGGGATTTGAAGGTAAATTCAGGTCATTTGTTGCTTTTATTGGCACTGTAAATCTGTAGCATTAGGAAGGAGTGGAAAGAGAGAAGTATGCTACAAATAAAGATGGAAGAGATCACTTTCACCTCTTAATTCTTCCTGTATGAAAATCTTGCTCCTCTCATGTTGGAGTCACAAAAATAAGACAGAAAAAAACCCTGAATTTCCTTTTCCAGCCATACTGTGTATATCTTCTTATGCATGCAGGCCATCCTCTGAAGCCCTCAAGCTTGTGTGCTCTGTGGGTTTTTGTTGGGTTCTTTGAATGGTGGAGTTCAACACCACCAGTGCTAACACCAGAGAAACTGGGGAACATGCACAATAAACTAGTTCTTGAAGAGTGTGCTGTGATTTTTAACAGCCGCAATATATACTGCGAAGACTCCCCAGTTTGTATAAGACTTGTGGAAGATGCCGTGTTGAAATTTGTATTTCAGTTGCAGTTTAAGATCTACTTCTCAGCAGCCTTGGATTGAGTATAGCTGAACATGTTCCTTCATCTTGACTAAATTCCTCTTCTTTTTATTCCTGAAGGAGGTGAAGGAGCAAAAATGACACATTTGCCCCCAAGTTTTCCGAACTGATAGTAGGATCTTCCACTTTCCTATTTGTTTCTGTCAGATAATTTTTTACCTTGAAAAAATGTGGAAAATTCATTTCCTGTTACATGGTGACTAGATGGATAGTTTCTAAGCAAAATAATCTTGCATGTTCATCACATTAATTGCTCTCTTTTCCTAATTTCTTCGGAGTTAGTCTGCTTCTAATTATAGGATGAAAACCGTTTATTTCCCTTTCTCTGATTAACCATGGTAGAGGTCTTATATACTTTATTCTTCTCTGTATCAGGGAAAGGTCTAGTTGTTATCTAACTGATCCAGATGTTTGTGGTAAGTGGAATGCTACAGGACTCAACTGACTGGAAGTTTCATGCATGGAGATAAAAGCAAAGTTTCTGTCTGGAGCAGTGTTAGAAGTATATCTCATGTTTGGGATCTTGTTTAAGCATCCTCGGATACACAAATGGTCAAATGTGCCTCTTCTGAGTGATGGAACTGAGTTTTGTTATAAAGAATTCAGGTTGGAGTTAGCTGTTGCTTTTCATTACCTGGAGATCAACTTGAACTTTGTAGGTAGTTTTTCAGGGGTTTGAAGTTTAGTGTTATCAGTACTAAAGTTTCACTTTGAAATCTTGGAATGGTCATCACCCCAATTATGCCCACTTAAGGGTGCAAGCTCAAAATGCCTTGCCCTTTTGGGACCTATGTAGTGTTTTCATTATCAGATTGTGGTGTACAATGATATACTTCGAAAAGATACTAATAAAAAAGCGAAGCATCTGTCACTGTCCAAGTAGAGATGAGATATGTGGATACTTACAAAAACATTAGAACTTAGAAATGCCCTGAAATCCTTTCTATCATGAGCTGTTTTAAATGAGTATCGCTTTTAGGGTGTAAAACAAGGATGCTTTTTTATTTGTAGGACCCAATCTGAAAAATGTTTGGGATCTTAATTTTACCTTTGTGTTTCCTGTCTTCAGAATCTATCTTCCAGAGGACTGAATTCAAAACAAGGCCAAGATGAGATGAGATAAGGTGAGATGAGGTGAGATGAAGGGAGGTGATGCGACCAGTCAATCCCCCCATAATCATCAGGGAACACACTTTGAAAACAGCTTGAATGCTCAGCTTCCCTCTCTTCTGCTCAATGTGTACAGAGTCTGGCATATGACACATTCACTCAACCCTGTGCTTACTATTAAACACCTTACAACAAACTCAAGCAAAAACACTCTATCATAGTAACACTAACTCCTACTTCCAGCGAAAAGCTATCGCAGTAACAGGGAGGGAAAGCATCAGCTGTGTGGGGAAAAGTGTGCCCTCCTCTGAGCATAGCTGCTGTCAGGATGGTTAGGTGTCTAGCACGAGTGTTTGTGCAGACTGCATTTCAGCGCAGCTGGGAGTCCTGCTGCCCACCGAGCCCGTCTAACTGCGCAGAGCATAGGCTGGCTGACACCCTTTAAGGCAAATGTAGAAACTTTGCTGTAAAACCTGATAGAATTTTTGACATTGATGGGTATGAATAGTGAGAAATGTCAGTTCAAGCTGAAAAGCTACTGGTGAAACAGCATCCTCCAAACATATTCCCATGATACCACGGCAGAGCTTAGCAGCCTTGATTTTCTTGACACAGAAGCTGGTAACTAGGGGTCTAGCTGTAGCTTCAGTCACATTATTTTCAGTTGCTGGAAGGCTGATTTGCAAAGCGCATTTTAACTCCTAATGCAGAGGAAGATTGTTTTTGTGCTGTTGGATACATGGAATATAATACGTATACGTGTGTGTTAAGGCATGTATGTATGTCTGATTTTAACATATAAGTACGCGGGAACAGGACATGCTGCAAAGTGGTGTTCTCTTTCATCATCTTACCTTTCCCTAGCCAATGATCCAACTGCTTTGATAAGAATACAGGAAGATCCCTATTGAAATAGTTACAGATTCTTTTTCTTTCCTCAAAATATTAAATCTTCTCTTCAAAATTATACTCCCCGGGACTGAGAGTTAGAGGTCCATATTAGTCCCTAGGCCTGAGACCCAACGCTATATCTAAGACTACATGATGCTATATCATGAGCAAAAAGATATTAGTGTTACCACAGGATGCCTGATGTCAGGTTTTTGTGCTTAGAGAGATCTGAGATGAAAACTGGGGGGAAAAAACCCCATCTTTTCTGTCCTGTTTTGGCAGATATATTAATTTTGTTTGCATTTTCTTTGATTGCTTTTCTCTTGTTCAAAGTACCTAGGTATTGGCTTCTGATTTTTCATGAACACCTCTGATTTATCAAAAAAGTTTACAAAGAAAAGAAAAGCTTTACCTGATCCTACCTAATGACATTTGAAGTTATGATTTTTTTATCACTTGCTATTTTTAAGGTATAGACTTTAAGCCTTTTTTTTAAAAAAATATTACTGTACTTGAATAGATTTCTAAATGTAAGAAGCTGACTTCACATACAAAAAATACAACAAAACACATCATTTTTAATCACTTGTTATTTTTAAAGGAGCAGACTTTAAGCCCTTTTAAAAAAATGTTATTTCTCTACTTGAATAGATAGATTTCTAAAGGTAAGAACCTGAATTCATATACAAAAAATTACAACAAATAGTTCTCAGAAGACATTGAACATTCTCTAAAATATTTGTAAAGCTTTCCTTGTAAATGTTTTTCTTACATCTGTTCCTTACATACAGCACATTGTAGAATAGTACGACAGTCAGAGCTTGAGGATACGCAGCACTTACAACAATTGCAGGTCATTCATCAAAAGAAAAACTTTTACCATAAACCTCCCCCTTTTTATGCTGTAGGTATATTGAAAAGCTAAAAACAACAGAGATACGTTGTTTGAACATTAATGAGGATTTTCTTCTTGCTGCTCATGGTCTCATCATGCCTAATGAGGGGTTAACGATAAACATTGTTTTCTGTCAAGAAATTGTCTCACTCATCCTTTCAGTGGTACTGAGTTATTTATAACAGTGACATTTTGAGAAAAATATTTGGCTTATCATTATTTGTGCATTGCCTGATTCACCTGGGGTGACTGACTTAGGGACTACTTAAGCTTTTTACATAGACACTTCATAAGATAAAGTGAAGATAAAGATACTTTATAGCATGTTTCAAGGAAAGCCTAACTTTTGTGCACTGAATCTCCTCTTCAGGATGCTGCAAATACCTAAAGCTTCTCAAGAAACTGTTGGGTTTTTTTTCTTTTTTCCCCCGGTGGTATCTATCCTTTAGGGTTCCTGGGCTAAGAAGATCAATTCTTTTTCCAGCATCTCTTGTAACTTTTGTTTGTGCTGGCCTTGACTAAATGCCTTTCAAGGATTGTAGAAGCAACAGGATTGTGTGGAAGTCCATTGCCAGAGTGAAGTCAAAGCCACACATTTCACAGAATCACAGAGTGGTTGAGGTTGAAGGTCTTGGATCTGGCTGGCATTGGCTGTATCAGACATAGGGGAAGCTTCTAGCAGCTTCTCACAGAAGCTAACCTTGTAGCCCCCTTTCTACAGCCTTGTTATACAAACCTAATACGTGGCCCTTCCCCAGACTCTTGCAGAGGGGAGTCCAAACCCAGTCCCAGCACTTGAGATGTGTCTTACCAGGGCAGACTAGAGAGGAAGGATTGCTTCCCTCAACCTGCTGGCAATGCTTTTCCTAATGCAGAGCCATTCCTCCCAGTTTTACATCATCTGCAAATTTGCTGAAGGTGCACTCTGTCTCATTGTCCAAGACATTAATGAAGATGTTACAGGACTGGACCCAGCATTAACCCCTGGGGTACACCACTTGTGACTGGTCCCCAGCTGGACTTTGTGCTGCAGATCCCCCTTTGAGCCTGGCAGTCCAGCCAGTTTTCAGTCCATCTCACTGTCTGCTTACCTAGCTTGTACTTCATCAGTTTGACAACAAGGTTGTCACGGGAGATGTTGTGTCAAAAGCCTTACTAAAGTCAAGACAAACACCATGCACTGCTCTTCCCTCATCCCCTGAGCCAGTCATCTCGTAGAATTCCATCAGGTTAGTTAAGTAGGATTCTCCCTTTGTAAATCCATGCTGACAACTCCCAATCACTTTCTTGTCCTTCTAGTGTTTGGAAATGACTTCAGGATTAGTTGTGCCATCACCTTCCTAGGATTGAGGTGACGTTCCTCAGATCCTCCTTCTTGCCCTTCTTGAAGATAGGAGCAACATCCAGTCCTCAGGAATCTCCCTGACCACCTTGACCTTCAAAAGATAATTGAGAATGGCCTTGTAATGACATCAGCCAGCTCCCTCAGCACTGGGCATCCTGCCAGGTCCCACGCAACCATTATGTAAGTTCCAGTTTGTTTAAATATTCCCTAACCTGATCCTTCTCTACGGAGGGTAGGTCTACCTTGCTCCAGACATTCAGTCAGGGGCCTGGGATTCCTGAAGGCCAGTCTTACTGGTAAAGACTGAGGCAAAGAAAGCATTCAGTACCTTGGCCTTTTCCACGTCCTTTGTCACTAGGTTCCTTGCCCCTTTCAGCAGCAGGCCCACATTTTTCCTAGTCTTCCTTTTGCTGTTACTGTACTTGTAGAAACATTTACTGTTGCTCTTCACGCCACTCCTCAGATTCAACTCCAGTTGATCTTCAGCTTTCCCAACCAATCGCATGGGGTATCTCTATATTCCTCCTGCTTAACCAGACTGTGCTTTCACCTCTTTATGTTTCCTTTTTAAATCTGAGTTTAATCACGAACTCCTTGTTCCTCCATACAGGCCTTCTGCCACCTTTGCTTGACCTCCTGAAAATGGGAATAGAACATTCCTGATCTTGTAGGTGGTGGTCCCCAAAAATCAACAAGCTCTCCTGCACCTGTATTTTCTTCAGAGCTTTATCCCATGGGATTCTTCCAAGCAGTTCCCTGAAAAGGTCTAAGCTTGCTCTCCTGAGGTCCAGGACTGGGAAACTTGCTAATTTGCTTTGCTCCCTCCTCTCAGGATCCTGAACTCCACCATCCCATGATCACTACATCTAAGGCTGCTCCCAACCTTCACATCCCCTGTAAGCTCTTTCTTGTTTGTAAGTATGAGGTGCCGCAGAGCACGTCCCCTTGTTGGCTCTTTGATCACCTGTTCTAGGAAGTTATCATCAATGCCTTCCAGAAACCTCTTGGATTGCTTGTGCCCTGCTGTGTTGCCCTTCCAACAGATAATGGTGTGATTAAAGTCTCCCAGGAGGACCAGGGCCTGTGAGTGTGAGGCTTCTTGTCTGAAGAAAGGAACATCCTATGATCTCTAACAGCCAGGTTGCACAGTCCCTTTTATTTAGAACAAGACATGTTTGCAAAATGTTTTGGTCTAAAGACAGTGTATTTGTTTTTGCTGAAGATGCCATGCATGACCAGCTTGATTTCAGAGACAGAAAAGTTCCTGTTGTGCAAAGAAACATGACTTTTGAAAAGATACACAGATTTATTTCTGGCATACGTGGCTGGGATTCAAAACCAAGCCATCAGTGCTCTGAAGGTAATCCAGAATATTCCAGTTCATAAATTCAAGGAGTGAATGACCAATTTATCTCTGACTTTGAGTTCCTGTTTGACATCTCCTATGGCTTTATTAGAATATCTCTCCTGGACAACATTACACACCTCTGGCCAAACCCTGTTTCTTGCTATGCAAACAGATTTTACAGGAATTTACCTAAAACTCCTGTTATCAGTTACAATATATTTTTCATCTTTTTTTTTCTTGGATAACTTATATCCCCTACAGGAAATGTAACACTAGAGGGTATGGACTATCTCATGATCTGTGCTGCTATTTTGTTGGAGTAGTTCTTAAGAGTCCTTGAATCTGCAGGATTAAACCTGTATTTCTGATACCTGCCCCATCAGCCAAGGTTACTCACTAGGCTAGGTGGTTTGGTCACACCACTTTTTGTAGCTAGTGCAGCAATGTAGCTGATACCCTCAGAAGACGATGTTTTCAACCCTGCCACCTCTAGCTGGGCTTCAGCACCAGTCTGGCTTGAACGTAGGTCTGTGGATGCAAAGCAAAGTCTAAACTCCTCTGATGCCATGCAGTGAGAGGCCTTTTGGGGACATCTTTGTATTCTGTCTTAGAATATTCTTTTTCATTGTGTTATGCTACAAAAGATTTCACTGCCTATCTTGCAGTACTATACTACAGCATTCTGATTTCTCTTGCAGCAAGTTAAATATCTTTGTGAACTTTATAAGTAATTCTTAGTTGTATCTATTTGTTTTTATGTAATGGCTTATTTTGCATTAAGATTACTTCAGACATTGCATGTAGATATTTTTTGGAGGGAATAAATTCACATTTTAGTACTCTTTTCTAAAATTTCCCAAAATAGTAGGCTTAAATCACCACTGAGTTTTGTTAAAACATGCCAGTAATGTGACTGGTGTTTTTCAAGATACAAAAATGTGCAAAAAAAAATCTGTTCTCAATAATTTATTCAGACAGAAATTATTTCATGAATTCAGAAATAATTAAATTACAGTGTTTGAGTTTTGTGCCTTCTATTCAGGTTCAGTTGCCTTTAATTGAAACCCCGGTTTTAATTCTTGCTGTGTTGATCCCATAGCTTTAGACCGTATGCTAATAAAATATTAAAATGGCAGATGACGTGTTCTCTAATATTTCTATTGGTGTGTTGACTGGGCTGACTTTTGAACTGGGTTACTTCTGAGGCGGCACGGATTTCTGTAGCCCGATTGTAACTGCAGTACTGGATTTTGACCACTGAGTGTCAGACACTGAATAATCTTTGACACAGTTCAGCCTTTTCATCTCATCCCTTTCCCTCTGCAGCACAGTGTTAACAAAATTACAGCAGATCTTCCTGGCCCTGCTTTAACCAGGAAAAGATTCTCATTATTTAATAGGTGAAATTCCATCACTGAGGCCAAAAGACAAGAAATTCGAGCTTGCTAAAAAGAGAGCTACAGGGAAGTGCCTTGCGATGTGATTTATATGTGGCACAGCACAGAAGAGAGTTGTATTGTACTGGTAAGAAGTTATGCGGGCAGTTCAGATCCTGTTCTTGGTGCAGCTGTTATGTGTTGTTTGCTCTTCCTCAAAAGCAGAGGATAGACACGAACGCAAGCTACTTCTCAGGATTATCTGGGGTTTGTTACCCAGGACTGTGAGATGAGGAAACCCTGCACTGCTTGCTGTCTCTGTAGTGTGCTAAGGGTATGCCTCTGTGCCAGAAAGGCTTGGTGGGAGCTTTGTGGGCTTTCTTGGTGGAGGCACATTCTAAACAAGCAATAACTTCTTTGCTAGCATATTTTGTTTCCTTTTCCTCTGAAATTTTAATCATTGCTAGTATTACAAATGAAACATTGAAGCACAGACCAGACCTTATGGTGCTATTGTTGCTACCATGGGGAACCCATTGTCATAAGGTATAACTGAGGCAAATGCTTAGTAACAATGAAATGATAATTGTCATCTTTGTGTTAAAATGAAAAGACACAGTTGTGTCAGCCACCACTGCACCCATTAAAGAGAGAGCTGTTAACAATATTGGCTGCTTCAGATTCTCTGACGCTTTTCATTGTGAGTCTCTGGCTTTCAGGTGGTCATAGCTGCTGAACTTACACACTTGGTCTTGCTCTCGGTGCTTCCCCTCAGTGTGTCTGCGTGATAAACACAGGGATCTGTCACACTGGGTTGCAAAAGAAATGGTAGAAAGGCAGAGGCTGGAAAAAACTCTTTGGAAGAGCTGGTAGGGCCTGAAAATCTTAGCTAGCCTGCAGCAAAGAGATGATGACTATGGCTAGGAGCAGAGGGAGACACAGGGAGGTGACACAGGGCAGGTATGAGGGGTGCAGGGGTGGGGGACGTGGTTGTTAGCTGTGCCTACAGTGGATATGAAACCCTCAGCTTTGCTTCAACTCATGCAGAAGGAAAAATACAGTTCTGTGCGATGAAGCTTACTGTGGGGAAATACCTGAATCAGCATTGTCCGTGCAACCTTAAGTCACTAGTGGGTGTGAATTCTGTAGTAATGGCCACTAAATGGTTTGTCTGTAAGATCATTTCAGGAATGTCTCAGACAGCTAGGTGGGATCTCGATCTCTGCTCCAGAGCTCAGACATTATGCTGCAGGACTTATGTATACAAAAATTGTTCTAGGTTTCTATGCCACATGAAGTTGTAATATGTTAAAAACTTTGGAAAAACACCTGAAGGGCAATCAACTAAACTGGACCCAAATATCCCTGTGGCTCAGCTTCCCTGCTGCGAAGCATCCTTGTTCTCATCTCTGGGGCATACTGGATAGACATATTCCTAATGGCTGTGGATCAGTTGTAAAATGATATCATCGCAAAAACTTCCAGGAGGTATGGAATAACTTTATACTTGATAAAACATCAGGCTGTGGCACTGCAGATAATGCCTGAACCATCCCTCAAAAGAAGGTACACAGAAAGGTTGAATAAGAGCTTGCACGTTAGCTATTCTGCACAGTGGATGAGCCTGGGATATGATGCTGTGGCCACGTCACAGTATGTACTCTGTGTCATACAACAGAATATTTAATCTCACAATGCTTATAGACAGAGGAAATTTGGACAGGCAGCTCTTTTCCTATTGTAAAGTACTGAGTGGTTGGATTTTCTAATTTTAGTTTTCTTTTAACACAGTTTTTAAACTCACAGCCTAAGTGAGAAGACAACTTATGCTTTCCTAAGAACAGGGTGTTTGGTCAACTTACTGTCCAGTGATAACGAACGTTTCTGACAATGCTCTCTTCGGTAGGGATGTCTCTTCCTTTCTTATTCTCCCCATCTATCAAATGCTAGATAAGTCACTTTTAGAAATGCAGGCTTTCAATTTTAACCTGGTTTATGCAGCATTTCCATCACGTTTCTGTCCCTTGTAGTCCAATCACTTATAAAATTGCCCACCAAGGCACATTGCTTCCAAGAAGTTTCAGGAAGGTGCCATGATGAGGATCTAATAACAAAACCTAGAGTTTTCACCCAAGAAGGAATAGTCTGACCTGGCCTGGGAACACTGGTTTACTATTTTTAAATATGACTATAGGTACTATTAAGTAGTAAAACTTTAAATTGATATGCTGGGTTTATGGGTTGCAGGGCTTCAAGCTAGTAGGAGAGGACAGAGAAAAATGATGCTGGACTACAGGTTTGTCTCCCTGGTGAGAAGGGTTTTCCATGTAGTCTGCAGCCCAACTGGAGGCTCCATGTGCTTGCTTCATTCGGGTGTTTTTGTGGCTTCCTGCTCTGTAAGACAGTTTGCATTTTGCCTTGGTACTCTTTGTAAAAGACTTGCTGCTTAGTGCAAGGTATAGAGTCCAAAATACTCTGTGCCGTCCCCCACAAAGAGATTGACCCTCTGTTGCACAGCACTATCTAGCTTCTTTCTCTTTGAGACAAAGCGGGGATCTGAGGCAAAATGTAAACCTTAAAATGGACAAAATAATGAATTGAAAAATAAAAAAATTAATTAGAAAGGAACAAGGCCTTAACAGCAAAAGTCTTGCCTGTTAGCACATCTTCTGATTTCGGTGGTGCTGCAGTTCATGTCTCTGGTTGCAACAGGTACAACGGAAAGAAGAGCAGTAGTCCAAGGGTGGAAGCAGATTACATAGACTTTTAATATCTGAAAACAAATTGCAATGCTTGATGTCACAGGATCACATCTGTTTTCAGCAATGGGCTATAGAGCTAATAACAGAAAACTTGCATTTTGCTCTGGGTTGGGCTAAACAGGACTCAGTATTACACAGATGCAGTGGGCTTTTGTTTCAGGTCTGCAACCTACTGGGCCCCACTGAACTTTATCTCAAGATTTTGGTGGTCTGGAAAAGACGATTCAGACCGCTGTCCAGAGGGTAGCACACTTAAACCAGTGGTGGGGAAAATCTTCCCCTGCTCCCCCAATCCCTTAAGCATCACATCTGGCTAGAAGTTCTGCTGCTCTCTGCAGGTTTGTCTGTGTCTGTGTGAGCAGAGATAGCTCTTTGGAGACAGGTATGCAAGTAGTTGAAGCAGTGAACACAATAAGCTCTAATCAATTTAATCAGGAGGCTGTTGGTCTCTGTGGACTCTTTCTAAGAGATCTCAAAGGAAAGCTTAAAAAGGCAGCTTTGTTGCCTGGAGGCCTGACAGAAGTTAACACCTCTCCTTAAAAAGCGCAAGTCAAAAAGGATGAAAATTGCTACATCTAAATCATGGATGAGTGAGTTTGGTGAAGGAATCGCTATGAAAAAACTTTACAAACTGTTATTCAAGAGGACAAGCCTACATTGCTCCCTGCTGGCCTTTAAACACCTATGAAGATGTTTTTCAGTCTTACAGTAACTGTGAAAACCATGATGGGGTTGAGATGATTATACTTTTTGCCTTGTAACATGGGAAAAGCCATGTAGATCTCTGATATTTTGGTATTATGGGCTACAAAAGGCTCCTTATAATAGCTACAAAAAGCATCCTTGTAATATTACGCCTAATGATGTTCAGACTGTAGTGAATCCTCTAGGTATGGTTATCCCTTGATTTGCAGGTAGGTAGCTGAGTAGAGGAACTGAATTGGCTGCTTCTGATGTTACACAAAAGGCCAGCGAATGGTGTAGGAAAATCATGCATGAAATCTGCCTTGCAGTCCCCTCTGCCTTGTCTTACAGCTCTGAAATATCTGTATTTGAAAAGGCAGGAAGAAAAAGACAGTGCTTATTCTGTCTAACCTACTTGGGTGACTGTCTCACATAGGCATGCATAGTGACATCACTGATGGGTGATGTAAGAAGGTAGGTGATAATGGTGCGAATGACTGAGTCCCAAGGAGGGAGGAGTGACCCAGCATAAGGGGCAGGAGGATGAGCCCTGCAGTCACAATCCTGCAATTTTTTCCTCCCAGGGCCTCTCTGGCAAAGACAGGAGGCCAAGTTCCACGAATGTGCAGAATACTTCTTAGGGAAGAGAAAAAGTGGCCAGGACTAGAAATGAACTACCCTGGACATGAGGGCTTGCAAGGAGCCTCGTGCAGGGGAGCTGTGAACGTACAAGGGGATAGGAAGGGTGATTGCACCGCCTTTGAAATAAGCTTGGTGTCTGGAGTGCCAATGGTGGTTGGACATCTTGGGGGATCCCCAGAGGGGATTTTATATCTCCTCCCTGTCATTTTTGATAGCCCTCTTTCTGAATACCATGCATGCCCTCCAGGCTCTTCTGTCATGTCCTGTGGGCAGCGGAGCACACTCAGAGGTGCCCAAGCACCAAGTCAGCAGGCACTGAGGTGACCTGGGTCACTGATGGGCTGGCAGCCTCCAGCAAATTCTGTTAGGTTGGGCACTGAGAGGGGTACTGTACTGTGGGGTAAGTTGCATGCCTTCTAACACCCAGCCACTGCTAGCAGAGGATATTTAGTACCTTACAGTGGATGCTGGATGTAGGAGCGGAGCAACTGGCCTCTTACAGTCCAGGCAGCTGTCTGCTGGAAGAAGGACTGATTTATCCTGAGCGTGTTCTCTTACGTATTTTATTTGACCTCCTGTATTTTTAATTGGAAATTTTGGGGCACGTAGTAATTAACAGGGTCTAGAGCTAGGGTGGCAATTTTAAAAGTTCTGAGAGATCTTCTTGTATATTTAAGTTACAGAGTTGGGCAAGGACTATATAGAATCCTGTCATTACTCCTCTCAAACACTGTCAGGTTTGCATGTCTTTTCAATTTTCACTTACCAGCAGTTTGAAGTGTTACAATTTCTGCTTCCTGGACAAGCTTTTTATCTTTGGGAGTATTTTCTTTGCTGTGTAACTAGCTAACATCCAGGAAACAGCAAAATCGTTTCTTCTGTCAAATGGCATAACGTTTTGGGTCAGTGGACCCTGGACATGGGACACTGTGTCTCAGTCACATCATCAGAGTCCCAGGAAAGGGGGTTGATGCACGAAATCTAGAAGTGTCCAGCCTAAGCCCTCCTCCCTCCACAGCTGGTACCCTGAATAGCTCTGAGTTCCAGCTGAGCTTCCCTCTAGTAGAGGAGTTTTAGAACTTGTGGATCAGAACTACATTTTCCTCCAAGACCATTTCCTCTAGAGAAAAAACTCTGCATCTCTTCAAAATGCCCTTATCTAGATCAGTCTAGCAAAATGTTTTCTCATCTTATGGTTTTTTTCACAGTTTAAAATGGAGAGAAAAGTTGTACATTTTAAAATTTTCCCCTGCTCCTATTCAGTCTTCCTCAGTTGGTCAACAAACCAACCCATAAAAACAAAGAAAGGCAGTTAAAATCAGGTCAACTAAAATGTGCTTGATTTGATTTTTTAAAACCTTTAATTTTTTTGAGGTGTAAATAAAATCAAATTCCCAAACAAAACGTTGTCTTCAACTTGGGAATAAAATTTGACACTAAAACGCACAAAATTAAGATAATTGTTTTTCAAGATCAGAAATCTTTCTGAGATCAGAAAATTTATAAAAACTAGCTCAGGTTCAGTTTTGACTATTCAATATTTTATAGATAAAAATAAATCCGTTTACAGGCTCTCAACTACCTCTGCTCACATTTAGCAGACGGGATTAGTTTTTTTCTACTAGTAAGCCTTGCTGCTGAAGATGAGATGCCATGTGGCAAGAAGCTGCAGGCAGCTGTGCATTGTGGCTCAGAAGAGTTTTTATTAATATGAAGTTCCTACTTACTGAGATTACCAAAATATAATTCTCATTTACAACATACCCTGCCAGTTTCCATAATAGAGCCCATGCCTGAGCAAAGGTAATGTGCAAAAATACCAGAAAGTCGTTATGAGCCACAATCAGCCAGACAGGCTAAGATATAAATGGCTTATTTTGCAGTCGGTTAATTTGAACAGAAAAATATCTATTTTGGATTGAAATCTAATCAAGTGTTTGAGACAGTTCTGTTTGGAAAGGGCAGATGATTTTCACTTTGAATTGCTTCATTTCAAAATCTCTGCCAAATTATCTCGCTGGCAAGATGGAGCCACCTGGCATTTTTGAATGGCTGCTGGGGGTGGCTGCATGCCAAACATTTGCCAGACTGCGGTGATTAGCTTTAAAGAACTTGGCCTGTGCTGTTTCTTCTCTGTACAATGCCCTCGGGTCTCTCAAACCAGGCAGATTCCTGCACGCTTATCAGGAGGGACACAAGCCTTTCAAGTTAGACAGGGTGCTCTTGCATCAGCAGGTTTGGTCACCAGAAGGTAACATGGCAAATGGCACAGGTGTTCCCAGAAATTTCCTTGCTTTTTGCCTTCAATCTTCCACTTCAAAAGTATTTGTTGAGAAGCAGAAGTTGTGTATAGCTGCCTTTCAGCTGTGTGGAGTAGTTGCACTTCTGCTTTGTGCAGATATGATGATAACAGAGGGATACATGTCCCTGGAAAGAAATGCTCAGCCTATACATTATGTGTACTATTCACTAACAGGTCTTTTATTGTTCCCTCACTTTGCAGTCCAGGTCCATTTGTGACGTCTCATCAGAAAAAAATCATTGTTCATATTTAGAATAATTGCCTTTCTTATAAGTTATCTGTTCTTTGCGTGTAAGGGCTACAGAGATGCCTCATCTAGTTTTAAATGCAGCTGAAGCAGGGTTTGGTCTGACTCCGCAGCATAGATGTAGTTTTGACGTGTAAAACAGAGACTCCAACGAGACGGGGATATAGAAACTTGAATGAGCTTTTTGCTTCAGAAGTGATTGCTTTGAACTGGGATCAAAACATATTGCCAGGGTAGATGGAACGGGAAAACCTGTGGTTACATGTTGTATATTTATGGTCAAATAGAAGACTTCAGTCTCTGGATATAAGTTTATAAACACTTCAGAAAGAAGTTCTTGTCTGTGTTACACATTTTAGTATGAAATGACCATGCTGTGTTCTCTGTTGTTTAGGGGAAGAGAACAATAGCAAGGCTAAACATGAATAGCAATTTATTCCAGAAATAGTCCAGCGGTACCAGTGGGAGTATTTTTTGGCATAAATTACTGTTCAACCTAATTTAATGATGTCTTGACTTGGTCAACTAAAACTGAAGAGGTAGTTTAGGCAGTGAAATGATATTCAGTGTAAGTGAGAGTGGCAGATCCTGGTCATTAGTAAGAGTCTCTGCATTCTCTCTTTTCAACCAGCAAATCAGCCTTAGGTGCCACCCAGTCAGTTAATTATGGAGATAACTTCAATGATTTAGGTGGTGCACAGCTACCAGAAAACGTTCACTATCACTGTTCTGTTAGGTAAGCTTTTCTACTGTTTGCTGTCAATACCCAGAAGCATCTGAATTTATGTGTAAAACTTTTACTGAGAAAAACACACATCCAAGTTTGACATAGGAAGGGTGCAAGCTTGCAGTATAATACAGAATATGTAGCCCTCCCTTTATTTCCTGGGCAGAGGGTTAAATACCCTACCTGTAAACAAGGCTTAGAGCCAAAGTGGGACACCTAAACGGCCCCTGAGGCACATGAGCCCCAAATGGAGTCTGGAAAAAAAACACCTGCCAACCTGCTACCTAGTGGGTCTTGGAGCTGCCTCTCTCTGTGTGGCGAGGGCTGCCACAGGCTCTCTGTCACCTTACAGTGTTTAGTAAATAGATTTTCCTCCTCTAACTTGGCTGAAGGACTCCTTAAGCAGGTGTTTTCAGATGCCACCTGATATGCTTTGATGGTATCAGGCTTCTCCCAAAGTGCAGCTGACAAGAATTGCTTGCTTTCAAGACAGCAGTAGTGCTGCCTCACCTTTTCTATGATAGGCTAGTGGTGGGAGCACATACGCAACAAGAGGAGAGCTAGGCTGGTATCTCATTTTCTGATGGGATGCACACTTACTATTCCTTCAGCAATACCCTCACCAAGGACTTCTTACTCCTGCTTGCTCATGTGGAGCAATGAAAAGATATGGCTGCAGCTTCCCTTGTAAGTCTGATTAATGTGGATGCTTACAAAACACACACGTAGTTGTATAAAGTGAGAGAAGCTCGCGAATGGTTGCAGAGGCTAAGGAGGTTACTGGCATGATAACTGTATTGTTTATTAATATTTGTTTCTTGTGAAGTATGGGGTTGCTATTTCAGACTGTGTTGCTTAGAGACAGAACAGGTTATGCTCTTGGTCATATTTTTGCAGCCTCCCTTGTATTGCTCTTGCTTACCTTTCATTCTTTTTTGAGGGCTTTGTTCACGGGTTCCTCAAAGATTTCTTCACACTGACATTGCCCATCATCAGCTTATTCGTAAGTTACTGCCATGTAGTGGTCCACATCTCCACGTCCAATCCTTCTAAACACTGCACAGATCCTGCTGCATAGGAGGTGGATACCTGTAGCCATAGTTGGCACATTTGAGCAGAAGACCACATGGAGCGGAGATAAAAGAGAAATGAGAAGGTTGATATGCTGTAAGGCCATGATGGGAGGCAAAGACATTCTTGGCTGTATATCCATTGTGAATGCTCCCAATGAAGAGGCTCATGTGCTGCTGTAGGAGCGCCCTTTGTTGCAGGACATTTTTTTCTTAGCAAATATGTAGGTTTGGTAAAGCTCCCACATGCTGAATAATGAGGT
Source organism: Falco punctatus (assembly GCF_963210335.1). NCBI lineage: Eukaryota > Metazoa > Chordata > Aves > Falconiformes > Falconidae > Falco > Falco punctatus. The sequence continues at coordinate 44,115,716 of NC_137582.1, forward strand.
GGCACCAAACACTGATTAATAGTCTAGTTTATAAATGGAGATGGAAACAGAATCTGCCTTTTAGCCTTTGAATAGCAATCCTGCTTTAAATGGCCTGACTAAAATCTCTTTGAATTCACCTAGAAGATTTGGGGGCTTTAGCTCATTCCCTGTGCAGATCCTTTGTATACTCACAGGCAGGTTTTCAAGGACCTTGGTGTAAAAGAGGCTTAGGTCTGCTATTTGTGTATTACTGAAAGTTCTTTCAAAACTGCTGTGACAAGTAGAACAGCACCATTATAAAGCAAGAATTTTGGGAAATGTGCCTTTGGAACTTTTTAGAAAGGAGGAGGAGAGACCATCTGTTTTGCTTGTCACAATTCTTGTTTGTTTAAGATGTGAATTGCCAGAAATGTGGAAAGATTGGGTACAACGACAAGTGATAGAGTAATTTTCACACTGGACTTATGGGAAGCATGTGTTGTCCATCTGTGTGATTCTCATTTTATGCAAATTTAGGAAATATAGTCTTATGTCTAATTGTCCAAAGGTAATTCTGAACATTCAAATGGAGGAAAGATATCATGCCATATCGTCAGTGGGCCTTCCTTTGGCTCCACAACACGCCAATGCAGAATGCTGCTTGCTTGAAACTACAAATCATAATAAACATTTATATTTAGAATCCAATAAAATAATGTTTCAGGGTCTGCAAAACACTTCAGACCCATGCTTGGGTTTTCCTGGAAGTGGAAGAGGGTGCCACAATTTTCCTGACCCTCCTAAGCAGGTGTTACCAACCTGCCCAGAGCTGCATACTGATGCCTGCTGGTTCACGATGCTGGGGGAATACTAAAGGAGGCTGGTGTGAGTCTTTCGCCTAAAAAATACACAGCTGTGTGTGATTAGAGCTTAAACAAGAAATATCTGAGCTTCTGGGAGGAAGCTTTGATTTAAGGTTTGTTTTGGGGGAGGAGAGTGTTTATTTGCCTTCTTAAAAAAAAAAATCACACTCCACAGAGGGTGATAGAAGTTTTACCTGGAGCATATTGCATTTTTCAGAGCTGGTGGAAATGATACTTTCCCTTACCCACCCTAAGCACTGTCAGTGAATAGCTCCCAAAAGACACAATTCTTTTTCTTCCTTTCCTTTTATTTTTTTCAGTTAATGATTTGTCTATGACCTGCAAATGATTCTGTGTTTTTTGACTCAATATGGCAACTGGAAATTTGACTGGAAATAATTCTTAATTCCACTGTCACTGCAGTGCAAGTATTTCCAAATTTGAAGACAACAAACTTTTTCAATAAACAGAAATATAGTGATGGTAATTCATAAAAACTCAAGAAGAACTATAATTAACGGCACTGATTCTGACTCCTTGCAATCTGGCTGGCTCTTGAGGCGAGCTCTGTTGCCTTTGTGAGCAGAGTGGGAACCTTGTTCATGAGGCCCATGGCTCAGCTTGGTCATGGCTGGTGTTGGAAGGATAGTACAGGACAACCCCAGGTTTTGGCTCAGTCAAGAGTACTGCTATGACAAATCTCAGACGCTTTTAGGTGTGTGAAGCTAGAAGGAGGTAGAAGAAGTGGTCTGAAGGGAAGAGAGGCAGCATCACAACCTAAGCAAAAGAGAAATAAAGCAACCTCCTAGCTTGCTGTAGGTCTCACATGGTGAAGAGATGGAAGGAAGAGATGTTGGGTCTTGTGTACCCAGCAGGACAGGGAGAGAAGCAAGGAAGAAGTAGCAATCCAAATTTCACTGAGATAGAAATCTGTATTTCATAGAGCAGCCCATTATTTGGAGAGGACTCAGAGAGGGGGAGTAGGTTAGCTGGCTTTCAGCTGGGAGAGGCTGGGGAAATGTTTCATGTCTTTTTCGGTGGCAGTATCAAGGTGTGCTTTGTGGTGGTGGTGGTAATCCAAGATGGAGAAGGAAGAAAGGAGGAGCTGAGGTGGCAGAAGTAGAGAGATGTTCCTGCTCAGCTCGAAATGGGTGGACTCAAAGGTGAGGAACTGCAGCCTTGTGGGACAAAATCTTTTTTTTTAATGTGTGTTAGAAGCTGAGCTCTGTGGTTGCCTCCTACTGAAATGTGTCTTTTACCTGGAGGAAAGATTGGTCCAGACTTAATCCACTCAGGAAACAAAGCTCTTTTTGTGTTTCTTTTTCTGTCCTAGAGTACTTGTTAAATGCATCTCCGTGGTGGTATATAGATAAGTACAGTAAAGATTATAAGATTCTTGGATACGCGTAATTGGAGCTATAAATAGTAAGTTGAACATGGTGCAACTGACTGTTTAAAAATTTTAAATGAAACAGTCAGATATATTTTATATGTAGCAAATAGATACCAGCCCAGCAGAAACAGCACCATAATTCAGAGGGTTTTTTTCTGTTATCAAATTATGCAAAATACATTTAAAAAATACTTAACTGTCATTCTATAGGTTTCAAGTTTAAAGATAAATTAATATCTTTAAGCTACGTACAGCAGCCACTTTGCAATAAGCAATGACTTATGAATGGCTTTGCATACTGAAAACTTGGCATCTGAAGGAGTGAACTGCAGCACTAGTTCCGTTTCCTCCTTCATTGAAAAACGTAAGGATGTGTTTAAACTCTAGCTGATTCACTGAAAACCACAGATTTTCTTTTAATGCTTTCATCATGCATTACCTTTTTTATGCAAAACAAACAACGAATTCAGGAGATTTGAATAAACAACTTGTAGCTGTCCATGTTTTCTGCTTGCATGTTTTAATCAACCAATCTTGAGCAAAATGCTGCTATGTTACTGCTTTGTCTTTGTCTGCTTGCCTTCAACAGGACTAATTATTCCTAAAGCTGCACCATGTTCATGCCACACTGCAGTGTGCTGTATAGATCTGTCCTAAGCGAGTTAGCTGAAGTATCTCTGTGTTGTAAACTGATTTAGGAAAGCAGGAAAGAAGAAGTACACCTCCTCTGTTCCACACCCAAAATATTGTGGAATCTGCAACAACTTCAGAAATTCTTGCATGTTGCTGGAGGTGGTTTTAGTTTTCACACCAGAAGTAATTTAATTTCAGCACTTAAAACCCAAAAAGCTCCAACATATTGCTAGCATGCAAAAATTCCATGTGTGCTAAAAAACAACAGCATATGGTTGGGTGGGGTGTGACCAAAATGAACATAGTTATCACATTGTGAACTTTCTTTTTACAGGCTTGATTAAATAAGGTGGTGGGGGGGAGGGCATCTAGGACAAGAAGCTGGAATCCTCCTAGAGTCTGCCTGTTCAAATGTTGTGTAGTTAACTGAAAGGTTCATCTCACATAAAATGTGTCTTAAAATAGGAGACTGACATTTCATCTGAACGTGAAGAACACACACAAAAGAAAGGTAGAAAGAAGGCAAGATGTCTCTGGGGTGAACCATTAGAGGAGAATGGTACAGAGCACAAGCTGGAGGGGAACTTCAGCCCTCCCTGGCTGCTGGTAGTTTGGGATTATTTGCTTTGTATTTAGCATCTATCACCTGGGCTTGAATTCTGTAGAACAAGATTTTAAGTAGGCTCATTTGCTGGGACTCTGTGTTTCAGGATGTTTAAACTTTACCACTGATTCTTCCTAGCAGAGTCTAATGCTGAAGTAATTGTGGGCACAAATAACTTCAGTCATCTGTGATGGTGGCTGTATATATATATGTGTGTGTGTGTGTATGTATATCTCCACAGTAATTTTTTTTACTCCAGTCTTTTTTCTGTTGAGTCCAATGGTGCTGAAGACCTTATCAGGTCCTTGTACAGGAACCCCTAAAAACCGAGCAAATAAAATCAGAAACATTTCTGGAAACTTGAGCCTAGATACTTGACTTATCCTTCTGAACCCCTGGTGGCAAGGTTGAAACCCTCTAAAATAGTAATTAAGAAAGCTCAGGGAACTAACATTAACATACAGGGGTTTTGTGTAGCTATGTAGTTGCACTTAAAGCCATTCACCTGAGTGTACCTCTCTTGGATGATCGTGTAGGCTGTCTGCTTAGTTTGCTTTGCTCTTTTCTGATTTTTCTGTGCTCTTCTAGGTGTAAGTACCTCTGGAGAAGCAGAATCCTTATTTTCTGGCACATCGCTTGCTATTCTATCTGCTGTTCAGCTGTGAATACAACAGTAGCCCAACTTTGCCAGGTAGTGGCTCTTTGCAGTTGTTTTACTGTCAGGTTCTTGGCTATCTGCATGACCAGCACTGTCATCCTGTGGGCAGCCGGGGAAGACGTCTTGTGCTCCTACTGCATGTCAAACTATGTCATTTCTGCTGCAGAGGCCAAATGCCGTCACTGAGCCAAGTGAACTATACCATGCAAAATACGCCTTTATTTTCTGCAATGCAAGCCTGTCAGATAGTTAAAAGTGAAAAAACAGTCCTAGTTTGACTTCTTTTTTTGAATAATTGGTGATTTCCATGAACTCTGTAATCTTCTCTGGTTCCTAGTGATGAGTGTTTTCACACTTTGTGTTGTTCCCTCATCTTCTCAAGTTAATGGTCATCCTTGAGTAGCCGTAATGATTAGAGCTCGGTCTACATTTCTTTATGTTCTTGCAAAGTGGGTTTTCAAACAACAACGTAAAATTTCACATAAATAGATATTCTTCCAGTTTCAAAGCTAAGAACTGAAAATTACTTTTGATGCCTTTGCAACTTTGGAAAAACTTGAAATGTTAGAGTTTCACCCAGAAAGGCCATTGCTCACGTTAATTATATTGGCCAAGACAAAGCATCTTTTTCAGAATAAAATCCAGGTTACTCTGTGGAACAATAGGGTCTGTCAACATGTGACAAGGCTTTCATATCTCGAGGGGAGGATCCAGTTGATGCAACAAAGTGTCAATCAGGATGTAGAGCTGCAGGAAGCTAACTCATGCGTACTCCAGGGTTGTCCAGATCAGATGAAGAAAGTGCCAAAAGAGGTTACCCTTCATCACCAGCTGAGAGATGAGCTATATATGAAAGACAGAACAGCTTGAAGGGCCCTGAATGGTGATCTCAGGAGATGTGTCCCTCAAGAGACAGAGACATGCTTCATGTCCTTGTACAGTCACTTGAGCAACTTGACGTGAAAATACTAAATAAAACATACAGAAACCCCAAGAGGGCATTTCACCAAGAGGCCCGAATGGGAATTATCAGCCTTTTAGCAGGTGTAGGGCCCTGCCTGAAAGTGGCATCATAGAAGTCTCCTGAGCCTTCCCAGTAAGCCAGTAATGGATCTGCAGCTTGCCAGATAGTCTGTCATAGGTTGTCAGCCACGGCTGGGAGGAGGGACGGCAGCCTCTTTTGTTCCCATGTCAAGCATGCAGAGAAGGGACTCCTAAGTAGATAATTCAAGGGGAAACAGCTGCCGAGTTCTCAGTTCTCCACGACTCTCTAATTTTGCCTTCTCTTAATGTATTTGCCTGCTGATGGGTGAATACTGCCTGCTGACAGTCAGACAAATAGAGAAATGCTGTAAACTTCATTGAAAACTGCTGTGAAGTGTGACTATTTTGATACTTATGCAAGAACGAGTTGAAAGGCTTTCCTGAATGTGTGGGGCCATGGATGGATAATTTTAAACTCCTATAAAAGGGCATGCTGACTTGATTGCCCTAGTCCTGATCTTTTAAGTCAAACTAAGTATTACAAACTCTTCTGATTTTGTGATTGTGAAGGGATTTTTTATCCCCTTTTACAAAGCCCTGGTGCCCAACATCACTTGAATATATAAGAATCAAACACTTCACTTAAGAGTCAGTAAACATTTGAATTGTGGGCTTGAAAATGTAAATCCTATAGGCATAAAAAGCCAGACAGTTGATAAACAACCCACCCCCCCCCACCCCCCCCAGTTAATGTCACATTACTGCTAGGCTAACATCAGATGCTTTACTCATAGATTTTGGATATTTTGATTGACTGTACTTTGGCTACTGTGTCATTCAGCATACCACAAAAGTGTTCATGAACTCCAGTAAGAAAAACTTGTCTTGGACAGTTTGTCTCTATGAGACCCTAACTGGCATAGCCAGAGCTGTATAAACAGGAACCCGCTGCTGCCCTTGCCTGCACCCACACCACTGTGTGAAGTATCCCGTGCTTCAATCCTGGGCCATGTTGATTTGTAATTTGTAAAATTTTTGATTTGCTATTGTTCTTGAGTCTGATCAGCCTTGGTGCTGGGGCGTTTCTGGGGCTGCTAACTAATCACGTTATCTGCAGCTGAACGTGGTACCGGGCTGCTGTGCTCTCCACCCCGCCACCTAGCTCCTGGGGCACGTTCGCATCTGCGTTTTCAGGGAGATGAAGGTAGATTTGGGGCCTTTCTTTTAATTTTTGTGGTTTTACCTACGTGTCTGCTTCGCCGCCTGATTGTGGCGTGCCGTTGTACCGGTTTCCCTCCCGCAGTAGCCGCGGGGACGTGCGGGGCCGGGCCGCGGGGGGAGCGGCGGGGGCCGCGCCGGTCCCTGCACCGGTCACTAGATGGCACCAGGCGACCGGGCTGGGAGCGGGGCTGGCGGCGCGGGGCGGGGGGGCAGCGCCGGGGCGGGCGGACGGGCTGGAGCCGGCGGGCAGCGGCCGTTCCCCTCCCGCAGCCCCGCTCGGCCGCGCCGGGGTCGCAATGGCACGCTGGGGGACAGCGACCGCGGCCGGGCCGGGGGCTGCCGGCTGCAGGTGGCGCCTGCCCCCCCGCCCGCCCCCCGCCTGCCTCCTCCCAGAACGGCGCTGGGAGACCGAGCCGGGAGCCCACCGAGCCTGGAGCGAGCGCACCTCGCAGGGCAGGCCGGAGATGGAAGTGTGTGAGAGCAAAGTTTTCAGTCTCGGCCAACACTGAATATATTCGCAGAAAGGTCTCTCACCCGCTTTCTCAGGTAGAAAATATTGCATCGTAAGTGAGTCCTTTGAGCCCCATCTTGCACCCAGTCGGAGCAGGCAGCTACACCCACCGCCAACCTGGCTTGTGGCATCAATACCTTACAACGGCGCCATCTGAAAACTGGTGTGCTGCTTCGGAGTGCACGTGTGTGGTGGACTGTAGGGTAGTGTATCAAAAACCTCCGGAAGAATGAAATGGGCCTTCATTCCCCTATGTATCCACCAGAAGGGTGAGGACGACGGCTGATTTAGGCTGCGTTAGCCAGTTTATTTACGTATGATTCAGAGGATGTAAGGTTGAAAGTCAAAGAGTATGTTCATATTGGCAAAATGTTTCCTTGTTCGCTCCTGGACTTCTGACAGTCTGTGACAGCAGCCTCTGTGCCAGCATTACAGTTTGGATCGGGAGCGATGGTGTGACCTTAGCATGTTTTGGTCCATGCCACAGGGTGATCTCAGAGCACATGAACCGGTTTTCTTTGGGATGAGAAAGAAATCCATGTGCAAGAAGCACAGAAGACACACTCAAACACCAAACACACATTACCTACTACAACTGTTAAGGCATTCAGACCCCCGGCGAAGATTAAGGACTAGCCTGAAGAACCCCCACCCAGACTTTCAGTGTGGATGCTCTTGGCTCCAACTGTTTCACTGTATGGAGCAATTCCTACCAGGCTGTGATATTTGTTGATTTCAACATAGCCTAAATTCACTGTAGTGTCAGCTGAGAAAGATAGTGACCCAGATGGGAAACAATGTCTCCGATTTAGATACCTGCATTTGCCTCAAGTAAGTGGTGTGGATAAACCTAGTAGTGATGAAAGGCTCCTGGTTTCCATATCACAGACGCAATGTGGGCATCTTGTTGACTGTACCACTTGTATTTTGCACTACTGGCTGTTTGGAGAAGAGGTTCAGGAAGTAAATACTTTTTTTTTTTTCTTGGTTGGTTCACTTTTATGGCATGGTCTCAGGCTTTCTGCAGACCCAGGCAGGTGTTTCTGCATGAGTTATGCTGAGCTGTGCCAGTTTTGAAGGCTTTTATCACTGCAGTCTCAACCTTGTCACCATTTATCTTTTAAAAACAGAGCAAAGACTGTGGAGAGCCACTGAGAAATTAGTTCTCTTCCCTCTTCCTCTGAAAAACAACCTCAAAGTACAGCGATCTTGGCAATGGTGGTGCTTTCATTCTGCAAGCTGACATTGCTTACTAACTCTGATTTTTTTTTTAGTAAGGCCTCAAATATGATATTTCTGGAGATGAAATTTTTAGTTGCTAGGTAGAAGAGAGTTAATAATCCTTCATTTATTTAAAGGTTATGTTTTCTCTATTCGTGAAAAGTCGTACTCAGTAGTGTGTAGAGATGGATGGTAAATGCTGTGAAGCATCCAATAACTTGGTGAGTGGGCATCCAGTGCTTCCTTTCTAGAACATATCCCAGAAACATTGCTAAACACATTGAGGTAATTTGCAAAATCCAAAATCCTGGAAGTAAGGACCACCAAATCTGGGTTTGCTGAATTACTTTCACTCCTGCTGTCTGAGCTGTCTGCTGCAGTCACGGCTGGGAAAAGGATTTCATGTAATATTTCTGTGACTGCGCTGCCAATGCCACAAGGAGGGTGCAATGAGACTTCCCAGATAACTGTGATTCTGGTATAGTCAAACTTCTTCAAGTGTCTGATTTTTTACTCTTGATCTTTCAGCTAAGGGGCTTTGAGTGAAATGTCATTCTGTTTTTATGGAAAAAATTATAATAAGCAGTTAAAAAAAATTTCAACAAGATTTCTGCAGGACTACTGATGTGCTGAAAATTAAGCATGTTCATAAAACATTGTTGAATTTAACCTTGTTTTTTATGCTGTGAATTATTTTATTTGAAATTATATTGAATGAAATTTAATTGAACGATAGTTTTATTGAAATATTACTCAACTTTCCTGTCTAGCTATTTTGAAGGACCACAGTAAACCCAGAAGAGAGCCCTGTGTTCAAAATTATGCTTAAATAGTTAACTTGTTCTCAGTGCTCCTTTATTTGACTGGGTATCTTATCGGGGTAGCTCTGAATTGCTAGAAAATGAGCAAAAAATACTGTCATTTTTCTAAATGCTTTGTTTCTAGTGAATATAAACTGCAAATGAAATCTTAGTCTTTGAGCCTAATTTGTAATAGCTAACGTTATGTGACAAGGATTGTTTTAAAAAAAGTTTATTGTGTTTTATTTTTAAAGATGGATTGAAGGAAAGAAGTTGAAGGCAAGTGCCAGCACTGCTTAACCTGCTACTATCTTGGAGATTATTTCTGCTGGCTTTGTGGGCCTTTTCAGTGTGATCCTTGAAGATGCTAATTAATTTCAGGATTGCTGTGTGTGTGATACGCTTTGACATACACAGCAAATTAATAATAATATAATAATCTTTCTAAAAGAATTTTGAGAGCAATTTATAGTTCATACCAGATGTCAGTTGACTGAGTTTGACTGAGTAATTTAACACACTTGTGTAACTGAAACGTAATAGCTTTTGCAAGCTTGCCATGCTGTTTATGGTTATGAATGACAAAATTTCTGGGCTTTTAGCTATGTGCATAATCCAAAAAATTCACTCCCTGTTGCAGGGAATAAGCAGTACCACAAGTGAATGTGTTTTAATCATCTGAAGCATATAGCCCAAATACTATTTTATTTGTTTAAACCAGGAAAAGACATAATACCTCTAAAGAAAGTGCTGTGAATGCAAGACCAAGAAAATTGTTTTTGTCCTATCAGTAGCTGCAGAGACTGCATCTCCCTAAAAGCCATTAAAGCAGCAAAGACAGCACTGTCAGCTTAGAAATTGGGCTGGAAGATCTGTTAAGCCTCTGGCCCTGGAATCAAAAGTGTTTCTTTCTGTGTTTGTGCCCAGCATAATGGTGCTGAATCTTGCATTTTTTATACCTGGATGTGGCCCTGGGAATGGGGTTAGGGAAACCAGGGGTCCACCTTTCCAGACCTGAGCTGCCTAGAAACCATTCAGCCATAGTGGGACCTCCTCTAGAGTGGATAAAGAGAGACAGGCACCTCTGGGAGGAGGTTCATCCCCAACAGGTAGGTAGGTGGAGAAATTGTTCCTTGTAGGGAACCAAGTCTAAGGAAGATTGATATGTCTGTCCTGTCATACCAATGATGGTAAACTACAGAACTGAGTGGAGGGTGTTCCCTTTACCTCTCAGGAATGATGGTTTCACAATCATCCTGCAAGTTATGACACTAAGCATTTTTAATTTGTTCTAATTTTACGGTAAGTGCGTTAGTTGTTTTTCTTTCACCCTTTAAAGTAAAGCACCTCCCTCTGCTCTAGGTTCCTTATAAAGTGTCTTAGAAGCTCGTGTCCATAGTGCTCTCTGCAATGTGATGGTTTGTCCTAGGGTATTGGCCCGTGAAAGACTTCCTGGCTCTCCATTCTGCTGCCAACTCCATCTCCATCACCCCTCTTTTTTCTCTCCCAGAAAGGATAAGCCATGCAAGGAGTCATTAAAGTTAACAAATGTGGGGCTTGTCAAGCTAAATTACATGGGGTAACCACTTTGGAGTTGTAAGGAAAGGAGTTGCAAGTTCAGTTTCTGCCTGATTGTCACTGGTTTCCTACAGCTAAGATTCTGTAATCCCAGCCCTATAGAAACTTGGTGTGCTGGATTGAATCCTGGGTTTTGTTTTATTTTTCTGTTTGGTTTTGGTTGTTTGTTTAGGTTTTTTTGTTTGTTTGTTTGTTTGTTTTAAAGGGTGGGTTTGCTTCACTTTTAGTCTTAAAAATAGCAACTAGCATATCCTGAGGATATTACATCCAGGAGTTTCCCACACATGCAGTTAGATGCCCAAGTACTTCTTTGAATCACAAGTCAACAGGTAGAAGCCAGAGGAAGTGAGGAAAGGAGGACTGGAAGTGGATTGGTTTAATCAAGAAGGAATGAGAAGTCACTGAGCTACAAGACCACATTATCTGCTCCACTTAGTCTCCTGCACCAAAATCCCACTGATCTAGAAGACTTGTTCCTCAGATGCACAAGCAAGATGGCTCCAAGATGGCTCCAAGAAACCTTACAAGGATTACGAGTGTTCTGGGTTGTGATTGCTACTTACCATAATTTCCTTCAGCTCCTCACAACTTCAGTATGTGTCAGTTTTTTCATCTCAGGTTAGCAGTCAAGAGGCCCATGAGTGTAGCCCATGCACGCAGTGCTTAGCAGGGAGTGACTGTGACCTTGAGGACTTTCCATGACCGAGATAAAAAAGAGCGGTTACGATGTGTGCTTAAGCTGTGTTATGGATGATTTTCCATTTTTTATAGCAAACATTGGCATTGTTATCCTATTGACACACGCTATGGTAAACTGCGGGACCCTCAGGGGGTGGACTGGAAAGCAGTGTTTCTCATCAGTAGCCAGTGTGGAGCTGATGCTCTATAAGGCATCACAGTCTATATGTGTTCTATAAGCTAATTGCAAACAAGAACCTAGGCATGCATTCGTATGCACAAAAGCAAGGTGTCAATATGGGGAACATAAGGGTAATGTAAGTGTGTAAGTGCTGCTGAAATTTTATTGGCCTGTAAATGATACCGATAACGGCACCATGGCAGAAGGCAGGCTGTCTCACTTTTTCTTCTCAAAAAACTATGCTCCAAAGAATGCAAGCAGGCCCAGTGCATAACCACTGTAAATTTGTAGTGCCTGTGAACCAGTGTGTTCTCACCATATCTGATAGAGAGATTTTAGTGGTTTTGTATGAGATTATCTAGACATCGTTGATATGAGGGATAGCTAAATCTCTGGCTCTGATGTCCTCATCTGAGGAGGTTTGCCAGTATCACTATAAAGCTGAATAACATCTCTGAGGCAAGAGTATTCTTTGATTTTGATTGAGGACCTTAAATCCAGCTCAGAGGCTCCCCTCATGAAGATAAGAGAGGAATATTGTATTTTCCTGTCTGTCTGAGACCAGAAAAAAAAAAAAAAGAAAAGAAGTAGGGAGTAGACCCATGGTCTATAAGCAGGGCTTTGGTTAGCTCCTGTTGTTCCAGACGGCCTTTATCTTGCTTACACCTTGCTGCAGATTTGACTGAAGCCAGTAGAGATGTGTGCAAGTACATCAGTGCAAACTTTCTTCTGGGTAACAAAGACAATTTAAAACCAATCTACATTCCTTGTAACAATATCTATGTTTGCCTAAATTATAATGTTGCAGGATTCTTGTTAGACATGACATGATTTATAGTTTTGATACCAGGCTGGAAAATCTGCCCAATGTAAGTCACACCTGCATGATTCTAACTGGAACTGTGTGCTGTGGTTCTAAGAAGAAATTTGCTTATTTATTGTGACAGCCCATTTAATGGAACTGTAATGAAGAGCAGTCTTTACGGCAATTTTAAGTTTTCCGTGTGTAGAAGGAATTTTGGATCGACATCATCTTTAACATTTTTAGCTTGGGATTTTCATTGGTGTGTTAGTAGAAGGGCTGGGTTTCCAGTCTACTTTTGTGGCAGTGCTACAAACCGAATGTGATTTCTCAAGAGACAAGGACTTGCCAAATGCTGTCCTCATAGTGGGGGAGACTACGTGAGTAGCTGCAGCATCAGACTAACCATGGCTTGCAATGGCATGTTTCTTTTTTAACTTCAGAGAGGAGAAAGTCTGTGTTGGGTTTAAGACTGTAGCAGCAAGACTTGGCAGAAGTAAGGAGCTCTCCTGGGTGTGTGTATATATGGTGGCTCACTCCCTGCTCCCCACAATAATGTATGAGAAGTGTCATTTTTTTCCTCTGTTATGAAACAAACATGAATTTGGAAATCTTAGTGCTTTTTTTTAAAAAAACACCTTGTTTTCTGGCCAGTCCCATTTTATTAAGCTAGCATATTTATACCAAACGGGGAATTTTGAAGTTGACTAGGGATGTCCCTAAGATCACCACTGCCATTATACAGCTAAAAATCTAAAGAAAGGATAAATCCCTTTTGTGGGGCAAGTAGACGTGGTTAGATTGACGTATCAAATGCATTTAGATTTGTTTTTGTCTGAGCACTTCTGAACTAAGCTGTTCTTCAGGGCATTTGTTAAATTGTGCTACTTCAAAACTTCCAGACAGTTCCTGGGCCATTGTAAAGTGTGACCAGTTATCAAGTGTTAATATAAAGTCATAGAATTGTTTAGGCTGGAAAAGACCTTGAAGATCATCAAGTCCAACTGTCAACCTAGCACTACCAAGTTCACCACTAAGCCATGTCCCTAAGTGCCACATCCACACATTTTTTGAACACCTCCAGGGGTGGTGGCTTGACCACTTCCCTGGGCAGCCTGTACCAATGCTTGACAACCCTTTCGGTGAAGAATTTTTTCCTAATATCCAATCTAAGCCTTCCCTGGCACAACTTGAGGCCATTTCCTCTTGTCCTATCGCTTGTTACTTGGGAAAAGAGACCAACACCCACCCTGCTACAACCTCATTTCAGGTAGCTGTAGAGAGGGATAAGGTCCCCTGCCAAGTCTCCTTTTCTTCAGGCTAAACACCCCCAGTTCCCTCAGCCACTCCTCATAACACTTGTGCTCCAGACCCTTCACCAGCTTTGTTGCCCATCTCTGGACACGCTCCAGCCCCTCAATGTCCCTCTTTAGGTGAGGGACCAAAAACTGAACACAGCATTCAAGGTGCAGCCTCACGAGTGCAGGGGGACGGTCACTGCCCTGGTCCTGCTGGCCACACGGTTTCTGACACAAGCCAGGGGGCTGTTGGCCTTCCTGGCCACCTGGGCACACTGCTGGCTCACGTTCAGCCGGCTGTCGACCAGCACCCCCAGGGCCTTTTCCTCTGGGCAGCTTCCCAGCCGCTCTGCCCCAGCCTGTAGCGCTGCGTGGGGTTGGTGTGACCCAAGTGCAGGACCCGGCACTGAGCCTTGTTGAACCTCACACACTCGGCCTCGGCCCATCGGTCCAGCCTGTCCAGATCCTCTGCAGAGCCTCCTGCCCTCAAGCCGATCAACACTCCCACCCAGCTTGGTGTTGTCTGCAAACTGACTGAGGGTGCACTCAATACCTTCATCCAGATCATTGATAACAATGTTAAACAGGACTGGCCCCAGTACTGAGCCCTGGCGAACACCACTTATGACTGGCCACCAACGGGATTTAACTCTACCACTCTCTGGGCCCAGCCATCCAGCCAGCTTTTAACCCAGCAAAGAGTATACACCAGTCCAAGCCATGAGCTCAGCCAGTTTCTTCATGAGAATGCTGTGGGAAATGTCAAAGACTTTATTAAAGTTCAGGTAGACAACATCCACAGCCTGTCCTCATCCACTAAGCAGGTCACCTTGTCATGGAAGGAGATCAGGTGAGTCAAGCAGGACCTGCCTTTCATAAACCCATGTGGGCTGAGCCTGATCACCTGGTTGTCCTGCACTTGCCACGTGATTGTGCTCAGGATGATCTGCTCCATAACATTCCCTGGCACAGAGAGCTCACAGGCTTGTAGTTCCCCAAATCCTCCTTCTAGCCCTTCCTGCAGATGGGTGTCACATTTTCCAGCCTCCAGCCAGGTGGGACCTCCCTGGTTAGACAGGACTGCTGATAGATGATGGAAAGTGGCTCGGTGAGCACTTCTGCCAGCTCCCTCAGTACGCTTGGGTGGATTCCATCTGGCCCCATAGAATTGTGTGTGCCTAAGTGGTGTAGCAGGTCACTAACCATTTCTCCTTGGATTATGAGGGGCTTCGTTCTGCTCCTCATCCCTGTCTTCCAGCTCAGGGGTCTGGGTACCTGGTATTACTATTAAAGAGAAAGAAGATATTAAGTACCTCAGCCTTTTCCTGATTCATTGTTACTATGTTTTTCCCCTTGCATCCAATAAAGGATAGAGATTTTCCTTAGTCCTCTTCCTTGTGTTGCTAATGTATTTATAGAAACACTGTTTATTGTCTTTTACAGCAGCAGCCAGACTAAGTTCTAGTTGGGCTTCTGCCCTTTGAATTTTCTCCCAGCATAACCTCACAACACCCTTGCAGTCCTCCTGAGTTGCCTGCCCCTTCCTCCAAAGGTTGTAATCTATCCTTTTTTCCTTGAGTTCCAGCCAAAGCTCTCTGTTCATCCAGGTCAGTGTTTTTCCCTGCTGGCTTGACTTTTGGCACATGGGGACGGCCTGCTCCTGCACCTTTAAGATGTCCTTCTTGAAGAATGCCCAGCCTTACTGGACTCCTCTGCCCTCCAGGACTGCCTCCCAAGGGACCCTGTCAGCCAGGCTCCTAGACAGGCCAAAGCCTGCCCTCCAGAAGTCCAAGGCAGCCATTCTGCTGACTCCCCTCCTTACTTCCCCAAGAATCAAAACCTCTATCATTTCGTGATTGCTGTGCCCGTGACAGCCTCCAACCACCACATCGCCCACAAGTCCTTCCCTGGTTGCAAACAGCAGGCCCACCAGGGTGCCTTCCCTAGTTGGCTTCCTCACCAGCGGTGTCGGGAAGTTATCTTCCGCACGCTCCAGGAACCTCCTAGACTGTTTCCTCTCTGCTGTACTGTGTTTCCAGCAGACAGCTGGTAAGTCGAAGTCTCCCGTGAGAACAATAGCTTACAATCACGAGACTTCCCCCAGCTGCTTATAGTGTATTTCACCTGCCTCTTCACCCTGGTTGGGAGGTCTATAACACACTCCCACCCTGATATCTGCCTTGTTGGCCCTTCCCCTGATTCTTACCCACAGACATTCAACCTTATCATCACCACCATTAAGCCCTGCGCTATCAAAACAGTCCCTAACATACAGGGTGACCACACTGCCTTTCCTTTGCCTGTCCCTTACGAAGAGTTTTTAGCCATCTACTGCAGCACTCCAGTTGTGCGAGTCATCCCACTATGTTTCTGTGATGGCAACTATATCACAGGTTTTCCTGCTGCACGATGGCTTCCAGCTCCTCCTGTTTGTTGCCCACACTGTGTGCATTGGTGTAGATGCAATTCAGCTGGGCTATTGACCCTGTCACCTTTTTGAGAGGAGAAGCCTTAATTCCTATGTGACCATTCTCAGTCCTATGTGCCTTTTCTCAGTGACAGTGTTGCTTTCCCCCCATCCCCTTACACTGTTCCCTGTTGTTTGTTCCTTCCTTGTGCTTTTGTCCTTGTGCAAGTACAACTTGTTGCAGTAGTATTTGCTGGACTGTAGAAGGAAATGCCTGGGTTTCATAAGAGCCCTGCAAATTATGTGTGGGCCCTCAAACAGAACTTCTCACTGCAGCTCCAGAGCTGAGAGAGTAGTGGGACAGAGGGCACTCATGGCTGGGACTGTTGGTGGAAAAAATGGAAATGCTTTCACCCTGCCACTGTCAGAAAGAGAGTATCTAGCACTGTTCTGGAACACACCTGGTATCACTGGGGTAGGGATCAGCCTGTGAGGCTGGTGGACAGTCCTCCTCCCTTGCTGCACTGGCCATGAACCGGACTGTTTCTGCAGCCCCTCTGCTGTACCACTGCTGAAGCACTTGGTCACAGAATTTATTCCATTCTTGAATTTAACACACATGCTTTTTGCAGAAAAGGAAAATAAGTGGTGGAGAGTGTGTTAGGAAAATCTTTGCTTATACACTCATGGAGCCTTGTCTGACTGAGCCTTGAGGGAAGGGAGGACACTTTGCATGGCAAACACTGGTTTGTACCCTGTACCCTGTACATGCACACACATGCAGATGTGCGCATGCTCATATGCACATACTGGTTGTGATCAATTCCAATAACTACTCACCATGCAATCAATTGTTACAAAATTGCAGCGGCAAACTGGAAGTTGGGTCGTATGCTGCTATGGATATAATGATTCGCCTAGAAAAGATGTCAAGCTTTCAGAAAAGATTACTGGTGTAGGGTGCTCAGATTGTGAACCCGATTTTCTGAAGTGGTGTGCTTCTGAAAATGAGGCTCTTAAAAGCCATCTTAAGCCTTTACTATCAAACCCACGAAGCCGTCTTTCTATATCCTACCATTTGTCATCTTAGAGGTAAAAACAGAGAAATGTGAAAGAATATGAGAGCAGCACTGCATTGTGCACGTGTATGTATCAAATGGAATTGTTTATTAAGGAATATTTATTAATACTACTTTAAATTATAGCCTGATTCAAAAAGTTGCTTACCTTTAAGAATGTACTTAAGTGTACATTTAAGTGCTTTCCTGAACAGAGATGTTTTTTCTGAACTGATTCAGTAACAAAGGAACTGCATTAGAACTAAAGGTAAATATCAAGAATGTCTTCAGGTTTTAGTAAGTTACAGGAAGCACTTTTACTTAGATGAAGGACCAACAGAAAAAAAACCAAACCATAAATGAAGTATTCTGGATTTTTTTTCTCTTCTTCTTTTGTAAACCCAGTATTTTAAAGCTTCTTTAACCTCCTTTGTTTTAGTAGATGTGTTATAAATGCATGTGTGTGTATATATACACACACGTGTACATATATATATATACCCTATATACGTGTATGATGTCCAAATGTAACACATGGGAATAGATAAGCATGTAGCCTGCAGACATGATGCTGTAGCCTGAAGAGGTGGGAGCCGACAGGTAAATTTGGCTATAGGATAGTACCTTCCAACAGCAAGCTTGAACAAATTTTCCGTCTCACCTTTCTGAACCACTTTCAGCCACACTAATAAGAAAAAAGGGAAAAATCACAGGCTACCCAATTTATCCTAGTGCTAAAGTAGATTGGGAGACTTCTTCACACTGAATATCCATATTTTCTCATTATGCACATCCCAGTCCCCAGAGCTCTCCTTAGAAGTTCGTTAGCAGCTCTGATCCCTACAGAGCTCTTAAGCTCCATCTCTGCCCACACGGAATTTAGAAAACATGTGGCTTTGGATAATTGCCCATACATGAGATTGTCCTGATTAAGCAGTCCCTACTGTCCCTACTTTTCTATGAACAGAGTTGCATCATATAAGCAGTAGAAAGCAGTGGAGAGAATCATGGGAATTAGATCCTGAAAATGTAATTTTTGTGATGTTGCTCCTCTACCCCAGTGCTTGTCCTGCAGAAATACGTGCCTGGTTTCTTCTTAGACACTTCCAATGAAAGAGTGTCTGTAATAACCATTACTGCAGTGCAGCGACCACAGCTTTCTTATACCAGCAACTGAGAAACTTTAGCTGGAAGTTAAATAAGCTGTACTAGTGCTTCCCAAATCCTGGCACTGGGGACACAACCTGCTGAAGGGCTGTGCAACGTATATATACATATGCTGATCCACTCCTGCCAAGATAGGCAGGTCTAGAGAGCTTTACATAGGTAGTCACTAAAGCCTAGACTGAGTACCAGCACTGCAATCCGGGCTTACCAGCAAGTTACTATCCCTGGATTTTTCCATGGTAAGAACCAGCCATAAGATGGCAGATTATAAATATTGTTGAATTTAAATGCCCGTTTTCTTGCAGTTGCTGTGTCTGAGGGTGCTGGTGTGGTTCTGCAGGCCCCCTGCGCTGTGCTGTCTTCACAAACCTTCCTGGGCACTGTCTGGAGGAAGGGTGGTTAAGCCTATTGCATCATATTTGGAGGAAAAAACCAATTGGGTAAATAAACTTAAAATTACTTTTCCTTGTTTCAGTACCTGGGCACCCCTGAGATGGTATATTGAAATAATAAATTAGGGTCCTGTCCACAAAGCTGTGATCTCTTTAGAGATGCAGATTTTTCCAATAAGAGATGGTGTTTTCCAGACACCTTTTAAATAATTCATAATCAGAAGCCAGAATATAGAAGACTTTTGACAGTTTTCTTGATTCATCTTGGTCATATTCTTAGTTCTTGCTGTGCATTTTTCAGGGCTTTCTTTTCATAAAGCTGCTTGCTTGGGAGAGCTCAGACAATTTTTGGCCCTGTTAAGACTACCTATTTCATTAGATTTTCTCTCATTGTTAGCAAATAGAAAAAGTAAGACCTAAATCAGCTCTCCAGAACCTCTCCAGCTTTCCTTAGTTTTTTTTTAATCCAGAACTTTCAGAAAACATGATCTGTTAGTGTGATATCTGCTAATCCCTCCCTACCATTGCAATTGCTTTCTAAACATGTTGGCTCTCAGCAGGTGCAGGGGACACAGCAACTCTGTGTGCAACTCGGGCGTTTCAGCTCCAGCCCATCTCACCCAGGGGCAGAAGGTTCATGTCACACAACTCCTGACACTGAATAATGTTGATGGTTAAATCCCCACCTTGTTGTTGTCAGCTGGTTGCTAGTAGGACAGTTTCTAAAATTAAGGAAAATGTAGGAAATCACATGCTATAGGATGTAAACTCTGAAACACAATGTGGAAACATGGAATTTTGGATGGGGAACATATGCAATACTGTTGTGCATTCCATTGATTTGTGTTACATTAATTAATGAGTGTTTATGTAACACAATCATGTAATGTTTCTGTATAATTCTAGCAGATTCAAAGCCAACTTTCTACTGCTTATTCTTTAGTGATTTTCAGAAGTATTTCAAAAGATCATCCATCTTTCTCTTTCATTGATAAGGCTGTTCTGATTTATCTCTCACATTTGTATGGGTCCACAGGAGTCATCATTGCCTTTTCCTGCCTGGATTCAGCTAGTGCTGTCCTTTTTTATTGGTCTTTCCAAGTTCCAGATCTGGATGTACGTAAACAGACGGAAGGATTTGCCTTCCTGTTCTTTAGCAGCCTCTCATATCCCCTCCTTCAGAGCAGACTGGGCTGAAATTGCAGTCCCAGAGCTCAAGGTTTATCCCCGTGCATCATCTCCTCTGCCCTTCATCCTACCTCATGTGGTTCAAAGAAGAGATACACTGCAGTCAGGATTCCAAAAGGCACAACTTTTGACATGCTCAGCAGATGTTTCAGTTTTAAGCAGAAAAAGGCTCTTCAAAGGTATTCCTTATTCACTTGAGACCTGTCTGTGATTCTTGCTTGCTGGACAGGATTGTTCTTACTTTCTGAAAGGATGAGTACTTGAATAAATTGAACAAAAACATGTGTGTGGAGACAGAGGAATCTAGCAATTTTTGTGGTTTCCCACAAAATGCTGTTTGCTGAAAAGAAACTTGCTTGCATAAATGTCTTAAGCTGAACGTAAAAGAACAAACATGTGCAACTGAAGAAAATGCATTATAAATTAAAAAAAACCAAAACAAGTTGTATGTAATTTTCACAGTTCTGTTGCTCTCTGAACTATTTGTCTCCTTTCTGTGCTTCTCCATATTGTGGTATAGACTTCTGACGTGGCAGAATTATTTCTCTTCATTTAACTTTGTACGGGATCTCAGTCCTCATTTCTAATCAGGACCAGTTGCAATCTTCCTAATAAATACTCAGCTTCTGTATTCCCTTAATATTCCAGGCACCTTTGCAATTTCCATGCAGATAAGCTTGTGTAGTCTTTCACCTTTGCTCCTTCACATCCACACATCAGCCATAGAATAGCCTTCATCTTGCAGGCTCATTTGTTATATCTGGAAAAGCAGCAGTGTTTGTAGCTTAAGATGGCAAAAACAGTCAGACATTTTCACTTCTAATCTCTTGTTTTCCTGTATTTAGGATTTCCTCAAACTTTTGCATCCTTTGGTGACATTTCTTCAATGCCAATGCTTGTTCCATCTCCAAAATTGAGGGAAAACAAAAACATTTTTATTATATGAAGGATATGTATTGCTGAAGCTTGTAACATGATGTAACATGCCTTTATGGACTGCTAGTTGTTTGAAAATGGATTAATGTTAATAGAGTTAATACCTGGGGTGTATTTATTTATCCATATTTTTGAATCTGTATATGCCTGTGTGCAAATCACCATGCAGACAAAAACAATATATCTGAGCTCTGACATGCATTTAATCATAAATATCCAGGAGCTGTGATTCTTTGCCTGCAGTTACCGGAACATAAACCTTGCTAAATGTTCTTCTATCAGTCCATAAAATCTATAAAGAAATTATCTTTGCCTTTTCCTTATCCTTTTGCTTAAAATCAGAAAAATTAATAAAGATAAAAGCTTTTGAATCCTTTGATTTAAAGAATTTATTTCCAGCAATGTTAACAAAGCCATTAACATACCCTGATTTTCTGTTCCTGTAAGCTTACGATGTTACTGACATACTGTGGTCTATCTTATTATGCAAGTTTTGCATAATGACTGAAGGAACATTTCAAAGGACAGAGGGTTATTTGTATAGCAATGCATTTAGAATTTTTAAATATTTTTTTAAGGAAAAAAATGATGATTCAATAAAATCAAACAGTGAGACAGTACCTTTTAATAAATTACCCAACTCAAAAATACCTTGAATGAATGGATTAAAACACCTCGTTTTGAACATTTTTTTTATTTGAAAATATTTCTCTTCTTTTTCTGTTTCTCCCTGTTTCTCTCTCTCTCCTGCTCTTCCTCTTTCACTTTCTCTCTTGTTCTTGCTCAACTTTCATTCTTTCTCTTTCTCTCATTCCCTCTTTCAAAACAACATTTTATTTTACAATTGTCATAGTTTTAGAGCCCAAAAATACATGTGAAATATTTTACTTGTTCCAGGCTGAGATCCGTTCTGGTTTTTTCTTTAATTTTTTTTTGAGACTGCAGCATGTTAGAAAAAAGAATAATCTTTCTAGTAAGTGAATTCAGTTACTCACTCTTAAAATCAGGCTTTTCCTACTTCACCAGCTTATGAGAGGGCTATTTATGCATTTACTTCCCTTGATGCTTAGATTAGTTTGTTGGTTTTTTTGTTTTCTTTTTAAGATAACACTAGTGCTAACATCCTGTGGTACAATTACTTCCTTGCCTATCCCAGTGTTCTTCCTTCTTGGGTATTTACCAAGAGCCATCATACCTGCCCTCTGACTTCACTTTGCTGAGCTGAAAAATCAAGTTCTTGCGATCACATCATGGACCGGAGGTTCTTCATCCTCTTTGCTGTCTTGGCAGCCCTTTGCCTGACCATAACTCATCAGATTGTACATAATATTCCCAATGAAGGCTTGCCTGCACCTAGGGTTACAGTATAAAATAATTTCCTCTAATAGCAACCAGCTGGCCTTTTTTTTTCCAGGTGAATATCACATACCTGGCATACAGATATCATGCAAGCAAGCGACACGCCAAGTCTTTTTTTCTCCCACTGCCTCCAGCCATTTGTGGTCCTAATTTATAACATGAAACAGTTTCATTAATTCCAGAGTCTGATCTTCCACATTCTCATGCAACATTTAATTCTGTTTCTGTTTTTCTCGGTCCTTAAAGTAATTCTCTTCTTTCTTACATAATATCCCAGAAGTCCTTCATTTTTCATAGATCAGAAAAAGTGTTTCTGGGCCATCTCTACTATTATTATGTGTTTCTTCTCTTAATGCAGAATTAATGCTCTGTTTTGTGCATATATAGTATTAGGAAGCCCCTGGATGTGTTTAATTGACTGTGCTAAGCACGTAGTGTGAGCACTGGCTTTGGTCATACCCGTTACTCGTGTGAGCAGTATGAACCTTCAGTCCAAGGAGATTCAACAGTCCCAAAGTGTCTGTGCAATCCTGGCAGTCAGCGGGACTCTGAGCATCCAGCGGCTTTTACCCTGGTACAACGCTGCGGGACCTGAGCACAGCTGGGAACCACAGTATGTGCCGCAGTGACATCTTAAATCAAGGCTTCATGTAGGGAAGGATGGAAATTCTTTCCAAACATGTATTGTATCCTATGTGCTTTGAATCTTCAACCTGTGTGCTCAAACCTCGCTCTTGGTCTTAAGAGTGCAACATCTTGTTAAATAGTCAAGCTTACTAAAACCAAGCTTGTGAACATATAGGTGCAGAAGTTCTACCTGAACAGGCACATAAGTTGTTGTGATTTTATACTAACCATGATAAAATTAACACTTCCATCTTCTTACCTGACAGGCTAAAAGGTCAGGATTTTTAAGTATTTCTTAAATACTTGTGACTTGAAGCCTATACCGGATTTCATTGGTTTGACTAAGGCAGGGAATCTGACATTTTAATTGCTTGCAATTGAGCAAAAGAAATGCAAAGAAGGAAACCCCTCTGATTTTTCTGGGGTTTTTTGGGGTTTCAGCACTTTTTTCAAGGAAATTATTTATTCTTACTGGCCTTTAGAATCCCCTACAGAAGAGAGATGAGGAACTATAAATCTTTAAAATAGGTCAGCAACTCACTAATTATTGCTTTAATTAGTGACCGCCACATCATTATTTTTTTTATTTTGTTCAGTTTAATAGGAGTCAGAGATATCCCAATTTTGCTAATTTGAAAGAAGCTGTGCCCTTGATTTTTAATGGACTTCATCCAGTCTGTAAGATTGCCTGGAAGTGTACATGGTAAAAAATGTAAAGGCTGTGCCTTTAGTTTTCCTGTCACTGCTGCTCTTTTCATTTTATCTGCAAATATTAGTAAACTGAACATATTTGATCTAAAGAAAGAGCAAACAGCAAAAAGATCTTAATTAGGTTTGAAAAACAACAGTATGAAGGTAAGAGATTTTTGCAGTGACCTGTACACTCTGTAAAAAATATTCTCTTCGTTGATTGTCTCATACTCTGGATGTATAACAGTAAATCAAATCATAAATCTGTAAACGCCCCCAAAATACTTTAAATTCCTCTAATAGATGTAGTTTGTGAGATCTGCATGGTGTATGGAGGCAGTTTTAGGTTCAGAAAAGACTGAACAGTTCTTTTATGCAGGTTATGCAAAATGACATATCACAGTGGTGTGTCATAACCCTCTGAAGCAGGGAAGACCTACTTACGTTAGGTTTTCCCATGTTACAAGGACTGTAAAGATGTCTCCAAAGAATTCTGTAATTCTCTGCTAAAATTGCTAAGAAATTAATTCTATTGCCTTGCTTACTAACTCCTTTACCATCTGCATTCATTAAGATCAGTTTAAATGTACACTAGTTAGCTGCTGTGAATAGAGTATTTAATCTTGTATTTTCTTGTATGAAACACTTGCACAAAACCTGTTAGTGATAGAGTTAACAACCTTAGATTACATTTTAAGTACTTTTGTACAAGTATTAACTGTGTATTGAAGTTAATATTTTAAAACATGCAACTTGGACTTCACTGCCTAATAAACAGAATTACCTTAATACAGTGACTTCTAACCTTAGCATGAGCAGTACATGAAGTTAATTGGGTAGTTTCCTGGTACCAATCAAATTGTCCTTAAGTTACATTTTCAAACATTTAATAGTAACAGTGTCTTTCAAATTTTGTATTTCTTCCCTATTTTCTCAGTGTAGGACATCTCTGGTCATGTTTTTTAAAGACTACTTCAGGCACACAAATATTTAATATTAAGAAATGCTGTACTCTTAATACCCATCATGCTAGTACAACGGTTCTTGATTAAGAGAGGATTAATTCATGTTAGATTGCAATTTACTATCTCGATTATCTCACTCCTTAGTTATTGTGGTAATTTATCAGCATCAGAGGAGCTAAGCAATACAGAAGAAATGTAAGGCAGTTTGTGCAGAGTATGAAAATGAGTCTCTTGCCATACCTTGCTGGCTGGCTCATCCACTCTTCTGCACTGGGACAGTCGTGGTCATGCACCAGGCCTTGAAATACCAGACATGGTGCTTCTCCGCAGCCTCTCAGTGGAAGCTCCTGCTGCTGGAACAGGCTCTGCGGGGTGGAGGCAGCAAGAGAGAGTGCTTGTTCTGCTGGAGGGCTTGCTTTGCTTTGTGCCTGACTTACCTGTGCTCTACACCCTTTGTAGCCACCACCTTGAATATAGGACAAGCAAAAGGAAATGAAATGTTGGCATTTAATCAACCTGATTCATAAGCTAAATTAAAGGCTTCATTTTAACTTTTTGAAGAGGACTGGTCTGTGTGTAACTGGGCAATACCTTCACTTTGCCTCTTGCTATGGTAGGACTGTTTGTCCCTGAGTGAAACTGATGCCCCAGATTGCCACAGCAGCTGTAGTAAGCAGGTAGTAGCCCATATTTTCATGTCACAGCTGGTATTTGAGAGCACTGAATGTACATGAGGGAGATAGCCTTGATTTCCACTGGGCAGGCATGAAAAGATAACTTTCCACACTCTACATCGCAAAGCGTTCAGAATGGCGTGCACTTACCGTCTGAAGGCCATTTTTGATTCAGATTGTGGCTTCTTAATTGTTCACACTTGAAATTCCTCGCGTTCCGGCGCGGAAGGAGCGCTGCGCTGGGCTTGCGCTGCGCCTAGTTTGCGCTGCGTCGGGCTGCGCTTGGGCGCCGGGCGCTGCCGCCAGGGGGCGCGGCAGCGGCGGCTGCGGCGGCGGCGGTGGCGGAGGCTGTGGCGGAGGCTGTGGCGGAGGCGGAGCGTCCCGGTGCGCCCTCGCGTCCTGCCCGGCCCCGTCTGGGGCAGCGCCCGGCCGCCGTGGGGCCAGGCTCTGCTCTCGCAGCTCTGGGCAGGCGTTGCTTCAGGAAGGAAAAAGAAAAAATAATTAAGAAAAAAAAAAGGGGACGGGGGGAGGGGGTGTCTTAGCGCTTCGAACTGCAGAGGGGGCTGTCAGGCAGCGCTCCCCCTCTCCTCCCCCGGGGAAGCCATGATTGAGTTAGTCTCGGAAATCAGGCTACCCCGAGGAAGAATTGCTGAGAGCAGGGTTTTCGTTCTGTTTTCAGAGCAGGAAGGAAAGTGATGAATATAAAATGCAGGTTACTTTCAGACGCCGCCACCAGAACCTCAATACTCCTACGGCAGCAATATGACATCAGAAGGGGAAATGCATGGCTCTGGATGGCACGGTCCATCACCTGGGTCTTCAGACCTTGCTTACATCCATTTTTTATGGGCTACATCATCATCACCACCATTATTACTGCTACTGCAGTTTAGAAGACAGCAAGGTTCCCTGTCTCTGGAAGCTTTCCAAAAGAAAGCTCCATTTACTCCAAAGAAAGTTCCATCTCCTTCCAAGCGTTAAGAAATATTTTAAAGGCTACATTGAGAGATTGGCAGTGGCAGCTTCACTTACATATTTATGTTTCTTTTGCTATGGAACAATATAATGTTTACAGTGAATCTTTAGCATCAATTTCCAAGAAGAAAAAACGAAGTGAGTTGTGCTGGACATAATGCCTTGGTGCAGGGGTGGTTAGCTCACGTTTCTAATCCTGCAAACAGTTTAACTGAGTGCTTCAGGTCGCTCAGGTCACATTGCATTTAAAAGCCCTTCCCACTCTCTACCTGTGTAGGGGTCAATGTCGGCTGCACCTCATCCTGGCTCACACATGAGCAAGTGAAGATGGACTTTTCTCTGTTCCCTGTGCAGCTCCCCTGAGATCCTGCGAAGTTCTGGGTCTTATAAAGGACACATAAGCAAGAAGTAGTGGTGAATAGAGATTATGACAGTCTGAGGCTGCATAGATAAACACACACAAATGTGCATATGCATGTGTAGATAGATATATATGTGTACAGGTATCTCGAAGCAAGAAATGAGAAGTGCTATGTGTCATGGCAGGAGCAGGCAGTGCATCGGGAGAGACTCGACCCCAATTTGCTGAGCTGGAGGGATAGGACAGAGTAGCCCGTGTGCTTCATCTATCCGCTGGACCACGTAAAGACAATTACAAGGAGGTGAAGAGGCAAGAGGCTGGGGAAAGGGCAGGAATTGTTCCCTTTATTCCTTTGCAAAGAAGGGCCACCAGTCAGATCTGTAATTCGGTCTCTGGCAAAAAAATCCACTGCTATCAGCACTGTCTGCTGAGCGCATGAGGAAAGGGGGTAAAGCCTCCGACCTCCGGGTGGATAGTATTGTTATCATTATTGTTCTTTTAGTTACTTAGTTGGTTTGCCTTACTTAGTGTATTAGAGCATCCCCCGCGCTTACTGGCTGTGGCCGCCGTTTGATAGACGGCAGGGCAGTATTAGGCCGCGGCAGATGGCAGCGGACTGAGCCTGGATAGGAGCGGGACCTGTTTCAGACCCAGCTGTCTCGGATGGGGGGCGGAGGCTGACTTGCCAGGGGGGATACGCTGGGGACCCTCCCGGGGCGCCGCTCCCGGGGGCGCCGTCGGGGCGGTGGCTGTGCACCGCGCACCGGCGGGGGCGCGGCCCGAGCCGCTTCCCTGCTGTCCCGCACCCCGGCCCTGGCCGCCGCTCGTTCCCCTGCGCTTCAGCCCCGTTGGGATGCTGGGCTTTTCTTCCGCCGGGGACGCTCCAGCCGAGCGGCCACCCGATGCCGCAGGGACGTGCCTGCTCGGCCGGGGACGGGCGGTCCCGGAGGGCCGCGGCGAGAACCCGGTGCCGCCGCCAGCACCAGGGACAGCGCCAGCAGCGGCCGACGCCCGGCCCCGGCCCGGCCCCGCCGCTCCTTTGTTCCGCCGCCACCGCGGCCCCGCGGAACAAAGGCTTCCGCCGCCGACGGCGCGGGGACCCGGCCGCTCCCCTCCCCGCCCCCGCGCTCCCCGCTCACCCCGCCGCCGCGGCCCCGCCACCGCCGCCGCCTCCACCGCAGCCGCGTCTCCGGTGCCCCGGCCGCGCATGCACCTGCCCCCGCGCACGCTGCGCTGCCGCCGCTGCCCTCCCCCGCGCGCAAGCTGCCCCGCGCATCCGCTCCGCTGTCGCCCCCCGCTCCGCGCTCGCGAGCTGCCGCCTTGCGCCTCGCCCTGCCGCCCGGCCCCGCGCACAAAGTCCGCACGCCTCTCCGCTGCCTCCCCGCCGCACCGCTGCCCTCCGGCACCGCTCTGCGCCGCTCTCCCGCGCCGTGCCCCAGCGCTGCCCCCCCGCGCCCCCCCGCGCAACCTCCGCACGCCGCTCTGCGGCATTGCCCCCTCCGTCCCCCGGTATCACCCCGGCCGCGCACCAAAGCTGCGCAGGGCTCCGCCGGCCCGCGGCACAGACGCTGCTCCGCTGCCCCCTGCGCGCCGCTCCGCTGCCCCGGGGCCCACATTCCTCGGCTTCCAGAGGAGCCCCGCAAGAGGAGGAGCCATTAGCGAGCGGGCACTCCTAGCTACCGGCTGGGCGATGCGCAAAGAACAATCCTCGCGATGATAATATTAGAAAACGTATTTATTTCCCATTAATCAACTTTACATGGTTTAGCCCAGGAAAGCGAGAGGTCGAGCCACCACTACCTTGACAAACCACCACGGCTACCGCAGCGCTCCAGCACTTCCCCCGGCCCCGTTACCTGCTGCTGACAGCTGCCCCGGCGGGCCCCGTCCCGTGGCAGCCGCATCTCCTTCCCGGGCCGAGCCGTTCAGTCCGCCGGTCCTATTTAGTCTCGATTTCCGTAGGTGAGTACAGGCTGTCCAGCTCTTTATTGGTTTGTCTCTCCCTTTTTAAAATTTATTTTTAACTGATTGCTATTATTTTTATTATTAACGTTATTGCGATGTTATGTTCTAGCGAAATCTTTCATGCTTGCTGCCTTGAGGATCCGCTCTTGGCATTCACCGCGTGCCTTAATTGTATGACATTAAATCAAGGTCCGCTGTGAACACGGAGAGTCAGAGCCTTGGAGCGCTCTCTCTCTCCCTCTCTCTCTGGAAGCAGAATAGCAACCGATCCCCGAAAAAAAACCCGGTAATTTCTCTCTGCCCTAGTCCTATCCTGGCCTGGGCTGCATGTAATTCACGTTCGAGTTTTCTTACTAGCCTGACTGTTGTTTGCAGTGCCCAGGAAGCTGTTAAATACGTATTTAATGGATTATAATAATAATAGAAATTAGGCGTGTGCCTATTACACACTTTCAGGCGAGTGCTTTAATTTCGCCAGCGTCTTCGCGTGATTTTAAACGCAGGAGTTGGCTGTCCCCGACTCGACGTCTGTGATTTGGCATCCCTGGCTGGGAGGGACCATGTCTCTCCGGCTGCCTCGGTCCGCCTGGTCCTGCGGCTCCGCTGGAGCGCGGGCGGGGGGAGCCCGCACCCCCAGAGCATCCCCGCTCCTCTCGGCCGGGGGCGGGGAGACAGGGTCTTTCGGCGATGAAAAATGAAAGGGCAGCACGTGTCATCTTTCTTTGTAAAGCGGAAAAAAATTTACCTCACTCGCACCTGCCCCTTTCCCGGGAGGGTCTGGGCAGCCCATCTGGCCTGCCTACGCTGAACTGGGCGAGTGAGGAAATGAGGGGTAAAGTAATTACAATAATAACAAAAAAAAAAAAAAAAAAAAAAAAAAAAAAAAGAATCAGCCTAAGCTTTTTTTAATTATTATTACGCTTATTGCCATCTTTCCCCGCTCAGGACGGGGGCCATTCCTTTCCGGTGCTGGTGGCACGTCGGGGAGGAGCGGGGCGGCCGGGCACCATGCACGGCCCTGCGGGCTCGACCCCGGCCGGACCCCAGGAACCGGGCGGGCTGACCTCGACTGCTGCCTTGGCGCCAGGGCCCGGGAGAGAGAGAGGAGGCGAGGCGGGATGCGCGACGACGGTCGGCGGCGGCGGCGGGCTGGGCTTTCCGGAGACTTTCCCTGTAGGCTTGCCGGGGCATGCGGGGGCAGGCTGGGCAGGCGGCTCCGGCCCCCCTCGGCACCGCAGCTCCTGCGTGCGGCCGCCTGGAAAACAGACAAAGCGAGAGCGTTAGGCAGGCAGGCGGGGAGGGAAGGAAAGGCAGACGGGGAGGGAAGGGCGCCGGGACCCCGCACGCCGCGCCGTTGCCAATGACAAAAGGGAGAGAGGGGGGAGTCAGAGCAGGGGAAGGGCGGGGAGGGAAGGGGAAGGGGAGGAAGAGAAGGAAGGGAAAGAAGGGAAGGGGGGCCACACGGACTGACGCGGAGCTGGGGCCGGCCAGACCCGAGCCTCTGGAGCTGCTCGCTCCGTGGCCGAGGAGAGACAAGGCGGTACGCCCATCACCGCACCGCCGGGGCGAGCGGGCGCCTGGGTCTCTGCAGCGCGGTGGAAACCAGCTAACCGCGGGGAAGCGCAGAGAGCAACCTTCTTACCCGCCGCTGCAAAAATCCCCGGAGAGCAAAAACTGGGGAAAGCTTAAAATAAAATAAAATAAAATAATAATAAAAAAAGAATGAAATGGAAGGGCGGGGGGACAGCAGTTCCTCCTTCTTTCTCGGCTTGAAGAGCGAAATCCATGGGGAGAAATCCAAGCATCCAAATAAAAACAATTATGAACCCACTCCAAATATTAAAAAAATCATAATAAAAAAGAAAATGGCCAAACCTGCCGAGGACTGGCAGCTCCTCCGCCCAGTCGGAGCCGCGGAGGGCAGGAGAGGAGGAGAGCCCCGCTAGCTGCTTTCGGGGGGTAGGAAGCGGTCCGGTCTCTCCCCCTCGCTTGCTGCTCCAGAATTAGGGATTAATGCCTCTCCAGCCAAACAAATAAGGCATCTGCCTTCAGTACAAGAGGATTACACGGGGTTGCTGACGTCACCAGCCAGGCAGATGTTGGCTCCCAAAGTCCTGATCATCTCCCGTGTCCTTGAAACCCGGCACAATCCCAGCCCCGCGCATCCCGGCCGGGTCCCTGCAAGGTCGAGGGGGACCTGCTCGGAGGGGACCCCGCAGAGCCGCTCTCTCCCAAAACGTCCTCTTGCATCGTCGGGACAGAAAGGTGTGAAAAGCCGAGCCCGGCAGAAAGTTCAACCCTCCCCCTTCCCTCCGGGTCCTCTCCCTCCCCCCCCCCCGCCTTCCTCCCACCTCCCCAACCTCAATGTCACATGAATCTGTACAGTCATAGCGAGGAAGAAGAGCCTGGTTCCCGGCTCATCCAGAGACCACCCTCCCCGCACAGCAGCCGACCCCCCCTCACTGCGGCACGGCTGCGCCCCCCGGTCCCGCACCGCCCCAGCCTCCGGCCCGTCCTACCGCGGGGCCCGGCACCGGGCCGGGAGGGCAGCGGAGCCGGGCCGGGCCGGGCCGGGCAGAGCCCCCGCGGGCTTTGTTCCCGCTGTTCCCGTCGCGGCGGGGAAGCGGCGGGCGGCTGGAGGCGGCTCGCTGGCCCTGCGGGGGCAGCCCGCTCCCGCGGCCCCGGAGCTACGCCGTGCCCCTGCGGGCAGGCAGGCCCCTTCGGGCGGGCGGCGAGCCGGGCCGGGCGGGCGGAGAGCGCGGAGGTGGCTCAAGGCCTCCCCTCGCCTCGGGGGCCGGCGGGAGGCACGGAAGCAGAGGGTTTTTTTCCTGGCAAAAGGACTTCGAGGTTGCGTTTCTGCAGTTCTTAGATGCTGGCAGAGCGGCTTGTCGTTCTGGGAGCTCAGCCCTGAGTTTGCTGATGGCTCTTCTGGAGCTGTGGGGTGGGTTGGAAGTGCTGCAAAGTGCATCTGAAAGGGGAGTCCAATTAGACGCGTGATCAAAATAAAAAATTTGCCTGAGAGCCATGTCTGTTGCCTTTGCTGTGGCATAAAGTCCATGACTCATCATCGCTAGTCCCTTTGCATCAAACAATGGTTTCAGTCATTTCAGTACCGCAGAAAGGCAAACTGAATGATGTGACATAACGGAGCGGGATGAAGAAGGGATTGCCAGTACCTAGGCTCTTGTTGGGTTGATGTTGTTGTTGTTGTTGTCCGAAGGAGCTGTTTTATAGATCTGTTCCGTATTATCCTTGTCTCTCAAAGTGGCATTTAATTTTTCCAATTGTGGAACCTGGTCACTGATAAAATCAGTTTAATTTACACCACTGTCATTCAGCCGATCCGAGCAGTAGATTTATTTTTGGCTCGGAGTTGAAGGGAAAAAAGCAATCGTATGCAGAATGGAAAGATCCTTTTACTTCTTTTGCGGGCAGTAAGAAGAGAAATCACTAGCGTGGCATTTTAATAGACTTTGCTCTCATGCAGGAGAATGATAAATGTAATTTCTCAAGTCTTTTGTCTGGAAACTTGAGCAGCCACACGAGAAGGAAAACAGGAAAGGCAGACCAGCTCAGTTGCCCAGCGTTTGGGGGGTGGGGGGGCAGGCAGCCCTATTCACCCCCTTTCCTCCCGGGGTGACCACGGGCCCGGGCCCGGCCCCGGCCACGCACCCAGTCCCTGTCCATGGTCCTGACCCGCCGGCGGTAGCGCGGCGCTGCTCTCCGCGCCCGGGCGGGCGGCACTGCGCGCCCCTCCGCGCCCGCGCTGCCAGCCGCCGCCGAGGGGCCAGGGAACCCACCGGTTGTCCCAGGGCACTTCTGAAAACGCCTGTGCTTTATTTTTATTATTAATAGCAATATTTTTAAATTCAGCACCATGGGAAGAGGTGGTGGTGGTGCATTTGCCTTTCTTGGGTTTTATTTGCTAGCTCGCTTGTTTCAAAGTGCTTTTAATCACTGGCGCCTGGGCAAGCCCACATTATAATGAAAAGTGTTTGATATCGGACAACGGTCTTTAAACCTCGGACTCTGATTTGTTTCCTTAAACGGATTAATGTGGAAATTCAGACATGGGTTTTGGTAACTGGTACTTGCTTACCGGCTGACCTGAAAAGAACTGACAACACTGCAAACTATTTCTTTCATTGCATGTTACAGGGGGATTAACTTGCACAGAATGGTTAAATATGCTCTAAAATCTCACGTTACATATATACGACCTCTTTCCGAGACTGAAGTTCTTCCTTGCTATGTGCCTGCATGCATATGCACATACTCTCTCAGAAACACACATACATGTATGCACACATAAAGTTTAAATTATTTAGTGGAAAAGTCAAACTGTCGCTCAACGGTTCACAAGTCTTTCCTCAGATGATCACTACCACCCCGCCACCACCACCACCACCACCCCCGCACTGGTTAACGTTGCTCCTTCTTATCATTTTAAAGCAAGGACAGGTCTCGGATTATTATTTCTTTGGTCCCCTCTACTCTCATAACCTGCTCCCCTCCGTTGAATAACGCGGGCTAAGAGCAGTTGAAACAGCTGCTCCGTTGCAAGAGGCTCTGAATGCAGCAGCTTTAGGAATTGTGCACTAGCCCTGCAAGGAGCAATGAGTGGGCTCTCTCAAATGTGAGGTACTGCCGGCTGGGGAAAAGGCAGAGCTGCAGCCATTCACACTTCGTGGGCTGGGAGACTTCTTTCAAAAGAGCCCTGAAGTATTTAGGATTTGGGGGGAAACCCTTGTACCGGAAGAAAATGGCCTAAACACAATAGGACTCGCCATTTTCTCCTTCCAAAGCACAAAGCAGCGCCGCGGCTTCAGCACCACACAAAGAAAGCCCGGACCCTCTGAATTCTCTTACATTTTCCCCCACGTTTTCAAAAGCCTTCCCCTCTAACCGATCCACTTTCCCAGGAGCGCTCACACAGAAATAAAGAAAGAAAGGAGGAAGGGGAGGGGGCGAAAAGCGGCTAGGCTAGGCGAGAGCGAGACCGTTCTGATTTAGTTTATTTAAATCAAATCCTGCCAGGGAAAAGTACCACTATTGGGGGGCAGATCTCAAAAAACCAAACCAGCTGTGGAAAGCTGCTTTGACCACCGCATTCCTTCAAGCTGGGCAGACTTACGTTGCACCACACAGACTCGAGCAGGACCACGCTGCCGGAGGATGTGTATGTACACACACAGGCGCGCACATCCCCGTGCCAGGAAAAATGCATTTGCAGCCCAGCTAAGCCCACAAATTAATGTGGAAAACAGTCCTCTGCCCTCTGCAGCGCCGGCACCCGGCATTCCTCCGCGCCGCCCGCGCCCGCGGGAGCTCCGCACCCCCGGCTGCTGCCCTGCCTCCGCGACGCGCTCGGCTCGGCTCCGCCGCCCGCCGCTCTCCCTCCCCAGGCTTGTACCTTCTTATCTAAGTAACTCGGCAGAAGATTGATAAAGAGGGGATGATATTTTAAAAAAATATATAAAAGAAAGAGAGAACAACAAAGAAGCGAACTAAACCCGAACAAGCCCAACCTAAACCACAACAGCCTCTCACTATCACTTTGAAAAGCAACAAGAAATTTTGTACTTACAGCCAGCGCTGAAGTGAGTAATCCTCATCCCAGCCTGGTTGGATGTATTTGTTTTGGGGTTTTTTCCTCTCTTTTGGGGTTTTTATTTGTTGTTTTTTTTTTTTTTCTTTCTTTTTTTTTTTTTCCTGTTTGTTTTTAAGTACTCGTTTGTTCCCATCGTCCATGGCTCGGAGTGGATGCAAGCAAAAACGGCCCGTTAGCAGGAATAAAAATAGAAGTGCTTTCATTCTGTAAATGCAGCAACGAGACAAGATGCTGTGTTTCTCCTAATACTTTCTGCTTGGGAACCAGAAGCTCTCAGCTCAGGAAAGCAGGACTCTGAGTCTCCCCCTCCTCTTCTCCCCCCCCCCCCCCCGCCCCCCCCCCGCCCCCCGCACACGCGCGCGCACACACACACACACACACACTCTTACTTTTCTTGCTTTTTTTTTTTTTTTTTTTTTTTTTCCCCCCAAAAGAGGGCAGGTCGCTCCCTGAATCCCAATGAGTTAAGTCAGTCACTTTCCTTCGCATGCATCACAGCCTCCTTAGAGCTGCAGGCACAAAAGAGCATTTAGCTGCCTCCAATTTGTGTAGAAGGCCTGTCCTTAATTTTATTTTTTTTTTTTAGGGGGGGGTGCGTGTGTGTTGCTTTTTTTTAAAGTATATTTAAATCATGTATTTCACTCTATATAAAAATACCACGTCCCCAACTTTGACGACTGAACCACTAATTGTAACCTTTTAAATACATTCCTGAACTTGTACGTGTAGTTAGCTGGTCTGCAGGTGCTTCACAAGAAACTGATGCACAGAATTTCTGAACTGTGCAGACCTGCACCCTGCTTCCTGCAAAGGTCAGAGCTGTACAATCCACAATTACTTTCCAATGAAGTCTTATATCAACAAAATCTCCTTGAAAGGATTACAGGCCTTTCAAATAAAGCTTTAATCTTAAATATACATGGCAGCATATTCCATTTCAATCAAATATGAGGGATTGTTTAAAAAAAGTGACCGCACACACACCCACACCCGTCTGTTTTCATGCAGGGTTACTTTTTCCAGGCAGACAGAGAAAAGGATAAACACGGTCCTCCCCACTTCACATTTCGGCGGCTATGCTGATTCTTTCTTCTAGCCAGTAGGAACATCCATGTGCATGTGTGCATACATATATACATACATATATACTAATTTTATTTTGCTATTCATACATATAAAGAAAAATACGTACACATTCGTGTATGACAGAGTGTGGCTAGCCTGGCCATGGTAAAAGCTGAAACCTGCAGGGCTGGCAGAAGCCTGTCGTGAGGCAAACGATGCGCCAAAGCGACCCAGCGGTGGCCCTTGCCGATGTGGAACTACGGCGAGAAGCACGGCAGGTCCGCGCCGGGGCCGGTGGGCACGGCCCGGCACAGGGCCACCCCCGCCGCCCTGCTCCGCGGCTCGGGCTTCGGGGGCCCTGGGGCACCCCGGGGGGCTGCAGGGGGCCAGGGCCACCCCGACATCTCGGTCATCTCAGGGAGTTCTTGGCACTTTCTTTGCATCCTTGTCATCTCCTAATTCCAGCGGCACTTGCTCAAATGGGTGATAATCCGACTCTAGAGGAGATTAAGGAACCAGAGATAGCTGCATTTAGGATTACCGAAAGGAAATGAAGGAATCTAATCCACTCCCACCCCTTACGTTACTGGGTTTCAATAAGACCTTATACCACCTTTTAGGATTTTAAACAAATGAAATCGCTTCGAGAAGGGGACAGAAAGAGACCAAGTGAAGGAGAGTGTGTTTACCCATTAAATTAATTGAATAGCAGAGGATAAGGTGAATTGCACAAGCGGCCAGGGCCGAGCTGCTTTCTTCTGCATCCCAATAACCGCGGTACTTGAGCGGGCCCAGGGCTCGCAGCTTCCTCAGCGCTCCTCTCAGGACCAGGGTAGGCTCAGGAAGGCCATGCTGGAGATCCACGTAGGAATTGCGAAATCAATCCAGTACTGATCTGAGCTGCAAACCACCCCTCCGCCAAATCTCACACCTCAAAAGCCCAAACCCCATAATATAATGTGAGCCTGTGTGTTGTTTCCAGTTAATGAGAACTATCAGCAAACCTTAGAAGATACTTAGCTTCAGAGGATTGTTTCTGCTCTATTCTGATTACATAAAGCCAAGAAAATAACTAGCGCTTACTACAGTGACATAAATAAAAGTCCTCTTGTTTTTTTCCTAGTTTCACTTTAAACCGAGGAAACAGCACATCCTTTCACTTCCAAAGATACAAGCAGTCTACAGAAAGAGGACTGAGCTAACCTAGACCTGAGACCAGTTTATCCTTCTTTGGAAAGATTGTAACATAAGTAACACAGAATTAAAAAAAACACAATCAACAAACATAACACAACCACAAACAAAAACCCACAAAAAACCCCAACCCCAACCCCCGTGAAATCTAAGGGTGTTTTCTTTTTTGTAACTTCAAATATAACCTTTCATTTTCCCAGACGATTCTTATATTTGAAGTGCTAGACTGCCGACAACAAGGCTCTTTAAATAATATTTATATATGAATATACTTGATTGTATCGGACTTCTTCATATACTGATTAACCCTGGTGCATTATCGGGGTAGTCTAAAATGCTCTTCGGTTGCAAGAAAAGAGCCTTTATATGAGGGGAAAAAAATGGCTAGTCATCCCTGAGTAAGATTTTGTTTTGTGGAGTGCTTGTCATGGTCCTTTGCAAGCCTAGAAGCAACGTGAATCAAAAGCCTCGGAAGAAGACCTACGTCGACAGAGGCTCCATATATAGTAGGCGCTAATTATTAAAGCTCATTCTCTGATTTAGGACTCTATTTTCCTTAGCAAGCCCATCACCCTGACACAACGCAGCTCAGGATGTTTGTTCAAAGCTTATGAAAATGTAACCCAACTCATTGCTAGAAGTTGTTGCTAATTAGTTGATAATAAACTTCTCCGGCCAGGACACAAAAGTCTTTCAGAAGTGCAAGGTGTTCTTTGTGATGCCCTCACAAGGGGAATTAGCATATCAATTCGGCGGGGGAACAATACATGAGGGCGCTTGCCTCCCCGCCCCCCGCTCCCCCCTTTCTCCCCTTCCTAACGTTTTAAGTGGATGTGGTGGGCATGAAAGTGAAAGGCTGGGGTCCCCGGCGCTGCGCCGCCCCGGCCCGCGGCTGCGGCTGCGGCAGGCTGCGGGCTGAGCCCGCCGCGCTCATTGCACTTGTAGCCTCGTCCCGCTTTGGAAACCAGCCCCTGGGAGTGCGGGGCTGGCGGACCACCGGGCAGCCCACCCCTCCACACCGCTGGCTTTATGACCCCTCCTCTATGGCGCTGACAAATGGAGATAGCTGGGGGTTTGCAAGCCCCCGCCCTGCCTCCCCCTCCCCTCGCCACCGATGAAAGGGTTTCAGCCTGAAAGCCTTTTGCAAATGGATGTTTTACAACGCCTCCCGCCCCCGCCAAGGTAATTCTGCTACCCAATATCCTTAATAAAGATTGTTGTTCCCCCTCCAGTTGTTAAAGGTTTCTCTGACAGACTGGTCTTTTCTCTCTCACCTCCAAAGGGTGGATATCTAGACCTCCCTATGCAGGTGTAAACACCAAGAGAAAGCAATGGTCCTGATAAAAAATGTTCAGTCAGTTATAAATTCAAATAACTGAGGGGGATTAAATTCAAATAACATTCCTAGCAATTTAACAGAAATTTGTCCCACTGATTGTAACCTACTCCTTCTCTTTTTTTTTCCCTCCCCCCCCCTTTTTATTTTTATGCCCAGTAAATTCAGAACAAGGCACAAAACCTGCAAACACAAGGCACAACCAAACACTCAATCCTCCTAGCCACTTGGTGACATATGTAAGCGGATGCCACAGAGGAATGAAAATATGTGTATAACAGGCCAGAAAAGCAATTAAACAAAACTCTACAATCCTGAAGCCTCTGATTCATCTAGCTGTGTTCCTACCCAAAGGCTCGACATCTGCAAGAGTTACTTATCCACATGGTTAGCGTGCAAATAAATGCCTAGGTTAGAATGAGAAATGTGGTTTGGGCCCTACAGGTAAATCAGAGCAAGTCTATGGAGTGGCATTTGCCCTCCTTGGTGGCTGCAGATGAACTCTTTGTTTGGAGCATGGGGAAGGGGCCAGCCTGCAAAGAGATAAAAACTAAGCTTGCCTAATCAGGGCAGAAATAAACCAAGAGATTTCAATATTCTGCTTTTTTTTTTTTTTTTTTGAAAGGAGCAGCATTCTCCAGTTGGCTCCCCCTCAAAAAAGAGGATGCTTGAATACAGTTATTTTTAGGAACTGTGGTGATATGTAGTGTGCTTTAACGCAGTGATACGCTAAGAAATAAAAGAAAAGAAACCTTATATTTCCTCTTAAATTGCTAGGGAAGACACAGCCCAGGAAAAAAGTGTTGTGTAATTAAAAAAATTAAAGTATTTATTAAGAGAAAATGTTTTCTTGGGTTTGTATAGAAAGTCTTGAGCTATGAAAATAAAAGCCCAAATCCTAGGAGTTTTCATGAAATTCAGTTAAGGGGGAGAAAAAAAAAAGTTAAGGATATTTGTTTCCTCAAATGCAAAACATCAGGGTGGAATCTGAAGAGAGCTTTACTTTCTGTGCAAAATCTCCATTGTTGCTTGGCAAACAATGGGAGCTCTGGGCGACTGGAAGGCTGTGAGAATGAATAGGGAATCCGCAGGATGTGTGCGGGTCAGTGCTTGGGGTCTCTGTCCTAAAGCCCCTTTCTCAGCTTGCCACAATAAAGTAGCACAAGGTTTAGTCTTTCCTGGGTCACTGGCCATCTTCTATTATTCAACACTTCACAACAAAACACACTTATTAATCAGCACTGACCAGAGGCCCCTTTTGAAACAAGAGAAGGGGAGAAAGAGAGGGGGGAGAGAGAGAAAAAAGAAGATTGAGAAACCCTGAACAGACCCTCCCAATACAAGAGCAACCATAGGCACTTTCTTAACTGGCCAAAGAGATTTTTTTTTTTTTCTTTCTGCCACAACAAAGTTTCCAATCAGGTCAGAGAGGACTGGACTTTCCCCCCTACCCCCACCCTGTTTTCGCTCTCACTCTCTTTCCTTCTTGCTCTGAAGATGATGGAGACTTTGTTTTGCAAGTAAGGATGGCTTTAGGTCAAATTTCCAAGGTCTGATCTTAGAGGTGTATCCTTGCTATATTGGAAGATAAGGCTGTTTCTCATCTGGGCCTCAAGTCTGGAGATGGTGTAGGAGAGAAGAGGTTTGCTTGTGGGGCGCTGCTCTTGTGCTTTAAGAGCTGATGGATGAGGTGTCAGGGCAGTAGTTGTGTGAGGACTTGGTTCAAAATGGTATGAGAGAGAGTCAAATGTGCCATTTATTGACTCTGCTGAGGGCAATCCTAGGCTTGTTGTTGTTGATCCTGGCTTTCTAGCACTGTGTATTGCAAAGGGCTAAACGGTGAGCTTCGGAGCGAAAGGGAACTGGTAGATATAAGAGAAAAACTTTGTATTCCTCTGTGCAAAAAAGGATTCAAAGGCAGCGGTGAAAAGGAACCTAATATGTGATAATTTAATTTGCAGGGGGAGGTGGTTGTTTTTTTTTTCTTCTTTGTTGTCTTCTGATAATTTTTCAGGATCTTTAATTATTCTTAAGTAAGTTGCTGTTTCTGTGTAATGAAATATGCATAGATTGTCACACAGTCCACATTATGATGTTCATGCATCTTACCCCCATGAAAATTATCTAAATAACTTTGTACAGATAAGTTTAGTTTGTTTGAGTGGAGAACATGACTGAAAAATGCAGGTAGTTCAGACTTTGCTAACAGTACAGGTACAGACGTACCTAAGAGAACAAAGCAATTTGTACTATTTTTTTATTTAACAAATGCATAGAGACAGCAAATATTGAATCCCCTGTGGATTACCTGAGAAAATGAAATTGTTCTCTCAAGAAAAAAAATTAGTCCACAAGAAAGGTAAAAACTTATTTTGCTTTTCTGCTGACTAAATTGTGTGAGTGCGTGTGTCGTGGGGGGTGGGCTTTTTTGTTTGTCTGAAGTCAATGTGCACATTTTAGCTAGGGTGTATCACTAAATAGTATGAACCTAAGGAAAGCTGTTCCTTAAGCCCTCTGTCATAGTTTGTAGCATGTAAGCTGTGACTAGTGCACCACAGAACTCCTTACTAAAGGATTTTGTTAGTGGAAACCAGAATGAAGTGTTATTTGAGGGGTAACCTCAGTGGTGCTTTACCACAGCTTACATTGCAAACACCAGGCTGACGTTCATGTTTTGTTTGCAGGAAATGTATTTTACTTAAGTGATTATAGTAGAGTATTCTCTCTTTTCCCCTCAAATATTGTGTTACTCAGATTTTGCAGAGCTTGACGTTCCAGCAATGGAGTAATCAAGTGTTACCTAAATTATTTAAAGCCTGGGATTAAAGGCCTTAGCTCTGAGTGCTGACAAGCTTTCAAATGTAGCCTGGGAAAAGTTTTGTATCCTTTCCTGTGTGTGTACACTTTGGAAATAATTTGGAAAAGTACAGTGAATTATTTGCAAAATGTATGCACAGAGAGAATGAATAATTCTTTTACAAGTTGCTCTCCAAAGGAATGAGTGACTATTAAAAATACAGCAGCAATGTATACACAATAATATTGTGGCACCTGCAATGCTATTTTTAACAGATCTATTCCTTTCACCGGAGCTTGTTTGAAGGAGCTCTTTTGTTTTAGGACTTTGGTTTGGTCTGCAACACAGAGAAGGCATTAATTCGACAAATATGACCATTTCAAAGGTTAAGTTCCTTTATGTTTTGAGGTCTTACCCTTCATTTCTTGTTCTTCAGAAGACTCAGTGGCTTTACGCTTCTGTGTACTGAAAATTAATCATGCTAACATATAAATACCTTAAAATGTTGGATAATATGCATAGAAGTGAATTTTCAACTAGCTAAATTTTATTTCCACCTGTATGTGCATTTCGTGAGCTATGTATGTATTTATTTATTTGTGTTCTTCTTTGTCATATCTTTGTTTTGTGAATGGACAGATTGTTGGTGTTAAACACAGATAATATATTTCTTCTTTTAGATAATATACCATTTCTGCTATACTGTAATATAAAAACAGATGCATAGGTCTGTTGTATTCTGAGCTTTCATTGCATGACCATAATATATTTTGGACAATATTCTTTAAAGCTAATGTCATTCACAGAAATGAGCATTTTTCTAGTTTGTCAAAAAACAAATTGCAATGACAGTTACATTTTTGCTAAGGTTTCATCATTAGTAGGTTGTTCTGTGCCATCAGAAGACATATATTAGAAATGTTACTACATAATGTCAGCTTCTCTTTCCATTCTTACTAATGGCTGATTGTGTGAATAAGTCCCATTTAAATCAGTGGGACTATTCAAAGGCCGAGATACTACTCTACATGACAAAGGGAA
Source organism: Falco punctatus (assembly GCF_963210335.1). NCBI lineage: Eukaryota > Metazoa > Chordata > Aves > Falconiformes > Falconidae > Falco > Falco punctatus. The sequence goes on from NC_137582.1 coordinate 44,156,910, forward strand.
TGACAAAATTTGGCCCACAGGATTGAATGGGACTATTGGAAGAACAAGATAGCACTCAGAATGAGGAAGGATACTCAAATCTGTCTTTAGTCTAATGCACCATCTTTACATTGTGCTTTAAAAACACATTTCTGCATATACAAGTTTGTAGCTTCAGCCAAGAGAGGCAAACACAAGCCACTGGGGATAAGCAGGGCATGTGAGGCTGGTAAGGATAGAAAGCGGAGAGTATCGATTGCAGGCAGAAGTGCAGGTTAAGATGGTGAAGACCTGAAGGGAGAGAACACCAGTACTTTGTCCATGAAATGTGTGTGCTAGGCTGAAGGGCTGGTATAGGGCTGGAGATGGGTTTAAGAGGTAAAAGAAGCTTGAGGTAGCTCCTGTAAAGTACTCAGAAAACAGAAGATGTTCCTGCTGTGTGTCTACACAACATTTGTTCTTTTAAAATAGTTTCACATTTATTTACATTGATATTTTAAGGTAGGTTTTTTTTTTTTTTTTTTTTTTTTTTTTTTAATACTGCCTTGTCTGTACAGTATACCTTGGTTAAAAATTACTTATTTTACAGTAACTGTTCCAGACATCTACGGGAATTTGGATGCTCTTCTCATAGATTTTCTTTGATCCAGTGAAGACAGCTTTACTCATATGTGAGTTGTATCCACTCTACTTGCTAAAGGTTTTCCAGACAACTTATTATAGGGAAGGCTTGTTTACAATTTGAAATATACTGATCAAGGTTTTATAAAATGAGTTTCTGAAAAACTGGCCTGGAAAAGCCAAATTTTAGCCTGGTACACAGGTACAAATCTGTCTGACGCACTCCTGATGAGCTATACCTTTTACATTTGTTTGCACATATGTATCACTATAGACTGATGAAAAAAAGATCTTGCATGTACATACGTTGGCTTTTAGGTCTGCAGCTTGGATGTGTATAAAAATCTCTGTGTTTATTTTAGTAAGGCTACTCCTTGATATGGGATACAAAGGTTATATTTATTCACTAGAAAACGTGTTATATTTAAATATAGGGAAAAAGGACTTGTGAGTTTACCTCCTAAGGGACTTACTTATTTGTCTACTCTAGAAACTGTAGTGTTATTATGACTGAAGGTGGTTTTGGCAAAGACAGGTGTAGAATAATCAGTTAAAAATGTGGCAGATGTATATCACACTTCCAATTAAGTGAGAGCACAGAATATGCAGAGCTGTGTGGGACACGACAAAATCCGAAGTAACAGGCTCAGTGCACCTTCACTCATACTCACACCACAAGTTTTCCCTCCTGTTCTGCACAGCGGCATTGGACCTTTGTAGAGATTTTGCCCTGCATTTTAATAAAGGCATTTATCTCAAAGGCCTGCGACATGCAGTTCCATTTAAGAGCAGGCTGAAGCCAGCCTAACTGCTGGAAGGTCTCAGCTCCTTGTAGGCCAGGAGTTTGGGACCTGCAATCTCAGCAACTGATGAACTGAAAGCCTGCCAGGAGGAGAGGCAGGGCGTAAAGGGCTAAATCTGTTGGTCAATTTGAAACCTTTTTTTGTAACTTTTTTTTTTTAAGGTGGAATCTGATTGGTGTTCACCAAAAATTAGCATTATCTATCTAAAGAATTCAAAACTAATGAGTTATTCTTTCCAAGGCTTTGATTATTTTTTTTTAATAATGCATTTAGGGCTTGTTTGTCTGTTTTTGAGCCTGGGGCCCTAGTGCTTTCAGACTTTTTGTCTGCAAAGACTGAAAATTTACTTTAAAAACAAGATTTGAGCTTCCCTTGCAGATATCTTGATTGCAGCAGCTGGGGCTTTATGAAACACTGGCTCATGGAAGTGGGAGAGCTGGCAGCATTAAGAAGCTAAGGAAAGGGCCTGGAGTTATTATAAAGTCTTATGGCAGAGAGAGATCAAATAACTATTCAAAAAGCTTTAAAAGCCTCTGTAATTCTGTGTATGTGTGTGTGGGTTGTTTGTGTAGGGGGGTGAGTTTGTTCACAGATCCTCACTAAAGGACTGTGGAAATGTGGGGAGAGTATGTCGGTGAGAATAGAGTTTGTGGCTGATGTGTTGGGAGCGAGGCTGTGTATCGATGGATGAGAATCACTGAGGAGTGCCGGGATGGTGGCAGTAACTCCTTGCAGAGGCAGGAGCAGAGAGTTGGGAGGGAAGCTACTGCTTATGCACCTGATGACTGGTTGCTTAAACACATCAAAATTGATAATCTATGCAGCAAAATTCAGTTGCTGCAGGCAAGAAGTGCTCCAGCTTGGCTGCAAAAGCTTGAGCTCCATGCAAGGTTGAAATTGCTCAACTATGTCTTTCATGACAAAAATATTTTTTTAATGATAGATGTCATGGTTTTGGGAAAAAAGTACCAGTAGATGGCGTGCAAAAATATTCAGCACTGTTTGTAGGTTTTATTGGACAAATGTAAGTTCTTGTTATTGCAACTGGCTTTGGATATGAAGACATGTAAGTAGTGAGTTTAATGAGGAGGTTCCAGGGAGGATGTGCATGTAAGGGGAAAAAAGAGAGTGAGATTAATTTAAACTATTCTTCATCTGTTTTCACAAACAGCTTTTCAAATGCTGCTGCTTCTTTTTTAACCCAGCCAAAGCATGCACACTTCGGCAAGGGTCATTTCCTTCCCAGGCTTCACACTACAGTCTCCTCTTTTGTAATGCTGCCCAAAATACATGGTTAGACTTTATCTCGGGCAGGAAAATGTAAAGAAAGAGAGGAGCTTCTTTCTCTGCATTTTATTCAAATTTACAAATGAATGTAATCTGCAGGAAAGATCAAGCATTGAATGCCTCATGACAGTATCAATGCTTTGGGAAGTTATGGGTTCATGAAATAGGGTCTGTTTGGCATTCTTAATTTTAGTTGGTGTTGTTATTATTGCATGTTCATCTCTTTAATCTTGTGTAATCTTTCTGCATAACTGGAAACAGTCACTCTAAAATAGTTGTTTGTTTTTTTTTTTTTTTGTGTATATAAAATATGAACAAGAATTAATTTCGTTTATGATGGTGGCAGTTGATACTGCCCACCTGCAGAGGTAAAAGTAGTATTGTGTGTATTTACTGCCAGTATCATTTAGTCTGTTATAAGAAGGTGCTGAAACTGTTTCTAATTATAGATGATCATGGCTGTGTGTACATGAAGATGTAGTGTTTGATAGGTATCTTTGATCATATTAGTGATGCTGTCCCTCCTGCTCTGTAGATCTCCAAGAATGGTATTGAGGTTGGGGGTGTTCCTCACCTGGTCCATGAAAAGAAATTGTTATCAAACAGAATGTGATATGGGTGTCAGATGACCTACAAGAAAAATTGAGTTTGTTAGTAGTCTGATCTATATTTAAAAACCAAAAATTGGGGGTCACTGCTCAAGCCCCCTACCAGCCAGCTTTGTTCAAGCATTGACAGTGACCAAACACCTTTGAAGATGCAGACTTAAAAGACTCTGGGAAACATTATCTTCCCTTTCTGCTCTTACCTACTTAACGTGGTTCACTGAAATACCATGAAGACATATCAGAATCTTCAGAGATGAGATTTCTGTTGCAAGGACATGATATAACTGTGTCCATGCAAAGGACTGAGAGTGAAAGGACCCGTGGACAAAGCTCAGGAATAACTGTGATGCTCATGGGCTTTCTAGCTCTAACACACGCTGCTGTTCATGGAAGTTCAGACTAGAAAACATGAAAGTCTAGATCATTGCTAGGTTCTAACCTGCTGTTTTGCAGAAGCAGAAGCGGGAGTATGCATGCACTGGAGTTCTTTGCTTCCGGGACAGCAAGACAGGCAGAATTTTCTCCTGTAGGAGATTTGCAGTTGTAACAGATTTGTCAATTAACAAATATATTTTGGAAAGTTTTGCTAGTATTTATAACACATGGTTTCTCTATGTCATTTCTGCTTGTTATTTGCACAGCTGTCTTTATAAGTGGAAGGACATCAAACAAGGCCTTCTAAATATAAAAATTTATCCTGTGATGGCTTTTTTTTCTACTACAATTATATATTCTATGTCTTGCTTATCTTTCTGCAGTGTTCTGTCTTAATTAGAACTCATTTGCAGCAGTCTGCACAAGTTGCCTGTTTCTCATGACAGTACTGCCATTTAAACCAAAACCAATAAAACCTTTTCACCATGCCATTCTTCCTTGATTTCCTGCTTTTATGTGTGTGGTGGTGGTTCTTAGATGAGATTATAGTTTGAAGATGAAGCATACACATAATTCAATTAATTAATTTATATTGTATTTTAGTCCATTTAAATGGTCACATCTATTTTATTTTCTTGACAACTGAGTATTCCAAGTCTACCAGCAAAGTAATGTACACAGTGATGAAATGGAAGTGGAATTTGCTGAATTCTGCTCTGTTGTATACTTCCCCCCCATTCAAAACAAAGCATGTAAGTACTTATACTAGATGAAAAGTTAACTGACAAGATTTTAATTTTTTATTGCTTACTTGCCCTTTTGGCAGTGGAATTCAGTAGGAGTATACAATCTGAGTTTTCTAGTGCAGAGCTTCAGACTGGTGCTTCTCTCCTAATCTGCAAATTCTACTGGGATTTTTTTTTTTTAATTTAAATTTTTGTGAAAAGTAAATGCTTTTTCTGTCAAAACAGGAGCTTTTTGTGGGACGCAAAAGCTGATTTTAATGACTTCAGTTTATTCGAATCACAATTTAGTGTTTTTTACTAGGACACAATTCTGTGAATTGATGAATCCCATCACTCACAGGAACAAATAAACTGTCTTTTAGGAATTGTTGCTTTGTACGATGAACATTGTATTGATTTTATGCTTATCAAGGATCAGTATTTATAATATGCAGTAAAAATAATTTTTTGTGTTTCCATTGAGAGACAATATGGTTTATTACATGTCCATTAATGGCTTTATTGGGTGCCTTGACACACTTATTTGGGAAACACCAGGTAACAGTGATAATGGTATGTATGAAGGAAGATAAGCAGCGCTGTTGAAAACCATCTAATTTAATAAAGTCTAGTTAACTGAAATCTGAGATGAACTGCTTTTTAGTAATATCCAGCCTAGTCAACACCCTCCAGTTTTTATGGATCTTTCCTCCCCCCTCTTCCCTTTTAAAGGCCAGTCAGCTCTTTGTGCCAAATAATAGTTACCTGAAAGTTTTTTGATCTCTGAGTAAACAACTTATGTATATACTTTATCGCAGAGCAGGTTTTTGTAGGCAGGGCTGGGACCACCGCTCAGGACACTAGCCTTAGTTCCTCAAGGCCAATTCAGAGAAACAGCCAAGCCAACAACAGCAGAATATGCAAGGTTAGGAAATTAATACTCTGCTGTGATTTAGAATAGCTTTTAAGTTTAGTACCATTTTGCTTGTCTTTCCATGGATACTCAACTTCATTTCACCAACCAGAGAGACCTACTCACATCTAAAAATAACAATTTCAGAGTTCATGTCTCTGTTGTGCTTCTTTCATCCCTTGGGTTGATAATCTGACTTTGGACAAGAGGATCAAAGTAAGAGGGTAGAAGGGCGTTTTTTAACAATTTCCAAAAATGTTTGGGATGACTTCTACATTTTGCTTTCAGACTAGTCAGGCTCAAAGCCAGTTTTTTGTCAAAGGTCCAAACCACTACTGTTACATTTAAAAGTTACAACTCTAAAAATCTCTAAAAGTTTAAGAAAGATGTGGGCTTTTGTCTGTGTTCTTGCTATAAATCCCTGATATTACTTGTACTGAAAAGTTGGGTCTCCATTCTTCAGTACTGCTCTCAGGGCTAGCATCCTTGACTATATCTTGTATCCAATATTTTTCCTCTGTTCTTGCCTTACTGCATGGAATATCACTCTCTGTCACATTTATTTTACCTGTATAAATGATTTCTTTCAAATTATCCTCTGTCCTCCGAAGCATTTTCTTTTATAATTTTCTAGAATCTTACAAATACAAAGGTTAATTAACTAATAGTCAGATGTTGGTTTGACAGAAGTAAGTGTTCTCTCTGCTTTAGCCTAATAGAGAATGAGGGAGAGAGGTTAGAAGACCTGGCTGGCAGGAGAGGAATTTGATTCAGACGTTCTGAAGTTGCTTTTTTTCCCTCCTTGACCCATGTATGTAGTCTGACAAGGGGAAAGCTTTTTAGAAAGAGGTGTTGCATGGTCTACCCTCTCTATATTTTGAAGAAATAGAGTATCCTACAAGCCATGATTACTCCAAACTTTAGCATCCTGGGTACCATGAGGTGTCAGGGAAGGTCAGGTTGCAGGGCAGGAGCAGGACCCTCTGTGTGAGCTATCACAGAGGAGTGTGGCTATCTGAAGGGTTTCATCTTTGACCTCAACAGTGGTATGAGCTGCAGCTTTTCCCCAATTCTGAGGTCTGAGAGACACCATCAAGAGGACTGAAAGTTGCTCAGTAAAGGGGAGTCTGAGCCCAGATACAGTATGAGAGAAGAGCCTTTTGCTGGTGTTGCGTGCATGAGGGCCTGCACAAGCACCCTACTAGCAGTGGTAGGCAGGGCAAACATCTCTCACACTGTTTTGAAGGTTTAGGGGCTCTTGCTAAAATGACTTGCACAGCGGTTGTGTGCTGACTGCTGAAAGTTGGAAAGCTGGCTTTCATCTCAGCCTCACTGTCTGCTCTCCGCTTGCCCCACTAGGTGACATTTAGCTGGAACTAGCATTGGTGAGTGGTGTTTGCTCTTATGAGGCACAAATGGAAGGGGCTAGAGCCATATAATATAATGTGTAAGAGCTAAATCCAGTAGAGGTGCTATATCTGGCTTAAGCTGTAGATTTGCCAGAACAAGGCTTTGCTTCTTTTTTGGGATGTTGTGCTCTTTAACAAGTTCAATAAAGAACATTAGAAAAAAAATTGAAAACCTTACTTCATGTGATACTATTTACCGAGTCACTTAGTCAAAAGTACATTAAGTTCTGTGTAAATGGCCTGTGAGAAAACATACAATCCTTTTCCCCCAAACCCTCAATGTTCTTGTAAATTTTTGTAATTTTTTTTGTTATTCAGGTATGTTATTTAGCTTAAACTCATTAAAATTTCAGCTAAATTGTTTAGATAAATTGTATCTCTTCTGCCTGAAAGAAGTGGACAAGTTACAGGCCAGTGCAGAAGGAACTTTCTGACAGCTTTGCTTGTGCAGTCATATTGTTAGGAGTAATCGTAAGTAATGATTTATAGATAGACCATTATATAGATAGGTGTTTGAATATGAACAAAAAAAAGCACAATGTTTACTTATCTGAGTCCCCACATTTCCTGAAGATGACATTATCAGTTAAAGGGATAGGTCTAGCCTAACTAGGGTGGGAGATTTCTAAACCTGATTCTGCCTTAGTTAAAAACCCTTTGCTATTGCATTATGTCCATTCAGCACCTCTCAGAAGCAGGCTGAAAAATGTGTACAGGGTGTTAATATTTTTATGAGAGGAAACCATTGTAGACCACAAACTCTGTGAGGTAGGTTTCTTCTCTAATTATCTTTTCCCTGAGGTACTTATTATACTTCATGGCGGAATAAATTGTATTAATAATTTTATTCATTTAAATGGGAAATGGTTTCTCAAAAGGAGAAAGTAAAAGAGACAGGATCAGAAAAGGAAATGAAGGCTCCACCTTGATACTAACAAGGTTGATTTTTGAATATCCTGCAGTTACGTATCTCCATATGATACCTTGGGTAAATGCACTTGCTTTATTTCATACAAGAAGTCGTACTGACTTTAAATGGAAGCTAATCATGTGAATAATCCCCACAGTATTTTTAAACACCTAGTTTATTTTAAGGCAAGCTTTGGCTATAACTTGTGTTACACTATTAAGATCTGTATACCAAGCAGTATTTTGTTGCATGGTCTAGGTGAGTGCTAATTACTGCATTCTGCATTAATGGCATTTTTAACTTCATTGCAGTCATACTAAATTAAAAAGAGGACATTGATAAGCCAAGTATGGTAACTTGGTATGATTTAAGAGAATATGACTGTGTAAAGAGGGTCAAGGCTCTATCCAGTGGTGGGTAACAGAATGAAACCCAACAGGGGCAACTCTCTCACCTCAAGGACTGCTTGGTGTTAAATGTAGGTAAACCTGAGATTTTAAGTGACAAACACTGAATTGATAAATACAATGTTGTTAACTAATTGAGATTAATCACAGCTTCTGAGCAGAAGGACTGTATTCACTGTGATCTTCTGACCTAACGAGAACTGTTTGTGGGACAGTGGTGCTGGATGGTTATAGTAATGGCCTTTCATGTAGCTGGCTGTTGCTGTATGAGATTATTGCTGACTGATCAGATTAAATCTCCCTGTACCTGTATTGCTAAGGAAATGGTGGTGGTCAACAGGTGTGGCCACCTGGGGTCATGTAGGTATGGTTAAATGCAGGGTCTAAGGCTGAAGAAGGGAATTTACCGCCTTCTGTCAGATCCTGGGAAATGCCATGGGAAGGTGAGGAGTGTTTGAAGGTGGAGGCAAATGAGATATTGAATGAGAAGTGTTTGTGGAAATGGCTACAGTATGAGATTGCAGGTTTCGAGCACAGGCCCAGGGTAGTTGTGCTAGCCTAAAATCTGCCAAGCAATGCAGGAATGGAAGTTCCTTAGGAAGCAGCATCCCCTGCTTTTCCCCATCAAAGCCAGAAAATGTGAAATGAGCTCAGTGTGCCTTTGAATGGCTTCTTCAGGAGAGGACGTGCCGGGGATCAAACAGCATTCACAGCAGGTCCCCTCTGCTATGTAGGCTGACACTATATGAGAGCCACCTACATTCCCAAATTTGTGCTTGGGTGCTTCCTGGTGTAAACTTGCATTAAAAGTTGTACTCTTTCACGCAGAAGGTATCATTATGATCATGCTTTGGAATCTCACATGACACAGTGCAGAACCTCACCCTAAATCTCTGTGTCCATCCTACAGGATGAAGCCCATCTTTCAGACAGTGAGAGCTTCAGGAGTTGCATATCTATATGTAGACGTGTATATGGAGTTGATTAGCTGCACAATTCCATATATGGAATTTGTAATTAGATTGTCTCTGTCATGACACTAAGTAATCTCGATAGAGTGAACCTCCTTCTGTGCAGTAAGTTTGTTCCCTTTCACACGTGGATACTACAGCCCAAGATGGGTTCCTGTAATGACCTTGTTAACAATGTACACCAGAAGGCTTGCACTGATGCTTTGTCTACTTCTACTGCTGTTACCTCTCCTTATAGACTCAGGGACCCTTTCAGTCACTGTGTCACACCAAGAGCCCAAACAGAGCTGCACCAGGAGGTCCTCTCATGGCAGTAGGGACATTTTTAAAGCATGGCTTGAGAGTAAGTGGTGCAACATTGTTGCCTTTTCTGAGAATCCTCTAAAGAAACAGTTCTATGAGATGTAATTTTTTCCCCCTTTTAAGTGGGATTTAACACAGCCCTAAAGATGAAAACTCAGTTGCCAATGTAGTTTTCCCATTTCTTATTATATGTTTTATTTTTAAACCGTTATCCAGCTATTGCATTTATCCTAGACTCTTAAACTGCAGTCTATGACTTCCTGAGTGCACAAGTTCTCCATGTGTGTATTCATTTAAAGGTATGCAGAGCTTCTGACAAATGCAGTAAACTTGGAGAACAACATGGAAAATTTGGGTGCAGCTTCAGTGAAAAAGCATAGTAACTAGTTTGTGTGGTTCCTGAAAAGGCAAGTGACAGTCTCAGACCCATTCTTTGGTGAGTTAGGGCAGAGCTTGGAAACAAAGGCTTGATCTTGGCTCTATTTTGCATCTATAACTGAAATCCCAGTTAAGAATCTGTGACAAGCAGGTGAGTATAGCTCTAGTATGGAATTGAGGATGGTCACCTCAGAAGACAGCCTCTGTCACACTGAATGTTTAGTTGTTTAGGCCAAGCTGAACAACATCCCTAAGGAATAGGTCTTTCCCTGACTCTCTGCTAAATTTTGATAATGTCATGGTTAGGGCACTATGCTGGTAGGTAGGAGAGGAAAATGTGTACTTGAGTTTTCTATTTCACAGAGAGGTGCCTGTACTACTGGAATTGGTACTGGAATTAAAAGGAGATTCTCGTTCTTGTAACTCTCTTCCTGAAATTTCTCACTTCCTCAAATTTGTCCCCTAACTAAAATAATTTGGGGAGTTTTACTGAATCCAGCATAGATGAAACAACACTTTTGGCATAGATTGTGCACTGAAGAAAACTCCCCTCGCTCTGCACATGAATAATTGGCATATCCTGTTCCATGGAGAACTAATCAATGGCAGCAGAGTAACATTGCAGCATAAGTTGCTATTGCTGGAAGGAATGGGAAAGGAATGGTATGGTAAAGAGATTGCTCAGAGTCTGAAGCTCTTGGACTTTCAGTTGTTAGACTGATCTCTTTTCACAGTGGAAAATGGCAAATGTTTTGATTTCTGAGAGATCCATGGTCTACCTCAGAGATGGGACTCAATACATCTGAGTTCTAGATGTTCTGGATATATTATTTACATAGTTCATGGATATAAAAATAGACGTAAGTGAACATTTCTTTCTCTTCCATTCCCTGTAAAGCAAATTGATGGAAAATATGTAAGAACAATTTGCATTACTATCTAGGTACCTTCTTCCACAAAAAACAAGCTGTCCTGAAAGGAGAAAGACTCCTCAGAGTGATCTGCCCCTAAGCTCTTTTCATCTGCTGTGGTTCTGCATCATTTCAGTTGCACAAAACTAAACCATCCACACTTTCTTTACATAATTTCCAAACAATACATGCTCTAATACTGTGATATACTTAGGGGATGGGACTTTTATTTCTTTCACACTTGACATCTGGACTGGGTCTGTGAGAACTTTACACTCTCTCTTTAGACTGAAGTCAGTAACTATGCTGAACAAAGGATTATGCTTACATTTTTAAAAACGTATATGATACAACAGTAATATCATGTATGTCTTTCTCTGTGATTGCCCAATTTGACCTGAGGATGGTACTAAAAACTGGTTGTCTTACAGACACTTCTTTTCTGGCACTCACAATTAAAAAAACCCCACACCTTCAAAATTACTAGCATTATAATAAAATGGTTACTTTATTCCTGACCATTGTTCACTTCTCTCCTCCAGAATGTGACCTTCACCTGGAAATGTACTTAAATGATTTTAAGGGCATAGAATAGACTATTTCAGTTAGAAGGGACCTATGACAATCATCTAGTCCATCTGCCTGACCAATCCAGGGCTGACCAGAAGTTAAAGCATGTTGTTAAGGGCATTGTCCAAATGCCTATTAAACACTGACAGGCCTGGGGCATCGACCACCTCCCTAGGGAGACTGTTACAGTGTTCGACTGCTCTCTTGGTGAAGAAATGTTTCCTGATGTCCAGTTTAAACCTCCCCTGGCAGAGCTTTGAACCATTGCCATGCATCTTATCACTGGATCCCAGGCAGAAGCGACCAGCACCTCCCTCCCCACTCCCCCTCCTCAGGAAGCTGTGGAGAGCAATGAGGTCGCCCCTCAGCCTCCTTCTCTCCAAACTAGACAAGCCCAAAGTCCTTAGCTGCTCCTCACAGGACATGCCTTCCAGCCCTTTCTCCAGCTTTGTTGTCCTCCTCTGGACGCATTCAAGGACGTTCACATCCTTCTTTAGTTGTGGAGCCCAGAAGTGCACACAGTAGCAGTGAATTTTTTTTCATAGCAGTGGTTTTTAAAAGTTGGGTGATAAACACAAGTATATGTGGAACTGCACAAAGAATTGAGGCAAATCTGTTTAAAAGTAATTGCTTTCCAAATATTGTCCTTCTGTTCTCCATGACTATTATTTTTTGGCAGAGGTAAAGGGAGAAAGGAGAGAATTGTAGCTAGACAAAATGTGGGGCTGAGAGGCAGGAGAGCTGGAGAGGAGACCATAGAGGCTAGCCACCGTGAGCAAAGGGAGGCTGTGCCCTGCTGTGAGGTAAGTGGAGAGGAAAAGAGACTTGGGGTGTAAAGAAAAGAAGATAAAAAGAATAAGAAAGCGAATGAAATAAGATAAATGTTTAGAGATATGAAAATAAAAAAATATTTTGAAGATTAGGAATCTAGTATTTAAAGAAGAGTAAACCAAGAGAAGTGCTGTAGTTGGTGGAACAGTAGGCAAGGGTTCATTAGCTTTACAGAGGCCCAGACAGGTTCACCTTGCCTCATTGATTTGATTTCTGTGAAGGCTCAGTGCTTAATTAGTTTTTTTTTTTAATACATTCCCAAAGAATTAAAAAAAAAAAAAATCACCCAAATTTTTGTCCCTGCACTTCAGTGCCCTTTTCTTAGAGAGTAAAAGGGGAGTAGTATTCTGTTAATCCTAGGAGACTCATGGAAGTGCCTTCATTAGAGTATGTATCTGATTCCCCTTGAAATCAGGGAAATTTGGGTGTTTGACTTCCTTTGAGATCCTCACCCTAAATAACCTGCTCAAGGTCACACAAGAAGTGTGTAGGGGAGGTGAGATTTAAATTCAGTGCCTCTGGCTATTGCTTTTGTCTCCAAGACTTTTTCTGCTCTGAGACACAGTAAAGTCTAGAGGCTATTAACCTAAGGGCTCCCTAGTTCAGGAAACAAGGAGAAGCTGGGAAGCACTGTACCGAGTTGATCTAGAAGGGTTATATAAATAGTCATCAGATTTAAGATAAGGAGTGTTGGTGTCTCCCTCTCTTTTTCTCTTACCCATTTCTTTTAGGCTTTGACTGAAATAAGACATCCCAGGATTAATATTTTACTGTCTGGTTGGGGCAGGTTGAGAAAAGCCTTGTGTCTGTCTGTACCAAGACAGAGCAGCACTTCACCTGGAGAAGCCTGTTCAACGAAGGGGCATGGTGCAGCTTTCTGCTTCTTTTCTCCTCCTTTTCCTTTGTACTTGAGGCTATGACCCTGGAGCACACTAATATAATAGAAAATTCTGAGGGAAAAGATGGGCATTGAAAAAAAGATGCATTAAGATATTGCAAAGGCATAAAAGATGATGGTAAGAGACCGTAATCCTGGAAAAAACCAAAAGGTTTATTTTATGAAAGTTTATATCATGCAAGTGTTTCAGTGTGTCATCTGGTAAGCGATGTCCCAGTAAAATGTAAACCAGAAACTGTCCTTGGGTCATGGTGGGGCATGCTAAGAGAGCCTGAGGGCCCTTGCACCATGACAGAGGCTACTAGGGAGGATTATCTGAAGACTCAGATGACAGGTACGTAATGCTGAGTGGACAGCATTATCATCCATCATTAGGGACTTTTGGTACCAAACTTCGTCATGTCCCTTTGAAAACCTTCTTATTTTTTCTGAAAAGCTGACATTCCTGGAGGCTTTTTTTGTAACTTTGGAGAACATCCTGTTTCTTGTTATCTTTTGGTTAGTGGATTTTGAAAGTACTGAATGATGTCTCTTTTAAAAAAAAACAAACAAGCAAAACTGGCAATTCCTTGTTGTTTTTTTTTCCTTAAATACATAAAATGCTTTGGGTTTTGTTGTTGTTGTTATTTCTTAATAGCTGCCTACAGCAATTCACTAGATTAAGTTGAATTCCTTTTCAAAGAAAATGATATGCAACCATTGTAAATTTGTGTGTTGGTTACAGTTCCCAGTGATGACTAGGCTCTTGTATGGAATTCACTTTGTTCTGGTTACACGAGGGATTGTATTTCAATGTGAAAGATACCCAGAGTGAGGAAGGATTTATTTTAATTTGGAAGGGCAAGCGAAGGTGGAGAGAGAGGAGGATTAAAACTGAGTTTTTCTTTCTGACACTGAAACCAATTTTCAGTCTTGCTGTTGTAGGTTTATGCAAGTCAGATGGCTCATCCAGGAGTTAGCATGTCTTTTTTGTAATTTATATATTATCTTGGGTTAGAATGAAAATAGGATTCAGCTGGATATGTGACCTAAGCTGTACTGCCCAAGCTTAACTAAACCAAGTGAGCAGCACAGTTCGAGTTACTGTAAGGAACCCATCTCCACTGGGTTTAGAAAGATTAAAATCTTACCTCAGTAATGTAGCTTAACCTAAAACTAGACTGACCAGTGGTTGCATGTTTTGAGATGACCTGTGTCTGGTCTCCTGGCCATACAAATGAGAAACCTGCCCAGGTATGCTCTGATTCCTCTCTGATGCTCTTTGGGCCTCTTTGTGGTGAGGTTCAGTGTGTGAGGGGCTGGCACGAGTCAGGCTTGGCTCAGGGAGAAGAGCTCTCTGTGGGTCCAGGCTGCTGTGACCAGCAGGCTGGTGAAACTGTGAGCCCTCCTCCTGCATGACCACGCACAACGTCCCATGGGACCATGCACAACATCCATGTGCTCATACAAAATGTCCCACCTGCTCACAGGGGGCTTTTCCAGGCTGGGCCCTGTCTCTGTTTGCCCCAGTGCCAGAGCACAACGGGGATTCACTGGGGCTGAAGAGAGCGCTCACATTTCACGCTCACATTTCGCACACACACAGTTCCAGCCACATCCACCCCCTGCGGAGGGCAGAGGGTAGAGGGTGGAGGCTGGGGGATGCTCTACTGGTTGTGAGAGCTGGAGGAGCCATGGGTCTGCTCATGAGGGGCTACATGTCAGAGCAGCAGTTACTTGCATCCTACTAATCCGAGATTTTTTTTTATATTAAAGGAAGTGTTTTGTTTTGTAAAATGCAGCTCTCTGTTCAATGTGACCAGGAGCAAATTTGTCTTGTTAGCATTTATTTACAACTGACAATTCTCAATTAGCATTTGAGCCTAGATTCCCATTTCTATAAATCCCTAATGAGAGTATAAATTACTAATGAAAGTGCTAAATCTCAGGGCCAAAGTCTTACTTCATTAACACACTAATGTAAATCTGAAGTGCTTCTGTTCTGAGCAGAGTTACACCACAATAACACCGGTGTAAGTGATATGGGAATGAATCCTTGAGGCTTTTGTAGTGGGCAGCATGAAGTGATTTTTTTCTGTGTAATTTTCATATTTCATTGCTCTTAGGGAAAATGTCTCAAATTTTTCTGTAATGTTGTGCTCAAACCCATTTGTCTGATTTGTCCAGCTTCAGACTATTTGATTCCTTTAAATATCTTTTTTTCTTCTTGCACCCACTGCTTAGTGGATAAAGGCTATGTGGAAGCCTAAAATATTTGTCACCTTTTGGTGCAATCAGTAAGGATTTTATATTTATTTTAATTAACATTTAATTTCTAAATGGCATGGCTTATAGGAAATAGGTAACAATTTTAATTTCAGAAATGGTAAAACTGAAGTAATTTATGATCAGTTTTAAATTTCTCATTGTTTTTGAATGTCTCTTGTTAATCTGTGATAGTATTAACAGGCTGCTGTAGCAAAGACCTAACAGTAAACTCACTGTGCTGACTATCCTTGGTTTGAACACTTATAAGAGTGCTAATACTTGGTCTAGAACTAGATCCATGTTTGAAGGTCTTTTAGAAAAGACTTTTAGAAAAGGTCTTTCAGGAAATCGCCTAGGTAGTAACGTGCATCCTGTCAGTGATGCTGTCTTTGGCATAAATGGCAAAAAAATCAGTAGGTTTACCAGGTGTCACAATCTCAAAAACACATTAAAGGCACTGCACTTGGTTCCACTGGGTACTGCTCTGGGTCTGCTCATCACTTGCCGCATTATAGTGTCTGGTAAGGGACTTTTTTATCCTGCACTCTCAGTAAAGTCAATGAGTGTCTAGTGTGAGTTAAAAAGTACATGATCCAGCTTCATATTTGATGCATCATGTTTAAAGATCAGATTTTAAAAGATTGAATGGTACAGGTAAGAGTTGTACCTGAAGGTAAAAAATTAATAAAATGTGGATTACAGTTTCCTCTGTTAGCTTTGTAAACTCTTCCTCTTAATAAACTCCTTTAGTTAAGCCTATTCAAAGTTTCTTGAAAAGTATATGAGGTAATCAGAAATTCTAACTGATATTATAAAGTGAAAATTGTTATGTTTATAAAGAAAGAAAGCTAGCATCATCATGGTGAGTGAAAAACAATTTCTCTATTTCTCTCAAGTTGGGAAAATTCAAACACATGTTTAGTAAAGGAGAAACGACTACTAAATATTGAAATACCAGCACAATTACAGTGCAAACTGTTCTACAGCTTTTAAATCATGCTTTATAATATATGACTACGTGAGTTTCTAGTATTCATAGAGTATTAGCACTCAGACTTGTAGAATATTGTATACTGCATATTGCACATAATTGTACTGGTTTACAGGCAATAGGAACAAGTGGGAAAATGTAACAGCATATTTTTAAAAAATATAACAGCTTTGACTACACTGAAATGAGCGTGAGGAAGAACACACTTCCAGACCTCAGGATCTCTCTTCTTTCTAGGGAAAAAAAAAGTAAAGAAGCAAAAACTTGCTGCCTGTTAGAGGAAGTTGCATGAATTTAACATATAACATTCAGCTCTAGTACAGCAATCACAACCTGGTTTTCTTACTCTCATGAAGTACCGGGCAAGTAAAAGCTGGTTAGAGAAGTTATACTTAGCAGAAGAACGTCTCTCTTGTAGAAGGTCAGATCTGAGATACTTAAGATGAGATTGGTCTTGTCATTTATAGCTGCTGAAGCCATTGCTGTAGCCAGTTAGGTAAGTTAGGACTGTTTGTGTAAGGGCTCTCTGTGAAGTTGTGAAGTGATGCATCAGCTTTTCCTCTGAACAACACAAAATATTTATTTCAAACCTCTCTGTGCCTGAAGATAACATATAAATTTGGTGTCACATAGTTGGCAAAGGCAGTTTCAGAACTAGGCATTCTGAATCCTATGTGGCATGTTTTGTAAGTGGTTGTTTTTAGTCTAAAAAGATAGTTGTCATCTTGCTAATATACCAATATGTAAACAGCAAAATGATGATGTGAAAAAATGGAAGAACAAATATAAAACGTTTTGTAACAGCTTACTTTATTTCTTGTAAATACTTCTTTTTTGGTGACATACTAGAATAAACAATCATAAGTAGAACTGTAACAATTTTTGTGAGCACAGTGATATCTGAATAGAAATGAGGACTGGAAAAGATTCTTAAGTCTAATGTTTGCCAAGAATTTGTTTTTTTGTGGAGGGTTGTGTGTGTGTGGGTTTGGTAGGTTTTTTTGGTTTTGCTTGGTTTTATGTTTTTGGTTTTTTTTTGGTGTGTGTGTGGTGTATACTCTGTTCAACCCATGATTGTTTTGTGGTTATAAAAGTTCAGAAAGATGTGAAAATGAAACAAAATGATTGTTATACAGTGCCTGAAACCTATATTAATTCACGAAATATAATCAAGGTTTCAAAAGAATAAATCTAATTCTGGCCTTTTCTAGTTAAGAAACAAAACCAATTTGAAAACCATAGAACAAACTAAAAGCAATTTTTTTAAACACTCAGAAGCAAAATCTAGTCAGTAAAACTGTATTTCATGTGTATACTATATATAGGTTTTACAGGAGGCACTTTTAGAATTAACAGTTTTGTATATACCATAAGTAAATAAACAGATGAGGAAGGATATCTGTCAGATACCATGGTGATGGGCTTTAGTTTAAATCTGTAAGGCAGATAGATAGAAGTAGATTAACTGGCCTTAGTTATTTCATGTTCGCTGTCTGAGTGGTAACATGTATCCGTGTTGAGCTGGAGTGTCCTAGCAGCCTGAAGTTGCAATGTCTTTACTGCCTTTTGATGCATCTTGTTTAACATTTGCTTAACATATTTATTCAAATGAGGCCAGGCATTTTTTTATCCCTTATCAAACGAAGTGGGACAGCTCTAGGACAAGAGCAAATCGACAGTAGCAGTAGAAACACTTGAAGATGTCTTCTTTTTTTGTGATAATAGTGAAGAAAATATCAACATCAGAAGGTATGCTTGTGACATCATTTGTTAGCCGAAGTTTGGGTAACTATTGCTCTATCTCTTAAAATGTAATAAACTTTAAAGATTGCAAGAAAGCAAAAATGCAACAAACAACCTTAAACCCAAATCAAAATCATCCCTCCCATTCCCAACCCAATGAAAACTAACTAACCCAACTCTGGGAGCATGTAACCCAATCAAATAAATAAATAAGGTTAAGGCTTCTAGATGGAGTATGATTAGAGTTTAATTCAAGTACTTATAAGATAAAGCTCAAAATAACCTATCCTGTCTGGCAATTGTTTGAATTACCTTGAATAAAGAATTGTGCATAGTGTAGCTTTTAACTTTACCATGATGGTGACACGTGCATGCTCCATCCATCACCCATTCTCATCTTCTCTCTCCTGTTCTTTTTCACACTGATTTCTATTCTACCCTGCACTCATCACTGTGATTTGTATAGACAAAACATGTACCAAATCAGTAACAGTCTTAATCATAGCTGATACTCGGTTCTGGCCTCACTCTTCAGGCATCTTCTGTCCCTCTACTTTAAGGATTAAGTGCCCAGACCTCCCCTCAGATCTATCCAGCAGAGTCCCACAGCGTCAGTGGGTCACACAGGTGTGTCGTGGGGATGGCTGTGGAAGCTAAATGCAGAATGCCTCACTATTGACCCTTGGGGAAAAAGCTGCCTGTGTAGCCACAGTAACTTCCCATGCAATCTTTGCTTAGGAAGGTTTACAGCAAAATCTGTGCTTAAGTGTCCCAAACGTGTGAAATGTGATTTCAAATAGGAGAAAGAGTACCCCCTTAGAAATTACCTGCTAACCCTATAGCAGTAAGTAGTCTCACATAAACATGCTAATCTCCAGAGAGCATGAGAGGAAAAGATGTCTTAAAAATTATGGTGATTTAATTTTATTTTGCCCTAGAATGACATCCTCCTGAGTATTTGTGAAAATGAAGATGAATATGCAGGGCTACATTTGGTTGATTTCGCGCCAGATGGCCAGTTGCAGAGGCTGAACTAAGCTGAACTGATTGATTCGTTTTTGCCATATTGAATGCTGGCGTTTACCAGAGTTCACATCATTCAAATACTAACATTTTTGGTGCTTTGTCTTTTTATTTATTTATTTTTTTGTTTTTCTCAATTTCTTGGGAAGACCTCTGCTTTCATAATAGATTCTCCCTCCTCTCTTTTCTGCCTCAGTCTTTAAAGGAATCAGTCTCTTTCCTACCAA
This sequence comes from Falco punctatus, assembly GCF_963210335.1. Lineage (NCBI taxonomy): Eukaryota > Metazoa > Chordata > Aves > Falconiformes > Falconidae > Falco > Falco punctatus. Next base: position 44,176,040 of record NC_137582.1, read on the forward strand.
AGTTTGTTTTGTCCCCGTCCCCCCCCCCCCCTTGTCTTTAAGAAGATTTAATAAACTGCTCACAGATAGGGAAAGGGGAAAATGCAGAGGGCAAATGTGCATTATAGTATTTTTATTCCTCCAGAGGTTTAACTTTCTCTTGCACTAGATTATTAGATGTTAACAGAAAATTCAACATCTTGTATTGAAATGGAATTCTTAAAATCCTGTTGTTTCAATTTACCTGTTATTTTTGGGACCATATAGCAAATCATTTCAGTTCCCAATGTTCTAACTTTCATGGAGATGTTCCATTAAAAGCTAATGGAGATGATCTCAATGGTTCAAGAGAAATTACTCCAGAAGCTTATGTAAATTAACAGAAAAAATGATCTTTCCATCTGTTTTGAGCCATTTTTAAGATTTTTATTATAAACAATACATAGGGAGTAGGATACCATGTGTGATTGTGCACATATGCATCTTATAATTCAGAACAGGTGTATTTTAGGGGAAGATTTAAAAGACCTAATGAACATGGGTTTTCTTGTTAAGTTCTGTGGGCTTTGGAGAGGTTTCAGTAAAACCTTATTATAGTGTCTTTCTATGAAAGTGGCAGTGTACATATTTTTATTAATTTCTATACCTGTGCAAAACCTATTGGAACATGAAAGAAAGTAAGACCTACTCAAATTAATTTTAAATTTTCATGTAAAATACAATAGTTTGTTCATGTTGTAGAAGGGAAAAATTATATCTGAATATATACTAGGAGGTAAATATAAGCAGATTAGTCCTTTGGCAAAAGAACATCTGCATTTGTGAGTGGAGTCTTTTCACTCAATAACCAGCTGTAATGCTAAGTGTAATGTCAGAAGCCACCTCTTTGTTAGGCCAAGTGATCTGTAAAGCACAATTCCTTACTGATTTCATACCTTAGATAATGAGGGCTTTGTAAGGTCAGAGGAGAAGGAAAGAAGTGTTGAGATTTATGCCTTATGGACAGCACTACCGGTTGATTAACAGGAGAAATTTGGATCAAAACACTGGTCAAAAAACCAGCAGAAGATGGCAAAGCCCTACCTTGACAGAAGCCAGTAGAAATTTTACTGTGGACCTGAAAGGTACCAGGATTTTGCAAAAAGAAGTTTGGGGCATGCTCATTATACAGGACTGAACCTACAGATAGAGCCATCAGCTTAATCTCTAGTGTGCTGCAAAGTCTACCCAGTGCTTTGCAGGGCAGCTGACCTGCATGATTGACATATGCTTGTGTGGGGCTGGGAATCCTCCATATTACTTCAGAACAGATATTTATGCTGGCTAGCTGGCATAGACCAGGTGATTTCTTCAAGAGCTACACCTATGGAGGGCATGACTGTCCTCAGGTCTCCAGTCCAGCTTTAATGCAGCTCGGCTGGATAATCCTCACCAAAATTTTCTTCCTTCGCTCAATGACACCACGTGGGTTCCTCCACTGTGCTGGGCAACGCAGAGGCAGGAGCTCTGCTTGCCCTGGGTCACACACCTCTGCTCTGAAACACAGGCTCTTGGTGGCCCCAGAGCTCAGGCGCAGACATGTTTCTCCACAGACATCCACTGATGTGGATGACAAATGGGAAGGGGATTTTGAAGTGTGGAAGTGCACATATAAAACAATGAAAAAGTTGATAGAAAAATATTTTTTAGATATCTAGAGCACCACGGATTTACTCTTCAGCCCCAAAACATTCTCTGATTTTTTTCACATATTTTAACAGCTGGCACAGTGAAAAAAGTACAGCAGTAAAGTTTGCCGTCTACCTCACCCCAAGCACCTCGCGACACTTGTGCTCAAAAATGCACGGTAGGATTGATGTAAATCTCAACTTTTCTCAGCAATTCTCTGCACATCTTTGTGACCTATAACAGTTCCATGAGTCAAACAGAGCAGTCAGAAACCCAGCCTATAGGATTGAGAAGGATTAAAAAGGGTGAACCTACAGTACTTTATTGACCTAGGTCCTCACATTAACCTGATCTGATCCTTTAATTACTATGAATAGAATAGGGCTTACAGTCCTACTTAATAACACCCCATGCTTTTTAGTCTATAAAGAGCTTTCCTATTCATGTGGCCTCTTCTTTTCAGATTTACAGATTTGTAGCAAGAAAGAGTGCATTTTTTTTTCTGGCACTCCAGGGGAGAAAGCTACCTAATGTGTATGTGAGAGATACTCGAAAGCATAACCGCAACCTTTCTGGCTTGAAAAAAATTATTTGAAAATCAGTCCTTGTTCAAATTATTTGCTATTTGGCAGGAAAAGGTGAAAGTGGAAAAGGCAACGGAAACATAAGATCTTAATTTTATAAAGGTAGTAGAAGGAGCTTGGCAGAGTTTCTATGCTAATTGGAACTGTAATGAAATAAGATGCATACCTTTCCCCCTTCCCATGCACGTTTCCCCCCTTCCCATAGGCTCAGAGAACTGGCACGTTACTGTAATCTAGGCAGACTGATATATACACATATGATCACATATATGGGTGATATATGATACTATAATTAATAACTGGTATTTTCTCTGAATTGAGGAAAGCAGCTGCAGCCCACTGATAAGGTACTTTATGAGAATAAAATCAAAGCCGAACATTAATGATTATAATTTGTTGTGATCGAGAACTGTGAAACAATCAATTTATTTCTTGAACTGAACTGAAATACAAGTGGGCCACTGGGTTAAAAATGAAAAGGGGATACAGGTTGCGATTAAGAGCCTAAGAAATGGTGCTAAAAGTGGTATAAAAAGTGGGAACAGTCTCCCTAATTTTTACATGAACATATTGTGTCTAGCATCTTGCGTGGATCCACACAGAGGCCAGGCTGAGGGAGCAATCCGAACTTGTTTTCAAGTTAAAGAAGGAATGAGTGACAGTAGATAAGTAGAGGGTTTGGGGATTTTTGGAGGGGAAGTAAGAGAGAAGGAAGAATCTGACCAAAAAATTGCTGGAGGTGGGAAGAACCCAACCAAAAGCAGCTTTTTCTCTTTCAGTCATCACTTCCAGTATGATTTGCCTGAGCACACAATCCTTTGACTATTGTAATTTATAAAAAGATTATAGTTGTATACTGAATTTGGAAGAGAAAGACAGTATGCTGTAGATATTTTACCATTTGGAAGTTTTTCTGCTTATTAAGGGACAACACATTTCAGTATTATTTTAAGGCTAAAACTTGATCAACATGCAGCAATGAAAGTGGCCTCATTTTATTTGACTAAAATTGCTGTAAATAACACTGTTAGTAAAATAAATACTGAAAGAATATGGTATTTGACAGCAAAGATGTACTTAGAATATTTTATTGTAATTCCTTAGCTTTCACAAGACAGGTATTGTTAGCAGCCAGTCTGATTAGTCTATCAAAGAACATCGCTGTCTCCTTCTCCCCCACCCTCCACCCCCTTGAAGATAGAATAATCTTTACTATGCTTTTAAGGAATAAGGATTTAAATTGAAGCAAACCATGAAACTGCCAAAGCATGCTTATTATTGACAGGTTATACGAAAATGATTGCTTAAAATTCCACCCGCAGACAGACAGACAAACAGACATATATAATCCCTACTTTAGCATTACAGTCTTTCTCTCTATTGCTACTCTATGCAGCTGTAATCTCAAAAGACCATTTATTAAATGTGAAATATTGTATGCTCCTGTAGCCTTCTTCCTTGATTGTGTTCCTAGGGCCTTGTTGGGCAATTGATTACTCTGTGCACAATCCCACTGCTGTAGGTATTAATGGCAAAACCCCCATTGTCTTCAGGATTTAGGCCCTTTATGATTTTTTAGAAGTTCATTATATTTTGCAAGCAACTGAGTTTAAAATCTGTGATTGGAAAGACTTACCCCTCACATCTTCCTGTGAAATGTTTTACCTTTAGAATGAAAAAGCATGTGGAAACTGTAGAATGGTTTTGATCTGCGGGATTAAAAGGAATCAGTTCTGAAAATGGATTCACATCATTTTCTTTTTGGGTACCCAGTCCTTGGGGGGAGGGGGAGGAGAGAAAAAATAACAGCTGATTTAATATAAGCGGGCTGAATTCCCTCTCCTGGTGGGTCTTTCAAACCTCCAGTTTCTGTTCTTGCCATCGCTCTGTGAATATCCCCCTCCCCTTTTTGTTAAAAGGCATTTCCTATGAAAGCCTACAAAAGCAGCTTTCAATCTGATTAAGCTTCTTCCGTAAAAACGTACAAAAATAGGGATACATTTGGGTCAGTATCACCCCTCTATTCATCTGCCTTAATTTGCCTAGGCTACTTACTAAGGATACAGCACATGAATGTGAAAGGGTCCTGCAGTTGTTAGGGGCTACCCAAAATTTCATTTATGACATTCCAAGGGGCAACAATGACCATAACTCAAAATCAAATTGTCAACTGTGGGCTCACTCCTGGCAGGGACCAGTTTTCCAGCCTAACCTGGGAAGAACTGTTTCCTGACGGAGGTGAAGGGAATGGTTGTCTTCTGAGATGCCCATCGCTGGAGGTGTCTGTCTCCGGGTGTTCCCCCCTCATGCATAGGGGCAGTGTCTGATCTCACCCTCCCAGTCCATTTCCACAGCTTGCTCACAATTGACCCTCAGTTGAGGCAAACCGTGTCCCACCCTAGACTACCTGTAGAATGGGTATTTCTGTAGAACAGGGTAATTGTTTCTAATGGGTTTTGTGAGGGAGGCTCAGTACCTGAAAAACTTCTCCAGTGTTGACTTTTCCCAACATCAGCACCTGTGTCTCTCTCTCGCCCAATTATAGACATATGTATAATATTTGTCTCCAGCAGATTAACATCTGTGTGAGATATTTGTGCAGCACTTTACAAAGGTGGTGCGATAACACATTTAAGCACTTTAACAGGGTAGCACTGAAAAATAAGCTTGAACTGGAACTGTGATTTGTTTCTGCCCTTGCAAGAGGTTTGTAATCTTTCTTAGTATTTTTTTTTTCTTTAGTACGCGGCAATGTTGAAATGTAATCTTTATTACTAAATGAATGAATGACTGGTGTTGCTTAGGGCACAGACTAAAAACTGTTTTCGTGTGAAGCCCAAGTATTGCTGCTGTTGCAGTTGTCCTGTTTTTTTATTAGCTCTGAACAATGTTGGACTACTCTTGAAATCTAATAATCTCCATAAAGTGTCTTCCCTCAGTAGCATCTTTGATAATGGAGAGTAGATTCTAACAATACAATAAAAGCATAAAAGAGAATATCATCATAACTGCTTTCAAAAACTAGAAAAAATGAACAACTAAAAAGGAAGCAGAGTGTATAGAAAGCAAAAAGAAGAAAAGATACTAGTTTTTAATCACTTTTGTTTGTATTTATGATTTAATCTGTTAACAGCCATGTTAAGTACAGCTTAGGATTTGGTGGATATTTCAGTGCCAGCTGCACATCCTTTTTTTCTGAGGAGAAAGACAGAGAATTAACCAAAAATGTGATATGTTTTGCTCAAGTTATTAGTTGAATTCTAAAAAAACCGTATTATTTTCTTTTTTCCTAATGGCCGTCAGTTGCCATTAAACATGTTTAAATGGAAAATGGTTGTTTTAAATAACTGTTCTGTATATTCCTTTTATTAGCTAAGCATCTTATGACCTCTGAAGAGCAGAAATGGCCTTTGAGACAAAATCATCTTCACAGTGTGTGTGTGTGTGCATGCGCAAGCATGCGTGCATGTCTGCCTATGCATTTATAGATATGCATGTGTGCAAGCCAGAGAGCTTCACAGGTGATAACTGGAGAGCGAACTCCTGTAGTTTTCATTTGATTTTTAAAAGCAGAAAATATGAATTGTGCCCTCAGAATGTGAGAATGTTACAGCTCTTTTGCTACGTAAGTGGAAGATATATTTTTTTAATTATAATCTTTTATACCAGTGACTTTTACATGAAGCAACATTCAGATGTTTTATGTTTCACATTTATTTAAACAATCATTGTCTGTCTCAAAATATTTTCCCTGAAACCTTATGTACAGGTAATAAAAACCTTGTATTGGAGCAGGCTCATCTGATAATAGCAATACAAGGTTGTCTGATTATGCCAAAATGATATTGGAGAAAGGAGATTTTATTAACTGACTTAGAATGAAATCCATAACATCTATGAGCTTTCTCTGTTCTAAATGGACCAAAAGCTTCATTAGAGAACAGAAACCTTTTTTTAAAGGATGCATAGTAGAATATAAAATACATTTAAAGTGAAGTCTAGGGAACAAATGATAACTATTACATTTCTTTGCCAGAAAGGTATTCTTTAATTTTACTTCCCCCCACCTCCCTAACGCCCCACGTTAACATCTTGATCCAGCATCTACATGCTAGCACTTTAGGCAATTCACTTGCCTGTTTTAAGTAGTTTGAGAGGTAACCTCAGTTCACAGAGCATCCTAAGACCCAGGTTCAGTGCTACTGGATGCCACACGTGCAAGTTATTTTTTCTTGTGTCTGTATAGGTCAGTAGTACCTAGGTTCTGCCATCCACATCAGGCTTTTGAAACACTACTTTTCCTGGTGCTTTTGATGTGCATTTCACCTCAGGAAAATACTTGTTCCAGAAGGGATTTTGCCTGGCACGTTTCTGAGCAGGAACAAAAAAATGAGGGTTGTTAGCTATGTTCCTGTAGAAACAAGGTTTTTCATCCCCGTGTTTACAAAGGCAGTTGCCCACTAGCTCTGGAAGTAATTTTTCTCACTCTTTGACTATCTGCAGGATGACATGTCAGCAGGAGCTGTTAGTAGAGAGTTGTATGTAGTCTTCTGCTTGCCTAATGGTTGCTTTTTGCAGGAGCATTTTGCCTCAGATTGGACTCTTTCTGGTTTTGTAAGGCAGACATTAGCAGAAAAGCACACGCTGGGGAATGTCCTTCAGCCTTTCTTCCTTTGGCTCTGGCACATACCCCTTTCCATGTCCCAGACGGGAATCCAACTTCCCTTTTAGGACCTTTACAGGACTTCCCTATGCTCAGGCTGAGGAGGAATCCCTGGTATTCAGGAAGGCTTTTCTCAGGGCCCCTTCACTCCAAGCTATTTGCTTACAGTGCACAGGATATCTTCCAAGCAATGTACTTTGCAGTTGTCATGTTAGAAAATGATTTTTTCCTAAATATTTTTAGCATGGGTACATACTACATTTTTATTTCAAAAGGCTTTATTTGAAAAGATGAGGATAAGTGATTGTGTTCTATATATGAAAGGGTATTTTGCTTAAAAACAAACCCCAAAAGACTTAATACTTCTGCAGAAGTTTTAATACAAGCATTTTGGTTGAAACACTCAAACACCTAACATTCTGTGCTTCAGTAAACAACTGACTGCTCCCATAAAATGAGATATAAAAGTCCAGCATTTAAAAAAAATTGTCAGTAAATTAGGGGAATACATATTTTAAACAAAGCAAAGAAAAGCAAACATCAAAACTTTTGTTTCTGTCTGTGGTGATTAAAAATAAGGCCACTGTGGGGAAAATATGTTGATTGATGTAGTGGAAATGGTTGTGTGTTGCTAGAACAGAAAAATCTGAAAAATGCTTTATTTTGAACATTACAGTTATTTAAATCAGAAAAAGCTATCTTGTAGCTGGTAAAAAATTATACTGAAAGAAGAATTTTGCAAAACTGACGTTTTAAATTTCGGACATCTTTTCATGGGAGATATGCTATTCATTTCACATTATTTCTGACCTTGTTTAAATACTGAATTCTCAACAAATTCAGCAAAATACTGGATTTTGCAGATGACACACAATAAAATATGAATTCTGAATGCTTGCTGCAAAGGTAATATATTTTAGAGAATTGGACTGTTTTGATAAAACTAAATTGTTTTCAGCAGCAAAATAGTTGTTGTTTGTTGCTCAAAAAATGCATTTACTTTAACAAAACTTATTTTCTGTTACATAATGTAATTCCTTCAATACCGAGTCTTTCTACATTGCCTTGCAAATACTTTGCTTGCTTCTAACCGTTAGATTTTGTACAGCCATACAGATTTGCAGCCTTATATATTTCTCTTTCCAGGGCCTTATTCTATAGCTTCTGAATATACTTTTAGCAATAAATTAAATTTCCAACGTGCGAAAGGCCTTCTGAGATGAGCCTTGTTAAAAAAAAAAAAAACAACCCAACAATATGGTAAGAGAATTCATAAACTACTCAATCTGTCTAAATTTGTTTAGATACCATTGAGTCTCCACTATAAATGGAAACAGCAGTGGCCATGCTTGCTTTACCAGAGAAACCTTTTTTGACACTCAGGAGCTAAGTTTGTCTTCAGTGCCGCAGAGCTGTGCTATTTGAAGACAGAACTGTGGTCATCGAAGGGTTAAAGCCAGTTTTGAATTTGAGTTAATCCATATGCTAATCTATTTTAAATATCCCTGCATAACTACCAGTGTATTTTTAGCAGCGCAGTTTGTTGTTTCAGTTGCCAGCTATTTTTGATGACACAACAAAATAGGGCAGATATAGTTTTAAGGTTTATTTTGGCCTCTAACATTAAAAAGGGCAAAATCCCCCCTTGTCCAAGGGTATTTTTGATTTGAACAGTCTATACCTGCCCTCTGCAATCAACCAATTATTGTAAGCAGTGTGATGGGCCCAAGGTATTAGTGCTGAGAACATTCCTGTTGTCCCTAGGGTTAGGGATTGTTTTGCAATGATCACCCGTCCTGATTTGAAGATTGCATGACAAGACACTATTAAAGTAAGGGCAAGAAATTCAATTTCTTGATGTCATTTTGCCTGGCCTGGTTTTGAAAATAGGTCACTGTATGCTATCTGGATTTGTATATTATAACAGCACCTGCTAGCATTATTGTAGTGAAGGGTCTAGCCATATTATCATTATAAACCCCTATTTTCAGGGGTTTATAGACTGTAACTTGACCACAGAAAGAAGTTTCTATCTAAACGGTGGCATGCAAGGTCTCTTCTAAGGAGCATGTTTTTTACTCTGCAAATCTCAACAGATACATGTTTAGCCATTTCTTTGGCAATAAAAAATGAAAACATATTTAAGCTGCAATTTGGTATTAGTAGATTCCTTAAGAAAAAGATACCATGTTATGTTTATCTTTTAATTAAAAAGATACCTAAAAGAGCTGGATTTCTCATGCAAATCTGAATAAGAACCTGAGTAAGTATAGGTTATGAACATTGGTGACTGGGCATGTATATTTTAATTATGCAAATCCACAGTAATAAATGCCCTTGTATAATGGAAGGATTTAACAAGGTCAAAACCTGGTTGTTTGAAAAGGTTGGTAAATAAATCATATGGATCTGAACATCAAGTTTACATTTATATACTCATTTATACCACTTTTTCCCATAATGTGGAATTGTGTCTGAGGGAGTCAGCATCACTCTGTGGCCTAATATTTTAAATTGTGAGTAGATTTTGCTTACACAACTGAATCAGCACAGCTGTGCACATTTGTGTGTTTAACACTGATTAAATACTTCCACCTATACATTAAAAAATCCAAACCAGAGTCCCTTACTACCCCTAACTGTAGGTTTTTGCAGAATAGCTGCAGAGGTGCATTTCATCACCTGCCATACACTTCCCAATGCAGTTTACTTTTTGTTTTTAATACAACCAGAAGCAGTCAGGCAGCAACAGAGCAAAATGAAACTTCTCCTAAAACAAAGATAATAAAGTATGTTCGAGTAACATTAAAGGATTGTCTGAAGGCTGCCGATGTAAGGAAATTCAGGGTTAATGCTGCGTTACTTCATTTCGAAGCCAACCCCATTGCGCCTGTTTATTGCAGGGGTCTTCAAACAGCAATTGCACAACAATTTGTCAGAGGCTGCTGCAGCACCCCATGGGCTGAGCCCACTGCAAAACTTTCAGATGGCTGAATGTAAAATTTCCAAGTATTTTTTGGAGGGGAAGGGTCCCAGGGAGGGGAGGAGGAGGAGAACGGTCCTGGCCAGCATCAATGCCTGTGGCCGTGCCATGGGGTTCAACGCAGTGCGAAAGAGAAAGGTGGACAAAAATCCAGTGCCCGGGACCGTGACTCATGTTGGCTAGACCTTAAGATTCCTAGAGGTATTATTTTTGCCCAGTCCTCGAAATACCCACCGGTAAACCAAAATCCCCCATCCCCTGCAAAGCCAACAGTTTGCTACTTAAATGGGTTTAGACTTAATTTTAATGGAAGTGAAACATAGTCGATGGAGGCAAATTAAAACCATATAATTTTGTAATCTTAGTTTAGCTATAATTGCGGCAATAAAACAGTGGAAAGAATAATTGGGGAACATATGTTTGTGAGTGACATTATCTAGGTGACTTCCCTTTTACGGCAATGTGCTGCTGTCCTATTTGTCTCCCCCTCCCTATGCATTGGAATGACAAACCTGCGAGCCCGGAGTTAATGCTGATTGCGGCAGCTGCTTACACACCGAGTCTCCATGGCAACCGGGGACGTTGCCATGCAACCGTATTCTTTTAGGGACAGGGAAAATGCCCAAAGGCTTACTAAAAATACATGGAGGGGGGGGGGGAAATCTTAAATTTTCTTACTACTGTTAATAGGTATAAGGGACTGCGCTACTGCTTGAAAGCAGAGGTCGCACAAATGAAAACCCAGCGCTGACCTTTCAAAAATTGCTTGCCATTGCTCGAAATCTCGAGCTTTATTGACAAAGATGACTTTTGATTGATTGTAAAATTGTAGCTAACACGCGGCAGCCCTCGCAGACTGCAAGATACAGCGCCGGCCCATTGCTATTCCGGCGGGGTTGAAGGTCAGCCCGGAGCCATCAATGCTGTATTGATCAGTGGAGCCGAAAAATGCCCGTGTTTACAGCTCGGCACACCATGGGCTGCCGCCCCAGCCTCCAGCGAGCTCCGCCGCCCTGGTGTGGTGCACGCCACGGAGCAAGCCGTCCTCCCAGCAAAAGTGACATCACTTCACTCAGCTCAGCTGTTTCTGCAGTTTTCTATAAATAGCTAGATAAAAAATTGAAGGCTGCTTTTGGAGAATTTAGCCAGCCAATCTTCTGATCGTCAGCAGATGAGACAGGCTGGTGGTTTTTTTTTTTTTTTTTTTATCCTACTAATATCTAATATTGCACTGCAAATTTTTCCTCCTAGTATTTGGAGCTTGACCCTGAATAACAAAAAATTGTGAATGTTACATGGCTGCATTCCGGATTGTCCTGGAATGGATATTTAATTCATCATTCATCACTTCTCTAGCTGTTAAAATGTGATCAGATAGGAGTGAGGGATGGAGGGAAGAGAAAGTGTCAGTGTAGCTGTATGAGATGTGCAGGCCTGGCATTATGCTGATGCGGCATGCTTGCTGAGCTCAGTATCACCCCTACCTGCAGAAAATCCCACGTGCCAGGCTCCCGGGTGCCCCCCTGAATTGAACACACTGCACTGAAGTCAGAGTTACATCAGGGCTCTTGCTGGTTGTAATAAGAGACAAAGTATTTGAAGGAAGCAATTAGAAAAGCAAACAAAAGTGCTGTTAATAAGCGCACTTCCTATTTTTCCTTGATTCCAATTTTGCTGCTCTGTTTCTTAATTAGCCCTCTAAGATAGCTGATGAAAGAAAAACATCATCTGGTCTGTAAATAACCCCTTGCTTGATAGTATTTCTTTCTGGAAACAGGAGCAGTAAGAAGCTGCAAAACAGAAAACAAAGTATTGAAACCATTTGGATAAAAATGTGCATTCTGCAAGTTTTATGAAGTTTTGGAGACCATGGCAGTTCTTTTGGAAAAAGGAGAGGAAAATAAATTTATGAACATAAAAAATAACAACTGGTCCACATGGAGAAAAGCACGTTCTCTGCAGACTCAATCAGCAGGTAGCCATCATGGTGAGTTCCTGTTGCTTACCATGCCTTTGCCGTCCCTGGGTTCCATTCCCAGTAGGAAACGAGTGGGTATGAGGGAAGAGGAGAGTTTCACGCAGCCCATGAGCCTTACTCAGCTCTCCAGATTTCCCAAGCACAAGCCTGTGCTCAGCATCACACAGGATCAATCTGCAACTGACCCCATCCTTATTGATTTGAACAGGGAGCTGAAACTGCTTGGCAACAGAAAAGATGGAAGTACTTTGTTTTCAAAAAAGTTAATGGCACTAGAAATAGAAAACAGACAGCTCCTTGAAGGTGGAGAAGAGGAACCAACAGGTTTTCTCTCCTGGCTGCAGTGCTGGTTGTGGTGCAGTGGGTATTGCGAAGTGAAACACTATGGCCTGCGTAGTATGAGGGATTAGAGCAAAGGACTGTAGTAACTCATGCTGGTCTCTAAATATGCATCTGTCCCTTAGCAATGGAAGTGTGAATGAGTTGCAAAATGTATGTAAAATTATTGATGTATGGGACTTTAAAATACATTTGTTCTCAACAGAAATTGATCTAGAAATGATCCTGAATGTATAATTCAGAGTCTGTTCTAGGGATGGAGATCAGTGAGGGCGGTATTCTTAAATATCTTTTGAGTGTCTGGGTTCACATGATTCAAAACCAAGCTGCAGCTGTTTGTTGAAATATTTCTGCTTGGGTTAATGTTTAGTCTTTTTGAATGGTGAATTCTGATGCTCTGACTTGGGAGGGGAGAGAAAGAAGGAAAATGACAGAATGAGATAAATCTAATCTATCTTCTCCGCAGAGTAGGCGAAGTAGTATTTGACCCATTAGTTGAATGGAATGCAAATAAAACAGGCTAGAAAAGACAAAAGAAATGGAATTTTATAACTTGCTGAATTTCCTTTGTTGCAGAGAAATCTAGCAGTTGAAAGATGGAGTTTAATCATGCCCAGACAAGTTATTAAAAATTTATCCTACTTCCAGAACAACTCTTGGCAAAGTATTGCCATAAGAAAAAAAAACCACCAAAACCAACAACACAGTAAAAGTTATTTACCAGGACTGTATTTAAAAAAATAATTATGTTTTAAATTTAATTTATTTATTTTTGCATATAAATAGATGTTTAGCCCTTATAACTTGCTGAATTTTTCAGTAATATTTATTTTTCAATAATTTTCACCCTTTCTCGTTATTATTAAATTCCATAACGTGTTTTAAATAGTACTGGTTTTTAGATGTGTCTCTTCCACTTTGAAATCCCCACAACTGGGATTTTTGGAGCTGAATCAAGTTACTGGTCTTCCTACTAAAAAAATCACCCATTTGGTAAAGGCAGAATAGAGTGAGCTGAAAATAACTAAGATCTTCCCACATTCCTCAGCCCAGCATCATCTTGTCTTATTAGTCAATACAGCCGGTATGTATTGAATACTGAAAAGTTGGACAACTGCTTTTATTATCTTTGCCTGATCTCAAGCCAAACCCCTGATGGGGACAACAGTCTTGACTCTGCATTCTGTGACCTTTTCTAAATCTCATATTGAAAATATGAGTGGATTAGCCAAAGTTGTGAATCACAGACCTGCTCACTAAGTCAACAAGAGATCGTTTGCTAATTTCAATGGAAGCAGGAGCAAATCCAAAGTTGGATTGTGCTCCAGCAAAACTCCATTTGACTTCAGGTCAGGATAAAATTCATTCCCATCATCCTTATTGTCCTTTTAAGTCTTTTTACTGGCAGATGGACAAGGAACTTGACTTTTCTGAATCCTTTCCCAAGAAAGGAAAGGCGAGTCTATCACTTCTATTTCTGAGCACACAAACATCACCTGTGTAGGACCTCCTCTCAGTCCACTGCTGGAAGAAGGGAAAAAATGACTTCTAGTGTTGGCAAACACTCGTCGAGTATTTGCTGGTATGATCAAACCTGGTATTTGTCAGGGGGAGAGAGGAGGAGTGCCTCAGGTAACAGTTCCTCATACTACCCTGAGCACATGTGGAAGACCCTTGCAAATGCTGCTGGGCTCTGTGTCTTCCCTCTCACTCCCTAGCAGGGCAGGCAAAGCAGCAGTCCTGTAAAGAAAAGTTCTGAGAAAGTGTGTCCTAAAACACTGTACGACAACATGTGGAAGGACAAGGGGATTCCCTCTGCTGTCTGCAATCTTCTCCTTGACTTTATTCTTTAATAAAGTCCTTGTTTATTTTTATTCATTGTGGTTTTCTTTTGCCATGTAGTAACCAAACTTTGAGGATTTCTCCAACATTAGAGGCTGACTGAACAGGAACGAGGATGTAACTGTGTGTGCACAGACACACATGGGGACATCAGCAAACATGCTGCTTTACAAAGCTGTTTACCAGTGGAACTATAGACAGAGCAGCCACATTACTATTAAATATCTGTTTATTATCTTACAACTAAAAACAATAGACTGTCTAAGGCTGATTTTTTTTTTTTTTGAATGAGATGAAGCCTTTCATAAAAATTCCTTCTTTATCATTTTGTATGTTTGTGTCAAAATATCTCAGGGCACAAAGCCTAGCAGAAAGCCAACTTAAAAAAAATATATAAAAAAATCTTTGTAAGCGCTTTCATGACAGTGAACCATTAAATCTCCTGAGTAATGTAGGGAAGAGCTGGACTATGCATAGATTGCTCTTTACCCAGGATGCACCGTTGCCTGCAAGATTCTGAATAAAGAGACACACCTGCTAGCTAGCTGATAACACTCTGGGGTCATTTCATTGAAGAAACTGTCAGTCAGGAGGTATTTAAATAAAGCCACAGATGAATTCATGACCTGCACTACTGAGACTAAAAAAAAGGTGTTAAAGCAGAAAGAGAATGCAGATAAATGCACATTCCTTTGTATTGCAACAAAACTTTTCCATGTAAATCAACTGAATGGGAAAGAATGGGGAAAGAATGTGTTTCTCCGTACGGTAGCAGGGAAGTGAGATGGTTCAGCTGCACATCTGGCTACTGGCCAAAGCAGTCGTGTGCCATGCTTGTTTGCCTACTAGTGCTGCTTAGATTGGCAAATGCCCATGCAGTTTGAAGAGGGCAGGCGCATGACTGGATGGCTGCCAGTAAGCGTGCGGGACTGATGCCACTGCTGGACGCCATAGCCTGGTAGGAATGAGGAATACAAAGGCATTCAATAATCTGAATGTCCCTTTGCTTCAAGAGAGTGGTGCCAGGCAGCATTTAATGAGAGATTGCTTTGTTACAAAGTCCTCGACATCAAGTGGGCTGGTGAGCTCATTAACCTGACTGCAGCAAATAAAAAAGGCGCACTCAGAAGACTCCCATGATAGCATACTCAATAGTGTAAGAGTCCTTTTGCTTCCTTTATGGTGATCCATTAGCAAGCAGCAGTGTAAACACCATAAAGCAAGCCAGTTTTCTGATTGTTCAACTAAAGTCTGTTTTCCCTTGGGGATTATGCCACCAGTTGATGCAGAGACACCCCCAACCCTCGTTATCTATTACATAATGACCTTCTATGTAACGAAGGATTTTCCCATATTTCTTAGGAGCGCAACTGCAACTAAGGAAACTACTGACAATTCACATCTCTGAAAGGCGAAAGGCAATGGTGTAGGGCACATCAGAAAACAAATAAACCACAAAGTGATGCCAAGGGGAATGGAAAATACGATTATGCTTATGTTTATACAACTTGAGTTAGAACTTATGGAAATGGTACCTATCTTTTCTGTGTCGCCTTTGTTTCTGTTTACACAGGGCTCTGTATCCATAGGAGAGGCAGCTGACCTTGCTTACCTAACTTGGTTCTCTGCATTTTCCACGAATGCTGTTTGCCCTCAGGAAAATGCATGATAAAGTAGTGCTTCCAGAACAAGTGCCTACTGTGTCTCCATTTGAAACACAGCCCTTTGCTGATTTACTAATCAAAGGAAAAAGAGGGAAGAAGCAAATCCCCAAAGAATTTCTCCTTTCAAAACAAAGGGGAAAATTCCTTGTTGTAGTTATTCCATTTAATCCACCGGAGCTACACTAGTGAAAACGTCTTTTTTCCAACACCTGAAAAGGTCAAATTAAAATACCTGTGTTTAATCCCCAGGAACCACAAAGGAGTATTGCTTCCCCATAAGCATCCAGCAAACAGAACGAAAAAAATAGCTAAACAAGGTCAATGATTTTTCAGTTTTTGGCAGGCAGATGATCAACATGGATCCAGTGCACACTGGTAGCAATGATTTTTGGTTACTCAATTGCACAGTCAAGGTCCTATTACTCAAGTATCTATCTGGCACAAAATAAAATTAAAAATCCCATTAGGCACTAATTAATACCCTTTTCAGAAGAATTACATACTAGTTACAGAGTTAAAATGTATTCTGTTCTCAGTGACAAGATTGTTTTTAATTCTTTAACAAATTGAAGAATTCTTTAAGGATTTTCAAGGTGCTGCCACCAAACAGATCCCATTATAGGATCAATTTAAAGTCCCCAGGTGGTAGTTACAGCACCACTCTTAGTATGTGAAATTGTGGAAAAAATACCAAAGGAAATAAACTACTTCTTCCTACCTTTATCTACTGTATGATAAAATAGTCTGAATTGTGTTTTGTCTGCAATGTTTAGACAGTACTTCACATTTGTAATCAAAAGATGATTTGGTCTCCATTTCCATATGTTGGCTCCCATCCTTTCAGCCAGCAAAATGTGGTTTAACTGGTGCAAAAAATCTGCAGTGGGCTGCTGCAGCAGAACAGGTGCAGCTTCTTCCAAACCCTTCAGTAACTGTGAAAGGAAGGTAAAGGAAATTATCTTAAATGCTCTTTGGAGATTTTGTGCTCTTAAGTTTCAGAAGTGGATGGAGATGGCATGCTGGACTGAGGCCAGTGAAAGCCACCAAGATGGTCAATGGGCTGGAACACATCATGTATGAGGAGATGCTGAGAGAACTGAATTTGTTCAGCCTTAAGGTAAAAAAGCTTTGGAGGGAGCTTACTGCTGTCTACAACTGCCTCATGGGAAAGCGTAGAAAAGATGTAGCCAGCCTCTCTCTGAAGGTGCATAGTGATAGCACAGGAGGCAGCAGACACAACCTGGAACACGGGGCAGTCCTGTTACATATGAGGGTGGGTTTTGCTACATTTTCACCGTGAGGGTAGTTATAAATTTCAGCAGGTTGTCCAGGAAGGTGGAATTGCTATCCTTGAAGACATTAAAAACTCATCTAAAAAAGACCATGAGCAACCTCATGTGACTGAACCTCCTTCAAGCACAAGGTCCAGTTGGGTGTCCTTCAGCACTCCTTTTCAGTCTAAATCGTTCCTTGTTTCCATGCCTGGTCTGGTGAGGGGAGATTGGTCAGGCACAAACTGAGATCCCAGTGGAGGCTGTTGTGCAGGACTGACCTGGAACAAAGAAAGATGGCACCACAGGGTTGCTCTGTTACACAGGTCCACAGAACCATAGCTACAGAAGGGCGCCGTGTTTGCAGTATTTCACAGTGCTGTCCTACCTCTTGCAGCAAGTCCTTCACACATAAAAAAGGTCACTAGATGCAGGCAGCAACAGCACGTTGTCAATACAGCACCTTACACTTGCATGTGAATTTTTTATTTGAATCATGCGACGTCTGATCCAAAGGCAGTCCTTGAACTGCAGACTCCTGGTGAGAGGACATTGCCAGTGATTTAACCTGACAGTGTGCTAAGATGAAAATCACTAGATCTGCATGCACTCATAATCAGGCCTTAAGCACAACACTGGAAAAGAACAAAAGGAGTGGAAATGCAGAGGCTCAGGGCCACCATGGTAACTATGAACTGAATACTGTAGCAGAACATAGCTTTTTCCTTTCTGTGGCAACTTGAGCTGATGTTGAGAACAATAAGAAAGAATATGATGAAGTTGGACCAACTACTGACACATTAGAAGACAACAGGGAGGAAGCCACGCTCTCTCAGGAGCAGTGTTGCTCTGGGAACTGCTGTGTGGCACCTGACCTGCAACGAGGTTTGAAAGCCAGGGGAAGCAAGCAAGATAAGCTTCAAGAAAACCAAAATGGAAACATATTAAATACTACCAATGCAACCTTTAGCCCAGCAATAGAAAACAGAGGAACAGACATTATCACTTTTGAAGGAGGATAAGGGCAAGTATTAAGCACAGCTAGATTAGACCCAAGATTACATATTTTTCTCTCTGTTCTCTTGCTGTTACATGAACTGCTCTCCTTCAAGCTTGAACAAGGTTATGTTGCAAAGCACCCTATGCAGTTCCTCTGAAAAGTAACATGGTTGTTTGACTATGCTAAGATAACAACTGCAATCACAATGGTAAAAGTCTGATTCACGCATGCATTTGGAAAACTGCTTCAGACAGTCCCAAGAGTAGAGGGGGAGATCCTCATTGCTGCAGCATATGCTGCTTTTAGCTCCCTTGACTGACTTTCCTTGTCTTCCAGGCATGTTTAAATATTTTGACCTTGCTGAGATAGGAGTGAAGCCTGTTTGGTTTAAAGCTGGACAAAGCATTTCGAGGGAAGGAAGGAAAGTATAAACAGGAAGGTTCAAGAGTCATTCTGGCAGTGCAGGGCTTGTTTCTCAAATGTGTGATGGACCAGCACTAGTAAATAAGCGAAGAACTCTTTAACTTGTCTTACAAAACTTTGATTCCTTTTTCGCTGCTTTGTTTGCCTTGCCAGCTAAAAGGATTGCACAGAAAGCTGTAAGAGCATTGCCATTTAGAAGCATCCCACAGCATCATTTGTGCTGGGCCAATGGGCACTTCCTTTTAAGCCTTTCTCCAAAAAACACTTTTAAAGGTGGCTATGTGACTTGGTAGAACTTTATGATGAAATGTTCCTAGGATATCAGCTCAACTCACAGTTCTGATGTTGTCCAAAGAATTGCCAGACTTTGTAACCAGTGTCTACAAATCAATAAATAATTCTCTTCATGAGAAGTGGAACTTTCCTCCATGTAAATCCTGCCGTGATGCCAAGTTGACTGTTGGGCAGAGGCAGCACAGGTTCATCAGAGATTTTCAGCTCTGTTAGATTACTGGACCATATAATGCCAGCCTTCAGCAGTGCAGAAGACCTACCAAAAGCTAGTGGCCAAGGTTCAAAAGGGTCGGGGTATAATATCTTCCTATGCTGCCTAGACACTAATAATGTGTGTCTCCTGCAGCTTCATCCTCAAGACTTAAGGCATCCTTGTGAATTCTGATTGTGTGCTGGTTCCGCTCTGGGAATTTAATAGCATTTGCTGGCTCTTCAGTTATAAAACAATGTAGGAACGGCAGCACTCCTCTGCTCTACAGTGCTGCCTGTTTTGATGTTCCTACTCATAGCAGCAATATAAGCAATATGTGTAAGGTGTTAAGAAAGATCATTCTTAAAGGCAGACTGAGCTCAGACTATTTCAGTAAGCACAGGTAGCCTCTGCCCATGTTAACAGACAGGTTTCAGACAGGGTTTTCAGAAGTCCAGAGAGTGCTGCTATCAACTGAGTGTGCATTTTGTATGTGAACAGAGCAACATTACTCTGATAGATATTTCTTCTGGCCCAGATGGACTGAATCATTGAAGGGACAGAGTCAGCCAGCTGTTTCAGAAAAAAGTCTTGTCCTTGCCACAGTTGTTTTGGTTTTTTTTCTTTTTTGTTCTTTTTCAAGTAGAAAAAAGTGGCAACCTTGATTTTCCTAGCTTTAAAGTGCTGGAGAAGCTAGTGTGATAGGTTATCATGTTAAGACAGGTCATGGGTTTTCATTTCTCTGGCCCTTCTGGCTGTCCTGATGTTTTAGTTCTTTATTCCCTTTGACCCCAAATAAACAGACCCACTTCATGCTGCCAAAACTTCCAAACAGAACCTGAAGCACTCCAAATATCAGCAAGCTGTCCCTGTTTAACCATTCGGTTTTCTGTGTGTGATACCCTAGAGCCTCTTTCAACACTTGGGCCAAAGCATGGGCATCAGGGAGGAAGGAACTGCGTCATGCCTGCAACAACTTTTTACAGATACTCAAGAGCTTCGGTCGGTGGCAGTGGCTCTTGAAGTACAATACATGGGTAGGACAGAGTGAGAGGCAGAAGAGCTATAGTAATTCTCTTTTTTTGAGTAGTTAGTGATATTTTTCTAATTCTATGATTATTTAAAAGATCACAAACTGAGAAGTTATTTAATATATATGTGACCTGTCTCGATAGTTAATTTCCTGTCACGCATTCCACAAATTTTAACTGAATTTTTTCTTCATCTTACATAAGTTTGCTTAAGATAATTAAGTTTTGGGTAATGTAGGGAAATATTCTAATAAAGAGGATTTTTTTCCTCTTATGTTTTGCATCTGTTAAGGTGACCATTAGACATTTTCCTTTTGCACAGGATAAATTTCTTTCTGCAGCAGGTACTAGTAGAGGAGACTGAACATGGATGAAGAGCGTTTGCTCAAATCTAAGTAGGCACGATATGATAGCCTTTTAAAACATAGAAAAATAGGTGATGTTTATTTTTGTCTTTAACTATTATGCCATATCCTTAAAAAGGGAGGAGAGGAGATAGGTCTCATAGTTTCCAGTCACAGGAGAAACCTAATTTTGACCTTCCTAATGCCATTTATAGAAGGAAGAGATTAAAACTACTTGTGACCTAGGATAATTTCCTATCAGATCTATGTATTAGTTAGTAGTCACAAAGGTCACTAATTTCTGGCAGCACAAAGCACCTAGCATATGTGAGTGTAACCCTAAAAATCTGTATTTTTTTTGGTCTTCTGTGCCTGTAGAACAGAAAGAAAAAACAAATCTTCACTGATATGGACTCAAGTCTTTTTTTTTTTTTTTTTTTTTTCTCTAGCTTCAACTGGCAAAGAGGAGTAGACCTGGTGTAATTGTAGCTTGTCTCACAGCCTCTGAAAGCAGAGGGGACACTGACTACACTGGCATGAGAAGATACAGTGGAACACTGGGGTCCAGTTACCTTTAGAAAACCAGGATGGTTTTTCATATCCTAAGAAGCTAAGGTTAGCCTGTTTGCCTAGTATTAGTTTTGGGACCTTTTTGGTGACCATGTGAAGAATCACACAATGTTCTACAGCATTTTAAATCTTGCCTGATGGCACTGATTTATGCTGGAGATGCTATTTCATCTCACATGTTCAGCTATATGTCTTGTCTGGAGTTGTTCCTCCATGCTATGAAACCACATTACTGAGAACTGTTGGAAACCCCAGCTTTCATCCTCAGATAGGTCAGTCTTGGTCTGTTTGAATTCTTACCATCTGCAAGGACAAGACTAGCTGCCAATATGCTCTTTGAAGTAGCAAAACTTCTTCATAGCTTTATAAGTCTGTTCAAGAAAGTCTAGAAAGTGACAATATTCAGATAATTATTTTCCCGGATCTGGAGATAGAGGTCAAGACAGGCATAGAAGTGAATTTCTGCCTGTAACATATTGTTTGCCCCTTCCCCTCCCCTTCCCTAATGTCCTTAGATGAGAGCAGGTCGGGTATTGTTAAACCAAGCAGGGTCAACACCAGTAACAACAGGGCACTGTATTAAAAGATTCATATCAAATTCTGGCCCCACATCTGCCTAAATACCAGGGATGAGCTTATTGTGCTCCTTCCTCCTCAATCAAAGATTTTTGTGATAAAGTTAATTTGAATCTGAGTTTTGATTTTTGTCACTTGGACAAACCTTCCCTTGCCTGCAGTGGCATGTTCTTAAGATTGAGAACTGAATGCAGATAGCAAGGTTTCATCCTCTGCTCTTAATGCAGCAGTTAAAAAAGCACAGGTTTCCCAAAAGCTAGCACAAAATATGCATGAGGTAGTATTAAAAATAGACAGAAATGTAGGAGTGGTAACTAACTATGAAATTAGCAGCAGAAGAAAATAACTGTAAATAAAAATAATCAATGTTAGTTTTTTGAGCACTCTGCTAAGCAAAGTGAGCAGGGTGAAGAAGCTGTATGTAGCTGTGAGTCAGGAGAAGCCGCTGCGTCCTGCAGCCGGGCTGCAGCCCCCTCTTCCCTCACATCCCACCACGCCATGCCATCACCTGTGCCTGCCACAGGCACAGCTCCTACTTTGGCAAAGTGGGAAAATAGATTTTACTGTCCCCAAACTACTCTGCTTGCCAATTGCCACTCGATTTTGAGGATCCCGGTTGCCAGGGAAACATAACTGGGTGTTGCTGTGGAAACTCTGCTTCGCTGACCACCGGGCTTCCCTGCCATCAGACAGGAGATAGGGACTCTCTGCATCCATCTGTGCTAGCAAGTGCCAGGAGATGGCTTTGCCACCGGTGCTACTAATAGAGTTGCAAAACAGTGTTTATAGCTTTTACTTTCAGTTATTTAAGCCTCCTCTGCTGTTGACTTTTGGAGGGAAAAAAGCTGAGAATAATCTATTTAGATAATAGATTGGAAGAACAAGTCGGAGTAACAGGAGGCATTTGTTTATTTATTTGCTTCAGAAAAGTTTCTAAGACTTTTTGTGCACAAATTACTTGGAAAAAATGAACTGGAAAGCCTCAAAAAATGTACAATTTCACATTGCATTAATGTGAGCTTTTTGAAGTTAATATAACTATGCCTTTGCTATTAATGTTCCTGTGTACTCAGTTGGGTTAAACTGTTCATCTCATAACGAATGTATGCTGTCAGTAAAAGCAATAGTTGCTGCAGCATGCATTAACTCCTTGTTTCCAAGACTCATGCCAAGCAGAAATGGCATTGACCATGTTTAACCTTGCTTCCATATTTTGGGGCAAAAGGGGTTAAGAAATCTCTGAAACATAATTCTGTAAATTCCTCAGTTCCTGGCCTCTTCTGGCTTTGGAAACAGAGCGGCGGCTAATTTTTCTTTCTCTTTTAAGTAACAAATTGAAAAAACCCAACGCTATTACAGCTCACACTGACATCAAGGAAATAATAATAATACTAATACTTTGCACTTATATGGCAGCTTTTATCCCAAGTTTTCAAAGTTTTTTTCAAACATTAATGGTGTACCACTTTATTCTCTGTTGGCAAGGTGCTCACATGGTGGTGTGGGAACCGCAGAGGCATAAGACAATTTGTAGGGTGGTGGGACACTAATGCAGATTTTAGGAAGCACTGCAACATATTGACAACAGCTCTGTGGCTAAATCATTTTTAAGATAAAATAGTCTGTCTAATCTATCACTGTCATGGTTTGCTGCCATAGAAATGGATGAAATCTCCTCTGTAGTCCATTGATTCTACTGCAGATGCTACAGTGAGGAAAACCAAATTCAAGCTGGTTTAACAATATCTCTTGATCTATTTACTTTGTCAAATGCTGCTGGTGTTTTTTTGTTCTTCCTCAATACTTAAAAATGCATGTGAAAATCTGCAGGAGTTCTGATATATGTACCTATATTCACTGAAGGCAATAATAGAGGGAAAATGCAGAATAATGTAAATAATTGTCCTGGTTTTTTTACACTTTTAGAGCTTCCAAAATATTCTGTGCTTGAGCTTACTCAACAAGAAAAATTTTTGGCAAGTTGGGGAAAATATGTCTCTCTCTTCCCCCCCGTCCCTTTTTGTAAAATTAGAAAAAGTACTTTTTTCTTTTTTTCTCAATGTAATATATTCTCACAAATTTGATATTCAAGTGAGGAAAGGAAAAAAAGGTTGATCTTTGATACTGGAAAGGTGACTTATAAGTAGCCGTGTTTTAAAATGCACCCATGTCCAATTTATAAACAGCCAGTGCTCTGGAGGCATCTCCTAAGTGACTTTATAGAGGCAGGGAATACTATGCTATCCAAGGCTCACAGGGAACCCTGCCATATCTGTAACTAATATAAATCAGAGAAGCTCTGATGAAATCTATGGAGCTACACTAATTTACACAGGATGAAAACCGTGCTCAACTGTTCCCAGATAAACAAAGGCAAGCAATTCCCCATTTGCCTCCACAAAGGCAGATGCTCTACCTCCTTACCTGCTCCATTTGCTTTAATGAGGTGTTCACAGCAAAGCTTAAATGGTACCATTTAGACGTCAACATTAAGCATGGAGATGTTTTAAGAGTAGCACTTAAGGAAAATAAATGCGTAATCTGAGCTAATGCAAATGTTAAATAAACTTAAAATGGACAAAGTAAAATTCTCTAAATGCCTCTGAATGAAGACGTTTTAAGTTGTGTGTTATGGCATAATCTTGGTATGCTGAAAATTTATCTATTCAGATTTTTAACAAGAAAACAGATGATTAAGAAGACTATGTCTGTGCCATGATGTTGTTACAACACGTGAAAGGTGTGGAAATACTGAATGTTATGGAAATGCAACTTTTGGGGAGGGACTGTGGCTGTACTGTGTGTGCAAGGAGACAGGTGCTCTATTTTGTGCCCATTTCATTCCCTCTGTCCCCATACATTACAAACCTAAGTAGCAGAGATGTGATTTGACAGATTTACTCGTGATGTATGTGGCATCTTTAACTACGCTGGAATTATTCTAGATTTACTTCTGTGTGGAACCAGAATTGGGACTAGCTAATTTAGCTTAGCATGCTGATATGAAATACAAAGTGAAAATGTCATCATTTGTGTTTCTTCTTATACTGAGAAGCTGCTGGAGGCCTTGTAGGGATGGAAGTGTTGGTAGTAACAACATAACACTGTATATATCCATATATATTATTTTCAATATATTGGTTTTAAAACTGTTGTTAGGAACTGATAAGACATACCTCTGGTTACTGGCTAATCATGTGGTTACTAGCTAATCATGTTTATGAGATCCAACTTCTGATTTTTTGTGTGTGTATATATATATGTATTAACCCGAGGACAACGCTAGAGTCTTTGCTAGACTCAGTAAAGCCCTGTATTCAGGGGGAAAGCAATACCACAGATTAAAAAAAAAATCTGATTTAAAATCATTTTCAGACCTTTCTACTACTCTTAGGTTAAAAAAAAAGAAAAAGCAATGAATAAATTAGTAGCTGCATCTTTGTTCCAACAACCTAATTTCAATAGTATCCTAATAAAAGGACAAAGGTCACAGATTAAAGTATAGTAATGGAAATGCAAAATCTGTATCTTCTTATAGGTATAGGACTCTGTTTTAAAAGATATTACTACTTGTAATGATTATCATTTGAGTCTAGTGTCACTAATAAGAAAACAGTTCTTTTTCATTCTGATTCAAGAACCAATATTTACAAGTGTGCGTGTATACAAGTACAAATAAACAGTTAACAACTTCACTGAGAATATCTGCATGGAGTTCTGGGTCAGCCAAAATACTGTTTGTCTAATGCTCTTATCAAGACACCTGCTAAAATTTAAATTTTTTTTCTCTTTCTCTTAGTAGGGGGCAAGTAATAGACTCAGGATGTGGATAGAATAGGAAAATAGGAGTATTATTTTCCTGGTTTCTGTCAATATGTTAGAACACATCAAATTTATTATTCATAAAATGTCAAAAGTATCCACAATGCTTTGCCTAAAATCACAGAGAAGAATGCAGCTCAGACCTACCAAAGTGTGAGATGCAGAGTCCTATATCCTAAATAAACAATCCTGTTATACATGGTGAGAGACCCCAAAGTGGCTTCTGCATCAATAAGTGCAGAAACTTAATCTCTCCCTCCACAGAGAGCAGATAGAATAATTTCCTATAGCTTGAATGTAAACAGTTCTCTTCCTTATGCCTACTGTCCCTCAAAGTCAGAGGCAAAAATGTGTGGAGGAGGCTGGCACAAATACCAGATGCATTAAACTTTTGTCTACAGTATCTTATGTGTGGTTATTTAAAGGGGGATAAATAATAGTGACTTCCCATAGCACAAAAATAACTGACATTCCCTCTACCTAATGTGATAGTACATAACATGGAAAAAAAATATTGTTTAACTTCTGCCATTTCCTAACAAAATGCGTAACATGCAGTTTGCGGTGCCAAGGCTGTGCTGTAGGACTCTCTCTCACCAGAGCAGAACAGTGATAAACACCTGAAGCATGCTAAAGATCTGCGTTCAGGGGATCTGTTCTGTATTGCGCATCAGGTGACAGATCTGGGGGACATGAGAACATGCATCGGTGGGAGGAATCTTTTCGTCTTCACCTGGGAACGCAAATGCTTGCAATCCTGCTCTATCAGCTGTCAGCTGTCTTGCTGCCGGTTGGAGGACAGCAGAGAGAAGCGCAGCCTCTGGCCTTCCACATTCTTTTCACGCACAGGAGTAGAGCCCTGACTCGTGAGGTGTTGTGATGTCTTGTGGTGACTCCTGGTTCCCTGCCCTCACTCTCCCTCACTGAGGTTATGAGTTTGAGAGCAGAGACACATGAACTATGGTGTTTGGGTACCATTAGTGGCACACAGGATGCTTCAAAGCCATACAAAGTGGAGGTGCACAATGCCTGCAGGACTTTTCTTTGTCCACCTTTGTTCTTGCACTCTCAAGTCTCCTCTGTCACTAACAGGACTGACCCCTTAGTCTGAAGTGGTGCCTTTGCAAAGCACCTTCTCGTTTGTCCTGACATGTTTTGAGAGGAAGGGTGGGCAGAACCTCTCCAGCTTCTGGAGGCCAAGGTGGAGAATGGCAGTCAGCAAGGAGCAGGAAGGGTCTGTTTCTCCTCCTGGCTACAAGACTGCTTTGCCTGTGTGGAACTGCCTTGCTGGTGACAAGAAAGGACCCCTGACCAACTTAGAGATTAGAGGTGGAAACTGTAAATCAGGCTTATACAACCTTTTCCTAAGAATGAGATGTTTTGGAGCAAGTGGTTGCTCTAAACGGATGTGTGTCGATGGCAGGGCGCAATGCTGGGATGAGGCATATGCTGTGCTGATGTTCAGGCGATGTTTGTGTTAGCCTGTGTCTTTACTGGTCTCTCATGAGCCAGCCAAACTACTTTATGAGACACAGCTATAATTTGGCCTCCTCTGCCCACCTAAATGTACCTCTGGCTAAATACGTTC
This sequence comes from Falco punctatus, assembly GCF_963210335.1. Taxonomy (NCBI): domain Eukaryota; kingdom Metazoa; phylum Chordata; class Aves; order Falconiformes; family Falconidae; genus Falco; species Falco punctatus. The sequence continues at coordinate 44,202,849 of NC_137582.1, forward strand.
CGGAGATCACAGAAAGTCACAAATTTACATGGTAGAAGCTGGATCTGTCTTTCTTGTTTTCAAGACAAGAATCTGTATCTTTCATGATTTTCAAATCATGAAAATCTTTCATGATTTTCAAAGCTAAGCAGATTTGGGCCTCATGAACGTTGGAATGCATAAAAAAAATATTTTTCTCATAGTACAAGCTGTAGCCAACTATTTTCTACAATATATCAGTAGGTATATCTTTTTAATCTTTAGAGAGTAGTATTTTGTATGGTGATACTTAATCTGAAAACACATAGAGCTCTTTAGGCTCCCTCACACAGAGGGCCTGGCCTTTCAAACAAAACTATTAAAGAGAGGTTTCCAAAGCATTTATTCTGGGTTTACATTAGGGAAGGGGAGATGATTTGGATATTTTGTTCACAAATGTGGTACATACTGCATAAATTCAAACTCCTTCAAGAGCAAGAGGAGCGCGTTGTATTCATTTACCATTTCTTCCCACAAAGGTACCTCAGGTTGGAGGATTTCTCATGTCGGTGCAGAAGATGCAAATCTGAGTGCGTACACATGTGCCTGTGTGCACATTTTAAAGAAAAGCTGGATTTTTCCATAGAAACTCCTGTAGTAAACTAGTGCAATGCTCTGTGCCCTGCTTGGCCTCATCCTTCTGTGCTATCACAGAACTCAGAGATTGAAAACAACCTGCACATCTTTTTTGGTGTATTCTCTCTCGGTGTTCTGTTCTTTGCACTGTACTGCTCAGGTTTTCCAATTTGTTTTTAAATAGCTTGTAGATATGGCTTCTCCTTCTTCCCTTGGGATACTATTCCACAATCTAATGGTTCTCAAAATTAGAATTTTTCCTCCATCCCAGGTGTAAGACTTTGTTTATAAAGCTGTGAATTCACACAGTAATGTGCATGGTGCAGATGTTTCACATGGGGACATTTATGTGAAGTGCTTCCATTGAAAAATGGGGATAAAACCAAAAAACCTTATTAAGTGAATTTACAATATATGATGTGTAAACATGCTTTTATTTTGCAATTTCACTACAAAATTAGCGATACATACAACTGTAATACTGTACTGCTGCATAAAAATTAATTACCAAGAATTGTATTTTTCCAAAGCTTAGGATCACAGCAAATTAATTAAAATGCTTCATACAAAAGGAATTTCATAATAAGTTTTCACAAAATATATGTATAGTACATTTCAACCTTTTTAAATTTTTGACTGTAACATGAGCTTTTTTTCTTTTTCTGCATTTTTAATAAGGCAGCAATTGAGATCTATCAAGTCCATAGCATATATCACTGTTTTTATTCAAGAATTCTTGTGAAAATAAAGCACTTCCTTTATTCACAAAAATCATAATTGCAACATACATAAAACCTGTCAAAGCTCCAATTTCCAATATTCTAATGAATATCAAAAGAATCCAGCATTTCTGACTTTGACAAATTGCAAATGAGGTTTTATTCATTAAGAGGGCTGCTAATGTTTATTTAAATGCAATTTACTGTTGCATTATTGATTAGCTACTGCAAAATTATCTTACAAGGAGCACGTGTAGCAAGAAGATTTCAGGTTGAGAAAGGATTTATCTAGGGAAGGCCTGTAGGCTTGATTTAGGCCCCAGGACATGAGAGTTTTAATTTATCTGGAAAGAAAGGCCTGGTGGAAGGTTTGCTTTGTTTGCATTTAGACAGCAGATGAAAGGGGTTTTGATGTTGAGCTGGGAGAAAATGGCTGCCACTCTTGTTATTCACAGAGAGAATTGAGCAAAAGAAAAAATCTATTATAGGGGGCAAGATAAAAAAGCTGCCCCCCCACCCCCCCACCCCCCACACCCCCCGCCCCCCATATTCAGCATCAGGCTATATGTGGCTTGTTATTCTCCAAAGAAGAAATAATAAAAAAAATGTTGCTTGTTATCTAAAATCTCTTTTAAAAAAATCCATATTGCATTTATTACTGAACCCTTACTTCTTCTTTCAGTGTGATAAAACTCAAGCGAGGTTGCTGTATCTGACCTGAGAGTACAAATTAAATTTGGGCCTATATATTTTAATGAAACACGAATGTATAATGTTTTCAGTGTTACCCAATGTAAACACTTTCTGGCAATGACTCATGGAACTAATTGATAACAGCTCAAAGTGCTGGAGAGTGAAACAGAACCTCTTTAGCTTCTACCTTAAGGAAGGAGGCATCTGTAGTACTTACTTGTTTTAGCACTGTTTTTGTCTACCAGAATCAATTAGTCATGTAAACGATGAGCGTGAATCCTATCCTTCCTGAGGGGTATGGCTGCAAGATTAAATAGGACTCAAGAAAATGCATATCAGTGATAGAGATTTAAGAAATTAAGGGTAGTTATCCCATCGATCTAATAAACAGAAGCCTGTGAACACAAACAATGCCACTGGATCAAGTGGAATCCAGTGAAAGCCACCATCTAGTCCTGGAATAAATTATTTTAAATTTCCATCTTGGAGAAAATGTGTTCAACAGAACAACGTGATACTTCAAAAGACGTAGTTCAGGTACACAGTATCAGGACCTGAATGTCCTTTTCTGGACTCATTACAACCTGACAGGGCTTTTCATTTCAAATGACAATCAGGAAACTTGGAAAGCTCTCAGCCAATTGCAAGGAGGAAGAATGATCCTACTGAAATTAAATCTGAAACTCAAATATTACACCAAGACCTTTCAACTTGCTCATTATTCCGTTAAACCAACTGTAAAGGCACCATTCTTCATCTGAAATTAGTTTAGAAAAACTTTCATTGTGTGACTTGGTCCACAAATGAGAGTGACAAGAGCAGAATGATATTTTCCTTCAGGGTTTATACCTTTAGTGACTCTGATGATGATGACTAAGTATCAGTTCTGACAAGCTGAAGGTTAATTACTTACTCTGTGTTTCAGGTCTGTCAGGGCAGAATATCAGCATCGATTTATTTACCAAAAGTCAGAAGTATTTGGTATTTACTTTGGGCATAGAGAACTGTTGTTCTAAAGACCTGTTGTCTGTTTTCTGCTGGTCTGCTTCCCATTTCTGCCTCATTTAAACTTCCCTCTTTTCCTTAACTTTCAAGGATCTCTTGGTATTTTTCCTCTTCACTTTTGGTTCTTGGCAAACAGTATGATAATTTACATCACATCAGTGAGGATCATGAGCAATTAGAAGGTTGAGACAGAAAGCAAAGTAGATGGTGCAATTTTGAGATGGATGAATGCATGCATGGTGGTCCATCAGAAAACACAGAAAAACCTTAAATCACATTGTTAATGAAAAAGTCTTAAAAAATCAGGTAGGTGACAAAAGTCTTTCCCCATGAATGTGACATATTTGGATTATTAACTTCAAATGGTGAGAACAGGTTAGGTGGTGTTAATGCTGCAAAAAAGAAAAGGATGTTTGAAATACTGCAAGTGAAGCTTTGCTTGGTAAACTAGGTATGGCCTCAGGCTTTTCCAATTTCTAATTATTTTGCAGACCACAGTTAAAAGTGAAACAAAAAGTTATAGGAAAAGGGGTCTACTTACATCACAATCCTTTACAGACCTCTGGAGCCTTCCTTAGAAGCAGTGCTCACATCTTTTTTCTGACCCTGTCCTTCATGTGTCCCCATATCCCTCTAGCTCCTCTCTTTACCCAGCACTTAGGTTTCCTCTCATTCTTTTGTGGTTCTTCTTTCTACTCCTCTCAGACATCTTCTTCCTCCCTGATACATGCGTTTAGTTTGACTTTATTTGGGTGCAGTTAATTAAGCCTGGATTTCACCTGGCTCTCATTGCAAACAGACATCAGAATTCTACTACTGTTGTATGACTAAAGCCACTTAAATATGGATGCAGTGTCCTATTTCCTTCTTGTAGACTCTAGTATCCTGTTCTTGTTTGTTTACTCAGACTAAATATAGAGCTGCTCTTCTGTTTCCAGAAAAAAATTCCTTTGCATACATTATCTATCCATAAATCCTCTTTGTTGTGTAAAAGCCTACAGCTACAGTTGGAGTCAAGTTATGCTGAGATCCCTGATCAAAACATGCATACTTCAATAGAAACATCACTCATTGGGAATTTGTTCTGATGTTGTTTGTGACAAACATTTAAGCACTGGGTTTTTTTCTGTATATCTGACTTTATTTTAGAATCCAAATGTCCAGTTAGTTACTTGTATATTTAATCCATTAATAATAATACTGAAAAATGCCTTCTATCTAACTACTAGGTCATAACATTTTTATTCTTTTCTTTGACGTTCTCAGTATCTCCAGCCTTTAATAGGAATGTTCTTCTATTTCTTTAAAAGGTTGATGACTATCCCAGTAGGTATTTAAGTCCAGGGCTCAAAAACAGATCTTATTTCTTAACTTTTTTCTCCAGCATCTTTGTTCCAAAGACAAAGGAGAACTTCTCTAATGTCATCTTCTGAGCAAAAAGGAGTGTCAAACAAAACAGCATTCTGTGAAAAATCAAGAAGAAGCTAGACATCCATATAAGACCTTGGGGAAAAATTTTACTTGTGTATGTTGAGTCTCAGTACTTTGTTCTACTTTGAGTAATTTACCTTGAGGATTTGACATAATAGGCATATAAAAAACTTGGTAGAAGGAATGCAAAAAGAAAGACTCTACAATACAAAGGCACAGAAATGTAGGAAAAACAATTGTATTGATGGAGCATTGGTTCTGTGCACAAAGGGCAGCCTAGAGTCATATCAGATAAATAAGCAAACTACAGTCACCAGCTAATGCAGGACACCTATGCTACACCTACAGAGGAAAAGTATGGTATTAAGACTATACTGTCTGTCGTGGGATGACCCTGGCTGGATGACAGGTGCTCACCAAAGCTGCTTTATCACCCCGCTCTTCAGCTGGATAGGGGAGAGAAAATAGTGAAAAGCTCATAGGTTGAGATAAACACAGGGAGACCATTCAGCATTACCATCACGGACAGAACAGACTCGACTTGGGGAATTTAATTTAATTTATTACCAATCAATTCAGAGTGGGATAATGAGAAAATAAGAACTAAATCTTAAAAAGCACACACTCACCCCCCCACCCCTCCTACTTCTCAGGCTTAACTTTACTCCCAAATTCTCTGCTTCCCCCTCCCCACCAGAGGGAGGGCTCCTCACACTTCCCCCCTGCTCCCGTGGGGTCCCTCCCACGGACACGGTCCTCCATGGCCTTCTCCAACGCGAGCCCTGCCCAGGGCAGCAGCCCTTCCCAGCCCGCCCCAGCCGGGTCCCCCCCCGGGCGCAGCCCCTCGGGCACAGCGGCTCCAGCGCGGGTCCCCGCGGGGGCACAGGCCCGGCCAGCAAACCCGCTCCCGCCCGGGCTCCTCTGCACGGGGCCACAGGCCCTGCCAGGAGCTGCTCCAGCGCCGGCTGCCCGCGGGGCACAGCCTCCTCGGGGCATCGCCCTGCCCCGGCCTGGGGTCCCCGTGGGCTGCAGGTGGGGATCTGCTCCACCGCGGCCCTCCGCGGGCTGAGGGGCACAGCCTGCCTCGCCAGGGGCTTCACCGCGGGCTGCCGGGGAACCGCCGCTCTGGGGCCTGGGGCACCTCCTGCCTCCCTCTGCACTGGCTTGAGGGTCTGCAGAGTGGTTGCTCCAACATATTCTCACTCTTCTCGCCAGCTGCAACTGCTGTTGTGCAGGGGTTTTTTGCCTTCTTCAATACGCTGTCCCAGAGGCCCCGCCACTCAGTCTTGGCCAGCGGCGGGTCTCTCTTGGAGCCAGCTGGCATGGGCTCCATCCAACATAGGGGAAGCTTCTAGCAGCTTCTCACAGAAGCCACCCCTGTAACCCCACCACTACAAAAACTTTGCTGTGCAAACCCAACATACTATCAAGTGTGTGTTCTGGATTTACTCTCAGGTGTGAAGGGAACCAGAGAGGCTCTGAGGGTAGAGGCATGAACTCTGGTACTGTTTATTTTCAAAAGGAGGGATTATGAAGAAATGGTGATGCTTATTGAAAATAAATTTAAGAGGGATTTAAAAGGTAAAACATTGTTAAAATGCTTGTGAATAGGACACAGATAGTTTAAAGATACTGTCATGGGTTTATCACATATATGCTAACTATCACAACAGACTCTGGAAAGACAAGCTCCTCCCCACCCCCCCACCCCCCCCTCCCTGACCGAATGATATGAAGGACTTTATTAAATGTATAAATTCTGACTTCCAAATTGTAGTTCTGTTGAAGTGACAAAAACAGAAAAAAAGAAGAAAAAAAGAAGAGAAAAGCTTTGGCAAGTAGGTGTTAAACACAATAAGGCAAGCCAAAAAGGGTTCTGAAGAGCAGGTTGTTAAAGGCGTAAGAACTAAAAATGAATTCTCTTCAAACACATCAGAGGCAGGACTTGTAAGATAGTCTGTAGGGCCAATAGATGATGGATATAGTAAAGGAAAGCTCAAAAGAAATAAAGCCATGTAGAGAAGCAAAATGAATTCTGTGCTTCTTTGTTCACTAGGAAGGAGGGAGAGAGGAGAGGGGTACCAAAACCTTTGTTTACAGGAGAAATACTGGGGAAGAGGCAACATGACTTTTAAAGAACAGTTACCTCTCTCAAATCTGTTCCAGTTTCTCAAAGGAGTTACTGGATTTGTAGGCAAAGCTGATCTGATGGAAAGAGTCTGCACAGAAGTCTCCAGGTGCTTCATCAAAGGCTCCTAAAAAACCCAGGCTATCATGCTTTAATGGCCAGATAATCATACCTGAAAGTCCAAAGGTAGGCATCTACCTCTGTAATGGGGCATTTGAAAAAAATATTTGCTTTTTAAATTTTTTTAAAATTTTTTTTGTACATGCATTTCTTGCAGCTCATTTCATTAGGAGGAGAACATGGTTTTGGCTCTATAGAGAGTATGGATTGTTGTATTTAGGAATCCAGCCTAATGCTGGACTGACTGTTTTGCCAGTTGATGTCAGAACAGGCTGCCCAGGGACATGGTAGAATCACCATCCCTGGAAGTGTTCAAAAAATGCATAGATGTAGTTCTTAGAGGTATGGTTTAGTGGTGGACTTGGCAGTCCTGGGTTAACAGTTGAACTTGATGATCTTAAAGGTCTTTTCTAGCCTAAGTAATTCTATGATTCTACGTCCATATAGGTACACTGACACATTTGACTACAGCCAGCTGCACTAAGTGCAGAAAGTAACATCTCCCTTTTGCAGCGTATATATAGAGGTGAGGAACAAACCACTTAGTTTTTAGTCTTTACACTTCACTTGATCTGGTGGCAGAAGAGTAGATTACCACTGAATTTAAATATTGTTTATCAGTGTACATTTGTTAATTATAGTGAAGCTCTAGACAAGAAATCTCAACTTCATTGTACTAGCCACTCTATAAAAAACTCATAGCAAAGACACAAACACTGTGGATGTAGGAGCAAAGACAGAGAAATGCACAATATACAGGTATAAAGACTGGATGAAATAATCATAAGGTCTAAGAAAAGAATACTATTCCCTGCTATTAATAGTAGCAGTACTTAGAACAGCGACAACATCAACAAATCCTGTCTGGCCTGACAAAATCTAGTCTGCCAGATTCCCCCACGATCCACACCTCAGGTATTCTTCCATAACACTGTTGTTATTGAGAAGGTTTTACTATTCTGAGGCAAAAGAAAGTAAATTTCAATGTGCAATCTGATTTCTCAATTCCATTTTCTACTTTTTGCCTGAAAAATGCAAGTTTTTATCACAATAACAAATTAGCCTCTGAAGAGGCTAGGTCGGCCTGAAAGCTTTCTCATTTGATACTGCTGCTGTCATTTTTGAAATGACAAATAACATTTGAAGTTATGGATGTTTATTAATAGAATCCAGAAACTGCAGAGCCTGTATATTTTCATATTTTATAAAAAGCCTTTCTATAAAGCCATCCACACAACCAGTTATTTGTGTTGAAAAGCACCCTACGTAAAAACACTGGCTTTAATGTCAAGGCCAGGAATAGCAAAGCTTTGCTAGGTTGTCTGTTTCAAATTCTAGTGTAAATTTGGTGACTTCACTGAAATTATACTAGGGATCACTCCAGGCTCTCCTAGGCAGCAGGTACTCTATAAATTTAATGTTATAGCAAACCAAATTCTGTATCAGAAAGAGCATCATGTCAAGAACATCTCTCTTTTTTATGGAGTCTTTTTTTTTCGCAGCCTCTGTAAGATTTGTCTGAGCCTACCAATAAAATAGCAGTGGTTTTGTTTATTTGTTGGTAGTTTTATTAAAAAAAATAAAAATTTAAGAAATTAAGGAACAAAATTCCAATAGTTTGTTGCAACAGTGGCTAAGAAGTGAGAGATGTACTTTGGTGTCCTGTCAGGTAGTCAGGGACAGCCATGTGTGTGTTAAATGCAGTGAAGCTTGCTGGGTCTTCAGGAGTTTCTAAATACCTGTCTGAAAGATGTTGAGGGCAAAATAAAGGAACCGCAAATCGTAGCTGCAAAACTATTTCATTGGTGGTTGTTTTGTATTCTTCCATTTTTTCTTTTCGATTTCAAGGTGTTAATTTTACACGTGCTGAGTATCTTTTAAAGAAACATGGTGATTCCTGCCAAAGAGCTGAATGGCTACCATTTTGCCAGGAAGACCTCTGCCTGCCCCCAGGACTGACACACTGTCCCGCCTGTCTTTGCAGAACTAATTACTTGGAGGAATTAAATTACAGTAACAAATCGGCACCTCATTGTGATTGGAATCTGTTTGAAACAGGCCTTTTGGTGACTCTTTGTAGTTTGTAATTCCTTTTAAAATGGCCTATTGAGGAGATCTCAGTAAGATTCATGCTGGTGGGACAAAATCTGTGGCACACTGCCATTTTATCTTAAATTGCTCTGGAGAATGGTTGCTCTACTTTGAAAACAGATTCTAAAAACAGCCCAGAAGGGGGTTGATGGCTCAGTTTTTATTGATTCAGTCCTGTCATCATGCTCAAGTATAAAGATGACTTTTCTACTTGCAAGCCTTGCAGACTCCCCCAAGCATCTGAAAGTCAACCTGGCTTCTCTCTTTTGCAGAGTCTGTTAAAAAAACTGGCCTGTTTTTGCCTCTGCTGCTCCATTGACTAAGTGCATCTCTGAGAGAAAGGTAGGATTGCAAGGTAACTGCTGCCATGACCCTGCCTTTTTGCCTATCTCTGCCTCTAGGAGACTCAAGGATATTTTTTCATAGATGGAACAAAGTTATGAGATATTATTAAGAAAACCACAAACAGTGATTCCATTAGAAAATGCCTATTGATTGAACCCCTATTGATTCTCAGAGCAGTATGACAGATTTGATTCTGCTTTCCACCACAGAAAGTTTCCCAGGTTCAAGATGAAACCTGGTCAGAACAAGGGAAAGAATCTGACTCTGCAGTTCACTGTTGATGACATTTGTGTTAGATAAACAAAGGGAACTGCATGTTGTCTCAGAACACTGCACTGCCTATAGCTCTATGAAAAAGGAGGAATTACGGGTCTAAATGCTGCAATTTTTAGCCTAACACAATGTAGCATCTCCAGTGTTAAATGATTCTATCTGCATGGAGGATCTGTTATTTTGGTAGCGATTCATCTATGATCAAAAAAGATAGATATCAAATTAAGGACTATCTCATCCTTGGCAAAATAAATATTTCACCTTCCACATGCAAGGATGAAAGAGAGGAAATACAAAGCTTTATTGCATGAGATAATCCAAAGCTCATCTGCCTCTGAGATACTGGTCTTACAGCTTGCTATATGGCTGTGTGTTGTTACAAGCCTGGACTAAATTTGTTCACGTCACCTACTTCAGCAAGCACCTGTCAGACAGGGTCCCTTAATAAAATGACTGTAATTCTCCTGCTCTGATTCCCCACATATTGTCATTTGCTCCCTAAATCACTCCACTGGAACCACTACTCCTGTAACAAGATGATAATTCTGGGTTAACAGAGGTAGCCCTAACGAAGATGTTAAATACAAAATGAGAGTGCAGAAATACAGTTCCTCAAAAACCTGACTATGGATTTATGGTTTACCAGTTTAAGGGAGTGTGATAGGTATGGTGCAGTCTTGCTTTAGTAGTTGACAGAGAAATTTCCTAGGAAAACTGGAGGACCTCCAGTTCTGATGGCAATGTTTGGAAACTGGGCAATTCAAATAATTGGTCAGAGCCTTGCACTGTCATCAGATTCCTGGTTGAAATCTTCATCCTAATATTAACACTATATGTCCTTTCATAAATTGTTTACCTTCCATGTGACTTAGTTTAGCCTCCATCCAAAAGCCATAGCAGCCAGTTGGTCTGGGTTCCTCCTGAATCTCTCATCAAATGCTATAGTCTTAATATATATAAATTTTGAGAAGTGAGATAAGTCTGAATTATCTCTGAAATGCTTTCAGGTGGCAGGTTCTAGAGGTTCTTCTATGAAAAAGATAACTGAGGTTTTTAATCACTGGTTGATATTAATGTTTCTTCTCAGTTCATTTTAGTACTTTTGTGTAACAGAAGAGTGGGAAACAGCATGTAAACACTGTTTGTAGCAGGATCTAAGTTTGGAATTGTGAAGAGAGAGAAATAACAAGCAAAATGTGTGGCTGAAGTTAAGAACACAAGCAGGAAATAGCAAATGGACATAAAATTAGGAAATCTATAAGCTCAACAGCTGAAGAAAGCAGCCCATTAAATGAGATGAGAGGACCCAGAAAACTGGAAAGAAGCTGGAAGATAAAAGTAGGTAGGACATTAGTCATAAAAAACAACCAAAATTTTTGGTTTCTGATGCAATTAATTTCCAGGTTAAAATGCAAAAAGGTAGATTTGTTATGTGGAAACTGCATTCCAATCCAGGAAAACCAAAGAAGGAAACCCACTGCCATGGCTTCTACATTGCATAGGAGGTTAAGGATGGGGGAAACACATCAGGATTGCTCGAAGTGGCACCTGATAGAGCAGGAGCTACCACACTGTGTAGGATGCAGATTCTATGCAGCCCAGATTGCCTGGCAGGGAGCTGCAGTGGCCAAGTCACCACCATAAAGTCGTGCAAGCACTGCTCAAAGAATTGCTACTTTGCTCCTGTGGACCTCAGGTCTCCCAGCTCCCAGTCTGTCTCCCTCACTTTAAAGTTCAAGCACCTCAGGGGAGAGGCCTCACTGCCAGGGTCTAAATGTACCTTCTCCTGAATTTCATGAGTAGTCATATATATAGGTGGACCGCCTTACCCAAAGGTAAACTGTGACTGACTTCTACCAAACGTGATGAGAAACACTTCTGGAATAAACCAAACTAGAGCTAGTAAAGCAGTAGAGGCAGCTTTATCGGAAGAATAGATCTCAGTGATCTCTCTCATTTTTTTCCCATCTGCCATTAGTAATGAGAAACAGAGGTATAATGAACATTGCTTTCTGCAACAAAAGTGTTAATTACTCCTCCTCTCCCACAGAGTTAGCAAAATGTCATTGATGACTGGTTTGCAAATTCTATAAAATATACTCTCATCCAATTTTACCATTAAAAAAAATCAAACCATTATGTGGTTTAAATTATATATATCTTTCAGATCACTCTAATTTTTCCTCCTAGGTACAGATGGATTGTTTTTACCTTAGCATGACTGAAAACAGCAATGAATAATAAGTTAGTTTTATCATGCCATTTAGTATGGAGATAAGAGAAACTGGCTTATTGCTAACAGAGATTTTTGTAGTTAAGTACAAGAAATTGTCATTTAGAGTGCCTGATGAAAAACTGGAAACTTCAATCTACAAAAATATTATCAAATAATAATAAATACATGATCAGGAGGTATAGTTTAGAACTATAGTCAGGCAGTTATAAAGGAGGCACTGCTTTTTTATTAGCGTTTAATTGAACTATATGTATTAAGAGCATTACATTAAATAAATAAATAAAAAAGTAATCCTTAGCAAGAAGAAAAAAAATCAAACATCAATTTTGCAACTCTACTTTTCCACTTGGAAGACAAGACCAGCAAAAAGAATGAATGGAATGATATACATTATACTGCATAATAGCATTCATTACTGCATCAATTTTTTCAGTTTCTTGTTTTGTAAAACACAACTGACTAAATGTAACTGCAATGTAAGAGATCTTTAGAAAAGCTTAGAGAAGATTTTGAAGTGGTTGCAAAGCAAAAAGAACTGATAATGCTTTCATACTAGATTAACAAATCTATTGTTTATTACCTCAATGATATGGCATGCTGCGAGGTGCCTATGCTCATGCAGTAATGATTAGCTAGTTGGCTAACTTCCAGCCAGTGGGGTTATTAACACTATATTGTGAAGCCTCAATGTAAGGTTGATTTTCTTGTACTGTATATTGCATGCAGAAAACTTGTTTTAATCAATATAAATTATCCCCCTAACAATAAGACACAGTGGGGGTGAACAGAAAAGGCTGGAAATGAGGTGTTAGTGCAAGAAAAGCAGAAGAATAAAGAAAGTAACATGTTCTGTCTCTAATTAATGTTGAAGCAAAGTCTTTGAAAGGCAGAAGTCTAGTGGCTAAAACAGAAGACTGACAAACCAATAGCCTATGCTTTGTTAAGAAGCAGGGTCGGGGTGTAACCTGAGGCAAATCAAGTTTTTCTCATTGTGCTTCAAGTTTTACCTGAAAAATAAGGATGGCATCTCTATCCTATTAAAGAATCATTAATATAATAGATGGTTGGCTGAGAAAGCTTGATATTGGACAATAGATGATTTGCAGAATTTAAGATAAGATATTGAAATAATATGAACACATATAGATGAACATGTATAGATATCTTACTGATATTGTGGTTACCTTAGCTGGTTTTTATGTCCCTTATTCTTTAAGTAATAGCCTTAGGCATGTACTTCTTGAACTGCTCACCAGGCCATAAGTCTCACTGCTAAGTAGTGTCGATGCTGTATCTGACACTATTAACTAGCTTAGGAATTGAAGAAAAGCATGTAGAGTTCAAATGGACTATTGGTGCTTATAGTCCACCAAGCTTTGGACCAATAAAAAATGGTTCTGTTTATTTGAACTCATGCTGTTTCTGCTAAGGCTGTGTATCGGAAATCAGAAAAAAGGAAAACTAGTCAGCTTGATGGGTCAAGCCAGAAGAACTGTGCATAACTACTGACTTTATATTCACCTTTATGGACTATCAGGTATCCAATTCTGATGTCAGCCAGCATGTCTGTAAGATGGATGTGATATATACCTCACAGGTATGCTTGTGGGCTGGATGTCTTTAGAGTGGTAATTGGGTTAATGAAAAGTGCTTTGCAAAATGTTTCCTTGAATAGACACAGAACCAGTGACCAAAGAGGTCCTGGCTTGAACCAGACTTCCATGTGGTTGGAAGACTCCTCAATACATTTTGCTTTTGGTTTGTTTTTGTTTGTATACAGCTATAAACTCTAAAAGACTTCTGTGAGCTCTTAGCACTGAACAGGTAAATTGAGACTGGTGGCCCACTTGGGTTGGAAACCTTTTCCACACATGCTTAGCACTAAGCATATGAATGGAATGATTGACATCTACGTGACTACGTAAATATTTTTAAATACTTACGTAAAGCATGTGCTCCCCACAGGCTTAAGATTTTATTTTACTAAGCAGCTTGCACACATTGCAGCCTTAAACAGAACAATAATTCTACCCTTGTTGGGCAAAATATTTCAGTACATGCTTAATTTTAAGTTGGACACATAGACCCACTGCGATCTGTGGGACCACTCGTGCGCTTGTGCCTGAAGCTAAGCATATGCTTAATGAACCGCTAAAGTCGGGCCTGACAATAAACAAGGCTGCTGGTATCCTGAAGGTCCATCTGTTTCTCTGGTATCTAAACCTTGATGGAAGTGGTTTAAGCTGACATGTTTTACTTCTCAGTTGGAGTGGTCTGAGGGCAGTTATAGCCCGCATTACCATCTGTCTGGGTTTTCCTAGATATACTCTTTTTTTTCTGTCTACCATTTTGGTCTGGAGAGAAGATATTTAATTTTTGTAAATCCTAGGCAGAAATATCGCAACCCTAGGGTCAGCAGCTCAGTTGAGAAGCCATGACTTGGTGTCAACAAGTTTTAAGTTTGTGTCTACAGTTACTCTTGAAAAACTATTTCTAAATACTTTAAACTGTATAAAACACACACGAAAGTGTCTTTTCAGAACTGCAGCCTCTTACACTCTGTATAGCCTTAATTGAATCAAAGAAAACTTTTTCTAGATCATGTTGTTTACAAGGTGTTGCAATACTTGTGTTTGGTTTCCAGGTTCCAATAGTAAGGATACGAATGTTATGAAATACTTACATTTAAGCAAAAAACCACTGAGAACAATTTTTTCCCACCTGAAAATATGGAGGAACACCAACAGTCAGAAAGCAGTTCTTAAAAATATAATCAGCTCTGCTGAGCAAATAACAAAGGCTTTGTTAGTCTGCCACACAGCAGCGTTTACACAACCCTAAAGCTGAATCACTAGTGGAGCAAATAACGTTGAAAATTATGGTTTGCTTCTTTACACTTTTCACACCATGTAGGTAATATGTGGCTGGTGTATGAAGTTGGATATAAGTGAAATAGTTTCCAGGAACATACATTCACTTTGTCATATACATACAATATATGGAATGAAATATGAGATATGAAATGAAAAAAATGGGGAGGAAAATAATTAGAAGAAATATAATTGAGGGAATGAACAGAGAAGAAAAGTGGATTTACAACTAGAAGAATTTAGAGAACAGAGATTTGAGAAAAGAAAATGGAATGATTAAAAACTAACCATAAAATAGTTATTAGAAATATGTGAGATGAAGTCAAAGCTTAGCATAAGGAACAAGTAGGCACAATTTCTAAAATGTGACAGATAATAAGAGAAAAAATTACAAGAAATCCCAAAGGAAATGAAAAAATAGAGATATGGTAATAATCTAAATAAAAAGTTTAAAAATTTGTAGCACATACTTAGCTATTAGCAATTGTTTAATATTTTTCTCAATTTAAAGGACTATCAACAGAAGTTGTAAATTCTTGGGGAATATTCTGCCTTGTTTTATACTATAATAATGAAGGGCATATACTTAAGGTGATTATGTCTCTAATTGAATTGGATTATTCCTGAGTTAAACTTCAGTTCCTCTTGGTTAGCCCTGTGATACCCTACTTGTTTTATTGTACTCATAAGATGATAAAAAAAGGAAAGGTCAATAAACACAAAACAGAACCGTGGAATTAGCGAAGACTGCAGAAAAGTGTCAATTTCTAGATGCTGAAAACAGCCAACTAACGGAAGAATTTACCATGGGAGCTAGCAGATTCTCCATAATTTGAAATGTTGCAATTGGATGGATGCTTTTCTGAAATGCATCATTTATTCACAAATTATGTGTCTGATGAAGAAGTTGTTAAGACTTTTTTCTCTGTGGGAAGATTGGCAACACAACTATTGTGAAGTATTCTGTTGCTGCTCCTTCAGAATAGCTCCTTGCATTGACACACTGTTGCAGTGATACTGTTTGCGTGTCAGGATAGAGTGACTAAGTAGGCGAGAGCTCCTGTAAAATAGCTAAGTCCCCAGTGGCTACGCATGCCTGTTTCTATTGCTAGGCAAAGCTTAGCTAGGACATCCCACATTTCTTGTGATAGCGAATGGTATCAGTGGTGCTTATCTCCAACAGCATGAGAAGAAACACCTCAGTTATCTCCAACAGTATTTTTTAAATCATTTTTATCTACTTGGAAACTATTCAGATACCAAGAGGGGGACATAAAGCTTTCCTTGCCTCTGAAATGCTTAATTTGCAGATTGCTGGAAGTGAGAGTGGGAACATATTACTGCATGCTCTGTTCTTAATGCCCTTCCCATGTGTTTGTTACTGGACACTGATGAATCTTTTACCTGAGCCAGCACAGTAACTCTTATGCCCTTTGCTCTTAGTTACCACGGTTTAGCTACCCCTAGCACAGCTAGCGTTACTAGTGGTTACTTCCTACCTGATAGCCTGTGGATCAGTTTTGTTTCAGTCACATATTACATCTAATACACAATTCCTCCATGCTTCAGATACCCTGAACAACATCTGGAAGTTGTTCACCATAAACATGAATTTAAAATGGCAATGAGATCCTGTTATCCTTGTTTCTTTGTCCTTCTCTTTCGAGATCTTCTGGAGGTGACAACTAAAGTCCTGCCATGTGTATTAGAATCTCTCCACATATCAAAATATTTTCATTTATACAGGTGGTTTGCTAATGACCAAATTACGCTTTGTTGTCAGCTTCTGATAATATTGGCTTATATATTTTTCTGCCATGTTAAGAAGACTGCCTGCCTTAAATGTTGGGTATTCTTGACTTCAGTAAAAAAAGCAAAATAAACAGCTAAAGCTTTTCTCCACCCTCCTTCCCTAAATATCACAGCAAAATTGAACCCTGTATGAAAGAGAAACCATCGAACTCTCTTCTGCCACTTCTCTTGGAACAACCCCAGGCAACAGTACATACTGGGGGCCACCCCTCTGCAAGTTTTGTGGAAAAGGCCCTGGAGGTCCTGGTGGACACCAAGTTGAACGTGAGCCAGCAATGCACCCACACCTCAGTGTGTAGCAAAAATGGTTAGTGGTGTCCCGGGCTACATTAGGAGAAGTATTGTCAGCAAGCTGAGGAATGTGATTCTTCTGTTCAGTCATCTTCACGTGGATTAGGATTAAAACAACAATAACAGAAAGACATTTTGTTGCTGACTCAATTTTGAGGAATTTGTTTAGGTTTTGCATGTGACACCACTGAAGGTTTTTCAGTAAACTGGAGGAGGCAAGGGGAAAATGAGAGTAGGTAAATGTAGCGGTATTATACAAAAGCTTAATTATGGTCCCCCATATCAGCAGTTTCTGTTAATTTTAGAGGGTTTTTTTTGTGTTGGATTCCAGCTCTCACATTTCGGGGTTGTCCGGTTAATGGGTTTGGAACCTTTCCAGAGTACTCCCCCGCTCCCCACACACTGCAGTTGAGCCTCTTTGTTCTGCAGAAGCGACCCATCCCAAGAGGTGGGTGGTCATACTTGTAGGCCTCCCCAGGTAAGGGAGATACATCCCCTCTAGGTTAAATGCCAACCCTCTCCCCACAAGCAGCCCATACTACAATGAGCTATCTCACCTGATAGAACCAGATTATCACCATGTAATTCCTCCCACTTTGCTGTTTACTCCCTCCAAACATTACACTCGCAGATGGTGAGCATCCCTCCTTCCCCTTTCCAATCATCATTTGGCCATGCCACAGCACACATAGTTAGTTCTTTTTAATCTTTCCCCATAATTAAATGAAAAGCCAATTTAAAAGGAGCTGTAATAAAGTCACTTCTCCTGAAATTAAATATAAAAATAGTTGCTTCTTTTTATGTATTTTAAGCTATTAATAGGGAATATGGCCATTTCAGTAAGGACTTCAAACAAATGTGCCTTCGAGCAGTGGTGCCATTGCTGCTGGGGAGGAAGAGATCTGTTCTGCCTGCTGACACTGGGTTTTCTCTTTCATGGCCATTTTTCATACCTGCAAAACAGTTTGTGGATTCTTTAAACAGAGAAGTGGGGGGAGGAGGGAAAGAGGGTTGATAGGTCTACATTAGCTCATTAAAAACTGAAAAACCATTTCTATTTTACATAATTTAACATGGCAAACTATTAAAAAAAAATAAGGTGAAAACTGCAACCCCTAGGCATGCGTTTAAAACATCCTCATTTAGATGCTAATTTTGATTCCTAGTGTATGGCTGGTTAAAAAAAAAGCCATTAACAAAGGGGCAGATTACTTAAAAGGCATTATTAGGCAAATATGTATGAGTTTTCTGATACCAAGTGGCCCTTTTATGACTGAATACAGCTGCTAAGTAGAGTGACATGGAGATATTTATTTTAAAAGGAAAGAAAAAACCACCAGATTTTTAAAAAAATACAAACAAAACCCCCAATAATTATATAGAGTGTAAATCACACAGGTAAAAAAAAAAGCTTTAAAAGGCAAGTAATACTTTCTCCTTTAAATATTTAGAAAATATGTGGCTCTGCAGGTGATGTATATTACCAGCTGAATTCTAGGATGTACATAACATTCAGGTAATAGTGAAACAAATGTTAAAATGTTGCTATTTAATTCTAATCATATATCCTGGTTTTTATGTTAGTAAAATAGCATTGACAGAAAAGTGAAATGAGGAAAATAGCAAGCAACACGAGAAGAAAGTGCATTCTTTCCAGCTGAGACTGAACTCATGACTGGCAAAAATAAGGTTATAATGATATTAAAATGAAAACTGTTCAGACAGAAGAGATATAAGTAAATGTACTGTGCTGTATAAATTAAATGAGTAATAGAGGACGGGCAGATGGTTGCTTAACTGCATCACAGTAAAAGAACAGTGAATAGGTCTTCACTGAGAGCTCTCTTTCTGAACCTGAATAAAATATTCCTTAACAGTGGAAAGGCTAAGGGAATTTCTAAATCTGAGAAGAAGAAATGAATTTGAAAAGCAGAGCTAATCTTGACTCTGTCTTGGTTGTCAGGGTGTTTGAATAATTTTTGTGTTCTCTGTAAATTATCCAGTTAAGAATAAGGTGCTTAAGCCAGAAACAACTGATCATTCAGTTCACTGCAGCCCTCAGCAGGCACAGAGCATTTCTGCTCTGGAGAGTCCACAGTGTTCTTCACAAGTCCTTCTCTTGGTAACCACAGGGCAGTTTGGATTTGTTAGCATTAACATGTTTAGACTATATAATGAGAAGTATTAGAAATTAGAGCAGCTCTTTCCCTCCCTCCCTCAGATCTTCCCTTTTACATGCAACATTAAAACTTGTTAGAGCAGATTCTACTTAAAGCACAGTTCAAGGAATTACACCAGTGTAAAACCGGTGGAGAGAACTCGTCTCAGCGGCACATCTTGTTAGCTGAAGCAGGAGAGAGAGAAAATTAATCGTTTGTTATGAGAACGGGATATTAGATGAATGTATAAGAACAATGGGATATCTATCTTCATGTGTTAGTTGAGCTTTTGTATTTCTCTTCATTAATAAAAGGGTTGGAAGAAAAATACAAAGATTTAGCGACTCATGTTGCAATTCTTGAAGATGCACCCAGGCAATCAGTATCAGTAGAGCTACATACATCATCATATTTCAATTGCTTTAGTATTGCCTGGCAGTTTAAGTAAACAGGTAAATGAAGAGTGACCACAGAAGTCTTATCTGATGTTAGTCCCAAAATAGCCATTTGACTCAAAACAATTATTTTATGAAGTGTTTCGTATTTGATATTTTTAAAGCTTAGCACCATTGAGTATCTCTGAATTATTATATACGCTTACTTCTACCTTCATTTCATTATTTTAAGATGAAGCAAAATAAATTGAGATTTCAAGAAAATAAAAAGTAGACTGGCCTAAAACAAGGATAATTCATGATTATCCATCCCAATAATGCTGCTTAGTGCACTTGCCAAATGAAATTGAAAAGTGAGTTAAAAGCAAATGTAAAGCTTTTTCCTAGCACAGCTGTAATGTGGATGTGGAAATGATTTGGCAATATCCCACACAGCTGAATCCTGACATGGGATGGAGTTGAGGTGTTGATGGAAGAGCTTATACTACCATTTTTAGTGTAGGTGTATATTAGTTTTCTGTTACAGTCAATTAATTGCCAGGTAGCTAGACCTTTGTTAGTTGTATATAAAAGTTATGGTGGCTATATTGTAATTGAATGTAACTTATTCCCAGAGAAGTTTATAGAATAAATGTTTATTCTAACTTTCAAATGTGCTAATTATTTCAAGTTAATCAATTGTAGTGCAGAGGAATCCTTATGAAACAGAGGATGTTCTGCTTCAGGTATTTAGTAAACCTGAAAAAGCTATTTGAAGTGTACTGCTAAGGAAGCAGAAAGACGGTGTGTTTGTCTACCAAAAGGAATGAATGAGTTGCCCATATGCACTACTCCTAGGCAAATGCAGGGTGTGAGACTTGAAAAGTGAAAGATGGTAAATGAATGTCACCTGTGGAATATAGAACGAAAGTGAAAAACACAGTTTAGTGAAGAAGAACCAGTGGGAGTGTGCAACAGGGAAACAAGCAGGATGAACAGAACTAAACCAGATGTATGAAGAGAGATTTAACTTTAAATGGAGGAAAATCTGACTTTGCTTTGCATCATAATGTCTGGAGAGAAATGAGTAAGGGGCTGTAACTGTCTCCTGTATTTCTGTGAAGTTATTTCTGATATCCCACTGTATGGGAACGGGTAATCAGTGTTTCAGACAATCACAATGTTCAGTGTGGAGGATGGAGGAGAGTTTGATACTGCAATTAAAAGAAGAAAGGCCATTTAGTAATGGAATATTCCATGCAAATTTCTTTCAGTCTTTGGGTTTTGAGCACTGTTCAGACAGGGACAGACTAAAAAAAACCCAACCCCCCCAAAAGATACATTTCTGTTTGGTGGGAATCTGTAAAGAAGAACATGCTGAATCTATGGCTGCTACAGATGGGCAGCTTATTTGGCTTCTATATTTTGTGTGAGAGCTAGAGAAAAACATCAAGCATCAAATTGAAGATGCTAAGTATATGCTGGTTTAAGAATACTGTAAAGGAGCATGTGCTTGCCATCCCAGCCATCCAAGATTTACCAATGGTCATAATAGGAGTTAAAATGGCACTGTCCTCTTTCCTTTTTTTTTTTTTTTTTTTTTTTTTTTTTTAGCTCTTTATTTACATATGCAAGTACTTATTCTGTTGCAGGACAATGGGAAGGTTCAGGAATAAGCCAAGAGTCAAGCTTCTTTTTGTAGGTCCTTCTCCTTTCCTAACAAGGGAATTGGATGTGGTGGTTGTGATTTCATGGCTTCCAGCATGTGGTTTAGAAGGTGAGATGAGTATCTGGGGGGTTGCTGTTTCGTTTCTTTTTTCTTTGGAGGTTTTTGTTTTGGAGTACTTTCTATATAGATATTTTTCAGTGATAGATATTGTTCAGCTAGGATTTCTTTTATTTCCTGGTTGACGTGACATTACCAAAAAACCACAGGCTTCTACAGCATGGACAAAAAATGTGTATTTTCTATGCCTGAGGTTTGAGCGACAAGGGTAAAAGAAGCAACAACTTGGCTGAGACACTACCAAATAAAGATGAATTAAGCAAGAGGAGTGAAAATTGAATTTTATCAAAGCTGCCATTTCTGGCAAGTGTTTACTGCACCAGTTTACGATGAAATATTTAATAATTCTGCTTCCTTTCAGACTGCAGTTTTTATTTCACCTCTCAAATAAGGGGCAAGTCCTGGACAGGAGGTCATTAATTTTCCCCTTCAGTCACCACCTCCTTAGAGCCACTAGAGTTAATAGGGCTGCATATTAATCAGGGCCTTGAGTCCTCTTTGTAGGAGAAAGGCAGGAAGGAGGGGGTCTCTGAATTTACGCCATTAACTTTAGGTGACAAATAAAGGCTGTTCTTCCTGCTGGGCTGTCACTTAGGATGCCTGGTTACAGCTGCACAGCTGATATGTTGTGTTTTTATGTGGTGGTAAAGACGAAGAAGGGTTAAGGCAGGAGGCACTGTGCACAGTGCAGAGCTGAATGCAAGGAATATGTTCCTTGCCTGGAACCAGTCTGAAAATGTCATTTATTCACATTGTGCAATAAACTGCTCTCACGTGGGCATCTCAGAAGCACAACCAGAAGCACCTCTGTGCTTGAAACAAAGGATGTGTTTCAAGTGTGGATAATTTATATTTCAAAATCCCTGTAATAGTTACAGAGATTCACCTGCTGTCCCCCAAAGGTCAAAGCATCGTTTAAAACTAAAGGATAGAACTAAACCGTGCCACAGAGGTCTGGGCCAGGACTGTGATGCTCCTTGGAGATGCTCCTGAGAGGCTGTTGTCACCGCTTTCCCTGCCATGATGCACCAGTCCTACAGGCTGCATGGAGTGAGCAGGCGCGCAGCAATAGTTTGTCCTTGGTTTTGTCCTTTTGAATTTGTCTGACACACCCACTGTCGTGATAAGGGCACATGTGCAAGTAGAAATGACAGGTGAAAGGTAAGGTTTGGGAAACTGCCTGCAGAGAGCTGACTGCTACCTCCTCGCACTTTCCTTGCTTTAAAGAACCAAATATTAAACTAGCTATTGAAGTGGTGGCTTTGAATTCTCATGTCAAAGGGCCTCACATTTTTTCTAGAACTGGAGAGAATGAAAGCAATTGAACATAGCTGAGCTGGGGAATGTGCCTTAAAGAAGGTAGACAGTTGGTAATGACCAAACCCAATGCTGCTGGTGTAGTCACAACACAGCCAGCCTGGCTGAAAAAACTAATGATATTTTTCATTTTAAACACATGAATAATGCTGCTCACTTCACTCCCAACTGTACTCGGTGCTGCCTGTGCTAAGGTTAGGTAAAACTTAATTGGGGCTACTCTTACAGGAGATACGAACCCTTAATTAGGAAAAAAAACAGAGAGAAAAATTCACGGTGTCCTTACTGAAGTGCAAGATGAAATCCTTTTACATTACTAATTTATTTACTTTTAATTATTTTTCCTCAATAGTTGCCTGAAGGGAAAGTCAGAACCCTCTCACTTTGGAAACTGAAAGCCATGTTGCTAGTATGTTAATAAAACTGTGATTAACAGTGCTGCTAACAATAACATAATCATAAGAGTATTTCCCTATTTTCTATTTTTCAAATTCCCATAAATTTCTAAGGTTTTCATTTTTTAATGAAGATACAATTTTAAAATCAATTTTATGCAGTTAGGTACCTCTAATTTTATTTTCTGCTCCCTAAAATGGAAGAGAAAGGAATGTCAGCTTTCACAGAAGTAGTGGGATAAAAAGACCCAATCTTCATCTTCTTTAATAGCTTTTCATGATTGTCTGGCATGTTTTGACTGAACTGGAATGGGGCAACTTTTCTTCATGCTGTGAAATCTCATTAAACAGTTTTCATTGTAATTGTTACATGGAATAAGTCTTTATTTTCCTAATGATTTATATTCTTGTGATACATTTCAATAGAAAAAGAATATTTCATATCAACAGAGGTTGAGGTTGTATCCTGTATTGTTCTTGGATCCTCATGAGGTTTTATCTACGTGCATTTTCATCCATGCATATTCAATTTGTTCTAGTATAACTAGGTAAGTCCATACCTCTAAAACATTGGTGGTTCCTAATTCCAGGCTCCCTAAGATAACCTGAAATCTGGTTGATTTAAAGGATGAAGCAAGAGCTATTTATTTAAGCACAGTGAAACTGCTTTCATTTGTGTGTTAGTTTATACTTTGTATTAGCAACCATTTAAAATATATTTAAGTGGAGTGTTCTTTCAATAAAGTTCACGTCTTGTATTAACTGCAGGAATTAATCCTTTATTCTTCTAGGAATTTTCCATAATTTTTTTAATAAAGACAATGACATGAGGTTCATACTGGAATTGTCTCTTTCTCAGCCCTGGTTGATAAATTCATGCAAGCAGAGGATGCTAACCTGTTATTAATACCTCCTGTTATTGCTACAAAGATAGGCTGGTAGATGAAAAGGAGAAAATATTGTTAATTTTCCAGGGTTTGCAAATGGTGATAATGGAGCCAAACCTGACACTGCCACTTGTCATGCTGACTGTTTCCCTATGCTCTCCCATTTCGCTGCCTTTATCTAGTTGTATCTCTTGGCTGGCTCTGCAAGATTTTTGGTCCAGAGATATTTTTACTGTTAAAATAGGAAGGGTCTGTGTGAGCGGGAGTCTACACACCGTTTCAGTTCAAATACACAGCAGTAATGAACAGAGTATAAAGCTTTGACTAGGCTTTTTAGCTTCAAAACAATGGACAGTGTGAATATTAGTAATTCTAATTCAATCATTTTGATACTTAGGCAGTTTCAGAATCTGTCTTCATTGAATAGTTTTAGTTTTGCTCAAACTTTGCTTATGCTCCCAATTAAAGAGAAGGTCTCCTGCTGTTGGTAAAGCTTTGAAGGTTTTTTTATAGTTAGTTAAATCTGTTAATTCTTTTTGAAGTGATTTCACATGATTAAGGCTGTGAGTGGCCATAATGTATCAGGACAAAAGCTAATTCTGTTGTGCTTTAGAAAAGAGGGTAAATGTCTTTGATTTAGCAATATTTTTGTGCTTTCACTTTTTTTTTTTTTTAAATAATTATTTCCTATCTCCTTTTCTTGGGAGTCCTTGATGATCAGGAAGTCAGTACTTTGAGCTGATGGAGAGTGAATAACCAGCAGTATTATTTGAATTGCTCCATATTTAGTTCCAGATGGGTTTATCATGGGTTTCAGAGCTTGGAAGGGTTTGGGTTCAAATGAACCCTTTTCCCATTGTCTCCCATACGTCCCTGGGCTCAACCCTGCCACCAAATTCCCTTTCCACTGTTTGCTTAATATTTTGATTTTGCTGAGACAGCCTGTTATATTAACTAGACCTGACAGCAAGATGCAGCCTTACCTAAAAGGCATAAGACCATCAGGACCAGTTGAGTATCTGTAAACAAAGATTAGCTGAGTTTCTAGAAACAGAAGTGGGAAATAACTGTGATCCTAATGGGAACTATATCTGGGTAGTCAGATCTGCACTTCTGAAACATGAAACAAATGTGATTTAAATAAGCTGAATTACCACCCACAAATGATGTAAGGGCGGTGGAAATGGACATGCTTGAGAAGTTTGCAATGGAAAAGTACTTCAGCAGTGAGGAGATGAAGAAGCCTAAGTCTCTTCCTGAGACATGTGAATCCCCTAAGGCCCATGTTTCCTTGATTTGAAAGCTCACTTTCTGTGGCTGGCTGACATGCCATGGAGTGAGCATTTTTCCAATGTAGAAGCCAGAGTTGCTGTTTGATAGAACAGGGGAGGAGCCTACAGTGAGATATGGAAATGATCAGGGATTAGAAGGGAAATCTGGAAAACTGTAAGTGGTTTTTGGCTCAGTGAAAGAAAAAATTGGAACACTGTGGAGTGCTGCCAGCAGAGCCACAGGAAAGAAAGAAATGACAGCAAACTGCTTCTAAGCTCCTGCCCCATTTTATGCAACTAAGATGTCTCTTGGATTCCTTGTTCATGTTTATGGACAAAAATGATGAAGATTGACCTGATTGCAGTGATAAAAATAACACATAGGAAGAGGAAGTTCTTTCAAACCCTGGGATGCTATTTCCCAGGAGAGCAAGGGAAGGTGGCAGGAGGGTAAAGAGGGAGGTGTGAGGCAGGGCGAGGGCAGCAGTGCAGCTGGTCCTCTGGGTATGGGTATGAGGCAGCACCAATGACATGGGTACAACCCCATTAGTCCCCTCTTCCCTGTGAATCTACACCCAAAAAGATTAGTATCTTCTTGTTTTTAGTTTATAATGGTGAGAAAAAGAGAGTAAGAGTATGAGGGAAAGGTGCTTTGTTAGCCAACCAGTCTGGTTTTCAATCCCACTGTTCAATAATGAGTGCTTCAGTGCAGAGCCTCAGAGAAAAAGCCAGAGGGAGTGAGCAGAAGAGCAGAGGAAACGAAATCAGGGAGGAGGAGGAAGAGAACAGTAAATGGGAGCAAGTCAGTGGAGAGTGGTCAGAGAGGCTATTCCAGTGTCTGCCCCAGCAGCAATAGGTTTGGGGCAAAAATAACAGCTGCAACAAGAGCACAGTGTTCTGTTACAGTTTGATTCTGTTGCAGACAAGACTTCAAGAACAGCCTTTCAGCTATGGCTGTATGAATGCCTAAAAAAATAATTTAACTATACAGATCCACAGAATATATGAATCCTGATCCAACAAAACACTTATCCATGTGTTTAGTTCTAATGATATAAGCATTCTCAGCTGCTGTGACTAATGATATTCTAGATGCTTGAGTTATTCCAAAAACGTCGAAAATGGTTTGGGGTTCATCAATAATTTTTTGTGTCATAAATGCATCATTTTTTGTGTTGAACATTTTTGTGACTTGAAAATATATTTGAAAGGATTTTCCTAACACAAAGTTTTTTAATTAGATAAACTAAAACATTTATTTTTATTTTGGAACAAAATGTTCAATACTTTTTCTGGTTCTTGCCCAGTTCTTTCTCCTCGCTTTCCCATGCAATTTATCCCATAGCAGTTTGGTGATGGTGGTATAGATTCATAATACACTTTCAACTTCAGCAACTTTTTCTGAAAAGACTTTAAAATTTTTTTAAAAAATGAGTTTAAGTTCCAAATAAATGTTTAAGATTGGATTTAAGGCAAAAGAGAGCATTTAATGGTGTGGAATAAAGTCAACAAAGGCAGATCAACAGGACTGTGGCAGCTTAACTCTAGCGGATGCTAGTAAAATGTATCTGCTGCCCTATACCATTACACAGACAGCATATGGAACAAATAATTCATAGATATCTTGTATTAAAATGTTCTGGAGAATTCTAAAATTCTTTACCGTTCCTTCTTCTGCATTCCTATGGCTTGTAAGGTCAGTATTTGCTAATGCAGTATTAGAAGTCCATCTTTAGAGGGCTAGAAGGGAATGAAAACTGCAGCTGAGACATTTCAGAGACCTTTAGAAACACCTATTTTATAAACATCAAATGTTTCAGTTTTAATGTCCAGGATCATGGATAATAACCTTGGGCTAGAAATGGAGTGCCTTGTAACAACAGAAAATGTAAGTCTCTCATTTTTAGCCTCGAGGAGTCTCATGGTTCATGAGATAACATACCCTTAAACCCTTCATAGACTTAAAGTTATTTGTGCTGAGCTTTGGGACAGTGTGATTCCTGTGATGAAACTACGTGTTTGGAAAAGACTACCATTTTTAATGGTGCATGTTCAAATCTTCTTAAAGGTTTGGATGGGACTGAGTAGTCCTGGACAGAGATGGATTAGTGGGCAAAGTGAAGGAGAGGCATGATTAATGCAGCTGCATTAAAAGATGCATGATAAATGCAATTTATCATATGGCTGTCCCCATCACGTATGTGCTATATAATTTAATATTAAATAATAGGAGGTTTGTTACCAAATGGTAGGAGTGTGGATGAGGGAGAGGGTGATTGAGAGGTTAGAGTTGGGAGTGATGTATTCATTGATAAGAGTGTAAAGGATTATAATTGTAAAGGGGCTACCGGGTAATGCAGAGTAATCAAATATTGCTTCTTATATTAACATGATTTATTGCTCTTTCCTGATATTAAAGCTGCTCAAGGCATTTTATGCTTAGGAACCAATTTTTGGAAAGGACTTACCCAGTGTTAAGGAGGAAAACCATGTAGGGATGAACAACCCTACTCTACATAATTGTTCATAGTCCTGTTACATCTCACAATTTCACATGGAAAAGTAATAAAATAACAAGCGAATTATATTATAGTGCCTGAGTCTTTCCTCTACCTAAGTAATAAAATACTGGGACACAAATTTCTGGGATGTTACTGAAAACAAGTAACACCTTTAAAGCTGTCTTTTTTGACCAGCCATTTGCCTGTCTGACATGAGAGGGTTTGTATTTAATTGTCTCTTATGCAACTAGATGCAACTATTTTGCCTTGTTTGAAGAATTATTCAGACTCTGCTTCAGTGTTCTTTTGTTCACATTGTTAAGCTTTCTAGTGAAAGTCAAGGCATATATTCCTGTTTTGATTAAGAGGTGAATGCTTTATTTAATTCAGAGTGCAGCCTGGTACCATTGTGTTGGGAACTTGAAAGCTTATCAGATAATAATCTTCAGTAGCTTTATAAAAGAATAATAAAGATGCCCTATTTCACCTTCCTTTTTATTGGGAAAACTTTCTTCTGCAGGGCAAACACCTAGGAGGGGGAATATCACAGGCTTCCTAGGCAAGGTCCAATGGTTGTCATCCTCCTTTTAGAGCAGGGCATAGAGTCATCAGCTCTCTACCCACTAGTCCTAGAGAGCATCTCACAGGGAGGTGTCTGCCAGGCCCCCTCCCTGTCACGGCCTAGCAGAGCACTTCTGTGACAGCCAGGATGCAGAAGATGAGTGTGGTAGCACAGGGCAGAGCAGGACTGAGAGGGGCATGGGCTTGCTGGAAGAGAAATGCTGTCCACAGGCAGCTGCTGCAGCTCCTGATGTGACAAGTCCAGTGCAGCAGGGAGAGGTGTATACAGTTTCATGGCAGGGTGTTTCCTCTCTCATGTGGTTTCTGTGTGGAAAACTCAACAGAAGCATGACACAGGCTGGGGCATGTCTTGGAAGTAAAGGCAAAGAGCTACAGGCTCCACTGCATATTTCATAATATGGTTCCCTTTTCTCTTACAACTAATCTCCTTTGCCCACTGGAAACCAGACATGAAAGGATACATCACATGTATTCCTCTGTTGTTTCAGCAATTCCAGACAATATTTTACCTGGAAATTTTGGTTGCTTTTTGAGGCACGTGCACTCTAGTAGAATGAGATTTTTCCTTTGGATACACAAGGAAAGACTTAGTTGATGTAAAGAGAGTTGCTTTGCTCTTCACTATCCACAGTGAATGATCTATCTCAAGAAAGGAGATTTCCACTGGATGCTTTTGACACCTGCAAAGAAATCCACCAGATATTTTGGAATCTGAGCGCTCAAAACTCCAAACAATGTAGCAGCTGCAGCTGAACTGACAGTGGCCCCTGGTAATGGGGAGAGCTATAACAACCCAACACTGCAGGAAAAGGTGGACTGTGCCTGAACCTGTACCTAAGGCCTGCTTGATTAATTGATGTAGCCATCCCTGAGAGTCTTGGATGCTCCTTGGGCTGGATCTTTACTAAGAATAAGTGTTGAGAAAAATTTAACCACATAGGTTCCTATAAACGCAGCTTTGTGTGGAATGGAAGCAGTTACAAAAATCCCTTTGCAACATACTTTACAAGGTTTAAAGTAATGAAGAAAAGCCCCGGTAGCCTTGTTCTATCAGATGTAACATCAAACTTCTAGAAGTTCTGCACATTCTTTCATTTCCAGGGCTCTTATTCAGGATTTGGGTGCATGCTAACAGTTAGTTCTGGAAGGAGAAGAAATCTGGTCAGTCCCACAAAATACTGTGATGCTCTTCTCCTAGGGAACCATCCTTCTTCTCCCCTTTCTCTGAGCTGCTTTCTTAGCCTTGAGGCAAGATCTAGTCCCATCTGTCCTTCCTCATGCATGTATCTACTTCTTCAGCCATGCCTTGAAATTGCTCCTTTCCCCTTCTGTATCTAAATTCATGTTTACAAAGTGTTTATGGTCCTATGGAGACAGCTTGCAATTTTTGTTTGACATTTTAATTTCTGTTTTTATTGTTCAAAAATATTTATAGAACACTTCTGTGTGGTATGGCCAAATTTGATTTTACATGAACCTGGGCCTTATTACTGTTTCATTTTAGAAAAGATGTATGAAGCACTGTTATCGTACCAACCACAATACTCAAGTAGTATTGCATAAGCATAAGCAAATATAGGCACAGTGTTTAAATATGATGACCCATAACAGGAAGGTCTTCAAAAACAGTATATCAGTATCCAGTGTTGTGCTATTATCTTAAGAATGAATGCTTTTGCATAATATTAACCTTCAATACACAAGTTATCCTTTCGATAAGTTACAGGCAAGTAAGACTCCACAAGAGTGATGAGGCGATGTTGCTCTGCAGTATAATGTTTATGCTTATACAGTACTTAGAAATATATATTTAGTGCTTAGAAGTAAACTCATTCTAACATTAGTACCTGAAATTATGGTTCCATGCAATGTCTTCCATCTATTAAAATGCCTTTGAGGAGGTTTGCCAACATTCCATATGACAGTGCAGGAAAAAAAAATGCTACTTAATTTCAGGAAATGTTTAAAAAGGCAATCAGAAATAATAAAAAATTACAAAAATCTCTTTTGGTAATGCACTGTGATATAAAAGTTAGAAATAGTAGCTAATTTCATGGAACATTTCAGGAAGTTATAGCTCAGTTGATAGTCTTTGGTGGAAATAAGTATCAAATATTAATTTAGCAAAAATAGTCCTTTTGAAATAATGAAAATTAAATAATTTTTATTTAATGGCATACTGAAACATTAGAATCTTATTCACTGTTTACCTGGAAGAATTCTCCATTTCAGCTCTTGCCACAAATCAATGTGAACAAGTTACCATTTGTCCAGTTTAGACAGCATGAAAGGTATTTATAAAATAAAGTATATGTCTTTATTTGGACCAAACAGAAGACAACAGAATTTGGAAGGCTTGGGAATGAAATTAAAACAAATCATTTAAACAGCTTAATTGACTGAAAGTGTGAATAACAGATTGTAAGTATTTTCATATATTCAGCAAATGCACCACAAGTGGAATTTATCATTCAGTGGATGGCGGGAGTTTTACAAAATCCTACAGAATTTGTTATTTACATTTCTGCTCTGGGAAAAAACCCAAGAAAAAAGACTACATGGCTAACTGTACATATATGTACTGTGTTCTCATGTCTTTGGAGGACACAGTATTTGTATGGTTATTACTTTCCCAGAATGGAGCCTTTGAAGGTCCATCTGTTCACCCAAGTTTGTCTTTATGTGTCTGAACTGTTATCATCCACAAATGAAACACAGCTGGGACCAAACTGTACATGTGTGTCTTTGGTCATTGGCCTTCTCAGGTTTGACTCATGGATTCAGAGCGTGGGTTTCCTCCCTTGGTCAAAATGCCGATTTGGCTATAATAACCCAGCCCTATTCCCAGGGTAAAGCTCCGTTTTACTTCTGTTGGAGGCAGGGCCAAGCACTACATTTTCACCTCTGACTGTTGGTCATGAAGAAATGCATGTCACCAGAGGTTTTAGCTCAGGTTCAAAGGTTAAATGGAAGGTCCATTCTTGCTTAAATCAGAAAAGAAAATTGTTAGTCCTTGCTGAGTACTTAAGAAAGAATGGCTTGTCATAAACACTCAAATCTCTTTAGCCACAAAATTCCTAGGGTTGATGTGAAAGGCTGTGATGCAATGAAATAGTGGTGACAGGTGGCTGGTAGATAAAGCAATCACTTGTAATGTGCTTTCTCATAGTTTCCACCAACCATAGGTGTTTGAATCGTTAAATATCTTCCATATTTCTTCAAACTCTCTTGTACTGTACTTTTCCCCTTAGCCTTCCTAAACTGTATTACTGGTTACAGATTTTATTTTATGCTTATGAAACTCCTCTCTGCTGCTGTTCTTCTGACCACAAAAAAACAGTAGCATTTTTTTAAATCATATCATTCAGATACCTTTATTCATGATTTTTATAAGAAGTTCTCCATAGAGAAATTTTAGAATTTGAATATATCCATAGATTTTATATATATACACTCTTACATGATCTTTCCCATAAAGTGAAGGTATGTTCTTTACCAGGCAGGTCTAATGTTGATTAAAAAAAATATCACTGAACAGCTTTTTTAAAAAATATCTTACATATGGAATTAATGCAGAATAAAAAATTCTAATTGGCAATGCAAATTATAATGAATCTCAAATTGCAAAAGTCTGTTAAGTTGCAGAAAGTTGTGGATACAATATTAACAAGACAATGAAAACTGCAAATTGTTTTGTAATGGGGCTGTTTGTGTTTATATGTGTGAGGCAGTGGGAAAAGGAGCTTTATACTTAAGTTAAAATGGTAAGTCAAATCAACCCTGCTATTTTTTTTTGAGCATGGAAATCACAGCTTCAGATGTCACAAGTGCTAACATGATATGCCATTCCAGCACTTGTAGCCCTAGAAAGATGTATTTTTTACACTTACTAATCTGAATTTCGATATATTGGAACATCATTACCTAATTTTTTTTTATCAGAGCACTCCACTAAAATTAAATTTAGCATCTTGTTTATTGGAAACTTAGCTTGTAAAATCTGGCATTTTCATGTTTTAAGGAAGCATGGAAACATGTATTTCTTAGCGTCTGTACTGTTTAGCAGCTCACATTTTCATTTAAAAGTTCAAATTGGAAAGAATTCAAGTGTTATGCCTAGGTATCATCAATAAAAATACTTCAAGACATGGTCATACAAACACCAAGTCTATCAACAAGGGAGATGACAGTAAAAGGAAACATATTTAATATATTGTAAATTACTCTTTTTCTTTCCTTCCAGCCCCAAGTAAAAGTTTACTTTTGAAGTGGACTCACTACTTTGGGCTTAAAGGGTGCTTGCCAGATTCTAGCTGTGCTTTCAGAAAATGCTTATTAATGTCCATTAATAAAATGTAAAGGAAAAACCTCTTGGGATAAATGCTGCCCTTGGAAGGAAGAAAGTATTAAATCAAACAGCAGATTTCTGCACACTGCAAGGGCATTGACACACCTACTAAATTATGCCTTGCTGTTTTTCCACAGATTTCTGTTGTTTAAGAGACCAAGCTTTGTATGATGTGTGCATGGCTTTCACATACTTTTTTTCTTTACATGGTCCCTTTCCTGCAAGGCAAGGTTGAAATAATCTGTTTTCTGAATGCTAGGTGCCCTAACCTAGGATGGAAAGACAGAATGGGTCCCTGCTCTTCTCTTCCCTAGATACTGGGAGCACTGTTACCTAAAACATTTTGATGTTTGATTCTTTACCCTAGAGGTCTAGAGGGAGATGTAACGTTCTGCAGGGAGTTATCCTGAGCACTGTGCACCAAGTATACCAGACACCTCAAGGAGAGGTTAAAAGAACACCAGGCAAGGTCCCAGCGTATACCTGTGGCCAGTCCTTATGAAGAGGACCAAGGGGTCTGCACAGTATCAAAAGTAAGAGTAGCATTTGCCAGATTTGTTTTGGCAGAATCTCAGCTTTTCTTTCAGAATTAACATCACTGAGCTTTCATCACTGAGGCGGGCTGCTGCTAAACCCTCTATGACAAATAACCCTACTGCCACCAACTCTGGAGGCCTGGATGTTTGTCATAGAGGTTACTGGGTAGTACTGGAGCAAAGAGATGTGAGTGTTTCACCCCCCATTTAAGCTACTGCTTCAACCAGCAGTCAAAACCCCTGTCTTTCATAGAATCATTTAGGTTGGAAATGACCTTTAAGAGCATCAAGTCCAGCTGTTAACGCCAGACTGCTAAAACCATCACCAAACCATGTCCCTAAACACTGCATCTATGTGTTTTTTAAACACCTCCAGGGATGGTGATTCTACAACCTCCCTGGGCAGCCTGTTCTGATGCCTGACCATCCTTTCAGTGAAGGAATTTTTCCTAATGTCCAGTATAAACCTCCCCTGGCACAACTTGAGGCCATTTCCTTTTGTCCTGTTGCTAGTTATCTGGGAGAAGAGACCTACCCCCATCGGTCTACAACCTCCTTCCAGGTAGCTGTAGAGAGTGATGAGGTCTGCCCTGAGACTTCTTTTCTCCAGGCTAAACACCCCCAGTTCCCCCAGCCGCTCCTCATAAGCCTTGTGCTCCAGCCCCTCCACCAGCTTCGCTGCCCGTCTCTGGACACGTTCCAGCCCCTCAATGTCCCTCCTGCAGTGAGGGGCCCAAACCTGAACACGGCATTCGAGGGGCGGCCTCACCAGTGCCCAGTGCAGGGGCACGGTCACTGCCCTGGTCCTGCTGGCCACACGGTTTCTGACACAAGCCAGGGGGCTGTTGGCCTTCCTGGCCACCTGGGCACACTGCTGGCTCACGTTCAGCCGGCTGTTGACCAGTGCCCCAGGCAGCCACTCTTCCCCAAGCCTGTAGTGTTACATGGGGTGATTGTGACCCAAGTGCAGGACCTGGCACTTCTCCTTGTTGAACTTCACACAATTGGCCTCTGTCCACCAATCTAGCCTGTCCAGATCCCTCTGTAGAATCTTCCTGCTCTCAAGAAGATCAGCACTTCTGCCCAGCTTGGTGTTGTCTGCAAACTCAGTGAGGGTGCACTCAATCCCTTGTCCAGATCACTGATAAAGATAAATGCTGAGGACTCCCTTTCTGGATGGATTACCCCAGTGGCTTCCAGTTACAGGTGAACACTGGCTATTACCTGATGATGTTTTCAAATTTTTCTTTGCATGCAAGAACAGATGGAAGCAGTACCTGTGTTGACAGACTAGGACTCCACACAGAACATATGGATCCTGACTGATTTTATGAATTTTGTATTACTCTGTCATACATTTTCTAGCAAAGCTTGCTAACATACCTCCTAGCAAACACTGGTAACATACCGCCTAATCTTGCCTAGAAGCAGCTGCATGTCAATACAAGGCAGGATTGCAATTTTGGATGAAATGAAGGGTTGGTGTCGGAAAGAACTTGTGTATTTCTTCCAGGTGTGACATTTGGTCTATTAATGTTATTATAAATTACATAAACCTTGCTTACATATGTACTTGCACCACTGTTGCTACAGCAATGCTTCGTCTAAAAGACCATTGACACCAGGAGACTACTCCAGTAGGACAAGTGTGTTGTTATAGAGTGGCCAAGAAAAAAGAAACTGCTTCTTTCTGGTTATTAGCAAAGGCTATGTTAAAACAACAGAAAATCTTTGGCAGAAAAGAAGTTACAAAGACAAATGAATTGGTCCCTGTTGGTGAAAACAGATTAGCTGCCAGGACAGGGGAAGCTTTTGGGTCCTCTCCTGGCTAAGGCTCAGAGAGTGAAGCAGACCCAGCCAGAGCCCAGCCCCAGGTGGAAGAGACCTGCAGGAAGAAGCTGGGATTGCTGAAAAAGCTGGACAAACTCAGAAGGTTTTTGCTGTGGGAACAGGAGGGATTTCTGCAGGGGGTTTGCTATTGCTTGGTACACACATCCCCAAAAAACAGCACAGTAGCACTGCCTGGTTGTGAGCAGAAAAATTTTAGCTGGACATATATGAGCTGTGCTGGTAATATTTGCTCTGAGGTCCAGAACAGAGACCTTGGCCTCTTTCATTTATTAGTAGCTTTTAAGTCTCAGTGTGATCCAACCATTTGTACCTGGAAGCCCAGCCTTCAATTTTTTTTTATTTCTAGGAAAGATGTCCTATAACATAACCCATACGCTATCATTAATGAGCTTCATCCAATCTGAAATAACAGCTCTGAACTTTTTGTTCTCCCATTCTGAAACAAAGCTGTGGTATAAGATGGCTGCATTAAGTAACATACATATCTAAACCCCAGAGACTCCTGAATTCCTTCTATTACTTCTTTTCAGAGAAATGCACCAAGAAGTAGAATCTTTTAATTGTTTGGTTTATCATCTAGAACTGCCCCCAAATATTTACCAGAAAGCTATAGTTTCTAAAGACCTGACTTGGCTGGAATACATGAAACTGTATTTATAGTTCAAAAATGTGTAAAGATGACTTGTGCATGATGAATATAATGCAGAAAAAGATGTCTAGGAACTTCCAAGCCAGAGATGTGAGGCACATCTGTACTTGAAAGGGGTAATCTACAACACAGCACAGTTGTTGAGATGAAGTTTCATTTGGAAGTGTGCAACTTCTTTTATTTGTTCTCTTGCGCATGACATGCTGTTTTGAAAAGTCAAAATAATATATAACAAACCATGATTCTAGCTTCAACAAACAAAAGTGCTAATTTGCTATTGCAAGGGGAACCCAGTGAGAGCTTTCAGGGTCTGTAGTGTCACCCTAGGCATCTCTGCACTGCTGTAAATGCCATGGTAATTCTCTTTCAAAACCTGTATTTCAGGGGATTTGGTTTTTGTACACCCCAACAATTTCTGATCTTGTCTGAGAGAGGAGGGAATCTATAGCAGGTTTTTTTGTTTGTTTGTTTTGTTTTCTCTGTTTCTAGAACTTCAGCTCAGGAGAAAGCAGGAACTCAGAGATTCACTGAACACCAGGGTTTTGTACTCAGTCTGTCTTGCTTATGGTTTTACAGATCCTATTTACTGTATGGAAATTTGATTAAAAAGGTAATCCCTTCAGAACATAAGGCACTAATAGAACAATAAATGGCTGTTTGTTTACGGGCAGCCATGCTTAGTGGAATACAGAACAAGGAGGGGAGCTAGGAGGAATCCCTTCCATGCTTGAGATTCCTTATTCCTGATATATTGTGCATAATGCAGGTGGGAGAGAAGGAGTGGACCTCAAGGGATTTATTTATCTTGCAGAATTTATTGTAATTCCCTTTAGCATCAGTGGAGCCTGTCTTAACAGAGGGAAGAGTTGACTACATTTGTAATTAAAAGGTCTGGTTTATTACTAAAATATAAGGATGTTCTGAAAAATAACACATGTTCCTCAGTTATAAGAGGAATAAGTCTAGATATGTACAATGCATTGTTTGAAGGCTTGTTTGTGCCTTGAATAAAGACTTGCTCCTATACATGTGAATATTGTACGTGCTGAAGATGAAGTAAAATCTAGGGATTCTGCTGTACTGACAGAGGGGATGTCCCTATCATATATTCATTCATTCTTCCCTTCATCCATTCACTTTTTTCTAACAATGGCTGTTTCTGACAATTTTGTTAGCTGTTGGACTTCCAGGCAGATAGAACTCTGGGATTCATGTTCTATTAGTCTTTTATTTTCCAGTCATTGAGGTAGACAACTGACAGGATAAAAACATTTCCCAAGAGTTTATTTTACCAACTTTCTTTCTTAATTCCTTTAACCAGTGCTGTATGTGTGCCAGCTACAAACCTGATAGGCTGGAGAGGCACCTATTGTATGAGGAAACTGTATTTGCAAGTCTTAAGTGGTACTTGACATCATGGTAAGAACAGTTTGTCTTTGACTTCTGCTATGAGAAATGGTCCTTGTTATATGAGTGACTATACAAACAGGCTAACATGGTTTTGCCAAGCTGCAGAAAGGTGCTATTTTTTTCTTTTCTAGATTACTGTCTGCTTTTAAATTATCCATTTAATGAAAGACTGTTAGCAACAAACCTTGACAGTGTATTAAGCATTCACAACCACCTAGATTTACAGTTTAAATGAAGCAACTGTGTCACTCACAAAAACCTCCTCAGTTAGAAAAGCAGGTTTTCACTAGCTTTCATAAAACATGGTGCTGTTAATAAAATGCCTTCAGTCTGAAATGTAGTTGTTTAGACGGAATAGTAACACAGAGATAGTGCTTTAAATTTATTTTCTAGATGGATAGATGATTTCTCTTTAAAAGACAGCATTTAAATGGTCACCATGTAAGAAAAAAAAGATGTAGCAAAACACAGCCTCCCTTTCTGAAGGATTATCTGCCCAGGTCAAAATATAAACAATACAAAAGTGCAAGGGCTTTGTTATGCATGAGGCCTATTGGCCATTTCAGACCAGTCCTCTGTGTCACTGAAGCGAGTTGATGACAGATGGCGAGACTGTCCTTGTGAATTTTTCACCTTAACGTGACAGGCTATATGGAAATGTCCTGTGATCACTGGGGATTCTCCAAATGTCCCTTGGTAATCAACACAAATAGGAGTAATTTTTAATTTGGAGCCTGAAGCAGTTTCAAAGATTTGTCTTTACATATAAAATCTTTATACTATTTCACAAGAACTATAAACAATGGATGAATACAATGGATTTCACATTGCATTTATAATAATTAACCTTTAGTTGTTTAGTGAAGAAAGGCAGTTTATAAGGTAATTCCAGAATGGAAGTAAAACTCTCAAAAACCTCAAGAAAAGAAAGCAATTCATCAAAAAGGAAACCTGGAACACTTTGTCATCTATATTCTTGTCCCCTTTAGTACCTCAACAAATTTTCATCAAGCATTTTTATATTGTTAGGTGTACTCAAAAGATAGAGTTAGGTTTTGTGTTACTCTTCTTTTCAAAAGGAAACCAACATCTGTGAATCCAGGGCCAGACACTGTTCCACTTAACTTATGACCAAGAACATCAGTAGGAATGCTTGACATACAAGATTCAGTCATTTACAAATGTTACTGCTGCTCAGGGCTAGAACCACCATACCCCAGAGAAGGAAGCAGCTCAGCCTTCACCCAAAATCAGGCAACCTCTCCACCCACTGGCAAAATCCCTGGATCTCCACCCACACCCTGTTTCATGTGATGTCAGCCTTGTTCTTCCACTGATCTCAGCCCATATATCCTTACGAAAACCATTTTGGAGAAGTGCATTTAGTGGTAGCTGTGGTGGGACCCTAGGAAGGGCTGAGTACCACCATCTCACCAGAAGTTCAGGTGTGGAAAAAGGGCATTTAGTCTTTGTAGTAAACGGGACTAAAGAGGATGAAAGTTTGGGTTGTGGTGAAGGCTGGGCTGAGGGAAGAGTTGCTGGGTACCATTATCTCTAGCCCCAGAGCGTGCTTCGCCTATAGCAGCAGTGGGTATCACAGGCTCTGATGGCATGAAGCCTTTCCATTTTGGCTGATAAAATAAGCATTGAGACACTATGCTGATAAAGATCAGAACACAGGGTTATGATATTTCATGCCCTGCTTTGGGCTTGGGCTTGGACCCCAGCTTAGCAACTTTCGTGGATTGATGCCGTGTTCCTTATTTTTCCTTGCAGCTGCTTCAGGTAGCCACTAGTTAAGTTTAGACAAGGGCCTTGAAGACTTTTTTGCACAAAGCTTCTATTTTTAAATTGAGTGTCATAATAATTGTATTGTGTGACTCCAGTTTAAATTTTAGGCTTTGTGCAGTACTCTAAGCTCAGGTTTTCATTTTGCTTTACTGTACGCTTAAGATATCCTAAATATTGATTGAAAGGTGGTCTAAGAAAAGGCTAGAGAGCATGAGCTAAGAGGTTTTGGTGCTCTGTTGATGACTGAACTGAACCAATCTTGTATATTCAAGATATTCTTCCTGATTTTTGGGGGTGCAAAATATTCAAACTTTGAATTGACCGAGAGTTTTCAGTTCTCAGCAACTTGGTCAACTGGGCCTTTTCAGTTTTAGGTGTCCAGCTCATTTATGTGGTGCCTGTTTTTGACAATTTTAGCCTCCAAAATGGATTTAGGCATTCGTTTAGCTCTCTAAAACCATATACTTACGAGTACATAAATACAGATTTCTAGTCTACAGATGCAGACGGTTTAGATTCAGTAGAAAATCAGTTCTGGGAATTTCAGGACACATTTTCTTAGGTTTTATATACAGAATTGATATCTGTTCAGAAATAAAGTATGTGAAGGAACAGTGCTTATTTATCTATCTATCTATCTATCTATCTATCTATCTATTTATTTATGTATTTTAGGAACTGGGGGGGAAAGTTAGTTTTTACATTTTTTCCAGTCTAGATTTTAATGAGAAAAAGTTTGCTGTCATTTCTTCATTGTCAACATCAGGTACTGTAATTT
Source organism: Falco punctatus (assembly GCF_963210335.1). NCBI lineage: Eukaryota > Metazoa > Chordata > Aves > Falconiformes > Falconidae > Falco > Falco punctatus. The sequence goes on from NC_137582.1 coordinate 44,242,092, forward strand.
GCTCATGTAATACATTGTGGCCCAAAGGTATATTGCCATCCTACAGAGTGATTTCATAACAAAAGAATCAATAGCTCATTATTTTTGGACTCAGAATAGTTTGCATGTTGCTTTAGAGATTTCATGACATTTAGGAGATTATTTGCAAATTAAAACGATCTTTGGATCTATCCATTAAATTGTCAGTTAATCTTCTTAAATTACACTTTGTTTTAAGCTCCATGTAAAAAGAATATTAATTTTTTTCCCCCTGCAAAACACAGGGTAGAAGTTTGAACTGGTTATCTAACTGGATGATGATGATGTTAGCTTCTGAGCAGCAGTTCTATTACATCTCTCTATAAAGTACCAACAGCAAAACAGTGGTAGGTATCAAAACTCATCTTCTAAATTTATTGGTCTGACAATTCAAACACATGGTGCTGCAAGTGGAACCCCCTTGAATCATACTGCCGTAACTTCTGTTACACAAGAACTGGGCTTGAATTAGCTTCCTCCTCCAAATTCTTTTTCAGGAGATATACGATACAGAAAAACAAGTTAATAAGTCACTGAGAGAAGAAATGTGACTTTTGAGCTAAATTACACAAAAGTAACTTTTTTAACATCACTTTTTCTATTTAGTTATTTCTGAACTATTAAATATGCACCTGTGCAAAAGCCTCCTTTTCTCCCCATCCTTCCTCTTCCCATTGCACTCGGTGGGCTGCCTGGCTTGAAAGCTAGGGATCCAAATGTACGATGGACCTCCAGTTAAGTAGTAACTGAAGCTCCTTTGTGTGCAAGTAGATGGCTGTGCTTGCAACAACCTCCCCTGAAGCCACTTTTACATTGTAAGGCCACCTCTTTTCCCTGGCATACACACGCAGCTATGCTGCCAGGTTGCTTCCCTTCTGGGCAGACTTGTCTCCTTAGGGAGTGGAACAGCAGCTGCAGAGCTGCCTCTGCTTTTCTGGTGGCTGTATTGCCCCTTGACTTGTCAGCAAAGGAGTTGTCTACATCCTCGGTCCTCTCCCCCACTGCCCCTCTCCCTTTACATCCTTCCCTGAATCTCTGCTCCAACAGCCATCTGTGATAGCTGCCCCCTGTGATGCCCAGGGACCTTCCCCAGCTCTCCTGGCAGCACATTTCCCCATTTCAGCCCCCTGACCTTGCACAGAAGGGAGTAGGGAGATTTTCTGCTGATGAGGGTACTTAGTTTATTCATCTGCAGATTTTGTGGCAACATATAAACCATGGGAATAAAGATAGCTAAATTTGCTCTTATTTTTGTCATTCCAGCATCCTTGGGTAATAGCTGGGCGAATACACTGAAGAATGATTGCTGGAAGGATTTTTAGCTCAGGTTTCCCTCTTGTTTTAGACATCCATCACTACAAGTTTCACTGGCCTGAATTTCCATGGAAAGCAAACTTCAAGTGTTTTCCTTGCAGAAACCACTTTTTGCAGCAACCAGTTTCAAAGCATGCATATAGCAATGTTGCTGATGCATGGGTTTCTGCCTGATCAAGCTGGAAAGCAGACAGAGCACGCTGGTTAGACTAATTGCAGATAACCAGCATCATCTGATTAGAAACTACAGAATGCTTGTATGGGATTGATCCATTGAATGAAAAATAATGGCTCGAGTGCACCAATGAGTAATGACAAATAACAAATACATCAGAAAATATCCCAATAATGCATGGATTCTTTGAACAGAATAAAAAGCTACATTCGCTTGGTATTTGTACTAGGCTCTTTTCCCTTGGCTCCACATGCTTTGCCATTTATTTATTCGTTTTATTAGGAGCGGTCATCTAACCATGTGACACCAGAGACAAAATTGTGGCTATGTGGATGTCCATGGCAAAACTTTCACAATTTGATTGCCTCTTTTTTGACCAACATACTGAATCAGTTTGATCTCTTGGAAGGTTTTTAATGCACTGGAGTTTTGACACTTGCTGTATTTTCTATCAGTATGGTAGAATTTGTTTTCTTCAAGTACCAAAACTGCTCAAATGCACTGTTATGTCCTAGATAACTTCTGACCATCTACGTTAGAAATGCAAATTAGATTTAGTTCACAAGAATGCTCAGTCCCACAAAAGCACTAAAAATACAGTCTTCTCCCTCTTGATACTGCCCTAATGCAAACAGTTATGTCATACAGTAACACAAGCAAAGCATCTGGACAAAAGCTATCATTTTGTCCTCCAAAATCTGAGTGACTTGAAAAGACATCATTGTGCTACTCTTTGAATGTACCTTATTGAGTTGGTGTACTGGGGTCTGTGTTTATCCCACTAACTTTCCAGTATTTAAAACTGTCACATTCTTTTAAGAAGATTTTTTGTTTGAAATAAATTCTAATGTATTCAGAGCTGAAAACATCTTTAAATGGATTTGTGATAAGCACATGAGGGAATACAAATATGTGAGTTCTGCTGTTAATGTTGTTTATTATTTGTAGCATGGCAGCACTGGTGATCCACTAATGTGCTAGGATGTGTATAAATACAGAAATGAAGCATCCCAAAGAATTTGTAACTCTTTCATTCTTCCCTTGCTGATTGCAGTTTGACTTGCTGGAATGAGAGTTTGCTAAATAGAATCAATACCCAAAATGTTACTTTTCCTGGATTGAAGGCCTGCAGCTTTTCTGGAGGTATTAAATTTCTCTATTGTAACTATGAATATCTTCATTTTTAAGCGAGGGTTCTCAAAATTAGATGCTTAATGCATGAGGCTTGACTGTCTTGGGTATTAAGACAGAGAAACTAATCCTCTGAACTGTCCTGTGCTTGTGACCTCCATGCAGCTGCTTCCTTATGTGACAGCCACAAATTTGACACCAATTGGACATCTCAAGAGCTAAAAGCAGCAGTCCTTCAGCCTGGGCTCAAGTTCAGGAGCAAAGCTTTTAGGAGACTTCAGTCTTTTATGGCCTAGGGTCAACATAATAGTTGTAAGAAGTTAACTGGAGGGTTACTCTGGTGCCTGCCCAGATCAATTTTTCCTTGATGCTACTCTCTGCTTCCACTGTGCTGCTCTGGAGGTGAAGGAAGAAAGAGAGCCAGTCTGAGAGCAGCTCTAACAGCATGCCCATGGCACCATCTCTGCTGACTTAAGACACAGAAAAGCTTGTTTTTTAACTCAAAGGTGATGTCATTTTCAACCTTGCATGTAGGAAGAATGGCAATGCAAGAAAGTGAAGGGAGTTCTTTGTCATAGAATTGTTTAGGTTTGAAAAGACCTAGATCATTGAGTCCAACCATTAACCTAGCACTGTCATAGAATCATAGAATGGTTTGGGTTGGAAGGGACCTCTAAAGATCATCCAGTCCAGCCCCCCTGCCGTGGGCAGGCACATCTTTCAGTAGACCAGGTTGCTCAAAGCCCCATCTAACCTGGCCTTGAACACATCCAACAATGGGGCATCCACAGCTCCTCTGGGCAGCTTGTTCCAGTGCCTCATCACTCTCATTATAAAAAATTTCTTTCTCATGTCTAATCTCAATCTACCCCCTTTCAGTTTAAAACTATTGTTCCTTGTCGTGCCACTACAGGCCTTAGTAAAAATCTTATAAGACCCCTTTATATATTGAAAGGCCACAGTAAAGTCTCTCCAGAGCCTTCTCTTGTCCATATCAAACAATGCCAACTCTCCCAGCCTTTCTTCATAGGACAGATGTTTCATCCCTCTGATTATTTCTGTGGCCCTCCTCTGGACCTGCTTTACAGATCTAAGTCTGTCTTATACTGGGAGCCCCAGGGTTGAATGCAGTGCTCCAGGTGGAGGCTCACTAGAGCAAAGTGGTGGAAGGGGAAAATCACCTCCCTCAACCTGCTGACCAAGCTTCTTTTGACGCAGCCCAGGACAGGCTGGTTTTCTGGGCTGCAAGTGCATGCTGCCAGCCCATGTCCAGCTTTTTATCCCCTAGTCCTTCTTTACACAGCTGCTCTCAATCAATACACCCCCTAGTCTGTGCTGGTACTGCGGATTGCCTCGACCTAGGTGCAGGACTATGCACTTGGCATTGTTGAACTTCATGAAGTTTATATCAGGAAACTCAGCTATCAGTGAGCTGTGCTTGTTCTGCAATGTAGCTGAAGAGCTGAGTTCTTTGTAGCCTGCCAGAATTTCCCCTGTTCCTTCTTTCCACTTAATATTCCTCGGTGCCTTTCAAAGCCCAGGTGACCTCAGTGTCAGAGTGTCAGTGTAAGCAAATTTGTGTCAGATGCTCGAAGGATGTAACCAGAAAAGTGGTGCATATATCTCCTCACAGAGAGAGAGAGAGAGAGAGGAAGAGGCTGCCCAGGCTGAACTCTCACTGCAACACCTGCAACTGGTAACTTGTATTTGCTTTTCAAATTGAAATGAAGATTGCTTATTCCTAGAACTTCTTTTAACAGAGAAAATAGAACAGTGTAATTTGGGGAGAGAGAGGTGGGAAGAGCGACAGGATGCCTACCTTGACAGTAGACCTTGGTGCTTTGACTGTCCTCTGATAAAAGCCTTTCCTCTTCTCCTGCTGCTCCCTTGCTGCTGGCTGCTGATACATCCATGCAATATGTTGTGGGATGCCACAGCTGTGTCCTCAAAGAAGTGTAGGCTTCCAAAACCTAATTGCTTTGAGTGCCATGTTGTGCAGGTGTTCCTAGGGTATTTCTGGTTCTGGAGCTAGTTTGGTTAATGCTACCTTTGTGTATCACACTTTGGACACAGTCAGATTTATCAGCTTGACACTTGTCAGAGAAAAGAATGTTGGTTGCTTTTCCTCTGCTGCAATTTTCTAGGGAGAGAAGCAGGGAGGACTGAGGCAGTGGTGCAACCTGCTGCTCTCTCCTCTTCTTGCTTGTTCCTGCCAGTGGTAGGGCAGAACTGGTGATTTGTCAACAAAATTCCTAATCAGTACATACCATTCTCACAAGGCTGTCTGCAAGTACTGTTTTTCACAACCCTTATTTGCCCCAGTACCTAAATATTTCTGCTGAAATATTAAAATTATAAGAAGAAATCTTGCTCTGTTAAAAGAAAAGGGGAGGGGAAAAAAAAAGAAGAAAAAAAGCACAGCGTCAACCAGTTCCAGTGTAAACTTCCCCTTTCCCTCTTTACCTGCTGGGTGTTTATGATAAATCGTGTGCATCTTATCTGTGACTTGCTTACATAATGAGGTTGGTCTTTATTATCACATTGGTGCTCTCTCTAGAAGGAGAAAGGAAGGGTGAGCTTAGGTTTCAGATCTTTTGTAATTACAGGAAAATATGCAGCTAAGTCATGTTCTCCTCACAGAATTCTCAAAGCTTTTCCATTTGATCCTTCTTCCTATTTTAAGAAGAAAGTATTTGGAAACGTTTGTGCTTTTTTATTTTATTTTTTATTGCACTGAGGCTTTAATAATGCACATTGTGCAACTGTGTTGGATGCATGATTGATGCCATCCTTACCTGCCTAGAAAGATAATAATAAAATATCTTAGGGAGTATTTTCTTCAAGTAATGCATACATGGAATTCCCATTAATGTTAATGTGAGTTGTGCAGATCCACCCAGTGAGCGAAGACAAGGCTAAAGATAGGACAGTTATATTAGGGCTTATGTCTTTCATGGCAGGCAGACTTCTAAGTGCCAGGCAGGTTTCTTTGAATTTAACAGAAAGCCATGCTAAAAAATGTGAGTTCTGTATGATATGCAGATATATTGCCATTAAATTTTATGCCCAAATCTTACAGCTGTAGCTGATCTTACTAAAGAAATAGGCTTCTATTAAATATCTTCCACTAACTAGTTTCCATAATTCCAGAATGATGGCTGGAACTCAACAAAGGATTTTAATAAATTGGCATAAGCTGAAAATGAGGAAAGATGAAACTCAAAACACACCCCATAATGATTCTTTTTGAAGGAAGCAATGCAGATGAATTGAACATCCAAGGCAATATTGAAAAGACCCTGAATCTACATTCCTCCCCTACTTTCTTTTGCCAGCAAGAATCTAGTGTGAACATGTGTGCAGCTTGGCATGTCGGCTGAGGTCCAATGCTTGCACTTACAACATCTGGCACAAATTCTCTGCGGGTGAAGCTACAGGTTTTGTCATTCTGTTACCCACTGTCCATGAGCCTCATTACCAATAGTGTCATTGTTTGCATTGATCAGAGAAAGGAAAACACACAGATGTTGAGCGGTTCTGGAGAATTGTACAGTTTATGACATTAAAGTGGACATAGTATTTTACAGTTGTTACTGCTTTTCCTGAGGTGATGAACTCTTGGTCAGCATTCAGTCATGAACAGATGAAACCCTTGACAGATTCTAGGAGCTATTTTTAAAAGCTAGCCATGCAAAAAAGTTTAATATTAAGGTATTTAGTTATATTTAGAATCCTTAAAAAAATACTTTGATTTTCCTGTCAGACACCCAGCTGCCCTTCAAGTTAGAAGAGTGGAAACTGCCTATTAAAATGGTCTTTTAAAATTGTTCTGGTAAAAAGGACAGAAACAACAGGACCTTACAAAAGAATATGTTATGTGAAACCCTTCCACAACCATGGTAGGTTAGGTCAGCACTAAGGAAAAACATCTGCTAACTGAGGAATATTTTGTCATAAATGTTCTTATAAGCAGTGTGTGTTGAATTCTGCTCTTCAGAACCGTGGGAGAATTATGATATATTACTACAGAGCTCCAGGCCCTGAAATTGGCTATAATTGTGCTTTTGCAGACCTTGCTGTGAGGGCTGAAGGTGTTCACTAAGGCCAAGAGGAATCTGCAACTATGCCTACCCCAGTAGACGGAGCAGAGCCAGTGCAGGGGCTTGAGTGCCACACCACGAGTGTCCAGCGTTTGGCTATTAGTACTTGTCCTTGGCACAATTCAGGTTTGTGCCAAATGGCATTTTCTGAGACAAAGCCTTGGCATATTTTGGAGAATAACTCAAGTTAGGAGCTGCTCTCAGTAGGCAGGTTGGATTAGACCACATTGTTTTGGGGAGGAGGAAAGAGTTTAGCCAGATGGCCATGAGACATTATGACATTTGCCTTTAGGGTTCCCTAGTCTGTTTTATTTATCAGGGTAGACATCACCTGTAAAGTCTCATATGTTTGTAGCAGTGGGATGCCTGTTAGTAACTAAGACAAAAATACTCTGATTCCTTTGAAGCTCTTACATGCATTGACCCAAATCACTCATTTTTTCAAGGACTTTGTAAAAAAAATCCAACATGTGAATTAAATCAATTTGATATCTCATCTCTCAAGTGTTCAACTGAGAGTCTGTCAGCTAATCCTGGTTGCTTTCTTTCCCAGGGCACCTTGGAGACACACAAGAGCTTGCTCCGGGCTATATTAATTATTCTAGTGAAGGTGGCAGCTGCATGATCCCAGCTGCCTTCATTTCTGGCCACATGATAGCAGTAGGGCTCCAAGAAAAAGGGCCACAGGCTCCATGTATTAATCTAGTATTGGGGACCCACTCCTGACTGTACCTGTGCTTGAGTCAACCCTTGAACATACATAGTATGGTGCACGGGAGGTCCATGCATAAGTTCCAGAAAGCACTGGGCCTACTGCATGCATGATCAAGTCTACCTCCATTATGTCTGCTGAAATTTGTGGAGGAAGAAGTGGCCCATTCAGCCAGAAAAGCTGTGTTCCATTGCTATACAACGTGTCCTTGACTACTGTCCAAGTGTCCTTTTGTTCCTTTTGAGCTCATTAACTCAAGAGCAAATATTTGACTCTCGGGTGTCTGGCTCTTTCAGTCTTTCTGATGTGACCCATCATTTGGACCAGGGAGATTAAGATTTGACCCTGGAAGAGTTTATTCACAGAAGTTTCTAATTTAATAGGTGTGTAATCAACTAGTTCCATATTAATGCTTAGCTACTGTTTAACCCTGTTGGTGCCCTGGAAGTCATGCCATGAGACTTCAGGCAGAGAATTCCTAGTGGCCTTCAGTTCTGTTGCTTGGCATGATCCCTTTCAAGCAGAGCACTTGAAAATGTCAAACTTCTGAGTGCCTAAACCATAGCAAGATTCACAAACCATGGGCGTGTTTTTCTGATCTTCCTGGAAAGTCCTGATGTAATAAAATATTTCAAGATGTCTTTACCAGCTTAGGTCACAAACAAAACCCAATGACCCATCTCAGATGCTCAACAACCCAGTGCATGGAGCACTCACGCATAATACACAGGCTCATTTTCTTCTCCCACTTGCTTTGGAACACAGATTTGAAGCCACATCTTACCCTCCCCACAGAAAATCTTCTACCAGATCAGGAATTCACTGGCTATCACACAATAGCATGCTCTAAGATGAATTCCTCATCCCCTTTCGGTGAAGCTAATCTACTTAATATAAAATACTTAAAATATTCACAGTAAATATTCAGACTCTGTAGCTTAGTGACTATGGCTGTTGCCTGGAAGACTGGGTTTCTAATCACTACCCTAATGAATAAACATCTGAGATTTAGAGATAGTGGACAATGCCAAAGAGAAAGTACTCCTTCCAGAGTAGGGTGCATTATCTGTGATTATTTAGTCAAGAAATTATTACAGCTTCCTTCAGCTCCACAGGGGAAAATTTTGACTGGAGAGACCCCTCTCTCTGGGAGGAAATTATACTTGCAGTGCAGAGATACCTCAGTGATACCATTCTATACAAAAATAAAAATGAGCCTAAGACAAATTCGTTAACCCAGTCTTAGTATTGTTGTAGCCTACAGGAAAGATCTTCAACCGAAATTGCAAAGTTAGACTGACAGTGGTGCTTTTGGATGATTGCTCCTATTCATCAGACTTCCAGTCCTTAGTGAAATCACGATGAAGAGGTTTACATTGTTTTTTTCTGTAGTGTAGGCTTAGGAAAAAAAAATGTTGTCCTATTCATTTATTATCAAATTTGAACAGTTTGCTTTCAAAATGCTAAGTTACCCCAGCTGAACTCTCCTTTTTAGGCAGTAACTAGTTCAGATTGCCTTCCATGGGACTCTAAAATCAATACAGAGCATGAGAGATAGACAGGAAAATGTGCATTAATCCATTAATTTAATCTTAATCTTCAAGTCATTATGCTTAAAAAAAATTAATCAAGATTCTGATACATTGGACTTCTTTTCTCCTATGACCCACTTAGAAATCCAGAAGTCATAAAGTTTTGCCTTGTCACAAGCTATAAGTTATGGTGGCACAGCAATATTTTTTACTGTCCAGATAAAAAAGGAAATTACTAACTCCATCCTTGCCTGGTGATGCAGTTAGCTGCCTGAGGTCTCAGTGGTTTCAGTTCATTTAACATGAGGAAGTATAAAACTGACATATAAAAATTCCCTTGAGCAATCATTCATAATTGTAAAAAACCACACAACTTTTTGTAAGGTTTTCTGATATATCCACACATTGATTTTTATGTAGAGAGCATTTTTTTTTTTACAAACAAAAGAGTCCTTCACATTTATTACATGGTGTTCCGTTTCGGTTTTCCTTTCTTTTTAATTTTTATTTTGATACTGTATTTAAATTTATCCTCTACACCCATTCTTTATAGTCTCTGAGGTGATGAAATGTTGAGATTTTGAGAATCTTCTGCCTTCTCCAGGCAGTTGCTAACTTTGTTAATGAGGCTTTCTTGCTTTTTTTTTTTTTTTTCCCCCCAGTAGAATCATCCAGACATTTAACAAAGTTACCATTGCCGTCACTTTATGAATCTAGTCTCCCAAATCCAGTGAGGGAGAAGACTTCAGGGCTCTTCAGAAGGAATTCTTGTAAATAGATTACATAGATTTCCAGTCTGTAATTATGGAGTTTACAAGCCTCATGCCTTGAATATTTCATCTCACCAGGTAGGCTATATTTACAGGAAATGTTGGTCACACCATGGTGGTTGGAGTTCACGTCTGTAAGGCATGTGGAGAGATTGAAAATATATGAAGACAAATGTGCAAATACTAATGATTTGTATGAAGCACTGAAACCAGTATCAGTGTTTTTCATGTAGTCCTGAATGTGTCAGATCTGAGTGACATCAGTGCTGTGAAGAACGGGGATGTTCTTGTTAAAGAGAAAATGGTTTTGAAAGATATCACTAAAGCTTTGTAGAGCACAAAGAGTTCCTTTTTCTTCTAACTAGTTACCAGGTAATTTATCCTGTAGCTACTGATCATTTTAGTCAAGGTAAAACAGTGATGAGAGAGTGACCAAAGAACAGTTGAAACAAACAGGTGTGCTTACACATGCATTAGGTGGGAAAGTCAGTAAGAGAAGGTTTGGTTTTCAAGATCTTGTGAGGAGGCTATAAATAAAGGTAAGTTCTAAACAGAGCTCATTTAAAAAAACCCTGAGAATGACAGCTGTTACTTGTTTATAATAAGGAATTAAATGAGACTGACCGATTCATAGCATTCTTAGAGAAACTGTATATACACTTTTAAACTTTATGCTGTTGCAGCAATGGGAAATCATCAAAATCTCAGCTTTTAAGTAGGAAAAAGAAAAATCTCCCATCGTGGTTGTGTAGAAGAAGCTGGAAAATGGGATCCCAGGCGGCTTAAGATAGAAAAGTGAGTCATGAGACATAAAAAAGTTAAATATATAATTCTATTGATTTTTATAGTAACCTCTTAGCTCTTTGATGTCTGCCTGAAAATCTATGAACAGTTGTCACAGAGAGCCCTTGCTGATGGCATCCAGTGCCTCTGAGCTCCTAAGTTTGGTGGGAAAAGCCTCTGCATTCAATATCATGGTAGCAGGTTAGTTCATCTCATCCCTTTCTCTCTACCTCTGCAGTTTCCATGGAAGAAAAATTCATCTGCTGAGTAAATGAATGTAGCATATGCTGCTGTTACCATTTAGGATATGATAGACTGTACATCTTTTAAATTTTCTAGAAGTTAAATGTTGGTTACTCGGGCAGTCAGTGCAAGACAAAGGAACCTGCTAAAGATAATTCAGCCCACCTGCACTAGACACCTGACTTAGACTGAGATGAATTACTCTAGAGAATTGGCCACCCTTCCTCACTGGCTGTTACTGGAACTAGAACAACTAGGTCAGGCAGGCTGTATCTCTTTTAGGTGCTTCATGTCAGGTGAGAGCCCTAATAACAGGCCATTAAGCTTTATCCACCAGTAATCACAGCAGAAGGAAATTCCTCATGTGACTTCTGTGAAGCTAAATGCACAATGTCATCAGTTGGCTGCCTAATTCTGAGTCCCTGTGCCAGCATCCGGTGCACTAAGGATGTCAAAGGAAAGCTTTGTTCCACAAGGAAAAAAACACTTTTTCCCCATTCAAAACCTAATATTTTCATTTTAAATCTTCCAGTAAATCCTAGATTATCAGGTTGAAGTAGATACTGACTAGGAAGCTGCCAGCCCACAGGGTGAAAATGAACCACATTATAAGCAAATAAAAGTGAAATCTTGCAAACAGAGGTGCCAGGCAATCTTGGGGTGGATGCTTGTCAGCTCCACCTGCAGATAACAAATACAAAAAACATGCAAAAAACTTCCTAACATTGATTATCTGTTTCAGCTGCTTGAGTGGGTGGCTTGCAAATGCATGATATGACTATAACTTATATAAAACCCTCTACATACATTGTTGCAAGCATGATATGATATCCAGATATCATATTTAATCAGGTACCATATATTTTCTCAGGAGGCTCTTTTGTCTCGGGAGGTGATGAAATACTTAAATTCTTACAGATGGTTCCCATTCAGAGGAACAATTGATAATTCAGTGCATTTAATTATCAAGGACAATCAAAACTACCTTTTCCTGAATCAGTAGGCAGCAAACTGAAAGAGAATGGCTTTTCACTCGTAGCTTCAAGCCCCATTCACATGGGGCTTGCTGTTTCCTTGAGCTTTGTTTCAACTTTTGGTTCTAGCTGTAACTGTGGCGTTTCTATCCCAGTTGGCTGTGGGAGTGCTGGGTGTGTGTATCTCCTGCTGATATTTCTGCAGCAGTAATCAAACTTCTCTACGTTATGGAAATATCTTTTGTGCCTGTAAATCCTTAGCACTTGTGTTGGCCACAGGTGTGGGAACTGGATGAGTTCAACACCTACTAGAATGCACTCACATAAATATTTTCATATCTGGGATTTCACTGTCTTTATACACATATGTACACGTACTCCATGTGTGCATGAATTGTAATATTTAGAGACTATGCCCCTCCAAACTTCTCCCATGTGCCTATAGACTTTCTCCATGGTAAAGACTAAGACTTTACTCCGGTTATATTAAATGAAAAAGTTTTCACTAAATAAACTGTATCTTTAAAATGGGATGAAAGATAAAATGATCAGTGGTGGAACATAGCTCCCAAATTCTTCCTGTCAGCTACAGATTATGTGGCATAGCCTGGCGGGTGCTGGGCCCTAGGAGTCTGGGTCCTGCCTGTTTTATTAAGTAGTATGAAGCTGGCTTTCAGCTATTAGCATGCAGAATATTAGCAACACCATACCTGTCAAAGAGGAAAAAAGGGCCTCCATACAGCTATATCACTGTAATCCATTCATCAGTTTATTGAACTGAAGCATGATAGGGGGTTTCTCAAATGCATGTGATGCCCCATGCTGTTAAGAGTTTTGTATTTTGTTCACAGATTATGCTGAAAGATTTGTGCTAGCTCCCTTTTAGTTATGCATCTGAAGTTGTTCAAAAGCAAAAGTTATTTCTTCCAGAGTTGAATGTAATTTGCACTCCCCATGTCGCCCCAGAGACACCTGTTTGATGGTTTGGGTGTTGGAGCTGGATAGATATTCATCCTTCTGTTTTTCTGAGTGTGCCACCAGAGGCATCCCCTGTACTCCTGTGGTTCTGGTGTTGGCTTTTAAATCTGGGCCTTGGCTGCTTTGTGTCTGGCCACAGTGCAGTGAAATCTGGCTGCAGCAATGCTGAGGAATGAGGCCAAGATGTGGATTAGTGAGGTTCCACTTGATGACAGGCTGTTGTACATCTTTGCAGAGGTGAGATGGTTTTATGATAAGAAAGGTTTGCATCTGAGAATTAAATGAAATGTGCAAGAGTGAAGAAACACTTTGGTATCTTTCTGAAAGCTTCGTTGGCATTCAGCTACCAATCCCCCCTCTCCAGCCCCCCTTCATTTCTGTCCTTTGTAAACTGTTGGCTGAAGATCCTAGAGCTCTTGAGAGGTCTTGGCAGAGGTTAAAGCTGCTCGAATGCCTGGTCAGAGTTCCGTGTGGAAATCTGGAAAGTTGGCAAGGCACAGTTTTGTGGATATTCTACTTGTTCACTCCATTTACTGACCCAGAACACAGTGGCACCATAAATGCATAAAGGTCATGCAAACAAGTCCTTATGTAGCCTCAGAGTTCAAGTTCCTTGTCTTCTACATCCATGGTTCACATCTATGGTTCTCACCCTCTGTGTCCGGGTGCTCAGACAGTGCTCTGTACCCTTTGAGAGACAGTAAATGTAATTATCAGTCTTCTTGAGCCACAGTACATAGCTGACAGCTCTCTTCCAGCCCTTACGTAGTTCATTAGAAAACATGACATTTACTCAGGAACCCTAAAATGCAGGGAGTTGCGTCTTACATATTCTACTAAATTATATATGCCTGTTTTTACTGGATGACTTTTCATGCTTTGCTCAGAAATGCTTCGGTGTCCTCTCCAATACTGACTTAAAAGTATGTGAGATTGCTTTACTAGCAAACCAGCAAAAACTATTGATAAAACCTGACGGCTATCATGAGGGAGATCCTTATGGATCATGCTATAGAATATAGATATAACATATATAGAATATAGACACAACATACCCTTCAGGTTCTTGAAATTGAAAAGTTTACTCATAATTTGTGGAGCTATCAACCCTTTATAAGATTTTGGTTGGTCTAAAAAGCTGACCCATATTTTACATTATGAATTGCAAGTCCACTGGGATACAAATCTTAGCTGTTGTGTTATTAGTCTACATTCTATAAACTTTATTTACTATGCCAATATGTTTTTCAATCTTAACTTTTATTTTCCTTATGTAGTTTTATTGCAAATAATTTAGAGAAATCTATATTTAAGGATATACAGAATCTATATACATATGGTTCTGTAGCCAGGGACCTCAATTTGTTAAATATTTTTTTAAATCTGCCATTTCCCTTAGTAAGAGCTGAGGATTCTGTATCTTTCCTGCACAGCAAACATAGACCTTGAGCAAGAAACTTTGTGAAAGCATATACAAGTGGGTGAAACTTGAGTCCCTCCAAAAAGTGGCCTCCAAAATTTTCCGCAAGATGTCTGGCAGGAATACTGTAATGAAAATCATCAAATTTGGCATTTGTGACATCTTGCCTTGGTGGGATACAAAGGACAGCCACTGCAACATAACTTTTCCAAAGTAAAGAATGCATCCATTAAAAAGCTTTTTAGAAGAAAATTTCCTTTCGTCTTTGTTTTGAAACTCCTTATTTTCCAGGATATGATGTTTCCTGACAAGTAGCTGAAACGCTGTGATAACACGGCAATAGTAGTCCAATGTTCTGGCAAACTAGCAAAAGCAAAGATGCAAAGATGTCAAAAGTAAGCCCAATTGTAAAGTGAATTTACACAGTTTTGTTCTGCATTATAGACACAAAGTTTTACCAAAAGGAAGAAGGCCCATGTTTTAAGTTATAGGCTAAAGAGATCAGAGTTCTCCCACAAACTGACTTGGGTGTTTAGAAACTATTCTACTAACCTTTAAAAAACTGTATCTTCAACTATTTAGAGGAACAGTACTCGTTTCACTTTATGTGCCAGGCAATCAGTAAGAACAAAACTAAAATATTTGATTTTGGACTGTCTGCGAGGTGACCACATGGAGGATGATGAGTCACCCACTGGAGCCGTTTAAGATCAGTCTATCTCATCTAAGATTTTGATGTTGAATCTCTCAGAACTGTAATTTTTGAAGTGAATTCTGACTCTGAATGGAGTCAGAACCAGCCTTTGATAAACTATAAATTTACACATTTGGAAAAGCTGTTTTGTTGTGTGAATATAAACCCTGATGAAAGGGACTGTGTGACGGGTGTGACCTTTCATAATATGAGGAACTGGCAGACCGACCTTGGCATGTTCTGCAGCTAGATACAGGGGGACACCCACCCCATTTCTAGATTCAGAAATCACATTCAGGTTCAGCTAGACAGGATTTTTTTTTTATTTGCCCATATTTAGTATAAGTATTTCTGTGTAATTTTATGTACCTCGGACTTCATCAGCATTTCTATCTGTGCACATGCCTCACCAGAAGATTTTTCTGTTTTGAAGCAAGCCAGAGCAAATCACCGCAAGGATATCTCTGTGACAATTGCACAAAAAGTCTACAAATTAAAAATCTTTTTAAGAAGAAAAGTAACCTGAACATGAGTTTCTCTGCAGAAGGATTTTTTATTACTCTTAATGTCCAAAGGCAGTGGTTTGCATTATGAACTAATGGCCTGTGAAATGTCATTTAAAAATAAAAGATGTGTTGGAGTCAGAGGAATAACAACATCTCTGACTGTCCTATGTTTTTTCCCCAATGTTTTGAAAGTAGTTTAATTTTTTCTTCTATTTTTTTTTTAGAAAGATACTTGATCTCAGGCTAAAAAAGGACAGACTTAATTATAGACCATAGCTTTTTTGTCTCAATTTGCACAATTTTGACAACAGTGCTTTAAATGCAGGGACACTAGCACAGCTTAATTGAAATTCTGATGATGTTTTTTGCACTAATTGATACCCATGTTGGCAGACTGAGCTCAGCGACCCAGGAATGAATGGACAGGAAGAATGAGACTATCAGCTTAGCCTTGCAGGTGGTCTTTCCTGATCGAGATTAAAGAACATTGGCAGGGCACTGCAGGAGAGCCAGCATTGCTGATACTCTATGCTATTCTCATTTCATATTTAAGCACAGGATTTCAGTGTTCAGGCTGAGATTTTCAGTCTGACTCCATTTGCAGTAATAATAATAATAATAATACCTTAAAAAGACTGAGAAATGACTTGATTACACTGCGTAAGGAGGTTGGCAAGGAGAAAATACCAGGTACAAAAGAGCCCTTTAATCCAGCAGAAAAAAGGATAGGTGAGAACTAATGATTTGGCTTGGGTTTAGCATGAATTCAGATTAGTATGAGATACAATTAATAATGGGGTAGAAGTAGGGTGTTAATAAGCTCTGGAACAAACATCCAAGGATGTGTTAGATTCTGCATCCTTCAAAGCCCTCAGATAGCTGTGTAACACAGGGTCTTGGGCTCAGCACAAATAAAACTGGCAGGATGTACTATGGCCTACAATATACAGGAGATCAGACTAGTCAGTTCTGTCCCTTAAAGGCTATTAATCCTGTTAATACTTACTTCTTACATAGTGTTTTCATCAAGGAATTTAAGAAAGCAGATCAGTAGCAGTATTCCCATTGTGCAGATATGGGGACTGTATCTCAGGGAGGTTAAATCACTTGTCATAAGACATTTAAGAAGCCAATGGGAGAAAGAGTAATACACAGCCTGTTTGACAAATTCTGCCTTATCAACTGGACACAGTGATCTGTGGAAAAAAAACCTCACAGATACAGTTAATTTCATTTCGTATTTGAAAACAAAGGAAGGGAATAACATTTGGCAATTGAAAACAAATAATAACAGAACGTTAGATTGGACTAGCATAATGATCTCTTCTCCCAGTGCCTCTAGGATGCACATAAGGCTCTCTTAAAGGGTAGGTTGGTAGGAAGACAAATGTAGCCCAAACCTTATTTCAATAACTTCAGAAGCCTCCCTATATAGAGACATTTTTAAAGGCAATCTTATCCCATTTGGCAAATGTTTGCATGAGGAACTTCTATTTATTTTTTGAATTAAAGAACGTAACAATAAGTGTCCTAGGGTTAGGGCAGCAACTGCAGCAGTTCACCTTGATAGGAAGAGGCTTTGTTGGAACTGTGGGGCTGAAAAAGCTGACAGGGCACTTAATCTGGCTTCATGATAATTGAAAATGAGATGGCCTATTGGCCTGGGATGTGCATTTGGTTTTTATGGAGCTGCACCAAATCAGATCTTAAGGTGGAACCAATAAATGGCTTTTGTACATCTGTGCCAGACTATTTCTTGCAGCTTTTAATTTCATAAGGTAGAGCAAGTACTAGTATAAACCCCATCCTGAAACCTGGCAAATTTCTATTGATGACAGACTATACAAGAACGTATGTAAACAGAGGGGGACAAGATAATAAAAAAATACATAAGCATTTTGAAATGTTGCAATACTGTTGTTTATATCAAGTTAAATATCTCTATTGCACAGCACAGACAACTGCCAAGATTTTGTGCACGACAGGCTGTGCCAACATTTAAATTTAGATGCTCCAAAATCCTGGGAGGAGAACGAAAAGGAAAAGACATTTTAAATGAATAGATAGTACAGCCTGTCCTCCATAACACAGTGAAATATTCTCTGGTAACTAAATGTGATCAGCTAGCAGTTCTGAATGCACTATCACATTCATCACTGATGTTTATTAATATTATATTTCTAGGGCAATAAATCCAGGTTATTGTTAAAATGATATTGTTCGCATGAACTAAGGTTCATTGACCTAGAATTAGGTTTAAGAATAAGCTCTTTTCCTAAGACTGAGTTGCACACATGTAGGCTGATGTACATTTTCACAAAGGTGCATTGGTATAAATTTGAATTTAAATCTCTCTACTGTACCTGCTGATCATAGATAGCTGCAGTCTTTTAAAACACAATTAAATCCCATTGTTATCAATTGTCTGCAGCTTGAAGAGCTCACAGTAAGGCACAGCACTTTCAGAGCTGACAGATACCACTTACGCTTAGTTTGCTTTTTCTGGTAGGTTGGGAATGGTCACAGTGCAAGGTTTGGTTTGCTCCTGCACATGTCAGCAGAAGGGTGAGTTTGAGACACCATTAGAAGTGTCACTGGCAGGAGAAGAGGAAACTGGGAGCAGGTTTCAACCAGCTGGAGTCCTCCCCATAGGACCTAAGGAAGGCAGTGTGAAATGAGAGCTTGTAGCCTCCTACAGCCCTGTTTGAAGAGCCAAGCCATTCATCTGAAGGGCTGGTCAGCTGGGCATTTGCCAGTGATATAAAACAGGGGATCAGAGAAAGAAGGAAGTTCTAGAGGGATATAGTCAGGATTTAGGAAGTTTCTTGAGTGTTCATATTCTGTAGTTTGTATGCTGCAGATAGGCTTGTCATGTAGGACAATAGCGATGTGATTAAGTCACGTGAATATTTGATTACAATTAGAATAGATTCATTCTACTTTTCATGTTTAAAAAATGCTGCTGCCTTTCTTGTGGGTGGGTGCTGGTTTGATTTAAATTTAGAAGGTGCAAGAACATGCAAATGCAGCAGCGCAATCGTATCATCATTTTGATTCAAAAGTCAATGGCCCTCTGAGAACTATGCAGTAGCTCATACATCAACAGGATGGCAAACAGGAATATAAAGCGTGCTGGTGGGATATTACACATGCTGAGCCTGATTCTCTTCTCATGTACGCTGTTAAAACACAGGAGTAACAGCGCTGAAATCAACACTGTTATACTGGTGCATGCGAAGGAAGAGTCAGGCTTTCTCTGTGTCAAATTCTTTGATCATCTCAGTCTGGAAAGGAGAGCCATCTAAAATGCTTTGGAAGCTACATTCACCTAAAATGCTCAGCTGAACCAGCACTTCAAAAAATGATATTTTCTTGTGTTCTTTGAAGCACTTAGTAAGCTAAATCATTTGAAATACATTATTACAGAGGCAGTCGGTGTCACTGCCAGAGCCAACGTTCCTTTAGAACATCCATTACAAACCTTGTTTTGAGTATTTTCTGTAGTAACTCAACCATTTTAATTTGCTTTGGACTGAGGCACAGCAATTTTGCAGCCTTTGTAAATTCCCACTAAAAATGCATGAAAGTCTGTTTAGCTGTGTTTGTTTGTTTCTTTCTTAAATTTAAAAAATCACATCAAAATTTTTTTATCTTCTAGCTGAATATGTATGTAATGACATACAAAATGTCTTTCTTATTTTGAATGTTGAGACAGAGGTTAAAATAGCTAACAATATAATCCTACAATTAAAAAAAAAAAGTGTCATCTGTGAAGTAAATACATATTTCCATCTACTGTTTCTCCTGGCTAGAAATCTCACAACATTTACCTACAGGTCAGACCCAATACCCTATTCTCACTTTTGTCTTTCAAGATGAAGAACTAAAACTTGGTTTGTACCTTAATTCTGCATATGCAGTCTTTCCTATAGTCTTCTGAAGACACGGTGGCATTCAACCATTCCCTTTCTTCAGGTGGTGAAATTGAAAGGGTAGAGTTTTGTAAATTTTATGAGACCTGGACAAGAGAAGCTGCTTCTTCCATAGAAGAGAAAACAAATCCCCTAATGATTATGACAAGGATGAAAGAAGGCCCATAGTTTGCATGAAGGATGGAAGATCTTCATATAAGAATTTTTCAGTTACACTTTCTTGAGAAAGTTAGTTTGCTTAAAAAGCATAACTTCTTACTGCACTAAATGCACAGAGGCATCAAGAAAAGAGGTGCTTATGATACCAATGAAGGAAATTGTAGTTGCTTCTCACATTTTAAGTGCAGTAAAAAGATTTGTGTACATCTTATAATAAGTTATGCATTTTCTCTGTATTCTCTGATTTATTTTGTGATTTTTTTTAAACCAAGAAAAAAGGTCATAGAAAGCCCCTGACTATGGAAGACACTGATAACCTTCTCTCCACATGGTAGTCTAGTACTTCGGTTCACTGTTTCTTCTCTCTCAATTTCTTTTTGAATCATGCTATTGACATGTTTGCGATGTCTGTTTACATGCTAAAAATGGTCTTGTTGTTGCAGCCTGCTTTTCTGGTTCTATTCCAGCAAACTATTCCTTCACTTCCAAGCTTCTTTCCAAAGAGACTTGCATAGTTAACACCTAGAATTACACACTCATGAGATATACTTCCCAGGCTGGTGGCCAGAATAATATTGATCTGAGGACATCCACATATTCCTGGCAGGCGTTATTGCACAGGTTGGTTAAGGCCTCTCTTCGACAGCTGTAGCCTGTCTGGGGTCACGGTGATACCACTGCCCTGACCCCTGAGTACTAAAGGGCCAAATCAGTGCTAGAGATATCCCCTTGCCCTGAGTGTTCTTCAATATAGATGCTGGAGTAGTTAACTGTGGCATGGTCTTTGGTATTTTGCCTGGTATGCATATTATGATTATGTGATATTTTGTATTAAGTATCCTTCATATTATGAAAAATGTTTCAGCTTGCTAAACTTTTGCTAGGTTTTAAGTACGTGGGTTGAAATTTTCCCTAATGGGTATTTGCTTCAGCAGATTTCTTTCCTTTTATTTTCTCTTTCTCTTGATGTTCCTTTCAAAAAAATTCTGGTTATTTTCAGTAAGCAGGTTTGAAAAGCAGCAGAAATACCCTTTTAACCCTATACAAGAAAACAAAGGAAATTTCTGGTACTTTTCCCTTTGAAGAGCTCAAGTGTCCCTCTGCTTTGGAGCAAGGCATTTAGCAGAAAGGAGCGTTCTGTGCTCTGCTTTGTGGCTGTGCCTCTTGCCAGCCTTGTGTTCGGCAAATTTTTGTGCCTTTGGAAAATGACAGTTTGCACACTCACGCAGTCAATAGAGAAAGCCTGGGTTTCACCAGCAATGTTGCTAACGAGCAGCCTGAGGCTCCCCTTGCAAAGTTTGCTCCCGGTTATAACTGTGGCCACAGTGGGCCAGGCTGGGAGCAGGAATGGTGGCTGAAAGGGTTTGTCCCCATGTGCTCTCAGGAAGCCCTCGCTAGGTGCAGGCAGTCCAGAGAAGGAAGCTGGGACTGGAATGGAGCCATTTTGTGTAACGGCCTTGGAGAGGAGTGGGGCTGGTGTCTTCAGAGCGAGATGAGCATGGTGCTGTGCCAAGTGCCTCCACCTGCACCAGCAGAAGAGCTGGAGCTGCAGGGACTGGCCAGGCAAATGTGTAAGGGTGAGGTGAAGATGTGGCTTTAGATTAAAAGTCTTGTAATCTTAATAAAATGTTCTTTTAATGAAGTTTGGTTATAGGGAACATTGGGAGAACTGATAAAAATTCCTGACTTTTTGCTCTTCAGTGACAAACAGCGTAGCTGAAATCATGCTGAGTGCCAGTAGTCTGCTCTTGGTCAGAGGCTGCAATAGACTAAATGTCTTGTAAAAGACCAAAAAGCATTATCCTGCACATATCTATGGAAGCAAAAAAGCACTTGTGAAAGAAGAATAGTATGGTCTGTAAAGTCTCAAGCAAAATATATCTACCATCAGAATTTCTTGTTTGACTAACACTTCTGAAAGTAATGCTTTTTAGTTTTTGGGTTTTTTAAAATTATTATTTTTATTTTGCAGCTGTGCATACCAGCAGCAGTATTTAGTTACTCATATCCTCTGACTCATTTTAGGATCACCTTATAAGATGAAAAATAAATGTGACTTACCTTTCACTATGTCAGGATTTGGACACCTTCATTACTATTCTTAATACAGCATTGTACTGATTGTTAATAAAATTTTGCTTTTTGTTTACAGCAAGACCTTTGCAGAAATTTGTTGCTGAATTTTTAATTTCATCTACCAGGGAATTAAGCCATGGGATCAAATCATTAACTTAGAAAGTATCATCCCAACAAAATCCACACAACTGGATTATTTTTTTTTCAAGACAGTTTCACATTTATCTTGAAGTTATTTCAGAGAATGCAGCTTGTCTTGCTAAAATATAACTAAAATATTTAGGAAAGATCATGTCTCATTCTGCTATTGATACTTCATGTACATAAGATAATGAGATTCATTCAGCAGCTAAAGAGCACTGGAATCAGTCCTTCTAGTGTTCTGCTTCTTTCTGCTTTAATTTCTCTGAAATCGTGATCTGATTAGCTGTTAAATAAGTAAATAAGTATTAAAGTATTAAATATTGGGGGTCAAAATTCTGCTACTTAGAACAGTGTGAATCCAGTGCACTCTACCCCAGGGTGATTATGGACAGACCAAGTCAGGAAAAATGAAATGATAATGATGTACGAATATTTTGTTTGTGAGTTGCATGTCTTTGTTATATATATATATATATATATATATATATATATGTATATATATATATATATATAAAAGCACTTTTCAGTAAAATAGTGATTTATCTTTTACTAACTATGAGTCCAAAGTATTTCTTTGATTGTGACCTTTAATATAATTTTTTTCAATCTGCTGTTTAGCAGCTGACTTTAACATATTTCAAATAGAGCTATTTAATATAGCCCATTATAATTTTCCAACCTCATCATAATCTATTTTTCTAACAGGGTCACCTTTAACATATGACGAGATGAATGTATTTTATTAACATCTATTCTTTTTTATAAGGATGTCTGATTGAAAGCTGCAATTCTTTTTAATCCATAAGATTTTAAAAAAGAATCATACACAACTTTGAAAAATTAAAAATGGGTTATTCTTGGATAAAAGTATACTCTTTTCTGCCAGTCCTCTCCTGTCTTGAATAATATTTTGTAATCTTCTACTGACAACTGACTCTAAAAGATGTCTAATCTGTCCTTAGACATGGCATATAGCTGTAGTTTGGACTAATATCTGTTTCTACTGCAAAAGGCATTTAAAATACTTTCTACATAATTTAAATGTACTGTGTAGTTTTTTCATTTTGGGGAAGAAAAAAAGGCAATTCGGAGTTCCACTGCTGGGGGCTGTCTGTTAATCTTCTTCCATTGTTTTATTTACACAGATTTATGAAATCCCAGCAGAATTATATTTGATTGTGTGTAGTGCTGTTACTTTGATATGAGGAGGAAGTAGTGGCTTTGCCCCTCATACACAAATTCGTCAAAATGTTTATTCGGTTTCAGGCTCATTTGTTTAATCTTTTAGACTACAATAGGCATATAGAAAGCTGATCAACAGAACTTTTGTTTTGACCAAACTCTAAAAATATAGATTTTTTTATTATTATTTTTTATCTGGAAGAAGGTTTATTTCTGGTCTGCTCTGACAGAAGGGTGATAGGTTTCTAACTCTTAGTCTAATTAATAGCTTTAATCTTTTTTAATGGTTAAACAGTCTCCCTTTGGTTGCAAGGCAGAGAAGAGATAAAGGCACATAAGGCTGGAGGTTAATCCCTGTATTTTATTTCTTAATTTCTGCTATAGGGATTCCCTTTCCATCATTTCTGTTTACTTTTAAGCACTCTTCAGATGCTGGGAGAAAAAGACAACAAAAAGTTTGATTAGGGCTATCACTCAAGATTAGGCAGACATTTAACTTTTTGGAATTTAATAAGACATAATTGTTAGCTGAACAAATGGGCTAATCTGGTTCTACATCCATTTTTTATTATAACGTCTCAGAAGGAAACAAAAAATAATACTTTCATGTGGACAGTTTTGTTCAGCTAGTGCTTTCTGCTTTGTATTATTGCAGAACAGATTGTATGTAAAATGCAGTAACACAAATAATTACAGATAAAAAACTTTAGGTGGCTGGCTTAGGAAAATACTGTATGCATTTTCATGGTTTTTACTAGTGTCTTAGGTCACTTCTTCATGGACAAAATCTGATGCCAATGTTATGTTAACTTAAGTATGAAGTTAAAAAGGCACAGAACATTAATGGCAATTCATTTAATATGTCCTCACCTTAGAAGTATGAGGTGAAACGTTAATTTAAATAAATTCTGAGGTGGTTTAAAGGACATTCTGAGAAAAAAATCTCATGTAGGCAGAGTCATGGGACTTTCTACCAGTGACAATGGTGTGGGTCAGGTTTTTGTCTTGTTGCTTCTGAAAAAAAAAAAAGGAAAAAAAAAAAGGAAAAAAAGCCAGGCAAGCTATTTTGCCTTGATAGCCTACAAAAGTATATCAGATAGGGATGCATTGTACTGTAAAGATTTTAAGTACTATACCAGAAAGAGCTGGGTGATAAAAATCACCTTTTCTTGACTTTTCAATTTAGAATTTTAATGTGTTTAAGTGAACTGTATATGTGGGAGTGTTCTGCAAATAAGATTAGAAGCTTTGATGTAACCCTTCCAAAGAGATTATAAGATTTAGGATTTGGGCTCAGACATGTACGTGTCCTCAAATGAGAGTTTAAAAAATATTGGATTTGTTGTTTTTATTTTCCTTTGCATACAAAGAAATACTGCCTTCTTCATTAAGTGATGCTGGCATGCTAAGGAAGCTTGAAGAAATACCTTTCTATTTGTTATCGAACTGATATGGACTGTATTCTGAAGAGGAATTCTTTAAGTAAAAACACAAATCTAAAGGCCACCAGCTGGAGATATAAAAAAAGTTAGACATGAGCAGATAGTACATGTAGTTTCTATATGAGGTTTTCTTTTTTTACTTTGGGAGGTTATAACAGCTTTATAAAGATTCATACTTACTTGTACACTACATACTTGTTTGGTGCCAGCTTACAACAAAAGTGGTAAGTGCCAATATTGCCACAGTCTCTGCAATATTAGTTTTCTGCACTGCAGGGTGCAGCCTAGCTCAGCCACGCTCTTGTCTGCTGGGGCGCACGTACCCCCTGTACACCCAGCAGCCATACGTTGCGCAGCCACAAGGCTTGCAGCAGGTGAGCTACCTCTCGTTCATCTCCTCCCTTCTCCCCACAACAAAGAGCCCTTTTGCTGCTATGATGATTGCTGGTGGTGATACTTTGAGAAGCTGACATGGTGCTGCTCCCGTCTAGGTAGCAGCCGTGCAGAATGTTTGGCAGTTTAGTGTAGGTGGCTGGAGAAGAAGGAATTTTGGGTTCTTCTTGTGAATCGCTATGTGCTGCATAGATGAAATAGGTAAACGTATGCTAGCATTGCTGTGGGTACATAGACAAAACAAGGTTTGAAAGGAAAGATGGTATTGTCTGGTTGAAATTTTGAATAAAAATATGCAAGGTCTGAGGCACACAAGTCTTTTCATCTCTAAGCATATGGAAGAAAAGAAGGTTATCAGGAGTAGTCAACATGGATTCACCAAGGGGAAACATGCCAGATCAATCTGATAGCCTTCTGTGATGGAATGACTGGTTGGGTAGATGAGGGGAGAGCAGTGGATGTTGTCTACCTTGACCTCAGCAAGGCTTTTGACACTGTCTCCCATAACACCCTCATGGGTAACCTCAGGCAGTGTGGGTTAGATGAGTAAGCAGCGAGGTGGGTTGAGAACTGGCTGAATGATGGAGCTTGTAGTTGGAGGCCTGTAGCTAGCGGTGTTCCCCAGGGGTCAGTACTGGGTCCAGTCCTGTTCAACTTGTTCATCAATGACCTGAATGAAGAGACAGAGTGTGCCCTCAGCAGCTTTGCTGATGATACAGAACTGGGAGGAGTGGATGACACACCAGTAGGCTGTGGTGCCATTCAGCGAGACCTGGACAGGCTGGAGAGTTGGGTGGAGAGGAACCTAATGAAGTTCGACAAAGGCAAGTGTGGGGTTCTGCACACAGGGAGGAACACCTCCCCGCACCAGTACAGGTTAGAGGCTGACCTGCTGGTAGGCAGCTCTGTGGAGAAGGACCTGGGAGCGTTGGTGGACAGCAAGCTGGCCATGAGCCAGCAGTGTACCCTGGTGGCCAAGGAGGCCAGTGGGATCCTGGGGTGCATTAAGAAGAGTGTGGCCAGAAGGTCGAGGGAGGTCATCCTCCACCTCTACTCTGCTGTGTCCAGTTCTGCGCTCCCCAGTTGAAGAGAGACAGGGAACTATTGGAGAGGGCCCACTGGAGGGCTACAAAGATGATGAGCAGGCTGGTGCTCCTCCCTGATGAAGAAGGGCTGAGAGCTGGGCCTGTTTAGCCTGGAGAAGAAAAGACTGAGAGGGGGTCTTATCTTAACGGTGAATGTCAAGAGGATGGTGCCAGGCTCTTTTCGGTAGTGCCCAGTGACAGGACAGGAGGCAACAAGCACAAACTGCAGCACAGAAAGTTCCCTCTGAATATGGGGAAAATGTCTTTACTCTGAGAGTGACGGGGCACTGGCACAGGCTGCCCAGAGACGCTGTGGAGTCTCCTTCTTGGAGATATTCCAAACCCACCTGGATGTGATCCTGTGCAACCTGCTCTGGGTGAACCTGCTGTAGCAGGGGGTTGGGCTAGATGATCTCCAGAGGTCTCTTCCAATCCCATCCATTCTGTGATTCTTCATGTCACATTTATGTCACAGCTTTGAATGGTTTATGTTATGGAGATGAATAAACTAAACACTGGATTTAAAGTTTAGGATTTTAACTGAATGTCCCATAATGTATGAGGTATGTCTGCAAGGTGTTTATGAAGTTGCTGTACTTTGGGCCCCTCAGCTGCTTAAAATTTAAGTACATGCGTAACTCGTTTCCTGAAACAGATGCAAATTGTTCAAATCTGGCAAGAATAAACCCTCAATTGTCAATTATTCTTGTTCATATGATTCACTGTGACTTAACAAACTGAATTATAATTAGTCGTGCCAAAAATTTTGCACTTCTTTTTTTGTTTGTTGATAGGATTACTGCTAGATGGAGGAAAATAGTAGAGTGACTAAAAATGTTCAGTTTTTTTCCTCTGTTTCATACCATTAATTTTTAGCTTTGCTCTAAATTATTCAAGGTGAACAACAGTTAAGCAATGGATAGGATTTTAAAATAGAGCTAGGAGAATGTGTTTTCATTTACCTCCTTTTCAATTTTTGGAAGAAGAAGTAGCATTCTAGTAAAAAAGAAAACCAACAGGTCCAAACAGACCAAGGGTGTCCAATGTTAAGGACTATGTAGTTCTGGGTTAGCCTTGATTTGTAGACTGAGGGATTCTTGAGTTCCTGATTTAAAATAAATCACATACTAGCTGTGCTAACATCACAGACACTGGGAGCTCTGGGACTACTGAGTCTGAGAGAATCCTGGCCTGAAAGGGACCTTGGAGATCAGGTTTTCCCAAAAGGCACCTCTGTGGGCTGTGGAAATCAGAAGAATGACTTTTGGAACCATGTTTGGGTCTCAGGTAGCTTTGCGGATGTTGCCTACTGAAGTGTGATTCTTCAAAAGGTCTGAAATGCCATTAAAATGAAATGGGTTTTGGTGATTTTCTAGTATGCTTTTCTTTGTAAAGTTCCATGACACAGTATGTAATGAAAAAGTTGAAAAAGTCTGAGTCAAAAAACTCGTTAATTTGTAAGGTATTTTCCCCTGTGCTTGATCCACTTCCACTTGTTGTCATGTCTTACACCTCAGCAATACAATCTCTATGGCAGGGAATGTTGAAGTGAGGCACCTACTACAAGAAATATCTAATTTATTATTGGGGCAGCTAGGTACTACAGTAATACAAATAATTAGCGTTAAGTGGCCTTTAATGAGGGATTTAAAGAGAAGAGTGTATTGCCTTTATAGACTAGTTCATTAGATGTGAATGTATGTTAAAAAGTCCATTTTAATTTAGTGCTTCATAAATAAGAGTGTCTTGTCATAGAGTAAAGAGGCAATGACTTTTCTTATACTGGCCTCACCTCATTATCAGGAAGATATTGGCAAATACAGAGAGCAGAAGAAGAACCATGTGATGATTTCTAACCCAACCATGTCCTTAGAATTGCCTTCCCAGATATTTTTTTTAATAATGGTTTGTTGATATTTTAAATACGTGCCTTGTCTCTGCCTCTCTAGGCAGGATCACGCTTGGGAGCTCTTACTTGATTTCTGCAACTGATCCTTTGAAGAAAAGATTTCTCATTTTTACTTCCATAATCTTACTAGAAATAAATTAAAAATTGAAAAGGGGGGTGGAGAAATAGTCTCAGTTATGGTGATAGGCTGGAATACCTAAAAATGTATAATTTAACTGCAAGATGATATAGGTCTACAATATTCAGAGGGTCAGCCCTTCACAAGAAATTATTTAGTGGACTAGAATTAGGTGTAATAGCCTAAAATGTAGTCTGAACATATGTGAAACTTCCTGACTGGCAAGTCCATTAGTCTTTGGAATAGTCACAAGAGAAGTGGTAGAAGCCAATGACTTGATAATTAAATATTACACTGGAAAATTTGTAATAGGAAATCATTCTGCCTTGGTTTGGGAATAAACCAGGTTACCCAATAAGACTTCTGAATCTGTAGAATACCCCCTCATGAGATAATTTTATTTTACAATAAAGAAAGTATCTTTTCTCCACGCAGCTTTGGAACAATCGCTGTCTCTGTTTTGGTGATACTCTTGGGATCAAAGGCATCTCATGTGTTACCACAACATTAATGTTTGTATTTGTTAGGCTTTGTAAGTTAACTGTCAATTGTACAAAAAGACCTAATAAATACCACCTACCATCACTTTTAGGGCAGTGTATTCATAGCAAATTTTGATCTAAATTTGTAAGCCAAAAATCAAACACATTAATTAGATATGAGGAAAAGAAAGGATCATTATAAATATTTTTTTTTGTTGGTTGAAACAAACATGAAGTATCTCAATGAAAGGAAGGCAGCTAGAGCAAAATTCCCATTCATAAACATGCATCCAGTATTTTGTTATCTTCTTTATCTACAGGGTATTTTAAAAATGAATTAGATACTGAAGCAATTAAGACATAAAGCAGTATTTTCTGAACTACTCATCGAGTAATCCCAGTCTTAAACATATAATTGTCAATAACACAATAAACATTTATAGCCTGTGTATACCCCTTATGAGAAGTGTTTTCCTGTTGTGATGTTTGCTTTCCAGGGAAAGTGCGCTTTGTCCAAATCCTATTGTATAAAATGTCCTTTACTACAGATGCTTTATGTGTAAAAATAAACACTCAAATTTTATCCAGAAGGCCCTTTTGAGTTTTGGAGAAGCACCATTTTTATATTTTACTCATAAACTAATTTCTGTTTTCCCCATAGCTCAGATTCTGCTTGAAAGTTAGAAACATGGTGATCCTGCTTCATTTCTTTGAAGAATTTATTCTGAAAAATAACATACTCTAAGATAGCTCTGAGTGACACTGTTGTGCTCCCCCTGAGTCAAATTCTCTCAGATAAATGTGGTTGTCAATTTTGTTATTGTGAAAGACTCAAGTTTTTGACTGCATCTACTTCTTTGTTTTGGAATGTGAACAACAACACAGGGATGAAGTTTTATTAAAGGAAGAATTTAAAGTAGAGAGGGTTTGGTAAATGTGGTTGTACATGGTTTTTTTTTAGGAATATAACCTTAGGAATTTTTTGGCTTTTCTTTCAGTTTTTAGGAGCAGTAATATTTTAGAAAAGACCCTTTCTCAGTCACCAGGCTTTGAACCACCATTTTTCACCATTGTTTTCTTTGTTTCCTTCAGCTTCCTTTCTAAAGAAACCTCCTTTCATTACAGTATCCACCAGTGTGTGTAAGGGAGGTCACAAGGCCAGCTGGAGTTGTGAATCATAACAGAGACAGAAACAGCTACATTTGGTCAATACCAGTTTTGTTCATCTGTTCTTCCACTTCCCATCCAAACCATTTCTCCAATATACATGTTGTCCAAAATGTCTCACACGAGAGAGATGTTTTTTCTTAAAAAGCTAATCCCTTACAACTTCAGAGCACCAGCATAATCTCTTAAGTACCAAATGTGAACTTTGAAAATGAAATTCCGAACAGAAAAAAATCCCCCAATATCTAAATTCTGAAGGAGTGTAAGGATCCTACAGCTATAAATAACTCATTAGTAATATTAAATAGACTTTCTGTCCTTAAATTCTTTCATACCCACCTTATCCCAGGTATACCCTACACAAAGCACTGTCTGCTGCCATGAAGACCAAGGTGCTGGAGGTTTGACTGCTCATGAAGGCCAGGAAAATACCTTGTTTTAGTTCACAGACATTTAGACACTGGCAGTATGACACTGCAGGTCTGAACAGACATGGCAGCAAAATAGGCAGAATGGTCTCCTCTCACACCAGCATAGCCTGAATGGCTCTGGGCATCACAGACCACTCATTCCATGGTGCAGGTGACATTGACAGAGTAGTTCAACCCGGGATGGAGGTGTGATGTTTCTGAGTGGCTGACAGAGCACCGCTAAGAGGGAACTGCAATAATCCATATGTGAGATGCAAAAGCATGGCCATGTACAGTAAAGTCCACTCTGAAAGGAAAAAAAAGTGGCCATTTTAATTGCCTAAGTATAATTCACAGAGTGAAACTTATCAGAAGGCATTTGTGTGTCAGCAATGAGACTAACTTTGCAAAATGTATATATTTACTTTGTAAATTAACCAGAGAATGTGTAATTTATTTCTTTTGCTACTTCTTCATTAAGCCGTAGTGCTGAACTGAATTATATTTGCCATAAAGCTTGTTCAGTAATTTATTTCCAAATGTAAGGAATGCATCTCTGTTTCATACTTTAAATGGAGTAAGCCTGTTACTACAACTATAGTTGATTAGGAATGCTGTCTAAAAGTCCTAATTTAAAATGGAACTAAATGTGCTGTAACTTTAAAAGGTTCGCTACCTTTAAAGAAAAGGAAAAAATGTTTCTTTCAAATCCATAAGCTCCTTTACCCAGAGCTTTTGTGAATATACAAAACTGGAGAAAGATGAAAGCTCTGGCTTTATTTACATGTCACTACAATAGAAAGACAAACTCTAAATAACTGTCAGTCCAGCCACAAAGTGTTCTCATTAGCTTTACCAGGGAGCCACACCTCTTCTCGTGTTGGAGGGAAATCTCATCAGAAGGGACCGGCTTCTCTTCCCTGCTGGAGAGAATCAGAGGCGGAGGTTTTCCTTAATGCCTGACAGCTCCACAGCTGTGGCTGTGCCTGTCGAACATCTGTCTGGAACACCCTCTTATAGCTGGGTGAATGTGGCAGCTTCATAAAGTGGTGGGCCTCCCGAGGCACCCCAGAATAAAAGGGGGCACTGAGATATGTTGTCTCTATCAGCAAGCACACGTGCTGCCCCAGCAGGGCGAGAGCTACAGAAGCTCATCCTTGTGTAAATACACTTCATGTAGCTAAAGCCCCTTTCCCAAATGTATTGTCGGTGAAGTAGCCATGGCAAATATGAAACATTCTGAATTTCTTGTTAAAAATTGGCTGAGGAATGTGGTGAATGTCTGAGCTTTGTGTGTATTGTGGCAACTGAAACGGG
The DNA here is from genome assembly GCF_963210335.1 of Falco punctatus. Classification (NCBI taxonomy): domain Eukaryota; kingdom Metazoa; phylum Chordata; class Aves; order Falconiformes; family Falconidae; genus Falco; species Falco punctatus. Next base: position 44,273,258 of record NC_137582.1, read on the forward strand.
GCAGGGCAAACTCCAGCTGCCTCTGCTGCAGCCACATGTGCATCCAGAGGAAACACACTCCTGAGCCCTCTTCTTGGTTCAAGCCACAAGGTGATCTATGCGTTTTTGGACCATGCTCTTGGGAAAAGAAAAAAACTACCCACTTAGAACAGCAATGTATTTCCATAAAAACTTTGAGATTTTCAAGTTGTGCTATCTTCAGTATTTGATTGAGAATCATTGGAGATGGTGCTTAATTTCATCAGTAGTACCTCTGAACTGATTACCAGTATGTTTCCACTTTTAGCTAATCATTTCCAGTTCTGGAACAAGATATTTTTTTGAAGTCTAGCATTGTTCAGGAACTACTTTGCAAAAAATGAAGCACTTCAAGAGCTCACACTTTTCCACTTTCCCCAGGAGTGTTGACAAAGGCCTTCTTTTCCTGTGAGAAAGTTTTTAATTCCCAGCATTGTTATTGAATTGCCATATGGCCTTGGGCAAGTTACAGAACATTTTCTGTATCTTGGTTTATCTGTTTAGTAGAGTGCTTGCACGGCACAGTGCACATACTAGCACTTCAAAAGTCAGCCCAGCCAGTGCCATACCTCTGTTCAAGTAAGTACTTTCAGGGAGGAGCAGCAGAACTGCAGTTTATCATCCTTCTGCTTGGAGGGATAGAGGGTGATATGTACTTTCTGCTTGTCCTCAATCAGCGTAATACATTCCTCAGGAATATATTTTGGAACAAAAGGGAGAGAAACAGAGGAAAATTGAGAGATGGGCCCCCTCTAGTTGGATGCTTAATTTCCTGGCACGTTAAGTGGAAGTTGTCTCTTCTTGGTACAAGTGTCCTACCTCTGGGAACTTTCTGGAACCATCGTCTAATGCCTATGACTATACTCCAAAACTGTTACTGGGTGCAGATCGAGGGGTATCCTTGGTGAGCCAAGAGAGGTGATTGGAATACTAGAACTCAAAGCTAAGCAGGAAGGTGAGGGACAGTTTCAAAAAAGCACAGCTTTGGAGAGAATTCTCAGCAAAGGAAGCGGAAGCAATGGCACTTAGTTCTTGAGGCAGCAACTGCAGGAGATGCAAATACAGGGAAACACAGCCACAGATATTGCCTAAGTTGTGTTCAGAGGCTGGAGGGAGTAAGAGGAGGAGAGTGGTGACTTTGGGAAAGACCCCTGCACTGGACCCAGCTCCACCCTGGAAACACAAGGCACTCATAGTAGATAGCTGCTTACAACAGCATCGGCTACCCGACTGCTGGCCTTGCTGTGGTTGAAGTCCTCATCAAATCACAGCACAGTAGATCAGTTTTGACTTGCAAGAAGTAAAAGAAGAAATCTCAATGAGATCTGCAGATCAAACAAGACACATAATTAACTTCATCCCTGCTTATTCACACTGAACCTCCCTACCATCTCTTCTCTCCCCATTAGGCCAAATTGTAATATTTGCCACTGTCCAAAGTAAGGCTTGAGGCAGGATGGTGCAGTATTTACACTGTACTGTGGAAAAATGTCTGACTATATATTATTACTACACTGTCTTTCCAGTGTCCTTTGGATGAACAGTACAGGGAAAATAACAGTGGTTTTGCTTACAAAGTCCCAGAGGAATGAATTTTAACAGGTTTTATGTCAGTTTTCCTAATATCTGTGAGGGAATACACAGCATTGTACATTTTTTACTACCCCCTCTCTCTTAGTAGGATAGGTTGTTGTATCATTGTCTCTTTTAAATGGCCTGTAGTACCAGTTCCTAATACTGGAACAATCTGCTTTATGTGGTGGCTACTCATATGCATATCAAGCAGCAAGTGCTAACTGGGACAGGCCCACAGTGAGCACCACCGCCTCACTAGGAGGGCTGGGAAGGGGAAGCTCAGAGGAAGAGCTTAGGGGTGATTTCTGACACAAAAGAATGTGTAACCAAAGTTCATCTTTTATTTCAAAATTTAAATTCAATATGAAGATGCAGTAGCATCTGCTCTACTGCCTGGTTCTACATGTTGAGGAGCCTTTGATGAAAACAACATCCACTCTTTGTTGAAACTATAAACAAAAATCTGCTGACTTCTTTTAGACAGGAATGCTATACTGACTATGACTTAATTAAAAACCAAAAAATTATTCTGATGTGCCATGAGAAAATCAATTCCTTTTCTGACCACAGAATAGTTTGCATGTTTTAAATATTAGGTATGTATTTTGCTTAGTGTAATTTTTAAAATTTTGTTTAAAGACACAGTTCTTCAAGGCTGAAAAAAATGCTTCCTTTAATTTATAATATTTTTTTTAATTGCATTAATGAGAAGTGTTTGAAACATACAGCCAACTGGTGTAAGAACACAGGTGTGGATAAAACCTCTGGATAGTTATCATGCACTTGTACCTCCTTTTTCTTAGTAGCCCTATAATAAGAATAAAGCCAGTTTTGAAAATACAAGTGTGACATACTGCATTTGAGAGTAACCATGTCTAATGATAGGAAGTAATGACTTTATCTTTAAGCTGTAACTTAACGTAATTCTTTTTATATACTGTTCATTTTAGCACTAGCTGTTTCCAGAATATGTTAAATATTTAATATGACAATGCCCACATGATATTTATATGTAGAAGATTTACATCTACTAATCCAAGTCCACATAAAGCTGTTATCCAGAGCTGCAGCTTTCTAATTTATGTACATACATGCATACCTATATGTACAAACAGGCAACTGTTTTTCACACGGAAAGATAGCTCTCAGATGTGCAAACCAGTAAAATATTCCACACTTTCACTATTGTTGCAAAAAAGGAATTTAACAGTCAGCTATTCTAAGGAATAAAAGCTCTCTAATATAAAAAATACCTTTATTAGAACTAAACTGAGTCTGCTGAAATGAAATAATTGGGCTGTGAAAAATTAATCTAAGCAGTAGGATAAAAATTGGAGATATTTACTCTCTTTTTAACTTGTCCAGCCTTTAGTCAGGTATACTGTCACTAAAGACAAAGATTAATAAAAACAGGGAAAGCTCACAAACATTGCCCATAAAGAAGACTTACAAGAGGATAGCTGTCTCAGCCTTGCTTATTTTAAGAAAACTTTGCCGCTAGTTTTAGAAGTATTTTGCCAAGGGGACTTAAAACTGCTGTGGACCTTCCAGCAGGGACCACACCTTTGCAGGTACAGATTTATATTTAGAATGTCAAGGACCTTCAAAATGTGCCCAATTAATCATGGCCTGCAGAGCCCAACCTCCATGGTAATTATTTTGCTGCACTTTGTGCCCCCGGTCCTGCCCCACCAGTCCAGGAGAAGGCAGCTTTAGCTGGGGACAGCCTGTGAGGAGAAGAGCCAAGGGACAAGATGTGTCTGGAGCCTAGGGCTTCTTGCTAGTTTAACCTAGGAAAGGGCTGGGGAAGCCTTGAGCAGAGAAAACATGCTTTATTAAAGCTCCTCATGTGTGTATTTAAACTGCAAGTCTTCAGAGTACTTTCCAGCTTGTGAGTCCAAATCCTGTGACCAAATACATGTTAGACCAAGATCCAGGAATGAACAGGTCATCTGGCTGTCTTCTGCTGAATCCTGGTTTCCATGGGAAGAAACACAGACACAAGGATCAGAAAGAAGCCATGTCATGTTTCTGAGTATGGTCCTGAATATGGACCAGGACAGGACAATGGATCATACCTGGGAGCCGTGCAGAGGAGCATATCTACCTAGAGGAGGATGTATCCAAATGTACTGTCGGAATATCCAAGAAGATCAATCTATTATGAACCAGGGCTTATGCAACAGTTTCTAGCAAGGCTGCTTTTAGGAATAAGCAAGTGGGCAAAAAATGCCTCTGTTGCTAGATTCCTGGACAGACAGGTTTACTGCTGTTCCTGGTATGGATAAGAGTATCTAAATACATGGAACCGTGGCTGCTGCATGTGAGGGAAACCTACTTCTGCCCCTTGATCCTCCTCCCTTCTTTCCTGGTGGCCATTCATTACAGCGGGTGGAAAGTTCAGTTTGATTCTCTTAGAGTAGTGGAGCGTGCTGCAAATATGTCCTGTTAGTTCTGGTAGGGTTCATCCAGCAAAACTTTCTTGCCCTGATAATTGATCCACCTTATCAGTATTTGCATAAAGCTTTGCTTTAATTCTGTTCCATTTGTATTAGTTGGAAAGGCAAAAGTAGGTTATATAAAGGAAGAAAAAAGCCCTTAAAAAAGCTCAATTTAAGGGAGGAATGGGTAACAGATGTGAAAATTGAGGGTCATGTTAAGAATATTCCCCTGTGAAGGTAGAACTGGTTGGTATTTTAGCTGTCATTAATGACTTCTCATAGTGACTTCTCAACCTTGGACAACAGGGAGAGCACTGAACTGGCTCATTTTGGGGAAAGCTCCTTCTCTCTCTGCAGTTCAGTTTCTTAACAGTTAAAATGAGAGGACTTACATTTCCAGGGCACTCTTTAAAATGTGCTGGTGCAAGGAATAAGCAAGGTATTAGTACTGGAAAGTTGGCTAAAGGTTTCCCATTGTTCATCACTCATTGCTCATCTCATTCCTCTTTCATCAGGTAGCACTCATCATTCTCACACGATAGCAGTCAGACTCTTTTGCTGTTTATCTTTCCATTTACATGCATTTAAAAAGTAGTAAACACTGAAATTAAATACAGTGTATTAAAACAGCTGATGCATGTTGCATACCTAACAGAGGCTTATTTGCAGCACCTAGCAGAAGAGGAAAGGTGATGAGATAGGCAGTACTGGCATCATTTTAACTTGAAGACTACAGCAATGATCACTGTGTAAGCAGGCTGATTGTGACCAGGTAAAGGGTATGGAGGAGTATAGAGGAATGAAGCTGGGTTAATTAACATTGATAATATACTGCTGTGGGCTGGCTTCGAGGGTGGCGGGTTGGCTGATGGCTGGTTCCTGCTAAGTGGTTAAATAGCTCTAAGGGGTATAGAAGAGGAGCAGCCAATGAAGAGAGGTCTGGAAAGGGAGGAGAGAGTGTCCTGGATGAGGAGAGACAAGGAGAAGGCAGCAGAGGCAAGAAGCTGAGGGACTGGCTTGAAGAGTATGAAGAAACAGCACGACCAGTAGATGGACCTTTGAAACCTTGTGGGGAAATTGGTGGCTATGCCAGGGCAAGGTGTGCTAACTACCTATTGAAGTTATCCTGGTATGTGATGGTAAAAAGACCTTGTTGCAGCTGGCTAGTTTTGAGAGTGCTGTGACAAAGGAGCGCTCACTGGAAGTTAGTACACATGCTGTGTATGATAACTCTGTTCTATTGTGAACAGAAATGTATACTGCTAGAAGTCCAATGTTATAGAATTTTTTAACAGTCTAAAACTATATAAATGTATGAGACCAGAATTAGTCCTTAGTAAAATGATAGGAATTTCCATGGAAACCATGAGGCTGCCAGGAGGTGAAGGTGGGACTTGTCCTGGAGATTAAGTGTGTGTGTGTGTATATAGATATATCTGTTTTTAAATGTTATTGTTCTTTCTTGTATGGAGGAACATACAAGCATACTTGTGCTTCAGAAAGGAAAGGTACGAGAGGTAGAAGGAAACAAGGCTGTAACTTTCCTAAACACTACAAGCTATTCCAAATCAACTAATCATGCAGTGGTCCTCAGGGATTATCTAGAGTTTAATCTCTTAGCGGAACAGTTAAAAATGTGTGTGTATGTGTGTCTAGAAATGCTTCCTCTAAGAACATAAAGTCATTGTGGATTGTCTTTTACTATACTTCCCACCAAGATTCTAGGTCTATGTTTTCCAATACGATTGATGAAATATATTTTGCACTAATACTTCCATCAAGAACAGACTCCTGTCCTTACGTGGATGATGCTCATCAGTACCTGTGTTTGTGTTCAATTTACAAGGGATTCAATGTTAACCTCTCTTAAGACACATAGAGCAACTCGCCATGTCAATACTTCATCTAACTTACTCCTTAATGTGCAGAAAGTTGTTTTAACAGCTGTATTAATAGAGTTAAAATATCAGAAATAAAAATAGAAAACCCATTCAGTTTCTTATGAGAGAGAAGGTATCAAAGGTGTATGTCACACAGCATGACAACGAGACAGAGTTCAGAGTTGGGTTATTTTATTCATTTTATATTTATCTCATGCAAAAGGTATTTAAATATAATGCATCAGATGATGGTTATTTTTTGCTGAAGTCAATGGAAGAACCAGAGCGAAAAATCTGGATTCTTCTTTGTAAGGTTAGCACAAGAGATTTAGTACTGATCTCCAAAAAGGGTATTTTTTTCATGTGCCTAAGCCCATGATTTAGTACATAACCACAAAACTGGTGCTTAAACCCCACCTTTGTTTCTGCCAGTAAGTCTGTGGCAAGCAACCTCCATGTTTCCACAGAGAATGAACTACTTGGAGGACTTGGCCCTACCATCTGAGTCGGTTTTCTTGGATTTACTCTTACTGTGCTGTATTGTGCTTGACAGGTGTGAAGGTCAAACGGATCCAGCATCAAAGGTGCAGAAAGCCAGAAATTTTGTACCTGTGTCCATGTTCCCTACCCCAAAAAATCATCTCTAGAAATGTACTTCAGGAACATGACAGATCCATGTGCAAGAAGAAGAGGGATCACAAGCCCACATTTTCTGCTCTTGAAACTTGATCTAACTTGGTGTCTTGATATTTCATTGTAAGCCTTTTTCTCTCTAGCTTTTCAGCAATGGAAAAACTGGGATAAAATATTTACTGTCGGAAGGGCATGCACTGCTACAGAGCCTGTGCAGAGAAGAGGAATTACCTGTCTGAGTAAAGGTAGGTGCCAAGCTTCTCTCCATATGGTGTCTTCAAGTTCTTGCCACCCCAAGTGAGTTCCTACTGCACCGTTTTCCCCAAGTTGTTTAACTTTCCCTCTGCTCTAAATGGGAGCAGAAGCTCCTACTTTGGGGCTGAAGACTTCAGGGAATCATTGAATGTTTTGACATTCTGAGCTTTTTTTTTTTTTTTTTAACTGAGGATTTCTGTGTCTCAGGCCGTTTCAAAAGACTGTGAGGCCCTAAAGTACCCAGACAATTCGAAGAATGTTACCTAGAATCACTACAAACAGTTTCGGTTTGCAAACACTTCTGAGGTAAGTGACTGCGAGCAACTGAATAGCCCCATTGAGTTCAACAGGACTGTTGACATGCGTCAGGTTATGTGTATGTGCTTGCTGACCCAGACCTAAGCAAAGATATTCTACCAGGATTTTCTCTTCTTCTTAAAACAATGGCTGTGCTACAGAATAGCATTCAGACATTTCCATTTTGTTTTTGTAAAAGTCCATTGTTGCTTTATTGTTTCTCAGTCAACAAAGTTTCCTCTGTTATTGTCCACAGTTGGCATGGTTTTTTTCTATCTTATTTTCCCCTTGATGTTTATAATTCATTGATATTACCTCACAAATTTGTACAATAAGATTTAAAAAATAGCTAGAATTAAATTGCAGTGCTGTTCTGGGATATTACTATGTTTGTTGACTCAGCAAAAACTAGATTCCCCAGTGTCATTCTAGAATTTGTGTTAGGAGAGCCTTTATGGCTATATATAGGTGTTTTTCTGGAACCATATGAAGTATGAAAACACACAAAATACATAAATAGAAGATATAAAAATATGTGAAATAAGGACTAATCTGTAGATCCTCATCTTGCCTTACTGTACCCTTTTTCTGAGATCATTATGATTTCATAGTATAAGGGAGAAGAAATAGCTATTTTGCATCTTGGTACACTTTCTTGGTACATGGAATACAAGTTGTAAAGTAGTTGGTACTAATGGATTAAGCAGTATTCTTTGTTTGTCCAAGTAGTTAGGAAGAGATATAGTATCTAGCTCTGTTTAAACCTATTTTTCCTAAAGAATGTCAGAATTGGCTACTCCATCTTATGCTGAGCACTGTTGTTTTTTTTTTATGCTTTAGGGATGGGCACATAGGGTGGCACAGTCCAAAGGCAGGGATGGCCTCTGGTGACACTACAGATATGAAACTGAATATACTCAGCTTGCACAGCAGAATATTTCTAATGTTTGTATTTCTGAATGGGTTTATTGAAAACATAAATAAAAGAAAGGTGAGTCTCGCCTTCAATTTCTTCAGGATGGATAGGGCAGAGTGCAGACGTTTAATTTTATGAAGTGAAATAGGAAGCCAGGGGTTTGTGTCTGTTTATTTCAGGTGACTGGTTAATTTCTAAAAGCAGTCTTCATAAGCTGTAATGAAAGAAAAAATTATTATAATTACCACTGGAGGTTTTTTTTTGTTTCTCATTATAGAATATTAGTTGGAAGTCTTGCAATCGAAAACATGGAGACTATTTCTGGATAGGCTTTAATTTCCACATCTTGGGGAATTTTGATTTAGAAAGCTCACGTTCATAGAGCATCCTGAGTTGGAAGGGACTGGCAAGGATTACAGTACAAATTTATAACCTGTCTGCGGAGGGGAGAATGCGGTTGGGTGTCTTGAGTGCAATAAATGTTTTGGGAAGAGCTACACTTAAAGACTATTCCTGAATAAGGTGAGGGTTTTGGCCACTCTTGTCATGCAAGGGGGACCCCTGTCCTCACAGCTCAGCTTCTGTGAAAGTCTTGTTGCTGGTAAGCACCAGCCTCTTGCACCAATTAGCTGTTGTCAGAGAAGGTGCCCATCATGAGAGATGACGGTCAAAGAAAGAGAGCTCTGAGTAGCAGGGCAGACACCTCTGCCCTAACTCTACATGGTGAAGAGCATGGTTAGTTCATTGGGTTGACAAGTACAAAAAATTATAGATGAAGCTTCTTCAGAATAAATTGATTCAGAACTGTAATGAGGTGCAATAATAAAAACCAGAATCTAAAACACAAAAGAAAAACTTGGTTGGATGCTCACAAGTGAGTGTTGCAGTTCTATTTCTGTCTTGGTCCTGCAAACATCCTGCAGCAAAGTCTGAAAGATCCTGGGCTGTCAGCTAAACAGGGAGACAGGTATCTTTCATCAAGGGAAAGGTTATAAAGGAAGCAAGTTATTAAAATAAATGTATCACTTCCTTTGTCTCTTATTCGTGCTGAAGTTGAGGTTTAGCTTGTTGTTCCAGTGGAATATAGGTGGTGCTCTGAGGTGGCCAGAGATGTCTGTGTTACAAGAGGTCTCTCTGAGCAGCCTGGACAGCTCAGTCCTGGCTTCCTTAATGGCTGTTTAAGAGCGTGACTGAGGGGACTGAGTCTTATGAGACTGTATAGGTGGAGGCTCTGGCAAAGAAGGCAGCATGCAAACATAAAATATTCATCTTCGACATTTGTCCTGTGATGAAGTTCATCTCAGAGCTGAGAAAACTGATGTTTGTAGAGAAGCAGGCACTTGTGGCCTTGCATGGCACCTGGTGCTACAGGGAGATGTAGCTTGGGCGTGGATACAGACATCCTTCTGTACGAGCAGAAAAAGCCAACCTGAAAAAGCACCATGCTGAAACCTGCCAAAGATGCTGAGGACTGAGGCAGCTGACAGAGAGATCTGATGAATAAGACATTGTGCAGCTAAATACATTAGCAGACCACGAGGTACTTGAATACCCTGACAATGAAGGCTGCCTAAGCAATCCAGCTAAATAAATAGACACAATCCAATAGTTTGTGGGGTCTGGTGGAAATTATTTCACAGTCTGTCTATGAAATTCAAGAATGTAGGATTTTGTTGCAAATCGGGTCTGGTTTAATTTAATGAACTAGTATTAACAAGCTTCATGTTCCGCATCTTTCACTCTCTCTCAGCTGTGTAGTATTCATTAAAAAGAATATATGCAAATTTTAGCAACATAAACAGAATTTAAAATAAGGGATAACACAACAAACACTCAGGAAAGCTTTCTGGTTTTCCTTCAGGATGAGTAGTCTCTTTGCTATATCCTATCCTCTAGTTTGTCCTTTAAAATGCTGCCACTGCATCAATTAGAAAAGGCCACAACTTCACCAATCCAACAAGGGCACTGGGAAGAACTTTCCTAGCTTTGTCCCAAATAAAAAGACCTTGGTGAGTGGACCGAATCCTACCTCCACTGGGGTCAGAAGGAGCTTTGCATGAAGGGCAAGGTGGCCTTCTCTGTCTGAAGCCAGATCTTTCCTCATACATCAAGAACTCTTAATGGTAAAATAGAAGAGCAGATGCCATCCCCTTTCACTGCTTCTCCAGGCAAAGTGTAAACCTCAGTGCATGCAGCAGTAAATTCCTTTAAACATTTATGTGAGCTGAAATTGCTTCATCTGTTGACCTTGGCTCAATGTGCAGCACTTCATCTAACCACAGTTGCACATATCAGATGGGCAGCACAGGTGGAGTGCCTGTGCTGTATGCCTGAGTTTTTCCTTTTCTTCTGCATAGTGCTCTGCTTCTTCTTTCTTCCTTTTCTACCTGGTCAGTTGAGTCTCATCTGTTGTCTGTTCCGTGGTCATTGAGACCTGTTATGGTAATGGATGCCCTTTCTGGTGAGAGAATGGGAGTTCCATTGCATTGTCCTTCTTTTTTGCTGCATTTACAATTTAGGAGTTTATTAAAGTCTTTTTCTGTACCAGTCCCCACAGCAGTTAGTTATTCACTCTAATAACAAACAGTTTCCATCTCTGTATAACAACAACTGAGGTAAAAGTATCTCCTATATTCCAAGTCCTAAGAAAGCAAGATTTGTGGAGGATTTAACAGTAAAACCAGTGCTTGTGGAAGATGCTGCACTTGCAGCTGTGGAGACAGTGGTCCTCTGATGGCATGGCAGAAAACCAGGGCCAACAAGCAAAATTACTCTGTTGGCAAGCTGCCATAAATTAACTTGTAGTCGTGACCTGGAGGACAAAAGGGTCTACAGTCTTCTATGTTTTAGGCCCTACTCCAAATGAGCTCTGACCTCTTCCTGGACAGAGGGGAGTCAGCAACATTTTGCTGAGACCAAATGCAGAAGGTTTGAATGGTTGGCTAGAAGTGCAAGATGAAATTTAACTTACCGATTGGAGGCAAGGGAGGATGAAGGTGGAAAAAAAGCCAGATGCACCAAGTTTATAGACAGCTAAAAAGATGCATTGGCCTTGCTTTTTCTCAATTAAAAATATTGTCTGTTTTAAATCTCTTACTTTGTGATTTGTTCAGAAAAAAGTGAATTCATTATTGCATTTCATTAAATGGTAGATTGTACATAATTTTATCAAATAAGAAGTGGAGCGAAGTAGAAATATAAGCCTAAACCCCATTCTTGTTTAGGTGTATAATTCTTTCTCCTGCTTTGCATGCCTGGAACTAATGTGGCATTAAGTATATTCTAATTTTAAAGAATTTAATACATGCATAATCTGCTTTACAAGCAGAGATTAGATTTTTTCATATTAAAATAAATTGGGACAACTGAGAAGCAGAACTTAGAGCATATTCATTTGAACAAAACAGGCAAAATCCTTAATTTTTTTAACATTCTTTTTAAAGCATTGATATACTATATTTTAAAGAGTATTGTGTGAAGCTTTCATTGAAAAGGACTCATATGTTCTGTGATTTGAAAAGAAAAATTAAGGCAATACAATTGTACCTGTAAGCTTGTATTTATTGTATGCATTAGTGGTCTCAATATTTTAAAACACAGAAACAGGTGCTTATATACAGTTCAGAACATCTGATCTGTTGCAGAATTGTTTGCTAAGAACAAAGTCTCAGCTTTGGGAGATATTCAGAAACATTCAGCAACTTAAAATGCCCTCATTTTTTGTTTGGGGTTGCAGGTTGGATCTGACTACCAGCAAGGGGTAGAGAACTTACCTCTGAAAATAAGTTCACTTAGAAAATTACACCAAGTTTAACATCCAAAAAATGGGGTGAAGAGGGGATAGTGGAGCATCACAAGGCATTTTTAAAAATGCTCCACAGACTCCACTGCCCCCCAAACATCCTTTTGTTCTCTCAATAACAGGTCAGTTTTGAAGTTTATGGGTAGAAAACAATTTTTTCAGACATCCGAATTAACCTGTTCTTTTGTTGCAGAACATGGGTAAATCTTATCAGACTCCAGAGAGGTATGGCATTTCAAGTTTTAAATAGGAGAGCAGCGTCAAGGAGCTGGCATATGCTGGGACTTCTTTCTAAACCTCACAAAGTTCTTGTCAAGATAAAAAACCCATGCACCTTTCTATGAATAATTTTAAATTATTTGGTCTTCAGTGTTCGAGGGAGTCTCAGGTTACTACTAAAAGGACTTTCAATGAGCGTGTGAGCCTTTTACAGTGTGTACCATTTTATTTGTGCCATATCTCTTTTATCAAATTAACACATAAAAAGTTAAACATAAAGAACATGAAAACATAAAAGTTTTCACCTAAGTGACCTTCTGTAGAATAGATCTCTGCTAAGGAATAATAATATAACAGGCCTAATCCTGTTTCTGCTGATGTCCTTTACAGACTTGCAAGTAAATACACTTGTTTCTGTCTCTCACAAGTCATAAACAAGAACCTGACCCTACTCTCCCTCGCATACAGGCACAGACACACGTGCCTGAAGACACATCTACATAAAGATTGCAAGTGTTTATGCCTCAGCAAAGTCACAAACAGGACACTACCTGTCCTCTTAATTTTCTTCCATGTGAAAAGGCAATAAATTTCATACAAGATTTGTTATGGAAAGGGCATCGACTGCATATCTTTCCTCACTGTCTGATTGCTTTGGTGGCATACGCTTGAAACACCACCTTACTTCAGTCTGATACGGGAGAATTTTGGATGCAAGGCAGGTTTCATACCATATCTTCTTCTTATGAATCCTGATCCCACTCCTCTTTTTTTTCTCCTGTCATTTCACAAAGAACAGGTTTTTCCTTTTTTGTCGCTCTATTACGAAATTCACATTGACAGACAGACAGTGGGCTGGATCCAGCTCTTCCCAGTTTGGGCACTGCAGGACCTGAGGTGTGATGACAAGACCCAGCAGCAGGCTGAAGGAGGTGGGGGCAGCTCCCGAGCTGTGCGCCCAGTGCTGTGGGGTGCCTGGCAGCCTGACCCCCACAAGACAACAGAGAACAGCCACCCAACATTCCCGCTGAACTCAAAAAGCAGCGTGGGAGTCATTGGCAAGAAATGTCTCTAACAGGGCTCTGCAAGACATCTTCAGGTAGATTTCTGTCCTCCATGCTGCAGTGTGGTGTATGGTGCCAGACCATCACAGGCCAATACGATGACATATTTTCACAATGGCACAGCCATGCCTCCATGGTAATGGCAAATGGGGGAGGGTAGCAGTGACAGCAGTGCTGAGCGGCCCCCAGGCCACCTCTGGCAGGAATTTACTTCCTCTGCACTGCAGGAGGCAACAGAAGCAAAACGAGAGGCAGAAGTAGGCAGAGATGGTTCTTTAGTACCAGAGTCAGGCTAAATACTTGCTACACAGCTCTTTTGTATTTGAGGGGTACTTCAAATCCTACAGTGTGTTTATTTTGCCAAGTAGTCAAGGGACCACAAGGATTTTCCCCTCCAAACTGGACCAGTATTTCAGTGGGAGAGTACCAGTCTGCAGATATGAGTAGCTCTCTTCTGTGCAGCAACTGGCATGAAAACTTCTGGGTTTCTGTATGCTTTTCATGTAAAAAGTAACGCATATCATGTATCAAAAATCATAGTTTCAATGCATTTGAAAAGATTATCATGGATGAAGTGGTGACATGCTTTTATTTTGGTCTTTCACATATATAACGTACACTTAAAAAAGACGTTACTGTCACATGTTGCCTTCTGTATCTCCTTTGCCACTGTATACAGTAGCTGCTTGTCTATACCTCAGAAAAAGGGCGCCTGTATCACCCATGGGCATTTTGCTTTGATCCAGAGAGGATCAGTAATGGTGCACACCTCTGGCAGTGTGTTTTTTTTGGAACGGGGTAACCTCCTGGTTACATCCACCAGGCTCTGGGGCCAATGCATTTATAAATATGTTTATAAAGATGTGTTTTTCTGAACAGAAGTGGGCATGAACCATGCATGAAGGAAAATGGGTGTTTAAATAGGGTTTGCTGATCCTAACCATTCTAAAATAGGTATTTCTTCCTATTTATACTTTTAATTATGCTTAAGCAGAGAAGCACTTTCTCTCTCTTAGATAAAAAAAAGGGAATTTGATACAGAAGTCCAGATGAGGTATATCTTTTTGATAAAGACTGTTCTGTGTAAATCAAGTGAGAAATTTAGGAGACATGTTTTTGGATTAGCTGCCTTACGGAAATCTAACACTGTTGGTATCTCAGACGCGTTCTTCATTCCTCCACAAAGCACTTATCTTTAAAACAATTTAGTGAAATTTATACATAAGTATAGTATGCATATTCCAATTCAATTATATGAGTCATCTCCACAGGTTAAACAGAAGGTGCAGGTATTCCAGTCTGTTTTGTAATTCGGATCATTTGTATGCATTGGGTAATGTGATTTATAACCATATTTGCACTATGAAATAAAAAATGGACTCAGAAAGGGGATACTAACACCTCTTTAAATATATTGCTTTATTTTTCATGCTGAAACCACTTGACCTGTGCAACACCAGGTTCTTTACCTATACAAATAAACTTAAAGCTTAATCCTTAATAACACATCCTGCAAACATTGAAGAGCTGCTAAAGTTACCAAATTAGTATTAGGGGAGAAAAAAAGAATAACTTTCTTCAGGAAAAACAACAACAATAAACCCTCTGCTTTAAAGTATTCTGAGGAGGGGAGGCATTTTTAAGTGAAAAAAAAAAAGTCAGGAAAAAAGCTTTTCAAAGTCGACCAATACATTACTTTGAACTATATTTATAAAATATTTAGCTGTCTGCTAGAATGGAAAAAATATAATATTTTTATTAAACATACTTATAAATCATTGTCAAAACATTTACTGAAGCTTGTGGTAAACATTATTTATAGCATCAGTGAGCAAACAATTGTTGCTATATTCATTTTTTCCAGTAGTAGTAAAATGTGTTTCCTCCAAAATCTTACTTACAGCACAAATGTATATATTTCCAAGACATATAGATGTAAATATTGTTCCAGTTCCAGACAATATTCCTGTATTTGTATTTGAACTTCTTAAAATTAAATTTTTCCTCTCCAGAATTTACTTATTTTGAGATGCAGCTTTGAAAAAACAACATTAAGGCTGCTACGTGATTGTATGTTGGCAGTCTGGCATTACATTCTATACTCTTTTAATTAGATTAACAGATTATTATTGTAGCTGATTAGAGCTTAAAATGAATTTGTAAAATAAAATTTAGCCATCACATGAGTTAAGATGGACAAGAAGTAAATTTACTGGAGTTTGAATCTATACAGTTGCTTTTGAAAAAAGCTTTAAAAGACTGCAGCCATTCTTATGCATCCATGCATGTGTGCTTTCTGAACATACATAGATTTTTGCATAATGGAACATGGTCATTTCTTTTTAAATACTAAATTGTCATTCCATCACTGGAACTACTTCTTTGAAACTTAACTTTTAAATTAAATAGAAGATGTTCATAAAAAAAAAAGTATCAGGACTGCACCTAGTAAAGATAATGGATTTTTCCAAAATTAGTGCCTTAATATATTTCTGTATGTTGATACAGCAGTATGCTATGTAAATGTATATATAATAAAAATTATACACATAATGAATACTAGATGCAAAATACATTTTTGCTACGTTTTGGGCATATGAGGTACGTGACTATAGGAAGTTACATTGTCTGAGGAGTTTATGAAAGTTTTTCATATTAGTGCCTTGGTTTGATTGCAAATCTGCGAGATGTTTAAACTCTACATTGAATTGTGCCAAAGATAAACAAAACACAAAACACATAAAAGCTGTTTATCAACAAAAGTACTTCCATTGGCAACATCCCCCCAAATCTTTTAATTCAGTAGTCTGTTTTACATCCTTTTTAAGTATTCTATATTACAATATATAGAATTGCGATCAACAGAAATTTTATTCTGTAATTAAAAACTGAACAATCTTATATGTGATATTTTAGCTTCCAAAAATATTTATGAAATATCACAGAGATCAAGTGTTGTTTTTGAATAACTATGATGTGTTTTGAATACCTATGACCTGTTATTTTTCAACTAACTATACTACGTCTGTTTTATATTAGCATCCTATTACTAACCTACATATTTGCTGCATACCCTTTACGCTCCCTTTATGAAATAGTTAAAAGTTCTAACTCTGTAATGAGAAAACAGTATTGTGAATGAAAGAAAACACCCAGGGAAAAAATCCTGACTTAGATATAACATTTATAAAGCTATGGATAATTATTTTCAAAACAGTGATTAATAAGTGTCCATTTTCATGTCATCATTGGTAGTAGATGTAATCTCACTCAGGCACCCCGCCATTCTGTTTAATAAAAGTGTATCCTAGTGTAAAAAGGAGCTTGTCATACTTATCTCTAATGGTGAATGATTTCTTTCCCTCTTCCTGAAGACACTTTGCACCCAATATTCTCAAATCCTATCATGCTACAGGCTGACAAATAAGCTAACAACAATGTAGGTAGCAGGCTACATTTACATGTAAGTGTATGTTCTCTAGAAGATATTCAGAAGATAACTGGATCTTTTTTGCTTGTAAATCAAATACAGACATGAAGAGATCTGCTTATAGGAATAGATGCAAAATTTTTATATTTCAGTGAAACTTCATGATCTGAGAGCGCAATGTGTTGAAAAGAATCATTGCATTTTCAGAAAGTGGGAGGAAAATTAAGCATTGTTTTCATGTTGTTACTGCTGAAATTCTTCAAAATGCAAAAGCAGACAGGATCTATCACTATACCAGTATTGCAATTAATACCTTATTTCTGCTGGTTTTCAGATATGTCTGTACTTTCTATGTTTAATTCTATCTTCAAGCAATTGTACTGTGTGAAACAGACAACAATTTATCCTGATTCATGGCTTAGGAGGAGCAGCTGATTAATCCCATGTCAACAGTCTTGACCCTATGCAGAAAATAGAAACATAGAAGGCCTGCTTAACAATATATCAAGGGTACAGTTGCTTATTTTTTCTGGTTTGTAAAATCTAGAAATCACACACAAATGCAGAGTAAGTTAGGACAGCGTAGTGTCATCATTATCACTTTCATCCATTTATTCTTCTTACACAGTAAATGTGTTTTTTCTTTTAAATATTCTGGTGTAAAACAACGAGCATGTTATCATTGTGTTTCTCTGTATGCTATCAGCATATAGAAAGAAATATATGTATTTGTTTGTGGTTTAAGCTCATCTTTTCATGAATGGCAAGATCTGTACAACATAGCAGTCCTATAAAGCAAAAACACCTAAACTCCTTCCATAAAATACTTAAATGTTGCGGCTCAGTGCTGTAAGCGCTGACTCACGTGAGTAGGTTTTACTCTTTCAAGAAGACCTAGTAGCTTCAGTCGGGCCATTCACCCTAATGAGAGCTTGCAGAATTGGATCCTTCCAGCAAGGTACTCACAGATATTTTTCCCCCCATGGTGTAAGGTTTATAGGATATCCTTTTAATTGTTTACCATTCAAAAAGATTCCAATTCTGCCACAATTTTTTATGAAAAAAATTATTCTTTTTACTAATGCTTTTGCTTAAGTATGAACATACAGTATCTGCTTTATATTACTCTATCTGAAATTGCTGGGTAAACTGGATGAAATAAAACATACATAACAGTCCTTTAAAATGTCGTCGTGGGCAAGAGAGAACAGAATGTACTCATTTTCATTTTTAGTAGTGAAACACAGTGACTAGCGCAAGCCAGTTTGGAAATACTAATGCAATTTTAAATTTTAAAGTGTGCATTTCTAGCATTTCTATATGGCAGCTCCAGAAAAGAATGTGCCCTTTATTATTGTAAGGCATACATTGCTCGGTAAAAAAAATATCACAAAACGCACCACCAAAAAACCCCCCAAAAATCCCAGCAAAAAATGTACATAACATAACTAAATAAAGCCAAAATCTGTGGAAATCTTCTCATGTAAACTGCATAATAGCACTTGAAATGGCCCCTTTCTGTCATCCACTGTAACCATCACATTCCCATTTCTGCTGCAGTCAGGTGAACTGTCAAAGAGCTATTACGGTTGGCTGCATAGAATTCCGAGGAAAGACAAATCTGTGCAATTTTCTCCTTGGACAATAAATGGTTCTTTTGGTGCCTTTAGGTTTTCCTAAACAATTTTGGTAAAGAAAAAAAAGAGTTTTAATTTTTTTTCATTATTTTTTACATGTATGCGATAATGCAAGGGGCTTTATTTGGGCTGAAACCTTTACTATGAATGTGTAGCTCTTTGATGGATGCACATTAGCATTCCAGTATGTGGGTAAGATTTATATATTTTTTCCTTTTCTGATACATAATGTAGCTTCAAGTAGATACTTAAGATGGTATGATGGCATGTTATATTTTAGTGTGGGGTTTTGCACTGTTAAAAGAATGGGTACACACCGACTGGAACAACGAAATGTATACACAAATGCAAAAATCATCCAATCTATTATTAAAAACTAATAACCCTAAAATATTAAATGCATTTAGTCTTTCATGCCTGTTTAAAATACTGCATGCTCAGAAGTGAATACATTATTGTGATGTGTAATACCGCATCTTTTGATAAGCCTTATCTCATAAATAAAAAAGACGTATAAATGACATGTTTCTGAAAGGTTTTTCTTTAGAGGCAAATATTTTGTCCATTCTGGTGAGGTATGTTGTATAAGCAAAATGAGAGTTTGATTATGTCTTTCATATAGGTAATGAACACGTGGTTGTCAGAAACCACAATGAGGTTTCTTGCTGGTTGTTTTTGTCTTCTATAAAAAAATTAAGGTGTTTCAGAACTGACCTTTGCTCTGTTGAGTCATCTCCCTTTCTTCATTCAATTTACCTTACTGAACAGTAGCATAAACCGGAATTTTTATGTCCTTAGGAAGAGGGCAAAAGACAACTTCTTCCTTTAATTTTTTCCTGTTTTTTTTTTTTTTTTTGTTTCTTATGTGTATGATTTTGCTAACATTTGAGATTTTTCAAATTGTAAAAAGCTATCCTGGATGTTGATTAGTTGATTATAATATTATCTTTTCACTACTGAATTTCCTCACAGCAATTGCCTGTTTTGCAGCTCTTCTAAGTAGTGATTGTTAAATAAGACATTGTTTATATTTAAGTCAGAGCTATATTAGAGCAGACATTGATCTCCATTCACTGTTTTTACTCTTTTAGAAAAAAAGATTTTTAATTCGGTACCTCTTTCTGGAAATAGCTTTGTTTACCGTATTCCACATATGTATAACTGCACCTCCCGGTTACAGCGTTAAGGGTCTAGCCCCACAAACAAATCTAACATACACAGGGAATGGTCCCTGCCCCAAAGTGTTTACATTTATGACAGAAACTTCAGTTTTAAAGTCCTGTCGTAACATTCCTGAAAAACAAACCAACATGATGCAGATTAGTCAGAGATCCAAGCCCCTAGTCACAGAGGTTGCTTCTGTTTTCAATAGACAGTGTTGCAGAGGAGTTTTTCTGTGTGCTAGTCTGATGATTCTTCCTGCTTTTATTTCCCCCATAGAGGATGTAACATCTACAGATACTTGATTTTTTTTTTTTTTTTTTACAGATAGTACAGTTTCGAAAATGCTGTTTGCAAGCTTATTTGCTTCTGTGTTTTGTCTATAAGCAGCATATTATTCATTTCTGTGTATCTGCTAGACTGGACAAATCAAGGTGACAATCCATGGTTAACTCTGTCAGGCCCTTTGTCCTGCTGCTTCTGTGGATTGAAATACAATGGAAACAAAGTGGAATATATAACCATCCAGCTGCCTTGTTGTGACAGCGCGGCCCCGTATTACAGTGCCTCAGCCCCTGTTTGCCTATCGATAGCCAGTCCACGAGGTGACAATGCAAATCATGTGAAAGCTCTCCTGCAAAAAAAAAAAAAAAATGTCAAGAGGGGGAAAAAAAATATTAGAAAAATAGAAACTCATAAAAGGCTCTGTTTTTGATACAGTTACTACATTGAGATACAGGGCCTGGTTTTTTTAACCATGGCGTGCTTCTAAGGGAAGCAGGTAGGCTCCTGCGTTTAAATCTATCGTATAGTGTCTGCTTACAGGGCTCTGCATTGATGTTACTTTTAAAGCAGTTTATATTACATTTAAGCATGTAATTAATCATCTTTACAGTGTTGATGTGACTGGCATCAGCAGCGTTATTTAATTAAATTTGAAATTATTGTACAGTAAATACAGGCTTCCAACTAACCAGTCCAAATTAAATGCTGAGGTCTATTTCTTACCCATGGTGTTTCCAATTTAAATGTTCATCCAAAAGGTTACACTTCATACGTTGAAATCATTTTTATGTTCTAACTGTTGCTAAACCCAAAAATCAACTGTACGTGAGTCCTGTGCATCTATTAGCTGTAGGAATGTTAGGAATGTGTACACATTATCTATATTTCTCATATTCTATTTCATATTAGTGATTTTATGACTGATGCTCCTTAAGCACCATTTTTCTCCCGATACTTTGTCTCTTCTGTCACGTCAGCCCAGAGCTGCTTTTGCAAAAAAAAAAAAAAAAAAAAGGTCTTTCCTCCATTTTGTTTCAGCCTGGTAATCAAGCAATTAGCCCACAAAATGGAGGTACTCCGCTCCGCTTCTCATCCTGCGTCTTACTTCGGGTGGGCTTTACCTGCGTGCAAACAGAAGGCAGAGCACTTTGCTGCCGAGCCTGTGAAATCGGCCCCTGAAGAGTGTTCCCACGATGGCCCGTAAGTGGCCACCGCTTAGGGGGACTCTGGGAGGAGGGAGACCTTCCCAGTGGGATCGCCAGAGAATTACGTACGGCACGTGCGCTACCTGCAAATTCTGCACCAGCTACAGGAGAAAGCATGTGGCTGTGCTTCTTCTCCAGCTGTACTCACTCCCTAAATTTAAAACGACCTGAAAACATGTGGTCAGCCAAACTTTAAACAGTGGGAATGCCGTTGCTTTCCACCTCATCTTTTCTTTCAAAAAGGAAAAAAAAGAAACCAAACCAAACCAAACCAACAACACCATTTGTTTTATGTTACAGCTTTCTGCAGACAATTCACAACATGTCTAGCAAGGAATCAGACCAGAAATACCGTCTCACTTCTATCATATATATATAATACAGCTTTTGAATACTGGAAAATCTGTCATCCGTTAAGTGCAGCTCAGGTCTTCTGTGTGAAAAGCACAAGCCTTTTTTTTTTTTTTTTTTTTTAATGCAGTGCTGCCGTGTCTGCACTTTTTTGAAATTGCATATTTATCAGGTTATGAATTATTTATGAGTGGGGAAGGGAGGGGGAGGGCTGGAAGGGGAAGGAAGAGTGAGAAAACATATGCTTGGGCAGAGGAATACCTTAAATGAATCCACGACCATGTCTTTTGAAGGATTACTTGTAATTACTTTTTTCTTTTCCTTATTGTTTTGTTTCTGTTGGTCATCTGCTGTTCCTATTGTGTTGTCATCTGGGTTTATTTGGCTTTTACGGAGCACGAAGGGATTGGGGGTAGTGCTTGCTACAAGTTGGAAGATTTTACCGCGGAAATGAATTGAACGTTTCTTTGACTTCTAAAGTACAGGGTGTTTAATAAATATTAATCCTTCAACTGTCAGACTGAATTATTGTCAAAAAGAGGCTGACAGATTGAGGATTAATGACATGTTCCATAAATTAGAAATGAACTATCAGCAGAATGTCCAAAGTAGGAATCAAGAACGGACCTGATTTGTACCTTAGACTAGTTGAACATCCCATCTATATCAGACCTGAGCCCAGACTTATGCAGAAAACAAAAACAAACCTATCTCCCTCCCGCAAACACTCCTTCCGCTCTTCATGCACCAGGATCTGACATCTAGATCCTTTCTTCTTTAGGACCTGCATGTACCGAAATAGCAAGGTTGTCTCAGACACCAGGTAATTTGATTAGACAGAGTCAGATCCATATTCTTTTTTTACAGTTTTGTTAGAAGAAAATCAGGGGAGGTGGAGTATTTTCTGTTCAAACATCTCAATGTTGTATTTTCCCACTATGAAAAATACAACATCACAGAAAGCTGAAGACATGGCATTGTAATGGTAAATTATAAAAATGGTAACTGCCTCTTCAAAACCACACAGAATTTCCAACATAAATTATGTATTAAAAGAAATATGTTTGCATAAAACAAGTAGCAGTAATTTAATGTAAGGCGACAGGATTTTTAGGAGAGGCTAATGTGTGTCAAAAAATATCATGTATATTCTTTAATCAAACGCATGATCCTCAGCTGAATTATTGCTTGTAAAGCTGATTTTACTGTATTTTCTAATTCATTAAAAGCAAATATATCTCTTTTTCTCGCCCTCTTTTTTCCTTTTGTGATTATTAGGGGAAAATTAACTTTAATTTGTGTAAGACTAGACCTTTTTGGGGTGGCTGAATCAAACGAGCCATCATTTGGGGTGCCATTCTTTCTCTTGGCACAGAGGTACACAATATGAAACTGGGCTACCAGAGTGTATAAAAATGTTTAGCTTAATCACTCCCTAATGACAGCGACTTATGTCCTTAGTGCAGTCGATTTGTTTCCTGGGTTTTAAAAGTAGATTATTTCCATGGTGCAGGCTTAGTGTAAGCTGTTGAGAAACCACAAGCACTGCACTTCAGCCTGAGTTTGGGACGTTCGCCAAGGGTAATCTGATTAAAAGGGCATTTTTTACAACATTGTGGTGCTTTGAAAATTCTGTGCAGCCAGATAGAGTAGGGCCAAAAAAAAATTGCTTTTTCAAAGCTAACAGTTTTGCCTGAGCAGAATTAAAAGAGTGATAAGCAGCATCACTGGAATGATTCTCTTCGACAGTCTTGCAACTGGATAAACAAAGCATCCTTAGTAACACATCTGTTACAGACCCACAAGCAAATTCATGATCTATTTAATGCAAGGTTTTTCTTGTTTGTTCTGCCTTTAATCACATTTGCTTGCTGCATAGGTGTGGGGTTCTGAGGCCTTGCTTTATCTGTAAGAATGAAAATGTTTCCCTTTTTCCACAGTAGCTTTTCTCTTCCATGACGTGACATTTATAAATGTTCCTCTGTGAAAGTGGTTATTTGTGATGTGGTACCATATTCCTGAGAAGTTTAGCAGCTGTATGTTGTTAAAAGATAATTATCCTATCTTGAATCTTGGGTTTCTTATAAGAGATAGAATGTAATACTAATTAAATATGTCATGTTTGCACACATCAGAACATACTCAAAAGAACTGTTCTTGGATCATTTGCCTTATTGAACTACTTTCATATTCTTCTGCAGCACCTAAATAAGGAAGGAAAGGAAACAGATTTCTCTCCCCTTCTTCACAGCCCTGTATTTCTCTGAATGGCAAGTTCATGCTGGTCTCCACACATGCTGATAGTACAGGACTACTTACAGCAAGACATTTGTATACACAATTTACTTCAAAGTCACTGGGTTCAGTGAGACTATACAACGGATCAGACTGGCACAAGGTTCTAGTATGACAGGCAAAATGAAATTTGTTTTCTACAAAACAGACTATTTTAGTTTGCTTAATAAATACTGAATGACAAGACAAGGTTTCTTATCCTCCACTACATCACATGGCTCTCTGGAAGGGGAAAAATGTATAACAAATTAAACTGAATTAAATTTTCCAACTCTCTTGTCTTAATTGTAGCTGCTGAGTTGTAAGCAAAGAAAGAGTGCAATGCATCGTAAACTATGTTTTTTTTTTTTTTCCCCAAAGAGGCCTCAGTGATAAAATTACAATTATATTTCCTTCAAGATGGAGATTTATAGTTTGTCTTTTTCCACACAGGTCAGAACATCTGTATCTTCCTCTGTGCAAGTGGCAAAGCATGTCTTCCCTGTCTCCAGGAGTAACTTGTCATTTTTCTACCTATCAGCATTTTAAAACTGACAGCCTTATGACTACATGAGCTTTTTGGATATATCACTCACAGTATTAGTTGTAATGTGGGGTATAGACAACACTGCATTTACTCTAGCTTTACTTATCAATATACACATCCCACAGTCACTCGTCTGTACATTTGTACCTACATGTATGAATACATGTTATTATACAAAAGCCATTGCCTTCAGTGATGATTTTCATGATATTCAGCATGTTTTGCTGTGCCCCTCTCAACCATATATGCATCAATGTTTGTGAGATAAAAACGCACGTAAACTCATTTTTGATTTGGTGGATGCAGAGCCACAGGGCAATTCAGCAGTGGCATTTCCAGTGAGAGGCTGTGCACCCCAGAGCCCTGATGGGCCAAGAATAGCTTTGTCAGGGCCGCTCGGCTCAGGAGCCTTTGATGCAGTGCTAAGTTCAGTTTAGAGTATTTACTGATACGTGTCTTCAGCAACTGTCAAAACTGCTTGGAGCTATGAGGTTCAGGCTTTTCCAATCCCAGTGACCAGCCAGCCTCCCGAGGCACGAGGAACTGCTTTAGGGTAGCTATAGCCCACAAATTCACTTTGTGTGACCGTAAAAAATGGCGGGGGGGGAGGGGGTGGGCAGGGGGGGGAAGGGAAGCAATTTTACCGGGAGAAAGACTGAATGAAGGTGTCTTTGTGTCACACTTTATTTGCTGTGTTGTTACCACTGTTCCTCAGATATGGAAACAGAGTGCAGGCAGAATTAATTGAGAAACATCTGTTTACTATCACTGTTTACTCTGGATAGGTCAGCACAGCCCTTCTTTCTGGCATACTGAACATTGCCAAGCTTTTTTTTGTTTAATCTTCCAATTCAGTGTATACCTTTATTTAAAATTTTCCTTTTAAGACTGAATTTTGTGCCTCTTAAAATGAGATATTCATGCCCGAAAGATGACCTGCTGTTCTCAGGGAGAGAAGGGGAAACCATTAGAAAAGAAGAAGATTTCTTGATAATCAAGGACACCTGTGATTCTGTGTTGCTTTCGAGAGCACAAAGACCTATAGATCTGCTCTTTCTTCCAGAGTAAAATGTCTGTGATCCACAAGAAGCTCCAATCCTTCCTTTTTCTCACCCCAAAGAGAAAAAGGGAAAGAAAGAAAATTATGCGCCATCAGATCAGCTGCTTTCTGTTTCTTCTTTAAAAAGCAGAAGATGTTGCTATTTAACATAAAACCTTGTGACCTTACTACTGCAGCTGCTTTGAAACACCAAGCTGCTTAATGATGCAAATTGCAAACAGAGGGAAAACATCAGAAGAACCTGTCAAGAAATTAGTGTGTTTGACTGAAAATTAGCTAGCTTAATCGAACTTGCAGGAAGTGGATTTTTTATTGAGAAACCTGGCTTAGAGCTTTTGTCCGTTGGGGCTATTCTCAAAGTGTACAGGACCTTTGGGAGCACAAGAATTAGGGCTCCGTGTAACACCCACAGTATTGGGCTTGTGTCTCATTTGCTTATATTTTAGAGCAAGATACTTCAACACCAGAGTCCTATGTTATGCAATTAGAAGCCTTCGTTCAGACCAAGTGACTGCTGTGGGTTCAGGTTCCCACTTTCTTAGACCAACAAATGATGATGTTCAGTTAGTGTAACTAAGGGCAGTATGTGTGCAGGGATGATGCTTATCCATTCATCCAAGCGTAGAGGGGACCCTCCACAAACAGACTTCTTTCTTTTTGCGAGGAAAAAAGACCTCAGCTGCCCATGTCACACTCATCTATAGCACCGGGATTTGCATTGAGAGGAGCTCTATGGGCAGGGTAATTAAGATGAAGGAGTGGGAAGGCCAAGCAGCTGCTGGTGGGAGCAAAGTGCCTCGGTCAGCATGTGCCCATCCTCGCAACTCTACAAAAGCATCTTGGCCAGAGGATGCTCACTCTTTTTACTATTTCTGAGACCTCATTGCCAGGTCTTTTCAGGGACAGAGTGGATATAGTCCATTACCTTTTGCAAGAAAAAGGAAACTGAAGCCACTGCTCCAGGTCTTCCTGGCAAAGGCACATTTTTCTGAATGCATGCATACTTCTCGTTTACCACCAGCACGTATTCTGTCAGGAAATTAAGGGCAGAGCAAAATAGATAAGCCATGTCCCAAGTTTTGTTCAATTCAAAAGCTCTGAGTGTGCCATGTGGACGAAAAAGATTCTTATAAATATGTACTTCAGTAAGTCTGTCTCCCATGTCTACGCCAGTTGTGAATGGTTAACTGTAATCTATTTAGATGAATTTGCATTGCTGCTCTGGCATTAAGAATGGGACACTTCAATATGCTACCACTGGAAAAATAATTTGCCTAAATAAAAGGAAAGTTTTGAGCTCACAAAGCTGTAAGCTAAGGACTAAAGAAAACTGGTTAACTAATAAAAAGATGTAAGGAAAATTAATGCAGAAATTGTTCAAAACATTGAAATGGGAATGCTTGAAATTAGGACAATAAATTATCTTAAAACATAAAACCCTGAAGATTCTGTTTTCTGTTTTCCATCATATCAGTAGGATTTTTGGGCAGTCACAGTCTGAAAACAAAGCTGTTTTTGTTAGGTACCGATATTTGGATTTAGTAGCCTAGATTTCAGCACCTTGCTTTAGACATTTAATGGCAGGTTCTCAATGAAGATAACAAGAGCTTTATCTGAGTAAGGTTAGATGAAAATCAGTGTTCTGGTATTCTGTCTTTTGAAAACAGGTCATTTTAGAAGTGTAGAGAGATTTTCTAAGTCTTATAGGACATTGCTAAAAAATAAAGAACTAAATAGTGTATTTGTGGAAGTTGATTAAATTAGATAATGTTTTATACTGGAGGTGTTTCCATGAATATCTCCATTTTGCTAGGTCCAGAGATTTGTACCATTGTATCACGTAAGTGTCATTGATTTTCAGATGATATAGCAATATTTTATTCCTATTTTCATTTGATTCAGGCACTACATTACCACTATGTCCAAGAACAAATATATCCATAGGGGCATTCATATTTATAATAATGGCTAAAGCCTTGTTGCAGAAGATTCACTATTAGCAAACATACTGGTGCTAACTTTATCTGTTCCTCTGCACAGCGATATTTCTAACAAAGAAAGTCTAAGGAAAGACTGGTATTGTTATAATTCTACTGTCATGGTGAAACCATCTTTCCACTGGCGTAAACAGCAGAGATAAAATAGATATTTTTCACATTTACTTTTTTAGCACTGAAATTCCCATTTCTCTAAACTCCATGAAGACTTTGGGTAAAAATTGCCATTCCTGAAAACATTTCCTATTCTTCATAATTCTGATGGCAGTGCTGTAGAATCACATCTTTTATAGGTACCTGTCACAGTGTGATAGTGTGATACCATTTCTTCCCTTGCTTTAGTCCAGCATGTCATAAATTTAACTTCCAGGAAATAATTCGTATTGCAAAGTGCTACACTCAGGTACAAGCTTCACATTGAAAGGGGGTGATGCTGTTTTCCTTCTTTCATAGGTAAAAACTTGTCTTTTGTGCTAGCCAGAAACGTTTATAGGTTTAGGTGCTGAGGACATTGCCTTTACTGAATTCACCTTGTATTAATACTACAACAGCACCACAAAAACTAGCTCTCAACAATATATATTTTTTAAATTTTTAATTCACAAAGCAAATTGTAACATGTCTGTGCTCATACCTGATTAGAAGGTTATAAACACCTCGTTTGAAAATAGGAGATTCAGGTTTTAATGAAAAAATAGAAACCCAGTGTTTTCCCTGGAAATGTTTGGAAAAAATTGAACAGTAGGGAAATAAGAAATAAGTATATTTTATAGAAGATAGTTAAAGCTGGGGTTAAAGTATTTAAGTTCTCTTATCTTTTGTGATTGCTCTAGTCTGCAGCTTTCTCAGTAGACCCTCTACATGTAAGACTTAATTCTGACTACTATTGTTAGAATGAAGCAATAATCAATGCATAATTCCTGTTTAGAAAAGAAAGGCATTGAAGCTGTCCACATCTAGCACTATGCAATTAGTCTTTTGTAAACCAACAAACAGTATCTGTAATACATAGTTATCAAAAATCACTGGAATAATTTTTAAATCATCTAACACACAAATAGTAGGGGCAAAAAGTGAAAAAATTTAAGAAATTGATTACTAGTTAGATCTAAATTTGGAGGAAATAGTGAAAACTTCTTTATGCTGTTTTACCTGCTACATGCCTTATTTATGTTTTAAAGTGTAATTCACACTGCAGGAGTTAATAATAATCCCTCAGCCAATGGGGACTAGATGCTGTTTCCCTAAAGAGAAGGCAAGGCTTGTGAAAAGTTTGAAAAAAATGTGTTGTAATTGCTGAAATAAATGGCAAATTTTAGAGGAGAAAACAAAAGCAGAATACAGAAATCGCTGGTCTCCTAGGTAAAACTTAAGTATTGACAGGTCTGAATTAATAGAGACTGTTTTTCAAAAGGTTTGGTGTCAGCTATATATTGCATTTACTCATTCAGTTCTCGCATCACTCTTAAGGGATTGCTTGATTCCTGACACTGTGTGACAGGAAGAAACTTTGCTATTGAATAGAGAAATAATGTCTATTTTGTTCTCCAAAACAGACTCAAATACCAAAACTCCATCATTTTAACATTTTAAGGAGATATACACACTGGGCTATAGTGGACTCAGTTCACAAAAAAAAAAAAAAAAAAAATTATGTGTTTCTTTATTTGCATCTTCACTAGACAGATACTAGTTCCTCCTAAAGCTAATCCTGAACCCCTAAGTATTCAACAGAGGACAGGTTAAAAAGTGCAAAAAAGGACTCACTGTGAGTTCCTTCCTGAGGGAGTGCACTGGAGGAGTGCGCCAAGAAGCCTGAAGACGACAATAATATATATTTTGTGTCAAAGTAGCACGTTCTTTGCAGTGCCCTGAAATAATCCTACAAGGTATTCTCGTGAGGCCAAGCTGAGTCTCTGGACAGATGAGAGGCAGCTGCCAAGACCTAACCGAATGCAGAAATGCTTTACTATACCCACCGCACTGGAGTTTTATCAGACAGGCAATGCAGTGTTATATGCCACATACAGCCTGCTGCAATTTGATGATCGTCTTCAGCTGGAGACAACATTCATCAACAAAATTGTCTTTGAAAGCCAGAAACTGTGCCCAAAAATCTCATACAAAAATTATGAAAAACTGACTCTTCAGACACTAGTTACTGTAAACACAGTTTGTTCTTCAGGTAGGTTTCCAGAACTGTTACAGGATTTCACAGATCAGTAAGTGGTTTTGGTGGCAGAGCATGTTTAGAGATTGTTCAGTTATAATGTGTGTAATATTCAGCTTGTTTGAGATGTCACAAGATTTTTTGGAAAGGCATAGTGAGCTGTATTTTGATCTTCTTGCCTACCTGGGGAGTTTTAATCCATCAGATGATCATTGCATCTTTATACCATCATGAAAACTCAGAGACCACATTCTTGGTTGGTTTTGTGGGGGGTTTTGTTTGTTTTATTTTTTTACCAGACACAACTTCTTTCACTATTTTATGTCCTTTTCCCCCACTTATATGATTCAATATAATTGTATATATTAAATTGTAATATGATTGTGAATAGTCATGGATTTAGCACAGGAAAAATTTCAAAATTACATTCCATATAGTAAAAAATAGTTCTTCATACATAAGGCTTTAATATTATATATATTTCATTTCAGACTAAATTATCACTGAAAAAACAATTAATAAGATATTTTCCTTGTCCTTTGAAAATTTATTTTAAACAGAAGCCACCTGCTATTTGTGTCAGCCCCTCACAACTTTACAAGATGCCTGAGATTAGAGCTTACAAAACTGGAGATTCTTAAGCATATATCTACTGTGTCTATAGGTAGCTGCATTAAAAGTAGGTGGTCTGGTCAAATTCGTGAAGTTAAATGGAGGTGGCATGTGGAACTTTGTAGCAAAACTTGTATATATTCTATATAACCTACATAGGAGATTCTAAGTGACAGGAAAAGAAACAAAATAGCCCAAAATAAAGGATCTTCAATTTAGGCATTATTTTTCACTTTGATATCCCTCTGGACATTTTTTTTCCCACCTCCAGACTGGTGAAGGTTCCTACACACAGACATCATAACTGGAACAGTTAATTTGTCTCTGTGCAATTATCTCTTGCAGTGAGGGGGGCTGTTGCTGTGAGTCAGAGTTTGCAAGTTTGTTCTCATCATCTTTCTGGCAAGGAGTGCCAACAGTTTCACAAAAAAGTCCAATTTCCCAAAACACAAATCGCAGCCCAACTTTGCTGACAAGTTTGTGCTTTTTCAAGTATTTGAAAGCTGAGGGTTTGAGTTTTATCAGATAAAGAAGCCTGACCCTCCAGGGTTTGCCTTTTACCTGGCTCAAGTAGATGAAACAGTGACTTTCAAATTCTTTGGACTGTACTGTTTCACGAGTCTGTACCTTTGTTGCCTGTGCCAGATTGACCCAACACATTAAAAATGCTCTGTCTGTTCTCCCACCTGTGAGCAACATGAAATTTAGCCTCACTGATATGCTGTTCTCAAGGATGAAGCGAATGCACTTGGCTCTGAGCACCTCATCATGGGAACAAAGTTTTGCTGGTTTTGTCGCTGGTGTTTCAGGACTGTTCTTACACACGCATGCACACACACGCCAGTTGTTATTTCCTCACTTTCTCTAACAAAAGGAGAGCTGTTGTCAACACTTTCTTCTGCTCTCTTGGTTGTATTTGTCGGGCAAAGATCATCATGCTCTGATTTAGTGTTTTCAAATAAGTGTGCCCTCTGGTGCAGAGCTCTATTGAGAGACAACACAGCCCAGGCAGGAGAGTTCAGCATGGCCACTAATAAAACACAAGTGCTGCTTTGTCAGGCCACGAGTGATTACTTGAACAAGTGCCAACCAAGAAACCAAACATTACAGTGCAGCTCTTCAGACCCTCAAGACAAAAGGCCAATTGACTTTCCTCATTAGTTTTTGTGCCAAACATGTAAACATAGTTTCCTCTCTATCTTTGATGCTCAAAACATGCCAGCTTGTTAACATCTTGGGTGGTACGGTGGTTTATGAGCCTGTAAAGACTATTATGTAGTGGTGGGTTTTGTCCTAGTTGAAAAGATTGGCTTATCCTACAGACGCCTGAAACTGGCATCTTTTTGACAATTTAGAAAACCTGCCTTTGCTCTAATAGACTGATGAAACTGCTTAAAAGAAATTTAACATGCACAGGACCTTCCTCTGTCACACATACACATTAAAGCTTTGTTAGAATTAGGATTGGTCTCCAGCTCGCTGAAAAATATAAACAAAAACCCACCCAAGTGATAAGAGCAACTTTGGCTACATAAACTGCGTGATGAAACCCCATTTGTAACTACTGTGCAGAAAGCTTACTGAGATTTTTTGCTTGATATTCTTTGTTTTACACTGCTTTTATTTTGGGGACCTCTGACATTTTAACTTCCTTTGCATTTTACTCCAGTCTTTCTTGTTTCTAAATTCTGTGACTGTGCAAGATAATGGAAATTGGAACAATTTCAAACAACCTGAAATGTTTGTGAAAGGTGTTGAATTTTAGTCAGTGTGCAGGGAATGTTTTCGGTCTTGGAAATACCCTTCACATATGGTGTGACTGCTGACATGAAATTTTACCAAAGTCAAACACTGAGTGTGTCTTAAAGTGGTCACTTTATGAATGAGTGTGCAAGGTGGTGAGCTCTATGAACTGGCTTCTCATTTTTGCAAATGATTTCCTTACCTTTTAACTGAAAAGCAGAATTTACTTTTCTTTTCCCCTCTACAAAAATATGATAAAGTTTTAAAAAATAAGGCTGATTATTAAGAAAAATAAGCAACACCACACCCACACATGCAATCCGTTTAGCTCATGTTTCCAACTGAAGTTGAAAAAGGTTGATTTGCCAGCCTCTGCCTAGACTGAAAACATAAGCCATATAACGTCCCATTCATGGGTCTAATGAGAGCTTCATTATTGTCAATGAAGAAACTAAGAAATAGGCACAAGTAAATTATTTTGGATTTCCTTTCAAAGTGCTAAAGATAAGAAAAGAAAAGAAGAAGAAAAAAGATGTTCTGGTATTCTCTCTCTCTTTCTCTCTCTCTGAGATAAATCTGTCTTTTAAAATAAAGGATTGAGCATGTGTGGAGTTATCTGCAGGCAGAGCAGTCAGCACATTGTGCTTAGTGGGAGCCCAGCTGCTGCTGGGCTTGATGACACTGAATGAAAGAAAAGGTTAGATTTTTGGTGGAGTGTTGGCAGCCAGCACAGAGGCACAAATGTGTCTCTCCTACTCACTTACACTGAGATTCTGGGTGACACCAAGAAATTTCAATATTAGTTGAACAGGAAAACAAATAGATGGCCTCTACTGTATCTAATATGGTATCTAATAATGAAACTCCGTGGTTTTCCTTCTAAGCTGTCCCACAGCCAAGAACCCCTGGTGCCTATCTCCCTGGCTCTGCAGCTGCTGGATGGCAGGGTCTTTAGCAGGTGGCTGAGCAGGCTTCCAGATTCCTCACCTCTTCCCTGTTCCCACTGCAGCGTGGGCTGCCAGAGATTTGGAGGTGCTATCTGCAGCTTGCGATTTCTGCTTGGAGTCTGTGATTTAGGTCTTAGTCTGTTTGTTCGAGGTTTCCCTGCATCATCTTGAATTAACCCTAACCCAGGAGTAACAGCAAAGAGTGTTAATCATACTCAAGTGGACCATTTGTGGACAAGCAAATGGTTTTCATCCAGAGCAAGCCGGTTTTCCAAGGCAGGGCCGGAAGGATAAGGAAGCAGGCAATCTCTCAGCTACAGATATGAGCCACCCGATGGGGCTGATGGTGGGAAGCCTGTGACAGGTTAAATTTCAAGTGTTTTCAAAGAGTGGTACCTGTGCCATACACCTTGAGGGGAAACGAAGCAGAGAGCAACCTGCCTTCCTGAAAATAAAACCACCTTTGGTAGGCCACCAGGGAAGGATAGGCAAATCTGAGGGGAGTTTTGTCTGGGGAAGGTAATAAAAGCACTGTGCAAAATTACATTTTCATGGCCAGGTGCATTGTCAGGTGCCTGCAGAGTCAGAAAGGGGTCCCAGAGAACCTTTCTACCCTTGGCCTGGTGGAAGGGCAGGGTTAAGCCATAAGGAGGTCCATGGGGCCAGTGTGCAATCCAAGAGAGACTGTGAAACACGAATTTCATTTCCCAAGAAGGTTTTACTGAATCGCCTCCTCACACAAAATTGCACTGAGACTCCAAGCCAGGGCAGTGTCTAGGCTCTTCTGAGGCTCTTAAGACTTAATTGCTCTGGGAACAGCTGCAAGTGGGACTAAAAACCACAGCCTTGTGAGTGTCCAGAATGGAAGATCTTAGATGTTTCTACAAGAGATGGCAGCCAAACCTCTGAAAAGCCTTCTGGAATTTCCTCAGCTTTTCAAAAATATAGCTGTCTTTGGTATTTAAGGAGTTTTCCCTACCAGTGGAGATTCTCCTAGGCTTCTCTGTACTACAGGCAAAATTAACTTCCTTGTGCCAAAGCAGAATCTCAGTGCAAGGGGCAGTAACAGATTTGGAGGCAAAAAGCTGGGAAGGTCCATCTGAGTAGGGTGGGCAGGTACTGGTGAAACAAAAAGAGTCAGAGAGATTAAAGGTGCTTGTGGTGATGGTTCAGAAAAACATGGTGGGGATCCTCCTTTTGTCTCCTCCTTCCTCAAACCCACACTCCATCTCCCTTGCCCTTTGCCTTGGGTTACAGAAGTCTCAGTTTCTTGCCATATTCCTCCCTCTTCTTCCTTTTCCCATGCCTCTACTTTGTCCTTCAAGCTGCTGATCTTCATCTTGAACTTCCCCTCCCATACCAATGTACGTAGCATGAGCTGGGAAAGTTCAGTTATTCAAGTTCTGCCACATTCTGAGTGGTGCTTTCCCTGTGGGTGTGAGGATGTAATGGCTTACTCAGGAAGGGGTCTTCCAGATATTCCAGATTTTTGAGATAATTTGTGACTGCTTTCAGGATAAGTAAAGCCAGATAATGTCTGAGGCAGATGATAAATTTTTTGCTTAGGACTGAACTTGTATATGTGACAGTCTGGGTCAGAGAGCTGCAGATATTGCAGCACTCTCTGTGTTATTCTTTTTGGTGGGTTTTTTTGTGTTTTTTTTTTTTTTTCCCCACCCCCTTCTGAATTTCATTGACAATATCATGCAAACAACCTTTTCTGTAACATTGTGGATTTGAACCATAGCTGAATTTGACTCAATGCACTCTGTGTCAAATGTTGCATTTGCAGTTTGTTTTAAAACTTTTCTTTACCTTTTTAGTAAGTTTCCCTTAAAGCCTTAAAGAAATAGTAATTTCAAAATGTGTCCAGTAGCCATACATTTTTGATTGCCTGATGTTCAGGGTGAGTACATTAATAGCGTTCAAAATGTGGTTTGCAGGTTTTCTGACATCTCAACACTGTGGAATTTCAGCAATTGAATTTGACCTACAGAACCCTGCACGCAAATCCCTTGAATCAATCGATCTGTACAAAGCAAAGCCTGCTGTAGTGTTGCTGCTAAAGGGAAAATTGAAGAGTATGGTATTGGTGCTCTTTTGCTACCAAGTTCATCACAGCAAAATCATGAGCTCATGATAGACCACCTAAGTATAATCAAACTCTCAGCATTTTGATGTATAAGCCAAGACCAATGCCTTGACCTTTAAGGGATAGTAAAACGGATACAGGAATTGTAGAAGAGAAGTCTGTTCTTATCCTGACTCAGGCAGTGTGTATAGAGATAGGGTCATTGTGTGCAAGAAACACCATTCTAGATGTGTTAAGATGGTTTCCTACTGAAATTCAGCATTGTACTGAAATGGTAAACTTCGGCAAAAGCATATTTCAAACATCACTGTGACAGAATGAGCAGTGTATAGGAGGTGGGAAAGACAGTCCACATGAGAAACCATTTTCTATTAGTTTTGTAACCATCTAACTCTGCAAAACAAAATGATTGTCATTAGATCAGGAAGATGAAGATTCAAGTTAAAAAAACAGTATAAAAGTATATGTATCTACCTTGCTTCCAGATTTACTCTCTGAGTGTTACTCATTGATGATCTGCAGTAGAGATTGTTGTTAGATTTGTAGGTTCTTAGCAACAGGAAGATTGCTCAAGCTCCAGCAGAAACAACTGGTCAAAGTACATGTTAAATAACATTGGAAACAGGTGAAAATTACTTCTTTGATTCTTCATTTTTTTTCCCTCTTTCTTTGTGTATACAGCAAAGTAGCACAAAATCCCACTTATGAGGTCTAAAGAACATGACTGTAGGTGTTAGATTCTTTTCTTGGTACGGTTCATCTTCTCTTCTTCAAATCCACACTGATTATGTAGTGAACTATTAATGGAAAGGTAAATGCAGTTATTCTGGTGGAAAAGAATAAGATATGTACTGTTATTATGACTGAAAAATTGTTATATGGAAAAGGATAGGCTGTCATTTCCAAACCACTTTTATATTTAAGATTGTCTCATTCTCTTGTTCCTCTCTAAGTAGTTCCAGACAAAAATGAAGGAATGGGACAAGGACGAAATTTCTTAAAGGTCACTTAGTGCAGTGGGGACACTCCTGTTGTGCCCATCCTTTCAATGAGGCAAAAGCCTGTGCTGGCTTAGAGCAGGATTGAGACTGATGCCCTTTGGGTCAGGGCAATAAGACTAAGGACTATTCAAAGACATTTGAAGAGGAAACTGTCACACTTTTTTTTTTGTGTGTGTGTGTGTGAAAGAAAAAGATGACAACTTTATAGAAGAAAAGAGTAAGCCTAGTCAGAGACGTGAAAGTCTAAAAATATGAACCCTGGTTCATGAAACCAGTTCTATGAGTACTGGTATTTAAATAATACAGGAAACAAAGAAATATCCTTTCTTTCTTCAGTCATGTGCCTAAATTGTGGGAATGTTACAGGCATTTCATGATACTAACTGAACGATTTATCAATTTGAAAGTATTTTCTGTCTAGTGTAAAGAAAACATTTAAAATTCTCCATTTTTCTTCATCACTTAAAAAAAACCTGCAGAAATGAGTGTTTTCCTATTTCTGAATTCTTTATCACCTGTAGTTTATGTACATCATATACTTTTATCCAATCTCTCTCTTTAACAGCCTTTGTATGTCATCTGCACTCAATCCAAACCAAACAGAAATACAGTGTGATCTCTTTGTCCGTACGATTACTCTTTATACTATATTGCCATGCTCTCTTCTTGCACAGCACCTGTCAAAATGGGATCCCCGTCTGCTTTTATGCTGTAAGACTACTTACTACAATGCGGTAGAGGTACATTTAGTTTCTAGTTGCCTATGCACATATATAAAGAAGTTTTGTGGGATTCAGAGTAATACGTTACTCTTCTAGAACAATATTCTTTTTCTGTGAAGCCAAGACTTTTAAGGAGTTAAAAATGTAGTCTTTGTTCTTTGTAACACACAACTTTATTCTACTTATGGAAAAATATCTTTCTGCTTTAGGAAACCCATAAAAGCCTCAAAGTCACAAAACCTACTGGAGAACATTTACACTCAACAACACCTTTTTCTAAGTAGCAATGAGGGTGGCTGCATAGTTAGAGTTCTGACTTGATCATTTATTTAAGCTATTACATGATTGAATTTTGCTCTGGTTTGTATTCAGGCAGCTCCTCCAAATATGTTAGAAAGATCATACATTGAAATTCCAAAGTGGGTGCAGGGCTCCCTACTTTTGTTCTTCTGCACTGATAGTTCTTAAAATGAAAGCTTTAATCTGTATTATATAGGATCATTAATTTCTGCATTTTACACTTGAGCAACAGCATTCTGATTATCTGCTGCAATGAAAAATAAGCAGCCCTACTCCTGCAGACTTAATTACTTACTGCAGGGCCCATCCCTTCCTAGTTATGGCACGCAATCTGCAAATGGGGTCAAAAACATTATTAAAAACCAAATTACCCACTGGAAGGAGAAAACAAACATGCAACTGTGACCTAGAGGACCTCACCAACATAGGAGGCAAGCCTAGCTGCACACATTACACAACTCTAGAGAATATGTTAAGGAGCTCTGTTCTCAGTTAGACAACAAAATAAGCAGGCAAATGAGCTCATCACGTAAGATAGCCATGCATATTATCATGGTATAAAGAGTATTCTGGCTAAGTATTTTCTAAGTGGGAAAGATGACTGAATTAGAAATACAGGAAAGGTGCTCACTGATTAGGTGCCTAGATCCAGTGTGAGGTTTCTAGAAATTCTGGCTTGGGCAGCAAGGACCAGGCACGTGCCCCTAAAATCTTGCTGTGTAGCTGTCTTAAAAATTAAGCTCTATACGCCAGATCCTTTTAAAAGTGTGATTCAGCCTTGAAGAAAATTATAAATAGACTTTCAATAATATAAATATGTTGTATCTACCAGTCTTTAAAAATAGTGTTGGTTGCATTTAAGAGTGAGCAGTAGGAGTTATGAAGGATTTGGGAGATTTTAAAAGTTAACAAAATATATTATTGCTTACAGAAACACATGAAAATGGAATACCAAACACAACTTAAGAATGACTCCTTAGAAAAATTATAACCTATTTGTTTAAAAATAATGTAGAAGAACATAGCATAATAGTTATACGATTTCCTTTGTTGAATGGATGAAAAAAATGGATCTGAGATAAAATTTTCCATGTCTAAAAGTCTAATGGATGGTAATAGAATTGTAAACTATAAATGAAATGCTGATCTATTTATATTAACAGAGATACAGTATTTACTCGCAATATTTATAGCAATAGTAAGATGATCTAATTTATAAGACAATGGGCCAAGGAATCTATTGTTTTGAAATCACATAAAAACGATAATAAAATAAAACAATAAAATATTTAAAGTGCATACAACGAAAATATGTCCATAAAACACACAGTTAACATTAAACGATCATTCAGTACTATTTGAAATTTGTCTGTTTGAATACATTGCATTTAATTAATTGTAAGCACTGTGAGTTGCTGAAGCTTAAAAATATGATTCAGTCCGGCACATAATAGTATAATATTTTTTCTATGAAATAAAAACATTATAAATTATAAATAATAAAACTCCAGGAAAATGATCAGGTTATAACAAAACGGTAGTAAGTTATCAACATGCAAAAATACGAGAGGCACAGACAGTATATAATTATCTAGATATCAAGAGCAATTCCGTAATAAAGTTTGTGCTGTAATTTAAAGTTCAAGCAGTATTAAAATAGTGTAAAAGATTTGCATTTGCTGAATTCCATCTGCAAGTCCAGCAGCATGAATCTTCATGGGGTAGGATTTTTCTTCCTTTAATGAGCTACTAATGTTTTCCTATGACCCTGTGCCGCTGAGTTGCTGCTCTGCTTTTCCTGACGAGTCCATCTGGATAGATATCCATGATCCAGACTTCTTGCCCACTGAATTGATATTTCAGCCAGAAGTCACACGGACATTTTACTATTGAACACAGAAGGGCTTGTCATCTTTATGCTGGAAGCTTTAGAGCTGTGGGCCTCTATTTTGCTTCCTGGTGCTGCACGTCTGTTCCCAAGCTCGCCGGCAGCATCAGAAGTGCCAGCAAGCCCCAGAGAGGATGGCGATGGTGAAGGGAAGGGTGTGGATGAAGAGCTGGTGGGGAGCTGCAGTGCTCCAGCAATCCAAGGGGTGGCACAGGAAGGTTAGAGAAGGGAAGATGCTCCTTAAAACGGATTTTGGGGAAAAAATGGGAATTTGCTCCAGGGCTGGGAGGACTGTAAGGACTAGCAGGACTAAGGGTGGATTGCAGTGGAGCAGTGAGGATGGTCTTGCTGTGTACATAGACAAGGAGGCTTGGCAGCAGGGAGCTGGAGCTGTGCGTAGGGGTGGAGGAAAAACCCAACTGCATCTGAGCAAAACCAAGGTAAAGAGGCGCTCACAGCTTCCTCCGCTCTGTGGGTTCAGGTAGCAGCTGACTCCCCCAGAGCCTGGCTCACAGTCACTTGGCTGCCCTGGCCAGCCTGCACAGCCCTGTGTGCACAGCATCAAAGCGGGCCGAGCTTGCGAGACCCAGCTCGCCAAGCTGTGAGCTGAACTGCAGCTCTGAGGGACCCTGCTCCAGCCAGGGACAGCAGGGAGCTTGAAACCCCCACCTCCTCCTGCCCCACACCGGTGGCCTGCTGCGGGTCAGCCTGAGCTGGGTCTCCACCGGCAGGAGCCAAGGCGCGGGGCCCACACCCAGCCAGGGGTCCCCTCACCTCAGCCTGCTCCCGGCCCCCGCAGGGCTGGGCACCAGCTCCGTGGGTGCTGCTGTGGAGCCCGCCTTGAGAGCCCCCGCACCCCCACCCGCTCCGCCACATGAATCCCTGCCACCGGAATGAAAATGCAACAGCCCTGACAAGTCACTGGATTGAGGATGAGGAGAAATGTTTCAGAAGTACAAGATGATCAGTCCAACAACCTGGATAATTGGCAGTGCACTCTATTTTTATTTGCCTGATGTAATTCATAGTTGCAGGAGCAGCCTTTCAAGGAGGAGGCCTGGAGTCATGTTCCCGCTCTCGTTACAAGTGTTGCTTGCTTAAATATTTTTTAATATTTAGGCCTGTCAGGTTGGTGCCTGGATTTGCCGGCCAATATCTGATGTTCACTTTCATACTCCTATGGAAAGGTGGAGCAAAGCCACGAGGTGAAAGAAATGAATGCAGCCTATCACCAGTGCCTTGCTACGTGCCTCAGGAGGAGCATTAGGTCACATCACAGCATTTCCTTAGCATTTGCACAATGACAGCAGGGTTTTTGTTTACCCCTCCATCACAAAACACTCCTGGAGCAAAACGCAAAAACACACGGCAGTGCTTGCAAAGCTGGGTCCTGCAAAAGCATTGTGAAATGGTTGTACAGAGGCCCCAGTTTTTTAACTCTTTGAGGGAAGAGTGGAGGAGAAAGCCACTTCAGTTTCTTTTACCATCCCCTGGAGGCTTTCGAACTTACCTTGGCATGGAAGACTAAAGACATCTTGAACTTCTCTGCACAATCAGCGGAAGCCAATTGCTCCTCTCCTTTTTCTTCCTTCAGCTGAGTTTCTCTGCTTTGCTCAAGTCCTCCATCTCTCTCACAGATCATCTTACTGCCGTTCCCTGAGATTTTTCCCTCAGTCTCTTGACCGGTTTAGCTCTGTTTCCATTCAGCTTGCTGTGGCTTCTTTAAATACATAGCAGTTTCTCCCTAAATTCCCAAGGTAGATATTAGTACCTTTGCTGAGAAAAGCTGATTTTTGTTGGCCAGTTAGCAATCATTCACAGCTGAGATTTATTTTTTTCTGTCTTGCTATCTTTGTGTTGTTTCTTCTGCATAATAAATGTTTCAGTATCTTGTGGTTTTACCATGTGTATTGGCCCATTTTTAAAGTACGTGTAAAATGGCACTGGCTCATTTCAGTTATTGGTCACCCTGCAGGTGAACCTCTTCGAGATATACACATTTTTTGCAGGTAGAACTAAAATTACATCCAGAAAACCTGCATGTCTGTGATCACACAGTATCAAGACATCAAATTTTTGCTATTAATCACATGGATTCTAACTTTCTTGTGAAAAACCAGCTCCTACAAATCTGAAAGGTTGAGAATCTAATCTTTTGGAAACAAATGAAAAAGAACCCCAAACATTATCTGTGACACAGAATGCTAGAAATCACACTGTGAAGCCTCAAAACTTACACATTTTAAGAGAAGGATCCCAAGGAAGTGGGATGCACAAGTAAGGAGGAGAGAGGGTGCTAATCTTACAGTTTGTAAAAAAGTGAATCATGGCTTGTAAATACTTG
Source organism: Falco punctatus (assembly GCF_963210335.1). Lineage (NCBI taxonomy): Eukaryota > Metazoa > Chordata > Aves > Falconiformes > Falconidae > Falco > Falco punctatus. Next base: position 44,314,124 of record NC_137582.1, read on the forward strand.
GAGTCAATAAGCTCCTCTAGTGTATGAAATACAATGCTGAATGCACATGAAAAAGCAGGAGCAAAGCTGGTTACAAAGCAAACCAGGAAACACTGGTTGCTATGTTTTACTTAGTAGTGTGCTTTGTGTTTTATTTTACACAGAAATTCTTCCCTTCTCTTTTTCTTTCTCTTTATTCTTCTGATGGTCAGCAGTCTATGGCCCAACCTGGACTCATAGGAATTGGCTTCTTGCATCACTAATTAGATGCATTGTGGGTACTTTGTGGGCTGTCTCCCAGCCATGCCATTTCTAGAATGAAAGCTCAGCAAATAGCACTCAGCAAACAGCGCCGAGGCAGACATACCATGAGACAGGAGGTCTGAGCACAGCTCCAGGGAGAAAAAAGTCGTGTTTCATTCACAGCTAGTGCTGGGTCAATGGGTTTTGCAGAAATGAGGGTATGGGGATTTCTCTTCTCTCTGGCATGCCTGCTACCATTTTCAGTGACAAAACAGACATGCCATTTTTGCACAAATTCCTCGCTAAAATAAGACATCTGTCAGATGGACTAAGCCAGGCTTGGGTTTAAAACCTGTAAAAATAGTGCAACAAGGTCATTTTATTCTGATTTACTTTTAATTTTGCAATGAGTGATGTCTCAGCTTCTGCAATGTCTACCACTTTGGTTTAAATAAGCTTAATTAGAAATTATTTCCTCTCCAGACCATTTTCTTTATCATCCTGTGCTGTGATAGCTGATGAAACATACTTTCAAGACTTGGGGACAGAGGGGAAGAAGAGGTGAATGAATCCTGCAGGAAGATTTTGTGTAATGCTATGCTTATAAGGGATAGTGTTTATGACAAATCAGTTAGCTGAGGTGTTTTGAAGGGCTGCAGGAACAAAGTCCAAGGACTTAACAAAAATTTGTTTGAGGTTTAGAAGAAAAATTACCCTTTGGAAAGCTAAAATTGCTTCATTGTAGGAATCGAGCAACAGTGATCAGATTTCAGAAACCCATTTTGTATTTGCATTAACGTCTTCTAATAACATATTTTTTTTATTTCTGTTTTCTTAACCTAGAAAGCCAATTTAAGTTAACTTCTTAAGTATATTTATGAAGTTTCATGGTAAACTCAACATTAAAGAAATAATGTGAGTGACCAACTAGCAAAAAAGAAAAATTAGGCCCATCCTAGCAATTATAAGAATTTCTGTTATGAACATAATGTTTAAAAGTGAAAACACTGTTAAAAGCAGTGTAACTTTTTCAGAATATTTTCAAATCTTTCAGGCCATTAGATGAATATAATATGTGAAATGAGATGATGAACCTTGCAGAGTGCCTGCCTATATACTCCCATAGAACAGACCTAAATAAATTGTCAATAGATACAAAATGCAAATGGAAGCAAATACTGATAAAGACAAAACCATGCATGTCAACAACACTGTTAAAGCCACTGTACTTAATTAAAAAAGTGAAGTCAATTAAAATCAAAACAACAGTGTAGCATGTACAAATGCTGGAATAATCATTAGGCCTTGCTGAATAATGGAGAAGTATAGAATTTTTTTTTTTAAATGAAACAGCAGGGGTGATACATTACACAAAGCAACAATCTACAACAATATGACAATTGAATTACTTCAGCCCCATTAGGCAGGTGCAGAAGAATAATTAACATGAATTTCTTCAATGGAAAGGAAAAAAAATAAACTTTTGTCGAGTACTACTGCTATGTTTTCCCTCCTAAATGATGAGAAAATATAAAAATGAGCAGACCGATTAAAATGAAACCTTTATGCTTATCCTCTTTGTGAGACTGGTTAATCATGGGATAAAATATGTACACAGTGTATTTTCTCATAGTCTGACAATGTTAAAACAGGCCACCATGGCTCACATCAGCTTTTGCTCTTCTGCTGAGGTATAAGCAGTGATTGCTTGGATTAAAAATAAAATATAAAAGGCAATAGATTTTGAATTTTTAAACTTCTGATATAAGAAGTATTCAGACAAGCATCAGATTCCATTCATTATGTTTTTCCATTTCAATTCAAAATGAATCTGTGACCTCCAATTTCAATCTGAGCAACAACTGTTCCCTGAAATGACAAGAAAAAGTGAATAAAGTTCATAATGTCTCATGAACTGTAAGCTTTTTCTTAAACTTCAATTGCTTCCCAATGTTTTTCCCTAAAAAACCTAAATAATTCTATTTAGTTCTTTTGAAAGAGATTGATTTGGAGACAGATAGTCATGCAGTTTTCTGAGGGACATTTGATTTTCTTCCATTAGAATCAAAAAACTGGGTAAACACTAGCACTGGCCATGTTAGAAATATATTAATTACTGATATGGACAGAAGATCTCAAGTGATCGAGTTAGCACATCTTAAGAAGCTGCAGCACTGCAGCCGGGAAGACTGCAGGACGATTAATGCTCATTTTATGAGCTGAGGTTGCATGCTCTGATAGCTTTAACTAAGCCATTTTACCTTGTGTATGCAATAGTCTGTGAGGGGCTGAAGAGCTCCGGGTCTGTCAAACAATTCATCCTGTCTACACTGTCACCCACCAGCCTCTTCCCCCATGGCCTTTGGGCAGCTGGTGGGCTACTAGTCTGCTATTGTCATGCTCCATCCTGAACTCAGCTACTGTCTGCTGAAGTGTGTCCAGGTGTCTCACGTGAGTGCACATGGGTTGCCTAAGGCCATGTCCTCTTCCCCTCCTCTGTTACTTGACTAGATACATAACCATAATACTATTTTGCTATATTACCCTAGATATACATCTGGTTCCATTCATGTGAGGCGAGTTGCTAGGACCGTGTATTGCTATGACCAAATCTCCACTTTGAAGCAGGAATAAATAGCTACTACCTCTCAGTCAAATGGGATTAATTTCCATTCGAGCGCTGGGAGTCCCCCAAGTATTCAAGGCTGCTGTATAGACCAGTTACATAGATTTCTCATGTTTATGTTTTTGAAAATGAAAAACTATCCAAATTCAGTCATCTTTTGTTTTATTTTCCTAAAAATGTCAAAGACTAGAGAGCTTCAAAGAGCTGGAATGCTTATTTTGAAAAGGAGTCGTGCTTTGGGATGAACATAATTTTTAGAAATGGTATCAGAACGTAGCAGTTACCCAAATTCAAGCAGATGTTTGGTACATTTTCCTGGTTTGTGTAGCTCTTCTGCCACTATTTGAATCAAGTCTTTAAACCACTGATTTCTGGAACCAAGAATGCTAATTTTGTAACTGTCCTGCACCTAATACTCTGTCTCCAATTACCCATGTTGATAGACCTTTGTTCTATCCATGTGCATCTTACGATACTCACGTCTGGAGTGATCTGTCTGTTTTAGTGACTTCTAATGTTCTGAGACACTGCTGATGGCATCTCATTTTCCTGTTTAAATGCTGACGCACTTGCAGATACATCCTAGCTTTGATCCCATACCCTCAAGTTATAAAAGCTATGTTGACACCCTGGCACAAACTATGGAGAAACCACAGACAAAGAATGGAGTGGTTCTGCTGCAATGACTGACATGGGAATGACAGCCTGGACAAGTATCTGTCTGTGAAAACAGGTGATTCTGAGATAAAACATCCAGGACAGTTTCCAATGCTACAAAAAGTGCTCCCTCAAAGGATGAGTAGTTTTGGAATTCTTGCTACTGCTCCACAAGACCGGTGCCACAACATGAATAGCACGAAAAGCTGTCACTCCAGAGAAGATGAAAGAGCCAAGGAGGGCTAACATCCCTTTTCTGCACAAGCTCTGAGGCAAGCCACAAAGGACAGAAGCTGAAAGCCCACACAGATGCCCAGCCTGTAACTGAGATGGAGAAAGAGGGAGACATGACTGACAATGTTTTGTGCTGCACTACAAACACCATGAAAGTGTCATGCACATTTTGCTCAAGGTAATAAACGGCTGTTATTCTTTTGGACCCCTGTGGACTTAGTGCGTCTAAGCCGCCTTATCTTCTATCACTGTTCCATCTTCAAAATAGGATCTGTGCAGCTAGAAGTCAGTTTTACATGAACTGTTTTTCTAAAATAAAAATTTTAAAAACAGTTTTGTTTAAAAACAAATAATTTTTTTCTAGACTTTTTTCAGGCTGCTGTATGACCCTTTGACCCTTCCAGTTAACTGCCCCCCTGCCTCCAGCTTCACCAAAGGTGTTCAGAAGTGCCCTACTCAGGGCCCTTAGAGAGCTGCCATGTTTCCTCTTTCTTCTACCACAGGTCTCCATATCTTCAGGTTGATGGCGGTATGGGAGCTGAGAGAAGCAAACATCTGACCATGTTTATTGAAACAGCTGATATGGAATGGAAATGCTCAATACAAAAAAGAATTTGTTTCGCAGATTGAGAAACACCTTGGGTTCCTAGCTACCTTTGCCTTCCGGGTTGTGTGCATACTTATAGGGTATTCGGCAATTTTCTACCTCAGCATCATTAACCTCTTGGATGTCAGCCATTACTGCCACAGTTGATTTCTTTTGCAGTGTGCTGCTCCTGGTCACCAACTCAAGGCAATAGCAGACATCTGCCCAGACACAAGCATTAGGCAATAATGCTCACTGCTAGAGAACTTGGGATTTGTTCTGGGGGTCTTTACAGAGGGAGCTTAAGGGGAAAAACATCTACAAGCTCAGCCAGGAGTAAGGAGATGTTGTAGGGTGGTTGCCACAGTGATTAGACTCACTACAATAATCACTTCTTATGTAGCTCAGCTGTTCTATCTTGTGTGGATATCCTTCAGCCAGGAATATGGTTGCCTGGAGAAATCTCTCGGTCAGGAAAAGCAGAGAAGAGGTCATCTCTAGAGGAGAGAAGAAGAGGTAGCTAAAAGAAAAGATAGTAACAGATACAAAGAAAAACAAAGAAACAAATGATTGCAGGAATTGATGTAAAAGTAGGCAATTCTAGAGAGACCTGTTTTATTCAAAGATCTTACTCTGCACCTCAGTTACAACCTCATTATTCCATGCAACCTGCTGAGAAATATTTGGTCTGGCATCATCATTATACTGTTCCAGGTTCCTGCTACAGACTCCTCCCTTTTGGCATCCCAGCCCAGTCGGAACTCACATTTTTTTCTTGAGTAGAAGCAAAAGTTCCTTCTCATAGCTTTCTGTCCCTTGAATCACTGACCTGCTATAGAAATATGGTGCATACCCATTTATTAGCAGACCCTAGCACATGGGTGTGCATCTTCCAGGGCTCAGGTATTTTATTTTTTCCATTCAGTTCCAGGAGGAATGCATTCTTTTGTTGGTGATGTGCCACAGGAGCAGTCTCTCCTGCCTGGTGTTCAGAGATGACTAGAGTTAGTTCATGGGCAGTTACATGTTTCAGACTGAGATTCACAAAAGCAGCTTGTGAGACAGTTTTGCTAATCCAATCTCTGAAATCCTGCCTCTTCAAAAATCTACATGCCTCCTTCAGCACTTTGGAAAGACTTTCAGCTGAAGGAAGGTACAGTGGACCAAGACCACTTCATTTAAAACCACTTCTGAAAGCAGAAGTGGTAGTTTGGGTGTTTTGATTTGGGGCTCCCTCCTTCCTTTGCACATCTATAACGTATCCCTGGGCAACAAAAAGAATTAGCCAGTGCTCCTCTTCACTTCCAATTCGCTTTATTTGCAATGTCCCTACGATCACTGAAAATTTATAGGAGCAGAGTAAGAGGCCCATAATATTATAGCCTAAGAAGATGAAGCTGATGAAGGAGAAGACCTGTTTAATGCATTTTGCCTTATGACCAATTTCAAATAGAATATGTGAACCTTTGCGTACGGCCCTCCCTATTTTATAGACTCTCCTCTGAAGTGGCTGTCTTGATCTCTAGATTAGAAAGTAATACTTTCTGGCTTACTTTCCAGCTTTATTTATGGCTTTCTAAGGATAAAAATTATGAAAATACCTCTCCCATGATCCTTCTGTGAGGGGGAAGGTTCTGAGGTGGATGGGTTTGATTCCCATTTAATAAAGAGGGAATCGAGTCTTGAATACACATCTCATTTCCAACCTTCGTTAGATGGACCCTCTGAGATTAGCTTGATTATTGTGATGTAGGAGAATCAACACCTAGGCGAGTGAAAATACTTCTCTGTGGTGTTATCTGAGTTGGTTTCTTTTAGGAAGTCACTGTCTGGAGTCAGAATGAAAAATGGAAGCTTCATATAAATCAAATGGGCACACATTAAGCCTACGCCAGTGTTAATGCTCCCTGTACCAAATATTTGGATACAACTGCTGTTTATCAATGTTAGACTCTCAAACACAGCCTGTATTTTGAAAATAAATTCTAACTGGTTCTAAATGTACAACCTATTTATGCAACATGCAAACATGGTACTCATTTTTTGCCTTCATCATATGAGTGATCTCATGGTGTTATTTGTCATGATAAGGTAAGCATCACACTTAGAAGATGAACTACATTCATGTTATCTGTGAACACCATGTACTTCCTTCCCCTCTTCCCATCCCCAATTTATTTGGAGAATAATAAAAAATATTTTTAACTGGTACAGAGTGAATCTCCTGATTATTTATTCCCATGAAAAGTAGGTGCTTCTTCCTCTCTATGAATATTTTTCAAATAACAATGCTTTCAGCTGGTTTGCTTATAAAAAAAGCTGCAAACATTACTAAAGGAATTGGCAGCTTTTATTCACAAGAGAGTTTTCTCTGGAAGGGAAGGGAAGGGAAGTGTTTGGTGAATCCTCTTTCTTGCTTACCCGCAGAAGTTATCACTGCATATAGAGAGGTTGGATGAGCCCTGAAGGTAGTAGAAATGTTTGTCCCTATATGAGCATGTTAGAAATGCCAAGTCAGTGTGACTAATGGATAAGACAGAAAGCAAAGCCAGTGATCTAAGATGAATAGAAGCATTAGAGGAAAAGCAGGAATGCAAATCTCACATTGTTAGAAACACAGACCTTATGTCTGCTCCAGAGTTTTGTTTCATCAGCTCTTATAGCTCACAGGCTTCTTCACTGTACAGAACAATTGTAAAATCTGCAAAACCTGGAAGAGTTAGAGACTGTAGAAGCTGATGTTTCTATTAAAAGTTGCTTGATGGAAGCTGCTGAAAATGTTGGCAGGAATCCCAGAGTTCAGAGGGAATTTCCATGTGCTGACTCAGACATGAATTTTAGCTCACTGGAGTCCTACACCTGATTCTACTGAGGTTATGAAATCTGGAAGCAAGACTGAATTCAAGGTAAACTGCTGAAATTAACAGCACACAGAGAAAGCACAAAAGGGAAGAGTGATAGGTGTAAATGCATAGTGTATAGCTCACTATTGTCTATATTGTCTATAAGTACCACTGAGGAAAAATTACAGAGACATTCAGCTGAACACTAAGTTAAGTGAAATCATTTGGGAATGAGGGCAGGAAAATTCTTGCCCTCTCAAGTTGTCAAGACAGATTAACAGGCATTTAATCAGCCACAGAGATCCAACTGTGATCAAAATAGTGTTGCTGCTAGAAATACCTTAAATACAGAAGACTGATACCCTTTAAAGGCTTGCCATTTCCTGGGCTGTCTTACTGCCTTACGTGCTTCTTTTAGCAAAGCAAACCTTTATATTTCCATTTCAGTATGGAAGCTAAATCTCTTAACAAGTTTTTTGGGTACATCAGGGTACAAGTCCAAAATCACTAGTGAAAAATCATTTTTTCTAACAATTCTAGTGAAACTCTGGATTCCAGTGTTGATGCAGAAGTAAGATGATTTTTCTGAAAGAGAAGGCCATGCAGAGCCTATCCCAGCTCCTGTGAGAGCAATTTAATTGAGCTGCAGGGCAATAATGGGAAGAGGCCTTTCTTTAACTAATGTTTATGTATTCTTATTGGAAACTTGCAGAAAAATTCTCACAGTCCTGCTGGAAAATTTCCCTTTTCATTGTCAAGAAAGATTCCGGAGAGCTGCTTGCTGGTGATATTTTATTACCTAGTAATGCTTTGAAACACTTTAACATCTCTATTTGTGTGGGAAACACCATCTTCTTCCTCCCAAAATCTTTGAAAACTTATCATCAACCACATCTACTTTTCAGACTTTAGTTGGTACTGTTTGTGTCTACAGCTAATAAAACAATTCAGAAAAAGTAATTTGATAAAATAAGTCTCTGTCCACCGTGGCTCATCAAATGAATCATGGTTTTCTCAAATTTCTCATTGATTTGAAAGTTTGGTGAAAAACACCCTACACAGAATTCTTAATCTTTCAGTCATTTCTCCACAAGCTCTTGCAAGCACTCAGTGTTTCAAAGACAAGCTTATGAATGGATGTAAACCAGGAAGATTGCTGAAACAGATAAGAATCTCTTCCCGGGGCTAACACTTGCAATTACAAATTGGAAATGTTTGTGGCTGTATAGAAGCTCAGTTAATTTTCTTCTTTCTTTTTTTGTTATTAAAAAAAAACCAAATAAGACCAAGGAAGTTTAACAAGCAGTTGATTATGGACATGTTGTTATGAAATGATCTTGCTATTATGGACAACATTTTCAGAAGCAAAGGAAAGTTTTCATCCACTGAGGTCACGGATAAAATTCTGTTTGGACTCAGTGGGAGTGGGTTTTTAAACACTGCCAAATATGCTCCAGAATCAATGAATTTATTTAAAAAGAGGATGAAAGATTTAACAAGTTGCAGTTTTCAAAAAATCTTAGGGAAGTGCTATTGTATGCTCTATTTTGCACACTGAGAGAGGCAAATGTCTATTTTCTTTTCTAAAATTGCACTTATTTTACACATAATAATAGCTAGTTTAAAAACAAAACAAAACTGCATTGAAATATATAGCTTTTTAAAAATTTTATTTCAACTTCCATGCCCTTTAGCTTCAATGTCACTTTCTTTTCATTGAGGTACTTGAATTTTATTAAGGTTTCTTTTTACCTGGTGCTAAAATATTTGTATTGACATAATTAGATCTTATGGCCGTGAAATAACATTTATTCAGCCGAATATTCAGCATTTATTCAGTACATGTCCTGTTTCATTAACAAACTCTAACCTGGAGCTCTTCCTCTCCAGTGACAAAATGCAGAATGCATGAAATTTGCTGTAAATTTCCTGTGAATGAAACCCACTGAAAACAGTATGGCTTTTTGATAGCAACTGCACTCCCTGAAGGAAAAGGAATTTTCTGTGCAATTTTGGGTAGGAGATTTGGGTTTTTTGCTTATAAGTAAGAAATTAATATTATTTTCATAAAGTTACAATTCACATCAGACTTTCTTCCTAGAAATAGAGATACACTGCATTATCTTCATGCAAGGCTGGGGTTATGTACCAGCAGATTCATGCAATTTCTAGCAAACCCTTAAACGACATCAGATTTGTGTTTTAAATGCAACATTCTGAGGGATGAGTAGTTCTGTGTGGACATGGCACTGCTGTAAGCCATGAAGAGCTGCCCCATCATGAGCAGAATGCCAGAAAATATTTCTGCAAAATAATTCTAAAGAGTTACGCCTGTATGAAGCAGCTGCTTACTCGTGAGTCACCTCCTCATGTGGTGTAGGCAACCGACTGTTACAAGCTAACTTGTACCCAGACCCTTCTTTAGGTATCTCACCACCTTTCAACCTACCTAACAGCTTCCAAGAACGAGACATGTACCTGTGCATGTGACAAAGTGAAAGCTACAATTCATATCAGCTGGATAGGTATTTGTGGATTTTGGGAGACAGAGAAAATACCTGCATGGATGTATGCACAGGAAGAGTTCAGTCTTCAGTAGAAAACTTAAGTTGTCATGTAGGTTTGTTCAATATAACAGAGGACTTTGTGTGATTTTTGGCTCAGAGTTCTCTCTCTAAAGGTCTCTAAAAGGAACAAAGGCAAACAATAAGCTTCTGGTTTAAAGGAGTACACTTCTCAGTGTGAAAATTCACTTTGTTCTTCTAAGACAAGCAAAAACTTGCAATTAATTGGGAAGGAAAAAATAGTGCAGGCAGCATAGCTTAATTTAGCTGTGAGATTGTGGTAGGGTACATCTACAGAGTATTTTTTCAGGCAGATTTGATCTCACCCTACTCATTCCCTGAGCCAACAGCAAAACGCAAATCTCTGTATTGGCAGACATGTAGCTGTAGTCCTCACAACACTCATTCTAAACTAATAAGTCTGGCAGAGGGAGAGAGTATATTAGCTCATTCTTAGTTCCAGCAGCTACCCAGAAGGCATTACAACACACTTGAGATATATCTCATACAAACTACTGATATGCCCACACTGCACAGAAGTGACTGCAGTGTGCTGTAGGGACAGCTCAGGCACCAGGAGCTGTGACAGCTCAAAGTGAGGTATTATACCATACATCCCAGGCAGACTATTACTGAGTTAAAGCTGGTTTAGCTGTAACTCTGTGGTTGAACTTATGAAAAGAGTCCAGTTTCTTAAAAAAAAAAAATATAAAAAAAAATATATATAAAAATAATAAATCAGTATTCTCAGGGCAGAATGAAAGTTTTCTATTCCTGAGCTCAACAAGCTCTATTTTAGCCTCAGGTACCTCTGAACATTTTCTGGGCTTAGAGTTCACGTGATATAACTTCTAAAAAGTGCCTTGCTTACAATCTGCCACAGCAGAGAAAAACCCTGTAGGAGCGGGCTGAGCTAGGAGAAAGCATAACATATGGTCAGAGGAAAGAAAGTAGCACTTTGTTATCCCTAGCATCAAGTTAAATAAGACTGCACACTTCAGAAGCTGATAAGCATCATCTTTTTCAGCTACCAGGTAGCATACCTGGAGCTGTCAGCTGAATTCAGAGCTGAGCTCAGGATTCCTGATTCAGAAACAGGGTCACTAGTACTGCAGCAAGGCATTTTGTTTACTCCTTGCAGAGATACAGACTGCGGATGTTCCAGCAAGGGAGCATCTCTGCAGTATGCCTGCTGTGTCCCTGTGCAGCCAACAGCATCCTAGGCTGTATCAAGAGCAGCATGGCCAGCACATCGAGAAGAGTGATAATTCCCCTTTCCCCAGCACTCCTTAAATGGCACCTAGAGTACTGTGTCCAGTTTTGGGCCACCTGGTACAAGAAGATGTTGATCAAATGGGGAAAATTCAGCGGAGGCCCACCAAGATGGTCAGGGGCTGGAGCACTTGCACTGTGAAGTAGAGGCTGAGGGTTTTTTGTCCTGGAGGACAAAGCTAAAGACACTGTTTGTCCTGGAGAAGGGAAAGCTCTAGGGGACCTAATCAGGACATTTTAGTACCCATGAGGAGGTCACCAGGAAGACAGAGTCAGGTTGCTCACAGCAGGTGTGTGGCAGGAGAAGAAATGGCAGTGACCATACATTTAAATAAGAGAGGTTTAGATTGGATATGAGGAAAATATTTTTCACCCTGAGGGTAGCCCAGGAGTGGAAGAGGCAGTCTAGGGGCTCATGCGACCTCTACGCTTGGTGGTTTGCAAGAGCCAACTGGATAAAGTCCTGAGCCATGTGGTCTGATCTCATAGATGAGCCTGCTCTGAGCAGGAGGTTGAACTAAAGACCTACAGAGATCCCCTCCAATCTCAATTATTCTGTGATTCTATTGCTTCAACAGTTTTTTAGGGAGGTTACAGGCTACTTCACCAAGCACTTACGTGGTTCAGGCTGCTCCTAAAGCTCTCCTAAAGGCAGCAACTGAAAGCAGATGTATTTTGATCAAAGTATTAGCCAAAAACCTGATTGTTTCATTTGGGGTTTACTATGAAGTAACACTAGATGTTTGCATGAGTTTCATTCTTCCTTCCATAGCGTATGTCTTTTTTTCCAGTTCTTTGTCACTGCTTAGTTCCCCAAATGCATTTTCCTTCTCTTCCCAGATTTTTCCTCTGTTTCCAAGCTCCCATTACATGTAGGTATAACTTCTTTTACTTCAGTTCTTTATAGAAGACTCTGATACAAAAATACACACAGGGGCAGAATTGGGTAGACCAACAAACACCAGCTGATCTGCAGCAACTGGTTATGTACTCAGCCTGTTGCAAACGTGAGGAGTTTATTAGCTTATGTTTCTTACATTTGTGTGTAAACTGAAGTTTTGCTTCACCCTTTCCCTGGACAAGAGAGTGCACACTGCTGTTCAGTAGATAAACATCAATACTTTAGGGCAAAACCACTTTCTTTGTGTTTCTGGGCTCTTATTCTCTTGGGGATACTCTATAACAGGGGTCCTCAAACTTTTTAACCAGGAGGCTGGCACGCGGATGCTGTGGCAGGCAGTCATCTGCCGGCTGCTTGGTTTCCCCCCCCCCAACCCCCGGTGGCGGGGAGCGGGGGGGTCTGTAAATACTGGGGGCCGGATTGAGGACCCTGGGGGGGCGTATCCAGCCTGCGGGCCGTAGATTGAGGACCCCTGGTCTAGAACACCTCAAAATAGGCCAATATGACACATACTCAACTGGGAATCAAGGAAGCCACTTCTTCCTGACCTTAGTGTCTTCCTGGGTATACAGGGAAATACAGTTGGTAGAATCAACCTTATTAATTGTGATATTTATATACTTACAATGTATCTAACTTCATTTATCATGGCATGCTACTTTCATGCATAATATTCTCATGTGTATTGTACAACATCTGAATAAGCTGTGTCAAATCTTTGAGTATTCCATGTACAAGCTATTTTGAACATTCAACTATGTTAAAACTGTGAATAATTGAAGAAAGAAAAAGGTAGTTTGGCCTGGGGTGGTGAGGGGGGAACTGACTTAAATGCTAGTAGAAGCTGACTGTGAAATGTTTCCCTATTTTAAGAAATATGAGTTATTAATCTTTCTCTCAATATAACACTGGAAGAAAAAAGAAAAACAAAACAAAACAAAACTCCCCAGCACAGTTCTGGTCACCTGCAATTGGCTACAAACAAGACTTGATCACATCAATGTTTGAGCTGCACTCAAAAATAAGACAGCTTTTTTTTGTGTGTTGTCGTTTACATAAAAATCAGTCATCATTACATTTAATTCCTAAGAAATGGACATGCACCATGAAATGAACTTTTCCTTTGTTCTCAATCAGAACCACAGGTACAGCCATTTGCCTTTAGACTGACATGTTGGTGTATAATATTCTGCCTGCACAAATATATTTAGTCACTTCTCATTCATCTTCCTCACTGGTCATTTCTACAGCTTTAGGAAAGTAGCTAATGTTGGTGAAGTCAAATTATCAGTTGGCTGAATGTCTTGATCTAGTACACTGGCATAAAGCTAACTGCTTAGCCAGCTGGCCAAGTGGTATCATTTGTTTTTTCCTGTACTTTGATTTAGATGCAATGAACTGAATTTTATAAGCAAGAAATTAAGTAAGAAGACTACTCACAGGTTGCTTGTAGAAAAGCTTAGCATAAGAATGTCATGTGGGCTGCAACTTAATACTTGATAGCATTGTTTGTGTTATATTGCATGTAATTATGTGAATAGCTTGAATATGCAGTTATAAGGTTGGAAGTGTAAAGTGGTACTACTTCTGGATCACATCTTCAGTCCTTGCTTGAGCACTATTGATATAAAGCACTCAAGTCGGCAACTAAATAGATGGGAATTTCTCTAAATAAAGGGGACTACCTTAGAAAGAGTTAAAGCAATCAACAATAGCTTACTTTTACTCTCAGATAAACTTAGCCATTATGAGCTACTGGGAGAGCTTCCTAACTGCTTTCTTTTACAGATCAGGATTTAGAGCAACCTGTGGGCTATTCCAACCTGTTACAGCCTGACTTTGGCTTCTGCTCAGCACTCCCCACTGATTAGCCTAGGCAGATCTTCACTTGTCTCACAGACTTACACAGGTGCTATTCTGAAAAGCCCAAGTATTCCCACCTGTAAAAGGCTAAGGTGTCTGACTTGGGGCTGAAGATGTCAAGATGAATGAAACCCAGAACATTTGTTTTGTTAAGACTGCAGCTGAAGTCCTGTGGTGTGTTTAGCTGAAACAGCTTTGCCACTCTGTTTTCAGCTGCAGGCTACCACTTCATAGCACAAATCACAGAATGGTTGGGATTGGAAGGGATCTCTGGAGATCATCTAGCCCAACCCCCTGCTAAAGCAGGTTCTTCTGGAGCAGTTTGCACAGGATCACATCCAGGTGGGTTTGGAATATCTCCAGAGAAGGAGGCTCCACAGCCTCTCTGGGCAGCCTGTTCCAGTGCCCTGTCACCCTCAAAGTGAAGACATTTTTCCTCATATTCAGAGGGAGCTTTCTGTGCTGCAGTTTGTGCCTGTTGCCCCTGTCCTGTCGCTGGGCACCACTGAAAAGAGCCTGGCCCTGTCCTCTTGACACTTGCACTTAAGATATTTGTATGGATTGATAAGGTCCCCTCTCAGTCTTTTCTTCTCCAGGCTAAACAGGCCCAGCTCTCAGCCTTTCTTCATCAGGGAGAAGCTCCAGTCCTCTAATCATCTTCTGGCTGAGTACTTCTTGGTGGGTTAGTTCAGAGCCAGGTGAACTCCCACATGGTTTAATTATACCCCTCAGTAGGTCACTGCTTAGCAGATCTATATCTTACCCACTTTGTCTACTGTCAGTCAGAATTTGTTTTATTCTAAGGATGGGGTCAGGAAACCTGAGACCTTCCATGGACAAACCAAGAGGTGGAGATAGCAGAGGAACAGGCTGTCTGTTTCCTGTAGCAGAGTTCTGCAAAGTGGGCACAGCAAAAATAAGTCACCTTTACAGAAAAATATGAGTGAGGAGGACAGGAAGACCCTTCCTGTCAAGTAGACTAAAACCTGGTTGTTGGTATATTTAAAATTAGACAAACTCAAACTGAGACCTTACACAAATATTCGAAGTAAGAAACAAAGTGTTGTGTTGTGCTGGCTTCAGACTCATGAAGCAATAAGGTATTCAGTGAGGTAAGTCTGTAAGAGTAACAAACAAACAAGAAGGTACCTGAGGAAGCCACGGATCAGAGGTTTGATTGTTGTCAGAGAATCTGTCTTTCAAGCTGCTTATCTGTGCTAAAAATTGGTTGAGCACTTCAAATTGCAAGTGCCCAATCTGCATAAAGTGGAAGTAATATGCTGACAAAGTCCTGTACAGGTAGCAATCAACATCATCCTGGATGAGCTACAATATTGCTAAGATGTTTTAAGGAGGACCTTCCAGAGAAGCATTACAGTAATTAACCCTGATTGTCAGAATGCTGGGCAGGCCTGAGTCTCAGGAGCTGAAGCATTCAAATAAATAAATAAAAGACTACTTGATGTACATCACTGCTCAGGGACTGCAAGTCTGAAACCAGCATCCTGAGTCCATAAAGATAATAGCTTACTCACAACTGATGTGAATAGATGACAACAGGAACCTTTAAAGGTGATCTACAAAGGCAGAAAAAAAAGAGGGGTTGTACTATTTTCACTTCTTTGTAATGACTGAAGAAGGCTTGAAAGCTTCTCCCTCCCTCCCATTTCACATCTTATCTGATTTGCTTTCCTGGACAGACTAGAGGGAAAGTATAATTATGACCCCACATGATACCACAGAAATAATAAATACTGAGCTAGGAAAGAAAAGAGCTATGGTTTTTTTTGAAATTAAAACCACTTAACTCTTTGAGAGTTTCTTTATACATACTTTTGTTAGCCTCTGGTTAATTCCAAACTCTTTTCTTAGAAGTTCTACTTCCATTTCTTTTAAGATTCAATACTTCCAGTTCTACAATAAAATGCAGAAAAAAAATGCTAAATCAATTTCTTTGGATACTCCACAGACATGTCCCAGAAAATAAAACTAAACCTGATATGTTTAGTCAAAAAAAGAGTATAATATAAGTGTGAAGCTGCCACTCTGTGATGTCACACAGCAAAACAAAGAATGATGGTAAGTGACATAATGCCATTCTCTCTGCCATCTTTGAATCTGTAAATTCTGCAACATTAAAAGATGTGTGTTTAAGCTCTTAAATGAGATCTGATGTAAATAGCATCAATATCTGACACATTAGCATGCAAAAGTTGCTGCAGCAGCCTATTTAGCATGAGTAAGACAACAGAACTGAAAGAAACTTGGAGATCAAAACCATGCTCCAGACAAAGAAAAACAAACCAAAACCAAACCACACTGCACAAAATGTATAGAAACCAAAGGGCTGGGTTTTTCTGGCAAATTACATTCTCTTCTGGTATCTCACAAATCAAGATTGGTTTGGGGGAGCTCTTTTGTGACTAATGTTATTGCTCAGCAACAGCATTTACTGCCTGAGAAGGAGAAGGAATAATCAAAGCTGACCCAAACAGTATGAGCAGATATTCCACATGGGGTAAAAATTTGAATGATTTATGATAGCCAAAGCATTCCTTAAATCTCTCCCAAAATAAGCATAGATAGGGAAACAGTCACAGATGGCCAAAAGATCAATCAGAAAATAACCCAGAGGAAGCTTAGTGCCAAAAGTAATTGACATAGTCGTCAAATCAATTTCTGATGGTACAGACTTTGCATTCAGTCTGCTTCCTTGTGCTGTAGATCATTTGGCAATTCATTCAAATCACTGTTGCCTATAAGTGTGTAGCAGTTAGGAGAGGTTCAGATGCTTTCTGGAGTTTACTTTCCACACACTTACAAAGATGTCAGGTGAGGAACAAGTTATTGTTTCTGGAAACAGCATTTACATGATACTTACTTTCGAGATGTAGTATTTTCGTCAGACATTTTCCATTCTGTGTACAGAAAAATAGAGCCCTAGGACACTGTGGACCTTTGCACAAGATGTTCCTTCACAATGATTACAGGAAGAGAAGCAGCACACAGATCTGGCTGCCAATGTGTTTTTCAGGCTAAGCCTTTAGGTCATTAGTCAGAGCAATAGCAATGACTTCTTCCACAGTTCAGAGAATACTGCACAAAGTAATAACGGAGAGCATTTTCCAGAAAACAAATCTATTCTTTCAACATAACTAAAGAACTTTTCAAATTGTGAAAGAATTAAAAGTAAAAAAAGGAGCATATTGCCATATCTGGCAGGATAAAGGAGAGAAAAGGGAAATCTACCTGGAGATACACCCACTGAGGAAGTGAATCAGAACCCGAGTTTAATGCTTCTTTCAGGCCGCAGATTGCCAACTGAGTAGGAGCGTATTTTGTTTGCTGGTGTGATCAGTAGAAATCACACATTAGTCATTTCCAGCTGCCTACCTGTCTATAAAATGCCTATCTATGCACTATCCAGAAGTTTAAAGTTGTTCAGAAGCATAATAATTGAAAAGTTTTTGAGGTATTGACGAATATTTATACCTGTTCAGCTGAGGAAATAAGTCCTTTACTTATTTCAATAGGCCTGAGCACAAAGCTGTGATGTATTTTGTGTGCTTGTGCAATGTAAGAAACGTACTGAGTGTCCGAACATCCAGTACGTCATTTGGAAATATCTTGGTGATCTAGGAGTCTGGTATGTTCTGCAGTTAGTGGAAATTTTTGTTACTTTGGGGTGAGATTGGAGATTTTGGACTAAAGAGTCATTCCTGAGTGTCATCAATGCTTGCTGCTCCTTCTAGGAATGAAGGGTATGGAAAGAACAGGCAGGTGCCTCTTCCAGAGGCATGCCAGGATGGAGAGAAACCTTCTACATGAAAGAAAATAGGAGGCAGCATTACAGACAACTAAAACCAGCAGAGGTAAAGGGCAGATTGCCATGACCAAGATGATATTGTTCATCCTGATACACCTACTAATACAGTGCAGAGGGCTGAGGTCCTGGGGTCCCACTGCAGGTCTGAGCACACTCACTACACCTAATGAATCTGTGACCTCAAACCCGGGTCTCTACAGCTGCCGAACAATGATCTGTATCTGCCCCAAGGGGTAGACCTAAGTATCTCCAGTCCTGCAAGTGCAGGTTCCCGAATCCTGAGCTAAAGGAAAATGTTGTGTGTTGCAACACTGAAGTTTGTAATCCCCTGAGATACATACACACATGCATACGTATAGACATATATATATATATATATATATATATATATATATTAAATAGGCCATGACTGTTAGTCAGCCTCCAGATATATCAGTTTGCAATCAGGTAGCACAAGTAACGGTTTCAAATCTTGTACTAAAAAGAAAAGGAAACTTTTCCAAAAAAGACAGAGAGTGAAATTACACTTCAAAGTGGATTTTCCAACAAATTATTTCTTCTTAACTTCCTCATACCACAGAATGCTGAAAAACTAACAGGAAATATGGTTGGGATCCCAAGTGTCTGCTCCAAGTAGGGAAACCACATTTGTACTAGGTAAGCCTCAAGTTGTTAGGGGTTAAAATGAAACATGTTGATGCATATAGAGACATCAGGTGGAATGAGCTTTACTACAGAGTGAATGGTGATGAATTGATAGGAAAAAATTGACTTTCATAGAAAACAGAGTGTCATTTAGGAAGGCCTAAAGGAAGAAAGCAAGAAGTATCTGAAAAGGGTGTTTTTTGGTTGTTTTGGTGTTTTTTTTCTTCCAAAATTCAGATCCATTATTAGAATAAATACACACACAATGGATATGATGCATGCAGGCCAAGCAGTAATGCAATAAATAATATAAAATTCTGGTCTATATTGTGGTTTTGTGATTTTACTTATATTTTAAAACCAGGATGTTCAATGATGAGTGCTGATTTTGGATGTACAAGATGAAATACTGTAATTATTCAGTGTCTAGAAATGCTGAGTTGATACGTTTCTCTCCACCCTCCGTACTCCAGCCACTTTTCAAATTTCTTTTTAAAAATGTCAATAGATTCTTCTCACACCTCCCTCACTACCTGTAAAGGCCTCCCTTTACATCTACCTGTTGGAGACACTTCAGTTCACAGACTCCTGGTGCAACAGCTTAAAACAGTTCCCTCAGAGCTACCGCAGTATATTATGATGTCAGTATAGTTGCTCTGATGCAGTAAATATTAAAATTTATCATGAGGAATTAGACTGTATGCTGTCTTCGCTAGGTTTAGTGAATGACCTAACTCCCTCCTCTATAACTAGTATATAACTAGTAATAAAATCTTTTGCTGTCATTTTAAAGAATAGTGCAAAATGCAGGTAAACCTGCAAATTGATTTTGCACTTAGCAAACAAGAAATGTAATTATATTGCACTTTCCCAAGAAATATTTTCTTCTATTTAGCCTCTTTCCTTTAAAAGGATTATGGACTTCTATATTATTTTCCTTGGCCTGTGCTGCTTAGTTGGACCACTGTGGTTCTATATTTGTGCCCTTTTATTTCAAGAAAAGCAAACAAGTGAACCCAAGTTTTCTGTGGAAGTAGAGGCTCTAACCTGAAGGCAGCTCCTGTGTTTCCCTTAGATCTCCTTTTACAGACTGCTGCTTTGCAGAGTCTTGTGTCACTCTGCTAGGACAGGACTAAGCAAATTTCCTCTCATTCAGCTCTTGCCACTGATCAGGTAAGCTCCTTTGCTATTTTTTGGACTAACTGCATACAGGAATAAAGCTATGCTTTGCATTCCTGTAGAAGATAATTTTGATTTTATTCATTCTTTTAGCAACGTAATCTTCTTGGAATGAATGGGGGGAAAAAAACCCCACACTGATATGAGGTAATAAAAGAACAAGAGAAAAAATTTTCAGTGCTGCACGTAATTTCTTTGTATTCCCAAATTCTGCCACTGTCATACTGTCAGTAGATGGTGGTTAGCAAGGCATCTTGAAGTTCAAAGCAGAATTCTGTGCCTTTGAAATGGTGTTGAAATAGCATATTTATCTAAATAATGGTGAGGATAGCTGACCTGTTGGAAATCAAGAAGTATTTTAAAGCTATCTGGAAAGATATCCAACCTCAGCAGGTACTTGCTCTGGCCTGAGGAATATCCAGGTAAGTTTTGATGCTATCACATTTTAAATAAAAACCTCAAATGCCAACTGATTCATGATTTCAAAGCATGCAAACTATTGGAACCCAGGTGTCCCTTTTAGGACTACTTTGCAGCTTCTGCAGTATCACAGACATGGTCCAATGAGTGTAGTCTGAAAATAATAATTTTAAAAGACTTAAAAAAATAATCTAATTATTTTTCATTTCTCCTAATTGGACTTGATAAATGAACATATTAAACTGTGAAGACTCAGGAGCCTCCAAAAGCCTTTGATATGTATTAGAATAATCTAATAATTAACCTCAGGATTCACCACCATGACACATTGAGGTGAAGTGAAACAGTGCTTATGATGAAGGGAATTCCAGATCTGCCAGCCCAAGATACCAAGCTGGCTTCGTTCTCCTCCACTTTGCCATAGAGAGCTCTGAGCTCCCTTGATCTACCTTTTGTTGGATTTTATTCTCGGTGACAAGTCCTTTTTTCTGAGCAGATTTTTTTAAACAGATGGAAGCATCATGTTTAAAAAGGCAATATTGAGAAATAACACTTGGCTTACATAATATGTATGTAAAAAGAAGTTATATCTTCTCTCTGGACTTTTTTTGTCAGCACCTGATATTAGAGAGCATTGTTCAGCCCAGAGTAGCTATTAAATACTTTGTATTGTTATGGTTACCTGATCTAAGTGTGAGCCCTCTCTTTTAAAGTGAGAAAGCCTATGCTCACAACTTACCCTGCTTCTTTGGCTAATACTGTACTTCAGCTCCTACAAGTGCCATTGAAGAGGTGCATGGTTTGTGTTAATAAATTGCTCCCCTTCCTTTCAACTGCAAGCATAACGGTTCATAATAATACAACTCCGTATTTGTACCAGGGCCAGAAGTGGTCACTGATTTTATGTACTCAGATTAAGTAAGTACTTTCACCCTGATTTTGTAATGTACTGGAAAGCTTTGATGCCAATCGTATCGAATGGTAACTGAGGACATCAGCAGCTCTTTGAAAAATGAATACCCAAACCCTGGAATTGATTAAGGAGGGGACATTTAAAAATGTAAGCAGTGGTTTCTGTTGTTTGTGACTTTTATAATGTGCTGTGGGAGACAAGGTAGTCTCAGACTCTCTGAAGAGGGCCACAACAGTGAATGACCAGCCAGGGTCCCTGTATCACTTTCATTCACAATATGATTCGGAAGGGAGAAGAGTCAACAGAAATGTCTACAGATTTGTGCAGCAGCAAGACTAACAGAATTACACAAGGTTATGCTTTAATCTACTGCTTAAAGACTACATCTCTGTTAGTTTACCCTCTCTTGCAGCTGCCTGGACATTTTGACAGCCCCCTTCAGAACAAATGAAAAGACACACTAAAATGAGACACAGCAATACCACTTACAATGTATTTCCACTTTCACAGATTGCACCTAAGTCTTTAGAGGGATGTCTAGGAGAAACCAAGGAAGGGAAGGATTGCTCTTGCTGAACCAAGGAACGACTGACCGAGGAGGTAAAAATTTTTGAGGTGTCCTAATATGCTCCTTACCCTTGAACATGAAGTATTAATTTCTCAATGTTAACAGAGGTTGTGTTCAACCTATAGTTATAATGTTTATTAGGAAAGGAACAATATATGTAGCGCTATATCATGCTCTGATCTTTTCTTCCTAGTCCACGATTCACCAACACTGACCAACAGTTTCATTTTCAAAGAACTCATGAATTTCATTGTGCTTTGAACTGAAGGTAGAAGCCTTACAGAAGCTCTAGAAAATGCTCTCAAGAAAGAGGAAAGCTGCTCTATCTCCCTCAGGTAGGCTACATTAAATGTATTCATCTCCATAGTACACCCACTGCCTCTCAGTGCACTTCCAGATCCAGATCTTCAAGATCACTGGCACACCAGATTCATCCAGAGTTTTTTCCAACACTTAACAGTTCTCAAAGCTTTTATATCTTTTAAAAGCAATGCAGTTTATCCAGACTAAAGGCAATACAACTGGCTGGGTGAAATTTCCTTCCATCTGTGGGCATACCAAACTGAGTCATAAGGAAACTCAAGTTATAATTTATTTATTCCTGTCAAAGGAGCTCACTTTCCTTTTAGTACTTGAACGCAGTGAGAAGTCTGAGATAAACTGTAGTTAATAATGGCTGGTAGTCAGCTTGAGAGGGCACTTCAAGCAGGGATATATGGTTTTGACCATGTTGTGTTCAATACTGTCACTGATGGTGTGACCAATGGAGCAGGGAGAGTGCCTGTATTACTTAAGGTGCAGCATTTGAAAGACTACACAGGATTCCAAAGTCAGGTGAGCATCTTCAGTTTGGAAGCAGCAAAGCAGAGATTTACAAAGGACAAGTGGAGCCTGGGAACTTGCGAATGAGGGTTTAAAATGGGCCAGGTAGTAACTGGGCAGAAAAGAATCTGAAGTTTACAATGTGCAACAAATGTGTATGAGGCTGCTGTAGAAAAACAAATCTCATTCTGGTCTTTTTTTAAGAGCAGTGTTGAACATAAGACAGAGGAATGAAATTATTCTGCTCTACTTGCCACTGGAGAAGCCTCAATGGAAGTACTGTATCCAATGGGGGCACTGCACTCAAAAACAGATGTATACCAATTGGAGATAATCCGGAAGAAAGCAGCAGGGATGATGAGTTTTTAACAAATGTGACCAAGGAGGAAAGGCTGAATGAACTAGCCTTATCTAGGTTAATAAAAAGGAAGAAAGAAGGGCGCTAGTGAACTCTCAGTTTGTAAAGTTTGTTGTAAAAATGAGGTGGTCAGTTATCCACAGAGTCCAGGAGAGGAGGGCCCAGATCCTTGTTCTTTGAAGGAGAATGAAAAGGATGACTTTTTGTTGTCCCTTTCAACATCGAAATTTCAAAAGGGTGAATTCCACCCTCCCCCTTCTCTGTGCAAACCTGTAAAGTGGGGCTTCAGAGGCAGTGCTATGTTGGCAAGTAAAGACAGTCATTTAACGTTAAAGCTAATTATCTTTTGCCGTGTGTGTTTCAAACATGCTGTCCCATATCATGGCATCACAGGGGTTGACAAGAAACTTGGACCCAGGACAGCAAATACTGCAGAGTTAGGAGCCGGAAGAGATTTATAATCCATATCCCTAAAATCTGAGAGTCTGAATTTCTCCTGGTTGCCTAATGTCCATCTGAAACACTATTTAGAAACATACCCTGATGCTATGGTGTTTCCTTTAGTGTTCGTAGGAAAAAAAGGAAAGTTAGTGTCAATTCTCTGCAAGATGATCAGGGCAGACTGCCTGCATAAATTGTACTAACTTTCAGACTGTGGGCTGAGACAGATTTGTTTTTTTTAAATTCCTAGCGTATTTATTGGATTTGAAAATTTTGCCTTGAGATGAAATCATAATGTCATGCAAAGATATAGCTAATCAGACCAAAACAGCCAGCTAAAATTTCCAGGATGGCTTTCTACAGCAGGGATCTTCCACAAGAACATCTCTGCCTTTCATAGGCTACAGGACCAAGTGAATATGAAAAAAAAAACCTTGAAAATGTTTCTCCTCTAGTTATTGAGCAGAAAAATATGGAATCTCTGAATCAGCACATTAAAGCCTTTTGCCAATCAACACATACTAATGATTAGGAAGGCCTGGAAAGTGTTATGTAGGATTATTCTGGAAATTGCTGTCTGAGGCTGCCTTAATCTGGATATGACTGGTTTTGAATACGGATGTGTAAGTCACTATCAATTTTCATCAAGTTGGCCCAAGCCTGTTTATCCTTTTGCTGTATGTAATGACACGCATTGCAGCCTAGGTGAAAATGTCCCATCCGCCTCCTAGAAAAGCTTAATAATTTATTTGTAGCCCATCTCATTCTAGACTAGTTCGCACTGCTTATTCTCTGCACTGCGTAGCTGGCCCTTAAAGCAGCAGTACTGAGTGCTACAAACAGCTTTGCCTGACATCCTCCAGTTTTTTATTATATTGATATATAGCCAGTGTGTGCTGTTACTGTTTTCGAAACGAAACAGAATGAAGAATCAATACTGGGGGTGTTTAGGAGAAATGTCATGACCTTGATTACAGCTGGTATAATTCAGCAACTGAGCTGCAAAAGCAATTTCACCCCAGTACCACCCAGGTAAGGATGTAGAGGAAACAAGTTGCCCACCACAAAACTTTTGTATAGGGTATTAGGGCTGCAAAAATAGTGGCAGCTCAGGAGTTTCCTTCTCTTCTGTTGTGCTGAGCCCCTTTGCTGTGTGATAGTGCATTTGGCAAAGGAAAACAATGTTTCCCCTTTTTTTCTCTTTTAAGGAGTCTATGGCTTTATGGTTTTACCTGACCGGGTACATTGCTGCACTCAACCAAGAAATTACTCATGTCACACCCAAAATCATGGTGGGCTGAATGAGGCGATGTTGCGTAGTCTCACTCCTCAGGCTTTTAGTTTGCTTGCTTGCTTTTCTACCTGAGCAGGCAGTCCTATATTCAGCTTCAGGCTGTGATCATCAGCTGTACATCCAGATCTTTAAGCTGCTAGGGTGCAGCTGGTCAGTGATTCAGCAGTTCCGCCTGCAGCAGGTTTGTGGGATCAGGTCCCTTAACACTGTAGCTGCAGCCATCCTGTCTGTGCCGCTTCCAGTAGCAGCCAGCTGCTGTGCTGCCAGGGGACCCCATCACATGCTTGTTGCATTGCTGCCTATCGGACACCTCCTGAAATCTGACTTACCTCTGTCTTTATCCCCACCATTGCTTTGAAAGCATATTTTCATGTGATTTTGAAAAGTACCACTCTTGATCTCTGAGCAGTGCTAAAGAGCCAGAATTCAGAAGCAGGTGAGCATTTCTAAGCTAGGCAAGATAGTCTGGAACTGCAAAACTGAGCTGCAGGGCTGTGCGTACAGTCTCACAACCAAACTCCCCCCTTATATCAAATAAAATTATTGAATTAAGAAAAAAACAGACTGACAGCTTCGATAACTAGAGTGCCTACCCAGGGCTGGATAACTGCAACTATGCAGGCAGAAGGGGGGTTTGGCTTTTTGATGTTAGTAAGTTCACAGTGTGACATCTGTGAGTTTCCCATCCTCTGCCTCAGCTTCTTTGTACTAAACTGCATTTCCTCAGATCATCTGGGAATTTTCCCTTCACTGTCTCCCTCCTCTTCCAGAGCCTTTCAGTCATGGCAATGTCCAGGTTCTCCCTTTCTACGACACACTGTGATTTTTAAGGTTGTGGTCTTCTGTACTGAAGGACCTGAAATTCTATAGTCTGCTCAGAAGGGTTTAGTGGCTTGGGACAGCTAGGGACATATAAGCATTTTTTATGGACCTTAGATTTTGCCTATGGTTTATGAGAATGCACAAGGTGGCCATTTCTAGACTCTTCACCCTTCTCATTCCCCTCCCTCCCCCCTTAGTGTTTTGGTAACTTAATAGTTATCAAACCCATACATTTCTGTGATAATGTTTGGACTGGTCATTGGCGTCATCTGTAATGCTAGGTTATAGAGCAAGCAAAATGCATGTGCCATTACAAAGTAATAGGTCCTGATGTTCAGAGAAGTCAGGTTACCTTTTTTATTCCCCATGAACTTGACTGTTCGTTCAGACCCAGGCCCAGGCTATGTTCTTGCTGATAAACTAAACAGGGCCAGGGCATTTTCCTTTTCCCTGAACAGCCATGCAAAAACATACCTACATAACTATATTTTCTTACCCTCCAGAGTAGCTTCATATTGTCAATTGGGAAAGATCTCTGGCCCGTGCTAACTCCCAGCTGTGCCCAGGCATTGCTTGTGAAAGAACGAGTTGGCCCAGACCAAAAGAGCAGCAGCAGCTGTGTCAGTGACCCAGCCGTACGGGCACCCACACACCAGGCCAGGGGCCATGCTCTGTGTCTGCCTGCTTTATCAGTATGGACAGCCTGAGGGAACCAGGGGTGGCCAGTCCTGAGGTATGCCTGTATCAGGAGGCTGACAAGAGAGTGAAACCCATGGATCCTGAAGAAAGGTTACATACCTACATGAAAATGCAGGCACATATCTGCTATGCAGCTTGTATGAAGAACAGTAACAACAGTCATACAGTGGCATGGGCGCTAGCTTTGCTAGCAGCCAGAGGAGACACAGAGGGGCCTTGGCAACAATATGTTCTGATTTGCATTTTGTAGAGCCAGTGCTGTTGCACTCTCAGTGCTTTTTGTACCTATACCAGTCTCGACAACCTAGCAAAATTATACTAGCTCATTCTCTAATTGAGCCCTCATTTTGCTGCACAGACAGCACAAATGCTGGATTGCCTACAGTACAAGCAGAAGCTGCCTCATAAGCACATATTGGCTCAAAGTAGAGGTCCCTTTAGCCCATTTCTCTGTCTCTCATAGTGGCCCATAGCAGATGCTCAGGGAGTAGCAGGGCATGCATCATATATCCCAAAGACAGCAGCTGAGCAAATCTGGGACAAGGAAGACTTGAATGAAAAAGTGTGTTTATCATTTGTAGAGTTTGGGTTTCGTCCATGCGCTCTGGCAAAGGGAAAGGGTTTTCTGTTTACATGCATCGCATCACTCCTGTCTTAAAAGCAAATGGCTCTTTCTGGCTTGTTGCAATGCAACAGCAGAAGTCATACCATCCAAAGCAAACTGTGCTGTCTTTTCCTCCATTGTTCTGCCCCTCCACGCAAGCGTGACACAGACGAGCTCCTCCCTGTAGCCTGCTGAAGCAAGAGAGAGGCCTTGCTTTTTCATTGCTTTGTGGCAAGATCTAGAATAGGATTCAGGTCTTGCGACACCTTCAAGTCTGGAGGTCACCTAGGGGATCAGGATCCACAAAGGGAGTCTAGGTCAAGCTGGATAAAGAACATCCTCCTCCAGCATACTTTTTCTCCAGCATAATCTGATTGAGGAGCACTCTGTGCACACAGACATTTCTTTGCTGTGGGACAGGGCCCCACACATCTCCATGTGGCCCTGGACAGCCTTGCAGCCCTTGGGTCCTCCGCAGTGACCCTGTGAGCCAGTCCTGCTACCACCTCATGGGCCTCAGTTTGCTCTGGGGACCTGATGGCAGGTGTCCCATTGTGTGTGGAAAGGGTACCTGGAAGGGTCCGTCCACTCTGCAATATTCTGTTTTTTCTCAGAAACCAGGAGAAAACAGAGCAGATCAAAGGGGTTCGCCTTAATATACAGGGCTTTCTACCTCTACAGGGTAGGGGTAAACCTACAGGGGTTTCTGCTGCCTGAGCCAACCCCTGAGAAGCATGTCTAACTAACAGAGCAGAAAGCAGGTAGGAAGGTGGGCAAAGAAAAGGAGGAGGAAGGTGGTAATGAAATAAACCAGTTTCTTAGGACCTAATGACAACTGCATGCTTACCCAACTAACCAGGACCTTTGGGGATCCTCCTGTAACATGTCAGTCCCCCAGAAGAGCCTCAGAAATTTAATAGATTTTACTCTTTTTTACTCACTTTTTCTGTCCAAACCAGCGATCCTCAGACTTTGCTGATAATATGGTAAAAAACAACCCATGCAGAGGTAGCTCCTGCCCATACATGTGTAAGCAGGGAGTGTTTTCATCTACTTGTGTGTTTCTGCCCTTGATGCTCACTGGATGATTTGGGTTAAAACAGCACATCTAAGCTTTATCTCAGTTAAGACTTCAGTAAATGGCATGCTGCAAACCTTCAAAAACACTGTGGTTTTGAAGCTGCCTCTGCACCTCACTGATAGTTTCACTATCCCCCAACATTCCCACAGCCGACATCATGTACATAGCTAGTATTAATTGCCTCATTATAACAAGATGGGCAAAGCTATTGCTGGATAAAAGAGCAGAAATTACAGAAAGTAGCATTACAGCCTGCCAGTTGCAGCCCTGTGTTTTATTTAGCTTCTCAGAGTCCCCCCAGCTGAGAGGGTGGTCAGAATTTTGCGGGAGGATGACAGACCCTAAGCATGTGCCACATCAATCCTGCCCCAACTTAAAGCAGAGAGCCATAAGCACTTCTCTGTCTTCATTGCCATTCAAAATGGGACAGTTTGATACAGCCATGCTCCTGATGCTTTTGTGTTGGAGGGCCCATCTCCTGTGTGTGCCTGACAGCCTGTCTCATGTGTGTGGCTGCCCCCTCTGAGCAGGGGCTGGGTGCGGGGTGGGACAGACTCTTGTG
Organism: Falco punctatus; assembly: GCF_963210335.1. Lineage (NCBI taxonomy): Eukaryota > Metazoa > Chordata > Aves > Falconiformes > Falconidae > Falco > Falco punctatus. The sequence goes on from NC_137582.1 coordinate 44,342,126, forward strand.
TGCCATTTGATGCCAGCCTGGCCCTACAGCATGAAGCTGTGGTGCCTGCAGTTGGCTCACACCATCCCCTGGTGGGCTCAGGCTTCCTGCTCTGAGGGAAGTGCATGTCCTGGAAGAAAAGGGCGATGGACACCTGATTAATATCAGTGCTACGCTACAGATGTCCCTCTGAATGCTGTCAGCTTCACTCGGCAAGGTTTGCCTCCTACAACCAGCACCTCTGCGCTCAGCTGAGCCCTTAGCTCTGGTCATCTTTGGTCTTCCCAATCCCATGTGCTCTTTATGCTCTCAACTGCCTTGTCTTTTTTCTTTCCCTGCCTCTCCCCATTTCTTTTTCCTTTGGGACTTCTCTCTGCCTCTCCCCTTCAGGCTTCCTGTCTCTCCTCCAAGCTGGCACTTCCGACAGAGGATTTTTGAGATATGGCATGCTCATACATTTTGTATTAGCTCTAGGGGCTCTTAAGCCTTCTGACTTCATGGGGTTACACAAACTAGCAAGTGCTGTAGCCCAGGAATGCACCTGGAAGTAAGAGAAAAGGAGGGGGGGAAATTAAATACTTAGCAACAGGAATGCCACAGTTTTGAAGAATTAACTAGCTATTCATTCAATCTGAAAGGGTTATTGCATTAAGAACTCACATTAGAATTAAGGGGGGAAAAAAAGCACTTGCTGGCTAAAGGCTGAGGATAAACCCAGCATTTCTTTATCACTGCCTAGGGAAAAGAAAAACCTTAATTACAATACTTGTCTTTGAATAATATTTCAGTCACAACAGCACATTTCTCAGATTCTGCATGATAAGTACATTAATATTTATTCATTTTCTACGACCTTTAGATAATTCCTAAGGGTCCTATATTGCTAGCATTGATGGTTGCTCACTTTTTATGCTCCTGTACACTGGTCCAAAGCTTAATCACTATATATATATATATATATATCTATATCTATATATCTATATATATATATATATCTGTATGCATCTTTCTTGTATTTGGAAGCTTCTTCCTGTGAACAGGGTGAACAAAATTTGGAGCTGACTTCATTCTCAAGCCTCAAAACTAATCCTTAGGGACAGAGATCGTCTGCTGTGGTAGACCCTGATGGGCCTCAGGTTGAGTGCAGAAACCTCTTCCTGTTGAAACTGGTGGGACTGGGAAAGACTTGCAGCCACCCTTGTTACACTGGTTTTCCTTGTAGTCTCATTTATTGTCTGCCATTTATTGATATTTAATTCTCTTTGTCAGCTTTAATCCAGATCCTGCTTGCCTTACAGAGGGGGGCTACTCTGGAGACTACAAGAGTAAGACTATTTCCCTTTTATTTAACTCATTTAACTTTTTAAAAACATCTATATTTGCACCCCCAGCACCTTAGAAATGCTTTGTACACTCCAAAACCTGATTAAAATACTTAGAACTTGTTTTTTTTCACTTACTGGCATTCAAACTGAAGAGAGTTTCTTGAGTTTTTATAAGTTGAACAGTGGCTAGATGAGCATCTTTTGTCAATGTTAGAACCTTTTCAAAATGTTTGGTTTCTATGAAAGTGTTATATCAAATTACAGAACTCTCTGTTGTTTTCCTGTTATAAAAATGGGTAGAGAAGACTGAGTATACAGACAATGGCACCTGGCTTGACTTTACAGAACTTGTTTGCAAACTGTGTTTGGAGTGAAATGACTTTTGTGTTTATAAGTCTGGACTAGATAAGATCACCGTGCTCCAAGTACTTTTCAGGCAAACACAAACCTATAGCCCTCCACACAATGTCTGTGTGCATGTTTGCAAAAAATGAGAGCACTATAAATTTCTAGAAGCAAGTGCATATGAATGAGGCCATGTCTCCTTCCTTCTCTTTGGTACACCAAATACTGAACTCCTAATCATATTGTTCAGTCTTTGGGGATAAAAATACAATTCCGAGAGGAGTGTAAATGCCCTTTATGCAAAGAAAAGTCTCTTATCTGCAGTAATTTGGTGAATAGGTTCTGTGATGATATCTAAGTGCTGTGCTTCACCCACAGAAGCTCTGCCTCCCACCTTTATTTTTTGGCTCAGTAATTTCAAGAAATTGGAGTGATAGCTAGGCAGAGATGCCAACATGGGACATTTATTTGTATATCAGTGGTTCACAGTCCCTTTTTCAACTAGACAATTTAGAAAAACAAAAGACGCTATCTTTCTGGATGGTTGTATTTCTTTCATAAACAACGTCAGTAGATAAGGGCATATTTCTGTCCTCAGCTAAGGACTATTTTATCATGAAAAAATATCAAACTATTATCTAGTCATGCACTTGTCCCAGTGCAAAAAAAGCTTTTCAAAAGCTGAAAGAGAAAAATGCAACAGCCTTAGTATTCAAAACTCTTCTACTGACAATACAGGGCAATATATTTTGAAAATAAATATTGATTTTGGGTTTTTTTTGTAAATAAAAAAAGATACGAATCTTAGAATCCAAATTAATTTCAACTACATTTACAAACCAGGAGGAATCCAGACTAGTTGCGATTATTTCAATGAGGCAAGAAGAAAGATTTTTTGCTTAGATCAAGCACTAGTTTTAAGCCTGGTTTGGACTTCATACATGACCTTGGCTTTATAATCTGATTTTCAGCTATTCTTAATATTCATAGGAGCTGGAGAATTTTCTTTAGAAACTGGAGCGGTCACTATTCCCGCATCCTTGGCACTAAATTGATCAAACCCGTTTCCAAGACAGGAGTCCCAAATCCCTCCCAGAGCTCGAAGCCTAGATGCCTCTGAGCACTGAAATGATGGATCTTTTCCCGGGAGCAGATTACTAGAGCATAAATACTGTGAACACCTATCTAGCACTGTACTAATCGCTGATGCTATATCCGGAAATGAATTCAATATATTTAATTATTTCAGAGAATCTTATTTCAAAGACAAAACACAAGATTTCTGCCTCCCCATACATAAGAAATTATATTCTGACTGACACAAATAAACATATTATATGTATCATAGGTACAGATCTCACAGTATTTGTCTCACTAGGAATAGCTTTTGTCTCTCGGCTCCCAGGTAGCAATACCCTGACAAGAACCTACCTCAGTGACCAGTGAAGTATAACATTACACTGGGACCGAGAGCGGACATGCTTCACATGTAGTTCAGCATGCAGTACAACCTTCCCTTTAATCACATGGAAATCTAAATTCACAGCCACCATAAACATTAAAGGGAGGTGAAAATCCATCATTAACCCATGCACTGGCTTTCTCCTGGCTGTATTAATGAAGGATAAACACAGCAACCTTGACTAATATTGTATTTTAATTAGAGTAAAAGTAAATTGCAATAAGCACACAACACAGGGAATTAACAGAAATTTAAACAAGCTGTATAGATAAACCTGTAAAACCACTCTGAGGCAATTTGAATTCTTCATCAGGCTGGGGACTGTACACATATTTCTTTCTTTATTTATTTTATTGAGTGCTCATGTTTCATTCCTGAGCAGGCTTGCATGTATTGATTCGATCTCATGTTCAGTGAAGTGTGTATGTGCAAATGTCTAATGGGAGTGAAGACCTGAAAGATAAAATGGTCTTTTTTCAGCCAGACCACACACCCTTGGAGATTTGCCTGGCCCAAAGAGGATGTTATTGCACAATTGGCACAACCTCTTTTTGAAGCCTAGAGGGGAACTCACGAAGCAACATTTGTGCATTGCAGCTGAGAAAAGCTCTAATTTGTACTGCTTATCTCTGATCCATGCACACCAGATCTGAGAGGAGGATTTTGCCCTTAATTTGTTCCCTGGTGGCTACACATTTTGACTGTGTTAGATCAATGAACGATGCTACATTCCATATGTGCCACAATACGTAGACCTAGCTAGGTACACTGAAGATGAAGAGGCAGCCTCAACTTTGAACCTCCTGTTTGTAAAACAACTTTAAACATTAGGCACATGACTTTGTAAAGTGAATTAATTAGCAATAAAGACCAAAGGCACATTCTGTGTGAATAAATAACATAGATTTATATTTTAGTTAAAACTTAGTGAGTGTCGACTAATAAGGAGGTCTGTGGAGTCTGTCAGGCTTCGCAAATCCTGCTTTTCTTAAAGGAAAAGTATTACCGCTCCCAGCAGAAAACTCCTATGTAAGGTCTGGGTCAGTGTGGTGGAGTGAGCCTGCAGCTCCAAGATTCAGCACCTTTAGTTTTCTGTGGGAAAGATCTTTTTATAGCTGTTTTATATTTAGCTAGGGGTTTCTCTGGGGAGAGCAGGAGGGTGTTAGCTCTAGAATTCACTTGATAGATTTCAGATCGGCAGCTAATCTGTCACTTCAAGAGGTGACAATGACAGGAGGGAGAGACTTCCTAATTTATTCATAAAATACTTTATCTGTCGATTCCATTTATTTAGTTCATTCTTCATAGGTAAAAGTATTGAAAAAAGGAAATTAATCCTGACCTTGGAGGTGAGAAGCAGAATGCTGATAACTCCAGCTCTGGGGGCATGAGTAGGCCAGGACTTTTTTCACTCAGGAGTGTGAAAAACATGATAGACTGATATTATCTCATGCATTTTACCCCTTGAATTCTTGTTGATACCACAATACCATAGAGGCTTTACCGACCTATTAGCCACACTTACTGGACGCTCATATTCAGTATAGCAAGTCACATAGCTTTGTTATTTTTGCATAGCACAAAAATGCCTGTAGTACACTTTGTCTGCCTTTGTGCAATTGTTGCCAATGAACACATCACGTTATGTCAGAAAGGCCAGAATTTGCCAAAGGAATTTGTCATGAAGCTCAAGAATTGAGGTATATTTTTCAGTGAGCTGCAACTTTTTTTTAAGTTCAACGCAACCTTGAAGGAATTAATGTATGATTTGCTGGGCAAAGACTCTGAACAGCAAGAGTTCATTGGCCAGCCCCCAATATAATTTTCTGTCTTTTGTGAGTGTTGGAAAACCACTTAGAATTCAAGTTCACTAGGACTTTTATGTCTTTAAATCTTAGGTGATGTAACATACTATTTATCCATGCAGTTACATTTTGATTTCACAATGATAATATGGAAGAGTGCTTTGTTGCTAAAAGTTAATTCCTCATAACAGAAGAAAGTCCACTTATTTGAGGTGCTATAACTTCTCTTTTAATTGAAGACTTTTTCACCAGCAACTCCCAGACTCAATCCTTAGTACACATTTTGGGAAAACTGAGTCTGTGCAAAGGTAATAAGACTCGAGAACTTGACACTGTCTGTCAGTTAATGAAGTGAGCTTGATCAGGAGCTGAATACCTTATTTACTGATCTACGCTATCTTCTGAGGTGGTAGATGTCCCATCCCTGGAAACATTCAAGGTCAGGCTGGATGGGGCTTTGAGCAACCTGATCTAGTTGGATGTCCCCCCTGCTCATTGCAGTGGGGCTGGACTAGAAGACCTTTAAGGTCCCTTCCGACCCAAACTATTCTATGATTCTATGCTTCACAAGCTCCTTGCCCACTTCAGCTGGTCCTTACATACAGTACCATCCCTTCTCTTCCAGATTTCAATCTTCAAAGTTCAGATGGTTTGTAGTGATGAAGCATATATAGTTTGGATCATACATAGTTTTTTTACAGCTACATCAAACTTTATTAAAGGGGAAATCTTCAGAAAATGGGCCTCTACAAAGACCCTAAGGTATGCTTTTCAAAGGCACGTAATTTGACTAAGTTTGAGTTTGTTTTGCTGGATCTTTTTAGCAGATCTGTTAAAAATACATCTTTACAGGAGATTGCTTTCTTGCCAGATGTCACAACTTTACACCAAAGAATGGAAATGTTAACATTTCTCATAATATGGCTGTGAAAATGGACATAACAGCATTCCTTTCCTTAATCCCCTTCTTGGAATAGCAAATAATGTTTTTATCTAACCTATTTGTCAAAAAAAGGAAAAGGGGGGCAATGCAGACGTGTATTTGTCGTGAAAAACATAGGTTTGTTTTTCTAAAATATAGCAAAAAACCATAGCACCAGCAAACGGAGAGCTACCATGAAAATGGAAGGGCATCACTGTGTGAATTTCAGATACATTCTTCAGTTGTGGAGCTCTCTGCGTATAAAGCAATATCTGTCAAGAGATATAGGAACGGAAAGTAACAGTACATTGTATGGCTGGTACAGTTTGGCAGCACTGGGGACAAAGCTAGTTTTCTGTGATCACTTTGCATGTTTTTGCGTGGCTTTCAGTTTTCTTCTTACAGAAGAGTAGGACAGGGAGATCAGTACACAAATTAGACTCATCCTAGTCCAGAGCTGGGATGCAGCTGAAGTACAGAGCAGGACCTGTGAGATGGGAGCTATTCCCTCATCACACAGTTTAGCCAGGGCAGAAAGTCTGTATGTATTAGCCTTCCTAATTAGACCTCAGAGCTCTTCAGCCTCTTGTTTTCTTTTTCTTCATCCACCATTGCTCAAATTGAGTTTTTCAGCTCTGATTCCTCTTTCTAGTATTTTTCCCTGATTATTTGTCTTGAGCCTATAGTATCTGAAATTGCTACATGGCCTCCAGCTCAAATATTTGTCAGGCCCAGGACTCTGTAATATATAAAACATATAGGAGCAACTGCACTCAATACTGCCAACATGACTTACGTTCAGTAAGTTCAACAAACACTGCCAACCAAGGTAGTGCAAGAAGTTAATATTTATGCCAAGTTTTTTTTTTTTTAAATTACTGTTTTAAAGAGGATGCAAAGAAATGTGTATTTAAATGCAACTCATGATTTAGTGATTTATCTACTCAGCTATGCATGAATATATCATTAGGAGTTGTTAAACCAGAATCTCAGTGAAAGGTTTGTTCTTTGAATTAGCCTAATGGTCACAGCACCTATGAATATATAATGCGAGGGCCTATTTTTATATATATATATATATATATATATAAACATAGACATTTATATGACTATGCATGAATACACATGTACATATGATCAGGCATATGCATGTAAATACATGTACATGTATTTACAAATACATACGTGGAAAGCTAATGGAAGAGAAACAAAGCAGCTGAAATCACTTCCACATCTTCATTCACAGGTCTCTGTGTCAGAAAGGGCCACCACTACTGGCAAAACCTATTCCATGAGTGGTCAGAGCTCCAAGGGTCCTTGTGTCACTGCAAACCAGAATTTTGGAGGAGCTTGCTGTGGAGTTCAGGAATCTAGATTCCACAAACTTGTGAGATGGTTAAGCAGGTAGTGCCCATTGATGTTAACACAAGTTCTGTATGTACGGCCCTGTGTGACTCAGTGGGAGACTGTACCATAAAACACACTTTATTTGCAGATACAAGGATGATCACACCTTAATTTAATTAAATATTAATTAAAAAAATAAGATGGAGCATAGCAACCATTTTTTTGCATGTGAAAATTAATGTGACAATGCTAAAAATGAGAAAATAAATCAGCAAATATCTGGAGAGAGAAGGGAGAAATGCAAGGTGTAGACAGTAGATTTTCCTCACTACTATAGGCAGTAAAACTCTCAGTGAAAGCCTAGCAGCCAGGCTGCTCACCAGTCTTCCCTCTCAGTAGCAAAAATCACAGTAGGATTGGTTTTTCACTGGTTTTGCCCTCTGGCTTTTCAGAAACAAATGAGTGTGAGTTCCAGTTATACCACCTTTATTCTGCATCTCCTCTTTGCAAAGTATATTGCAGTAGAGAGCTCCTCCATCTGAGCAATTTGCACCTTTGCTTCCACGTGGAACACCAGGCAGAGCTGTACAAATGGTTATGATTTATCTATTTTGCAGCTATTCAGCAGCACCGTTTGCATAAATAGCACACAGACCTAGCCACAGACCTCTCTTGACTGCTACCAGAATTTGCCAGAGAAAAGCATCTCTTTGCAGAGTGAAGGAAAAAATTGGTGGCTTGTGCTTTCTCAAGGTTTCTTCCTAGACATTTCTGCTCGTCTTGGGTGATGGAATCTATATGAAGACCTGAAAAAAGAGCAGCACAGTTCAGAAAATGGAAACAAGGGAAAATAAATGTAATTTGTAATTTCAGATTTACTGAAAGATATAAGGAAAAGGAAGTGTCAGGATCTACTTTGTCCCCATCTACAGGTCCCTGGCCATAAAACAAGTCAGGAAAGAAAGTTTCTGGTGATGGGCTCAGAAACACTCAGGCTACATACAGAAAATGGATGGTCCTCAGCGTGTAACTTGGATCCAAAATCATGGTTATCTCCAGGTACTGGAGAGCTACATTAAATGTCCCTCTTTGCTTTCTAAATTTCTTAGCTCCTGCTTGCCACAGAAACTTCATTTTAAAAAAAAACATGTTAACCCAAGTCAGATATTGAGTCATAAAATAATTATAGTCAATTCCTTGTATTGACCAATCCTAAGAGTTGATTCCTTTATGCTGGCTGAAGAGTGCTAATCTTTGACCACTTTAGAAATACACTATTAAATGTATCTTGCTGATAAATGTAAAATACTTGCCACAATATGGGAGTGGGTCAAAGAAACTGAATAATAAATTCTATAATGAGAGATACTAGTGAGGCAGATGCTTTGGTTAAACACGGAAAGAATGGGTTGTGCTGGATTTTCATTTTCCTTGTTTGGGAACTGCCTGATTGTGCCAAAGGGTGTGTGTGTGTGTGTACATATATATATATATATTATTTTATTTAAAATAATTGTTATTTTTAATCAGAGTATTCCACCACTTGTATTTATATTCATTGAAATTCAGGGTTAAATTTCAGAAACAGTAGGATACTCACTTTGATCTTAAGATTAGAAAAACACCCACTGTCATTTTTCCCAGCACTGAATTGAACACAAAATGCTTTCTGAAAATTCAGTTGGCCTTTTTCAGCCAAAATTTCTTAAGCATGTCTGTTCGTTGTAGAGCTGAGGAAATGTGGAGAGGATGAAGGGTGCTGAGGATTTTTTTTTCTATGTCTGCAAAACATTTTCATAATTTTCCTTTGAAGTCTCTGCAAGTTATCTAGTGTTTGTGTTAACTTTCTATATGAAAAGAAAAACTGATTTATCCTCCTAGGAACCATTTTAAACATCAGAGAAAATGAAAAGCAGGAAATGAAATTTACCTGACTAAACAAAACCCAGCACAGAAAGTGCAGCCGTTGTAAGGGTTTATTTTAAATTCTGACTTGACTCCTGCAATAGAGCTATCCAAATTCAGCTGCTACTTAAGTGAACACTGCAGCCTCCACCCCAATGAGTGAGATTTTTCTCTGCATGCCTCAAGGTTCCTTTTGGCTTAAACCCAATATATTTCAGAGTAGCATCCATGGGGTAAAATAAAAAAAAAAATGTAGAAAATGTAGGTAGGAACAGTACTTGTAGCATCTTTCATGAGAACTGCTTAGAAACAGAAGGAATTTCACTGCCTGCTAATGGGTTTGATGAAACTGCAGCAAGTTCTGCATCTGTTCCACTGGTTGGCCCCATAAGGGAACACAATGCTCTAGTTTTGTTTTCAGCAGAAGCTAATCCCTCTCTTATTTCAGCCTCACCAGAAGACACCCCAACAAGTTTTCTTTAGGATTTCTTAGATTTGTTTGTTCCTAAAAACCAGAAAGAAGAATTGGGTGTACAGGATTTAGTCTTTGTAACTCAAATATCACAGAAAGTCATAAAAGCCCTGACCTTCTGTGCTTGATTTGCTGATGATATATGACACATATGTCTGCCTAATTTAGTGCTTATTAAAGAAATAATGTTAATAGTTAAGGAGTTTGAAGCCTTAATTAGACTGTGCAAGCAGCTAACTACTGTAGCAAAGAAAGCCCTTTATCCTGTATTTACCGCAGGCACACCAGAATGTCACCAATGTAATCTGAGAAGCCTAAAGTTAATCCAGCAGCTTCAACCAGTTGTTAAAAGCTAACCTGTTCCATGTAATTTTAAAAAATTGATATGTTATTTTATTTGCAGGTGGAAGTTTATTTTTTATTGAGACTCAAAAATGAATAATTATGGGACATTTTAGATGGAAAAGAACCAATTCAAGAACCAAAGAACCAAAAGGATCAGTTCAGCACTGTATTTGGAATTACTTCTCAATTTGAGCTCCTGTACATCCTACATTAAAGAAGTTGTATTAGTTTATATATCTATTTCAGAGTTAAAGTTGGTGGAATGATTCAAGAAATATATTTGCATAAATTAATGACCATAGATTTGTTGCTACTCTTGCCACCATGACAGAAGACATTTCCAAATATTTGTGGCCCAGCACTCACAGTATTCAAAACAGTGCCTGTGAATCACAATAATCTCCAAATTTGTGCCTGCAATACATTGTTCATTACTCACTGTTCATTATTTGTTAGTCATAACTCATTATCTTTTGTTAAAGTTTCAGTCAGCTAATCAAGAAGCAGAAAATATAGTGTATGACCAATAACATCCCACAAATAATGATTAATCAAAATGAGCAGTTCATGAACAGCATGGTGACTAAAAATCATTCAGCTGAACCAGTTATCAAAGACATACAGTATTAGTGTACTGACAAATCAAGGGTTGTTTGTGAATGAGTCATGAACCAAAAGCCAATTTAATTTGGGGGTCCTAACAGCACTAGTAAATGAGCGTTTTGACATAAAATATGAAGTTTAAGTGTCACATTCCCCTTTCTTTAAATACTATTTCTGTGTGCCTTATCAGAGTGAACTGGGCAATTGCTATTGACTGTGGAATTGCCACTGCCTTTAGTGGGAGAAGGATTAGCTCCTATATCTGTTTTATTGAGACCACTTGCTAGTTAATGTTTCCTTAGCTTGTTTTCTCTGTATCGTCTTGTTCCCATGGATCTCGTCCTTGCCCTCACTTACCTTTTGACATTTTTTATACTGTTTTAGCAGAAAACCAATTTTTTTGATTAAATGATGTAAACAGGCATTTCTGGGACTGGGAATCTGACCCTATATCATAGTTCTAGCCATGCATTTAAATTGACCATTTTTGTATGAATTCAAAGTAAAGAATAATTTTGTTATCCTTTAACTATATTTCAACACTCTATGTCTCAGCATTTTGAAAGACCAAAATTCGCAGAGCTGATGGAGATCCATCATATGGTTCATTAAGATATTGACTGGATTACCTAGTCCAAATTAGGCTCCAGTAAGACATGACCAAATCAGATACTATATCTGGAAAGAATGTGGTTAAATTTAAAGGCATTCTGAAAAGAATGAGTAAAATATGAAGACACAGGGTTTACCCTGGAACTCCTCAAGACATTAATATGATCTCTGATTTACGTGACTTTTGAGGTCCAAGTTTAAATTAGATGTAATTCCATTTATTAAAAATAACCATGGGAAGATATAGTTTCAAACAATTACACTTAATTATTTTTCCTGAGGAAGTTGATCATGGTGCATAGTACAGTTCCTTTTCTAGAGCAGCTACGCTGAGATGTCCCGAGATTCTACTTGCAACTGGTAAATCCAGAGATGACTCTTTGAATCAGCCAGGTCTAGTTAACTCAGAATTGCTGGGCTAAGAAAAGCCAAGAGCTTGTGGCTTTTTCTAAACAGATTGTGCCATTGTTTACCTGGAGAGAGCACTTTTATTTTTAGGTCATATCTAGAGATCTGTAGGAATAAGAGACCATAAACATAATAAAATTTAGGGCCAGAGGAGGAGAACACCTGCTGTTATCATTGCATGATGTCTACTGATATCCTGCTGAAAAGCCTCTTGTTTTACATGTGATTATACAGCATTATTGTCGTAGTTTATGTGGACACACAGTAATTCATTAGGCATATTTTTGCAGTATGCTACTGATGTTTTTAAGTAGTTTCTTAGAACTTCAAAGAAAAAACAAACAGCAGCATACTTATTTATAGCTTTAAGCCATATATAGTGCCTGTTATACTTCATTTGCAATGTAATAAGTGCCCTTTAAAGAATAAACAAGGACAGTAATACTAAGTGAAGGTATGCAAATCATAAAATTAATGCACCTGATACCTAAATCTGAAAATAATAATAATCTTTGGCATGGATGTATACTGTACTTGTCAAACGCAGTCATAGCAACTGGTCCCATGGACAGCTTGTTCCCATAGGGTTGGAGGTGTTGGTTCTGCAGTGTAATTCCTCTCAATTTTTCCCTCTCTGAGCTGTACTGCCATCATACAGACCTATTTGTTGGAGAAATTGCCATCTTTTCCCATTAAAGGAAAATGTGTATCCTCCTAGCTTTCCTAATTTCAAGTAGCAGATGCTACCATGCATATAAGAGAGGTCAAAGTGACCTTTTGAGCATTATTTTGATGCTTTTTATTGAGAAATGCCTCATACACATACATCTTTTAAAGCAACACAAATGTTCCTATACATACAAGAAAAAACTCTTAGAAACTACAGTATGTTGGTGGTTTGATTTCTTTAAATCATACAGCAATTAGTTTTGAAGATAATCTACAAATGTCCTACTTCTGGTATTTTCCATGTCTGTTATTTTACTAAATGCTTCCATCCATGTTTTCACATGAAAATAATGGAACAAGACTAGAAAAAAAAAAGTTAAATGGGATGAATTTTTAACATAATATCAACAGCTTCTACCACTTAATTGTCTAACAATGGAGAAGTGAATAAAAACAGCAAGAGTGGAAATGAAAGTACACAGTTTATGATGAGAAAAGCCATGACCATGGGCTTGCAGAGGAAATAAGTACCTAATCTTCATACATGGGGACACTTTCTCATTATATGCTAAAACATAAATTTTAAGGATGTATAAAAACTCTCCTTCAATTCTCTAACCTCATATTTATGCTCCAAGCAAAATTTGAAATGCTGTTACTACATATGGGTTAACTATGCCTGAAGGGATAAACTCAGACATTTAGAATAAGAATTTTCCTGATGAATAGTACAATCTGGTGATTTCAGAGCTTGTGCTGGCTAGCTCTGGATAAAAGAGAAACTCCTTTTAAATGAGTGAAATGACATCATTTACACACCATGTCACTGAGATCAGGCCAAGGAAGTCTACAAAGTCCTATTAAATGAAAATAGGCATTTCTCGCCCCTAGTTCTGCATTTACGATATTTATTGCTCTGTGCTTTCAACTCACAAGTGTGAAGAGATGTCAGCTGCTGAAGAGATTCTCATTGCTGTTGCAATGGGTTTGTTCTTTTGCTGTCTGTGTTGTATGTTAGTCGTCATACCAGTATGTGTAAGTACTGATACACAGGTAGCTGTACGTTGATAGGTGGTTGTCTTGTCTCCTTTGCCAGATAAACAGTAAATGTTTGTTCCAGATATGCCACATAGTATATAAATATATACATATTCAATAGTCGGGCATGTTCCAAAGGCCAAGGAAGTCCGCTGTTTGACCCATTCTTCATTTTTCCGTAAGAAACAAGTACAAAGAAATGTCTCACTAAAATGAGAAATAAGGAAAATCAGTCTGATTACATTCAAATTTTAAGGGTCTTAGCAAGAGGACACATACAAATGAACTGAAAAAGTATGTTTGGCATATGACAGTCTTTTCTCCATAAAAGCATGAACAGCTTCCATCTGCAAGTAAAGAAATGCCTTTTTTTTTGTGCAGTGAAGGAAGACTGGCTTGAGGTCTGCTGTCAGTTCTAAGCATATTAGAGATTTGTCACTGTGGGATCTAACTGTGACCTCCACAGAGATTCACGGAGACTTCCATTGGGTGTGACTGTGCAAAAGCCAATTCTTTTGTGAGTCCAAAGGATTGCTAATAAAACAGATAGCAGTGAGGAATATGTTTTGATGTTAAGATTTCCAAACATTGGTAATAGATTGTAAGCCACTGTTTATGGCTCTGAATTGGGGCTGGAAACTTTTTCATTTGCATGTGACCTGTGATTTTCAGTGATATTACCCCAGTGTAGACTTTGCATCTAGGATAGAACTGAGCTCACAAAAAAATAGATCCAGAAGTATATGTGCCTGTAGCTCATACGGATACTGAAAGAAGCAATAAAATTGAGTTTTCTCGGTTTAGAAATTATGACCAAGATATATATATATATGTGCAACATTTACAGTTATGGTATAAAATATTTTTGATGCTATTAAAGAACAAGATAGTATGAGGACTGTCTTATAGACATTCTAGTAGTGTTAACATCTACTCACTAGCTGAATTCACACATTACATTCATATCACTTAGCACTGATCGGAATTTTCTAACTTGTTAGCAAAGTGCATTGATATTTAGTAAACTACACAGGCAGCTAAATTTTTCAGAATATTTGACAACAACCCATTTCAAAATCTTGGAAATATAGGTATTTTGAATAGCAATGGGAACTGATTGCAGGGAATTCTGGCATCTGAGGATTTACCATGTTATACAGGAGAGCCTGAAGCAGAAGTAAATGGCATTTCTGTTGTACATTGAGCTCACAGGACAGTCACAGCTAAATGCAGGTAAACAAAGTTTATCTATTTCTAATTTAAGCGGTATGGAGTTCACTTATCAATCACTATTAGGCATGTGAAATTAAACTTGTGGATTTAGTCACTTCAGTGCCATACAAGTGAATTTACCTACTATAATGTTGCCAAGGACCATGACTTTCACAAGATGTGACATTTGCACATCTAACATACCAGGTGGTATACAGAGCTATAAAACTCAAGGTCATGAATGGAGTATCTAAAATGCAAAAAAATAAAATCTGTATCCACTTGCATTACCTGGGCATTGATATTTATTTTTTCATGTTCTTTTGGATACTGAAACTATTTATTTACAGAATGTATTTACAGTAATATAATCCCAAATCATTCCTCTAAGGAAAATCTCTGGAAGTTTTTTACTCTTCCAGTGACACTTTTGAAATAAAATCTGAATTTATAAATCTGTACAGAAATTTCTGTCATGGTTGTCAATGATAGACCAGTTCTGTTAATATAGATGTGTTTTAGAACTTAATTAAAATTTTCCATTTTAAAGTTACAATGACTAAATATACCTGCTCACTTAAAAACTGTCTGTTAGTTGTGTAGTTTTCAATAGCTTAATCATGATTTGATTGTCTCAGTTTGTAATAACAGGCAGTTCACCTGCTCTTCATCTAAACTTAAATGTTTCCTGTTTACACATCAGAAGACATAGAAAGATGATAATATTTAGAAAACAAAGAAAAAAACGAAAGCTGCTTTCAAACACATTATTTATATAATTATCCTATAATTAAAGTAATTACAGTTTATGGTGAAAAATAGTCTTTATTTTTATTTACAGGTTTCTTGAGGGGTGTTTACTGATCATCATAGGGAAGTTACATGGAAAATAATTGGAGATGTTCTCATTTCTGCAAAAGATTTTGGTTGCATAAGACATGTTCTTCATGAAACAACTATGCATCTTTACAGTCTATTAATTGACATGCCTTTATAAAAGAGTGTTAGACTGATATTCAAAGATATTTGTGAGGTTTTACAACTAATAAGACTACAGCCACAGCTGCTCTGGATGTTAATTTTCTGAATAAGAGAAGATTTCTAACATACAGCATTGCAAGCGGTAAAAATGGTGTAAATGAAGGATTTCTTGCCTTGTGGTATATTTTTGAAATTCTAGATTCAATTTGTTCTTCCTTTTTGAACCAGAAAAGCTGGAAGCTTAAAAAGTGAAAGTTTAGGTGTCCATGAAACTACCTGAATCCAGGAGCAGTAGTTTTGAAAAAGATCCACTGACTATCAAAAATACAGAGCTGAGACCCAGAATACGGAGCTGTTACTCAGGAATCCCACACAAATAGTATTTTTTCCTTTCATTGGTAGATAGATAATCTATCACACGCAGCAGAACGAGGGAGAACAGGACCAGGGACCATCTCAGAGTACCACAGAGGGGTACCTGGCCTGAAGCAGTGTTACTCAGCAGCACGTATCGCCTTCGCCACAAAACACCCTATGCACTGACCCTTTGGGCTGTTGGGAGATGACTGGGGGTCCTACTGATATATGGCTGTGGATGGGGGTTTCTCCTGGAGCTATCCTGAATTTTTAATCCTGTATTTATTCTTTTTCACCTCCCAAGCCATTCTTTTACTCTTTCACAGAAATACACAACAAAAATTGTCATGATCAGTTTATTCCTAGAAATGAGTCACATACATCAAATAACATATGCGCGGGTTGTATTCAGCAAGAAATACCAGTCAGCTACTACATTTGCTTGATTACGTTCATGTAAATATCAGTATGTGCACAGTCAATATCTGCCAGGACTGTGGAAAATTAGGAAAACTATAAGTCTCATAGCATGACATTTTTTTATTGTACAGCTAAAGGGAAGTGTATATTGACTCGATCTCCAGAGAAAAACATCTATTTATTATTTGAAATGAGCCATATCTCAAAGGCCAAGATGGATATTTCTACAATGATAATAGGCAAAGTAGAATTTGTTTGGGAATTTTGTTCTTTCTTCTGTAATTATGATATGCAGAAAAATATGACCAATTCTTTTTTTTTTTTTTTTTCTTTTTCTATCTGGCCTCATGAGCAGTGGCTAAGAAACAGCGAGCACATAAGGGCTTTAAAATAAAGCTTATAAAAAACCTCATCACAGCCTCCAACAACGTACTCTAATTTCCAGAGTGCAATGTGCTTGCACAAGTCGTTCACTGCCATCATCATAATCACCATACATGAGTGCTTTTCATGCCGGCTGGAGAATCTCAGCTAAGCACCATTTTAGGGCACACAAGAAAATGTCTGTTTCTCTGAAGGACATCTTGAAGCTCTAAAAAAATTGCTAGACTTCCATCTGTGTGAAAAGTACATTTATCTGAATGAATTTGTTCTTTGGAGACTTACGAGTTCTAGACCTTGCTTTGGCCCTTTGGTCATGGTCCACATGCATCTCCTGCTGTATCTTCCATAGACTGCAAATGGAGAGAAAACTGCCTGTGAGCAGCCAGTGGCTACCTACCCATCAATTTGTAAAGCACGGGTAAGTAGTTTGCTTTTAAGTTATGACGCCAAGCTTGTAGCCTTTAATACTCCAGAATATCTGTGCAAAGTACTTGGGTATTTATGTTTGCACACATCACCTGTTCTAAGTGAATTGAGTGTAACTGCTTTTATGCAAAATATCAGATATCGAGACCTCTGCAACTTTGAAGGCTAAAGCGGCTTTCCAAGACTATCTTTTTAGGATCTGAGGAATAAATCGTATAAAATCAGAGGACTGAGTCAGCTGATCTTCTCAAGGAGTATTGAGACAAGTTAAGAAAACATTTGGTCATACAGTGCTGAAAAGACCCTGGAGCTTAGATGGAGCTGGGTTCTTGAAAGACCCAGCGTATCACTACAGCAGTTTCATATGTCCCACTAGTCAACTGTTTGTAACACTCAGAAAAAAAAATCCATTACCAAATAATTTCTCAATTGTTTATCAATAGTTTAAATAATATGGCAATAGGGAGAATTCATAGCTTCACAGCAAGAGACTAAATGAAACCTCATGGATTTTTGTACTCAGTACTCTGACATATGAGAAGACTAACTTTGCTAAGCCCAATCTCTTCCTAAACTGTTGCCTCCTTGGGCAGTCAGTTCCATTTATAGCTAATCCTGCTCTTGAGATGTTTCCCTAGAATAGAAAATAAATCTTTGTTTCAAGTCAGGCTTAACAAAACTCCATAAAATAAGTCAGAAAGTATTCTTCCAGCATTGCACAAATACACTTTTACTACCATGTCAACACCTAATAACAGTTTAAATAGTGATATAAGCATAACAGATTACTTTTGGGGCAGTGAAATTTCAGAATAGATAGTCCATCTGTCTTACTGCTTCAAAGAGTTATTTTTATGATTAAACTGATTATTAACCAGAGGAGCTCAGACTGGCAGTTGTGTCAGACTGGCAATTTACACCTTCATCAGAGGATTTAGGAAAACTACACTGTTTTGACATGTTTCTTTCACTTTGGCGTCTTATTTGGTTTTATGGATCCTCTCCTTTGTTTTAATTTTGACATTCTGGGAGAGATTTAAGATGCACTTTCTTAAAATGTTGATTTTGCTATTCTCACCAGGCACTATCAGAAAACAGAAAACCTGATTATGGATGCAGTATAACCTTCGATCTATTTTAATGTTAAGAGAAGTTTAATAACAATTTGTTTTACAGTCAGAGATCACTCCTCCACTTTTCTTAAGAGTTTACCACATAGCTGGTATTTGTCATCTGTATGCCCTTGAGAAAGAGAGGACTTCCCTTTGGAATGTACCTGTAAGTCAACAACTTGTGAGTCCAAGACGTTTGCAGAATTGCTTTCTATAGATATAGCATAACAGGTCTGGTATTATAACAGATATTAATACACAAAGAAAAACTGAGATGTTGGTTTACTCTAATTATCACTCAAATAGTAAAAGCTTTTCATTTCAACTCTTTCTTAAACTAATAATATCAAATGTTAACTTCTTAAGTGCATTTGGTATATGATAAAAGACATGAAAATAGAATAAAAATAGGAGGGATGCTTTCAGGGACCTTAAAATCTAACTGAAACTCCTGAATAAAACACAGTTTAGGAGAATCACAGAGTCACAGAATGGTTGAGGTTGGAAGAGACCTCTGGAGATCATCTAGCCCAACCCCCCGCTACAGCAGGTTCACCCAGAGCAGGTTGCACAGGATCACATCCAGGTGGGTTTGGAATGTCTCCAGAGAAGGAGACTCCACAGCATCTCTGGGCAGCCTGTGCCAGTGCTCCATCACCCTCAATGTTAAGAAGTGCTTCCTCACATTCAGAAGGAACTTCTTGTGTTTCAGTTTGTGCCTGTTGCCCCTCGTCCTGTCACTGGGCACCACTGAAAAGAGCCTGGCACCATCCTCTTGACACCTGCCCTCAAGATATTTGTATGCATTGATAAGATCCCCTCTCAGTCTTCTTTTCTCCAGGCTGAACAGGCCCAGCTCTCTCAGCCTTTCCTCTTCAGGCAAGGTGCTCCAGTCCCCTCATCATCTTTGTAGCCCTCCGCTGGACCCTCTCCAGGAGTTCCCTGTCTCTCTTGAACTGGGGAGCCCAGAACTGGACACAGCACTCCAGATGTGGCCTCACCACGGCAGAGGAGAGGTGGAGGATCACCTCCCTCGACCTGCTGGCCACACTCTTCTTAATGCACCCCAGGATCCCACTGGCCTCCTTGGCCACCAGGGCACCCTGCTGGCTCATGGCCAGCTTGCTGTCCCCCAGGGCTCCCAGGCCCTTCTCCGCAGAGCTGCCTTCCAGCGGGTCTGCCCCCAGCCTGTGCTGCTGCGTGGGGCTGTTCCTCCCCAGGTGCAGGACCTCACACTTGCCTTTGTTGAATGCCATGAGGTTCCCCTGTGCCCAGCTCTCCAGCCTGTCCAGGTCTTGCTGAATGGCAGCGCAGCCTGCTGGTGTGTCAGCCACTCCTCTCAGTTTTTCCAATTCACTTTTCCCATTCACTTTTTTCCAAAGTAGTTGTGCTTAAAATTTAAATTCCTTAATCTTACTCATGTACAGAATTGCACACAATAGGTTTTATAAATCCTGCAGCAACGGAAAGTATTTGTATGTGTTCTCTATCAAAGATGTCTCAGGTCTTTGCAGACCAACCAAGAAGTCCAGTGAAACAAGAATTATCTTCTCATTACTAATTTTTATTTCTCATTGAAAATCTGAATCTTATAATCTAAGCACAAAAAAGTAATTTTTAGGCCCCTCCAAAGTCTTTTGAAATGATAATCTGCACTTTAAACAATGGCTCAAACTATATCTCCTCTGCTATATGCTGTGGAATGTGGGTGGATGATTGGTTTCTACTTTGCACTGAGATGATTATTCAAAGCCCTTGGTTCTTCAGAAGAAGAACATTATTTTTAAAGCATTTTAACTCCTTAACTGCTGTTCAGAGGAGTTACTTGTGACTGCCATAAACTTGTGCCTAAAAAAGCAGAGTTCAGCCTGAAGCTTTGAAATACTGATATCAAGGGGAATTCTGATAATATATGCAATAATAGTAGGATATCTATCTTTTTAACCATGAAAGAGTCTCTGGTTATTTGATGGAGACATCAGAGCAGAACAGGACTGACCAGAAGCCTCGTATACGGTTTTGAACCCACTTTCCCCAATGATTTTTCTTTTCTTCTGCTCAGCCTTTATAAGATTTTATATGAACTCCTTCTTGTTGAAATTCATAAGAAAATATCCAAGATTTTTTTCATTTTCCAAAATCCCTGGGTTTATTTATTTGTTTACTTATTGCTTCCTTTTAGGCAATCATCACCAACATCTGCAGGCATGTGTAATTCCAAAGCATCTTTTCACCAGATAAATGGGTCAAAATTATTGAAGCTTTCCTTTTGTCATTGCAACTACAAGCACAGGTTCAAGGAAGTGCTCTTAGCTGCTTGGCCTCTGATGCTTCTTCTCTTATGTCTTCACCACCACCTCAAAACTTTGGGGGGAAAAGAAGTCAACAAAAGTTAAATTACCAGCAATTATCATATTTCCATAAAGAAATGACTAAAAATATGGAGAACAATATTCACAGCAGTCATTACTTCATTAATTTCCTAAGATAATACTCAGAAATAATATAAACTTTTTTTTCTTTTTAAACTTTTTTTTCTTAAAGAAGTATGGTCTAGTTGGGTTGACCTATGGTTTCAGAATCAGGAGATCTGAAGTGGTATTACCACTGATTTTCTGCATAATTTTGGAATACTCCTTTTGTCTCAACAAAACTGTTTTTCTGATGGAAAGAGACGTTTAATATTTATCAACTTGAAAAATGTGGGGTTGTGACAACTGCACACTGATTTAACCATAAGAAGTACTTCACTGCTTGAAGTACTATGGTTAGAAGCTTTATGCATGCTATTATCATTATCCCTTTTTGTTACTGCTAAGGAATAGCTTTTACTTCATGGTTACTAATAAATGTATTTTCTAAAACAAGAGCAAAACACTTCTTAAAAAAGTTGGCTTTAAAATGTGTACAGTGTTGCACATGGAATTATAAATTGATAATCTTCTGAAAAAATTAATTACTTATTCTATTCAAACAAATGAAAGAAAAAAAACCAATTTGCATATTCCTTAAAAAAAACAATTGGAAATATGTATAATTCTGCAAATACTTAGCAGAAAGGTATTCTGCTGTGTAGAAAAATAGCAAGGAATTTCTGAATGTATAAACTAAATAGATTTTGACTTTAAAAGCAGTAAACTTGGTCACAGGGAAGTTTTTAGGTCTCACCTGAAAATTTAAGTCCTTCATTGGGAGTTACGGAGCAAGGCAGCCTAACTATTTTTAAAGGTATAAATGTGACTTGTTTATGTTATTATGTTCCCAATATGTCTTTGTCGTACAACATTTTAAAACAAAAAGACTGATTTTTTTTTTTTTTTTCCTGCAGGATACGATTTAGCCCATGGCAATAATTTCATCAAGATATTATTGTGATATGGTAGTTTTTAGAGAAATAAAAGAGATTGGACATTTGCGTGGCAAAGAGAATATCAAGAATTAGAAGAACAAGAAGTGGAAAAGCTTTAAGGATGACACTGAAGACGTAAATGCTAATACTTATTTGTCTCAGCCAATATGTGACTGATGCCTGCCATTTTCTCTCGCAGGAGTCACAAAAGTGGACAGATTTAATACAGAATGAAAATATCCATGATAAAAAATCAGATTAAAAAAGCATGCCGAGTCTATCAAGACAGTAAATATGTAAAGGGTTTGTAATGCTGTCTATTCCTTTTTACACATTTACTGTTGTTCCCCTATCCCCCCTAGCTGAACAGGACTATTTGCATTCTTGGAGGGAAGCATGCATATAAGCATATCTATGAAAAGCTGGAGTTTCCTTTCCTAGAGAAAGTAATCAAGCTGACATGTCATGTGTGCCACACTTTCTGAAGATGCTGATGGTGATGGGTGGAGGTATCCTGTTTTCTTCTTATGGGAGAGGAATAAGATAGGAAACAGGAAATGGAATAAGAAACAGCATTGGACATCTGTAAGATCAGTTTAGTAATTATGGGTTTAACCTGTCAGACACAGATCATTTGGCCAGTTCAGAAGGGTCTTTATTTACAAGACATCATCTTTGAACAAATATAGATAATGAAAATTTCAAGGTTCGGTCTCTCACTGTGGTGCATAGGAGGTGCAAAAAAATCACATTAGCTACTAACAGGATTTGTGCCCCTGTGTCTCATGCACCACTTTGAAAATTCACTTTCAGTCATCTGGAAGCAAGGTAATATGCCAGACATTCAAGATTACATCATTAGGATACAGACAAGAACCTTAATCAGCTATCATGTACAAAGTATTAGAAGCATAAAGAATTGCTTATGGTTAAATATTTCATTTCAGGCTTGGATTTTTCCACTGGATCTACCTGTATGTGAGTGTTTAATCCAATAAATTAGTGGAGCTTTGTTAATTTTTAACTCAGCTTTGCAGTTGGAAATTGTCTCCAATCTCAAAACTGTAAAGTTATCTGAAGTGCAAAGAATTCCAAGAAACTTTACTTATAAATTGTAAATGGCTCAGTTATATAAAAATAAACAAACCAAACCACACATATGCACATGCAAACTGTGCATTTACACATCCTATTCCAAGAGTGTATTATGTTAATAGCAGTCCAGATAGATGTCCATATTTTTAAATCTCTACTATTTCATTCACATCATCAGATTTTTATTGTGATGGAAATTCTTTGGGTTTCTCTTGGAGGGCTTTGGACAAAAAAAGTCAGCGAGGTATACAATTTGCACTATAACTTTTTCCTAAACTTGAGTGTACTGCTACCTGTAGTAATAGTTCTTATTTTCTGTCTCACATTAGGAAATGAAATTGAAACATGCTGAGCAGGTCCAGAGGGGTATGATGCGTGGAGACCACATTCATACGACATTCAGCCCATGAATTCATACCAATGGCTGACTGAAGTCAAAACAATTCATGCCAAGACTTCTACTTATATAAACTTCTACCAGGTCTACTTATATAAACTTCTACCAGGTCTTTTAGTCTAGAAAAATTTAAGTGGACAGCCAGGAGTACTAGCTTAATTAAAAGTAACAAAGACACTAAATATCTTGACTATAAAACTGTGAAAGACAATGACTTCCAGAAGATTCTTTAGAGCACTTTTCTGTTTTTCAGTGGCAAGCTCTTTTCCCCAGTCTGATAAAAAATGTCATACAGTTGGTGAGCCACTCAAGAGATAAGTAGCTTCTAATCATGAAAAGATGTGTTTGAATTTATAATCATAATCTTTCATATGGTTGAGTATGAAGAGTTTATTGACATATCTTTTAGTGAGATGAAATAGTATATTGTAGTAGATGTTATCATTTCAAATAAGATCACTACATGCAAGAAGTAGTGATGAATAATACCCAAGGAAACCAAACATTTAAATGCGATACCATTTTTGTATCAAGATGTTTAGTGAGGCTGTCCCTGGAGCCATTGCATACACTGCCAAAATCTTCTTGTTCATCATACTGGAAATCCTTCTGATAGTGTTGCACTGTCTCTCGTCCAAAACAGCACCTGAAGCTGTGCTTAGCCTTTGAAAGATAAGCTGAAGCCATTAGGAAAACCTCTAATGAACCCAGAAAATTTTTCTCTGGTGGAATAGTTAAGTCCTGATATGCTTGCATTAACGTGTTCTCCCTTTTTGCATAAATCTTTGCCCTCAGAAGTCTAGCTCTGAAAATTAGCAGCCACATCCACAAGCCAACTCTAGCCCTGCCGAGCTGTGTAGCTAGCTAAGCAATCTTCTCCTTTTATGTGGAGACCAGAAGGGGAAAATCTAATAGCCTTCCAATGGTTTATGTAGGGAAAAAGCAGGTTTTCCAGAAATTAGCCTTTTTAGATAGTAGGTGGATACTTTTCAAAGTTCTTTTAATTTTAAGTAAAACCTAAGCATTATCCCAAACTTCTCAGTTTTTCTTCAAATACCACCTGGGTTGGTTTAACCTGTTTGAGTGTACAGGACAGTCTCTGATGCTTGAAAGCAATCTCATGAGGTCACTTCTAGTAAATTCAGTGGCATTGGGTTTATTCTGCGTCTTGGGGACATGGCGCAAAAATTACTCTGGCTGCTAACTTAGATAACGTATCTTTCTAGTATCTGGCTTACGAGGTAGAGAGAATACCCAGCAGTTAGGCATTTAAGGTCTGTAGACAATGCATAGGAGGATACAGAGTATTAGGACAGAATCCAAGCTACCCCAGGAAGCTAAGCAGAGGAGACACAGCATCAGATAGATGTGCAGACTGTGTAATGTGTGATGCTTGAAGTCTGACAGTTCAAAATTATAAGCAAAAGGATACCTCTTCAAATTTTCTACTGATTCAGGGATGTGGAGAGGTGCCTCCATCCACACCCCTGAAGGTAGGGAGAGACTTCATTTCACTCAAAAACTGACTTTTGCAATTGCAATGCAATATCAGGAGGAGGCAGGGCTGTTGTCATGGTTTAACCCTGGCCAGCAACCAAGCACCATGCAGCCACTCGCTCACTCCCCCTGACCCGGAGGGATGGGGAGGAGAATCGGAAGGGTATGTGAAACTCGGGGGTTGAGATAAGAACAACTTAATAGGTAAAGCAAAAGTTGCACATACAAGCAAAGTAAAACAGGGAATTCATTCACTGCTTCCCATGGGCAGGCAGGTGTTCGCCCATCCCCAGGAAAGCCGGGCTCCATCACGCATCATAGTCACTCGGGAACACAAACGCCCTAATGCTGGATGTCCCTCCTTCCTCCTTCTCCCCCCAGTTTATATACTCAGCATGAAGCCATATGGTATGGAATACCTCTTTAGCCAGTTCAGGTCACCTGTCCTGGCTGTGTCCCCTCCCAGTTTCCCGTGCCCCTCTAGCCCTCTGGCTGGCAGGGCCTGAGAAGCCAAAAAGTCCTTGACTTAGTATAAACATCACCCAACAACAACTGAAAACATCTGTGTGTTTGTTACCAACATTGTTCTCACACCAAATCCAGAACACAGTACTGCACCAGCCACTAAGATGAGAATTAACTCTGTCCCAGCTGAAACCAGGATGGCTGTTTTTTAACTTCTTTCACAGTCTAGTCATGTGGTTTATGCCCGAGTGAATGGAAGGCAGCCAGTCTTGATCCCTTTCTTCACCTGAAGATGAATCAGCCAGCAATGCTCCTGTGTTACCAGCTAAACAGAACTACTGCTGGGGTAATGGTGAAGGGGGGAGAGATATTGGAGGGGAAAACACACTTTCGTTTCTTTTCAACCTAATCTACTACAAGGAAAATAAGAGCCATAGGGTCAGAAAGCACAGGGCCTGGGAACATGAGTCTAGCCCATGCTTCAAAGACAGTTCCTATATATTATGGGCAACAGATAGTAAAATGCATTAGTAATCCTGAAAGCAGTTGTCAGACTCAAGTTTTGACCTGCTGGGTGCTCTTGCAACTATATGATACAGAGTCATGCCCCAGCTTTGCAGTGCATTTGAATATTCTTATCATAAGACTAAATATGGCTATTCTTTTACATATCAAGGCCCCTTTACAGAGCTCTGGGTAGTGTAACCTTAGCTAAATGAAAACTGCCCTCAGCTCTTAGCCTTTCCAAAAAGTTTTGAAGACCACCTGAGGTAATTTAAGTGGGAATTATGTAGTCTGAATATTTCATATTACTAATTATCTCCCACAAATCCTTACTGTGTCCTCAGATAGTTAGGTCTGTTGTAATTGCTCCACAGCAATTTATAGAAGGTGAGAGAGTGAGTTCACCTTGTTTCAAAATTCCTTCCCATCACAAATTACTCTTTCATTCTAATAGCAATTTAGACCACTGATGGATAAGTTTTCTTCCTTAACAGTTTGAAATAACCCAGTCATTACAGGTCAGGAGATTATGCTGTGTATAACCATGCATATATAATGATACAACTGGTGGACTGAAGATCAACAAATAAATGTACTTCATACAGAGTACAACAGTTCCTTACTTTCTTTCTGAGTTGTGGATACAAGATTTGTTCCCCTGATATGTGTTTAATTTTAGATTTTTGTGACAGACTCATCCAATTTAAACCTGTTTTGCCTCTGCTCAGCATTTACAGAACACGGAATTCATAGTAAATGACCACATTTCTACTGTATCATCAGTGGCTTCAGTAACACTGTTCTGTGCTGTTTATAAGGTGTATGCAGAAGACATGGCACTCGTATTTAGATTATAATTTGTGGACTGCTTGGCAGCCTTCGTTTCCCATAATGTATTCATTGCAAGATATATTAGTTATGCAATAAAATATTTTTTAATTGCTAGCTTTAGAAATATTTAAGTACCCAATTATTTTTATCTAAAAGACTATTACAGAAAAAAAGGAAAAGTTAAAAATGGATAGGGCCATGGCTAGACAAGGATTATGAGTTGCACAGCAAGAGCACTGAAGCTTTGATGAAGTGTATAAATAATTAGTAACACACTTTTAAGACATCTTTCTCTTGGTTCATAGCACCTGTGCTCATTTAATTCCAGCTGAAAATATGGCCATTCATTCACAGTGAAGGACAGATAAATTGGTGACCAAGTCAATGAGAAATGTGATTAATGTTGAAGCACCACAGGCCAAATATTTTCTGCACATACACAGATCAGACACTCATTCAGAGATTAGGCACTGATACAAATTTATCCTGCCCTAGCAAAAGATCATAGGGGACATAAGATAGACTTGGATGTGGTAGCCTAGTGTACATAGATGTAGACATGTGGGTACACATAATAATTTCTAACATCTAGCTCTGAATATGTGAATGATGGTTAGTAACATGGGTGGGACATTAGTTAAAACAAGTAATACTCCCTAAATAGGCTGTCCCATTTTTTATTCTTTCAGAGTTACATGAAAACCCGAATACCCATTTTTGTTTGTTTTCCGCAAACATTGATGGGGTGAATTTGGTCAGCACAAATGGATATGAGCTTCAAAATCAATTGATGTCTTCACTGAGCTTTGCTAAACTGCATCTTGAAAACCTTCATGACAGCTTTTTCACCCAGAAATTCGTAGGTAAAGCTGTCAAAGGCCTTTGGTTAGTGATAACCCTGACACTGCGGCCTGCCTGCTAGGACTGCTGACCATGCAGCGTGACAAGGTCAATACAACTATGACTTGTGCTGCCATCAGAGAGAGGTGACACCCCATTGACACCTGCACTTAGAGGAACTCATTGCTGGGAGTAGTCTATGGATGCAGCATACCAGCTTGGCCTTTCCCTTCCTTATGTGCTTACCAAGCAACCCGCATGCTAAATGTGTATTGGTCAAGCTAACAGGTACAAGTGGATATTTCTCTATGGTTCACACAAAACCTTCCAAGCTGAGGGATGATAATCTTGACCACAGGGTGACAGTGCAGCATCCATTAAATTCAAGACAGAAGCAGCAGTTTGCACCTCTCTACATTCTTCTCAATGGAAGAAATGCAATTGTAACCTCTTCTTGGCTGCATCTCCGCACACTACTGCTAGTCTTTTCTCCATCATATGGCATGCTGTAATATAGATTTGCAGTGAGATTTCTGGGTTGGTTTTTCTTTCTGGATTTCATTGGGTAGAAAATACTTGACGATTATTTAAAGGATTACCTTTTATGAAAATATATAGTTCTGCATTTATTTCCATTTGAACATGAACATACTTACCAGTGCTTTCCATTTGAGGTCTCCAGAGATTTCGGCTGTACCTAATTAATAAGATTTCATGAGACCTGTATAGCAGTCCTGAGTCCAGTCAGCCAAATTCATTGAAATGTTTCTGTAGTTGGGCCTCTGTGGCCTAGAGCTGGGTGATAACTTCCAAGAAGTATAATCATAACATGTCAGCTCTTCAGTGGCTCCAAGTTTTCCTGTGATTTATAAATCACTAGAACGCAGTCTGAGAAACTAAGTATAAATGTAGGATAATGATTGAGACAATGCACAGAGGAGCTATGGATTCTAGTTGTTGATCTGAAATTTCTGCATCACTAAGTATTTCAGTGTATGAGCTAGCTGCTTTCAGGACCTGAGTTATACTTCACCCAGGCCAGGGGCAGCAAAGAGTAACTTTGACATTTCTTACTCAGACATGAGAGTCTGAAGGCAACATGATCAATGGGGAACCGGCACAGTTTAGGCAGTGTAGTTTTGGTGAGGGAAGAAGGCTGAGAAAGAGACTGATGGGCGCTACAGTCCTTTAAAAGTCACAAAGTCTGAGACATCTGGGGGGAAGAGGAGCTGACAGAATCTTTTTATGTTAAATGTCATACTGATTGAATGTGAAGAAAGTTGCCTCAAAGTTTGAAAAAGATGTAGCGCCCAGTGGAGAGGTTTTAGGGTTACAGGAAGACACCATCCACTTACCAAGAATAATCAAATATTATAAGAAAAATCATAGTTACAGTCTATCATCTGCTTGGAGAGTTTCTGACTTTATAGGCATCTCAGACCTTGGTCAGAGAAAGCTGCAGAGTCCAGAATACTCTCTAAGAGGAGGCAGCACTCTAAATCAGACAGAGAGTGGACATTTGTTTCTCAGCATGTTGATTCACAGGGAGCTTCTGGCTGTGCAATAGCAGGTTAAAGTGGAGCTGGCTTGGGGCTCCCCCAGAATGTCACTCTGAGAAACATACATCAAATGCCGAAATCTAATTCAAAATCCTATTCCTATTCCTTCTGTACCCAAGAAATGTTTCTGTTTGAATTGTTCATTTAGGGCTGTTTTTTTAACAGTGAGCTTTGGGAGATACTTTCATCAAACAATTGATTTTGTACTTAACTAAAATAAGGATATATTTTTACACATTCAACCTAATGATAACCCTTAATGTATTATAGTGCCCTGAACACATTGTTAAGTTGAACTCACAGAAGATTTGAATTTTAAGGGGAAAAATGCTATGTATTCTGATTATTCATGAACCAATAAGGTCAGACACAGTTTTACTATATGTAGACTTTAGAAAATCTCAAGTATATAAGGCTGTTGGGGTTCAATAGATCCCAAGGGTACCAAATAGGGGCACAGCTGTTAAACAAGCATAGAGTCTCTTCAAATCTCTTATATTTTTTCTAAATTATCATTTTGGGGTAATTTAACACTGTAGGACAAGTAAAGCAGACTTTTCTTGCTGTTACGAACAAGCCATTTATTGCCCGTATAGCCCCAGAAATAACTAAAGGATTCGGGTTAAAGAAATTTAGGTACTTTACATTGTATACTCATGCAGGTATTTTTCAAGGTAACAGAATGGAAAAATGAAAAAAATAGCGTGATAAAAGCCATCAAGATGTGTTTTAACTTTTACACACAGTAAGGCTGTTTGCTACCTCTGGCAAATTTAAAAAGATGACTCCTGAAAAGCAAGTTGTGAAAAAATACTTACCCTTAAACAAGGATGATTTCATGGATCATACATGAGAAAGAAAGATTTTTTCTTTAATTCCATTTGTTGCATTTTACCTTTATAATAGGTAATCTGCTCATTTCTATTTCAAGTGAAAGCAGTGTTAGCCCTAAGAAAAAAGTGCATTTCAGTTTGGAATTTAATTTTACCATTTTTAGCTGATTTTTTACTTTTGGAAATATATTTGTATTGCATAAGACAATATATTAAGTGGCATAAAATTCCCCCTTGGTTTTTATTTAATATATTTACAATACTCCATAAATATGTCAGGTACTTTGTAAGTGTTTATTATTAAATGGATTGATTAAATAACTAGCTACATACATAATTAAGATCTCAAGGTCCCCTTTTGAGCTTGAGTCTAATGGCCAATGAGAAGTGATGTGGCTGCTTCAGGACAAGCAAAGCTTTTAAACGTTACCCTTCAACCCACACAGCAGTCTCCCTTTCTTCACAAAACTATGTTCTTGTCCATAATTTTAAAGGCCTTTGTAAACGGTGTAAGCAGCAGGACCTTTTGCTCAGCAGCAGTGATTTTTCCAGTTAAATATGTAATTCACCAAACGGAAGGACAGACACCTTGGAGACATCATTATTCTTCACCTATCTGTCAGAAACTACAGAGGATCTAGCTGGTTCAGTTGCAGTCCTTTTATCTTCAGTCTGATTTCCACAATTTTTTCAAATAGATCCACAATGTATTCATCATACCATGAGCAAGAATTTCAGCCCTAGCATCACCAGTTATATAAGTTCTGAGCTGAGTAAACTAATTTTCCCCTGATTTTGGTCATGTGAAGCAGTGGGTGGAAAGGTCACTCTCATTAGTGCAGAGATATGCTGCTGCCCTGGTGGCCAACTGGCTTTGCACCCTTTTAGTTATTGATCTGGGAACATACAGAAGTAGGCAATGGCTGCAGGGCAAAGCTCAGCTCTCTCTTCTTGAAGCTCTCCAAGGAAAGCTACCAAAGGTTTCCTTCTACATTCTGGATCTCTGCCATGGGTAATTAAGGTTAGGCAGGTGAAATAACTGAAAGCAAAACATTTGGATTACTAATTCCTCCTGGAAAAAAGCTTTCAGGACAACAAACCAGGGAAAATTTTCTTGGCATAGCAAAACTCCATCAGGTCAAAGTGACTCAACTTTTACTTTTCAGAAAGCAAAATCCTTCCACAACCAATGCCAATGAAAATGTTTAATATCCATCATTTTCTTGTGTACTCCCTGTTCCTGACCTTGAGTGGTGGATTCACAGCAAATGTGGGATTGGGACCATAATTCCAATGACACTGCAGAGGCAGTCAACACCATTTCTTCTAGAAGGGTCATCCTACTCCTTAGCACCTTGCCAGTGAAAATGATTGAGGTAAATCAAAAAATGAAATTGAGGAACATCTTCATCATCCAAAGAAAAACCAGTTTGTGACAGAGGCAAATGGTAAAACTTTGTGGATTGTGGAAACACAGGTGCACACTAATGGTGTAGGGATTTTTTTAAAGCAACATAAATACGCATTTCGTAAATGGGTCTGGGTTGTTAGGCTATCGGAAACACATGATTGCTATAGATTGCAAGTGAACGAAAAGAAAGGGAGAGGGAAAGCAGGTGATACTGCTTTTCAGGGAACCTTTAGGTAATTTTTTAGTTCTTTTTCTCAGATCACCTGGTCTGATAGCCTGAAGAATACATGCTGGTATGGACACTCAGATTCAACTGCTTTGTCCGATTAGGTTGAAGAAAGATAACTGATGCTCCCTCAGGGGAAGGAAAAGAAAAAATATAGTTGGTTGGGAAACTGTCTTTCCTGTGTAAGTCTCTCACAGTCTCTCACAGCCTGTCTATCTCTTACTCCTTCTGACTGTCAAAGTGCAGAGTACAGTGCAGAAGGGAGACCCTAGCAGGAAGAATGGTGAGGTTTCCCTCCCAGGTAGCACATGGGTCTATGTGCAACAAGCAGCCAGAGGCAGCTGTCCTCCACAGCCACTCCGGGGAGGCACTCTTGTTTTAAGGCAGTCTCAGAAACATATGTCCTGCTCTCAGTTCACACTCTCAGGTTAGGCTCCTGCATGACAAAAGTGTTAAATGTTTTGTGCCCGTTATACACTCTGATGGCAACAGCTATTTAAAATAAAAATAAAATAATAACTCAGGTGTCTCTAACATTCAAAATATTCTGTTGGATTCAATTCAACCCTAATTTGGGTTAAAGCACCATCAGCAGGAACCCAGGTATACAGAGAAGTAGAAGCAACAGCAGTGTGGGTATTAACCTCTGACTCCCTGCTCCCACAGGGTACCAGGCCATACTCACTATGTTATCGGGTTAAATAATTTTATTCCTCTTCCTTTGCTAATGGAGGAATAAGGGATTCCTACTTATCTTGGGATGTATACAGGACCAGACTGAAGGCCAAACAGAAAGAAGCCATTGAAAGGAAAGCTTAAAAACACTGCTTAGTCTATGAAAAAAATTACTTTTAATGATTTCTGATTTTTTTAAGAATTCTTTCTTATTTCTTTATCCTTTTTTTCTGTCAATTACTCGTTCCTTTTTTAATCTTCTATTTTCCACATAGTTTGTAATTGTGATAGGCCAGCCTGTGGTGGGATAGTACAAAATGGATAAGCCATTTTTTTTCTCATTCCTTTCATTTATTAGTGAGCCAAACAGTGATTTGCATATGAGCTTTCCAAAATAGGTTCCTTGAGCTGATTAGCACTTTATTCTGCTGTCATATGGTGGCGAGGTTGCATGTTATAAAGCAGAATTTCCACTTGTTCATTTCTAGTCTGGGTTTGACAAAAAAGTAATTTTTTTTTACAGGGAAACTTTAAGATATATAAAAGTTTGTTCCACTGAGAACTGACAATTGCTTTTTAAAGTTTTTCTTAAAAGGACTATTCTTTTTAAAGAGAATCCAATGTCAGAGTTCTGTGAATGAAAGAATGAGCTCTCCAAAATGATTGATGGTGCTGTCTTATTTCTCTTGATTGATTAGTGTTTTGGTTCTGAAACTTTGGTCCACAGACCAGCTGTGCCCTGCAGAGGGCTTGCTACTAGAGTCTTTACAGAAGAGACAGATCCCATGATGATGACTTCTCTACTTGATCCCTGCTGTTAAATCATCTCAAAAGCAGTTTAAAATTCATTAAACATTTTATTAATTGGACATCTTCTAGGAAAGTAATTCTAAGTGGGAAGATTATTTTTGCTTCTGAAGTTGTTTGCCTTTTTAATATACGTAAATAATAATTAATAACTTATTTATAAAGCCCTATTGGCATGACTGAGGTGCTTGGGGTACTATACAACATCATCAAAACAGAATCAAAACAAAATGAGCAAAAGTTCACCCTCATTAGAGTAGAGCCAAACACAAGAAAAATCGAAGACAAGAAAACAGATTCTGCTTCTCTAATCATGCAGTCTTGAATTCATATTTTTTAAATGATGCTGGGATTTGAAATACATCACCATAAGCCTCAGATCATGTACAAATAAGAGTGAAGTCCCTTTGTTCTTCCATAAACTTATTTTCATTTCACATATCCTCATATGTTTTCCTAACTCACCTATTTCAGGCATTAAGCATAAAACACGAAACCTGTAAGATATTTTCTATTGTTGAGGCTCTGCATTGTGCCCCATACAGCCTTCTCCACACAGAGTGGCAGAAAAACAGCTGTTCCAGGAGCTGTGCAGTAAATGGTATCACTGTGACCCGCTGTGTACTGGGGGGGAAGTTATAAAGGAAGGAATTGGGCTTTTCCCACTCTTGCAAATGAGGGCTGTGGGCAAAGCCCCCTACTTGCCAGCTTTTTAGGAAGGGGAAAATCATATTGGTAAAAAGATAATTTTTAGAGATAGCTGCAACCATATGAATTTCAATACTGTCTGTCCCAAACCTAGGAAAAAAGACCTATAAATTAATACATAGCAACACATATATTTAGGCACTGGAATGCACTTGCAGGAGTAATTTTTAAAGTTCCATCTGATTCATACTGCAGGTAAACATCAGGGTTTTTTTTTTTTTTTTCCAGTATCACCAGGTACCACTTCCACAATACAGACTTTTAAATATGTAAGCTGGCAGTACAAAACAAGTGAATTTGCAATCCCTCCCTGTCAGGCACCAGCCAAACTGTCACTCTTTACAAATAGGCTAAATAGGTTATGGGAGATAAATACAGGAGGAAAAAATAATGGAAAATATATAGTGAATGTTAGGCTGTCATTAGCAGCAGCTGTTTCTGATAAGGCTCAGCTCTTAAACTATTGAAACAGGGAAAACAGATTAAAGCTTTTGCTTTGATGCCTTAATACAGGATCTATTTAATTTGAGATTACATAGTTCATGAGGCATAAATCCCAAAATATTTTTGCAAAATCCTTTAACAGCCTTCAAAAATATCACAGTGTAATTTGTAGAATTCACTCTCATGGGTCTGTTTTTAGAAATACACCAATGCATAGGTGCTTTGAGAGAGCAAAGAGCTGAACCTCCTGATATTGAATCTCAAGGTGCAACAACAGCTTTAAGCAATAGGTTTCAAGGAAACTTGGCTGGAACCAAGAACAAGTATTAATGGTGGAAGTTCAAAGGCATGGGTGGGAGCAGCAAGGATGGATATGCACATGCTCCACTAATGTGCAGTGAGACTGATGAGGGGAGGCGCACTCCTGTCCCTCCGTACTTTGAAAACATCTAGCCTAATGTATCGTCTGACTAATTAAACAGTGCTTCACTCAGAGGAGTCCACATCAGATTGGAATTGAATACAGAGGCCAGATCCAGTATCCATTAATATCCCTTGAGAAGGCACTGCAGAAGAACTTTGGCTTTTATCCTATGGGCATCACTGTTACAGTATAGATATCACACTCAGTCCCAGCTACATAAATGTCAGGACACACATACTTAGGGCAGGAGAGCACTGTTTTCCTGATCTACCTTCCTGAGTTACATTTTTGTTTCCAAGAAGAGTGATGCTGATGCTGAGCATTTCACTGTATTCGTCCTTTTGAAAAAAATGAAAGCCTTGTAAACCCACATCTTTCCCTACGCTTTGTGGCTGGCATTGCTGAGGTATAGTCTGAGCTCTGATGCCTGGAGATGTCGCAGTTCTGGCCTGCATCTGAGAACATTTAGCTCTATGGGAGGAAAATAAGAAGATATCTCTTGAATTGCCTATTAGTTTGTATAACTGCTTCTCAAAAGCGGTAAAAGAAAATGTAACATCAGCAGAATTCACATATAAGTAGAAAACTTACCTGGTAGGAAGTTAGTCAGCAGCAGACTAAAACTTGTGGTCAAATATGTCTTTCTTACGGTATCTGTGTTTGCCATCCTTTATTGCATATAATTTTCTCCAGAAATAATAATAATAATTAAAAAAGCAGCTGTTCATGTTGTTGTAATTTATTACAATACCAACATCACATGAAATATTACAAGCTCAATTACTAATTACCTTTTGTTTTCCTCTGGTTGTTTTTTACCTTTC
Organism: Falco punctatus; assembly: GCF_963210335.1. Lineage (NCBI taxonomy): Eukaryota > Metazoa > Chordata > Aves > Falconiformes > Falconidae > Falco > Falco punctatus. The sequence goes on from NC_137582.1 coordinate 44,377,144, forward strand.
AGAACCCCTTGCCTGAGTAAAAATTGTTTGTCATTAACCTCTGACAGCTTTGAAAATTGTCTTTGGACTAACACAAAACAAAGCAATTTGCTATGTCCAATCACCTAGAGTGAGTTCAAATCTAGGAAGTCAAAGTCTGTAGTTTACATAGTGTATATTTAAACAAAGATCTAGGGGATCTACCCATTATGCTGTACAATCTTCAACTCTTTCTTGTGTGAAATGAGCGTATGCAAGTCTGGTTCATTGCACAAGGCTATTCAGTTTTGTTAGTCCCTTGAATTATTTTCTAGGTCAGCAAAGCAATAAAAACATTTTAAAAAAACAACCAAACAAACAAAAAATCAACCTTAAAACCTAAAAAACTACATCCTTGTTATGCAAGTCTTCCTGCTTTACACACTTGTAGTTAAACACCCCCTTTGAAGAACAGAAATGAGATTGCTGAAAGTTAAGTACATGAGAAGAGGAAACAAGGCCAATGATTGTTTTGCCCAGTGGAAAACTCTTAGACTTTTATTATTTCAGTTCCTATAAACATCCAAATAGAATTTTCATGCTGCATTGGAAAATTCTGTAGCAGCAGCTCACAGTCAATTTTATATGTAATTCATTCCCCTCCACACACCCCCCACACCCTTTTCTTTTATGTCTGGTCATTTCTTGTGTACAAACACAATACATGGTTTACCAAAACCTTTGGTAATTGTCTGAGAGAATCAAACAGTTGTAAAGCCTGCATCATGACAAAGCTCAGGGCAATACTGAATTTTGCCCTGCTCATGATTATTTTTAATGCTGCCTGTGTATGCCTAAGTCACAGAGAGCCAACAGGATGTACCAGACAAATGTAAAGCCATTTTTTCTTTCCACTGTATTATTGAAATCAGTGGAGCGTAAGGATAAGCAAAAACAGAGAAAAAAGATAAGTCCTTCCCTTTTCCATAGCAGCATCAGGCTACATTCATATGTATATTTTTTAAAAATTAAAGAAGTCTGGATGGCTACTTTGTTTATAAGTGTATTTCTATGCTTTTCTATGTTTAACACAGTTTAGGAAACCCCAGAGATGAGACGCTTCTTGGATGAAGCACTAAAAGAATAAGCCTCTGGCCCCACCAAGGTATAAAAAGACAAAAGCTGGGAGCTGCCTGTGGGCTGCCTTGGCACAGTAATCTGCATCTTCACCTTCATCCCTAAACTGCGCCCACATTCCCACTAGGAAGACGGCTACCATCAAAGAACAGACAACAGCAGACACAGGGGTACATCTTAAACTCTTGCCTCCCATTCAAAGTTCATTTGTTTCTATCCAGTTGGGACACAGACCTTTTGGTTGTCTTCTGAAGCCAGACATCAAGCTAGGCAGAACAGATCTTTGTAAAGCATAACTTCCTGGGGCATAATGATACTTGTTTTTTGGAGTGAAGGCCAGGACCAGGGTATTTCCTAAGGGAGAGGAGATTTGAAGTCTGCAGCTCCCACTGTAGGAGGAATCCATCCTATTCAATATTTGAGTATTGAATATTCAATATTTAATACTTGAGTACTGCATATCTCAGTTACCTTGCTGTTAAAAATTTGCAAGTTCTTTCTAGCAGATGCTGAGCTGAAAGATATTACTGCTTCAAAAGGGGTGCTAGGCACCAGCCTGGGTTCTGTTATTTCATTTATAACATCTTTGTCTTCTAAGGTAGAATCCTACATTTTCAAATTCAAGGTTTGTGAAATGCTGAGAATGGAAACTATTGAGGATTCAACCAGATCAGTGCTAAAACTGAGCCCACTTGAAAAGGAGTCCTTACCTGTCTTACTTCCAGTATGCAGCAAATTGCAAAATTAAGGTGTGTCATTTAGCATTTCTGTGCCTCTGTTTCTTTACAGAGGATGACAGCCAAAATCCTCAGCCACTGTAGCACAGCACAGATTGTGCAGCCTTTCCTTGCCAGACTTCAGGGGAACTTCTCAAGGTGACTGCCCTCATCCATGCAGCCAGGGTTTTCACAATCAGGCTCCCAGAATGAAAGCCAACATATTACTGTCAGTACAATATATTAAAATGCTGATACTGCAGAAAGAAATAAGGGTAGAAGGTTCTGGATTCATGGACTCGTTCAAAAGCAATATAAAATAAGTATGGAAAATGACTATGTGGTACTGAAGCACAGTGGTGCCCACACTGAGAAAAGAAAGAGACTGTTTCTTTGTACTGATTTAGAGGGAGGCTGCCAAGGCACATCCAGTAAATTACTATTGTTCGGAGTCATCTGAACAAGGATCTCTAAAAGCTGAGTTTGATATACAGGAGAAACACTCAACTGATTGTTATATAATAATAATTGACCACAGAGAAATGGACTTTCTACAGAAGCTAGGATGGTATTTTCAGTTCAGGAAAGCTTTTTACACTGTGCAGCAAAGCCTCAGGCTTTTTTCTGTTGGAATTTACTTTTGCAGATGGCTCAGAATGCCGCCTGTCCTCACAGACTGCTCCAGGGGCAGGCGACAGGCTGTGGTGTTGCAGTGACAGAACAACGCCAAAGTTTCATAAGAAACACAACTGGGAGGAGGAGGAGAAGCAGAGTCTACTCAAGAACCGAGTCCGCAAGTATCTTAAAAATGAATCTGAGGAGGGGTGCTGTGCCAGTGAAAGTAAGGAGGGAGCAGGTGCAGAGGAGCAGAAACAATTGTGGCTTTGTGCTTTGTAGTGAACTTGATGTTACATTCAAACACACAGCACTATTTTTAGCACTTAGAAAGTCTGAACAAGATGCTGCTATCTCTTCTGTCTAGAGTAAACATTTGTTTTTGTCAGTAAGATACTTAATCGTCAAAACATAGAACCTCCTCCTCTTCCTCTTCCTCTTCCTCTTCCTCTTCCTCTTCCTCTTCCTCTTCCTCTTCCTCTTCCTCTTCCTCTTCCTCTTCCTCTTCCTCTTCCTCTTCCTCTTCCTTTTCTGTTTCCTTGTCCTTTCTCAGCTTTCTGGAGTCTGTAGTTCTTAAGAGAAGGAGTTGCCCCTGAACCATTTCCCAGTTCGAAGTTGTCTTTTTGAGATGGCCAAATGTTTGATGCATCTGATTCTCTGTCTGAAAGCTGAACTGGATTTGCCTTCTGCAGACAAATATTCCTCACAGGAGAAAAAAAAGGCAGAGGGAGGAGAAGGGAGGTCATGCATGGAGTTTTAACTTTGTTTGTGACCTCCTCTCCACACTGAGAGCTGCTCGGTCCTAATAGCTACAGCCTTTAGAGGATGCAGTAATTTATTTGCCCCTTGATGCAAAGGTGAAAAAAGAGGAAACATGACTGATCTGTATGTCATTCACATTCATTCTCTGCTCCTTACTGGCCTATTCTAAATAATATAAAATGACTCAGTCAATTTTAGAGCACACCATAGATCACAAGAGGTTGTTGAGGCTGGTGTCACATATCCAGCTTTCTGGGACATAGTGTCATCCAATGCCATTCTGGATTGTTGCCACAAACACTGCCATGGGTTGACATTAAGGAAATCAAAGAAAGAATTTCCTTTATTGGAACTGATGAGGGCTGGTTAGAAAAACATCTGCAAGGAATAGGGAGGAGAATGCAGGTCATACATTCTTTTGGATGTCAGATATGCAGACTGTCTAATTTGATGGGATAGTATAGATGACATCCTAGTATGTCACTAGCTAGGTAACTCATGTACAGAGAGTTTTTTCATTCATTTATTTGCATGAGGTGGTGGAGTTCGGGACATAGGACATTTCTGATGTTCCTCACACCAGTGAGTTAGAAGCCTTGTTACATCTCAGGATAGCATATCTGAGGGCACCCAGCACATGCCCCCAAATAAAAGGCATTTTTACAACCACTGTCTTTCATCCTAGGGTGGGGTGGGTGGAGAGTATGCAAATGCTTGTGGTCTATGTAAAATTTACAATCTATCCTCCATTTTTGAGTCTACTAGAGCCAGCCAGCAGTATGTTGCTGGAACAACATGTCCACAAAGAGCTGCTGACCTCAGTGGTAAGTAGCAAGTTCATGAAGGTGCACAAGCCTTCCTTTTCTGGGACGGTACGATGTGCTGCTGACTCATGGACTGTGCCCTTGTGACACAGTCTAATCGTAAATTATTAAGAATGATCCAGGTTCTGCCACTCTGGCTCCCTCTGAATAACATCTTACTCTGCAAGCAGTTTTGTTAAGTTTCAGTGGGCTGCAACTGCAAACTAGTTTTCAGTATAAGGAAATCATGTCTTTTAACTAAGCATGATTCCAATAGATCAAGATAGGATTTGTAACAAAAAGCAGAAGAAATTAAAGTAAACTTTATCTGGGTTCAGGCTGGGCTAGTAAAAGGAAAAAAGAGAATGAAATCACAGCTCTCACATATATAAATAGCACCTGTTTTGACAAATTTTATATGTCTATATTTTATGAATTATCATGCTTCCAAAGTACCACTTTTCTCAGAACATAAATGACAGCATTGACAAAAAAATAATACAGGCTGTTACTATATATGTTTATAATCTTTAAGCTTTGCGAGCAAAGAATTGTTGAATTTATCCAGTAATTCTCAACCCAAGCAAACTTGCTTGGTCTTAGCTCCAGGAACTAACTCCTTCAGCAGTGGCATAAGACACAAATATCTGCTTATTGAGGCTCAGATGGTTGTGATCAATAGCACTAATGGTGTGCTCCAGAGGCTGATGCTGGGTCCAGTACTAGGAGATCTTCATTAACGATCTGGTCAGTGGCACAGAGTGCACCTTTAGCAAGTTGCAGACAATACAAAACTGGAAAGAGTGGCTGATATGCCAGAGGGTCGTGCTGCCACCCAGGGGGAACTCGACAGGCTGGAGAAATGGACTGACAGGAACCTCATGAAGTGCAACAAGTGGAAGTGCAAAGCTCTGCCCCTGGGGAGCAACAACCCCAGGCATTAGTACAGGCTGGGGGGCTGACCAGCTGGGAAAGACCTGAGGGTCCCGGTGGCCACCAAGTTGAACATGAATCATTAATGTGCTCTTGCTGCGAACAAGACGAGTGGTATCCTGGGCTGCACTAGGCAGAGCAATGCCAGCAGGTAGAGGGATGTGATCCTTCCCCTTTATTCAGCACTGGTGGGGCTACACCTGGAGTGCTGGGTCCAGGTCTGGGCTCCCCAGTACAAGAGAACCATGGGCATACTAGAGGGAGTGCAGTGAAGGCACACAAAAATCATTAAGGGACTGCGATATCTGTCATACAAGGAGAGGCTGGGAGAACTGGGACTGTTCAGCCTGGAGATGAGAAGGCTCAGGGGGATCTTAGCAGCATACATAAACACCTGATGGGAGGAAATGAAGAAGAGTAAGAAAGACTTTTTGTGAGTGCTCAGTGGCTGAACAAGAGGCAATGAACACCAAATGAAATACAGGAAATTCCACTTAAACACATGAAAAACTTTTTCCTGTGTGTGTACAATCAAACACTGGCACAGGTTGCCCAGAGAGGCTGTGGAGTCTTCATCCTTGAAGACACTCAAAACCTAACTGGACACAGTCCTGAGCAACCTGTTACAGCTGACCCTGCTTGCAAAGAGGGGTTGCATCAGACAACTTTCCAGAGGTCCTTTCCAACCTCAGCTCTTCTATGATTCTGTGACACTTTTTACACAACATCACCAATATTGCAGCATTATTCTTTCAGCTGATTTGTATTTGCATTTCTGACATGTCTGTAAATACCATACATATTTATTACTCATTGTATTCAAGTTCATAATTCACTACCTGTCTTTAGGACATGGGTAACTTTAACCACATTTAGGCATGAAAACTCTTCAGTTTTAATGACCCAGAATAAAGATTCCACCTTTTGTGCAGGACAGCAGTGAAAGACTCACACTTGGAAATGCCTCAGCAGGGTGGGTTTAAACAAGCTTTTTCTCTAGTAAGACCATCACAGCAACTAACAAACTTAAGTGATTTGGCTGATGGATGTCTGTCCATGATTTTCAAAGATGTTCACAGGACAGATATCACCCTTAGTCTGCCTTTTTTTTTACAAGGCCCTATGTAAACAAGACTATAAAGCTCATAGCAATCATCATAGCTGTCTTGACCACACACTCTTGAAAATGAGCAGGGCTCAGAACCATACCTGGCTAGTGTTGAAGCATGAGGCCTGGGAGGTGGGGTACACAAGTCCATTTCTGGCACCTAGCTAATTTCCCAAGTATTTTAAAAAAATTGAAAATGATGTCAAGACCTACTAAGAAAACTGAAGAAACTAAGAACAAATATAAACAAATTATTTATAAATACATAAGTAAAATTTGCAAAACTTTTTTCTGAAGTGCCTTACAACTCATTTAAAGTTTTGTTCATCCATTCAAGTCAAAATAAGAGCATTACAGTTTACTGTCCTATTGAGCCAAACCAGATGGGATTCACCCATTACTACAGTTCCAACTACCAAAATGACATTTGGCTCTTCTCACTAATCCCTCTTTCTCTGACATTAATGCAATAGTCATTGTAATAGGTAGGCTTGTTATGGAGAACTCAAAAGTAATAAAAAAATACAAAAATTGCTGTTCTTGTATTCCTCTTGTTGTTGAAGAAGAAAATTATACTGTAAATTAAATCTGATTTTATGACATTTTGCATGCATATAGATCTTCATATGAACTCAGGGGAGCATACTTTATTTGAGCTCTGTAGTCCTTATACTTTTTAATTAATTTTTCTTTGTAATTCAGAATAAGTTTCTAATGGATTCATGGAACAATATGGGGTCACTTGGGGGTGATTTTAATACCTGCAATTCCCATGGTTATTAATCAAAGACTTTTTAGCCTTTTAGATAAATTATCTGCCTTCTGTTTAGAAGATTGAGATTAAGCATGTGAGAGAAATTGTCCCTACTGACACAAGGAAAAAGAGTCAAGAAAAAACAAAATACAGCATTTTGGATATCTCTCAGAACTGCAGAATATATGGTAGATTTTCAATTTTCTTTCATCTAGCTTCATGAAAATAATTTGTTATGAAAATCACAGTGATTCTCAAAAGGAGTGTTTTTCGTTTACTGACTATAAATATCAGAAGCTATCGGAACCAGTAAAACTTTTTTTAATTTGTGATTTACAGTTTACCAGTGACAGTTTAAAAAAAAATCACCAGGCTTTCTAAACACCTAAGAAAGAGAAAAAGTGTCCATTTAGCATGTTTAGTTGGGAATGTAAATTTGCATACTATCCCCTTAGACAAGGGTGATTATGTTTTCATCCACTGAATCCTGAATCACATAAACAGAAACAGTTTCTGTGCAGTTGATTTAATTGCTCTCGACTTCATTGGGTTCAATTAAAATCCTGGTAGATCCTCTGTTCACTAAAGAAAAAAAAAGTTGGTTTTTTCATACATTTTCACTTATTCTAGAACTGCGTAGCTATGGGGTAAAGCCTTCAAGGCACACCAAAGACAAAAGAACATGTAGCTGAAGTGCTACATTTACTGCCTTACTATATATGTGAAACTGTATCAGAATATCAAATCTCACAGTTCTGTCCATCTTTCAACAGTGGTTAATCCTATATCAGTAAGTCTCAACAAAACAAAGCATTTCAAGTAGCTGTGGACTTGACTCCAGATTTTCAGATGCAACAGTCCTCAGTGTGGAAATCCAATCCTTATCTGTAGCTCACTTCTAGCTCTCTGTCAAAGAGAAATTAATCAAATTTTACAACAGTATTTTACATATTTATAACAGCTCTATTGTTATAATGTCTAAGTATTTCACAATTTTTCTTCACCTTCTGAAGAACGGCTCAGTTTATCAGTTTGCTAACCTGAGACACAGCTGTCCACAGAGGACAGTGCTGTGAACAATTCAGGTTAGCGGAATTCATGCATTGGTTCAGCTGTGTGGATTAACCTGCTCCTATAACACATCCAGGTGGCTCACCAGGCTGAATCAGCCATACTGCTTCCAGTCCTCCAACCAGCTCCTTCAGCCATGGCATTTGCAGCACGGTGTTATACTCTTTTAAGTTGTTTGTTCAAAGTTGCACAGAAGACTGTCACAGGACCTGGACGCTGCTTTCCTGAATGTGTGAGGCTGTTACCCATTCTGCATCCTCTCTTCTATCTTAGCCAACAGCCACAAACAATTTGGAAAGTAGCAAAGCAAGGGGACAAAAAGTAGCAAGTCAGCAAAAACTATCAGCAGAAACATTCCTATAAAGAAAAGAGAAGTAAGCAGGTAAACAAACCATATGTCCTCCTCATATGGCACCAAAACAGACCTCAGAAACATTTTCCACTTTCATGTCTCAGGAGCTTATTTCTGGAAAGGTAATTAAAAACAAAAGACCTTGATGAAAGCCACAGAGAGAGTTAGGGAATAAAGCCATGAGATGAACAAAACCAGTCCTTGAAGACAGCTCTACACAGTGACATACAATGTTCACCACAGCAAATATTTACTTCCTATGGAGACCATTGCACACCACTGTGTAAGGCTGATTTAATAAATTGCAAAACATCTTCAGGAAAATGCATTTATATACATTGTAGGGTATACAGTGTATACTTAACTTCATCATTGTGATGTTATGAATGCTGCATGACTTTTCTTCCTAGAACACACACGAGTCTAAGGGGCCAGATGGGATCCACCCAAGGGTACTGAGGGGGCTGGTAGAGGAGCTCACCAAGCCACTCTCCATCATTTATCAGCAGTCCTGGCAGACTGGAGAGGTCCCAGAAGACTGGAGATTAACCAATGTGACACCCATTGTACAGGCCTGTCAGCCTGATCTCGGTGCTGAGGAAAGTTATGGAGCAGATCATCCTGAGCACCATCATGTAGCACATGCAGGACAACTGGGGGATCAGGCCCAGCCAGCGTGGGTTTATGAAAGGCAGGTCCTTCCTGACAAACCTGATCTCCTTCTATGACAAGGTGACCCAGCTGGTGGATGAAGAAAAGGCTGTGGATGTTGTCTATCTGGACCCTAGTAAAATCTTGGACACTGTCTCCCACAGCATACCCCTAAAGAAACTGGCAGCTCATGGCTTGGACCGGTGCACTCTATGCTGTGTTACAAGCTGGCTGGCTGGCTGAGACCAAAGGGAGGTAGTAAATGGAGTAATGCCCAGCTGGCAGCCAGTCACAAGTGATGTTCCCCAGGGCTCGGTACTGGGGCCAGTCCTGCTTAATACCGTTATCCACAATCTGAATGAGGGGTTCAGGTGTACCATCAGTCAGTTTGCAGGTGACACCAAGCTGGGTGGGAGTGTTGATCTGCTTGAGGGCAGGAGGCTCTGCAGAGGGATCTGGACAGGCTGGACCGATGGGCCGAGGCCGAGTGTGTGAGGTTCAACAAGGCTCAGTGCCGGGTCCTGCACCTGGGTCACACCAACCCCACGCAGCGCTACAGGCTGGGGCAGAGCGGCTGGGAAGCTGCCCAGAGGAAAAGGCCCTGGGGGTGCTGGTCGACAGCCGGCTGAACGTGAGCCAGCAGTGTGCCCAGGTGGCCAGGAAGGCCAACAGCCCCCTGGCTTGTGTCAGAAACCGTGTGGCCAGCAGGACCAGGGCAGTGACCGTCCCCCTGCACTGGGCACTGGTGAGGCCGCCCCTCGAATGCCGTGTTCAGGTTTGGGCCCCTCACTGCAGGAGGGACATTGAGGGGCTGGAGCGTGTCCAGAGACGGGCAGCGAAGCTGGTGGAGGGGCTGGAGCACAAGGCTTATGAGGAGCCACTGAGGGAACTGGGGGTGTTTAGTCTGGCAGAGACTCAGGGGGGATCGTATTGCTCTCTCTAACCACCTGGAAGGGGGTTGTAGCGAGGTGGGGGTAGGTTTCTTTTCCCGTGTAACAAGCGATAGGACAAGAGCAAATGGCCTCAGGTTGTGCCAGGGGAGGTTTATATTGGACATTAGGAAAAATTTCTTCACTGAATGGATAGTCAAGCATTGGAACAGGCTGCCCAGGGAGGTGGTGGTATCACTATCCCTGGAGGTGTTTAAAAAATGCGTAGATGTGGTGCTTAGGGTCATGGCTTAGTGGCGGCATTAGCTGTCCTGGATTAACAGTAGGACTTGATAATCCTAAAGGTCTTTTCCAACCTAAATTATTCTATGATTCTAAGATGTCTTCAGAGATCTTAATAATTGTTCTGCCAACAGAGTAAAAAGATTAGCATAAATACAGCTTTCCTCCATGTAATGTAGAATATGTAGCACACGTTTTGCATCTTCATGGAAGGAAACTGTCATAATACATATGATAAGCATGATTAATTTATACTGTAAAAAGGAAGAAGAGAAGACACACAAGCTTCAAGAATTTGCGTTAGCAGGTTTTATTAAGGTATAAGATACAGGCTTGGTGTTTTGCAGAGCTGCCTCATTCTTGAAGTGGAGCTAGTGCAAGCCATATTCCTGCCTTCATTTGCCTTATGATCCTTTCATAAACTTGTGGTTAACTTTATGACATTAAACATAGCAGGAGCATATTTGTCTAGTAATTGGAATAGTAAAATGGCTATTAGGAACATCATCCAAACTTTCCATACTTCAACCACTGGCTTTGTTCAGGACCACAAGTGGCCAAGTGGCTCAGCCTCAAACAAGAAAGAGAGAGAGGCAGTGTGAGTCAGATCAGGTGGCTTTTGACCTTAAGGCAAGATAGAAAGGGATGGGGAAAGCTATTTGCAGCTGTGTTTCTTCCAGACACTGCTCCAGAAACTTAACCTAATCCTGGTAATGGAAGAAGTTTTACTTTTAATATCAGGTACTTTGTTTCTGATAATGCAAATTCTTTTTTTATTTCTTTTAAAATGCGTAAGTTGGATGACAATAGGAAAAGCAATGGAATTTACTTTTTTCAATCATACTGCTACACGGTCTGGGTAATAATTCTATACAGCTATGAAAGCATAATCTTTTCTAAAATCACACACTGCTAACACTTATTATTGCTGCCCCCCCCCCTCCCCCCGGCCCCGAGCTGACCATCGGAACAATGTTCTAAAGAAAAAGGACTTACGTTTAAGTTGAAATGCATGCTTTCATTTTGAAACGACTTTGCAGTTTGAAGCTTTTCATTCTGTACTATATGAAATGTGTTACAATATGAAATTTTCAAAAGCTGAAACAGAACTGTAAGACAAACTTTAATTATCATTATTATTTTCATTTTTCTTTCAGAGGATTAGATATCTACTGAATTTATTCTAGGTAAAAGAAACCTGATTTCTAAATTTCAAAATCCTGTGTAAAATGGACTTATCACTCTCTGTCAATACAAATTTCATGTCTGATTTGAGGTTTGAGGCAAAGACTTTTGAAAACAGTAGAAGCTGTTTAACTCGGCATACTCTGGACTAGACTCACAAAGGTTAAATTTGTGGGCTGTAAGATAAAGTTACATGAAGGAGACACCTCTCTGTAGCTGTGTATCTTGACCAGTTCTAATGTTTTGCTCTTATAAAGGTCTATTCATGACCTAACGGATAAACTGAATGAAACATAATCAGTAAATCACAGCTGAATCATGACAATAGAAAAGTAATCACTTACCCAGTTATTTTGACAAAAAGATGGAAAATTAAAACATTTCTATTTTTTCCTGTGAATCCACTGGAAGTACTAACTAAATATGTTAACTCTGAATGTGGTGTGAAGGTCTGCAAAGCCTTCTTTACAGTTTTGTAGTTCTTTGTGTTCTATCTTAATTTTCAGCAGTACCTTTAGTGTTACCAAAATATATTATTATTCCTGACAGAAAGTGTAATTATAGCATGTTGCATCCTTTTGAGTGGCTCAAATAACCTTTATACCACATTTTCTAAGTATCAATGATGCCTAAGTATCCTACAATATATGCTGCTGACTGGGAAATTAAATTTGTATTTAATTATGCAGTGCTGTGTGGAATTGAGAATATATTGCACAAAGTCACTTTGACTGACTGTTACATACTTTCTGCTGCCATTATTGTATACCATGCTAACCTAGTTATCTTTGTATTATATGGAAGTTAAGGAGTCCAATACTGGGGTTGTTATACATTTAGAGGTTCACAACTACATAGTTTACTTTCCCGGTTATGCAACACCTCTCATTCAGACAGGTTATGTCAGCTTGCAAAAAATCATATGTACCCTGCAGAATTTGATAGCTGGTAATGAAAGCCAAGTCTGCTACCAGAGCTGAAAATGCTAGCATTTTGTATTCCCCAAAATGTGTTCACTTGACTTTGTGGGAGCTCTGTTAAGTGCCATCAGATGAGAATCTGGCTTTGTGTGCACTGTCCCCTGGGAATGTCATGTGTTTGTTACATGAAACTCATAAATCACTTTGATGTTATCTGGACCTGTATTATCATAGGAACTCTATAGGCTGGTAAAATCTGTTTCTAAATCATGTAGAATCCACTTATTGCTCCTGGGCATTGAGTCTGATATTAAGACTGAACCCCGTTCTGCCCTGAAACACACGTTACATACATTATTATGGTGCATATGTGGCCAGAAGTAGGCCATTATCTATACTTTTGATTATTCTTTCATTATATCTTTACATAGCTATGCTGACAACTCATTCCGTTTCTGTTTGAAAATATAAACAAAGCCAGATAGCACTTCCCATGTTTTTACCCTTCAGTATTTGCAGATTATATTGAATCAAGAAGATGAATAAATAATGAGAAGTCCAGTATAGGAGGACTGAGAACATTTAAGTCACTGAACTAATAGATGGCAAATACAGTCCACTGATGATAAAAGCGAAATAATGAGTTTTTAACAAAAAGTAAAAAGGAGGAAGTATCTTCTAAATGCTAAGAAACTGAGCCATCCTGAACGCTGAAAGATTTGGAAATTATTGAAAAGTAATATCTTTGTAGCCCTGAACCCAGTGTTCAGGCACAATGGTGAGTTCAGCCAAGGAGTGGAGATGTATTCTCAGATAAATGCATTACAAATCAAAGCTAGAATCATGACTGTGTAAGGCCTTGGTCCAGATGCTGAAGGTATGTCATCATACCGACCACAGTGTTTCAGGAAAGAGAGCAAAGAATCTGAAATCTGGACATCCCATAATATGCGCACACACAGAGGAGTGCAAACTTAGACTGCAACAAGGTGGAAAATAAATGATGAGAGAACAGAGAATAAACTAATTGCCCTGAGAGGGAGCAAAAGTAAGAATTCTTAATCACACCATTAGGTATCAAGAAGATTGAAAACAAAAGCCTTGGTAAGAAAATTCACTTCAGGAATTATCTTCTAAAAACTCACTGAAGCGTGAAGTGCTGCTGAACTTAAGTGACTAGATGATTTTCTAAACAGAGGAGACATAGGGAGCTACATAGGAAGAGAAGAAGTCAGGAGCTGAAAAAAAAACTGTAATAATATTTTAACACTTAAAAGCAACAATAGAATCTGGGCAGAGGTGAACCAGACAGTGAGCATGTGCAGAGCAAGAGACAGACTTTTCAGTCAAAATCGTACAGTTTAAATCCTGCTGCAAATTTCTAAACCTGTAACTTTGTATATGAAGCGCATTGTGCCCCTAGCAGGCTTAGGAAGTTCTCCCGGATGCTTGCTGCTTTAGAAATTTAGTCATGAGGGCCAGATTAAAACGTTACACAGAGCTCTAGATCTAGAGGCATATTTGTGCATCTGACTTTGAGCATCTGGGTAGGAACATGATTTCTGTGGGTCTGTCTGCATATTGAAAATACAATTTGCAGTGTGGGTGCCTTACAGTGGATTTCAGATCTCAGGTTGTGACTGCTGGTCTGGAAAAGTTTTGTTGCTTGCCTTCTTTCAAGAAGATCACCATTTCTTTCAGAGATCTGCCCCCTCATACATATTTCATAAAAACTGCTGCCATGAAAACCATATTTCACCTACCCAAAACGTTTAATACTATTTTAAAATCTAGTTTTAAACTACAGGAGAAGGATTTTAAATCTTAAGAAAGTCCAGATGAAAACCTTTTGCCTAACTCTTTTTGCTCAGTAAGGAACAAACAAAACCTTGATATAATTGTGCAAGCCAAATACTTCAAGTTCTCAATTCTAGATAAAAAAAGATGTAGCTTAGAACTTGTCTTGACAAAAGTCTAACCCAGAACCTATGAAAGACAATAGAAGTCCTTCAAAGTGTTTTCTAAGCAGGCAGAGCTGTTACCCGTTGGATCCAGCACTTAAGCTTTTTTGAATAATTATTGGCGCTCTGGCCAATGAGCAATTGCACAGAAATTTAATTAATCCCCTATTATATTTCAGATATTTTCTTTTCAAACTGTTTTCCAACACTGAATTAATGAATGAGAGTACCAATATTATTTTTATTACACAGAATCTGTTTCTCAGTCCTTTAAAATATTTCTCCCTTTTTAGTTACACCTTTTCCCTCCCCTTTTTTGTTTTTAAGTTTTGTTCTTAGCAGGGTTGCTTTTTCAATAGAATCACAGAATCATGGAAGATATTAGTCAGATAACAGAACTGGGTTCCAGCTCATGCTGTAAACCAATTCTATCTATGATCTACAATAATGACAATTATCCTTGTGCTTAGTTTTTGCTGTATTCATTACTACTTATCTCCTCCTCCACTCAAGCGTTTTTTGCTTTGTTAGACTTTCTTCCTCTAGGCAAAACCTTCATATATCAAAACTCTTTAAGACTTACCAATGCTACACAGCTAATATAACCGAATGTAACACAGCTGCCGGAATAAGGCATAAGACTAATTTTCTTCTTAACATGCAATGTTAACATGCAGTGGCTCATCTTCCAGTGTCTATCCCAAACTGTTGATTCAAATACTGCGAAGAGGGCCAAAATACATTTATTTAGCAGGGTTTGTTACAGTCATTTCACATTTTCTTCTGTGGATTCCATCTTTCTTTTTTTATTCAGTTTCATTAAGAAAAACAACTGTGCTTCAATTTTCATAGAGCACAGAGATTTGAATTAAAGTGGGTTCCTGAAAATGTTTCGTTTGCAGTAAGTAACTCTTCATTACTGCTATTAAAATGGCAAGTGTCAAAAATGCCCTTTTCTTACACAGTTCCGCTTGTCTTTTCATTATATCCTGCTTTTATTTTTATTCTATATTAATTTGCTTTACATGAAAACTACCTTTTCACTTACTTCTAAATTTATACAGTGCCTAGTCTTGGTTGGCTCACAGTTGGAAGCATTCATTCAATTGCCTATGGTGAAGAGACCAGCAGGTCAGGTGCTCCCGCGCTGATCTGTTGACTAGTTTCTGTAGCAGTCTATTGGAGCTAAACAAGAGGTTAGGCAATGGAAATGACAGGAGAGCAGCTCTGCTTCTGCACTCATTCAGGCTTGACCCTCTCTTCTGCGACCATTAGAATGTGTCCTCATTAGTGTCAGTTATAAAGAGCAAAAATTTGTGTATGTTAAAACACATAGTGAAAGTTCCAGCGTACTTTATGTGAGTTGCAAAGTAGCCATTGCTGTTCAGAAATTTCAGTTCTCACATACATGAGCCAAACATAGACTAGCACTCAATATTTAATTTCTAAGTTATTGAGGAATGCAAAATGCCTCCCCCCCTCAAAAAATATGCTTTCTAGTTTTTAGATTGTCTAATAGTGGTCTGAAAAGAGGATATAATTAGGAAAAAAACATCTCTATTTCTCTGGAAAAAAAGAAGTCAAAAAGAAAAAAGGATATGCATAGCATCTACAGCGGATTGTATCCTTTGCCTGGTGTATCCTTATCTTCTCATGAAGAGAATTCATGAGTGAAAGCAGCTTCTATTGGAATGTCAGTATCGATGTCAGTTCATGGGAGACAACTTCAGCTGAATTTCCTTGTGGTGTTGCTGTAAATAGCTTGTGTTAATTGGCTTGTTGTGGTTTGAATTTTCTATTGTCTGAGCTAATTACAGGTTGGAAGCATAGCACAATGTAATGCATGTGAACTACTGATTTAACTGGTGTTTTATTCTTCTTGAGCCACAAAGCCAGAATCTAGTTTTCTTTTCAGATGGAGGGATTCTCAAAGGAATACTTACCCCGTGGTAGGCTGTAGCTCCAGTTCTGTGGGGGGAAGAAGGAGACATGCCTTGATACTTTTACACACAGATCTCACCTTGGATCACAAATGCTTTGTTGGATCATGTCCAGAATGTTTAAGGTGCAGGTTGAAGCTGCTATGTGCAAAGTGAGCCAGGAAATTGCAGAACATTAAACTTCACAACTAAGAGATTGAAACACTTCCTGAAAGATAACTATTTTTTTCATTCATGCTGTACTGCAGCTTTCCAGTATGAGGTTAACATTTTCTTAACAATACTGATTTTTCAGATATGAAAGCATTTCTTTCTTACCACATAAGCACACAGGAATTTTTGCATTGACTTGGATGATGCAGGTTAAAGATCTGTGTGAGTTGCTTCAGCTTAAAGATGAAACTTCTGGCAATGGTGGGAATAAATTTATGAGCTCATATTCATATTTAAAAACTAATCCTAAAAGTGGTTTATTTAAAAATCACCAAAACCCTTTATGGTATAAACCATAAAGACAAGGATGATAATTACTGTGAGAAGTTGCTTTAATATTCTTTCTTGAGCAAAGTCGGGTTTTGTCTTTAATATACAAGATGATACAACAGTTTGGAATATGAAATACTTGCATATCAGCACATGTAGAGCTTTAGAATTTTTTGATCTGATATCATGACATTATCTCCCACCAAAACTCTACCCACAGTGGCATACCAAAACGCTGTTGCTGGCAAGACCCCCAGCAATCAGAAGGAAAAGAAAAAGAGCTACAAATAGGATATTCTTCCATCAATAAGTGAAGTAGTGTTTATTCCTATCTTAATCTCTTTGTGGATTCTCTTTTTCCCTTTTTTCTTTTTTTTTTTTTCTTTTTTCCTTTTGTTTCAGTGACTTAGAAAAAGCTTATTCCAATGTGTTTCTGAGAAAAGTTCTTTGTTTCTGTAAACTCTCTGATGGCACCTACACCTCTGTTCTGATAGAGCATTCATCTTTGTAGCAGGTCCGTTATCCTCATGTGCCACAATTATCACCCCACAGCTTTTGGGAGGCAGCTTTTCTAAAACCATGTCTCTGTGTTGTCTCTTCAGCTGGTGTGTATAAATTGGGACTTGGCTCTAAGCTATCTCCTACATATCACTCAATTTTCTTAAGCCAACGTGGCGCATGATCCCACTGTTCATATGCCTTGTCATCTCTCTTCCTCCATCTGTGTTACTATTTAATATAAAACATTCCAAACTTTTGTGGGATACACTTCCCTTCTTTACAAATTACAGAAGTAATTAAGACCTCTTTTTTATATAAGTTTTCCCTTATAATTTTTCTCTACCTCTATAAGTATTTGAGACAAAATTATCTTACAGAACTTTGATTTTTTGGTTCTATCCTCTGCATTATCACTTTTTTTTTTTTTTTTTAGTATGCTAAGTAAGAATTAAGTACAGTGAAAAATGACATTTTTCCTTCACATAGATCTCAAGTGAAGCTTAATGATCATTTCCAAATAATATAGCAAGGATTTGTAACAGTTCTGGATCTGCTTCTTTTTCTCTGAATTATGCTTTAGATCCTGTGTTAATTTCTTCTGACTGTTTTTATTTCTAAGGGCACCGTAATTATATCTTCCATCCTTGCATGTCAGAGTTATCATCTCACAGCTTGTATCCTTGGTTTTATTCTTTCTGATATAATCAATGAGCTCACATTTTGGATCTTGCAACTTTTTCATAGTCAAAGAAGATTCTATTTATTATAATACTTATTTCCTTTATGGAATCCTTTTTATGGACAAGGAATATACACAAAGTCCTGTTTCCCTGGACACAGTAGGAATTAGAAAAGAAGATGGTTTTATTTGCCAGATCTTTCAAAATTCTTTTCCATACACCCTTTGTTTTTTTCGTTTTCACTTTTCTGTCTTCCTTTTTGCCTTATACCACCTGTATGATATTAAAGTTGGAAACTAACACAAGCCTAACTTGCAATTCAATTAGCAGAAGGTGTATTTATAAGTGAATAAAAATTATTCAGCCATAAAGAAAAAATATCTTTTGTTTGATTTCATCAGCTAAGGTGCAGGCATAGCCTTGAAAAATATATTAAAAATTATATATTTTCTGTTGTATCAAAATCTGATTTATACAGAGTATATGTAAAGTGAAAGCAATTTATTGGTGCTAGAAATACTTTATGAACCATGTGGTGGGGTTTTTTTCTTTCCCACATGTGGTCATGAATAAAAATGAACCTACAAGCCAACCTCCATTGACTTTGCAATTGCATTATCTTTATTTAGAATGGTCACATTTTAACTAACTTAACAATTTTAACTAAATGTGTTTGTGAACAGAATTTCAGCTTGATCATAGACTTGTATTGTTATAGAAATAGGTAATCAAAATGAAATCCAGCTCACATTCCAAAATACGTTGTTTCTTCAGAAAAAAAGAAATCAAATTATTAAAGCCTATTTGTGCTACTGGAGAAGGTTGAGAAAAATTTCAATGATCCTTGCTTTCTGTTTAGCAAGAACACAATATTTCCATAGTTAGTGTGAAAAAAGACCTCTGCATTAAATCCAGAATAAATAAGCTAACTGAATGTAAAAGTTTCTGCAGTAAGAGTTATTTCAGTGTAATAGTTTTATGCTGGTCTCTCAGTACTCAGGGATTTAGTACTTTCTAACAGAATTGGCATAACAATCAGTGGAGTGAATGATGTCATTTCCCAAAAGGGCAATTCAGGTTCTCCTTTCCCAGATAGATATTGTATGCCCCAACTTTGTTCTTTATTAAACAGAGATATGTAAGCCTCAATAAGAGATTAATTTTGAACTTTCAAATAGACTTAACACTGAATTATGTAATTCTAAGGTTAAATCTTCTCTATCAGTTTGGTCTAGTTGAACAAAGAAGCTAAAAAGGACAATTAAGAAACCTAAAAAATCTCCTGCCTACCCCATCATTCTGCTTTGGCTTTATTCAGCTCTTCCTCCTCCCTTTCATTTCAATTCCTCTTTCTTTCTGTTTATGTCCATTCTGGTTTTCAGACAAATTCTTGGACCTTACAGTTGGTTTTTCGTTGAAGTGATACAGGAAGGTAGCTTTGAAGAATTTTCTTGGTAAATTTCATTATTTTATCCCTCTCTGAATCTATATTTACATTGTTGGCAAAGATGAGATTTAAGATATTAACACTAGTTGATGACTCATCTTAGTTGCAGTCCAAGAACAGTGATGATACTTCAGATTGTGTTGCCCTGTATGTTGAATTAAAAATGAAATGTCAAAGTGTGTGGTATATGTGGCCAGATTAGGAATTCAAATAGATATTTAACTATTTTATTTCTCTTTTGAAGGGTCTCAGAATACCACAGACAAGATCTATGGACAGATGTCAGGTTCCACAGTATCTTTATATGATCTGTAGATGCAGGTGCAAAACCTGTGGTGAAAGGAGCTGAACATTAAAAAGCTTCATTGTTACCATAGTACTTGTAATTGGTTTAATTTCATCAATTTCTTGGATGCTAATTTTATTTGTTTTAGCTTATCCTCCTTGGTCTGGATCAATCCTACTTAATATTAGTCTTTTCACCTCAAGATACACTTTTCCAAGAGCAGTAAGATGAATTATCCTTTGGAGGTAAATGTTTTTTCTACTTTAAATTTTGAGATATCTAAGACAACTCACTGTAACTAGGTGAAACTCCATTTGTTTCATTAAAGGACCATTACCCAGCTTTGTAATGCTATCACCCCATGCTCAGGAAAACAAAAATGGTACTCTGGAACCAGGTCAGTTCCTAAGATGAACATTAATTTCCAGGAAAATGCCTTTCTAGGGTGAATGTAATGTGCATCTATGAAAATATCTGTATGCCCTGCCCCCTGGATATAGGGTAATCACTACAGAGGCACATCTTCCATGTCAATAAAAGCTTTATTAAAGTCTGGTGTGTTCCTCAAAAAGATCAAAGCCTTAGCGTTTTTCCATCTTTTACTTTGAACTTCAAGAAACCACACTGAGTGGGGCACATGCAAATGCACATTTGCCCATACATCCACTCACACAGAAGGAGCATCAGCTTTGGATATGCTCACACTGAATGTAATGGCTGGGAACCACTACACTGAATAAAATTATTTTGCACCTGAAATTGCTTTGGTAGTTGGAGTTATGTGCACTCAAATATAGAAATACAAGCATGTGACTATTATTGATGCTGGTAATTATTCTCAAATGCTTGGTAACATCAGATGGTTATAAAATAACTGGTGGTTGCAGGCCTTCACTCTGTTTGTTTGCTAATCGCCAAGTTAATGAACTGTTTACTGTCAGGAAAGTATCAATGATTGCATAGCAAAAAGCAGAAATTGCAACAGTGGGCATGACGAGTGATGGAAAGCAGTAGGTGGATGTCCTGATAGCCTTTTGTAGCACTCATTTAAATTTCAATTGCCTTTTATGCATAGCTAGAATTGGCATATTCAGTTCATATAAACTCTTAATATAAAATTCTGGGGTTTTACTATGAGATTATTTATTTTAGTAGCAGAGTTTTCTTTCAATCTGTTATCAAGTGACAAATAGCTACTTGTGAGGTTGGGAGCTGGGTTTTGTTTAAAGGTAAAGGTGAAGAAGTGGAGAAAATTCAGAGAAATAATGCCATGCAACAATTTAGAGTAAGAGCAGAGAAGTTTTCAACCAGTCCATCCTAATTAACTATGGAGCTTACTGTAAGCTCCCTAACTGGGTTTCTTTTTCCCAGGTAGCTGCAGATTTTGAAACACAGGGCTAGCAAACAGGGATGCACATTTAGGATTTCAACAGTGTATGTTCAAGCTGCAGAGGGCTTCCTTCCCTAGATCTGATCCCATATATAACCTCTGATCTGAACATAGCTTTCAAAGACACGGTTGCCTCTTCTCACTGTTACTGGGAAAATGCCTGACTGTAGTACCAGGTTAGGGGTGGGCTAATATGAGGACAAAGGACCAAGCCATATAAGAATATCACTGTTATTCAGTTGTATCACAGCGCTTATGGAACAACAACACAAGGAAGAAAACATTGGGCTCCATTTGGTACCACCCTTGGAAGGGGATTGCAAGGCAATGGTTCAAGAGGAGGGTGAACATACCTGGTCTTTGAGCATTGTTACTTAGAGATCTAAATATGCACAGGTTTTTGCACACATGTTGGAAAACAAATTATTACCCCAAGAAGCTTCCATTTGAACTACTAATCTCAATTTATGGAAAAATAAGAGCAATAAATAAAGTACTGTGTATGTTCTTTATAAAATTTTGAGAATTTAGTATACATAAGAGGATGGTAAGGTGATTGTAAGTAGCTTTTAAAGAAAAAAAAAAGATCCTTATACCTGTATTTTTAGTCATTTTCAAAAGAAAGTAAAGCAAGAGATTTATTTCCTTTTTATTGGAAATATAATTTATTTTTATTATTTATTTTTATCTATATAACTATACAGTACAATAAATGGTAAAACTTTATTTTAAATCACACTTTAAGTTTTATTTTTAATGGTTGTTCTCTTTGTATTTTCTTCTCAATAAATACTACTGTATAATAAAGCTCCAGAACTCAGCATAAAATTGCAACTGAACTATAGTTATTATAGTGAAACCACTGTAATTATTCTGTAGTTTATTAAAACTATAGTAAATCAGTCCTAATAATAGTAAGACTACAGTAATCATATTGAATAATAGCTGCAAGTTATTATCTGTATATTTACTATACTATTATAATAATTACAGTTCAACCATAGGGTTTTATTTAATACAAAGTCTAAATTTACTATGGTAATTTTATTCTAGTTTCTTCCTTTGCATAATTCCTAGAATACAGTAAGTATAACTTCTGGTGTGAACTGTGAAAGCTTCATATCTATTTTAAAAAAATGTCATTAAAACTATTAATAATTAGACAATATATTTTAAAATTAATAAATATGAAATATTTTTAAATTTTAAAATATCTTCCTTTTGCTGTAGTACATGGAATTTTTGCAACAAGCTGAAACTAACTTGTGAGCCTGAAAGAGAAAGTAAATGATATGTTTAGAAACATTTGATAGATACATTTTCCCTAAAACTCTCCAAATATTTATTAAAGTGGCAGACAGGCAAAACAGCATTCTTCTACTATACTATCTCATGATAGTCATATAGAAGCTCCAAACAGTGAAATTACACCACTTTGGTAATAGTCTTGAAGACAGAAAACTGGATAGGTTCTGCATGTGTCCATGTGCAAGTACACATGAGGTTGTACATTGGTGCAAAAATATTGCAATGCCTGTGCTTTAATCGGGACACGAGAGAGTGATTTCACTTATTTTGAGAGCTGGATATATCTCTGTGTTGGCCATTCCAGTTTCACACATTCAGAGTCTCATGTCTCTCTGTAAGGCCATTCATTTTTCTAATCTTTAGCTTGCATATCCTTACAGTTCTTGCCAGAAGCCCACTGGCACTATTTTTGTCTATCCCCCTCTGTCCTCCAGTATTTCCTGCAGGTCCCCCTTTACAGGTTATTATTCAGAACACGCTGAAGCCACCCATAATGATGGATCTGATCAGACCAAAATCAGTTCTCAGTCTTTGAAGAGCTGTTGACACTTTCAGGAACAGCTGTTCCAGCTGGCGATGTAGAAAATAGTTCATCGCCGCCTCACTAAGCGTGATTCATACGAGTGTCCACCCACGACCTGTCTTGCACCAGCCCAGTGGTTAAGCCAGCAGGGCTGCACAGGTCTTCCCCACCTGAGCTTTGTGAGTTACATTTGTAAAAGCAAGAAGTCATTTAAAATTCCTGGGTTAGAGTCAGACTGTGTATGAGTTCTTCCATCTGAAGATGGATGGGGAAAACAAGCAAATAAAGCAGGGAGAAGTGGTTTCTAAATCACACAGTGGCCTAAGCACAGGCCATTTCATATCCTATGGGATGAAAGCAAGACCCTTTCTTGAAGTGGGACAAAATTCAGACAGAAACCTGCTCTACCTGAATGTTTTAGTTAAATCAGGAAGAATCAGGTGTTTGTTAAGGTATTCTATTTCTTCCACGTACATAACTTGCAATGTCACTCTACACAGCCGGTCTCCTAGCCTTTCATAGTGTAAATAGGGAACTTATGCTGCAATGAAAGGGAAAACAGTTTAAGCTTTCCCACCACAGGAAAACAAGAATTTTAAGGTTAACCAGTCACCATATTAATTCAGGATTTAGCCTTTAAGCTAGACTGGCAATGAGATTGCATGCTCGGTCACATGCAATTGGCATCACTTCCAGAGAGCCTAAATCTGACAGAAACGAAAGTAGCTGAATTCATCTCATGCACTTAGGAAGGTGATATCTCCAGTTTAGCAAATTGTAGTAAAAATAAGTTTCAGAACATCTCCCACAAACCTCTAATGTACATATCTATGTAAAAATAACACCCTTGACAGAGAAAAGTCTTTTTTCTATATTTTAATGAGTAAGAAAATGCATAATTTGCTAGATAGGAAACTTTTTCGCAGCTTGAGGGTTTGTGAGTTATTTGCAAACATAGGCAAATAACGAATAAAATAATCTCAACTGATAAATACATTTAACAAAAAATTGAAACAGTGTTCGTATCCTGATTTTCCTGTCATCCAAGTTCTCTTAGTTTAACTATTGAGTTGGTGGTTTTTTTTACTTAGCACAGAAAAAGCACTTTACAGGGGACATTTTGAAGTTTGTCTTTATCAAATTACGGGAATTTTAGTCAGCAGGTATATCGATGTGATAAACAGCTCCTGGGTAGAAATGCATGCTCATATGAAGGTAATCAACTCCAGCATCATGGGAAAGAAGAACAAGAAGTGGAGCTGTAGGGATTTCTGGCTCACAAAGAAGCAAGACGAAAATATGGCTAGGAACAGTCTGGGTGAGCCTATGAGAAAGAGTTCACTCTGCCATGACAAAAGAAATCACAGGGGAACATGATCTTTGCCAGCACAAAGAAATCTAGCAACAGGCAGGAGGTAAAAGTCAAGAACTGATGTGTATGGGGGGTCTAAAATAAATTTAAATCAGAAAGTGACAGGAGACTTCCCCTGAGAGGAAACCCTTGTTTTACGTTATCACAGAACAAGCAGAAACACAAATGAAGAGGGTATTGTTCGGTCTGCCAACTGGAGGCCAGTCACTGGAGCAGACTTAATCATTAAACAGGATCCTTCACCCATTGGTGGGCTCTGATGGACCAAATTCTCAAAACCCACCTCTGATTCTGTGATTGTGTTCAACCAAGGGTGTAGCTTGGCAAGACCAGCCAGATGCACAGGATAATATTAGGATGAAGATGATTTATTTATTAATTAGATAGCAGTAGCAGCCGTAAACCTCCACATAGACAAAAGCCTCTTTCTGCATAATCCTCTACAAGCACACAAGGACTCAGGGCTGGCCCTGAGGAGCACACAGCTTAAAAGTGGAAATCCTCTGGCCAGGTCACTAGTCATTAGGATTTGCTAGTTCACGGGACAGATACAAAAATGCAGGCATGAAAACAGAGATCAGATGCAGCTTTGTAAGAACGCATCTGTTAAAAGATGGCAGAATGAGCAGCTGCCCTCTGCTGCACTAAACAAATAGGAGTTTTTTTCCTTCTGCGTGTTTCATTTCCCTTTCACATCTGCAGCTGTACACGGGATCGGGGTTTGACACCTGGTACTCTTGGAGCACTGCCACAGCCCATTCTTCCCGTAGGTGAGTCAACAATATCCAGTCCCTACTCATGCCAGCAGTATTAACTTGCCTGAGCTAGAAGTTGTTCCTTGCTAAAACAGTAATGCATGGGAAATGCTGAAGACTGCAATGTATACCCCTGAATGCCCAAGCAGCAGGCAGCTGAGTGGCTGTGCCATGGCACTGTCCTTCCAGCAGAATAAAACCACCATTTAAATGGTGTTCATACCTACCTGGGCTGCCGTGCAAAGGTGCTCATTCAATATACTGTAGTCCTCCTTTCTGAATTTGGGGAAGGTCTTGTAAACAGGTAGGTTAGCGTGCAGTAAGGCAGTGCCTAGTTTATAAAATACTCTGCACTAACTCTCTGAACAAAGTGTGTTGAACTATATGGGCAGGCCCTGTCCTGGTTTCAGCTGGGATGGAGTTAACTTTCTTCTTAGTAGCTAGTACAGTGCTGTGTTTTGGCTCTTATGTGAGAACAATGTTGAAAGCATACTAATGTTTTCAGTTGCTGCTGGGTAATGTTTATGCTAAGTTAACGATTTTTCTGTTTCTTGGGCTCTGCCAGCCAGAGGGCTGGAGGGGCACAAAAGACTGGGAAAGAACACAGCCATGTCAGCTGACCTGAGCCAGCCAAAGAGGTAT
Organism: Falco punctatus; assembly: GCF_963210335.1. NCBI lineage: Eukaryota > Metazoa > Chordata > Aves > Falconiformes > Falconidae > Falco > Falco punctatus. Next base: position 44,402,569 of record NC_137582.1, read on the forward strand.
TCCATACCATGGGACATCGTGCTTGGTATATAAACTTGGAGGTTTAGCTGTGGGGGGATCATGACTCAGGGACTTGCTAGACATCAGTCAGCAGGCTACATATACCCAGTAGTTATACTGTGCATCACTTGTTTTCCTTTCTCCCTTTTCCTTTGGATTTTATCCTTTCCCTCACCTTTTCTTTATAACTGTTGTTATAATTGTTATTGTTATTGTTATTATTGTTATTGTTGTTGTTCTTACCTTCTTCATTCTGTTTAAATTATTAAATTGTTCTTATCTCAACCCTCGAGTTTTACATTCCTTTCAGATTCTGCTCCCCACCCTTCTGGGTGGGGAAGGAGTGAGCAAGAGGCTGTGTGGTTACCTGCTGGGGTTAAATCACGACAGGGCCTTAATTTACCTCTTAATTTACTGAACATATTAAAAGAAGAACGCTCAATGTGGCATGAAGAATGTCAAGGAAAGAGACTGGAATAACTGGAGATTCCCCTGTCACTTTAGCATTTCTGTTAGTGGTCCCCCAGCCTGGGCTTATGTTTCCCTTCCTGAGGAGCCTCAACAGATGGAAAAGAGCCAGTGACCCTCTGCACAGGCAGCAGGAGAAAGGAAGAAGGAAGAAACTGATTTTCCCGCTTCAGAATGACAGAATGTCAGCAATAAATCACATTTCTCTTTCTCAAAAAAGAAAAAAAAAAAGAAAAAGAAAAAGAAACAAAAAAAATTTACAGTGCAGCCTGGATATCATATTTTCTAGAAAGCCTTTGAAAATGTTTTATCACATCAGTGTTAACAGGCAAGTCTTTTTACATGGGAATGTAACAACGGCTGTTCTGGGTTAGATGACGGGTTTATCTAACTCAGGTATCTTGTCTTTAACAGTGGCCAATAGCAAACGCCTGGGGAGGAATAGAAGAGCAAGACATGCCGTGATGCTCCCTGGGTATATGCTTTCAGCCACCAGAAATCCACAGCTCAGGGACATACTGACCCAGAGGTGTTATCTCTATGTTTAGTAGCCTTTGATAGATTTTCTTCCATGAATTTGTCTAATAGCTTTCTGAACCCCTGTCAGCTTCTGGCATTTTAGTACTAGCACAGCAGTAAGAGTGAAAGGGAAACCAGATGTGAAAAACGTTTTGATAAAAAGTCTCGTCTTTTTAGCAGAGACAAGAACTTGAAGACGGAGTGACAAAGACAGGCAGCCGCATGTTCAAAACAAGAGGTTTTAACTTAACAGTTTGTGGGCTGCCCCTGAATCCCAGGCTGCTCCACAGGACCCCTGGGAAGCCAAGTCTTTAGGACTGAATCAACAGACAATATGCAATTGTTACTGTAACTGAGTCGCAAGCAAGAACAACAATGTAAAAACCACATGCACATCAGGCCAAACTGTGAAAGCAGAGGGATTTCTTAGGAAAAACAGATTTCCTTGAACTTACATAGGGAACAGAGCGCATTTCAGATAAATGCCTTTTTATATGGGCACTAAGTTCAATCCTAAGGTTTTGATGTCTGGCAATTGTGTGCCTGCTGTATCACATCCACTTTCTCCCCTTCTGAAATGAATTTTTTAAACAAATTACTCATTAGGGCAAAACTTGCCTTCTGCAAAAGGACTACATCAAGCCAAATTCACCCTTCCAGTAAAACTTGGGCCTTCAAAGAAGAGGATTAGGAAACATTTAAACATAGTTAAATGCTTCTGCACAGCCTCTCTGGCATGCACAGGAATGATCAAATGAGTCCCCTGATCCACAACAAATGTTCTAACATCTCTGCCTCAAATATAATATACCTGTAGGTCTCGCTCATCTACAAATAGCTTATCCTTTAAATGAAGTGCTGGGCATCTGATTATTTTTTTAACCAATGCAGGGCTACACACAGTTCTAAATGCCCCTGAAATGACTACAACAGAACTGTAATTCCTTTTTTACCCATAAATCAAATAACCAACAAGAACAACAACAACGTTCCACAGGACACTGAGAACACAAATCCTGTAATGCTGAGCCGTTGCATTTGAAACCACTAGAAATTTGCTTTGCTGTTGAAAAGGTAGAGTTAGGACTAGACCAGGAGCACTGGTGAGCATATTTCTAAAATGAGAGTAAAGCAAAGAGAGAAATAAGACAGTGAGACAAGGGGAACACAGGAAACCTGAATATCCCCATATCATATTCAAAAAATAAATAATTCAGTTGAGCCCCACCATGTCATTTTCTCAGTGGATTTAGTGATCTCCCATACAATAACATGCCACAGTACATTCTGACCTGCATCAAAATCAACAGTCAGCCCACTTTATGAAATATTATCTTTGTTAGCTTTACCACTAACGAAAATACACTTTCAATTCTTCACATCCACATAGCACGTCTATTAAAGCAATCTGGGAAATTAGTTTGAGATAAACTGTACAGCAATTTTATTCATAGCCTCCCTGTATCTCACACTGTTAATCTGCATCACAGCTCACTAAATAGTGCCTAATGTTTATTGCATTTAACTGAATGTATACGATTCTGAGGGTACGCCAGGGACCGATTATCATAATTATACATGTTTCTATGGAAACCCACAAGTCTATCAGTTTTGATTCATTATATTGTTATACCTTCTAGCACTTTCTAATTATTAGGTGCCCATAAAAAAGTCTCAGTCTTGCTGTTACTATAGAAATGAGCTATAGACAGGCCTCAATTGTTAACTCTTGCAGGGCAAGAATGAAAAAAAGGAAGAAACGTAGCCCTGGATAGAGGGTAGCTGTTCAGATAAGATAAATCATAAACTACTTTAATCTGCAGTCTTAACTTTCTGTAATTGCTTCACTGAATTTACTCATTTGTTTGAAAAAAATATCCAGCTAGGAAAACAGAGGAAAAAAGTATAGCTGCTTGCACAGGTCTTGGAAATGGTATGTTATAGTAGTGCCCTGTGAATGCACCTCAGCAAGATTACAAGATTCCCTTGAATCATTAACAGACCATGCAAAACGCCATAATGTTAGGTCATTAGAAATCAATCAAAGCCTGTTAAACTCAACAGGAATGTTTGCACTCTTCTCAGTGGCCTTCAGCCCAAACCTGGACTGAAGTGCCACTGGGTGATTGCGTGGAGGCTTGGTTTGGGTGCTGGGATTACAACTGACTTCAGTGGTAAATCACAGAAACCCAACAATTCCTCAGGTCACTTCCATAAAGTAAGAATAAACCAGGAAAAAATGAATTACGGTGAAGTAATGAAAACACTTTATTGTGATAGTTATTTTAGTCTAAGTTAACACTATTAATTACTTTGTCATATAATATACACATTTTCCTCCTATTCCTGTATCTCCTATCACAGCCCTGTGAAACCTGAGAGGGACCAAGTGGTTTCACTGTTTCCCTAACCCTCCTTCTATTACAGTTTTCAATGAGAAGTGCCTTTTAATTTAGATCAGCAAAGCTCTCCCAAAGTGACAGCTCGTCCTTCACACTGCATATCTATTTATTTTGGAAGTCAACACACCATTCAATAACTTGAGAACAGGCCTGATTGCTATGCTAATAGTATTCAAAAATATGTCGACACCAATTGAAACAAGTAAACTAGGACTAATTCATAAAGTCAATAATAAAAGAGAGGGGGAAACATTCATACTTATACTTCTCTAGCTGAAATTTTACCTTTTAAGTTTTTGCCTTCTCAGAAAAATGGCCATAGCCTAGTTCACACACTCAAATTAAATTTTGTCTAATACTGCAATGTTCCTATATGGAGCTGGTTTTATTTGGTATCGTTAAAAAAAAAAAAAAAAAAAAGCAAGCAGAGAAACAATAACCCTGGATATTCATGTCTTTGTGCAATGGTCATGGTACAGCACTTTTCAGATCAATGTTATATACTTTTTCTTCTGAGTGAGAGGAAAAAGTTGAGAATTTACAACATATTCACATATTTTGAAATACGTGCATAGTGTATTTAGCTATAATCTACGCATTCAGTTCTAAATCAGACTTCCACAACGTCAATTAAAGCTAAATCACATTACATACAACAATGGAAGAGATGTACATTTGCAATTATATGTAAGAACTATCATCAAAGAAAGTGAACAGTGTCCTTCTATATAAAGGTCTTAGATTTATACTATATTTTCAAGAACCATTCTGTTCAACTCTTATTTTACTATTGCCATGGAGAAACTATATTTGGTGCTAAATGAGATCATAAGCAGCTAAGGAGAAAATTTAATCAGATAAATTTAAAAATCCACTACTTTCTATATTAATATGTAATTTATAACATAGAATATGCTCAGCTAGATTAAAATAAAAATCACACAGCAGAGAAAGTGTTTATTTACACAATTTAGCATTACCAAATAATATGACAACGTACAGGGCCAGATCCTCAGCCAAGTTAAATGGAGCTATGCCAATCCACAGAAGCTGAAGTTCTTGCATAATATCCAAATATTCAATTCAGTTTGCTAATGGCTATGTTGTATAATTGTCATGTACTACAGGTTACATTGTAACCATGACAGGGTATCCAACTGAACCCCACTAATGTGGGGAATGAACATGGCTGGCAGTTTGGCCACTCATACACCCCCTAACAGTGTAATATTTATTTGTTAGCTGACTTGAGCATTTCTTTCCCACTTGCTTTCGGTGAATAAAAGTCCTCCACAGGAATATACAGAATGTAAGAATCAGGTTCCACCTTGCAAGTGAAACTGGACCTCCCATGGCATTCCCAGTGACATTACCTATGTGTCAACAGGGCACAATATTGCTTTGGACACTATTGTGTCCAAATATTGTGTCTACTATTGGACAATTTGGACAATATTTGCAGTCATCTCCTACCTGCCTTTATTTTCAGAGTTTTAGCATGCTGGAAATGAATCTGCTAAAATTTATTTAAACAAATTAATTAACTAATCAATCAATTAATCGATGATCAAATTAATTATTAGCTATTAGGTAATTCATTATTCAGGAAATTGTCATTCAACATTTATTGTACACAGTCTACACAGTGCTACAGGATTATTTAATATTTTCTAGTTGAGATACATTGCTGAAAAAGCTTGTACTTAGTTATTTCTGCTCCATCTAAATATCAGATTCTTGTTAGAAACATAAAAGCTTTCCTCACATTTACATGAATGAGGAATACCTAATAACCAACACATATGTGGCACCAGAGACTGTTCATGTCATTGCTTTTTAAAGGAGTATTTTTGTGCCATCACAAATGAAAAGAAAATGCCTAGAATCTACACGAGAACTTATGTTTTATGAGACCTTCTTGGTTGTGAACTATTTCCTACATTCTTAATTAAAAAAAAACACCATAAAATCAGGTATACACACCTACAAGAACAAAGCAAGGGAAAAACAAGGGTAGAAACAAATTGCATAGATTAGTCATAAATGTTAGATTATCACAGGCACTGAGAGTTATACAGAACACTCAACAGAATACTTACTCTTTTCCAAAGGTGTTGAGTTTACAGACACAAGGTTTAAAGTTGTTTATAGAAGTCAGCTGAGGTCAACTGAAGCTACTCATCTGAAATTGCTTTAGCAAAGATTTTTGCCTATGAATATGGATGTTATTTTGTACAAAGTACTTTACCAACCACAGGAATATTAGTATGAGCATACTCTCGTCAGTTCAAGTCTTTATCTTCAGTAGCTGGTTGAATTGCTTTTGTACTGCAGCCTCCTCTGGGCAGGAACCTTGTATGCTGGGATGTCAATAAAGACCATGACATGACTTTCCCTCTCCCCCTTACCAGCTGCATTAAACAAAGCTCTAAAGATGATACAGACTTGTTTGGGTTTTTTATGGTGGTTTTTAGTTTTTTGGGGGTGGGGGGTGGGGTGGGGGGGTGAGGCGGGGGGAGGGGAAGGAATTGTGTTTTACTTTTTGTCTGGGTCATTATTCAAAAAGAGATTTAGAGAAGCTAGACTTCAAAGGTTTTTTTTTTCCTTAGGTGTATGGATTCTGTTCAGCTCTTATTTTACAGTATTCATAATTTGCAAGGATTTCATAATCAAAAAATGGAAAATTACAGTTAAAGAATGAAGTCCTCTCCCATGAAAAGACATCTGGATCTGAAATTAAAGTTCAAAATTTCACCTTTTTAAAATCTTGTGATATGTCATTGATTAAGTTATTATTAATTTTTATTTTCTCTGGGCAGCTGTTGTCTTGACCTGGAGCTTCAGAATATGAAAGTTTTCCCTCTACTGTTCTTCTAGAGCTTGCCTGAACACCTAACTGAAGCTTCAGTGTCTTTGTCAACAAATTCTTTAGTTCTGCCAGTTTTCTGATAATTCGGCTCCTCTTCAAATGTATTTTATGGCAATACAAAGCAAAAGAAATTCAGCCAAAACTACATAGACTGTAAATGGGATTTTTAAACCCATGAACACCGAGAATTTCCTAAACATGTCACTTATAGGAACACCAGTATTTATGTCAGTTTATGTTAATGGTTTTTCTGAAAAATATGTGGTTTTTTACTTAGAATTATCCAGTGCATTTGTGCTGAAGTACAGCACTTGCGCCAACACTGGTGGTTGGATAAAAGTGTGAAAATTCATCAGTTACTTCAGTTTTATAATGAGATTCAAGGAAAAGGGAACAAAATTAAATTCCAAGATCTAACTGTTATTACAGTAACTAAATAAAGGCAGGCAATTTACACAAGTCTTACATCTCACTGTAACTGGCAATTGACTCAAGTTGTAATGGCAAGGGCCATGGTTTTTTTGAGGCAGATTTGTCTGTGCACAAGAAGACCTCTGTGCACAGAGATGTTTGCATGAGGCTAACATCATCCTTTTCTTTTATGCTGTATGTTAAAAAAAAATGTGTAACTGAACTGTGTCTCCTGCTTCTGCTACGAGCAAGGAGCCACAGTTTGAGGACAGCCAAAGGGAGACGAGGGTTTACGATGCTCAAATATCTCACCTGTCTCTATGTGTGTAGGGGGGTGAGGGGTTGTGTGTAAGCACACATGCACTCATGTGATGAGTGAAATTTTCCATTTTAGAGCTGTTGGATGACATTTGCCCACTGACAACGACCGGGCATCAAAAGTGGGAGACATATATGTCATATCGGAGCTTTGCACTCCAGATTTGATTTAACTCTGAGCCTTTAAAACTAAAAATGTATTAAAAGTGGAAGAAAGTGTGAATAAGGATTTGTACAGCATTTGTTAAAGTTGTTAAGAGTTATACTATTCTCACCCTATGTCACGTCAAACATCCAAATGAGATTCAATCCCCACCCTTGAAGAGGAGACTCCTCCTATGAAGCTAAGGCTAAAGGACAGGCACCTGAGAGGAAGACAAACAGTCCTCACCAAAAATGCTGGCTGCTTTTTAAGGGGAAGATAGAAAATCTTGCATTTTGTGCAAGCAAACCAAAGATGGGGACTGCACCTCACTGGCAGAAACCTTTGGTAGGTCTAAATTGTGCCCATAGGTTCATGCTCCCTCTCCAGTATGTTGCCCTCTTTTTTAAGGGTCATCTGCACCTGCCCCACTGCCCCTCTTCTCTCTTGTCTGTGTCTTTACCACATGCATGTTTCTGTGTTTAAGTCTCTTTTTCCCTGAGCTCCTGGCGCTCTTTGAGGGCCCAAGGCTAACTGCTCCTTTCTAAGCCCTCTGTTGTCTGCCACATACCAAACTCCTTCTCCTACAAGCCCTACAGATCTCTTTCTGCCTTTGTTTCTAGCAGTAAGTCTACTTATCTCATTCCTCCAAGTCTCTCTCTCTCTCTCTCTCTCCCACATGGCTTTCATTCAGGCTGTTCTTTGCTTTAGGCCTCATTCTTGCAGTGGGGTCCCTCTGTCTAATCAGCCGTGCTGCTCATTACATTCAAGAGGCCTTTGCTATCTGTTTGGGTTTTTATAAGGTCTCCTGTCACCATGGTATCTTAGTGTATTCTCACAACTGTGTCCACTTGGTATTTTTTGTATATTCATACATATGTGCGTATTATAATATTTGGTACAAACAAGCAAGAGGGTTTTGCTTAGAATATTTACTCTTCTAGACCCTCCTCAGTTTATTGTGGTTGTAAAGATAAATCTCTGCCATTCAACCACGCATTTTGAATCTTCATTAATGTCATTTCCTCATTTCTGTTCTTCTTGTCATCAACATTCATCTGTCCTCAGCCAGGAATTAAGAGAGACAGAGCATTTTAGAATGAAGGAATTGTAAAACTATTAATTATAGCAGCAGGCAGAATGGCAGCATAATTAATAAAGGGGCTCAAGCAAAATATTTAAAATAATTTTTATTCAAAAATTTGGTCTTTCTTGTTTTAACAAAACACTCTACAGGAGTGCCGCTTTACCTCGGATTATTATTATTGCTTCTCACATGGATTTACATCTTCTGTGCCCATCCCCTTGCCCTCCTCCCCTTGATTCCTTCCTTTTTGCTCTGCAACCATGGCAACTCTTTGCCCATACTGAAGGCTGGACATTCAACCACTCTCAGAGATATCATTAGGGGTGCTCCACTGCATCAGCAGGTAAAGATGGGGAGAGTAGGAAGCTCACATCTGCACATCTTTCCCTTCTATGTCCGTGTACATCTGTTTTACCAAATTCTGCTGTCCCAGGAAGAATGAAAGGGAAAAGATATTTTCCTTACCCCCTTCTACTCTCTCTCTTCTTCCTTCCTCAGGGCCCAGAGTATTTGGCTTGTGAAAATTCTTTAGGCTGGTTCAAAATTTAGTTATGCAATGAGTGCCAGTCAAAAGAGAATTACTTCTTTGGCTCATGTAATTTCTAAGGAAAGATAAAAGACAATCGTTAGCTTAAAAGGGGTTGTGTTTCTGAAAGAATCAATGCAACTTTTCACTGAAGGATCTTTAAATAATTTCTATGCAATTAACTAAGTCTCACAACACTGCCCCGGAGCTGATGTTATTGTACAGATGGAGAAACTAAAGGAGATTAAGTGACTTATACATTGTTATGTAAATCTGTGCCAGAGCCAGTCACAGAACCCAATAATTTTCTTTAAAGTCATGTGACATTGTATTTACATTTGTAAATTTAGCATTCTTCTGCAGGACTCCCATTCATGAAGTTCAGTTTAAGATTTTACTGCTCTTCTTTGAGAAATTTTCTTCCTATTCAATATGGAACTTAAGCATGTACTTGTCTTCAATCATGGCAGTTGGCCTGGTTAGGAGATTTTTGTTCAGATTTTTCCAACAAAACATTTGGTTTAAAGAAAACTTCTCTATCTTTCAGAAAAAAAATAGATTTTGTCAAAATTTTCCCATGAAACATTGACTTTTAAAGTTTAATAGATTAACATTTCTCAAAGTAAAACCCAAATAAATCTTTCAGAACATCTAAGCAGAGATATTGATTTTTTTTTTTTTAGCACATGATGGTCTACCTAGTTAACTTTATTTTTCTTACTTTGGTCTTATGCACCAACAAAGAGCGAAGGACTCCGTTCTGCGCTAGTAGCCAATGCACTGACCAAAAGGCAACATCTAATGCCCCTACTGTGTATGAGATAAAAACCAATTGATTTCAATATGCCAAATGCTAAGTCAGAAAGAACTGAGGGGGTTGAACATTTTTGAGGAAGTGTTCAGCACCGAGCAGAATTAGAAATAAATCAGCATATGATGTGATTGTTTGATACATTGTACTATTTGAAGTTATCACCTAAGGTGCTTTGAATTTCATATTTAGCAAATTGTTGGATGTACAGAAATGCAGCGTGAAACTCCTATACATCCTTCTAAATATTTATTAAAAATAAATGCTCTTATTCAGCTGATTCATTATTGACTATATTTTCCAATTAACAGTCTTTATTTTGCCACTGATATTCCTACATTGCTCTACTGACTGAAAGAAATTGTTTGAGATGCTAAGGCAATTCCAAACAGTGCAGCAAATTTCAGAGTAGGGCTATACATCTTTAAATATAAATATATATATTTCTGTGTGCAGTATACATCTCCATAGGCAAATGTATTAACATACCAGTAAGAGAGGAGCCTCAAAAAATAGTTTCCTTTTCTTCTCATTGAATCACAAAAATCATCAGTGGGAGAAACTAAGGAAGAGAGGTCAATATATGGCTGAATAACCAGCCCAGTAATGATTTTGGCGCACTGACTAGCTGGAGGCCAGTGGTGTTTCCCAGGGGTTAGTACTGGGTCCAGACTTGTTCATCAATGGATGAAAGGACAGAGTATACCCTCAAAAAGTCTGCTAATGATATAAAACTGAGAGGAGCAGCTGATACACCAGAAGGCAGCGCTGCCATTCAGCAAGACCTGGACAGTCTAGGGAGTTGAGCGGAGAGAAACTCGGTGTTCAGTAAGGACAAGTGTAACATCCTGCACCTGGGGAGGAACAGCCCCACGCACCAGCACAGGCTGGGGGCAGACCCGCTGGAAGGCAGCTCTGCGGAGAAGGGCCTGGGAGCCGTGGTAGACAGCAAGCTGGCCATGAGCCAGCAGGGTGCCCTGGTGGCCAAGGAGGCCAGTGGGATCCTGGGGTGCATTAAGAAGAGTGTGGCCAGCAGGTCGAGGGAGCTCTGCCCTGGTGAGGCCACATGTGGAGTGCTGTGTCCAGTTCTGGGCTCCCCAGTTCAAGAGAGACAGGGAACTCCTGGAGAGGGTCCAGCGGAGGGCTACAAAGATGATGAGGGGCCTGGAGCACCTGCCTGAAGAGGAAAGGCTGAGAGAGCTGGGCCTGTTCAGCCTGGAGAAGAGGAGACTGAGAGGGGATCTTATCAATGCATACAAATATCTTGAGGGCAGGTGTCAAGAGGATGGTGCCAGGCTCTTTTCAGTGGCGCCCAGTGACAGGACGAGGGGCAACAGGCACAAACTGAAACACAACAAGTTCCTTCTGAATGTTAGGAAGCACTTCTTAACATTGAGGGTGATAGAGCACTGGCACAGGCTGCCCAGAGATGCTGTGGAGTCTCCTTCTCTGGAGACATTCCAAACCCACCTGGATGTGATCCTGTGCAACCTGCTCTGGGTGAACCTGCTGTAGCAGGGGGTTGGGCTAGATGATCTCCAGAGGTCTTTTCCAAGCCCATCCTTTCTGTGATTCTGTGATTTGGTGATTAAGAGTTATGTTTCGGGGCTTGTGTAGCTTGCAGCTTCAGGAAGAATAGTTTATAGCAGATTGAAAATATATACAAATGGACCTTAAAATCCAGTTGAACCCATTCAATTTGAATATTTTATTTGGGAGTTATTTTGGATTTTTTTTCTAAAACTCATTAAACACTTCTTCTTAAGACAAATTAATAGAAATTCCTGCATCTATGATGTTTGAAAATCCTTGTTTCTCATCTGGAAGCTACCAATGATCTTTTTTTTCCTTCAGAGGACCATCAAAGTATTTTTTTCTGTTTGTTTGTTTGTTTGCTTGTTTGTTTGTTTGTTTGTTGTGTGTGTATGTGACCCACCAGATCTTTTTTGTTAAGTATTCCTGATAGTAACAGGTCTATTGCTTTTATATGAGTTATGAATCATTTTTCATGGGACTGGAAGCAAAAGGTGAAGGTAGGGTAAGGTCCCCTGTCAATCAGCTGATGCTGATCTGCAGTTTGAGACCACATCTAGAGTACTGGTCTTAGTACAAGAGAGACATGGACATATTGAAAAGACTGCAGCTGAGAGCCACAAAGATGATGAAGGGACTGGAATGTCTCTTGAATGAAGAAAAGCTGAGCAAGCTGGGACTGTTCAGCTTGGAGAAGAAAAGGCTCACAGGGAACCTTGTCGATGTGTATAATGGGAGGCAGTAAAGAACATGAAGTTAGACTTTTCTCAGCAGTATCCTGTGAACAGACAAGAGGAAATAGGCATAAACTGAAATACAAGAAATTCCATTTGAGCATAACAAAAAGCCTTTCTGCAGTGAGGGTGGTTGAATACTGGAACAGACTGTGAGGTTGTGGAGTCCCTATCCTGAAAGGCATTCAGAACCTGACTGGACATTGTCCTAGGCAAGCTTGCTAGTCCTAGCTGACCTCGCACTGAGGAAGAGGCTGGTCTGGATGATGTCCTGTGGTCCCTTCCAGCATCAACCATTCTGTGATTCCATCAATTTCCTCACTGGTCAGCTGCTACAGTAAAAGATGAGGTTATATTACTTCCCAGAAAGAACTGCAGTGAACTGACAGAGACAGGTGTGCTAACACTGAATTGCCCGTAGTAGTTGTGTTTGTGGCTAAGCTTCATTTCTGAATACCACTTAAGAGTAAGGGTGGCCAAGAGACATGCACGTGGACAAGTTTTCACACATTTTTCATAAGTGGCACAATAACATACCTACAGGCAGCTTATCCTGCTGCCTTGAATGCACACATACAGTCCTGAATGGCTGTCATCTTGATCTACTCCACTTCCTTCAGTGCTTTCACAATAGCAGTGCCACCCACTGCTGGAGCAGACTCATTCAGTACCTGGGCTGTTCCTGTCTGTCATAGCCTGTCCAATCGTGGCCAGGCTGCTTCAGCATAAAGAGACCTGCATCTTGAAATGGCTACTTTAAGCCTTTTACAAATCCTACCCTATTTGCTGCAAAGCCTAATTCATAGCAAAATCCTCTAGCAAACTCTGTACCTTTCTGTCTGCAGAAAAACAGATCTCTAAAAGTTGGTAAGACCAACAGGCAACAATGAGGCTAGTTTCCCACATTTACATCTCCTTTCCTTCTAGTTTTCAAGGCTGAAAACATTAGGTCCTGCTTTAAGAATTTCTACCAAAGGCAAAACAAGGGCACATTCCTGCATGAATCAGTAAAAGGCTATCCTTTTCAGTTTATTTGCACAGGCACAAGAAATTTCAACTCAGTCTTGAAAAAGCTTAGTGTCCTTGTCAAAATGTAAAATTCCCCCTATACTTAACAAAAAATTCATAGAAAATGGTCAGAAGGAATCTTAAGAGGTCATCCACTCCACTTACCCACCACAAAGGAGTATAAACTAAATTATATGATTTCTTACTGAAGTGCATCCAACCTATCGGTAAAAATAATGGGTGGTGGATTACTACAACTCCCCGCTCTATGTATTAAATATATTATTTCAATATTTTTGTAGTTCTTGTTTTCTAAATTTTTGTTTGCTTTCCTGGAAGTATAATAACACAGCTAAGTTTTAGTAATACTGAGCAGATTAGGAGAATTACTCATTATTGTTTATACATATAATCTCATACAGCATTTGCTTTTTTCACTGTATCATGACACTGGTGACTCATACTCAGTTTGTGACCCATTATGTCTCCCAGCCTTCTTCTACACATCTGAAACCTAGCCCATTGTTTCCGATTTCATATTCATACAGTTCGTCATATCTAAGGGCAGACTTATGTATTTCTGCTTACTGAACTGTATTCATTTATTTCCAAATAGTTTCTCCAGATCATTTTAAGTTCTAATCCCATCCTCTGGCGTGCTTGCAGTTCCACAATAGTGTTTCCCATAAATTTAATAAGCAAAATGCTGGCTAATGCATCTTACAGATTACTAATGAAAATGTGGAGTACTACCAAACTGGTAAGTACTCAATATACTTTTCTAAGTGGTGTTGCACATATCTGGAGTGAAAGAGTTTCTCCTAGCATCTTTACGAGATTATCATGTGAGACAGTATTTAATTAAATGAAGAACAGTAATGTATAATGTTTCTCTACTGTCCAGTACACTGTCCACTACATTGTTGCACAGGTGAACCAGTGTGACATGATTTGTCTTTGAACTATGCTGGCTGAATACCTTCTTATGTTCTTGGAGGTGCCTGTAAATTATTATCTGAGACATTCTCTGACAGAGAAGTAAAGTAAAGCTGGTTCTTGGCTGCCTTTTTACCTGGTTTTCATAGTCTTTGCATTTCTCTATTCTTGTGAAATCACACATCTGAAAATACTCCAAAGTTCCTTCAGCTATATCTATAGCAGGAATTTCATTAGGCATAGGCAATTTGAAAATGCTTGTTTTATCTAAGTACTTTTCTACACTGTTCTTGTCTTAACCTGAGATCTTACAACTTTGCTTGGTGTTAATAGTACAAACTTCCTGACTGCACATAGTACTTATAGTGCAGACGGAAGCAGAAATGAAGGAAGTGTGCTAGTCTCAGTTTTTCAATCCCTATCAAGCAGTGGACTTAATTTTCCTTGCCTTGCTCTTACTATAACGGCTTTCTTCTTACCCTTCATGCACTGTGTGAAAAGTTTATTGGCCTGTCCCTCAGCACTTCTGAATTTGTCCCAAGAGCTTTTACTATTCCTTCATGTTCATGTGTAGTCGTGTGAACTACTTTCCACTTTCTGGATTCCTTCTTTTGGGTTTTTAGATCACTTAAAAGCTGATGATTCTACCAGATTGGTCTCTTAGTGTATTTCCTACTCTTGCTCTGCATTGGCATAAGCAATGTTGATTTTTTAATAGAAATTTATTTGCCTACAGAATTTCCTTACTTTCTTTCTCTGTAAGCCTTGACTTTCTCTGAAATTATTAAGGCCCATCTGCTTGAAATGCATTACTTTTATTTGGCCACATCCCTTCCTTCCTTAAAGATCTTGAACTCTTTCATTTCACTGCCACATTGCCTTCAGTTTCCACATTTGCAGCTAGTCTTCTTTGAATGCTCAGAAGCAAATCCAGGACAATCTTTTCTCCAGATACATTTTTTCCATAACTTGCATACGAAGGATATGTAAAAGACGCCTAAGAATTTCTGAGCCACCAGAGAAACTGTGCAGTTTTTAAGAATGGTTATGCTGTTGAAAGTCACAAGTTAAGACTGTCACCTTCTCCCAAGCAAAGTCCAACAGTCAGCTGTTGCCACTGCATTGGTTCCTCAAGAATTCCACCACAACCTGAATTGTTAATCTAATGAATTTTTGAATTTCTACACTAGATCATGTGGATCATAATGAAGGTGAAATCAATACTGGCACATCTGTGGTCTATCATAGCCACATGAAAAGTTGGAAGAAATAAACATCACATGAGGCTGGCTATAAATAATGTTTTTTGTGCTGATAATATGGTCAAGATGAGACAGATCTCTGTACACAATTTGAGTAATATAATACAAACAAATGGCACTCCAGAGGCTAGCTATAGTTGTGGTATGCTTGGCATCGACTTTTACTCAGTGGTTAACATTTTAATGTGTAGAGACAGAGAACAAAGCAAGTCTTGGATGGCTAAAAAGTAATTAATAGCAGCAAGCTAAGAGAGACCTGTGCCCTACCCTTCTGATCACACAGTTGGGTACCAGCTCAGATACCCTCAAATTCATGTCCCTCAAGGCATGAAGTGAAGTTGATGATTTCATGCTCTCACATGTCTGCATGTTTTCCTTAGCACTTTTTCTTAAGCACTGTCTGTGCACAACTTTATTTCCCCTGAATAATGGCATCTGCACAGTTACATACGACTTTTAGGAAGGGAAGCTGAAATAACTGAACACTGCAGTCATTCTCAAATTTTCTGTCCTGGTGGAGCACCATGAACAGTCAGACTTTCCGGTGGGTCATCATAGGTTCTAGTGAACACCAATATATTATTAACATTACTTTTTAGGCTTGAAAAGACTATTGAGATGCTATGGTACCATAAGCCATTCTCTTATTCTTCACAGCCTCACCAATAGTCTATTAGGACCTCATTTTGGGAACCACAGCTTAGGTAGAAAGGGAAGATTTTCAAAGCAAAAAAACCTAAAGTCAGCACATGACTGAGTTCTGTGATACCAGATATCTTGGAAAATCTCTTCTCAAACTAGCTAATTTCATAGCTGATTTTCAATAATGGGAAGGATTAACCCTGGGAAGAAGGTCTTGCTGATGTCACTATGAATAGTGATAGTACAGAAAGAATGGGATGTCAGTGAAGGAAAATTAAAAAAAAATACTGATTCTGCACTACATGGACAGACAGGCTACTATTCTAAGTTAAATTATAATTTATATTCCTCGCCAGAATGCTCAGCTCTTTTCCAGGGTCTTATTTCTTCTCTGTTAATTCTTGATAATTTTATACCTCCTTGACAAGAAGTAGAATAGATATCAAACTCCTATGTATTATGCATCTCAGCATTTTTATATTCAAATCCAGATACTGTGTTCTGATTTTCCACTTTTGCTGTATAATTGGGTCATCAGGTTTTCCATTAAAATGCTTAACAGAACATTGCAATTAAACTCTAAATCTATTACCTTTTGCCTCAGCATGTTTATAATGTTCTTCCTTAGTATCTTGGGTAAAAGCATTTCTTTAAATAAAAGATTAATTAAAAGAATAAGATATCCTTTCTATAGTAATCCATTAAAATAATTTTTAAATGCCATGAACCCCACAAAATGAATTAAATTCATCCTGCTACATTTTGAGAAATATACATTAATCCAAAATGGCTATATTTGTACCCTTCTTTGAAATTAGTACCCATATATTATTCTCAGAGTATTCAAGTTTCTTAATGTAGTTTGAAGATGACTGACCATTACAACTGATCAGCAGGTTTTTATTTTAAATTTAAAAACTGGTTAGAATCCCTTGTACGATTTGCATTATGACTAACAGGTATTTTTGTTACAATGCAGGGATGATATGTTTGCTGTTGTTGCAAATGTAGACTATTAAAGGCCATTATTCTTAGAAAGGGGAAATGCTTTGTTTAACAGCTTTGAAATCCACTGACAGAGCCTGTCCCTTCCCACAAGACAAACGGGTGGACACCTCGGTAGGAGTTTGCCCAGGGCCCCCATTGAGTGCCCCGGAGCTGTCCACAGGAAGGTACTGGAAAAGGCAGAAGCAGATGGTCCAGGTACACGATTATTTCATCCTGGAATATAGCATATTATTCAGCCTATGCAAGGACACTGTTGAAGTAGATCTGATTGCAAAACTGTGACACTGAGGATGTAAAGCAACTTTCCTCCAGCGAGAGTTCCCATCTAAAAAAGAGAGGGGCATTACCAGAAGACAAAATTAAATAACAGATAACACTGGGTTGCACACACACTCACAAACCCCCCCAAAACAAAACCAAAAAAAATCCAGATCAGAAAAGGTGTGGCTGAATATTGGAAAGAAACATGTTGACTCTGAAAAAAGAATAAATTTAATGCTGTTATCTTTCATAGAACTTTCAGCTGCTGTATTCTTACCTATATAAATATTTCATAAGTATACATATATATATATACACATATATATATAGCATGTATCTGTGTCCAGACACGTGTGCGAGTATGTGTCAGAGAGAGAGAGAGAAAGGAGACATGTAACAGAAAAACACAGAAAGACTTTTCACTTTGATTTGTTTATTCTCAGTAGAATACCCACAGAAATAAATGGGAGGTACATAGTTTTAGCAAGATATAAAAATTGATTTTCAGATTTGTGGTAAAGAGCTGGGGCAATATTTTGCAAACAAATTAAAAACCAGACACTCCATTGGCCCCAGAAGATTCCAAGGGAAGATGGGCACTCACAGGCATTGCCTCAAAGCATGGATATTGTGACACTTCAGATGAAGCCAGAAGCACCAAGCAGGACCCTCTTTGCCTGTAGGCTTTTCACATTATGTATGCAGTTATTGTTTTGTATTATATGCTATCTGAAATAATACAAAAACATTTTACTGAAAAATAAACCACAGGTTTTATGCTCAACACCAGGATTACAAAACATGATGTAATGAATTATTCATTTTGTTTGACTTAATGTAATCATTTTCCTCCCTAAGTTAAGCCCCTGTGAATAGTATCCTATACAGCTACAGTTTTGAAGAACTTAATACTAGGAGGAAAAACACCTGGCATTAACCGACAATGAATTAGGTTCATTGTCACGTAGAAAAAAAATACTTTGGCAATTTAATCTTTGATGTTTTGTATATCCCAGTTTCAAAGAGCATCTATGAAGAACACAAAATGGATTGACCTTGAAAACAGGAAATAAAGGTGGGTGAATTTTAGGCAGTGGCATTGAATCCATCTTGCTGTTCCAAGCCCAGCTGTAATTGGAAAGCAGTTCTGGCTCTTGTAAAAATTCAGTCAGAGAATTCTGATAAGCTTTCATAACTTACTCTAGATCAAACCTTTTTAAAAACTACAAACCTCAGGACAATGGTCCTGTGAAAAAGCATGTTGCCCGGTGCACTGTTCTTGCCAACTTACACACTAATTTACTTTCTTGTTACCATGTGAATGAAGGAGATAAAATAAAAAAAGATTAATCAAACCACAGAGTTTGCTGAAGGAAGTTGACTTTAATAACTTTACATCAAACTATAGAGAGCAGTTCTATTCAGAATGAGAGCCATAGTCATCAAAAGAGTTTTGGGGGACCTCACAAAGGAGCTTAGGGTATGCAGTAAAAATAATGCTAATCATGCACAAAATGTGACCCTTTGGCGATACCTGCTACCTGATGCCAAATCCTCCAGCAGTATAATAGGATTCAGTAAACAAGTGAACTATCTTTTTTTAAAAACACAGTTAAAGAGGCTGTAGTATAAATAAATGGCAACAGAACCTCTAGTCTTTTCAAAGCCTAATTGCCATTAACTGATGACATGTCCAAGCACAAACATCAAAATAGCAGCAATCGAAGGTAGAGGAGTGAGGGGGAAGAAGAGTTTTTCTCTGAAGCTCCTATGCTATTTATGACAATATCTTAACTTTGTGGTACTCCCCTCCACAATTTGTTACATTATTGCAAGGCTCAGAAGGAGAAGGTTAACAACTCATTCCTGCATTCAGTGTTTGCAAGGGTGCACTGCAGTGTCCACTTCAGAAAACTACAACAGTATTTTCAAACCAAGCTGTTCTGCAGGCGGTAGCATTAAGTGCATATTTTATTTGCTGCCTTTTATTTGAGATTCCCATTCTCTCCTGCTCTGCAGCAGTCTGGGTAAGCACCGGTTCAGCCATCATCATTAGTATGTACTTTTATTTATTAATCACATTCACGATGCATTTGAGCTGCATTCCAATCAAAATTGTGAACTGGCCCAGAAGATGCAGCAGCCATGTCATTTTGTATCAGCAGCGTCTCTTTTATTTCAATACCACTCTGACCTTCAGCAATAGTGTCATGTGCTTCTATAATGGTTCTCATTGCCTCCTTTCTCAAGCACCACAGCTCCCTAGAGACTATCTGCATGGGAAGATAACTTTAGGAGCCTCTGGGGGTCTGCTTTCTGTTTGCTCCCATACTGGCTAAAAAACAGTAAAAATCCCATTTGTTCAAATCCAGAATTTTTTTGCCTTTTTTTTTTTTTTTTTAATCAAGAGCACAGAGCAACACAGCCACTGCTTTGAGTTTCTCAGCAAAGCTACCACCTAATTACTGCCTGCTGAGTAGCACAGTTAAACACAATCAGTCAGAAAGCCTTAAAGATACAATATCCTTTTTCATGAACTGTCTGCTTGTCAATTCGAAGTCACCCTCCTGCTTTAAATCAACCAACCACAGAGCTGTTATGAACAGCAACTGATTTTCCATGCAGTGCTGCAAAACAAAATCCCACCATATCCTATTTTTAATGGCCACAGTTTTTCAACTGTATAACAAGAGGTAGCTGGCACTGCTGAGCTGAACCATATCAAAAATGGGTTCATGTAGAAATAGTACAGAACCCTTGAAGAATGCCAGTACAGACCCAATTACATGTGCATTGTGATGCTCAAAGCCAATTACAGGCAAATAACAGTGAAGCATTTTTTCCCCCTTCATAGCTGCATTGTAGACATTGGTTGCTTTTATGTTTTGTTTCTACAGGATACAATGAAATAATTTTTAAGGCTCAAATCCAAATATTATTTTATTAATCCAATGTATGTTTATGCACAAAGACTTTTAAAAATGAAATTAGCATAGGAACACCAGCCTTTGCCAGGCTTAGATTGATGTGGGCAAGGTGCAAGTATTTTATACTTCTGTATAAAATTTTTCAGATCTGTAGGTATTAGGAACATATGCACGGACATAGAAGTACTACATAAACAAGTACGAGACTGTAACCTTCAAAAGACATGACAGGGTGGGTATTTTCTAACAGGCTTGGGACATTGGATACTTACTGATAGTTGCCAATTCTGATCTGTTCTCATCCATGCAGTTAAGCTATAAACCTCTTGGTAGCTGGAAATTTTCTATTAACTTGGTAAAATATTTAAATATGGTGAGTGGAGAAACTAAAAAGTGTACTTGAATTGACAAACAAAATTCAAAAGTACCATTCTATTTTCCACACTTAAATCAATACCCTATACTGCTATGACTTTCAAGTGTACTGTGTCACAATTTTTTTTCTCTCCATTCTACTGACATTGTCGACTAATAATGTCACAAGCATAAAAACATACTTAAATCTGTTAGTATTTGCCTTCTTAATTTAGATGATCTGACTTATAAAGAAACCTTTTCGTCTGTGTGAAATAATACATTTCTGTTGCCTTTTACTCTCACAGCACTACCACAGGGCAGAGTAAAGGGGATTTGTATACATAAAATAGGCACTGTTTAGAGCATGATTTCCATATCTGTAGTAGTGACTGGGGCAGAGATAGGAGGTAATGGAAAGAAGAGTTGTGGAACAGACACTCCACCATCAGACTGAACAGAATAAACTCTGCACCAGTGGCTCCACCAGAAGCTACTGAAGTCCACTCTTGTTCTCTGCCTTACTTTTTCATTACCTCACAAATTCTGATTTGCTTTTGAGAACAAACTTGGTCTTGACTTTATTAAATGTATAATGCCAGATTTAGAGATAAAGGTAGTATATCTATTTCTCTTTAAAATACAGATAAATACACTCAGTCTTGCCTCCATGGTAAATATAATCTTTTCACTGGGAACTCCATTTGTTCAAAACTTATTAAATTCTCCATATAACTGTAAAATCATAAACTCATGTAAAAATGCAAAAATACGGTATCTTCAGTGATTTGTACTAGCAATAATGCATGATTACAGTTAAAATAGCATTAAGAGCAGACCTGCTGATATGGCTTATAAAATTCTGAGAAACTGGAAGAGCTTTACAAAAAATTTTAGAGTAAATTAGAATATATTCATTAATTCATTATCAAAATTAAAATTAAAGATGGAAAACATGTAATGTATCATTTAGTTACCACATAAGTTACTGACTGAAATATTTCTGATATACTATTAACATTAGTGAAAACATAAAAACTAACAATAATGCTGCCATAAAGTCAGTCAGAAGGATTAATAACAATGTGCAAGCACAGAACTAATATTAAAATGTAGATACAGAAGAAAGGCTTGTTTTAGAGAAAAAACTTGGAAAACTAACAGGATTCCTTGCACATTCACTGAAATGCACTTACAACAGTACACTAATAAAGAGCAACAGACTTGTAATAATCTGATTTTGTGGTTCTGAAACAAAATAACTTTGATTGAAATATCCAGTAGTTTTAGAAGCATTTCAAAGGACTGAAGTGTAATATTAATACTATTAATGTAATCCTTACTCCAGAAGCCCACAACCTTCCAAGCAAGAATAACTTCCATATTTGTTTAAACTTTCCTCCTCCAGTTTTCTAATTTTGCTATACTACAATGCTATCAAGGATTAGAGGAGAGATAAACAGACAACCACTGCAAATATGTTTCCTGCAATTTTTCTAGGTTGGTTTTGAACATTCACAGACCTACTACAAAAGAATGCAGTGTGGCCAGAATGCATTTCCCACCTACACTGAGCAGACCAAGGCATCAGGCAGAATAAAGGAGCCAAAATGCACTGACCAATCTGCCTCTCAGTATGCAATCAGTCTATATCATAGAATCATAGAACACTTTGTGTTGGTGGGAACCTTTAAAGGTCATCTAGCTTAACATCCCTGCAATGAACAGGGACATCCTCAGCTAGATCAGATTGCTCAGAGCCCTGCCCTACCTGACACTGAATGTTTCCAGGGATGAGGCAATTTTAAATGGTGTGTTTCAGAGACCAGAACAGTTATGGAAGAAGAGGAACCTAGTTCAATAGTTTGGACCACCAGCTGTTTTCTGCATAAGATGCCACTTTGGTTATTCTCTGCTGTTTTGGATACTTTGCGTACCCATGGGGCTCACACCACCAGCTTGAGAACAGTGCTCTTGTCCTGTGTCTCAGGGCCCGGTTTACCTATCAGACAGAAGTCTTAACATATTCAGACTCCTTCAGACTACAGCTGTGGCAACTAATAAAGTCACTATACTCAAATTCTGAAGAAACACTGTCCTGAATTACTCTTCCCCATTTAGAGGTTACCTAACAATGCCAGTAGCCTATATGAGCTTGACAGCTTGATAGAACAATCAGTAATTCTTTTAATTACAACCTCTGTTCCTGAATCAAGCCCATGAAAAAAGTTATATTGGTTTATACAGAAACTCTGGAGATTTTGCACTATTTTATTGTCACATGGGACAAAACCAATGAAAAGCTGACACATGTCAAATTTTGCAGAAAACCCAGCTTTTAATTTTAACTTGTAAAATAATTATCAGATTTACTTGTGGAGTTACACAATATTATATATCAGGGATAAATCCTATAAATTCTTCTTTATCAAGAATGTAATTCAGGGCAATGAAACTGTCTTGTCTTATTTGAATTCTAGTTTAAAGCAAAAAATACAAGCATCTGCTTGAATTGTGGAGGCATGTAGAAAGACCATGCAACTGAGGAAGGTTTTGGCAGCACACAAAGTAATTTCTAATAACACATTAGTCAAATAATATGCTAAAAGGAATAAAGCCTTAAGATTTCCACAAAGAATAGGAAATAGAGCTACATTCTTTGAAATTGTGCAAGAAACCACAATGATTCCCTAAAAAGCCATATTTCTAAGTCTAGAGAGAAAGAAAGATTACCAGGCTCTTTCCTTGGCCAAAATTTACCGTTCAGTCATGCAAGACACTGAGAAATTTTTTTTCTTATCTGTAAAAGCACTTAAGCTGGAGCTTAACCTGAAGCATGTGAGAAATACTACTGATATCAATAAGAAACCAGTGTTTAAGTGCTTAAAGGTAAGCAACTATTTATGTGAATTGCTGCATAGAGCCATAATGCTCAGACTCTTGAAGAATAAAGCTTTTATGTTATAACTAGAACAGTCTTTCTAAAGCACCATCCTGCAGTTACAAAAAGAATGGCTTCTAAGATCAAAACCAACGAGTACTGGCAAATCGGTTACCAGAGGTTTCTGCTCTCCCTTGGGACCATGGACAGAGATTTGGAATCCTGTCATTAGTGAGACCTTGGATGAGTCCTAAGTCCCTGAAATATACTTGTGAAGTCATTAACCTTCAATCATGTAATTATACATCCGTAATAAGAGCCATGAGTCAGGTTTACTTTTGAAATTAGTAAAGACAATAAAATTCTAATAGCTGAGTTCAAAGATTCAGAAGCATTATGTCTCCCGATCTTAATTTACAGCAGCTCCTGGAAATGAGATTTGAAAGGTAGCTGCTCATTTCCTCACTCATGCTATGATCATCCTGGAGCTTGGTGGTAGTTTACAACACTTTTACTCATCTACATACCATACAGCAAAATTATGTAATATGGTGATAATAATTAGCTTTGACTGCAGGCAAACTCCTGGATAAAGGCTTGTTTTCATGGTGTTGAATAAATGAGGGGATCTGTGACCTTTTTATAACGTATTGGGGTAATTTTATCCTTCACAGTCACAGCTATTAAGGAAATATTTCTCACACACACATTCTTATTTTTTTTTCTTCCTGTGGGTGTTGGTGTTACTATTTAATTTCCTACAGCCCAATGTAGTACTAGGCACATGAAAGAGGAAAACCCATATTCAGATGAGCACTATTGGTGCCATTATTTTAACAACCTGCTTACAAGATACATAGCGTTAAAATCAAAGGAATAATAAAAAATTCAGCAATTGCATATTTGGAGCTTCTTTAATTTTTCTTTAATGAAGTGGGATTTCTTTCTGGATGCACGGCAAAATTAATGTATATATCTACAGATAAATACTTATTTTTCTTTAAGCTGATAAGATTGGAACTTCATAAAAATCAGATTGTTCCATCTTTTACAACTGGGCCATTCTCCAGAAGAATTAATTAATTGCATTTAGACTTAAAGGCCAATGTGGTAATATCATAAACAAGTTTTTTAATCAAAAATGTTTATTTAGGTAGATAGAAACAGGGGAATTGCCATCCTGGGTCAGAATAAGGTTCACCTGTTATCATATACTATTTGGAAACACTTATCCTGAAGCAGGCTCATAAAAGTTACCTGCCTCACACCCTAAGTCTCTTCGTAATTAATAGAAGAATCAAGACTGCTTTTATCCCAAAATGTAAAGTTTAACATTCATTACATCACATGCTTATAGCTAATTAAGCTGACACGAACTACTTTACTTACAAAGTTGGATTCCTTTCTTAATTTTCCTGAATTCTTGATCTTTGTAACTTCTAGTGGCAATGGGTGAAAAACTATTGTAACTTTCTTTAATTTTAACCTTATTGAATGTTCTCTTGTGTGTTAGAATAGAGGCTACCTCTAACTGTTCGTTATTTGATACACTTTTTTTCATGTTTTGGAGGCTTATGAATCCACCTGTCAACAGCTTTGGGTGATCGATGTGAGGGGAAACTGTGGGTCTGAAATTGCAACATCTTTTTCTATGGCATTAGTTCATATGAATGGATATGAGAGCTTGTACTTTGAGCAGTATAGCCCACGAGCATATATAAGTCTCTTCATTCTGTCTTTATAGTTTAAGAAACCTTTGTAATTCATTTCCACAGAAAGAGTCAAGAGTTTCTTACCACAAGGAAGCCTCAAACTGCTGTTGTTTTCAGTAGGACTGAAGCAAGAATATAGGAAAGCTGTATAACAGAAGCAGAAACAAAAATAAAACTACAGAGCATTTAACTGTGGACTGAATTTATGCAGATAATCAAAACTGATGTAGAAGTTCCAAGGTTGAAGATAAACCATACTCTGTTTCACACGCTACTTAGTGGTTCATAGAAGCAGGCCTCTTTACTGCAATAACATTGTCAGTTCAGAAACAATTAATAACATTGGCATCCTTTTTCCTGGTCACAGCCTGACAGGTGAGGGTGGGTATATATCAGAAATGCTCACAATGTGGCTAAAGGATGTTCACAGCTGTGCTGAATCCTTGGTCTACCATCACTGACTGAAAGGTTTCTTTCTATCTGGTGGACATCAGTTTACAGGACAATAAACACAGGCTTTCATGAGACTGATATTCCTTAATGATTTTGTGAAATAATGATTTGAAATAGAAAATAAAAATAGAATGTAAAAAATTAATTCCATAGTTTCAACTTGCTATTTTTCGAGGGGAGAAGTATTAGAAAAATATGAAAGATGAATCCTTTGGATACCTTCAGATGAGAATATATATAGTGAATAAATGCATTATTATACATGTGATTTCCTATGAAAGAAATATTAACAAAAAAATAATTTTCACTGTAGAAAAATGTGACATTTTCCCTAAACATTTAAACTCAGAGAATGTTACACAGTTTTTGCATATGAGCCAAAACTGGAAAGCTCTTGCCAAAAGCTTTCTGGTCTCTTTACTGGCACTGCAATTGCAGCTCCAAGCCTAGAATTCAGAGAGGCTACATGGCACTGAATTTTTGATGTGCTGATTTCAAGACTGGCCCTATTTTGAGAAGGATGTCTTTTGTGCAACTTTTGAGATAAAACATACGCAGACAAGCCCTTTTGGAAAATGTATTCAGTGATGAACAGTTAACATTTGTTTTGTGGCTGGTTACAGTACTAATTTCTACATTAAGACCAAACTCTTGTTTAAATTCAGTGTTTCAGTCAGCATTCATACACTGACTCAGTGAATGTTAAATGAAAGACTAATTTGAAAAAAAAATGATAACTCTTCATAATTTTACTCTGGTTCTTACTCTATATTCCCATTCTACATTTTCTACAAAAATTTGGGGCTTCATGGCTTTCTATCTGTTTTAAGACATTTCTGTACAGAATTTTGTGATTTTCTATTGAGTGAAAAAGGTCTTTAGGTCTTCATTCTTGATATCGCTAGCTACCATTCTCTCCTTGTATCACTAAGTGATAATATGACTTTTGACTGTGAATGTCACGGAAAAATAAAATAATTAAATTTCAGTCTCTATATTAACATACACTCCCAGTTTATAATCCTAGCTATTGAGGTGAAGTAAAGTCATCTTTCTTCTACTTCCTGAGGCTGAATATCCCCAAAACAATGGCTTAAACCTCTCTCTGAAGGTTGATATGCACAGCTCCATTTATGAATCTTCTTTATTATCTCTTCTAATGGGGCTGAGGGTGCCTTGGATTCTCTTATGTTGTTTTAAATCCTGTCCATTCTCTGTTTAGATTCAGCAGTGATAAACAGCCAGAGGCAATAATTGAATATTCAGTCTTTTCATATGCCCTTACTAACCTGCACATGCCACGGACAGTCTGCATGCACTGCAAATTGCAGTGAACTGGATGCAGTCAAACCAACAGGCAGGAGATGTGCAACTTCCCCAGTACCACTCTGACAAACAAGGACTCTTCCTCCTTTTAGCAGAGTGAAGTCTCATGCAGTCTTTTCTATTTACTGTTCTTTGTTCCATCAAAAGTCATTTCTTTTCATGCATGATTCGTTATTCCCATCTGCATCTACTGTACTTCCTTTAGAAATGGCCTATTTATAATCATAACAATGCATTTTGCTTACACATTATTGTCCAATAATGGCACACTTTGGGGTTTAGCAGCACTGTTTCTTTCAGTTTCCATCCAACAACTATTGATGCATGTCATTGTATTAAACAATAACATATATTCCTCTTTAATACTGTGGGTTTTGACCAGCTTTAGACAAACTGCATACATCATCTGATTGCCTATACATTCAAAGATGATCTCTTGAAGACTATGCTGTGTTAGAGTGGAGTGCAGTACTTGACAGGAAATATAGGCCCTGGAAAATCATTAACTTGACTATTTCCTGATTTTAAGATGTTGTGATTTCAAATATTTAGATTTTCTTCTAAAAAACAAGGCAATTTGAAAATAATTCTGGTAACTTCGGCATCTGGAAAGATGTCAGGAAATAGGTCTTCACATTTTTTTCTGAAGAGGTGGGAAAGTGCCATGGATGTAAAGATGTCTCTGTATTTGCTAGCATGATATCTAAAATACTGATTACTGTGTTTGGGTAAAATAGAAGATTGTGGTGTTTTTTCTTTTTTCTTTTAAAAACCACTTATCTTATTCTAGTATTTCCAGACAGGGGTAGAAATGAAGCTGTTGCTTTCTGCAGGGACAAGAGGAAAAGAGAAGCTATTTAAAGGACACTGAGGGGATACTGAAGGTTGCTAAGGCGCCTAGGACTTACATTTTCAGAACACATCATTTAAGCACAAGAGAGTACCAAGATCGGTCACTTGGAATGAACTGTCATTCTTACTCTTTTTGTACCATCAGTTCAGAACAATTATTCTGGAAAAAAAAAAAGTCTTTTCCTCTTTTCTTTCATTTTTGAAGAGGTATCAACACATTTCACAAGATTATTCTTTCTGTATTATTGAGCTAACTGTATTATAAATTTACTAATGAAATGGTATGTAAATTAAAAAGATATGTCTTTTTCATCATCTCATAGGCATATTTTACGACTAGATTTATTTCTATCATTAATGAAATGATTTTAACTACTGTAGCCTTTTTGATGTCTAAATGTTTATATACATGCAGAAAAAAACAAAAAAAAGGCTCTTTTGATAAAAAGATTTTAGGAAGAGCCCACAGGAAGAAAAGAGTCATTAAGAGGTATTTTACAAGGGCAGCATTGGGAACCTAACCAGGATACATAAGCAAAAACAGACGCAAAGTGTATTTAAAGAATGAAAAAAGTAGGCTTTATGGACTCTTGCAAGAGACATTTAGATGTTCTCTGTCCATGGTTCACATCACATAACACACGGATTCTGTACAATTCATTTCAAAATCCTCTATTGCTCTGCCCTGTAAGGGTGAAGAGGTTATAAAGCAGAAAGGACTTTCGTTTGTAAAGTGTCATGTCTTTCCCTCTCCTTGCAAGCACAAAATCCATTTGTGAAATCCCATGTTCCTTTTAAGTGGGAACTGTTTTTTGGGGTCATCTTCGGCACTGAATAATAACCCCTGGCATGCTAGCAATACAGCTTTCCTATAAGCATCATTACCCATTAAGACTTACAAATCCAGCTCTTGAGACTGTTTGGTCATCACATGGAAAAAGCAGGCTCTCATTTCTCAACCTTTACCACCATACAGCTCTTGGCTATGAGTACAGCCAGGATAAGAAAAAAACCAAGGTGAAAACCTCCTCCTTGAACTGCCCTTTCCTAAAGCCACTTTTGTGCATGAAAATCACTTTCTGAAGGGAATCCAAACCAGTTCCTCCAATGATACCATCTGCAGCTCTGTTCCCATAACGTAATCTGAGCATGAGACTGACTGACCTACCAGAGTTGCGCGTATCTTACTTGTTTCCTCATTCACCTCCAGGAATACAAGCATGACAAAGACATGTGACAGTAGAGCAAGTCTGTGGTGAATCTCTGATGAGGCACTTCAAAGAGGCAAATAAACTGAGACTCCACTGGCTGCTGCTACTTGTACCCCTCTGGAAGATGGATCATGTAACGAAGAAGGAGGAAAGGAATGGTGCTAAGACATAGTAGAATACCAAAACAAAATTTCTCACAGCTCCTCTGATGAGTTGTTTTGACTCAAGATCTTTGAGGCAAACATATAAGGCTTTCCCATTCCTACATTTTGTACAGTTTTTTGTCTCATGATAAAATATTTTCTGCAAATTCCCCAGTTTTAAATGTGCTTATAAGCACTTTTACATTGTGATGTTTTTCTTTAGAGTTGTGATATCCTCTGCATTCCTAAATACATGGTTGTGGAGGTTGGGCTTGCTATCTTCTTGATTCCAGACATCTAAACACTTCACATTGTCAACCATGACGTTCCTATGTTTCATAAATATAAACAATTGACTCCATTCCCAGGTGTTATACACGTTAGACTTGTTCGTGTTTCAAAGGCTGGTCTCTTTCAGTAAGAGATAGAACCAATGTTTTGCAAATCCTGCTTCCCATTTTTCTTTCTTTTACAGACTTGGACAAGAAGGCTCTATGTGGAGTTTCACTTCTCTTGCATGGCCCAGAAGAAAAAAAAAAAAAAAAAAGAATATAAATTCTTGCTTCTTGATCTCCTCATGGTGAGGCTGGAGAATGACTTGAACCTAGAACCATACGCCTTGACTTTCTAGAAAATTACTTTACACTTTCAGGAATGAAGAATGAGTAAAAATCTGTCATCTTTATATCCAGTATATTTCCCTCTCTCTGCCTCCTCTGAGGTATGTTGTCAAATCATATGCTTCCCTCTAGGGACTTGGAAAAAGACTTTCCTAGTTTGAGCTGCAGTCAAAACTTGCAGCTTTCCAAATTTCTGAGGAACACTTTGCCTTGGCACTTGTCTTTCTCCAAATTGTCTCCTGGCTCTTGGACTACTCAGCATCCTCCTCTCCTTTACATATATCTGCTGGGAGGTGCAAAATTTGTAGCTGTAAGTCTCCATTTGCTACCTCTTTGAATTTCTCTCTCTATTCCAACCCACCCTAGTCAGAGGAGACACGCTTTTTACAATCTTAAAACATATTCCTGAGGCCTATTTTGAAAAGAAAATTACAGTAAAAAAGTACCTGTTTCTCTCCAGA
Organism: Falco punctatus; assembly: GCF_963210335.1. NCBI lineage: Eukaryota > Metazoa > Chordata > Aves > Falconiformes > Falconidae > Falco > Falco punctatus. The sequence continues at coordinate 44,432,446 of NC_137582.1, forward strand.
ATGAGATAACAAGGTGTTAAGACAGTCAGCTGTGGAATAGCTGCTGCTTTTCAGAGTGACATCTTAGGAGTGACAGGATTATCTCTCACATCTCCAAAAGGACATGAAGGTGGGAAGTTCATTCCCTAAGGGAATTACAGTTTGATGGTGTTGGGAAGTGTTTGAAAACATTCATTTAATTAGTAGCAATGCCTGTGAATGAAGGTATCTGAACAGGGAGAACTTCTTAATGTAGCTATATCTCTGACCCTTACAAGCTAGAAGTAAACTTCTAGAAGCATCTCACTAGAAGTCAGAAGTTGTCATCTAGTGTATGTTCCAGAGTTAATTTCGTTCCATGATTATATACCTTTATGGGACATTGGGATAAAAATTATGAGCAAAAAAGGAGATGAAGGAAGAAAGAAATATTTTGCTGTCACTGAGACATGAGGGTCATGTATGAGGAAACAAGATGTGCTGTCCCACACATTTCTTGTAAATACCAAGGAGCTCATAGAAACACTCTGCTTCCATCCACTCTGCTTCCATTCACCCTGTGAATAAAATATTTTACAGTCTCAAAGTCAAGAAACAAAGAAGAAATTTCTTTATAAAATTACTGAATTGCCCCAAGTAGTATATATTTGGTCTCCATAATTCTTGAGTAACATGAAAAAAGATCAATAAAAAGTATACATAATGCAAAACAAGACTACAAATGATACTTTTTCCTACAAATCTTGTTACAACTATTATTCTGCTTTGGTACAGGAGATACACAACTAGCTTGTCTGATTTTCCTTCAGAACACACTAATTCCACCTAAAGTTGTCTTCTAAAAGATGCAAAAAACTTTCCAGTCAGCCACTCGAAGGCATTTGCTTCACTGATACTCTCTACAAAAACTATTGTTAAAAACTATTATTTTAATTACACTATTAGTCAATCTTGTCTTGCAGAAAAGGAACAAATCCCAAACCAGTCCAATTGCTTACATACTTGAAGGGGAAGAAGAACTAAGGAGAAGCAAAAATATGCACAGGAGATAATTGGTCACAAGTCACTGAATGCATTTATTTGCCTAACAAGGACTTTTACCCTGTAATCTGCCTCGGCTCCAGAATGAAGGACAGAAAAATAGTCCAGAAAATAAAGATTTCCTTGCGACAAAAAAATCAGAAATTCTCATACATTCTTCCTTTATTTTATTGGTATTTGTCTTGTTTCAGTTTTCTTTGTCTTCTGGTTTTACCTTGTCTGACAAAACCCAGCAACTTCAAAAAATTAATTAAGGACAGCTGTACTTGCCAAGAAACTGAAGTCCCAGCCTAGGACATATATACTAAAACTTGCCATCCTCTACCTTGTGCTTCCTAGCTGGCAGGATTATTCGCTAATTCGTTCCTCTTTTCCTCATTACCTTGAAGTTGTATTGATATTTCCAGCTCTTAAAAATAGAAACAGCCTTTTACTCGTTAGTCTACTTAATAGCTGAAAAAAGTTCCCATACTTCCAGTCAGTTCAGAAGGCATTTTTTTTTGCTCTTTGAGGCAAAGAGCTTCTACTGATTCCATTGAAAATGTAGGAAGGAATTTCTTGTAGAACAACTTGAAAGGCCCGTTTGTTTTATAAGGAAAGCCTTGCTATTTCTATCCTTCCTCAAAGGTCTTACACCTACTACATGTAGAATGGTATGGTTATTATTGCGCTGTGGCAGATACAGGATGCAGTTCTACGTGATACACAATGACGACTTCATGCTCCATCACAGGTCTCAGTCAAAGTACTTCCAGTGTTAATGGATGTTAAGTACACTCAAAATTGATGTTAATGCTTAAAAAAGCTTAATAAAGTGAGGAAGGGTCCAGTAGTAAGCTTGTACTGCCAAAAAAATTGTAAGACTGCACAGGTAAACCAGAGCTCTAAACTCTTTTGTCAGTTTCAGCACATTTGTTATTTAACAGGGCTTTGAAACAATTGCTTCTTTTGCTGTCTAAACAAATAGTTTTGAAACCTTTTCAGCTTTCTTACACAGTCTAGGTTTATCAGCTGCCTATCTGAGGCCCATTATCTCTTTTAAGAGCCTAATTCGCTTAGCATACTCTATGTGTTAGCAGAATGATATATGTTACATTTGTAATTAATTCTGAGCTGGCATAATAACAAGAAAAAGTCTCTTATATGAAAAAGATCGTAATTACAAGATCTTAAAGAAGGACATAAAGATCCTTTGCAAGTTTTTTTAACTTCTGAAGTAAAAATGCAGATATGCTTTTGTCCTATTATTACACTCAACTGACACTGAAAGATTTGTATTAATAAAAAGTAAGGGATTACACAGACATAATATCCCACAACTGTAATTTAAGAATTAACCATTTATTAAACAATACATTCCCATCCAGTTCTACATATGTACATAATTAATTTGTACAGAGATTTACCTGAAAAGAATAGTCTTTTTTTTAAGATAAGTATTTTTTAATTGATGGCTTTTAAAGGGAAGAAGATTTTAAATTAAATTACATTAAATGCTTTTGTATTTACTCTGCATTAAACCCTATTTTATTTATTGTCATCTTCCCAGCATGGTCTCATCATGGTTGAAGAGGGCTGCTAATGCTATTTATATTATGCTGCACTGTCCTCTAATTGACCTTGTTTGTGCAATGGAATGGCTGCTTTTCTCAAGCTGCCAGCCCTTTATTGCTGCATTTTGACCATGCACTAGTGGCTCTTTGTGCTGCTGTTGAGTTCAAGAATCAATACTGCATTCCCCACAGCCAATAAAGGAAGCTGACAGCATGAATTAACTGAGTGTAGCCAGTTGCATGGAGAGCCATTGTCTTTAAGGAAAATCTGGATGATTACAAGCCTCCATTGCTTAGTGGAGATTTTAATGCAAAACGCGAGGTTGCTGTAATTTAATTTTGGCCTGCTGCTCTGACACACTCCCCTTCGCTACTGCTTCATGGACTCCAAGCTATTAATGGCTGCAGACCAAAACACATAGGAAGACAAAGGCAAATAGTCACAGTTGCACAGTAGCAGCAGTTACTTCTGATTTAACAGTAATACTTATTTTGCATTTACTAGAATTGACAGCAATGTTGTTTTTTTCTTCCCAGACTCTTCCCTTTTGAATTCATACATACCAAATAAGTCAAATGAAAGCAAAATTTCCCAACAACAGAACAACAATGTGTTATGTCCTGAACTGAAACCTAAAGGAAGGCTGCACATGGGGCAAAATTGGAAATGTATGCATTGACCAGGGCTCTCTCCCTCTAGTCTTACTGAATCTTCTAATAAGGGATGTTGCTTAGCCACAGCTACATCAGTAGAGTGTTGCAAGTAAGTATCCACAGAAAAGTCACGTTAAATAAATGTAAAGTTAACAGTAGGACTTCTGCTGCTAAAAGCACAGATGAAATCACTTTTTATTTAAAAAAGAGTAATAGCTTTTATTCAAGATACTTTGATATTGAAAACTGTAGTTCCTTATGACAGGTAATATTGTTGATTCAAATGGATTCAAGCTCAGTTATTCAAAAGGACAATATATTATATACAAACCATTTAACTCAAGCTTTTAACTTGTTTTCTCTGTTGACAGTGGTAGGAGAGATTGTCTAAGGGGTAATCTTTTTAAAGCAATGCCTGTAAAGTTTTATCCTCTCATGACTTCTATAAAAAATCCAAAGCTCTCAATTTCTACTGCCTGCTTACCTGCCTTATAAATGCCTCAGGAATTTACCTGAGATAAAAAGCTGAGGCTAAGCTTGATTTAAAGAATATTTCTTCTAGACCATAGGTCATTGAAAATAACAAAAAAGGTACCTGGATCCCTTAAGTGGTTTTAACTATAACCAGAAGACATTCTACATATACACTGTAATTCACGGAATAGACCTTCCCATCACAGCCATTAAAAATTGTATGTTACCTTTACATTCAGCCTTTGTTTTAAGACTGTCTAAACCTTTTAACAATTTGAACTTAACTTTGTGAGATCTTGAAGATAGGTCTTCATGCATTTCCCAGAAGGGAAAAATGAAGTTCAGAGCAAATAAGGCACATGGCCAAGTGATGGGTTCATTATAAGAGCAAAAGTCCTTTTTCCTGAGTCACAGGCAGGCCTGAGGGTTGGTAGCTGTACACCAGATGCTTGACCATGTACCTTCTTTGCATAAAACAAGTATAAAATACTTCGCAAGAGTGCCATTTATCTCTTCTGTCATTAGCCATCTTAGCCATCTAAGAGTTAGACACCTAGTCTTCTTCTATAGTCAGGGTAAGGTAGGGAGCACTTCAAGAGGATGAATCACCCCATCCCAAGATAGCAGTTAAAAGACAGCTGATGAACTGTGATCAGGAGATAACTATTTTTTTCTCCACTGGCAGTAGAGGGAGCCTGGGAAATTAGCTAACAGTTAAGTGCTAAAATGAGGTGAGATAAATCCCGGACTAGCTTTTTAACATTATACAATGTGTTAAAGGGAATGGAGTAAATAACAGCTTGACTACCTATTTCTTTATAATCACTGTCATTCTGCCTGCCGCACAGGTGCTTGAACAGCACCACAGACACATAGTATACGGGTGCACAAGCAGAGGTGTAGGGGCTTACATAAGGCATACCCCCTGGCAAAATGCAAAACCCCAGGGGACCTACTGCATCAGCAAAACCAAGAGGTGGGAACTTACGACTACCCTGAAAAGAAGGGAGTAATTCTCTTCATTCTGGAGATGGGAGCCAAAAGCTGGTCTTACAATTCAGCAGATACACGAGTACTCAGAGTAATTTCCCCTGAATCCTCATATTTAAGGGTCTTTTACTGAATACTCCTCAACTCTTCCATGGGTTTCACATCTTGCACTGACAGCAAAGATGTGCCGTATCTCTTCCTCTCTGAAACCACACAAAAACTTACCTTTCAAGAGATCTTCCTTGACTGCATTTTGCACAAATTCACAAAGAAGAGGCATAAGTAATCCTAAAACTTTTCCTAATATGAAAAGTTGAAAAATTACCAACTTTGAACTCATCTTTTCTATGGTATAAACATCTTATACAACCATCAGAGAAAGAAGAAAAAATAACAAATAAAAAGTGAAAATAATGTTGATTGACCCACAAGTCATCATTATCCACTGTACTACAAAATGATGAAACTGAAAATCAGTGAATCTATGGAAAGAAAAGATCAATAGATATAAGGAAGTATCTCTAAGGGAAAGTACCAAGGTGACAATAAATACAATCTAGGCAGACAAGCTGACTCCTGGGGAGGAACACGCTTCCATATGTAACATGGACTTGACCCTGCTCCAGCCGGCAGTAATTAGAAAGACCTGACTGACATCAGAAGTAGTAGACCTGGACCCTGAATGAGTTTCTAAATGCTGCTGTCACCATGGCACCTGAATATTACTGAAGTTGCACACTACAAACATTTAAGCATGCTGAACTCTTAGCCAAGTTCAGCATTAAAGTACCCAAATACAACTCCCCCGGACTACAAGGAGAATTACTGATATGTATTATTGGAGGGCAGTATGTGGCACCAGCTGTTGAAAAATATCAGTTACAAATGATCAATAGTTTACCCACAGAAGATTATTTTCCCAGCCTAACTTATTAATAAACTCATTTCAAACCTTGTAAAAATGTTGACAGCTAGGAAGTTTGGAATCGTTAGCAAGACCCAGTTTTCAGGCAAAAAACAAGGGCAAAGCACAGCTAGCTTTCCTTTGAAAATAATACATTATTAGGATTAAAACCACCAAATGATATGGAAGTAAGGTAAACCTAATTTGCATTCTTCAGTTCAAAAGAAATGTTGCTTTGATACCACTGTGGTATATTTACAGTACACCCATGTCCACCTGGGAATAAATGTTTATTAAAATTCTACTTCCCTCTTCTTTTTGTTTTCCTGTGTGCTTTTTCTCCCAGTCAGGTTTTCAGTAGTGAAGCTATTCCAAGCACGCTTTATATATAAGAACATTTGCTACTGAGTTACTTGCTGTGATTAAAAAGAAAAAGTGAACATGGAATTAGGTAAAATAGCATTTTTTATAAATGTCAGTAGGCACCACTAAATTCTGTACATTTGTAACATGACATAGGCACCTCGCTCTGCCACTAGTGAGAACTGTATCAATGATTATGTTTGCATGCATTACAGAATATACAGTAATTCAAACTAAGTTCATTTTTAAATCACAAGCAAATTAAAACCTATGTTGTGCAGATGTGTTAATTATCTGCTACTTCTTGAACTCCTGGAAGAGAATATTAGCTAATGAGGCTAAAAAGATATTGTCTCTGTTATTACATTAACCTCTTTACCTATCTTACAAATATTGATTTTGCTTGTGTTGTCGATTTGTTAAAGAGTTGAGATCAATTGATTTTATTGGTTTGATTAACTGATTTTATAGAGTTATTATATAGAATAGAAATATAGGAAGATAAAAATATGTTGAAGAAAGTTATGATTATTTAGTAAAAGTAGTTGTGAGACCCTTTATACATTTTGTACTAAGGCCAGAAGAATGGGTTGGAATCATTGTTGAAGCTTAAGTAATAATTTAGGGTTTGAAAGGTTTCTTTGTATCTAACTAGTCTTCTGTATAAAGAAAGTATATTGAGATGTCAGAATGTAGGATTAATGGGAACTGGGGAGAGTCGACTGGAACAGCTTGTAGTTACCTGCCAAGAAACGGTGAACTTTAGTAAAAGGTAATTCCGGCAGGGGGAGATCGCGACCACCGACTCATATACCACCTACCCAAATCGTACCCCAGACCCATTTCTGGACCTTTCTAAGCTTTATTGCGCAGAATCGGATATGGGAGGAGAATATGTTAATGATTTCTGGGAAATGTAATGATTATGCATGAATAATTAATGAATATGTATGAATAAGTTCAATATATGGAATCTGTTTTTGGGACCTGGCGTGCATTGATCGCGAGAGGACTCGCTCACGCACCCGGCCGTCAATAAAGAAGTGTCTGCTTATCTACATCACATTGGTGTCGATAAGTTCTTCATTCCGAGATTTCGGTAACAGTTTTGGCGACCCAGATGGGACCTCGCTGAAGGAGACCGGAGGAGTCGGGGACCTGATCGGTTCCAGCCGGCACCGAGGATTTCTCGGGGATACCCATCGATCCCCGATCCGTAAGGCTCTTCGCGACGTTCCCTGGATATTTGGTAAGACACTTCTTTTTTTCTAATTGTAGTAAGTGGGTGAGAGTCCCACTAAAGTAAGTAAGTAAGTGCACTAGAGAAAGTGGGGGGGAGTCCCACTATAATAAATGTATGGTAAGGAGTGGGTTAGAGTCCCACCAGTGGGTTGGAGTCCCACTGAGTAAGTCTACCTGTCAGACGCAGTGAAAGACCTGCGCAGGGTAGGACTAGGAGTCTGCCTGTGAGACGCGGCGAAAGCTGCGCAGGGTTGGACTAAAAGGATCCTTGTGGAAGTGGAAGCCTAGGCGTCTGCCCGTAAGACATAAGCGAAAGCTATTGCAGGGTTGGACAAAAGTGGAAACAAGAGAAACTATATGCTATAGTGTTCTCTAAGGTAGTGCCTCTAACAAAAAGTTAGAAGAAGTTTTTGTGTTTGTGGTTTTGTGTTTTTAAGAGGTATAATATTGTGTTATATGTTTGTTTAAAGTAACTGTTGAAAAGTGTGAGTGTGGCTGTAAGGGTGAGACGTGCAATTGGGCATGAAAGCGAGTGTGGAGTGTGGATCCGAGGATCGGAGTGACAGAGTTGAATAATTGTGTATTGTACTGTGAGTAATTATACCATGGCAACTATGTTAACTCGGTTGTTTAAAAGTAAAAGCATGGGTAATCTTGCTGTAAATGACAAAATCCCGAAAAATTCTCCATTAAGATGTTTGTTGACACACTGGGGAGATTTGTATGAGGATTTGTCGAAAAGCCAGATGATTGAGTATTGTAATAATTTGAGTATTGTAATAATTGGTGGTCTTTGTATATATTGGATGATCAGGAAAAGTGGCCCATGAAGGGGACACTGAATTATAACACTATTTTGCAGTTAATGCTGTATTGTAAAAGAGAAGGGAAATGGAATAAAATGTTAGATGTGGATTTGTTTTTTTTTAATTTAAGACAAAGAAAGGATTGGCAGGATGAATGTAAGCTAACTATTAGAGATAATTTGGTAATGGCTATAACTTTTGATAATAAGAAAGTGAAAAAAAATGTTGTTTAATTTGTGAGGTTGGGAGTGGATACAGGAGAGACATTTTTTTTATTAAATACCTGTAAAGGAAAAATTGGAACAAAAACAGCCAATATAATAGGGGCAACAGGGAAAGAAGAAAACAGGCCATTTTCATAGCCCCTAGATTTGAAATTTGGAAATAAGATAATTATATATGAATTTTTGTATGTACCAGAATGTCCAATATCCTTATTAGGAAGAGATTTGTTGTCTAAATCAAATGCACAGATTGTTTTTGACGAAGGAGAACTTTTCTTGAAAATACCTGAGTCAAAAACGGGAGAAATCTTGATGATACAAGAAAAGGTAAAGGAACAAGAAATTCCACCGGAGGTGGATTTGGCAGTGATCCCTATTGTATGGGAGACAGATATTCTTGGTAAATCGAAACTAGCAGAACCGGTTAAAATAGATTTGAAGGAAGGCACAGGAACAGTGAGAATTAAACAATATCCAATTAAACTGGAAGTGAGACAGGAATTGAAGAAATTGATTGATAAATTTTTGGAGTATAAAATTTTGGAAGAATGTGAATCTGAGTATAATACTCCTATTTTACCAGCCAGAAAACCCTCGGGTGAATACAGGCTGGTGCAAGACTTGAGAGCAGTATATCAAATAGTTAAGGATATTTATCCTGTAGTAGCAAACCCTTATACACTGTTAACAGCGTTAAGGGAGACTTATCAGTGGTTTACAGTGCTTGATTTAAAAGATGCTTTTTTTTGTATACCTTTGGAAAAAGAAAGCAGAAAACTGTTTGCTTTTGAATGGGAAAATTCTCAAACCGGGCGAAAGATGCAGTTGACATGGACTAGATCACCCCAAGGATTTAAAAACAGTCCAACTATTTTTGGAAATCAATTAGCTAAAGAACTTGAAATCTGGAAACAGGATAAATCAAGACCTGGGCATTTACTATTACAATCTGTGGATGACATATTGAATGCTGCAGAAGAAAGACTTACCTGTATACAGGTGACTATTGATCTCTTGAATTTCCTGGGACTAAATGGATACAAAGTATCCAGGAAGAAAGCCCAGATAGCCTGCCAGACTGTGATATATCTGGGCTTTGAGATTTCAAAAGGACAACGGCAATTAGGAAAAGATCGCACAGAAGCTATTTGTGGTATACCTGAGCCGAGAAATATTCATGAACTCACAGCATTTCTGGGAATGACTGGGTGGTGTCGCCTTTGGATTATGAACTATGGGCTAATAGCTAAACCACTCTATGAGGCCCAAAAGAATTCTCCATTTGTATGGGGCCCACAACAACAAAAGGCTTTTGTAGAATTGAAACGTGCCTTAATGTCTGCACCTGCTTTGGGACTGCCGGATCTAACCAAAGATTTCCAGTTGTTTGTTCATGAAAGGCAACACCTGGCACTGGGAGTACTAACCCAGAAGATGGGAAGCTGGAAACGACCAGTCAGATACTTCTCTAAACAACTGGACACAGTGAGTAAAGGGTGGCCAAACTGCCTTCGAGCAGTGGCCGCAACAGTGATGCTCATACAAGAAGCTTGGAAATTGACTTTGGGAAGAACAATAACAGTCTATGTCCCACACATGGTGATAACTGTTTTAGAACAGAAGGGGGGGGACTTTGGCTGTCTCCCAGCCGAATGATGAAGTACCAGGTGGTATTGACTGAACAAGATGATGTGATTCTAAAGACAACTAACCTGGTAAATCCTGCAGTATTTTTAAGTTCTATACAGGAAAAAGGACGACTGGAACATGATTGCTTGGCTACCATCGAGTATGTTTATTCCAGTCATGAAGATCTGAAGGATGTGCCGTTGGAGAGACCAGACTGGGAACTGTATACTGATGGAAGCAGCTTTATGGAACAAGGAGTCCGATACGCCAGATATGCGGTAACAACAGAGACTACAGCTATAGAAGCAGGAGCATCGGCGAGTACCACATCAGCCCAAAAGGCAGAACTCATCGCCTTAATTCGAGCCTTAGAGCTTAGCAAAGATAAGAAAGTAAATATCTGGACTGATTCAAAATATGCCTTTGGGTAGTGCATGTCCATGGAGCCTTGTGGAAAGAGAGAGGGTTATTGTCCTCTCAAGGATCAAACATTAAGCATCAAACAGAAATTTTACAATTATTGCAAGCAGTTCAAAAACCAGATCAAGTAGCAATCATGCACTGTAAAGCACATCAGATTGGAAATATAAAAATAATAATTGGAAATAATTTAGCTGATAAAACAGCAAAGAAGGTAGCAAAGAGACAAACATCGCAAATGGCAATAATCCTTTCTAAAACAGTAACCCTTCCTAGGGAAAAACAGAGATATTCAGAGGAAGATGACAAATTAGATCAGTTATTAAATGCTAAGAAAAACTTAGCTGGATGGTGGATAATTCCTAATGGACAGGTAGTAATTCCCCCTCTTTTAATGAGAGAGATAATTCAAGTAAAGCACCAAGAATGTCATTGGGGGGCAGAAGCTTTAGTAACATCTTTACGAAAACAAGTGTTAATCAGTTAAGATGTTGGGAATAGCTAAAATGATAACTGCAAAGTGTGAGGTATGTTTGAAAAATAATCCAATGATTAAGAAAAAGGTTCAAATGGGTAGACTGAAATCTGGTGTAGAACCTGGAGATTATTGGCAAGTAGATTTTTCAGAATTACCCAGACAAAATGGGTACCGGTACATTCTAGTAGGGGTTGATACTTTTACAGGATGGCCAGAAGCCCTTCCCTGTCGCACTACACAAGCAAAAGAAGTGGTGAAGTGGTTATTACAGGAAATAATTCTGAGATTTGGAGTTCCTATTGGAATTTCTTCTGACAGAGGTCCACACTTTGTTGCTGAAGTAGTCCAAAGTGTTAACAAAGCATTAGGTATTAATTGGGATTTACATGCCTCTTGGAGACCACAGTCTAGTGGGAAAGTGGAAAGAATGAATCAAACTTTGAAACGACAAATAAGCAAGATTTGTCAAGAAACCAGTTTAAAGTGGCTTTAGGCACTTTCATTGGCATTATTATGTATCAGGGTACAGCCAAAGAGTGGAACCTCAGTCAGTCCTTATGAATTGTTATATGGAAAACCATATGAATCTCCAGAACCAAATCCAAACATACATGTAAAAGGAAAACAAGATGTGTATAACAATTTGTTTTTTCAAAGGAAAACTTTGGCTGTGATTTGGAGTGTAGTAATTTGGAATAGACCTTTATCCCTGGAAAATTCAATGCATGATTTCCAACCAGGAGACTATGTCTGTGTGAAGACTTGGACCTCTGAACCTTTGCAGGAGCACTGGAGAGGACCTTTCCAGATACTGTTAACCACTTCTACAGCTATCAAAATTGCAGAATCGGATGCTTGGATATATTATACTCAAGTGAAGAAAGCACCGTGAAGAAAGCATCTACTCCATGGAAGATTGCTAATTGTGACCCAGAGACTTAAAAATTGACTTTGAAACATGTCTAATTTTTTTTATATCAGGTTATGATTGGGTTTTGGATTTTTTTGGTTGGTAATGTTGGTGGGATCATGGGCTGGCTTGGTGGACAGGAACAAAAGACAAATAGAAACAGAACAAGTGATTGACATTCCCAAACAAATGGCAGAGGAAAATTTGTTGGTAGGATTGACTAAGGAATTTGCCAATTTATAAAATGTCACGCAGATCACTGCTTGTTTGCCAATACCGAGGGCAGTAGGTGAATCTATTCCATGGGGAATCTTAACCATGAACTTGACCAAATTGGAATATGGAAATGAGACTGTGGATTGTAAACAAGAACCTAGAGAAACTTGGGAATTGCAAAAGGTTAAAGTTGGAGAAGAATCACCAGTATATTCAACTATGTGGGAATGTAAAGGACGATTTGTAGCTAAACCAGGATTAGAGGGAGACGTAGGGAACAAAGGATGGTGTTATTATCCTAAAATGGCTACAACAAACACCAGTGTATGGGTAACTGAGACAAAATGTGAGAAAAAGAACCGAACCCTACAGGAAAAGGAAATAGTTTGGGATTCAGTTTGGTCTATGACCTTATATTCCCATTTTCAGTATATGGCAGAAACTCCTTGGTGTTTTACAAGGGAGGGAAAAGTTTTTTCAGTATTACCCTGGGTCAACGATAGGTCAACTTTATTAGGAGAGAAGGAAGATAAAATAGTGCCATGGTGGAAATGTGAAAAAGTGTATGACTGCAGTAATGCAGACTTAGTAATCCAAAGAATTCCTCCGCTGGCCGCTGTTTTGAAATATGGTTGTTTTTGTCGAGGTCTTAAGAATACTCTCAATTTAACCAGTACTTTTACAGTCAGAAGAGGAACTTTGTTTAGTTGTAGAAAATCTACTATTTGAAGTCCTGGACATTTAATTTGGGCATTGAATGATGGAACCTGGACAACTCATCTACCATTAGATGGTAAAGTGAAACAAATTATCTTAGGCATGCCAACATTGTGTCCGATTTGGAAGAAATCACCATTTAGAGGATCCCTAGAAAATTTAGAACTAAAACGAACAAAGAGATCTGAGACAAATGATGATAATTGGAATGAACCCTCTACAGGAGTGAAAATTGGTTGGGCACTTGAATCACTTTTAAATCCTATAGTATCATATAGGAACAGAGCATGGCTTTATAAGTTAACTGGTCAAGTGGAAAAATTAGCAAACGTTACTAAAAAGGGGTTTAAGGAATTGAACATGCAATTACAAGCGACTTCCAGAATGACTTTACAAAATAGAATGGCACTAGATATGCTCCTACTTAAAGAACATGGAGTGTGTGGATATCTCAAGTATAAACTGGACCACTGTTGTAACCACATTCCAAATGTCACTCAGGATGTGGAACATGATCTGGACCTATTGGGAAAAATTGAAAAAGAAACTGAAAATATTCAAAAGGATATGTCGGAAGATTGGCTTGGAAAAATTTTTAATAAATTAGGATGGAACTTGAGCTCTTGGATACAATCCATAATCAAAACTTTGTTTAGTTATTGATTGTCTTTTTGATGATCATGTTAGTATATGCATGTTTGAAAAAACAGTTTATCAATAGAATTGCTGTCAATCGTATGATTATGAGAGAAGTGCCTACTAGTCCACCAAGACACAGCCCACCACCACCAAAATATGTTGAAACAAATGACATGTAAATAGTGTGAAAGTATTGAAATAATGATTTTCAACACTTTCAAAGGGGGGAAATGTTGTCGATTTGTTAAAGAGTTGAGATCAATTGATTTTATTGGTTTGATTAACTGATTTTATAGAGTTATTATATAGAATAGAAATATAGGAAGATAAAAATATGTTGAAGAAAGTTATGATTATTTAGTAAAAGTAGTTGTGAGACCCTTTATACATTTTGTACTAAGGCCAGAAGAATGGGTTGGAATCATTGTTGAAGCTTAAGTAATAATTTAGGGTTTGAAAGGTTTCTTTGTATCTAACTAGTCTTCTGTATAAAGAAAGTATATTGAGATGTCAGAATGTAGGATTAATGGGAACTGGGGAGAGTCGACTGGAACAGCTTGTAGTTACCTGCCAAGAAACGGTGAACTTTAGTAAAAGGTAATTCCAGCAGGGGGAGATCGCGACCACCGACTCATATACCACCTACCCAAATCGTACCCCAGACCCATTTCTGGACCTTTCTAAGCTTTATTGCGCAGAATCGGATATGGGAGGAGAATATGTTAATGATTTCTGGGAAATGTAATGATTATGCATGAATAATTAATGAATATGTATGAATAAGTTCAATATATGGAATCTGTTTTTGGGACCTGGCGTGCGTTGATCGCAAGAGGACTCGCTCACGCACCCGGCCGTCAATAAAGAAGTGTCTGCTTATCTACATCACATTGGTGTCGATAAGTTCTTCATTCCGAGATTTCGGTAACACTTGGATTTGCTAGATAGAGTACAAATATACAAAACCAGGTCCCATCTCAACTGCTGTGCAGTTTCAAAGAATACAAATAATGCTTAATGGAAAGCTGGAAAAGAATATTGGTATATGATTACTACACACTCACAAAATTTTTAAATTGCCAAGAGTGCCAAGAGCCCTTGTCTATCCCTCAAGACTACATTATTTGTCTAATTTCTAAAAGTCAATGCAGCTGAGTTTTGTGAGACCTGAAGGGAGTGTGGTGGGCTTTTGGTGCACCTGAAGAAACCCTTCCCTCAGTAAGAGACTGCCTGGGAAAAAACATTTTAAAAATTTTTTGTGAAGTTTTTAGGTCTCTATCTTTAGAGCCCACCAACAGAATTTAGATATTTGAGCTGTTTCTAATAAGTGTATTCACATTATTATTACTATTATTATTTAGTTATGGAAATGCTGAGATCCTTTCCCAGTCAAAAGTTAGAGCTTTGTGCCTATCAAAATACAGATAAAAGAGATTTCTTGTTTAATGACTGTTCTGTCAAGGTAGATGGAAAGAACATCCTATGCGTATCAAATGGTCAGTTTTCTTAATTTATAGGCTGTATAAAAAGTCTACGCACTTCATTCACTACTGAAATGGATATGCAAGGTAGCCATATGATGTGAATAATACTTTTAAACCAGTTTTTAGGAATGCAAGAGAAGAATATTTTACCACATGAAAGCCATGGAGAATTTAGGAAGGGAGAACATGATGAACTGATTTAGAATTTGGAGAGCATATTAGGGTTAACACCTCTAATGAAAACTGCCACTTGAGCTTTCATAATCAAATGCTTCAATTTTAGGTCTCATCTGAAAGGCAGATCACATAGAGAATAGTCTGAAACTCTTTAATTGCCATGTATAACAATACACATTTTTAAGTAAGTGAATGCATTACAGCTTTGACTTTTGTTCCGATCATTTTGTGTTACAAATAGCAGCACACCCATCGTTCTTCTCATCAGTTAGAAAATTTAATGTTGATGCATAGGATATTCAGTCTGCATAATTCCTTTTACTTTTAATAGGAAATGTCTGGTTATGCCTTTATACACTGAGAAGAGAATAGAAGAA
Organism: Falco punctatus; assembly: GCF_963210335.1. Classification (NCBI taxonomy): domain Eukaryota; kingdom Metazoa; phylum Chordata; class Aves; order Falconiformes; family Falconidae; genus Falco; species Falco punctatus. The sequence goes on from NC_137582.1 coordinate 44,447,723, forward strand.
GTTGTCTTTGAAAAGACTGCCTTTTCTTTTGGTACAAAACTGTATCAGTGTGAACTGGCATTTGTGTCCCTAGCAAACTATGAAGCAGAAGGCATTTCAAAGAAATGTATCTCAATGATCAGTATCCACTTCTGGTTTGCTTTATGTTAATAAACTGGTCTGCACACAGCTCTTATTTATACGATGGTGAGCCTCTGCAATTGTAATATCAGTGCAATATTGTAATATAATTTCATTATTAATATCAGGTAAGTTACTCCAGATTTACATCTGCAAAACTGAATTTGACCCCATGTGGGGACATATATCTGGTACTGTGTAGCCTGTCATCAGAAGTTATGATATCTGTTCACAAAAGCAAGTGAAAAGGTGGGCAAGCAGAGGCTTTAAGAGAGTGGCAAGTCTAGAAACTTGACATTAACAGAAAAGCCCAAATACCAGTGCTGTTTGTTGACTCATGCAGTGGAGAGCCACTAACCTTTTTCTGCCTGTTTCCCATGTGTTAAATGAAGATACTGCCACCTGCTTCTCTGGGATGCTGTGAGGTTTAATTAATGGTGCTCTAAAGCATTACATGAATCTTATTGCTAGCTGGAATTTGTCCATTGCATATATTTGGTATTTTGAATCAACCACAAATCGCTGGTATCCATATTACCAATATTAAAGGAAACAAATTATAACAGAGAAGGTACCAGGAAGTAACAGGTTTTGGAAGTCTGCCACAGACTCTCATTGATTTGTAGAGGTATCATGTGTCTTTCCATAGACTTGCAATCTCTTCTTCCTTACACTGCTTGCATCCATCTAAATAATGACGGGGAGCATATGGCTTTATTTTTAAACACTGGCACAAATTTCAGTCAAGCAGCTTTTAGGTTATAAATCACAGACTACAGCCAGTTCTAGAAGACTGATGGCATCAGCAAGCCAAGGACTTATCTTTGTGGGGCAGAGGGGGGCATGGCAACCATGGCTTTAGCTGGATTTTACTAGAAGGAACTTTTCCAAAGATGACCCACAAGAACATGTCTTAGTGAGAAAGAGATATTCAAAGAATCAGAAGAGTTCAAGGTTATTTTGAGGGTGGGAAAATGTATAAAATGTTTTTGTCTTTTACACCAGAAACATAAAGCTCTTGTGACTTCTACCTCAAATAGCTCCATTCAGATCAGACTATAACTTTGCAGGGGTTTGTCATAGTTTAGCCCCGGCCGGCAACCAAGCACCACACAGCCACTTGCTCACTCCCCCTCACCCAGAGGCATGGGGAAGGGAATTAGAAGGGAATGTAAAGCTCAGGGGTTGAGATAAGAACAGTTTAATAGGTAAAGCAAAAGCTATGCATGCAAGCAAAGCAAAACAAGGAATTCATTAACCACTTCCCATGGGCAGGCAGGTGCTCAGCCATCCCCAGGAAAGCCGGGCTCCATCACGCATCATAGTCACTCGGGAACACAAACGCCATGTCAAGAGAAACGGATGTCTCCCCCTACCTTCTCCTTGCCCCAGTTTGTATACCCAGCATGACGTCATATGGTATGGCATATCCCTTTGGCTAGTTCAGGTCACCTGTCCTGGCTGTGTCCCCTCCCAGTTTCTTGTACCCCTCCAGCCTTCTCCCTGGCAAGGCCCAAAAAACCAAAAAGTCCTTGACTTAGTATAAACATTACCCAGCAACAACTAAAAACATCAGTGTCCTATCAACACTGTTCTCAAATTAAAGCAAAACACAGCACTGTTCTAGCTACTAAGAAGAAAGTTAACTCCATCCCAGCCGAAACCAGGACAGGTAGGAATATAGAGATAAATTTCAGTCAGTGCTTGGCCTACCAGACTGAAGAGAGACCCAAACTGCAGAACTGTAAAGCTTTACTTATGCTAATCAAAGTACATAAACAAGAATGAAATCATACATCAGAAAGTTATAAACCATTCAAGCTCATAAAATATAACATTCACTTCTAAATGCTAGTAAAACCTTAATTTCTTTAACGAGTTTTCCATTGTGAAAGAGAAACCAAAACTTGCCTTAAAATATTATCTCTCCAAGCAACACAAAAAATTTGTAAGCTGAAAAGCTAGTATTCGCAATGTATAGTTGCTTTTTGCCTTGTCTAGTCTTCCAGAAACTATTTTTATTCTTTAAAGAAGGCTATTTCCCTTAATGATAGAGACTCTGGTTTGCATTAGATCATGCAGTATCGATTTTAATTTTTTTCTCATGACTGTAAGCTAAATTCAGTAATTTTGCCTTTTTGTTAAACACTTGTGGGCATCCCTCTTGAACTAAAACATCCTGTGGTCATTCAGTTTCTGGGGTTTTGAATAATGCATTTTAAGCACAGAATATGTTGGGCTGGGGAACTCTTTTGTGCCACCATTTTGTTACTGCCTTCTGAAAGCAGCATAAATGCTATCAATAATTTATTGAATATAAGGACCCATGCACTTTTTGTCTGTGAATATGCAAGGCAATGAACCAAAGCCTCGTCTCAGATAGACTGGTGTGAATGCTGTCAAAACCAATGCAGCACCTCCAAATACAGGCAGTGAAATGGAGAGCAGAAAGTAGCTCAGACACTATTTTTTCTTGAAGAGTGTGCATTTTTCAGGCTTGCCTTAACCCCATGCTATCTGCCATAAGCACCTGGGAAAAAAATGAAAGGCAATTTCAAAAGCAAAGCAGTCCTTTCTAAGAACATTGTGAACTGAGTTCCCACTAGCTGCCAAAGTTGCAGAGCGATGGTAAAGTCACAATAGTAAAAGCTATTGGATGGAAACAGCCCAGTGAAAGATAATGACTAAATGTTTTCTGTGCTTTTGCTTGGGGGGGGGAGGAAATAAGAAAAAAAAAAAGTAAAATTTTTAGTTTGTTTAAGGCAAAGTTAAAAAAAATCAGGTGATGTTAAATATTGGTTTAGAACCTTCACACCTGTCATTCAGAACTGAAAATGTGAGCCTTCTTTTCTTTAACCAGAGTTTAAGTTAGTAATTCAGGCTGTAATTCTGATTCCATGTGTGCATATTATTGCATTATATTCAACAACAAAGAACAGACAGGCTATTTACTGTGCAAATACAATGCATAACATTTTTCTGCCTTGAAAAGCTGATGATTTACAGCTTCAGTCTTTATTCATGTGCTTAATTTTATGGACTTGAATAGTCCCACTGGAAAAAGACATACCTGCCTCCATCTTTGACAGATAAGGCCCAATTTTATGGATAATATAAAGGTGAGTGCTTCATCAATAAGGGTGGGAGTTAAGAACAGACCAGGGTTCCAACAGGAAGATGTTGCAGCCACAGTAGCTGCATATCAAGAGTTTTATAATATCCTGAACCTATCAAACACATGGGACCAAAAGTCTTAAAAAATCAACACATGCCTATTGCTGCACGGTTTGTGATTTTACATGTTATACCTGAATAGCTGGTTGCACGTCTGGATCACAAAGAAGCAAGTGTAGCTTAAAGAGGGAATCATATACCAGGCAGGTTTGAAATTATCTTTGACAGAAGAAAAATATGTAACAGTGATGCAGAACTGTAATTCATGCAACATGACCTAATTATTTTAAAGGAAATGCTAGCAGCATTTTAAAAGCCTGTGGATGCACAATTGTTAAAATTTAATGCTGGTGTTTGTATGTCTTGGAATTTATGGAGATTTGTGTGAAATTTTCACTCCTGTTTCATCCAGGTCTCCTCTGAAACAAGACTGCGACCTCAGTAGGGTTATTCAACTGAATAAAAATTTTAAATCAAGTAAATAAGTAATGCCCAGTCATAGCTCATTTGCAGGACATCAATCATACATCTGTAACTTGTGGAATAAGATTAAAGAAATACAAGGAAGAAAAAAAAAACAACTCAAGGCCCAGTAGAATTCAGCACTTTATTTAAGTTTGTTCTATTCATTTCTTATATGAACACAGTACATTTTCTCTGTCTGTAACCCAGAAATGACGCTGCACCTATCCATGGGTGCAACAGAATTTAGTAAGATAAACTTTTGAGTGTCCCTTTTAAGCTAATAATTGAGTAGAAAATGTTCTGCAATCACTTCTACTCAGGTGGTGCTCTCTATGAGATGCACTGCTTCCTCAGGCACCACTCTGCAGAGATGTGTTTGATAGTTTGGCAAGATTCAACTCACCTGATACCAATGAGAAGCTTGTGCGAGGTGCCAGCTCGCTGGGCACTCTCTGGCTTGGCTCTGCATGCTATGCACAGACCTGCAGGCCCTCCCTGCTCTCTGTGTGTAAGAAATTTCACTGGCTGTGGTGAAAGAGGCAGCACGTTGGAGGTATTGTCCTATCCGCCTTTCCTCTACCTGTAAGCTCCTCTTTGTGGCTGTAGTCAGAAGGAAACTTTTGGTCACTAAAGTTTTCACTGTTATGGACAATGGTTAATGAACCAAAACTTGCTGTCAGGGAAAAGACCTCTACAGCCACCTGGATAATTCAGAAGCTGCTCAGGCTGGCATAGCAATGGGATTTGACACAGCCTTTCCACTGGCTGTTACCCAGCAGACAGAGCCAGGAAAAGAGGCTGTCAGGGAGGGAAGGAGAGGTCCAGGCCACCACATTATGCAGTGCTCCCATTACATGAGTAGTGGGATGGGATAAGGGTTGGAGGGGAGCTATTTCTCATTTCAACTGTTTCTGTCACACATTGAGAGCTCCATGTAGAACTGGTGACTGGCTTTTATGCTTTGAGGTAGTTTCTTCCCATCATCTGTTACCTCACTGCCATCTGAAAAGACCATGTTTAGCCTTCCATGGTGTTAAGAAGCACACTGTGTTGTCCATTGCCTCCACTGGTGGCACCTGAATGGTCATGTCCTCCTCTCAACCTGAAGATAGAATGCCCTAGCAGGATGAAAATGGATGTGACTTCTTGCGCCCTAGCACCCACCAGAGTCAGTATGTACCGTTGCTCTGCAAAAGAGAGAGCAGATAATCAGATGGCAAACAATACAATGATTTTTGCCTGACCCAGACTAATCCAAATTCTTTAGCTGGAGCAGATCTCTTGCCAAGATCGCAACACTAATGGCATGAACTGCATATTGAAACATGTATGTACAGTTTGCCACTGTGCATACCCAATTCTCCTTCGGTGGAGGAAGCAGTGACTGCCAACCCACCAGCAATGCCATGCCAGCCAAAGCCACAAAGCTGTATTTCCTCTGAGATAAGCAACCACTTTCAGAGCTTTGAAGAAAGCTTTTCCCCCCCCTCTTTAGCAGAAGACCTAAATTTAGCTTATCAATGGCAAACAAAATGGAAGGAATAGAAGGAATATGAGGACCCTTCAGCTTAGACCTCACAATGACATTCTTTGCTGAACTCACCTAGCAGTTGGCATTGCTGAACGTACTGACCTGTCTACTTCCACTTACTATCTGTGAGAATACCTTTTCTGTTATTCACCCTGAGGGCTGTATTTAACTAATGGGAGAGAGTTTTAGTGCTCCCGACAATGAGAGACAGATACCCACAACTGTAGTCAGCCTCAGCTTAGGGACTGTCCATGAATTCTGGCTCCAGCATACAGGCCAGTTAGCATCAACTTACAGATTTCTGAACTTTAATTTATTTATGAGGCCAAATAATTTCAGTGGGAGCTGCAGCTATTCAACACCTCTTAAATCAGTCAATTTTACTTAGAAGCCTAAAAAAAAGGAGTCAGTACCTGGGCTTTAGGTATTGAAGTTTTTACACATTGAGAGTGAAGCTGGTGGCAGTAATTTAGGCAGGCATTTTGCCCCTGGCTCCACAGCCTTCTGCAAATCATGCTCAGGTCTGACCTGTAGCGCTTTACAGTTGTCTCAGTTTTCGGAGTTTCTAGATTTAACATTGCCAGATTACAGCTAATTTCTACAGGCTGCATGATGGAGGTGTTTTTCAAAGGGAACCAGATTCAATCCACAGTGCACCGAGATAGTGCTTGTCATTTGCTGAACACAATGCACTGTGCTGATGGCGGTTACAGTAAGGAGACTAATAAGGGTATGGCACCTGCACAGTGTTGAATCAGTGTCATTAGTGCTTTGCCAGTGAATGAGCTAATGTGAGAAAAGGTGGTGTCCCACATTTCCCAAAGTACAGCCTGCCTTTGGTGTTTGCTCTGAAAGAATTGCTGAATTTAGCACTTGACTACAGGCTGAAATTGGTACATTCAAACCTTTGGTGGTCAGGCTTGTGGTCATGATTAATCCTGCAGGCAAATATATGCAACTTAGAATTATAGATTAGTTTAGGCTGGAAAAGACCTTTAAGATTATCAAGTCCAACTGTTTAACCCAGCACTGCCAAGTCTACCACTAAACCATGTCCCTAAGTGCCACATCTACAGGTCTTTTAAATACCTCCAGGGATGGTGACCTAACGACTTCCCTGGGCAGCCTGTTCTGATGCTTGATAACTCTTTTGGTGAAGAAATTTTTCCTCATGTCCAATATAAACCTCCCCTGGCACAACTTGAGGCAGTTTCCTCTTGTCCTATTGTTTGTTACTTGGGAGAAGAGAATAACCTCCACCTTGCTACAACCTCCTTTAAGCTAGTTATAGAGAGTACTAAGGTCCCCCCTGAGCCCCCTTTTCTCCAGGCCAAACACCCCCAGTTCCCCCAGCCGCTCCTCATAAGCCTTGTGCTCCAGCCCCTCCACCAGCTTCGCTGCCCGTCTCTGGACACGCTCCAGCCCCTCAATGTCCCTCCTGCAGTGAGGGGCCCAAACCTGAACACGGCATTCGAGGGGCGGCCTCACCAGTGCCCAGTGCAGGGGGACGGTCACTGCCCTGGTCCTGCTGGCCACACGGTTTCTGACACAAGCCAGGGGGCTGTTGGCCTTCCTGGCCACCTGGGCACACTGCTGGCTCACGTTCAGCCGGCTGTCGACCAGCACCCACAGGTCCTTTTCCTCTGGGCAGCTTCCCAGCCGCTCTGCCCCAGCCTGTAGTGCTGTGTGGGGAGGTTATGACCCAAATGCAGGACCCAGCAATTAGCCTTGCCCTCAAGCAGATCAACACTTCTACCCAGCTTGTTGTTGTCTGCAAATTTACTGAGGGGGCATTCAATCCCCTTGTCCAGATCATTGGTAGAGATCTTAAACAGAATTGGCCCCAATACTGAGCCCTGGGGAGCACCACTTGTGACCGGCTTCCAGCTGGATGTAACTCCATTCAATACCACTCTCTGTGCCTGGCCATCCAGCCAGTTTTTTAGCCAGCAAAGGGTATGCCCCCACCCAAGCCATGATCAGCCTGTTTCTCCAGAGGAACTCTGAAAATCCATGGGAGGGATCTGCAGAATAAAAGCTATAAGCTCCAAACTGTTGGCCTTCTTCCTGGCTTCACACCCAATATTTTCTTGACCTTTATGTTTTTGGTAAAACTGTATTGCAGGTAAACCTCTGCCTTTTTTATTGTTGCTGCTACTATGTGAAAACATAGATTAATCTTTTTTGTAGGTTTTAACAGCCCTTAAGATTTATTCATCCTTTTGAAAATGATTATACACACTCATGCACACGCACACACACACACAGGCCAACTAGTTTAAAAATCTGGAAAGAAGGTACTTTCCTCTTTAAACATTTAGAAACAAGCTTATTTTTCTTCCCAATTATAGCTACTACACAAAGGAGCAATAAGTCTCAGAAGATTTGTCACAAATCCTCCAAGTCCGTGACACCAGTTTCAAAGAAAACCATTGGTTCCCTTCAAAGCAGTAGTCTGCAGCTGCCTGATAAAAGGCCACAACCCAGTACAAGGTAATCACTAGGCAGACGTTATTATTATTTTGCTAATTAGTCAAAAATCATTGGATTTCCTGTGGCTTCTTCCTGCTGAGCAATCATTTGATCTTGCTTATGTTGACAAACATGCAAGTCACCAATTGTGCCTCATTTATCATTTGACAAGGACAATGTTTGCTTCTTCTTGTGTGAAGAAGAGAAGACTAAGAACAAGAACACCGACAAGAAGATTCAGAATATAAATGTCCTTCCTTTTTGCTTCAACTGTGACAAACAGTGACAAACCCCACCAAATGAACAGGATCTGCAGTGAGCTATAAAGCCACTGTTAAAATCCTGGGGGGGAGTGTTAATGCAGAATTCCTATAATAAGCTCACATAAAATAGAACAGAAATATTCCTGCTTCAACTAAAACGTGGAGAAATCCCTGTTATCAAAAAATATCCCACAGCATTCCTCCTGCAATGCTGTTGAGCTGTCTAAACATGGTTAAACTTAGCTGGGAGTACTCGGGGGGGTGGGGGGTGGGAATAAATTATTTTGTATAATGTAAAAAGCAAGATAAATTTGTACAATTCAAATCCCCAGATTTAGTTTGAAAGGCATTTCAAAACTCAGCTCCCAACATAGGGACCATTCTTTTAAAGAATGTACAGGAAAATCTGGCACAAGGATGTGTATATGTGGATGTTTATTTACAGTTATTGCTAGCGATGGGTATGAAATTGTTTTGGTCTAGATATTTCTCTTTCTGTAAGCTGGTCTTCAGGCTGCTCAGACATCGTTGAAAAAACCACCACTGCAAAGTAAACTGTTATACCAGTTTCTCAGTACAAAACCAAGCGCTGTATTGATTCTAAGGGCATTGCAGTATGTTTTTCGAAATTCTTTCTTGGTTGTTGCATACTGCAGCTCTTTTACATATCACAGCATTATTTTTCTTAATTCGTTTTATGAATTAGTATTAGCACACACACCACCACCCCCAGGACAGAAATAAATAATGGGATGCTGATACATAGAGAAAAGCATCAGAGTAATCATATGGGAATAAGAAAAAGTATTTTAAAAGATGTAATATAATTAATTTTCTGTATTGATCATTTAGAGTAAGAGACAGGCTAGTATCTTATTCATCTTCCATATATGACTTTAAATAGGTGAGGAAAGCTACTGAATTTATATGACATTGACATCTGTGTCATCAGGAAAACCTCCATGCCAGTCTTCAATGTCTTCATACTGAAGGGTTTTCATTAGCTAAGAAAAATAAGTGAAAACACGAACAGTTAGGGTTGTGTGTGAAAAATAATGCAGTCTACCACTTTTATGGAAAAGGACAAATCTCTCATAATTAAGGCTTGTGCAAAAGAAACAGGTTTAAGTGCACATTCACTATTTGCTCAAACATATATTTTTCTAGGGAGATAATAGTGATTGCTTGACTTTTATTTACATGCAGTTTCAATTGGCTTTCAAAAATACAGTTTATACACTGAACGATCTCAGCTACTCTGTGAAATTACTGATGTGTTCTTTTTATCGAGGCTTATATATCCTATAGTAACAATCCTACGATCTCTTTGCAGCTTGCTGTACTGCTGCTAAGAATTTAGAAACAGACGTGCCAGTTTTAATTTCAAAGAGACTGTACTTTTTCCTCTGCTTTAATAGATCAATCTTGTTTGAAAATGTTGGCACTCCTTTAAATGGGTTAGGCCAGAGTGTGTCCTCACTTCACCTCACATGGCCTGATCACTGATCACCAATAATTTGATTAGCCATGCCACAAGAAATTATTTGGTTCAATAGATGTAAACATGACCAGCCGCATCCAAAACACATCAAAGTCAAGGAGACTCTGCCTACCCTCCAACTTCCCTGGGAGCCAGAGTAGCCTCTCACAGGAATGTGTCCCCAGCTCAGGACACCCTGTCCCTGCTGCCTTCAGCAGATGATTTATGTCAGATGAAAGGAGCCGGGGCTGAAATTTTAAAAGAGCTGTGACTACTCTCTGATTTTAAGCACAAATACACAAGTTGCCAAACAGAAAATTTAGGGCTTTGACTAGACAAATTCCGGAGAAATTATAGCCTGCTGAGCTCTTGCCCACTGACCAGCCTGCACTGCCAAGATTTCCTTTTTGACTGTTTGAGGTGATGAGTGGTTATTGATTTTAAGGAATTAGGCATTTTCAAGGGCATTCCGAAGAGTGCTCTGCCGTTCCGTGCAAGGATGTAAGGATTTTTTTCCTTCAAAATGCATTTAATTAAAGAATGCTTTAGGCAATCAAGTGAGGAAGGCTCGCTCAGCAGCTCTGGTGTTTTCCCTTCTCAGGCAAAGCCTGGCTTGCAGAAATGATGACAGTTAATTTCCCAGCTTCTCCACTGAGCATGTGTGAGAAAGCAGAGCTGAATGAAACATGCAGACATTATACAGGCCTATTTATTGGCAGGCTGACTTGGTTTATTTTGTTCACCCTTCACACTTTCTGCACATTTACTCCCTGTACAGTGAGCTTTATTGGCACTGCTTGATAAAGTACTTAAGGTCTTTGCTGGTACAGCTGCTCACAGGAACTTAATTTCAGGACTGCATAGGGGAATATATATGTTCTCTTAAACTTTAAATTTGTTTAGGCAAGTATTCAGGTTGGAATGGTTTCCTATGCTCAGCCAGGGCAAAGAAAGAGTGTTGTGAGATGGAGCCGAACACCAACAGTTAAGCAGCGCACAGCAGACATCAGGTGTTCACCATGACATCAGAGACCAAGAAGTTCAGAATTACTTCAGTCTAATAAATTTATGCAAAAGGTTAAACGGTCTGCTTGTGGAAACTCTGCTATCTAATTCTTGGAATAAATTATTCATTTCAGATTATTAGCCTAGATGGGAGTAGAGATTGAGATTGTTTGTTTGTTTATTTCAAGAAAGAAAAAGGAAAAAAGAGGAAGAAAAACAAGAAAAAAGTGTTAAAGGAAAAAGCACATAAATAAGGACAAAATATAAATAGCTTTTCCAACCCTAACAAAATGAAAGGCTTATAGGCTGTGCCTTACCCTGAGATTATTAATTTTTATTTTCTTCTTGATAATGTCACAATTTCATTTGTACAAAGACACTTAAACTACAGTGATGACAAAATGCTTATATGTAAGGCCTCAGGTTTGGGAAAATGTACATGAATATCCCCCTGTTCTTGAATTTTTATATATTTTGCTTTGCTGTGAAATTCTGAATTTACCACTTTTGTTTCTGTTCTAGAGCTTTAGTGACTTTTTAAAGATTTCTTTTATTTTCACACACATAGACTTTGGCAGAGGTAGCTCAAAATGTGGAGAACAGTGGAACACCAAGTTCCTAAAACAACATAATTATGCATCTTAAATATGACTGAGTTTAAGAATGCCAGAAGGACATGAAAGCTCTGTTTCTATCTTGCCTGAAAAAGAATAAAATTAATAGCTTGGATGAATGCAGTATAGCCACAAAGGACAATCAGTGTAAATCTATAATGGGCTAAAATTCAGTGAGAGCAAGAAAGATGTCACAGTGATTTGAAGGAAATGAGAAATAACTTGAATTCATTTTTTTGGGAAATAAAATCTATAATGACCTTTTTTCTTATAAAGATGTATGTTTACTCTTGTACCACGCTACCTGATATTACTATAGCTCTTACACTGTGCTTCCTTATAAGTGTGTCATTGCAAACAAAGGAAATAATTTTATCTATTCATCCTTATCTGCAAGAACAGTTTAAATAGAAATACCAGAATTAAGGTACTGGCAGGTGGATATACCAAAGGACATGGTATTTACTGTAGGCAGATCTTTATTCTCTACATACTATTTGTTTCACACTCAGCAGCCAAGCAGGGGATGTCTGGGAGGTCTGAAAGCTTCGATTGCCACATTTGGTTCCTGAAGCAGGACACAGCTGCTGTCCCAGCTCTTGACAGCCAGTCAACCCTCTGTGACCAAGTTCAATGTCAAAATTGTGCCCATCAACACCCCCAAAGAAATCACAGCCCTGCACACCAAGAGAGTTTTGTGAAGGGCTTTGCTGAATCTGATTTCCCATGTGTATCCCTGACCCGTATTGCAGGGGCACAGCCACAGGTACCTCAGCTTGTGTGCACCTTTCTTGTCCCCATGGTCCTGACAGTGCATCCCAGGTGTGTCTGACCCTGGTTATCCCCACCGGGCCTGTTCCTGACCCCTGCCCTGCTGGCCACCACCGTGTCCCAGCCTGGGCCCACCCCCAGGGAGGTGGCCGGTGCTGGGTGCTGGGCCAGCCCTGGTGCCCCTGGCTGCCCTGCGCCCGGCTGGGGTGGGCCGTGGGACATGATGGTGGCCAGGGCCTGCCCTGCCGCCCCGGGGGTCCCTGCCAGCCCCCAGGGAGCCCCCAGTGACCACAGTGCCCTGGCACACTTGGATTGCAGTAAAAATAAAGCCAGGGTGCAAATATCAGCTGAAGACACAACCAGGCTGTGTATGAAGTGGTAACCCACACACCGCCCATGCCGTGGGGGCAGCCAGCTTTGTGACCACCTATAGTGTGAAATGCTGCACCCACTGAGCTGGGCATGGAGCTGCCCCTTGGGCAGATGCTAACTATCCTCCTTCTCTGTCTCAGAGGCAGCTGGTGCAGAGAAGCCCTTTTGGCAGGCTGCCTCCCTCTCCCGGGCTCCCACAGTGCCCACACTCTGCCTCCCCACCTCCGCCATCAAACCGTGCATGGGGGAGGCAGGGCAGGCCCCGAACCCAGCAGCCAGAGCTGGGGGTGGCTGCTGGACTCCTGCTCCTCAGCAGTGCCTGAGCCACCCGAGCCGGCATTGAGTGTGCGCTGGTGTTACGAGACTTGGGCAGCAGACGGGTGTAAATCGCGATGGATGTGTTGTGCTTGTGCAATCCCACATCAGAACACCTGCAGCAAGACAGTGGAGTGAAATACCAATGCTGACTACTAGCTTTTTGTCTCTATTTAAATATGACACCATGCTCATACTATGAAATGTATTTATACAGGAAAAAAAGTGGTTGTCAGAGGCAAGAATTTACCACCTTGTAGAAATCCATGACCGGGATGAAATTCAACCTATGTCCCTTTCTTTAGTGCTTTCTCCTCTGACTTTTCACTAGAAGCCCGGGAGTAGAGTTTAACAGAAACATGAGACATTGCACATTACACACTGGTTGGAAAGACCAAAGGGTTCAACAATTGGCACACAAATGTATTCAGGCACAGCGTACACAAATGTACATTTATTTATGTCTTGCAGAGAAGGGAGATATTGTTAATTAAACAGCAGATGAATTGCTGAAGAATTTTTTTGATGGTTTGTTTGGTTTTAGTGTCTCAAAAGGGAGCCAGCAGTAGATGTGCCCTTTAGATTGTGCAGCTGAACTTTAAACTGCTCTTAACACAGTCGTGCTGTAGCAGAACAGCAGAGTGCCTGAAACGTCTCCAGAGCAAGGGAGCTGCCATCACTGTCCCAGCTGATCACTGCATCACTTCGTGTTGGTCAGACGATCAGTGTTAAGTCATGTAGGTGAGATGATTCTCATTGGGTGGTTGTTGGGTTTTTTTATACCTTCTTGATTAATTCAAAACCCCAAATTTGAAAATGATCCTGGTTTTGTGTAAATGGTGGTATCCATCCAATTAAAACACTTGCTAGATTTCATAAGTAACTGCAGCTGCCTTAGTCTTGATATGAAGTGACTGCACCAAAAGCTATAAACAGCAAGGTCATGCCTTGGCAATGTGAGGAGAACAGTGGTTTCCTCATAAACTTGGATTTACCTTATAATGACCTGGGACAAGACAAGATAATAAAAGACAAATGTGACATAATTCAGTGTGATTATACACAGAGAGGTGAGCAACAGAATCTATGGCAATTTGGCTGGCACTAGAAATAGGATCAGCAGATCTGTGATGTCTGGAAGATATACAATGTCCTGAAGAAACAATAGCCCAAATTGCTAACAAGTAAAATGTAGGAATGAATAAAATCACTGGGGAATAAAAAATACAGATCTTTTAGTTACATACTTGCATGTGGATTGAGTTTTAGCCGTACCTTTTCAGTAAACAAAGGGGAATAAGAACAAACTGGCTCTGTATAGTACAGATCTTCAACACAAAACAACATACAAAATATCTAGATAATATGAAATGAAAACAAATGCTATTTGCTCTTGATATTTTTCTAGTCATTCTCCAATGTCATTGAAAAGCGATCTGGGACCCAGGTGAGTCATTCCCTAGGGTTTTTGTTTATGTTTTCCTGCTTTGCATTTGGCTTTCTGTTCTTACAAATGGAGGAATGGTAATGTCTGTGGAAGGGAGCCAGAGCAAAGAACTGGTAATGACCTCATGGGTCATAAGTCCAGTTTACCTTGTTAACACATCAATTATCATGCAAGAGATTTGGAAGGTGTCATGGAGTGGCAGAACACAGAACAGCCCCAAGCCATTTACTTCTGATCCGTAGAATTAGACAAGAACTGCAACTATAATGTGCTACAGGAATGCAGCAAAAGACACCGAGAATTTTGCCAGGGTCCCAGATCCCTGCAATAATAAAGGGTACTATTGGACAATGTTCTTAGAGATTCTAGGGAGTGAATCTTCACTCATTTTATTGCATGAATAAAACACACCACAGTAGAATCTATACATCTAAATGAGAAAATACTCCCTCTTAAACCAATCACCAGATTTGGCTCATGATCAAGACATACCAGTGAGCCTCCTAACAGAATTTAGCATCACTAAGAACACCACTGCAACCTGCTATATCCTGAATCCAACTCTGGCCAACATTTAACACATTAGAAAAAGATGGAGAAACCCAAAGGCTTAATTATTCATTTGCCTGAACAGTCCCTTCCTAGTTCCCACACAAATTCAGTTGGAGTTCTGAAGCTTGGGATTACTACATCACAAGTATAGTGAAAGTGAGCCTGTCACCTTTTACCTTTGAGAGTCCAAAATACTGGAAAGCCAGTGATTCATACCACAAACTTTATTTGCTGTTGTAAAGAATTCGTCTGCATAACTACATAATTTCTTTCGTAAACTTTCTAAAATCCATCTTAAAACAATTTACATTTCTTGCCTAGGGTATGCTATTTGGAAGACCACTGGAATCTTTTTTCCTTCCTAATCTAAATTTATTAATGATAAATGAGTGTTCAGTCTGATCTTTGAATCACGCTCTTCAACCAGAAATTGGTCTTTTTGGAAACACTGAGATAAGACTATAAATTAGGCTTGTTAAAGAGAAAATCTAAGCTGGAAAGCTATGAGTCTATTGCTAAAAGCAGACAGACTGGCTTTCTGAGTCTACCAAGAGAATTACACAACTGTTTTCTACCAAGAAGCTGTGGGATTTGAGTACTTTTTTTATGCTCTGAAAACTCTGAAAATTTTCTACATCCCTCTAAGGATGTACCTTCTCTTCACCACCTCTCCAAGGAATCTCATGTACATAGAAAAGGGGAGAACTAAAGAAAAATCCACAGAAGTCTCCACAAGGGAAAATGCTTTGGGAAAGAGGTGCAATTACCTGTCACCATCTTCTGGTCTTGTTTCTGAATTCTGAAAGAACTTGCTATACTCTTTCTATGTCATGCAAATAGGTCATGAGCCTCTTGTGCCTGACTTTGGTATAAGCCACAGAGGGAGGTCAAGTAGTCTGAGCTTTGAGATTTGGCCCTAACTCATTAATTTTAAGGAGGTCATCTGGGTGTCTCTATGACTGGGCTGCCTCTGTGCTTAAAACTGGTCCTGAGTCCAAATCCTAATGGACCAAGACATGTCATCCTGATCATTCTGGTTGTCTCCAGTTTCTCGCTGGATTAATCATATATGACCACAGGTTTACATACCAACAAAGTTTCTAAGGACATGCCAGAAGCATAGAAGGAGGCAGATATACCTGTACAAGGTGATTCACATGGAGGTCATGACCAAACTGGGGCAATTAGAAAGCAGCAGCCACTTACATGATCTCTTACTGCAAGCTGGTTTGTGAGCTATTGGTACCGTCTCACCTGGTTGTCCTGCTGGGAGTTTCTGAGGAACTGATGTGCAAATGGGTCTTTCTATAGGACGTTCACCTACACCACACGTCAGCTCAGAGGCTGACCCAGCTGAAAGGACCTTTACTGTGACACAGCCCGAAATGTCCTATGACAATTGCCTTAAAATAAGAAACTGGGTCATTCCTGCAGTCATATTCATGTGAGCAATTGTTATGCACTGAGGTGGTGTCGTTACAGGAATGGGCTATATTCATAAGTGTTTGAAACTCTCTCCCTAGGAGAGCAGGTGCATCATGTCAGCTTCTCTCTTCTCACAGGGCCTCTGTTTGGTGTAACACACACATATACTAAACTGCAAAGCCCACCTTTCCTGTGGCCTATTCAGTTTTCCAATTGACTTAAAAAAATGTCTTATTACAGACACTGTAAGAGGTTTGAACTCTGCCAGGAATGCCCCCTGTGAGTTCAATTCATATTACTTTGACCACTCGACTCATTACAAAAAGCAAGTTGAAACCTACAGCTTTCTGAATTCACCTGAGAAGCTAAGACTGGAGCATATTAAAGAAGGGCAGTGCGGTTCTCTCGATAGGCCCAGGTACAGCTCCGTTAATGTCCTCAGGAGCTATTGTATCTATAGATAGAAGGAAGAATTTTCAAATGTAATGCCTAAAATTCAGGTGTCTGTATCTCTGCCAACTTTAAATACTACATTACACATAGCTTTATGTGTCATGTGTCTAAATTTAGGCACCCTAGTTTTAAAGATGAACTTTTAAAGAGGACAATACATACCTAAGAGAAGACAAAAATGCTCACCTAAATTACTTTTGACTTCTTAAAAATAATTTTAGCAGTATATGAAAGGCCATGGAAACATTATGAAAGGCCATGGAAGTATTTTCCCTACCTGCATATGAATAAAAATATGCTAAGAATAGCATAATCAGAATTTAAGGAGGTGATCTTTGTTTTCTCCTTAGGCCAATTTACCAAAAGTAGCTTCTTGATTTACATATAGCATTTCCTGGGCTGTTCCCGTTAGAGAACAGGATAACCAGCAAATGGCTACAATTACAGTCATCACAAAATAAAACAGCATGCAGGCAGTAGTTTAAGATTCATCGCAGCTTTGCATGTTATGTGCTCACTATCACCTACAAAGAGGATGGAAACTGCTACCAAATCAGCTACACTTTTTTTTGTATGGCTGAAAATACCTCATAAATACTCAGTTAAACAGTGGATAATTGGGCTCCGCTGTTTTAATTCAGCATAACCAGTGCTGTTATATCACTTCAGCATAACTGGCCAACTGGTTTTGAATCAATGCAGAGACACTGTTTAAAAAATGCAAATGAGAAATCAGTCCCATCATGTGGAGACAATTCAGAGTATTTTGATTATTACAAACAGAATAGATAGAAATGTTAAGTGTGAGATTTATCAGGGAACATAATGAAGTCAAACAAATCAAATACAGGTCCATCCCTCCATCTGTGGATGTGTGCCTGGAGAAGAGGGTTGAAAACTCTATTTTCAATATTTCTGTCTCATAAAAGAAAAGCATGAGCCAAATACTGATCTCATCTCTATTCTCACATCTTTACTGACTTGATCAAACTCTTCTGCAAAGTTTGCCAACAAAAAGCGGACGTGCAAGACAAAACTTTAAGAAAATCAATGCCAAATAATTGCCCAGGCCATAAGAAAGAGTAAACTTGCCCAGTGCATTATGTTCCACAAGTGCTGTGGAGAGTTGTAAACCTAAAAGCCAGGGGAACTAAATAGCTCTTACTGTGCATAATATTCTTTATATACCAGCAGGCAGCACAAATCATTTCTTCACTGCAGTCCGATAGCTAGTTTTCCCTTCTCTTCTATATTCAGTTCTGCACCAGAACCATGACTTAAATGCTATGCTGCTGTCAGTTGGTTATCCTTTCCTAGGCTGCCAAAGGGGATGCTTACAAATGAGGCTATTGTCCCAGTAAGCAAGCATCTCCCGGTGGGACAGTATATGATAAATTTTTAAGGACATGGCTGCAGCATAAAGCATGCTGCATATTACATCAGACACTGTCGCACACAGATCTGTTTCTTTTTCATCACTTTTAAGATGAAAGTATTATCGGAAGACTAAAAAGTGGACACAATGTCAGAATGATAGGAGATCCAAGGTGTACCTCGCAATGTAAAACTGTAGGTTTATGGATAATGTCAACTGTAATTGCAAGGGATACAGATAACCTAATTCCATTAAAGCAAGTCTAAAGGTATCCTGAATATTTATGGAGTTTATTTATTTGAGTGTACATGCCATAAACCCCTGGATTTTTAAAAAATCTCTTCCAGAGAAGTTTTAAAAATGCTTCGCCCAGAGCTAAAAATCTTCCCATATTTGAGAACAGGCAAAAAAGCTATGGCTTGATATGTGTGCATGGTTTAACCAGTATTTCAGGAACAAGTCTAACACTTGTGCTGATGTATTCCCACCAAAAAATGTTGAAAACTCCACAAAATATAAAGACTCACTTGAAAGAGTGTTTTAAAGAATGTTAGTTCAAAACATGAAAGTATGGCCCAGGCACCCTGTCTCTATCTCCTTGGGAGCCACAGAATCACCAAGAGTGGTCTAGATTCTACAAGTAAAAATCCCTCCTCATAGTCTTAAAAGCAGTTTTACCAAAAGACACTTTGTCAAAGAATATTTACCAATAATAAAAATACCCCTCTTGTCAAGGTCTTTTAAAACTGGAAAATAAGAGCTGATCAATCTATTCAAGTAAAACAGACCATTACGTACAAACACAGAGGACAGTCAATGCTCAAATTCAGCCAATGCTGGAAGAAGCACAGAGTATGCTGCAAGAGACCCATGGTATCAGAGACAATTCAGCTCCTGTAAGTCAGTGGATATTGCAATTTTCCCCCCTTTGGGTTAGACATAAGGCAGTCTCTTACACTGATACACTATGAGAATATTTACTACATTTCATCTTCTTGTAGAATGTTTTGCTGAATCATGAGACACACCTACTGCAATTTTCAGGCCACACCTTTAAGCTCAATGCATTGTCTTCTTAGGCTAGCTATTATTGCAGGCTTACAGTAGTAATACAGCTTTATAAGACTAGATTAAAACATTTTTGCTGGTACCACATTCCTTTTTCTTTTTTTTTTCAGATTCTAACCTTGGTCCTTGCAGATAGACTGCTCACTTCTAGATAGTCTGATGTTATTTTCTCATCTAGAAGCACATGACGTGACACGTGGAGGTTTCATCCGCTAGGGGTGATGAATAAACCATTAGTGGGTTATGTTATGCAGCACATAATGCTTACCAGGAAGAGGCTGATGCCTAAAACTGAGTGCTGGTGGAGCAAACTGCTGCTGAAAGGCACAGAGGGAAAGGAGAAAACTGTTGTGTAGGAAAAGAGTCATCAGTACACAACAGATGCCAGGTCAAGCCTCCAGGAGACAGTACCAGACTGTAGGCATGGAACAACCTAAAACATACACACATTAATAAAGTTCCTCAGGGCATATATGCAAGCATAATGTTACACGGAGGAGCAGAAAAATGAGAGCTTGCAATTTGTTACTTGAAACAGAAGTAACATTAGGAATACCATGATGTGCAGTGACCCTAACCAGGATGACATCTGGAAACTCCTAGAAGTACATCTTCTAGTTCAATTTCTATTCAGCTTTCAGGTTGACTTTATGGCTCAGTCTTTTCTGGCCAATGATTTCTTGTGGTCCTCTCTGCCAACTATATGGAAAGTCTACCTGAGATCTCCTAAGACACTGATTTCGTTCTTGACTATTTTCCTATTGCTTTATGGTGCTGAAAACTATACTGATAATAATATTCGTCTTCTCTATCACCACACTGCCTGGAAAATAATTCTTAACGATGCGTTCAGTTAAGATTATAGAAGCAAAGAATTTCTCTGCATCAACAGGTGCAGAAATTATTTTCTGATTATCTTTTATATATTTGATACATTTTATTTAAATTAGTAGTTGTATCTTTGAGTTCTCATGAGAATATCAAAGAATTTAATAATGCAGCTGCATGTGGGTTATAAAAGCTAAAATATTCTTCCAATGACTGTTAAGTCTCACCAGTTCTTCCAGTTAGGCCCAAACTTCTTAGCTGTGTTTCCCACAAATAACATTCAGCAAGTATCCAAAGACACACAACAAGTTTATAGAGACCCTGGCTTATTCATGCTAATGGTCCAGGACATTTGTGATAGAGACATAATGTCCATTCAGTTAAGCATGAAATAAGACAAGAAAGGAAGAAATTTTTGAATAGACAACCTGTCTTTAATAATGAGTTTTCAGCATCAAATAACAGCATATGAGCACTCTTACTGACATTTTAGTTCAACATCTCAAATACGACAGACCAAAGACATAATTTATTAACAGTTGGCAGTCTGGCACTGACTGGGGTCCAACTTTTACTGCAGTGTGCTCTGATGTTTCTCTTTATTCTTTCATCTTATTTTGACTTCTTAGAAGAGCTTTATCATTTGTGAGTACACTACTCCAATCCCAGACTTACTTCTGATTGCATATTAAAGAAACTACATACACAATTTAAAAATATTTTTTAAATATTACTGTAACAAGAAAACAAAAGGTACAAATACACAATCTTTGGCAAAGCTTAACTCCTGTGTCTTAGCTTCCTTTCTCTCACAAGGATCAGTGTTTTTGTCAGACTTCCTATTGTGTCTAGCTAGATTTAGGTTTGTACTTTCATGTCAATTATTCGTGGGTAAGGTTTCTCCTCAAATGTTTCAAGATGCTTCACCTTAATTTTGTGGCAACCTGTAAGTCTTTGAAAATTTACTGATAGTGGGATACTACTATTCTTTTTTTTCCTACTGAAATTAAACTTCAAGCAACATCTCAAACAGAACAGTAGGATTAAAAAGTTTAGTGAGAATAGAGATGACAGTCCTGAATTAGGTAAGGATTGAGACCATTTATTAACTTACTTTCCTAGGCAAGCGGAAAAGATCAGGTGAACAATCTCTCATGGGATTTCAGAGCCTGGACAGGCTTCACCATGATATCTCACTATGTCCCCATAGGTGTGGAAGACCTAAAGAACTTCAGATTCTCTAAAGAT
Organism: Falco punctatus; assembly: GCF_963210335.1. Lineage (NCBI taxonomy): Eukaryota > Metazoa > Chordata > Aves > Falconiformes > Falconidae > Falco > Falco punctatus. Next base: position 44,468,701 of record NC_137582.1, read on the forward strand.
TTCCCTTCAGACTTAGAAAACACCTTTTCTCCATTTTCATCGGGAATCAAAGGGGAAGGAGTGAAGATAAAGCTCAAAACTAAGCAGCAAAAGAAAACACAGGACACAAAACTGATAACATTTCTTTCCATCAGAAGCCACATGTTTAGAAAATTAGAAAGTGTTGGAAATTAGGCTCCTAAGTCCTGAATTTGCAAACTTACCGGCCAAGCAGTTCTCAGAGATGCTAGCAGTGTCATGGATTCTTATACTTAAACAGTGAAGAATGATAAAACCGAGTGCAGATGAGATAAACATGTAACATAAATTCTGGATTTGCCACTGTGATGGCATATTTCTTTTATGACTGAGATCCAGGTTACTTTAAGCCAGGTCAGGTCAATTTAGTTTGCAGAAAAAAGACTGTGAAAAAGATTCTAATCTATTTTTCTGTAATGATAGATGAAACGGCTTTCAATCAACAAGTTTAGGATACTTTGATTTTACTTCTATCCATTTTACAAGGAGTGAGTAAAGAACATCATCACTGATATGGAGTGTGGACTTTTGTACTATTGATATGTATATATATGTGATATGTTCTGTATCCATTGATATGGACTAGGCCAGGTCCATTAAATGCTTGAGGATCAAATATCTATACTTGAAATATCAAGGAGCACCACAAGAATGAATGATGCAGTTAACATATCAATTAAAACGCTTTGGTTTCATCAGGTAGTGGGAAGGCATCAGTACTCTTTTCATTCCTTCACTATGCATGCTTGATTTGAGTTCTCTTTTTTACTGCGTGTACCTTGCATTTGTTTTTTAATGAGATCTTAAGAAACACTCATGAAAACCAAGTAGCATGAAAACAACTTTCCATACTCCAGAGAATGAAGGCTCAGTACACTATAAAGACCCCTCAAAAGTCTGTTAACCAAGAAATTTTTTTGGCTGGAGGGAGTAAAATGCTTAAATAAAACTACCCCGAACTTCTGTATAATGGCCCAACCTGTGTACACTAAGACTATGTTATCTACTGATGTACAGAGAAACTAGGGGACAATTGCACTAGTCAGTCTTGCTAAAGCCCTTTGGTCTTGGTCATCAGCCCTTTCTTTCAATTAAAAGCTCCAGGTCATCAAAAAACCTCCTCAGTGACCCACCGCATAGTGTAGTACATTGTTCCCTCTGATGGAATTATTAATTGCTCTCTGCAGTTTAGTTTCTGTCTTGGGAATCTTCAACAGTTATCTGCTTTAATGCAACATATTTTCCCCATCCTTCATCAAAAATGTGATGTTCACAAATATACTTGAATAGCAATTCATCAGATGTTACATCACTATGACTATATCGTATTTAGAAAGTCATTATAGAGGGAGTTCCCAGTGTGGTGATACGGTAAAGTGTGAGCTATACTAGTAAAAAAGTTTCTATTCAGTACTCAGCAAAAATCAGGCATCAGCTCAATGAAGTCACACTCTGCCTAACTTGGGCAATACCATGGATGTGCGTAAGTCCAAGTCTCCGTGCTCAGCTGTCCATTCATTTTTCTGTATGTATGTAGTGCATTTACACCAACAGTGGTTGTACACCCCCAGGAAGTAAACCCTCCTAAAGTTTGAACAAATCACAAGACTGCAGTCAAAATTCCTGTCTATGAGCTAAAAAGCAGATCTCTCTTGCTAGTGGAACAAGCACAGACTATGCATTAGCAATCTGCACTGCAGATAAAGGATCTGCAGTACAGGTGGAAGAATGCTGTCCTCATTAGTTCTATATATCATCTATTTAAAAAAGTAAACATATGATTTACTTTCACCTGATAGAGGATTTGGAAAAGATTTCAGTCTGAAGAGGACACAGCCGTAAAAGTACGTACTAGTAAATATGGTTTTCAGGTATGATGTTTACCATCATTGCCTTTTAATGGCATAACACATTAAAAAAGAATGGATTTTAGATTTTTCTCCAGTTTCATGTCAATATTGCAATTGAAGCCTGTTTGAATACACTGGAAAGATTTGCTTCTAACAGAACAGAGGGATTCAATGATACATATATGTGTGTATAGAAAGAAATATATGCATATGTGTTTATACACACACACAAACACTTCGGAAATTCCACTCATATGCAAAGATTTTTGAAGCATTTTTCTCTGATACACTGTCTTTTGGCAAGCCAGTGTGTACTTCCATATTTTCACAGTACAAATGCACTGCCATAAAGTACAGAGATTATACAGCTATCAGCGATATTAAAAGGTGGAAAAGATCTTAGCCATCCAGTCCATCTGCCAGATGATACAAGATTATTGCCTGTATCACATTTTCTCTTGTTTCTCAAAGTTTAGCTAAATATCCTTCCAACACATGCTATAGGTTATTACACTCCCTAATGTGCGTCACTCAAGTTTTTCCATTACAGCCAGAAGTTCCCCTTTCCTTAAGCCATCCTCATCTCCCACTTTATTCCTTTGTGCTAGTCAGTCTCCTCCTGTCTTTACTGACAGAGAGGCTGTGTCCTTTTTTCATTTCTCTCTCCCCACCCCATCCCCCCATCCCTGTACTAGTTCCCCTTTCTCTACAGCATCATGCATTAATTTGTTGGATTCACTTTCAAGTCTTTTATAGCCTGTGTCCTGGCCACCCTGTAATTTCTCAGTCAATAAAAATGGATACGCTGCTTCTTCCAATCAACACATGGTGATGGTCTTCAGCACCAAATTGCTAATTTTTTCAAAGGTTTTTGTGCTTTTTTTCCTCCCTGATTCTCCCTCTTTTTAATTCACTTGGAATGTGCTTCACACAAATAACAGACAATCCTCATAATTTCCCTCCTTCAAGCACTCTTTTACTACCACACTGAAAAAACAGTATCTGAGACATGGGCTGTGGGTGACTGGTATCATTGCCTAATGTGGCATTAGACTCTTTATTATCCTCTGTCCCTCTGTCCCTCTCCCCCACACCCCTTTTTGGTGACCTATGGCCCCTGTCATCTGTTAGCCATTAAGCATTTTGGGGCAAGGTCAAACTTTTTGTTCTTTCCTTCATTGGTTTCCTGATAAGCAACCAAGACTCCTAGGAACTATGACAATACAAAATAGAAATACTGTTATTAATATTCATTGCCCTCATATATTTGGACACTTATACATTAGTTCGTCACGTTTACCATGCACTATATACAAGACAAAACTTCTCATCCCATTGATATCAGTAGAATAATTCTAATCATCCTAAATTATAACTTCCATACCTAATCTAATGAAGTAAAATCTTGTTAGTCAGCTTCTTTGACTTTTGTCACCCTTCTATGCATTTCTCTAGACCCTTTGAGGCAATTATCAAGTTTCTTGTGGTTCCATGTTTTCATACGACCAGTTTTCTAACCTGAGCATCCCTTTGCTTAGCTAGAGAAAACCCAGGAGATAAAATATTATAAAGAAAATATCAGTAGTTTATTGCAACAGGAAACTTTCTCTTCTCCCAGCCTGAAAGGAAATCTCAGAGAAGCTGGAAGTGACCAGTGTAGTGACAGATGTAAGAGGACACTTTTTATTAGGGCAGGAAAAATTTCATGATAGAAACTCTAGCTGGATTAACAGTGTAGGCACTGCTTGGACTTCCCACAAATACTGCAGTTTAAGTCCCATCACATCAGTTTGCATCATTCAACTCTGAAGCTGATGGATCACATAACCATCTTTCATTCAGTTAAATGTAATTAAACTTATCCCGTGAACTAAGATATCTGAACCAAAGCAAGTCACTTCCCAAGCTCATTGCTTATGCAGGGAATTGTATTTGTGGAGTGTGGAGTAACAAGGGAGTCAGATTTAAGGAAGGTTATATGTGTATGTGAAATAGAGGGAAAGCTGGAAAGATGTACAACCATTAACAAAATTTGTGTAAAATCAGCAAGGGATGTTACCCATAGAACAGCCTTGATTGCAACGGCTTGAAAAAATCCCCGGGAGACAGGGTCTTTGGGCAGAGTGCTGAGAAGAGAAAGTCTTGAATCATAGGGAAATTACCTCCAATTGTTATTTCTGCCATGTTCAAAAAATCCAAGCTTCATACATGGTACCATGTGGCATAAAGATAACATAAGTAGAATAACTGAGTTAGCATGAAGCTCTATCTGGGCAATGTAACTTCCCTGAGATTAACAGGATCACACTGAAAAGGAACTACCTTCTCTAGGTTTTTTTTCCCCCTTTTAATGAAAGACACAATTCACATCACATGCAGCATTGGCCAACCCCTGAGGATGTTGTGAGTGACAATACTATGTCGTGTTACATGCTTTTACAGTGCCTAGCACAATGTGGCCCTCAACCCTGAAGGAGGCTTCTACACACTACCTAAGGACAAATACATTATAATAAATACATTTAAATAAACAGTTATTTAACAGTAGTCAAGACACATTGTTATGCTTTCTCCATCTTAAAAAGTATTTTGGATCATTTTCAGGTTTTTATTTCTTCTTTTCCTTATAAACAATATCAATGTTTACAGGCACGCCAGGACATGCTGTTTAGTCTATCATGTCATATTTCCTGCACTGGCAAGGGAATGTCTTCTTTCCCTGCCCTTTGGCAGCCTGTGGTGGAGTGGCTTGTAGTACTTAGCAGGAAGGGCAAAAATCTCTGGATATTACTTTCCCTTTTTTTTTTTTTTTTTTTTAATTTTACACTGCATATTGCCTCATGCTCACTTGTCTAAGTATGCAATGTGCAGAGCCACTATATCATAGTTTCAATATGACACGTTGCGAACCTTCTGGCTTCTAGACCAGGAGCCAAATGGCATTGTGTATTCCTTCCATTTGGCCTCATTTTCATGTTCCCCCTTTGCACTCAGGCTGACAAGAGGAGCATATGAAGCTTTTTCTTGCCTCTGCACCTTGACCTTGACCTTACAGCTTTAGAAAAGGTTGCTTGCATGCGCTGGGCAGCTATTGTCCACAACCAAGTCCCACTTTCTTTCAACATTAGGAGAGTAAAAGGCCACGTGATAGAGTCCCTTCTCAGCCCCAACATTTCTGTCCTGCTTCCTCCTTTGCAAATATTTTTGTACTAACTTTTTTTTCTCAGGTCAGGCTTACAGCACCTTTTTTTTTTTTTTTTTCTCTGTTGTTCCTATCCCCCTCTCCTTTCCCTACACACACGCATGCACACACAGACGCACACGCGCATGCACACACACACAGAGGAAAATCTATATGTGTCAGACATTCAGCAAGGGAAAGACAAAGGCACTGAGTTAATTACCCATCATTTACTGCTGCTGAGAAGAACAGATGGTAGCAGGCGATATGTAAATGGCAAGGGGCAGTGAATTATTCGATTTTTTTAGATTAATCGTCGATGACAAAGGAAGTGATTACAAGCTGTGACATTTATACAAATGTATAAAGTACATAATGCTAGGAAAAAAAAAAGCTTAATGTTATTATGAGGATGTCAGGCATGTGAATACTATTGGCATAATACAAAGCAACACGTTTTGTGAGATCCAAGGATCTGCTTTTCTTTCATTTGCAAACTTTAGCAAGTCCTAGCCTCTGGAAATATATATTTCCCAAAATGAATCCATGCCTGGCAATCATGAAAAAAAAAATATAAAAAAAGGTTAGGGTGCTTTTGCATATTTCCCACAATGCAGAACAGTGCCTAGTCTGAACAGTAGTGCTTGCAAGGGATGAAGCTGATGTTGAATCAGCTGTGTAGGACTGTAACATAGAAAAAGGTGTTAATAAAATACATAATCAGGAAATAAAAAATAAAAGGAAAGGTGATGTTTAGGCTGACAGGCGCTCTGTGAGGACAGGAGAGCAAAAATGAGGTGGAAGTGAAGACAGAAGAGAGTACTCTTTGTTTACTGCTTGTCTGAAAAATAATTGTTTTAGAGACATTGAGGGTCAGAATGATGTAATTTCCAGGCCAGGCCTTGCTGTTTTTACACAAACACACAACTTGCTCATCCTCAAGGTAGTCTACTGTATTTTCTGCTGCATAAATAATTAATAGGTACATGAGGAAAACAGATGCTTTCTTTTGCAGATCATAGAAACCTCTCCATCACCAACATGTCTTCAATCACCTAATTATTAAATCTATATGGTGCTAATAATACAGATGGGAGAAGAAGCCAGTGAGCTGCAAATTTTGTTCCCTGTGAAGCATCCCAATCTACTGTATTTCTTGTTTCACATCATGCAGTGAACTACCCTCCGCAACATCAGCAAGGGAAATAGCGGGAAGAGTTTGGGGGCGAGCTTATTTATCCTCCTCAGAAATACTTTCCAATCAAGCAAGGCAAAACATCACCAAAATTACTGTGAAACACTCCACTGTTATGCACGCTTTGTTGATTACAGAGTGGTGAGGGAGGGACAGAATAACACTATATTAGTCAGCAGCACTGGGTAGTACATTTAAATCTAGCAATCCATTTTATATGAGTATTGTTTCAGGAATAAGGTGCTGGCTGAACCAGTCTGCCCTGAAGAAAGAGAAGGACAAAACGCTGTAGCACACCAGTATTTTCAACATGGTATTATTAGAAGCTGGATACTCAAGATAAGCACCACCAGCTAGGCTACTGGTTTCTAAGGTGTTTTTCTCTTTTTTTACTTCTAGATAATGTTACCTTCATCAGATATAATTAACGTGATAATATAGTTTCTAATCTGTTCAGAGGTGCACATGCAAGGTGAGTTAGTATATTCTCTATAGAAACATAGCATGAACCAGAATAAAACCACATGCGCAGTTACTAAAAGAATCGAGCTGTATTAGTTAAAAAGTAACTGCGGAGAGTAAACTGAAAGTATCCCAAATCATTTACATTCTACATAACATCATATTATCTACTTATTTCCTTGGGAGGGGGGATTATGAGTTAAAGTTGTAACTTGGGGTGCGGAAAGGCAGTCATTTCCTCTTACAAGGCTAGAAAGCAGAACAAGATTCTCCCTTCTTGAAATTAAAGGGAAGGAAAACACCCTTCTTATGGAGGAACAATGAATGGGACATGACTTTGTAAAAATATCTAGATGTCATAACTGTATTTCTTAGCCCTCCCTAGACAAGATGAAAAGGTTCCAGTGAGAAAACCCTCACCCCCTCCTCCCCCACTTTTTTTTTTTTTTTTTTTTTTAAACAAAGGATGGATGATTTATGACATGGGCATAAGCATATACAGCTTTCTTACACCTATAGATTCATATTTATGAAGCATTTTTTTAAAACGTCATAGGTAGACCATACATTATTGCAGTCTTTCCATTATTAACATGTTAATGCATTCCTAAAGGATAAAAAGGAACTTCAACAGGGAAACATTTGTTTTTATTTGGAGAAAATGGCTGAATCTGAATCCACACAATATCTAGCCATCTATTTATACACATTTCTGCAACACAACAAATTCATGAGGAAGAGTAAATAAAATATCCATGCATTTCTACAACTTTCCACTGCTTTGGAGATATTTATTTATGAAAACCAAGGTAGTCATTATTTATAGCCTTAATCTTTTTGTTCTCTTATTTTTTTGCTAAAACAAAGATGAAATTACAATTGATTTTTGGAGGGACATTTATACTGAAAGCAGGATCATTTTATACTTTCCCAAGCTGAAGTCTGTATTCATTACCAGGAAAAAATATAAAAACAGCAAGCTAAAGTATTTTCAGTTGTGGCCCCAATTTATTTTGTAGGACTCTTATCATGGCACCATTGCATCAAAATGGAATTTGAACTATACTTGCACAATAAAATGAACTTCAACGCACTCTATTCACGCACATTGAAATTATACATGGGTTATATATTTTTCTTATATATCTATGTATGTAAATGCACATTTATGTAAAGAGGGTTTTTTTCTTGGTTAGTTATGTAGTTTGTGTCTTAAGAAGGCAAGGACACCTAAAAATCAGTTTTCCATTAAGAAGATATCCATATAATATTTATACGTAAATGTGTATGTTAGCCATCATGCATGTATAAGCACATTTGTTAGTACTATTTTCATTTTTTCATTTCAGTGCTGTCCACATTAAAATAAGTGTGAATTTCATTTGCTGTGCGTTATAGAACATATACACTGCCGTCTAGCTCACCTTCGAAAGCATGAATATGCTATGAGACTAGCATCATTGCAGTCATTGAGAAATGGATAACAAGAATTAAAAAGTAGAATAGGAAGGCCTATTGTGGCAGTGAAGAGGTGAGTGAGGGCATCAAGACATTGCTTAGTGAGAGAGGTCAGGCACTGGGTAGCAGTTAAACACCCCAGAAAGACTCTAGATTATTTTTGTTTATTGCATGGCCCTCTACAGCTGAACCAGTAATATGTTCCATTTTAAGTGAGATATAATAAAACCCACATTAGCTAGGAAAGCAAATATTCTCCTTTAAGTCATTTTCATGTTTATTAACATAATTTTTCATTTTTTCATTAACATACACATCTATCTTTGTGTGTTATGCTTAAAAACATACATCATAAGAGCAAACATTACTAAAAAAATATTTGGTAAAGCATATATAGAAGTATCATTTAATTTTTGGCAGGCTTTAAACATTACAGATATTTAAAATTATCACACTGCTAATATCTTCCTATTCCTAAAATACCTCACAGTGTTCTGGACTGTGCCTTTCCAAAAGGAGATAAGCAAGTCAGCCAGCATCAGTATTCCAAAATACCAAAACAAAGCAACAACAACACAGGTAGAGTAACACTTGAACGATGTTCCTTTAAGCATTTCTTTCAACTCACTTCGGCTGACTCCACTTTTATATAGGTTATAGGATTTACTATAGCAACCTAACACACACACTCTCCCCCCGATGTCTAGCTCCCCCTCCTTTTGACTTAAATCAAACCAATAGAGCCCTCTATTGGTGAAACTTGAGATAGCTACAGATGTTTGCGGAATGAGGAGGCGACACTTGTCACAGCCTGTGCCATCGTGCTCCAGCTCGAGTCAACGGCAGATGTTCTTGGGCTTAGCATTAGCAAGGGGCTCTGAGAGAAATGGCCCGCCTGATTTCCCAGGTATTAAATGTCATTTTTTTCTTAGATATAACAGCCCTACACATGTGGTTATTGTGAAACTTGAGCACAACACCGTCACATAAACACATAACACATCTAATAGCACTTTTTTTCCCCCTTCAAAAACACTTTGACTTCTGGAAAGGATGCAAAAATATTACGCTTGGCCATGATTCAATATTTCTGCTTTGATAAGTACAGGGTTTTGACTGGACTTTCAGAAGCTATTTGGGGCATCATCTCCTGTTAAGTCCTACAAATTAATTAAGGCCTTGGGTACATTATAATTAAGGAGCCTAAAGCCAAGTCACCTCAGAAACCTAAAAATGCATGACCATTAATATAGGAAAGAGTATAGCAAGGGTGAAAGTTATTTCTTTAAAGAAATGTAAGCAGTTAAAAGCAGAAAGTCTTTACAGAGGAAGGACTCAGGGAGTTCAGAAAGATTTTTCTCAGTTCGGACAAACCAGGTTAAAACCAAATGTTGATCAGTCCTTATGACTGGGCCCAAAATTTATAGCTCATATCCCAGTTCCTGACAAAGCAGCTGCTTGTAGCCACACAGATCCAGGTACCTAAGGTGCTATTGACCTCATGGAGCCCTTCGTGGGGAGGCAGGAGGCAGGAGGAGGCTTTTCAGGAAGACAGACTGTAATAAATGTCTGGTTTTCTGATGAAGTAACCATCGATATTTTGGCTTCAACATGGTGGGACTTCACAACACCCTTAGCTATTTATGTATTTATATAGAATCATTAAGGCTAACATTTGCTGATTATTAAGTGAATGTATTTATTGTTTTATTATTAAGGAAAGGCACTGGCCTAGACAAAGTAGAAAATTATTATCTCTACCTTGCATATGGACCACCAAAGTGATAAAGCAGATTTAGGCTGCCACCAAAGTGATCTGTGAGTCCACAGTACAACAAGACCTGTTCTCCAGTCATTGCAAATTGGACCTGGTAGAAGAACACTTTTTTTTCTCAGAGCATCGAGTGGATGGAGGTTGGTACACAGCAGGGACTAACCCAGATACAGAGATATGGCATGACCAGATCCAGCACACAAGCTGGAAAGCTCAGAGCCTTCCTGGGTCTCACAGCTGAAATGTAGCCTAAGGTCAAGGTCACAAGAGAAGTCTGTAGTTGATGCAGGTCCTGAAAACAGGTAACGAAGTCAGGTGCTTCCAACTGTTTGGCTGCCCACATGACCTCCGGCTCCTGCCAGTCTCACATGCTCTAGTTTTGTTCTCCAGGACCCTTCTGAAAGTCAACGTTAGTTTTTCCAGATGTCCTCAAAATGGATCTGATTCATGGGGGTAGGTCCTGGACCTGAGCTGCGAAATACTAAACCAGCAACAAACTCATACATCCTCATGTCTGTGTGAGTCATTCCTTCCTCCTTTCATGCCACTCATGCATCCATGAGGACATTTGCTCTACCTTTTAAAGCCAGACCATGGTCTCTCACCTGTTTTCTCCATGTCTGTTGCTTTTACTGTGCTTTCTGTGGGCAAGAAGGGAAAAAGCTAAAAATATTGCATGCTTCTAAATGTACAAATTATGCCAAATCATTTCATTGTTCAAAATGTTCAAAAAAACCAGAAGTTTCTTTTCTTTGTTTTTGGGTTGTTTGGTTTGGTTTTTTTAAATATGTGAATTCAATTGAACTGTAAAGTAAGATGTGGGTGCTAAATATACTAAAATGTGCACAGGTAATGCCTCCTTTCAAGTTAAATTAGGGTTGTTGCATTTCCAGTGACTTCCAATCACCTTTTTGTGGACACAAAGATAAACTAGTTCTTGAAGGTGCATGGGAGCCCCTGGTGTCTACCAGAAAAGATGACACTGTCAAAACACAAGAAGTCCTTCACTGGAGATTTTCTGCCCTCGTTCCCTAAAAATTTATGAACATCCTGGTATGTTCTGCATGCCGGGTATCTCTGCAAAACCATTTGACTCAGTGGGAATTATTTAAGTCCTATTGCAGGACAACAAAACCCTGGCATACTTCTGTCAAAGTACTTGGATATCTCTTTACATGAGAAAGTGCTGAGGAGAAAGGTAGAAAAGGAAAAAGTCCTTGTGAACTGTAAGTGAACCAGCTATAACAAACCAGTCTATTTGCTTATGAAGTCTTGCAAGCACTGTTTCAGTCTAACCAGGTTTCTGTGCATTTCGCTGGGCATGGGATCTCATACTCTGCTTGGCAGCACAATGAATGGGACCAAAAAGGGAGAGAACAGGAGCTTAAATGATGTGTCGCAATGCATTTTTCCTCTTTCTGTTACATGCTGTTTATTGATTTTCCTTTCTACATTAGCAGACAACATAATGGCCTTTAAACCATCTAAAGTCTTGGAAAAGTGATTTATTTTTTTTATTTATTTCATGAACACCTCTTATTTAACTAGGTAAAGAATCCTGATTTTTATTTTTAACTCTCTTGAGCAGAAGTAATGACTTTCTAAAAATTACATTACTCCACAATTAAACAGAAGAAAATGCCACTGTGTTAAAAACAGCTTGCCTCATACCCTGAAGTTCTTGATGCTATAAATAGTGGAAGCTGGCAGCCTACAGCTCGCCATCTTCCACTGCACTGACGCGCCGTAGTGCTAGTGAGGGATGCAATTGCTGCGTTCACCTGAGGAGAGAGTATTCTGGTGTCTCGTCAGTGTCTACTGAGAAAGGGCTTCCAATTGGCTGATTTCTACCCTGTTAGGAAAATTACAGCTGTCCTTGGTAAAACTCTTCCTTTCTTTTTTGCCCAGAGAGGCATAGGTAGTAAGTTTAGATGGATATAGCGTGGGTGTGACTGCTAAAGAAATGCAGTAACAACGACATTAAAGGGAATACAGTTTCATGTCTCCAGTCTTACAGGGAAAAAATAACAGGAAAAAAAAAAAAAACGGAAAAAAAAAACCCAACCAAAACCCACAAACACTACATATAATCTGGGACTTTTAAAGCACAAGAACAATAATTTTTCAAAATAATTGCGGGACACAACCTTACAGACAGAGATGCTAAAATTATTCTGAAATTGTTTGTGTGTATAACTGATAAACTTATTTTATCCTGTGGAAATGAAAGGGAATGTGAAGCACATGTTGCAAAGTTGTACTCATCCCAGCGTGTTGCCTGACACACACAAACACACACACCCTTAAATGATGTGGAACAATGAAGGAGTAAATTAAGTCACCTCAGTGAGATGTGTGGTCCAGTCTCACCACTCTTCAGGAGAAGGAAGGTTTGCCCGCTTCAGCAGCCATGACCCTTTCACTCAAACATTACCAGCAGGGTGCTGAGAACTGGGACAAGGACAAGCTGGGAAGATGCATCACTAACTTCCACAAGATATGGGCAGAAAGGTCCTCAAAGCAGAGCCTGCCCACACCTCCTTCTAAGGAAGGCCTGACCCCTGCCATCACTCCATTTGTTTGCAAGGGGTTACAGTGCTGCTGTGTTGTCCTCCTCTTCCATGCACAACCTCGTGGCATGGGCATGCTGGTACCTTTTCTTCTCCCAGGCCAGGAGTATAACCAGCCTCAGAAGGATTAGTCACATCAGTGTCAACAAAATCCAGCAAGAGTCAAAGCTTCAGTGAACACAGTTTACCAGAGAGTAAAAGAAAATTCTCTTTACTAAGCACAGTGACAAAAGCACCGGGCAGCAGCAGCAACTGAGCTGCAGATTTCTTATTTGTGACACCACAGCAGCAGCAGTTCAGCTCAGCCCCTCTGCACCTCCCTACAGCTTTGCCTGTCAGGGTCATGCTGCAAAACATGGCTGCTTCCAAGAGAGGAGAGGGGCAGGCAGGAACCACAGCTGAATTCCCCATGGATCTCAGGCAGTTTATAATTGCCTTGTTGGTAGGTAGGTTCTTCAACGGTGTGCATGTTGCTTGAAGGTCAATGCACATTCTCCTTAAAATTTCAGGGCACATTTGTGCTCTACTGCATGGGTTTTATTTCCCTCAGAAGCTGGCAAGGGGAAGTAGAGCTGATTTTAGGCTTTAGAAGCAGTGCCTACACTAGGAATGCTTATTTATTATTTTTTCTCGGACCGGATAATTTTCATTTTCAGTTTCCCCAAACTTTGGGGAACCATCCGGGCAGCTAATGTGAGAACACACCAAGCTAGCAATTTTTCCTTGCTGCTTTTACTGGTTTAGATTGAAATCAACATTGCTTTAACATGCTCCTGCAGTTAATATACTGCACCGAGGAGTTGAGGGGGGAAAGAGAAGGGCAACGACCAATTCACCTGCCAGCTTAATAGCTTATTTGGGGAAGGCTAATAGCATACTGTGGTTTTGACTCTAAGCAGTGGTGTCCTCAGAGCCAGAGATGTCACTACATAGTTGTGATCAATATAGGTTACAAAGCAGTGTCATTTTTTTCTGCTTTAACCTCTGGAAGGTGTATGTCTCTAAAACACTAAAATAAGTCAAAATATTGATAATTACAGGTTCTAAATCCTTTACATACATGGCTACAATATGAAGGTCATGAAGCCTAAAATTTAAATTATCAACAAGCCAAAATATTCTTAAAAAGGACAAAGGAAATAAGATCACAAAGGATAGTCCTGAATCAGAGCTTACAGCTAATACAAGCTGAAGTTACCTTGAGGCTTGGAAAGTGTAGCAGCCTGTATGCCCTGTTTAAACAAAAGTGTTGCATATGACTTTATGGCTCACAAAAGATTTTGGACAAATGACTCTGGGTTCTCTCACCTTCTAATCATCCATAGAAACTATTCATATTTAACCATTAACACACCAAGATATGAGAATAATTGCATTGATCCTGAGAAAATGGACATTTACAGCAACATTTTCATTTTAAATAACCTTTTGTTCTCTGAAGGTGAGACAAAGACAACCTAGCAGAGACACCAATGGTTTCTTTGTATTATCTTTGATGATGTCATTCTAAACCATCTCTTTCTTTCCTTTATCTCCATAAACTTGCCCTTTTTTCCCGCCTCCAGCTCTCTCTCAGAAAACATCACATATTCCAGCATTCTGCAGTGTTCCTATTTCTTTATGAGGAGCCCAAATCATTTATCCCCATTAGCCATTTGTGCAGTTCCCATCAGCAAGGCTCGGACAGGCTGAAGTGCTCCAAATCCCATTGCCAATCCCCTAAACTACCCAGTGCCAACTTCTTTCTGTCTCTAACTTTGCTTCTTTGGTACTAGTCAGCAATTTTATAGCCACATACAGGGCCAGATCTGGAAGAAGTAAGAAACAGTGGAAAAGTAGATCCAAAAAATCTAAAGAATATTTATAAAGGTACAGTGTTTCAAACTGCTTCAACTAATTTCTGGTAAATAAATAGTGTTCTTTTTCTTAAGACAGTGTCGTGATAAAGCTATTAATATGTGACTACTTATATCACATTCCTATAAAATTCAATTGTCACTTGCAAAGTTATATTTATCCTTTTTTATTTTATGCTGTCAAGGACGCTTAAGCAAAGGCTGCAGTGCTTTAAATTCGAGCATTTAGTTTGGGAAAATACCAGCAAAAAGACAAATAGAGTTCAGTAAGACTGCAGTTTTAAGTGTCTCCAGCGCCCAGGTGAGCTGTGCTGCTCCATCTGCACTCTGCTGTCTGTGCCAGGCTGCTTGGCAGGGGAAAGGAGCGGACAGGACCCTGCTGTCCAAGCATTGCAGAAGACATGAATCTTGTCAATTTTGGATTGGATTCCCTGCCAGTTATCAAGCAAGCAGCCAGCAAACTGCAGCACACCACATAGCAATGTGCACACTAGCGTTTCTGAGCCCCACTGCCCTCCCCTGGAAGGTGCTTGTTAAGGCATTTCTGTGGGCTCCCTGTCTCCGGGTACTACAGAGACCAGCACTAATTAACAAGGTTGGCCGTATTTACACCACCTGAAACACAAGTCTGTGTTTGTATACAGCATAGCTTAAAGCATCTTTAATGTGTGACTCAAAATGAAATCTTTTTCTCTGGAAATACTTTTAGGAACTGATTTCACAAAGATTCAGGTTCTTGGTACGTCTGTTACTTTAAGGTACCAAACTCTAGCATCGCCAATTGTATTCTCAAGGGTTTTAATCATTTCTAAGAGATTTTATCACTGTCTGTTTCACTTTAGCCAGAACTGCAGTCATATTCAAAGCATATTCTGATGGTCAACAGGAAAAACACTTAAAATAAAGATTTCTCTGTTAGTAACTTAATGGAAACAGGTTTTTTGTTGGTTGTTTTGTGGTTTTTTTTTTCTGGATTAAATTAATATCTTGCAGCTAGTAAAGACATGTGATTTGCTTTTCACTTAAAATTCTTCCTGTAAACATCTTGATTCCCTAAAGCATCTATCTCCCTCTCTTTTCTGCTCTGATTTTCTTATATTCCTTCTTCAGTTTTGTTCTATTCTTCATGTTATCCACAGCAATTTCTCCCAGTCAAGATATGAATCAATAACTAGAGCCTTTCAAAATGTTAGAGAAATGTATTTAAAGGAAAAAAGAAAGATAAAATATCTTACAGATGTCATTTACAGATTATATTCAGCCAGTTTCATCAACTGGCAATCAATGATCCACAAGCATGAGACTTTACACGTAAGTTTATCTTAATGTGGAGAAAACTGGAAATCTGAACTGTAACACCTTCACATCCTCTAAAGAAGCCTGATTAGAGTAGCCACAAACAAGTATGGATTCTCTGGGCGTCTCCATAAAGGGTCATGAAGGGGCTGACCAGACAGTTGTGCCTCTCCTCTCAGATCAGTTTAGCCAGGCACCAGTGATCTCCAGAGCTGCTATCAAAATGATCAGGGACCAGGTAAGCCAGGCCTTTGTAACCCTACAGCCAGTTCAGAGAGCTGCTCCATGGAAGCTCACCAGCAGTGACTGCTGACAGCGCTTCACCCTCGTGCCTTGTCCTTCCCTGGCCCAGATCGGATGCGGTGTCTGCTTCGTACAAGAATCAGCATCGTCAAGGTAATTTAAAAAAATGACCTAGGGTACCTGAAGGCTCTGATGCATGACCACGTTAGAGGAGTTTACCAGCCTATTGTTTGTTGGCCAAGCCATTGTAATCACTGGTAGATGACTGTGGGCGTACTGTTAGAGCCCATCCCAGGTGTAATACGATGCGACTTCATCGAGGCCTTCCAATTTAAAGTTAATTGAAAGAGGTTAATGTTAAACCATATTATCTCGCAACTGGAACAGGCCAAGACTGGAAAATTATTATAGCTCAGCAGATGGGCAACAACTTAGTAAACACTGGTAATTTCATTTTGTTCTCAACTCTGTCTGGCCCAGTGAATACCATGACTTCACACAGCAGCTATCTTCCACTAGATCAAGGAAGCCTCTGCAACGGAAAAATGTTTAATGAGAAAAGCTGGACCACTAATGGTTTACATACCTGCAGTTTGTTCCTACAGGACTCCAGAATAGCACAACCTTACAAAACCAAGGTACAATTCCAACTTCTGAAATCAAATCCTTCCCATGTATCTCAAAGCAGACACTTAAAACCATGCCAGAAACTGTTAAGAAAAGTTGAGTCCAGATAGCAGTCCCAGTCCTGTTAAAAGAATATAGTCTGAGGCTTTGAGTGCTTTTACTTTCTTTCTAGTGGAACAAGTGACATGATCCAATGTAGAAGCATGAACATTTCTTGGATAGATTCATTTGCTAACTTATGGTTGGAGTCTGAAGCTATATTATTGTGATGCTGCAATATGAGCAATCATTTAATTCCTGGGGTTTTGTCCTGTGCTCACATGTAACATCAAAGCAAGCTTAATGTAATTTTAAAGATCATAATCTAAACTAGAATATTTAAAATTATGCCCAAGTCGCCCTCATATGCCAAGAAGATAGGGAGTAAGTGTGATTTAATCAGCTGGCAGATTTTTAAAATATTTGTTCAGCACTTTCCTCCTAATCAAATTTACCAGTAGCAGGGGAGCTAAAGTAAAAACTGTCTGAACAGATATAGATCTTCCTTATCCATATTTTCATGAAAAAGGACACTGATAGCAGACCAAATTTCGTGAAAACTTGAAAGAATATTAAAGACATCAAAACAAATAAGACCCTGCTATCGTTACCCAGGTACTGAGGTATCAACATCACTGTGTCAGCCCAATGGTTTTGTTGGCATATAGCCATGTCAGAGCTCCTCCCAGAGGAGAGGGCATCCTGACTCAGGAAGCAGTTCCTGAGGGGGAGAGGCTTGTTTATGTTTCTCCTGTCTTCCTCTGAGAGAAACTGTGGTGCGCCATTGAGACCATCAGCAGTGGATGAGCTGCTTGCCTTCTTCCTACCACCAATAGACAGATGTGGCTTTTTTGTTCAGTCACTTTCCTTAGGCTTTATTTTTCTTGGGGACTGTGACCATTTGCTGTAGCCTGACACAAAAGTCACACAAGGAAATAGAACCATGCATTTGAATGTTGGGTTTAATTGGGTCTCACTAGGAACTGCAGAGGTTTTTTTGCCTTTTAAGTTCTGGCTAGTGAAATCATCCCACACACAAAACTTGGTTTTGATACTCCAGAACAGGCACTTGAGGAAGCCTTCAGCTATACTGTGCCGTTAGAAAAGTCATGTGCAAGCTGGGGAACACTAGTGCTTCTCAACTCCTGGCTGCCCTTTCAGTACTGATATAAACATGGCAGGGAAAAAGACTCATCACTGCATCCTTAAAATCCATACATTCACTGTATGATAATGCAGTGAGGGGGCAAGGTTGACAAGCATGTTTTTAGATAGGAAGCAAGTGCAGGCTTCAAAGAGCCTACAATATATTTTAATTAATAAGGGATCAGTAGGAGCCAATTAAATCATAGTCATTTGAAATAGAGAAGATTGCTTTGCTCTTTTTCCTGTGCTACTGCACAGTAGAGTCTTAAATTTGCCAGTTCCTCCAAAAAAAAGGGCTCTGTGCCTTTTCAAATTACTTCGCTTTTCACAGTAATAATTAAGTGACAGTCAAGAAGCAAAGAAGACTTTTCATTTTTTAAAGTTTAAGCTCCAGTTACCCAGGAAAAGTTTTCATCAGTGGTTTTAAAAAACTAGAAGACCACATCAAAATAACTAGGAACAGACAGATCTGTCCTGGCTGTCCACACAAAACTAAGGTACATTTCTCTTTGCTTTACAGAGCAGTTAAATATGTTCACATCCAGTTCTTTGTGTTATTCAGTGTTTTCACATGGAGGCAAATCATTAGGAGAGAAAACTTCAGAGTTTGTAACTTTGTGGGAAATAAAAATCTTTAATAAAGAAAATAAAATCTGTGGCTCACGGCTGCTCAGTGAGTGGAGGAAGCTGACATTTAATGCAATCGTCCACCTACTCTACTGAATCCAAAAACCTGACAGCAAATATGTGTTGGTTGGAGTCTCTAATAGTCAAATGGAAACACTAGCTAAAAGGAACCAAGGGATAAGAAATCTGCTATAAATGAAACATTTAATTTTTTTATATACTCATTACAGTAATAGTCCCCCAAAGTGGCTTGCACCTGGAACGTGGCCCTACCAGGGACCATTTTCAGACCCAATGTCCAAGATAAACTTGCTTGCCTGCTATGATATCTAAATCCACCTATTCAGACTTCCCAATATCCAGAGCTACTAAACTGTCTCCATATGCTGTGAATGCAGAGAGAAAGTTGTTACACCCCACTTAAAGATATACAGTAAGTGTCATAACCATCTCTCTCCTTGACCACATAAAAAAACAGGGACTGTAAACTCTAGGGAACAAGTAATCCAAGCTGATCACAACTCAGTTTGGGAAAAGTCCATCTTACATATCTCTGTGGACCTATGCCCTTATTCCCAGTGTTGCTTAGTTCAAGAATTCAAGCTTATTAAGAAACTGGACTCTAAATCATAATTACCTTTATTTTTTTAAAGAAAGCTCTATGCTTTCGACTCATGTTTGGATTTATTATTTTTTCACTTTTCCCTTTTATCCTCCTTTGTGACTAGAAGTGTATAAACACAAGTGCTGTCCAGCTTCTGACTTCAACAAAACAGGAGCATTTAATGATCTCACCACTGGAGCTCTCTTGAGGAGACCCAAAGATCCATATATCAAAAGTTGTCAAGTAATGTCTCCTGCTGTGAATACAACATTTAAGCAGTTGACCCAAATATCATTGTTTGCACACTATTTTCAACTTCGTCTACCCGGCCACATGGCTACCCCAAGATCTCTGTGTCCCCTGCAGCTGCAGGTCATCACTCGCCCTCCTGTGGCACTGTTATTTTGTGTTTATGTCACAATCTGGGATAGGAGATTTGTTAAATGTAGGAAATACAAAAAGAATTGGACTTTATAAGGGTTCAAGGAGCTAACACTTTAGGATTTATTTTGCTCACTATCCAAAAACATGTAGTCTAACACTGATGCTCAAAATAACTTGATGTGTTTCTCATATCATATTCAAGACAGGAAGTTTAGGAAAAAAATAATTTGTGTAGCTCCAGATTATGTACTCTGCTCCAGTGTATCAATACTCTTGAAACAGTAAGCTATAATATATTCTATCAGTCAAATCAATCCTCCCATCTTTCCCAGGCAGAGGGAAGCCTTACCTGAATTCCTAAAAAGGAGAGCTTTCACTCATGATATCTTCAAATAAACATATTCAGCCAATTCACTTAATTGCCTTGGAGCGATCAGCTGTGCATCTCAATACTGAAATTAGGCTTTTCTGCATCTCTGGAGTTACATTTTGGACTCACTCTCCTTCCGTGAGGGAATGACCATAAAAGACACTGCCTCCAAACTCATCTTTGAACCTAGGAGCTTATGAGCTACCTTTCTTTCCTCTACACTTTAATTTTACCACCCCTACATCACTTCTGCCTTCTTGCCATATTCTCCCATACTCAGTGGAAAGCAGTGTCTTTGCACTTCAGTTCCTGCTAATATTTAATGACAGAAAATCAGGCTACTTTCCCAGGCTTTTGTTAATGTACTGCTGGATTCACCGCTCCTCCTGGTCAGCCAAAAAAATCTGTGTGTTGCCAGGCTTGTGTTCTTACCTGTAATTCAGGGGGCTTTCCTTTTAAAATATGGGTCACATAGGAATGCTATCTATCTCTCAGCATTTTGTAAAGTCATGAGCTGCATTGCATTAGCAAAGTGACTTTAGAGACAAAAAAAATACAGGCTTTATCTGCAATGTGCATTAGAAAGGGGTTTATAAAAAAAGGGGGAGTTTTAGATTCTACACTCATATTACTTTGCGTTGCCTCAGAAAGTGCTGAGAAAACCAGCCGAGATGTCTGTTGTCTTTATTACACATCTGCTAATTTCAGAGATACTTGCTGAGAATGTCCCTGATTTTAATTGACATCTTGATTTACATAATTTTGTTCCTTTGCCATCTTTACATAGAGTTATTAGCAGCCTTGGCCTATGCTTCTCTATTTCACTAGTCTTCTTAAGAAAGTGGACGTGCTACATGGTACCAATTATATTTTCTGGTACCCCATTCCCTTAGGACACAGTGCAGCATCATGTGTATAGGCAAGGTAGAAAGCTGACTCAAATGCTGTACCCTTTCTATTTCTCATTTGTTTTCCCTCAGGAAGCCCCAGTAACTTCTTGTCTTCTGTTCTTAGGATACTTTCTGTGAGGAAAAACATCAGTATCAAGGAGCACGTATCTCTCGAACTAGCTATTTACCACAAATGTCCCAATTTTTTTTTGCTGTTTCAGTAAGAGAGAAGTGGTAGAGAGAAAAGGAAACTATGCCAATGTGAGTAATATTCACAGTAAATGTCTTTTAAAAAAAGTATGAAAGTCTGCTGACTGCAGATTTTTTTTTAAAAGCCTGCTGCCAGGCTGGCAGCGGAAAAAGTCGTCTCGCTCTCTCAGATGCACACTCAGCCCCAAAAGATGAAGTGACTAAGCTGCATGTGCACCTCCACTTTAGGCCTCCACTTTCAGATCTGGCCTTTACCAGAATCATTTACAGATGGAAAAGTAGTCATTTTACCACTAAAAAAAAATAAAAATGTATCAATGAGATTTGAAAGGGATGGGATCCGTGGGCATTCTTTGGGGTCACTTTCATTCATTGCTTTCCTTACACTACTGAAGTGATTAGTATTTTCCATGTGAGTTTTTCATGTATTTCCACTGGGAAAGACTAGACAAAATACCTTTTCCTGATTCTCAGTTTTTCCTCATGACTCGGAACAGATTTAGTTATATGAATTTTGCAACAAGCTGACCTGTTGCTGCAATGTGCCCCACTGATGGTGGTAACAGGAACTCTGGGGCAGCTTCATTAAAGTCAGCAATGCAGAGTTTTAATAATTATAATACAAAATGGAATAAAGCAACCAGTACATGTTCCCACTGTTATATTTGTACTGCATTATTTGAATCTACTTCTTAGGAAAATAAAAAAGCTTTTTGTGGTAGGGATTATCTCTATTATAAGGATTAGTAGTGAAGTAGTTAACCATGTTGATTTCTACACAGCTATATTTAAGTTTCAGAGTTAACATCTCTCTGAAACAAATAGGGTTGATTATTCTTTTTAGAACATTTTTTCTTGTTCTGCAGACTGAAGTATTGTCTACATTAAGAACAGTTGCACCGTTATAACTACTCTAATGTTAGTCACATCAATCCCACTCCTTGATGTAGACGAATTGTACCTAACCACATCAGATAAAGCATAATTTTATGGCTGTGCGGGCTGCTCATATTAAGCATTTTCAGCAAAGAACAATGGAGTTCCATTAGTGCAAAGTTTCCCAAATGGGGAAAGATGGTATTACATCACTTTGCACTAGCTTTGCATTTTAAAGATTGTATTTTGAACAATAAAAAGTTAAAATATTTTTTAAAGAAAGGAAAATAATAATTAAAAAAATCCATAAAACTCTGTATCTGACCGGGGCAGCCCCAGCTCAAGCCTCTGAGGAGCATAAGTTCCTGCTGCATAGGGCTCTCTGTTCAATAGACAGGGGTGTGTGGTCAAGGGCTGAGTATACCAACTTTCACAGCAGGCTACTGATACATCTGACAACACAAACCACTGCCTTCCACATCACCAACCTAATGCTAAAGGGACTTATGTTCCCTTGAGAAGGAACAGATATTTTCTGTTTGCATACCACCTAACACAGGAGGGTCAGCTACCACAATATAAATATTTAATCCTAATAACTAGGGAGGTAATATCAAGGGGATATGTTTACATGATGCTCTTTAAAGCTCCTTGATGAATAAGCAACAACTTTGTTTTCTTTTTTAAGAGGTAGGAGAGTAGAAGTCAGACTTTCAAAATATACAGTCAAAAGTTGACCAAAGCCTGAATTTCTGTGCCCATTGACATTGCAGCCAAAGAGCCCAGATTTTCAGCATAAGGCATAACACGCGGTGATTTTGCCAGTGTGAGGAGTCAGACAATAAAAAAGGGGCTGGCGGCAGCAGAAACAGGGTTTTGCCTCTCTCCCCCTTCCCCTCCCCTCCCTGGAACACAACATACTTCTACCAGGAACGAAAATAAATAAATCCTCAGTTGTCTTGCTGTGCCCAATTAGTATTCCATCCATGAACTGTCCCATCAGGGAAAAATGCCTCCCTCACACACGTGTTCAGGATAGCACTGATGGATCTGAGGGCCTCTCCAAACACAGTGACCATCTGCTAGGCAAAACATAGGGGTCTGACAAGCAGGAGCCATTCAGCCCTGTTGTTGGGCCACATTATTACATATTTGACAAGGGTAATGAGAGGCTGTCATTAACCTTACATGACAGTCTCCACAATGACACACACTAAAGCAAGAACAAAGAGCAGAACTCAGTAAAAAGCCACCTACTTCTCATTTAACCCCGGAATTGTCAGACACCATTATTGCTAATGGAGGCTGGCGGTCCTGGGGTTAATTTCCATCTCTGTGCTCTGCTTGTTCTCTTTTTGAAATGTACTCCTCATATGGTTAAGGAAGCAGTTTTATCAAGGCTATTGGGAAGGCAATGCATTATTTATCATAACACACTGAGATGTAAGAACAGAGAGGGTCTCCTGGAGGAATGAACAGACATATTTCATGAACCCTTCTGATGGTCTGAAAAAAAAAAAAAAACATTTCTGAGCTCAATGTCTGATATTTAAGGTTATCATTGCCTAAGTGTGACATTTTCCTCATCTGCATTTCCTGCCAGATTTCTGTCAAGCTTAAATTTGCAAGATTTTTTCCCGGTGACCTTGTCACAGTCACCTGGCTTTATAATCACAAGGAAATCCCATCGAGAAAGTTAATTGGTCGCCTGATTTTAGTTGAACATGGTAGGGTGAACATGAACCGTAGGGTGAGACAGTATTTACAATTCCAGGAAATAAAAGGTCACCTGAATATCAAATCTCTTTCTCAGATGAGATGATATGGGTTACAGTCCTCCAGCAAGTAGCAGAGGTCTCGTAACAGAGTTGCTTGCCACCTCGGCAAGCTGAGGAATACACCTATTTCCATAGTGACCTCTGGGCTGAACCTAGGACAGGGGGCTCTGGGCATGAATGCAAGCACTTGTTCAGATGCTTTGGCATATTAAGGACAAATGACAGAAGTGAAAGTGAAGATTATGTCTCACTGCAGGAGACTCCAAGCCGGTACAGCTGGGTGTGAGCTCGCAGGAGTCACAAGGTTTGGGAACAGCTAGAGCCAATGAGAAAATAGGACATCAGGTGGCGGGTAGCTGCAGTACAAGGATGCTCAGAGCCACCGAGGGGAGGGGACACCATCTCTGTGGAGAAGCTCTCTATAAATAGCATACAAAAAGCAAGTCACTTTCTTTCCACACAAAGCAAATGCAGCAGCACGAAGCTAGCCTCCCAGAAACACTGGCTAGGAGGCTGGAAAAGAAGCTGGTCGAAAGATTAATACTTCCGTGGAAAAAGTGGAAAGTAAAAAACGCAATTAGGAGACAAGTTCTCCAAGAAGTGAGTTCAAGAAAGATTGTAGTTTTTCTTCTGAAAGTGAATTAACAAGCTTTAATGTTTACAAAACTGCTCACTACTAGAAAAAGCAGAATATGTTGTACAAGCACATTTCAGATTATGAATTGCTTTTCCAGATTTATTGTGATGGTCCTTTGCAGAGCTGGATGCCAACATCATGTGCTATCTTTTCTGTTCTCTCACTGGAGAGTGTCCTCTTCCTGAGCCACCCACAGGGGAGTATGGTTTACAGTTAAACAAGCCATTGAATCAAACCTCTTTTGTTATCTAGCCATTCAGAATTAATTTTCCATTAACAGCTGCAGGATCAAACCACTGTTTTACAACTGTTCTTGAAGAGCTACTGAAAGGGAGGAAAAACACATGGAAAACTGAGTTCTGCATTGAAATGACAAAAATACCAGTGAAGAATTTTTCCTCCTTTACCCATCCCGGTGTACAGCGACAGCTACTGACATTCAATGAGTAGTGGAAATACATGGCCAACCTGCCCTACCTCTTTGTCATGGGGTAAGGCTAACCCACTAGTGCTCCTCCCCGAGAGATCTTTCTTCTCAGTTAGCACAGGATTCCATTCATTAATTTCCCCAGTAAATGTGCATGTCAAACTACTAAGGATGACTGAAGCATTTGTGCTGCAGTACCATCAATATATGGATTGTACGCTGCTCTCTGTCTTTCCTTCTCTGTCTCTCCTTCCCTGCCCCCAGCCCTTACCCACTTCCATCTACTCCCTCTCACTGTTTTCTCAATCCTTAGCCTAAAAAATTCTTGGCTTTAGCTCAAGACGGAGTAGTAGGGAAGTCTACCTTCATCATCTGGGTCTTAATAGAATGGTATGATCTCTAATAATGGTTAGAAAACGCTATGTTTTAGCACCCGCTGATGGCAGCCTTAACAAGTATGACAGCTTCTCTCCAGCACGTACGATGAGAGTGAAGCCAAATTACCTGGTTAGGATTTGTTAGGCTGAGACTGGTGGAGACGCTCACCTCTCCTGAGTTCAGACTCTGGGCATATGCCTATGAACAATGGGAGATGGAAGTGATTTGAAAGACTGTAATTTCTTGCTAGTTTTTCTGAATATTTTATGGGCTAACCTTACAGTAGGAGAAAAGGATTTATGAATATAGAAAGATCATTGCTCCTAAGGAAATCTTCAAATATAGCATATGCATAATATTCCAGTGACTTTTAATTCTGTGGAGAATTTTAAAAGTCTGTGTTATCAAGATCCCTCAGGACAACAAAAAAGATTTGATAGCTTTCCTTAAAGGGAATTTTAAAAGGGTTCTTTAACTCTAATTAGTGAATCTACTTGGGAATTCTCAGAAATCATCTGTACTCACAAAGGAAGAATACCTAATAATTTTCAAACAAAACAAAACTGTTTTCCTGATTTAAGTGCAAAATTCAGATTCAAGATTCAAAAGGACCAGATCTAATGGCTCCATATAACATACGGTGAGTTCCCTCAGCATGTTCAATCTTTAACCTTTTATGAACAGGACAACACATTTACCTGTAAGACCTATTTCCTTACAAATTCATGCTTCCAATTATTTACGATTCCACTGTCCTTGTGAGGTTATATAAATCGACTACATTTTCATTTAATATTATATTTAGCAATTATATATTCATACCATTAACTGCCAGAATCACTCTTCATTTTCTTTTTCTGAAGATGGGACTGTGGAGCTGTTTTGCTCTAGTATTTTGTCAGTGACACTATTTTGTATGACTTTTTAAGAGATACATATACTGGGTAAGATTCTTCCTGTGTTATGATATTAAATAAAGAAAGATTATCATTATATAAATGGCAAAACTGTACTGCACTGCAGCCACTTAACATTTTCTAAAAGATACAATCTACTTGATATGAAGTCAGGGAAATCATATCTAATACTGAATTCTAACTGGAAAACAAATGAGTACTACTAATAGAATGTACTTCAGTTGTACTTTGCATAACATTCAAAAACAGAGAATTATTTTTGTCACCTGCCTGAGCCACCTTTACAAGCCTAGCATTGGACCCGTGGATGTGTTGTGTGGGTCACTGCATATGAAATAGATATGAATGAAAGACTTATCCTGTCCTTCTGTTTGCAAAGAAAGAAAAAAAGTAAAAAGAAGGGAAAAGAGGAAATGGTTATCAATATAGACAGAAATTTCTGCTATCCCAGAAAAAGGATTCTGTATTCTTTGGACTATGGAACTGTATAAAATGGTTCATATATTTTAATCAGGAGAGTTCCTTCTACATGCTTAGCTTATATTGGCAAGTATAATGTTCTGCCTTTCAATTAGCCTCAAACACTATCACGTGAGTCAGACTAAACTACATTTAATCAGATGTCTTATGAATTATGAACAGGTCTACCAAGCGATTGGACCATTAAGCATTAGATAAGACATAACTGCCCCAGATGCTTCACCTAGGGTAAACTCAAGTATTTGCATTCCAACTTTCTAAAAGTTAGAAGACTTAACAACCTAAATTTGTTGATAGCTCAAGATTCTGCAGGACTGGAAATTTGCTTGCATAAAGTTAAGACAGGAATTGCAGGTTTTAACATGTAGAAAAGCCATATATGAAAAATTACACGTTTTTCATCATCTTTGACAGAAATAACCATAATCTGAATAACTGAATTCCAACGAAATAAAAGAAGCAGGTAGCCACCTGAGCTAGAAGCTGCCTCTCTGAAGAAGTGGCTGACAGCTTCGACTTAGACCTTATTTCCGTATAAAATCATAAAAAATGCCATCCATTCTGAGCCAGGGATTTGAAGATAAGACAGTAAAACAGCACAGGGATCCTGCCAGGCACTATTAAAAGATTAGTAAAATAATTCTGTCACTAAAGTCATATGATTTTCACTATCAAAAGAGTTGGCAGCGTTGTGGATTTTCAAAGTCAGGAGTAAAATGACTGACTGACATGGAAAATTCTGACCTACCACTGTTGCGAACAATGACTGAAATGTGAAGAAACTGATCTCACTGTCCCAGTGTCAGGGCACAGTTTCATCAAAGGATAATGTAAGCAGTCCAGAATTTAAGCTGTATTTCTGTCATTCCTCTTATGGTCCACAAAGGACTACTGGCTTTTTATAGCAAGTAGCTGCTGGCAGCATTTCCACTGCACCCAGTTTCCCAGGCTGTGTTGCTGGAGGCAAGACAGCCCTGCATAAGACCTAAGTACACTAAGTAAGGCAAATCAGTATGGCAGAATTGCTTGCTCATTGTGGTTCTAAATATAAGATACAGAGATGCAAATGCCAAACATCCAGATGCTGCAGGAGTGCCTGAATTCAAGGCTGTGAAGATGGAAAAGCAGGTAGGAGCCCTAGAAATTGACTGGAGAGGAGTTGTGCCTTACACTTCATGAATTCTTTATGCTAGTGGTGGACATTTGCCCTGGAGGAGGAACTTACCAGAAGCTTCTTTTATGTATCAAGTCACTGCAACTGTCCTGGTTCCCACTAACTATGCTGAAAGCCCTGATGGAAAGCATCACATCACTCCTTTCACTCTCCCTGTGTCTCATCATGTGTCCACTTGTTAGCCCACAGTGAGTTGTTTCCTCTCCCATACAGAGGTCTGCAACAGTATGCTCACTTTCCAAACACCTGCAGCTGCAGTGTTCATAACAGTTCCTTGCAGCATGGTCACGTCTGATCTGACCCTTCTGATTCTCAGGACAGTTCCCTCCAGCTGCACCTTCTCACCATGCATCAATCAGCTGGAGGAAACTTTTTGTGGCAGTGATGCCTTGGTCAGCAGGGGCTGCTGACAATTCTCAGCTCATTGCTATGCTGAAGTCAAAAGTTACAAATTACTTTTCTTGAGGAGTTATCTTTATCCAGGTAGCAGCCCACAAGGACACTGATGCTCCCCTCTCTGTGTTGGGAGCTATGTGTGGTGCAGGAACACCTGCAGCAGCACAAGCCTACGTGAAATTCTCCTGCTCTAGGAAGAGAATCAACAACCTGATCTACTGAGCACTGAGGACGTTTCATAGGAAACATGCTGTCTTGGTGTTGCCTGCTGGAGTGAAGGTTTTAGGGCACTGTGATCTTGTAGTTATCAAAACCAGTGATCTCTGTTATGACTGAAGTATTTGGCTGGAAACTGTATCATAAAAAGAAAAAGAAGCAGATAAAGGCTCAATAAAATGTTCTACATTGTACATACAGGAAACAAATGTGTTTGAATCACCAGGGCTCAGAACAGGGCCATAGCCTCCTCCCCTGAACTAGATAGCTTATTTGTGCTGTGAGTTTTTGTTCTTTCTAAGAACAAATTATTGCAGTGGTCAGAAAGGAAGACACCTTCCCCCTCCCCCCCCCCTCCCCCCCCCCCCTCCCCCGCCCCACTTCTTTCCTTAACTCTTGTTCAGTCACTAACATTTCCTGTTACTATCAGGCAGAGATTTGATTTCTGCCCTGGACACCTACCCATACTGCACTTTCATAATTAATGTATCGGTACTCTCTTGATGGTCTTTACACATCTTCCCACTCTGGACCATCTCCTGAGAGATTCCTAGGGCCCACCTAAGTAGTGACACATGCTGTTATTGAGCAAATTTCTGGCTTTGCTAGTGAAGTACTGTCCAAAATTATTTATATCCTGAGGAAGGCATAAATGTCTGTGTTGTATTTCCTGTCCAGTCACAAAGAGCAAACCAACCCCGCACATCTTAGATCACAGGTGTGAGCTGATACATCTATTCTCCTAAAGCCTATTCACACTTTGAAATAGTGAGTTAACAGCAGTTTTGTTGCTTTGAACAAGACAGCTGGTACACTACAACTGCTCTGCCACTGTTTCATAAAAGACTGTCACAACCAGGCAAATGAGGCCTGATGTCTTCCCAAAGAGCCATCCAATAATGCAAAATAAATGCTGGGACCACAAAGAACCATCAGAGTTTCTGGGAATGTCTTTTGCCTCGGTCTTCCTACAACAATCTTCTCAATTCATTGCTCTTCCTTCCCTCTTCACCTTGCCAGAGAAGTCATTTGGAGTTTGAACGTCCAAGGTATTGTAAGAACATAGGCACCAAAAACAGAACTTGGGTGAGACTGAGTGCTGACACTGAATAATTATTCTCCAGAAAGACCACTGGCTTCACCTTCCCTCATGGTAGGCCTGTATATTTAACTTTGATATTGGCTGTTTGACGTCCGCCTCTGTGCATCGTCCACAGCCTCCACAGCCCACAGACCTGGGAGTCTTAGCCTTGGAAGAGTCAGAAAGTTGACACACTGCTGCCCAGAATACCTTCCACAGGGGCTCGATCCAGTCCCTGCTTTCGGGGTTCACCTAGTTTGCGCACAGTTGGGTTCTCTATAGCGAAGAGCTATCTCTGGGTTCTGTTAAGAAGTGGTAGAAGAGGGCAACACCTGCCTGTGTGAAAAGCCCAGGGATTAGAATGCTGACTCAGCACAGGCAAAAGCAGATTTTGATCACTTTGCTAGCCCAAGGGGATAGGAACTGGCACTCCCACCTCTCAGAAGTTTTCCTAAATTTTGCAACAATGAACAGGGGAAAAGCGTTTCCCAAACTCATATTGTTTAAGCTCTGCCACAATTCAGCAAAGAATGCAAAAGACTCTGTGCCATGCTTTGACAAGGCAAACCCCCTGAGCTCTACTCATATATTTGGTTTTGCTTCAAACTGGCTTCTTGGATTGCAGATAGAAACTTTTACTCATGAAAAAGACAACAGGAGTCTTTCATTTTAGCAACTAAATAAATTCTAGCACAAACAGCAAGGTCTGGTACCTTCATTCCTCACCTTTTATTGCATGTTTGTATGTTTCTTTCTGCCAGTAAAGCATTGGAAAGAGAAGATGGTTGTAATCAGATCATTGGCTAAAACAACTGATCAATAGCAACTGCATATGCTGCAAAGAGCCTTTAATGGCTCTTAATCCCCATTAGGCTGAGCTGGAGGAAGTTGAAGGGGAAACTGCATCACATTTCAACCATTTATAGCAGCATCCTGGTACTTGAGCGGCTTTCAGGGAATGGGAGCATTTGTTCTGAGGTGCTCTGGGACAACCATCAATAGGATAGGAAACTATTGCATCATTATTATCCAGGAAATGCCTTGGGGACCCTCCAGGGAACTGACTCCAAGGCTTATAATTTTTTAACAAGAGTCCATGTTGGGTCAACCAGCAAACCAGGAGCACGTGAAGTTTTTCTGCCACTGATAATTAAACATGTTTTGGGATGTATTTGACGTGATTTATAAAATCAAAAAGGACAGTGTTAATAATGTACACCATCATATTGTCTTTTAGGAACATCTCCTTCCAATAAATATTATTCAACTTCCTGACATGTTTCAATGCAGATACATCATGACAAAAGTTTCAACATATTCTTGGTTTACTTCTTCACTAAACCAATTAACCACACCAAGCTTTACAGTACACCTATAGGTGGCCTGAGAACATGTACTTGTGTCTCGTATGTCACTCCTCTGCGCTGAAGCAATTCTACATACGTGTCTTTTCAGCCTATGCATTTTGTTTTGCAAAGAGAAAAAAACAAAATTAGGAGTAAGAACCTAACACCTGTACCACTCAGTCCATACACAGCAGGTGTTATCACAGGATTCAACACGAATTCTTAATGAATCCAGTATAAGTTTACCTGGTGATGTGTCTTGCTCTTGTACAGTGCTGACTTTGAGAAACATAAAGCCTTTGAAAACCAAACTAAGATGCAAGCTGTTTAACCTCAACAATGTGCTGTGGGCAATAGCCCCTGGGAATGATCAGATTTTATTCCAGTTGCATTCAGTTCGGTAAGTGGGGGGAGCTAGATAAGCTTGGTAGGACTGTGATTGAGATGTAAGATTAAAGAATCTCTGCTCCACAGGCCAGGGGTCAGTGTATCTCTTCCCTGTGTGCATACTTGGTATGTATTGAAAGAAATTTAGCAAAGCCTGTTTCACTGATGAGATCTAGAGCTGTACTAGCTGCTGGTTTTCCTTACCCAGAGAATTTTCAGCAGCAAGTGGATTCTGGAAATATCTGTGGATCTTTTGATGGAATGGGGGGAAGTCTAGTGTCAAATGACATCTTTTGTAAAATGGCAGCTTTGCTGCAGGTATGTTGGGTATTGCTTAAAAATAGCAGTATTGAAATAGCAGCTGACTTTCTGGTCCTCAGAGGTCTGAGTTTTGTTTATCTTCAGTGTCTAGAAGAGTGCATGAAACAAAGAGGCAGCTCTGTATCAAAACAACTCAGCTGATACTACAGGCAGGAAAACACAGTTCATCGAGCTTACCTTAACTATCATCTAGCCTCAAAAGGCCCCACCACTTTCTTGTGAATAGATTCTGCAGCTGGAAGGATATTTCCCTTTCACAATTCCAACCAACTCAGCAATATAATCAGACAAACATCAACTTTGAAGGAACATACCCAGGATTTTTAATGAATTTGTACTTCTTGTTTCTTTAATAGTTTATGGGAAAAAGCCTAAAACTAGAAGGGATAGGTAGTTCTTTGCTTACTTGTAGGCACAGAGATGTTAATTCAGTCTTTAGTATCAAGGGATTAGCACAATCTTTTGGTGAAATTTGGTCATCGTGTCACTTTTTTCAGAGCAATTACACAAAGCAGTTGCTTTAAAAAAAAAGGAGTACAGAGAGTCATTGCCCTAGAGAAATTTGTGGGAAGCCATCCAGTTTTCTTCTGCACTTTTCATTGAAGGATCCTATGAAAGCTTTATGAAGCCAAGGAAAATACCTTTCAGTGGACACTGGCTATAACCCAGATGAGAGGCATCTCCTTTAATGAGTAGACTGGGGGCCTTTGCCTTCATCCTACAAAATCAGAGATTCAGAAAATGAGGATCTCAGTGTTCCTAATGCTTATACTGACAGTTTTACCAATAACACTAAATATAGAATTTTGTTGAACTGAGCCTTATTCCTGAGGCTTTTGTGTGTCATTTAAGCTTCTGAGGGTTAAATACCAGTTGCAGTAATATGAAGAGATTACAGAAAAGCATCATCCACTGGAACCAATGAGGTTATCCCATGGTGCCATTTTGGAGTTTGCTTCATAGCTGCCTCATTAAATCCTCTGCTTTCCTAAAATAATACTCAATTAGTATTCAAGACACGTGCTTTCTACTGGAAAATGGGAATAAAGCATAGCAGAACTCTTGAAGAATGCTGATTTTTAGTGTTTTTCTAGTTTGAATCTTCAAAATGACATCTGCTTTGTGAGAGACTTAGAGATCTGGATGGAGGTTTGCAAAGGAGAATGAAATCATATTTCTGATCCTTCCGTATTCTATCCCCTTCAAAATAAATACTTGTGCTTGCTTTCCCGCAAAAATCAGTACAATGCCAACTCACTTTCTGACAGTTTTATAGAACACCCTGCTTCATGGAAATATTTTGAAAAGTTTATTTCCGTGCTGTATTTCTATTAGGCTAATCAAAGCATTTAAGCATTTTAATAAACATGACTGAATCAGAACGCACATCTTTCAGAAAACACTGGTGATTCACAGTATTATCTGCAGTTTTACATATCAGGAGTTGAAACTAGCTGATAGAGTTATTCTCTAAAGATAAAACAAATTTGCCTGCTTAGATAAATTGCATATTCCCAATTGTTCGAGCTCCTCTAGTACTTACATGTAAGGGAAGAAAAACTGTCCATGTTTCCTCCCTATCTGTGGAAGAAAGGACTTTGCTTAAATGACATCCTCTGGGGGAGTGTGCGTATAGATGAGATGGCTGGGGTCTGCAACTGTGTGAGGGTGTGTGAAGATACAAACTTCAGTCGTCTGCTGTAAGCTTAAGCTCCTGAGGGTAAGACATGGCTATCCAAGCTGGGTTGCAGGGATGAGTGGGGCTTTTGCAGAGGCTGAGACCAGGGAGATGGGCTACCTGCCCACAGGTGATGGGCACTGGTGAGGGTCTGTGTGGCATCAGAGGTGAGGAAGGAGGTTCCCTGGATCTTACCTGAGGCCCCATGGAAACAAAGCCCCAACCCTACCTCCATGGTATGGCCAGAGCTCGTGGTGCATGGCACCACACAGCAGTGCAGGGAGAAGTGCCAGGGGCAGCAGTAGGGGCACAGAGGCCCCTTTGTTGGCCTGATCTGCTGCTCAGGGAGTTTTTCCACTTGCTGAGGGCTTGGGTCTAGGACACTGTGGGCCTCCACAGATGCTGCAGCTCATCTGGCCCTCACGCTAGAAGCCCCACTGCTTTTCCACGTGGGCACCTACGGTACAGCCAGGGAAGGTCTGGATCATGTGAAGAGTGATTACGTGGCTCTGGGGCGAGGGCCAAGGACATGGGTGTCTCCTTGGTCCCACTGGTGTAGGAGAAAAGCTTAGGGAGGAGTGGAAGAAGTGGGCTGGTTGGGTAAGCAAAGGGTGCAGAGTGATGTGGAAGACAGACTTTTAATCACCAAAACAGGACAGAAGGAGATCCACCTCAGCAGGGTGAGGGAGGTGATTGTGCCTTTCTGCTTAGCACTGATGAGACACATCTGGTATGCTCTGGGAGTTTTGGGCTCCCCAGTACAAAAAAGACATGGATATACTGAAGACACTTCAGAAAAGGGCCACAAAAACAAATACGGGACTGCAGCATCTGACATACATAGAAAGCCTGAAGAAGGGAAGGCTTAGCAGGGAGATCTTAGCAATCTGTAAATGCCTGGTGGGAGCCTGGTGAAGCCGGGCTCTCCTCTGTGCTACCCTGTGAAAAAAGGAAACAAGCATAAATTTAAAAAAGAAAAAACTTTTTTTTAGTACAAGAGTGGCCAAACAGTGGCACAGGTTGTGGAGTCTCCACCCTTGGAGATATCCAAAATCCAACTGGACAATATTCTAAGCAACCTGGTCTAGCTGACCCTGCTTTGAGTTGGGGGACTGGACTAGAAAGTCTCCAGAGGTGTCTTCCAGCCTCACTGATAGTGTGATTCTGTGATTCATTAGTGAGGGGCTCAGCAATCAATTTTTGTCTTCTGGAAGGACTTGTCATAGGAACTGGAGCTGTACTGTATTCACACCTAAACTGACAGACCCAGGAGCTCTTCCAGGATCCCAGTTTTGGGTGCATACCCTGGCAGTGGCTTGAGTCAGGGAATGCTCCTGCACCCTCTGCCTCGATTTCTGCTGAAGGGAGCCACTTTGTAACACAGCCAGGGCTCCATGAAGAAAATTGTCCCCTGTGCACTAATGACCTAATTCTCCTTCTAAATCCAGAAATTTTCTGGGTATCTTGGCTTTCTTCCCAAGTCCAATATAATTTCCTCAAAAGTCCCAGCTGGAGGGGCAGAAAGAGAAAGTCTCCATGCAGCTCTGGTTTATCCTGCAGAGGAATCGACAAGGCTGAAAGTCTAAGATGAGTCCAACACAGACAGAAAAGCACCAGACTGAAGTACATACAGCAACCAGAAAGCTGACAAGCTGTTGCATTTTGTAGCAGATGCAGCTCTAACAGGGTATGTGGCTTCATTCCTAGATATAATGAATTGCAAACACACACTGGGAATGCTGGTTTTGTTCAAAAAGTATCTCCTCAGTATATTAACTGAGTATATTAACTATATTAACACAATATGTGCACTGGATGAATGTGTGCTCCTATTCCCATAATGCAGTGAGAGATCACAGAGAGGAGCTGTCACACATTACTGGACTGATACTGATTATTTTGGCTGTTCATATCATTGCTTCCTCTTCCAAACAATACAGTGAAAAAGTTAATGCTCAGAGATCAAATTAAAGGATGGCTCTTCTACCTCCAGAAGAACAGTTCCAGGCTGTGTTTAAAGGGAGGGATATGTTCTGCCTGAGGTTCAGAGTAGTGGGATGTACTCACACTGGGTGTGCAGAAGTCTGGAGATGAAGTCCTATATGCTTCGAAATGCAGGTGAGTTGTTGAACAGATCAGATACATCTCTTCTCTGTACTCAAGTAAGGAGGCAGAAAGCAGAGGGGACAGGGACCACAAGTTTTGGGAGCTCCAGAATGGATTATATGTCATCAAAAGGGTGTATAGGCAGAAAGATTCTTCCTGCAAGACAACTCAAAGGCAAGAATTGAAGAACAGGTACCAGACAGCTAACTGGATAAGGCAAATTCACTAACTAAACATGAACACGCGATCAGTGCAAATAAACAGCATGCTCAGGCAGATATCCAAGCATGTACATAATTCTTCTGTCAACTTCTTTTTACAGTATTAGCATATGAATGACAAGTCTCACACACATCAAAGACGGTGTGTTCAAAGTAAATTAAGTTTCTACTATGGAATACAATGAAATATGAAGACAGAATTGCTATCAGAAACAATGTTAATGAGAAGAGTCTCAGAGACATTATGTATGTACACACTGGAATCAGTATCAAAGATGTACAAAAATACCAGAACGACAAATTAAGCAAAGTTACTTCCTTTTTTCCTTCAATTTGAGGGTCCAAGACACTCACATGCTGAGTGGCAATGCCCACTAGACTGCAAGGATGTCCTCAGCTGCAGCCTCCATCTTAATGAGTAGGAAAATTATTTGAGGCATGGGCAGTAAAGGGAGACAAGAGTGTGATTGTAAATTTTCAGTGTTGCCGTTAGTGCTCAGATATTAATTTTTTTATTAGCTTTTGTAAGCTAATAATGACAGATTTAGGCTAGCAGTCTTTGACATAAGCTGCCATACTGCTGCTGCCACAACAAACTGCAAAATCACGTGCCTGTTCAAGGTGCTGAAAGCATCAAAGTGGGTGCAACTTTTTTGTCAGAAGCAACTTTTAAAATCAGCTCCTTGAAGATGTTCCTCCTACTGTTTCCTTTACTTCAACTAGATTTCACATCTAATTCTGCCAGCTGGCACATTTTGGAGCTTGTTAGTGGACTCTGAATCAGATTAAGAGGTGTACCCAGTACAGATGAGAATGGGGGAAGAAGAAGAAATGAGGTCTACATTTAAATTTGTGGTCTAGGGCTGCTAAATGACACTGATAGCTAAATGCATGAAGGCAATCGTACTTTGCTATCTAAAGCTCCTGCTGATTCTGAGAGAGGGAAAGGAATAATGGGCTGATGTGATTGCAGGAGAGGAGTCGTTTTATTTTAACTTGGAAAAGTGTAACTTTAAAAAAAAAATAAACTAAACCCAAAAACCAAACCAAACCAAAAACAAAACCGAAAAAACCCACCCCACTACTGGGATGATATGTTTACAAGATGAAAAACTAAAAATCATGAAATGCCTCAAATCACGTCTATAGATAACTTACAATCTGCACAGACACATATACATTGTCAGAGTATATTTAATTGTACAGCTCTATATGATAAACAGAGCATATCGTGTTCATCTGCAGTACTCCTGCCTCATGTAATTTACTGGACAGACCATGTCCTAAGGATGAATCAAAGAGAAGTGGACAGTTATGTGAAGGACTCCTGTGTCTGGCTGGTTGCTGAGAAAGGTACATATGGGGTGAAACAGGATGAAAATTTCCAGAAGAGAGGCTGTCTTCCTGATTAAGTCCCTTGACTATCATCTTGAGCTATGATTTTTTTCTCTGTCTAGATCATAGAGTTTCTGTGTGATACTGATCATAGCATTTTTACAAACTCTTTCTCTGTGATCACTCCTGTTTCATTTTCTGAGTGCCCAATCTGAAACAGCTGGAGTATTGAACTCTCATAATTTCAGAAGTTTGATATGAACCGTGCTCTGAAGATATAAAAGGCAGCAGAACGGCCAGAAAATCTAGGCTCTAGTCTTGAAAATTAGCCTCCAAAAATGAGTTGATATAGGGCAATTTTGGCTTTGGTCTCAGTGCCTCTGTTCCCATTTTGTAAAACTGAGACATCATCCTGTTACCTTGCTGGTGTGTTGTATAAATAAACTCATTAATATTTACAAAGAAGACGGGGAGATCAGAATTAGAGAAAAGACCATGAAAATGAATACATTTGTGCTCAGTACAGCTTTTGGATGTTAAGCATTAAATGACATATGGGACCACTCAGCAGAAGAGGATGAAGAAAAACCGTCATGGATCATATGGATAAAGGACTTTATCATAATGCGTGTACACAGTTTGCAGATACAAGACTGTCAGGTATTTTAACTCTGGTACTGCCTCGCTGTCAAGCTTCACATGTCTTTTCAGGTCAGATTTTCTGGTTTGTTTAGAGATATGTATATACCTGAAAATTTCTGAATTTTCTACATTGACAGCTAGAGGCCAGCTATATCAATACCCATTACAAGGATAAGAAATTCAATCTAAGCCATATGAATCTAGACAAAGAAGTTCTAAAGAATTCATAAAATTCTAGAATTCTTATGCAGTAAATCTAATTCCCAGATTATTCAGGTTAAGAGGACATTCAGAGGAGAAATTCTTGTAGA
This sequence comes from Falco punctatus, assembly GCF_963210335.1. Taxonomy (NCBI): domain Eukaryota; kingdom Metazoa; phylum Chordata; class Aves; order Falconiformes; family Falconidae; genus Falco; species Falco punctatus. The sequence goes on from NC_137582.1 coordinate 44,506,208, forward strand.
TTCTCAAATGTCAGCTACAGAAAATGTGCCCTCGGCACCCACTGTTTTCTAGGAGATTACGATCTTTCTTCATGGTACCCTTATCTGGTCTTCCATATCCTGTAGGCTGAAGAAATGCTAGTCATGATACAAAGGCTTGAAGGTCTAAGTACAACCACTGCATACTTCAGAACAACATGTTCCCAAGAAGACAAGGTGTCCAGATAATTTAACATTCATTTGCTGTGCTCTATTTGCTCCTCTCTGAAGCTGGGTCAAGTCCCAGGGCTTATATTCAAAGCCTTCGATAGACTGCACCAAAATTTATTCTTAAAAAGAAGTCTTCATCTTCAGGAGCCCTCGGCCACTTCTGAACTTCCTTGCAGGGAATGACATGTTTGTATGCATAGGAACAGAAACTCAGCAGATGCCTCAGCAGACACAGGTCTGAAGTGCATGCCTTCAGAAAGCATGCAAACCTTTTCATAGACTTAGTGTGTCTGAAAAACTGCCGCATCATTACCTTTTTAGTCAAAAGCAAGTGTATTTGAAAGCATGTAGCTAAACGGCACCATGAGAAAAATTATGGACTTTGGAAATGGCACAATAATTACACAGCAACAAGCTGAATATCAGAGTGATGGGCACTGTCACAATACACCAGAAGTGAAGAGATCAGACAAGAATGAGAGGGGCTACCACACACCACTTGAGACTGCTCAGAATGGTTCTCCTTATGTGTGAGCTTCAGAGCTGTGGTATAAATAAACAAAACATGAGCAATATAATTTTTTCTCCAGCTGAGGTGTAACTCACCTCAAAAGGGCGACAAATCTCTGTTCCAGAGTTTCTTACGGTCTTTGCATTAGACAAAAACCTGGATTTGATTACTAGAAAAAAAAAATCCTTGAATTGAGGGCTGGTTTTCTCTCCTGTGGACCTGTGTACGTATTTACACCTGACTATTCTCTTTACAGAGGTTTTTACTTGATGTTCTGTTTCCTCTCCTGAAGTTGAGGCACATACAGTACCTGTTTCATTAGTGTCACTTGGCTTTTCATTAGACAAGGAAAATGAGCCTCTACAGCGTTCAAGGAACAGGCCAATAAAGATACATTACTGTCACTTTACTCAATAAGAGCAGATGGGTCATAATAGTATGGCTGATATCAGTACGTCTGTAGAGTCATTTTTTTTTATCAGGCAGTTAATGAAATGAATTTCTATCATAGCATCTTTAAAATATAATACTCTCACAACTGTCTTTAAAGACCTATTTTGAACCAAATATGTTATCTATCAAAATATTCATTAAAATTACGTGCAGGCCTACAGGAAGAGACAGATTAAATCACTGAGGCATCTGGGCCTCTTATTCCTTTAAAGTGACCTCATTATATTGTAATTTGTTATTGCAGAAATTTAATTTTCTGATGCCATGGAATTATTGAGGGTCTTCCCAATTCCAGCATTTTCACTTTACCTAACTGTAAACTTCAAGATCATTTGGTATTTGATACTGGTTGGCTCCAAGATTGGATAGGAAACCGATACACTGTAAATGAGGAAGCACTTAATGAGGAAAATGTGATCGTGTCTATTGACTACATTCAATAAATAAATAATAAATAAATAACAGTTTCACTTGAGATGTCGTCAACTTCTCACTGACACATTTATTAACTCTATTCAGAGCAAGATGCTTCATTGCCTCAATATCAAGTAAAGAGAAACATTCAAGGAACGAACCATGGCCACAAGCCTACCGGTGCCACCGCTGAGTAGTCACTGAGTCCAGGGTTACGGAGGAGAAACTACCTTACCTGTAAGCTTGATAGCTAGACTTTAAATGTCATAGGAATGACATAAGAGAGAGACAAACACTCCTGTTAAGATGTGCTCCCATAAGACTTTTTCATGCACTTCCAGTGTTCTTCGCGAGGACACTCTTCCCTCCCATTGAAACATACTGGAAAAACAAATTACTTTCACGGCACTCTATTAATCCTCTTCAGCTGAGGCATGCCACTGAAAGGCTCCAGATTTTCCAGGAATGCATGGCCGAAATTTTCTCACCGACCAGATTTTTATGGCAGAAAATCTCACCTAAACAATGTGATGACATTGCCCAACAGAGAAGGTTCTGTAAATTTTGGATACTGCATAGCTGTTAAATGTGGGACACAAAACAAAACACCTCTTAATGCACATAGCTCTGCATTCCAAGATATTGCAAACCGGAATAGAATAATAAAGGACACATACCCTTAATAAATACTATTTCAATGTTCCTATCGTTTCCCACACCAATCACGAAATGCAGTTCAAGGACTTAACAGTCAAAATTGGTGCTTCATCACTCTGGGGCAGCTTCTCTTGATGCTCTGAAGTTTGAAAAAAGCTGGTGCAAGATCAGAGTCTTAAAGAACTTCCCCTTCAGATGTAGGACCAAAATAGCTTTAATTAAACAATTTTTTTTAAAAAGTCAAGTATTAGCAACTGAATTGAGTTCTCTACAAATACAGTAATATGAAGAATGCACCCAAATTGTATGCAGCTTTGTCATGTACTAATTTACACTTCTGAAGGCTACAATTAAAAATTTTAAAACAATTCTAAATCAACACAGAGTGGGTTAGCATCAATATTCATATGCAAAATTTGGCCAAGACATTTAGCTTCATTTCTATGGATGCATCAACTTTTAATTCTTTATCGAGTGAATGAAAATACCTTAGCAATGGTGTTCCAGGTTGCAAAAGAATTTATAATATAAGACCTGAACACAAAGAATAATAATCTGGAATGTTCAAGTGTTTTTAATTGAAGCAACAAAATATTTCAGTTTCCAGTCTGCAAGTGGATGCAGAATTTCTAGAAGGTATTTTAAAAAAATCAAAGGATATCACATGCATCTAAACTCCCTGATGTAGCTTCTGACGTGTGTGTTTGAGTAAAAACACTTTTCTTAATTATCTTGTAGCTCAATAACCTAATAATTATTCATTTCAGCAAACCCGTAAATAACACTTAAAACACAAACTCCATTTTTAATCAGTGAAAATTGCCATTTGTTGAAAACGTTTTTTGAGTAATTACTTTTCATTTTTATTAGCAATGTGGATTTATAGGAAAATCAAAACTATATTAATTATACCATATCCTCATTATATATTAATAGACTTAGAAACCAAACATTTTGGCCTTGCAGAGTAAGGTGTAATATTTATATGAAGCTTTGTAGCAGCAGCCAACATGGCACTTAGCTCTAATGCACCTACTTTAGAGTATTGACTTGGTGCTCCTGGGACCCATGAGCTCCAGTCCCAGCTGGGAATGCAGATACACTGCACTGAGTCCCCAGAACAATGTCTTGGGGTTTTTTTCTTCTCATAAGGGGCCAATATTTGTCAGTGGGTGCAATTTGTGTTTTGAGACATCAGTTTCCAGATGCAACATGTGTGTCTTATCCCTATTCCAGGCAAGGATGTAGAATTTTCTTGCTTTGACAGCAAAGAGACCTGAGAAGATGCAGCATCTCGAGGTCAGCAGCGATATGCAGCTCTATAAAGACAGGCATGCACAACCCTCTCACAAAGCTGTGAGCTGGAGTAATACCTCATCCTCAGAGGCACGGTAACAGGAGTGCTGCTTCTTGCACTGCTCAAAATGTATTTGCCTGGCTGGAAAGCCTGGTTGCTTTGGCAGCTGGTGGGATACAGGGTTTGGGTAATTGTTTCTGGGGACAAGCTGAAAGCAGAACGACTGATTGATTGCAGCTCCATAACAGTAGTTGTTGTGGAGTATGTGCCTAAGTCAGACGTCAGACTTGCGACGTTGCTTGACCACTGACGGTTTCTGTAACTTAACTGAGTTTACGGCTTTTTGATCTAGTTGTGTGCTCCAAATTACTTATTTTGAAGACTTCTAAAGATGACTGAAGCTGCCAGCCAGACTTTGAAGTCCACTAATGTCAATATAAACCTTAACTATGCTGATCTACCCTGCCAAGGATTGCTGGACATTCCTTTGAGAGAATTCCTCAAAAGGGCCTTTAAGGGAAGACACTTTCCCTTGAGCACTCATCTGCTGACCGACATGGAGGAACCTAGACAGCCCATAACAGCACCACTTGTGTGGGTTGCCACATCAGTACCCTGTCACACAAGAAGATGGGCACCCATCATACCACTGGTTCTCCCTGTCATGCTCTTTCCACATCTGCAGGTGCTGTCACATGCCTGAGGTAGCGCGCCCTTGTGAGATCCCAAAGGAAAGAGAGGGCAGGGATAAGAACTACTGAAAGGACGGACCCAGCCCCTCTCCAGAGCCCAGGGCCTTAAGGAAAGGCAGTGGCAGTGCTGGAGATGCTGTGAATTGCTCTGGTGGGCATGAAACCATTGGAAACTTCCTCCCACAGTGACCTTGGGTGACCCATTAGCCTCATTTACAGGCGATGCCTAACAGTCCATGGTCAGGCGGAGATTTCAGCCCCTTCCCTTACAAAATGCCAACCCAACAGCACAGCAGGGAGTGACACTCCTGTAAAGAGAATAAATTCCTCCCTCCCACAAAGGAAATGGCAGATCCTCATGCCTGGTGACTGCTTTTGGTCTGTTTTTAGCTTTTCTAAGTTCCTTTTCTTGACTTCACTATCCTCATAAGTGTTTGCAGCTCAAGCTGTGTCATCTGAATATGTCATTAGTCACTGAATAGCCGAGAGAGGAACAGTCAGCTGGGGAGGATTCAGGACTATATAATACTGATCTCTGCCCTCTGTGGATTATGAGTATTTTTCTAAGTGCCTCTAATTTTAATCTCCCAAGCTGTGGCTTGTACAAAAATATATTCAATGGTCTCCTCTCTAGTGTAATATCTTTATATTAAGGATTTTCTCTTTCACCTCAGGAAGTCAGCTTTGTGGCAGACCATCTCATTTAAAATCAAGTATAACAACAGTGGCATTTTTCTGTGGAAAATTGGAAGTACCACAGGTGATAGATTCAGCTTCTGCTTCTGTCTGGTTACAAGTGTTGGAAATGGACAAAATCATTTTGAAACACATTGCTGAAAGTTCAGATCTATTCAGTTAGTGAAAGTAAGTAATTTACTTCTGCCTGTAAGTAATAATTATCTGTATAGAAACCATAGTGATGGAGAAAGACAGCCCAGCAGGGTAAAAGGAGAATGAGAAATCCTGGGATTTTCTGAAAGCATTCAAAAGGATCAGTGAGCAATCTCTCTGTATCTCTTTCCTGCCACTGTGCATACAGGATAGGAACACAATAGAGAAATAAATAAAAAATTCAATAAAAAAAAGCAGGCACCTAACAAGCAGCATACAGATGACTCTCTTGTGATCCAGATAAGGCTGTGGTTAGATACAGGATCCAGCTGCAAGGAATGGCAGATGAGTAAAGAGACAGAGCCAATGTGAGTTTAATCATGATCTCAGAAGAGCCAGACTCTTTCAGGGCTTCTCTGGGGTTATGCAGGGATTGGACTTTGTGCCCATGTGAAAATATCAGAGTGGATGTGAACGAGTCAGACTAAAGGTTCAGAGATATAGATCAGGTGCTTCTGCCTAGGTTCTGACTGAACTTCTGTCCTTATTTGTTCATTTATGTACTTCCCACCCGGCGCACCACAATGCGATGGAGCCTTTCCATCTGCTTCCTTGTGGTTGCTGACCTACAGGCTCAAGGCTGAGGCAGCCCAGTGGCTCCTGGTGACCACGGGGTCTATTTTCTGTTCCCTACTTTGTTGGGTGCTAGGACAGATCACCACTCTGCAATTGCAACCAGCACTATGGCTGGCTTTCAGGGAGCTTATGTTTTGTATTTGGCCTTCACATCCTTGTCTTTTTTCCCCTTTTTTTCACCCTCTGCACTAGTTCCGTTATTCAGCAGCATGCCTGTCTCAGACCAGGAAGATACTTTAGTTTCAGGAGGCTGGGAAGCCAGTAGGGGCAGCTTCCATTAGCAGATGCTCATAGAAAACCTTCAGAAAAAGAATAAGTGTTACAGCACTTCTCAACTATATACTGACTGTCTGATACTTCTCCCAGTGCTTCCTCCCAAGTGTATTATTTTTTCCTAGTGTGCTGTGAGTGATTTTTCTTTGGTAGATGCTCCTATTTTTTAATGAAGCATTAAACTCCTCTGCATTTATCCATCCTTAGAATTAGCACCCTCTGTTCAGTGCCTTAACCAAAACATCCTTCACAGTGCCAGGCCTTCCTCCCCGAATTGTTTCTGATCGGCAGGGCAGCTTCATCTGCAGCCAGTGCCCTGAGCACTGCGCCTCCCCTATCAGCCATTTCAGGGGGGAGCGAAAACACACCCTATCCGCCTATGATATCCTCTTTATTTCCTTGTTGCAGCCCTTTTCATTTCTCCCTGGCTGTTCTCTGACAGCTGCAGCCCAGGCTCCAATCTGCTGCAGGTGGCTCTTTTTGCCCTTCAGGCTTTCTTCACCATTGTGATGCATTAATGAAGTAGAGCTCCCTGTCAGACTTCATCAGCAGTCTTGTGAAGGCAGAATGAAATCACTTCTATTGACCCACTGGCATATTTATAGGCTCCTTCTTTTTTGCTGAGTATGGCAGTTATCACCTTTCCATCCCCATGTTGTGTTTATTCAGCAGAAAGCTAAATCACATCTGTGCACAAGTGGAACATTAATCAGTAAACGTAAGCCACTCATAAAGACTGCTGAACCTATCTAATTATCAGAGCTGGGACAGCTCGCAACACCTACCCCTCAGAGGGGTTCACAACCCCATCAATCCACGGGCCTCTAAACAGAGCCCAGCAAGCTCAGAGACTTTTTCAGCTCTTCTCTTGCTAGACTGTCCCCAGGAAGCAGCATTTGAAAGTTTTCCTGGACTTGCTCCTGACACCTCGCTTTTCTTCTACAGAAACAACAACAAACCCCCTTGAGAGCAGGTTTTTTTCTTTTTTTTTCTTTTTTAAAAAAAACATCTATGTTCTTCCCTTTCTTATTCTATTTATGAGACAGAATTACTTCCAACATAATCTGTTGCCATGCATATCCATGTCTGCCTGCCCTCCTTAACAAGATTTTCCCCCTATTTTCCACTAATTACCAAAATCAATCACCCTTCCTGTTATTGGGGCTGGAGTCTATCACGCTTGCAAATGTATAAGTTTGGATTACAATACTAGATAAAGCACAACGCTACATCAGTATGGTAATATTTTTGGTAATGAGGCATAAACAGCAGAAGTGTTTAACAAACTTTGTGTGAAAAGTCATTAGTTGATGTATGCGTATCTACGAAGGAAAAAAAAAAAAAGGCGCTGTCAGACAAAGTTTGTATCGTTTCTTGATGAGATGGTTACAAATTTGGCTGTCCAAGATAGCTCTATGGATAGATATGCTTTAGCTTCTAAAAAGCTTCTGGCTCAGTCTTGCTTCATCCTGATGAAATTAGTGGTTATCCTTCTGAGTCTCAGTTACAGAAATTTTTATCAGCTTCATCTAAAACACATTAAATGGATTAAAAAGTGGTAAATCTACAAATCTTAAAATAGGGAAGCATCATCTGGTGATATTTCCAGGCAGTAATCTTTTCTTAGTCCAGTGCTATATTCAAGAGTCAAGAGGAAAATCTTGGAGGCAGATTTTGCTAATGATATAAAAATCTGTGGGGTAGTTAAAAAGGACAGATCAGTCCAAAGAGGAAAACGGTTTATTTTAGCAATATGAGTTTTAATAAAACTGAATCTAAGAATCAGGATTATAGACAGTATCTCTGAGAGAGAAAAGCAGTTAAGAAAATGACTTTGGAGTGAGGAAAATCACCACAGTGCCTCGTGGCAGCGAAGGAAGTAAATAAGGCCCTTGGCTGAGTGATCAACGGAACATCAGATAAAAAGTGGGAGCTGCTTACACCACAGTGAGATAATTGGCAAAATCCTCTAACCGTAATGGCCTCTAAGTTTATCATATGTAAGAATGTAAAAAAAGAGAGCTCCAATAAGTATTTCAATAACTAGAAAACCAGATTACTGTGAGAAGCTACTCACTTTAGCGTATACTATTCAGGAGGAAATATGATCAAGTAATTACTCAAAGGCGATGTACATTTCAGTTGTTAGTAAACCTATTTAGCTAAGGAGATGAAAATATAGCAAGATTCTGAGCTTGTTTGCTTATGCTGAATAAATGCTGAATAAATAATTTTAAAAGTAAAGGAACCAGCCACTGGGACAAGTTACCTAGGTTTGCATTGGTTTCTCTGTCATTTATTTAAACCAAGATAGAAAATCCTCCAAAAATAGACACCATATTTCAGCCAAAAGTTATTGTATTTGATAAAGAAATCATTTGGTACAATTTTAGATTAGATTATTTTATAACCAAGTAGGTAATAACTCAGGTCCCCGGGGGGTAGCCTTTTCATACTGAACAATGATCTATCTTCATGTCTACTAATGGGCCTCACTTGAACTCTGAAATTTTACTGATGGCACAATGGATAATTAAAATTTTAGGGGCTTGCCTAAGCTATTAAAGGAAATTATTGGGCCTGGGAAGAGATGGCTTAGAAATTCTTATCCACATCACTAGAATACAGGTCAATAGGTATCAGTTGCAAGGATCACGTAAACCGTACACAGCTAGAAATTCAAGAAACTCAAATGTTGTTGGATATGCAGCCTGCTCTAATTTACCTGATAGCAGTTTTAAGGAAACCCAGAGTTCTAGTTACAGAGCTATAAATATAGAGAAACACTTTCAGTGAATTTTTTATCTATGCATTGAGATGAACTTTTGGATCTTTTCATCTGAAGGAAGGCATGAGCTCTAGTCCTCATGAACTCTTTCTAATGTGCCGATTTAGTCTCATAGTCATGGTTTGTTGCCTTCTTTAGGAGGTATCATTGAACTATAGTCAGAAACTAGCAGATGACCACATTCCATCTAAAACCCCCTCACAATCATTGCTAGTAATTTAACATCGATAGATTATAAGTTATTCTCACCATAATGTTTATTTAACAGCTCTTATTTTATTTATCCATGGGACAAAAGAGTGGTCTTGCCCTTGAATGACACTATTTCAAGTGATTTTTCAAGCTTCAGCTCTGTTTGTAAAAAGCTTTAGATATTTCCTTATAAAGGTAAGCTAGAAATCCAAGATAAGCCTTTATTTATGACATCTGAAATTGCTCAAATACAATAGCCTAGTAAGTATGAATTAACAAGACTTTATTATCTTATTGTGAGGACTAAGATTATTCCAAGAAAAGCCAAATGAAACTAGACAATCTTCCTCTGGGATCTGAGTATTTAAAAAAAGCTCATCATGTATGTAGAATTGATTATGCTGTGTTGAAACAGAATGAAAGAATTAAACAATGCCTATTTTTTCTGTTGGGAAAAAGAACAGCAGTTTTTAAGTTGCCTGTGATCTCAGTATCCATGTCCTCTCTACATAAGATACTTTGACGGCCTGCTCCCACTGATGAGGGTCTATTGAGCAGTGGAACTGATACAACCTAAGATTATTTATGTTCCCTCTCCCACCAGATAACAAAAGGGAGACCATGTCTACATGAATGTGTATAAATACAACTAGAGAATCAGATCATGGGCATCTCTGCCATTATGTTATTGCACAACACAGTTACCACAAAACCACCAAAGTCCTCTGTTTCGTGGGAACGTTTCCCAAAGGTGATGTCAATTAATTCAGCCTGTCATTAATTCAGCATGTGAGTGTACACATGCATGTGCACACACGAGCTCAAGTACTCTTTTGCCCTGCTACCCCCTGCTCTCCAGCATACACTGGGAGCAATGAATTCAGAAGCTCCCCACGTGATTCAAGACAACTGAAAACTTGGAGGATGTTTTCTTGACCCTCATTTAATTGTTTTGTCTCTACATTCTATTTTTAAACAGCATGTCTGAAAAAACACCTTCAGTGAGGGCTCATGCCTCTCAAGATTAGCTGACTGGTTTTATCTTGTCAACACCAATTTTACTTTCAGCAAGAAAAACGCCTTTACTAGTACCCTACAGATGGTTTGCTGTGAGCAGGTGGGGTAGTTTCATGTGGACCAAATATCGGCTGCTATTTAACTTAAGGCTTGTAGCACTCTAGACATAGACGATTTCTATTTGGCTTCACACGCTCAGTCAGGTTTCCTTGCATCATCATGTCTACTGCCAGTGTTGCCCTAGGGAATTATTTCTGCCACTTGGAGTTGTTTCCACCACATGCACAGACAGCATTGGGTGGTCTTTAGAGACTGCACAAATACTGACTGTTAGTGTGCGTTTCATAACAGCAGGAACTGAGGAATTTCACCCAAGAAAGCAAATTAATAGAGTTACCTTGAACTCTTTTATAGTGAAAAATTACTCTAAGAGCAGTTTGGGGAGCAGATAAAACAGGTTTAGCCCCTGAATACCCCTTCCAAATTAATTTGGAGGCAACTAACCTCAAAAAGATAATCTTTCACTACTACAGAACATGGGAATTTGTTAGGGTGTAAGATTACAACCTATGTCTCAGCTGAAGGCAAAAAACCCATCTACCTATCTCATTAAATGACCTGGGGTAAAATAATTAAGGATGCACTTCAAAAGGATGTTCTTGAAGACTATTATCCTCTCCATGAGGTGCTGATCTGTTATAAGAAGTACCTTGTACACACTAAAAAGTTTTTATGTGACATGTTAATTTTGAATTGTCTAGAAACTGAGATATAGCCGAACATTCAAAATGACATACAGTCAAAATGGGAAGAGGAGGAGAAGGAAAGAACAGAAAAAGAGACACAATGACACAACTTCCCAAATGAAATGTAGGTATCCTGTATTTCTAAAAAAACGTCAGTAATTGGATCAAGGAAATGTCATACATCAGAAGGCGCTCCTGTCTTAAAATGTGGTATCATCCTCTGCTCTTGCTGACTTCACTGGAAACTGATATAACAGAGACAATGAGTTTTCATTTGCGTGATCTCTTTCACCCTTGCAGCTTATACTCTGCACGGACTCGGTTCAGAAGAAGTGGTATTCCTCTTGCCACAGTGATCTCTCTGCCCAATACATCCAGGTTGCTGTTACAAGATACATCACCTTATTATAGCCCAGCATCTTTCATAGACTGCCAAAGCCCACGAACCTTAACATTTCTCTTATCAGCATACATAGTTCTCATAACATAGGCTCTTCAAGAGGCAGCTTTTCCCTGATGTCTTGATGACCGCTATGCATCTGTTATATGAAGTCAGGCTGCTGCTGAGGCAGTGAGGGTTAATGCCATACCATGTATTTTGACTAAATGGGAGAAAGGGTGGGGGTAGAAGGGATGGGAAGAATAAGAAGAGAGGAGAATAGCAAAATTTGACAAATGCCTTTCTCAGCATTATGTCAAACATGTTTACAGAACTTCACAATTAATAAAAAAGCCCTGCACTAGAGTCCCTAATTACTATTCTACACAGGGTGGAACACTTCTTCATTATCCCTTTTTGAATTGATTGTGTACATCAAACAGTCGAGATATAAATAAAATATGCCTGCATGCATAATACCCACACATTAAAGCAGAAGGCAATTAACCTATGATTTTTCATTAATTAAATTAAAATAGCCCTCTGAAAATGTCTCAAATCAAAACAAGTTCCTTATAGAGTATTTTTTTCTTGCCATGATGCACGGAGTCTGCTTGTAAAATCATTAGTCCAATGAAATTACAATAAACCTCCCCAATTTTATCAAAGGCTACCGATTTTCTTCTGTGACTCCATTGTTCAAAGTGCTATTCCCAATTACAATATTGTGTTTATTTTTCCATCTTTAAACTAATATTTACAGATGCTTGTCCACTATTTAGCAAATTGTTTACATTTTATTTTTACTAATTATAGCAATGTGCTTTGCAGGATTACAATAGGTATTGGTCTGATCAGAAGTTTGGCAAATATGATCTGACTCTAAGAGTGGGTCACTTTTCTCCTCAAATTTATATACACAATAACAAACTCAGTGTAAGGGTTTGTTAGTGCTTTATAGTTATCTCCAGTTAACTGAATTTAGGTTATATTGCCAGAGAGAAGTAAGTGTAAGTCTGCTTGCTGCCCCATACACAAACATTTCTTGTAGATCATTCTATTCAGATAAATGGACACATCCTAAAGACACCTTCCGATGTCTATTTGCTTTGGGAATTGTGACAATACATGATTGTAAAACAAAGGGAAGACATACTACAATGAAGAATACTCACTGAATGATAACAAAATGTGTAATGCAAAACTGTTGCCTCTAAGGTATGCCCATTTTCCTTACTCAGATTTAAGGGACAGCTACCCATACAGGCTATTGAAGTCACAGATCTGGATGGAAAACGTGGAGTTTGGTTTTGTTGGGTTTTTTTTTTTGTTTTGGTTTGTTGGGGTTTTTTTTTTCTGAAACTTGAGGATACAGAATTTTAGATATCTCCGTTATTTATAAACCTTTGATAATATGAAGCCACAAAATAAATTACCTGCTTGTCGCTTCCTAGAATTAAATCTTCACACTGTAGAACTGTTGAATTATGTGTCCGTCTTAAAAGAGGGAAAAGAAGTTTTTAAGTACAGAATATATGAACAGTGGTGTTAAAGCAACAGTGTGTTTCCTTTAACTCAGAAGATGCTTGTCTTTTTAGGAACTCCGTAAATTTTGAATTTACAAGATTTTGGCTATTTAATAACCATAATAATGACTTGTTATGTTAGCAACATTAAAAATAAGCCATGAGAATAGCAGCATAATTTCTTTGGTATAGATCACACCTGCCGAGGTAGCAGAAGGAGAAGGTAGCCATGTTCCCTTTCCAAAGCATTGCTGAGATCCCAGAGGCCAGGGGCAAAAAAAAGCAGAGAGCACTTACTGTGGGGCAGGAACACTATCTAGCATCCAAACAAAATCTGGCATGGATTTCAGAAGGCACAGCAAAGCTACTGCCCCATCGGGGCCACAGCCAGTCTCACAGGAGCAGCAATGGTGGAAAAAGAAGCACAGCATGCATTCCCAACGCGTGTAGGAAGTTGTATATTGAAACATGAAAGCATAAGGACAAGTATTTTGTTATTTCTACATTTTCATACATTTCAAAGTGCAATGTGTTGCCTTGGGGAAGAAAATCATCTTGGTCCTTATCTCTTTGTCCATAAAATGGAGACAATACTGACCTCACACAAGTGCTGTGAGAAGAAACACATCAATCAGCAGGTACTTCTGTTGTGTCATAACTTCAGTCTTTCACAGACCATGCAAGCCTCAAGACCTTCACTTTCTACTGGGGAGAATTCCAAATTTCTGATAGCCTCAGAGCCTTCAGCACTATTTTCTCTTCCTCTGCCTCTTAGCTGTCAGAAGGTAGTGCCCAGCCATTGCTTTTCTTGGTATCATTAGTGTATTTCCATTCATACATTGATAGTTCAACAGCTCATTTACCCTAACATATGCTTTTGTGTTCAATATTTGTAGCTTGTTTGCCTGGTTTGTAGAAGGAATTAAAATTAGATGGCTAAGGTCCCCTGATGTTGATCAAAGTAGAGAAACAAATAGGTGAAATGTCAGGCACATCTTTCCTAACAACAGTACAGAAATTCATCACACTTCACATTTTTCCTACTTGAGATTTGGTAATTTAATGAGAAATAATGATCAGAAATTTCACATGGAGAACTGCTGTTCCAGCTACCCATTTTTCCTAAGATGGTCCAACCGATTAACAGTCTATTTAAACCCAGAAGAACTGTTCTTCATCTGTATTTAGCTCTGAAGATAACTACTGATAATTGAGACCTGAAAAAGGGCTTATGGGCCTGAAAGCTTGTCTTTTTTTTTTTTCCAGGTATATGACTTGCTCTACCGAAAGATCTTACTTCTCCCATATATCTTGCCTTGCATTTATTCTAGCATATAAGCACAATTGACATATGGTTTTCTATTCAAAACCATTTCCTCCCCAGAGCAAAAAATAAATGCAAACTCTCACCAAGTCACAGCAGAGGCCCAGTCAGAAAATTAATTATACTACCCACATGTCTAAAAAAGCCATCCTATTTTTAAACTTGAATTCTTGCACTTTTTCTTTTAATCAAATGGAAAAAAATTTTAGGAAGCATAAGGTGTTAGAAGCTGGACAGAAAACTATCAAGTACTGCCTTCCTAGTCTGGATATCAGATATTTTGTCTAATTAATTTAACTGATTGTTTTCCTACAAAAGTAGTACAAGGTATTCGTTCACCTTTCTCATGAAAGCTGTCTTTCAGCTCCTGAACTGTCACCCTAATTTCATTCCTCACAAGTAAACTGAGTTATTTTCTTCATCCTAATGTTCTCTCTTTCTGATTTTCAGCAGTATGAACGCACAGTGCCAGTGAAGAGCTAGAGACCTGTTTCAGGTACTTAGCTGATGCTTTCATGCATGGTAACTAGCCATTCCTACAGAATATTAAAGATGGTTGCATATCGCCATTCCTCACACAAAAAGCATGTAGAGTAGATGTAGGGCATGCAGAGTAGATTACATTAGAGATGCTACCATTTTTACAAAAAAAAAAAGTAAAAAAAAGTCATGAAGACTACAGGCTACTTTTTTTTTTTTTTTTTTCCAGCCAGCTAGTCATTTTATAGGCTCAGCTATATGTCCATATTCATGCTATAAAAATTATTAGGCCCAGAAAATAGCCACTGTGAACTGAAAGGCTGTGCTTATGGCACTTCTGAGGGATTTGGGAGGAAAAGGCATTTTGTGATTCTAAGCTCCAAGAATTGTTTTTTAACCTAAACAGGAAGGATTCAAGTGAGGGCAGAATGGAAAGGCACATATTTCCATTACAGATCACCCTTAAAAAAACCCAATAAAATGAAACAAAACAAAACCAACAGCAACTTAAAAGCAGAACATAGACTGGGTCAGCATTTCTCTTCCTAGGTTACCTGGAATTTGCATTTCACTTTTGTAACACTTTTTCCCTCCCCTCAGTTGTTTTTCTTCTGTTCAATAACTCTTCTGAACCAATCTGAAAAATTATATTTTATTCAAATTTGTGATATGCAAATATCTTTTAGCAGAGAGGTAAAGCAGCTAAAGAACAATGCCTTAGACACTGTAGGTGTCTAATGAAAAAGCGTGTAACTTACGTTCAAAGAGAAATGGAAACTTTTGGCTTTACTCCAAGCATGTGAAGATCTTTGTTTTTCATGGAATAATACATAAAAAACCTCCCTATAAATTACCCCCCAAAAAGATAATTTTCCCACTCTTCTCCCCAGTCTTCCAAGAAGCTCGTGAAAAGATATACAAAAAATGGTTTGCAAACTAAATGCACACAGGGAAATTGTTTTTGGCTGCAAAATACTCCCTCACCAGAGTCTCAGGGGACTTGCATAAATACAAAAAGTGGAACTGCAAACAGCTGTTGTGTCTTAGGCTGTCACATGGTTTCCTATGATTATCACCTAAACAGACAAACAAAAGAGGAAAAAAAGACACTGTTATCAAATTCAGAAGGGAGGAGGTAAGGGGACTCTGCCTGATGTTTTGACTTAACAGAGAACCATCACCGCCAGCTTCACCTAGGAAAGCTCCAGCGCATGGAACAGCCAGGGTAAGCAGACACATTGCACGCCAGGGCACTAGCCTGAGATTTTCTTTTTTATGTCACAGCTTAGGATACTTAAGATGGACTAAACATTTTAGCAAGTTTATGAATCACAGATAGCTGCACTGGCTTTCAAACATTACTTTTTTCACAGACTGGGAAGAAACCAGGAATATAGACGCAGGACTTTGGTTACACAGTTTCCTCAGGCAGGAATCTGAAGATTTGCCATAAAACTCCCGCTGTTTTTGCAAGTCCAACAGCTGCCAAGAGAATACACCTTAAATACTACCACCATAAATCATTTCTATAAACATGGTGGTAGGGGAAAACAAGAACATAAACACTCATATCAAATGCATTTTTAAAATTTTGAATGTATGCAAAAATGACATGAAATGATATGCTGGATTACCATAAAGGCACACCCAAGAGCTCCCTAGATCAAAAACTGACCAGAGCATCCGCAGGAGCCATGCATAATTTCAGCTCAGTGACAACTTACTGCTTGACTGAACAGTTATTCGTGTAAAATTTCCATCTACAAGCACTGGACTGGATTTACTATTTAAAAAAAACCAAATAATGGATCGCTGGCATTTCTTCATGTTACCCATTTTGCTATGAGAGGGAGAAGAAAAACATGACAGATATGAAAGTGTTCTAGTATGAATAGCCTGAACACAAACTCTTGTCATCCTCCTACCTGTCAAGAGAGGAGAAAAGTAAACACTAATTTAAGTTAGTATAAACTGCCTAAATAAAGAAATAGATATGATTCCAACAAACTGTACATTTATTAGATCTGTCATTTGAAATCACTGCATTATATGCCTCTACTATTCAAGAAAAGCAGAAGGAAGTGTAGGATTACAAATTACAAATTCAGCTCATGTAATGAAACAGATACAGTCTGTCTTTTCCACAAAGAAGGATCACGATGGCATAGAGCTGTTAAATGAGCTTAATTCTTGTCTCATGCTTTAAGAATGCACCCATAGCCTGAGCTCAGAGCAGGTCTCTCAGAGGGTTTGAGTGCTGACATTCATGACCTGTGTAGTTTCTAGCCTGTTCCAGCCCCTGTTAGTGTGCAGTCAGGTCATGTTCAAGGTATTTACACCAATCTGGAGAAGGTCCAAGCTCTGGGTATGTATCAACTGGTGTTTTATGCAGTAATGCACTCAGTGTTATCACTTCAGATTGCCTAAACGAGAATGAAGACGCACAGAGAGGTGCTGACAGTGCTGGAGTATCCCACTGTGGAGAGCTCTGCAGCTAATCCTAAACATACAACTTGCACGTGAATAATATGGGAATTAAACTAGTCTTGTCTCAGAATTCAGACTGGACCTGGTCAGCGTAGCAATATAGATGCACGCTAAAAGGCACAGAGCTGAGTGTGTACTCCAAGGAGAAAGGAAACTATTCCTCTCAAACCGCTGCCATGGCCTTAAGATCCTAGAACTACACTGGGTATCTCTAAAATAATTTAGATTACTCAGAAAGTCTAATGTAATTTATAGCAAGTAGACTCTCAGGAAGCAAGTAATTTTGCACAGAGCTTCTGCAGGAGGGAGCTGCCACTGGAGTTCAAAGGGAGCAGGCAGCTGACGGCACAGGGTCCTCCTGTGGTACCCAGCAGGGGAGCTGAGGGAGGAACTCACAGCTGAAGCGGGGAGAGACTGTGAAGCTGGAAACCAGACAGACTCGAAACTTTCTTTGTTGTGACAGATCTGCTGTAGGACATTTCTAATTTCTGTCCCCAACTAGTCATTGCTGCCCCCATTACCGCCAGATGTTTCCAGCCCTTCTCTGAGCTGGTACAGGTCTTTGTGTAACAGCAAGCTAACCTCCCACCGTGGTGGGTTTGGGGTGGGGCGAGGAGGAAAGGAGGGGCTTGTTTTTAACAATCATGCTTGTTTTAATATCAGCTGTACCTACGGGGCAAGATTACAAACCTCGGTGCCAAGAAGCACACAGGCGGATTCAGGCCCCAGGGTATTACACATGCTCTATGACCTGAGCCTAAACCCATCCATATCGCAGTGGCTACAAGGATTATTCCAGTCTGTGAGCCAGAATGGGGATGGCTTTTATGAAAAGATTCTTAGCAGACAACAGCCCTCCCCCACTCCTTAGATTTCCTGTATCATTCTTTACTTTGTCTCTCATGTAAATATAATAAATCATAATCCAAGGCCCTGAGAATGTAAATGCCTGAAAGGCATTTAAAATGTATAGCCATTGCTCGTGCCATGGAGGCAGCACAAGAGAGCTGTGCTCCCTATGGAGCCCCCCAGCACCTATGTGCTGCTTCCCATGGGCTGCAGGAGGAGTTTCAGGACCTGTTTCTCCTACTCCAGACAGGCACAATCAATAACTTTGTCTTCACATAATACCTGCTCCACTCTGCCCTCTGATAGAGGAGCACAAAGTCTTCCAAGAAAGAGAACTGAACTGTTCCCTCTGCGACGGAAAGGTCTTTGGGCTGCCCCAGGCTCCTTTTTGTAGCATATTTCAGCTTGGGGTTGTTGTTGGGTGTTCATGAGAATGAACATGTCATGTGCTGTCTCCACATGCCCCATGAAAATCAGCTTACGAGCTGACTGTACTTGACATGTTTAACCACAGCAAAGCATTACTTTTCAGAAACAGTGGCGTCTCCATTTTGATCCAGGGCTTTTTTTTTTTTTTCTTTAACTGAATTTGCAGAAAATATGCCACTTATCTGCAAAGAGATGGGGGGGGGGGTCCCCATATTGCAAAAAGGCCCTTGAGATATTCTTCTCCTTTGCTCTTCTCTGAAATCTGCACAGATTACCCAGGTCTTGTGCTAATTTCATGTAGGAAGAGAGAAAATTAAGTATTTTAGACGAGGAACTCCAAACATAGAGGCATCAATAGCTGGCCAAGCAGGGTCAGGTGAGCAGAAATTCCCATACTTTGCGTCATGCCAAGGCTGACGATGCATCCTTAATATGCCACAAGAGTGGGGTCAGGTCTTTGGCACTCAGCATTGCTTATTTTATGGCAGCACCTAGGACTCCAAGTCGCAGAGGAGATCCTCATGGGTCTTGGGGAACACAGGGCGAAGGTCTCCCATCCTGTGTGCTACAGAGTCTGTGGGCAGGCTGCTAATGCCACAGGTGAGTGAGGGAAGCATGGTGTGGTCTCAGTGGCATTGCTCAGTGTGGGCAGGAGTTGGGGTTTATGCTGACAGCTCAGAGTGGGTAAAGTAGAAAAGGAACGTTTCTAGAAGTCAATGTTCCCTCCAAGGTAAGGGACAACATGGCAACAACCAAAATGATGCCTGAACAAGAACTGTATAGATGATGGATACACCATGGAAAGATCAGAGATTAATTTTACATCTCAGTATCATGAAATCATGCAAAAAGGCTAAAAAGGACCTCAAAAGCAAAGCCGCAAGTGTCACCTAGACATTGCTTCATGGGTGGTTTAGGCCTCACTCTTCCTAAAACATGCTGGTAGTGCACAAGAGAGTGTAGAAGTGCAAAATCTAACAGTTAATGTGAAAAATACATCAGCCATAGAGGACGGAGAGAGAGGGATGGGTTAGGGCAAGCTGGAGTGACAGGGAATTTACCTTTGCAGTAGGACTCCAAAAGGACCTGGGCGGACCAAGCTGGCAGCCACTAGTACTGAAGCAAAAAAGATTTTGCAGTAGTTACTAGGTAAGGGTCTGGACGAGGGCACAATCTGTGCCCATTTGCAATGGACAAGAAAGAGTGCAGCTGGAAGATGTTCTGCAGAAGAATCTTTACAACGCAGCTATAAGGTTGGACTAGATGAATCCGTAGACAGGCCCAGCTCAAAACCAGATCTACAACATATTTTCCACAGTGTTACGAGCAGGAAGGAAGGTACCAGTGTGAAGGTAAGTGGGAACAATAACTCTGGGAAGACACTAACAAGCCAGGGATAACCAAGGCATGGAGAACAGACATAGATCTGTGAGTCACTGACATAGAGCCAATTGCTGTAATAATGCTTGTAGGAGGCAGGTACAGAGTGAAATAAAGGCAATCTGAAACAGAAAATAAAGAAATCCCACCCTGCCCCCCCCCCAAAAAAAAAAAAAAAAAGACAGAAAAAAGAGAGGAGAAAAAGGCATGAAAAGTCATGCATATTATTTTATAGGGATATCACAGTTTGTAAAGAATTCTTACAAACCTGAGAAGTAGTACATAAATTTTTTTATGGGATCACTCAAATTGTTAAGTTCTGGCTATTTTTGTGTATGAAAAAATCCTATTTTCTCCATGAGATGTTAGCTCTTATTACACAAATGAAAGCATGCTGACCATAATATTTTTTTCCTGATGAAACAGATTTTCCCAAAGAACAAAACACCATTTTCTGACTGGATTTTAATAATGCCTTCAGGATATTTTCCATGCTTATGTAGACGGTTCTACAGCAAGAATAACAAAATGCAACATACGACTTCTGGTCATTCCTGTGTTACAAATAATAAGTGCAAGTGAGATATATTTAATTCCACACTATTGCAAACGTTTAGGGCTTTTTTGACACAAAACCCCCCCCCCCCCAACAAAACAACAAAAATGTAGTAACAAATGGCATTAACTCTCCCTTCAGATATAGACAACCTTAGTTTGTAAATTCCCTCACCACCTAGTGAAAATGTCAGATGAAACCAGTCTATGGGTTATAGATGTAAATTGTACCGCAGCCCAAGCTTAGGCAAAAAAGTAATGAGCAGCATGAAATAGCAAGTTGTGATGAAAAATGTATGGCTATCACAGAGGAAAATATCCAGGTATCTGAAGACAAAAATGGTTTAGATTTAAGCAACAAATAAACTGACTTTATCCAGTGTTCAAAGTGCCTGGCTAATGAAATTAAAGGATTGTTCACTAACCTCTCAGACTCCATTCAAAAATTAAGAGTTCGGCAGGATTAAATCAATCAATCACACACACACACACACACACACTTCCTTAGCCCTGTTCCAGTTAATTCCTTATGACAAGGTCATACGTAAGATGTCTAGATTGCTTGGACTCAGTCAACAATAATTACTTTACTCTTGGCTAGCATCCTTTAAAATTTATCCCTAATCTGGCATGTTCTCTTCATCAGGTTCTTTATGGCTGTCTGTTGAAATGAATTAAAGTATTTTCCAAGGATTGATATAATGCAGAAGTAATAGTTAGGGTGTTAAGGTGTACATATCTGTAAAAAAAAAGAAAAGCCCAGGAATGTGTGCATTAACTGGTGTGACATCAGGTCCAATTCAGCCTGGAAAAGGAGATTAACAGGTGACAGGGGAGTGTAGTGACAGGAAATCAGTAAGGTACACAGCCAGGGCTACAGCTCCTTCATGGCAGAGTCCATGTACTACAAGGAGTAGCGAACAAAGTGTTGCGGCTTTTTCTTTCAGTGCCCACTTTAAAACATGGGTAAGCCTCAATTAAAACAATCTGGCAATTGTTATTTATCTTTTTGATCTCTCATTGCTCAGTATTCTGGCAGGAAAAGGAAACAACTCTGGGTTCGCATGCTCTATGCTTTTTTAAAAATATTTTGTATTTTATGACTCATCATGTTGAATATACAAACTTATTTTTCAGCTACAGCTCTCCTTCCCACATTTTTTTGAATAAGCTGACTTACCTATCTTTCAGATGCACTTAGCAAAAACATTGTTTTCCTGACAGATCCTCAACAAGGCAGGAAATTCAGAATGAAACCAGTGTAAGCTAGTCATACATTCTCATGCTTGAAATTTATGCTCAACTAAGCAACTAACAGTGTTAAATTTCTTCCAAACAGTTGGACATATTTAGCTGCTTCTTTTGTTTGAAAATAATTCACTGAAAGACTCAAAGCTTTGCAGATTTATTTGTCAATAAACATTAATCTGCAAATGGTTCATGGAAGCATCCTGCAGCCAATGGGTGGCTTACAATCTGTTTATTGCTCCTATTGCCTGGTAGCTGTTATCACTATAACTGCTTTCTCATAGAATGACTCCTAAAGTGTTTCAAAAGGCCACCAAACATTTTAATTCAAATACCTATGCAAAGCCACATACCGTGTTGGCTTCCCACTAACACTTTTCTAAACACAGATCCACTCAACAAATATTGATGGAGACAGGAGAGTTGGTTTTGAAGCATTTGCCTGAGGCCAAAAATTTCAAAAGTGACTAATTATTCTGGGTACCACAATTTCAGTTCTTCCCAGACAGACATCTGCAAGGGATCTGTGTATAGAGCGAAGGAAATCCACAATAACTCTGGATCAGGCCCTTCGAGCATGTTGCCAGGTAGAAAGCCAAGAATTAAGGTGTTCAACATCCTTAGGAATTTTTGAAAATTCTAGTTCACTGTGGGTTTTTTTTCCCTACAAGACTTGAGTACTTTTCCCTCAGACCTGTTCTTTTGGCTTATAAGATTTTCATAACAAGATTTTGGGGTATCATTTTTCAGTTGCAATTGAATTCAGATAACTTATATCTAGGTGTTTTTTTTTTTTTCCTTGGGAATAGCAAATTTCCAGTAAAAAGAAAAAGAGGAAGAGAAAGGGGACTGTGCATATTAAATGACAGAGTGAACTCGCAAATTGCCACAGATATAACATTTACATTTTTCAAGGTCATGTGTCAAATACAAATGAAATAATGAACCTTTGTTACTCTGTGGTATCCCATGCCAGGCAACTTAGGCATCGGCATAAATACATTGGCTTTGATGAACTGCACTCCTGTGCCCTGCTGCTCTAACCTGGAAGTTAAAAAGGCAGCAATTAAGTTTTCTAAAAAAGAGCAAGAAAACCAGAAAAAATGGGGCTACAAGCTGCCAGTATTCTTAATTACAGAATTGTTATTTAATACAAAAGCAAAAGAACTAAACAAAATGTGCAGAAGAAAGGTAAATGGCATGGAACAGGGATGTTAATGAAAAGGTTGAATAGGCTGCAGCTATGAGATTCACATCTGACCCATGACACGTTTCAAGAAAACAACAAGGTGGGAGTGTGGGGGGGAAAGACAGAGGCGAAGGAACTCTTATTTACACTCCTATGATGGAGTGCACAGCAAAAACATGCATCAAAGCTATTCCTTGAGAAGACACAAGGCTGCATGAAAAATCATCTCCCTAACTTCGATGATTTATTTTATTCTAAACTATGTCACTGCAGTGAAATTACACGGTGCCTTCCAGAAAGGCAACTTGCAGTTAACTATATATTGCATAGCAGGCTGTATATTATAATCCAATTTAAGATATGTTATATTGTATCATTAGAGAACAACTTTCACTTGGTAGAGCACAAAATGTCTTAATGGGTTCAAAACACATGCCTCTTCTCTTCTTTCTCAGCATGGCATAAAATGAAGCTATAGGTGACATTTCTGTTCCATGTGCCTTCCTGGGAAGTGTGTATTACTGAAGACGTAACAGGTGACTCCAGAGTTGTATACGTTACAGTCCTATTTTGAAACCAGTCATTTCAGGAAATTATTAAAATTTTCAGCCATTTCACAAAATGGCAGTTTCATTCAGTCATTTTGTGAAATAAGAGAAAGTTTCACACCTTTAATGAAGTTAGTGAAACTAGTACAGAGGCACCATGTAAAATGTCTAATACCTTGTTGCTTGAATTAATTTAAAAAGACAACACGAGATTGTTTTTATAATTTATTTACTGCAAAAGCCATACGGCCTTCTACATTTATTTCTGAAATCATCCAGTTATATATATCACCTGCCAGAACTTATCTTTGTAACTGAGGTGACTGTAATATCAGTACTGTATCTGTTTTGCTTTTCAGTGTTTTCATCCATCTGAAGACTGTGCTTTACTGCCAGCCCTGCCTGCAGAGCCCCTGCTGCCCAGGCTCCTGCCTGCCGGCCAGGGAGACTGAGCCAATGAGAGCAGGGCGCAGCATCTGGGGCAGGATTTTGCAGGGGGTGGTTGGGATGGTGGGTGGAGAATTTGGTGGGTCCGGATGACTCCTTTCTGACAGAGTTTGAGATAAAGGAACCGGTCTAACCTTTAGTAGCTCAGTTTGGCTGCCTACCACTGTACCAGACGTGGGGGGCAGTGTGTCTTCCGGGGATGTTGATGCAGCAGAGTTGTTAGAAAAAGCCCTGGGCACCAAAAGCAGATTGTGCTGGCTGCGGAGGTGGCTGATGATCCCCGATGGTAGAGAGGTCAAGCTAAGCCCATATCTGGGGTTGGTACTGAACCAAGCTGCACACGGTGTGCAGTTTATTCCAGGCCGATGGGTGGTACTTTTGAGAAGTGGACAAGGTGAGTCCCCACAGTCCAGTCCCGTGAATTATTATCCACCATCCGTGCCAAGAGCTTTTGCTTAATATCCCCTTTGGGAGAGCCCTGGCATTGTGGGTATCTTGCTTCTCCATGCACTAAGCTAAGCAGAGGCCACAGAAGCTTCAGTTCTTGGATGTCTTCAGCAGCAAATTCTTTCTTTTGTTACTCTGCAACACAAAAGGAGTACCAAGCAGGAGAAAAACATCAAAAAGCTGAAAGGCCACTTCTGGTGCTCCCTCTGAGACAAAGCTCAGAGAACACAAAATTTGGTGAAGTGGTCTTGGTACACCATTACTCCCTTGAAATTGCCTTGAGACCAAGCTTGCATGCCAACAAGGTCAGCTTGCCCTTGCAATGAGTATTCATTGCTTACAGTCAGTTTTACACCAATGCCATTAGTCAAGGACCACTTTCTCTTCTTCCAGCACCTGAACCAGAAATATTTGAAGACCTCAACAGCCTATCTTGTAATGTTTGTATATGTTGATGATAAATGTTTTATAGCATGAACATGGTGTAACATGTGCTTTTCTGATAATATCATACCTGTCTTCAATGCTCACTTGGTATATGGGAGATACTTCTTTAGCTCAGTGTTTCTTGATTAGCTTCTCATTGTCACCTCGTCATAGAATTTCACACGTATGAGCAGTGGAGGAAATGAAAAAAATAACTGGCAATTCCATAACCAAAGAAGAGACAAATGATGATGAGAGCAGAAAGAAAAAAAAAAAAAAAAAAAAAGACTGTTCTTTAAAACTTACTCTGCAAGCAGGTAGTATTCAAGTCTTGACTTTGATTTGGGATCTTGGGTTGCCTTTTTTATCTCAGCAATAGTTACAGAATATTCGTCCCTTGGTATCATGCACTTTGGGCACTTCTCATACTTTTTGTAAAGTTCTTTTCTGAAGTTACTTTTAAAATCCAGAGCCATCTCCAGCAGTCACTGCAGAACAAGCAAAGGATGCTTATCCAATAACCCCCCTTTTCACAATATGTCTGTTACCGAGTGAAACAAACAGTCAAATAGTCTAGCAGAATATCCAGCACGTCAGTCATTTCGTAGAACGTGTGAAACTTTAAGTCATTTTACCAAATGAGTGAGTGAAGGAGTCATTTTGCAAAATGACTGAAAATTTCAGTCATTTCAGGAAATGACTGGTTTCATGATACAGCTAACACATCATGCGCTGAAGGAAAGGCTCAGGGCTGCAAGTGCGAAGCAGATCATGTTCTTCAAACCCCCTCTTGTGGCTGTGGGGAATAGCGCCATAAAATACCGCATTTTACTGTCATCTTTTGTTTAAAGACTGCAGCGATTGTTCAGGAAGGAAGGAGATGCGGGAGCCCTTGTTTTGCCATAGAGAGCATCCTGATGCTTCATATTCATCATGGAAAATCTCTGGCAAAGGGCTAGCTTTTTTTTTTTCCTGAAGTTCTTAAGAAATTGTATGTGGAGTCTGATCTCTCTGCAGAGATCCAGGACAAAGCTGTTGCCAAAAAGGCTCTGCAGGGATGGATCCACTGGTATTTTACGTCAGCTGTGGCTACTCAGTATAACTGTGTATGTCTTATATCGAAGTATAACCTTCACTTCATTTTCTGAAAACCATTTTGAAGACTCATAGCCTTCAGGTAGAGCTGAAACAAAATGAACATGTCCAGAGAATACTTTCTTAGCAGATAGTTAACAATAAAGCAGCTTTCAGAACCACTGATGAGCAGCTATTCAAAACCAAGTAGCTTTGGACAAAGGCTGCCTTTAAGGCAAAATTCCTTGTTTTCCTAAGTAGAAACCAAATAATTGATCCTCTAGTACAGTTTGAATGTGACTGAAACAATAAGCTGACATTGTAAGGTATGTCCTATTGTAAGGGGAGACCAGGATAAAGAGAGAGGTGATTGTGGTTTACTGTGAAAATCATTGCTTCAGTCCAAGGTGCTTTAAAAATAGTGATGCAAATTATGGCATCAACTTTGGTCAACACCATGTACCTCTGGTCTTGCCTTCCTGTGGAAGGAAGGGGGCTTTGGGAGATTTGATGTTGAGGGCTCATTTGCAGAAATGGTACCACACCTCCAGTCCCTGTCAAAAGGATAATGCCAGAAGGAGAGTTAAATCCATCAGACTGGATCCTTACTTAGTTTGGAGCCTACTCAAAACAAGATCAGCACAGGCATCCCCTGCAGGACTTCAGTACAAAAGCCTTTGGACACCATTCAGATCTGTGATACCTCATTTTGCTGGAGTTCCCCTCTACCCAAATCCCAAATACTCCCTCTTTCTTCCACTATTGTTTCAGGGAATTCTTGTAAATAAAATTTTAATCCAATTTAAATGAACTGTTTTCCTTCAGCATAACTACACCTATTAGTTTCTGGTCTTTTTTTACTATTTTCTAAAAATGTTCTTATTTACAGTGCCGTTGAGAGCCAGTGGACGTACAGCTTCTAAAACAGTAGCCTGAGGAAACCTGGTAGAAGTCCATCTTATTGTACATTATATTCTGCCACACTGAAAGACCACACAGATCAACTACAAAAGCACTTCATACCAAAACTTACCGGAACTGTGTCTGAGCTAATGCCAAAGAAAATAATTGAATTGCATAATTTAATAGGCTTATGTTAGTCTGAAACACCCTAAGTAGGGAATAACTTAAAAATATATTCTGGAAAAATATTACTTTCTCAACAGAAAATAAAGAAAACAATTGGTTGTGCTTTCCTTGATTTCCTCCCCCCCCCCCCCGCCCCCCCGTGTAAGGTGTCCAAAATGCTGACCGTTATTAAGTTCAATATATTTAATTTAACGCATAAAGGAAATAACTCACTGAGTTTGTGCTGCATAGGTTTGTAAATACATTTTCACATGAAAAATTAGAGACACTTTTCAGGAAAACATTGAAAATTTTCATTTTGGAAATGCAACAATAACATGGGCTATATAACATTACTTTTCCCTAACCAAAACTGTCATACCTGACAAAAATCACAGCGTGAATATTGGCCATACATTTTTTGACAACAGATACTTCAGCAGTGTGGTTTTGCCTATATCTCTACATCTTTAGGGAGCTCAGGGTTTGGTTCCTGGCTCTGTCACAGTTTTCAGGAGCACTTTAGGTCAAGGCAAGGACTTTTAACAGTGACTCTGAACTTGCTTGAGTGTGTCTAAGTTTGAAAACAGTGAAATTCCACTGCGATCCACTTCAGTACATCCTGATGTGCCTCAGCTCCATAAAAATATATTCCTGGAAAGGAAAATTTATTAATTCTTGTGAAGCACCATCATGCTGTGACAACAGGGAACGGACATAAGGACAACAATGGCAAATGAGGACTGGCCCAAACCTCCTCAGCAGGGCAAGACAAACTGAATTTTTCATTCTTCAATTTACATCATCCTCACAGGTAGCAGCAACAGAACTTCTCCAGGCAGCATCCTCCTAAATGACCTAGGGCATATGCTCGCCTGGGGAAGGACTGCGCAGCCTGCCTGAGAGGCAGTGGCAGGAGTGCTCCACCGTCTCACCAGATCCTTGGAGCACAGGAGCCCCCTCCCTGGCCTGGTCCCCACAGCCTCCTGCTGTTCCTGCTTTCCTCTACGCCTGTAGGAGGTTTTGGCCTCACAGTGGGTTGTGCGGGCCCTTGAAACACTGACGTATACCTTGCCTTGCCTTGAGTGTTGGCATGTGTTTCAGGGCTTTACAAAGACCAGGCACCAGCTTTCACGGGACCTGCTATAAGCCTGAATAAAACATCATAAAGCATTAAGCTTTTCCATTCCAACAGTTTTAATTAAGCCAGCCAGTTCATACTACACATTTATCAATATTAAATCCAGCATTATTTGTTGAAGTGAATGTAGACATGCAGAGGAGTTAGGTATTGGTAATTACTCTTAAGCGTACTATACATATATGGCTGCTTTATTGATTTCCAATATTTAATATTCCACAGTGACCAGCACAGAGCTAGCTACACTAATGAAAATACAAGTATATTATTCTCAGTCCCTTAGCCAGCATTTGAGACATTTATTTTTATTTACCTAATACCGAAGAAAAGCTCTATCCCTAATAAATTTATCAGTGAGAAGTAACTTTCAAATACCCCAATACTTTACAGACATATGATGCAAAAAATAATCGCTTTTTAAACAACACTTATCTGCTTTACTCAAGCATTACTTTTAAAATATTATTTCATTTTTTTGCAACTGTGTTATATATTTAGGGGTTTTGCACTATCAGCTTGCAGACTGGTCAGTCTCGTTGTGCGGCTGCGCCGTGCTGAGGAAACGCCGTTGTGCATCGCTTTTCCACAACAGAGGTGTGATAGGTTGGCATTTCTTTCCTTATCCTTCTCCTCACTCCATGAATATGTTCCTACTAAGTTAACTTTATTTTCTTTCTCAAAAGTGTATAACCAGTGGACTTCTAAAGCACTTCACCCTTCAGCTGTGTGTGTCTCTGGAAGTAGTTTGCTAGGGTAGTGAGCGTTGAGTATTGCTTCTAGCTACACAACCTTTGGATCTCCCCTGTATTCTTGTTTTCTAGTTTTATTGTTATGGGGTCAGGCTTCAGGAAGGTAGATTTTTAAAAAGCACTTAATTTGGGTTGGTCTCACAGACACCAACTTTTCCTGGAAATTCCACTGTTGACTTCATGTGAGTAGCTTCTGGTGAAGGTTGAGTACATTTGAAACCCTCCTTCAACTCAGATGGTTTTCAAGTGGTCTTTGTGCCCAGAAGAAGCCAAGCAGTGGGTTCAAGACCTGTAACAACTGTTGACTTGATCAAAGACTCCAGCACTGGTAGCAATTAGATAATTGACAACAAAAACTCCAACATGGAAGAGACTGTAGGAAGCAGGAAAATGCCGTTTTGGTATGTTTAAATACAAATGTGAATGTGAAAAGCCATTCTAAGGCAAATTGTCAATTCACTAGAATATACAGTACCTCATTTTCTTAACCTTTCCATAGCAACTGAGAACACCAGCTGAGGGGTTTGTAATCAGAATAGATTTGGTGAGTTAAGATTTCCCAACTCTAGACCTCCTAAACAGCATATCAAACTGGCATTATTTGTCTATCACGTCTACTTACCAGGTAAGAAGGTCTTGGCATTTTTTCTATAGCAGCCTACAAAAGCATTCAGTCAGTCTAGTCACCACATCTATTTCTTCTCTTTTAAGTTTTGCTTCTGTCATTTCCACAGCTTTAAGTTGCGACACTTTAAGACACACGCTTCCTCAGAAAATAATGCTTCAAGGTGCAAGGCACTTCTTGACAATTGGTTCTGTTCCAAGCTCTGATGTTATTCCCAGCTGTACCGCCCTTCTGTCCTGCCTGCTGCACCTTCAGCAGTAGACAATACAGACAGTCTTCGCAAAACATTAGGAAACTAATCATCGTGAATTGGATTTATCTGACCATCTGAAAAATACTGCAGAAATGTTTGCTTGGCAAGAAGTAACCTTCCTCAACAGAGAACAGTTAAAGATGTCTTAAAGGGATCTATTTTAAAACCGTAATATGTTTAAAATTCTCATTAATTTTAATGAGAATGACTTTGTTCTTACCATTGACAATTCAGGGATCCAATGCTTCTGAGAGTGAAAACAATTGAGTCTCAAGTGGCAAGTGACCTCTGCTGCAAAATGAAGACTGGAGAACTTACAATCTTCTCAGTCTTCTTTCCTGGCAAAGATCAGGTGCTACCAGATGGGGATCAATTAAAGCAATGTGGAAAAGCTTGTAATTTGGCTTCCTGGCTAAATTTAAAATGGGAAAATTAGTTGTTTTGGATGATGGTCCAGTTTTTCATGGGAAATAAAAAACTATTGAAAAAGGTGAAAAACTTTTCCAAAAATTTTTTTCCCTTTTAATTTTGGTGGGTTTGGGCCAAACAAATTCCAGAAGCTTATCACAAACTTACAAATAATTTCAGCTGACCTGCACTTACATTTGCAGTGAACAAATCACTCAAGCACAAGACATCCACCACCTCAGGGAACAATGCACACCTTTTTTTAAACACGGCTTTCCTGAACACTAGTAAGCCATTAACCATATTTGCTGCTTCCTGCATTCAATTACCAAACACAGTATGCTTGCCAGAACAGATTTTCCACATGAAACTACTCAACATACATATATTTTTTGCAATTCTTACCCTGTTCCACCAATTAGTTTTGCTTTATCTGAACAAGGAGTGGAGTCCATGATCAAGCATGAGAAATGCTGTTTCTATATGCTAAATGCAAAAAGCTTGAAGGACCCAAGATCTTCATTTGTCTTAGATGGGAAGAGGCATTGTACAGTCTGAGTATCCAAATTATAGCGCTCAGATTCTCAAGAGTGCTGAAGTGCAGTTTCTTTCCCTATTTTTAACTTTAAAACAGTACTCATATTGTATAATTGTACTTTTTTTTTTTTTTCAGAGCTACCGTTTCAATGGCAGATGCACTCCAGTAACGACAGATACTTTAAAAAACAATAGGAAAGGTACTTTAATTAATTAATGCACTGTTGGAAACAGTTCTGGATGCAGAATCTATGGGTGAAGATTATGAATATTTTGTCTGAACGGTTCTTCTGTTTCCCAACAATTCTGTAAATATTTTAATAGTGTAGCAAAAATGACGCATCCCTGATGAAAAGTTAAGAGGCAGGCAAAGGAAAAAAAAAGTGATTTCAACCTTTGTACTATTTCCCTCCCAAAACAGGAGATGTAGCCTGGGGCCAGGCAACTTCAACCTTGTTAACTGAGCCATGAGCATCCTCCTAGGAATGACTCGAATTCATTGCAGGCTCACCGGAGCCCTGTAATGGATTCAGCATTAGGCTTCAAATGCAGGAATTGAACTCGCATGGGCCCGCAAAAGGCCTGGGTTGCAAAACAGCCAAGAACAAAAGCTCTGCCTGCAGACTCCTTCCCTTACCTTTAGGAACTGTTTTCTGCTGATTTTTTTTTCCTTTTTGCAAGAAAACCACCTTTTTCAGGATATGTTGGCTTCCTAATTCTATTTAAATGTGAGAAAATATTTGGGGGGAGGGGAAGACATATGACAAGGTTGAAAACACAGCTGTGAAATAGTGGTAACACGTTATTGCATTAGTATTTTGGTTTGGGGTTGTTGTTTGTTTTGTAGGTTTGTTGTGGTTTTGCCGTGGTGTTTTTTAAAAGCTTTCCATTCCCATTTCTTTTTTTCCTATAAAAGGTTTCCATTTTGAACTCCCTCCTTTGCTGAAATCCAGGGAGGAGGACCTCTGTGTGCCTTTTTAGAATATCTGAGCTTTCTGGAAAGCAAGAGAATATTCCCTATTAACCTATAGTGTGCCAGTGTCAAAAAGCCTTCTTGCAGCTCTCCTGCTTTCATTCCCAGTCTCCTCTTGCTGGAAGGGATAATCTGCTTCGTTTTTGCTAGGTAGGACGGGAGCTTGGGAGTTCCCATATTACTTCTTGTCCTGCAGGTTCCTGGTGTTCTCCCTGACATTTTGCTAGGTCCTGCTGAGAGGCTGGCAGAACCCTCCCCTAAATCCCATTTTTCAGCTGGTATGACACAGCACTAAATCATCCCATTTACAGAAATCTGTTCTCCAGGACCGTTCAAGGACTGCCCTCCTCTCAGTCTGGCACTATCTGTAGCATTTGCTTTTCCTTCTTTTCTTAAACGATCATAAGAAACTACAGACAACCAGGGAGTTTTCTTTGGGAGGCAAGTGACTAAACATGAATGCTGTAAATCTCCTAAATCCCTCCTCCTTTCTTTACCCAACCTCCACCACCCCCCTTCCCCCATATTTAAAAGCATGTGAGAGGCTGCCGGTCAGCTCTGTTTCAAGGTTATTTAGAAGGTCTTCACTTTCCCTAGTGTCAGCAACCAGCCATGAATCACCTCCTTCAGTAAAGTAAGAGCTACCTGATGGCTAAAGTGTTACAGAATACTCCTGCCAGACTCACCCAAAACACCACCAGAAAGTCTGATACTAAATCCCAGTGATCAGCAATAATAGTTGAAATTAAACAACGTGGATGTCAAAATCTGTTGGATCTGTACAAAGGCAAAACCACTGCACTCTGAGAGGCACTGGAACAGTAATACCAGGGGAAATCAGTGTGTAAGCTGTCTGACCTCTTCCCCCCCATTCCTCCCTTACTCCCTCTCTCCTCCATCCCCAAAGGAAGTTGAAGATGTTTTTATAATGTGGATGATAAAGACGACTGATCTGCATAATGAAGCTGAAAACAGCCTGCTTGTGTTGAAGCTCCTCCTCTGCATGTTACATGCCAGCAGAGATTTGCTGTGAAACAGGAGAGCTGCAATGCAGCATTTTCCTCTGGAACTTTGCAGCTGTATTACAGTTCCAAGCACACCACGAAAAGACTTTTGTTTACAGTATTTAAATTCAATTTGAATGGTAGCTGTAAAAAGTAGGCAGATGAATCACTGCACATCCACTAACACTTCAGTGCTCACCCACCCTAAGGCTATTATGCTTAACTGAATTACTTTATGTTCTCTTACAATTAAGTTTCCCTATTGTTTTATGGTACTGCCTGTCTCTAATAATTAGTGGTCCTTAATACTCAGCTATTAGTGGTCCTTAATACTCAGCTAGAAATAAGATGCCTGGGTGAAAACCAGAGTCATAAAGGAGCTCAAAATGTTGAAGAACAAAATCACTAAGTAGGGATGATAAGGGCAGTAACCTCAGAAGGGGGAGAAACTTCAAATTGGAATAATCGCTTACTTTCTTCAGGCACAGCAGTGTTATTTCCTAATCATGTGCACAATTCTTCTGCTTCCCAAACTGTACAATGTCATTAGAAGGTCAGTTGGGATGGCAGTATCTTTCCTCCAGAAGTCAAAGCTGGCAAAGATTTGGTAACTCCTGTCCCAGGCAGTAAAGTCACTGCCTTTTCTCCTTCAAGTCCGTATCACTTTAACATTATCTGAACTCAGCAAGGCAGGATGTTATGAGGTCATTTCCAACATGCTGTCCTGCATCTCAAGCCCCAAAGCACTCTTCTGATTTACTCATGAATCTGAACTCCAAATAACCTGGAAAAAGTTAATGTCTTGGTCCAGCTTCTCCCCTCCTAGCCCCTCCACAGAGGTATTACTTTAATGCACCAACTTTTCCATTACAGGTTCAAAATATACTGCAGTTACAAGTGAGAAGAATAACAGTACTCTTAGATTAGTTCCCCATGGAAATAGTCACCAAACCAGTCCGCATAATTATCAGACTCTGGTGAAGAAAAATCCTGGATGAAAAATACATCAGTGACAATGATAAAATTCAGCTGATGAAAAACTCTGACAGAGCTCTGGGGGGAAACTATCCTAATACTCTCTCGCTTTTGACATGATATGAAGATAATTCATACAGAAGAATTATATTTGCACAAGGTTAGTAATAAGAAATCTCAAATTGGATTTCTGCTCTGTTTTTAAATAACAACTTCCTACATGCTGGATTTAACCACCGATTTCAAGAAAGCCAGGATTTAACTCTCATTGACTGCGATGCAGCCATTTCCCCCTAAGCCTGAAAAATACTTAACCTCCTACACATGTGCACACAAACAGAACAAAAAGCAGCAACTACATACCCATGTGTCTCCTGTAACATATCAATCGCACCTTACAGAACAACAGCTGCAAGTGTGCTTTGCATCAGGTTTTCCCTGTATGTTTGAAGCCATAGTGCACAGCGCTAAAGCGACTGCAAACAGCTATGACTGTCACAAATGATAGAAGCATCTCTCCCCTTCATCTTTCTCCTGCCATTTCACTAGACAAAGCAGTTTTATGATAGGTCCTTATTTGAATGATCATGCTCTGATTTTCTGCATCTTCTGCTGCGATTGACTGACGACCGATCAGTTGTTGACATGTACGCACTGCGAATGTTAAACTACGTCATGCCAGAAATGGGGATAGATTTCTCTATTAGCTGTGTACATACAGCCCAGAATAGCAGTCCCCTTTCCCTTGAAGTACCTACACATTGCTGTATTGCAAATATTAAACAGCAGTAAGTTATTTATTGCCCAGTCAAGTCCTCTTACTCCCCAACATGACAAACTGTATTGCTTTGCCTGAACTGACCTCTGATGGAACAAAATTAATCACTCCATTTCCACAAAGACTGTACAGATGTACAGAACATGGGATCTTCCCAGATATTTTATTCTTTTGCTGAACAGAGTGCTGAACTGTGTAATCCCTAAATTGCTGACTGCTGAGCAGGTTTAGCAGGGGAAGGATCACTCTTTATGTTCCTACAGGCTTCCCTAAGCATCTGCTCTCACCCACAGCTAGAGACAGAGTATTAGGCTAGAAAGACGCGTAGCCCAGCCTCTGCCTTTTGATTATAATCACAATTTAAATTCACAGTACAATTTCATACCAGAATTTGCAGAATTTATGCTTGGATGAGAAGGTATTGCAAGTTCTCCTTTCCTCCAATAGACCCTTCCACCTTCTGGCCCCGCACCCACACCACCAGCATTGGGGCAGGGTCAGCTGGTGGGGGCACAGATAACCCCGGCTCTGGGCAGCAGTCCTGCCCCAGTAAGCACAGGTCACTCCCTTGCAAAGCACAAAGCCCTGCAGCACAGATCCTAGAGCTTCTCACTGTGCCATGGAGATGATGTTCTTCTCTCCCTACAGTAACAAAGCTCATGTGTGCCCTAGGAGCTTCCTTCAGATCCACAAACCACATCACAGCTAGGGACAGGGGAGACATCAAGATTCAGATGCATGGAAAAGTACTCTGGACTTGGGGCTAGCCTCTTGGACCTAGCTGAATTAATACAGCCACGGCTCTAATGCTGGGCAACTTTGATTCTCACAAGACTGCTCATTAATTGAAACTATTCAACAAATGTTTTCTGCAACTGTAATTCAGGCAATTGATTGTTTATAATCTTGGCCTCTGCTGCTTTCAGTACAGGGAGAATTCTCTTTTCATGTACTCACTTGCTTCTCAGTGTCAGCCTTGCAAACAAGGGTATACTGGTTATCAGAGCACTCAGAGGAAAATATTAGTGGGACAAATCCATACTTCTCAATTACCGGAAAAACATATCCTTGAAATCATCTGTGACCACCGATTTTATCCAAACAACTATTTAAACCCAGCCTTGAACCTTGGCAACTACAGAGATATGCAAGGTGTAGAAGCCAGGAAACATTACCAACTTGAGATAACCATAATGCTAGTGATGCGATATCATTAGTGGAAAATGAAACTTCTCATACCAAAAAATCCTTATGTTTCAATGCTTTGGAACTGTTTAATATGTTGTGCTTTGCCACAGCATAGCTGCCCGTATACAAGACTCAACACATGCGTTAGTGAACTCTGCCCTCGCTGGATACCATGGTCATAAGCTGCAGTGTTGAGCTTTTATTACAGAGGCTTTCCATAGTCAGCTCCACTGACAGAGAAGGTCCCCAGTGGCAACAAACAATTAGAGAAACTTTCTTCTCCACCCGCCTCACCAACCTTGAACCTGCAAAGTACATAGGCCAGTGAAGAACGCCAGAAAAGCAAGGGCATGTGCAACCAAAGTGCTGGACAGCTCAATTAGTATGGTCACAAGACTGAAAAAAAACCCACAAACCCAGTAACTATTCCATGCTCAGACGCTACTCCATCTTTACTCTTTTATGTTGTTGCAATTAAACTGCAGATTACTACTTAATTTCCTTAAATGGGACAGTATTTCACAGAAAATTGATGTCCTCCTGGATCTCTGAACTCCTCTCTGAGATGTAAGTCAGTGTTAATAAAACAGTATTAAATTACCCTGCAGTAGTAATTACTCAGCCTCAGACCTAAGCTGTAAATGGCAATAATGGAAAATTCCCCTCCCCCCCAATATTAGTCCCTACTTTTAATATCTGCATTGCTGATTAGATTTAGGTTTTGGCTGGCTTGTTACTACTTCTAATTTGGTCGGCTAGAGTTTGGTCAAGAATAGGAAGGATGGGGAATGTGAAGGGAGAACAGCATGTCCTGATCAAGCAGGAGGCAAATTCAAAAGGTCTTTATTCTATTTGCCGAAAGTTCTGCCAAATACACAAAAGCAAAATTTAATCAAGTCAATCAAATCTAATATACAGCTACTAACTCTGGCTGTATAATTTAAGGAAGTGGCTTTCTCTGATTAAGTGTTCAGCTACCTGGGAAAAGACTAACACTGTCAGTAAAACTCTTTGACATGAGAAAAGAGAAAGATGTCCATCTTTCCAAAATGTAAATAAATAACAATAACTAAACGCAGGAAAATATTGCATAATGGGAAGACAACATCAGTGGAACTGGATGCTTTGACAGGAATATGATACTTTTCTGACAACCTGAGTTTCTTTGTTTCCCTGTGAATTTCTAATATTCAGTTAAACCAAAGAAGACACTGCTGTAAAAGCCTTGTGATTGCCTTAAAATTGTACGTTTCATCTATCTGTGTTAAGCCACAGATGTGCCAGACCTTTAATTCTTCACTCAGAAGGAATAAAGATATACCTTATGCAGGATGGCTCCATCACTGAGCCAGGAACAGCCAGTCCTATAGTGCAGTGCAGGCCAAATGATAACAAAAATTCACGCTTCTAATCCTTCAACAGTCACAAATTTCAGGATGTAAAAATAACACACTTGAGATGCATTAAATGCTCATTAAAATTAATGAGAATGATGTGATTCTTACAAAAAGTACAGCATTGTCTAGTGGGGGAACTGTTTAGTCTCACAAGTGAACTGAGAGTGTTAAGAAGTCTGGTGGTACCAGATAAAATACATGACAAAGCTGTATAGAAAAATCCACATGGCCACCTGGAAAAAGAAAATCACATTTCTGTCAGCTCTATTTTATCACAGATTTTGCTACTGTTTCCACGTATATTGAGAGTAGTTTTCACAAACTCAGGGCTTTGTGATTTTTTTTTCTCTCCTTTTCTCTTTCATGCAGCACAATCTCTCCTCTGCGTTTCATGTCTGAATTTTACCTCTTTGCCCCTGAAAGTCTGTATTTGTTACCAGGCAATATAATGACAGTTACAAAAGTAGCACACTACAGTTCTCATGTTTGTGTGTAGCTATTGATAACTTCTACTCTGCTCCAATTCTGAACAGTATTTAAAGCCCCCAGATCTAAGACCTGGTAAAGAACAGCACAAGTAAATTAATTTTTCAAGGGATAAACATAAGATCAAAAATGGGGGTTCCAGGGCTGTAGCATCTAAAGGGCATAAAAGAGAGTTGACTTGGTATGAAAAATGTTGACTATAGCCAGAGATCTTCATAGATGCTCTGCAGAATTAATTTTAATTTGTGGTTTTGGCAAAAGTGAACATGTTGCAAGCATGCTGGAGCTCTCCAGAGTCATTCTGACACCCAGTTCCTTGCTCACAGCCCTGCTGCAGTTTGGAAAACTACTGCAATAATACAGCAGGGAAGAGAGTGGATTTTGGGCTAAAGAGGAGGAGGTGGGGTCTGTCCCTGCTGGGAGCAGTGACATCAAGTCGCCCCTCTGTCACCTCTCCCACTATTTGCCTGGTCCTTCCAGCCAGTGCAATCACAGAGGCGAGGACCCTCTCTCAAACAGTTTCTGGATTGATTAGTTCAAATGGTGCTATCTCAGACAAGGCCTCAAGGTACTAATTAATATAAAAAGTGATAAACGGACAAAGACTAATTGCATGCAAGTTAATCAGTGCTTAACAGGATGAGGATTTACCACAAAGAGTTGTCTTCTAATAAATGCAAACCATGCCAGTGTAAGAGAGAGTCTGCCTGTTTACTGTAGCTCCTTAATGGCAATAAAGCAATATTAAAACAGAATCAAGTCCTGTTAATTTGTGATGCAGTGAGAACATTAAGAACGATTATAAAAGATGTAAAAGAACAATAATTAATTTGGAAAAAAAACACTCCAGAAATATGAAAGAAATACATTCTCTGCAGAAAGGACTGGAACGTTTTAAGCATTGCAATGACATAGCCTGTATGTTTTACCTAAGGCAGGTCTGCAGTAATTGCAAAACCTCAGGCCAGACTGCAGCCAGATTAATCCTCTCTCTCCTTTGAGTCACTAAATTGTCACTAGAGATTTACATCCTAAGGTGATACCTTGGGATGGTCCCACCATACAGTTAGTGTCAAGTTACCTGATAGCCCAGCAAGAAAGGGTCCTCAATAATCAGATCCCTGAAAGAGAAGCATAACCTTGAATTGATCAAGCACAAAAGAGCTTCAGTAACAACCATTCAAAACATCAGAAAGCCTGAAAAAAATGAAAAAAAAAATCAAACAAAAAATAAAAAACAACAGCAGCAAGTAAGGTTTGTTCAAAGCCAAATGGAAATTTACTAGATCCAGCAGCTGTCTTACTAGGATATTAGATTTTATATTAAATTTCAAAAGCTGTATTATCATTCATGTCCTGATAACAGCGTAATGAAAAAAATTAGGAAAAAATCCAAATGTAAATAAAATAATGCTTTATTATTCAATTCCATATGGGAAGAAAAAGTGATACACAGTGCTTATTTTCAGCCTTCCTGACAATTAATTTCCCACTCTAGTATTCAGTTACCTTAACCAAAGGCAAAAAGTTAGTAACTTTAAAACGCTAAAGTAAAATATACTAGCCAGCTTCTGTGTAGGAGAACACGTCACAGAATGCAATCCCAACCCACTAAATCTGCTTAATGCAGACACATTCCTTTTCCACTTTGAATCAATACCAAGATTTTCAGGAGATATGGAAATTTCTGCTCCTAAATAAATGTCCTCGTGTCAGTAATGCTGAAGCTCCTATTGTTTCAGGAAAGTCATGAAAGACATTAAAAGATACGACTTCACAGGACCAGGGCCAAACAGCCTATATCGATATAAAACGTGAAATCACATTATATACATAATGAAGACAGATGCATAAACCTAAAACCTCTGAAATAAAAGAAGAAAAATCAATTATTTTCTCTGATCCCTGCAGTTTTAGTACAGAAATTCCCATCTTCCCAGAAGAATGCAAATGACAGTGCTTTTTTACCTTGACAGCTTTCCTTAAAATACCTTTTTTGTTTCAGATTCTAAGGATGGAGGAGAGAAAGGATTGTGTTATGCTTCCTTTCGTTTTTTGGTTTTTTTTATTTCTCACTTGAAAACTAAATTTAAAATGAGGAGTTTGAGACAACAGGAGTGAAATCAATATCATCATGGGGATGTTATTTTATTATTTATTTCCCTTTTCAGAATTACATAGGGGTTTAAAACTAATGCTCTAAAATACATGCTATTGCCACACAGTAACAAAGAATGCTCTTTTTTCCCCAGGAGATATACTATATACTATATAGTCCTTTGTACAAGATCCATAGTCACACATGTACATAAGCATCGCCATGGTTAACAGTTACATTGCCTAGAAATTATGGCCACAGCTCT
Source organism: Falco punctatus (assembly GCF_963210335.1). NCBI lineage: Eukaryota > Metazoa > Chordata > Aves > Falconiformes > Falconidae > Falco > Falco punctatus. Next base: position 44,545,637 of record NC_137582.1, read on the forward strand.
AGGATTGGGATTAACCAAAGTCAGCACGTGGAGCAGAGGAACACCTGAACAGGCAATAGAAAATGCTGTGGGGCAGGGAAGGGGCAAATCCTGCTTCCTTCCCACCTGGAAGCTCTTCTGCAGCCCTGAGACACGCACCCGTGCGAGTCACGGATGCCCAGCCCACGGCCCCTGTCTGCAGGCCTTGCACCCAGCAGAAGAGGCTCTCCGCTGCCAACGTGCTCTGGGAAACCATGCCTGGAAACGTGACCAGCACCCACAGCCCCAGGGCAACAAGTCAGCCTGCCTCTTGCTTGTTCACCTGTGGAGATACCTTCCTCTGTCAGTCCCATAATTTTGATTTTCTCGACTGCACGGTGGTCTGCTGTCAATAAAAAGAGTAGAAAAAAATGCCAACCTAGACCAGTTTAAGATATTTCCTTGGAAAGAGTCTCCCTTAAGCCATGGAGAAACTCGTATACGTGCCTCCTACTTTAACCAGGAGGCTACTGTATATGCCTTCTCACCATCTTCACATGCATCTAAGGCAATGCTGATTTTAGTAATTAACAGGTTATTAGGCAAGACTCACAACTGCTTTGCATATGCTTTTCCTTGAGTCATCTGAATTGCTGACTTAAGTATATAGCAACAAAGATGGTCTTGAAGAAGTAGGATCCGATACTTCAGCTGTTATTAACACAGCACATGCAGTGGGTGCCATTATTCTTAAAAGGCCGTAAAAGATCCAACCACTTAAAGAAATTAAGTGGCATAGCCTGGCTCTTGTTCAAGCACTAAATATGAGGAGCCTGCGGCCTCGCATTTTGTACCTGTCCTGCTTAAATAGTGGAGAAGGTCAGCTATGTTGGACTAGGTTCAGTAAAGAAATTAATGTTTGTCCTTTTGATGCCAATAGAAAGAGAAATACAGCAAAACCACCTCCAGTTCCAACATTTTAATGGGACGGCAAATAACATGAAAGACAATGAGCATACCCCAAATGTTTCTGTGGCACACGGACTTTATTTTTGACTTCATCAAGCCTTTACCATGCAGTGGTTGCTCTGCTGATAAAAAATGCCTACCTTGTGAACATCAGTACACTATGAACAAGTTAGTAATAGTATGTAAATTCACTCCTTGCCAATTATATCTCAGTCGCTGATGGAGAACATGCATCTCTTACCACATGGTCCATGTGAGGTAACATACGCTCTGTGAAAGAGGCACTGACAACTCACAGACAGGTATTAACCACATGGGAGCTGATCTACAGGGAGACCATGCACTATCTGACCTCTCTGTGACTTGCTTTCTGATCATGATTTAAAAACTTGAGTATCAGAGAGAAAGTACCTCTCTGCAGCATTTCCTGGCCATACTATTAAATAGAGGAAAGGCAATAACCATTCAGGATGAATACGCCTCTTCCTATTTTCTCCAAATTGCTTACCATAGAAGTTAAGCACAAGACCTGTGTCACAGCAGCAAATGAATGTGAAGGCAAGAAGTGCACTATTTAAATATACATTAATACTTCCTACCGGTGATGAGAAACAAATGATAATTCGATTAGCTGAGCAGTGTCTACGGGGGACACTTTTAGTGACCATCTCAGTACTGCAGCAGCAAGCTTGGCATTTTGCAAAATCAGAAACAATCATTCTCATCCCACTTTCCCTTCCCAAGTCTGAGAGGATCAAATGCAGATGAGGACAGCAGAGACCAAATGCACAGGCCAAATGCTTACTGAACATTTACAAAAGTGAAAGCAGGGCACATTTAACATCACCAGCCCAAACCTTTTTGTCTGCTGGAAAAAAGCCTTACCTACATAGGAATGGATCAAAGGGAGGACACTGACTTTTAGTGTGATCATCCCTAAAAATAACAATTGGCACAATCTCTCCCTATTCTTAGGGGAAGACACCTATATCTCACCTAGGTGAGATACCTATTCTTATCGGTATCCAAACCCCCAAATTAGGAGCCCTTGTCACAAGAGCAGCAATGTGGAAGAGAAGGGAGAGCCTGGGCCCCGGTATCCAGCTGCATGCCCTACCACAAAAGCCAAACGTGAGATGACAGGTAGCAAGCAGATTTTCTTTAATTATCTTTCTGCAAATTAGTACCTCTGTCTCTCAGAACTCCTCAACATAACCACTTTCACTGGACTCTAATTTAAGGTGTGTGGCTGCTGTTCTATATGACAGTTCTTCCAGATATGAAAAAGGATGTAAAAAAGACTCATATCAGACTGTGGCAAAAAATGTCTTTCTTGTACTATTTCCTGGGAGTAGTGGTATTATTAATAAGAATAATAATGGTAATCATCATACAGGGTATGTGTACCTTTATTTATTTCATCTGAATAGTTTACTATGGTTTTCTCAAGCCTGCCAATATAACATTCAAAGAGCCAGTTCAATTACTGAAGTATTTTCTATTAAATTAGAAGCAACATACTTCTCAAAGAAATCATCTATTATTTATAAATAAAAGGCAAAGAAACATCTAACCCACAATGTCTTTACAAAATCTTACAGCTGAACTGTTAGGCTGTAAACAGAGCCATGTTAAAGGGCTTATTCCATAACAAATTACAGATAGCACAGCAACAATAATGGCAGATGTTAAACTTTTAAGAAAATCAAAAATCCAAACCATCCATGAGAAAATGTTAGATGTGTAAGTGAAAATCCCCATACTCATAAGCATCACCAAAACAACTCGTGGGGGATTAAAGCGTAGTTCATTGCCTCCCTCCCCCAAATTCTTACTGTAGCGTGAGAGGAGAAGGTCTGATATTTATTGACTCCTGCTACAATATACTACATATATAAGAGGCAACAATCAATACTTGCCTCAAAGTGAGGAGAGAGGAACTTCAGTCCTTTTTTATAGGAAGGAAAAGAAAGTAGAAATCCATAAATCTTATCAGCACCTAAGAACTGATGCTAAAGGGTTTTGTCACTGATACTAGCCTAAGTTTAGGCCCATGGTAGCATATCCTGATCCATAAAAACCCAAGGTTAGGGGGGTTTATTGAGACTGTTAATTTTCATTAACAGGAAGAAACTGAGCCAACTCCTTGGAGTCCGACCAAATAAGATGACTATAAGGCAGTTCCTGGAAAAAGCCTGCGTGTAGCAGTACGATGTGGGAGGCAAGACCTGCCCCCAAGACTCTCATTTGTCTCTATAAACACTTCATCCTTCAAAAAGCAAATGTGAAAACTTAGAAAAGAGAGCCTGGAAGAGGCCTCCAGGCTTCATCTGGTTCATCCCTCAGACTACTGCTCCTGCGCTGCATCTGACAGATGGCTTCCCAATCTCTTACCACCTTCTTACGACAAGTTCTTATGGGTTTTTAAAAAAGCTGCTTCCCAGGCTTGGCTATCCTTACTTTTTTTGCTTGAATCCTTGAAGCTTCCCTTGCTGTACCTTAAAATCATTAGTTCTTGCTTTACCCATACTGGAAAAACCAATTGTAACCCCAACCCCCCTCAAGAAGCTCTTTTTTAAAAAAAATAAATAATTATTTATTTATTTGAAAATACAAGTGAAACCCAAATTAGTGTCTGGGGAGCATATTTTCTTGACGTCATCATAGGCCTTTTCTAGAGAACATTTTCCTTGCTCTCCTTTAAACTCTATCTTGTCAGTCAACACCTTTTTCAAACACAGTGACCAAAACTAACAACGCACTGTTCATCTTGCAAGACCACATCCAGCAGACAAGATTTATACATCCCAGCACATCTGCATTTTTTCACAACACCAGGTAGCTTGTTGACTCATGCAATTTGCATCCACTCTATCCTGTGGATCCTTTTCTATAGATTAGCTTGTTCTTCCCCTTGTATTTATATGGCTGATTATACATGCCTAGAAGTAGAATTTGAAGAATTGAATTGTATCTTACCTTTTCCCCTAGCTCATTTCAAATTCTAATACTCTCCTCCAGGACTTTTCCAGACCTTCCCACCATGATGTCATCCACAGATTTAATAAACATACTTTTCATTCCATTAGCCACATAACAAATCAAAACATTCAGCAAGCTGAAACTCAGGACAGAAACAAGACAACATCCCAAACCAACACAAAACACAATGTTTTAACTTAAAAACAAAAGTATTCTCAGCACAATTTTTCACTGTTTACATCTGCATTATAAGTAGTTTTGTCCAGAATGTGAATCTGTAGCTTGCTTTTAAATAGCATACAAGTCAACATCAGAAACCTGAATTCTGAAAGTTAAGACCTAGAGTATCTACGGTTTTCTCCTTCCCCAAAATGTTTGTCATTTTAATAGAAAGACATTAGACTGATTTGATGCACTTTGTTTCCAACAACCCTCCATGATAATTGCATTGCATCTTATTAATTTCTAGGTACTTGCAAATAGCTATTATAATAATTTGCTGTTTGTTTGTTTCACCAGGAATTGAAATTACATTAGTTTCTAATTCACAGGCTCCTTCTTCACCCCTTTTGAAAACAGAAGCCTTATTTGTCCTCTTCCAGACTTCTAAAACCTTAACTGCTATTCATGAGATTTCAAAGGTAACCTTTCACTTTTTGGAAGTTTTCTCCTCTTGCTTTTAAAAGCATTTTGGATAAATGTTAGATATTTTTAAATTGGATGGAACTAAGTCTTCTGAATACTCTCTAAACTGTACTTTATGTCTGAAAAGTGCTTCTGGTTTATCATCCTTTTTTGTTTATAACAAAAGTATTAATAATTTGAGCACAGTCTTTTTTTTTTTTTCTCCCCAGAACCAAAACAAGGAACTCCAGAATTTCAGACTCCATCACATTTGATAGTTTTCCCTCTGTTTTAAGCAGTGGAAAAAAATTTCCCTTGATTGTCTTCTTACTAACAACATAAGTTAATTTCTTGTTATCCTTTACACTCTATGTAATACCCATCTTGGTTTATTCATCTTGCCCTTTTGACCTTATCCTTATGGGCAAATCTTATTGTTTTATGCTTACCTTTAGCAACTTGATCTGTTTTCCTTTTCTGCACAGGTGTTTCTTTTGCTCAAGGTCATATCAGGAGTTGGCCACACTTGCTTTTTTCCTCTATGGCTAGCCTCTTGCTACTTTCACTTGTGGCCTCAGAGTAACTTTCTTAAAAGTCTGCTGTCTCTCTTGAGCAACATTTTCCTGAGACTTATTTTCTGAAATCTTATCAGTTAGTTTTCTGAGGTGACAATGTTCTCCTTCCTTTACCCCTGTAAGTTGTTTCAAGTTGTTTGTATAGCAGTGAATCATAAATCACCAAGAAATATTGATTTCTGATTTTTTAAGGCTTTGTTATAATGTTTTGCCAGTGATAAATGTGGCTTGTTTGTTTGTTTGTCTGGAAGATTACCAATGAACAACAACAAAAAAAAGTTTCCTGTTTTTTAAAAAAAGTCCATTTTTAATGCTATATAAAAACTAAGTTTAATATTTTCAACCATTGTGTTACAGAAATGGTTACGAGCAAGGAAACAGAGGAATAAGGGATCATTTTGGTGGGCACAAACAAGTACCGTCTCTCTCTCTCTCTCTTTTGCTTTGCCTACCTCTGCAGACATCCTGCTTTTTTAGAAGGTTAAGGAACAGATACTGAGAGGCATAAAAGCAGCTTTAACCGTAGCAAGGAAAACATATCATATGAGCAGCCACAGCTAAAAATGGACCCATGCAATCAAATATATTCCCTTCAACAACTCGGGAATACAGGCAGCACGCAGGTAGTCTGCAACAGTCCTTTCCACAGGATCATCTATACAGCTACCGCGCAGAGCAAGCAGACACCTCCAGCCAACTCAGGCTTTCGGTACAGGCGCACGGAAATCCACCCCAGGAATTCTGCAGCATTTCAAGGTCAGTCTCCGTGGCAAGGGCAAGAGATTTCCGCAGCAAACGTTAGTCAATCCTGCGGCTGTAATAACGCGCTGCCATCTGCAGCCCCACACCCCCGAATCCCCTGTCAGCTGCTGCCCAGTTGGAGGAGCCAGGGCTTTTCGTAATTCCGTGGTCACACGCGCTGCCCAATTTATTTAACTCTTTCTCAGCACTTTGCTAATGAAACAGGGACAAAAACCCCAAACACACAGAGCTCAAGAGGAAACATAAAGAAGGCTGGGCAGCCGAGACGAGCTCTCGCTGGTCCGGAGGCTGCCGAGTGCCGGCAGGATGGAGCGGTGAGCGGGAGGGTAGTGGTACCGTACACCCACCGCACAGAGCAAGCAGCTATTGGTGTGGGAGAGGCTGCTGGGTCCTGGGGCCTGACGAAGCCAACAGTTAACACCAGTTTGTGAGCCGCCACCCAGACAATGCTATGCTGCCAGGCTCAGGCTCCAGTGGCATATCACGATGGAGAGAGAGGGAGAACACCAGCACTACAGCAACATTTGTTAACTCTCTTCCCAATTTCTGGCATTTCTCTCAACCAGAAAAACCCACCATTTTGTTCACTCAGATCTCCCCCCTTGCATTTCTAAGCAGGCACCGAGTACCTGAGGTTTATTTCTAGTGCGATATATCATCCTGAAGCCTGGAGCTGGAAAGTTTGCCTGCCTCTCTGCAGACCCTGCAGAGCTTGAGCAGCAGCACGTATGTAGCTTTTGCATAACCTTAACTCAGAGCACTTTCAGTTCAGGCTTACAGAGGTGATCAATATCCCACAGCTCACCACAAGCTGGTGGTGCAAGAATTAGAGGTGAGGGTGGAGGTACAAGGCTAGTATGCAAAGCCACAGCCAAGCTCAACTTCCGTTAAAATTTGGGTGGGTGCAGAGAGGGATGTTGATGCGGATTGGGAAGTCCGTCACATGGACGTTCATAAGACACAAAGAAATGGTTCACATCTGGCTTGAGTCAGCAAAGGGCCCAAGATCTGCCCATCCTCAGGACATCACTCAAAGGCAGCAAGTCTGTCCAGCTGGCTGGGAGCAGTTCACTGCATCACTCATCTGTCACTGTAATTTCCAGCGCCTTCACACTTACATCAGCCTGGCAACATTCAAAACAAAACCTTTTGCAGGGCTGGTGAAACCTCCCAGCTGACACTACCCACACAAGCACCGAAGTGCAGAAGGGTAAGCGAGGGAGAGTGGGAAGCCTTGTTGCTTCACAGGAAGCACTTCGGTCTTCAAAGCATTGCTTTAGGCTTGGCTGGGGCTTTAAATGTGGGTAAATATTTCAAGTTTCACTGCACAGCCAGCTCATTTCAGCTTGGCCGCTAAATACACAAAGTTTAACAGCATTATTCCACTTTCCAGCCCAAGCAGCTTTGCCCGACATTTGTCACTGCTACAGGGAAAGAAAACAAGGAAAAGTTTCTTTTAATAAGAGCTTTTAAATATCACAAATCAAATGCCATTCAGGACAAAACTTTCATCAGATTCAGCTCTTGTATAAGACAAGACCTGGGCTAAAAGGATGCATTTTCACATATCTCTAGATTTTCTTCAGTTACTGAATATTCTTTTCTTTTCAACTTGATGACAGTTCCTGAAATAGCATATACTGGTAGTAAATTCTCCTAAATTACCATACCAGCTATCGCAACTGATCAATTTAATTTTGACTGATATGTTAAAGTGATTATAGAGGGACTAGGCTCCTGAATGTAATTGAATTTCAGTAGAATCATGGTACTTAGTTCCTTTCAATATGTAGAAGATTCCAGACCTTAAGACTAAATAGTAAAGCTGATTAAAAAGAAAATAAACCTGCTACAAAAAATTTCCAAACTACCCCCCATTTCACTTCAGAAAGTTCTCTCAAATTTACATCATTTTTCACCACATAAAGAGATCACACTCAAAAAAGAAAATCCTAAGGAATCAGGGAAAGTTTTTTATTGAATATGATTCATGAAACATTTGTTTAGCGGAATACATATAGGCCATCAATTTTCACATTTTTGATTAAAATTTTGACCTGCTAATGAAAAATTAACAGATACCTTTATATTCATTAAGATCAGGTAAGATTAAATATTTAATGAGTATCATAATACATCTTTCTAGGATTGTAGATGTTAGAGCTTTCTTTTTCTACCACGTGAGCTGATGCAGATTAACATGGGTTTTTTGGCACTTAAGAAAATTGAAAATAATTAATCTGTAATGGCATTGATGGAAAAAGTGTTCAAAATGTCAATAAAAGTGCTGCTTTAACAGTACTTCAAATATTCTACTTAGGCAACTTAAGAGACACATTATCTGCCAGACTACACACTTTTCCATTAAGATCTATGAAAAATCTGCAGGTGTTTAATTACCTGCTCTCCTATTGTTCCCCGGCTGCAGCAGGAGTAGTTTGAACACTACCATGTAAAAATTAATGTACAATTTAACATAATGGTTATGCAGATGAAATGAAAACTTTCCTTAGCTTTTTGTTTGTTTGTTTGTTTGAAAAGTCTCACACAAATAAATAATAAGTTGCTTTCATGAGGAAGAGCTGTTTAAATATTTTCATTAATCTAAACACATTTCTAACTTATAAAAAGAGTTAAGTATCACTATTACAATAATCAACATATGACCATAAAATATCCTGTCAAATACTATGAGGAAAATTACATCTCACGAGAATAGTTTAAATAAATGCTCTTTTTCCCCAAAAGGAGGCTGTTCAATAAATTCTTATTTCAGGAGATCATTTGAGTTTTCACAGAATCAAAGCATGGTTGGAGTCAGAAGGGACCTCTGGAGAGCACCTGGTCCACCCCCCCTGCTCAAGCAGGGCCACCTATAGCCAGTGGCCTGGGTCCATGTCCAGGTGGTTTTTGAATACTTCCAGGAAGGGAGACTCCACAACACCCCTGGGCAGCCTGTGCCAGCACTCAGTCACCCTTGCAGTAAAGAAGTGTGTCCTGATGTTCAGAGGAAACCTCTTGTGTCCCAGTTTGTGCCCATTGCCTCTGGTCTTGTCACTGGGCACCACTGAAAAGAACCTGGCTCCATTCTTTTTGCACCTTCCCTTCAGGTGAGATCACCAAGCCTTGTCTTCTCCAGGCTGAACAGTCTCTACTCTCACAGTCTTTCTTCATGGGAGAGACATCCCAGTCCCTTAATCATCCTTGTGGTCCTTCATTGAATGCTCTCCAGTATGTCCATGTCTCTCTTGTACTGGGGAGCCCAGAGCTGGACACAGCACTCCAGGTGTGGCCTCACCAGTGCTGAGCAGAGGGGTAGGATCACCTCCCTCCACCTGCTGGCAATACTTGGTCTAATCCAGCCCAGGATGTCATTTTCCTTCTTTGCAGCAAGGGTGTACTGCTGACTTGTGGTCAGCCTGGTGTCCACCAGGACCCTGCCGAGCTGCTTTACAACTAGGAGGCCCGCAGCACATACCAGTGCATGGGGTTGTTCTTCCCCACGTGCAGGGCTTTGTACCTCCTCTTGTTGAACCTCATGAGGCTCCTTTGGGCCCATTTCTCCAGCCTGTTGAGGTCCCTCTAGGGTGCCAGTTTGGTGTCATCAGCAAATTTGCTTAGGGTGCAATCTGCCCCATCATCCAGATCATTAATGAAGATGTAAAACAGGACTGGACCCGGTATTGATCCCTGCGGTACAGTACTAGTCACTCTCCAGTTAGGCTTTGCACCACTCTGGGCCTGGCCGTTCAGCCTGTTTTCGTCCGCCTCACTGTCCGTTCATCCAGCCCATACATCAACAGCTTCTCTATGAGGATCTTACAGATGACAGCATCAAAGGCCTCACTGTAGACAAAATCCAGTGCCTTCCCCTCATCTACAAGACCAGTCACTTCATCTTAAAAGTTTATCAAGTTGGTCAAGTTGGAAGTCAGCCATGTTGACTACTCCTGATTATTTTCTCATCCTTAATGTGCCTGGAAATGGTTTCCAGGATTAGCTGCTCCATCACCTTCCCAGAGATCAAGGTGAGTCTTTCCAGCCTGTAGTTCCCTGGGTCCTCCTTCTTGCCCTTCTTGAAGTCTTTCTAAGTCTTTTTTTGTTAGTTTCATCAATGTCAGAAGGACTCAGCCAACACAGCTGGATGTTTTTAGCCAAGGACATTTAGTATCCTGGGCCTGAACGAAATACAAAGCAAGAACTCTGGGATTTCTTCTAGCATTGGTTCAAGATCCAAACATCTTTTCTGACAGGTTTCTCATTTTTCTGTTTCGTGCCTTGTCCTTTCAAGGCAGACCCACATAAGGCAACCAATATTTAGCTGTCTTGTTCATGAGCCCTGAATTAATTATCTTTACACATAGGCACAAGGACCCAGAAGACCATCCTGCTAGGTCTTCATTAACTCCACCCGTTGCTTGTTCTCTGGTATCATGCTTCACCCGAGATCAACAGTCCAGGATCCACTTCTGGGAGCAGGCATCTACTTTCTTTCCATACAGAGGAGACCTCTCCTCTGTTTCCAAAGCCCTGTACTGTGAAAAGGCAGGGAAGAAGACATCCCATCTTTTGTGGAACAGCTCAGTTGTTAAATATCCTGGTCATAGATCAATGATGTTTAGTTGTATTCATTCCTCAGGTTTATGTGTTAAATGCAGAGCATCACCCTCCAAGACAACAGGGGTTGAGGCATCCTCCACCCTTGCCATAGAAGCTATCCTACACTACAAAAGAAATAATTAGCAATGGTACTAGGGAAAGAGAGAGTTGGGATAACAACATGGAATAGTCTCCAGGATACACCTGGACCTCTCCAAGGGAAGGAGTTTTAAGTTTCACTCACTGGTCCCTTTTAAACATTTTATTCAGTCTTCTGAAAGAAAATCTTATCTCATTAAAGCACCCTAGGATTTTGCAGTCTCTCTTCTGAGATTAGCACAAACTATCTGCTTGCATCTCAAGGGAACTGGGTGTGATCCCTGTCTAAAAGGACAAGATCATTTCTGTCAGGCCCAGTTCCTTTATGCGATGGTGACGGACCTTGTTATGTTGCACTTCCCATAATACAAAGCACTGGTCCCAAAGCATCTTGCAACATTAATCCCAAAGCTCATATTCTTCCTGAACCCTTCAAGACAGAGATTGTCACACCACTGCATCAGCATTACAGAGAGACAGATGAGTCCCTGGGCAATCTGTATCTTTTACAATCCTTTGTGAAAAGAGCTTGTTGCTTCCAAAATTATCCTGGAATATATTTTACATTATTGTTGCCTCCTTAGATAAAAGGGCACAATTAGACCGTTCACTCAGCAGATATCCCTTACGTGGAAATTTACCTCCCAACTCTCAAGACATCTACAGCCATCAGAGGTAGATAGTGCCCAAACCTGCTGCAAAAAAGTGAGATGGATGAGATCAACTGCTCTGTCAGCTTTGCAGGCTTTCTGACCAAGGTACTTTTTTCCCCGTGCAAAGAGCACATGTCCCATAAACACCATTACAATTAGTGTTGCTAACTCTTAAGTTTTATGGAAGTTATTTACAGCTTTCCACATTACCACTTTGGAACTGCAGAAGCCCAGCTTGTCTTGTTTCAAGGCAAATTTAAGCTCATTCTCTCCATGCTCCAGACTAGCCAAACAAAAACATCCTGGAAGTTGTATAGTCCTGTTAGCAGGGGATTGTACCCAGCCTAATAAATGCCATAAAAAACTCCAAAAGGCAACCCAGATCTTACCCAATTTAGGTTACAACCACATTGTTATTAAGCTCCTTGACTTGGATGTAGCACAGTCTTTGCTGTTCGGCACTGAACGTCACTCTCAGTCCTGAAGAGTGCAAGTCCCAGACTTCCCCACGATACGCCTGACAACATGTGGATGCTGCATGAGGCAGTAGTAAAAGTCTCCCAGCAGGAATTTCCTTTTTATACCTGCTGCTATTCACCACCAACCCTGGCCAGCTGAAAAGACATCATTTCATAGGAGGTTGCCAAATTTTGCTGATTCTGCTGAAGCAAATTGTCTTATGTAATTTTGATATTTTCACAAAGCTAAAAATACAAAAAAAGGGAGTGGAAGGGAGATGATGAGGGAATCATGTTGAGAGCTTTAGATATATAGAATAGAACGAAGAGAGCAATACTTGTATTTAGTAGCTAGAGGAACCTTTCAGAGCACGAGAGAGAAAGAGAGAGACAAAGATTTAAATTCAATTCTTTTCTTTTCCCATTATGCAGGACTGCAGCATCAACAACCAGCAATTGAGAGACGAGATACATCATTAAACTTATTTATAGCATTAACTACTTTGCATTCATCCACACAAGTGAAACTGTAAAAAGAAGAAAAAATTATAAAGGGAGTGTGTGGTTCTTTCATTAGCTTGTCTGTAATGTTGGATTGGTCCATAAATTAATGTGTAAAAGAGGACAGAAAAAAAAAAAAAAAGAATTCAAAGCTTTGCCATTGTAATTACAGCTCTTTAAATATCAAAAGACACAAAGAAAGATTCCTTTTGAAAAGAGCACCGATTCTCTTGGCAAGCCACTATTAAATACTTGCATAAATCTACAGTCTGTATGCTGCAAGTTGAGGTGACATTGCTATCATGCCTTACAGGTCTTTTCATGTGACTATTGGTGCACTTCAATATTATTTATGTACTTTATCAGGACACCTTGATGAGATAAGACACCTTCCTTCTGTCAAGGGTGGAGGGCTAGGAAGTAGCAACTGAGAAAGCTAGTGAGAAACAGGGCCTTGATCAAAGGTCAGTTAATCACTCAGGCTGCTCCAGATACAGACTCTGAAAGTCTCTTTGGTACAGCTCAGACATCCAGGTGCAGTTTTATCATGGATTTACCGGTAGCTCCTCCATAGTATGGGCCAAGGGCAAGTACCATGTCACAGCAGCAGACATGTGGCTGCATCCTGTTTTCCAGCTCACACAATATTTGGCCTCATAAAGCTGCCAAAACTACCAGACAAAATATAATAGTAAACACCCTCTCATATGCAGAGCAGAGTGGATTACTAGGCATTGCAATTTCTAAATTAGATGCCACAGAGCTCAGCTATCGCCCCCAATTTGCTCCCCCCCAGGCAACCTTTCCCCACAGTCTCCCAGCGAGTCTGTCTTTCGACGGGTGCCACAGATCACAGATCTCACACTTGACACCTGTCAGGATAAGCCAATGCCCTTTGGCCCTATACATTTCATGGACTGCAAGCTTCCTCAGGTCCAGTCCCATATGAGAGCAGCAGCTCCAGATATTTTCTCAGAAGGCCAAATCCCACACTCCAAGAGGTTTCATAGACCAAAATAATCAGGCACCGTTCCCGAAACAATTCAGAAACAGGCTTTTTATGAAGCTGAACTACTGCTTCCACAAGGTTGAGGTCAGTACATGTGTGAGTAGCTGCAACTTCTAAAGGTTTTTCAAGGGGCTGGCTATTTCATCAGGCTGCAGCCTCACAGCTCTCAGGCTGCCCAGCAGAAGCTGCCCCGTTGACACTCCACAGACATAAGATAGATCCTACATGGAGCACGGCAACATTAAGCCTTGGTGATAGCACAGTTCGTCTTCTGATTCAACACTTTCAAGCGAAATCCAGGACACAGCTTATCAAATATATAATGGAAGGAGAGAGTGCTTTGGAAAAACATAGCAACTTTTTCCTAGCTGCTAGAAACATAAGCCAATGCCCAGAAATGGGCACTTGCAGGACAATTTTATGAAGCCAGGGAACCTGGACACTCTCCTCGTTTTGGTCCTCAAGCATGCAAAGTAGAACAGATGAGGCACCATCCCTTCTCACTTCCAGGTGTTAATATTTTTTAAAGCTGATAGAGCTGCAGGGAGGGAAGTACAGGGTGACCCAGCTGGTCCCCCAGTGGGAATGACCTGGACTACAGGAGAGAAACAGGAAAGGAATGCCTCAGACTTCATAGCTGGGACATAGCAGAAATGTAGACCCCAGAAGCAGTGTGGGGCACACCACGGAGAGCTTCTTCCCATAGCCCATACTCAGGTACTGCAGGTGAAACAGCTAATTACTAAGCGCAATAAATTTACAAAGCCAGCTACACAGTTTGGACTGTATCTCTGTCAATGTTTCATATTTGAAGCAAACTGGATTTAAGATTAAAGTGGGAAGAAAGGCAGCTGCTATCCCAGATGCCTTAACCGTCGAGAATACCCAGTACTGTCTCCACTAACCTGCTAGTGAGGAAAGTTCAAGAGCAGATCCTTGAGGTACACTGTATTGCCTGCTTCCAGGATTGACTTGACATCATTCAGTACAACCTATGCGCATTCTTCTTCGCAAGCTAACAAGCCAATTAATTATGAAAGGCAACAGGTTTTGGCCTAAAGCCAAATTACACTGGTGTCATTAGTCTTTGCTTTGTAACAAAATCAAGAGTCCTGCCTGGATTACATTCTCTGAACTCTTCAGTTCAATGATACTGTGCTGTAGGACTCCAAGTAGGGGCTGACACACACACTCCGTAATAGCAGGCACAATGATAGCAATAATCATCCCATACTTGTAAAGGTTTTTTCGCCTTTTAGCGTTCAGAATCTCTTTGTAGAAACATGACCTCAAACAAACAAGCCCCTCCTGTGCATCTACCCACCTGAAGATGAAGAGACATTGCCTAGGCTAACGCAGAAAGTTTAGCCTGGAGGCTGCCTATCCACCAGCAATGCTCCTACCCCTAACCACAGCCCGCCCCTGCTCTCAGCATTGCCCCCATCTCTGAATGCCCTTACCTTGGATTTTGTGCAGATTATCCCTAAAGACCGATTGTTCACAAATGAATTTAAGGGAATAGTATTTTTAGAAAACAGGTGACAGCTGTATACAAGTATTTTGTTTCAATAAAGATATTTATTTTATATTTAAGTTAGAATATTATCTACACTAAAAAAAGCAGATCTGTTGGCTGTACAAGATACATTTTAAAACTATACACATGCGGGGGGGGGGGGGGGGGGGGGGCGGGGGCTAGGATCAATAAGCTCTGAAGCAGAGACACGATTTCAAGTGAGATGGTGATCCCCTAAAGATTTTGCCCAATTAGGCTACACCTCTACCACGATACTTTTAGGTCTCCCTCCTGAGATATTTTCACTTTCCACCCCATTTCATCACCCAGCACTGCTGCTACCTCCTGGAGTCAGTCACAGAATTGCTGAGCAGGCTGGAGAAGCTGCCGTGAGCCCCCCAACCCATTGATGCACCATGCACGGCCCTGTGATACAAGAAGCTGGCTGCAGCAAGCCAAGCAAATTGCTTTATTCATAAACTGTAAGGACCCAGTTCATTCAGCATTATTATAAACCATCATGGTTTAAGCTAGCAGGATCAATGGCTCATCTCATCTGATTTCTGTACAATGTGAAACAAAGGGAATTCACTCTCTGACTTCTGTGTTGCTACTGCTGTTTCTGATAAAATATTGTACAAACATATTAAGGAAACCACTAGAAAACACCTGAGATGTCCATCTGCGTTAAAGTTTTATTACTTCTGAGATCTCAAAAGGCTTAGGAAACATCACCGAACATTGTTTCATACATACTTGTGAAAGGGTAACATAATAAAACCAGGTCAAACAACACTGAATATTAAATTTAATGTAAAGTATGTAAAAGAAATACAGGAGGTATTGGAAGAATTATTAAAAGAGAAGAAACAATAACTGTACATGTGATTGTCAGGGGTTTGGTGAGATTTTTGGGGGGTAGCGTGTTGTTTTTTCAATTGGCACACAAAATCATCTTACATCCAAGGAAAGACGCAATTAATTTTCCTCATTTTTTTCTGGCTAAATTTCGAGCAGCTGAGAGGTTGGTTATTTCTAACCATCTTTAAAAATGGATTTATAATGTTGCCATCTGTTGGCATATAACAGATATAGCATCCCACGATTCCAGACAGTCACAAAGATGCAGAAAATTAAAGGGACAGATGTGAGAAATACATGCTCTCATTTGGTTCCAGTGTTCACATCTGCTCTCCTCAAAGATTTTTCAATCATATAAATCTGTCCTCAGAAGCTAGTACCTTGAAATGTTATGGCATTTCTGGTAATCATAAAAAGCATATTCCAGTAGAGTTTACTGCATTCCAAAACATCACTGGATTCATAAAAATCTGGTTTCCATCAGCAGGAGACACAAAGTACATAGCAACATTACTTGACCGCTTAACTTCCCTCTCCTTCACAAATCATGAGCAAAAGGGTACGTGACTGATGCAATTGTAACAGAACTGCAAGCACACAATTTCAACAGGTATCTGCAGATACCCTATGTTTACACAACACCTAGAAAGGAAATTGGCATCTCTTTCTAATGATCACCGTACACTGCCCTCGCCCCGTGTAGATCACAGAGCGCGTTACCTGCATCCTGCTGCTGTAAGGGCATTTCTTGTCACCCAGACGGTTGCCTGCCGTTGCAAGCACATCTGTCTTCATTTGCAACGTCCCTCATTTCTTTTTACAGTGCTTTTGACAAGCTGGCTGTTAATGCTTCCATCAGCTGGAAAGATTTTTCCCGCTCCCCTGTCCCAGCACCTCTACTCATGCAGCACCAGTGCGCTCTGACCCTGTAGGACCCCTCACTGCACTGGACGGTGTGAGACATCGCCGCTTCTCACAGGCAGGAGATGAAATAACCACAAAACCAGACAGGGTTTGTTACTGCTCCCTCTCCTTCATTTTCTACCTGTTACCCCTCTCTTCCTTTGGGTTTGAATCTTGCATATCGTTTTCATCCAACAAGGGTTAGAAAGGACATTTCCCCCCTCCCTCCCCATTATTCTGTTAATGGGAGTGGGGGCTACAGGTATCTGCACATTTGCGGCACACACACATAGGCTTCTATGGGCAAACTTGTACCGCTGTTTTTATTCACAGACAGGTTTTAATGGTGAACACAGAAATGATGCTCAAATTCCTATTTCACCTTGGCTGCAGTGAACCCATTTTTACCTTATGTACAACATACCTCCTTCACTGTAATACACTACAAATTCACTCTCAAAATGGCAGTGCCATCAAAAATTAAAAGGTATATTACAAAGCAAACAATATTGGAGCTACATAAGCATGCTGATAATTCACGTGAACAGTTTTCAGTATTTACAGAAAGCATTGACTGATACAGTTCAATGGCCCCGTGAGCACTATGTTAAATCATTAAAGCGTGAGCAGTCTTTATTTGTATTGCAATAATATTCAGTATCTCCAGCCCAGAACTCTGGTGTGCTCAGTGCTGTACAAACAACCACCAAATCATGACCTGCATTTGAGCATGATTTTTTTTTCCTTTAAGAAATAGTTTCATCTTTGACAACTCTTCATTTTTCTACATATTTTCAAATAATTTTGAAGCATAAAATAACCAGCAAGCTACCAAGTGGAAGACAGAATCCCTCCACACAGCTACTAATGAAACACTGAAATAAGTTGAAAAGCCTAACTATTGCCTACTTCAGAAAGGCCAGTAACCTATATGAATTTCACAATACATAAGAAATCACATGCTCAGCTTTAGCTGATAAGAGATACTTGACAACAGGATTGTTTGGTGCCTCTTGCTCGCCAGGCAAATGAGTATGAAAATGTAATGAAAAAACCTTTTCCCCAAAAAGATTCTGAATTTAAGAACAAAACATTTTTTTGCAGCTGGTACGTATCACTGCCTCTAAACATGATAGCAGTTTAAAAACAACAACAGAAGTAACCACTAAGGGTTCAGATGTCAGTAGTAGGCAAGTAGTAGGACCAGCGACTCAATATATCCCTTTTGTGGGTTGCCCTCAGCTGAAATCTTGTGGCCACACAGCAGGGCCACAATTTGTATTGCCATGAGAAGCAAACCCAGGGGATAAAGGAAAGACAGTAAAAATAAGTAAAAGTTGTCACATTTAATGTGGAGTCTCTCAAAAGTATTTTGTCTCATATTTAATTACCCTTAAAAGTAAATTATGGTTATATACGTACTACAATTTAGCCAGAAAATGGAGTTAGGCTAGGATTTATTAGAGAAGTGTATTGCACTTGCAATACGTGGGATGAAATTTTCAAGCACCTTTTCCTTGCAGATAGAGTCAAGGTACTTTTTAGGCATGTGAAGGGAGAACATAGCACCTACGTCATCTTCTACAGAAGGGGAAAAGAATACTAGTCTTCTCAGCCACCTCCTACTTGACTCCTCGGTAACACTGGGAGTTGTTTCCATATTCTTAAGACCCGAGTCATGACTGCAGACAACCTGCCTCATTCCCTCCATCAACTAGGAAGCAAGCTCCCGTGTGGTGCTTCACAGGTGTGGTGAAGCTGAGTGGATGACTTTAAGAGCTTTTGAGAAATGCTTTGTGCACTTGAGAAATAAGGTGGGTTTTATATAAAAGAGAGTCGTCATGATATCAGACTTCAGCTGCACTAAAAAGAAGAGCGGAAACAACAACTGAATTTATGAGGCACCCTATTCTGTCAATCTATGTTAGTTAGTTAATCTTGCATCTCACTTACTTTGTCAGGGATATAAGCAGAGAAACACTTGATTTTCTGAATCCTAAAAAGGCTCGAGCACAGATGAAGTACTGGGATACCTGAGACTTGCGAAATTAGAACAATTCTGGCTTGCATTGAATGCAGTTTTATAATTTTCAATTAACACCCAAAAATCAATAAACTTTTAGAGTGCAGATATATTCAGGTGTACAGAGCAGTTAAGAAGGGGGTTTCAACATGAGGTTGGAAGATCTGTACCTTGATGGGCATGAGTCATCCATCAGCAGAGCACTTTGTGGAAGCAGGCACCCCCTGCCAGCCCTGACCTGGGTGGAGGGAGGCTGTGGAGCCAGGACCACATCACAAGGAGACGGAAGCAAGATTCATATCCACTCATGCAAACAAGGGGTTAAAAGTTCGCTATACCCCCCTCCAATAAAGCCATTCCTGACAAATGCAGAGTGATGCATCCTTAGGCATTAAAAGTTACCAAAACAAGTCAATTTCAAATCCTGCATCATGTTACAAACAGATGGTTTGAAAGACTCATTTACAAATCAGAAAATGTTCACCTGACCATTTCTATAAGGTCAAACACTTGAAGATGCTCAATGCTCCCATGTCACTAGGGAAAGGCCATGTAAAAAGTACTTCTGTTTATTGCATTAGCATCCATTTTCATTAATACCCAAGGTGGTATCATTTCACAGGCTAGAAAGTAATTGCCAAAATCACGCTTTCCAAAATGTATCAATTGATCAGAAAGTGCTGATGAGATGAATCGGCTTCTGCAGACCAAGGAGAAATATGTTCATAATCCCTTCACAGCTAGAAGTGACCGAGTACACAGTAGCCTGCAGTTACAGCAAAGCTCCCCCCCCCCCCCCTTTCTTTTTTTTTTTTGATGGTCATGTTCAACACTCCTACACCACTGCCATCTGCTGGCAAACAGAAAATACAAGTTTCACTTAAAAACAATAGTAGCGTTTAATCATAAAGTTATAAGGCTGGAAAAGGAAGCGTGGCTGGAAGAAAGGCATTTGCAAGCTCCAGGGCTGCAGCAAGTCACCTGCCTTCACTACACCATTGTAGACACCCCGGGCTTGGAAAGCACACCACCTTCTGCCAGCAGCAGCACTGAGAAATATTATTGCTCTCTCTTTAAAAGGATTTTTCTTGTGAGAGGGAGAATAAAGTCTTAAGTGTTCCTTCATCAAAGACATCAACAAAGCTTCTATTGACTATTATGGGAGCTACAGGTGACGTTTAAAAAGCACTGACTTATTGGATATTTTTTTCCTAAACTGTTAAAATATGCAATCAAAAGAAGAAACAAAAAGACAAAGTACAATGCAAAGGCAATACACCACAACATTTTCTTCCTCTCGCTAGTCATCTTAGGTTCCCATGAAATGTGGAAGAGTCTCTGGTGACAGGCACAGCAATACGTGACACAGACCTTCCTGGCAGCTTTTGAGTGCCAAAGTGCTACGTAATTTACAAAAAGCATTTACAGTGCAAGTGCTTTATGACTTGCCCTGGCCAAAGGGTGGGTTAGCTGATCAATACAGATTAGAACACCGCCAGTGAGCTTTTCTATGCTTTTCTTTGGGATTAATTGACAAGGAAAAAACCCCCACCAGTTCTGAAACCCCAGCTATTGGCCCCAAAATCAGAGCATGCTTCACAGCTCTAGAGCTGGTTAAAATTTTTCAGTTTAAAAAATGAGCTTCTAGATAGGATAGAAAAATAATAATTATAATTATTATTAGCAAACAATTTAAGGCCAATTCTGAGATTCTGTTTTGGGAAAGAATGTAGATTTATGAGTTAATGGGTCTTCAGGATTTGTCAATAGAACAAGACTGTGCCTTAGGAAACAAACAAGAACACCAAAACTTTAACCTGTAAATTGACACATCCACATTATTCATACTATGACAGGATCTAGAGGACTTTGTCATGGACCAGGACTCCTTTTAGCAGTGCGACAATATAGAAACTGGGCCGGGGGTGGGGGTGGGGGGGGAGGCAGGGGGGAGGAAGGTAGGAAGCATCCTTGCCTTACCGTGCAGGTTTCTAAAGTGATAGAAGAAGAAATACAATGACATCACAAATGGCAGATTTCATCCATCAGTTGGCCAATGAATCATCCTGGTAGCAACGGCAAGAAGTTTATCTGAGCTGCCTTGGGTTCACATCACAGAACGCAGTGAGTCATCCTCATGCCTTGCCGTGGATATAGACATTCCTAACAGATGACTACTTTAAATTAGGCAGCTGTATAAAAGCCAGCTGAACCTAACCTCATGGAGAGGGAAGTACAAGGAGGTGTAACGTTGCTGGTCAGCACCAGCCTTTCTAGTCACATCACTTAACAATCCTTTAAAAAGGCCCAGAGAAGATAAAGATTTTGAAGGAGGATATGAAGATAAGTTGGTAGCATGAAAAAGAATGCTGGTATTTACATGAAAAAATGAAAGATAGAAATTGTCATCTTAGGCTATTTCAGAGGAACAAGTTGGCATATTCACAGTAGAAGAAAGGAGGTGGGTAAGCTGGGAAGGAACTGTGAAACGAAGCTTGTGTGTGATGTGCTAAAGAAGTGATAAAGACTAAGCAACGGCCTAAAAAAACCAACACAAACATCCAAAACCTTTTCAGCTGTGTCCTGCACATTTGAATAGAGTAAGGCTACAATTCCCATGCCCAGATAGACATAATAATAACTGACACAGAAAATTAGAAAAATTTTACCTCTGTAATTGGATTGAAAAGACCATCTCTCTTGGAAATACCAGAAAAGCCTGCAACAATTGGCTGTAAGATGCAAGAGAAGCAAAGATGATACCCAAAAATAAACCTTCTTTTATAGGTCTGAATGAAGTAAGAAAGAAAAGTTGCCTCCAGAGATAAAAATGGGATGTGGGTGTGTGAGCATATAACAGAAAGGAAAGTTTGCCCTCTTTTTATATATTATATGTATGCTTTATATGCACATGTGTGTGTGTATGTATAAAACATGTATTTATACAAAAGTAAAGGCTACAGATACAGACCCTTTGGGAACTGGAGTTAATGACATGGAAGTTCATGAAGAGATGTCACAAAGATGGAATGCAGGGGGTGGGGGGGTGTGAGTGGGGAGAAAGTTTGACAACAGAGTACGTTTGCAAGTGTAGAAATAATAACAATCTCTGACAAATATAATTCAACTAAGACACCATTCAAAACGCAGAGAAGGAACAGAGGAATAAAATCTAAAACCAGACTAGATTTCCAAATGACTTGCAGTTAAAGTCGGTATTATCACTGCTAAGAACCAGAAAGAAGCAGGAGCTTGTGAGAGTTGCTTACAAGGAGTACGAGGGAAAGCAGCAGAATGGGAAACGGCCCAACACATAATTGGAAAAGAAAAGCAAAACTGATAGCAGGTAGGGCTTCCAGTCATCTTGGAGAAAAGAAAGTGAGGATGGGAGGGAGAAACCCAAGAGCTGAAGTCAGCACTGATAGATCAACAGTCAGGGAGCACGCAAGGGAGACGTACCCAAGAAGCAGTGCTAGAGAAGGTACTGTGATGGCTGGAAAGAGGGAATGAAAGCAGTGGAGACAGAGGGCACAGTCTGCTAAAGAGTAAGTTAGGTGAATGATCTCTTGAAGGAAGAACAAGATTGTAGATCACATTTTAGTTTGTGAAAGAAAAAAGAGAAAGCAAGCATGCAGCTAATATGGAGTTTGATACCAAAATTAAATCTGAAGTATTAATTCCCATTAGAGTCAGAGGAACGCATATCTATGGCTTAGTTTTTTGGCTTCCAATCTAGGCAGTCTCAAGAGATCAAACCTTCTCTCTGCCCAGGAGCCCAGCTTCCACGATCAGATATTAAAGCAAGTGTGTTATGGAACATAACCAGGTAAATGGAGCATCATAGAGAAGTAAACAAGCAATATGGCATTGAGCAGCAATCTTGCAAATGAGGGAGGAAAAATATCAGCATTTTCTTTCAGTTTGGGTCTGGCATCTATCCTGAATGTGAATTAAGTGTCAAGATCAAACATGAGCGTAGTTAATTATTTAAAGTTATGATGCTTTGGAGGAAAGCCTTATTTTTTTGATGATTTGTGACTAACTTTTAATCTTTACTTTTTTATTACACTTTCTTTTGAATAATATTTTCAGCAGTGCATCCTCTGAAGTTCTCATGAGCTCCAATTTGACTGTAGTAAATAACGTGCTTTGGAACTCAGAAATAATCTTCCATATAAACTTGCAAATGTCAGAACACTTTTTCTTTCCCCTCAGTGCAGGTTTTTTTTTTTCTTCTTATACCTTTGGGAGACTGTTAGATGTAATGTAAAATACAGTATTTCACTTATGTCCTCATGCCCCTAAGCTCTACACCTAATAGTAAAACAAGTATGAAACTACATCCTGTATTTTGAAAGTGTAATAAATGCTACAAATGCTTATGTATTTCCTAATTCCATTACCGGTGTCAGAGCAAGTACAGGTTTTTGTTAGATTATTTAATTCTAACACTTTAATTCATTCGGAGGGATTAGCTCGCTCCCCAGACTTTGAAGCTTTGCCTTTTCCGTTCAGAAAGTGGCTAACCTGAGGCCTGGAACAGTTAAGTAGCAGTGTGATGGCAAATGTAATGTAGGAACTGCACCTTGTGACACTTCAGTTTCTATTCTGCCCACTGGACCACATAACCTGACATTCTAATGTGATGCAGTTTGCTGCAGCTCTTCCATCTCACTTTTCAAAAAGCAGTGCTTTACTGATCTGGTAAAAGGTCCCTGGATCAAGTGTTTAGAAAGCAGCTATCCTGACTGCGTATCATCAGTATCCTTTTTCCGGTAAGTAACAGGCGATCTCTGTCACAACAAGCGCAGTATGTAACATCAAATGCATGAGAAACTCTTCAACAGTAACAGGTTTAGACCTGTTATTTGTAGTTAAGCAGAGAAAGAAAACTAACTTATGAAGGCAAGAAATCTCATACTATGCTTAATCAATGGAAAAATCTTCTAACTTAGATAAAAACTTCACTCCTACCTGCTTTATACCTACAGTCATAAAACTATCTAGTTTCAAAAACCTCAGAATTCTTTGAAGACAGAATCAAATTAAACCAAACCTGATTACAACCAAATATTTAAATACTGAACTAACAACAGCCTCTGGGAGAAGTAAGCAGATCCAAACCTCATGCAACTGCATCTGGAATTGAGGCAGCATTCAGCCTTCTTTAATAACACCAAAGCTGAAAGATATAAAAGATTACATGGCCAAGGTCATAGCTTCTCACTAATCTGGTAATAGGCATCAGCAGCCTTTGATGCCAGTGGTGCAGGTGACATCTCAGCCTTTCTGAGGAGCAACAGAGGTCTCCAGGTATCTGAGCGACATTCTATTTCAGCTGTGAAGATCTGACTCGAAGAGCTAACAGCGAACTACAGCTCCGTGTCTACAGTAGGGGACCACAGTTTATGGACCACAGACTGCTGCCATGAGGGATCAGACTCCAGAGTGGCCTGACATCTTCTGTGCATAACACCAGTCAGTATTATTCTGAATGAAGTACAGCCGCAAGTTGGTTTGTTCAGTTCTTTGTTTGGTTTTGCTTTTCTTTTTAGTGCTTTGCTAATAAGCAGCTAAATTGTCAAAGTTCATAGACTGACTTCCAACCTGATGATCTCATGAGTGTACGCCTGCCCACAGGAATAGAAGTGCCAACAAGATGAGTTGTTTATCTCTGGGCCCCAGTGGCAGAGTACAGCTATGAAGGTCATGCATTACATTTGCAAGAAGTGACAGAGTTTCAGCATCAACTTCATAATTTTAGCAGCCATAACTGAAAGCTATCCAGACATGTGAACGGCAATAAGGAAGGACAATTACATAGGGGAAGATGAAGGTCATTGTAGTGCATAATACTGTGTTGTCGTGTATATTATTACATGACAGCTGGAACCTAACAAGGTCAACCTGTCACCAAAAAAAATACAAAATAAAAGAATTATAAAGAAAGTAATTGCAATGGACAGACATGCCAGAGTGCCCCAGCTTTTCTTTGATGCTCTGTAGGAATTAAGAATGGCAGGATTATTTTGCACAGGGGAAAAAAAAAAAGATAAAGAAAAAATATATCAACAAAACTACTGAAGTAAATAAATAAAGGTTAATTCTACTGTTGTATACTGGAAACCTATGTATTGACCCAAATGTTGTTTAAAATAGATATCAGAATTCCCTGACCCACTTTCCTTTGAAGAAATCATAAATGAGATTTTTTTCCACTTATATGCTTTAATTTAGTTGCAAGTTCTTAGAACTTCAGATTATTAGATTTTTTCATTTTCAACTCAGCAGCTGTTTCAAATCAACTGTAAAAACCCACAGACAATGAATGAGGGCCACAGTTCTTCTAAGAGGAAAACAATAACATTGCCAACCATCTACCAGCAAATGGGTAACGAACGAATGAATGGGTGGGGCCAAGAGTGAAAACAATCCATAAATCTGGTATGAAAGTTGTTTTAGTTGAGAGCACTCTCTCATGCCATAAACATACATTAAAATAAGACTAAAGAAAAAGAGACTCTCTTTTTGTAAACCTCATTTTAATAACACTAGAAAATTTTCAAAATAAAAACATCAGGGAGATTAGGAATATTTGTAACTTGACTTGTAAAAGGTCTTGGTGACCTTCTGAAAAATAATATGCACTTCTTAAATGATACTTTAAATTCAAGCATTATACATTAAAGTAAAACATCGATAATCTTAGTTGAAGAATTAGCTGGTATAACAGGATTTGGAATATAATTACTATACAGAATGTAAATTTTAACTTTGATTCAAACAGGGTCTTACACTGTAGCTAAAAAAAAATAATCACGATTTCTCTAACCTAAAAACGAATGTCCCTAGATCTCTGCACATCTATTTGCATGAACAGCAGTGGAAAATCTGTTAAGCCAGATAAACTGTTGCCATTAGATTACAGAAGGAGCAGACTTCAAAAGGACAGAAGCTTACTGCTCCTTGCTTGCTGTCCAATGCAAAATTCCATCAAATTACAGCTGTGCCAGAGTTATTGAATTAAAAAAAATGAAAACACTTATCCTGCTCAGCTATAAGTTTTGAAAAGCCTAAATCTCAGAAGTTTAGATGTTGATTCAATCTTTCAAAAAATTCAAAAGCAAGAACAAGTCCATGTTTTGATGCTCCAATTTTAGAGCAAATATCCAAATTCAGCCAAAGGTAAGATTTTGGTTTTATGTCAGGGCAAGTGTAGTAACCTATGACTCTATGAATACCCAGAATCTTGATTTTAATTGCCTGTGTTTTCTTTACAGAACTCTACATGTACAGATTTCTTCCTGGAAGTGTCATTTTGTTCTTTAGAACAAAGACTAACAGATTCATAAAAACAAGAAGAATCTCTATCATTTCTGTTTGAAGAAAATGATCATCGTTTGTGGGTACAGAAATATTGCAGGATCATATCCTGCAGAATATTCTAATAACCTGAACAGAACACGTCTCATTAATTGTACTGGAATGCTGTTGGACAGTATGAATTTCTTCCCTTCCCCAGTGATTTCCCCATCCCCAGCATGGATGTCAGAGCTGGACTTCTGGGTTATTTTGACTGCACATGACTTATGTCCATTCTGAGATGGACATAACACTCATTTATTTGAGTGTTTGTGAAGTTAATTTAGATGCACCCAATACAACAGATACTACAACATGCAATATCACATTTGGGCTTCTTGGCTGAGACATCCCAAGCATCCACATCGAACCAAGCATCCTGCTTCCCCCGGTCACAATTTTCTATGTGCGGGTCTTTTACAAGGGGGACTTTCACTCCGACCAGTTCCACAGCACATCAACCTGTTTATTCACTTTTCTTGGGTCTGGGCAGCCACCAGCCCTACCAGATATGGGTGCTGCACAGTTGCATTGCTTATCATTTACAACTGAAACTCATTCTGGTGTCTTCCTTCATCATCTTAAAGTCATGCTTACATTAAAACTTTGGTTCACGTTACATCCAGAAATCCCTTGTACTGCTTCTTCCAAACACAACACTACACAGCTCAGCACAGACAACGCCATGACCCCATGAGCACTCACTTAACATTCGGTAAAAATCATTCTCAGGTGTTCCAGAAAAGCCTTCCGT
This sequence comes from Falco punctatus, assembly GCF_963210335.1. Classification (NCBI taxonomy): domain Eukaryota; kingdom Metazoa; phylum Chordata; class Aves; order Falconiformes; family Falconidae; genus Falco; species Falco punctatus. The sequence goes on from NC_137582.1 coordinate 44,572,245, forward strand.
CCTCAGTATAACAGTACCCTACGTTTGTCTCTCTTGATAGTTTTCTGTTCCTAAAGAACTTCCTAAAGTAGATTTTGAACTAAATCTTTCCTCAAGCCACATGGACTCAAGGAGCTGCTCTTTAAGCAGTAATTTATTCCACGCTTAGTGTATCCAAAGCTTATAGAGGATGCAGACCTCCTCTTTAAAATAAATCTGGTTACCACTTTCTTAGAGACCTTTTACCTCAATTAGCAGCAACCAGACAAGTTAACCTTACCCCTACCAGGGAGGAGGCTTGCTGTGGCTCAGAGACTGCCATAAGCACGACCTGGGCCCTCTCCCAGATGTGAGTGCAACACACGACCACACCACAGAGGCAACCTAGGTACAGGGACAGTCTACGGAAGATCAGGAGGAATAAGAAAGCAGAAGAGGAATAAGACAACGTGAATGTTGTCTAAAAATTCTCCCCTTTTCACAGCACTTCTGCACTGCAGCTCTTAAAGGTACACATGCCACGTCTCATCTACTACATGAGGGCTTTCCATGGATCTGGAAGTTGCAGACAGCAGATTTGATTATACAATGCACTCCAAGGAGCTCACGTTATACATAAATACTTTGACAGGTTAGTTTCCCTTCTAAGTTTTTTTATTATTATTTAATTTTTTTACAGTTTTAAAACTGCTGCCAGAGCTGGCACACAGGGAGTTGACCACTGCACAGAAGTGACTGGGTCAGCAAATCTGTCCCCCCTTACAGGACATCTAGCTTTACAGGTAGTATATATGCAGAAATGCTATCGTGAAAACAATATTGAGCTGTCTGGCTGCAATTAGGGCTTCTAGCACGTTCATGAAATCTGAATTCCATATGCATTTAAATTCTGGACTCTCGTTTTTGTGTGTGTATATATAAGCCCAGGTTTTCTAAGCTGAGAACATAGGCTTTGGTCCTAAGTGCATTTTTATCTTCAGTTAAATCTTTTTCCACTGATGCCTAATGATATTGTTACATCTTTTATTATAAAGAAATATTTTATAATTTGCAATGAACTCAGATTTCAAAGACCGTACAGATCTTTACAGTAGATTTCTGTGCACTGGAACAATAACTATGAACCATTCTTAATGGGACATTGATGTTTCCACTCTTCATATCCAACCACTGAAAACCTTCAATTCCCTTCAATAAGACAGATCTGCATGCTGCCTGCCCCCATAGGCAAATGCTTTTTTAAAAAAATAGGAAGAAAAAAAAGAAAAAATAAGTTTGTCAAGTTCCATTCCCACATCCACATTTGCTGACAAATATTCAGTAGCTCTAGAAGGTACACCAGAACAATTGTGAAGACGGGATGGCAAGTGAAAATCTCTGGGGCCTCACAAAGACATGAGGGCTGTTCAAATATCTAATCAGTATTGTATCTCAGATGTTTTCACAAAAAATAACGTGTGAACTGAAGAAGAATAGCTTCTTTTTGACACTGATGTGCATTCAGGGTGTAACTAAACAGGAATCACCATGAAGAGTAAATGCGATACTCTTAGTACTGCTATTCAAAACTCGAGAACGCATATTGCGTGACAGCAGTGTCCTGATGCAAACAAAACGCAGTAAGCATGCTAAACACTGCCTCCAATACAAACATTATAATCTAGCTCTAGTTTTCAGGAACTAAGATGCCTGGAGTAAAATCTCAACTGGCATCGGTCTGCTCTAGGCAGCTAACTTCATCGTCCACCTTCGCTTTCTCCTCCCACGCCACAGTTTATGCTGCACCGTTTGATTCAGGGACCACGTGCCTCAATATGTTTGTGAAGAAGGCACGCAGCGCTACAAGCTGGCATTTTTTTTGTTGTGGTTTCTAGGCAGGTAATAAGAAGAATCAATAATATCAATTTAAATGCCTTTTTTCTTCTTATCCATTTGCTGCAGTCTACTGTTAATAAGTTTTTTGAAAACATGCACACACAGCTTGGTTTTGAAAACTTCTATTATCATTCTCCCAAAGCCCACACACCTCCAGGCACTGTGCAAACATATGGGAATATATCGACTGGTGTAAATACAGAATAGTAGAAAGAAATATTGGTAGACATGAAAAATGAAGCCAGTACTACAAACAGGTTAAAAATACCACGGGTTTATAGCACAGATTTTAATAAACAATATTGCACACTGCAATGCATGGGGCAAACTAACATCAGTGACTGCTCCACAAAGTTACATTCTCAGACTTTATATAGGAAGCCGCCCAGAACACTAATATAATCAAATATCTGGAACATTTCAATACTGCAAGTGACACTTGTGCAAAGTTCATTGAACTAACATGTTTTGTTGGGTTTTTTTCCCTGCAATTTTTCCTCTTTCTATTCAGTTAATTGTGAAGGAAAAAAGTGTTCTACAACTCGAAGTCCAAGGGTTGTTTTTTTTCCCGTTAAAAGAGAAGCAAACAAACCGAATTTCAATGGCTCCCTCTGCTGTCATGTCTTAGACGCTTCACTATAGTTGGGGTTCGGGTTTTTTTCCTGCTCCAGTCAACGAATATCTGGTATTTTCACACATCATGCAGTGCTCCAGCTCTGAAGAGTCAAAGGCACGGTTATCCAAAATCGAATTCCTCAAAATGCAATTCAGTACCTGTTTACCAAGGCTGGAACAGTACCATCCCTTCACGTTTGCACAGCAGCTATGCATAATAAGAGGAAAAAATGTTTATGAATAGTTCATCATCTTCATCATCAGCTTTGGGGTGGAGCTGGATTTAACTGAAGAGATCTGGCTTTTTTAGAGACAAAAATACATATAACTTTTCATGAAACAACTGTATCAAAGAATAACAAAAATTTCAAAGCTATAAGAACCGTCCTAGAGATGGAACACGTTTCTCCTAAACCAAAAATACTCCTCCATCAATTGCCAAAAAATACTCCACAACCAATTAAACAAGCTGGAGAGCTATACTGCCTCTGGCAAGCGTTTTGCCTCACTGTTTGCCAGCCCCAAGAGACAGATGATGGAAGTTACCTGGCGCAGGTGAGTAGCAAAGCAGCAATATCAGGGTGTCTTGCCATACAGCTGACAAGGATTTGCCTGTCTCTCAGCATCATGGTAGGAAGCTTAGCAACAAGTACTCAGTTGGGGACCTGACTCCAAGCTACGGAAGTCAACAGGTCCCTCAGAAGAGCCAGACTCCAAAATCTTCCCTCCCACCACCACTTGGAAAAAAAAAAAAAAGAAAAACCTGGAGGATGTCATTTATTCCCAGCAATGTATAAAAAGGGAGGGTAATAAAAATCAACAGTTTTCTGCAGCATTTAGTCAAAACACAGTAGTGTTAAGAGGAAAGCAAGATATTGAGTACTTCACTTTCTGGACAGCCTGAAAACCACCTCCCCAGGCACATGATGTGCAGAGGGAGGCAGCCAAGGTGGGACTGGCTCTGCAAGCACAGCGCTTCCCCCGCACACAGTGCTCCCGCCGCCTTGGCTGCCCAGCGGAGGCACACGCTGTTGAACATCATCTTCCCCTAACGCTTCCCTAAAGTATATTTGGTGCCTGAGGTCAATGGAACGACTGTAGTGAATATTTCCGTACTAGTCACTGAATTTGCCCCAAATGCTTCCATTTTCCTTCCTCTCTGAACCTGCTAGCTCCCAAACCAGGAGCTATATTTACCCTTCGCACACTGAAACACTTGATGGTTTCATGGTTTTAAATTGAGCAGTTACTATCGCACCCAGGACCAGCCATAACCCTCCTCTATTGGGTCTCCACACCAGACTTCTTGGTGCACTTGCGATGCCCCATCCAAGCCATACTTAGATGTACACTCTTAAATAGCCAGCACGCATCTCACTCATCTGTTCCATGCTGTACTTACTCCACTTTTCATTCAGTATGCATTTCAACCGGTGGCAGACCGTCTCTCTTTCTTCCCCCGTCCAAACTGATAAGGTAAGCACTAAGAGCTACAGCCTAATTTTGCCTAAAGATTATACCCAGCTGCATCTATCTCTGTCACCTTTCTCCAGGAAACATGCTAAAAGCCATCATATTTCCACTCCTCCCATATCCTTGACAGAGCAAAGCCATCCTCTTGATTTCATCTTTTGTTTTCTTTTTACTTTTTCCCCAGGACATTTTTACCATTATGGCTGGCTAATTCACCTACAGGAAGCAAGTCTACTTCATTGTTTGTAAAGAGATACACTCTTATTACTACCTCCCTCCTAGTGTGAAATGGCTTTGCTCTCTCGTTTCAGTAGACTAGGCTCATGCATTAAATTCTGCCCATCCAGATATAGATAATATTTCTAACATCCCAGATTTAGCTTGGAGATGGACCATCCTAATCTAACAAGAAAAATCTGGAAAAGTTTTTGAAATATTTCACGTGAAACATGCCCAAATAATATTAAGGTAGCTCCGTATTTAAAATCTCCCAAATGCTTTCAGCTTACAGTCCTGGTCCTTTGCTATAAATTCACTAGAAATAGGCTTTTAAGTCTTGTCTTATTTACTTAGATTGCAAGTATAAATTAATCAGTTTATTAGAAGTAGATACTATATACAGGCACAAGTTGAAAGAGCTAACTAGAACATCCAAAAAAGTAGAAGTATGATTCCTCGTAAGGAACCTTGCAGTGCTACCAAATACACAGATGTAACAGCTGTCTGCACAGTTACTTACCCTCCAGATTAAATCTTTGGACACAAGTTTGTAAGAAGTTGCATCTTTACTTCCCCGAGTTCAGTCCAACTGCTGCATGCTTTCTGGTTTACTGGTATTACTGTCCTGACTGGCAGGCGCAGAAGGAGCAATTTTCATACAGGAATTGATGATATTACAAAGCAAAAAAAAAAAAATTTTGGCACGCACACACCTGTTCCTTCAAGATATCCGATGCTAGAATGCAAGGGGAATACACTTAGTTAATGCAAGCAGTGCTAACTCTTCTTAAAGCCCATCTGTGCTTTTTTAGACAGGAGAGAGAACACAGCCTCCCAAAGCTCCTCTTGCATCTATTCCAAACTCTGCCTACAGAGCTGGAATAATTATCCAGACCTGGGATCAAGTGAGTGTCAGAAAGTCTGAAACAACAGTTGTTAGCGAAATTTGTCTTTACAGTATTTGTGTGCTCAATTAGTTTATTCCCTAACCCCTTCTATGTTAAGAAATACCCACATTACTGACATGAAACCAAAGGCATGAAGATTAAAGGATGTTTGCTGTTCCACAGAAAGTCTGAGGCATCAAAACAGAAAAAAAACCCTGCAAACAACAACAAAAAAAAACCCAAAAAAACCCTCCCACAATCCTGTCCTCTCCCATCCTCTTTTTCTACAACGCTGTTACTCAGTGAATTAAGCCAGAAAATTGTGAATACCAAATATTTTCATTTCACCACGCTACAGATGCATCTGCTATATCAGATGCGTCATTTTGTTTGCTCACCCAGCACAGGTAGACTCTTGTACATTTACACTAATCCTGCTCCAAACTCACCAGACATGATCCGGCTGTGAGTCAGAAACCTGCAGCAGGCCAGGGGTGCTGCTGAGCTAGGAACTCTGCTGAAATGCAATCAGAGGAGCAACGCTCATTGCTCTGGCCCAGAACCCTGCTGCTGCTACTGCACTGCAGAAGCGGGCACACCAGCAGCAGAGGTGCAGAACACAGCTGACAACTAGATGAGCGCTTGCACAGATAACAACTCATGACCACAACGTATAAACATGGGGTTTTTCCATCCTGGCTCTTACTCTCTCACGAACTCACTCGGGTAAAGGCATCTTTATGCCAGCATCAGAATAATCTGAGCTCTGTGTAAATTATGGTGCGCTTTAAATTCTCTCTCTTACAAAAGAGCTCTACCTCTGTAAACGAGGCCAAATACAGAGTTAAAATCTGTAGAATGTAAGAGGCAATATCCAATAGCATCTCACCCCTGGTTCTGGAAACAGAAATCCCTAGAAGGAAAATCTGGCTTCCTAAGCACATTTCTTTATTTCTGAAAGTATTTCCTCCAGCAATTACACTTCAGCTAAAAGCGAAGGATCCAACTTCCACCTGGGAGCCTGTTTTCCTATGCTAATTCCCACAGGACCTGAGGGAAGAAATCAGCAGGAAAGAGGAATCCAAGCCAGTAACTAACCCGTCAAGCAGATTTTGTCTTTGTACAGGGACACTTGATTCAGTGGGAGTGCAGCACCTGCCCCCATCTAACTCCTATATTTAGTTCTCCTGTAGGTTGCTTTAGTATGCTTCCTCTGGAATACCAAACACATTTAAAGATGGAAACTTCGACCAAATGCTCTCCAAAGGTAACAAATTGCTGGAGCTCGGAGGTACTTTTTGACAGGAAAAGAGAGCATGGAAAGTGTGTGGATACTCCTATGCACACCTAGTAACTGAAACTTTCCAACCGCATTTCTGTCATGTGCGGTATACATTTAATTTTCCAAAATAAATGCCATTTTGCCTGTAGAATAACACTCCATTTATCATCTTGATAATTTCTCATATTTGGTTAAAGTTAAACAGAGAAAATCCATGCTTAACAGTCCTTTTGAGAAAGTTCTCAATGGACTCTTTTGTTCTTGACTGTCAAATGAATCATGTTTCTACTGCAGATATATTAAATTTTTTTAAAAACCTGGTGTTTCGCTATATAATTTTCCTCCTGTTAAAGGTTTTCCTAGTCTATTCCAGTTGCATTGAGCTATTTATATAAACTCACAGATCATAAAGCAACTGAATTAATTCATTGAAGTAAAAATCCAGAAAAGGTACTGATGAAAGTCCCAGCCAGCTGGAGGCTAGCAGCACACCGGAGGCAGCTCGTGCTCTCCTTGCTCTTACACTGTAAGTGTTCACAAGGCAAGATATCAAAGTAGCCAGATCCTTTGGTCTAATGCACATACCTGTTTGTATATAATGCCATTTGTGGAAAGATTTTGATTGTAAAGTATCTGCAAAAAGGGCCGAGCTGAAATTTCAAAATATTTTTGCAATTAACTTGTTAAAACTAAAGACTGAAGTATCTTCTCATACTTTCTGGATCTCAGTTCAGGCAATAAAGTAAAATTCAGTTTCATTTACATATTTAATGTATTTAAGTATCTTTTTTGAGCACAACGTTATGAATACCAAGACACATGAAAGTGTTTAAAGTACTTTTATTTAGAAAGAAATGGGGGGGGGGGGCAGTTTTGCATCCCACATTTTGGTTCATTTCTTTAGTTAGTGGGGCAGAAGACTCCCACATGTTTTTTTGTGTTTACATTGCAGTAAGATTTTAATTTGATCTGCACTGGCTAATAGCCCAGGTGACCAAAGACTTTGGGCTAGACTCAAGTCCATGAAGCTCTGTGCTTACAAAGAACATGGCCGGAGAACTTTCTGGAATATCAGTGCCCCATACAGTTTGCAAGAACTATAACACTGGATCCAGATCAGCCAACAGTAGGCTGTTTATTATTAGCGACATTAAGCTAGATGACAGGGGAAGGTTGAAACAGTCTTAAATCTCTTCTGCAAAATCTTATACTCAGAGGCGTAGTTTTCCTTAAGACTCAGCACTTCTGTTCTTGTCTTTGAAAAGCTGCACAGAGCTCATCCTTCTTTAAATTTTGCTAGCAGATTAGTGGGTAAATTACTTACCGACCTGGATGTTTCCCTCTTGACTTGCCTCAGGCAAAAGGGATTCAGGGTCAAGCTCTTGCCTTTGTGCATTAAGTTGCAGCAACCACCAGAGAACTGCAGCCATCCTGGGAGCTGGCACCCGTATTTCCAACTCTTTCTTCCTACCTGGATGATGAAATATCTGTGCTCCAGTTCTTTTCTCCCCGTTCAATCCATCTTAAGACTAAAAAGTCTCCAGCACATTCTTCCCTCAACTACCCCCCTTTCCTCAGTCTGTCTTGATTATAAGCTTTCAGTCCAGAGACAGCCATCTGTGAAGAGTCTAGTGCAAGTGTCTCACCCCTTCAATGTCCTTCAACTGTCCTGCAGAAAATGTGATTTATTATAATAGGATTATTACAGTATCAGTTAAATATAGATGAGTTGATGCCTGCTGATGGTTGACTAGGTATAAATGTAAAAATTACTGCATTACATTTGTGCATTCTAGTTGAAAATCTGTTTCTCTAAAAATACAGAGGAAAAATTTTAGCACACTAATGTTTGCTGAAATAAATATCACATTCAAGATTACCTTTTGACTTCCAAATGAATAACAATTTCTTTCTCCAGCAGCATTTTGATACCAGCTTATTTACATAAATCTTACCACACTGAATGACTTAAAAGTACAGCACAGTAAGTCTATTCTGTTCTGTACACCTCATCACAGTATTATCCTAGTGCTTCATTAAATCATTAATTCCCAATTGGTACCCATAGGGTGTTTTTCTCCCGTTGCTCATACAGTGTTTGAAAGACCAATACGCTGCAGCAGGGGTGGTCTCATTTGGGGTATCTGGTCAGTCTCTGCCTCAGAGGAGCTTCCAAGCTTCCTTAACTTCCAAGAAGCACAATTATAGGAAATAGCAACTCATTTGATCCAAGATCTGATATAGCCATAACCTGTTTCAAGTTTCTCTTCTCACGCTCATCTTGAAAAGCAAGCTGCATTATCTTCCAGGGTCACACAGGCAGCAGCACCTCAGACTGATGCTTCTCTTTGCACACTCCTCCATGGCCTGGTATGCCTCTAAGTTCCCAAACTTCAAGACAAATTTGTTAAAAATGTTTGCGTTACACATTTTTCCTCCACTGCTTGTAGATCTTTCTGGGGGATTTGAGGATGGAGGAGTAGGGAAGGACAAAGAAGTACCTTCCAACTTAAGACCAAAAAAAAAAATAAAAATTGAAACTTAATTTCTTCAGACTGAAAAAACAGCTTTTTATTCTTTGTAATCATTAGAACTGTAGGTTTAAGATCAGCAAACTCCTTCAATTATAAAAATTAAAATAAACCAACACAAACTTAGCTCCTTACTAAACATACAAATTCATAGTGAAACACAGTACAACCGGACAGCATTTCCTCTATTTCCTTTTAGGCTCTGTTGGTGTGTTTGCTCCCTGCAGGTGGAAATATCACACAATGTCATCTGTTTCTCATTTTCTTGAAAAATTTCCCATTATCCCTCCCACTTGTTCCAAGTGAATGAACCAAAAGCTCATTGTTCTTTTACACAGCATAGGTATGATTAATTGAATTGCAAGGAATGGGAGGAAAACATCAAAAGCCAAAGAAGGTAGAAAGTCAAAGTGTCCTTTCAAGTGAATTTTCTGCTGCAGAGAAAGCAGGTAGGCTCGCTGAGATTCAAGATACTCAACAGTTGCAATCCTACTCTTAGAGCTAAAGAAAAACACTGAGAAACTCCATCATGGTTTAACGCTGCAGAAAAGTTGTGTTTGGAACAGCGACTTTTTCAGTCTACCTAAAAAGTCTTGAACACCATTAAGACAGTTGAGGCACAGAGAAAACTAATGAGAACTTGCAAGAGTTAATCAGTGAAAGTATTCAAAACACAGCTTGTATGGGAAACCTTCAGTATTTTTTTAATCTAATGTAGAACTTACTTAACCTTATTTCATTATCTTGTCATTTAATCAGCATGAAGACAAAAAATGATGCAATTTATCAGTATAGCCTGATCCAAACCCAAACAATTATTCACAGAAATAAACTAGTAACAGTAACTTCTTCAGATATGCAACTTAAAATAAGCAAAACTAGAAAAATCACTGACCATGAAATCAGCTGGGGATTCTAGTAACAGCAACAATGACCTGGGGCAAGGGAACGGCCTATGTGCTGAACACAAGTAACCTTCAAAGCCTTGGTATACATATAAAGCATATATTTAGGGCTTATTTAAAGAAAGCATGAAATAGGGAACCTTGTGCTGAAGCGCAAGTTAACTCCACGACTGTAAACTGATGTAAGGCCAAGAGCAAAATTATAATATTAAGAGAGAAATGGAAGAGATATATGAGATAAATGGGGAAAACCAAAAAAAAAAAAAAAAAAAAAAAACACCACCAAAACCGCAAGCAGACCGAATTAGGAGTTCAACTAGACTATGTGAACATACATTTAATTCTTTGCTCAAAAGATTCTTCACATCTGAAAAGCTACACTGAAGTGTGAGTGAAGAATCAATCTCACAACACTCTCTTGGCTATGTGAACATCCTTTGTCTCATACAGCTGCTAGTTCTCTTTGGTGTTCCAGCATTTCCTCTACTTCCCAGGGTAAGTATTCCTGTCTCCACCTTCAACTTTCAGTTTTCAAGAAAATCATCAATACTCACTAGCAACCCAGAGAGCAGATACGAGTTATTTATTAACATTTAAAATAAGCATAAATCTCAGGAACCAAAAACTTCTCTGAATTGTTCTGCATGTGGTATTGATATTCAAAAAAAAGATCAATACAACTGAAAGACCAAGCATTATCATAAAATATGAAGTTAAATGGAATACAGGTCAAGTTAATAGCAATTAAGTTACATTAACTTGAAGAAATTAAATAGTTTTACATGTTTTCTGATGAAGCACCACACTCATAAGACCCAATGAAGCATCTCATGAGAACTAAGCTACAAACCAGTTAAGCAGTTGAAAACAAATTGGCAGCCAATTTAAGTAAAAAAAAAAATTTTTTTTTAAATAATTATGGTAAGAGTTTAGTAGTAATGTTTTCCAGAGAACTAGCAGAAGAGGAATAGATTTAACATCCAAGGTATTCCAGTCACACAGCACAAACATCTGAATTTTAACCGGTTTAATAATTCTGTATTCCTGGGGTGGAGGGGGGGTGGGAGGAAGAGATCTCAATCCTTTTATGCTGTATTTTACATAGCTGCTAATCTGAACTGATGCAAATACTTGTTAGATTCTTGGGCAATATTCAACAGCAGCTGCATATATTAGTGGTTGCAAAATAAAATTTTGGCTTTTTTTTTTTAACAGTAGATATACAATTATAGTAGATAATGAAAGATCCACAGCCTTTTATCTCACCCTTTTGCTGAAATGTAATAGCTTAGCTCCAACTAAGGCTAAACCTCCATTTAGCTTGCTCAAACGCTTAGTGTGGAATTTTTTATTCGTGGACTAAGCATAAAGCAAGGACTTCTTATTTTAACATCCGAGGTTCTTTCAGATGTTTGCAGAACAAGAAAGAAAAGATGCATAAATTCAGAGTTCAAGATTAAAGTGTAATGCTTCACATGAGGGCACAAATCAAGACAGCTTGTTCATCTGAAAGCCCACAGGCTCAACAAAGCAGTCGTCATTCTAGAGTATCTTGTTTCATTTTACACGAACATCCATTCATTCTCAAGATGCACGTAAACTTGTGCAGGCAGATGAAAAGTTACAGTATCTCTAAGTGGATGAAATTAAAAAGAAAACAAAAAAAAAAGAGTAAAGCTTCTCAAGTGTTACAGAGTAATTTTACAGGCAAAGGAAGTTAATTCAGTATTAAGAAGACAAATCCAAATGCACACAGGATATGCAAACAGCTTATAAACTCTCATTGTTAACACACCAGTTATCACCACCACTAAAATTCAGAACACTTATAGTGGACCCTTGTATTTAAATAACTGTACGCCCTTTAAAACTCCAACAAAATCATATCCCTTTCCACCTTCTGAACAAAAATGTTGCAGAGTTAACTTAAAAAAATGGCATACACCACATGGGAGATTGAATTCATCCAGTTATTAATACACTATTTCTCTATTTACATTGTGGCAAACAGGCTGAGACAGACTCAGACAAGCGAAACCCAGCCAGGAGATTTCCTCCACAGAGAGAAGGAAATAAGTGAAGTCAGGAACTTTTTTGCAGGCTGTGAAAACAGCGTCCAACACCAGGCTCCCCCAACGGGCATCCAAAGGAATCAGCAGCCGAAAGAGGTAACAGTGAGTCTTCCCAGAAAGGGGAGAGCAATGGGAAGGAATGCTTACTTAGATGGGAGTAAGAAATTCACTGCCTCTTGAATATCTAAGAACAGACTTCTGGAAGAAGGTATTTGAAGACCCACCCCATTTGCACTCTGCTTGCAGTGTGGTAAAAAGAGTTTCTTGTGAAATACGTAGGAAAACTGCTTCGAAGAGACATCCAACTGGTCATTGACTTCCATTTGTTGGACTTCTACTTTTGAGGAAGGACAAGGTCAGGGGAAAAAAAAACAAACCTCGGGTAACATGAATATCATGCATCCCTTTATATTAACAAACAGCAAGTTTTATTTGGCTTAGAGATCCCTGGACGCTGAAAGTATCATTATTAAGAATGCTTCAGGATTATTATGGGAAGAGAAATACTGTCAAAAGCTCGGGCTGGATACAAATTTAACTTTGTGAACTGAAAGGTTCCATATTCATCATATTAAAATGCACTTTATTAAAATACATAAAGTAGGACAGACAGTATAGAACAGATGTTTTGAGGAAATCATGCCAGCTGCACACTAATATTTTAATTTTATGAGACCAAACTAATTTACTTAAAATTCCTATGATCCATAGAGATATTCTTTTCTCTCCCATGCTAAACCATGGTAAATGTGTCAGGCTGAAAACAGAATAAATGAGGATGTGAACAGGTAACTCTGATGTAAACTTTCAAACAGATTAAATAACATCAGATGGTCAATTCTCATGCCAAAGAATCCTCATTTAAGTTACCATACTCTAACACACACAAAACCCCACAAAATTTAAACCAAGGTTCACTGCAACTGAATAGAAAATAACTGCTCTCTCAATCTTGCTTAATTTATCAGTAAATTACATGGATCTTCACCTGGCAAAAGGATAAACAAGACACTGGAAAATCTGTATTTCCTCAACAAAATGGCAGGAAAAATGAGTTCAAAAGCTTTAAAAATAACATAAAATGAATTCAATAAAGGGAAAATTCTATTTGAATGCCTAGAATTATTCATTTAAAAATAAGTCAGTACCGCAGAAAATTCAAAGACTGTCCATACTGGATTTCCACTGCACTAGATAGAACCAGCTGAAGTATGTAAGTATCTTTCAGTGAAAGAACCACCAATAATTTTGAAATATTAAGGTAACTGCTACTTACAGAATTCAAAACACTGTTGCTACAACTCAAGTTTCAGCTAGGAAAGATGCGTTGATACCTGTACATCAAAATAGTTTATTTAAAACCTCTTTTTTAAGGAGTATATTTCAAATGTGTAAACATTCCTATGAAACTGAAAGCAGTTTCAAAATAGAACTTTGACTGAACAGTGAAAAATAGATACGATGCTTCCTCCTAAATATTGTTATTTGCATTTGACCAAAAGCTTATCATCATCTTTTCTTTGGCGACACAGATTTGTCTGGGACACAAACCATTTTGGCAAGGGGCTTTTGCATCTAAATTCTGCAGACAGTGCATTATGAAACTGCCAGAAAATTCAAAAAAGAAGAAAACGGAGCTAGAGGATGTATAGAAGCAACTATTTCATAAATTAAGCATAGAATAGCAAAACACATGAAGCAGTAAAATTTGTCTTGAATATTAAGCTTTTCCCAATCCAAGTCCCTCAAAATTAAGTAATGCCCATGTCTTCCTTAAGCCAGCAACTTGAGCATTCAACTGACAGGAATTATTTCTTGTTGAAGTCAAATACCAAAAAAACTATGTTAAAGATGCTGATGTGACAAAGTCAAGAGACACTCAACGGTTAGCAAAGCTCATACAACTTTGATTTGCCCCCCTGTGTTGGCAGGACAAGCTTCTCAGCAGTAACTTTTCTGTATGAATTCTCAGGTCTCTTTGAATGGAAAAAGTAGTCGAAATGGAAAATACTCAGCATTTCTTCCCTCCTGGTATCACTAAATGTGTGTGATAACACCATGTCTCACTGCCACTGTACACTACTGAAATCTTACACTGAAAACAGAATTGATTTTTATTTTCTTGTGGAGCCGTTCCCAGTTTTAAACATTCTGCTGCATCTCTGGTTCACCAACCCATAGTGCAGCTAAGCCTATTCAACACTGGGTACCTGGTCCTGAAAGGGCAAATCTTCCTTGCCCTCCCACCATCTCCCTTCTGAACATCTAATCTCACAGAGAACTGCCCAAACGGTTAAACCAGAAGAAAACATCTTGAACTGGCTCAGTATGTATCACAGGAAAACAAATGCTGACACAAAGGAGAAGGCATCAGGAACAGAAAAGGGGTTCCACTGACTCCTCCATTAGCAAGCGGCCATTACAACAACTTCACTGTATTGAAAAATCAGACCCCAAAAAAAAGGTATTTCTACATTTATTTGAGATATTAAGCACCATTCCTTTTCTTTCTGGAGGAAAAGAACTCGTGCATAAGGAAGCTGAAGGCTAGAAGTTTCACATGTCCATTAACTAGTACAGCACTCCATAGCTGATTTTACAATGTTATATACTATTTTTACAGTACTTTATATGCACATAAAATTCCTTTTAATTTCAGCTGCACATACTAAACTCTCAGCAGTCAGCAAATCAGTCGCAACATGACTAACACCATCAGCAATGAAACTCTTCTATTTGTAGATTTGCTAACAATCCTGGAACAGTGTAAGAACTGTCACAGCTCTCTAAATGTGATCACCTCCTTCTCTCACAATTCTGTCTCATTTTCCGAGCTTTCAAAGTCTGCAACACACTGATGAACCTATTTTATACTAAACCTGACTCAATCCAAGAGCAATGCTCATGCTATTAGAATAAAAGAGGCAAGGGGTAAAGCAGAAAATACTAACAAAGCCTGCAAAAATATGAATACTGCAGTGGAACTGCAGGCTGCACATGCAATCAATTCCTGAATGCCTGACTCTTAACAGTAGCTTTCTTTTAAACAGAAACTTCTGTGCATTTTTGTAAGATATTTTTGTAACAATGAAGCAGAAACATGCTGATCCCTTGAAGGATCATCAGAAGGACTACATTCTTTGGACTCACAACATTAGCCTTTGCCACTTCTACTGACCAATGACAGTTGGAATAATAGGCAGTAATCCATAAATCAGCCCACAGAGGGAAACAAATAGCTATAAAAATTTGTTAGCAAGAAAAAGATATGCATGGAAGCAGCAATTTTTGGGCTCAAGCCAAATTTCATAGGGTTTGGGCTTGAAACCTTTATCTCCTGCTCTCTTCTTACAATAAGCACTTTGCTTTTCCCTCCCTTACACCACTTAGTATTTGTTACACATCTGCATTTAAGTGAGATTGCTTCTTTTCCCCAAAATATGGGAGTGGCTTCCCTTTCAAGCTTCCAGAAAACTGGCAGTAAAAATTAAGATTTGTATCTGCTGCTCCGCAGTCTCAAACAATTTTTTAAATAATGAGCAAGAAGTAAGTGTGTACTGAACTTTTTGTGTTTGCAAAGTTAGAAGAGTGCAAGAGGCTTAGTAAGAGAGAAAGTAAAATACAGCAAAATAGTCTGTATTGAAAACAAACCTTTGCCACTTAAGCTCCAGAACTTTGATTGCCAGAATCTGTAAATGAAGGACTCAAAACACAATATAAAAATCTGTGTTGGACAGTAAGACATAATACATGTTTAAATAATATGTGGTATTGCTATTTTAAGCTATAACATATCTGACTTCTACACTGCTGTTCTAAAAAGAGAAAGCTATCCCTGGAGTTTGGTACAGGCTGTTCAGTATTTTGTACAGTCAATACACCCGCTTAACATTTTTTTAATATTCTCTTCCAGCAGATAGAATGTGTTGCTATATAAACTGAAACAAAAGACATAATTTCTAGAAGTTAAAAACTAGTATAGAATTACCCAGTTTAATACATATTCTAAAATTCTTGCTGCTTGGTTCTAACAAAAATCACGTTAACATGGCCATGAATGTCATCTCCATGGATCAAAGTATTTTTCTCAAAATATTTTCAAATGGGGGAAAAAAGACCTGGATGTTGGGACAATGAAACAAAAAAATTTGAGAAACAGAGTATATGCTTGCTAAACAAGAATTATGTTTATTTAGCTAGTGAATCACCTAGAGGAGTAAATTTTCACTTTCATGATAGCAATCTGTCAGGCTTGCAAACACCCAGAAATAGGAATTAAAGATTACTTTAAATGTAGTTATAAAGGTCATAAAAAGTCTGATTTAGACTGAGGTACATTTACTCAAAACTGAGATTCATTGAGTGGTAGCAAACAAACAGTTCCTCAGACAAATGCACTTTTTTCAGAATACATGTTACAGAAAAAAAAAATAAAGAAATGTGCATTAACTGGTGGTCTCCACCAAGCTGCATATTAATATTCTCTTACACCAAACAGTTTGAAACAAGGGAAATGTCATTCTAATATAATTTTATGTTACGTTTCATTTGGCTAAACTGCAGCTTAAAGTTGCTTTGCCATATTAAAAGATTACTACAATAATTTTCACATGAACATTTAGACTTGAGTTTTACTCCAGGACTAAATATGGCATGATTTGCTTTTAATCTGTTGAATAGCTAAAAACTGACAATTAAAAAAAACTACAACAAAGAAAAAATTAAGTTGAAGCAATGTGAATCTCACATCATTGAACCACTTCTAATGGTTAAATGTTAGTATTTAACAAATTCAAAGAGTTAATGAATCCTTGCATTCGTTCGGTCTCCTGTGCCTTAGCTAGGATGCATAAATACAAAAGACAGCAGATACTGGTAAAAGCTTCAGGACAGAAAGTGCTTGACGAAGGTACAGTTCTCAAGTGTGTTTGGTGAGAGAGTATAAGGGCAGATGCACTGATGAGAACCATTACAAGAAGAGTCAATTTTGTGTTAAAGTGTTCAAAGATGTCACCTTAAGCAGAAAAAAGCTTTAATAACGTCTTCTTAGACATATTAGGCATTTCCAGAGTCTACATCATTAGTGTTGTAATTCTAGCAGGACATCTCCATATAGTTATTGTTTGTTTCTATTTCTCTCCTGAAAAAAAACAAAAAACAAAAACACAAAGGAAAATTATGTTAATACACACAGTTCAATATTATCTGTTTTCCTCTCACTAGAGCAGTTGCATTGCTTGCCATTTCTCTAAATTAGGCAACAAGCTTTAAAGAAAAAGCTTCACTTTTTCAGGAACATGAAATACTTAGTTCAAGCTAACTTCTTAAAGAGAAACACAAGAGTATATGTCAAACCAAGAGGCAAACACATTCCAAAAAACAGGTAACAGAAAAGGTTTTATAATGTTACTTTTAAGTCACTTCTGATAAAATATACTGCACAAAGTAAACTGAGTAAGGAGACCAAGGGACCTACAAACAAGCAAGAGGTACCCTGAATCTTCTGCTTAACTTGACAAAATATGCTCTGTATTAACATTTAAATATTCTACTCTCCATCCATTATTATCCCTAGGAAAAAAAAAAAGAAAAAAAAAAATCACATTCCCAGGTACCTCATTCAGTGCCCCCTACAATAAAATGTTTCAATGTGCTTAAGATCCAAAGGAAAAAGTTGGCCCAGTACCACCTCATCCATACAAACACACTGCTGAAATGGTGAGAAAAGCCGTTTATAAAAAAAAAAAAAAAAAAGCCATCCATATCTTTTTTAGAAATTACTTTTAATAGCAAAAATACAAAACCAGTGAGGTAGGAATGGCTGGAAAAAACCCCTACCTGAATGCAAGCCTGAGTTGCATTCAAGACCATATTCACTACAAAGCCCTCACAGCATTGCAAGATGTTGCATTTGGTGTAAAGGAATGAAGAATGTAATGTCACCTGTGTAACGCAAACACAACGATAAACAACTATGTACCATTAAGGTCTAAAATACTAATTGCGTTGTACTTCTATCAGGGACTAACAAGTTCTGTATTCTGTATTACAAGTCTAAGAGAGCAAATAACGTTTTCAGCACTTTATCATCATCCTCCATTTTCTCAACTTTGTTAAACATACACTTAGGCATTATGACTACCTCTAGGAAAAAAATAAAAGCAGATCAATAAACTATATCTCATTGCCTTCGTTACATACCCTCTAGACTGTAACAAGACACTGTAGGCTGACTCTAAGAACTAGGAATTTATCTCCTAATACCGTTTCCTTTCTCAATATAGACTGAGCACATCATATAATCTTTTTTGAAAAACCTTCATAGAAGAAAGGTAGGTTCCCTCCCCCACTTAAAATAGAACAAAAAACTCCCTCATTTCCAGTATTTTTATTGTTACTGCATTACACAGCATGTTATAAACTGAACATAAACATAGCAGGGAAACCAAAATAAACCAGGAGGCATTTGAACAATCATTTCAAAACCACTCTGTCTGATAGCATGCTGAAACTTCATTATGCTAGGAACTATTTAGAAAAGGTGCAAATTAGAATATAAATCTAAATCAATTCTGCCAAAAAGACACTATACTGAAAGAAGAAGATACATAACATTTATGTTAGTTATTAGAGCACTGCTGATGATCTAGTCCTAAAACCAACCTCCAAGTCGCTTCAAGATGAACACCAGAAAAGTAAAGCTCACACAGCGTTCTTGGTCACAATAAGCAGCTCATGGTCCAGACAGCTGTATGTCTAAGACTGGACATTCTCTAGGGCAGAACTTCAGTATATTTAAAGCCAGAGCGATACTTGCACAATTCTGCTAGCAGTCATTTTTTTCCTAGTTCAAAGAGACATGGCTTATATTTTCATAGTAAAAGACTTTTTAAAATGTGAGATTGTTAGTATCAGTCATTAACGCAAACTGGTATGTTCACAGTGCACATCTAGGCTGAAAACAGATGATCGCTGGCCTCATGCCTCACTATGCATGTAAGGCATGCAAAAATAGCCTGCTCACGCACATCTCAGATTATTCCTCTACTATTAGCAGACTTCAACTGAAAGAACTGCACTAAGTGCTGTAAAACACTACTGTGTATTAAGTAGGAGCCTATGAAACTGTGACGTTAAATATCAATATTTTAACAATTTTAAATACTACCTATATACAAATAAAATAATCTGTTCCTGCCTGATTGCAAGTATTATGTACGTAACCACTGATTCAAGCTGTCTAGAAAGTCTCTCTGCATTGCAAACTGCTGCACAGTAAACTGACAGACCTTGTGCTTTGGCCCCTGAACTCAAAATGCATTTAAGTTCATAAAAATCCAAAGTAGAAAGGGAAAGATATCCTGATTATATGCTTCCAATAGACGAAATCAAGGAGGTGTTAGAAATTTTAAGTCCATTTTGAATTCTACAGAGGAAGAAGGCTTCAAAACACCACAAGCACAAGGTAGAGAAGTTAAGTACTATCTGAATTAGAACAATGTGGGAATCTATTGGCTGGTTAAAGGTACCTGCCAGGTGCAGACCACACAGTGAGCCGATTTCACACATGCAAATAAATTTCTACACAAACTGACAGAACCAAGTGAAGGTGAACCTAAAAATGCTTGGGCCTTGGAAACATGCATCAATCTAGTGCAAACAAAACCGTGGAATTAAATGGTCTGAACTGGGAGGCTGACTTGCTTCCAAATTTCAGTTCTCTGAACTGACAGCATTAATCAAATGATCCCATGCTGAAAAGCAGCTGCAATGCAACTTATCCTTAGATTAAACAAAATCTCTGTGCTAACAAAATTTCAAAATTCAAAGCAACAAAAATGTTCCCTGATCTGATTTGAAAGAAACTACCAAGATGCACACAACACTGGCTTCTGGAAGTTTTTGTCAAAAGGAAGGAAAATGAAAGAAGCCCTCATCTTAAGTAGCAAAAATGTGAATGGTAACCTAACAACCACCTTGGCTGTACTACTTCTTTTTCCAAGATCTTACAAACTGAAGCTCCAAGTGAGGGAAGGTAGACCTGAAGGAAGGACCTTTGCTTCTCTTAGACCAGTTGCAAGTGCAAGAATTTCAAGGTGTCCATTTTGAAAGCTATCCAGGATTGCAAGCTGGCACAGGGAAATTGCAGAGCTCCCACACAGACTCACCTCCAGCACAATCAGCTATACTTGCAAAGAAACCCCAGAATTTTGCCAGACTTTTGTATCGTACTACAGTGTTTAAAACGTTCATGCCTGAAGCTGTCTGTTTTGCCCCTCTCCCAAGAGGCAGCGTTCTCACAGCAGCTTCAGAAGGCAACATGTAGCACATCTTTGTTGCCTCACTGCAAACTGTGACTTAAAGATTTAACTTAAAAGCCTTGCTCATCTGCAGTGTAAGCTACCATGTCAGATTCATTCTGTGAAGTGAGGCGCAGGCACATATCTCTGCCAACTCTGCCGCGTGGGCAGGAACACCTGGCAGGGGCAGAACAGACAGCTGTAGAGGTGGCGAGAAGAAGCCACAGCAAAGTTGATGAAATCTCATTTACTAATGGCATCAGCCATAATCTGCAGTTTATTGCACTCCAGTGTACCATTACAGCTATGACAGCATAAACACTGACCTTAGTACTTGAAAGCCACAATGAAAAACTGATTACTGAGAAAACTGAAAAACGCTAGAACTAGTCCATTTGTAACACGGACCTCACAGGCTGTTAACATGAACTACATTACTGAAACTTGAAAACAGTGTAAAATAAAGGTCTCTTAACTTCTCGTTCTTGAATTCCAAACCAGAGAGGGTAAATCTTAAGACAGAGATTACCTCAAAACTAGATAAAGACATTTAAATACATTTTTCTGAGAAGCACTTCTGGGAAAACAAGAGGGAAGGATCTCTAGAAGCCTTACACGGACCTAGCAATTTTTTCCTGTGGAGACGCCATCCCTTCCTAAACACTCATTTTCCTCTGTTCCTTACCCCAACATGAAAACTACAAGGCACAAATTAAAAATCAAAGTCACCACAGGAAGTCAAACGAGGTTTTACCACTCCAAAGCAGTTCCTTCTCCTGGTAAGCCTTACGAATTAATACTCAGAATCTGAGACCTTGCTGTCGCAGATCATTTGAACTCTGAACAGTAAATAAGGCTTTCAAGCATATAAATACTAAGAAATTCTGAAAAGGTACAAGATCTAGAGTTTATTTATTCTTCCTACTAGTTTTGATAGCATTTTACTTATTGCAGTCTCTGAAGCATACTTAGCAATAGCAAAAATGAGAACAAATTACAGTAAAAAGGTAAATAAGTTTAAATTTGAGCAGACACCTGCATTGTTAGTGGAACATGGACAGACCATATTTTTTTATTGCCTTTATCATTAGCTCAATAAAAATTTAATCCACATCTGAAGTTCCACAGCACAGTAAATAACAGGGCACAAACATTCAGGAGGCAGGAGTGGGGAAAGAAACGAAACTACTTTAAAGATGTTGACACAACAAGGAAAGGCTCTGCAGAAACCAAGTTTGAACTCCATGAGCCAGAAAAGCCCTTCCAGTCTTGTTTTCCCAGGTGGATACTTTCAATGCTGGATTGGTGAATTCTAACTACAAGTAAGTAGCAAGTGCTTCCTTTCAGTGCTGTACTTCATTACACATTGAAATACAAGATTTTAATTAGCTACAAGACAGCCATTTCAGCAAGTGCATTAAAAAAAAAAAAAGAAAGAAAGAAAAACATCAAGCTTCTAGAACCTCATTATTGTTTAGTATACCAGCTTTTGAAGACTGGTGACGGATAACTCTGAACTACATCTACAGAAACTGCATTCCATGATGATCACTGTCCCAGTAAAACGAGCAGAAAGATGACTGACACTTTTGTTAATTTTTCCTCAGACACCCATGGGCAACAAGATGATCTTATTTAATTGCTCTGCTAAGGAACCCATAGTACTTCTGGGAAGAGAAATGCCATCCACTGCAGGGCCTACAAAATGCACTAGGGAAGAATTTCTCAGAAAACTTTTCTTTAAGCCTCACTACTCATGCTATTTGCACACATGTAACTGAAATTCCGGTCTATCATGAGGAAACATGAACTTATTTTATCTTGGTTTCTCATTATATACTATATGAAAGTGCAAAAAACGTGCAAGTTTATATTTGCTTTTTCACAACTGACTAAAAACCCTAGACACAGAAGCAAAACAATAACTACCTGTCAATACGAAGTACACTACCAAACCTCTGAAAATGTGTTCACAAAGAACTGGGCTCAAACAGCTTATCATTCCTGTAATATAGCATTTTAATTAGATGAATCTAAAGGTTAAAAGTCAATCAATTTTGATACAAAACAATCCTAGTTCAACTGAATCTACAGAAACAGCTTTACTAGATATGCAAGATCTGTATGGTTTTAGAGAGCCATTTTTTCCATCAAAGCACCACCAACAATCTTTACTCCAGTTTTTGCTAACTAGCCCATCTGTGACATGAATCAATGAAGCAAAGCTGAAGTACTGCATGGAGAATCACATAGGTAGCAACTTCCTTGCAATATGCAGGGATACTTCTTCCCTGCAAACTGCAGGAAAAGCACCCGTGTTCTAGTCAGTTTGTTCTTAACAGAGCAGTGCAGTCTGGGGAGATGCAGCAGGAAGCAGAAGGCTCCCACATGAATTTTAACAGCTATTCATGCATACTCAAGGTTCTTCTTTTGCTCTGGAAGATTTAGAATTCCTCCTTTGCTTTTAAAACCACAACTAAAAGACAGAGCATTTAGAAAAGGTAGAGCTGTCACAGATCCAGATCAATTCATGTTTTAAGTTATGTCTTAGGCAGCTACCTTCACATTTAAGAACACTGAAGAATTAAGATTCCAAAAATGACTGCTCTCTTGAGCATTAAGGTAAACCATCTGGTTGATATTCCTAGCTTTTCCAATAGGGGTCCCTATTTTACAGGAGAAATGGGTCTTTGAAGTCCCAGAGTCAGAGAATTTAAACCCACTCGGTAAAAGACTCTGTAGGTTTGATCTTGTAGACAGCGATTTCAAACTGAAAAATGCAACAAGATCCATACAATTGCCACTATAAGCTAAGACGGCCTGTGAGTTTAATTACATTCCATCTTTCATTCAACAGACCAATAATGTGCTTCCAGGGCTGCACCATCTTTTCCCTTATGAGATAAAGGCAGGCCACACTGCTCAAACCCTCACATAGTCACTCTATATGATACTGTATTTTAACATCCAGACCTTTCCATACTATCCCCATGCTGTAATTAATTGTAAAACCTACCTCTGAACAGAAACAACTGACTCTACCAAACACACAGAAAACAGGCACATTTGAAATCCATGTGTCTATCACAAGAAAACTGGCAGGTCATTTTTAAGTGTTTCCAAAAGATGCAAAAGCAAATGAAGACATAGTAAATAAGCCCACCATTCTGGGATGAAAATTCTGGATCAGTATGTCTAAAATTATTCTTGCTGCAATTAATCCTTTTCTCCTGAAAGCAGAGGTACATGCTCAACTCACAATTATCAAGGGAGCAAAAATGTGTACTGTTTCTACTTTCAGACCATATTGTTTTTTCTTAAAATAGACAAGAGGTCTGCAATATGACTGTCATTTATGAAGACGAAACTGTATATAAACATCCAAGTTCAAGGAAATTGCAAAATAATGGCCCTTGAAACATCAAAAGCATATAGGAAATGCACACATTAGAAGATAATACATAATCTATTTACTGTTTTGAACTTCTTTTAGATGTAAATACATAAATTTTAAAAAGTTCTCTGGTACAACTATAATTTAGCTCTATTTTTAATGTTGGTCAACTATCTGTTTTCCTTGACTTGTACAAGGACTGTGAATGTATCTATATTTGACTTTGATATTATAATCTAGTAGTTGATGGCTGGAAGGGGGGGGGGGGGGGGGGCTAGGGGGAGGAAGAAGTGTCAACAATTCACTCTTAATGGATGTTTTCTCCCTTCCTTCCTTCCAAGATATTTTTAAAAAATATCAAATCAAGCATAGTCAGCAACATCCTGGAGTGGAAAGGAGTTACACTGCTTAACACTGCAGCCTCATCATGACCCAATTATCAGAGAAACAGAAGTTACACTAGTGTGAGAAGTGGGGGGGGATATGAAATTACTCAGTATTTTCTGAGTAATTTTGGTACTTCTCAGAGTCAGAAAATTTTAGCTGTAACAGCACTTCTATTACAAGATCTGTAGTACAACAGGAAAAAGTTACCATTTTAAATGCTTATTTACCTGCCTGTTTAAAGGCTACCTGAAAAGTAATAATTCCAAATGCAAATTAAATAAACACAAACATACACCAAATTCCTCTACCTTCTCCTATGAATAAAAATTATTTATTTTTCTGAACTATCTCACTAAGAAAACAAATCTGAAGCATTCTACAGTTACGTGGAACCATGATCTTTTTTTCTACTATATGCTACAAAAGTAGAATTCTGCACTAGAAAGCAACAAAAAAAAGGTCCTAGGACAACAGGTAATTGCAGGTTAACAAGCCACCACCTGAGGGTGAGGAAGTTGTCATCTTCCAACTACTGCATTTTTTAAATGAGAGCCACATTTCATTTTGATCCATATATTTACTGAAGATCAGGTGCATAACTACCAATACAGCATTTTTTTAGTTTTCAGTACCTTTTACTTTCCTAATGTAATTGCATGCTCTTAAATTGCATATTTTAAGACGTCCGTTCCATTTTTTTAGATCTTACTGCTACTGCTCTCTGTTGAAAGACAATCAAACACATTTTTAAATAATCTGCAGACAATACGCACATTTGCACCACAAAGAGCTGTTCAAACTAGGGTAGGGACTAAAGGCATTTCAAATTATTTCAATATACTACTGATTCATAGAGAAATATTGCTGATTTCTCTGCTCCTTTGGTTAAAGATCACAGCACTTGTATGTTTAAAATAGGACCCTGAAACCTGAGCCGTAAGATGGTTGAATAACCAATGAATGATTTATTCCACAAATTTGTTTCCAACCCCAACTGTAGACACCCTACATGCACTAGGGTTACATCAAACAGTAAGTGTAAATACTAGAACTTCAGTGTTTACTAAAGAGACTATTCATCGTCATTTGCAAGTAACCTTTATCAAATGGCAAAGTTACTGAAGCTTCATGTTAATCACAAACTATTCATGGCACTTTGGTAAGTATACTGACATATTTTAATAAAACATACTGCTAGGTCATATTGGAAATTAATTATTGATTCCCTTCCCCCCCACCCCACCCACCCCGAGTTGTTAAAATTAAACTTTACAAGCAATTATTTTAAAATAAGTTAGCTGGAATGATGAACAGTTATAAATTAAATTAATAAATCATATGCTGTTTACTATGTTTAGGACACTGGCTGTATGACAGTTTGTTACCACCCATGGAACAACACAACATTAACTGAACTTTAAGGAACATGTAAATGACTACTGCTGCTTGATGCATTTTATGTTTTTTTAACATCAATAAGCATATTTTTTGAGACCAAAACACTGGAAAAAGTGATTGCCACAGCTGCCATAGAAAATGGGCATGAACTTAACTTAGTTCTACGGGCAGTAGAAAGTGCACAAATTTAAATACAGCTCCATAAAAGCCTAGCTGGCATGAGTTAATTAAGGATTACTCAATTAACCATAACCCAGAGCTTACAATACTAATCGTTGCATTTCCAAAACTACTCTTGAATCATAGAAGAGTTAACAATTGTATGTTTACAATTTAAAGACAGGTTGTTTGTACACAGTGTAATAAAAGAAACCTAGAGGTTTAAAATGAACACTCAATCATAAGAGAATGATGAACTTTCAGTAGCTGTCATTAGTTTAATTTGGACTTCCTACATTGTAAGTACATATTCATTTGCTTAAGGCATATCTCAAATCCATCTAAAAAGAGAAAGCCTCAGAACTAGATATGCAGCTCTAAATATTTTTTTTTATAATTTCCAACAAAACCAGTTTGTATGATGTTGGAGAATTGTCGAGATAATTGCACAGTAGGCATTGATAAGTATGTTTTCTCTCAATAGTACCGGGAAAGGTAACTGTTAACAGACAAATGCAGAGTTCAGTACTAGAGTCATACTGTCATACTAGAGTCATGCTGTATGTTTCCCTGAAGATATTAAAGGAAACAGCAATGTTATTTTATTATACAAATACGCTTAATCACAGTAATCTAGTTAGAGACCTACTAAACACTGCATTTAGTACTTTGAATTTTACATTTAGCATACATAGAAATACTACCAACAATCTATGTTGTTTCCCCCCCCCCCGACACACTGCATTTCATAGCTTCTTACTACCACCAAGGGAACAAAACCACAAATAAAACATTCTCTTCCTGAGTTGCCAGGACATGTCTGAATTATGACTCCTTAAGATAAGGTTTTTTTCACAAAAATAGATACTTTGAAGCAAATCAGTTATTTGTGGAGTGTCTTAAAACATAAAAAAATAAGGAAATACTGAAACAGAAAGGCTACAGAGAAACATAGTAACCTTAGTCTTTCTGAAACATGAGCAAATACCACAAGGAAGTTGTACTAAAGCCTGAAAGAGTCAAAGTTTTCCCCTTGCACTGAATATTAGTTAAGAATGTGGTCCATCCTCCCATCATGCAAGATAGCATGGAATTAACAGTAATGATTTAGGCCATACTCAGTTTTCTTTTTAGGAAAAACCAAAAGGCGTTACGTACCCAACTGGGTTATCATTTTGCCTCCAAACAATAAAAAACTTCCTACATGACAATTTATTGCAGAGTTGTGCAATAAAACTACAAAATCGATTCTGGGTATTCACAACTGGTCTATAGGAGATGCAATGTGTGTTGGAAGGACCAGGAAGATGTAAGAGGTGGAACCACTGCAGCACTACTAGAAACCTAAAAAATACGGAAGCTGTGAAGCAGAGAAAATTCGTATGCAGCGAGAATTGTGGCAGCTTCAAGAAGTGAACCAGTTCAGGACTTCACATCCCACAAAGCACCTATTTAGTATAAACCCTAGACTTTTGAGGGTTTTTTTATTCAGAAGGTGGTGTGACAGGATAAACAGAGAGCACTACCACCAAACTGCAGCGATGCAAACTCCCACTTCTGAATACTTGCACATCATCTAACTGGTGCAATAGTTCCTGAAGTGTTCCTCATCATGAGACAAATCGTGTATTTACAGTTACCAGCAAGCTTGGAAAGAAAATAAATATAGCAAAAGTAAATATTGTGGCCAATGGTGAACACAAGTGTTATTAGTAGGGAGAGTACACACAAGACAAAGTAGACAAGTACTACAAAACAGCTTAAATTAAATTCTTTTCTCCCTCTTCTGGTTTTCTGAAATACCTCCAAAACTAAAGGTTTCTCTACAGATCTATCGTAGGCATGCTTTTCTTCACAGAAATTAATTACACATTACTTCTTTCAGGAAATGTACTACCAGAAAGGTCCAAAAAATTATTCCAACACTGTACAAGTCATCCTTGTAGCACTTTTGTGTTTCACGGTTGTGTAACAGACAAATGGAATCAAGGGGAAAGCCTAATTTTCACAGTAATCATGCTATTAACATTTCATTAAAGCAGAATTGACTTGTAATGACATGTTAAATAAAGTAAGCTTCTCCTGTAATTTCTGGTCTTTTCTGTGACATCCAGAAACTGTAAAAATCTAAACTAGAAGATTTCAGTTATGGGTAATACACTCAATTCAATTTTTGTTTACTTTGAAGGGTAAAACATGTCAGAAGTGCCTGATGCAGGCCTATGTTTGTGTTGTGGTTAAACACACACCTGCATTAACACCACAAGTTACAAGAACTTAAATCTTTTCATTAAGAGCTAAATATCAAGTACAGACAGCTTGGTTAAAAAACACCACTTTCTGATTCAACTCTCACACACAGAAATTCCAGCTGTATGAAAAGCAAGGTTTCCAAACCAGAAAAAACAGGAGACATGTTATAATGACATTGATTTCTTACCCTACGCATGGCTTCCTCCTCCTCTTGACGCTTCTCATAATGTGCAAAGTCATCAAAGATTGAGGTGGTATGCTTGAAAGTAGCAATTATTTTAAGCACTTGCTTGGCTTTTTCTAGGGGTACCTCTTGAGTGTCTCTCGAATTGGTAACCGGTTTGTTGTCATTGTTTTCCAAGCGAATATGCCGCAGTTGGTTATTGGGAACGTCTTTGACAAAGATCCATTTGACATCAAACTTCCCCTTCCATTTATCCTGAGACCAGACACCAGCATATGCATTGTAGTCCACAACAGACTTCATCTCAGCCACTCCACAGAAGTGTCCACTGCCATTCACACTGAAGAGTAAATACAGTGGGCCTTTTCCATTCAGGGACCGGTAAGCAGCATCCAAGCGCTTATTACCATGTTCAGTACTACACCAGATAGAGTACTTAATGGAGCGATGAATATCGTCCTCTGAATAACTTTTGATTATAAACACACGTCCATTCTTCAGATTCCAATCGAAGTCTTTGGGATTGTAGTTGTTTATGGCCTTTAGTTTCTCCAGCACTGGGTGCACTTCCACACCAGAAGGTGAGGAGCTGACGGATACAACACCTAAACCAAAGTTCTCACTACCAGCTCCGTTGTTCTGGCTGAAGCCCACACCCCTATTACGAGGAGCTACCCAGCGGTTTTGCAGCTGTTGCTGCTGCAACTGGTGAGGCTGGGCCTGCTGCTGAGGTCCTTGTTGCTGTTGCGGTTGCTGTGGCTGAGGCTGCTGTTGAGGCAGTTGGCTTTGCACCAGTGGTGGTGGTTGAATTAATGGCTGAGGCTGCTGGATTATAGTCTGAGGAGGCAGTACTGGTTGGGCTGGGGGTGCTTTTACCACTGACCCTTTGTCATCCCAAGTTCCAATATTCATGTTATGTTTTATAGGTGGTGGTGGTACAGCAGGGCCCCCAATGCCCACATTACCTTTAGGCTTGAGTTTCGG
This sequence comes from Falco punctatus, assembly GCF_963210335.1. Taxonomy (NCBI): domain Eukaryota; kingdom Metazoa; phylum Chordata; class Aves; order Falconiformes; family Falconidae; genus Falco; species Falco punctatus. The sequence continues at coordinate 44,601,142 of NC_137582.1, forward strand.
CTGAGGTTTAGCAGGCTTCCTTGCAATGGCAGCCCATGAGGTTGGTTTAGGTGCTGAACTGCTAACTGGGGGCACGCTGTTTGCTGCAATGCTTGTCATACCTGTACTGCTCAGAGCTGAACCTACAGTTTTTGTTACAGCAGCCGTCATATCTCCACCAATTTTCAGTCCAGTCATGCCTTGTTCAATGCTGCTAATACCAGGCACCTTGCTCAGAGTATCACTGCCAAATCCAGCCTGTCCATCTGCTATGGCTCTCCCAAGAGAACTAGGTGGATAGCCATAGCTGCTGCTGTAAGCAGAGCTTTGTGTTGATTGTCCCTGAGATCCACTTGTCCCCCATGTAGAGAAGTCTGCATTCCCAGGAAAAAAATTAAATCCGTGCTGCCCAAGAAATGGAGGGGTATTTCCTAATGCCCCAGGTTGACTAAATACACCATCAGGTATGTAATGGTGTTCGCCATTACTCATCTGTCCATAAGTTGTTAAGTATGGCATTGGAGGGTCACCTGCAGTTGACCATGCTGCTTCGCCTAAAGAGTATGGAAATCCAATGGATGGAGCATAATAACTAGGCATATATGGGTCTGACATTGGTGGATAGCTGTTACTCTGCAAGAGAATAAAACAGAAATCAGCAATATAGACAATTATACTCAGCGAAAAACAAAACAAATTGTAATACAGTCCAAAACATTTTTAAGGATTATATGAAAGCATTTGTAACTTCCACCATTCCTCCCAACATAAAAGATGAACAAGGTTAGAAATGGCCATTTTTTTTCCTCAAGAGACCTTGTCAAGGCACTGAAGAGCTTCATTTTTTGTAATATATTATCTTTATTTTCAGTTACTGAGCGAGGCTTAAAATGCCTCTATGTCAACAGTATCAAGAAAATAACAAGCTACTTTAAAAAACAAGTCATAACAACTTTAGTTTCATAAAATCCGAAAAATAGCTGCAACCATGATTTAAAGTTTTGGTATTCTTAGTTTTTTCTCAAATTTCTCACTTCTAATTGGAGACACCTGCCAGAACATTATAGTGAAAAGGATGCAAGGATGCCTGTTTGTTTCTGAAGGAACAACCACCAAACCGTAACATTGCCACACTATTGAGAATGGGCATTAAGTACAATCTGTGGTCTAGCAGAACAAAGTTTGCTACCTAAATTCAAATCCCACTCCTAAAACTCTTGGGATATCACAGCATTTACTTCTTGAGAAGATAAAGCTCCAAGAGATTTGAAGGACTACCCCTCTATGACTTCTGATGTTGTTTTGGGGAAAAAACCTACACATTATCATCCATTAGCTGATGCCTCCTTCATGTTGTATTATTTGAAAAAAAATGGGAGGGTAAGGAAAATTCTCAAAACCTTTTAATAATTTGCACGTTCTCCCTCTCTGAAGACCACTACAGCTAACAAACTTAACATAATGAATATTAACTTTTGACTACAGAGACAATTCTAAGCTCTGGAAATAAGTCATTAACTTCCTGGCAGAAGAGTTATACCAAGCTGTAGTAATATTAAGTTTCAATCTATTATGCCATCAACTGCAAGCTACTTCTACCAACTTCAAAGGAAATCATGCCCAAGCAGTTAATATTTTCTCAGAGCCACTGCTGTTTTGAACTGCATCCAGTAGATTATGATTTCACTGTGGGGTTTTGGTTTGGGGTTTATGTTTTGGTTATTGGGTTTGGTTTTTTCCCCAAGCTCCCTGTAACTGCATCTTTCTGAAGTCAGAGCAGAAACCATCAGACCATGCCTTTTAATTTCATCTTTTCCAGAATTAAGACAACTCTTCCTGTTTAAGATATCGTATAATAAGAGGGGATACAATACAAAATTGTATTTCAATAGATATTCAGGCAAGTAAGTAATGCTAAGAAACTTCATCCAAAAATTAATTGTCTGGAAGTCAACTGAACTCCAAGATTAACTTAAAGATAGTAAACAAGGTTCACTTACCTGATTTGTCTGACTACTTAGATATGGCTCAAAATCATCATCATTTACTGCATCCTTTTGATGAATCGAACCGTTTTGTACTGAAACTAAAAATAAATCTGTATTAGGTATACTCTCTGGAAGATCTATGTTGCACTTTTAATCTAGATAACACTTCTAAATCGCCTGTACATTGAAATATTTCTACTTGTGCTTTGTTGAAACTGAACATATTGTTAAGCACCACTTTGGTAAATTTAAAGAAAATAGCTCATCCTGTTGATGATCCTGATCAGATCTCAGGAGAGGTCTGGAAAGATGATGTCGTGGCTTAACCCCAGCTGGCAACTAAGCACCACATAGGCACTCACTCCCTCCCCCACCCTCCCCTGGCAGGACAGAAAGAATTGAGAAAAAGGTAAAACTTGTGGGTTGAGATAAGAACAATTTAATAACTGAAATAAAATGAAAGATAATAATAACAACTGTAATGAAAGGGAGAGAGGGGGAGAGAGGAAGAAAATCCAAAAGGAAAAAAAACTAAACAAGTGATGCACAATACAAATGCTCACCATCCGCTGACCAATGCCCAACCAGTCCCCGAGCAATGATCACAAGGCCTCAGCCAACTCCCCCCAGTTTATATACTCAACATGACGTACTATGGTATGTAGTACCCTTTTGGCTAGTTCAGGTCAGCTGTCCTGGCTGTGTCCCCTCCCAATTTCCTGTAACCCTCCAGCCTTCTCCCTGGCAGGGCCTAAGAAACTGAGAAGTCCTTGACTTAGTATAAACATCACTTGGCAACAACTAAAAACATTACCACGTTAACAACATTATTCTTGTACTAGATCCAAAATACAGCATTGTAGCTGCTACTGAAAAGAAAATTAACGCTATCCCAGCCAAAACCGGGGCAGATGGCAACCAGAGCAGACTACTCCTGACTATTCTTTCCTGTGCTCCACAGACAGAGGAAAAACTACAGGTACACCTTATTTGCACAGGCAGTAAATCCAGCGTTTCCAGAAGTACCAGACCAAGCGCAAATGTGCAGACCAACCAGATCAGACACATTCAATAGGTTCAGGGAAAGCTGCAACACGCAGCTTTCTCCTGCCAGGAGGAAAGGCAATTGCCCACCAAGACAACCATGAAGGGCACTATTCAGCTATTTATTTCTGTATTTCCCACATAATATTATACTGTACTGCATTAGTGGAAGCATCTCAAGCTCTGAGGGGACAAAGCAAGACAGACACAAAAGCTGAAGTCCCCAATGGTGATCAAAATCCTCTCCCAAAACATATACGCCACTATACACTGGATATCTCTTCCTATCTGCTCTTCTTCGCCTCCTATTACCTTTAATTTCATCTAGGCATTAATTACATCTACCTGATATTTTCCTGCTGCTCAAATTACTTGAAGTGTCTCTCTACTCTCCCCCAGGCTACTACTCATAGTCAAATTGCACAAATTTCTACAAAGTTCCACTGTTTCCTATGGTGCAAAGCAGAACAGGGACTTAAACCAGCAATTTGCAATGATAAAGCCTGAAGATTAAGCCCTCTTCTCAAAAATAAATTACTACTTTTCCAAATAAAATCTTTTTATTATTTATCAGACGGGGGGGGGGGGGGGGGGGGGCTGCAGGGTAGTTTTATAGCGATCAGGAAGGTGCACTGAGACACCACGCAGCAGAAGTTACAGCAACAAAACAGCAGATTTTCTGACAGCTTGAGATGCTGAGTTAGGAGCTGACTCCATGGTTTCCCTCTTTTAGCAAAAGCTTCTGAAAAAGTATATACAACCATGTACCTAAACTTTCAACTTTCCTGGAGTTAGTGTTTAAGGGGGGGGGGGGGGGGGGGGGGTCTGTTTCATTGGCGGGGGTTGGGAGGGTGTTGTTGCCTAAAGTTCACATTGCAACCAAGTGGTGTCTGGAGCAAGTCACTTAATACAAAAAGAGTTTTTTTCATTTTTTTTATTTCCCCCACATTTGACATTAACACCTCTAAAACAAACTGCCTTCAAGGAATGAAAGTAGCTGAAAAAATGACAAAGAAATAGATGTAATTGCAAGGGAATAACCAAAATTCTTGAAAAATGTATTAACTTCAGACAGCAGTAAATGAGCTAAAAATTCGTAATTTAACACAGAAGATTTTTTTCCACAACAAATATCTACGAAGAAAGAAAGCAACTTTTGTTTTGAATACCTTGAAGCTTTAAAAGTCAGTACACTTGATACTTCAGTTATTACAAACTGGCACAGTGTGTATAGCCAAATATGAGCAGCAATGGTGAGCACAATGGGTTTTAAAACTTGATAGGACAATATTCCTAATTAAATACCAAATTTAAATTGACATTAGGTGTTAGGGGTTTTTCTTCCCATAATTAAAGAGTTTCCATTAAGGTCATTATTCATGCTGAATTTATACACAGTGGTAACGTATGAGCTGGAATACTATTTTTATCTTTATGTTTGGCCCAGTCACACAGGGGATGAGCCTCAAAATCTTTTGTCCATGCCATGTTTGTTGCTTAGACTCAACTAAATAGTTTAGGGAACATAATTCTCAAATACAGTTCTGTTATACTGAAAAACCTAGATGGCAGCATACAAATTTCTTAAAAGCACGCAACCACAAATAAAGGAATAAACAGGTGCATGTCAAGACTAGAATCCTATCAAAATTAGTCTCCTCATACTGACAGCTAATCTTCATAAAATGTGCATCTGCTGTGTTTATTGTTTCAGAGGTATCTAAAGGTCACTTAAGACAGAATTATTTTTGGTCTGCCATTACAACTAACACGGAATATTCTTGTAAATGTATTTTCTTTCTTATTCGTTCTGTATTGAGATCTTATGTTAACACAAATTAGTTCTATACCAACATCCCTCCTAGAAATATATACCTTTCCCAGGGAAATAGCATGACTTGAAGTGTGTTTCTTTGGCTTTTCATTCTAACTTTACATAATGTGTTAATAATGAGGAATGTAGCCCACACACACATTTAACAAGAGCAAACAGATTAAGATGCATGCCTCATTCCCAAAAATCTCACATTAGGTGTTCCAACTAAACAGGGCAGTGATGAAGAATACTAATTGAAACTAATCTACAGTTACTAAAAATATCTCTTATCAATCCAACCCTGAAAATACTGTATACTTCCGCAAACACTGTGCAAACATATCATGTAATGAGATATTGGGAAGAAAACAGCTCAGCAAATAAAGGAACTTAAAGCTTATATTCTTTTAACTGCTACCATCCTTTGAATAACCACTTGCAAAATGCACAAATGATGGCCAAAGGCGTAAGAGTAATTTTTTCATTACAAGAAGCCATTAAACCTTGATTACTGTGAAGAATAAATACTAAAAGAAACATTGACTATTTCATCCTTGTTTAAGCTTAACACTTACATTTAAAACTTCTATAAAACCAAAAATTATATACATAGATATCTAAACAGAATTCAGACAGCACTTTCCTATGACATGTGATACACTGGCACAACAAAGGGGGGAAAAAACAGGAGTTTCAGGAATGCGTTTCTCCCCCCGGCCCCTCCAAGAGATCAGTTCTGATGTTTTATGTCAACTGTAAAGCAGTTGACAACTAGAATAAGAAAACTTTCAAGATAGGATAATTTACTCATTTAAGCCTCTGAAATACCAACATTAATATCCAACACAATAGAACTGTTCTGCACGCTAGAACTTCAATCCCAGAAATTCTGGTCAAGGAAAACAGCACAGTACACCAACTTACAATCAACTAGAATAAAGCATGCAAAAAATGTACTAGAGCATACAAATCACCTACCTCCCAACATAATTTGCAGGTCTAATATTTTTTTGTTTTGATATGGAAAAATACTCTACTGACATGCATACAGCCCTTATTCTGTTCACTCACATTCTCTCATATGCTCTACCAGACATGTGGTCAGTAACCTTTTCACCATCTTCTTTAATGTTACTACTCTTATTCACCGAACCAACTTCAGATTAGTCTTAACAGTATCACATCTTCCCTTGAAGCTTCTTTAAGCTGGGACCTATCATGACACCTGAAAAAGATTAGTCTGCTAACATGTGGTCAGCAAGGATTGCTGATACTAACTTAATTTATCCTCTTGCAAAAATCTGTAACCCAAAGCCATCTACTCATGCTGCACTACGCTTAAAGCTCTTAAAGCTCCCAGGACTTCAATCTAATGCTAAATCGTAACTTAGTTTCATTAAATCAAATAATTTAACAGAACAGAGGAGACTAATGGTTTGTTTCACTGTAGTTTTCATTTAGGTCATATTCTTACCAAAAGAATACATAGTAAATATCTATTATTTAAAAGAATGCAGTCCATAAAAATCCAAGCTCAGAAATGCAAAAATCTCTGCCTTACATAGCAAACTAAGAAACGTGTTTTAATTCAAACATTCTGCAGTATCCACAAATTATAGCACACAAAAATATGCTAACATAAATACATTAAAGTAAGGCTGACTTGTGCACTTTCACTATTAAACAAGCTGCAACATAACACCTAAACAGAACTGCTTAATACTTCCTCTCCAATTCATATATATATAGTTCAGAAACTACTTGTACGATTCTCTAATAGATGCATCTCAATAATGTCAGTAAAACTGAGATACGGTAATTCAAAGGATATGAAGCCATAAACTACTCGCTAAAATGAATATGACTTTTCTCATTCACAGGCAACATGGAAGGTATAAACACAAACTATTTTAAAGACACAAAGAAACAGCTTAAAGCTCCAGTTTGCAAGAGAGAACAAGTATTCAAGAACGACCAAACTGGGAAGGTAAAAACAAGCTCATTTTTCACTGAACGCAGAGAAATTAAAAGTGGCCAAATCCAGCAAAATTTGCAAACTATTTGCTACCTCATAAGTGATGCATGTGATAAGCAGCAGATAATCTGCACAGAGGCTAGAATATGTACGTTGTGGATAACATTAAATGACAGTTCACAGAGAACAATTAGATTAGTTCAGATAATGAACAACAGGGGGCAAAGAATACATGAGCTCAAAAAAGAAAATTTCTTATCTGCATGAAGAAATAATAACCATATTAACACACGAAGGTACCTGTGTGCATGCTATTCTAACAGCTCAGCTTGCTGAGCACCTAAGAATTAAACAGGCACAAATGTACTAATTAGGCAAAACAATTCCCAAATAGAATATTAGTCTTTATATCAAAGATAACAAATTCCAGACAAGAAACAAATCATAAGACAACCTGAGATGCTGTTTATGAGACTTGCCAAGAATTTTATAAAGAATAATATTAAGCAGTTAGCTCCTTGTTTCTGTGGGAGAGAAGAAACCCCACTGAGTATGGTATTTAAAAACTAAAATGTTGACAGAATCATGAAAAAAGTAGAAAAGCAGAAGACCTACAAACACTGAGAGAGTATTCTATACTGACACTAAAATGAAGAGAAAAGCCTACAAAATTTCTGAGAATAAGGAAGGTGATGTGTTCTGCTCACAGATATGAGTAACTAAATAGTCATGTGGCTGCTGTCTTGCAAGCTGGGGAAGCTGTTCAAAAGATTCTTCCTGATGATTCTAGTACACTGATTCTATTCACTGCACAGAAAGGCCCAAGGTGTACTGTTAAAAGAGATTATACAAGCATATCATAAAGTCAGCTAGAAAGAAATAGCTATGTTATTGTCTGACTTCTGACATTAAACTTTATTTGCAAAATAAAACATCTTAAATTTATGTACCACTGTGCCACAGTAAAATGGTGAGAAATAACATTTTGGCACACAATTCCCTGTCATCTTGCTCTGAAATAAAACACATCCTATAGCTACATTCTCTTCCCACAATTGTCTGAAGACAGATTAACCTCCATAAACAGCAGCATTAGAGACTTATACAGAAATACAAGGAATCAACTTACCTTTATTTCCCTGTCCTTTAGGTCTCTGTATATAGGAAAGGTGGGGGGAGGGGCAGGGGGAAGCAAAACAAGTTCAGTTAGAATCCTCTAAAGTTTACTTCAGGGTAATTCCATTTATTTGCCAATTCTGCTCTTTTAAAACTAAATACCCGTTTAAAATATTATTTAAAACATTAGACTATATAAAATAATACCACATAAAACATTACAAAACCCCAAAAAAATAATTTTAGAATTGAAAAACTTCACCAAAACCCATTAAAATAATGTAGTCTTTTACAGCATGTGAAGTTTAAATGGTATCAAAAACCTGATCCCGCTGCCCCCAAAATACAAACAATAAACAAAGCATAGAGTAAAAGAACAAAGAAAGTTAGTAGCTTAAGATTACTGCCAGTAAACTTCATTATCATATGTCATCTTTTAAGTTGACTGATGGGTACTTATCAAAGAATAATCTACAATGCTTTTTTGATATACAAAGGAATACACAGCAATACTGTAAGCTCAACTAAGAGTTGCATGTCCCTCATCCATGCAATTACATTGAGAAAATGATACGCTCTATATGAAGCTTTCACACAAGGAAATAATACCTTAAGGAGGATTTTTTTTTTTTAGGATTAGTCATTACAAAACACTGTTAATCTGTCATGTACTAAGAATCACTGTAACAGTACAAGTTACAGTATCCTTAATTTCTCTATAGCAAAATATAATAGCTTAGAAAAATAAATGCTAGCCCATGAAAATCTAAGTCATCTTCTCACACATGTACAGCTAAGCATGAGTGGGTGTTCAGGCTCTAACAATTTTAGTCCTAAAAACCTCAGTATTCAGAGGTTTGCAAGTTTAGGAGGCAATCACCTCCATCTTGCTTTTATGTGCATCTGTCTCAGAGTTATCACAAGGCTGTTTAACACAGCTCCATCTAAAGCTGCACTGGTTAGTCAACTCCCTCTCCCAAAACTGGAGAAAAATCTGTAATCTTAAACACCCCAACCACCTCATCTTTTGGGATTAATCTAATCCAGACACAAAGGCATGCAGAAACCAACAAGAGACATAGAACTAAAAAAGTTGGGAAGAAGCCACCTTCGTGGAAAACAGAGCAATGAAAAGCTAAGAGATCACTGAGCTATAAATAAGCACATAAAAGGAAACTGGAGAGCATGCACAGGGACAAAAGAAACAAAACATTAAAGCCGCAGAGAGAAAATAAAAGGGGGCAGAAGACTGCACGGCCAAAACTTTTGGGGAGTGGCAGAGGCCCAGAGAGGAAGCAGAGACCAGGACAGAATCGCTTCCAGCCAGCCAGCACGGCCAGCAGAAGCCTAGCAAAGACACAAAATGACAAACTCTAAGGTCCATGAAGAGCAAACTAAAATAGCGCAGCACCGCGCAGGGAGAGCGGCGGGAAGAAGCGGGAGGCCACGGGGAAGGAGCAGAAACCAGAGGCCCGAAGGGAGAAGAGGTGGGTGAGGAGCGAGAAAGGCACGAAGGGAGGCGGCAGCAAGGAGCCAGAAGGAATGAGGGGTGCGCAGGGGAGAGGGGAAGGAGCCGGGCACGGCGGGGAGCTCGGCACCGAGGTGCTCCCTGAGCGGAGCGCGGAAACGGGCGCCCGGCGGGGCTTGGCGGGGGGGCCGGCCCGCCGGTGGGGACGCGGAAGGGGGCAGGCCGGGAGGGGGCCGAGCCGGCGAGGCGGCGGGCCCGGCGGCGCGGAGCTGAGCGCCGGCGGGCCCAGCGGGCGGGGAGGCGGAGCGGCTCTGGCGCGGATCACCGATTATAAATAGGGGCTGCCAGGCTGGGAAAGGGCCCGCCATCCCGGGCGCCGCCGGCTCCGATTGATCGCCGCTGCCCATGGCGGCAGGGAGGGAGGGAGGGAGGAGGCCGCTAACCGCGCCGCTCCGGCTGCGAGGGAAGGTGCAGGTAGCCGCCCGGCCGCCGCCCCCCCACCCCCCCCGCCGGGGCTAACGACGGGCCAGAGAAGAGGAAAGGGCAGGGAGAGGGCGGCCGCCCCTCCCGCCCACGGCCGTACCTGGTCGACGCTGGTGGCTGACATTATTCACGGGGAGCCGCGATCCCCTCGCTCCGCTACGCCTGGGCCTCGAGTGATTCCGCACGCCGGGGCCGCTCGCCCGCCCGCCCGCCGCGCCGCTCGCCTCCGCCGCCTCCTCCCCGCCGCCTGATTGTCGCCGCCGCCTGGGCTCGCTGCCGCTGCCGCCGCCGCCGATCGGGTTCCCGCTGGAAGGAGCCGGACGGACGGACGCAGCGCCGCTTCCCCCCCTGCTCTGGGCTCCGCTTCCCCACAATGGCGGACGGGCTCCGGCTCCTACTTCCGCTCCGCGGCGCCCTGACCTTCCGCTCCCCCTCCGCCGGCGTCGCCACTGACCTTTCCCTTCCCGTCCCCGCCTCCATGTCACGTGGAGCGGGAAACTGCCTCGCGCGCGCCCGCCGACGGCGGCTCCGACGGCGCGGGGGCGGGGCCTGCGGCGTGCAGCGGGGAGTGCGCGTGCGCGCGAGGGGGGGGGGGCAGGGGGCGCGCAGGCGGAAGGAGCTGGTGCCTCCCCCCTCCCCTCCCCGCCCGCGGGCCCGGGACGCGCATGCTCCGCGGGGGAGCGCTGAGGAATGCTCGGCCCGGGGGTGTTAAATAACGCTCATTGCCTCCGCTCCGCTGCGTGTGTGCCGGGGGGTGGCGGCGTAGCGGGGTCTGCGGCCGGCAGGGCTGCGCGGGACCACAGCCTGGCCGCTGCTGGTGGCCGCCGCTGCTCGCGGTGGGTGGGTGCGTGGGCGGGCGCGCGCCTCGGGCCTATCCCGCGGCGGCTCCGCGGGGGTTGTACGCGGCAGCCTGGGAGCGGTCCCCGCTGCTGCGGGGCGGGGCCTGGGGCTGGAGCCCGAGCCCGGGCTGCCTACCGCCGCGGGCGGGCACCGCTCCGGGATGGCGAGGTTACCTGCCCGTAATGTGTACTGTGCAGCCCCGTCCGCCTGGCTCCGGGGCTGGCCTTCGCTGGGAAGCCCGTGCTTTGGGGGAGGTTTGGCGGGACAACAAACAGCAGTTCGTCAGATGCCAGGGTTTTGCGTCGCTGCTTCCACCTGCACCGTTACAGGGAGTACATGGGCCCCGAGCAGTGCAAACACAAGCTCAGCAGTTGTATAGGGGCTTCCTGTAGCAACCAGCAATAAAAGCCAAGAGTGCTTCAACAATGCGACAGGGGAGAATTAAGCATTTATAGATTTTAATCTGAAAAGTCAGCACTGTAGTTAGTATGCTGCTTAAGAGTTTTGAGGAAATAATGCCTTAAATCCCATCCCACTTGTATAAACATACCTGTCAGGGCAACGGGAAGGTAGCTTTCCTCAAGACTTCCAGTCTAAGTTGCTTTCGAGATTTTGGTGCATGTGGTTTTAATTTGCAAAGTAAAGGGTGGTGGGTTGGCTTGTGGTGGTGGGTTGGTGGGGTTTTCTTTAGCAATTTCACAAAGTGATCCTGGGAAACAACTAGTTAAGTAACAGTTCTGGATGGAGAGTCAGGTTATAGTGGATAAATCACTTCTTACTGTTGTCAAAATTTGAACGTACCAAAAGTTACCCAAAACTGGCGTAGGTAAGACTTGCAGAGTGCTCGTTTACTCTGTTACAGTGAGGTCTGTTATTTTGACAACCACCCATTAATAAACATGCTAGAGTCCAAAGGAAAGCAACAAGGATGATGAAAGACCTGGAAATCAGGATCTAAAATAAAGGATTGAAAGAAATTGCTTTGATTGGACTAGGAGAAGAACGAGGACTGATACAAAGAAAGTCATGAAATATGCATAAAAGAAAGTGATAATTTCTGTCTGCATTCTTTCAAACAGAATAAAATGCTATGGATTTAAACTGCAGCTAGCAAGGTTAAACTTGATCTTCTCTTATGACACCTGGATGAACTGGTTGACCTTTAGTAGATCTGCAACCTTAACTTTGGATAGGACTCCTTTAAAATGCCATCAAAGCAAGTAAGACTGCACCCCCACCTCTGTAGCACCACAGTTACAAAGCAGGTGGGACTCTCAGATTCAGTTTTTCAAATTATATTTCTTTTGCTTTTCTCCTGTTTTCCTACTCTATAGGCAGCTATGGCATGAGGGAATTCTTGCTTCTTGGTGAAGTGGTTCTAATTTACATACAAAAAGGTGGATTAGATAGAGGAAAAGTAAGAGTCAAGCAGAGCACAGGTGTTTAGGTGGAAAGAGTGCCCACATTTGATGGTTTCCTTACCGGTAAGCTACATTCGTTGCTACCTTTGGTTTGTTGGGGGATTTGTTTGTTTCTTTTCCTGGCATCTCCTATCTTTATTCATTTAACCACAATGAAGTAACTTCAGCCCCCAAATACATTTTGGTGTGGTGATGAGAATACTGCCATGAGAAATGTGGGTTTTAATCTCTTCCCACTGAGGAGAGAACTCAGATCTCAGTATTTCTTAGGTGATGGGGACTGCTGGCCTTGGGTAAGTCCCACAAAGTTACATGTTGGATAAGCCATTGAAAATGCTGTTTTGTCTTAGAGACTTGACATCAGGAACGCTTAATAAGAATCTGCAACATAGGTCTGTTAGGGAATATGGGCCAATGAAACAACAGGCTTTAAACCATCTACTTGCCGGTTCTCAGGATTTTTTAAAAAACTATCTTTGGAATCTTAAAATTACATTAAAGTGCCATTTTTAAAAATGTTTTTGACCCTCCTCAACAGACAAGTCTTGAAAGTAAGCATCCGAGATTTTTGAAAATGGGCATCAAGAAAGGAGGACTGAAATTTGTTGTTTAAGATCTCATTGGTTTTGACCCAATGCCATTAATTTTGTGAGGTTGACAGTTGTTTTTTGAATGTTTTTGGGGTTAAACATTGCTCTTTTTATAGAAGTACTGTATTGCCTTTGAGAAAGTGCTGGCCCCTAGTGACTTAATAGAATATATTCAGTTAAATATGCAATGTAATAGTGGAATAAATAAAAGCAGTAGAAATTTTGAGCTCAGTTTATAATAGTTGCTGTTATTTGTGTGACAGAAATCCAATGTGCTGCAAGTATTTCCAGTTTCTGATAATGTTGGTGTCTGTGCTGGGAAGTCATTCTACATTGTTCCTCCTTATCTATACCACTAAGAATGTGGTAGAGTGAAAATTATCCTTAAAGAAAGTGCAAGTTCAGCAGGATTCCAGTCTGCATTGCAAGCTTAGGCTCAAATGAACCTTTTTGAAGGGGAATATGGCAAGCCTCTGAGGACTTGCTGGAATGCCGTGCGGCAATTAGTTCTGTAATTTTATAGTTCAACGTGGCTCTAGAGACTTTAGAAATATATACAGTTCAGTCTTCAAAATGCTTTTAGGCCTCTTTTTTTAGCCCCTTCACATCTTCTGTTGTCTGATAGTTACATTCAGGAGTGTCATTTGTGATCTTAGCTATGATAGCTTGATTCTACCACCCTTTGCCATAAGATTATCATATTGAAGTCATCCACTTGCATGACTTGTAGAGTTGGTGCAGATGGAGCTATGTCTAAGCCGCTATGCCAGCACTTTTCTGAATGGACTTAATTGGACAGGGAGTGGTAACCAACAGTAACATTGTCTTCAGGACTCCACTTCCCCCTGGTTACTTGAAATGCATACCAAACAGATGTGTGCTCCTGACCCTGAAAAGGTCTTGGGGCCCTTCTAGAAATGTAGCTCTAGACTACAACAGAGCTCAGGAGGAGGACAAATTCTCTTCGAAACCATGAAATCAGTAGGTCCTTATCAAAGTCTTCCCTGTTATATTCAACAAAACCTTTTGGATTTTTCCTTTACTGCTTTCAGGGTAGTGATTGTGCCAGCTTAATGGCAAACTTACACAGCAACAGGATGACTGTGTTTACCCTTTTGAGATAGATTGTTCCCTTCAGCTTCACAGGACAAAACTAGAAGAAGAACATACATATTTTATAAATTAGGAAAACTGTATGGTAATAATTTAAGACACGTGTTGCTAAGCTCACAGAAAAGGTAACAAGGATTCTTTCCTTAGCCAGTAAAATGTAAAAATGACCAAGCCCAGATAACCATTATCTTCTTGTACATCTCACAGGCTATCACTGGACGGTAAAACGGGTGCTTTGTCAAGTCTTGGGTACAGATACAAAGTGTCCCCAAGAATCTTACAAACTAATACTAGCCAAAAGACAAACTGTAAATAGTATGATGCCTCTGTTTCTCAGTGCAGCCTAACAGCTCAAAAAAATTATGAAAATACTTGTTAAATAAGTAGAAAATACATGCTACTAATTCCTGTTTCTACTGCCTCAAAAAAAAAATAAAAATCAGTGGATTATGATGTAGCATTGGTGATAGACCTTCTCCAACCAGTAAGCTGGACCAGGCTTCAGATATTCCCACCAATCAACATTTTTATGATTATCTGTGATTGAGGGAGTCTGCGAATGGTTCATGAGACAAAGTCGAAGCTCAGGTGTAGGTCACTGCTGAGGAACGTGCCTTCCAGAGTGTCTCAGTTATTAGCACACCTCCAGCTGCACCTTGGTGTTGCACCTGTGCTCCCTGGCTCTGGGGTCAAGAGACTGGGATGCCCAACTTCACCTGGCATGAAAGGTCACCATGTTGGTGGAAGTCTTCATAGCTATAAATGAGTGAAAAACAGAGATCAACTGCAGATAAATAAAAAAATTCCCTCTCTGTGTGTAAGATTTAATAGTTCTGAGCTATTAAATATAGGACTATATAAATACTTTATTATATATATATATATATATCAGTTGTAATTAACAGCTGAAATTTAATCCTATGCTGAAGGCTATGGCAGGTCCCAGATTCCAGCACGCATTCTTTTCCAAGGTTTGAATAGTTCTGAATAGTACATTAGCATCTGTGGAACAGGGCATTTAAAAATATGCAACAGGCATTATGGAAAATACCCTGACCATAAAAGAGTGATAAAGTTGTGTGATACGTTAATGTTGTTGATGCACTTCTTGGGAATGAGGAAATACAGGTTTGCACTTATGAAAGAGTTTGGAGGAAAACATTGTATGAAAGGGCTGCAGAATTGTACGGAAGACTGCAAATAATCATAGTTTAAATTATAATTGATGGACAATTAAATAGAGTGTGATAGCTTATAGCTAACACTGTGACAGAGTTAAGCAGCTAAGTTAATGTATGTTGCCTTTAAAAAGATTATGTTGTTTAAACAACGATTTCACCTCCTAGATACTGGATTTTATTTCCTTTGTTATCCGATGTGTTATTTTTGGTGGGCTCCATTATCTGAGAGCATGAGGTAAGATAGAAGCTTTCCACACTGGCAAGCTCTTCTCCAGATATATACTAATGTAAAGTATTAGTATATTTGATAATAGTGTGTGCTAGCTGTTTGGCTTAAGGAGGCATGTAATCACATCTCAGTAGTCTGGGTCCACAACAATGATTAGCTGCTGACATCTTCTCACATTAGTTCCTCTTACGCAAGACAGTCTTTAAAAAAGAAAAATTATATATATATACGCACCCTTTATTTCTTACATTCTGTTTGTGAAACCTTCTCTGTCTAACAGTCTACTTTTTTAATTAAATTTCACTCATACTTTTGTAAAATTAATGTCTCTTACTGCCTTTGCTCCTAGTCACATAGAATAATCTCCCTTTTGGTGTGCGATGTTGCTCATTGTAACTGCATGTTTGAAGCTTGGCTATGCCATCATCCTGATAACAGCCCGGAGGATCGGTACAGCCAAGCACTGTGCTAGAGAAGACTCCCAGTATAGTTTATATAGCTGGGGTACTTCTGGCCCGCATCATAGTACATAAGCAAATTATATAACATCTAGGAAACCCAACAATTTACTAAGTTTAAAAAAGCAGAAATTTCTGCATGTGGCTTTAAAACACACACGCTCCCACAAGTAGCAACCCTCTTTTCTTAAAGTGCGCTGTAGACAGCAGCCCATGGCCTGTTCCCACCATGTTTCAAGCTATGTCATATGTTAGACCAGAAAAAGAATGGAACTATTGTACAGACCGTGCTCAGAGTTTGTCCAAATATTTTTAGGTGACTTGTAGTAAGAAAAGCTTCTGTAGTTCTATTTAGCCTGTGACATCTGTTCTCCAGCACAACTGTTTACGTGTTTCATTCCTGTTTCAAGATTTGACTTTGACGAGCTGTACGTAAATACACATAAAGCTAGCATTTTGGGTGCTAGGCATCACATGGGAGCCTGCTTGCCTGAGAATATGCACTGAATGCTATTCTTTAATTTTAATTTAAGTTTATAATTTTCCTGATGTTTAAGAAAACTTGAACTGGATTCCATAGTTACTTCAAAGACAAACTATGTGATTCCCACCTCTGACATTAGATTCAAGAATATATTTGGAGTTAAGACAAAGTTTACTATATCAAAGAGACATGATGTGCATTTCCAGAGAGACACTCATTCCATAAATTTACTTTGGCACTTATTTTGGAAAAAAGGATTAAATAGATTATGGAAAGGGTATGCAATTCTACCACCTTATTAATATTTTTCTGTTCAGCCTGGTGGAAAATACCTGTAAACCTTTCTGAAGTCATGTTCTGCATGTGACTGCAGCATTTTGACTTCTGCAATCTTTGACTATTTCATTAGATAAATATTTTTACTGCCTGGGTCTTGTCATGTCACAGGATTTTGCTAATTTTCTTTTCCCCCCTCTGAGACTTTTACTATTTTTTATTTTTTTTAATGAGAGAACTCATGTCTTTTTCACAGGATCTGTGTTTTCCATTCTTGCTCAAGAAGTCCTGCAAGTTTGCTCTTTGGTAGAATGGGGGGTTTGGCTCTTCTCCCAAGATCCATTCCATATCCAATTCCATTAATCTGATTTCTAAACCTGGAAAAATTTTATTGGTTTTATAACCTTACAAAACTTTTTAAAATCCTACTGACAGTGATGTTTTGGGTTTTTTTCCTAGATACTCTTTGCTATGTAGTTTGTTAGTGGTTAGATTCAAAAGTCATATAGCATAATGTTGTGGGTGATGTTAGCTGCTCACCAGAAGAAACTGGAAGGGTATCTCCAGTGCTAGCTCTAAACTAGCTTGCTCTGGCAGATCCTGAAAAAGTTAAAGTAATCCCTCTCCCCAGACCCTGTACCTGTGTCTAGACCCTGCTATCTTCACAGGTATGTCTATGCAAGAGAAGTCCTCTGTTAATGTTCTTAAACTATTCAGATAATTACAGGATGTTGTCAAAATTCAGTATTTATGTGTGTTTAATGTCTACAACACCTACCTAAATCTCCATTGTCCTCCATAAAATTTACTGAAATTTAAAACAGTAAGGTGTGCTTCCTATCAGAAGCAGTATTTTTTAGGCAATACTCTTCTATTTTGGGTTATTTCTCTACACTTCTTTTTTTCCCAAGAAAGTCAAACCAACCCCCACCAAGTAAGGGTGCAATAAGGCAATGAGTGAAGAACTGTGTTCCTGAAAAATCTGCCTTAAAAGTATCTACAATAATTATATTTTTTGCATCTGTATCATGTTCCCCTACTATCTAAGGTATATGTTAATTTTATAGATATCACTTTATATCATCACATTGTACATGATTATGTAGATTATATTGTCATTCTTATTATTTAAGAAATTTTTTAATGTTCAGAATCACCTTTTTAGAATCAAACGTTTTTATAATGAACTACAGTAACTTTTCTGTCCTTGGCTGACATACTGCACATATCTCCTTGAAAGCATCTACTTTCTGGGATGCTGAAGTCTTGTCAATAAATCCTGATCTGGATTTTTCTGTTTGACTATTTCCTTGGCCATAGCATGTGGGAGAAGGAGACTTATGAATCAGAACATTTGGTATTTTGTATTTGTGTCACTTTAAAATATTTAATACAAATCTGGAGAAGGAAAGAGTTTTGTTTTGCTTTGGAATACATAAGGCCTACACCTACTTTGTCAGCACAACCACTCAGGATCCTCAGGATAAAGATATTTGTATAATTAGGCATAAAATAAATATATTTTATTTATATTATTTAATATCAAAATATTTACAAAGTAATACCATGAACAAATAGGCACCAACGTGTGATTCCCCCATTGTTATCTGTAGGAAGAGTGCAACTTAACTTTGTTCTAAAGCAGAGATGCCTTGCAATGTACCACATACAGACCAAAACAGCTGAGGTAATTTCAAAACAAAGACAAAATTGTGATGATTAGTACATGGTACTTTGGTCATTTCCATTCAGCCAACTAAAAGTAACTATGTTTCCTCATTAATGATAAATGTCTGTTCTTTATCACTACTTGTTGTCCTGTATTCCTTACAAGAATTGATCTATTTTCAGTTATGCCTGACTTGACTGTAAAATAGCAAGTTAAATCTAGGCTGTGAGTTTAGTGTAAAATGTGTGAAAAGTACTTTTGTTATACAAAAGTTAGAACCGTGAGCTTTTTTTTCTAAATATAGATTAATTGAATAAATAAATATCAAATACAGCTGACTCAATTAATTACATGATGGAACACATAACCCATTGGCTGTTGTGAATACATATTTTTTTTTAAGACCCTCATCAGAAAGAGATACACAATCCTTTCTACATCTTTATAATTCATTCCAGACACAGCAGCTCTCCATATTTTTTTTTAAGGCTTTTCATTAACCTATGTAATCATATGTCTGATCAGCTGCTGGATCAACACCATTAATTCTAGTCCACTTGAAAGTGTCTCCAGGGCAGACAGCTCAGGATTATTTTTTCTGAGCATTGGTTTCTGCTTTCAGTTCTTGCACTAATTTCTGTTTGCCCCTGTTTTTGTTTTTCAGCCATTAATAACTGCACCTCATAAATGGTTATGATGATTCTGGCATGACAGTACTTCCTCTTATAGTTGACACTTCACAGTATTCTTTCTATTTTATATTTTAGTGGCCTGATCATGTCCATCTCTGTTCCCTAATCTTAACTGCAAGGTCTCCATTGGCTACCCCCCTAATTAGACAAGGCACAAGTACTCAGGTGCTCAAGGTTTGGTCCCAGTCCTGAGTCAGGGCAAACTCAGTTTACTTTAGGCTGACAACCTATCACTTTAAAGATCTCAACATTTTAATATTTTTAATCAAATCTCAGTTTCTTGCAACAATAAATCTGAAGCCTTGCTGAAAAATGCTCTTCATAGGTAATATTTAATGTATGAATTACATACGTTATAAGGCAATGCTCAGATCAAATACATAATTTAAAATAAGTAACCATCCCTCCATACTTAAATCAACAAAACCTATAAAAGTATTAATAAACTTAAGGTAGTGATACATGTTGTATTTTATTTTAGGAAATTACTCAGATAGTAGGCCTATCAAGGGTCTCTAAGCATAATATACTACATTTTACAAACTATATACTTATGTAGTTATATAGCCACATTTTACTGACTAGTGAACAAGATTAGAAGTACCTTCTCTCTTGAGTTGGTTATTTTCCATTATTAAAATCATGACATCTCAGTCTTTCTCACTTGTTTTCGTTTAAAAGCAGAAGTTAATTTTTCTTTACTCAGGGAATTCTGCTCATTAAAGGACATGTCTCTCTTAATGTTTTGGGAATTCCTAATGAATTGGGAAGAGAATGTCCTATGCTGAGGAATAGCAATCAAATAACAACATTTAAAGAGGGGAGACTGACAGCTGCCATTCCTACCTTCAAAAGCTAAATTATTTTGTCAGTTGCCTTTTGTGTGTGTGTGTCTTTTAAACAGATCCACTAGATGGTGCTTGAAATAAGCTGCCCGGCTGTGACTGAGGGTTGCCAAACCCATCTCAGAAATCTAGAGGCAACTGGAAATTACTGTGGCTGGGAAATATTAAACTATAATTCATTAGTTAAAGCTTCAACAGGAATTTTCTTGGCAGCAGGAATAAGATTGCTATCTAAGTGCCGCATTCCTCCTTTTCCAAAATCGACTTTTCTGTTTCAGAAGTAAAACTAGGTGTTCACCATTATGGAGATGTAATGCTCCTCATTATAAATTTCAGTTTCTTCACCTCTAGTACTCTCAAAACAGATAATTTTCCATTAGTGTTTTTCGCATTTGAAGAGAAAGTTTATGTCCTGACTCAAGGTGATTTGGATAAGCAGGTCTTGAAATATGTTAAAGATGAAGCTTGGCATTACCCAAGTACTCCACCACTCCAGAAAGAAGTTTAATTTCCAATAAGAAATGAAGGAAGACTGTTGCGATGTTATAGCACGTGGCCGGGGAAAGGGGCAGGAAGGCATGTATGGCCAATTACATAGGTATATATTGGACACTGTGCCAAATTCCTCAGGGAGACCAAGGCTTGTTTTCTCAGGTTATCCTTCAGCCATTTGCTGTGCAATCACTCTTCCTAATGTAAACCAGCTTCGTCAGAGCTTTAAAAAAAGCACAGCTGCAGCAGACTTCTTGGTTAGCTATGCAGCAGTCAGTTGCCTGAAATTTCCCACCTTTCAATCTGACAGTGAAAGCTTCTAGTGTAATCGTTTGTTCCTGACATTGCTTCCCTATCAAAAAGGTTGTTAGTCCTGTCCAACACCTGCCCCGTGCCCCAGTGGGAGCTCCAGAGCCCATCCAGCTGCCAGGAGAAGCCGTGACACCTTCAGCCCTCGGGCCACTCCAGTTTCCTCTCCCGCTGCCTTGAAGGTGAAACACTGGTGATCCAGGCTTCACTCGGCACATGGTTTTCAGGGAAGTGCCCCTCAAAAGGCATTCATCTGTTCTTTGCAGACCCCAGCAGAACAAACTCCTCTAACCCGTATGGCAAGTGAGGGATAGACCAAGAAGGAGAGGGAGGAAACACGATCAAAGTGTTCCTATCCTTTTCACTTGCCTATGGTGGCAGGCAGGTGGCTGAGGGCAGCTGCCTGGGCTGTACCTGTGCAGTGCTGATGCTCACGCAGCCTGTGCAAGTCTTGCCCAAGAAGTAGGCAAGCAAAGGGGAGACCCGTGAGAGGGCTCTGATTGCCAGGGCAGGTCTAGGAGGGCTTCAGGTTTGGGGAGAGGGAGCTGGAGAGGGAGAGCTCAGGGAGAAAGTGAAGGTAACACTGAGGGCTGGGGAGGAATCGGACGTGCTCACTAGTGGCGATTAAGAAATTGGAAGTAACCACAGCTGAAATAGTTTAAGAGACACAGGACAAATTTAGAGTAAGCCAGGCTTCTGTATTCATAGAAAAAAATGTTTTAAATTACTGTTGAGGCAGGGTATGAAGGAAGAGCATGTGTGAATTGCCAGTGGGAGAGACTCTACATGGTATATGATCAAAGTCTCTAAAGGGTGCACATGTAAACCCAGAGAATTCAGACCTAGTTATTCATAAATGCACTGCAGTTAAACAAAATGTGTCATGTAGGTGTGACGAAAAGTCTGTTTTGCTCGCGTCCAAAGCACAAAGGCTCTTTTCACCACAAGGGTGGGAAGTGGAACAAGATATATAAACTAGGGTGATGTTCGTGAGAAGCTAATGTTTCATACTTCGTATGCCTACATCAGATCAGGTATTTTTCGTATTTAAAACATAGACTATGAAGAAACTGCCTAAGAATATTGATCCCTCAGAAAAAAAGTATGATTTGGGTCACTCAAAGCTATAGAGAATTTAATCATGAACTCGGCATTTTGTGCAAAGATGATTTATAGGGCATGAAAAAAAAAAGGCTTAATTATCTGCAGTGCATCTTGGAATAATGCTGATACCAGTAATCTGAAATATGCAGATTAGAAAATGTTACTGCAACCCTCAATTAATATGAAGTGGATAGTTCAAAGGCTTCCTCCTTTTTCTTTGTTATTGTAGTTCTGAAATGGATACACAAATTATATATATATATATACACTATTTTCTTTCTTCAGTTTGTTGTTGCTGCTAAAGTTTAACACCAATTTTAGTTTTGTATCTGAGTATCTTCAGTATGTATACTGCCAAAAATTAAAGTCTTTCTTTTAAATCAGAAGTCACATGGATTGATAGGGTTAGTTAACTTTATTTTTTTAATTAGCCTAGGTATTTGTTGTTTGTGGGGTTTTTTAACAACCTTTTTAAACAAGTCTTATTTTAACCCTTCTGATTCATTTTCATGAAAGGAGACTAATAAAATCTTTCTTCATGGTGATGTGAGTCTGCCACATAGCCAGGGCCAGAACTATAGGTCGTCATCTCAACAGACAGCCACAAAGAAAAGCCCTTGGCTCTGTGAGTCTTCCAAGGAGCTACTCTCTGTGCTGGGCTCAGGACAGAGCATCTTCAAACCCAAATGCAGAAGGAACATACTCTCATCTCTGTGCTTTAACATCACACTTACTGTTACCAGCTATAATTTAAGTTGACAAGACAAAATTCAGGCTCGAGCTGAAAAAGCACTGAATACATCTTACCTTGGTAGGACCTCAGCTAAGAACAGGCAAGAGTTAATTTCTATTTCACTGACATAAGTTTATGTAAATTTTCACTTGTTTAAACAAGTGGTTTAGTCATAATTTCTTGTAAAAGGGAATAAAAGCAATAACTAAGTTTCAGAGTCAGAAGAAGAAAATACAGCTTTTTTAGTATTTAATGCTAAGGTAGGATACATGATGTTTTCATTAGTCAGTTTGTAAATTTTCCAAGGCAAGCTAACTAAAAAAATGTTTATGTTAAGTAAGGCATTTTTTCCCCTGCCATATTCTGAAATTGCTATTTGTTTTAAACCAGGCCAAATTCATTCTTCTTGTAATTCCAGACAACTGAGCAATGTCACTGTTTTAGAAACATTTTCTGTGGCAATATGTAAGACAGAAAAAGGAAAATTTAGAGAGAGGTTCTGAGGACAGAACTGCAGAAGTATGCCTTGATCAAAAGCCAGACTAATACAACCTTTGCAAACAGGGAAAAAAGCACATTGCTTTGCAGGCTTTTTAAAAGCTAGTGAAGTAGCAGGTAAAGATGTCCTAAAAGCATAGTTTCTGCATTTTTTCAACAGGCTTTCTCACAGAATGAAGATTAATAAAGAGGATGAATAATCACGGGGTTTGCTATGAATTAAGCATTGAATATGTAAAGAAAACAAACAAGCAAGCAAACAAAAAACTGGAGTGAATGGCTGTTTCTCCAAATAGAAGGAGGTTAGTAACAGGCCATCCCAGGGATCTGCATTAAGATCATATTATTTTTATTTGGAAGCAAAACCTTTTACCCACTTAATCTAAAAATAGGCTAATATGAGACAGAAATAACTCTGTTAGAAATCAAAGATGAGATACCTCACCCCTTTGCAACAAGACAGAGTTGACTAATAACTATTCTGAGATAGAGTAAGGTATGTGCTCTGTTTTGTGGCTATATTGGCTTCTCAGATACATATAAAATACCACTTATTTCTGTGCAATTGGTTATACACTTTTAGGATTGTCACAACCATTTCTCACCTCCAAAACATTTATTACTGGCAACTAAAATATTACTATATCTTCCTGGCTTCCTCTAACAGATGATTAACCAACAGTCTCTCCCTTGCAGCCCAATCCTTCTCTGCGTCCTCTTTGATGCTCTGGCAGATGTCATCCATCTGCCTGTCATTTTGGCTGTAGCTGAACAACTATCAGTCTCCTCTGTATTTTCATCCCTAATTCATACCTCTTTATTTTTTTTTCTTTTTTTTTTTTTTTTTTTTTTTTTTGCTAACTCCGTCTGCATAATGTATCCAGGATATAATTCTCTTGGTCTGCTCACAAAACTGATGTTCTCATTCATGTTAGGGTTGTCTCATTTGTTGAGAACTTTTTCTGGTCTTGTCAAATTCAGTCTTGCCTTGCTCACACCTACCCATAAGGCTGCTGTAAAGATTGCTTTTTGCGCACATCTGAAAGTGCTAGCTCTCTGTGCAGCTCCTCCTCATACTCCCATTTCTCTGTCACATCACACCTAACATGCTTATCCTCAAAACAAAGCACTTTATACTGTTGCCATCTAACCTACAGCACCAGCTTTTCTTTAGCAGCCAGTTAGAATTGGGTGCAGCCCCTCTTTTGCCGTCACTGTTGGGAAACCCTCCATAAAGAGTTTTCACCTTTCAGTCCCTCCTTGAAGCTCTTGTCTGGGATATTTCTAGGCTTCTCAAGACCTAGGTTGCAGGCATGCTATAATTTAGTTGCTCTGAGGCCAGGGACCAACTTGTTCTGTGTCTGCACGGAACCTAAGAGAATAGGGTAATGCAGTAACATCAACTATAGTAGTAATACCAACAACGCATACATAATAGTCATTTTACATGTTTTTTTAGGAATCACAGACATCTTTTTGGGTTAGCTACATCATGAAACTACCTTCTTAGTCCTTCTGTGCTCATGCCTTTCATTTAATTTCACTGATACGATACCAAGTTCCCCTGCATGAACAGCTAAAAGGAATCTCAGGGAAAGACTATTTCATTGTCTAAGGTTAGCTCTGTCCTTTGGCTACCTTCATGCACTAAAAGAAAGGAAAATGCTGACAGAAGATAGAAATGGCTCTAGCATACTTCCTTCAATGGTGCCTCTACAGAGACTCTGAATATGATTAGGATAGGCAGTATAGGAAGCATCATCATTCTTTTTAGTTGAATTCACTGAAAAAATGGTAAAGAAAATCAAGCATAAAAATACCGAATTAATTTATTAACTCAGCTGAGTCAGTGAATAGCCAGTGACTGCCAACCTGGATTAAAGTTTATATGTCATTCAAGAACTCAAATATTGTTTCAGTTGGCAGACAAGGGTCTCAGTAAACAGGATTTCCCTGAAGGTAACAAGGAATGATAATGCAATGTGGTTATTTATTAGCTTTGGGTTTACTGTCAGGGAGATGGGCAAATAATGCCCTAATGCTTAGAATTTAAACGGGTCAAACTATTTGCACTGCTTAGTCCCTGCCCAACTTCTTTATAAGTTCCTAGAGATAAGCTTCTCAGTAAATGTTATAATTTTCAGAACTCCTTTATCCTCCTTTGGTACTTTGTGCCAGTTTAAGCACTTTTGAAAATCAAGCCATTCATTTAGGTTTTGCAGTAAAACTACTCAGAACCATTTCTTTGCAGAAGGTATTCCTCATTTAAACTCAAAGCTTTCACAGAGTTCTACCAATCTGCTTGCACAGAGATCTGCAAATTTGGATCGAATTTTTTTCCTGAAATGTTCCATGTTGACTGCCTAGTCACTTCAAGTGCAGTATCTCAATATATATCTGACATTTAAAATCCGAGTATTTTAACACAGTATGCTCTCATAGGTTTTAGGTTTTCCAGTATAAAATGAAAGCAAATTTTGTAATCTTGGAATGCAGTAAATGGATGGCTGTCCTCTGGATAGATATATTTACATCCCTAGCTTAAACTGATGACTTGAAAAATACAAAAAGCACTTGTTCTCAGTCAAAAAAAAATGATTTAAAACTAATAAGTCTTCTTCTTAAAAAGAAACTTTACTGGGAAAAAAAATAAATACTGAGGGTGAGATGTTGGACCCACTGACAGAATCTGCTTTCCATTTGACTAGGAGAAATTAATTTTGATAGTGGTGCACACCACTCTTACTTTCACAGTGCCCAGCAGACATAGGTATTGCATCTATACTTGTAGTCACTCTGCCCACTTTCCTCTGCAATCCTTGCAAATAGTTATCATCCAGAATTTGCTCACAGGTCTTGACACCATCGCATGTGGCTCTTTGCTACACACCTCGCATGTAGAAGTAATGCAAACCAAATGAAGACTTGCCTTGACTATGCCTTCGCAATATTTCACTGGTCTTATTCTCTGACATACTATATATTTTAACTGGCTAAAGAAAATGGGAGATGGGTTATCCAATTTTTTTTTTTTTGCCTGGATCAATGTGAAAACTTGTAGGAACATTGCTTCAATGTTGACTGTTCGGCACCAGCCTAAGGGTTTGTTTTCCTGGTGATATTTTGCCATTAAGACAACATGTGTGAATGAAGGCACCCGATGATGTAACTTTAAATTTTTCAAGGTTTTCAGGCGTTATCGTTGCTTTTATGTAAGCTTTATAAAATGATAGACTCTTCTAAATCAGTACCAAAACTCCTATCGTGTACCATTTTAAATACAGCAAGTGGGATTAAGGCTACTCAAGTGATACAGCAAATCCTGTTAAAGTCATTAGGTTAGACGATTAATGTGACTTAGGTACCTAATTCTCCTTTAATCCAAGTTAAGATGAGGTGCATAAATAAATTTGCCACTCTGGGTCTTAGGAGCTTTTGAAAATCCCTCCCACCAACATACAATCCACAGTCTTGCCTATGACTTACAGATCTGATTTCTCAAGGAAATACCTGTGAACATATTGCCTGCCCATCTGTCTGTCCATCAGTCTCCGACCCGTCTCTCTCCCTCAAAACTTTTGAACCTGACAGCTAATGTTGACTACATTTGACAGAAAGGCAAGGGCTCGAAGGTATTAAGTCCTTACAAAGTGTAACAATTGGAGAAAGGGCAGAGGCAGCTTTCTGTCTCCCCTTGTGAGCTGCAGCATGAGCTCAGCTGTCCTCACTTCTCTCTTGTCCGCTCAGGTTGACAGGTCAGCACGTGTTGGTCACAGCAGCACAGCACCACCATCTCTGACAGACAGAACGTCTCACCTTAGCTCCAGGAACAAACCCCACAGACAAGGCAGCTGGCACAACACTGCTGAGGATGGTGGAAGAACCTGAAACACAGGTCCACTGAAAACTGGGCCACATTGGTTTCATCGTCTAGAACAGGGGTCCTCACACTTTTTAACCAGGGGGCCGGCGCGCGGATGCAGTGGCAGGCAGTCATCTGCGGCTGCTTGGTTTCCCCCCCAACCCCTGGTGGGGGGGAGCGGGGGGATTGAGGACCCTGGGGGGACGTATCCGGCCCGCGGGCCGTAGTTTGATGACCCCTGGTCTAAAACCAGTCACTTGCTAATTTCCAATAGCCAACAGTGAACAGCAGCTTCTAAACACAGCTTCTGGAAAAACACTCTTGAAAACCACACATTTCCTCTGAAATGGCATCAACAGAATCTATTTAAAACTAGTTCTCTGGACCACTACAATTTTTCTGTCTTGCAAAGGACAAAAAATTTTGATGTGTCCCAGTGGCACCAGCTGTACTGAAGAGCTGACATCAGTGCCTACCCTGTAGAAGGTTCTCCAGTCTAGATTGGCTCTGCGATGTGCCACCAGCAGGAGATGCACTGTCATCTAGTCTTGGTTCACAATGGATAGTATTTCTCCATGCTCCAGGTTTACCTCATCTTGATCCCAGGTGATCAGCCCACAGGACAGGTACTGTGTTGGGAGGAAGGAATGGAAATCTATCCACAGGCCGTGGCTTTTACTTGACTTCTCAAACTCAGGCTTTTTTGTAAATAAAATATTGATGCCCAGGCCCATGAAGCTTTATGTCATCAAGGCAGTGGACAACACTATTGCATGCTAAATAAAAGTACATTATGAAACTCAGTATAGACAACTGACCTTCAGCTGAGAACAGAGAAACTGGTGTTAAATAAAATTAGGTTGTCAATGGCTCATCTTAAAGATTTCTTTGTGCTGAGACAGTACCAATCGGAGGCTGTTTTTAATCCAGTATATGGAAGGAAAATTGAGATAGAGGAGTAGCTATTTTTCTTACCTATTCAAAAGAATATTTGTAAAGAATATTTATAGAGAGTTGAAGCCAGTGCTGTACCTATCTGGAATAACCAGTTTCTTTTCCAGCAAAGACACAGCATTTATTGATGCCTGATTTTTATCTAAGTACCTAAATCATGACAAAGCAAGTGATTTTTATTCACTTGGAGTAAAAGGCAGTAACGCAATATATTCTTCTCCATCTCACAAACTTGTTTAGCAGTAGGGACAAGGCCTGGGAAATACCTGCTGCATTGATGCTTAGTGCATAAAGAGATGCAAGGGCTTAAGTTACTAGTTTAGTTCAGGGATAAAGTAAACAATGCATAGATTCTACAAAGCAGTTTGTTACAGTGGCCTGATTCTGGTCATAGCACTTATGTTTTGGTGGTCCAAAGCTTATCCAGGTGAGAACATGCCCATTGTTTCAAACAGGATGGTGGTTTGGTCTCATTTAATTGGCTTGATGTATCCTAGAACTGCTTGTTAAAATACCTACTAACAGAGTTGATTTAAACAGCATGATTTACAAAATAAATCTGGGTTTCATAAAAGAAAATACTGAGTATGTTATTTTTCAAAAAGGAAAAAGAAAATAAGAAACTGCAATACTGCATTTTCTGTATTGTGAAAGGAATAGCTATAATTTTAGGTACAGCATAATGTCTGTTTATTGTAAGAATTGATTTGTACAGCCATATCCTAGTATAAAACTCCAACAATATCAGTAGTAGCAGATCACAGCTTAACACATATCTCAGTGTTTTCCACAAATAAAAGTATCTCTCTTCCATATAACTTAAGAAGAATGACTGTGTTGTGTGTCTCATTCTTTTACAGTATCATATACTGGATTCTCTCCTATTTACAAGCAGAATGACAGCTACAAAAATTCCTTAGCAGAGATGATTTATTTAAAGTATAGGCCAAATAAAAACCTAAACCCTAATAAAGCACAAGACCCAAAGAAAAGTTTGCATTTAGCTTGCTGGGATGTATAGTATTATAATAGTCACAAAACTAAAAGAAGGACAGGAAAATGCATCAGATTATCTGGTATGGAAGTGAAAGGTAACCTTGTATGCTTAGTTTTTCTATTTCTGCATGCACTAACATGCTTATGGTACACTTTGATATGTTTTTTCAGTATTTGCAGATGCCCTTTTCAATGTTAAGTTTTTCTTTACAGGCTTCAGCTTGCAAATGGTTTTACCGTCTCAGAGAATCTATGCTATATATTCCCGTGTGAAAAGCACGCAGTAGACCCAACTGCTTTACTCGGAATCTTTAAACCTCTTAACTTTCTGAGGGAGGTGAATGTGTTCAAAGCTTCATAACCTCCACTGAACAAAGTTTACCATGTACTAATTAATTGCCTGGAAATTGCTTTTAGTAGTCTTCACAGTGCCATCTTATTTGCCAAAAATGTTATTTATTTGGGTGTGTTTGTGTGTTCTTTTTTTCTTTTTGACATATTTTAGTGCAGAATTCCAGCACAGGACTCCAAAATGGGCACATTTTGCGAGTGCAGTCAGCACCCAACTCCCTGGCTAGTAAAACTCCATTTAAAGTCATCTTCCCAGGCAAAAATCTGTTAAGTCGATGCACTGGATACTTCTTCTATGCCAATACTTCTATGCTTGTATTCATTACCCAGCATATCCTGCTGCATGTCATAAAGAAGACTAGAAAGCTGACAGGATGAAGAAGTTGCAGACTGGAATCAAGTGCAGTACAAGGCAGCAAAGAACCACACCTTGAAACAACACACTTTGATTGAGTACTTGGCATTAAAGGTACAGGAAAGGGCAATGTGCTACAGCAAATCATAATCCATAGACCACTGCTGCTGCAACTACACTACAGGCAGTAATGATATGCTGGAATGCAGGCAGGAAAGACAAGGCATGTGAATGCACAAATATTCACCCTATCGATTCTGCTTGTTGATTTTGTTCCCAGCTTTTCACTGGCTGTCAGCCCCAGCAACCTGAGCTAGCATCTTTTATCACTTGTATGCTTATACAGTGGAAATGTTGACAAGCTGCAAAAGCAGCAAAAAATTGTGAGCAGAGGTCCCAGGGAGGGACACTACAGCCAGCCAGACCAAACAGATGGTCACAGACAGAAGTTGTGAAACACACAGATGCAAGGAATAACAAGAAGTTTGATGAAGGGCTGTTGTGTTTTCTGCTTTGGGTGGTTTTTTGGCTCCTTACCACCACCAGTTTACAGAAGCTCTTCAATGAAAACCCAGTGAAATCAGTTAGATAAGTTTCAATTGAAAATCAGTGATAGGTGGAAAACTGTGAATGATGAAATTAAAGCCTGAAGTATTTAATTAAATATACAGCCAATGGGTAAATCCTTCCCCTTATATATATGGGCACAGTTTCATTTGAAAGGAGGAAGAGATGAGGTTTAAGGAACATACACAAGTCTTTCCTCTCTTTAAACATATATAGTGTGATGCATATTCTCCCAGCCATGTGTCAGGGCTGGATCTAGCTAGCCTTTACTGCTTCCATAACATGCCCAGACATTGAGGGGATACCCATAAATCTGGCAGTAAATAAACTATCACTTCTGCAAATGGTATGGTGCAGATGATTCATACTCTTGCTACAGCAAGAGAGCAGGATCAAAGTCTTTCCCCTTCATCACGCACTCAGTCCTTTAGTTACCCTGCCAGTTCCTGATCATAAATGTTTTTCATCATCTCTTCACACATCAAGGATTACAGTGTCTTAAAAAGCAGAATAAACCAGATTAAATTTAAATAGAAGCTTGGGCTGTACTTATACTACACTTTTTTTTTCTTTTTTTAATATTTTTACACCAATAAAGTTTTTCAAATCATCTATTGTGCTGCAAAATGAAAGACAAATTCTCTGCCATATACCTATCATCAACTATCTGCTGAGATTGCTAAATTATATGATAAAGAGTTTTAAAGGCTATTGCTAAATTGCTGAGTTACCAACCAACCCTGCTTTTAGATCTAGTACAACAGAAAAACATTTGCTAAAGTTTTGAACAATGCTATCAGCACCAGTGAGTAGATAGACAAAAAGAAGGATCTGTCATGGAGAAATTCAGACAAAAATCAGAAATAATTTACTGCAACAAGCAGATCTGTTAGAACTTGGGGGTTTAGTTGTGCTGAAAGGCTGACATCTTCAGCACTGCTATCCTGAGGCATTCCTACAGTATTGATTCAGAGAAGGATGACAACTATTATACACTTTTTCTTTTTTCTGCACAAAATAGTCAACCTTTAGACACAGTTATGGGTTCTCAATTTAATTTTGCTTAGCTTGAAAGATTTCTTTCTTCCACAGTAATATTCCAAAGTACTTTATGTGAACAGATTCCCATGACAAACTGGGGGTCCCACTGATCTGACTGCTTTGGATTTCACTGGAAGCTTGCATTTGTACATGGATTTGCTTGTACAGGACTGTGGGGTTTTTTTACCCATACATAATAAATACCAGAATGATAAATAATATTTTTCCATGTGACATGCAGTTTTGTGTCACTCTAGTTAATAAATGGTAACATAATTCTTCCCAGGTGCCTATGCACACTAGAATATGTGATAAGCTTGAAGTATAAATACTTAACTTACATTTTGTGGTAGAGTAGGGTTACTTTTGTTTAGCTGGTGTATGCTTCTTTGAGAAGGGCAAGAGGAAAAAGCAAGCCACCTGGCACCCTGTAAAACAACTCTTCCAATTGTTGTCTTGATTTCCTGACTCATACCTCTGCATTTACACTTTTGAAATACGTGAATTCTTGGGAAAAAATCAAAGACCTGAAAATCAAATATTCCATGATGGCTTTCTCTGCACAAGTTTAAGGAAGTGAACTAGAACTTAATTTATAGACATGCTGATTACCTGCTATCCTCAGTGACTGAAATTAAGTGTTCAGCAGCTATGAAAGTTGAATCTTGATCCTATTGAAATTTGGGTACTAATGCTAGCTTAAATGCGTGTGCATGAAAGACAAGGTCCTTCTATTTATCCATATAATTCACAGAAAAAACTACTGTAGAGTTGAAACTTGGAAAACTTAAGTGTCCTGTAAAAGAAAGGAGCTCGGGTACGTGTATATTTTACAGTCAATCTAAGATAGTTGCCTACATAGCTCTTCAACACTTGCCACGGAAGTCCTGTTTAAGTATAATGTGGGTTTCAACAGATGTAAATCTTCTTCTGGAGTGCAAATTCCAGCTATCTGGGAAAAGTCTGTTTATCACAGGAATACACCAAAAGGGAGCATCTAAAGAGATAGTTCCACAGTTTCAAGTCTTTGTTGTAGCAGTAAATATCATAGTTCAAGGACACAAACAAGGCAAAGTTTACAAACAGGCATATTTTATTTAGACACAGCTTTCAGACACTTGAGCTCTTTTGCAGCTGTAACTAAACAAAAATAAACCCCTATACCTACAGGCCTCATCTTGCAGCAGGTCATAATTACTCTGGTGAAGGGTCAAGTCTTCAACATGTTGGCTCCTCTGCATGAAACCCTGTCAGAGATAGGAGCTTTCATTAGTGTTACAAATACAGTCTCACTTGTGGAGTTTTTATAGAAACCTTAAATTTACAGATATTTTTGCGACTTTTTCTTGAGGAGAATCACTGAAACCCCTAGTAAAACTAACTTTAGTCAAATATGAAGCCAAAATCGCAATCCAGATTTTGTAGAAAAGGTAGTTAAAAGCTATGAGTTGCTCAGCTGAAAGGTGTAATAAAAAGCATCTGTATTTTTTCAGCCTTTTTGTTTTTTACAAGCAATACCCTAAGTTATAAGAACACTGAGATGGCAGAACTAAGTGCTCAAAAATTAGGAAGTGGTGTTTCAAAGCACTGTATGACCTTACTGTCATATCCCGTTGTTTTTGCCCTGCCACCCATCATTGGGTTACACATTTGCGTGCCATTTTTCCCGTGGAGGCTCTGTCCAGCTCTGCCCAGAAACAAAAGGTTTAGCACGACCTGCTGTTACTGCCCTCTCCACTTCTGTTCTCTTTGTTTCTCCTTTTATTTCCAGCTTGTGGCTTCTTCTTGATCTAGGGCAGATCCATACTTCCTTACACCTCCCTGCCATCTCACATGTCCACCTCTACATACTCTTGACTGCCACACCCGTTTCCCAGTTTTTACCCTTTGCTGCAACACTTGCCCCCTGCAAGGTTATCTTTCTATCTTTCCTGTTCAGTCCTTTGAGTTCCTGCTTTAATCTCTTTCTTTTTGGCAAGATCATTCACATGCCTCCACTTTTTACCTCCCTGCATTTAGTTAGGCAGATATTTTTTTTTTACCTTCATAAAGCTGAGGGGGATACCTGTAGACATTTCAGCAGTATGTGAGAGTACACGACATGGCTCGATATGACCGAAATGCCAATCAAAAAGCAAGTATTAAGCATACATGTGGAAAGCCAGAGAAGGGGAAGATAACCTGGAACAAAGTGTTGTAAATTTTTAATAGACCTAAGTATGCCTTACAAATTGCATGTTTGCAATTTGTTGTAAGGCTTTTAGGTGAGGTAGGCCAGAGAGATCTCAAGGGAAACCTCATCAAAGGAAGTGGTTGTAATAAAAAATCCTAACAGCCTCATTGAACTCTGCACCTTCAATAACTGAACTCACTGCTGGGCAGCAAAGCTGGACTGAGGCTGAATTCGGTTTTGCCACCCTTTTTCCAGGCAGAGCAGATACATTTCGATTGCTGCGTGCTCATGTAACCGTCAGGTGCTCCTGTCCCACCAGCACCCATCTCTGCCCAGCAGCCGCAAGGAGGTTGCAGGTTTTTGCCACCGAGTACTTGAAGATGGGTTATTTTCGCCTGAAGGGCAGCCCACCAGCCCCAGCGGCCTCCGGGAGGACCAGGAGCTGCCTGCGGCAGGCGGCGCGGCCCCCCCTGTCCCCGCCGGCCCCCCCCCCCCCCCCGGCCCGCGGGCCCAGCACCGTAGGGTCTCCCTCTCCCCGCGCCGAGCAGCGGGTACAGCTCCTTTTTGGATGTGCAAGCCAAGGACACGAGATGGGCTTAAGGCACAGAATCCTAAAAAATGGTCAAACTCCCTAACATGAAAGTGAGAAAACAGTCCCAAAAGATCAACCGTCGCGGCCGGGCCGGCGGGGGACGGGGCACACCTGCCTCCTCCCCTTTGCCCCTTCGGGCCGGGAGGGTGCTCAGGGGTTAAGCCCCGCCGGGGGCGGAGGCAGCCCGGCCCGGCTCCGCCGCCGATCGCTTTCCAATGGGACCGGCGGGGCTGAGCGCGGCCGCCGCCTGAGAGCCGGCGGGCGGCGGGATGTCGCAGGGGCTGCCGGGCGCGGGGCGCCTCAACGACCTGCCCGACCACTCGCCGCGGGTGCGCAGCGCCGTCGCCGAGCTGCGGCGGCGGGTGGAGGCTGAGCCCGGCCAGCGCTGGCTGCAGCCCCTCACCGACTCCTTCCTGGTGAGGTTCCTGCGTGCCCGAGACTTCCACCTGGAGCTGGCCTGGAGGGTAAGGAGGGCCGGGGGAGCGGGAAGGGGCTGGGGGGGCTCCTGCCGTCCGCTGAGCGTGAGGGGGGGCGGCGGCTTCGCTCCTTGCCCGGGGAGCGCCCGCGGCGGCCACCAGCCGGCCGGCCTCGGCCCGGGGGCGCCCCAGCCGCCCGCTGGCGGGACGGGGCCCCGCAGGCCCAGCGTGCCTCGCACCCCGCGGCCCCGCCGCCGGTGGCCCGTGGGTGTGCCGGGGCGGGAAGGCGGCGGGAAGGCCGGGGGTCTTGCGGCGGACGGGGGGGTTATTGCCGGCCCCGGGCGGAGTCAGTGTGGCGGGTCGGGTGGGCGCTTGGGTGGGCCGAGGCTCAGCGGGCCGTTTCGGGGTGTAAGTGCCCGTCACGCGTGTCTTCAGCGTGGCAGAGCGGTGTAGATGTGCGGTGTGGGAGCTGGCTTTGTGCGGCCTCGGTGAGGTAACGTGGAGGTTACGGTAAGTGCGGGACAGTCGCATAATGTAGAGGTTACGGCCAGTGTGATAAGGTCGCAACTCCGATCAGGAAACAGTATCCTTTAAATGACATCCTTGTCAGGCTCAGGTTACTGGTTACTAGTAATGATACTAGTTTCATTGCAGATTTATAATTATTCTGACATAAAGCTATGAGTAAAAACTTATTTTCCCATGGAGTTTTGTCATTTACAATGCTCCTTTTGGGCTTTGGTAAGTTTTGGTACTTTCCTGGCCGTTTGTATGGCTTTTTGCCATACAGACAACACGTGCACTTTTAATATCCCAAAGTACAAGCTGTTATTGATTGTTCCTTTTTTTACAGGAAGATTGACAACCACTGACCCTTCTGAACAGAAAGTGTTTCCAAATCTTCCCAGGGCAAAAACATTTCCTCACTTGTGCCAACTGGAAGCTGTGTTTCAGTGGAATTTGATGTTGATGACATAGCATTGCCCAACAGACCTCACCTTTTAATTTCTGACTTCTCTGTACTGTAGAACAGTTTAAACTTTTTCCAAGTTTAGTCACCATAAGAGAAGATTATTTGCATATGGATATATTGCGGGATCAGGGTAGCTAAAAAAGAATGTGAGAAATCAAATTAAGCCCTTAATCATAAATAGCTTTAAAAATTTTATTGTGCATTCTTTTCATTTGGCGCATGAGGCTTGCATCATAGCTTTAAACCTTTCCTCCTCATTAGAAGAACTAGTAAGTCAAGTCAGATTTCTCTGGATATTTACAGGTCTTATGTTTGCTTGAAGTTAATGAGATTGTTTGTATCGGAGCTGTGCACTAACAATTGTAGGACCATGCCTTTTTTTCTTTCCCAACAAAAGACATTTTGTTTTCATGTATTTCATGGTTCCAAAAAGTAGGGCTTAATGTGAAGACAGTATGCGCTCCTAAATATCCACTCCTAATTGCGTTGCAGTTGGTTGTTATTGATAATCCTGTAGCTAGGACAGTGGCACTTTAGAATTTGGCCGGTATGTTTCTGCACTTTCTTGTTATTAATTGTGAGATATATTGTAGCTGGGACTAATCTTCAAGAGTGTGGAATCCAGGCTAAGTTTATGGATGGGAGTCTATGAAGTAGCAAATTTCCTATAGTCATCTTGAGAAAGCCCTCTGTGACTGGGGACCTGCTTTGGTCTGTTTAGAATCTCTTCAGAATTTCTGGCTCTCCACAGGCTGCTAAGTTTCTAAATTTCTTGTTTGGACCCTTTGAATTAGTAGATTCTGATGTTCAAAACCCACCTGTGTTTAATCTTTCCATCTAGAATTTCAGGTCTTCAAATCCTGTAGCTACTTGTACTTAATCTTTTATCTTAATATTCATATTTCATAATAATACACTGATTTCTAGGTTACTTCTGTTACAGCATGGGAAGCAATTTTTTTTTTTTTTTTTTTTTTTAAGGAATGTGTTTATCTGCAATTGGTATATTAAGGCCCAAGAGAATTATTGTGCAAAACTCTGTGCTGGTCATGTATATTCATCTAACCCAAGTCTGACCACATGCAGAGGTTATGTTAATACTTCATCCTAGACAGAGCCCTCCTGCCATCAGTCCAGACAGTGGCTGCTTGCTTCTGTCCTGGTTTGATGTTGCCTCTCAGTTTGGAGTTCAGGCTGATACAGTCCCTTTTTGCCCACTGGGCTCCTGTGTACTACTGGACGGTACTTGTAGAGCAGCTAAGGGATGATCAAAATTTGTTGCTCTGTCAATGCTTACAACAAAAGGTCATCAGGTATCTTTCTTAGTATGGGCTTATATTTAGCCTTAAATATGAATAAGAGTCTGGCAACTGACCAGACTGCTTATTGATATGTTCGTGGTTAATATTTGACACAGATTTATCTGATTTCAATTTATCAACATCTGGAAATGCTTCAGAAAATAATAATTAGGTAGATTGTGGCAAGACATTCAATTTATGAATCTTATATGATGACTTATTCCAACAGGAATGTTTTACATTTTTCCAGTGACAATTCTGGACTTGCTTTCAAGTACTGATGTATTGATGTATATAATGCGAAGAAAATCCACCACTGAAACAGGTAGCTAGCACTGAAGAGCTTAAAGAAGAGCTAAAAATGTCTGTAATTTTTTTAGAGCCAATGATTATTCATTCAAGCTCAGTAACAAACTATTCTCAAGTTAGAAGATAATTCTTTTAATGCATTTTGAATCACAGGAAGGATTAAACTTGGCCCAGTGCCTTGTCTTAGAAAGTGGCTAGAGATGTATGCATGAATCCGAGCCACTTACATACAGGCTGCAGAAGAAGAGATGAAGTTAAGCGGGTAGATTCCATGAAAGGATTTCAAATGCATGAATGTTAATTAGTAAGAAAGTGTTAAGTCAGTCTACAAGAAATACCGGCAGAGATTTGTCTTTAGAAATGAACAGAAAATTCTTTGACAAAGACTAACAATAACTTTCAAACACCATCACAAACCTTCAATAGGTAAATAAGAAATTTTTCTTGTCTTGTGAGACTTCTAGGCAATTCTTACCTGCCTACCAAAAATTAACACTCAGAAGGAACAGTGGTGGTATATCATTACAGCATCTTTTGTGCTTTTGTGATCTCTGTTAGCGATACAGATATGGATGAGATGCTAGTGTTGCAAAAGATTTCAGTCTGGATATAAATTTGTGCCCAAGCTGAGCATGTTATTTGCTCATGAATTTGTGAAGATACACCTACTTACTACATATTCTGTAAATGGAGAAGCAGGACAACGGGTCTCCAAAAGCCATGCGTTTATATATCCCTTTTCTAATGTACCAGCTATGTGTTTATGTTTGATTTCACTGTTGCAATCAAAACCACTGTCGCTCGGATTCAGTAGTGACACGTGAAATCTGGAGAACGAGCATCTCCTTTCCTCCGTAAATCTTTTTGCCTAGTGCATTTTATTATGTCCTTGCATTACATCCCACAACTCTTGTATAATACTAATTCTCAGGGACTTGGGGATACTCTCCTTTTATACTTGAAGTAGGTTATACTCTGGGGAAAAGAATGAAAATCTTTAAATTCAGTAAAAATGCCACATTGAAACTCTATGCCAAGAGTTGTGTTCCTAGCATACGACTTAGACTTTTTGTAAGCATTGTTTTTATGGCACTCAAACCGGTCTAAATATCTAGGATCCTTTCAGGAGTTCTGGTTGCTACAAGGGTATATAGGCAGACTGTGTCTTTGCTCTGCATTTCATTTAAGGAGGAATCAAGGCTTCCTGATGTGTTGTACTGCAGGTAAGTTGCTGAGAATAACTGTGCTGTACAAGAAGGATTGTTTTCCATAATGTCAAACATACGTCTGAGTCTGGGGCATTATCTCTGAGGTCCTTCACATCATTCAAATATAAATACCAAGTTTAAATCAGGTACTTGGCTGCTTTTCTTCCATCAATCCAGAGGGGTTCCTCAACAAGGTTGGAAGAGCCCGTTAGGCTCTGTGGGCTGACTGTTAAGGAAATAAAAATGAATCGGCCAGTCTTCCCTTTGTGCTAAGCCAAATGTCTCAACTTAGGCATGTGCCAGCCCTCTCCTAACTGGCAATGGAATAATGT
This sequence comes from Falco punctatus, assembly GCF_963210335.1. Lineage (NCBI taxonomy): Eukaryota > Metazoa > Chordata > Aves > Falconiformes > Falconidae > Falco > Falco punctatus. Next base: position 44,639,375 of record NC_137582.1, read on the forward strand.
ATGTGAAATGGGGAAAGTTCTGTGTCTCTATAAAAATACTTTAAATTCTTTGTCTGTGTATACCATGTGTTTAAATTCTGTGTGTAGCTATATGCATACATACACACACACACACATATATATATATGCAGAAAAGTGTGTGTTTACATATATATGTTTATATTCTAGAGTTTGAGCTATTGGTTTATCCTCCAAATATTGCCAATAGAAAACATTTTTTTCCTAAACATCATGTGCATTGGTACAACTGCTGACACAGTAGGGGCCTAATTCTGGCTAGCATCCTTGTTAATATGAATATATAGTTATTAATCAAGAAAAAATAATTAATTTACATATACAAATACATTGGTTTGTGACAAGCGTGTTGTTCTCTAGTTCTTTTTATTCTAAGTAAAGTACTAGGTTTACCTTTCTTTGTTTTGTAGCACATGAATCTTGGATTGATTAGTAACTTTATCATCTCTGATCTTCAGAAATCTGGAACTATCCCCAACAGACCTCAGGATAAAACCCTCTTAATTAATGCTAAACTCCAAACTCTGGAGTTTTTCATTCAGCTTTCCCCATTTATCAAGTTACCTTGCATTTATTTTCAGATGCTGAGCAGATGCTAAGTAGGTTATTCGTTTTGTAAACACAGATAATTATACATTGAGAAGTGTTATAACTACATGAGCCACCTTTTATACTAGGTAATGAATGCTCCTCGTTTTCCTGATACTAGATTGCTTCATCTTCTATATCCAGACTGATTGTTATATATAATATTTATGGTTTTCCTTGCTGTCTTTACTAGAAAAAAACCACAGGCCCATTTTTTTTTTTTAATATTTCACATTAATTTCTGTATTTACACAACATTAAACTAGAAATTTTCAAAATAAATCTGGAAGTACCCACTACTAGTTTTTGAATTCAATTACGGATCTGCGGATTACTCATGGAACTAGCTGTGTCAGGCTTCAGATGTCGTGAATAAATCATTGAATCAGTAAATAATTTCAGGTAATTAATTTTCAAAGTCTGAAAACTCTTCAGCACTTTATGGCTGTCTGGCCAAGGGATGTATGTTTGGAGCTTAGACATGTTATATGTTTAAGAGATATACAGCTTGCCCATGTCATGGAAGGTATCGGAAAACTCCAACCATATGTTTACTCCTTAATGGACTCACTAGTGGGTAAACAGTGTCTTCCATAAGGACCTTGAGTGTGTCACAAGCTGTGAATGCCATTCCCTTTCTCCTAAGATCTAGAGCTTAAATCCTTGTTGTTTCCAACTTGGAAAAAGTGAATATTCATGAAAACTAACTGTACTGACAAGATAGGATTATTCAGGGTATTCAATGAATTTATCATTTTTACTCTTATCTTGGTTTTGTCAGGCAGCTCTTCAGAGATGTATAAAGTATCTATGTAATTGTTAATTGGGTTCATTAAGTTGTGGTACCACAGGTTTTAGAAGAACAGGGAGAAATGACAAAGCTACAGATGCTGTATAGTTGTTTTGAGGGTGTTTGTGTATGTTGCTGGTATTTAAGTGTCTGTTGGGAAGACCAAGGACAAGAATGTAGTATGTTGACAGTGCTGCCTGGTTGGCACAAAGTGGTTGGGATTGCTCAAACAGTGCCCTTTGTAGAGAGTCAAGCACCAGGAGTGAGATAATCAGAGTACCTCATCAGGCCTGTCTTTGCAATTATAGTGAATTTCTGTTCCACAAATTAACTTACTTTCCCTACTCCCTCCCCCAGCCTTTTTTGTTTGCTTGTTTTCAAGTTAGCCTAGACTATAATTGGCTTAATGCAGTCAAAAGGCTTCTAGTAAAATTCTGCTAATGAGTAAAAGTTTGTTTCTACAGTGTATGGTTTAGATTGAGGCTTTTATCAATTTCTCATTGCCAAATCAGATGGGACTTCAACATGGCAAATGAACTCTGAATGAAAAAATAAATACAATACGTATTTATAGGTGCTATTTCCATGAAGGTTATAGCTAATTTCTGATCAGTGTGTCATTTAACTGTAAGTAAATTCTGCTGACAAACAATAATGCCTTATAAAAAGTTTCCTCGTGACAATTTGAGAGACCTTCAAAACAATGCAAGACCTTCAACTGAGCAGAAAAGCCTTAAGCTGAAGAAGTAGTATATGATTATGTACAACGATACAAGAAACTTGAAAGTAGAGGGAAGGGTAAGAAATAAGACTAGTTATCTAATACAAGCATGCCATGAGGTACAGGATGGTGAGTCTCGGGTGTCCCTCTTAAAGAGTCTGTAGGTAAGCATCAGTGTAGCTAATGCTGTGATGTTCCAAGGGATGAATTCAGTATCTGAGAAGATAGATCTGAGAACAACTGAGGTTCTTTCTGACCGTTCTTTCTATTAAAATGGTGAATAAAATTATACTTGCATAGATCAAAGAAATTTGTAATGTGTTTAATGTTGTGTTTTATTAGTTGGAGCTGACAGTTCTTTTTAACAATAACATTTCTGTTGTGAAATATGCAGTAATTGAGAAATGAATAAAAATTGGTTTCTCAATACAGATCAATAGAAATAAAAGACTGTTGGTTAATGCTTTCATTGTGATGAACACATTTAATTTGTGAAACTGCTAAGATCAGTTGACTTTGCTGTTTGAAATACAGTAACAATTTTAAAGGCTAGCCTGTGCCTGCTACCTTTAAGATTTAAGTATACATTTCAGTTTGTTGTGAAACAAGTTACTGAAAAATTCTGAGTCTTTTAGCTTCTTCAAAGGTCTCAGGTTAGAAGTCTAAACTGTAGCTGTTTAGGAAATTTTAATACAAAATCTAAATTACTTGCCATAGCTATTCCTCTACTCTCCAGAATCAGTGCTAGAGAACTTAGCATGGGTGATACAGCAGAGGCAGAATTTAGTTTAATCAAAAGGAAGCTTTTTAGAAGAGAGTCTTGCATAGCTTCCCACTTACCTATTCAAAATATCTTAAACAGATTTTAGTAGCAGGGCATAGCAGTTCATTTTCCCTACCACCACTTCATTAATATTAAAGGAAAACCAGCAATTTTAGACTTGGAAATTAGAATTACTGATCATCAACTCAGTCAGTCTCTAAGATGACCTTTCACAGTATCACCTGTAATTCCTCTACATAGATGTTACCTCAGAAAGGAACGCCTTTAACTGGATGTTCCTCAGAGTCAGGCCATGTCCCTTCAACACACAGCTCTTCCAGTGTCTTAGACATACTGGTTTATGACGCTGCCTTTCAGCCTAAGGAACTGGGGTGATCATGTCCTGGATAATGGACAGGATCTCTGTTTTAACAAAACAGGTTCTGGTTATTTCCACTCTTGAGGGAGGGAAACTGACTAATGGGTAACGGACCCACTATATTGTTATATTCCATTTCAGAGGGGTAGGAGGGGCTTTAAAAACGCGCTTTGGATATGCTGATGATCATACCTGTTGTAAATAGTAAACTAGATTTGTTAATGATTGTATGTATGGAATGGGCCTGTACTTTATGGAGGGGAGGGGGTGGGTGGGTGAAGGAGAATGTTTTTCTGTAAAACTTTGGACATCTAAATGCAAAAAATCCTGAATGAATCTGATGCAGTGTCAAACCAAATAACCCTAAAGGTAACTTGAGTAAGAAAACTGGGATTTAGACATATTTTATGTAGAAACAACAGGCTTTTGCTACATATTCCAGTTTTCTTTTCTGACACAAAATGACAACTGCAGTCCATGAACCATTTGACAAGGTTCTGAATTCATCATAACTCGATCACTTATTTGATCCAGTATAGCAACCTTCTGCTTCTAGGAGTGATTTTCTTAAAATGTACAATTAAATTATAGCTAATTTAATGAATTAAACATGACTGTGACCACATGTTGAAAACATATTTTTTTAAGTGTGCTTTTCATAAAATACCTAATGGTTGTCTGACATCCACATTTATTTTTTTTCCAGTTATTGAAGAATTACCAGAAATGGAGAATTGAATGCCCAGAAATAAGTGCAGATTTACGACCATCTTCTGTTCTTGGTCTTTTGCATGCTGGCTATCATGGAGTCCTGAGATCAAGGGACCCACACGGAAGCAAAGTTCTAGTATACAGAATTGGTGAGTGACAAAATTGCTTGGACCTGTTTCACACCTGGCTCTGTCACTGATGTTTATTTTTCTTTTTGGGGGGTGGGGGGTGGAGTGGGTGGGGGTGTTTGTATGGGTGCAACGCCAGGGGTTGGTGCAATCAGATAATATCAGAATGTCTTAACTAGAAAGTTAACATATTTAAGTTCCCTGTTAGAGATACCTTTTCATTAATATAAAGGTGAGTTTATTGAGAACAATTACATCATTTGACTTACATATTGATATTGCTAAAGCTGTACAATCCTTTATGAAAAACTTGCATTCTTTGTAGTGGAATTGTTGTCTACGTCAAAAGAAGTCTTAAAGGTAAAAGCTTAAAGCTTCTAAGAATATGCGTCTATTTGGGTCTGAGTGTCCTAATAATTATGTTTCCATACAAATTTTCAAAGCCATGTGCTAGGACTGTGGTACTCAGGTAGGTGCAGCACAGGGGTAAGAATAGGTCTACACCTAGTCTTGTACCGATGTTCAGTTTAGATGGGAATGAGAAGTTCACTGGATTTTCACTGTTCACACATAGCCAGAGTCCTGTAACAACAATCTGAAGGTCCTTTGTTTGTTTCCACTCCCAAAAGTCTTTAAAAAAAAAAAAGTAGTTAAAAGATCACGTTACCATATTTCTTTGTGCTTGTTTTGGACAGGGACGTTATTTTTGCTAGCTTTCAAATAATTGCTTTATTATCAGCTAGTCTAGTCGAAGGTTGTGCTCTGAAGCTTTCGTCTAGGGTTAAGACTCGTCCCATGCAATTCTTTGCTCAGGCCTCAGAAAAACAAGTGAGATTCGCCAGATCTTAGCAGAATTACTGTACTGAAGAAAAAGTATATGAATTGATTGGATTGATGATCTGTAATTTCTGCTAGCCTGACTGTTACTGAATTAAGCTGTTCCTGTTAAAACCTCGTACTGGAGGCTACATCCATGGGTGGAATGTTATGTTGGGTGGCATCTACACCCATCTACCATTAGGTGGTACCATCTACAAAGAGAGTGTAAAGGGTGAGTGACGGAGCAGGCACACAAAATAACTTCTGTACTGCCAAATTGGTTTATTTCAGGACCTTTGATATTGCTGGTTACTTGTTCCTGAGAAGCACATTAGAAGCAGTAGCAAGCAAAAGTATAGGTTTATGTGATGTTCTCATGGTAATGCAGAGTAATCTATTCACTCTTCAGGACAGTGGGATCCCAAGTTATTTACAGCATACGATGTGTTTCGTGTAAGCCTCATCACATCTGAACTCATTGTAAAGGAGATTGAGACTCAGCGGAATGGAGTCAAGGCTATCTTTGATCTTCAAGGCTGGCGATTTGCTCATGCATTTCAAATCAGTCCAGCAGTGGCCAAGAAAATTGCTGCTGTTCTCACAGTAAGTATGACATGCTGCTTCATTGCTTTAACTCTCAATTTTTCATCTGTTGCAAGCTATAGTAAATTTTCCTTCTGTAGACCTCCTTAGAGTCTATACAGCTTTAAAGAACAAAATCTTAAATCCATTAGGAGTCATAGGTTTTGCTTGGTTTGACTTGAAGTATGTTCTTGTATAGCAGAAAATTACCTTTAACCTCTGATGTTTATAAGAACTCCACTGACCTGTTACAACACAAGAATTTCATGAGCGTAAGTGCCCATGAAGCCCAGTTCTGTAAGGATCTCTGTTCGTTATCCCATTTAATCTCTTCTCTTCCATTTTTTTTTTCAGCATTAACTCAACAGTCAAAGCTTTTTTTCCCTGACACTTAGAGAGGATGAGAAATAGCATGCGCAAAGAGCAGTTAAGAGCAAGACAGTACTCACTTTTTACCAGCATGGATGATGCTACATGATCTTCCAACTGCTACCAACAGAATGTATAATGTTTATGTTCTGCTTGCTTTTTGCCCCCTCAACATGAAGGTTATTTTGTGCATTCACTACTACCTCAATTCCTATTTTTCACAAAGCTTGTGGGTGTTTCATTGTCTAAGACTTGTTCATTGCTGTCAAATTTGGTTGAACTTCGCCAATGGATTTCAGGGGGAAGAACAAAAGAAAAAAAGAAGGGGACAGAGAACAGACAGCCAAGGTTCAGTATAGTCCCATAAACACATTTTCCTTCAGAATTTAGATTGAAAGTCAGCAATAATAAAACTGTTAGCTTGTGATGTGGAAATGAGTGAGGGAGGTAATCTCTTGCTCTGATTTTGTAAGGTTGTGAAGTTCAATCAAAGCGTCAGAACTTACAGCTGTTCTTCCTTTTTGGTATCTGCTGTAGAACTTAAGTGAAACCAGTAGGTATTCCCAACTTTTCACATCTGGAATAAGAAATCTTGATGTTCATCTGATTCTGGGCAAGATCTCATGAGAATAGGCCTAGTTAAGAGTGTTTTAGTTGATTTCTGAGGTAGTAAACAAGTTGCTAGTATTTTTTTCACTTTGAAATAGAGCAGAAAGGAGGTAGAACAGGATTTGCAATTGCATCTAAAGGTTTCAATCCATTATCTCAAGCGAGGAAATTCTCTGAATATGATGTTTCCACCTTGACCTATTTCAGATTTGTTGCATGCTTTTCAGTGCTTATTAATAGCTATTGGGGAAAAAAAAAGAAAAAAGACGACAACAAATTTGTGTGTTTCCAGTGTTCTTTTCTAAGAAGAGAAATAAGTTAAACTCATTTTTTTTCAGATTCCTTTCATTGCTTTAATTAGGTTCAGGTATTTTGCCAAAAGATTGTCTTAGTGTTGTTCAACATGCTTTTAAGTAAAAATTAAGGAACCTTAGTTTCAACCCTGTGTTTTACTTAAGAAATGTGTCTTGCAAATTACTATCCTGTGTGACAGAAGTTAATAGAAAGGAAATACGTACTAAGGAATGGAGAGCATAGTAAGAGTAGTAAGTGACATCATCTTGCAAAATCTATTACCCTTGGCAAAACCAAATTGTTTTGTGAAAAACATCACAGTAGACCTTAAGTATACGGTAACACATGGTAATGTACAGTAAACCTACAATCTGATAGTTTTGAGGTCTTTATCATACATTAAAATCTAAAAGGAGTTGCATTTAAGAAATACGTGGGGTTTCGGGTTTTTTTACTTATAGAAGAATGAGAAGCGTACATGAAATTATGTGAGATGAGCTGCTGTACTAGTGGGGAGAATTTTTTGTGAGAAGTAGCACTTATATTAGCAGAAATCCTCTGGTTGCAGAGGTAGTATCAGATTGGATGTGAATGGAAGCTATAATTTCCCCATTGCATAATGCTGTCTTTGAGCACTGCTGTGTTTTCTTTTAACTTTCAAAGGTCTGGGACTTCTAAATGAATCTTGAATGCAAGTAGAAGTATTTCATATTATAAAGGCTGTATATAGCAGATACAATTTTTATTTTCATTATGACAGTAATCTTTTTGTAAAGCTGAACTTCTGGCTTGGGCAAATTCCCAGTAATTTCAAGGCTTGTCTCTAAATCATAAATATAAATTATTTAACTGAAAGTTAGTAGCTTCAGTGGTTTATATTTATATATATTGGCATATTATCCTTCAGGCTGTGAATCGCCAATGAAAGCACATGGCTAGATAGCTTTTTGGTAAATCAGCAGCAGAATCTCTATTGTGAAGGATTGTACCTCCGAAGAAAGGCTGAGCACAAGCTTTGAATATGTTACTTATGTGCAGTTGGGTGAGGGTTTTCTTGTTTGATTTTCTGTTGTTTAGGTTTTTTTTAATATCCTCTCCTCCTACTGATTTTTTTATTTTTCCTCCTAATGGGATATATATGATTTTTCTAAGTGTTGTTGGGGCAGTGTAAATTAAGAGCACTCCAAAGTGCAGGAACTGGCAAAGTCAGGAGGAATACTCTAACCTATGGACTAGATAGTTTTCACAGACTTGTCCTTAACAATAGAATCTTTCCAATATTTGCTTTTCCTTACACTGTTTTTCACATATTTTGACAGGATTCCTTTCCTCTAAAAGTTCGAGGTATCCACTTGATTAATGAGCCTTTATTCTTCCACTCAGTCTTCGCTCTAATTAAGCCTTTTCTCACTGAAAAAATAAAGGAACGGGTGAGTGCACACAAATATTTCTTTCTGCCACAAAATCCTTACATGACAGTCTGTAGCACTTCTCTTAGGATCTGGGCACTCCTGAGCACTGAAGAGCATAAATCATTTTTGTGTGTTAGTGCCATAGAGGCCTCCAGAAACTAATTGTAAAGCATTTGCAGTTGTCACTAACATGAGAGTTGCAAGTGGTTGCCGTTATCACCACTCTGAAGATAAAAAACACTGTGACACAGAGGGGTTAAATAATTTGCTTGAGATCACACAACAATTCTTACGAAGAACTAGGAAGAAACAGGTCCTGGATCTCCTAGCACTGTGCCTTTAAATGACAGTGAGAAATTGTTACTGAACAGTGATGATATGCTCCAAGAAGACAACTTTTTAGTTGTGAAAGACCAGCAGGGGCATTTATGCATCAAAAATAGGACAGGCTTAAGTTCAAAAATTTTTTTTCCAAATAGCTTCTTAGTTTTTTTAAATTCTATTGCAGTTTTAAATCTGAAAACCTGTTTGTAGTTGGATGGAAAAGCATGTCAAGTATTCTGGTTTATTGTAGCATAGGAAGAATATTGGACGTTTCAGCATTTCACAGTACCTCCTTTTGTGCCAGCTAACACAGGACTAAGGTACAAATAAGCAGCCCTGCCTATTATTTCCACTCTGAAGCCCCCTTGTTTCAGCGTGTGGATCTTGTGGATTTGCAGTAGCCATTGCACTCCGGGACAGTAAATCCAGTTTTTTCTGGTCACTGTTAACTGTTATTTGGCAGTCCCCTTTTTCTAGCAGTTGTGTTTACATTAGAGAGGTGGCCCTGTACAGTCCCTCACTCTCAAAAGATGATTAAAAAAGGGAGCATGTTCCAGCAGCCTGATACCGTGGCCCTTCTTCTCTCACATTAATACCTGCAACCCCCCCATACACACACCTGATTTGGCTCAGAATGTCTCAGGTTAGAACTGCAAAAGCAGAAGAGAGGGCAGGTGGACATTAAAGGCTTGAAAGAAAACAAACCAGATATCCCAGTTCATGGAATGGAACAGAAGCAGGTTGGTTTGAGTTTACAGGTATGATCTGAAAAAAAAACCCTCTAAGGGCCAGTTCCCCATCCTTCATAGGAATAATTATTATTCACTTAGTATTTTACTACCTGATGAAATGTTAGAATAAAAGGCAGCCAACTACCTTTTGAGTGCATATTCTTGCACTTTTTCTGTGACAATAATTGCAGAAATTTCTTGTCAAGTGTTAATCAGAGGCCTATGAAAGTGTCTGACTGGAAGCAATGGACAAGTCTTCAAAATAGCTACAATAAAGCAAGGAGAGAAGAACCTGAACTACACTATCACAAGGGTTAAAGTGGAGGAGTAGTCCAGGATCTAATTTCAGCTGGAACTGAAACATAAGGAAGGACTGAGATACAGATTCTTTTGAATATCCTTCTTGGCACCTGTCTCAACCTACCTACATACTACATAATGTTGGTTTTAAATACCTGTGACTGTACCAGATAGTAATGGCCAGGAGCCAAACACTGTGCTGTTCATGAAAATGACTGAAAAACATGATACCTATCATGACAAGACCAAACTCCAGTCTTCCGGTGCTTTAGCTCACTGTTCGGATGTAGTGTGTACCCTTATCAGTGCTGCTAAACCCGTCTGGAACAAGTGTGTAGTTAGTTTCAGCTCCAGTGCTCACAGCTGCATAAAATGCAGATCTGGGGTTGTAGTCCGTGCTTCATCAAGCTGCAGATACTGAGCAGGACTGTGAGCTCCTATGGGAAACTTGCTTACGTGGTACTTCCTTCTTCATTTAAGGAGCTCGTTATGGACAAGTACATTTGTTTAGTCAAACCAAGCTGGTGGCTTCAGCTCTTAGGCTGAGTTTCTTTGCTGCTTGTTTGCACTCAGTTCTCTAGAATTCATACCCAATTAAATGCTTTTCATATTTTGTTTTAGGTCTATATGCATGGAACTAACTACATGCAGAGTCTGACCGAACACTTCCCAGCCAGCATTCTCCCACAGGAATATGGGGGGGAGGAAGTCTCCATTGAAGAGTTGGCCAAGGAATGGACTGACTTTATAATGGCATCTGCAGATTATCTTCAGAGCATTTCTCTGGTTGCCCAGGAATAACCTTGTTACAGTATTATATCAATTCTTGAACACCTGAAAGTGGAAATTAGTTTAATACGCAATCTTTTGTGTAACGTGAAATTACTGTAAATGAAAGCGGTATGTCTTTGCAGGGCACTGTTAGATTGACTGCACTTTAAACTAACTGGAGTCTTACCAGTGTGTATGACTGAAGAGATTAATGAGTTCTACATATTTGCAGTACTGTTTGTAATTGATTAACTTCTATGCCAAAAAGCTGAGTAGTGTGTTGGATATTAGAGACTGATACTGCTCCTGTTAAGTCTTTGGAGACAACTCGGCTGTAGTAATGTAGTTCAGAACCTTATGCTTAGCTCTTGTATCTTGGCTTGTCAAGATAATAGTATACAAAAAGGAACAGGTGAATGGGGTAGACTAGTTTGTTGCAGAAGTATGACTACAAGGCTAATTTGCAAGGGGTGAAAAGAGGCTGCTTTTTAGATTGATTCTCAGGGAAAAAGGCTGTTTTGTCAGTTTGTGTCAAATTGAAAATTAGTGAGCAATAGTGAGACATTTGTGTCGATCTTTGTGCTGCTTTTGCAGCTTCCCTTTTTGTGCTAATTAACGCAGTAATCTTCCAGTTTTATAGAGGAAGACAGGGAAAACATCATGTACCTGTTCTTCAAGGGACAGTATGAATCAGGAGGAGGAACTGGTAAGAGTCAAAACAACCTTGAAAATTCTGATTTTCTTTCTTCAAAGAGATACTGTCTATGGAGAAGCTATGAGCAACTCCAGTTACGGTCACCTTTAATTCCTACTGTAGAGCACTACAGAGGTCAAGAGCTCTTAGCTGTTAGCAGTATCTGTTTTGGAGGGTGAAGTAGATTACCCTTTGTGGATCTGAACTTTAGAAATACCTGTTGCGTGGTTTAAGGGTGCTTGTAGGTCACTTTGGACCTCAGCATAGAAGATGCTGAGTATCTTGATTTTATTTTCAGAAAAGGAGCTGGCAACTTGCCAGTCTGTCTTCTGTTTGGCACTGGAAGAAATTGGTTTTAATTTTTGTTGAGCCCTCTTCTTCATTTCTGTAGGGGTAAGGAAAAAATAATAATCTGTTTATACTTATTGAAAACAGTTTGTTGGTTTTTTTAAGGGACATTATTCAGATACAAACACTGCATGTGAAAAAGCTGTCACTCACATTACATAGCAGTATCATCCTGCGATCCCCAGTATTTAATAATCTAAACAATTATTTTACTTTTCACCCAGCTTTTTGTTAAAAACTGTTAATATACCAACTGCTAGAATTCATTTGCCCAGTTTTTAACTCTTGTTTTGTAATAAGCTAAGTGATCTTTGCATAAGCATTATATATTTAAGCATTCCATATGAGTCTTTGTATAAATGAATCCATAACAAATGCTTTGTTTCTAAGGCAGCTAGAAGTGCTAATGTCAGTTATTTTGGGATCTTTAGGACATTGGGATGTTACATGCTTAGGGGAGAGAAATGAGACTATTCTATTAAATCAGAAATGTCTTATGGTAGATGATCATTAATACTGTGTTGTTGCAAAAGCCACTGGAAACTGTTCATTATTAGCAAGGGAAACATCTATGAAAGGCCCACAGAGTACTCATTGGTTGTAGTTCCTTCTGCTGTGGTACGGTCAATGCCAGGTACAAAGTACTTGCAAAACCGACAGGCATTTAAATTAGTTTTTTTTTCTTTCAATTCCCTCATTTCCTTAAGTGCATTTTTCATTCTTCTCTTTCAGGATGTCTTTGATACGGAGCCTAAATTTAAAGAAATATTTTTTCAGATACATTTTCATATATTCGTGTATTTCATATATCTTTTTTTCTCAGATTGAACTATTTTGTAATACAAAGCTCCTTAAATAGAGGAGTTCAGTGAAGCTCTAGTTCTTCACTGTAGGAAAATAAACTAAGTAGTCAGGCATCTGACAACTCTTCAAGTGTGTATCTCAAGCTCCAAATCACTTACAAACTGGAGAACTGAAGCTATTTTCATAATTTTGTGCTCTTCAGTTTTAATCCTTGAATGTAAACCACGTAAAGGATTGAACTGTTTTGCAGCGAATGGGAAAATTTTAAACTTTTCCTATGAAACTGATCTCTCATCGTTGCTGTTTCATGTAGCAGAGACGTCATGTGATTGCATATGTATATGCAGATGGACAGAATGTAGCTTTTTTAAAATCTTCATTGGGACTACACCAGCACTATGAATATGAAGTTCTAAATGTCTTAAAAAATATCCTGAATCTATTATTAAATGATGTTATATTTGCATAACGACAGAGCACTGAGTGCAGTTATTTTTTCATGAACTGTTTATTATTTCTTAATGTTTACATGATATATAGAAGGTGGGAACTGTAACTGCAGTTGCTGCTAATAGTAAGGACACCAGGTAATTAGAACATTTGCATAATTAATGGAAGAGGTATTAATTAGTATGATGAGTGGTGGTATGGCAGCGTTGAGCTGTAGTGTCAACAGAAAAGGTAAAAATCTCCAAGTGCATTGTTCTTTAGGAATATCAAGAGTGCCTCTAAAGAAAGCAAGCTGCTGTTAAATGATGCAACTGTAATTTACTACTGACTGCAAGCACAACGTAATGCACAACGGTTTTTGTAATTTTTTTTATGGATTAACACCATTCTATTAATAAACTTTTTCTAGCGGAACCAGCCCCGCCTGTCGGTGTTTGTGAGACGAGGGTGGCGCTCCCGGGGCGCGGCGAAGGGCCCCTGCGGGGCCGGGCCCGCCGCCCCGCGGGAACTGCGTTTCCCGGCGTGCCCCGCGGCGCGGGCGGCGGGCGCTGTGCGGCGCAGCGCAGCGGCGGGGCGGGCAGGCGGCGAGGGCTGACGGGCAGCGGGCGACGTGGCCATGGGGCGCCGCGCAGGGCTGCCTCCGCTCCCGGCCGCCACCCTCCTCCTCCTCCTCCTGCCCCGCTGCGCCGGCGCCGCCGCGCTCGTGCTACGCGGCCGCCGGGCGGGGGGCAACGAGAGGCCCATCATTGGTAAGGGGCAGCCGAGCGGGGGGCGGCCGTGCCCTGCGAGCGGTACCGGCCGGGCCGGGGCAGCGGCGGGACCTGCCTTCCCTGCCCGGGAGCGGGGAGCGGGCTCAGGCTGGCGTGAAGCCCTGCCGGCTGCTGCGCGGGGCCGAAGGTCTCCCGGCGGGTGGGTCTGGTGAAAGCTTGCCTAAGCAGCGTTACGCTATACGTGCTTGGCTTAAAAATCGTAAAGTAACTACAGCTGATTTAAGAGGAGTTATAGTACTAACTAGTTAAAGCAGGGAAGGTGAGCCTTAGTCAGATAATGTGTTTATTTGGTACCTTGTGACTAGGCATCGTAATCGGTGCCCCATCGTCGTAGCGTGTGTAATTCTTTCAGGCAGTAAACGGAATGCTTTAACCTGGCGTATAGGAAATTGGAGTTTAATTCTTCTTTCAGCGTGTAGCGTTGGCTGTTTGTATTGAGCTAATTCTCTTTATTGAACCGTTCAGGGATATTGTCACAGGAATGTCACTTTGAGAAGTTCCACAAATTTGGAAGCTCTTATATTGCAGCTTCCTATGTGAAGTTTTTGGAATCTGCCGGTGCCCGAGTTGTGCCAATAAGGTAAATTTTTATATCCTTGCAAATGGGTATTAATAGTTCAGTGTAAGGGTATCATCTTATAGGCACAGAAAGCAGTTGTATTGCTTTTCTGAGTGTTTATTGCTCCTCAAAGACTTATTTTAAGATGGTATAATTTGCAGGGAGTTTTAGAAATCAGAATAAAAGCAAACTGGAATATGTCATTTTTAGTATTTCTTCTTACAATAATAACATTTCTTTGGAAAATGCTTCTTTTTACCTGTAAAATTACCCTCCGTGGTTTGCATCTGTGGTTTCTGAAGTTGGCTGTATTTATTCTAATGTGTAGTGCACCACAAACGCAAGTAGATACCTAGGTACGCGTATACATACTACCTTTTGTCAGGTTCTGTAGTCCTAGGATTCGAGTAATGGAGGAAGGCTGTCGGTACTCCTGGAAAAAACCAAAGTCCAGTTCTGCTGAAACTGTGGTTCACTAACTCCATGTGTTATTTTGGTTGTTAGGTAAAAAGTAGCAGAGTAAGTAACGGAACTGACCGTACTTCATAGCTAACAGTTATCTATAAAATAGTAAATGCACTGAAATCAGATGTTAAAAAGACAATTGTCAGAATTTCAAAAGATAGTAATGCAGCTGCAGAAAATCACAATTGGGTGTATCTACACAGTCCAATAAGAGCACCAGTTAAGTGCTTGAATTAGAAACCAATGTGCCTCATGTAGCTGGTGGAGCTTTCAGAATGCTTGCTGACCTGAAGCTTCGCTGACGAATGGAGGCTTCTAATTTTGGCATCAAAATTAGATGCAGCGAAGCTGTATGTTTGAATATACCCAGTGTGTCAATTCTGCAGGAGTGTACCCAGTACACTGGTTTGCTGATGCAGAGGAGTTTCTCATCTTTCCACCTCAACCATATTTTTGCTGAACAATGGGTGTGACACACTGTTAACAGCTCTGCCCTTGTTGGAGTCGGTTGGAAACCGGAATTGCCGGTCTACAGGAAATAATAACTGTACTATTAATGTAAATGTTAAATTTAATAAGTGTCTGCAAAGGGGTCTTGAGTACCTAATCCTGAACCATATCTGCCAGGGCCCGATTTCCAGTCTTGTGGATTGAGCTGTTTCAAGTGAAATGTTTAATTTGATTCGGGTCTGGTTTACTCTGTTTAAATCATGCTTTCTATGTATTTTCTGTCTCTCATATTTCTGTTCAATAACAGTGATATTTTTGTGGTTAAAAAATGTATAATTCATATGGTTTTGGTTTTCCAGATTAAATCTTTCAGATGAAGAATATGATAAAATATTCCACTCTATTAATGGGTAAGTTTTCAGCGCTGATAGTTCTGGTTTTGAGCTCTGCTGTATTCCCAAGAACACTGTCTTTCTGCTGTCTTGAGAAGTTATGCTGAGCGCTGTGGGCATGTAAATATGTTCTAAGTCAGAGAGCGCACTATTTCATCCGATGTTGGTCTGCTGCCTTTCTTTTCCTGAGGAACACGTCAGATAATTTGCAACTGTGCCCAGGCTCATCTTGGCATTCTCTTGTGCTTGTCCGCAGGCAGACGGAAGTGGCGTTATAGTGGTTAACAATTTTACAAGTGTAATAGACCACTTCCTCTGCATTTTATTTTTCTCTCTTCCTCATTTGAGTGATCACCTTAAGTCTGATACTTATAAGCACTTACTGGGTGTTTCATCCCCCCTTTCTTCCCTCTTCCAGGCCTCACCGTATCTCCTCTATCATAAAAGTTTCTGATTTGCAGTCTATTCTCTCTATGGGTGCTTTCTCTCTTGCTACTTGAATGGTCCGTCTTGCCTGTTGTAATTCTGTGGCTTAGGTCTTCTAACTTTTCAGCTGACTATAGCAACTGTCCTTCCATGTGTTCTTCCTGCATTTTAAATATGTTAAATTAGATCACATTATTGCACATTTTAATACTGGATTAAACCAAGTCAAAACCTCTTATATTTGCCTTGTGCTAAAAGTGCACTTTAGAAGAGTTAAATCAGCTGATGCTACACTTCACAGGCATGATTGTATGGGAGTCCACAGCATGTGACTGGGCTACTTGTAGTCATGAGATGAGCATCTTAAACCATGAATATTTTTGTTAAGCTTATGCATATACTAGAACGTTAATCAACATGCGTAGAACTTGCAGATTCAGACCTGGTTGTCTCGAGAGGGCATTGTCCTCTTACGCTCCACAGCATGCCCTGTACACTGAGATGTGGGTCTTTACAGTCTGGCAATATAAGCAAGTATAAGACGGTGACACTTTCTCTCCTGTGGCTCCTCATATGGGAGAAAAAATTAATCGTTTTACCCTTTTCTCATTGCCGCCAGCCTCTCTTTGGTTGCCAGAAGGACTTTCACCAATAGGGTCTGCCGTTCTTTCTACCTAACCACCTACGCTGATGCAGGAGAGGGTGTTAGGCAGGTAGATCCAGTTCCCTTATCCTTCTGTCTTTGCAGTGACTGGTAGTTAGATTGTGCTATGTAGGTGGGTAAGAATGGTCTGTTTCCTCTTGTTGCCCTCCACTGTCAGCTAAGGGCTTCCACAATATAGCTGTGTGTAAGTAACAAATAAGATCTCTGGAGGGAAGGGCTTTTTCCATTTTGTGGAAACTTAGAATAGGAAAGAGATACATTGACATTTCACATTGGAAGAGCTTAGCTCCAGTTTCTTTGCAGTTGGAAATTATTTGATGATTACTATTTGAAGAGTCATGTAGAGACAGGATTTTATGAATATAGCAGCGTACTCCTGAGACAGCCTTTGAAATGCACAGTGTATGTCTCCAGCTCTAACCAGTTAGAGGTACTAGAGTATAGGCAGTTGCATTTTAATCTGCCTATGACAATGTCAAGCCATTATCATTGCTACTTAATGGGTTACTTCCTTTCTGCATTAGCAGAAATGACAATTGTTTTGCCTAATTAGTGTTGGCCAGTTTTTGGTTTGAACAAAAGGAACAGGTGAAGTGAATTTTCCACCTTTTCCAGGTAAGGACTGCCTCATTTATCTTAACTAGATCTTTGTAGAAATCTGTAATCTGTTTTGAAAATACCTTCAGCTGTATTCATTTTCTATATTGTCACTGGAGAGTAATCTGATTTATATTTTTGTGAATGCTGCTCTACTTTTCCGTCAAATACTTAGCGGCTTTTGCATGATCGCTGTGCATCATTCATCTTAAAATAAACCTGATCACAAGGATTTAAATGCACACTTGCTCTGCAAATGCTTGGGATCATTTGAGATATTAGTTGTTTCTAGCTGCTTGATAGTATCTCCCTGATAGGGGTGGCCATTTCCAGAACACAGAAATGTAGAGGGAATCATTCAGCCATTTTGATAAAAAGTCAGCAACTGATAGATGTGGCTTGCATAAATCTAATTGAGGTTCTGTTGCAGTGGGTTAGGGAGGCTTACGCATTAATTTCTGTCAGTTTTGCAGATACTGTTCCAGTTACAGCCAGAAGAGACTTCCTTTATTTCATGTTACTGTCTCTGATGGTATTTGATTACTTTCTGTGCCATCATGTGTACGTGTGAAATCTCTGCTAGACAATACTGAGTCTTTTTCTTTGTGGCATTTGTGTTTAGGGAGCCACGCAGAGAAGTGCCATTGCTGATTTTTTTTTTTTTATTTTTTTGGTGGTGGAAAAAGATCATGAGCTTTTTCTTTGAAATTGTCCCTGAGATTGCTTTGTCTACTTTGGCTGTGTTAGATCCTGTGTGACCAAAGGTTATGGCGAAATGTACTTTTTTTTCCTTTTTATTAGAACTTTTTGATCTGTGTTGTCTGTAATAAGAAGGGCGCTCTGCCAGGGCCACAATAATTCTTTACTGAAATTGAACAGGATGAATTAAGATTGGGCCGGGATTTTAAAGTGGTAGGGAGAGCCAGCTAAGAGTCAGGACAGGGTGTGATGGAGTCATGGCAAGCAACCCTTTTGTATACCAGCTGAAATCTGTATGCTTCCTGTATTTTCTGTTTACTCTCCTCTTCCTGATGTTGCACTAGGCTCTGTCACTGCTTTATGATAGTGAGCATTCTTCAGTAGAACACCTCAGATTTAGCATATGATTCAGTTAAAGGCTAAGACACCTAAACTTAGCTGTCTTCCTGCGCACTAGCTGTGTGAACTCACATAATAAATGGCAAGCTAGTCAGCACAGTCAGTGGCCCCTACAGGGCTGTTCAGCCTTCCAACCAGTTAGGTGTCTGCTCTGGAAAACCTAACTGAGTCTCCATTGACTTTTCTGACTAGATCTTTGCTGTCCATAATGGAAGTCTAGATGCCTATCTATAGGTTTCTGAAATGTGGGTGTCTTAACCTAGACCTGAATCCTACCTTTAAAATCACTGTCAGACCTTTCTCTGTGTACGTTGTCCAGGCTTTAGTTTGATCGCCATTGCTAATCAGATTCTTGGATGTTGCCTTTCAGGGTACTTTTTCCAGGAGGTGGTGTGGATCTTAAGACTTCAGAATATTCCAGGGTTGCTAAGATATTTTACCACAAGGCATTAGAGGTAATTAATTACTAAGGAACAGTCTGTTCTTGTTATTGTCACTGTTCAGAGATCAAAATGACAGAGAGGCTCATATTTTCATATTTTTACATTGGCATCTAGTGCGTTAACTGTAAGCCCAATAAGTAGCTTGTTGCTGGCTTCTGCATAAAAAAATCTTTTAATATCTTAAGATTTGGACTTCTGGCACCCTCTCCTGTTCTGTGTTGTGTCATGGTCTTAAACTCCCAAATTCTTCAAGTGAGAACGGTATTACTTATGCATTGTACCTGAGGCTTTATGGGTGTGTGCAACTTGCAATAAAGTAACAGTAATGCTTTCCAAAAGCTCAGAGTATCTATTGACATTTGATGTTGAACAAAGTTAATAGTAAACATAATCATATGTAGAAGTGTAAACAACTGAAATTTAGACTTAGAGGGAATTCTAGCGAGACTCTCAAATAAACCAATTTACAGTAATACGACATCAAGGCCTCCACCCATACATTACAGTAGTGAAACACCTTTATTCTCTCTTACCTGTAAGTAGATTTGCATATATCTTTGGAGGTGCAGATGAGGGATCTACATTAGCACATCATAACATTTAACCTGTTTCTATGCATTGGTACCTGTAAATATAGCAGATTCTTACAGTAAACACTAGCTTAATTTATAACATGAAAAGAAGGTGGGACAAATGCTTGAAAGGTTATATTATTTTTAATAGTTATATAATTTATATGATTGTTAGCTTTATTAAGAAGAGATTGAATTTATGGAAAAGCTGTTTCTTTCAAAGCTTATCAGAAAGGCTCTGAATCCTTATTGCAGATTTAATTCTCTTAGAGCTTAAAAGATGTTGGGGTTTGGTGTGGGTTTTTTTCAGATACTAATCAGCACATTTTGAAGTCAAATTTGCATTGTGGCATGGATGTTTAATGAGCTTTATATACGGTCCCTGTGATTTTTTTAAGGATCTTCTGTATTCAATTTTAATAAAAGTTTAAATTTTCTTCCTTTTTTCCTCTTTACTGACTTTATTTTCAGCTAACGTTGATTAAAATTGTCACAGAAGTCATACTTTGGAAAACGTTGCCCAAGAGGCAGTTATGAGAGAGAGAGATATACAAGTATGACAGGCTGAAACTTACAATGGTAGCAGTGTCCATTGGCAGTGAGGAATTCCTCTTCTACCCTCGCTGCCGACTTTCCAAGAGCAGGCAAGGAAACTGCAGGCAGTGGCATTCACGGGACCAGTCAGCTGCTGCAATTAATTGTTTTCTACTCTTCAGTCCCTATGGTCGATGTTGTTACTCTTTTGTCTATCTTTATTTGCGGTGATTGTTAGTCTGTAACCTTAAACCTGAATCTTGCAAAGACTTATGTAACTTTTATGTGAGACAGTTCATCCCGTTTGTCGCTTTCAAAGTGCTCACTGTGAAGTGCAGCCTGTTTATTCAGTATTGGGCAAGGGTTTTGTGTGCTTGCGCTGCTATTACAAAATACTATTTACACTTCACAATGAATAACTGAATTGCATATGTCAATTTTGTGATCAGAGAGGCAGGTTTATTAGATGGTATGTGTACTTCAGGTGAGTGAAAGGCAGAAAATAATTCTCAGTTCATCATATGTAACCCTTACTAGTAAGTTGGGGTTTTTCTCTGTGCTACTTGGGATGACTGTGTGTTTCAGTTTTAATCTTTTGAGGCTTAATTAGCACTATAAAATACTGTAGTTTTACTAATGTAAGGTAAGCTACGGTAGTTAAGAGTATATTAGCAGGTACAAAATTGACTGAAATTGATGTTTTTTATAAGACTTACGAGGGTTCCTTTTCTCTTTGTTTGCAAATGTTCGCAGTGTGAAATGACTTGGTCTGGCTCTGCATTAAAAGAGGGAGAGGGAGACAGGGAGAATGTGAAATGGAAATCCCCATCCAAGCCAACAGGATTTCACTAGCTAGGCAAAACCCTAAATGAAATACTGTTTTCCAGATTTTAAATTGGTTGTAAAAATGTGATATCTTGGATGTTGTTTAATATGTGCTCAGCCTCCCAGCTAATATTAGTTTATTAAAAGAGAAAGGAGGGGACCACATAATGTTTATGGTTCAGTTGTAATTGATCTTAAACTAGTCTATTTTTTTGCCTTTAGTGGTTGTATTCCTCACTTACATGACAGACGGACAGTGGAATTGCAAGTCCTGTGTCTAGCAGTGCGTGATAGGTGGTCATGAAGACTCTGCAGTACTGTTAGCCTTCTTTCTGTAAATCTTCCGTGTTTTGCTCTGAGAAGTAGTAGTTACATGGGCTTTTATTACCATACTATCAGTAGTGCAGTAGGGTAACATGCTTACTCGAAGCCTGTAATTTCAGCTTTCTCAAAAATGGCTTCTGAGCAGCAACTCTTTGCAGGGGGTGGGTGTGGTATGCATAACTTAGAAATGTTTAGAAACAAGTTAAGAAAGACTACTCTGATTTCACAAGGTCAGCAGTTCTGAAACTTCCCAGTCTCTTAACATGAGCTTCCTATCAGCAATAAAACATCCAAAAATGCAAATTTCCACTGTGTGTATGCACTGTATATAGTTAAGTGACAAGAAGTTGGTTGTGTTGTCTTTTTTTGCTTTCCTTACCTCCTTTTTGCTTTTTTCTCTTGTTTTAGTGCTTGCCTGTCAATTTTTATCTTTGTATTTTGAAAATAGTTGCTGCTTTTTTATGTTGCCTAAGCTCACAATTTATCTTTCTGGAACATGTCCAAACCTACAAGTTAAACAAGCATATAAGTATGTCATTTAAGACCATAGCTATGCTAGTAATAGGATTTATATTTTCTTAAGACAGGTAGGTGGGCACAGGTGTACAGACATTGCAAAGGGCCCTTGCCATGTGATCATAATGTGCTTCATGTGAAAGTGTGAATTGTAATGAATAGGCTTTCCCTCAAAGTGGTTTATGTCCCTTCTTATGATTGCCTTTTTTATAGAAATGTAGTAATTTTGTGGTTTGTTTAGGCTGCTCTCAACATTGCTTATTTGTAGAACAGAACTGTCAAATTATTATCAACATTAAGCTTAATTTACAGCTTTAATGGACATGTGTATATTCCCTAGCCTTCATATTTCAAGAGAAAAACTAAGGGAGTCTGTGTTTATTTCAATTGTAATTGAACTGTTATAATTCCTCCTGTAGGAATTTGTACTGCTGTAGTAATTTTTCTTCTCTCTACATAATAGAAAGCAAAAAGAATCCGAAATTGTCTTCGGTTTTCTTTCTGTGAATCTTGAGTACTTTCTCCTGATGTTGTTGCTTTTTATTTTGAAGGCTAATGACAATGGTGATTATTTCCCAGTATGGGGAACGTGTCTTGGACATGAAGAGCTTACATATCTCACAAGTGGCGAAGTTTTACTTGTTAACACCAAGACAAATGGTTTTGCACTCCCACTGAACTTTACCTCAGGTACGTCTCATGTCTGAGATTTGCTGAGAGGTTTTGTTTTGGTCACGATAAAATATGCGAGGTCAATGTTCGGGAGGTTTCTGATTATTATCTTGTTAAATTCTTTCTTATTAAACTGCTGTAACTGTTTTTATAAAGTTAGTGCAGCTCTATTATTTCTAAAGCAGAGATGTTAGCACAAGCCATTTGAAACCAACAGCAGTTGGCAAACCCCACAGTTGTGGCTCTTTGAGTCATCTGGTAATTTGGACCTATAAAAATAATGTGGGTTTAGGTCCCTTTTTGTTACAGAGTTGAACAAAATTCAGGGGTCCAAAACCTATCAAACTTGGAGAGCAGGTGACTTTAGATTTTTTGAATTGCATCTTTCCTAAGGATGAGAATTAGTATTGCTGTCCCACTTGTACAGTATTGAAATTGGAGAGATCTCTTAAGATAGAGCTATGCCACTCAGCAGCACTGGTAAAATGTGGCCTGTGTTGATATTTTACGTTTGTTAGTAATTTCTCTGCATACCATGCAGCATTCACAAATTCTGTCATTTTTGCTCATTATGTAGGAAAGGTCATTGAAATGAGTAGCAAAGAATGATGCTTTTTTTAGTGAGAACTTAGCTAGCAAAATTGGGTCCTCTCTGGGTCAAGACTGGAGGGCAGTGGTAACAGCATGTTGGAAACCTGTTGCAGCTTGTTTCACTGATTTTCCTTGCAGTGTATTCTAGAATCATAAAGTTATGCTACAGAAAAAAATGTTTAATGCAGTATTTTTTTGTATCTGTCTTCTGTTCAGTATTAGTCCGTCTGTTAGCAGCTTGTGTAACGGACAATATAATTTTTTTCTTTTTTCTTTGTAATAGCTGCAAAAGACAGCAGATTATTCAAGAACTTCCCTGACGATGTATTACATGCATTTGCTACTGAGCCATTGACATCAAACTTTCATATGTGGAGCCTCTCCATGGAGGTATTTGATCATTTTGTTTCCTGAACACAAACACATTTGCTCTGTTAAAACTAGAAATAGATGAGCAAATAACATCTTTTTCCCCCTCCCCCTCGTTATCACAGAATTTCACAAAGAATGAAAAGCTTCATAATTTCTATAATGTTCTGACCACTAACACCGACAATGAAGTGGAGTTTATATCTACCATGGAAGGTAGGGAAATTAATTTCCTTTATAAGCTGTGATTGAAACAGACTGATTCTTTAGAGGTTTTGTGTCATTGATGTTAATTTGTGCTGCAAGCTTGCTGTGAGAATAGCAGGGTTAGCATCAGCTCTGTCAGTGCTCTGGCTGTGAGAAGCATATTCTGTTTGTAGGGATATTTTACCTTTTCAGTACATGTCTGTGAGCCTAATTACTTACTTCCCTCACCCGCTGTTCCCCTCCCAGATGCTGTTACACTTCAGTACTAGAATATTTGAGTGCTGTGATGTGAAGAGTACGGCACTTGTCCTGTAGTAGCTAAATCCCTCTACAGCGCAGCGTGCCTCTGTTGCACCTTGCTTTCTGCCTGTCTGCTTATGCTTGCATTCCTGTGTCTGTATCTGCTGTATGGGAAGAACAATTCAGGGTGCTGAGATGACAGCAACATCCGTCATTATTTTAGCAGCAATACTGCTAATTTCCCCGCTCCAAAGCCTTTTGTATTACTTCTGTTGTGTATGTTTTGCACTAGGCTTGCTCAGTTCAAGAAACACGTTGCCTCTTTAGAGATGGGCTTATCTTGACCAGCACACTGCTGGCAGCCCTTCAGTAAGGCTCAGCTGTCAGCCCATGGGATTCTTCTGTATGGCATGCTGGCTGTCCTCCAGAAGAGAATAGCAGTTTGATCAGAAAACCTGATTAGGCTAATGACAGACATCTCCTGTGCCTGCGAGCGGTTTATCACAGAGCAGTCATCAGCTGCTGTGCTGCTGTTCTCTCTAAGAGTTAAGGACTGGCTTCCCCCTCTCTGTATGAGGCCTGGCACAGAGCAGATGGGAGCTGCCCCTGGACTGACTGGGCCTGTGAGGAGATCCTAAGACTTGGATCTGCCCCTGGAACTGCCAGGGGTATCCTGTGTGGCTGGGAACATTGTATGTTGAGTGGCAGTAGGTAGGAAGTTTTGAGACTGATACACTTGTACCATTCTTTTTTAGTGTGTATATATATCAATTCTGAAATGAATAATCTAAAAGGTGATGTACAAAAATCTGCTTGCATGGAATGAGACTCTTCTTTTACAATATCCTTTTTTTTCTTCAGTTCCACTATTTAAGAGTTTCAACTTCCTGTTTAATCTTTTGTGAAACTTGATAAATGAGGTATTTTTGCAGCTTATCCTTTGAGTTTCTTTTGCAGTAAGACTAAGCACATAATTCTTAAAGCATAGACCTTGCTTACATGCTTTGTTTGTTGCAGCATACAAATATCCAATTTATGGCGTCCAGTGGCATCCAGAGAAAAGTCCTTTTGAGTGGAAGAATTCACCAGGCATTCCACATTCCCCAGCAGCTGTAAAAGCAGCATATTATATAGCTGACTTCTTTGTTAATGAAGGTAAAAAGTTTACTATCTATAAATGTAGTTTTTTAGAGTGAAGCGTTAGTGAAAATCTTTGAAGACAACAGACCTCTTTTTCAGCTGTCAAAGTTCAGTACATCTTGCTGCTTTCTGAGAAGATTACTCTGCAAGCTTTATAGGCTTATAAAAAACCAAGGGATACTAGAAATAGAATGGCTTAGTAAAAGGGACATCAAAAGGTCTGGCATTCCGCAAACTCTTTTCAGTAGACTGGCTCAAAAGCATTGTAGTGTGACTCTCTACCAGTTCAAATGATCACTGTAACATTTTAGCTTCCCTTGCACAGAGATGATGAATGAAAAAAAGTACTCTACTCATAATTCCAGAGGTTTCCTCAGTCCCAAACTAAGTTACAGTTATTCAATGTATTCTCAGCTTTGCTTGCAAACTATATGCACCAAGATTATAAATACTGCTTGGCCAGTATATGGACGTATCAAAGGTGTGCCATATGGTGCCCAACAGTTACATTCTGTAGACAGCACAAGAAGTTTTTGAATTTTACAGAGCTTCCAATTTGTTTGTTTATACCCTTCACACTTTATACTAGTAAGTGTAAAATTGTGATAAGTCATGAAACTTCTGGTCTTAAGTAGGATATAAATACAGGAGTATTTGAAGGGGTCAAACTTACTTTTTTCCTTTGTTTATACTTACTAAACTATTCTGCTGAAATACCATTTTCGTATTTTAAATTGACTATGAAATTCTCTTCTTACCTGATTGATTTGGGCTATGAAGGACATAATAACCTGATTTAGTTGGGTCTCTAGATTTGATCTCTAATCAAAAGTCAACTAGTTGGAGAAAGCAGACAGTGATTTAAAGAAATGCAACTTGTGCTGACCTGGTCAACGAGAGTGTGGAAATAAAAGTTGTGCTTGTTACAAGTTCAAGGCTCTTTTTTGTGCAATGTAGTCCTACTCTCCTTTGCCAGAAGGGAGCAATATCATGTAAAATTCCTTGTCAGTATCTAAGTTTCCTTTTTTTTTTTTTTATAAGGTACATATGGGAGACTGAGGCAAACATAAAGGGGAAAATAGGAGAAAGTATAGTATGAGCCTTTTTTCTTGTAGTCTAATACTGGAATGCAGCATTTTTTTCTATTTTTGTTTGCTACATTCTCTAGTAATCTGTCTGCACGCTGTACTACAGGCAGATGTAAGTTTGCTCAGGCCGTTATCCAAGTAAATGTGGCAAAATAAGTGCCAGCTCTGCTTCCGAGTCCTATTGAGAAACAGTGCACGGGAGTTCTTCTGGATCTGTTGACCTTCAATTCTAGTAGAAAACTTCTGTCAGTGAACTGTATGTGTATACCCCCCATCTCACATACTAAATCATAAGCTATTCTTCATTACCTCTGCAATCTGTACAGTTCCTACTGAGTATTTCATACCATAACATTGCAACGAGTAATCGATGTTTTTAGCTAATGTAAGGCAGAATGTCTTCCTTAACTTTGAAAATAAACCACGGGATGAAAAACATAAACTGTTTTCAACTGGCAAAAATATACTCATCTATGATCACTTAATAACTAAACCATTCTACCAGAATACCATTTTCATACCCATCTGTCATTAATTTTAACTTGTTGCTAACATGATAAACCAGGCAAAGATTCAGTTTTTATTGTCCTCACCAGCACAGTCTATGCTAGCGCTGCAACTTTCAGTAGGCTGCTACTCTGCATTTCTTGCAGTATTACAAGTACTGGTATCTATGGTAGATACTGCCAGAATCTTACAGATAAATATTTTTGTACAGCCTTGGCTTTAATAATTGAATTTCTCCCTCCCCAGTAATAGGATAGGCTGTAACCAGCTTTCTGAAGATCTGTCTTCACAGTTCTTCACATACAAGTTACTGTAATTCCATTTGCTGTTATGCTACACGGATCAAATTAACTTTGCCAAGAAAGATACTGTCAAGGAGGATAACAGTAAAGTGATCTGTACTTTTACAATGTTTTACAGCCCGGAAGAGCCTGCACCATTTCACCAGTGAAGATGAGGAAACAAAAGAATTGATTTATAATTATATTCCAGTTTATACAGGAACATTTTCTTCATTTCAACAAATCTATTTTTTCGATTGAGTATCATGTCAAAGGTGCAGTGTTACTATTTATAAATGGAATTATTTGCCAATATTGTGTAATTAAGCTGATATAGTGCACTGCATGTGATAGAAAGCCAGAATAGTTCTCTTCCTTTACAATGATTTATCCTGTGTTTCTTCTGTACTGTTCTTCTGTACTGTTGGACCATTAATATAAAAATTTACATTCAATAATATAATAATTGTCTTAGATTGCACTTAAATGCAAGCTAAAGAAAAGTACATTTTTCTTCAAGGGAAGAGGCCTTGTTTATGTTTATAAACTGGGAAGTAATCAAGCTTAGTACAAGGGAAAACACAGTGTTCTTATTTTTTAAAATATGAGAGTTATCTTTGTAAAATGTTGTGGACTATGGTAGCACTGAAGGCTTAGATACATTGCTTAGTAAAATCCTGTCATTTTCAAATCATATTTAACAAATGAGACTCTTGGGTTTGTTGTAAATGTGTGTATGTAACCAAGTTCTTGACAGGGACTATTTTGTTTGAAAAATTGACCAAAATAGTAAGGAAGCATGAGAGCAAAGAGACATTTTTGTCTAAAAGCACACGTGTTATCCCATTTGTGAAACTGTTTCTCTTTTAAGTTCAGCATTGTTTGGAGTGCTTATGCCGTGTGAAGTCCACGTAAGTACAAGGATGCAGCGTAAACTAGGCATTGCAAGTATCAGGTAAAATAAGAAAATTTGGAGGGCATAGTTAAGTGCTGATTCCATTCTCTATTATCTTCATATTTGGTTTTATATATCCTCCAAGAATCCCTCTGAGAGTAACCCAAGTCAAAAGGCAGATACGAGATGCAAACATCCAGTTCTTTGTATTTAAAGGAATGTAAGCTTAGTTTTTTCTTTACATAGTCTGACTTTCTGTATCTACTGGATAGAATTCTCATTTTGAGTCAAGAGGTAGTTTGTCATTAACTTAGTAAAGACAGTAGTTTCTTTCTGTCCTGTTGAATAGTTTAATGCTGCTATAATTAAAACAGCAGATGAATGTATATGAAAAACCTGTTAATGTTGACATAATGTGGTAACAGCAGTTGCATTCAATACACTGTGATAACTTCTTTTTTTTTCATCTTTGGTTTGCTGCACACAGTGAAAATTTTGTTTTGTGTGATGTCCAAACTAAGATGAGACAATCAAATATAACTACTGTATTGCACAGCTTCCAAACTCTGTTAACATCAATAGGGCTTTGGATTTTATGAAGAATTCAGGTTTATACCTCAGCTTTGTGTTGTAGTAACTTACACTCTCAAGTACCATATCTGAATAAAGCTGGTACATTTCTCAGGTTTTTGAAGTAAAAGACTCTCTAACTTGTTCTTTATCATGGAACAACTACATAACTATAAGGAAACATTAACTGTGACTACCAGAAATACGCTACCAGGTAATTACAAATTAAATGTGATATTGCAGACTATTTCTACATTTGTCACATCAGCCAAATTCAGTAAATGGAACTCGCTTTTAACATAGGTGACTTCGTAACGCTAACTTTATTAGCTGATGGATGAGTAGAACCAGGTGTAAGAAGAGAATTATGCTCTACAGTTGCATATAAATGTAGCAGCTAAGATACAAACCAAGACTAGTCTTCTACTTCTTGTTCAGGCTGTTTCTTCAGAATAGCTCTAAGAATTTTCCTAAGTAAGGAGGGCAGGATTAAGCCTTAAAAACAGGGGTCAGTCTTGCAAGTGAAATGTCTTTTAACTGCAATGGTGGCAATTAGTTCCTAAATGTGTAATTACAAGTAATACTGTGTAATATGATGGGAGAGCAGTGTGTATATTGTGAATCTGTATGTGTCTTTCCTTTACATCCTTAAATCTTGCAAAGCCTTATTTGATGGTGTCCATGAATTTCTATGATACGTGAAATAAATTTTTATTCAGGCAGATGGGTGGGTTTTGTTCTCTTTTAGAGATACCATGGATAAAGCATTAACAGTCACATTTTTTTTCCCAGTCTTTTTACTTCCATCTGTGACAGTCACAAATGAAGAGGCTGCCGTGGTCACGTCAGCAAGTGATTGAGATGCATGGCCTGGCACAGACATACCTACAGCACAGCTCATGCAGGGACAATGCCCAGGGCCTGAGCTTAAATGCACTTAAATGCAGCTGCTGAGCCAAGGGGCAGAAGCTTTCAAAAAGGCTTCCCACAGCTCTACTCACGCAGCCTTTTCACAGCAGGCTTATCCCAGGTGTAGAGTGTCAGAGCTTGCTTGCACATACATGGGCGGCCAAACCCTTGCGAAGGTGGGAAGGGGTTGCAGAACCAGTGGATGCTCTCAGGGCTCTGAGAGTGTAAGCAAAACAACTGCTGTCTGTAGTGTTCAGTGGGAGAACTTCTGTTCCTTATGATGCCTGACATCTTCAAGTCAAGTTCTTTTCCAGTCAGAAGCAAACTACAGGAACCCAGAATTGGCTAGAACACACAAAATAAAGGATTTGAAAATTTGTTTTAAAGAACTTGCAGTAGACTTCCTCTCTGCTCTGAGTGATTACTAATACAGTTTTCCATTGCTCAGACAGAACTTCTAACATACTTTTTAGGATTAATGCTGGAGAGAGAAGAAAAGGAGCCTGTGGCCATACTGTTATCTTACTCAGAGTATGGCTTATGAGCCTAATCATCTTGCTTGCTGCCGTGTGTGAGGCAAAAGGTCCGTTGATCAGCAAAGTAACCCTGTGTGTCTTGCAGTTTATGTTAAATCGTCTTTAAGAAGGAAAAGTTTGAAATCGGTTTCTTTTTGTACTATTCTGCTTTTACCACTAGATGGCCTACGAGAACCAGTATTTTGTGCAATCTTGTGATCGGGTGTGGTGCTGTCTCAAGAGTTTAAAGTGACATGTTGAGTAAGGTATTTACTGTACTGTGCTGTTTACTTATATATCAGGGTGTTCAGGGTGTGGGGGAAGGAGGAGACGGAATAAGACTGGAGTCTTACTGGTGTAGCTGGCCAGATTGGCAGGAGAGAAACAGAGAATACGTGAGCGTAGAATTAATTCAGCTGTGATTAAATCTTGTTTCCAGTGAATATTTCAAACATTTGAGCATTAGCTGGAGGTGACTGGAATGCTGTCCCTATTTTCAGGTGGGTTTTCCTCCCCTGTAGGCACAGAATCTGTCTTGGTTTCTTTTCTATAAATATGAAACTAGCTCATGCAGAACAGCACAGCTTAGATAGGAAGAACTGATAACTTCTGCTTAGGAAACTTTTGCCTTGGGGGTAGAAAAGACCAATTTGAATTCCTTCAGGTAAGGGAGAAATTACAAGGAAGAAAGATCTTGAGTAACTGCTCTAAATACTACATTAGAGGAAGAGCCTAACCCACAAGCTGGATTGTGGGGGAAAAAACCCGAAACAACCCACCCAAATCCCCACCATTTCTGGGCTGACAAGCCGTGCAAAATTCCTGGTAAAGTAGTGAATGCAAAGTAGGGATCGGTATCTGAGCAGGCCATGACCCTGTTTCTACTTCAATGCTGACTAGCTTATTTTTAGGCTAATTTTTAACCATTTTCCCTTCGTCATTGGTGCCACCTTATTTATTGCTATGGATGCCACTCAGCAAAAATATATTAAAAGCTAGGCTGTACTGCACTTACCATAGAAATTAATGGCCTGTTAGGGACATAGTGGTTCTTTTCTTGGAACAGTGAGGAAAGTATGGGGATGATTTGAACAACCAGGAGAAACGATAATGAAATTTCTTCCCAGCTGTGTGTTATCAGTGTATTGCCCTTACAAGGCAGGAGTCCCCATGGGAGAGAAATAGCTCTGTGTGTGGTCAGGCAGCTGAAGGCTGCGTGTGGATGCATACTCGAGAATGTGTGGGTGTAAGGTGGGAGGGTGTACACAAGAAGATATCACAGTAATGAACGTGAATTTTTATTTTACTTTATCTGAATTGATTTTTTTTTCCTTCTGCGGAGTTCACTTGTATGTATACGGTGGTGGTGGTATCAGAAAAGCTATGGGAGTTGGCTAGTGTTCAAGTCCCATTAAGGTTTCTGTGTGCCTGTTCAGATTATTTTGGTTTGAGTACGTGGAAGACAGATTGACAGATACTGTGAGGTGATTGATTACTTTCCCTCGTTAGTCTTGTGTCTTTCCCCAGGGCAGGCTTTTTTCCTAATCCAATGCTTACTTATAGGGTAAATGGTGAGGAATATCCTGCCCAGGGCCACCTGTTGAGAAGGATACTATTCCAGCTTTCATCACTTCCTCATATCTGTTTCATAATGTAAGCAGTATTTTTTAAGAGCCAACTTTCTCTGTGAGTTCTTACATAACCAGAAGTTTCCAAGACCCTTTCATCCAAAAAGTCCAGACCATCTAAAACCAGCTGTCATTTGAAAGAGCACTTGAACGAGGCATTTGCTCCAAATTTAAGCAAAAAGCCTCAAAACTTCTCATCTTTGTGATTCTCAGACATGTAGAGAACAAACTTCCCTCACAACCAAGCTTTCTGTAAATGAAAAGCAAAAAGCAAACAAACCAAAAGGCTGAAAGGAGTAAATTCCAGCAGTTGTTGCTTCCGATCATCAAAGCAATTGGGCTGAGTACTGCTAGCCTGGGAGTATGTACCTCCCAAGCTTCCTTTGATCATCTAGACTGGAAGGTATTATTTCACTGTGTTTTTGCATTTGTACAAGTCTGAGAGCTGATTTTATATGTGTGTAGTTTCTTACTGTTTTCCTGAAGAGTAGATCAGCAAAACCAGATAACCTAAACTAGCAGTTTTCTAGCTAGGAGCACGTTAGGAAATTAGTTTCTCCTTGTGAGCTTCTTGAGGCACCAGTACAAGCAGGTTGTAATCACCTGAATTCAAATTCAGACTGGGAAGTTTAAACTACACGTACCTGTATTTCACTGGGATTTACTCCAGCCTACTGTGAGAGCTGCTAACTCCTAAGTGCCTGCTTTTTCAAAAGACAATGAGACACATTATTGTGACTAATTACTCAATTATATTAATTACTAATTGTTAATATTATTATGACATTTTATGAATAATACTGTTAGTCTTGCAGAGGAGACACAAAGTACAATGAATAGTTTACAGAAAATTTCTGAGATGTTTTCCAAAGAGTCCCTGCCAGAATGGAAGTACTCCAGAGATCTTGGCCAGACCCATTCTTACTCTGGATGGAGTTAGTCCTTGCAATCCTTCCAGGCTTCCAAATTAATCACTAGCATTTACACTGTAGTACCATCGACATGTTTGATGGAGGCCATTTGCAGCCTCTCAAAGCAGATCTAACCATGTCTTACGCTTCCAGAGGAAAAGAGAGAAACCTGGAGAACCTTATTACCTGCTTTTATTTAAACTGAGGAATTTGTACTGAATATTTCTCATTAATATTTGCGAGAAGCATCTCATTCCACCCTTCAATGAAAAGTGCCAGTAAACCTTTTGTCACTAGAGTCATAGCCACAACAGTTCTGTTTGTTCTTTACACCTCTAAGCGGAAAACAAAATTTTGTGCTTGCTAGAAACAGAAGCTAGTTCACCCTTCATCCCTAGGCTTTTAAGCTTTACTTCAGGTTTCTCATCCCTCCCAAGGATGAGTTAGAACACATCCCTGTGGTTTTCCCACTTTGTTTCTTGCAGCTCCTTGTGGAGCTTGGTTACTCTGTACCATAACTTACAGCCAGCAGTCACTACTTCTTCCAGCTACAGCTGCCATAGTCTTCTCAAATTACTGACCATGCTGCTTCAGATGCTTGCAAATGAGGGAATTAGGTTCATGAGCACACTAAATGCTTAAGAAAAGCCCAGTAGCTCCCTGGTCTGTGGGCATGCTAGCTGGAGCCCAGCCTCCTGCACTGTGCTGAGGGGAGATGCTGGAAAGGAAGCAGCGGCTTGTGTCAGCTGAAGCTGCAGCTGAAGCCATCCTAGGCTGAGCTACGGTTAGGCAGCCAGTATTTTAACATAAATGTCTTTCATGTCCTTTTATTCTTAACTATCAACACTCTTGCCCTCCCTTAGCTGCATTTGCAAGGCTTCCCTAAAAAAGCTGTTCAGAATCAGTCTGTGGTTTCCTCTTTACTTTCCACGCCCAGGGACCCAGGAGACACGTGAAATGAATTAGTCTGGAGTAATTTCCAGCTCTTTTAACTGAGAGAAGTGAAACTTGCACTGTGGATATACTGTGGCTTTTAGCCATGCCTTAGTGCAGTGAGTAGGGAGAAGTTGTGGTACAGAGGAAAATGCATCTTTATACATACGTTTTATTTTAAGAGAAGCTGAATCACATCATGTCAGCATGGGGAATAGCAATCCACGCAATAACACCTGTTTGAACAGCAGGGCTTGCTGGGCATTTTTTTTTTTTTTATCCCTACCACACATCATTTTTATTCCTTTAGCACAGCTTATCTCCTGCTAAGCTTGCCATGAATTCATTGTATGTTTTTTAACTCATGACTGTAATATTGAAGAATATAATCCAGACAGATGGATGATTAATTATATGAGAAGTAATTAAAAAGAAACATGATCTCTTACTTTCATGAGTAGCAGGATTTTTGGTAGTTGCCTTGTTCTCTGTATCCTGTAGAACTCATTGACAAATTATCATCTAGATACCAAGACTTCAAACCAGACAAAAATTAAAGAGCTTCATTTATACAGTTTGAAATTAGACTGGAGCACTAAAAAATAGAGGCAATTAAAATTTGGAATGTCTTATCTGCCTGATTAAACATCCAACAAGATGCGTGACTGACACTCCTCTCCAATCTTCATTTATTTGTTTAATATTAAAAAACTCCTCAGATGTATATAAGCCATCTGCTGATCCGAGATTCACTGAGCCTTGGTATATTATGCATCTGCAAAGTATTTTCATTTGATGCCAGTAACTGTGGGAATTTGTTCATGAAAATTTCCAGTTGAAAAAACTGATGCTTTCTAGACATTTCTGAATATGG
This sequence comes from Falco punctatus, assembly GCF_963210335.1. Taxonomy (NCBI): domain Eukaryota; kingdom Metazoa; phylum Chordata; class Aves; order Falconiformes; family Falconidae; genus Falco; species Falco punctatus. The sequence goes on from NC_137582.1 coordinate 44,672,945, forward strand.
CCTGATCATCTTGCCGTTTTTTGTCCATAACACCTCTGTTTTGACCATTACAGCTAAGCTGCAGACTGCTTTGGTGTGATGAATAACACTGGCCAAGTGACAGCAGCCAGGCTGAGTCCTTCTCAACACATTTGGGCCACTTAACCTGGTTCTTTCCCCAGCACACTGCAGAAATCTCCACCTGGAGCTGGGGCCCTTGCTCAGCTGGTGAACTGTGAAGCAGCCCGGAGCCCAGACCGCAGTGCAGTGAGCTCATGGTCTAACCGTGCCAGGGCGAGCGGGACAGTGTGACAGCCTGCAGGGAGTTTGAGATGGAGGAGGAAGTTGCGTCTGCTGATGTGGGTGTCAGGCAGCCCAGGGAGGGACTCACCTTGGTGAGCACCTCAGCTGGCCACCTTGGCTCCCTACTTCACACCCTCCATCACGCTGAAGTGAGCTGAACCATGCTTTAGTGCTGCCTCTTCCCCTCCTGCAAGGGCAAGGAGAATCCATAGCCCTTGCTGGGCAGAACCAGCGTTGCAAGGAGATGTGGGAGAAAGCCCAGCCTGGGTCAGCATCATCCGGAGCTGCCATGCAGCTGGTGGTGAGCTGCTGTCCTCTCTGCCTCCTTTTGCCTTCCTGCCTACTGTGCCTTCTGTCTGCTGGAAGCTGTTACGTGTTTGTACAGTAACAAGCATGCTGGGATTTGCTGGGACAGCTGCTGTAATACAGCAAACATATGGAAGTGAGGAGGAGTACATCAGTGCCATAAAAGAAACTAGCCCTTAGGTCCTGGACGCAAGCTGAAGCAAGACATGAAGCAATTGCGGTTGGTTAACACTGAGTTACTTCAGGCGTTGGACTTCCCTGTTGATTCTTGTTTTTCTTGATTTGAACAACTACCTGTGGCTTTCAGTCATCTGCCTGCCTGCCAGCTGCAGTGTCTGGAAGTTGTAAATCTTTAGAGATTATTTCTTCTCAGCCTTACAGATCAGGACAAGGATGAAATGGCAGTGGTCAGTGCGTAGCTACCATCTGACCTTCAGTGCTGATAAACTGCTTCCACCAGCAAAATGCTGGGAGGCGGCCACGCACAAGGGAAATGGTCCCTAACCCTCTGCTGCAGGGAGCCTGTTACGTAGCACCAATTCTGTGGGCCTCTTTAAGCCCCCTGAGGAAAAAAAGTGGTGGTGAGGAGGTACCACTTTGGTAAGCGAGGCTCATACAAGGCCCCATCACACCACCGAACTGTCTTTCTCTGGGGAAAGGTGGTAGCTGGCCCGCACTACCTGTGCACGTGGCACTGCTCAGCTTCCCCCTCCTCCATCAGTCAACCCACTTGGCTGCATGGAAGGGAAGTTGTTGGTGCCACACAGCAAAGGTTTCATCTGTCTCAGGAAAAAGGTGACACTGGAGCATGCAGCTTCTCATTTGTGAAGCATTTAACCAATTTTCATGGGCTTCTCTTTACCTACAGCTGCACCAGCACTTCCCGTTCGCACTGCAGGAGTAGCCAAGACCTGATGCAGGTATGCGGAGCAGAGTGAGCTAGACACATCTAAGTAGGTAGATGAGCAGTTACAGGAGCTGATGGATGCAAAAGAATGGCTGTAGACTATCAAAGTGTCCTGCTGGGTCCAGGTGTATTTTATGCACTCCTGCTTTCCTTGTGTGCTTCCCTTTTGCCATCTGTGTTTGTACAACCCTCCCTGCTCCTCATGCCTTGCAGAGGTGCAGCAGAAGAGCACAGTGCAGTCAGCAGCTATGTATGTTACTGGTCACGCAGCAGCCTCTGCACTTTGAAATCCAGTGTTTGGCTGCACAGTGAAGTATGTGCACTGCATGTAGTATCACAGCCCCACTGTAAACTAAGAGAAGCCAGCACAAGAAAGTTAGCTCGGTTTTTTTTTATATTATTATTTTTATTTTTATTTTTATTTTGTTTGTTTTAATTTACCATTGTGGTCACACCTTATCCACTTAATATACAGAATACAGGTATTAAACCAAGAGGACTGCAAAGGCAGAGTGCCTGGTTTATCTGCAAAGAAGCACTCCAGTGTATGATGGTCTCTTCCCAGGCTGGACAGAGATGTAATCCAGTGCAAGCAGTGTTAGATGCTCACCGAGTATGCTGAAGGGATAGGCTACCTGTCACTGCGGTGGGTGCTAACTCAGCTCTCACTGTGGCTGTGATCATTGGTAATGATCTTTATTACTGTCAATGGGGCCAGTTTCAAAGACAAAGACCTTCCTGTAGCTGTCTGCAGGGTTGCCCAAATAAGCACGTGATATAGCATTAAACATGCTGTGTCCAAGGTGCACGTGCCCTAGGGGCTCTAGATTTAAGATTTACTGTGCTAACAGTCTGTATATTCAAACTGAACAAACCAAGTTTGTTTTTTTTATAGCCAGATCAAAGCTAATACTACAAGCCAAAGTCCCTGAAAGATTATGAGATTACTAGAAATCTGGGAAATATCCCAAATCCTCAGATGATGATCCCAAATGATGCTGAGCAGGTTTCAGCAAAGGTTTTTTTTTTTTTTTTCTGTTTTGGAAAGCCATTTGATAAACTTCTGGGGTTTGTTTGATTTTGCAAAAATAACAACAGCAAACCAATCTAACACTGGGTTTTGGTGTGGGCAATAGAAGCTCATGTGGTGTTAACAGCAGCAGGTACACAGAGTGCTATTGCTCACGTATTTTAACGGAGCACAAAGTGGAAGCAAAGCCTGGGAACTGTGTCAGAGTTCTTGACTGTTTCTAAACTTCTGCAAGTGTTCAGGAGCGCTTTTGACTACAGTGAAGAATAACGTATTTCTGCTTGGGTCTTTTAACCTATTCCATGGGGGGGTGTGGTGTGCTGTGGTTTGGTTTTTTTGTTGCTGTTGTTTTGTTTGGGTTTTTGCTTTTTTTTAACCTCTCTCATTTTTCCCCTGAGGGAAAAAGAGACGTAGATAAAACCCAGTCCTGCAAATAACAACATGTTATTTTTAGTTCCTGAACTCAGCTATGCTTAATAAGTTTGTCCAGCTGAAAATGAAAAAGAAAACCCTGTGCTCTACAGCAATATGCATTCATGTATAGCTCCTAATAACTTAAATCCTTTAATACGTCTATAAAGAATACCCAATAAAGTTGTGTGTGAAGAAAGTGGCACAATCCTTTGTATATAAACTTCATATTTAAAAAGGTATAAATACTTCCCTCTTTTTTTTTTTATAAAAGTGGGGAAATTCACCATCAATCTGCACACACCCATACCATGCCTTGAAAAAAGCCACCAGAAACTTAAATATATTGAAGAATCTTACCCTCTCTGTTGGTGTCCTGTATAGCTCTTTCTTTTCTGTTGTGCTTGCTCCTTGTGCAGCCTGTGGAGTTAATCTGTCTGTAATTGGCATATTTTTCTAAATAAACTCTTCTTTCCAAATATGGAATATTCCCTTATGTTTTCTTCTTTGAGACACCTTCCAAAATTTGTATCTTTTGCACTGTTTTCTATGATTTGTGTCACATGCCATGTCATTTCCTTCTTTTTGTCCTTACCTTGTTTTTTCCTTAAAAGCAGTGGAGCTTTTATAGCTCTTCAGTTAAATGGCATGACTCACAGGATGGTTGTGATGTTGCCTTCGCTATTCCTTTTCTTTGCAAATTTACCCATGCTCAAAGCTTTCTCCATACCCCACCTCACACCTCATTTTATCACCCCCACGTCTGTGTCCATAAATTAAGAAAATAAAGTGCTCAAGAGAAGGCAAGGGAGACCTTCTGGCCTGTGAGCTTTCTACCCACTTTGAGGTCAAGTGCAGCCAAAATTCAACCCCCATGCCATACAGGGACAACATCCAGGCTGAAGGCAGAGTAGCCCTGTGGATGCTGTGAGCCTCCAGCCCCTGCCCCGTGATCTGGTTGAGGATGTTGTCTGGCCCAGTGCGGTTCGCTTTCCAGAGGAGGTACAGCCTTGTTCCTTCGTCTTTGCAACTACGTGGCAATGGCCATCTTCAGCCAACAGAAACTGCATCTTGGAGGGTGACCTAGGAACTACGAGTATGGCTGCCACGCAAACATCATGCTTTGTAGTGAGCAGCTCTGCTAAATAAAACAAGTAAAAGCTGAGTAAAATCCTGTTTCTCTGGGCAAGTGCTACATAGCTATCGCTGTTCTCATTTCACAGACGAGCGCGATACCCAGAGATTAAATATTACAGTCCAGGTCCCATGGTGGGACTCCATGTCCCAGCCACGATGCAATTCGGGCCGCTAGGGTGAGGTCTCGGCAGCAGGCAGTGCCACTTCTTCAGCCCGTCTTCTGTTGCTTTAAAGTTTCCGTGGCAGATATGGCTAGCAGAATGCCTCGCAGTTTCCTAGCACAAAGGGAAAAGGTTTTTTCTTCTCAGTTTTCCAGTAAGGCTTGGACCTCAGAGTAACAGCTGTGTTAAAGTAAAATAAGTAGTCACGTACCAAAGCCGCCAAGTCTTCATTCTTCTTCAGGACGACAATGACATATCTACACACCATTAATTACTAATGTGTTGGCCAAAGCAGGTTTTCATCAGTCATTTTAAATGTCATTATAGAGGACACGAGTGTTTTCAGAAGATAGCTTTTGGAGTGTATATTCCAGCCACCTCCAGGAAGTCATCTGTATGTAATTTGGAAGCAGAAACTCTATTTATTAAGGAGACCCTGCTTCCAACATACTGACTACTGTTATGCAAAATTATATGTCACACAGAGCAGACTGAGAGTCATAATGGTTACACTGGATGAACAGAATGAATCTCAGAAGGTAGGAAGCTAGTCTTGTAATGCATTATTCATGGCTGGCCAAATTAACCCCAGAAACTGGAAGTAGGGGAAGAATGCACAATTTATAGCTTTTTTTACTCTCCAAAGATTCTGACTCGGATGCCGCATTTGCTCCACACATGACCTCCTTGTTTAAGCAATCTCCAGAAAAAATGTTTCAGGGTGATTAGATATTTCTGCATTGTAAAGTTAAAAACTGGCATAGTTACCAATAAATGTATTTTATTTTGCTTCTGAGCAATTCCTTCTGAACATGAAATATCTAGTATTTTTTCTAATAAGGCTGCAATTTTAATTTGTTTGCATGGTAAGTCATCCTTTGGGAACATGAACTTTCTGGCAAGTCAGAGAAATGGGGACGATCCCTAACTGCATCAGTAATTCTGTACTGCTCCAACAAGTGCATTCCCTGGATAAGAGGGAAAGAACCCATCCGTAGCCTTTCTAGATGTACAAAACAAAAGTATTTTATTATCTTTGAACTAGATGGCATCAAAACAACTTTAAAAAAAACTACATTAATAAAAGAGTCTGAATATTCAAAATGCAAATGGTGGCTGACTTTCACATTCACTTTTACAAAATTAACCTACAAGTCTCCTGCTGACAAATAAACCAAGTAAACTTCTCTACTCTCTGTCACGATGAAAGACTGTAGTACCCTTTAGAAGTGGAGTTTTACACAGTGTGTGGTCATTTCTCGTGTGTTCTAGATGGGTTATCTGGTCTGTGAGTTAACTAGGTCATAGCAAAACCCCCTGAGACCTAACTTTTTTATGCCTCATTTTCACTTCTCAAGACGGCATGTGTGCCTAATTAATAAATGGTTTTGCTTTAAATATTTTTGCTTTATCTAGATTTCCTCAGATACTCGGGAGCTGACCACACTCTGAACTGTCTGAAGCTGAATGTGCTTCATTGAAAAATAAGGAAAGCAAACGCACAGGATTTGGATGTATGCTTGTTTCACATTCCTCTGGCTTGACTCTGGGTTGGACTGAGATGCACAAATCAAGAGCTTGATTTACCACAAACCCCATATTGGAGCAAGAGAGACACAGTTCCCTTCTCCTGCTCCTTTGGTAATGTCAGGTAGACAGACTCCTAAATTTAGATATTTCATATAAAAATGCCTAAACGTAAGTGAGATTAATCTGTTTCTACTCATACATGAGCCATCTGAGTCCAACCCATTGGGATTAACAAACATTTTCTCCAAAGTGACTTTAGCGTAGCTGAGACTCTAGGCATCGCCTAACTGGCTATGCCCTCCAGGTCTCATCGACTCACCCAGCTTCCATTTCTACTTAATTGTATAATTTATTCTAATGTAAAAATGTAATCCAGTCTTTGCTAGTGTATAATATGAACTCCTGACTCAAGTGAAAATCATATTCTTCCGAAGTTCTGGATATTTTTTAACCTTAAGACTTTTAGGTCATGAGAAAATCCAAGTCCGATAATTAAGTGTATTTTACACACATCCATGACTGGAATTCCATGGTGGTTATCCAACTGTAAGTAAATAATTTTTGTTGTTACTGAATTGAAAAGGCAAAGAGATGATGCTTCCTGGAGTGGATTACACTGTGGGCTTCTAGATAATGGCAACCTACTGAAACAAGTTAAAACATGGGAATCTAGCTCCACTGGAGGAGCTGTTTATAGGATAGTACCAGGTCAGATTTGCATTGCATATTATGTTAGCAATATATTTGCAGTAAAACAGAAAATTTAACTGTTAAAAGGGGATATGTTGCTGTGCTTTGCCTATATAATTCACAGTTTTGATCTTAGCACTCTGCAATGATTGATCCCAGTGGGACTTGTGACATTTCAGCAATACGTACCAATAAATGAGATGTGCTCCTCTTTCCTCTGCTGTATTTTTGAAACAGCACTGTGAAGAATGTGGTGGTATTTCTGCCAGTAACCATGAGGTGGCACAGCCTGCACAGCAGAACAGCACTCAAACCTTCCTTTTAATATTCCTTTGTACATCATATTTCTTGGCATATTAGATTTGAATGGTGAAAGACAGGCTGTAAAACTACTTCAGCTTTTAGAAATCCTACACTATTATAAAAGCAATGACAAACATCATACATATTTGTGTGCGTGTATGTTGTGGTGCTCTTCATTCTAGCAACAAATAATTTTCAGCATGCTGCTATATGATGATGTTAAAAATAAAACCACAGTTCTTTCCCTATTTTTTTTTCAGTTTGATTTCCACTATGTAGTTTTGCTTTTAGCGTGCTGCCTTTTCTAAGTCCCATTTATTTATTTTCCCAAATCTCTCTTCCTTCACAGGGCTAGCCTCTCCATGTTTTCTTCCAGATTACTGTGATGTGAAATAGATTTGATGAGTTAAGAATATCCATAAGTCTAATTTCTTACTAAACAGGCAGATTAATAGGAGTGTCTTTTAAATCAGGTACATATTACACATATCTTAACTGCATATCTGAGTTAAATACTTGCCCAAACACACAGCTTACCTTAACAAGGTGAAGTCTTAATTTGGATAAGAAGAACATCTTGATTGGAGTGCATGAATTTAATATTTCATCACCAAAAGTGCATCAGAAACTCATTTTTTGAGTATAGCTTTTTATATGTGCTTGCTGGAAGAAAAAAACAGGCCAAAGATTCTGCAATCCTAAATAGAATCCAGCACAAAAAGACTTCTTGCAGATTTGGGAAACTCCCTGGCAAGCCATAAATCAGCAAATAGACTATATGCCATGGGTCTTGCTTCCCTAGTAAACGCAATCTCTATTACAGCTGTCTTATTTTCATCACAGAAGCACCTTATGATAAAGGGACGAAAAAGGGAAGTAATTTAAAGCTGTCAGTGGAGGATACTTCACAATCCTCCCCAGTCCACAGAGAGACGAGTGGAAGGATGGAGGAGATGGGGCCAGGACAAAGGTGTTATGTGAGCCCTTGTTGGGGGCCACGGAAGGGGGATGCTTGACCAGGGGAGACAGTCTGGGAGGTGTGGGTGGTGGCCAGACTGGAAGGACCCTGCATGTACCAATGGGTTCCTGTCACCCTGTGCCCAAGGAGAAGAGCAGCCACCATCCCGAGATCACCAGGAAAGGTGGCGGTGATGAGGCAAGACCAAAGTGGAGCTGAAAATAAGCATCAGTGAGTTAGAATCAAGGGAGGTCCCTGGCCAGGTGCAGGCACGGCCACAGTCCGAAGCCCAGGTTTAAAATGAAGTGAAATGCAGCTCCTGAGCAAAGCAGGGGAGGTTCCCGAGGAGGTCTCCCAGGGCTGCTTCCCAGCAGGCTGCTACAAATCACAGAGCCCAGGGGTGGGACCTGGCTGCGGCAGTCAGACCTTCTTGCTCCTCTCAGAGCTTTGGGCTCCTCTGGGTTTCCTCCAAAGCTGCCAGCCAGTGCTGGCACCAGGAGGGGTCCTGGGGATGCTCCCATGGGCAGACAATGGTCTCCATAGGTGTTATTCTCATCTCCAGATGCTGCAAGGGACACTTCTACAGCGGTCTAGATACAGCCTCCTTTAAACTGTCACAGCACTCTCCAAACTACCAGGCTGCAACAAGGTCTTTCACCATCTCATACCAACACACTCTTCACACCAGTCCCTCTGCTGCCTTCTCCTGGCCCTTCCTCACCCCGGACATGCTCTCTCTTCTATGTGCTGCTTCCTTCTCTTTCTTCCTCGGCTGCTCTCTCTCCCTCGGCTGCCCAACCTCTTAACAGAACCAGCCACAGCTGCCCCTTATCTACATCAGCCAACCCACCGCCCCTGAGGCCAGCCCACAGCTGTATATTATCAATGTTAATTAACCCAGCTTCATCCCTCTACACTAAACTTCAGGGAAAACAGACTTACTTGAATCATAAGGCCTTTAGAAACCAAAACATGACTGTGAGTATGTATGTGTAAGAGTGGCATAGAAGGTTACTGGTTATCACACACCTGAGGATCTGGCTGCAACCTATAAGCCAGGCAGCTTTATTTGCTAAGAAAAACAACACGTTGCAGTGTGGATTATTAATATCAGACCAAAGTTGTTTAAACAAGTAGTTGGCTTGCATTTGCCCCAACACTTGGGATTCTACCTGCTTGCCACTCTGGTTCTGGCTACACAGATAAAGCAGGGGGGAGATGATTTATTTGCTCGTGTGTAACACAGTTCTCATTCCAAATATGTCATGTGCTAGGGAATGCGCTTTCCTTGTATATGATGTTCTACTAATTGGGCAGGTATGCAATATCGTGGAAAAAGAGAAATTAGATTACTTTTGGAATTGCATTCAGCCAATTTATAATTCAGCTTCAGTGAGTCTGCTTGGCACTGACAGGAGTGTTTGGAGAGCATGGTTGCATATGACTGGTGTGAAATAAATAGGAAACTGGGACAGAAAACTTAAAGAAGTAATAATGGGTCCTAGGAAGATAAGCAAAACAAGGACGATCTTTTTTTGCCTTTCTGGTATTATTTATGTATAGCTGCTGTTTAGTGAGACTATCTTCAGAGTCTGTTGCTGGTTTTGAGAGGCAACAGACCACACAAAGGCAGCTGTTCCACAAAGCTGTCACATCCAGGACTGTGTTGTGTGACTGACCAGCAGATACTCATGTGGAGGCAGGAAGTAAATCCGGGTATTTGATTTGTTTAAAATCAAAAACAAACACTCAAACTATGACTTGTATGAAGGGAATGGAAATTAGGGCAAGAAACCACCATTTATCAGCAGTTGCCTATTAGTCTGGGGAAAATGGTGCATCTTATATGTAGCTGTCAAACAGCACGCAGTACAGGCTAGATCTGTGTCCTTAGCTGCTAAATCATTATTTAGGGTCCTGAACAGCCTAGTGCCCCCCTACAGTGAAGCAGAGTGCTGCTGGTACTGGGTGATGAGGGCTGCTCTGACATGCTGTGAGCACACCACCAGCATGCAATGCAGACATAGCTCTAAGGGGCAAACCCTGCAGCAGTAGTCTTGATATGAAGTATCTCCTTTATGTGCCCATTTTCACAGATCCAAATTCCCTGATTGTCCATAATGCATATATTAGTTTGCTCATGAACCCTCTGCAAATTAATTAATCTTTCAGGCTGATCCCCAGTTATGGTTGCAGGGATAGTCAGCTCCCTGGACAGAGAGGAGACACCACTTCTTCAAGGCTGCGTTGACAAGGGCACCCTCCACCTTACGCAGCCCTACCCCATCAAACCTCTGACATGACCTCAGGGTGCCACCCAGCCACCCTGCTGTAAAAGCACTGTTCTGGCAGGCAACGACACGGCCCCGTCCCTGTGTTGGGCACTAAAGAACAGGTTTCTGTCAAAACACTCAACATAGAGGGTAAGAGCTGAACTCTTTTGTGAAAAATGTCCTGCCCATGTTGGAGATTTACATGGAAAGAACATCTTCCCAACTTGAAAAGAAACTTCTTCGGTGTATAAAAGAGCTCCCAGGTTGTAACTTGTTATAATTAAACTAGATGAGGCTGATACTAGAAGGAGGCAAGCCAATTAGTTTGGGACGTCAATTTTTGTTTGCCACTGTCAAAGTCTGTTAAAGGAGCTTGATAGATCGTTGTGCTGGCTCTTTTCAACCAGATAATGCCCACGTGAAAGACAGGCAGGCAGCCGGCTGCAGAGAAGCACATTGCAGTTCGTGTTTAAAAAAGGTTGCACCTGCCAATGTGGCACTCGGAAGTGACAACGGTGTTGCAACGCCTGAGCTGTGGACAACTGGATGGAGAGATAAAACTAAAGATCCAGACACAAAGAGGAGTCCCCTGCATGGCAGCTGTGAACAAAGAAAGTTTTCACACAAAGTTATTTTAAAGAGACAAGCCACAAGTTGTTTGGGCTAAAAACTGCCATTTTGGGGGCAGGACTATGGGCTTTTGAGTGGCCCAGTTACGTGTTCTCAGGTTTTAAACACGGAAAGTTAGTCTTGTTGCATGCTATCCAGCAACCATACCCCTAGCTTCAAACTCTAATATCCTTGCTGATATATGGTAAATACCATCTTCTGCACTACTGAAAGCAAGCAGTTGTTAAACAAATACAGGCATAATTCCCATGGTTTTAACTGGTAAAGCTCTATTGAAAATTATTTGTAGTAGTTAATGACACATCCAAGCGCTAAAAAATTCCTTCATTTTATAGAGTTCCTTTAGATCATAACTGAACTTAAAATTTATTTGTATCAAATTTTTATGTAAAAGATCTCTATGGATAGGAAAGAGCTAGGGGCATCAGCCCAAGTAGTAATTCTTCCAGCGGCACCAGAAATTGTAATATATAACCACTCTATGCCACTGTGCCAGGCAAAAATCTGTTAATTTCTCAACATAGTTCCTGTCTTCAGGTCCTGAATACATCAGCTGCTCTTCTACGAAACTTGTTGTACCTGGTATTTCTGCAGTCATGTCTCCAGTTTTGCTGTCAGCTAAAGTACCGTTGCAAATCTGACTCTCTGTAAAACTTGAATTAAGCAGAAATTTGGGGAAAGGAAAAAAGACTAAAAGTTTGAAGGACAGGTCTTCAGCTGTTCTAAGTTGTAACGGTATGACTTATTAATGCCACCAGAATGGTTTATACCAACCAGTAATCTTCTTGGAGGTTTTCAGATTGTCAGCAAATTCTGTTTTGCAGTACAAACCTAGTAATTTTCTGAAACTGCATGTTGCAGTTAAGTTTAAGAAAGCTATCCAAGTTTATTCAGAAAGCCAACATTTATTTCCCGTGTAGCTGGCTGATCTGAGATTCACCTAACACCTTACTGAAAAGTATACGTTGCCAAAAAAAAGGAATTGTTGTTCAAGGCTTCCTACAAAAATGTTGGCCAATATGTTCCACTGTATTGGAGGACAAAGCAATTGACATTCAAATCCATCTATTGCTCTCAAGATTTTTTCCCCAGCATGTACAGATTGATTTGTACCATTTTTTGTGTCTCAGTTTAGAAAAGAACGACAGTTTCCTTTGGCATTACAGTGTGCATTTTGGCTCATTCTAATGAAGACAAATTCCTCTCCATCAGGATCATTCTGTTCATTAACTGAGACAGATGGCAGACTTACCATATTGGCAACGATTCTGAGATTTTAGGCATATTTGGGATATACTGGTTTGTGTTCCCCAGCTAAAAAGTGATCGCTATTTCAGATGGAAGAGAAGTCAGGTTCTCTCTTCGCAGAAGTTTTGTGGCATGTACACAGCTCTTCATTAGCAAGCTGACAACCTAAAGGACCCACAGAAAGGCAGGGTTTAGACACATCCAGACAAATTTGTAAAATATGGTCCAGCAGACCAACGTGTCCATCTTACACGCTTCCAAAGCTCTGCCAGAACAGAGTGTGTCTGCAACCAACAGGGATGTAGCACTCCTTCCCTTTCTTCCTGCCTGGTCCGCAGGTAGCAACAAGTTCAGTTGGAGGCCTTTAACCTGCTAGCCCGTAATAATTAGCTCAGGGAATTTAATGCTGAAATGTAAAGCCCAAATGGGAACCATGTTGGTCATAGGAATCGATGTGCTAGATGCCTACATCCTGGGCTCTCTCTGTACTTGAGGAAGTTGAAGCCAGGCAGCTTCTGGACACTGTCAGACACCAAACAGTGCTCAGATATCCCCATCTCTGAAGTTCTGGAGCCATCACAAACACAGAAGGCTGCCCACACCAGCTAGGTAAACATCATCACTCTTTAAGGTGTCATGTAAAGAAACCAAATAATGTGTTGTGCCAAGCAGAAGTCAAATACTAGAGAAGCAGATAAAAATGTGTTCACCTTACTAAAATATTACAGCTATAAAGCAATTGACACTCTTATCTTCTTCATGGTGCCTCAAAAATGATATTATTTGTATTAGTTTTGTGACAAATTACCTGTTTTATAGTGCTAAGATGAGGACTAAGCTGGTACATTGCAGTATTCTAGAAGATAGGGGGAAAGAGTGAGTGCATGAGGGAACACACAAATACACGAGGACAGACAGCGTCACACAAAGCATCCCTCTTTTCAGCACAGTCAGATTTCACACACAAAGACATACCATTTGAGGTACAGCCAGTCCTAGGAACACCAAGAAAGGATTTAGTTGTCATTTCTGTTGACTTTGTCTTAATACTTACTTCATACTCAGTTTCAGGGAAGGCTAACCTGTGTTCAGGTTGTGTTTTCTCCGAAGATGGTGAGGTCTTCGATGCAACTAACCGGGAAACAGATGGATGCACCACAAGAGCCTTGTCACCCAAGATAGACTCTACCTCCATTGTATTTATTAGCATCTCCCTTAGGTTCATATTGATAAACAACACAAATAGACTTTAGAAGGGAAAGAATCAAGACAAGCTGCCTTCTGGCTCTCATCTGCTCAGACTTGAAAATACATGATTCAAGAGAAGACTGCAAATTTAGGATCTAAATGTTGTTGGACCAGAAATTACTAGCTGAAGACTGCTTAGGATATTTACGAAGGAACTTGGTGGACCTCTGTTCAGCTTCTGAAAGAGGTAGAGACACACATATCAGAAGGAATGTCCTTCCTGACCGCCTCACCAAAGAAACCATAAAATGAGAGAGCACAAAACCAGAAATAGCCCCAAGACCCTGATGAAGTTTCCGCTGAATGCTGAGGCATGTAGGCTCTGTGGAGAGACATAATTCTCTGGGGCATACAACTGTGCACAGCACTGTATAAAGTAATTAAGAAGAAAGGAACAGTGCTCTGTTAAAAAGACTGCCAGTTCCCCAGATAAAATAGCTTTGTGTATCACTTTATGCTAGTGGTGACAGAATAGAAAACAAAATACCACAGTTACATACATGTTCTTTGTCTAGAAGTATTTACAATAACTTTACAAATTTTTACACACATTTTCAGGTTTGCTTGTTTACATTTAAATTAAGAGCAAAATTAGTCCCCAGAGGCTTCTAAGGCTTCAGTTGGTGCCTTGTACTGTACATTCATGCTTGGCTTCTTCCTGGGAGAAGGGAAGAAAAGAGTTTAAAAATGTGCAGATCACTGATATGTTAAGAGCCCTGGATGTAAGGGTTCCTAGAGATCGACATCCTTACAGCAGTTATCCTACTTCTCTTCAAATCAGAGACAGCTACTGGTGGTGGGCTCAGGGCGAAAGAGGTTAGGAAGGGAGAAGGAGCCATATATGAATCGCAATAATTAGATGAGTACATTAGTGCTGGAACATCTGGGTAAGAAGAGTCATAGATCAATTCCTACTGCATACAGCAGTTCAAACAATGCAAGGAGTAGACATTGTAAATTCTAAACACAGTATGGAAATGATCTGTTATACACTGCTAGGGTTTGACTCCTGCTGCATATTTTGGAGTCAAAATTACTGTTTACTGACACAATCTTGACCAGGCACAGTATGATTCTATCAGTCAAAAAATACTGACTTCTTTGAGAAAGACACACCTTTCTCCTAGTTTTCACAGGTTGTTTTGTTTTCATGCCTTAACACTAAATGTTGTAAAAATATTGAAATTAAAAAAGAAAAAATTTACAATTTACAAGTGTCCATATAGGTAAATTATTGAAAAATTCAAGATCATCTACAAGGATCTATGAAATAACAACGCTGATAATGACACTGAGCCTGTAGGAAGAACAATCCACATGTCGTCAAGAACGGATAGTGAGCTTCTTCCAGAACGATGAGTCACAAAGTTGGTCTTTTCCTCTAAAATCTGTTTCTTCAGCTGCAGCAGCAGAAGTCTTGAGTCCATGTTCATTACTTACTTCGACCTAAAAAGTAGATGATATGAATTACAAATGAAACCCCATTCTGTTTATCTTCTAATTTGCAACATGTAAATTCACACCATCTGACAGGTTAGTAACTAATGAACAAGTGAATGAATCACCGCCGGTCACTAATTTCCTCAGGTGTAAGACCCACATATAAGGTCAAGAATGAACGGCTGGGTACAAAGAAGTAGCTTTGTATCATGCCTACCACAAAGGTAAAAAAAATTTTGAGAAAAATCCTGCAGGTGGTGAAACATGTCTGAAGCTCACATAATAATAGATTATTTTTAGAATAGTATATCTTAACAGTGTAAGATATAGTTAGTAAAATTCTTATATATATATTCTTTGTGTATATCTATATATATATCTAATTCTTATATATATATATAACCACATTATAAAATTCTGATATGACCTGATTACAAACGAGTGCATTTGACCTTACATCACACTATTCATAGTCCTCACCACAACCACACGCCTGCTGAAGCTATGTATTCTCACATGACTCCCTGTAAACCATGTTCAGCTGCTAATCTTGGAAAATCTGTGATGGCCTTCGTGGCAATTTTACAGTGGGTAGAGTCTCAGGAGAAGATACAAACAGTAGAGGACCACACAGACCCATCAGAGAGCAGTGACCTCTCCACTGGCAGAGTTTCTCAGACGCTGAATAAATCCCATGAGCAGAAATTAGCAATGTCCCTAGAAATGCTAGGGACATCCCTAACTGGAATTAGGGATTCAGGGTCTGTCCAGACAGGGTTGCTCAAAGCTATAGTAGCCCTGGATCAGATGGACTCATCCAAACAGGAATAGGGCATATGTAAACTTTAACTTCTGCAAACTATTAATCACAATAATGAAGATAAAAAACCCCAATGCAAGCTAAAATGCAACTTCTAATTTTTTTTTTTCTTCTAACCCCCATGTTCCTCTCTTTTCCATGTAGCAGTACAGGAAGTAATTCTAAATAGTAACAATTGTCCTGACTGTTGATATTGTGCTTGAAATGGATGAAATCACAACAGTCTTCTTTATAGTCCATGTGCTTTAGTCTCAAAGGGAACATGAAGATTTTTTTCTGCTCCCCCTGTTGTCTTCCTGCCTTACACACATTTTAATTGAAACTGCACAGTTCAGGGCAAAGATCCTGCTTCTCCTTGTCTGGTAGCCTAATGGAATTATAAGCAGAATGAAGAGCAAACAGGCAAGCTATGATCATTCATATTTGCATTAAAAAATGTTCCCCAAGAGAACAAGTTCAAATTTAACCTTGTCTGAGGGGTGAAAAGGAAAACTTATCTTAGACTTAATCATCATTAATAATTATGGCAGCGCTAGGGAGACGCTATACTGAATATGAATATTTTATGAAAACAGACTGTCTTCTACATAGTGTGGATGAGGTGACAGAACCTTGTATTTTCAATGGACTATGTTTAGTTAATTTATGAATGAAATAAGGGAAATAAAAGGGGTGAGAAAAAGGGAAATATAGCCAAGCGTTCATCCTTAGAAAAGATCACGCTAATTTTTCCCATGACTGAAGTTGTAAGGATAGTAAAAGATCTGTAACCTTTATTAAGGCTTTGAATGTATTTAACAAACATTATTCATATTCAATTCTAAGAGAATAGAAATCAAGTTTTTCACAGCCTGAAATCCATTGCTTAGGGATACTATGGATTCTCAGGTGATCTGTAACTGATGCAGATAGCAATCAACTTACCAAAGGAAGTCAAGAAGGCTGATATGCTGCAGAGAGATAAGCATCTGCAAATTTCTGGCACAATTCACTGGCCATTCAAATTGTTTCCAGCAATGTGGCTTTTAATTCAGACTTTGTCACCAATAATATTTTTCTTCCCTGCTTAGGTAAAGATCCTCTCTGTATCTTTCAGCGCATTAAACCAAAACACCAATAAAGAAGAAACCATAATACAGTTTTTCTTCCAGTTTTATACTTCTAGCAGCAATAAAGGGGCCAGAGAGGGTCCTCCCAGCTGTACAATGCCCATACATGGGAAATGGGAAGATGCCAATTATTCTTTGGTACTGCAAGCTCACCAACAGCCCCAAAATCCTTTGAGCTACTTAACCAAAATATGCTATTGAAGAACAAATTCTCAGGTTCTGTGACTTTTCTACTGCAAAACAAATGAACATATTTTGCAGGAACATATGAAAATGGTGGTCTTTTTCCCTCTCCTTTAATGACAGTAAATTTGCTAAGAAAGTAATAAACAGGTATGCACCTAATACTTTAACTTGAACGCAGGTTTAGAGATTAAAATCTTTCATGCAGAGATGTAAATGTTGTAGCTGTGGCTTTCTTCCTCCTGGATACCAAGTTCACTTTTTCAGTCTAGCGGCTTATTCAGAATGGTCAAACCCCCATTTTTCTGTCATTTTTCCCACAGAAAATGCAGCAAAACTGGCATGTAATGAAATATTACTGAAAATGCAGATTCCAGTGTAGAGGGTGTACTTAACAGCATGTCAAACTGTTCATTGTTTCATTTTGTTGTCTTAATGTGATATTTCTTCTTGTTCTAACACACACGGCCATACTGAGAAAGGGCTTTTCTCCTTTTTGGGCCTTCATAATCCTATAATATTTACTCACTAAGTTTGAGTAAAATTTTGTGCGTCTTTATTTCTACAAACTGAAAGCTGCAGCATGAAAAAAATATATTTTTAAAAATGCAAGAAATAATGAAGTCACATGCAAAGTTCAGGTGTCAAGTGCTGACGCAAAATATTAGGTTAGCAACTGTCCACTTTAAATGAAAACTCCCAACGGAGGCACACATGCGTACACCAGGAAAAACCTTCCAACCCATTTTAGTTCTGTTAGCTGGTAAGTAAAATACAGCATTAAATCAGTTTCAGTCAATTAGCTGCATGTGGGTTTCATGTTGCATTTAAGATGCAGGAAAGGCCCAAAGGTAAATTTAAAGACAGGAAGCACCAGGGCAACAACTTAAAAGCATTTCAGAAAATTTCTAAAGGAACTTCTTCTGTTTTACCAATAATACTTTGCAATATCATCTATTTGAAGTTACATGAGCTTCTGCCAACATATATGGACTAGTAATGTCTCCCCATATCTTAACTTATTCCAAATAAAAAGAGTAGATATGCATCCAAACTTACTCATTAGGTAGCAGAGTAGGAAAAGCCAATGAAAACAGGATTTTAATGGTGGGAGCAAATAAGTGATGACAAACTCTACAGATAGATGAATTTGAAACTGACTAGCAGTTTTTCAGCAAACATTTTTCTTTCACTAGCTAGACAATTGTAAAAGCTTTTGCTTTTCCATAAATGGGTTAATCTCATTA
Organism: Falco punctatus; assembly: GCF_963210335.1. Classification (NCBI taxonomy): domain Eukaryota; kingdom Metazoa; phylum Chordata; class Aves; order Falconiformes; family Falconidae; genus Falco; species Falco punctatus. The sequence continues at coordinate 44,690,858 of NC_137582.1, forward strand.
AGGTTTATGCAGCAGCAGCAGCAGCAGCAGCAGCCATAAACCCGCTCTTTTCTTGCTAAAAAGTCAGCAGGGAAGCAATTCCATCCTTCACTGAGAGCCTCTCCTTGCGTTAAGCGGAGGCACGACATGGTAGACATGGTGATATCTACTAATCCTTGCTTTAGTGGTTATGTCATCAATGACAAAGTGTCCTTACTTGCATGTTTTATATGGATTAATTTTTAATCAAGTTCTAATTAAAATATAATTCAATTATTAGTAACCTGATGCCAAAATTATTTCAGGAGAAGGTTAACTTTCAGTCCAGTTAGAAGGATTAATGTGGTCCATAGGACCAGAACCTTACCTACAGGCTTTAACTCAACATGTTCCTGGGGGGGCTGTCGGTAGGAGTATGTGTCAAGTCCACCTATGAAATCAACTGAAAATACAACAGTTCCAGAAATGAACAAATGGAAATGAAAATAAGTCAACTGAAAAAGAAATATGGACAAATTATGTTAAAAAAAATAGTAAGCGCATGCACAGGTTTGCATACAAGAAATAAATCAGGTAGGTAAAGCTGCTGTGGGAACTGCTCAGAGAAGGCTCTGCACCCTGTCATCCTTGGGGTCTGTTTAGCTCTGTCCCTGACTGGACAGGCAAGCAGTTGGCCCACCAGCCTTGCACACCCCTGCCAGTGTGCGTGCACAAGGAGCATTCACGGGTCTGCAGAACACATAAGCACAAACCGCTATGGGGTAATGTAGCTGCTTCTCTTTAGGGCAAGCATAGAATATATTTCATAATTCATTTTCAACTGCTTTTGAAGTGTTTAGAAATTTAGGCAGTGGAAATAGTTTAGCTTGTGAACCTAATTTCACCTAAACTCTTACGACTCAAAGGACTCACAGGAATGTGACACACCAACAAAAACTGAAGGTGTGTTCGCTGAGTTAAGAACACACAGGTTAGAACTGAATGTGAAAAAGCAGCCGTATCTTCTCCAGAAAAACTTGTGGGGACATGAAGCCTTTTCAGAATCCTTCCACTTCCTCTCAAGATCTCTATGTCAGAAATAATGCAGGGATATCTGCTCTTGAGACGTTTTTAGTTCCTTCTGTGGTCATAAGGATTTTAAAATAAGACATTTTAGTCTGAGTCTTGTGTCATGTTATTTTTGGTAAGATTTGAAGCAGCTTCAGGAAGCCACCTGTCCAAGCTGTCCTAGAAATCCTAAAAGCAGGTTCATAGAGAAGGTTATTTTTCTGTTGGTTTAGAAGGGCTTTTTGCAGACTTGTGCAGAGATCTGACAAATTTACAGCATGTCAGGATTCTTCGGTGGCATGGAAGGCAACTGCTTTCATTTGTTTATATGTAGGCATATACACACCACAGTCCTAAGCAGAATGTAGGTCCTCATTGTGTTAATTACCGTACAAATGTAAGAAGATAAGAAACAGCCCCTTCCCAGGCAATGTATGCACTAGGTAAACAAAGAGACAAAGAGTGCTCATCCAGCATGAGAGGATGGGGAAATAAGGCTTAGAGATTGAAGGACTGATGAAATACCCACTGAAATCTGTAGAAAAGCTCCTATTGATTTTTGTTGCCTCTCCTCTTGAGACCAGGAAAGGGCTGGCTTGGCTGAAAATGGACCTTGATGTACTTCAATCATAGAGCACCACAAGACTGTTTTCTCAAAAACTGTCTGAGCAGGACATAATGCTGATGAGCTAGCCCAGCCCAAATGCCAGCCCTCACCTATCCGCACCTCCTCTTTAAACTGTATTTCCTTAATGTTGCAGCTCTCCTGCAGAATGCTGTAATTAAATAAAACAACATACATAAAATCTGACTTAATTATTAATGGGACTGAACCCTTACAAAGAGACATGTTTGCAGATGTATCTTTGTAAAAGTTGATTTGTAAAATATCTAGATGTCTAGTGTAAGACATAGTTACTGATTCAGTTTTTAGAACAAATCGTGTCCACAGTGATATAATTTATTTTTTATTGGGGGGTGATATGCTTTAGTTTTCCCTGCTTTCTGAAGGTTTGTTTGTTTGTTTTTACTAGGGACATGTGATAGAAGGAGTTAAAAAATATGTTTTTGAGAAAATTCACCACTTCAGAACTAGACACTATTTCTCTCAGCAATCATAAGCATCACAACTGTAAGCTGGGAAAGAATTTAAAGTAACTAGTCCTTCTGCCAACAAATCTGTTGGAGAAAGAACTGAAGTAAATGCGTATTAATGATGGACAACATAGACATGTCTTTATCTGACAAAGAAAATATATTCAATAACTCCATCCAACAACTTTTGAGATGCTCAAACCTGTTTAACTGTGGCTTTCTTTATGGCAGTTCAAGATGTGTTATATAGTATTAAAGTTGAAGTTCAGCTTAAAATTCATGTGAAGCTAATTCTCAAAGCAAGAAGCTTCTCTATCACACAAGAAAATGGAATGTGCCATTTTTCATTATGTGTTCGATTTTATGGCTGATAGCTCTTCAATATGAAGGTTCATCATCAGTTATTTGAATTATAAGTTACTTTTAGTTTTTAAAATTCAGTTTGACTTTACCTGTGGTATTTTCACCACTTGTATCTAGTAGACTTCCAGGACTAAGACATTAAATACAGAAATCTGAATTTTTTCTTTCATTCAATACAAAGATATTACTAGGTACATTTCAGTTCAAACAGACGTTTTAGACATCAAACTTTGATCAAATACTTTAAAACTTTACATTGACCGAACTTTTCATATGCGTAAATCCTTCTGTTTAATTGGCCAAAAATAAATAGCAGCAACATTTATATAGGTTTCCCAAGGGGAAAACATTGGTTTAAGGATGATACCGAATAATTGATATTGTGTATTTCTGGCCTAGTTAATGGATTATGGATAACTTCTGCCATAGATTCATAGGACTACAATAACTTCAGAAAGTTGCATGAACCTGGAAGAAAGTTCAATTACATTAAAAAAAAGTATACAGTTCTATAATGCTATGCATTAAATTAAAAATAAAAAAAAAGAAACCCACAAGTTGTTAGCAGTAGGGATATTCAGGCACTAAACAAGGAACACCCCATGGAATCCAGTCATTAACTACAGTCATGCAGAGAGAAACTTAAAATCCTAGTGAGAGGATTTTTTAGCACCCCACAGATAATAGCAGGTTACAGCAGAAGCTAGTTATTTTATCTGCAGCTGGCTGCAAAACATGATCTATATTCCCACGGAATTGCTCTCTCTTTGTGTCACCTCAGTTTTGTGGTCATGCTGGATGCTTAATGGCCAGTGTGAAATGTGTCTTTAGAGTTCACTACCTGCTGGGCTTGAAAGTGCAGATCTGTGCTGGCTGTCCACCGCAGGTAGTCCATTAAAATGATGTTCATTCCCTCACAGGCCATATCAGAGGAACAGCTGTCATAATCTGCCTGAGTGAGAAAAGTGCAATACGCTGCTGGCTGAAGAAACCGTGTTCACTGCCATCAGTAATTCTGAGGGTTACTCTTTCGTAGACAGATGACATTTAGGTTTGCCTTACTGTTATTAATCCAGCGCGTTCCCCCCTACGCCTGTTAAAACGTGCTTCCCTTTGAAGTTAGCGCAGAAGAATAAGAGCTCTGAAAAAATCCTTTCTCCTTTCCCACCCTCTAATCTGGAATTCAGCTTCTCTGGCAATATCCCACCAACCCGCTGGCAGGCCTTGTGCAAACAGCTGCCAGAGCTTGTCAGCTGTTGGGATATTACTAATTTCCCCTTTCAAAGACGGGAAATTCTAAGCGTGTCTGGAAGTGTGGGGTATGAACGGAGCAGCAATATGCAGATAGCACAATTCTTAGTAAGTCCTGCAGCCTCCTGTCCTGGAATACCTTAGATCCCATCGATACTGGCCTCCCCTTTTTATAAATGAGAGTAAGCCCCAAAACTGACAGCTTGAACGGCTGGCACCTCTAGCTGTCCCCTTTGCAAGAGAGAGGCAGGCTAGCAGCTGCCTCAACCTGTATTGTTATGTACAGATTTTCTTAACCTATGAGGTTCCAAATACTGTTTTGCATTGCATTATTTTCCTTGTGTTGAGATTTTTTTGAATGGCAATATATTACTGCGATTACATTCATTAAGGAAAGGTATGTAACTGGGGAGGGTGTAACCAGGTCACGTAAGTGACAGGTAGTAAGTAAGAAAAGGAGCCAAAGTCGACGAGAAAAAGGAAGCAAAAATGGGAGATTGATGGTAAGACAGTGCTATATGCATAAAGTCCAAACTTTGGACTTTTCAATGTTTGCATTTGTAGCTTACATAAACTTTCCAGATAAGCATGTTTCTTTCTTAGGGTGTTTATTTTTTCATTTGCCTTCCATTCTCAAGAGACACAAGGTTCTCACACCCTTCCCTGAACCAGCCAGACTGACCCAGCTATCTGTCTGGAGCCAATAATACCTATTTTCCCCTCTTCATACTAAGTCCGAGCACCTAAGCCTCGAGTCATGTAGCAGAAGAATCACACATTCCTTTGCAGGATCCCAGGAATAGCTTCTCATTTATGTAGAGGACTACAGGAGAGAAAAATGTGTGCAAGACAATTAAGAGAGGGAGAAGAAGAGACATCAGTAACCATATGAGGCATCGTGATTGCTGCTCTGTCTCTATAAAGTACTAGCAGGTAGTAATCAGGTTAAAACAGGATAAAGCGGTAGAAAATTGCTAAGAGAACCTTTTCCATAAACTTTTATTACTGGAAGCTAGAAGGGGAATATTTCAGGTTTCCACAGTAATTATTAAGATTTTGCACTGGATTTGCTTCTTAGTCTTCACCTAGTGAGATAGATTGACATTTTTAAAAACTGCCCCGTATTAAGTACCACATTTTTCTGCAGGACTGCACTGAAAGAAGCACCCTCTCGACAAGCTGCCTTAGCAAGGGCACTAGTAAGCAAATTTTAACTATGAGCTTGGCTACTGAACTCTCTCCTCATTTTATTGGTGCTGTGACATCTAATATACCAATATCAGATTTTCAGAGATTTTTAATTCTCCTAGGATATGACTGCCTGGTAAGATGAGGGAAGTGTGAGGAAGATCAAAGATGTTAGGCAGTGAAAATGGCTCAAACCTTCTCAACCAAGAACCCCCAGTCATTCCAAATCTGAAAGCACCTTTCAAAAATATTCCCTGTGCCATGCCTTTGAAAGCTATTTACAGCCATACCATCTCATTACTAAGTCAAATGACAGGCTGCCTGATTATGTGTTTTTTCTTAAAGTATTTCCCAATCACTTTCAAGTCATTAAGGACCCCTGGACTGGTAAAAGTCCCTAGAAGAATACAGTTGTCACAAATAAAGCCTATAGGAAAAATACTTATCACAAGTTTATAATCACTGATTTAATATTAGAAAATAATATACTTTAAGCTGCAGATATGTAGGAATCCTTTCCTTCAGGCTTCAGCAAACACACATTTTTCATGATGTTGTGCTATCTGCAAACCCATGTGCAAAGTTTAAGTTGATGAGGAGTAGTTTTCCATTTCAGTTTAAAATGCCATATTGTGCTCTCACTAAACACTTATCAGAGCCTAATCTTTCTGGCAAAGCACATCAGCTCGGGCATCAAACATCCCATATACCTCAGCATACTTGGCTATGACTTGTGTTATTCATCAGTGATGCTGTTTGAACAAAATATTTCTGATGATATGTTTTCTTTCTATATAGGTCACTATTTTTCTGTTCCTCATTTTAATGAAAATGCTAACATTTTAATGAGAATACTAACTTTTTTCCTTTATTTTTTATCTTGATGACTAATATACTTGTCTAATGACTAATAACTAAATGATTTATTATTTATTTATGGAAAAATATATGGAAGTTGTATTTAAAGACTGCAAACAAAGCAAACTTTTTTATGAGGCTTGTATTTGAAGGTACTATTGCTAGTTATAGAATAATATTTCAGATACAGTGAAGGGTAGCCTTCTTTCTGCAAATGACTGAAGTAAATTGCAAACAGTTCCAATTACAATGTCTTACATAATTTTTATACAGTAAGAAAATTGGATATGTGAAAAGTCTTAGCTCAATTGTTTTCACTAATTATTGATTTTCCCTTCTAGCACCCTTTCTGATATAAACCCTTTTGGTGCAGAGTGCTCTGGGATTCTCTCTTTTTCTTACCATTAAAGTTACTATACAGCCTATGCACAAATTACACTAGCAAAGGAAAAAAACCCCATGCATAAAAGATACTAAATGCCCAGAAACTAGATCTATCAATTACATTTGCACAATACCAAAAAAAAAACAATGCCATTGAGTTTTCGCAACACATACCCAGTCAATCCACTAAAATGGCAGCTCAAGTGGTTAAGAGTAAAGGCTGTTGTACAGAAGGCTGCTACAGCTTCAGTCACACCTCCAGACACACGATCTTCATGATAAATGTGTCCAAGCTGGCTGCAGAAGAGACAGAACTCTGAATCTGCCAAGTTGTGCTTTGATCTTTTTTGGTATTCCGATTCAGGGTTATACGTTATGTATTAGCATGCCTTTATATGTCTGCTGAGTTTGATGCCATAAACTACAGAGTTCTTTTAAAAATATTTAGTGCAGATGCTAGGACCGATTGGAATTGATCTGTTCCACTTACAGTTCATTGCTAAGTCACAAGTTAGGTGTTTTGTTCCTTCAAGTTGTTTTTATTCCTATCAGTTGAGTCCTACGGGGCTCTATTTCTGGCCTGCTGTTCTTTGTATCCATACCAATGTCTTTTTGCTTCAGTTATTTGTCAGCATGATCCAATTATTTTGAGACAACACTTAAGTATTTATATCTACCTGGTTATTATATATCCAAGGATATCTCAGCTTCCGTTTCTAACCTTAACTACAAGTCACAGATGCTTTAGTATGTGAAAATAATGTTCCCCTTTATATAATGCAGACCCTGTTCAACTCTACTGAATAATTAAAGATAAAACTTCCTAGAGCAAAGTATTTACAAGATCAAATACATGACATAAAGCCATGCCTTTCAGAACACTTGTGACATTTGGAAGAAAGGATTTCTATGCATAGAAGAAAGTTCACATCATCTATTCACAAGAGAATATTAACTTTATTTTAAAAATTAGGTTACAAGACTGGGGGGATTCTTTTTATCATTGAACGATTCTGGATTTTTACTTCCACCTTCCTAAGGATGGAAGAGTGTTCCTGAACTTTACTGCTATCATCCTCTGTGATGTGGTATTCATGTTTTTGTATCTTTCCTTGTCTTACGAAGAGTGAACAGGAGCAAGTGAAGGATGTTCAGGAGAGCATGCCTGTGTTCATGGCACAGCACAGGATACAAGCCAGAGAGGCAAGGAGCTGCCAACCTGCTCCTCAAGCAGAGGCTGCAGCAGGGAGCAGCAAACCCGGTGGACCTTAGAAATGATGGAAAAAAAGCACTGCTAAGGACTCAGGAGGCCAAGCAGAGTCTACTGCAATTCAAGAAGCCAAATGTCACAGCACTCTCCAAGCTATCAAACTGCAGCAAGGTCTTTTACCATCTCATACCAACACACTCTTCATGCCCATCCCTCTGCTGCCTTCTCCTGGTCTCTCCTCACCCAAGGTGTGCATGCACACACACTAACTGCCCAACCTCTTAACAGAACCAGCCACAGCTGCACCTTATCTACATTGGCCAACCTGCCACCCCCCCCCCCCAAGCCAGCCCACAGCTGTATTTTATCAATGTTAATTAACCCAGCTTCATCCCTCTACAGCCAGAGACTTGGTTAGGACACAAATGGGAATCATAGTCCTCCATCTGCACAGACACAAACAACAGAGTAAATGTTATAAGCCTCTCATTCGTAATCTCTATGATCTGGTAACTTTGAGTTTTCCATTTAAGAAGTGTGCCAGTTTATAATCCAATTAATTCTGCCTTTTTTGAGTTTTGTGTTGTGGTTTTCATTGGGAGTTTTCTATAAACAAGAGCGTGCACTTGCACTTCAAAGATGTGGCTGACTAAAGCTCTGTCACATTCAGCCCATGTTGCAATTTTTCTTGTCTTTCCTTTATAGCTCTGTTTTCAAATCTTTGCTTTAAAATCTGCTTAACATCTCTGCCTGTTGATGTCTTTTACTGCCGGGAGAGTTTCCTTCTTCCCCGACCCTTCCTTCCTTTACTAGTAGCTGACTTTGCTACTTTGACTGAATTTGATATACATGCTAAATAGTGTTCTCCCAGTAGCCTGAGGGTCAGGTATCAGCTTTTCTAGAAGAATACTGATCTGGTGATATCACTTTATGATATCAAACACATTAACACTGTAAAACATTTCCCTCTCAGATGAGGCAATTTTCATTTCCTCATCCTCCTCATTTATCATCCTGCCTTTTCCCCATGACCACCAGTGACGTCCTGTGTAGAAATCCTGCTTCACCACTGAACATCTGCTCCTTAGTGTGGAGCACTGTATGCATTTCCTCCTCTGCAACTACACTGCTCACAGCTACACCTTGCTTAGAGGTGGCCTGCTTCAATTCTTGAGAAGGCAGACCTCAAGGCTTTCTACAACACATCTTCCAGGGTTTCAGCCTCTTTAAACTCCAAACCACATTTTTTCCTTTGCTAAGCAGACCATGCTGCCTTCAGTGCTGCTGCAGTCTTCCTCTCCACATCCCAGCAGAAAATCCCACATTCCGCCTCCCAGTAGGCAACCTTGTGGTCCTAATGTGCCTTCTCTGAATTCAAGTCTACGGATCAGAAACAGTGGATAAACTCTTTGTGTGATCTCCAGATTCTCAGTCCTCTCCTTTCAATCTTTTATCTCTGTGGATGATCACAAACCAGAAAGCTCTAATCTTCTGTTCATTCTTGCCTTTAGATTTTGAAGATGGGAAAGCCAGCAAAATATCTCTTCTGTTGGTCAGTGTCATTCCAGCCTTCTCTACCCCCAGTACATGCACTATCAAGTCCTTCTATGGTACTCTCAGTCTGCCCCAGAATATCTGGCCATCCACTATTTCAGAGCCATTGTGGCTATATCTGCTAAGTCTACACTTAATCACATCCAAATACATCAACGAGTACTTATTTGTCTCTGTGAGTGTTTCTCTGCAAATGGGGAAACTTACTGCACGTGACATTTTTATTACTTTTATTCTGCTTTATCTCTTCACCTTCAACTTGTCTTGCCAATCTCTTAATATTTCTTTTGGCATTACCATCTCTGTCACCAACTCAAATTAGCTCCAATATAATATGACTGCATTTTCAGCTTTGAAAATAGAGCTAAGAATGTGGAACATTATAAAATTGGAGCTTACAATGGCCAGTGGTCTTCTCATATATGATGCAGTGAAAAAAGAACTGTCATGCATGTCAGAAAATGTGATGGCTAGGGAAATGGTTTTCTTGTTGTTAGAAAGTTGGTTTAATTTCATATTAGAAGAAAGATGAATGTGCAAAAGAGGAATAGAGTGTGTAACAGGATTAATAATCACTTTGGAGCTACCAGTGAATCAGTTTGCAAATGATACAGAAAGATAATGCAATACTGACTTCATCAGTAAAAAATCCTCTCCTTGAAGAAAGATGAAGTAAAAAGTACACTTCTATGAAAACCTTGTAACTCTCAAATTTCAGTCCTCTAAAATAACACATTGTCATGGTTAAGGAGGAAAAGAAAATGAGTAGAAGTTAATGCCAAGAAATAAATCATCATATAAACGGTGACATAGCATTACTCGGTTTTTCTGCAGTAATACTGAGAAAAACCATATTAGCTATATCACCCATCTCAGTAAGAGAACACCTCTTGCTATAAATCTTGCTTCTCTTATATCCTGAAATCTGTAAGGCTATTGAAATAGTACAACTAGGAAATCTGAAAAGTACAACATATAGACAAAAAGGTCCAGTTTTACAAATAGGAGACATTTAGAAAGGTTATTTTATGAAGGGTTGAAGGTGTGATGAAATCAGAAATACAGTAAAAAGACCTAAAGAATAGGTAAAAATTCAACAGAATAAAGAGTTCAGCCAAACCCCCTTAAATTATTTTTTTAATGTCTTCTCCTTTCTCTTGTTTTTTGACTGTTGCTCTTCTAAGAAATCCTTGTAATATTTTATTTGCAAGGGTCTTTCTCTCACTTTTATTTCATCAACAATCAACATTTTTATCCCTTCCTTTTCCAAACAAAATTGACAACTTTTCTTGGTGGAGCATGCTGTTTGCTTTTAGATTTATGAGATTTGGAGCTGAGATCTGCAAAGATAGGTAAGAATGTGGATAGTTAATTCTTGAGTTTTTTGATTTTGCCTCATTTTGAGAAGGTATACATTACCAAATAAAATGATCTTCCAAAATTACCGGACTGTGACCTGAAATCTGTGGCTTGGTTCAAAATACTTCACTGACTTGTGCTGGTTAGCCATCTTCTTTTGAATTCATACAGTAGCTGCTTTGCAAAGTGGTTGTTTGAATAGCCTCTAAGGCTACAATGTATGATTACATACACTGGGATCCAGTACATACAGTGGGCCCCATATTGTATGACTTTTGTTATGGATACTTCCTTAAAACATGAAATAAGCAGCTTTGGCTTTTTTAGTGCTGTATTTCAAAGCTTAATATTGTTAGAAAGGAACTGTGAATAAACCTCATCTTCAGGAAAATTCAGTGGCCATCTCTCAGCTGACCTGATCTGCATGGATCTGTTTTCATTTTTGGAGCTATTGTCTGTAAGGAAAAAGGGAGGACCTTTCTTTCTTCTAAAATGAAACCTCACCACCACTCTCTCAGGCCAAACATGGGCATAAAGGAAAAGGCACTGAGAACTCTGGCCACCTAAACTGCTAATCCATCCACGAGTCTGTTGAGTGTGTCAAACACGTGGAGATATGTATAACGGGAAGCTGTGGGAATACTTGTCTCAATTTAGCTCACAGAATCTCCAGATTCCAAGATAACTTACAGCCCAGTGTAAAGCCTGATTAATCCTGTACCCTCCTTGATGCAGTACACAGCATTAGGACATGGGCACACCACCAAAGGCAGCAGATATTACAAGACAGAGCTCTTAGGCATGATGTGCTCACTGAGAAATTAGCACTCAAGCAACAGTAACAATGAAATGGATGTTACTTAAGGTGAGGCCCAGAAAGTAGGACTACTCATCTGCATGAAAATTAAGACCTGGGGGAGATGGCATTTACCCAGAAGAGTGGGAGTTTTATAAGTTTCTTTTCAAGCTCCACAAATTAAAACAGACACAAAGCTGTGGCCACTTAGAAATGAAGAAGGAAGAAGATCGGTACTGGAAGTGGAAAATGGATTTGTAAAGAGGTTTAATTTTAATGGAGAAGATGGGTGAAAGGTAGGGACAGGAACAGGCACCACTTAGGCCTGCATGTGATGTCAAGTGGAAAGCTCGGGAGAGGGATGCTGGGTGCTGGAGTAAGACTGATTTAACAACAGATGCAATTTAAGTGAAAAGGCTAAGGTGCTGGCAACTGGGGGTTGGGGTACCATCCATTTAAAAGCAGATTTAATTTAAACAGAAAGGCCAAGGAGGTAGAAGGTGGAGACTAAAAGAAAATCAATATTAAATGAGCTAAGTAGAAGCCTGAATCAAATCAACTATTTAAAAACAGGGCATACTGAATATTTGGGGGTGGCGATGCAACGCATGCACCTAAGAAATGTCAAGGAACTCTCAGTAAATCATATATCCCCTATAATCAGAACAATTCAATTTTATTAAGAAAATAAATTTACTATGGTAGTAAACCAAGAAATCATAAAGGAAGTTATGATCCCCAGTTTAAGGAAAATTATGTGATTGTAATTATATCTCTATTTGAAGTTAATTGCGTTTCAAGTATATATGTGTGTGTGTATAAGTATATATATGGGATATGGCATATAATATTCAGAGAATCAGAAGTAGTTTGGGTTGGAAGGGACCTTTAAAGGCCATCTAGTCCCACCCCTTCTGCAATGAGCAGGGACATGCTCAGCTACATCAGCTTGCTCAGAGCTCTGTCCAACCTGACCTTCAATGTTTGCAGGGATGAGGCATCTACCACCTCTCTGGGCAACCTGTTCCAGTGTTTCACCACACCCATTGTAAAAATATTTTTCCTTATATCTAGTCTGAATATTCAGCATCAACAGCAGAAATTAATTACATTTGCAAAACAGAAATTTATGAGGTAGTAGTGAACTAGTGTTTTAAAACTCTCCTTTCTAGTTATCAGTCGGGAAATCAATTCAAAGCTAAGGGGAGTCTGTATATAACTACATTTGAAACAGAGTATGTACATATGCAAATATATAACCATACATATACATATACATATCCATCTACACACATATATACATATTATATACACGTATATATCTTTATTCAAACAGGTAAAAATTGTCCAACATATAACCAATATTGTTGTGACACATTGCTCTATTCAGAGAAATGTGTTAGTACTTTGTGCAAATAATGCACAAAAAATATTTTGCTTTCCATACAGATATTTCTAAATGCTTCACCTGTACTCCTGAAGTCCCATTTAATCCATTTTATATATATGTGCATATTTCTATAATCAGAACCCAAAATTATGGATGGAAGCAACTGATTGCAGCTCTGTACCTTTTGGCATCTGAAAGCTCACACAATTCATTGGTATACAAGAGATCTTTTAAAAAAATATTTAATTTTATACTCCTAAACTCTCCCTCAACTTTGTACAAAAAAGAATGAGTGGGTAACTCTGACTTGATCAAAATGACCAAGTACTGTTTCGATGTATGAAGCAGATGAAAGTACGTATAACGTGCGGAGCCACCTGTAGTGCCAGGCAGCTGGCTCTGGGTACTCTCACTGGGTTTTCTCACTTGCACAGGGGCTTTGCAAAGCCACACCATGTGTTCACTACTACTGCTCTCACCTACTAATATTCCAGGGAATATCAGATAATAATTCTTTGTTAATGAAATAACAATGAAATTAATTGTTAATTAATTTGATGAAAGAAATAATGAAATAAATTTTGCTAGTGATTGAGGTGCTTCTTCCCTTCTGAATTTCAGGAAAAAATTTCTCTCTTCTGTTTTGTTGCAGCACAAACAAGCTAGCAGGCTGCAACAAGTCTTCTACCATTGGTCAGATTCTCAACCTTTCTCTCTCTCTCTCTCTCTCTCTCCTCTCCCTCTGCTTCTTCCAGATCCCTCTTCACTGGCTGCTCCTCTTCCATATGGTTATGCTTTTATTTTACACCACCTCTGAGGTTTTACCCATGGTTGTGTGCTTTATATCTATGCACACATTTCTGTAGGATCTAGAACAAATGCTTGCTCAGACAATGTAAAATAACTTAATGAAAATAGGAAAATAAATAAAATTGATATAGTATGTAGTGGAAATTAAGCATAATGTCCTTGCTATATTTCTTCCTTCATTAAATACTTCAGAATTCATTGTGTTAGTTTAGTGTAGAAGTGAGCACGCATTTTCAGTTCATTCATACATTAAGGTTAATGATAACTTGGAGGACTGTAAGACTATAGAGTGTTGTTAAAATAAGAAGTTATAATTTATGTTTCCTGTATGGGAGAAAGTGGAGTCCAGTATAGGTGGGATAGTAAATAGGTAAGTCTGCATCTAATCAACAAACTCCAGCTGGACAGACCTCTAAAGCCTACAGAAACTGTAACTTGACATTTGTCTCCATTAAATGTTTGGTAGGATTGGCCCGGGTCACAGCTGAACTTAGGGAGCCCCTGGATACTCCTGGTGCTATTTCTGATCACACTTCAACCTCTTCTTCAACTCATAGTGGCATCTGCAAGGTGATGACAGCAGCTGCTGGCAGGGAAGGAGTCACTCCCTGGAACAGCCACACTGAAATGTGGGCAGCACCTCAGTGCAAGGAACAGCAGGAACCACCTACCTATCATCAGCCAGATGTTTTATGGCATTGGCTGGGCTCCCTGGCTTTCCAGATGTCACAGACCACATTTGATTACAGCTATGTTAGACTCTTCATCTCTGCAGGAGCCCACATTCGTTTATTTTTAGAAAACTGTTCAGTTGAATAAACACAGAATACATTTCCGTTATAGATTCATTACATTTCTGTGCCTAGCAATACATATAGTCTATGTCTGGAGAAAATAACTGATGCCGCTGTTTTACCAAAACTAGTATATCAAAATTCTGGGGTTTTGGGTTGCCTGTCCAGATGAACAGAGAGATGCAAACGGCTTTTCAAACCTTCCAAAAATCCTGATAGTCTCCAAAGCCAGGAGAATGCTGTTAACCTGGCAGCTATAGTACTCTTTCAGTGCCAGGCAGTAAAATTTATTATAATTTTTAAAGTCTCTGTCAAACATATTCATCTGTTGGTCAGTAACAACATGTTTTGTTTCAGTATCTCGAGTCCTTAATGGCCTAAAGGTGAGAGTGGTGAGTGCTAAAGCCCAGCGATGATCTGTGCAGCTGGCTGCTGTTTGGCAAGTTTCCTAAGTCCTCATTTTCAGTGAGGTAATTTCAGATAGTCATTGTTTGGGGCTGTTTGATTCTTGTATTGCCCAACAGAAATGTAGTGCAGCAGCATCCTTCTTGGTCATCCTTGATATTCAGCATTTTATGATAAAACCTATATTTACTAGAAGGTAAATGGACTCAACCACATGGGCAATTGCAATTGTTGAAAAGATATCGGTAGTGGGTTCCCAAAAAGTCCTTAGTTAAGGAAAACTGCATATTTATATATCAAGGTAATCACACATACGAACATATATGGATCTGTTCCTAATATTATCTATTGCTAGTTCTTCATTCATTTTGCAAAAAATAGTACATTTATAAGAAATTTATCACAGCTGGACCAACTGTGTAACTACAAATATTAAATTAAATGTGAGGGAAATATTCTTTCTCTCTTCTTTGATTACTGCCAACAGATGCTCTATGGTGTGTATAAATGTAATGCCATATGTCAGATAAGGCAAGGCAGTAGTTTTTCAGCAGTGGTAATAATGTATCTTGCTTTACTTAATACTTGTCTAATGATGGCATATGGAGGTTCCTATTGATACCACAGTATGGGAAACTCTTCCTTTTTAAAAACAGATTCATCTTCCTCTCTGTTCTGAAAGTACAGCTGAGCTGTGAGTACAACTAAAATAGGGGAGTGAAAAAAACCCCTTTTTTTGTTTATTAATTTTGTTCTTGTGGTTTCATTTAGGGGATAAAGCTTTCCTCTGTGGTGAATGAAAGCTCTTTATCTTTGCTCAGGCATGGAAGAGGTTTGAGCTTCCTTGGACTGACCTTTTGGTGCTTCAGTCTTGTTTTGATAATAAATGCTGAAATCACAATTGTAGTTCTGTGGCAAATCTTCCCCTCTGATTTAACACTTTTTTCCTTATGCAATTTGTATGCAACTCAGCTTCCACCCCCCAAATTCACATACAGTACAGAACTATCACTTCTGACATGTGTCAATGTCATATTTATGAACTAGTATTGAGCAGCAATAACGCCATCAACTGTCTCTCAAAAAAGTCCAGAAACTACTTAGAAATTTAATAATGATTTTAACAATGTATTTTGCCTAGTCTCCAGGCTCTGCTTTATTAAAACCATTCAGTATCTCTGACAAGGTGGCAACAAGCTTCTGACTTCATTTTTAGGAGAAAATGATTCACAAACAGGATAGTGACAGGCTTTTATGATTACAGATTTCACATATTCTGTTCCTTCAAAAGGGTTTATATAGATTGATAGATCTACAGAGAAAGAAATGAAAAAATGAAGGGAAGAGATATAAATAGACTTTTTCATTAGGATGAATGATGGAAGGTATTAACCCCACTACAGCAGTGTACCTTTTACATGTCTTCGTTCTCATTCCTTTTGACCTGCTATCATCTCCCTTCTAAGTAAAAGTTAACTATGATCTGAAATGTAGGTAAGGTGAGCAATTGCTGGAAATAAATGTTTCCACAAGCATTATTACTGTTCAGAAAAGTGTCCATCAGCTGAAATGTCAGGCTCAAAATCCATTTAAGCACTGCACAGAGGCTAAACAGCCAGCTATTATTAATTTTTAAGTCTGCCTGACAGGTTTCAGACCAAGAACTGGGGTTAACTTGATACACTGTATATTGCAGAGTATATTTAATTAGGGAGGCTTTGACTCTCAGATGGCTGAGGATTTATTCTGTGCAAACTACTGCAAAAATATGATAGAATAGCTGCATCTACCTAAGAAAAGAATCTGCTGCATCGCATTAAAATGCTCTTTTGTTGCAGTTTCTTGGATCTTTATCCTGATGTAATCACTGTTTACTTTTAACCTGACTGTTTGGAAGCACCGCTGTACTTCTCTCTTAAATACATTTTTCTTCATTATGCTGCAAGTTAGCAATGTGAATTTTCACAGAGTAAGTCTTGTTCTTCTCAGCTAATTACCAGGCCAAAACATTTTTCCACTGTGCCTTACACAAATGATTCTCCACTTAAAACATATCTGTGGCATTGCTAAGAATGAGTTAACATTTGTCGTTAATGTATCTATAAGCACAGAGGACTCTAAAACACAAATGGGCATTAAGACACAGGTTAGCAGAAAGTGAGATACTGAAGGGCTATTTAGTTGCTTTGGATTGGATTTGAGATCTTAGAAGGGAATAAAAAAAGTAACAAATCAGAAATTATTTCCCTCCACTGGCTGTAAAATCTCCTATCTGTATCTATTCTGCTTCTTTGCTCCACTTCCAGCACGCTGCTCTGGCCCCTGCCCTAGGTCATCCTCCGCTAACTAAAAATATCTATTCACACAGTAGTCTAGAAGATTTTATGTAAAGGTACAAGTGAAAACGGCAAACTCACCTATTCCTAACAAAGGATGTTGAGCTAAATTACATCATACTTTCCAAAATGAGTGAGATAATTTTCACTTACAATAAAACACCACATCGGCATTTCTGGAAGACAAGCAGAAATTAAATGCAGATACCTGATTCCTTTGTGGAGAACAGGCACTGGGTTAGTTTTACATACCAGATCAACTTAGCACTTGATGTATTTTACTGGTTAATAAATATATCAGCTGCTCTCCACTCTCAGTGGTTTAAATGTCCATTGGTATCATACCCTACAAAAATCTCAAAAGACAGTCAGGTGGGCTCACAGTCAGAAGAAAGTGGGTCAGGCCTTGGATGTCAAAGACAGACTTCAGCCCAACTCTTCTGAAGCAGACAAGTTTTCTAAGTGAAAAAGGCCCTTAACTTGACAATAACCCTGTTGTGAGGCCCTGAATATAAACCACACATACTCTTTATCAGGTGACTGCATTCTCCATGATCTTGTATTCTTTGGTGTGAGTTTTGTCTTTCTTTCACACATGCATAAAGCACAGATGTGTGAAGCACGCTATGAAGGACTAAACAAAACCAACAATAATATAGCATACTTGTGTAAAAAGTGAAGAGTCTGTCTTCCCAGGTACAGATATATTTGTGTTTGCATGTGGATATGCACGTACACACACTATTACTCTTTTAAAGGCAGTGTAGTTTGTGTCTTCCTTATCAGTCTGCCAGCCTTCCTAATAAGTTAATGAAGCCTCCCTGTTCCAGGAATATAGTTACAATTGTCTTATAAACGAAGTTTCCAGGTATCTGTTTGAAGCCCTAGCTACCATCATGACCCACCACATCCATACGGAAAGAAGTTGTCTCTGGATATCAATGACCAAAACCTCTTGTCTATACATCCCAAATTACAAAGCTGCCTTGCTGCTGCGCTGTCCTCTGCTGTTATCCTGTGTTACTGGTTCCTGACTGACTGGCAATTCCCAGCTTTCCAAGCGAGTGTTGTCGGGGCTGTTCCCTCTCCTTAGGACCTACTTTTCATGTTGCTTCTCCAACTGTTCATATTTCTCCTTTCCAGCACCAGTCTTTGTCCAGGCTTCTTGCACCTTTTCATGGTGCACTATGTGTACACCATGCTTATGACTCCTTCCCACTCTGTTTTATCTGAGAATCTCTTTGATGTATTTTCTTCCTTCTAGAAATCTAAATGAAAGTGTTAAAATAGATTTGACACTAATATCTGTCACATTATGATGGAGAACCAAAAGTTGTACAATTTGTAGCAATAGAAGAGCGTTTTGTTTATGGTCTTTCACACTGTTTTCAATCAAAAAGTCTGCTTTGCCATCACAGTCATGAATTACTTGAACTACCTTTTCAATAAGACTTTCCCAGATATTATCAAATGCTTTCCTACAAAATGAATTAATTTTTTCTACTATATTCATTTCATCCACTAGTGCTATTCTGTGAAGAAACAAAACTATGTTGAGATTTATGAATGAAAGTATACGAATAAAAGTTTGTTCATGTATTATTTATCCTAAAGCCATAAAATGCTATTGGCATTTGTTCCCTTTTTTTTTTTTTTTCACCTAGAGGTAAGATATTTTACTGCTTAACTCCTCACGTACAAGAGGAAGTAACTGACATGATCATACGTTGTCCCTTTTTTAAATAGACTTGTTCTTGTATCCTCTCCTCTTTGCTCATCCGGTATTACTCCATTATCACCACTGCTTTTACCAATTGCTATGCTAGTCATGCGGGTATGGTGACCTTGTCAGGGAATCCTCACAATCTCTTTTCACACAGCATCCTACCAAAATGTTCAGCATATTCAGATTTTTTCAATGTCCACTTAATGACTTTCAATAAATATTTTTTTTAAGGTGTGCACATTTTGAAACTTCTTGAACAATATGGTAGGTAGGTTAAGAGCATGTGGTTAGCATTTTAGATGTGTGGTCTAGTTTCTTCCAAGTGTTGAACAGGTCTGTCTAATCATTGATAAGAGCGATACTGCACACTGTAAATGGCTTGATCTGTCATCTCCATTAACTTTACTGTTGATAAAGCTGTCATTTGGAAAGAACAGACTAAATGGCTTCAGGAGCTTTGATTCAAATTTAAATGTACATACATAAAGACTTATATATATATGTATATGCAACACGGATCACACAGTTTTCAGCAGGGTGACTGGCTCACGCAAGGTATTCATGGTGTGAACTCTATGAAGAAGTTTAGTAAGTACAATCCTGACACCTAGATAAGGTGTTACTACCAAAATAAGTATGTCTTTGAGCACAATTGGTTAAGTACATGAATGTCAGATTCTGCCATTTTTCAAACTTTGTTCTTCGCCTTGGTAGTTAATGCAAGACTAAGTCTCACCCCAGGTACTGTGGCTCCAGAGATGGAGAGGTGTGTATCAGTACTTACAGCTGTCCTCCTCCTCCAGGAAAATACTGATCACGTAACAGGCATACACAAATCCAATCAGCTGTATGAAACAAGGGGAAAAGCAATCATTAGAACACATTGAACACTTGTTAAGCTTTTAGTACAATGGTATTAAATACAAGCATCACAGATAAATTTAAAAGAAGATTTGCTTCCATTTCCTGTATTTATATGTAGATTTCAGTGCAAATGGTCACAAACAGCTAAATTAAAGAGACTTTCTCTCTTTTGCTCACCCTGTCCCACTGAGATCAGTATTGATGAATACTACTATTGAGTAATACTGGTGGAAAACACTTGGACCTTGATGTTCATCTATTACTTGCATTCCTTTGTTTGTTCAGTGCCTCTGTTTTCACATGACTTTGTTCATATGAATGTGGGCCCCCTAAGCACCTAATTTATGTATTAAAAAGATAAAATATTTGTTGACATAGTAAAGCTTGCGTGGAATCTGCAAGACATGTTGTTTTGTGCTGCATATAGTGTTCCAGTGAAGAGCTGTTTGGCAAAAGTTTAATTTGGTATGTGAAGTGTCACGATATAGCTGAACAGTAAAGCTGGGTTAGGATTCATCAGCGTCAGGACATACCTTATCAGAAGGGCTTATCGGTAAATCACATTAACTATGCAAAAAATGAGCAGGCTTATTTCCTCAAAGGGCAACACAAGCAAAATCATACCATTATTTCCAAAGAAGGTTCCACAAAAACATCCTCCTCAACCCGATCTTTGTCACTTGTGCCACTGAGAGGAAGGGATTAAGATCTTTAGGATCAGGGGATAGAAACTCTGCTCATTTGCCTTCCATATAGACAAAATGTTTTCTTATGCCTACCACCAAAGAAGAAGAAAATCCCACTGGGCCAGGAAACCTATTAAACTGCACTGCCCAGACACGTCCATCCTTGAGAAAATATTGTTTGTGCAGCTGTACACAATTCGTGCTATCTGAAAGCCTTGAAAAGACTGTTCATAAGAGATTTCTAAAATAACCCAGAGATTAGTTTTAAGAAAACTCCTTTTTCTCTGGTCCATTCAAAAAAATCTAATTAAAATAGTTCTTTTAAGGGTGTCACGGATCAACCATCTGAGAAAGAGGTAATTTAATAGTATCTAGACAGGTATAAGCTCCTTCAGAAGCACAGAAATCATTCCAACCTGCTTTCTGGTTGGGCTGCATGAGGAGCTTTACAAGCAGCTCCAAAAGCCTCTCTGCAGACAAAAAGCTTGTCCACACAAGGGAATTCAGGGAAGTTACGATGAATTAACTAAAGCTGTGAAATCAATGCACATAAGATAAAGTACATTAAATCCCTGTGTGGCCTTTCCCATTCAGAAATAAAGTGGCCTTAGTTCACTGCAGCTTAATCCTCCTCCAAGGGATTAATCTTCCCCATGGAGAATTAAGCTACAGTATGCTAAAGCTGAGTTACTTGTGACTGAGAGCTCCCACAGCCCCGCGGCACAGTCCTGTCAGGGCTGCCTCCCCAGGGCAAACACCTCGCTGGTGTTTCGGGAAAGTGAGTTGAATCCAGCGCTCCTCTGGCTCTGAGCAGGCGGCAGGATCAGCAGCTTCCTTGGCTCGTTTTCGGGTCCCGTTTACTAGGGTGGTATTGCCACAGCCTCTGTCAGGTGGACGGACACCGCTTTGTCCTGATGCTCTGAGCCAGCTAAACGCAAAGCAGCTCTGGAGGAGGTGCTCTCAGGAGGCTGTGCCTGAGCTATACTGTGCCCTGTGTCATGGTACCTGCCGCTGGATGGGACCTAGAGCCAGGGCTGGCTGGCTCCCTGCCAGCCCAGCTTTACCAGCTGAGGACTCTGTGGGCGGGTGAGAGGAGCCCAGCCTCCTGCTAGTATTGAAAATGGGATCTTGTGGTTGTGCTGCCCTGCACCTCCAGGGCCAGCGCTGCCTTACAGACTCCTTGACAGATTAAGCACATTTTTTCCCTTGAACGTCACAGTTTAGAGCATCTTTCAGGTACGATAAGTGAAGCATTATGATACAAAGGCTTCCCAGGGATCAAAAAAACAATCATACTTGAGGTACATAGATTAAAAAAACCCTGCATTAGTACCACACAAATACCAGAAAACGTGACTTTTCATGAGGGAATGACACCTGTTTAGTTACAATATTTCTTGTTCAGCATTCGTGTTTTGCAGTTTGACTTTGTAAGCCACTTGGGTGTGTTTCTTTTACCTAAACATGACCGATTAAAGCTGCTGATTAAATAATGAACAAGATAAAAATTAATTGTAGTACAGCTTATGGGTTTGTGTTTGTGAGGGAAGATCAAATATTTAGAGTTATTTACCATATCCCAATCATGTATTTCTTTGTTGTTTCTTCTTATTAGAATTCTGTATTAAATTAACTTTACTTTTATGAAAGCCATTCCTTCTTTATATGTACTTGTGTAATCCATATACATCCATATTAAATGAGATATCTATCCGTGAGGGCTTCCAGCAAATTTCTCACACATTTCAGATGTTGGACAGGTGATTAAAGCACAGAAAGAGACTTCCACTCTAATATGTAATAAACCACCTGACTATAAAGAAGAAAGCAACAGGGAAAATTACTTTAAGAGGTCTTCTGTCCAAAAAGTATGGGGCATGGCAAGCCTGATGTTTTAACAGTCCTAACAGCTTACGCCTTGCTCTTTCAGCAGGTCTTCTCCTTGAAGTAAATCTTTTCCCACTCTCTTCAGTGTTTGAAACACAGTTTGTCTAATCTATGGCCTTCTTGCAATATCAGCAGCGTCTCTGCTTCTCAGTATTTCTTTGTTTTTCTAAGCATTAGTAGATAAATATTCCTCACTCAGATAGAAATCACTGCCACCTGTTGTGTTTATGGCATATACTTTTTTAAAAATACACCATTTCCCCCCCATCTGTTTAGTTATTGATACCAGGAGAAATAAAAAAATACATCCACCGTCTCGCAATTTCATGGTCTTTTCCAGTGGAAAAAGAAAGATCAGGTCTCTAATCACGCTGGGAGGTATCATAAACCACCATCTTCCAAGAAAATATTTTTGTAATTAAATGGCAGAATGCACATTTCTGAAAGAATAAAGCAACAAGAAAGAAAAGGGACCCTTTAGCATCAATTGTCAGGTATTGCTGTTCAGAGGCATACAGCAATGTTTGGCTTGTAACTGACATACTAGTAATTATAATTGGGTAACTGATATATACAGTACAATTAACATGAAGTGATAAAGTGGGAATATACCCTTCTACAGATGAGACCTGTTTCTAGATACTTAGAATTACAGCCACCACACTGTGAATATTTTTATAAATGAATTAATTAAAACATCTTATTTTGCTTTATTGATGGACACACTAATAAAATATTTATTCCAACAAATTACTTTTGCTATCTTGATTAACCCAGCTGCTGTTTAATTAATAAAGTTATGCTCATGTGAACCCATCTAGCCATCATGTTAATTGCCAATTTGCAGTGAGCTGACTGATGTATACTGCCTGGTTTCATGATATTGAAAATGTTGGCTATTGGCCTGGCACCAAGTGATAGACTTAAATGTGTGTTCCCTGATAACTAAGGACAATATGATGTAAATGAGCTGGAGAATTGCTCATCTTGAGTTTCAGTAATGATTCAAAGAGACCAATGAAGTGGCTGGAATAGGATGACCAAGGCATCAAAAGTCACTAGCCCCTGAAAGTATAAATGGGAGCCTCTGGTTTG
Organism: Falco punctatus; assembly: GCF_963210335.1. Classification (NCBI taxonomy): domain Eukaryota; kingdom Metazoa; phylum Chordata; class Aves; order Falconiformes; family Falconidae; genus Falco; species Falco punctatus. The sequence goes on from NC_137582.1 coordinate 44,713,935, forward strand.
ATCCAGAGAGCAATGTAGATTCCAAGGTGGACTTGTCTTGACAATGCTGAGTTTCAAGGCATAGAAACCTTCTGGGGTCCCTGCACTGTACAGGGGACTGCCTGTCTTGCCTGCAGAGCCCAGTCTAGTAAACTATCTCAGAAGACACTTGCCAGTGCTACTCTGCAGAAAATCAAGTGGAAAACTGTGGGAAGAGGCTGTTGTCCCCTGCTTTCATCCTGCCACACAGTGGTTAAGGTACACATCTTGCTCTGGAGACAATAAACAATACATAAAATACTCAGATATTTCATAGAATCACAGAATGGTTTGGTTTGGCAGGGAGATTTAAAGGTCATTAGTTCACTCCCCCTGCCATGGAGAGTAACATCTTTCACTAGGTCAGGTTGCTCAAAGCCCCATCCAACCTAACTTTGAACATTTCCAGGGATGGGGCATCCACAACTGTCCTGGGCAACCTGTTCCAATATCTCACCACCCTCATTTTAAAAAAATTCTTCCCTATGTCCAATCTCAACCTACCTCTTTCAATTCAAAACCACTTCCCCATGTCTTCCCACTACAGGCCATGGTAAAAAGCCTTTTTGTCTTTCTTATAAGCCGCCTTTATATATTGAAAGGCCAAAATAAAGCCTTCCCAGAGCTAAATAACCCAAATTCTCTCAGCCCTCTCTCTGATTATTCTCATGTCCCTCCTCCAGACCTGCTCAAACAGATCCATATCTTTCTTGTGCTGGGGACCCAGCAGCTGGATGCAAGACTCTAGGTGGAGTCTCACAAGAGTGGAGTAGAGGGGCAGAATCACCTCGACCTGCTGGCCATGCTTGTGATGATATCAGCCCAGGGTACAATGGGCTTTCTGGGCTGCAAGTGCACATTGCCGGTTCATATATAGTTTTTCATCCACCGGAATCCTCAAGTCCCTTCTCCACAGGCCTGCTCTCAATCCATTAATCCTCCAGTCTGTACTGATATCGGGGATTGCACTGACCCAGGTGCAAGATCTTGCACTTGGTATTGTTGAACTTTATGAGGTTCCCACGGCCCACTCCTTCATCTTGCCAAAGTCCCCCCGGGTGGAATCTCTCCCCTCCAGCATATCAACTTCACCACTCAGCTTGGTGTCATCCGCAAAGCTGCTGAGGGTGCATTCGATCCCACTATGTCTTTAATGAAGAAATGAAGTAGCATTGGTCCCAGTATAGATCCCTGACGGTTACCACTTGTTACTGGTTTCCATGTGGACATAGAGCCATACTCTTCGGACGCAGCCATCCAGTATTTTCAGAACCACCACTATTTTCATACCAAAAGCCTTATTTCTTCAGTGACTCACTGATAAATATTGCTTATATTCTCCAAACCATGGCGATGAGCAGGCTCAGGGTGTGGGAAACAACTGTCACCTTGGCTAAGCTGGCAGAGACTTCAGTGTGAAGTGCACAAAGGGATTTATTAATGGAACATGGGTACATTTCCCATGTTCCCATGTTGATGCTATTATCAAGGCTTTTGCTGCACAATGTATTTTCTGCTGATAGCCTTAGGTAGAAATTAAGTAGTAGTCTGTTATTTTTCTCCTGTGCAGGCAGTATAGTCTCTAGAGGACCTAAATGCTTTAGTCTAACTACAATCTCTAGGCTTAAGCTATGGACATCTGCATGAAATATAAAAGCCTAGTTTAATGGAAGTGAAATTAAATTGTATAATTGTCCATCATTAAACTGTAAGAAACTATGAAAACATGTAAGAAATCAAAAACCTAATCATCTGAGCAAATATATGCTGTGACATATAATTGCTTTAATAAATGAATATTGCTAGAATACATCCTATTAAACATTAGAACCAAACTGAGTATAAAATGTCTATTTACTTTCAAATTAATGTATCTCAATAGTTACCAGTTAATGTGGATTAACCTTTCTTTAGGAAAACAAGGACAAATGCAAAATAAAATTAGAAGTGATTATTTAAATCAAGGCTATTTTCTGCAGACTGAAATATTTTTGATTAAAATTGATGATTTGTTAATTTTGATTTAAATTTTTCTGCTTGGCTTTGTCATCATCAGCATTTTCAGGAGAGCCAACAGTGAAACACGAGTAGTTCATCTTCTTAGCAACTTACTTGCCACTAACATTTTTAATACTCTTCAAAGAGGACTGTAAAGCCCTTTTCTTCCATTAAAGACCAGAAAAGCATTAAATCTGAATGAGAGATACATAAGAGAAACAGGATATTATCCCAGTATCTGTGTGCATATGTGAATCGGCAAGATAGAAATATGACTATGATTATCAGGCACAAAGATATTATAACTCCACGTATTTCAAGACAATGACAGAGGAACCAGGATCAAGATTAACAGTAGTATATAGCTGTAATATGATAATAACCATCCCCTATAACTGCATGATTATATACTATATTTGTATATAGTTATCCAATTATATGACAGTATATAATTACACACTATAACTGCTTGATTATATAAATTTTATTAGAAATATATTGTAAAACTGTATAACTAATGACATTTTCAAAATGAAATGTAATTTTTTGAGTTAAAAGAGAGGCAGCCTCAAAGGTATGTTGTTTTCTAGAACTAAATGATGAAATGCAAAATATTTTACAGTGGTAGCAGCAGAAGCCTCAACCTTAAAGTGCTTAGAAATCTAAAACCATAAAAGCAGACAGAAAACTGGAAAAATGTCCAGAAAACATAGCATGATATGGTAGCAGCAATGCCTGAAGTATATGTTGTCTAAGGATTTTTATTTTCTTTCCTTCATCTTCCTAAAATCTATGGGATTCGACTTGAATAAAATTCAGGCTTCAGGGGCATTGTCTACCAATTTCATCAGCATGACCCAGAGCCAACCTGGTCCAGCTGTGCTGTTTACAGCTGTAGTGGAGGGCTCCAGAGACTACAGCTCTAATAAACCTTAAAATGTGTTAAAGGACTCTAATGGTGGCTGACAGGGGCTTACAGGTACTTTTGCTTTATGTTGTTTGTGGAGAAACAAGTGAGCAGAGACACTAAAATGTCTATTAAAATACATAGAGGTTGCTGTTGGCTGAGACTGCAGAAAGTAATTCCTGAATGCCATCTACCTATGCTGGGAGAGGAGAGAAGCATGCTGGAAAAGACTATACCTTTTAGCTACCATGCTTTTTGAAGTCCTACCCTTGTATCTGCTGCTCTCAGATCCTGGTTTCCACAACATCCCTTCATCTTGAAATTAAAAATTGTATTTTACAATCTAATTTTCCAGGCCCAGATCTGAACCATCGTTGCCTGCACTAGATCTGTGAATTTGTTTTTCCAGCAGCATAAACATATAATTACCCCTACTGCCCAGCTGCCCAAAATGATTTTACCAGTTAAGAAGGAGGACTGACGTGTTATGCTGTCGAGGTGTGTCCCAGCTTTGTTGGGCTTGAGAAAAACAAGCGAAAATATCATACATACTCTCTCCCCCTCTCCTGCTTTAGCGTAGTTATGGCTTATTCTCCCTCCTTTGTTTTTGCTGCAAGACCTTTAGAAAAAAGATCATATATTCTGACAACAGAAAGATGAAGGATTTGGAACAAACGGTGTAATCCAGACTCCTGTGTAATTCTGTAGGTCACAGAATTTAATCTAGATTCTCTGGTAGCCTAATGATAATGTCATCAGAGCATCCCTCACAGACCGGGTTGGCATACTAGCGCTCCAGATGAGTTATGTCCACAGGAGAGATCTGGGAACCTTTGTCCTTCCCCAACACAAGAAAAAGAAAAACCCAAGCTTAATCCTTACTTATTTGGCTGTCTATTGTGTGATAGATACCTAAGTATTAATTTTGAATGAAATGAAAGTTTCAATATGTAAAAACACTGAACACATTATTTAAACACAACTGGCTAGAACACAGTGTTTTATCTTGTGATATATTAATTATTAATTGCTTGTTAATGATTCAACTGAATACAGTTTAAGTCAATAGTATAAAATAAAGCCAACCTTAAACCTTGAACGTTAAAGAACAAAATGATGGAAAGTGAAGGGGATGAGGGTGGTAAGAAGGAAGAGGGAGAGAAAGGAGATCTAAATCTGAGTAGACTCTTAACAAAATCATCAGAAAAGAACCGGATAAACAAGCAAGACTTTCTCTAGACTTAGTTTCCCTCCAGTGTGTAAAGAAAATAAAAGTTCTTCTAAGAATGGGGTCAAAGTTTTCATATTTAGGTTAATGACTAGCTTGTCAGCTGAATAACAGGGAGTGAGAAAACCCTTTACATCTTACTTTAAAATAAGCAGACAGAAAGAGGGCTTGTCCCCATTTCTGTAAACCTGACTTTCTGTTATTTGTTTTTATATCTTCTAAATAACTGCTTTTATTTGCTTTTACCTTAACTTGTCAGTGTTAAGGATAATTTCAGAGCTACTTGCAGATGACACGACATTTCACCTCTTTTGATATAGCAAAGAAATTCAGGTTTGATGGTGTCTTGTAACCTGAAGTGTTTCTTCAAGGTATCCATCAGGTAATGACTTCACCTCCACTAAATTTCATGTACCACTTTGGAAGCTGTAACGAAATCAGAAGAAAGAATGAAAGAAATGTCTGCCAGTGACTAGAGCCAATGTAAATCTGTTTGGCATGTGACAAGGTACTTGAGAAGGTTTCTGAATCCCAGGCAAACTGATTATGCATGCAGGGGGTACCAAAGTAAATTCCTTTCAGAACAGCAGCATGTTGCAAATCTTGGCCATTTTTTATGCTAATACTCCTTTTACCATTCTTCCACTGCCTATACTGCAATTATGAAAGATGTCCTTTGTTGATAGAATGCCAAAAGATATTTTTTCTCTCCTTATTAGATCAGAATGCACATAATGAGAGTATTATTTCCACTTCCTTGTGGCAATAGACACAGAAAATGCATTTTAATTCCAACAATGCACTGCAATCTGTAAGAAATACTTATTTTCTACTGAATCACTTCTTTCCCTTCATGCATGATGTAAATAACATATGCATGAAACTGTTATATCACCACGAGGCAGTACCCATTTAAAGATAGACAAACTGTGACGCAGAAATAAAAATGACTAGTTCAAGATTTCAGTGGGGTGACAGTGAGTTTAAGAATAGAATTACTACAGTCTGATCCCCACTATTGTCTAACCTCCTTTATAGAAGCTTCTTAAATACCTAGGTAATGATAGCTAAGACTGAACACATGATTATTCTAGCTCCTGTTAATCCATAAACATGGCTTGAAAATTGTATGGAAAAAAAGCAAAGCTTTCACTAACAACAATTATGCCAGAGCATACCTCAGGGAAAAATAGAACAACAAAAGCAACCCACAGATAAAACATAAGCCATCATATTAACTCGTGTTAGAAAATGTTGTATGATCTGATGAATTGCAAAGTAAGATTTAATCTCTACCTATACCAGGCTGCTCATATTAGCTCCCCTAGTGGAACACTCAGAGAGGATTTTCAGGAGTGGTAGACACAGAAACGCACCTCAGAAGTAAGCTCCAAAGCCTGAAAGACATGCATCAGCTTAGATCGAGCACTAATTAAATCACAGGGAAAAAAAGGGCTTGAATAATAACCAAGAGCTAGTGAAAATTCACAAGTGTAGAAATTCATATAAAACAGAATGGATGAACACAGATTGTCTGAAAACTTTTCTTACGGTCTAGTCTGCAGGGGGAGCTGGAAAAGCAGCATACAGTATTTCTCTCTGTTCTCAGGTACAAATTATTTTTGGACATTGTTCATTTCAATTTTATTTTTACATTAATATTTTCTTCAATACAGACAAGGAAAACAAAAAGAAATAATAATGTTGATATTTTTCTTTGATGTGTAAATATACACTGGAAATTCTTAAAATCTTATCTTCCTTCGAGGACTACAGATTATAAATACTTCTATTCTTGGCAAAGTAAGGTTACCTCCATTTTTAAGAAGGTAAGAAAAGACAGAACAAGCAAACAGATGATGGCTTTTGATTCTTGAAAATTAAAAAAGAAACAAATCACTTTTATGTCCACCAGACTTTGATACTGTTTTGCCTTTTTGTATGTGCCCATTGAAATACTACACTGATGAACAATAGTTTATCATAGATAGAAGAGATGAAACTCCTTCTTGATCATCACTGTTTTTCCTAATCAATTTCCATCTAACGAGATATTTAGTAGATGATCTACCACATGTGTGTTTTCACTTGTGCATGAATCTGCTGTATTCAAACCACACAACAAATTACTTGATTTTGAGCCACGGTTGAACTGGTTTTGCTCTTTGGAAGGAACAATACTATAATCAGAAATGTGGCTGGATTTATGTGCTTGGCAGGTAACACAGCAGTCGCTTCACTCAGCTGTAATGTCTAAAACTGTGCAACACAAAGAACTATAATAGCAATGCAGGTCATTTTGAAAACCCCTTGTTTGATCATTGGTTTTCTTTTATGGATATCTTTCCCTCTGTAGTTGTTCTTACAATGGATAATATTGTTTAATTCCTTCAAGTTGCTACCTGAATGTGCAGATGGAGGTACATAAAGACACACACGCACACACACACATACATCCTTATAATGCTTTGTGGAGTAGTCTGCTGTGGTATCTGAGAAACAAGACTACCATAAAAGCAGCAACGTTATCAGTTTGCTCAGGTATTCCCAGTTAAACTGTGTGCTAAAAGGCTTTTGTGAGGGATTCCCACTGGGCAGAAAAGCTATCAAGAATTGCAATGAAGCTTTGCTTTCTATCAGTGCCTAATGAATTTCAGCAGCTGTTTCTCCAGTCATATCTGACCCAGTGTGATCTCTTGTACCACATCCCCCTGGCATGGTTTATTTGCTTGCAGTATATGGTCCTCGTATGTATGTTGTGTCCTATTCACTCCTGTTTCTTACCAACAGCTTTCACTTGATGCTGCATCCCCCTTTATCTCCCTGTACCTTCACCTGGGTTTGATTCTGCTGCCCAAAGCCCAGGGTGCACCCAAAATCAATATTTCTTTTTCCAACGAGACTAAGCTTAGCCTGTAATCAGGCAGCATGCAAATACACAAGCTACACTGGAGCTATTCTGGAAAGGACCTTGTCTCCCACTGTCAGTACAAAACTGGCATAAGCATCTCTACATGGCTGGTGACCGTGCCCCCATGTACTGGGTGTACAGGTGGCAGCAAATGTTTCGCCCTAAAGCCAGCTGTCAGGATGTTTTAGCAAACAGGAGGCAGATTTGGCCCTAACTCCGGCCGTGAGGCTACTGCTACAAAGAAATGCAAATGCAGCAAGGGAGTCTGCACCTGGTAAAAGCAACTGCAAAAGGAGCCAAAGCAGAATTTGCTGCCCTGAGAATATGTCTTGACCAGAGATATGTATTAACTGGAAGAGTGTCTTTGGGCTCCATGACTCTGGCTCACCCAGACTGAGCTTTTGGCTACAGTACGTAGAGTTACTTTCCAGAAAACAAGCTCAGATTTAAAGAAATCTAGGATATAGGTGACGGTGCTTATTTGTGTCTTGTTCTTACATGAAGACAGACTCTGAATTACACAGCCTGAAGGAGAGGAAGTCAGGCAGAGAATATGCTAGCCCACTTCTTGCATCCAGTGCTGGGACAGATCTTTGTCAAGAAATCTCCCTGCCGTACATGGGGGACACCAGGACCTCAGGAGTATGTCCTAAGTCCTTGGAAGAAACCTTAATATACACGTGGAGGCTGAACACGTCACCAGAACAGGCAGTTTTGGACATCTGGAGGACGTTTCTAGGGTTCCTCTGCTTCAGTTGGACTGGCTGTTTGCTTGAACCCTCTTCCTTTGCTTCCTTGCAAGTACAAATAAGTTTAAGCCTACTAAACCCTGCAGTGCTGCATGGACTAGTTGAATAAATGTCGGGGAGGTTAAACTTTATGGCACTTTTCCCCCTGGTGTTACAATACCCTTATATTGTGAGCAGAAGTAGAGCTAGCTCATTTCAAGGAAATGCAGGTAGATCTATTTTATTGACAACTCTCTGTATTCTTTGAAATGTTAACTTTTACAAAAGCCAATTTTCATCAGAAGGAAAATGAAGGAGAAGCACTCTGACTCCTGTAATAAGAAAATTGGCATAAACTATAATTACTCAATATGACAAACATCACAGAATGGTGTATGAAAGATAATGGAAGGGGAAACCCATGTCCCATGTTAAAGCCCTTTGGGGGATAAGTGATCAAATTATACAGAGCACTTACACCTCAAAAAATTTGTTGACCAGATCACTAATCACACCTTTTTAAGAATTATATGCCGTCATGGAATAAAAAGGATTAGTCTCAATCTCATAGATTCATACAAAAATAGAACGGGATAGGATAGGGTAGGATAGGGTAGAACAGACTAGACTAGACTAGACTAGACTATTTCAGTTGGAAGAGACCTACAACAATCATCTAGTCCATCTGGCTGACCAGTTCAGGGCTGACCAGAAGTTAAAATGTAAGGGCACTGTCCAAATGCCAGTTAAACACTGACAGGCTTGAGGCTTGGGGCGTCAACAGGGAGACTGTTCCAGCGTTTGACTGCTCTCTTGGTAAATAAATGCTTCCTAATGTCCAGTCTAAACCTCCCCTGGTGCAGTTCTGAACCATTCCCACGTGTCCTATCACTGGATCCCAGGCAGAAGCGACCAGCACCTCCCTCCCCACTCGCCCTCCTCAGGAAGCTGTGGAGAGCAATGAGGTCGCCCCTCAGCCTCCTTCTCCAAACTAGACAAGCCCAAAGCCCGTAGCCGCTCCTCACAGGACATGCCTTCCAGCCCTTTCTCCAGCTTTGTTGTTCTCCTCTGGGTGCATTCAAGGACCTTCACATCCTTCTTAAATTGTGGGGCTCAGAACTGCACACAGTGCTCAAGATGAGGCCGCACCGACGCTGAACGGTGGGATGGTCACCTCTTGTGATGGGCTGGTTACGCTGTGTGTGATGCACCCCAGGATGTGGCTTGCCCTCTTGGCTGCCAGGGCACACTGCTGACTTGTATTGAGCCTGCTGCTGACCAGCACCCTCAAAGTGTAAGGATATGTAAATGGTGTATGAGTAGACCAGTGTCCACAGTGGGGAAAGTTATCTGTAGTGCTCTATACAGAATCATGCTCAGCCCTAAGCATTTCAAGTGTTCATGGAAGAATGGAAAATAGAGAGGAACTCAGTCAAGGTTGGTGAAAATGCAAAATAAAAAGTCCACTGTGGAATGTTGCAGATGGATCTCATGACACTGAGTGACTGGGTGATAAAATTAGAGCTGAAATTCAATGTCAATAAATGCAAAGTAAAGTACATAAGGAAAACCAACCATAACTACACATATATAGCAATAGGCTTTAAATTTTTTATTACCTCTTGGAAAACTCGTGAATAGTTCATTATAAACACCAGCTCAGTGCTCATTGGCAGTCAGAAAGGAGAATCAAATAGTAGAAGAGCAATAGAGAAGAAAGTAGAATACATCATTATGCCATTGTACAAATCCCTTGTGTCTTGCATCCTCAGTGCTATGCACATTTCTGTCTCCTCATCTCAGAAAGGAAGTAGTTGAATCAGAAGAAGTAAGAGAAAGGTGTCAAAGATAATCAAGATATGGGTGGCTTTAGAATAAGGAGACATACAACTGATGACAGAATTATAGAAAAAAATAAAATCATGAATGGCTTGGAAACGATGAATACAAAATAATTAGTCCCACTTTTTGTTATATAAGAACAATGGAAAATGAAACCAAATTATCAGATCACAGGCTAAGGGGTTGCCTTTCATCACCAACTGAAGGAAGGACATTTTCCACACAAATCAGAATTAAACCACAGAACTCAATGCCCAGAACACGCTGGAGAGGTGAGACATGGGTCAAAAGCTGATCAGGCATATTCAGGGAAAAAATGTTCATTGAAGGCTATTTAAAACAAGATTTCAGCTACAGCAGATTTGTCCCAGGAAATCCCAGGCAATATTGCCAGGAGATGTTACGCACTTAAGCACTCATGGTGCTGCATTAAATATACCAATTTATTATTTACATTTACTAAATTCAGCTGTAAATCACATTGCTGGAAAATCAGAAGTATGGAAGTCTAACTTACACAATGGGAAAGAGATCAATATATTACCTCTAGGCTTAACGTATGTATTATAATTTCAGCCCACTATTTGTTGAATTGAAATGCATTAATTGAAGTTTGATTGTATTCAGATTTTGGAATCCGTATGAAATGATTCAGTTAGGCATGCTACCTACTCCAGATGAAAAGGAAGACATAAAGTTAGATACTTCCACATAAAATCAATCATAGAATCATAGAATCATAGAATGGTTTGGATTGGAAGTGACGTTAAAGATTATCTAGTTCTAAACCCCCTGCCATGGGCAGGGACACCTTCTGCTAGACCAGGTTGCTCAAAGCTCCATCCAAGCCAGCCTTGAACACTTCCAGGGATGGGGCATCTACAACTTCTCTGGGAAACATGTTGCAGTGTCTCACCACCCTCACAGTAAAGAATTTCTTCCTAATAGCTTATCTAAACCTATCCTCTTTCAGCTTAAAGCCATCCCCCCTTGTCCTATCACTACATGCCTTTGTAAAAAGTCCCTCTCCAGCTTTCTTGCAGGCCCCTTTAGGCACTGGAAGCCTGCTATAAGGTCTTCCCAGAGCCTTTCCTTCTCTGGGCTGGACAACCCCAGCTCTCTCAGCCTGTCTTCATAGGAGAGGTGCTCCAGCCCTCTAATCATCTTCAGGGCCCTCCACTGGACCCTCTCCAACAGACACATGTCCTTCTTACGTTGGGAGCCCCAGAGCTGTACTCCAGGTGGGCTCTCACGAGAGCAGAGTAGAGGGGCAGAATCACCTCCCTTGACCTGCTGGTCATGCTTATTTTGCTGCAGCTCAGGATATGGCTGGCTTTCTGGGCTGCAAGTGCACATTACCAGGTCATATTGAGCTTCTCATCCATCAACAACCCAAGTCTCTCCTCAGGGCTGCTCTCCATCCATTCTCTGCCCAGATTGTATTTGTGCTTGGGATTTCCCTGACCCATGTGCAGGACCTTGCACTTGGCCTTGCGGAACTTCATGAGGTTGGCATGGGCCCACCTCTCAAGCCTGTCAAGGTCTCTCTGGATGGTATCCCTCCTCTCCAGCTTGTCAACTACACCACACAGCTTGGTGTCATCAGCAAACTTTCTGAGGGTGCTGAGGGACACTCGATCCCAGTGTCTGTGTTGCTGACAAAGATGTTAAACAGCACCAGTCCCAGTACTGACTCCTGAGGAACGCCACTTGTCACTGGCCTCCACTTGTACATCAAGCCATTGACTACAACTCTCTGAGTGCGACCATCCAGCCAATTCCTTATCCATTGAGTGGTCCATCTGTCAAATCCATACCCCTCCAGTTTAGAGACAATATATTGAGAATAGATCTGATGAAGCTCAGCTATCATGCTAGTTTTCTAGAATTACTCTCAGCTGTTCATAATGCAAGATTTTCTTGCAACTTTTTTAATTATGAGAAATACAGGTTATGATTTGAGCTGGGCCAGGAAATATTTTATTGTTTAATTATGAGTAAATTGGCTATAACAAATTTCAAAATACGGATTTGGTTCTGAAGTCTTGTCAAAAAGTCACAGCAGTCAGCCAATCTTTGCTGGTAAAAAGCATTAATAATTAAGAACTGAAACAACTGCAGGGGGAAAAAAAGCCCTCTTAAATGGAGAGATGTGTTCCGTTAAAGATTACATTTCTAAAGTACTATTTAGGTGACTGTGGGACTCATATACACAACCTTCTCTGAAAAACTGACATCAGTCTTCCGAGTCCCAATAACCAATGAGCCTTTTGTACTTTTCAGATTGTTGTAAAATTAGTTCATCCATGGTCAGCTTAGCAGATATGTTGACATGAAAGGTTGTACACAGAAGCAACTTTCCTTTGAGACCAAAGGCCTAGAATTCTGCCCAGTGGGAGATGACTGAACTGTATTCATAATCCAGAATACCAACTAGTTGGTCCTGAAAATTGGCCTGAGAAAACCACCCCCAAGTGAAGAGCACTTACAAGAAAATTGTTCTTTTATTATATATCTTATTTTCTTATAGATTGCCCTACAAAATTCAATCCCCCTCTTTCTCTATTTAGGCTCTCCAGAAAAAGGCAAGTGACCTGAGGATTTAGTTAAGGCAGTTTGGTAAGTTTACTAAAACTAAAGATCTCATATTCATTCAGGTGAACTCCCACTACCTGTTTCAAGATATTGACAACTGTGACTCAAGCTTGACTAAAGCCCATTCTTCCTTAATTTTTCTCTGAATTTTCTTAGTGATATGGCTCATTCTTTACACGTGTACATGGGAAAATGTGTGTGCTTACAAAATGACACATTCAAAAATTCCCAGCATTAAACAACAAAGATTTTTAATCTCTAAATTATATGTACATGAAGTATTTACAAATAATTATCAACCAAAACCTCGTATTATGCTGAACATGACCTTCATTTATTTTAAGTTAGGTGAAAGATTCTATGTTACTCTGAAAAGAGAAACAGAGCAAATAAACTAGTACTATTTGGTAAGAATGAGGTTTAAGAGAGAAATAGTAAAATAGCTTACTGTGATGGAGCCAAGGGACATCTCTGTTCTGAGAAATACTCAATAGCCAAAGTACTAATATGTAAGTTGTACCTAAACTGGGATCTGTGGCTCCTTATGTCTTTATGCTAAAATGTCTTAGGGTCTTGTTTTAAAGGGTCTTAAGCAGGAAGGAAAATGGACTCTAAAGAAATAACAGATCATTATTTCCATTAGCATTCAATCTGGTTATCCAATAGCATATTAGCTGGATGATGTGAGAAACTGAACTCACTGGTTCATTGACTCAGTCTTAATTGTAGTCTTGATTTGATCATATATTCCAACCTTTCCATTAGCTGAATTGGAGTAAATTGTCTTAATAATATGTTTGCTTAGGCTCCTATTTGTTTGCTAAATGTTTCAACAAAATCCATAATAAGTTTATAGAATAAGTGTTCCTCTCGGATTGCAACATGGATCATAAACACAAGCACAGTTAAAGAAGATACTTACAAAGCACTTGACTGTGTCCAAAGTGACAGGAGTATTTCAGAATGGTTAAATAGTGAATTAAAGAAAACAGTTATAATACAATTTCACAAATCAATCTAAACAAAGAAATAATTGTCGCATAGTTCCTTTAAGACAAAAATTAGCTTGTGCATCTTTACTGTTGAAAAAATTAAAATACAGATGAACCACAACTTATTTAAAAATCTTTAATGTATTAAATAAAGTTAAGAAAAAATTCTTAAAATAGCTTTTGAAGGATTATAAATTATTGTGTAACAAAATGCTAAAATGTCAGTAATCTCTTCTATAATTGGAAGTATTTCTGATTGTCATGGAGCAGACAATGTTCTACATGGAAAACGAACATACAATTTCAGCTTGTGAAACTCTCATATAACTTAAAAAATATTAAATTTAGCAATTTGGGGAACTCAATGCAAACCTAATAACTGTTAATATTTCTTTTAAACTTCTAATATACTTAGATAAATATTATTTGTTTTAAGAACATATTAATTTTGTCTTCTATATGGTTTCTCTAAGTCTGCATCACCATGAAGAAAAAAAAATAATGTAATTATTCCTTATATTCCTTTAGAGGTAAGAACTGATACTAAGAAAACTTTAAAATCTGTGATCTTACTCACTTTCATGCAGGAAGTCCTGTGAAAGGGTCAGATTTCCTTTTTATGTTAAGTGAATAAAACTGATAACATTTATAAGAAATAGCAATAAATGGAAAGTCAGCTTGCACTACAGAAACCGTGAACTACTGGACATAATGATTCTAGGAGGAGAGCAGTGGAACAAAGACAGCAAACACCCAGGAATCAGACTGCAGTGACCCGGGAGGGAAGGCTGCTTCTAGGAGCAAACAGGTCTATCAGAAAGAGAAGTTCAAGAAAGCAATCAGACTGACTGGAACAACACTCACTGAAAAAGTATGAACTTTTCCAAGGAGAAGCGTAGAAAGTGATGGGTTTGGCACAGTAATGGTCTCTTGGATGACCTGCATACAGATTACCAGAGACAAATATAAAATAAAACCGTAAGTGTATATGGACAAACTCAGAAAGGTCAAGACACAAGATACAACTAAAAAAGAGACTAAAGCATAACAGAAAATACTCACTGGCATATTAGTAATAAAGAGTGAGCTCAGCAGTGAGCTGTCACAGTCCTCAGTGATGTGACCCTGAGGCTATAGGTGCATGGGGCAGCAGTAATTATTTTCCAGCATGGGCAGGTCACCCATCAGCTGAGCAGCACACTGCAGCTATGCAATCATCTCCTCCAGCTGACAAAAGGCATGGGGTTGAGCAGCTGGATGTGAGGTTTGGCTATGTTAAATGGCATTGCCTTCAAGGGAATGAATACAGAACCATGGCCTTGAGATGGCTGAAAAATCCAGTGTCTTTTTTCTTTATTACCTGCTTCAGTAGAAAAATTAACTGTGGTCAGTGAAGTAATGCCACTGACACTAATGAAGAACTCAGGTAAGAATAAGGAAGAATATGCTATTGATCATTTACATAAATCAGAAAACTGAAGAAATTCTGATGTACTAGCCCTGGTAAGCTCACCTCAAAGCAGGCTGAAGATCAGAAAGTCCAACTGTCCCTATCTCTTTACACAATGAAAAGCAAAAGAGGACACACAGAATTATATCCCTAACTTCATTTTGTTCTCCATCACATTACAAGACAGTAGCCAATGGGGCTCTGTAGAATTCCACCTTAGTCCAGTACTATCCAGTAGTTTCAGTAGTCACCTGCTTAGCTGAAGAGATACTATTCCTTTTACACTTCCAGATAGAAGCAAGCTGGCAGTGGTTGCAAGTCCCATGGAGGACAAGTTTAGAATTAAAATAATCTTGACAAACTGACAAAGGGTCTGGAAAAAATAGGATGTGATTCAGTAAGGCCAAGTGCAAATTAGTAGACTTAAGTAGGAATAATGAAGTACTCGAAGACAGAACAGGGCGAACAGCAGGCTATGTAGCAGTTCCACAGGATATCAAGGTGAATCAGGAGTGCCTTAGAACACAGCACCAGTAAGGCATCGATGGACAGATTGTGTATATTTTGGAGATTTTACCTTCAGCAAAGATGAGAACTAATTAAAGGAAGTTCAGATGAAAAATATAAGGATGATCAAACATCTAGAAAACATGACCTCTGTGGAAAGCTTATGTTACTAAATTACACACTCCCTTAGAACTTCTGGATCTGGGAGACTGCATTTACAGTGTATTGTTAGCTCACATTGTTCATAGAAAGTTTAAATGCAAAGGGCTTCTTCAGACTGCTGCCATCTAAACTACTTATCAAGCAATTTTATTCTAGAAATAATAAGTTACTGTCAGAGGATAAAAATCTTAACAGAGCTTTTCAAATTCAATTACAATATGAAACATCTACTAATATCAAAAGACTCGAGGGTTTTCTCATTAGTCGTTTAAAGCAGCATGAAAGATTATTTTGAGTGTGTCAATAATCATTCATACTTCTTGTGAGTCCCCATTGTAAGGGAAAATCTTAAGACAGTTGAACTGCCTTTTTTCAGGCCAATATATGAAAAACATCATTAAAGTCATTACAAATCTAGACAGAGCATAACTGCCTGACAGCTATAACAGGAGCAGACGAGATGCAAAGCAGAATCTGATCACTTCAGGTTTTGTGCTGGCTACTGCGTGGGCAAGATTCAATTATTATGAAAGAAATACGACACACAGGAAATCTGTCCAAGGCTGAAAACAGAAGTAAGGGGTGTGTGTGGTATTATTCTCTGATGGTGGATGGGATATTACCTTCCCAATAGGCTAAACGGATCATCACCATGAAACAGTAAACATCTTCAACATTAAAAGCTACATGGAATGGCTGAAATATGTGTATTGTACTAAAAATATTGTGCAAGCTATGGAGATCACCTTCTGAACTGGGAAAATAACACATTCCATCCAAGCCTGAAATGGCAGTTTGCCATGTCCTGTATGTATCTACAGAGACATTTAATCACTTAAGAAGGTGGACAATCTTAATCCAGGCTAAGAATCAGGAATGATCTGATTACAAGATGGTATTGATAAAGAATAGGAGAGTTGTTATATTTTGGTTTATGCCCTAAGTTTTGAAATATGAACACAAAGCTCAGGCACTATGTTTCTCTTTGGTCTAGACCCTCAAAGGAGTGACATGAGACCATGTTTACATCTTTTCCTGCATCATCTTTCTCAGGACCATCTGCAAAAAATAGCATTAGGGCAGAGTTAAGGCTGTCAGCTGTCCAAAGAAGGTGGTGAAGGAAGGTAAAAGGGAAGCAGAAGTGCTTGGCTCTGTGTGTGTATCTGACAAATCTGTTTTCAAGAACAGTTTGATTCTCAGTGTTTATTGGTGGGGGAACTGGAGAAGAGGAGCTGTACAACAAAAGGCCAGTTAAGGATCAGGATTTGACTATTTGTCCTACTCTTGCATCAGTGCATACCTGCCTGCCTTTTTGAAAGTGTATGTAAAATTAAACGGGTGTGCTTTCCAAGCTTGGCTGAAGAGTACTAAAAGGTAAAGTTCTTACCTTAGAATATGTTGAACTATAGTCCAACTGCCTTTTAGAGAGCAGAGAAAGATGCTGAATAATAGCAATATGAGCTACAGCAAGTGGGGAAGTGACAATTACAACGTAGGTTGGATAGTTTCTTGCTAAAAATCCTATTCTTATCTGCATAGTTCATCCAAATACTACTGAATGGTGGTTCTTACTGTGAAAACTTTGAACAAATAGGTTTATATAGATTTATTGAGATTTAGTTGACTAAAACACAGTTTACAAACAGGAATGATTATTATACTGAAAAAACAGTAGTGTTATACCATCATTTATCAGCAGTCCTGGCAAAATGGAGAGGTCCCAGAAGACTGGAGGTTAGCCAATATGTCACCCATCTACAAGAAGGGCGGGAAGGAGGATCCAGGGAACTACAGGACTGTCAGCCTGACCATGGAGTAGGTCATCCTGAGTGCCATCAGTCGGCATGTGCAGGAAAACAAGGGGATCAGGCCCAGCCAGTATGGGTTTATAAAATGCAAGTCCTGCTTGATCAACCTGATCTCCTTCTATGACAAGATGACTCACCCAGTGGGTGAGGGAAAGGCTGTGGATGTTGTCTGCCTGGACCTTACTAAACCCTTTGAAACCATCTCCCACAGCATTCTCCTGGAGAAACATGGCTTGGACAAGTGTACTCTTCATTGGGTGAAAAACTGGCTGGATGGCCATGCCCAAAGAGCGGTGGTGAATGGTGTTACACCCAGCTGGTGGCTGGTCACAAGTGGCATTCCCCAGGGCTCAGTACTGGGGCCATCCTGTTTAATATCTTTATCAACAACCTGGATCAGGGGACTGAGTGCATCTTCAGTAACTTTGCTGGCAACACCAAGCTTTCAGGGGAGTGTTGGTCTCCTTGAGGGCAGGAGGCTCTGCAGAGGGATCTGGACAGGCTGGACCGATGGGCCGAGGCCGAGTGTGTGAGTTTCAACAAGGCTCAGTGCCGGGTCCTGCACTTGGGTCACACCAACCCCACGCAGCGCTACAGGCTGGGGCAGAGCGGCTGGGAAGCTGCCCAGAGGAAAAGGCCCTGGGGGTGCTGGTCGACAGCCGGCTGAACGTGAGCCAGCAGTGTGCCCAGGTGGCCAGGAAGGCCAACAGCCCCCTGGCTTGTGTCAGAAACCGTGTGGCCAGCAGGACCAGGGCAGTGACCGTCCCCCTGCACTGGGCACTGGTGAGGCCGCCCCTCGAATGCCGTGTTCAGGTTTGGGCCCCTCACTGCAGGAGGGACATTGAGGGGCTGGAGCGTGTCCAGAGACGGGCAGCGAAGCTGGTGGAGGGGCTGGAGCACAAGGCTTATGAGGAGCAGCTGGGGGAACTGGGGTGGTTTAGCCTGGAGGAGACTCAGTGGGGACCTTAGTATTCTGTACAACTACCTGAAAGGAGGTTGTAGGCAGGTGGGGACAAGCCTCCCAGATAAGAAGTGACAAAACAAGAGGAAATGGCCTCAAGTTGTGCCAGGGGAGGATTAGACTGGATATCAGAAACAATTTCTTCAGTAAAAGGGTGGTCAAGCATTGGAACAGGCTGCCCAGGGAGACAGTGGAATCATCATCCCTGGAGGTGTTTAAAAAATATGTAGATGTGGTGCTTAGTGACATGGTTTAGTGATGGCCTTGGTGGTCCTCGGTTAACTTTTGGACTTAATGATCTCAAATGTCTTTTCCAACCTAAATGATTCTATGATTCTATGATACAGAATGACAGTATTTTGTAATTGCAACATTTCAATACAAAAATTCCTGAAAGCTGTAACCATCTTAGATTTCAAAGATAGATCAAGAGGTTACACTAGGAAAATAATTATTGTTTTATCTTTTTATCAGAAAAGAAGGCTGTAAGATTTGCAGTAAACACTACTAAAAATAAATGCAATTTCCTTACTACATTTTCTTATATTTTCTTTTCAATATATACCTATGCTATCTGCTTTGTACCTGTGCCATATCCTATCTGCATTACAGAAGGCGAGATATCCAGGCTGGAAGAATTTTCTCTGATTGTTTGTCTGTACAGAACCCTGGGAAATGAGATATTTTGACTGGCATTTCTAGCTTGGTTTCCTGTCAGTTGCAGCTTTATGTATCTCCCAAATACTTCCCAAAAGTGTTTACTTCATCCAAAACTTCCTCAGGTGAGCTGTGCAGAAAACAATTATTGTATCATGTTATATAAAAAATAATCCCTACTGTAGCAGAACTCCTACTTGGGGAAGACAATTCAAAGAAAGATTTAATGCATGTGGGCATCATTTGAGGTACTGAGTTACAGTCAGAAAGAGAAAAAAAAAAAGATATTGACAAATAAGCAGCTAGGTAAACAACTCTTTTATCATGCATTCCCCATATTTTTAATAACATCTTATTAGTACAACGCATCCTTTGTCCCAGTAAAGTGCTTTACAGACCCAGTTCCATCTATTTAAAATATCTTTCCTTTGTAAAGTGATGGACTAGCAAGAAGAATGAATTTTGGTTGGTGCAGTACATATGAAGACATTATCTTCTCTTAGGTAAATGACTTCAGTTTTGTTTTCTGCCCAGCTTAGCTAGTTTAACATGACTGATGTGCAATAGGCATTAATAGTTATCTTATCCTACTTCCTAAGGTTATTTTATTTGCATGATGAAAATGGACAGGAAGAAGAAGTAAAGGGAAAAAAGAAGAGTTACTAGAAGTGAATTAGAGGTCACATGGGAAAGAGAACTGGCTAAACCAGAGCAAAATCCTTCCTTACATTTTCTTATTGCTTGCTTGCAGGATGCCAGCTGACTCCACAAAGGGCTATGGAAATAGCTCTGTATAATATGCAGCTTAGCAAGGATTTCAGACTAACTGTGCTTTGTAATGCTATCGCCTTGCTTATTTTCCCCTTCAAAGAAGGATCTATTAGAAAGTTTTTTATTTATATTGCATATAGATTGCATGCTTTGGATGTTACAGTTAGTGTCTCCAGCTGCAGAGCTCAAGGACACCCTTCGTCACGGTGGTTAGTTGTTTTCTGTCTTTAGCTCTCATGAAGTTAACTTGTAGTGAGAGCAGTAAGTCAAGATCAAAGAAAGAGAGAACTTGGGGTTTAGGCTTTATATATCTAAAGCATCCTGTGGTCAAAGCTCAGCTAATTTCAAAGAAAAGCACTTAAGGAAAGCGATTTCTCTACTTTAAAAAGGCATCTCACTCTAACAGTAGATCAGGTTGGCAGCCCTTAGCAAAGACACAACTGAGACTGCTGGGGTCCTTAGGGCAGGACAACTGATCTTAGCTGAATCCAGCTGGACTGTCCTAGCGATTGACCGATTAATCAACAGAAGAGTGGGTGACCATAAAAACTGTTCCGGTGTAAACAGAAACTTTTCTATTCCTACAACATTCAGTAGAGCGTTTATAAGGCCCTATAATAACCTGTTTGAAGTGTTACTTTTATAGCATGTTTTAAGCAAGCACTGAATAAAAACATGGCACACTATTGTATAGAGTGGATACCTAAGCCTGCTTAGATAAATTTGCAAAACCTCTAAAAAACCTGACTGGAATGGCAGCTGAGGCAGCTGTCAGAGAAGTCATTTCTTCAGTGAATAAAAGATGACACTGAGATAGTATTTATTGGATTACAAACATGGTAGCATTCAAACATGCCTCTACTGAAACATTATTTTAATACTGTTTAAGATCAAATGATTCCAGGTGGTTAATCTGGAATCCCCACAGATAGTCCTGTCAGATACACTGAAAGTTTAATCAGACTTTTAACACACCAACGGGCTTTGAACAGCCTGGATCCTCAAGAAAAGAAAATCCTTAGGAACAATCATGAAGAGACTGATGAAGATATCTGAACAGTAGGCAGCAGCAGTTATGAACATCAAGAGAACGCCTGAGTGCACTGAGTTCAGGTAGAAGGTAACGGCACATTAAAGCAAAGCAACTGTAGCCAAGAATAATGCACTTCTAGTGTACGAAGCTGTGCTTTTGATTTTCCCTACTTTGCTGAAGAAACCTGGCTGAGACTTCAAATCTTGAAAAGTACATATATAACGGATTAGCAAATATTTATTTTAACATTCTCTGCAAGACTTAGCTATAGACAAAGATCACACTAAACATTCATTATCTCTAACATTTCACTACTGACAGGATATGACAAGAGACCGTCCCTGTTTTGCCATGGACAAAAGCTATTCAACCTGGAATGAGTCCAGAATAGATAATTTCTACTCCTTCCTTTCACAGAAATGCAAAAATTATGCTTACTTCTATAAATGAAAACATTGCTATTTAATCCTCATATGAGGTACATAGCTGATATTTGAATTGAATGGTTATGGAAGCAGAACTTTTAAACTATTCTGCCCTCTCCCCCATCCCCACTCCCCCCACCCCCAGTGTCACACAGAACAAGAATAAGGACCAAGACTTATTAGTTTACATGTTTCCACCAGCAAATGACTTAGCCTTTGTCTCAGTATTTAAAAGTACACAGTATGTTAAAAGATACCAAGTCAAACAATGGTAACTCATGAACGTATTTTAGAGTTTTTGTGATAAAGGCCCCAAAAGACATGAGGTCTTAAAATCGTACTATAAAGTTTAACTATGGCCTGGCAGAATAAGGGAAGCCTAAATCCTGATCCCATATCACATGCTAGCCAATATCCCAAATCTTGTGTTAAATTCAGCAGGACAGGCAAAACTCCCAGGTGCAGATCAGGTCTCTAACCCACCTGTTTGTTGCCTACAAAATACTTCTGATACTACTTCACACTAAATTTTTCCAAGGCAAAGCAGATGACAATCTAATCTCATGACCAATAAACACACTGCAAGCGGCGCTTCTGAGAGGTACTGTGATGTAGTGAATAGCAAGCTGATCTGACATGAAAGAAATCTGGCTTCTTCTCTCAGATCTGCTAAATCATCCCACCAAGTCCACTATGCTGTGTTTTACCTATTGCATCAGTAAAACCAAGTAAAAGGCTGTACCTCTTTCTTAGGGATGTGGCATCCCATCACCCAAGGCTTTGAAATCGTCTCTCTCGGCTACTCCCTAGAGGTGCAGTTCTGCTGAAGCTTGTGCTGTCCTGAAAAGCTAGTCTAAAAACCAGTGTTACCCAAAGTCTCTTCAGACACACCACCCACCTACACCTACACCTGGCTCCCCGGAGGAAAATCTGCTCAGTGCAGGGGTCTGAGCCACTGCAACACTATACTCCTCCATAGGAAAGGTGAGGGAATAAGGGTGCACCACATTAACTGGATGATTGTATCGAAGTCCCTATTAACAGCGTGTGGATCCTACAGCCCCACAGAAACTCTTCTGCCTGCAGCTGATTGTTTCTGCTGTGGGTATCCCAGCATTACAGGGTGATTATAACACTTTCTCTCAGTACAGTTTACATCTCCCATGTCAGTCATAGCCTATTTCTCCCATAAGTAAAACTCATTCAGAGCAAAAAGAGGGATCCTGTGTCATGACAATTATTGTCTCAATTAGTGACATTATTAATATGCTCTAGCAAAAGCACAACCGCACTTTACTGCATTAACAGGTGGGAATGTTCAATTCTTAATTAACTTTATAGGACAGAAAATTATTAGACTACATCTAGAAAGGTCAAATTAAAGGGTAAGAGAAGAGCAGAACTACACTGCAATAAATTCTGTAGCCAGGGAGCCTGTTTCAAGTTGTGCAACCCTTTGCAAGGGACAGAAAAGCAAAAAGCCAAAGATCCCTTCACATAGCGACAATTTGTGAAGGTGTATGCTATGTTCTTCTAAGAAATCAATATTGCATTTGTAGAGCAGATTACTGCACAAATGCTAATGTGCAGATGCATTGTTGACTGCCTCTGCATATAGAAACTCCCAACCATACTTCAGAGCAACAGAAAAAGTCTCCCCAAGCTGCTTTTTCATTGTGCTTAGCCAGCCATGCAGCAGGAACTGTCCCACCTTTCAGGCCCTATGTCCTTCTGTTATTTCCCTGGTTTCCACCCTCCTTACTCAATGAAAGATGATCTAAGGATGAGTCACAATATAGTAGAGAAGAATGTAAAAATAACAGTTTTTACACAGCACTTGCAAGTGGTTGAATGTTGCTGAGGCTTCAAAACCCAATACTAAGCAAAACCAGGCTCTCCTTTGAAATTCTCAGGCTTCCAATCTTTTCCTTTTTAGCCCTGTCACTACGGTTTTTAGCACTCTCTCTTCCTGTTCATTGTGTGTTTTTCTAAGGATTATCTCATATAGTGTTTCAGAATTAGTGATTGGGTTTTCAGAATACCACTAAATAGTGTGTTTGTTTGGAGGAATTAGTCTCAGCCTTTAAAGACTGGAGCTATTTTCCCTTAATAAAGCCTGTTTTCATATTTTCAGTCTTCACAGCTTCACCACAACAGAACTAAACAATATGGTATTTCACATGCAAACTTAGCCATGGAAACACAGAACAAAGTCTTCAAGTTTCATGTTTGGGTATACAGCAGGTCAAACAGTTTGAGGAGGCCTCAGGGCACTTTCCCAAATTATTTTGCATTGTTGTATTTAAAAATTGATTTAGACTGGAAACTCATCTTTGTTCAGAGTTTTTGGCAGATTTTTTTCAATACTTAGACATGAAGGGCAATTAAGAGGATTTATGTGTATCTCATAGAGTCTAAAATCCTTGCAATAGACATTGCCTGCTCTGCTGAGAAGCTTCTGTAGCTGATATGGTGCCAAAGCTTGCTTTCAGACTTTGGGTGGCCTCAGTTAAGTTGGCCACAACAGGAGGACTGACAGCCAAGGAACATGCACAAAAGGGAAAGAGAGCACTTTGGGGTATGGGAATAACACAAGAAACTCTGTGAGATGGCAGAATTAGCTTGAAAGTGACTAAGATACGATATTCTGTAATTATTGCCATGCTCCCAGCAGCAGACTGATGTATTGAGAGAAGAGCTTCTCTCCGTTTCATTATTATTATGGTTATTATTGCTGTTGTAAGGAAATGGTACCTGAAAATTTACTGGAGAATGATGTGCTATTTCTTTTCATTAGTCACTGTTGTTGTTTAATCTAAGCTACAGTTCTCACTGAAACTCTCAGCATTTTTGGTTTTTAAATGGCATTGCAGAATATATTTTGTGTATGTGGTAGAATTGGTATGCAAAGGAAAAAAAATCCCTTCTTATTTAAACCAGTGGGAGTTTTGCAATTCATTGCACCAAGGCCAGGATTTCATCCATAATCTTAGCTTCCCTCAGATTCCTGCTTTTCATTTTGCAAACATCAGTGGCATCTAAAAATAACTTCCCATCCTAGGAACTAGCTTCCTCCCCTTTCCTTGTTAACTGCATCTGTATCTGTTATCTGACAAGGGAGCAAGAGGGGTAACTTAAAGACTTTGGTTGTTCTCATTTATATGGGGAAAAAAGCAAAACATGTTGCTTTTCAGCACCCAGAGTCTTTGGCAAAGGAGGCTAAAGTTACCCAGGCACTTCCATCACTGGATTCCTTATCAAGAATCCCCCTTGGTGTCTCCTGTTTGCCTGTAGCATGATCTGCGGCTCTTGTCTCAGCTATGCTGCTGGCGCTATTTGTGCATACAGGCTGTAAGACTGACAGTAGAAACATCCAAGCTTCTGAAAACAGTGAAGAAAAAATCTTTAAAATAATAAATCAGCAAAGTAAAAGATTTAAAATGTGCCAGCACAAGAATTTACACCGGTAAAGATACAGGGAGCTGCTGCATGCAGGGCCAGAACACTGTCTTCCAAAACTGGCTTTCTGGCTCTGAAAGAAGGTTGGTGTTGCTGTGCCCGGAGGGGCTCCTCCTGCTTGGAAAGTCTTGGCTTGTGAAGGGTGAGGCTCCCAATGCACCCTGAGTGCAGTGATCAGCCATGCAAAGCATTCACCTTGAATTTTCACTTCTTATTATGTTTTCATTGTTCAAGACCCTTTCACGCTGTTTCTGCACGGGAAACATTCACTGAATTGAAGCTTTGGGTGGGTTTCAATGCTTGGCTCTTTTTCTCATTTTTTGGTTAAATCTGTAAAATATTTACCAATGGAATAGAATAATTTTCTCTCCCACTTCTTTTCATATTCATTATTACTCTGTTGACAAGTGAACCTATGTGATATAGAAACCTAAGTACCTTTACTCTGAATCAGTAACTCACAGAAGGGGCACAGAACCTCTGGAAGTCCTTATGTAAAAGGTACATGATCTCTTTAATTCTCTAACAACAGGGCTTTCCTTTCACATAAATGACCTACGATCTCAAATAGTCTTCAGCCCTCAGGTTCCCCCCCCCACCTTTCTTTCTTGTTCTCTTTATTTACTAAAATATGGATCAAAATCATATTGCCCTCTGATGCTCTTTCATCACTACTTTGAATGAGTGCGAAATTTTCCCTGGAAATAAATGACTGTGTTTTCAAACAGATATTCAGATAATGAAAATGCTTTATAAGTCATGTCTTTATAGATTTGATTGAGAGTTCCCCAGATCAGGCATTATTTGTGCTCCATCTTCTTCAACTCTTCAATTATATGTTTGATAACGTACTTGTATCATGATACCTATTGTGACTACTTTTAATCCAGTAGATTTATGTTTAGACCTATACTTCAGTATCTCAGTGTTTTGTGCTTAGAATGGATGTTGTACTTCTCTGCAAGGCAGCAGACTTTGCTTCTAGTTTTATCTACCAGATGAAAATGGTTTGGGGTTTTTTTCTCAATAAAAAAATCAGGAGACAGCTGCTTAGTTTTACTGCTCTTGTCTCTGCTAACATCCTCATTTGTTCTTATGGGATGAATCACTTCCTTCCTCCCAATGAGCATCAGTGGTCAAATGGAAAATGTGAATGACATGTAACAAAGTAAAGAAAGCACGATGCAAAGGGAAATTTGGTT
Source organism: Falco punctatus (assembly GCF_963210335.1). NCBI lineage: Eukaryota > Metazoa > Chordata > Aves > Falconiformes > Falconidae > Falco > Falco punctatus. The sequence continues at coordinate 44,739,589 of NC_137582.1, forward strand.
GGTTAGAGCAGAGGTCTAGGATATAAGGACAATAATAGAGCTCTAAAAGTGCCATATGGTGACTAAAAGGCTCAATTTGTTTCAGAAGCGCTGCATTACACTAGATAAAAGACCTTTTATATCAGCTTCTTTATATTTCATCTTTGTAAATAGACCCTACTTTATTCTTTCACTCATTTACATATTTTTCTGTTGTTAATAGCAAACGTAAGAAAGCTCAAGACTGCCCAATAAAAAATCAGATTTACTCTTCACAAGGTTGCAGATGTATGGATAGCCTTAGAGTAATAAAATATATCTATTACACTTTTGCCCAAGACAAATACACTACACTGCATGGATGGATATAGGAATTATTTAAATCAGAATTCAATGACATATATCAGACGATTGTGTTAATCAGCTAGACCATGAAATAAGTAATTTGCATCTTCCATTTTTTGATTGACATAATACCAGTTTAATGTATAGATGCTAAAAAATGTTATCTATATTTCACTTTTAGAGAAATAAGGCAAACATGGTTTTAGGAAAGGAAATTAAGATCTGCCTATAAAGAAAACAAATTATGTTGGGGTGCTAATTATATACACACCTAATTTGGCCAAAACAACAAGCTTTGTATCTAGGCAATTCAATTGCATGGGTTTTCATTTCTGTACAAATAATAAAAGGATACATAAAGCCAACATTTGATATAGAGGACATGGTTTTAATCTTGCTTAAACTAGCATAAATCAAAGGCTGCTCAACTAACAGCACCAGAAATACAGCAACATAAAATAAGTGGGAAGTGAGAATTAAGCCTATACTCTCCTTTTGGCACAGCTTTTTTTCTTCTGAGATGTAGTATTATGTGCTGTTCTCTCAGCACCAAAGACACTATCTTTGCCAAGGGCATAAAATATATTGCCTGGCACACAATAAAAGAACTCATATTAATGCGGAATGACACTTTAGAGTAGGGATTGGTTTGCCATATACTCCTGAAAGATACAGTAAAGGACAATTGCTATTTTCATTAACTATCTCACTTACAGAGTTATTTGCAGTGGTTTAGAAAGCCAGCAACCCGGACCAGTCCCAAGAAAACACAGATAGCTGTCTTTTTGATACCCTGATAGCCAGAGGCAATATTGAGTCACTTCTGATAGACATGCAGTATCTTTTAATTGAATGATAGTGCTTCTTTATAGAGCCAAGCAGAAATCTCGGAAGTATACAGAATAGAAATGAAAACTGGCCAGGAAAATGTTTTGAGATTGAAATACTCCACTGCAGTCAGTGGGACAAGATATTTATGGCTGTGAAAATACCACATGCACTTCTCACTTCAAATTCTTTCTTTTATAAAGAAAAAAACCCAGACTATTATAGTTTGCATTCCACTAAGGCTTCATTCAGTTTTATTTTCCATAATCCATATAAGAAATGCAGGTCATCATTGTATCTTAGAAACATTTAGAAATATGTGTCAGAAGCCTGAGTGCAATAAAAGACAGAGTAGGCTGTAAAAGTACAGCATGCTCTGTTTTTGAGTACCCAATGTTCTTGGAGAAAAGGTGAGGAGTCACTGGACAGACATTTAGCAGTGAAAGCTGTCCACAGAAAAATGGAAAGAGGAAATGAAAGGAGAAGGCAAGCAGACTGTCTCTTTGCTTCCCTTTAACCTCTCTCCTTGAGGTTCATTGCTTTAAAAACAAAACAAAACAAAACAAAACAAAACAAAACAAAACAAAGCAAAACAAAGCAAAACAAAGCAAAACAAAGCAAAACAAAGCAAAACAAAACAACATCAGGAAAACCTGATCTGGTGCTCCAGAAACATGCCCAGCGGAGAAGCAAAGAGTGAGCTGTTATGGCCTGGGGAGTAGGAGCTTCCCTACACCATAAATAAATGAGTGCATAAAAAGTCACAGAGCTATGTATTTTTCATGAGAGAAAAGATGGACACTAGTATTTAATGAAAGGCTGAGATTTTATAGCAAGAGATCATATTCTGCTCAGTTACCTAAAAAAGGAGATAGTGAGAGCAGTATATGATAAAAAGAGGACAAAGGGCATATCTAAGGATTTTGCTGTAAAAATGCCATTTTTAATACTTAAATACACATTAATTTGGATTCTTCTGTATTCTCATATGCATCTGTTTTCTGGAAAGAACGACATCTGGCCATTAGCCATTGTGCCTGAATACCATAAAAAAAAATATTTCTGCCATATAATTTCAAAACAATGAAAGCCTTGCATAATACCTGTTCTTTTGATAAATCCAGCCCAATATTTTTAATCATCAATTTAAAAGAAAAATGTTTGCCTAGGATTCAGTTAAGCCTTGCTGCTTACACTCAAATATGGTTGCTGTCAATGTACACTTGGTTTGTATGAGTGAACTAAGCTACACAAAATTGGCATTCTTGACTTTTCATTTTTGTTAGCAATTAAATTACTGACTGCTTTGAGATGAAACCATTAACAGTGATGCAAGTAGGAACATACTGCAATTCATCTTTTTTATTCTGGGGGACCTCCAGACAGCGATGGTCTGCCCGAGTGTACAGGAACATGAAAGAGCTGTATTTTCAGTGTGCTCTACTGAAGTGTTATGAGCCATCACCATCTTACTCTGTAATTTCCTGTGATTACTTTGCAGATGTCTAATACATTTAACAATGAGACTGTAGTACCCTCTTACATTGTAAAGCTGATACAAAGTTTCCTGAAATCAATAAGAGGCATAGCATGTCACATTTATTATTATGGTAAGCAGAAAGTATGGACTGCTAGAAAGCTCATTGAGTATTTTCAAGTGCTCATTCAAACTCTGAACTTTAACCATTCTCTCTTTTTTCTAATCAGACAACTCAGAGTGTAATTATCTTGATAAATGAAAGGAAGAGAGCTAAGCAGAAATAATAAATACTTTCAACACTTCTTTCATCTGTTAGCAGTGGACTTCACCATCCTTCACTCCCTCATGGTGTCACCTAATTGTTGTTTAGCAGCTCCTGTCTTCTTATTTCTTCAGCTGTGACTGCTGGACCATTTCTCACAGTCATGGCTTTCAATATATTAATGGATTTGCAGGTTTTAGGCACCTGGTCCGTATTTGTTTTCCTTCAGGTTTCCTTAATGAACTTATTTCTTCTGGAGTTACTACCTAGCAAGAACAGAATAATTTACCTGGAGTGGACTAAAAATAACACTCATACACAACTAATTTGAGATGATTTTTCTGTCAGCTCCTAACCCTTCTAATGTATGCATTTATGTGGTTTTCCATGTCTCTGATTTTTGCATTTGTTCTGTTAAAATACATTTACATCGATTGACCACATTTGAATTAAATAGCAAACCCTGTGTTGAAAAGAAAACTAATCTTGTTTTAATTCTGAGCATACCACTTTGCAGGAGGAAAATATATCCCCAATTAAACATGTGCATGAAACCACACAGAATTACAGACTGATCTTTCACAATCATGTCCTTTAAGTATGTATGTAATAAAAATGGGCCAGATTTTTCACAGCCACTATCAAGTAATGAGAGAAAGGAAAGGGATTCAAAGGGACCTAATTAAAAAGACAAAATTATTTCCATTTTTCTGCATCCTCATTCTATATTTATGATGTTTTAACTCATTTTGCAGCTGTCCTGTGCCTACCTCTGGAATCCGTACTTTATGCTTTTAGCAAGAGTCTAGCTTGCCAATTTTTAGCTTTTACAAGATGCTAAAAATTTACATCAGTGGATAGATTGCCATTACCATTGAGCTTGATTAAACAAAATATTCCTGAAATCTAACTGCCCATTTCTAATGAGAATATTATGACTCTGTATTCAGTAGTTTTGCATTCAGTATGTCTTTTGATAATCTTAAGGAACTAATTCATTGTGGGCTTTCCATTTAAAAATTCGCAAGAAAAATGAAAGCATGTTTAAAAGGATAGAAAATAACAGCATTCATCATTAATCAGTTTCAGGACTACAGGCTAGCCTCATCTCCCTATACATACTGGTAAATGGAGTTGCCCAGATACAATTTGAAACTGTGTTTCTAACCCCCGGTCTGTTTTTTTTCTCGCACAAGCATTTCACCAGTAACTAGAGCCACATAATTTAAGCTGATAAATCTATGAACATATTTAAGGATTATTTACATGAGCCAAGATTTCTAGCACTGTCTCCAGCTCCTTAACCTCATCTCACACCTTCCATTGTTTTCAGAGTCAGAGTCATCAGATTTTCTTCAATAAAATTGAGTTTGTGTGTGCCCAACACATTCCCAGTGATGCCAAAAAAAGATCTGCCTTTCTTCCTCTGCAGCCCTGTATTACTTAACTCTTGAAGGAGCTCTGGGATATACTTTCTGTCTAAATGTCTGAAAGGCAGTTGCCACAGTGCGGTATTGCTAAAAAGGAGATAAAACATTATTCTTCAGAGCCATGAGACCTCCTTTCTCTGAAAATAGCCTTTAAACCCAAATAAATTCCTGAACCAAGATTTCTCAGGGCAAAGAAGTAGAAGATAAAAGCAGTGGCAACTCTTCCCATGTACATTGTGGAGAACCAAAGAAATCTAGCCTGTTACTCAACTAAAATTCAAGATAAATAGAGAGGCTGCCAAAGGAAACTGCATAGGCGCTGCTAACCACAATAAAATGAATATTGCATTTCCCCTCCTTAGTGGGAACTCTAAACATCACAGGCTATTACTACACACCACCTTTTAGCCCTATACTTGTCAAACAGACATTGCATATCCTACTGCTGCAATTCCACTACTTTTCTCTATAGTTTGATGATATGATGGATTCTTCTGGTGAGGTTCCATGACAGAGATAGTACACATTCTTTTCTTTGTCCCTCATTAATTCCTTTATCTCTCATAAAGCTGTCTATCTTATTTCTCCTAAAACATTTTCTCTGTGTTCTCTGCTCCATCTTCCATCATTCCTTGTGTCTCAGACCCTGCAATTGTGATGTTGGCTGTTTCTTTGTGCAGGCTTCAGTGTCTCGGTGTTGCCCATTCCACTACCTCTCTGCTCCTCCGCTTGGCGTTCTCATGGTCTTTCCTCATCCCCTTACCTTTTCATTACTCATCCCCACCAGTTCCTATAGTCTTTTGTATGCTGTCCACAGTCAAGGCTCTCAAACACATCTCTTCATCCATGGTGTGACTCCCTGCTCATGTTATTTTATGTCTCTCTCTGTTTTCAGGAATGTTGACACTTCCAAAAGCAAAACTGCTGCACCTCTTCCGCAGAAGCTACTTTCATACTCCTTCTTTTAGAACTACTGTATTATCTCTGTTACTTTGATAGAAAATATTAAAGTTGGTTTTGATTAGCCTCTCCTTCCTTCCTTTTATGTTCATATCAGTATTCTTGCACACAAACTAATCTTCTTACTTCTCCCCTTATAACTGTTCTAAATTCCTCTGTTCTCCTCCACTGTTATCTAAAACTGTGATACGGTTATGGTTTTATTTTTTCTTTGTGTTTTGTCAGAACAACAAATCATTCTCTTTTTCAGCCTTCCTGGACCTCCTTCTTTCAAAAATGAACTTACAACTATTTATAGCAACAAAACTGGAGGGCAGTATCTGGAAGGGCAAAGCATGCTCCAGTAAAACTGGAATGAGTAATCTGTCACAGGATGTACATGAGAGTGAAGCAAGGCCATACTCATTAAAAATGCATGTTAATTCCTTAAGCAACATTTCTCATAGCCTTTGTAACACAGCCCAAGCCTTTTGCTATTATCTGGGGCTTCTCAGAAAATAGATATTAACAAAGTCTTGCAGCAGTGATGAATAGAGACTAGTAGATCCTTCAGCTCTCCATGAAGAGAAAATGTCTTTTAGTGGCAGAAAATTAGACCTTTATTCTCCCCGGTCCAGAGGGAGCTTTCATTATGCAGTTAAACAAATGGCATGTGCTCCTCTTCTCTTCATTTACTCTGTTGGCAATATCTGTGCAGGCTTTATCCTTGTGAGACTGTTAGCATTACTCCATTTAAGATTAATTGAGCAAGGTTAGGAATTAAATTAATATGATTTCATTAATATTTGAACAGCATGTTACAACTGCCTATCAGATTATTTATAGCTCTTTGTGCATCCCAATATCATTAATATATATTGCCTAAACAAAAAATATTCCATTTAAATATATACAAGGTGAATGCATGTAATAAACATATTAATTATGAAAATAAATCTATATGTGCATTAGCTAATTATGTTATTCACATTTCCCAACTAGCAGCAGAATGAATCCATATGTGTGACAGAATTCCATAAATTAGTTGCACATAAGTAAATTGACCTTGCTTCACTCTTCTAAAACAGCCTTAGAAGGCTGAAAAAAAAAAAAGAGTATTTTTGCATGCTCAGGAATTCAATTATTCAAGCCGCAAACCCTAGAACTATTTGCAAAAAAAAAAAAAAAAAAAAAGTACTAATCTTAAATGAAGGCATAAGTTATAAGTTTAATTAGGCTCCGTAGGTCTGTTGCTCTAAATACAGGTGGTAAGTTGGAGCAAGGCTCAGAGAGCTTCCTGGAACAGCAACCATCCCGTCCAGTCAGTGCAGCAGTTAATGTTTTATTCAGAGGAAAGAGCAGACGAATTTGTTGGTAGTGTCAAAAAAGATACATAGTTTCCCAATATGCACATTATGCTAAACTAGGAAAAGCTACAGAGAAAAAAGGAGTAAGATGGCAATATGGGCAGGAACAGGAGCCTGAGATTCTGTGGTGAAAAAAGTGGTGAAAAAAACATTCTGAAAATAATCTGAACCAGAACTTTTCTGATGGAAATATTTGTAAAGCAATAACGCTGGAAGAGACTAAAGGAAGATATAGGTCATAAACTGGATGTGAATCTGTGCTGGGAAATGAAGGAAGCAGTACGATTTTGAGTTGGATACGCATAAACAGTGCGTACTAGGACACCAAAAGCCCCTTTCTACACAGCACCAATAAAACCACATCTAGAACCTTCCATCTCAGTATGAGAAGATGCCAACAGAGAGAAATTCTGAGGAAAATAAATAAATATATGCATGTGAGAAACGGTGTTTTTACATGTGGAAAGATGAAAATAATGACACACCCACACACCCCAAGACTCTAGAAATGGGAATGTAACACCGGACTCCTGAATTTACAGCTCTATGCCTTAATGTAAGATATATTGAAAATGTATTAGCTTGTCATAACAAGAACTCCTTGACACCTTTAAAGCAAAGCTACTTAATAAGGAAAACGAAACTTATTAACACAGATTTAAATTTGGCAGATGAATCCACTTTAGGTTCCTTTAATTTTTATTTTCAGTTGTTGGCCATTATGCATTGTGTAGGTGAAATGCTGAAACAAAATAAATAAATAAATAAACATATGTTTCAGAAGGTAAAAAACTGAAGAAGAAAAAATAAGAAATTTGTTCAAAGATGTTGAATAGTAAGTAGTATTTCTTCAGACTTTCTGCACTTCAGTGTGTTCTGAGCAAGTGCTCATGTTTTGCTCCTCTTACAGCTGTAGCAATCTTTCCTGGCTCCAGAGTGTTAATTTTGAGAAGTATATCAAAATAATTTATATGCACATATATTATATAATTAAGTAAATAAACTTTAAAGATTAAAAAGATGAAAGAATCAGAAAATACTTGTGATACTGAGATAGAATGCGAATCAGATTTTTTCCCCTGTGTTAAACAATGGGAAATGTTATAACTAACATTTAGAACTGGATAATATCTTCTGAAGCAGATTTCTCTGACCCTGTATGGATGTTGAAAAGAGGAACTTTTGCATTTATGATTTAAATGTATTGTTAATTTTTACCTTCACTTGTAAGAACACAGGGCAATGACAGAACGAGAGCAGGAGGGCAGAGCCAGCCCAGGTTCTACGTCACCACTCAGGGCAAGACGGAGGGCGACAAATTGCTCAGATTCACCATTTTCCATCCAAAAATCAGTGAGGTTATGCAGAGAAATTAGGGTTGCCTAGTATTTCCTGATAGTTCCAGTTTCCACTGATCACTCAGTCTCAAGGGCAGCGAGCCAGTAATTTCTCTGGTTTCCTGAAGCATCTTTCTCTTCTAAACCTGAGAGATTTGCTACAATTTATAGCCGTGCCCAGAACAAAATGTCAGATGGTTTTAACCAAGCACTTGACTGATGAACAGTGCCTTGGGTTCATTAGGGTAATGCAGGAGGCATTTGCAGATGGTGCCCTAGTGCTTTATTGTTGTTTCTTTTTCATATTAAAGAAAATGTCAACTAGGCAAAGTTGGCTAGTTAGAAATGCTGGCAGAAAAATGCATGACTAAGATCTAGCGTACAGAGAATTTAAAATTAATGGCAAAAAATTGTGTGTGCTCTGAAACACAGGTATTGTATATAAATATCTGTGTCTTAGATAAATATAAAAAAACATAACTGCTCAATATCTTGAAGAAGCAAGAGTGGATTAGTGATGAAAAGAGCAGGTATTTCATTTCACCCTAGACCCCTTCTGGAGCTTTTGTTAGCGATAATGACTTTTGAGGCAAACTAATTAGCTGATCAGAGACCTACCCCTAAAAAAGCCTAAAGCAAGGGCCACTTCAAAGCTTTTGCTAGATCCAATTCTGGTAGATTTTCAAGGCCATCACATTTTGACTATGATACTTTTGATTGCTCTGATTCCAACACAGATGTTTAACTGGGAAAAACAAGTCTTGTGAGAAATACATGAATGATCACACAGGAAAAGATGTTCTACAGAAATGAGAGCAGTGTTTTTTGAGAATGCAGAGGTGCTCAACACTTAGACATATCTTTCTCCCTGTGGGTTTTTTTATTTTTTGTGTAAAAAAAATAAAAAGTTTTTTATCACTTCTCTTTACAAAAAGTTCCCACAGACAATTCCTTTGGCAGTATGTTTTAGGCAGTAACCTCTTAAATTTCTCCAGATGGCATTGCCAGGATTCACCTATGTGCTCACTGAGTTGCTGTTAGAGACTTTTGCAATGAGAAACCTTTGGTGCTTACCTGTTTTCTTCCTCTACAACCTCATGCTTACAGTCCTTTAACTTCTGAAGGGACCTGAACCAAGCAGGGAATGGCATCTCCCCTTTAAAAAGGATGGCTACCATGGGAAGTGAGTGTAGCAATACATGTGACAGCAAGTCAAAGGATGAGGAAGACTGGTGGGAGGAGATGCCAAGCAGGCAGGCAAAGCCTTGTGCAAGCAGTGGGATAACAGGGAGGGTGCACAGCTGAACCAGGATGCAGTTTAAGCCTGCTCTGAATACACTGTCAAGCATCTCTTGAGATTAAGGTCAGTCTGGGCCTCAGAACTTCCTTTGCTTTTTTCTTTTTTAAGTGAAATTAATGGGTCTTTTTATCAAAGTGACCAAAACAAAGAACATTTCTTTTTAAGCATATGTATAACAAGTTTCAGAGTTTTGCAAATTTAGCAGCAGATGCTGCTTGCTGTTATCTGGTGAAAATAAGTTTTTTCAAATATATCTGGTGATTCTTCAAACAGAATTATGCACACTAAAACTTCCTGCTAATTTATTTTAAATAGGGAACTGCATTTTCAGCATATAACTTCTTTCCCCTGAAAGCAATTTTCCAATCTGATCATTGAAAAAGATCTCATCCAAAACTAAGGCAACAAAACCCCCAAAAACCTTTAAATTAATCCTTATTTAAATAACAGATATTAATCGATTAAAAGTGAATAAAGTCAATTTTGAAAATAAAATTACACAAACATTATTGTAAATTTAAGTTTTTACTCCGTTTTACAGTCAACTCTATTTGCAAGCTACAGGTCATAATAATTTTAAAACTTGGCAGTTTAGCTAAAAAAAGAAGCAAGAGTTTGCCAACAAAACTCGATTATGCCCTTTGCAAAACAAATAATTAAGATGTCATTACTCACTGTTGTAGCAAAGCACAATTAGAACTGATTTTAGGAAAATGATCTTCCCACTTTTAAACATCTTCCCACCAGCCTAGAATTCCTAAGTAATTATATAAATGTATATACTCATTAATATATCTTTGCTATATGCAATATGTATACATTTATTATTTTATTATTATAATAATACATTGTATATGTTGTTCTTCTAAGGGCTTGTATCTGTATAATTCAACCACAAAAACAAAGTGCTGACAGACAGAAATACTAGAACTGTTGAGAACATATGTTCTCATTCATCTTACACATTCAGGTTCATATGAATTTTTTCTCTGAATATTTAGGAAGCAGATTGCAGCTGGTCCATGGAGCCAACTAGATTAAGCAGTGAAACAAAGCCTGATAAAGGGTGACAGCTGCAAAAACATTCCTGCAAAAGTCTGCTTTTCCAAGGAGGACAATATTTATGAATGTAAAGTTGCAATGCAATTAGTATCTTATGAAAATCTTCGTTTATTTACATTGCTGCTTTCTTTCCTCAAGATATGTATCAAGTTGCATTTCACATGCGGACTGTACAGTCCTGAGTATTTTGAACATTACAAAGCTAAGATACAGGTTGGCAAGGTACAATATCCCTCTCATTTTTTCTTCTGCTTGTAAAAGCATTTTACAATGAGGTAATAAGGCAGAAAAAAACCAGAAATGTAGGAAAAGTGCCTGCATACATGTGAATCACACTTCCAGACAGCACCAATATAATGAGATTATTTCAAACTGGGATCATTTCCCAGCCTCATTTCAACCTGCAGGTCGTCCTCAGACACTGGTCCCACAGGTTCATTTGAAGCATGTGGGCGCTCAATTAGACTTTTTTATGATGCCTATTAAATTATAAAAGGTGGTCTATGCTCAAACTGTGAAGCACTCATTAGTGCAGTGTTATAATGGTGAGCAAGCTTGATTGCAAAAGCAGAGGCTGAGTAGCGGGTTTGTGTTTTCTGAATGAAAGTGATTTTAATTGCCTGCCACCTTACACTCTGTGCCGCTGCAATGCCTCATCCTAACGAACAGTATCAAAGGCTTTACGCCCACGCTTTCATCATCCTTTCAGTAACAGCCTCATTGAGAGGACTTAGGACATGGGACCGTGGTTAAGGGAGGAAAGGTGAGTGCTCCTTGGCTCTAAAAGCCCCTCTAGGAAGACAATCAAGTCGCCCAGACGATAAGATCAGCATAGCTTTGTGCTTGACTGATCAATGCTGGGAGTCAAACACCCCTGAGAGTATGTTTGACTCATATCAGAAATGGCCAGCTTGACTTGATTTCCTTAAGTTCACAACTCTGTTGCTGCTGCTTTGCAAGGCTGCCGGTGCCTGCTGCAAGTTTCCAGCAGCCTGGAAGCTGCTCTGAGCTTTTTATTTCATCTGATGTTTCTCTCAAGCACTTGTGTTCAAAGGGAGCACCAATTACTCCAAATTAGACTGACAGCTTGCGTGAAACACATCTGCCAGTCTGATGCCTCTGACTCACATCCCACTTTTGTTTGTTATTAACCCTATTGTTACTTGGCTTTTGTTTTTTCTACCTGTCTTGCAATTACCTGAAGCTCAGCAGTGAGTCAAAGAGACTGATCTGTGATTAATAGCGTGAGCACGGTGACATATGCGTGACAAGTGTACATCAGCACTGAACAGAGAGAGGTCGTAGGACCAAACCAGTTAATAACACCGTAACAGCTGGCGAGCCCAGTGCTGGGGAAGCAATGACACTGGCAGTGCCTCGCAAGGGAAGAAAATCCCACAGGAGATGCTCGTGGGCGAGGCCATGTCACCTCTCCACACGTTTGGTGACATGTTTGCTGTAGTGTCACTCCCTGGATTTTGGCGAGCTCCCCTCTGCAGACAGGTGCTGCTCAGCCACCAAAACGTGTCCTCACCAAGCCATCGCACGAGGCAGCGGGCAAACCACGGCCCGTGTGCAGAAGGAACACGCCTGCTCCTAATCTGCAGTGTGATTTCAGGCTGCTTTAGACTGCTGCGTAACACATTTCACACAAATATTTACTAAGGGATGACTAAGGTAGTGCTACTAACATCTCTCACCGGTTCACAACTGTTTCTATTCCTGACCTCCTTAAGAGAGACTCTATACCTTCTGCATATTTCATTTACAGCATAAGTTATTGAAAAATCATTTTGCCTCTGGCTGCTGCATAGAATATGGGGAAATGACATTTCCTAGGATTGCTACACAATGCTCCCTTCATATTAAGGAGTCTCTGAATGGAGAAAGTGACTTTCAGTGATTCCCTCAGTAGCAAAATAGTATACATGAGGCAAGATAATACCTGTTATCAGGTCAGCTTCTGGACACGTACCTGGAGCCTTGTTTGTTCTTACCAGCTACAACCATTGCTCTGATTTCTGTTTTCTGAGTTTTTTACAACCTTTGTAGGTGCCTGAGAAGAGCCTCGCAGATGCCAGCAGAGAGACATGATGAAGGTGAGGCTGGCAAAACAGAAGAGGGCCAGACTTAGGGAGGCTCTGTGGTCACACCGTGAGAGCAGAAGCAACCTGTGAAGAAGGTCATTTTATCTAAGGCATGAACGAGGCTCACCACTCAACTCAACTCACCACATAGTGGGTGAAATTTTTAAATGATGCATTTTGGGAATTTAGTGCAAGGATGAAATAAGAAGACATCAGTGGTTAAAGTCTACCTGAGCTACCATGTTCTCTGTTGGGTACCACACTTGCGGAAATACTGAAGAGAATCCAGAGCACAATGACAATGATCACAGGCTTGGCAAGAGTGACCTAAAGTCACAACTGGAAGAATTAGTACAGCTAATCTGGGGAAGACAAGGCTATGGTAATCAGCAGGATGTATGAGAATAGTTTTCAAAGATGTGAAAAATATTCTAGAGAGAAATGTAATCGATTTTTTTCCTTGTTCACTGAATGAAAAAATGTGGGGGGAAAAATGCTTTTCATTTTTAGCAAAGAAAATTTAGGTTGGAAAGCTTTCTAGTTATGTGAATTGCTAACTAGGAAGACTGGAAATGCTGGCACGGTCAGACTTTGCAGGACAGGCTGTATGAACATCTATAAAAGATAGTGAAGATTACTTGATCTTGCCTTGGTGCAAAAAGTGAGACCCGATGATCTCTTGAAATACCATGGAACTTTTTTCAGATATTCAGTGATGTCTTAATAAACAAGCATTACATGCACTAAAATAAGCATGGCAAGCAGTAGTAGATTTTTTAATTTTTTTTTTTTTTTTTAGCTAACGTATGTAGTGCTGAGACATATTGCAGACTATATAAGTATTGCAGACCAGAAAAAGGATAACCGAGAGCAGGGTTTTTGTTTCCATGGCCATGTGTCCAGGTCAGTTGTTTGCTTACATTTTATCCCCAGCAGCTATGTCTGCAGTAACTTAACCACATAGACTATTTTCTCATAGGGAAAAGATACAAAGAGGATAATAAATCAATGTCCAATCACTGCTTTTCTTAGATATTGCATAAATACATATTCCAAAGAATTTGCAGAGTCCTGGAGGCTTTAGCAATGGTTTCACACATATGTCTTTCTATGAAATGCATAATGTGTATTAGCAAGCTAAAAGTAAATAAGTATGTGTGTGGTGTATGATAACGGCAGGAAAGCACTAAGGAATTCCTTATGGGCTGTAGGTTAGATAAGGCAGGTGCTAGTAATTACCTATATGTCTCCATGAACTGCTGATGGGTGAGTTCGTAACAGTTGTGGAAAGGTTCAAAGCAAAGCAAATAATTCATATAATTCCTTGTGCATGTCTTGAAGTTGTTGTTTCTTTGGAGGTGTCTTCCAAAAAAGGCACTGCAGAGCTCTTTGCAGAAAGGCAACAAGAAAACCAGGCAATGGTGGTTACTGCTATTTACCCAGTGCTAGTACGGAAGAGGAAGGTACAAAGAAACGCTGGCAGCAGGATGAGGAGAGCAGTATGGCAGTGCCTGGCAGCGTGGGCTCTGTGCTGGATGGAGAGACAATACAGGGCACTGGCAGTGTTTGTTTTCATACCTGCAAACCAACATGCAGGGCACTTCAGACTACATAAAAATAACAAAAAAACCTGGATAACTCATCTTCTAATACTCCACATCAGCTCAAAGTAAAGTCCTTAAATGTGACCACAAGACAACCCCCTCTCCTTTGCCACTTTTTTCTGTCTGTTGCCATAAATGCTCTTTTTTTTCCCTTGAATGTTATCCTTGTCAGCCTGTGAAGTCCTCTCACCCTGGGCATGGAGAAAAGGAAGGATAAACCAATAAATTCTGTGTAGGGGTTGAGAAGACACATTTCATCAAGGAGGTGACACTGGGCTAGGGTGGTCTCAGAGCACTAGTGGCAAACACAGGCAGGACACCCAGGAGAAGGCATGGTCTTTGCATGTCACTTCTTCTGGGGAAGGAGGCATCTAGGCTTGCTAACAAGAAGGGCAAGCCAGCAGTTTCCAAAGGAAGTGTGATAATGCTCCTGAAGATGACACACTGTACCCAGGCACAGAAATGACTTATGAAAGAAAAAGATGTCAATAAAAGTAAGTTCTAGTTCACAAGAAATCTGAAGTTCGAACACATCCTCATCCCCACATGAAGTATTCCTTTTTATTCCCTGAGAGAATCAAGGGTTCCAGCACTTGATCTTAGCAGTCTTCTTTATTACAGTCATGTTCATATAATTATAGAACAGGACTTGGAACACACGGCTGAAAAGCCCATTTCCAGCTGATAATTATTTATAATTTGTGGAATCAAAAAATTGTGCAGGCAACTGACTGCCTAAGATTTATTTGTGTGGAAGTTTTCCTGAATAAATTTCTATCACAAAATCATAAAAATCACAGTCTATTTACGTAACATTCATGAATGAATGTGGGAAAAAATTATTTGCAATTAGCTGCTAGTAGTTGGCCCTCTAAATATTCCTCCAATTTAACAGAACCAGACTATGACTGCACAATCACAAATATTGATGGTGGGAAAGAACCAGAAAATTCTCTTATCTAGCTGAGTACTGTTGTCATCTCTCTTTGTGATATAATTCCTAACAAAAAGCCATGAGGAATTTCTACGGTGTCTATGCGTTCCTTTGATGCTTTGTACTTGTCCGGTCTCAGAATCTTCAACATCGCTTTGAGTATGTCTGCTCAGTTGAAACTGTGTAATGACAGTAGGTTTTTTACTGCTTTCCGAGATGGATGCTTTCTTTGAAGGCTCCTTGCTCATTTAAATCTTTGTCTGGTAGTTAGAAAGCAGTAGTACGCGCCTGTGTGACAGGCATCGCTGTTCTGTCTGCTTTGTCCCATGTGTCTCGCTTTGGCTTGTTGTAAATCATAATTCGCAGACAAGACAATACTAAAACTAGAGTGAGAAAATGTTCTGAGAAAGTCAAAATGCCAATTAGTAAATGACAGTCAGATGCAATGTGTCCTGCTTATTCAGGATTGTAACTTCTACAATAAATTTGTCTCAGTATTTAAACCAGGGTTTTTTTGCCACAAAATTATCCTGAAAAAGCTCTGGGAAGTCTCTGATCACCACTGACTGTGTCCTGTGCCTATATGACAGTAGCCCAACGTCAGGCAAACAAACTGGTGAAAGCAGTGACCCGATCTCTCTTAAGCAGTCCACTTATTTTCAGTTATGTATTACTAGATAAAGCCTAAACACAGCGTTCAAGCACTTGCTGACCACAGAAAAGGAGAGAGAGAAGAGTGGGAAAAACCATCTTATGGTATCATGTGGTGTGGTGCATACAAGCAGTCTGACCACTGCTATAAGGAGCACCTTTCTTCCAGGGCTGCCTTGTTTTATTCATTGGCATATGACTGTGTTTCTGTTTGCTAAGCAACGGCATTGTGCTTACCTGTGTTGACAAGTGCAAACAGAATTAATCAGCCAACACATTTACATCAAAGAATTTGATCTGGAAGGTGTTCATCACATTCTGAAGATCTTCAGCATTTTTTTTTCAGAATCAGACAGATGAGAGAAAAGTTACCAAAGAAACTACAAAGGAAAAAAAAATATGATAGTGTAATTTGCCCTAGATTTTACAGTACACATCACCTGAGCAGCAACTAGCAACTCTTCTGAATCTTTGCATCCTTTTTTATTCTTGGAAAAGAGAAAACAGCAATTAGTCTTTGTAAGAGTAGGTATGAAATAGCCCAGTGTCAACTACTGCCTACATAAATGCATAAAAGAATAAAGTTAAGAGAACTGGGGTATTTCAAAATTGGTGCTTAATTAATAATGCTCTTTCACTTGAATTCAGACACAGTAACTGTAGCTAACACTTAACCCAAAAATGTCAGGCTAGATTAGGCATGAACGATAGCTCAGGTACTGATATGGAAACATGCTTAACACTAACTGTGAAGGACGGATCAAAATACGTACAAGAAATAGACCGTCTGTTCTTTCATATGGGATGTGAATGCACTGCTCTGTGTCAGTTATATGTCTTCTCTGAAGAGCACACCTAATGTTCGCAGAGAACTTCCCCTCTGTTACGACCTAGCCTTTTCATACATTTTTCACTTTTCTGCCTTCTCTACCAGTCCTTGCTTACCTTGCCTCCTCACATGTCACCAGCAAAAGCATGAGAGCAAAAGGCAATGCCTTTCAGTTGCTCCTGGAGGAGCTCCTGTAAGTGAAAGGTTTGATGGCGCTTTGCAGCTCACCTTGGGGACAGTGCAAGGCAGCTCAGAGGGCTGGAGCCTTCTGCATTAACAAAGTCATCAGAGAGAGATGTGACGTGTTTGAGAGAAGTTACTGAAACAGGACTCTATCAGATTTCCATGTAGTCAGAAACCAAAAATACTGAATACTAGAGGACTCCCCTTCATCTCTTCCTCCCAGCAGACTTCAAACTCCTGTTCTACAGCAAGGATCTCCTTGTTTTTTCCTGACTGGTAGGGTGAAGAATTTTATCTCAGTCTCATTCTCAGAAAAGTTTTGATAGTTGAGCTAAGTTTGCTTCAGGTATTAGCATACTAGGGAAAATTTCACGCAGAATATTTCAAACTTGGTAGAATTATATGCTAGTGAAAAATATTTTATAAAGCTAGGCAACCTTAATCACAATGATAACCAGTGCTGTGTCTACACGAGCAAGCACTGCAGACCAACAAGCACAGAACTGTACAGTGAAACAGTTGGACCTGAGAACCTCATACCCACACTACATACATATCAAGTTCTTCTCTTTTGGTTTGGCTTTAACTTTTGGACTGGCTCTGGTCTGATCCCACCAGATGAATGCCCGTTTGGGGCTTTCATGCCTGATGTGTCCTCCAGGAGCTCATCTTCCAGTTCAGTTTCATGCAGAGGGAATCCAGCTCGCACTTGGAGGTATCTCCCTGATGTGAATGACAGCATAGCAACCTGGCATAGCTAAGAGACGTGCTGTAAAAGCCAACTCTCATTGGAAATGAAACATTAATACAAATACATGCTATCAGGACTAAGGATAATATTGCAAGAAATGTAACTACATTATCCATCAAATGTTACCCTGTTCCCATGGGTTCTGGACACCTTAATCTTCTATTTGCTTGCACAAGGGCTAACCTGGCATCTCTTGTTCTCAGAATTATAGGTTCTGATGTCAACAGAACCTGATTTGGCATTCAGCAGAAACCTGAGTTAATGACATTTGCCTACATCCTCTGTTCAGACTGGAACATATGTGACATGACTGATCATCAGCAGAGAGAAATGTCAAAATAGGGACATAAATGACATAACCCTCAGTTTGGAACAACTGACAAATGAAAAAAAAAAGAAGTCCTAAAGCTGATAGGTAAGAGGAAAGTGGTAAAAGAGCAAATTACATGCTCTACAAAGAGGGTAGATTGCAGTCTATTTTATGTCTAAAGGTGAATCATGGAAATGGTAGATGAGGGAAGCATGGAAATTACTCTCAGCTGAAAGATATTAATATTAAATCTGAACCAAGAGTAGCCTTGTTCATGCAATAGTATCAGAAACCAAATGAATTGTGCACTTCAGGAACAGGGTGACTTTGCAGACCATAAGGCCCCCCGAGGTGGCAGTTAGCATTCTTAAAGCCATTGTACCTGTAAAAATCCAACCAATAAAGTCTAATTTGATTCTTCTGGGTTTGTTTTTGGTGTTTCCTTTTTTTTAAAAAAAATAATAAAATTGGCCCATTCCTTTCCACTAGGATTACTGCTCAGCCTGAACTACTCATTTAAAAACTACTAATGCACAGAGCCCAGCTAATCCTGCTACAGGTCAAAGTGCAAAGCAGCTCCTACCTTATATCCTCTCCAACCCCAACATATGCTGCATATACTGGCTTTGAGAATTAGGTGGTCATAGACTAGTTAATTCTGAATTACACCCCAAAACACTGCCTGTGAGTAGCTGTCTAGAGAGTGCGCATATGTGGTGCAGAGCCATGCTGTTAGATGTATTAAGTAGTAACCAAAATATGAAGTCTTACTTTGAACTAACATGGTGCACATTATAAAATCTCCACATGCTGGAAGAAAGAGTAAATCCTCTGTGGTTTACTCATAAATATTTAAAGGATTAGGCAGTCCATTGTGTAGTGAATAACCAAATGCATTCTGATGTAAACCAGCCCAGCTCCTGTGTTTATATAGTCTATCTGACAGGACACAATTACAAAACACGTTTTTCTTTTTTAAATTTGTGCTTGAGCTTCTTGAAGCACCTAGAATTTGAGCTTGGCAATACAGAACTGTAATTGTGCAGGGACACGGCATCTTACAGATTAGAAGTACATGTATTCTTCAAGGGCAAAACTATTCACTATATCATTTATATGCACATAAATGTATTCTGTAAGGACAAATCAATATATTATATACGTACATCCTGTATTTTTGGTCCTGGTAGAGAACTCTATCACCAAGTAGAGCAAACTCTCAAAACCAACTTAACTCTACAGATTCAAGAAAGGAATAGTGCACTTGCTTGTTATTACTCTATGTTCAAAATGAGCATGGCTCAGGTGTAGGATGTAAATTTCAATTTAACATATCATGAATGGGGTAATTGCAAGGTCTGCTATTTCTGACAGGTGTGAACAGTCAGGCTCAGCCCTAAATGTGTCTTGTCTTTTTGTATTTATTCTGGCTGTTCCCCACTATTCAGTCTATTTGATGTTGAAAGTTCTCTTTTATCAGAAAATCATAATCTGAGCCAGAGACTGAAATGCTGATTTCAGTGACAAATTAGAAACTGAAAAATAAGACATGAAAGGAGTGGGAACTGGAGTCTGTATTGTGCAGATGCACTTCCACTCTCAAGAGCCTCTGTTTCCTGAAATGAAAGGAATTCTGACAAAAAAAAAAGGGTTTAATTCACCATGGAAATGTGCTAAACTCTTCAAGGCAAAGTCTTTGCATATGCTAAAGGCACAGATGATGTTCCATGTAAAGTATTACTTTTATCTTTATTGTTTTGAATATGTTGGATCATAAGAATGGATGCGCTCCAACTGCCACTTCAAAGCTGTACAGATAATCCCACATCCCACTTGCTTTGTTTGCATTTTTGATTTTGCTCAAGTGAAAGCAAAATCAAAGCTCATACTTTATTCTCTGAAAAACTTGTGTACAACCTTCTTCAAAAGTCCAGCTTGTCTGCACCAGAGTAAGTTACAAAGTTCCGAACTCATTTGAGGCTATTTCTATTTACTGTGTTGTTTGCCTTATTTTACATGATAAAGTGCTTTAATTTCTCACTGGACGGAAGTCATCAATCTCCACCATGCTCAAAAATTCTTCCTCTGTAGATCAGGGAGTTCCTAATCTATAGAGCAGGTGTTGATGTTGAAACAGGAGCAGCCAGAGAAACGTAATTATTTCTGATGCATGTGACAGTCATTGTCACTCAGCCTGCAATGCAGATGTTGACAAAAGCAAGGTCCGACTCCCAGCTGCAGGACATTTTTGCCTGTTCTGGTCCCTAAGCCTGAAAAATGGGGCTGAGAGCAGGCAGTCTGTCCTGTTTCCTTATCACCTGGCTGCAGGCTTCCTTAGCTGGTATGGTGTCTGGGGTGGCTTGCTCAAAGGAGGAGAGAAACAGCCGGAACTACAACATTCCTTCATTTACTGGTAAAACTTTCCTGAGTGACCTGGAGCAGAAAATTCTGGTGCCTCTTCATCTGCCAGCTCTCTCCATTTCATTTTTGAAGTCTTTGAATCTCTGTTCAGGCCCTAATGGAGACCCCAAAAGATACAGTCCCCATGCTGACATCTACTGCTGAAAGACTTCTCCCTGCCCCCAGAAAGAGGTCAAGACTATTAATATGAAAGCAAAAAAGGTGGTTTGGAAGGGTTTATAGATCAAGTGCTTTTCAAGGTCATTTCTGTTCGAAGCATTTCAAACACAAAAATAAATGCAAGTTAGGAGAGCTTTAAGTGGATAAAGCCTTTTTCTAGATGACATTACTTCCTCAGATGGCTTGATACACTGTGGCCGGTAGTTAGAAATAAATATACTCCCTTTGGTCTTTCATGAAATCAGGCACCCTGTATAGCAAATGTGTGGATGCATTCCTTCTCTCCAGAGGGAATACACCCTCCATTCCATCTGTAAAACCCTAAGAAGGAATGAGCATCTAGAAACAAGCTATTTATTGTAATGAGTGCCCTAGGTTCAATAATGCTGCTAGGAAATATGTGAAAGTCCTGGAAACTGCAAGGTCTAGGCAATCTGCTTTTTATTCATTGTTTCCTATATAAATTCTTTATCAATGAGCACCTAGGGACTTATTTTTCACTTGCATCAGCTTTATAACTGTATACTTCCATTTATTTCACCGGAATTATTTCTGGTGAAAAAGGTGATGTGTTTTAGCGGTGTTAGTTTACAATATTTTAATAAAAATGAATGACTTCCCTAGGAAGCAGAAAAATCCCTAATCAGCTATTTTCAAGCAGCATCTCTAGACTGAAACTAACAGACCAAAGGAGAAAACACCAGTGGCTATAAAATATACTTTGCTTGGAGGTATGAGAATCTGCAAATCTAACATCATGAAAAAACAAGCACCTGGGAGATTTCAATGTTATTTATGCTTTTTGTCTACAGACTTCCCATGGAGTCCCATCCCCATTGTCTGGGGACAAAATCCACAAATCAGTAAAGTAAGAATTTCCAAGAGGCTTGAAACTGAAAGCAAACACCCGACCCTTTCAGGGACTCTATTACAAGAGTAAATTGGCCACCCCCCGATGTTTGCTATAGTTGCTGAAGAGTGTGTTTGTATGAAATAACTGACATGGTATCATGCAGTCACATTCCTGTGAAACTGACTATATTTCCTCAGGAATCCCTGGAGGTGAAGCACGAATTCTAGCTAATGTGGGGTTGTGTGTAATCTCATATCTGGCCAATGCAGCCTCCCTGTACCAATGAAAACTGGACAGGCAGTGTGGAAAACAGGGGAACGGGGGAAAAAAAGGCCAAAATAGTCACCATTTTTGTAACTGCATCAGGCACAAACACCATGGAAATGTCCCATTTGTGATGGTGAATCATGAAAAACCTAAGCAAAGAGACTCCACAGCACTGTTGCTTCCACGGGCTACATGGCAGGAGTAAATAAAATGGGCCAAGGCACGATGCCAGCTGCCCCAGGGTACGTGGTGTGGCTGGCATGGCTCGCACCGCGGCACCTATGTCCTCCCCAGCTCTCTTCCTGCACAGCCCAAATGGAGTGGGTTCATCCACCCTGACTCCTGGGCATAGCCCCTGACCTGCACTGTGCCCACACTGGTGGTCAGCACGGCCAAACCCATGATGTTAACGTTCACACATGACGGGTAACAAAGGATGATGCTCAGACTCATTTTCTGGCCCTGTTTGGTTCATTGGTCTAGGTGGGGCTATTGAAATTCTGCAATGCACACCTAGTACGTTGGCAACATGAGGACATCCTGCTAATAACTATGACCAATACAGAAAGCAGAGCATTGGAGGGGAATGGTGAACCAGTCCTTTTATGACTTTCACACTCTATTTTAGCTCACTGTGGAAAAATGAGCAGATTAAAAATATCCTGAAGTCTTTTGTGCTTTTTCCTTGGAGTCTAATTACTTGGAACATATTGTAGTTAGGTAAGATTGCTAGGGGGAACTATATTACTGTTAATATTAATTATATATCATATGATAATATTAAGACTATTACCCATTATACTGTATCAATATAATTTTATATCAGTATTCTAGCTTGCATTAGAAAATTTCTGAGGTTAGAAAAAGCAGACAAACTCTGGTACAACATGCACTGATTAAGATCCCATCTTTATGTCATTTATGTAGATTTTGCCCAAGAAAATAATGGGAAAATTTCTCAAGGAAGTCACTAAATTTAGCAATAATATCTACTCAGATTTCCAGCCTGTCCTAGATTGTATATTGATAAATGACTGTATTGTATCACTTGTTAAAGCTTGGTAGCATGAGGCAGATAGGGTTTGCATTCTCAGCGAACACCACAGTGGCACAGCTATCAAGACTTCCATTATTGAAGACTGAAATGTGTTTAAATGAGGCTGGGGTTTGGGTCCACAAATGAATTAAACGTGGCTTCCAGCACTTTCTAAAAATAACAAATGGAGCACAAACAATTTTCTTTTATAGTTAGGTTTTGGTGAAAAAATCACTTTGAAGGTTCGTTTTCTGCTCACATGGACACGAAACTTGGTGCCTTCCAGAACACAGGGGGAGCTTCAAATGTCTGCTGAATCTGGCTGATACCCATGACTATGTAGTTTATTCAGATATATCTTATTTTCATTTACAGTAGATTTGTTTGACTTAGTTTTGGATAAAAGTAAAAATAAAACAATTTATCATAGACTGTCATTCTTATAAGTTTTCAAGTAATTTTAACAAAACCCCCAAAATATTGATTAAAACCACAGAAACGCAGAGAAATCAAAAAACTTCAAACCTTCAAATATTATTTAAAATCTCCCCTTCCCACAAAAAGAACTGTCAATACTGCCAAGAAGCATTAATAAAGTTGTCCCCAGGCAGTTAATATTGATCCTACGTTGCTATTCTCCTGTACAAGAACTGTTGCTGATAGAAACAAGGTTAGGGGGCTGGTTTCAAAATCATCCTTAGGTCTTGTGGATGTAAGGAACCGAGCATTAAACAGTGCCTGTAAATCCTGCCATGTGGATAGAAAAGGTATTTTTAACCTATGAAGGGGTAAAACATTAATAAAATCTTTGCCTGTTATTGTAATATTTAAGCATGAACCGGGGTTTTGTATCATATTAAGACTGGCTTATTTTTCACTGTATCTTTTTGTATGTCTTTTTTAGTACTGTTAGCAATACAAATTGACAAAACATTTGATATGTAAGATATTAAGGAAGAGTTTCAATTTAAAACACAAAAATGCTGTATTTCTTTCCCTTAGGTTTGACTGGGAGAGAGTGAAGAGGTGAGCCTTCATGCAGCAGGTCAAGCCGCCCACATTGAACACACCCCCCGCTGTGTGGCATGTGACATGCCGGGGGCAAGCCTCCGGACAGTGGCATGTCCCTGCCCCATCACCTGCCTAGTCTAGAGGGGCCCTGGGGAGAGACGGGTGAATGACTATGGGGCATGACACACGCATAGTCCCAGATGTTGTTCTGCATTTTGGGTGTGAAAGGGATCTTCAGAAGATGTCTACGATGTCTAGAGGGGAGCTGAAGTAAATTACTTCAGTAAACCTGTGTTTTCTTTTTTTTCCTTAAAAAAAAAATAATCCCTTTCTTTATTTGAAATTTGAAGGCACAGCATTACAGTTGCTTTCTAAAGCAAGTTAGGTGAAATGGTCTGGGGTAGCTGTTCTTGCTAATAAAGTCTATGCCAGACTTTTTACAGATGAGCAAGATAAACACAGATGAAAGAAGGTAGAAATGAACAGCAGAGCCAGAAAATATAGCTCCTCTTTCTAGCATGTACTCTTACGTGTGAGGTCATTGGTGGGAAATCCTAGTATGGCATAGCTTCCCGTAACTCACTCCCACTCCTGGTCATTTGTATCCATAACAAAATATTTAGAAAATTGATTTCAGCTGCCTAAAGCAATGACAAAGTCATGGCAGTGAAGGAACAGATGCCTTTTTTTATAGTTAAGGCAGGTCTCACTGCACAAGTGTTAGAGAAAATAAGGAAATAAAGTGGAGAAATAAAAGAAATGTAAAGCTTGCAGTCCAGTTGTGTTCTAGATTCAGAAAAAGCTACTGCTGCTCTGTGGGTTGGTTTAGGGGGAGCACCTTCATGTGGTGTTACTGGTGAAATCGTGGTCCCAGGAAGAGGAAAGGGAGAGGGAATAGTGAAACATTTGGGTCAAGCAGTTCATTCCTGCTTGCCTGAGTGAAAAAAACACTATCAGGGGAGGGGGAACTTGGCAATCCTTGGCTGTTAGTGATGAGAGCTACCAGGAAGACCAAATTTGTAAGAAAAGCCTACAGGTACTGGTGAGAGTATTTCAAATACCCACCATGCAGGATTTAACTCTTGAAAACTTTCTGGAAATCAGTGTATTATTTGAATAAAACACTCAAACTCTCTAGTATGTGACCAGAATGTAGCTTTAGTTTTCTATGTTGATCTTAGCATTTCAACTGTTTATTTGAATCCGTATACATTTATGTGTGTTAATATATCAGGTGCATTTTAAGTTAATAAACAAGATAAATATAACTTAGACTAATCACAAATAAAAATGGAAATTATCATGTTATCTTAAGAGGCTGTTTGATTATCTACCACTTTTTACTGTCATTCAAAATGATTATCAATTAATTTACATTGCAGGAATTTACATGTGAGGTAATGGCAAGTTAAACGAGGAAAGTTCCACATCACTAGGAATGATATCTTGAAAAATCTTTATCTATACCATAGATTCAGAGATCTAGTAGATGTCTTTTGCAACACCTGATATATTCGATTGTTATTTTGATTCACACTAACATCAGAATTATGGAACACCACCATTATTCATTATTGTTGTCCTTCCACATGGGCAATTGTTTCAACTGAACCCTTCTACATATTATACAATGGTGAAAAGAAATGAAATTTGCTTTTCAGGATTGTACCTTAAGGTGATTTTGTTCTCTCAGAATAGTTACTGATACCAGAGAAAAACTTACATTCTGAAAGTAATTCATATCATTCTCCCTTTCAAGACTTTTAGCAATTTACCTGTTCAAATCATAATCAAACCACAGAAAAGAAATGCCTCAAGCATCCATTTCACTCAATCTTTTAACTATTCTGAACTTTCAGAGAACATAACAATCCTTATATATACTTATTCCTAGCCACAGCCTCAACCCCTGCCCTCACCCATGTTTGTCGGTTTTCTTTCCATGATATGAGACTCATTTCTTTTGTCCTATGAAAGTGTATTAAAAGTGCTTACTCCCTTAGGCAAGCCTATCATGCACTGAAAAAACAAACTGAAACTGAAAGAAAAGCAAATTCATCAGGCAACTCTATGTAAATTACTACTGTGATACTATAAGGCATCACTTCTTAGGTACTTAGCAACATACATCTTGACTGTACTGACATATAAACTTTTTATTAGTCTCCCTTGTTATATGGCAGCGTCACCCAAACTCTCCTCTCCGCTACCTGCGTGGCCTTTGTGGACTATAATCCCCCTTCGTTCCTCCTCCACGCACCTACACACACCCCTGCTCTGTGAATGAAGCGTTGCGGCAGCCATCTCTGCTTGCAGGCACCGGGGCAGCAGTACGACGACTCTGGCGCCACTACTACAGTTCGGTGCCTTTTCCTGCCCACCGTGGCAGAGGAGTTGGTATGAACTGGGCTGTTTCCAGGCCCAGCACCCCGTATGGGAGAGCCCATAGGAGCCAAGGGGATTAGTAGCCAAGGATGGAACAGCTTCATGAGTCCACCGCGCCCTGTTTCCAAACCTGCCACTGCAGTTGGGTGCTGAGGAAGCACGTCCCATGCTGGACACTGCACCTGCTGGTGGGATTCCCTGCTCAGCTTTGCAGAAATATAAAGGAAACAGTTAAAATAAGTTTTTCAACAGTTTCCACAATAGTAGGTAGTGAACAAAGAGCAGCCAAAAGACATGCAGATGTATTACAGAATTCGGGCCAGAAGTGTTAGCTATAAAAGCTAGGAAGGCAGCATTTATCGAACACAGGCCTTTTAAAACTTACTCTGAATCACAATCTTCCTAAATCAAAATATGTTTTCCCAGTAAACCTTGTCTGTCTTTCTGTGAGCTGTTCCAAGAGGAGCACATACACACATTGACTTTCTTCCTCAGTGAAAACTATCATTCTCACAAAGCTTGAGGAGTATGAGCCGTTTCCCAGCTTGTTTAGTGAAATCCCTGCTCTGGTTTCTCATCTTTCCCTAGGACAAAGCAGAGAGCGTTGCAAATCGTCAGGGACCACAGTCAAGAGAAAAGAAGAATTCTTTCTGCAGTCAGGTCACATTCAAGCAACAAATTTTAATGGAAGAGCTAGGCTGTGAATTCAGTGCATGATTAGAAGAAAAATGTCCTGTCAGTGGAAGCTCACACAGAGATGAGTTTTAATCAGTGAATATTTTTCCCCTGTATAAGAAAGTCTGGTCACATGGTTATCAACTATGATGTGCAGAAGGAATCATCCTGATGAGTATGAGTGAGCACAGATCTA
Source organism: Falco punctatus (assembly GCF_963210335.1). Taxonomy (NCBI): domain Eukaryota; kingdom Metazoa; phylum Chordata; class Aves; order Falconiformes; family Falconidae; genus Falco; species Falco punctatus. The sequence goes on from NC_137582.1 coordinate 44,766,270, forward strand.
TCGCTGTTAGGATCAGTGAGGCTGTTAGTGTGAGGTTTGCCCGTGTGCTTTACACCACTACATGTGCAGACGCAGACTAAGGAATCGGACCCTCTTAGTAAAATACCTTTTCATTACTTAAAGCACATCTGCATGTAAAAAATCAATTAGAGTTGTGTTTTCCAGAAACAAAAAAAGAACCAACAAAGTCAAGCCTATTCAGCCAGAGCTGTCAATCACCACGCAAACACTTGGCCTAGAGAAGGAGTTCATTTCCTTGCTTGGTTTATCAACTTTGCTACTGGAGCAGACCTGATGCAGCACGCTGCTGGAGATGGAGCAGAGCTGTTTGCACTCAAATGCAGCTTGGCAGAAGGGTATGAATTTTATTCCACCTTCCAAGGCACCTATCATGCACTGATTGCCACAGAGGTTGCTGAAACCTCGGCAGTGTCCAGAGAGGCATGAAGACAAATATCCTCGGGAGCACCATGCTTTGGCTTTATGAGTTTCCAGCATCTTTAGTGTCTCAGCAGCCCATCAGTTAACGGCCTCAGACAATACAGTCAATAAAATATCCCTACGGAAGGGAAGGAGATACTGCTTCAATTTTTCTAAATGAAAAATGTTACATTTCCTTGATCTCTAAAACAAAGTTTAAATTGCTAATCTTTGGTACACTTTCCTCTTTCTCTTATAATTTCCAAATTCCTAGTGCAACATTCAGCATTCTGCTCAGTTCTAAAATAGCATGTAGGCATACAAGTTTGCTGAGACACTTTAACATGTCTTTACCTCTTCTACCACCTCCCCTCCTTATTTGCAGAGAAGCTTGCCTTGTGTTGGAATCAGTGACCACCCAGTTTGCTGTGCAGCGGGCCACTGCAGTTCCTTGTTCAGCTGCAGTTCAGGTTAACTTGAAAATACTGGAAATGGATCGCAAGGAAATTCTCTAATTGAGAATCACAGTAACTACATTGCAGACTACAGGCAGGCACTGCTTCTGCCACGGGGGAGGTAATTTTGGGCAAAAGTTGAAGGAGAAAAAAATTTGATATTTTCCAAATCTTCCATTTATCTCTAGTGCTTCTCCATAATTCTTATTGAAATATCAATGAACTAATAAATAAATAAGCAACCAACTTTTATTTTTACTCTAAATATTTTTCATGTAAATAAAAATATCTCATAATATCTGCACATAATTTCATTGAAATTTTTGTACAATATTGAAAAAATGTCATAGTAATTTTCATGTAAAATGGAAAAAATCTATACCAGGTACTACAAAACGTCTAGAATGATTTAGTTCTCATATCGATTTGTTGACAAGGTGAACATACTACCATATTGCTAATGCTTAAATTGCTGTCCACTATCCCCTCACCTTTAGCCAGCTCTGCTGCAGGAGTTGCCTAACTCTTTTTCACAAATCCATATCGTAACAGTTAATGAATAAATGAGCATGCAAACGACTATATCAGTGGTTTCAATTTTTTTCAAATAAGCTGCTTGAAAAAGGAGACGTCCCTGGAAAAGACAACTGAGATGGAGAAAACACTTATTTTTTTTGATTCTGTCTCAGAGTTGCTTTATTGACCCAGACTGGTAATTAGACAAATATACTTGTGTGTTTTACTACCTACACACTACCATGAATAATGAGGTCTAACTAAATCTAATGGAAAAAGGACAAGAACTGGAATGCAGGTGCATATACAGTCTCTCACTAATTTTGTTTCTCTTGGTTATATTTTTTTAACACTGAAGGCTTGATATTGGGAAAGGTGAAAAGGGCTGTATGCATCCCTGATCCAACACTAAACACTGGAGGAACACAGGCACAGAGTATGATAAAAATACGAGACAACTACTATAAAATATTGGGGGTAATGTCAAAAGGCATAGGCTTGCACAAGCTTCTGTAGCCTTTCTGCAGTCTGTTACAGAGACCAACAACTCCTCTGTAACATTGCTCAGGCTGAAAAAAATCTGATTTTCAATAATCTTGTGATCACTCCGCACTTACTAATGAATTTGTGAGAAGCCACCAGCCTACCTTAACTGACTATTCACATGGCTAGGAGAAAGTGTTCCTGGCTATTATTGTTATGATGATGATGATGAAGAACAGGCATGTCTTTCATACCCTCTTTTGGAGTAATGTTGCAGTTCAGCTCTGCAGACAATGCAAATTTAATTTTCCATGCCATTTGTGCAATTGTTTATTATGAAAATAAGATATGTTAACAGTTTCCTAATCAAAAAAGTTGAAAAAGTTGCAAGCAAAATTTCAAGAAAAGATGTAATACCTTCAGGACAACTGTATTTTACCATTCCCATGGACCTTAACACTAAATTACCTCATGTTTTTCTGTCACATGCTGATGTTGACTGGCTTTCTTAATCAATCACACGTCACTCAAGGAAGTGAAAAGAGAGCACTGGTGTCAGCACCTACAGGGATTTTCTTTGGAGAACAACATACATGATAGTCCCCCTAGCATCCTTTTCTGTCCAATTATAAAAATAACAGAGCCATAACTAATGGGAAAAAAGGGGCTGCTGCAGTGCCCTGGAGGAACCACATTATATATTGATATCATTAGCTCTTCTGTTACATTTAAATGAATATGAACCAAACTGCAGCTCTGGCTGCCTGAAGGGAGGGGCAAAAGCTGCTTTGCAACCTCTTTCAGAGCAACTCTTGTAGATTTTCAAATGGCATAGAGAAGGCAATATTAACACTGGGGATAGAAGAAGAGCCATCCAATTAACCCAAAAAGGATTCAAGCTTGTGGCTCAGTCATAAAAGCTTGGTCAATGAACTGAAATTCATTAAAGCCACTCCACCACTGCCCCTGATCTTGGTCTCTCTATAGCTCAATAGCTACAATGTTTCCCTTGATTAATTATTTACATGAGACTCATAACCTCCACTTTAATGTCTGTTGTGCTAAATATGGTTTTAATTAGATTCTATTTTTCTCTATTGAAAAAAGTATTTGTCTACCAAATGTCACAATTCATTTTCATATTAAATGATCAAAATTTGGCAGATTCTTTGAAGACAGCAAGACAGAAATAATTCACAAAGTGAGGCAATTGCATGGGGTCAGAATGAGGCACTGACTGGTGACAGATATTTGGAAAAGTAATCAGATCACATTGTTTACCATTTCCCTATGGAAGTGATGGTGTATGTTCTGGGGAGAAGAACACACATTTAGGTCGCTAAAGAACTGTGAGAAAAAAGTAAGAGGAATTAATTCCTCAAAAACAAGAGGAAGCAATGTTCTTTATGACAAGCATGACTGTATTATTATGGATCATCACAATAATAATGAAAATTCAAAATATTTGAAATCATTCTACCTAGTTAATTAAAACAGGAAAATCTGCAAATGCAAGGATGACAACTCCAAGAACATTAACAATTACATTTTTAGAAGTGTTCAGCATCAATTTACATCAATAATTATGATTTTTTTGGACAGGTAAGTACTATTTTTACAGAAAATGTGGTAAGAACTAGAAATATCATTAAGGTGGGGTTTTTTTGGCATATCATAACTCATAAAGCTCAAGAAGGGGAAGTGCAAAATCCTGCACCTGGGGAAGAACAATCGCATGCACTGAAATACGCTAAGGGCTACCCAGTTGGAAAGCAGCTTGGCAGAAAAAGACTTGGGGGTCGTGGTGAACATCAGGTTGAACATGAGTCAGCAATGTGCCCTTGCCTCAAAGGCGATGAATGGTGTACTGGACTGCATCAGGCAAAGTATTGCCAGCAGATCAAGGGAGGTGATCCTTCCCCTTTCAGCACCGGTGAGGCCACACCTTGAGCACTGGGTCCAGTTCTGGGCTCTCCAGTACAAGAAGTACGTGGGCATACTGGACAGAGTCCAAAGAAAAGCCACCAAGGCGATGAAGGGCCTGGAGCACCTCTCTCCCATGAGGAAACGCTGAGAGAGATGGGACTGTCCAGCCTAGAAAAGAGAAGGCTCAGGGGGATCTTAATTAACATCTATATAAACACCTGAAGCTAGTTGCAAACAGGACAGAGCCAGGCTCTTGTCAGCGGTTCCCAGTGACAGGAGCAGAAGCAATGGGCCCAAACTGAAACACGTGTTTCCTCTGAACATCAGAAAACATGTTTTCACTGTGACAGTTATCAAGCCCTGGCAAAGGTTATCCAGGGGGTTGTGGAGTCTCCCTCTTGGAGATATTCAAAAGCTGTTTAGATACAGTCCTGGGCAACCTGCTCTAGGTGGCCCTGCTCGACTGGGGGGTTGGACCACATGACCTCCATAGATTCCTTCCAACCTCAACCATTCAGCATGATTCTGTAACACAGAGTGCAATTTTTCTACCAGTGGTAGACGTGTCACGGAACATCCCGACACTGTATTACAAGCTGCTTTAGAATTCTGTCGCCTCTTGGAGGAAAGCACACAACATCTATAAATTCAGGAATCGAAAGGTGCGCTGGGAAGACATCTTCTCAGGGCACATACTTTAGCAGATATGTTTTATATGCTCTTCTTGTCTAACCCAAATCCTGGAAGACAGTGACATGACACAAACATGTGGTTTTGTCATCTCTCGCATGCAGAATCATGGTTAGATATACCCAGCTATGAAGCCCTTCTCTAACCACTATACAGTGATGCAAGCTGCCTCAGCACTGTCACGCTGCTATATCCATACTGGAAGCATTCCTGTACCAGAGCGAGCACATGCGCCAGACCAAGGCAACCAATACTGAATGAAGATCAACTTCTTTATCTTCAAACTCTTTAATGGTTTTGGCCCCAATGGTCTCTACGGCACCAGAGAAAGAATTTCAGACTAAACCAAGCTCAGCAGCTACTATTGATAACATCTTCACCATAAGACAAACCTTTCTTGACAGTCAGAATGAGGCCAAATATAAATTAAATTAATTACCACAATAAACGAGGAACATCTCAATCCTTGTAGATTTGTACCCAAAGTTCTGTTTTCTGTCTTCACATCAAGAGGGCACATGTCCAAGAGTGAAAGAACATTCAGAAACAGCACAGAAACTCAATCCTTATCCAGACAAAGTCTCAGCTCCATGTCCCATTTTTCAGCTGGGGAGAAGATGGTAGAACTATGGACACAAGACAGGTGTATGTTGCTTAATGCAAGGTTGGAGGTGTTCACACATTCCCTCATTAGGATGGTAGAAGAGCTTAATAGGACAGAATGTTCCTGAATGGAAATTCAACACCATCTCAATAAATGTCATAAATGTCACTGTAATCACCAGATGTCACATGAAAACATACCTTTCTCTACCATGTCAAAAAGGTAGGGGATAAATTTCTCTGGCAGAGATTTAAAAAATCAAATGTTCTTTACACCCCTGTGGGTAAAGAGACCATCCCTGACAGTTCCTGCCTCAGTCCACTCTGAGGAACGAATTGCAGCTAAACGTTTGCCCTCAATGGCTGCATCAATAGGAGGGAATTCCTGCAGACCTGGGAGCATTCCTGGCACGGGCATGCCATCACCCATGCCATTGCGTATGTTGCATATGCATCAGGTTGGCCTGCTCTAGCCACCGCTCTCCCCACACAGTTCCCAGGCACAGTTTTGGTCAGGAGAACAATCCCAGGGATTATTCCTGCTGGGTGGCTTGAACGCACCAGCCTGTTTTGGAGGCTGAGACAATCAGCAGAGATGTGAGTTGTTCTGAGCCAGCTGGCCACAGGACGCAGCTGCCTTGGCACGTTTAATTTATGCATATAGATGCAGTCTATCCATCTTGCAGGAGAATCGTTTGGACTCAAAGTGACCACAGTATCCAACTCCCAATTTGGCTGCCAGGAGTGCTTTTTCCTACACTTGTGATATTACAACCTCATTGTGTTCTGTAGAAAGTAATATACTTTTCTATGTTTTGTGCTTGGTAGTGTTACTGATAAGCCGTTCCACGCTGATTAATCCCCAGCTTTACCTTAGGCAGGTATGCTCACTGCTTATCACTCTGCTACGGAAAACATTCAATACTCTTAACCTCCCTACATCATGCCTGGCTTTATAGGGTAGCGAAAATGTGGTGACTCTCCAGTAAAAGTGGGTTTTTTTGTGAGTGATCCTCATCTGTAGGTCCAACAGTTACCCAGGGGTTACAATAATTGACACTTATGAGAGACAACAGACAGACCTTTATTAAGCAGTGCTTTTCTTCAAAATACCTGCATTCAGTCAGCATCAACATGCCAAACAGCATAAATGTTTTGCATGGTTTTAGGTTTAGGTTTTTTCCTTTCTTTCCCCCCACTCTTCCTTCAGAGGTCTAGATTTTAGTTACGGCTCTTCTGCACATTGCTAAGAATGGGTGGAAAGTTAACCTCACCTTATGCAATGCAGCGTTGTGAGAAGCAGTCTAGCTGTGTCAGCCTATCGCTCTGCCAAAATTAATTTGTTTTGCTATTTCAGCACTGATGAAGTTACACAGCTGCTAATTCCAGAGCTACCTCAGTGAGCCCTAGCTTGGGGGGGGGGTCTCTGCCTCACAATGTAGCTGTTGGACAAGCTTATTGTGACATTAGGCTCAGGGTCTGATAAAAAAATCTCTGCAACCACTTGGAGAACTTTTTAAAACTCAGGCAATTGAAGCCAGTGTTACCTGGCATCTAATACTCCCAGTGTGAATTCTCTATTTTCAAATAACAAAAAAGGCTCTATGAAGGGCCCTTCTCATGGTGGCTAAGCTATCACCATTTTGACTGTAATATTAATTTGTTCTCCAAAAAATTAGGTAAAGATGATCTGCCTTGCATTTTAAAATTAAAGGTGTTGTATGGAAGGATTTATTCATCAAAATAATATATACGGTGCCATACACATCAAATAAATGTAGATTTAAAATGCACAATTTAAATTTAAGTCTTCCTCACTGTTAATTGCATCCCATTCTCTCACATTTCTCTTGATTTTTCCCCAATCTAAAGAAATTTTAACACCTTCAACTCCCAATCACTTCAATAGCTACCCAGAATCAGGATGAGATATGAAGTTGCTGTTCCACCCATAAAATATATATATATTTTTTTTTTTAGAAACAACTATAAAGCAAATACAATAAGAGCCTTACTGTGTTAGAATTAAATAAATGATTGTCGAGCTTATTCCCTGAAGCAGGGTCTAATGTAGTCACAGCAGCAGCAGCATTCTGTGCATATAAAAATTTTTATACCAGTTAAAAAAAAAGATTTCAATAAAAAGTCACCTTTCAAAAATGGCAAATGGCTGCTAGTGAGTTATGTATCGCGACAGGTATCCAATATTTACCCCTGGAGGGATTTCTTTTTATGGAGGCTCTAACTCCCTACCAAATGGAAGTGCTCACCTTCCCAGTTGTGTGGACAAGGGTTAGCACGATAAAATGATTTGTTATGCCAATAAAGTTTTTGTTACACTGTAAAACGGTTTGTTACGCTACTACTGCTACATAAAAATGTTATGAAAATTAAGTAGGTTGTAACATCCAAAAAGGAATAGGCTACTTTTAGGACTAGCTACTAGGACAAGAAAAAAAGAAGGCTCTTCTGATCTACAGTTCTTCAGTACTGTAAAAAAGACAACCTACACGACCTTTTAAATAACAACTGAAATTGGTACCCCAATTAGGAAAGCAGTTATGCATCCAAAATGAATGGGAACTTCCTCAGGTCAACAGTACTCAGAAAATGAGAGGGAACTGCAACAAGTTTGATAATCTGGGCAGTAACTTCTCTCCTGTGTGACAGTAAATTAAACAATCCTAAATTACAGATCAGAATGGAAACTGAAGTGCAAGCTCACGATATGCTAACCATAAAGCACCACAGATGGAATAGCAAGATAGTAAGACTGAAGGAAAACCTTACTTTCCATACGGGATTTTAATTTTAACATTGCATATATCAGATCAAAGCAGATCTGAAACTGGCAACTGTTTAATTCACAGTCAAGCCTTACAAGTTCCTGGCACACTTTGAACTTGCAATGAATTGTATCCAGTATTTATTTATGATTGTTCCAGGCAATCAGTCACTCCGTAAGAAGGGGAAGGCCTGTCACATCTTACACTTTATAATTGTTACATAATTTTTATACTTTTCCTTTTTCGTATTTCTTTGAGCTTGTATGTATTACATGTTTTTATTTTATTATTCTAATATTTGTGTTCCTGACATTTGGTTAATTTTGACCAGAATATACTGTACTGATAAGTGCAGAAGGAAAAAGTTCTGATTTTAACAACTGGCTGTATTTTCATGGAACTCTAAGTTTGTTTCCGATCACAAAAATTCTAGAAGAATTTCTAACATGATATTTTTTTTTCTTATAGAAGTAAGGAAGCATTGGAAATATTTATGGTTTTCTCCTTTTAAACCAACCACACTTCAGTTTTCCCTTGTACAGGCTCGCTGAAGCAGAATGACCAGAACTGCTTTGCGAGGGGAATTTGCTGCAAACGAAGAGCTCATGGGAGAAGCAACCTGCTTGGAGTATCAGGCCCCCACCAGAGTAAGGATGGTGCATCCAATTAAGCTCTGCCAATGCAGTGGGCAAAATTCTTCTGCAAGGCTTTCAATAGTGTATGTTGACATACACAGGACTGGGCCTCAAGTACTTTTGGCTTCACTGGAAACAATCCTGACTCAAAGTCTTTGCTACCTGACTGAAGGACAGGAGAAGGCTTGTGTAGGTGCTTGTGATGGTGTTTGTTCCTGCAAAGCTGACAGGCTAGGAGCAGACACATGGATCGTGTAGGTGCATGTGATGTCGCCGGTGCACTGACCAAGCGCGGTAATTCAGACCTGCGTTGCCGAGTGCGAGTTCATTAATCATTGATGTAAGATACAAGTTCATCAAATTTTGATTAAAAGCAGTGGTAAGGAGAAAGCTCTCAGCATCTTACATCAGGCATTTAGTAATGCCAACAAATTATCTGGAACTTTTAGACTGCTTTGTTCTAGAGAGCTGGACAGGATGATAGGTGTAACTACACACACTGTTCTTTTTTCTTTCAAAAGAAAAATGTCCTTAACTTGAAAAAATATAAACATTAAAATTTGAAAATAATTATAAACTAATGAGTGAGACTTATCCTACAGATCCCTTGTACTTTGCTCGTGGCAGTATTTACCGGTCAGTCAGTAAATCAGCAGTGAATAGACTGGGAATATCCAGCCTTTCTGGTTGCTCAGACCAGGTAGCTCATCTGGCCAGTAGGCATGGACTGCAGACTGCATGTCTTCTCCCACTGTCTGACGAGCACTGGTGGCCATAGTTAGGAGCATGATCCACAAGCATTTATGTTCTCAGAATAGGTCTGGACATAGGCGATGTATCAGACCTACGGGCAGCCAGTTGGGTTAGGCTGGTTGCGAGGTAGTACACACAGCTGTCTAGAGAAAGAACTACCACTTCTAGGAGATCACATGCAGCTCGCACTAAACAACCTTTTAATCGCAAGCAAAAGCAGCCATCAGATTGAGGAAAGTCTGTGGCCAAGACTGGGCTGTTGCTCCCAAAGCAAGTCATCCAGCCCCCATGCTTCCCTGTGCCGCAGACTTTTTATAATGACTTCCTGTATTTGCAGTTTTTGACTGGTACTGCAACTACAAAATGTGGATCATGGAGGTGGAGTATTCTGATAATGCAGAGTTCCAGGAAAGAACAAATAACATGGTTGAATGTAAATGACTACTTTAATTACTGATAGTTCTCTAACCTTTTTCAAGTGTTACAGCCATATCTCACTTTGGGAAGAAACTTAGCTATGTATCATGTAAAATACATTTACATACAGGGCTGAATAAATACCACCATTGATTGTGAACTTCAGAAGGGTTTACGCAAATTAATTTTTGACAAGTCTGCTCTCCTTTGCTGTACATGTCTCAATGAATGAGAGCCAAGAACTTGAGTTAATTCATCTGTCCCAGCAAAGACCAGGGTGGGGACTATGTCTCTACAGAGCATTACGAGATGTAAGGAAAGAAAAGAGCAGTGCACATTTTCATAATGCGAATGTAATTCTCTAATTCAAAATACAGTTTAAAATCTGTGCTGTCATCCATCAACTACAACATCCTCCTTTCAGGACAGAGACACCCAACAGCAGCAGGCTGCATGCGAAAGGACTGCCAGAACCTGAGTACAAAAACAAACGGCAACTTACGGAGAGGAGTATTTGGATAGCGCTGTGAATGACCTCTAGGTACTGGAAATCAATTATGCAGCCTGTCACGGAGACGTAGGAGTAATCCTCCAGGATGCCAGGGGCAGAAGGACGCACCACCCTTCGTATGCAGCCAGGCCCGTGCTCCCGCCACCAAGAGCGGTGCATTGAGATGTTAAAAGTCATGAGATCAGTTTCCTAGGAGAGAGGGAGGGGAAAATGTATGAAAACCTCTAACTTTATGTTATTTAAGGTAAAGCAAGGAAAATAATAGATGTTTTCAATTATTATAAGGAAAATGAAAGAAATAACTTGCCTTTCTCCTTACCCCAGTAATTTTAACATGAAAGTAGGCCATTAAAGCAGAGAAAGGAAATTGCAAACATTTATCGTTTATTTTGTAACTCCACATAGGAGCTTCTATCTGGCAGAACTGCTGTACCAGGTACTGTACAAAATACCACGCATAGCCTGTGTCTCCTTGGACTTACAGCCTGAAAAGCAATTTAGTTGTTCCTTGATTAGAATGTCTCTTAAGAATTAAATTTTTAACAGGCAGCAGGAGATATTTTTACCCCATGGTACTGTAGACAAACTAAACCAAACTTCCACCGTATTTATTTAAAACATTAACTATACATTATAGCTATTATTTAAGTGGGGCCACAGCCAGGCAGACTGCTCCAGCTGCCAGAGATTCAAATGAAAACTTGTCTCCAGCCAAGCACCCTGCTCTCTTTTCTCCCCTGTGCCCCCGAACCCAGATTACAATCTTCTCAGTTTAGTGAAGAAATCTGCTTCTGTGAACTGATCTGGGTTTAAAATAAAAGCAATAACCTCTCTTCACTCTAGTCTTCTTCAGCCTCAACCACAGCTTGTCCCATCAGGTCTTAAGTCTCACCCTCACAGGTACCGGCCGCGTTGTAACCCACACTGTATGTACGTCTGGGCATTCTCATAAACACCATCCCACTTCCACTTGGAGCAGTGAAAGTGGCGAACATGCTAATGTACTAAAAATTTTCTAACAGTTTACCTATGAGGTACAAAGAGGAAGATTCCTCTGATTTAACAATAGATTTAGGTCTTTATGTCATGCTTGAGTAAAATACACTGAAGTTGAATGGATGCCATTGAAATGCAAAATAACCTCTCCTTACTGGAGATAAATGAGAGTTATGTTGATACTTTAAATAATTAATTCAGATTTATGTTTCCATGTTTCCCATTCTCAGCTTCAAGGTAGCTGCAAAAAATGTATGCAAGACTATCAGCTGGATGCTCACAAAACACCCGTGTTTCCATGCACGCCAGTTTGTGAAGACTGCCAAGACACTGGTTCGCCCTTTGCATCCCACTCCAAAAATCTGTCCTGTCAGTTTGTCTGTGGCTTTCACCCCAAATTAAAGGACATTCCATGCAGATTGCAGTTGTAGACAACTCTCATTGTCTTTCTCTGTTAACTGCCTTTATTCTGGCCACACCTGAAAATTAACAGGTGAATTAAAACCTGTCAGTCTCTCTTGCAGCTAGTTAGCAGCAAGAAATCTGCCTTTGTGATCTGCTGGTCTCCATAACTTTTTTACTCTTAAAATGCAGACTTGCTGGAACATTATTTACAGTTGATGATACATTTGCCTTTTAACTTTGCGTGTTTCCTTGCTACTGGTTTAGAAAATTTTCAGCTGCAATATGAAAATGACTTGTGAAATCAGAAGCTGACAGATAATTCAGTTTAATGAAAATACAATTATAAATATATGGTCATGGGAAACAGCCAAGGCTTTTTCCGTACAACAATGCCAGAGATTGCACAGTGTTATCAAGTGGTTTTAACAATTGCCAACTGTAAGAAATGCCATTTGTCAAGCAGCACACATATACCCACTCTCATCTATTCCAGTAACTCTTTGTGCAGTAGGAATATGGACTTGCCATGTGGGTCAGTGTTGTATCAAATATTGCAAGGTAATGCTTTGTTATCACAACTGTAGGAATAAAATGTGATGTTTGTGGGGCTGGTGTCACAGCTTTCTTTGCTCTCCATGTTTTTCTTCTCTATTTTTTTTTCTTTAAGTTTTGATTATTATGCCCTGTTTCAGTCTTTGTGCTCGGCTAGTTCATAGCCAATAACACAGGAAAATGGTAAATTTGCATAGGAAAACAGCTTGATAAATGTTGGCAACACATCTAAAATGTAAGACTTTGGCACGTCGTCAGTACAAACAGCCTCCTAAATAAAATCTTTCCTTTCTGGAATACTGATATGTTTGGTTCTTTGGGGGGATTAAAAAAAATGCTTGACTTGATGGTCATGTTTAGAGATGCCTAATTAGATGGTCATGTTCATATTTCAAGTCTGCTGGTGATGCAGTGAGAGAAGGAAACAGCAACAGTGTAGTTAAAATTCTTTGACTAAAAACAAAAGAGATGCCATCACAGCACTTGCTGCCTTTTTTTTTTTTTATAAATCATTATTCAGAAATTATGGATAAAGGCTGTGAGAAGAGCTTTTCATAATTACTTTTCACTGTGTGTATTATGTTCTGAGTCCTCAAAGCAGGTAAAAGCGGATAATGATGGCCCAACAAAGATCAGTTTCAGAAATGCAAATAAAACCACCTGGTGCATTAGCTTGACCTCTAAAATACCACTTCACAAAATGGCAGCCATAAGCTGTTTGAGCTGATAAATGTTAAGCTGCCAATCAATAAAAGAAATCCTGACAAAAATCAATCCTCTTTTTTTTTTTTTTTTTTCCCAGTGGCTAAAGTACACTCTTGTCTATCTTCTTGGAGATTCTTAATCCACCAAGTGAGTCAAATGTGCCAGGCACTAAAGAATTAACCTGTATTTTATCATCATTTACAGAAATATAGAAAATCCAAAGAATCTTTGCCTGGGTGTACAGCTTTTAAACATCAATGAACTTCTGAGAATGTTTCAGTGTTTGTCAATTTGGCACTCGGAAACCTTGTGCATAATGGAAAAGCTGCTGCCCAAGCAGTTTGTTCTTAGTTGTATGTTTATTAAAGTTAAGAATTCTTCCAGAATGCACAAGCAGATGCTTGAAGTTTTTCAACAGATCATGTATTATTTTCCAAAGCCACAAGCAATCATTATACAAATGTGTATAAAATTAATATTCAGCAGGTGATGTAATGTAAACTGCATATTTTTATAAAAAATGCTGCTGCTTCATAGCAAGAGACTCAACTTCAGGCTCTTTACTGGAGCCATCAAGTAATCTCTTTAACGAATCCAGCGGGGATTCATTTAACAATTGAAATTTCCATCACGGATGGAAAACTGCTCTTTTGAGCTTCAGACTCATGACATATATCTTGGCTTTAACTCTGTACATCAGTGGATAAACTATACTTCCTCAGCTGGTAACCTATCAGACAGATGCCATAAATGAAGAGGGGGGAGGACACAGATAAAAGGACTTCCTGGAAAATCATGTGAGATTTAGGAAAGTGAGATGGGAAGGGAAATCCTATGCCCTACTCCTCCCTTTTTCAGACAACACTAAAGCAATACTTCAGTTTGTGGTAAGCAGTTTGCTCCCGAGTGTAGGATCAGCCCAATAATCACACTTCTTACTGATGCAGAGTCCCACTTAACTGTCTACAGCTTTTTAAGCTTTTAAACTATGTATAGGATTTGTGTTGGCTCTCAGCTCAAGGATTAATTTTGATCATTATGGGAAATCATTCCATAATGTACCATGGCAGGTACTTTCTTTTAGGTGAGATGTAATCCCTTTAAGTCTCAGTAATACGGTTTCTAAGTGCTTGGAGATAATGTTTAATTTCATTATATCTGCTTAAATTCTACATTTGGTTTCAAGTGGACATTTTCTATTGGGCAGGGCTTTGATCAACCTGGTCTAGTCAAAGATGTCCCTGACCACAGCAGGATGGTTGTTCTAGATGATCTTCAAAGGTCCCTTCTGACCCAAACCAGTCCGTGATTTTATGATTCTATTTTTAGGTGGTGAATTTAGATAAATTTTAACAGATAATAGCATAACACAGTTTATTTAAAAACTGAAGTGCAATAAGGATGATGTTCCTTTCATTTGTTTGTGTACACTTTATGTGCACTGCCTAATGACAACAGGAAAAAATTAATGCGAAATTAAGACTAACTAAAATCACCAGATGTAAAGAAAAAAAAGACGCTAAAACTCCAGGAAAAAACCAACACACCAAGATTGCCTTGTATAACAAACAAATATGCTGTGACATGACGACTATGCACTGTAGAAATATTTTTTTCACTCTATGTTTCTGCTTTATGACATGCTATTTTATATTTCATTCTTTGTTAGTACTGAAAAATGCACTCTTAAGAAAACTATAAAAAGGACATGATTCTGTTTAGTGGGAATGAGGAGAAGCACTTTTTCGTCCACAAGACAGCAGTCAACATGAAATTTCTCAGAAAGGTGCAAGAGCACAAAGGCCTGGCAAAGCATAATGTTAGAGATCTTGACTTTATGGCTGCTTTTGTAGTACCTAGCCCTTTATAACACTTCTATTGATACATGCTATACTTTTTATTATAAATAAACATTAATTAGGCTGACACAATAAATATTCCCATCCCATTTCCTAAGAGTAACAAGGATGCTATAGTTCTGACTTGCTACCCAGTTACTCTTATCACCAGTGAGGAGAAAAGATTTTCAAACACCTTGTCAACAGGTAATAAAAAATAATACGCATAATGCTAGGAAAAAACCCGTACATTTTCTTGTAATTCCCTACGCCCAATTAAACTGGTAGTTAAGATGCAATGGTGTTGGCATGGACAAGGGACACACACATTCCTTAGTATTTATTTCAGTGAGACATTAATCCTCATTAGATACAAATGATGCATTTAAGCATTAATGAAACCTGCTTTAATTGTAGAAGTACTCTGAAGCATGAGCATCAGCTGTTAGGCAAAGACCTCCATTGGCAGCATAACCTTAGTTTTCTACCCTGAAACCACAGGTTCTGATCCCGGCTCGCTCCACATGTGAGCAGTTACGCTCCATCTCCTCTCACTACCACTGAACAAACGGGCTTTGAAGGCCACGACAGATAATACTGAAGAAGTCCACTGGCAAATAGGGAAACTTGTGTGACTGGCTCCCATACTGTATTGTTTGGGATGATTGTTTTTGAATATTGATTACTGACTCTTTTTTTTTTTTTTTTTTCCTTTTTTTTTTTTCTGTTTGTCTTTAAACACTTAAGTCAGTGTTACACAGATGGCTTTTACCTGCCCCATGAGCTAGAGACTGGAGACAGCCTACTTAATAATTGTGACGTCCTCCCAGGATGGAACAATGACCCATGCTGCTTCCAGGCAAACTCTCTAGGTTGAGGTGGCTGCTCAAAATATAACATAGTCAATATCGCATCCTCATCCTGAGCACGCTGGTGAAGAGATGACATGAAGAGCGTTCTTAAAATGAAGCTTATGTGTCGAGTCTATTGGGACTATTTAGCTGTCTGAACTGGCTGATAAAATCCGTCTCATTGTTGTAGCAAACCCAATGCACACTAAACCAGAGGAACCATGTGATACATCTAAATTAATTAGCACTTAAAGAGAAAATTCACAGTATCAAGATCTTCAGGCATAGACCATGAGGTCACCCTAGCATTACTGGCTGAGAGTGGTTAAGAGAGATAAAGAGGCAAAGTCACTTTTGGGTGGTGGGGCTAGAGAGGTTCATGTTCCCACTCACTGAGATTGGAGGCTCACAGGCTGAGCAAATCCTGTAGCCATGACAGTGGACCATGACTAAAATAACTGCTGTTAGAAAGTTACACTGGTTTAACCTATTTTTTTCCCAATCAATCCACACTAAATTTGTTAACCATTTGGTTACAGGACACTCCTCATCCTACCCACCCCACTGAAAAATAAAAAAAAAAAAACAAAACACACCAAAAAACCCCACAACCAACCAGGTAGTCTTAGTTAGGCAGTACTGTCTTCTCCTTTTTTAATTACTTTTACTCTCTGGGCTATAGAGAGTGTTGTCAGATTTTATTTTATTTTTTAAAAGCGAATAAAAGAACTTTCGGAAATTTGTTTGAAAACCAGGCAGATGATCTACCCTAAATGATAAAAATAGATTCTTTGCGTTCTTTAATTTGCCACATGCTCAGGGATCCATTTCCTGCCTTGCAAAACAGGCAATTTAAAAATTATCCTATTTACTGAACTTATTACTAAAGTGATTTTTTTTTAGAAAGCCAGAAGGCAAGAAGTCAACAAGAGAAGCCCACTGCTGTCTTCTTCATGTAGTAATAGTATCAGTCACAAGAACAAGTCAGAAGAACCAGCAAGGGGCTGTTTTCTGAACCATGTTGCCCTGAAACACGAGCTCTGATCTCTGGCAATATTCATGCCCAAATACCAGCTCCATGGCTTATGCTTTTTCCTTGGTCTCCCTCCCTTTTGTGGCAGTCTCTCTGTCCAAGAAACAGCCCAGAGAGGTTACACAGTATGGCAGAAATACGCTCCAAGCCCAAAGGAAAAAATGGCTTGAGAAAGGGTGATTGAATCAATATGAACCTTAGTCATCACTTACCATAGGAAGTTCAGCATGCGCACAAAGACTGTACAGAAAAGCTGTTGTGCTCCAGTGGAGTCCTTGATGAGATTAAGCCTAGCACTTAGTTTGAAAATTGCTCTCACCAGTTCCCTCTGATGATGCAGAGGTATGAGACAACACAGGTTTTGTCTTCAAGTTTTGAAGACTGGGAACGGGGTAAGGGTTTCTGTGAAATCAAGAGTTTATTCAGATTGGTGTGTCCCTCACTCAAGACATACGTGATTTTGACTGAAAAGATGCATCAAGACAAGACTGAACAGTGAAGAACTAGACACATCATCGGCAGCTCATATATAGCCACAAGCAGAAATGCTGTAGGAAAACATCTCAGGGCAGAGAGTCAGGAAAGGTAAAAGAAAGCTTGAAGAAGTTTTGCTATAAAAAAAAAAAAAAAAAAAAAAAGCGGAAAAGTTCTAATTATGGGCCATAAAAAAAACTATGTCCCAAAGATTCATAGAACTATGAACATTTTGAAAGAGGAGTTTATAATGTAAACCAATTTGGGTCTCACCAAGAACATTTTAATCTATTATGTTTACTTTAGTTTTTTGCTGTTGTTTTAGAACAAAATTGCTGAGATCCCTGTGGAGTTATACACACATTTGAAATACCACAAAATTAAAATTCACCACCAACATACCTTCCCTCAAAGATAAACTGCCTCAAACAGCTACAGAAAGCTCTTCCCACACTATTTTGTAGTATTTTATTTATTGATAGCAAAAGCAGAAAGGATCAGACTCATGTGCCTGAGTTCCTCACCACCGTATACAGCCTCTAAGCATTCCACAAATGAGAAAGTACGTATCTGTCGAGAAGACTCTTGCAGTGCTGATGGGGACTGGATTTCTGCCCTTAAAATGGAAAGGTGTGGCCTGGCTTGATCGTGCTAAAACTATTCATTCTTCTTGTAGTTCTCCATCTTTTGTACCATGGACACCCTAATGTAACAAACCCTGTGAAACCGACTCTTCCTTGGGGGTTTTGTTCTACCGTTACTAGGAAATAATGCAAATAGGAGACGCTGTGCCAAAAGCCCACATAATCCAGTATGAGGAACAGATGCAACGTAGCCTCTAGCCAAAACAGGATTCAACTTTGTTATTGTCGAAATAACTGTATTTTGTATACAGTGGTTGTGAACAAAGACAAAGTATGGGGGTAAAGGTGTGATTAATAAAGTGTTGCAATAATAGTACAGTTAATTTTATTAATTTCCTTCATTTCTGGTGGGTTCTGTGCTGTCTCTTTGTCCAAGTATAAGAATACCATAACATCTCTTGTTATACAAGGAGAGAAATGCTACACTGGAGATAAATGCACCAAAGAGTGGGTCCTAAATTTAAGGGTCTGTACTAGACTCTAATGACATTAAAAAGCACTATAAAAAGACTTGAAAACTCACTTGAATGTTAGAATTTCTGACAAGAAAAATAACTCCCTCTTTTGAGAATAACCAGAATGTTCCTACCTGCATCCAGGAACACTTTTAAAGATTAATAGGCCAGTTTAAGCAACTGCTGTTACGCTCTCTGCTTTGCTTGCTCGAAGCAATGCAATTGCTCACAATATTGCCAACTCTTGTTGTTTTATGGCAAGCCTGGTTACGTTCAGCATTTTTTGTTAAAGCCTCCATTCCCAGGGACATGAGATTACAATAAGAAGTTTGTCTTGTTACAAGAAAATGAGCTGAAGAGTAAAAGCTTCAAAACCCATGAGCTCTACTGCTAGGCACTTCCAGTCTGTGCTATAACTTGCATTACTTGCTGCTTTTCTTAAAGCTGTGCTCCTGGAATCTAGATGGGAAGATCAACATTTCAGATCACGGCTATCCAGAGCACCACGTGCCATAGTATCCCATCTCAGATGCTCATGGATCTGCCAGGGTATAAGAAAGGACCAGTTGTTTTTTAACTGTCTGATCAAAGTGAATGACCCATGTGCACCCCAAAAATCTCAAAAGACAGTCATAGTGAATACCCAATTTTATTGATATTTAAATCAAACTGAATGATTTCATGGAACTTCTCCAAGTTAGGAGATTCTAATTCTTATTTTAGAGTGTGTACAAAGGGCAACCAGAAAGATGTGCTAATTCACTGCATCTTTTGAGTGAACTCCTATACAGTTCATTGAATAGAACTATCTGCCACTAACAAGTTGCCAAGAAGTGAGTATCTGCACTGCTGAAGCCCTCGTGAAGACTCAGAATACAAAATGTGACAAGATGCAATAAGCAGCAGAAGTATATTGAACTGCTAGGGGTCTCCTTTCTTACTGCTTTAATTTCAATGAGGCACAAGATGCTCCTAGAAACACATACTTCCTCATGACGCTTTTGTTTCTACATTTCTTGTCAGTGATATCAGGTCATCATATTTTTGCCAGACCCTCAAGTTTTGTCATGCTGCTTGTCGGTGACCTTGGCTTTAGCAGAGCAATCCTTTAATCGCAGGGCTCACATGCATTCTGCCAGAACAATGACAGTCTCCAAAATTAATCTGATACACATTTTAAAAAAAGCAAAGACAGTCTCTACAGAAACTTTAAGGTCAGAGGATGAAATTTGGAGTCCTCCCTTACCTAGCAGAAGTGAAGCACTGATGACTATGGAAAAGAGAATCTGCTGTTGCAAAACTCAGTTATATGATTTATTTAATTATTCATTTCAGATTGACTGTAGGCATCAGTCCACATTTTACGTCCTTAAAACATTTTCTGTATTTATGTAAATATATAAATATATGTATACTATGTATTTTTTATGTATATAAAACATGCATATATTTATATATTTACATAAATACAAACCCTAAGTATATGTATAATTATATTTACCTGTACAAGTTAATGACTCCACAGTGCTTTCCTGAGAACAGCTATCAGCCGTGGCCAAAGAAGGCAGCTTTAATAATCTCCTTCAGCAATGCACTATACCCTGGCCTTAATCAGATTAATTTCATTTGCAGCTTAATCCACCTCCAAACCTCAATAACTGTCACAGACATTCACATAAAAGGAAGTTTTGATTTGTCCTCTGCAGTAATTTTCAGATTTTCAGAACACTCCTCCAGGAACAAGGACTGATTTTTTTCTGACATATTCTCTATAGCAAGTATACACTCATCATAATCAAACTTCTCAAGTTCTTTTGATGAGATTAATCAGAAGGATCTAATGGTGTCCAGTAACCTTTGGATAATTTCATGTAAAAGAAATCACTGAGATGCTAAGTCTACTTATATATTTTTTTTCATTCTGAAGAAATTTCTCACAGAAGTTCCTTTAATCAATGTCGTTGAATATGTTCCCCAGAAATGTATTTTTAATTCAAGAGGGAACTATAAAAGGCTCTGTTAAGAACTTCCAAGTCTAGGTGGATTACTTAATGGTCCTGTTAACAGTTGTTCTGTAAATCTGGTCACTTCGAGAGATGAATAAAGCCACAGAGAAGCCTAATGATCCGCTCACTCTTTAACATCACAGACTTGTCTGTAATCTCTCATCATGCAATTTTAACATATCCTGCTCTAATAAATAAGAACAAAATTAGACCACTGCACAGATAAAAAAGCATACTGAGATTTGAAAAGATACTTTTCATTTAACTGTCAAATTTGAAATAACATTAACAGACAAAGGGAAGAACAATAATCGATTTTAGATAGGCTGGTAGAGTTGTGAATGACAGCAGGATACAACTGTAAAAGGACAAGTAATATTAACATCAGTTTACCTACACACTGAATTTAAAATCAAGACTAATACATAAAGAGTTTCCTCCAATGTAATAGAAAAAGAATTTTCAGTTTGCTTGAGGGAAAAAAAATATAATCAAAACTTTTGTCAATATGAGGTCTTTTTCTGCAAGCTGCCAAATATCTACTAAATCCAATACACTCTGGAGATCATTAACCTTTACAATAAATATCAGTAATTACTAATATAACTAGCATTTTTACTTTGTAAAGCTGGTTTTACAAGCAGTGATACGAGGATGTCAGTGTGACTCCACAAGGCAGATGAAAGCCTACAAAGCTACAGAGTGGATTCCACAAGCATGCACGCACATGCTTGATTTCAACAAGCACCCCACCGACGTTAGGGATCTACATATATCTGCTGGATTAGGGCTAGCAAGAAAGGGAATAAGAAGGATATGAGAGCAAAAAGGATGAGAAAGTTAAGAACACGTGACTATATTCTTACTAGCCTAATTGTATACATCTTGGATAGAATACAGAATTTCTTTTCGGTATAGTATGTTCTATACAGAGTTGTGTAGTGCACTGATGCATAGATGAAGGTTTTATTGAACTAATACATGGCATATTTTGCTGTAAAATTCTAGTTAAGTCCGTGAAAACAGTCCATAGGTTACTGTAGTGGATGTTAATATTAGTCTCAGGAGCAACTGCTGCTGTTTTAAGAATAATTTTAATCTCCCTTTCAGTCTCTGGGAGAGGGGAAGGAGCACGAAGAGAGCAGAAGATGTTTACATTTACCTTATTCCTTGCTTGTAGCCAGCTAACGTCTGTGTACTAAATAGCAAAGATATAGACAAATTCAGCACTAAGTATGTCTGGGGGGAGACAGTAGATAGGATAAAGCAGAGAAATTTTGAGATGTGGAGATATTAAGTAGGATGGGAGAAAGTTTCCTGCCTCTTATTGTTCCCTGGTCCTCGCAGACTACCCCACTGCTGTTCTGTCAGTAATTGCCTCTTCTCAGAGCCAGAGACTGAACAACAGTTCTGCTTCTTAAAGCACTGCTGAGGGCTGGCTCGGTGAGAGAGGACATTGCTTGCTGGCTGGGCACAGGCTGCACGTCTGTGGGCATCAAAGCAGCACCAGCTTTGGTGACAGCAGCTGGGGAAGAACAGAAATCAGCCCTGCCCGGGAAAGCCGCCTCAGCATGGCGTATTTGGATGTTGTCTAGCAGGGCTAGGGACCAGGAACGATGATGGGAAAAGCCTCACCAGATGCTACCCCCTCTTGGTACTTCTAGATAACTCACATCTTCCCATCTATAGCACTGCAAGCCTTAACGCCCACACGTTCATGGATTTGGTTTGAAATCTAAGTTGCATAGTCATGATACAGCCGAGCAGCCATTGATAGCACAGACCCTCAGGAACTTCAGACAGCTTCAAATTAGATCCCTTCCAACCTACCACTGGGACAGCGAAGCACACACTGCTAAAACAGAAGGATCTGAGATGACAGGATAACTACAGATGGAGAGCTATAGAGGCATGTCGACATGCACAAACAGCAAATGGATACAGCTTCACTGCCACCCACTGAACTTTCCTTTTTGGAATCAAAATAGATTTTGCCAATTTGATATTTTCCTTTTTTTAAAATACAGTTACTCACGCAAACACATGGAGGGCATTAAGTTGTTCACATACTGTAATCAAGTATGTCTTTGCACAGCACGCAGAACATTGTGGGGAGGGAATATTTAGTTTTGCAAGTTAGAAAACAAGGCAAACAACTGCAGACATCTGACCTCGACGATCCTTTTAAAAAATCGAGTTGTTATATACGAATTTTTCTATTGCCAGCAGGAAAAGCGAATATTACATAGCAAAGACTTATGGCCTGAACATGGAAAAATGAAATAGCCTAATGGAAAAAGAGACAAGCCAAACAATACACCCTGAATGTTCACATTCATTTTCATTTTACATGCATTGGGAAGGAAGTAATTTTTCAGCTGAAAACAGAATTCCAAAGCAGAAGTGCTAAAAACAACTAATAAAAAGACCATATGTCTCAAGGTTTATCTCTGAACAAAGAATTTTGCCTAATTAGAAACTCATGAAAAGGGAATTTTGAAGGAGAGACCTGATCTAATTTCATAGCTTTAAACGTAATCTAGAATATGTTACTGTATAATTCTGCTACTGGGCCGTTTCTTATAGAAATATTATGATTATTTCACATGAATTTTGAAGTTGTTACTCAAATGAGTCTGAATTTGAAACAAAAAATTAAATGTTTCAGATTTCACCTTTAAAATGCCCTTCTCAAGATTTCACTGAACTCTCTGAACTACTGAATCTGAAGTTAGTGATCTGGTTAGAGTTTCTCTGTGAAAAAACTTGTCGATAAAAGCTATTTGGTTTTCAAAATATTCAAAAAACTTTACAATTAACTTGTTATACTTTATTAAATTCAGTTTCTACTTGGGAGCAAAAAAATTAGAATCTTTAATTATTTGTACTGGTATATTTCAGAAAGCACGAGTCTTGTAAAATGCTAACTTTACTGCACTGTATTTTAGTAAGGTAAAATCTGTGGGCTGCAGTTCATATCTGTAAGTCCACAGCTGCTGTTCACTTTCCAGAAAATTCTCCCTGTTGGAGGTATTGTGGGCTGCTGAGTGCTGGAAGCCACGAAAGAAGATATTTGTGCAAAAGAAATCCTAACCTTACAATCAACCAAACTGCTCAGCTTTCTTTTCAGAAACGGCACAGTGGACTGGATGTGCTGTTGGTGTAGCTTGAAATCTGACAGTGGAACAAACTGCGCAGAGAAGCTGACGATGCTCCATTATTGGAAGTGTTAAAGGTTGAGTTGGATGAGGCTTTGAGCAACCTGGTCTACTGGAAGGTGTCCCTACCGATGGCAGGGGGGTTGGAACTAGATGATCTTTAAGGTCCCTTCCAACCCAAATCATTCCAAGATTCTGTGATCTTCAAAGGTCCCTTTCAATCCAAACCACCATGTGATTCTATGCTTCTATTAAATAATTCCACTGATTTAGGTACAAGAAACACAGTTTATGTAAGTGTATATGTCAGGGCTACCTCTCTTGCTTATGTTTATAGCACAATGAGCAACTGCTGAAGTCACTGTGAATCAGTAATATCTTCTAAGGCCATCGTTAAATTCCTAAATCAAAAGTGAGATCATTCAAATTAATTACCTTAAAATGTAGATGACTACTTTTAATTCAACTGTAAAAAATATGTGGTGAGTATGACAAAAGAAGGAAACAATATCTAAAAGTCATAAACAGATGATGGAATTATCATATTTACACATGTTAAGCAATTTTAAGTAGTGGTTTGCAGAAAGAAAGCAACTAAACTGCAAAGTTCTGTCATGAGTGATACCCTCTTACATCCTAATACGAGCTCTATTGGAATGTACTTCCACAGTGGAGTATACTCAGGTGATACTACACAATGAGAGGAATGAAATATCAGTACAAATGAGGGCAATGCCTTATGCCAGCATTACAATTCGTGGAGGCATAACTCTCTTTTTCTTCCTATATTAGTACACTGATGCTTTAAAATTCACTTTCCTATGATTTGGGGAAAATATCTATGTTTTTCAAAAGCTGTCTTAGTCTGATTTGTCAGTTGGAGTCAATAATGCTGTGATAGAATAATGTTATTGTGATTGCCTTAACAAGGTTATACAGATGGACTTGTCAGCAAAAGGATGTTTCAATAGCTATGATTAGCTTAACTGATTGCTTTTGTGGAAGGTGCACATTCTTAGAAGTGGGGAGACCACCTACACTATATAATTTACACTTAATTCAAGTACAATCCCTCCCACAACTTTTTAAATTTTAAGGTTTGTATCTCAGAAAGGCCATGAAGGAGTGACTAATAATAAAAAAAGACAGCTTCCTACAGAACACCTAATTTATAAGAAAGCAAACCATTTGTTTTCCCTGAAATAAAAATCATAAAGCCTGACAAACTTTATACATGCATTATGTCTGTAGAACAAATTCTTCGGAGTTCTCTTACTGAACGAAAAAAGACAAAACGGCCCTATACAAAGGAGGTGTGCTCCTGCTCATTCTAAATGCTGGCACACACGATTCTTCGGATAACCTTTAATCTCTAAGAATTTCACTCATGTAGACTGTGCTAACTCATGAATGAAAGAAAAATATAATCCAAATCCTGACAAAACAAAAAATTTCAATTAACATAGCGTGAGTAAATCACACAGAAGTAAATCACGCAGATTGCCACAGCCAAAAACTGGTCACAGAGTGGTACTATTTCAGCTAAATTGATATAATTAAATTGGCATGACTTCCACTGCCATAGAAACAATTATAATGTTATAACGGCAGTTTAACAGTCTTTCTTATTGTGCTACAGTATGGAGAATAAACCATAATGGAATGAGAAAGCTTTGTAATATAAAGCATAATAATGACCACTGTGGTGACTATACCATTTCAATAATTTAATTAAAACTAAAATTTCACCCCTAACTCTTGTAGTGCTACTGCTGTTTAGCCCAAGCCTTTACTCCCTGTAAACTGTAAAATGGCCTATCAAGGAGTAAATTACCCTGCAAGTGTCATATAAAAAGCCCTAACAAAATTACAATTGGCCATTCACTGCAGTCCACTAAAGAGGTTTTTTGCACACAGTCCTTACAGTCACCTTTAAGGAAATGAGAAAGTTCAACCTGTACCTCACAGTTTCACCAATATACGTGGATAAAGTATTGCTCTGGGTGGTAATCTACTAAAATCTGATAGTGATGTATCAAGTTTCTGGAAATCCTAAACAAATGACGGCAGCTTATGTGCAGGGCAACACAACATCAAACATACATTGTGCAGACTGTCCAGCTTGCTGTGTCTCTCAGGTCAGCTAAGCATCTGCAGTACATTCCTTGTGAGGAAAGTGGGACCCATCAGTCTTGAATGGCCAATACTCACAGGTGTGTAATAAATCAGGTAAGCTTTTTAGGCTGATCCTATCCAGTTTTTGTTTGGTTTCCTAAAGAAAGCAAGCTCATAGCAACTCAGTACGTACACGTATCTGTCTCCCAATCCCCTTGGGGCATTTTAACACATTTGCAAATGAGGAAAGGTCTCATCTATATTAACTTTCCTAAATATTTCATTAAAATAAGAAACAAGGAAGAGGAGAAGGACCCTAGGGAAAGTTTGCCTTTTTCTGATATCCGAGAAACCATAAGGGAGATTGATGTCAAAGCACAAATTTAAAATGAGGCATCATTACTTCTACTGCTCATACAACTACCTATATTGCGTATTTACTAGAATTTCAACAATGTTATGATTAAATGTCAAGCAATGAATTTACTACCTTTTTGGGAGAATGGCCATCAGAAATGGTGAATTGTTTTCAATGTAGCATTATCTATTATGTACCCATTAAAAGGAAAAAGAAAGAAATAAAAAAAGCTTGCCCCACTGGAAGCAAGAAGTACAGACTGACCTTTTCCTGCCTGCTGCGTTCAGGCAGGATATCCAGGGGTGCTGGACTTACATGAAAATACTGTAAGAGCAAGCTAAGTTGAAACGAAACAGTTTGCATGAGGCAAGAGGTTTAAAATCCTGGAAATGGCTACTGGTTGACCAAAGACCAAGAAAGGAAATCCGCCCCGCTGGCCAGCCTGAGTTGTTGCAATGAGAACAAGCAGCAAAAAAGCATTTTGTCATTGAGTTTTATGGGTAGAGAGGAATGTTTAAAGACTGGGTTGAGGAAGGCTCCCAAAAAGATTGAAAGAAGGTGTCCTGAAAAGAGAAAAGGGAGCTTTTCAAGAAAATGGGTCTCAGCTCTTTAGCACCTATTCCCAGCCAAGGGGGACTGGTAGTTCCTATCCCCTTGATATCTAAAGACATGTGGAAAAAGCAACAAGATTGCAACTTAGGTTTTGGGAGGAAACATGTTTAAATAAAAGAGGAAAGTCTGTTAATAAACAACCAGATACAAACTGGTGATCTGAGGAAGATGGAATGGGAAACCAGGAAATTCACTCCAAAACCTGTAAACAGTGGTTGCTATGCTAAAGACTATATGACTTAAATTTAAGATGAGAAAGTAAAAAATTTCACAGTAGGAGAAAAAAAAAAAGAAGTTGGACACCGGGGTGGTATAAGACAAAGTCATAAAAAAATCTGAAAAATACTCCACCACGTTTCTGGTCTGTCATGACCAGAAGGTACTGATGAGTGAAAAAAGTGAAAGCATACAAGGAAATGAATGTGCTTAGAACCGATCTTATATAACTTACACTG
Organism: Falco punctatus; assembly: GCF_963210335.1. Taxonomy (NCBI): domain Eukaryota; kingdom Metazoa; phylum Chordata; class Aves; order Falconiformes; family Falconidae; genus Falco; species Falco punctatus. Next base: position 44,793,122 of record NC_137582.1, read on the forward strand.
TTCTATGTAGCAGCAAACACACTTCTTTCCCCAGTATGAAGCAGGGAAGTAATCAGAAGACAGTTCCAGTACAACTTAGAAGCATTTTGTAATACTCACTTTCAGTATAATTTCTTTTGATATCTCACCATTACTTCTACTTAAAGCCACATGTATTATCCTAAAGAAACCATTTGGGTCTTGTGTGTCTTTACAGTTTTTTGGATTTATATCTTGTTCTAGCTGTTACTTCAGCAGATATGAATAACTTATTTGTTACTGCTCTGTTTTCATATGTCCATCCTGCACACTTTGATCTCTACAGAAAATAGCTGCAAAAGTTACATTAACCACATCTGGTGAAATGCTGGTCTACTGAAACCAACATATGTTTCTCTGCTGATTCCACTGCAGCTAAAGTTTCACTCCAGCTGCATTACTTCTGCTTCTGTTTCCACCCAAATTACAACATCCTATATTGAAACTCATCCTTGTCTTCCAGTGCCTACTCATCCCCAACTTGGCGACCGTGCTGGACTGCTATTCCTATCACAGTCTTTGGTCCTTGAAATTTTGCCACAGACTAGGTGTTTTTTCTGTGCATTTTTAATGTCTAAAGAAGTAAACAAGAATAAATGAAAACAACTATTATCTACTAGAACTCACAGTATTTTAAAAATGTTCTTCTCTAAATAAATCAGATAATTTATCTTCTACCATGGTAAAGTATGTAAACAAAATATGTAGCCATGGGAACTACTGCTCCAGAATATAACATGAGGCTGTGGCACTATGGAACAGCACCTCCTTTTATAATGTATGCACTGTGGAAAACTTGGCTCTTTTTAAAAGTTACAAAGAGATGCAAGGCCTTCCATATTACATAAACAACAAAGGAAAAGAAAACATAATTCAAAGACTATGCTACAGGTGGGGAAAAAGTTTGTCTCTCTGGCATATTGCCTTTCTTCCCCCCCCAGCTTAGATTCTCTGCTAGAGAAAACGGACAATAAAATGCATTGATGCACCCACACTGAAATGAATACTAAGAAGAATTGTTTTGGGGGTGCTGGTCGAATGTTGGATGAACGTGAGCCAGCAGTGTGCCCAGGTGGCCAGGAAGGCCAACAGCCCCCTGGCTTGTGTCAGAAACCGTGTGGCCAGCAGGACCAGGGCAGTGACCGTCCCCCTGCACTGGGCACTGGTGAGGCCGCCCCTCGAATGCCGTGTTCAGGTTTGGGCCCCTCACTGCAGGAGGGACATTGAGGGGCTGGAGCGTGTCCAGAGACGGGCAGCGAAGCTGGTGGAGGGGCTGGAGCACAAGGCTTATGAGGGAACTGGGGGTGTTTAGCCTGGAGAAAGGGAGGCTCAGGGGGGACCTTAGTACTCTCTACAACTAGCTTAAAGGAGGTTGTAGCAAGGTGGAGGTCATTCTCTTCTCCCAAGTAACAACCAATAGGACAAGAGGAAACAGTCTCAAGTTGTGCCAGAGGAGGTTTAGATTGGACGTGAGGAAAAATTTCTTCACTGAAAGGGTTATCAAGCACTGGAACAGGCTGCCCAGAGAAGTGGTTGTGTCACCATCTCTGGAGGTATCTAAAAGACTTGTAGATGTGGCACTTAAGGACATGGTTTAGTGGTGGACTTGGCAGTGCTAGTTTAATGCTTGGACTTGATGATCTCAAATGTCTTTTCCAACCTAAATGATTCTATGATTCTAAAAATGTTTAATTGGCTAAAAAATTAGGCCTTGAGGATGTTGTAGTCAGGGAAGAACAAAAATCCAGCATTGGATTTTAGCTCAGAAGAGCCAACAGTAAGAGAAGAAGAAACACCAACAGTTGCAAACACTGACAGCATCACTTGGGTAATTAGAGTCTCTGCAGCAGCAACACTCTAGGCATTAATGCCATTGTCATTTATAGCCATGGAGTAATTACTAAAAGTTTAAAAATCTCCTGTTACTGAGATTTACTGTTATACATTACACTTACAGACAAATAACTACTGCCATCATATTTTACAGCATTATCTATTGCCATGAATAATTCCACATGTCTGACTGGAAAGATACAGAGTGATGCTTACGTTATCTTGTTAATATTTAATCCCTGTCGTGTTCAGACAAGTCTGTTTTTCTATTTCTTTGCTTTCAGAATATTAGGGTGGATTTAGAGAAGTATTTGTACAGGTAAAAATAGTTGAAATTATAAAATTGCAAATATCACAAATATTTCTCTTATTTCAGTATTTGATTCTGTAAACGGTGTAAAATACCAAAGCTGCAATCATACTTCATTCAGAATGTTGATTAGTTAATCCAAGGTCATTGCAGCCCTGTTTATTATGAATTGCTTAGGTTCAGTTTTTGCATGCATGCTGGCTGTCTAAGAAAGGGGGAAAGTAGCTATAAATAGACATTACACTTTTGCCAAATCTTTGTGTCAGGCTAATTCAGAGCAATCTTTTTGTAACTTCCTATTCCACCAGCTAAAATTCCTCTTAATGGATTCTCCTGTACATAGTGCACTTCTCAAGCATTTTTTTAAAACCTCGCAGTGTTGTGAGCAAGTGAGGTAGGTTCATGACACAGGAGTCTCTAACCTTAAAGGAAATCTTCAACCACTTATTTAAAACAGAATTATTTGGACTTTTTAAAAAGATCTTTCCAAAGAAGTACAACGAAGAGCGGCAGCTCTCCCACCCTCTGTCTGTTTGTCCCTCCAGTTCTTCAGAAATATCTAGAAGTGGCAACTGACAGACACAGTCTGTATCAACAGGAACATCAGTAGGACGTTTTCACAAGCAGAATGCTGGAGGCAGTGTAGTTGTTAACATCTTCATCCTCAGTTTAGGCATGATATTTTCCTGAAGTACAAGATAACGTAAAACAAATTAGCAGGACCAGCCAGGCAGGGAGTTATCATCAGTACCAGCAGCAATCACACAATTACTCCTACTGCATCATTTCCGAGATGTCACAGGAAAAGCTTAAACTTTCAGTTTTCCAGGATGTGGTTAGTTTGCCCATGGTCAAATAGTGCAATAGCAGCAAAAGACCTCTTTTATTCACTGAAAATGGCTACAGATTGCTGAGGAAGGCTTTAAGTGTACTGGAAAACACAGTGCTTGCCTCAGTTCTCTTCTGCAACTTGTTTATGCTCTCAGTCCATCTTCCAGTGTAGTTTTCAGTGTTGCTAGTGACACTCCAAGAAAGAAAAAAGGTAAATACAGCAGCTTATGTTGAGAACCTCATTTTTTAATGATTTCTCTGGAAAGTTTCCCAGATTCCACATCTGCCCTGGCACAACAGCCTGCACTTAAAAATGAAGTCTCACTGGAGGTGCAGTGAGAAGAGCTACATTTACTCACAGTGGGTAGGCTGCTTTCTCTCTATTCATTTGAAATGCTGTGTCTGCTACTTATCCTTTACAAAAAATCCGGCTAGTCAGTAACAACAAGAACGGTATACTTCACAAAAGCCACAGGCATGTCACCTTCCAGTTCCCAACATGCCAGTTGTGACACCAGGAGCAGAAAAGGTGGAGAAGCAGACCCCTGTGACAGACAGATCTTCAACACAGTTAAGATGCTTTCTTTTGTTGTCTCAGTGTAATATTTTTAGCTTGTCTCCTGTGTTTCTGTCCTTAGTTGTAATATGGAAACAATAGTTATGGTCAAGACACAAAAAGTACAGTCGCAGGCTGAGGTGATTGAGTTATGGCAGTCAGGAAATAACGCAACACAAATAAAATAGTAAGCAGCAAAAAGCTTTAGCGTTGGTCAAACTCTACTATCCATGCCGTTTCTCCATCCTCCAGAGGCCAGACCACACTCCTCCTTACCTCTGCTTCATCCAGATTTTTCTCCCACACTCCTCAGAGCCATTTAACCGCTTTGCTGCAGGATCAGAGCTGCACATTGTCAAAGCAAGGCCACAGCTGCATATTATCAATATCAATCAACCACCTGTCTTCATTCCCCTACACCAGGCATTAATGCTTTGGATAATTTTTCTACGGTAGAAGTATCAGATTCAATTTCCTAAATACAAATTTTTAAATCCATACAATTTAATTGTTAGAAGATCTCCATTCTTATTGCTCAGGATTTATAGCCACATAATGTTAAAAAATAAATGTTATGATAAATCCTTTCATGGCTTCACAAAAGTCATTGTGTTTATTCCCAGTGTTGCCAGTCAGAGAAGAGGACATCACACTGTACATGGAGTCCCCTCATTTCCGACACAACCAAAAGATAGCAAATATTCTACTGTTTTTTCCCCAAGATGTCCCACAGTAAAATGATAGATGCTATAGAGACCAACGGGCTATTACTTCACTGTATAACTAAATTAAACTACAGAAGTTTGAAAACAGTGCAAAACTCAGCCAGTTTCCAACACTCCTGTAGTCCATTCTTCCTTCTAAAAACAACTTGTCTTCTTGTGAGCAGAGGAAGATAAAGAAAATCCTAGTTGAAAAAAAAAAAAAAACAAACCACAAAATTGTTTGAGAAAAATTACATTTTCTTCTACAACCCACAGTAAGGAAGTGCTTGTTTATTTCATACGGAAGTTTTGTGTTTTGCAGAGGACTATAAATTTTTGCGCAACACACAACGTAGGAGTGTCCTCTGTTTTCTTTATATGGCTAAAGGGGCCGCTATCCCCACAGGACAGCCCTTTCTGTCCTTTCTCCTCCCTTTGAGTAGAGGCTCCAGCTCAAAACCCTAAAGAGTTTCAAAAAAACCCACAACCCATAATGGGCCCTGTGAGGCCCCATTTTTGTTTCATGGCTATTTATCCTACGGAGAAAACAGGTTCTGTATTGGCAATGAAATCTCATTTGTCCTGCAGTCCCATTAGGGCAGCTGTGTGCACGTTCCCCAAGGACCCAGCTACATCTTGAGACAAACATGGGCTCAGGTGTGCTGAAAGGTTACTCAAGAGAGCCCAAGGGCAATCATAGTCTCTTCATTCATACACCTTTTATCCCTGGTAAAACTCCAGCATGCTCATACAGTATTGGACTGTATTTTTTTAGAAGTTTAACATCTTTCTCATATGTTGGTTCTTGGTTCTATGTTCTACCTGGCCCCAAAGTCAGCTGTTACATCATATTTTTCATAGATTTCACTATAATTTCCTTAAAATCTTACAAAAGATGCTTGATTATCTATGTGACCATAAAGGCACATAAACCCCATTCTTGACAGGCAAAAGAGAAAAAGCAAAACCAAAGCCAAACCCCAAGGAAAACAAAAGCTACCATTAGTTCAAAGGCTAAAAAAGGGGAAAAAAACCACCATCCCTTAACTCAACTGAAGGAAAACTAACCGCTGATGATATAGACTGGGGGATTAAAAGATTATTTGTTAACTGCTGAAGACTGGATTATGATAGTGGACCTGAGAAAAAAGAGTTACTGTCTGTTAAAGTTGTTTCACTTAGTTCAGAGGGCTGTACAGACAATGCAACTGAGTAGAATAGAAAAAAGTATTCAAATCAGTGACCTGAGAGTAAGGTGTTGCACCGTTCCTAATATGACTTGTCACAAAAACAATCAGCTGGTATAGTAACTTGGCCGTCTCTAATTAGGAGGTCTCCCCAGTGTAGCAAATTTAGTGACAACAGGCAAGTAATATCTAGTGTTACTCTTTTAACAGTCCCACTCTGACTGAAACTTTGACTTTCCAATTACTGTATATCAAAAAAATAGCCATTTAAAAAGATTCAAATTGATATTTAAATGGAAGGATGAACTGATGCAGGTTTCCATTATTTTCCATTTAAGTAAAGAAAATAGAAAAAGATTTTTATGGAGGATAATTTCTGAGTCAATTAGTAGCAAGAGAGTGGTAAAGAAAGAATCTTGGGCATCTTAGAGGCAACAGAGATAAAAAGAGAATTTTGTCTCTCTTTATCAGTTCATTAGTTAGAGCTTATGTTTAATTTTACCAATTCTTACTACTCATTAGATGGATCTAATTTGTAGAGCCATGCAGTCCATTCACCATTTATCTCAAGCATTTAAATAGCACACACTAGGAGTTCTTCTACAGGTTATCAAAAGGAAACTAATGATTACACTCACAGGAGATCAATCTCACCCATCTTCAGTAGGTCTGAAGTGTCTAAAAGTTAAGTACCTCACTTCACCCAGTTGTCTCTCCCTCCTGGAAAGAGGGATGTACCTTTAAAGGGTAGTTGTTCCTACAAAAGGGTATTTAAAAGTAGTGTGAGAGGCCTCTTGAGGATGTCTCTCTCTGCTGAGGATGGAAGGAGCCCACATAATCAGCCTAGACTAGTCTGAGATGATTAATCCTCTAAAGTGTTTTGAAATGTAAATCAAGACTTTAAATCAAGCAGACAGGATCTGTACTAGATGCATTTGCTTAATAAGTGGCATTTTTTTTCATCATTTAGAGGTACTGATGAGGCTAAATCCATTTATATGTGTAAGTTGCTTTCAGATCCTGGAAAATGGTGTATAATAAGGTGACGACTTCATATTTCTAAATAGCACACTGAAAAGTTGAAATACAGTAATTTAAGAAGTAGGCAACAGCTTGCTTTTCTTTAAATATAGTAATCACACTAATAAATTATATTAGTAATTATTAATAATAAGATTTTCAGTTAATAAGACACTTCATTCCAGATTGACATTTCTATGTTTTTTATTCCAGTGGTGCAAACCTAATCCAATTTCCCGCTATAAATAATGCTGATCTGGACTCTTCAGTTTTTGAAAGATGTTGACAAATACAGCATAAAGTAGAAGAGAAATAAAATGATTAAGGAATGAAAAGTCTGTTCTAAGGGCCCAGCAGAGCAGCTGGACAGGCTTAAGTGTTTTGGGTGCCAGGTACTCCTAAGTCGGACAGTATGTTCAAGTGCATAAACTGGATTTGGACACTTTACAGGAGTGTAATGGGGTCCTAAGCAGAAAGCCAATAAATTTGTGGCAGCACAGCAAAGGGCAGCTCACTGGGCAGCCCCACAAGGCTGCAAGCCTTCCAGCCATACTGTTCTGAACAGTAACCACTGAGGATGGGGTCAATTTGTTCCCAGAACAGTCAAATGCTGAAAAAAAACCACTGAAATGTCACGTTCTTCAAGCTTCCTCTTTAACAGAAACTTTATAATCCATCTTCACACAGAAAGGGCAAACAAGGCCCTAAATATGTGTGGTATTGTCACATTGTCGTCCTTCTGTGTGGATGGCCAAAATCCCTCCACTTTGCAGTTTAGAGCTGGTCCAACACTAAAACTCCTGCTGCTTTCAGACTGCTCCATGGGACTGCCATTCCTTTTTTGTCTAACCTGATCTCTGATGCCTGCTGTATATACTTTACTTCTCCTGGTGTACCAGACATTTTACAACCCACGGTTTCTGCTGTCCCCAGCAAAGCCTTCTGGAAGGGCTGAATAATTTCTTCATAACTTACATTCATTTATATTTGCACCACATCTGGGCAAAAAACCCTCTTTTTTGTGTACTCACAGTTTATCAGTATCTACAAAATAACCATTTCATAATTATTTGATTCCTTCCAAACCACATAATGTGAAAGTAATTTGCGCTCCTGAAGTAGACAGCAGCACAAACATCAGTGTACTTATTCTAGAATGACTTGTCATTTTGTAGTGAATAACTGATGGTGCATTTACCAAACTGAAAAAAATCCTCTCCTTGGGGGTGCATAATCCTTTCTGCTCTTTGCATTACAATGAACTAGATTTAACCCTAACCTTCTTTTCTATATAAAATTTTGCAGACCTACTACATGTAGGCTTTAAAACAAATCAGCAAAGATACTGCTTTCCAATTTTCTCCAGAAAAGCAGCCTTAATGCTTTAAGGAAGTCACTTCCTACATTTCCTTCTTGTTCTGCTTCTAGGCACAGAAATCACACCATTAATCTCCATAAAACTGAAATAACCAGAAATGTCCACCAGCCAATATTTTTTGAGTGTGTCTATTTCAATAGCTGCAGTTACTCTTGCAAGCAGACTGGATGTATCCTGCACTTAGTGCCAGTTACAGAATTGTGTAAAATATGAAAAATAATACTCTATGTCTGAGTCAGCAATTTTCTCAGTGAACACAGGGCAGTGGATAATGCTAAGGAGTATCTATGAGAGTTCACTCCAAGTCCAAAGAGAAATTTGACTTCAAAGTATTTGCCTCAGAAGATGAATACATGATAGAAAAAGTACCTCAAACAGGTCTTTAAAAATAGCATGAAAATAAATTATTCAGTAATTCAGTACTTTTCTTCACTAACTTTTCATCACTTACAGCTTAAAATTTCCAATTTAAAATTTGCAGAAAAAGTAAGGAAAATAGTATTTCTTCTAATGAGATGTAATTCTTTTCCCCCAATGTAACTTGAAAGCAAATTGAGTTAGCAAAGTTAGGTTGTTTACTCATCGAACAGCAGCTCTAGCATATTCAGAAATAGTCAGAAATATCTGTGAAACCAAACAAAACAAAATCTAGTGTTTCTCTGAACAGCATCCAGCCTTATCTGCATAGGAAAAGACACAGACTTGAATCCGGCAGAATGGCTGCTCTCTTGTGGTATAAAGTCACGTTTTCCTAAGACAAAAAGGCTGCCATGAATAGGTGTCCTCATGGAAATGGTTGCCAAGGGAGAATAAATGTTAAGAGAAATTAATTACACTAACTGAATTATTCTTTTAAAGATACATGTTCCAAGACTAGTTCAGAAAAAAGTTCTCATGCATACCTTGAGAGAAAGATACGATGTAAGGTTATGTTTAGTCTGTTGGATCCAGCTTATGGGTATGAAATTGAAATGCAATAGCTATGAAATTGCTGAGATTACGTGACATACGGACAAAGCAACAGTGTATTTCATTCCTCTACCACACTGGAGTCCAGGCTCAGGACAAAACCAGAAATAAATGTGGTGGCTTCCTCCCAGGATCTATTTTAAAAGATCAAAATCCTAACAATTGCCCAAATTAATTTTTTGAAACAAAACAACGAAAAAAGTTCCCTGTTTGTAACAGCAGATGTATCACACGCTCCAGTCTGATGTGTACCACACCTCTAATTGCTGGCTTTTCCTGGCAGCGGTGTCAGTGTTCACCGTGTTGTGCTTGGCACAAATTGACCCAGCACCCCTACGAAAACTAAATCCTTCAATAAGTTTGTGAACAAAATAGGAAAATAATACATTGAGCTCTTTCTTGACTAGAGTAGAGTAGTAGAGTAGTGAAGCAAAACCAAAACAGGAATACCTCCCTGAAAAAGATGAACTGCAGCTTTCCTACGATTATACTCAGGTGAGAATTTCAACTTAAAGCTACACTTTAAAAAAAAAAACAAACCTCTGGAAAACTTGCCCTCTGTTGCCTGGCATCACACTTTATTTTGTACAAAATCCATAAACAACACTGTGTCTCCCCTTGTGGATGCTAACAGAAGGATGATCATTGGTTAATTGAAAAATAAAATAACTTTTTTTTAACAAATAACATTTGTTGTACCAGCATGAATTTTCAAATAAATAAAAAGCAACTCTGACATCAAACACCACCTGATATGTCCTTTATCTCCATATAAATAACCTTGTATCTCCTTTTGGATGACAAAGGACTGCGCGTGCACACTACCTGCAAAGTTCTGCCAGCAAACTTACGTTCTCAGATGCCCAAATACAAAATAATGGAAAATATAATCTTCAAGTAATCAGGTATATTTTGAAGCTACCAGCAGCATCTTTATATAATTGACACTGGCAAAGATGACATTAATGTAAATAAACTTTTTAAACGGCTATTGCAGTAAGTCACTGCTGAACTAAATTTCAGAGAAGTTATGGCTTTAATTTACAGCACTTGGGAGAATTTTCCTTACGCAGTTTTTTTTTTTTCAATGCATGCATCAACATGAAAAAAGATCTTTAATAATTTGATGAGAAATGCTTTATACATTCTAAGCAACTTACTATTCCTGCAGAAGATTTGTCAGCCATATTTCAAATAATCCAGTTGTTCAGTGACTAATTATCATGCAGCCTTAGATCTCATGAAAATGAACATTTTTTTAATACAGGGGGGGGAAAAAAAAGGGATAATTATGTACTACTAGGGATACCGTGTCATCAGTTTTTATAGTATAATTAGGAAGATATTACCTTATTGTATAGAAAAATAAGAGCTGACGCACAGTGAGGCTGTGTAATTAGGACCTCGACTCAGTAGTGATGTCAGATGTAAGGCCAAGGCGTGAATCATTTCCCCTCCCAGCAAAAGCGAGTAGGGAGGGCACTCCCACAGTGCTGTTGCTGATATGAAATTGGATTTATGTGCAATGAGAGACACCAGCTTCAGGTGTTACTGCCAGGATTATGACTTTTAATACCTTTGCAAACACCTAAGAATGTTGTCAGGGAGAAATACACCAAGTGCTTCCCACACTGAACCACGCATGGGAAGGCAACACAAAGATCTTTTGTAGCATCTCAAGCTAGTTCTTTAGTTTCTAGCAACCCATGTCTTAATTATTACATCGATCACTAAATAAATGCTTGTTATTAGGAGTTACTCTTCTGAAACACTGAAAAGTTTGGCTGACAGCTGAAGAAGGCATGGTTTTAAGTCATTCAAATCCCCTTTCTGTGTCTCTGCCTTCTCCAAACTAAAAAAGAAGCCATAACCAATACACTAAAAAAACTCCCACCAAACAACAAAAACAAAACTCAAACCTTCCAAACAAACCTTCTGAATTAAAAAGATTGTAAAAGTCATCCCCATACCTCCCCCCTGTCATCCCCATGCCTCCCCCCTGCCCACCCCCCCCCCCACCCCCCCCCCCATATTTAGAGAAAATCCCTCTTAGTGAATTTACTTTAGCAATTTTAGTTACAGAAACTCCTAGCATGGCCATGATGATAATGTGCACCTTCCAGATGAGAAAGATCAGAAAGGGAAGATTCTTGAGCTGTTTTATCCTCTAACTCACCTTCGATGGAACCTGGAAAGGTATTTTGAAGGAGCCACAAGAGCTATGAACACTGGCTTTCTACAACCATGGGTAACTACGCAATAGATTTTTAGTTCAGAAAGGTCTACATGATTATCTTTCCATGTATTTTCATATCTATCCATAAAACTCTTTCAAGAGCTTTGTAGAAAATGTAAAACCTCTAATAAAAAAGAGCAAAAATTGCAAAAATATAACTTAGTTACTCTGAGTTCATCATGGTGCTGACGTAATTGAATGTATAGACGTACTTCAAGAAACTGCCTTGTGTCCAGAGCCCTTTGTCTTATGCTTTCATGGAGGATTTTTCAAATCAAAATTTGGAGCTGTACAATGCCATGTAATGCTCTGTTGCTCTAAAGCAGGGTTTTTTTGTGAGTTTGTTGTTGTCTTTAAAAACACCCTGTTATCAGTGCATCTTTCACAGTGTAATAGCTGACATATCCAACATTTTTTTCCAATACAGTTTGTTAATTTTTCTTTTCTTACACTTCTTTAGGGAAAACTGTTCAACTCCAGGTCCATACCACCAAAGGAACATCCCTTTCCTGCCTCCCATCTCTGAAACAGAGCTAAGGTCTCAGTACCAGTGTGTTGGACTCCATTTGGGGATGAAGAATTATAAAGCCAAGAGCAATCTATTTTATTTTATTGTATATATTATGATCTTCCAGATGGGCTCCTGGCAGGCTGACAGAGTAAACCTCGGCTGGGAGAGATTTGGGGCATCTGAGCCTTATCTCATTTATGTATACCTGCCAAATACCATGATCAGATACTTGTCCCAATGGCTCTGACTCCCCCCGAAACACCACCCTTTGCTTGCTGCAACACAGGAGGAGATCACTTTCACTCCCTTCTTAGTGACACTCAGGTTTGCTGATGAAGTAGCCCAGATCTGAAATGGGTTTTTTTGCCTCGTTCAGACAACTGTGGATCTCAGCACTGTTTTCTTTCAGGAGCAGCATGAAGCCATTCCAGCTCCCTTTCATAGGAACTGAGCCAACTAATTTGGGAGCATTAAAATGGTTTGTCTCCCTGGCCTTCCTGCAAATCCCACCATCTTCTCTGTGTGCACCATAAGAGACAGAATGACAGACATCACTAACGTACGATGGTGAGTGTGCAAAAACATATTTTTAATAAGTCCAACTGAGAAAGAGCTGTTTTAAAAGCACAGTTAAGTGGGAAAAGGAGGAGGACGGGGAAAATTAATGGTGAAGAGGAAGAACAGCAATGTCTACTTCTATTCTCACTTCTGTTCTGACTCTGCATTGGAACAGAATCAAATTAGAACTGGGGAGAAATAAATGAGGCATAATAGTGGAGCAGAGGAAGATGGATTGAGCTAGTGGAAGGCTTATAGGATAGCACAAAAAGAGGGCTAGAGCTGAAGGAAAGAGCACTAGCAAATATGAGAAGGCAGCAGTAGCAGAGAACACAAGGAAGCCTAAGGAAGAAAGAAGATAAAAGGGACACAAAGACAAAGAGAGGTGAGCAGGGGAGAAAGAACACTAGAGATAAAAACAGATATAGGAAAGCAGGCCCACTTACAAAAAAAGCTCCCTTACTTTCCATTCTGACACTGATGAAACATATCCCCATTGAAGCTACACTGACCTTCACAACCATGCATCCTGCCAAACACAGAATCACTTTGCTGTGTTCTCCAATACCCACTCACCTCTTCATCAAATTACATTACTGTGATGAGCTGTTAGCAAAAAGGTACTTAAAATTCATTTGTGAGCACATTAATTTCTTTCTCCTCTGTTCTGTCTCTTCATTACCTCACTGTGCTGCAGACTCTTCCGCGATCTTTTGTCCAAACATTTATTTGCCCATGCTCAATTTTTTTTTAAATACTGGGCACTTCTTAGTAGTTTTGGAAACAAGACGGAAGCAGAATTGTTAGCCAGATTGATCCAAATTTAAGCTTTAAATGCTACCTTCTTTGACTTACTGCTCTGACATTGTAAAAGTGTATTTAATTTTCTTTTTTTCCAGATCTTCAACAGCTGAGAAGCATGTAATAAAATATAAAACCCTCACAAAGTACCTTTCTTGCCAAGCGTATGTAATGTAATCTGTCTCTGTAATATTTCATGTGTTCACTGATGATCTGGAAGAGAGAGTTTGTTAGCAGTGACAAAGTTCAGGTAAGATGCCAAACTAGAAAATGTTTCAAATAGCAGCATAGGAAACGGATTTTTGTGCAGCTGGAGAGCTGGGAGTAGCTTAGAAGGATACTCTGTAAGGGAGAGAGCAGGAGAAGGGAACAAAAGGTCCTAAGAGGGAGATTGGGACTGTTGGTCTTGACAGAAATGCAACACTGAAAGAAGCAGGAAAAGACAGAGATTTCAGAGGAATACAAACCAGGTAGAGGATAAGGCTCCTGCACGGTGGAGTGGGGCTGACAAGTGAGGAGGAGAAGACTAGAAAGGCACAGGGAGAAGAAAGAGAGAACGGGTATGACAGAGCAGAAAGTGGCAAACACTTCACCACCACAGAGCTCTGTGCCTCCTGAAGGACACTGGCCTCTGCCTGTGAATGGGATCCAAGGGCTCCCATTCCTCTGCAAAACCCATGGGCAAATTTTCTTCTCCCACTCCAGTTCTGGTCCACCAAAATGTCAAACCACTTCTTCCGGCTGCTGATCTACTAGTTACAGTGGTAGAGGTCTATGCCAGGGATCAGAAAGCTCAAATCTAAACGACGATCCATGTGTTAGTATTACTAGACGTACATAACTGTGTTACAGAAGTGTAAAAAAGCCCATCAGTCAAACCCTAACATTTCTAACTTGTTTTGGTGAAAAATGAGTACCCCACAATTTCCTCTTGCCCAAGTAGATTTTTTTTTTTCAAAAAACAGAATGATATTCCAAATATTCTGTATTTAGAAACATGAAAATAACCTCAACTAGTTTTAAGAATTTCTTTCCCTTTCTTAATTTTCATAGAACAGTGTCATATAAGGGCAACACAGAACCTGAAGCAGTACAATGAAAGTAAGACTTCCTGACCTAACCAAAATGAAAAGGTTTGAGAAGAATCTTACTAAGATACCAGCTGAAATCCATACACTCTTGAAATTTCATTCTGTCGATGGAATGTTTTCTACAGAGACCCTTTTTGTCAGAAATTTCTGACCAGTTCCTAGTCAGCTGCAGAGCTGAGATGCATTGCCCAGCTGCTCCTTGTGTGTCCAAACCCGGATCAAGAGGGAGCTGGGGCAAGACTGCCAGCTCCCACAGAGAAGCCCTTTGCAGTTTCCAGAGCAGGCTGCATGCAGCAGAGAACAGTTCGCTTTGTTGGGGTATTTTTTGCTGTACATGACTAGTGCAGAGATTGCTGCCAAAGCCAGAGAAGTTTGTTTTACTGGTTGTTTTTGTACTGTTTGGGAATAACCAAAGAGGCGGCTGACTCTCCAATCCTGATGTCGTGGCAATGAAATGACCAGTCTGTTACCCCAGTCTCTCTTGTAGCTGCAGGTAGTTCTCACGGAAGACCTTTCACAGTATGACCTACCATGGAATAAAACAAGCCTAAAATACCATCAGTATTAAATAATTGCCCTGTGTTCCACCCTACATTTTCCACGGTTGTAAAACCAACCAACCAACCACCCAGCTAATGTTGTTCCCTTCCCTCACTTGTGCCTGGTCTCCAGTCCGTGTCATGCCTGGTTCAGGCTGACAGAGCACCTCTCCTGTGTGCTGGAGGTGGAGGGCAGCCCTTCTTCACCTTCCCACCTACACCAGACACTCTCTAAAACATTGCGAGAAGCCACACCAAAACCAAGGAAAGCAAGAAGACATCGTTTCGCTGTTACCTGGAGCGTGGTGACAATTTCTAGCAGTTTCCTTTACATCCTCTTGTCTGCTAGCATAGTAGTAAAAAACAAATAAGAAGAAAGGGAGAGGAAGAAAAAACATGGAAAGACTTAACTGTTGAAGGAGAAGTATCACAAAGAGATGTGAAAAAAATCGAGGGCTGAGTATCTCAGCCAAAAAGAAACAGAAAATTTCCTGGGGGAGGATCAAAAGGGCTGGGGGCTGGGGGTGGGGGTGGGGTGAGGATGTTTAGAAAGAAGCCTGAGAAGAAATTCCTCCTTGAAGAGGGAGGAGACTAGAGTAAAATACCAGCCTAGCCTTTCCAAAATAGAGAATAATATACCATAGATAGGAAAATGTGGAAAATAATTCTTTGAAGGGAACTGTGTTATGCAGTATAGAAAATGAGGAGCTGATATAAAAGAGTAGAAAACAAAGGCTAGGTATGTACAATGAAATTATTATTTAATGTAAGTTCTAACCAAAATGTCATTCCTACAAAAAACAGGAGTTTCCCTTCCTCCGTGCATTTACCCAGTTTGTGCAGGCAGGAAGATGGTACATACCTTGAAAGGGTTTACACACAAACTGGGTGAGAATAGGGAGTGAAACAGAAATAAAGCATTGAAATGCTTTTTGTAACATTGCAGATGCTTAAGGAAAACTAAGAAGAATACATTGTCAAAGACTGAGATGGACTGATGACTTAACTAGCTTTTGTTGATGGACTTCTTCACTCCCTGTGTAATTTTCACGATTCTATATTCCTGCAATTTTCGGTGCACAGTCTATGCTAAAAAAAGGGGAAAAAGAAAAGCACTTGCATATAGAAATACCATTTAAAAATGGGGAAGGAACCTATTTTATCTGCATGCAGATAAGATTGATATACATGCAGAGGCAGCTTTCTGCAGTGTAAATACTGGTTCATGAAGACCTGAGGGCTTAAATGTGAAGGCTGGGTTGATGATCATTTACAAATTAAATGACTTAGACTTTTACATTGTAATCTTTGAAATTTCATTTTTTTTTTCACAACTGTGGCCAAGAAACTTTGCTTCCAGAGAATCAAAGATGGTAGAAGAGCACATCAGAGAATAGTTTAATGAGCATGGAAACCAAAGGCACTCAGAATAAAGGGAGAGAGAACACTGGGATTTGCTTGGCCACACTAGCTGCTTTAAACCTCACAGAAAAATAATTGAAGAAAACAGATCATTACCCATAGATGAAACCTGCAATTATTTCAGTTTCTTCTGGCAATATTGCATCTTCAGAGGTCACATAATAATTATAACAACAACAACAATAATAAAAATAATAAAATTCTGTTACAAATTACATTGGAAATTCTGTAGCTCTACTGTAGGGCTCAGTACAGAAAACAGAAAGAATCAATAACAAAAAGGAGGCTGCAAATGCATTTTGCTCCACAAGGAATTAGCAGCACCACAGTGTAATTTGTGGCTGCCGCAACAGCAATTGTATCAGAGACCCATTTCTTGATTCTTATTCAGGGAACAGAGACAAATTGGATTGAAGCGAAATAAGATTCTCTCTTAAATGAAGAATTTCAAAAATAATAAACCACAGTTTCAGACAAAATAATATCATTATTGTATATTTTGAGGTCTAGCGCTTATAATACTTCTTCCAGTCTAGGTTGTGTTGGTTGGACGCTATTTAATGCAGAGGCTGTCATCAACTCCAGATGCACATGCATTCATCTCTAGGCAATTTTCCACATGCAGAACACATTTCTATGACCATATGCATAACTCACCAAATGGCTCCTCACCTACAGGCAACTTGAGGACTAAACATTTTTGGGGTCTTTGTGTGGTTTTGTTTTTTTTTTTTTTTTTAGGTGAAATTCACATAAATTTGAAATTTTAGATGGAAAGATCTTCAGTTTGAATAGTTTCTCATACAAATCTACCTCCCAAGATCTGTTTTCAGAGGGAGGAGGAACTTCATAAAAAACATCCTTACCACAGGAAGCTGGTCCCCAGGAAAATATCTGATATAGCAAAATCAGCTGTGTAATAAAACTGTTATTGAATATTTCATGGGGACAGTCTGAAGCAGGGTTTGGTATTGTTGGAGTGAGTAATCCTATAGCACACAACATCAAAACTGGATGCTGAGAAATTCCATCACCTTCTTCCTTATCAGATATGGGTCAGACCCCCGGAGGTTGCAATAATTCATTGCTATTTCAGTCCTTGTGAAGCACAAACCCACTAATTTATTAGCCTTTTTCTATGCACAATTTTAACCTGTTGCTACAAAGCAACATACTTTCAAATTTTAGCAGGGGTAACAAAGATGATGATAATCAGTGTCACACTATTAACAGATGTTTATATAGGTTCAGGCACAAAAAGTAGGTATGGCCTAGCAAAATTTACTTTCTGGGACACACCAGAAGTAGAAGGTATCAGTAAAACAAAGAGAATCACAACAATAAATGGTGTGAGTCAACTGAATTTTTAGTAACAGATGAAATCCAGTAGTCCTAAAGTCTTTCACTTAAGGAATGACAAAATTCACGTGCTATAAAATAATCATTTGGAAATAAACAAGCTTTAAGCAGGACTGGACATGCTGGTATATTTTGGAATGACTCTGAAATGCCACTGCAAAAAGGAAAAGACAGCTGTGATCCCCCAGAGGTAATTCCCAAAGAAACAGGGAGGCTCTGACACAAAGCACTGGCCAGGTCACCTGTGGTCAGTTCAGACCATCCATTCTCAGAAGCTGAGGAAGATGTAAAGATTTAAGGGGCTGCTCAGGGGAATCTGCAAGTACAGAGTGAGAAGAGACCAGAAGACTGGCGTATTTAGGCTGAAGAAAATGAAGGCTAAAAAGTGTATGCACTGATCAGGGGAAAAGAGCGAGGGAAGAGAGGAAAAACGCTGGTGTCGGGGCAGCAGAAGGCATCACCAGGAACACATCCCCATCACTGACACCAGCCGCTTTAGTGTGTCCCTTTGATTAGCATTAGTTAGGATCACAATCAGGATCAGAAGCCAAAATCTAGGATCTAGAGGAGATGTGCAGGAAGCTCCCTGGAATACATTCAAGCTGTGGGTGCTCAGTGCCTCTGGAAATCAGATCACTTCTTTGGTGCCTTCCTCAGACAGCCCAACTATATGAAATTTAACTCTCACCATGAATAAAATGAGGCTATTGCTACCTAACACAACTTTGAAGATTTCTAAATTATACACATCCCAGGTTGCAAAGATTATCAAATCAGTGAAAGGAAGCAGGTTAGTATTTTTTCCTCATTATTTAATTTTACAATAAAACATAATAATTTTAATGATTTACTACATTTACTACATTAAAAATTATTTTTAATACAAAAATCTAAAGTAATTATGGATATATGAGTCTGCTACAGCCTATGGACTCCAGAAGCAAATATACGGAAATATCCATGCTCTTCATTACAGAAGGACTTATGACATTTCGAATAAAGTTAAAATGCATCACTCAGGAGACTTACAGAATATGCAACTGCAGCTTCCCCTGAATGCAGAAAGAAGGAGAGACTGAGGCAAGTTATCTAAAGGTAAAGCACCTAGTATTTTAATTTGAAATGTCAAAGTGATATGATTTAGAAGGAAGAACTAGAAGAGGGTCCATAAAACAGAAAGTATTATTGTTTTGTCCTTTCATGACACTACGTTTCTCATTCCATTAAAGTACTCAGAATCTTGAGACTCCATCTCTAAGTTCCATCCAATAATAGGTGATACTGTCATGGATCCATCTTTGATCTGTGTTTAGGTTAGAAGGGTACTATTCATTTCTGAGTGAAAATCTCTGAGGACAGAACCTTTGTGAAATCATCTGTCTGACATGCTTAGCCTGCACAGAAGCGAAAAGTACCTCCTAAATTACTTCCAAATCCATATAGGTTTTCCCTCTATACTTTGCTTTATTACCTTGAAAAGGGGAGGGGAAGGCAGCTCAGACTTCCTACCGTACAACTGTTAGTAAACATAACACACTGGCCCAACAGCTAACTAAATACCCAGCTCAGCAGGATTTAAGACAGCTCCATCCATCACAGCACAGCTCCTTCCATACAACTGTACCAACGAAATGGATGCAAAATAATAACTGTTCTAAGCAGTCAAATGAAAGAAGACAGTGAAAGCCTAATATAAACTCTCTGGACACTACAGCACTTCTTGGAAATCCTTCTCTTTCTCACCCTGCTTCAAGTCAATCTGTCTGCT
Organism: Falco punctatus; assembly: GCF_963210335.1. Classification (NCBI taxonomy): domain Eukaryota; kingdom Metazoa; phylum Chordata; class Aves; order Falconiformes; family Falconidae; genus Falco; species Falco punctatus. The sequence goes on from NC_137582.1 coordinate 44,812,213, forward strand.
GTTCTTGCAGTATTTATTTCTATAGTAGAGACATTAGGGTGAACATTGCATTGCAGGGCATGCTAAGACTTTCGCATCTGAACTGAGAATACAATAAAGAAAACAGGGTTAAGCAGTACTGACAGCAAACTAAATGAATACAGGCAGGCAGATCTTGGTCTCTGGTCCAACAGTTGGATGCAGAGGGTTGCATGCATAATGCCTATTTTCTTATTATTCAGAAAATGAACTAGAAAAAAACCAAACCCAACAAACAAGTCAAGCCAATCCCAAATCCCTTTCCTACAGTTTCCGCACTTAAAGGAAAGTTAAAAATGTTACTTAAATTAATGCCAGAGAAAACTAGAGAACATAATCTTCTATTAAGTCTGTTAAGTTATAGCAGGGTGGAACATTTTAATTTTGCTCTGTGAAAGATCCATTTTACAGAAAACATTCAGAGGTTTTACACAAATGGGTTACACAGCCCCTGTAAACGATTTATTTTTAGAAGCATAGGAAAGCAACTTCTAAAGCTATGATCTGAGGTCACCTATGACCTTTGATTTCATATACTATACTAAAAGGTAATGGAATAAACTAGCTTTGCATGCTTTTAAGGGATTTTATTTAAAAGCCTAAGCAAGCAAATATACATGTTAACATGTACATAATAAGCACATTTACTGTAATATAACTGTTCATTAAAATGGAGCAAAATAATGATCAGTCTGAAGGCAGGGCTCAGACTCTGTCAATGTATCTTCCAGTTTCATTAATATATTAGCACAGCTCGCAAACAAGTAAAACGAGTGAACGCAGTAGAAGGCTAACATCTGCAGGATCTATCTTGTGCTAAGATTAAAGGTAGAAAGGCACCAGCCATTGCACTTTGACCTGTGGTGCGCAGTAATCAGGGGAAGGATGATCACAGCAGGATTCACTCAGTGTCAGCATGATGCTGCCGTTATAGCAATAATCAATAATAGCAATATTTTCTGTTCTCAAGTTAGTTATTTTAAAGCTGACTAGCTAACTTCTGCTGGGGACAACAAGACCTATGAAAATCCCCAAGAGTCAACACCATAACCTAAATACCTAAAGACCATGAGTCTGTTCCAGGACGCTTTACTCTGAAAAGTTAAGGATATGCAGGAACACCGCCACACTGGGTTGGAATAATCATGGAGGGAAGTAACATGACAAAACGGTCTTGTTTTCACAAGGTCAGCTCAGATACTCTTTCAGAGATATACATGGCAGGCTTTATGAAGAAAGTTTTGCTTTCAAAGCTGAGAGGCAGGAGTCACAGCAAAGGCAGAACTGGTGCAGGGATGAGAAGGGCCAAAGATGTCAGAGGCCCATTGGTTGCACCTCGTGCAGGAGAGATTGTGCAGTCGTGTCTTCTCCTCCCTATTCCCCCTCTCAATCCCCACCTCATGTCCCAACATGACCAGTATTGTTCAGTCAGCCATTGATATTGGAAATATACTTGAGAATAATAATTTCTGTATAAAACAATTAACACCTCCTGAACACAATTCTCTTCCTGGCAAGTACTTAAGTACTCTCCAAACTGCTTAAAAGGTCATGATCTTTTTCCAAAATAAAAAAATCCTGGAAGATTAGCAGAACAGCCATAACCTTCCCTAATGACTTTTTACCTAAAAGAAAGCAACATTTTATTGGAATAAATTATTTTTCAACTTATTTAGTAATCAGTGTTTGTGTCTGAACCATTTAACTGGAACTTTCCAGAAATAATTCAAATTAAGATAATTCAAACATCAGGTCTGAAAATGATCATCATAAATAGCTTTATTAAAAAAATAAAATTACCACTTTTATTTACAATAACTGTGAACAGCAGATAAAGTGTTCAAACGTAATAAATTCAGTTTTAGTGGGACTAATCAGTTGCTTTCCCAGGCTGGACAAGAATGATCAACACCTTGGAACCAATTAACATTAACACATTTCCACGCTGCCACATAAGCGGTATTTTCAGTCATTTAAAACGTCTTAGCCAAATGTTAACTTATGCATTAGGCCCTTGCTTCCTTGAACTGACATTTCGCAATCACACCCTACGGACAGATGGGAGGTTTTGCACACAGTGCAATCACTCAGTAAAAGCACACAGGCTCTTGCTCAAATGCATCTAAACATAAAAACTTCCACTTAGCCAGAAAGATTCTACCTCAACGTGATCAAACGTACTGTTAAATATCGATCAGAAAGCACTAAGCATGGACAAAATTGTGTACAATGGCTTTGGGACTGCATTGTTCCTCATTTTGCCCAGCAGACCATACCACGATATCCCCTTCATATAGGGAAGCTGTTCTTGACTGCAAGGAAAGAAATCTGTGTTGTAATGCATCATTAAGTCAAATTAACCCAATCATCCACCTGTTAAGTGAACAAAACAAAGGAAAACCTCATTCTCAGCAAGTTCCTTTGCACACAATTGGCAGGGAATAGCTGCATCATGCCAGGAGTTCCTTAATCTCATCAGTTTACTTTCAGTTCTTTTATAGCCAAGTAATTTACTTCTAACATTTTAGCAGATTTATTATGGCCAAATACAAGTTCCTTCTCAAAATTAACTGTAACAGAAAAATTGTACAGCCTTTGAATGCTTTTGTCTCTTTCCATGGCAAGTGGGATGTGTTTCTTTATAAAATAAATAACTAAATCAGTTAAATGAAAATCCCCAAGCAGAAATATTTAATACTGAAGATACCACTATGGTACTTGCTCCTTTTTTGTTTGCTTGTGTTATGCCCCCAGATCATCTGGGCTTGGACTTGTACCGAAAACTACATTTTTCTTTACGTCCTCTTCACAACCAGTGACACGATGCACTGGGAAGTCTCAACCTTTGCTGGTTCAGAGTGGGGACTAATTTACTTTTCCTCCTTACCAACACAGCATCATGAAAACAAAAGAACTACCCTGGAGCATTTTTATCCCCATAGGACTGGTTAGTGACTGAACTTCAAGGGAAGGTATGTGAAATTGCAACAGGTCCTTTATTAGAAAATAAACCACCACCCATGAAAATGGAATCCTAGTCCTACTTCGGTTTTACAAATTGAAGCATCACACTTCCAAACCCTGCAACGACATTTTTGTTAATGTGCTCTGACACCAGATGGTTTTATTATTCATACAGACATAGTACTTTTCTTGCTTTGGTAATTTATTGTATCAATAGTACACAGTTTTCCTATCTGGTGGAAAAGTATTTTATTTTTTAAAAAGTGAGGTTTTGTTTAAGAAGGGGATAGGCAGGAGAAAAGATCATGATATATTGGCGGATACAGAAGAAGTTACAAGCCATTTTCCTATTCTTAATTATATGAAATGAAACTGAATAATATTTGGATTTACACAAATAAATGAATCTTCTTGTTTATTAAGGTAAAGTAGACAAACTTTTCAAAATACAAACTGGCAAAGTAAAAAGAAATCAGGAATGACTGCAGCTGATCTGACATTGCATCTGGCAGGTAAAGAATTGTGGATAAAAAAAATTCTGAAAACCTGTGGAAGATACGTATTTATTGTGTTTATTACAGTAAAGAATGAAGAGAAAGGCTTTAGATTGGACAATAATTTAGAAGCACTGAAGATCACAGCAGAATATGAAATTGTTTTTTATAAGATGACATGTTTCTTCTGATCCTATTATTAAGCCTTGGTTTTGGTTCTGTGGATATATGTACATACATCAATGAGGAGATTTAAAAAAAAAAAGCCAGCAAGGAAAATGGTAATCTAAAATTATGTGGTAAGGTTTCTATTTAAGATTACCCTTTTCTACATCCTGGACAGTATTTTGTCACTGTTATTCATGCAGTAAATTCTGAATTTAAACTGTGGGATAACACAAATATACAGAAAAACCTGACATTCTACAATTTATAACTAACAAGGACCTAAAGGGAAAACTATCCAGCAAGCAGAAAACAAAGAAACATGTAAGCAATAACCACCTTATTGCTCAGTTTCCTGAACAAACAAGAAACCTTCAGTGTAGCTTTCAAATGGAATAAAACCATTGATAAAATAGGAAAAGAGACTTAAGTGTGAAAAGCAATTAACGCATCAACCTACTTCTTTCAAGGATACACCAGGCTCTTAAAAAAGTTTTTACATTTTCAACATTTAAAATTTTTGCACATACCTAGTGTATCGATAGGATGCGTGTGAAATTTACAGTGGAAAAGGCTTTTGTGATCAATGCTGTGGAAGCACAAACTACTGACAAAGCAGCAAGGTTCTTTGCCCAAGGTGAACTGCTTGCACAGTATAGTAGCACAAAAGGAGGGACTGAAGAATAACACAATATCATCCCCCTTAATGGCCTGACAGTCATCAAGAAAAAAACCCCACCTGAACAACACCAGCCCCACCCCATAAAAAAAGGGCCTAAGAGTAAAAAGCATCTGCTTTCACAGTAGCACGATACCAGCACTTGACGCAATCAAGGCCATCACCCATAGCTCTGACCCTGACCTTCCTGAGCAGAAGCAATACATGGGGCCAGTGTTACCAGGGGTATGTGAAACCCTCTTGCTTCAAGCAATACTGTACTTCTTGTACAGTATGAATTCTCTCTATTACCCGTGAGCTAATCTGGGAACCAGGAGTGTAAGTTAGCTTTTCATTCTGAGCCGTATTTAGGGCTTGATCCAAACGTGTCACCTGGTGTTGCAGACCAGTAAGGTGTAGATTCATACTAGTCTTCCGGAGCTTTCTTTGATGTTAGCTACTGGTACACACCAAGTTTATTTGTCCTTATCTGAAGAGTCTGTAAGGATGTTCGGGAACAACCTTTAAATGACTCATGCCACTCAGACTGAACCCCTACATGCAATATTTTGTCTGCCTTAAACCTTTTTTCTGCAAGAGCCAAAGGTTCATCTGCTACTGCATGCAATTATCTAAGATAACGCAGGCTGATTTCTAAAAGTAAAAATGCTTAAGAATTCCTCTACATAAAAGCGAACCACCTTTCTCTTAATTTTCTTGATGACCAAAGAAAGCTCCTCAAGTGTTAAATGCTTTTTAGCAGAACACTGAAACAATGGGTTTACTGAGATAAAAATGTTCTTTGAAGAATGTGATTTCTCTACGGCATCCCCTACTATGGATGGGATCTCCACCATGGTTGAAACACCAGGATACTTGGGAGCTGCTTTTGAATCTCAAGCAGACAGTGCTCTTGAATGTCCAGAAACAGGACTTGGGGAGACGATTTGATGCAATGCAATTGAATGGAGAACAGAAACAAAAATCCTCACACATGTGACAGTCAGGACTGATTGGTACTGGCAAAAAAGAAAACCCCCAAACCCCACAGAACTACCATCAGATAGTAAACACATTGGTTTCTCCACTGGATATCTCAGCTTACTTTGACCTCAGCTCCCCTTTACCCTTTGCCCCTGACCAAGATCTCTCCTATGATACTTGATGCCCTTCATAGCTAGACATGATGTACACTTCAAAATTGTTGAACTGAGGAACAACTTAAAAGTTTAAACTCAGAAGAAGAAACAAAAATTCTCTAAAGCGAAAGACCAAAACTTGAATATGAACTTGACCAAGCAGGAAATCAGATGGCTGCACAAAAAAGAACATTTGCAGGACTTTAACTTCCTAAATATATTTTCTTCTCCCTGTCTCTCTCTCACACACTCAGCTATCTTTCTACCTCTACGCACTAAAAGCTATAAGCGAGCCAAGTGTCTCTATTACCCAAGCTATTCCTCTTGCAGCCAGACTGGGAAAAGAAAGAGCAAAGGGTCTCTACTCATTATTCATGAAATACCACGGCCTGCTCAGGTACAATGTGGTTTTTTAATCACATAAGAATCTAAACAGAGAGGATTCAAACTATTTGCATCATGATAATATTTAACACACATAGAATTATGCTTTATAAAGTTCATATTACTGCAGGTGAGGATGCTAATCAGCGCACGATATAGATTTATACAACCGTAATGTTTTAGTTGATAATGAGGACAGAAGCTGGCAGTTAGGACCCAGTACGGTGCTGAGTAATGCTAAATAACGCTGGGTAATACTTAAACAACGGCAGGCAAAGGACACAAGGGGACAGCTGTTCAGCTGAAGCTGGGCTTGCAAATAACCACATATATGCCATCTCCTTCAACAGGTCACTTGCAAGGTGGAGCTACTCCAAACATGGCAAGGTTGTGCAGACATTATTTGGTGGTAGAAGACATGTATATGTACATATATATTTGTGCACCGTAAGTCTATAATTATGTTTTGAAGTTAGGATGTAATGCTGTAGAATATACAATGTAGAGAGAAGCTTTGACTAGTAAATGTTGGATTTCTAGCTCTGGACAGCTAGAAATTTCTTTGTGCTCCATACTTCCTGAGGTATAATACGAACGGGGTGTTTGCTCTGCAGCTTGCTATATCGCCTGACAACCCTCCTGCTGCACTTGATGAGGCTGAGGAACCCAGCAGGAGGGGCAGCCATCACAGGAAAAACCAAAAACATGTTTAAACAGAGGTCCCCAAACTAAGCTCCGCATATGTCTGCGCGACATGTATCACAGGAAAGCAAAACACAGATCCTGTGGGATAATGTTTGCTTATCTCATCTCATCTATGTATAGATGTATAGACGTGTGTATGTATTCATATTACCAGGTTGTGCTGCTTCTGCTTTCTCAGCGGTCAGGAGAAAACTAGGAAATCTCTGTGTAAAACATGCCTCAGCAGGAAATAAACCACAGGCCTCCAGCTCTAACAAACACAGATCAAAGAAATCTTCTGCTCTGCTCCGAAGGTTTTCTATGTCCTTTCACTCCCAGCTTCACAATCACCTCAGCTACAGGATGGATAGTGTGAAAGAAGCTTTTAGAAGGGATGCTGAACAGGCCAAGCATCTGCTTAAGCTGGAGAAAATTTGTTGAAAATATCTTCAACATCGAAGATCAAAAATTCCATCTCTGGGATGATTCATTCCATAACAAATGCACAGTCTACTTACAGAATCACCATGAAAATAGCAATGCAACAATAGTTCACACAATGTTCTGAAAAACAGCCGTCTGCTCGTATCAGTAAAAGCACTGGAAATCATAGTGGACTATATATGTAAATTACTGAAAAGGGAGACAATTTTCAAATTTTCATTTTATTACTGGTTTTCTCCTACAAATAATTTTGACTTTTTGGAACAATCTTTAAAAGAAAAGTGGAACCTCTTTTATCATGCAAATATGAATGCAAAAAATGTGAACAAAAATTAAACTACAGGTTACACAAAGAAGAGAGAAACATATCAAAGTTGCTCTGAAAAGCTCTCTTCTCCCTAGGGAAATTAAACTTGCAAATGTATTCCCTTTCTTTTCAAACATTTTTCCTTTATTTCCCACCCCCCCTCCTTTTTTTTTCTTTTGCAGGTGCTGGTGGGAAATCAGGGAAGGTATTCAAATGTAGATTAATTTAAAAATACACATCTGATTGGATACTGTATTTGCTGTGAGCTTTTACTGACTGCAATTCAAAGCTCCACTAAGACAATAAGAAGAGACTAAGATGAGGCACTTCTAATAGAGCCCTTTTCTTTCCATGGAGAGCAAAGACTGTTAATGTAAAAGAAAGGTCTTACACAGCCAATTCCATCTGTGTAGCTGAGCCACAGAAATCTTTATTTTCAAACATCTTCCATAAGCGATGAATAAACAAACAGAGAGAGAAAGAGAATCACCAATATGTAATATTTAAACTTGTATGTTCTGCAAACCTGTCACTTGTTACAGTTCTGGCACCAAGTGGTTACAAACATTAGTGACTATCCAAAAGGATTCTTTCTTCATTCAGAATATTCTGCGTTCTCGCAGAAGAGGAGAGAGGAGGCAGAGGCAGGATACCAACCGCTCTGTTTTAAAAAAACAACCCTGAAGCAAGTGAGAACACATGAAACACTCTACACTTTTACACGCTTTTGCTGTGGTCACTGCCCACATCTCCCCAGTCTTGCTGGGGTCTACACAGGGACTGTCAGGTTAGTCCTTCCACAGTGCCTAGGTGCGGCAGCACTTTGCTGGAGCACTGGCAGTCTCAGCTGGAAGAACAACTCTCAGACAAACTGGGTGTACTGGGCCCATGTGGTGACCGCATCTGGAAGTCCTCTCTCTCAAAGCAACCTAAATAGTACCTCCCAGTACTGACTCTGGTGAGTCACCAAGTACAGCACCTACACCAGTTCCCTCACAGTCTGGGTTAATGCATTAAGTAGACAGGGCATTTACTCCAAGTACTGCCATTGCCATAAAGGAACAGAGGGTGGCAGGGACCAGTCAAGATAATGAAAGCCACAGCATTTCCAATCCCCAAAGATAAAGACATTTCCTCTTAAAACAAGGAATGAGAGCAACTCTGACCATTCAACAACTGCTTGTCCTTTCTCTGGTGCCTTTCAGCAACGATCTCCACCTAAGAAAGCCACCCCAACCAGAAGCCCCTGAAACCTACCGTGCCAGCGGCAACCAGGCCCCCGACTTTGCTTTCCAGAAGCCTCACCTTCGAGCACAAGGAAAACACCTTGGAGCAGACATTTGAATTCTCTCCATTTGCCGTAGTGGAGCTAAGCTGGATGGTACAGGAACCCTGGGGGGGGTGGGGTGGGGTGGTCACCAGCATATCACCCTGCACCCTATAGCAGTACGTTGTCTTCACAGCGAAGCTCTCCCAGCTGCAGCCACTGCTCAGTGAGCTCCTGCTCCATGCTGGAGCTAACGCAGCCCCGAGTGCCCTTTCACTATCACACTACAGCAACACAACGCTATTAAAATATCCATTCACCTCCTAAGTCTCCCCCATGCCACTCAAAAACATAAGACAAGCTCATGTAATCAAAAGTCAGGTTTTCAGAGACTTAATGTTTTATCTCCAGTATTAAATATATTGAATTTATTTATTTTAATTATATTTATATTATTAGCTCATATTAGAAGCTGCTTAAACTGATTTATTCTGAGAAAGGAATTACGACAATGATGTATTTATAATTTTAATTCTGTTTTCATCAACATTTATTACTCTGATGTGTTTTGTTTGTTACTGTTCTTAAAACATTTGTTTTTATGATGTTTTTCCTGCAGCAAGTTGTTTTTCTATTAATGTCGCTGTTTGTTTACACATTTATGAGATTTCCTCAATGTGCTATTGAGGAGAAATGTCACCGCTCTCCATTCAGGCACAGTTGTTACACTGCAGCTTTATTTCCTACTGAATAATACCTGACCATGATATTTCTCAACTGATTTAGAGTCTTTGATTCTCAGTTCTGCAGCAGATTTAAATTAACTGCAACTGGAGAAACGAAAAAAAAAAAACCATTACTTGGATAAACTTTTTTAAACATTTTCTCATATCATTGCTGTTACCACTTGCAAGATTGAGCAAGATTATCACCCTTAAGTGTAGCAAAAACAAATCATAGAGGTTATACGTATGAAGCCATACTTTATGCAACCTAGAAAAACATGAACAAAAGTATGAGTGCCATGTGTCTTAAATGCTGGGTTTTGAGGGGTTGTCTGTAGTTCCTGCCTTATCTGCTCTTCTGTAGCTGTCATCACTGCAGCTTCCATACCTGAGCTTCTGCCAACAGGACCCAAAAAATAGTTTCTCTGCACAATGTGAGGTACCTGAGTTAGGGTAGTTAACGTCCTTTTTTTCTTCTTCGTCTGTTCACAGATTTTATGATGTATTCTTAGACACCTCTATACAAGTAAATGTAGGTATGTTTTTATAGATAGATAGATGCACATGGATATCTATCAATATAAACATACATACACATACATATACAGGAGCCAAAATACAGTGCTATTAAACATATAGCCCAGATGCTGTGGTAATGGTACAAAAAAATGCTGGAGCATTGCAGAAAACAGAGTATTTGCTGAAAAAGTAAACACTTTAATGGCTGTTACACGCAAAACATTTTGCATAAGGGTTTATAGTGTATCGGAAAGATGAAGCCAGATTTGAGGATGCAAACATAGAACTAAACTCACTGTCTCCTTTCTGTCTTCAAAGGTTTTATCAATTACCATTGTTTGCTTATTTATTACATTACTTACGGACTTCTGGCATTCCTGTAGAATACCCTAATGTACACCTGAATTCCTATCACTTACCACTACTTTTACTTTAACCATTATATTTGAATGCTACAATTACTTATTCCAGATTAAAAGGATTCGTAGAATCCTAGATGCTTCTTAGACAACACCATAAATTAGCAACAAACGAAACACATTTTACTTTTAAATAAAATTTAAAATTTTATTTAAATTTATATTTATATTATTATACCTTGCTTTGGGGCTTTAAAACAATTAAAAAAATAAGTATTACTGATCTTTTTAGGGAATGTAGCTAGAGTACCCATCTCTGTGGTGATGAATAGCTTGTATGTTAATAGGCAGTTTACATAAAAATTACCTGGTGTCTGTCAACACTAAAACTATTCTAGAATGGAGACACTTAGAGTTAGTTTAATACATTGGTTTAATACATTTCAGCAGCACTTCTACAGCATGTTTTCAACTAGAGAGGAAAGATTGGGTAATTTTTAATTCTTTAGACCTAGTTTTAATGTAAACTGTCTGTGCTCAACTGTACATCATGACTCTGAGGCCTCTTTCTATAGTGGAACAACAGCATGTGGTAATTACCACTTCTGCCAGCGCAGAAGGAGTGAAACAATATACCTGATAAAATTCAGTGACCTCGAGGCTACGTTGTCTGTGCTCTCATACATCTTGAAAAAGAAAGTGACTGCTGCCAACAACATGCCTCAGCAAGAGGTATGGCTCAACTGGCAAAGCTCAGAAAGCACTTGCAAATGTAGACAGGGAAAAGCAGTGTTAGGCATCCCCAGATAAATGATTGTAAGTGAATGCCATTTGTCCTGATCTAGAGTGGAAATATCTACTCATGGCATCAGTGGCAAGCATAATCTTCATAGTACACACAAGCCATTTGGTGGCACGTCCCTCAGCTTAAGGACTGCACAAGCATGTTGCCCAGGAAACCCTCTGGTGTACTTCATGAGCGAGGAGATTAAAACAAAGAAAACTGAGTGCCACACGGAGAGCAACAGATGATGCTTTCTGCAGTACATTACTGCTCTTACTGGTTCTTGGCCAGCAAATTTAGTGACCACTACTTTCGCATATATGCTCCTCAGGTGAAATACTTTGCTATCGTTATTTGCTTGCTGTGTATTTGGCACATTTCATTGCTGAGGTTGTCATTCATCAAGGCATTCAAGAATGTGCTGGATTTAACAGTAACTCAGAAGTCTGGCATGCATTGAAGTGTTTGGCTGAAAGTTGGTCTGTATTGTGAGAAATAATAAACTATCTGCACTTACACCTGCTTTCCAGCTTACATGTATCCAACCACGTTTATGTTGCCGTAAGCATAGCAGTCAGATTCAAACAGGTACTAGGCAATGAGTTTGAGCTGAGATGACCCCAAGACCTTACATATCTGGGACTGTTTGTTGGGTTTTTTTTCCTCTGCAGATATGGACTTGTGCACCAATACTGGCACAAATATTTGCTATACAAGAGTTAAAAAAGTAACCAGTCACACCTACTCTCCTGAGCTTTGTTCTTCATTCACCACAATGGAATTCATAAGATACATGATGGCACTAAAGCTGCAGGAAAAAAAAATCCTCTTTCAAGTTTTCTTAATTTTGCATCAGTCGAAAAATGGATGAAATTTACACAGGCAGTAGAAATTTACACAGACAAATGCTAGTGAACCATATAAAACTCACTATAAAATCTGTTTAAGATGGGGTAAAAACAGCATAAAAAATTAGGGTTTGCATGGGATCTCTTCTTCTGTTTCTTCAAATGGACACTGATATTCACTCAATAAACTTTAGCAAACAGAAGATTTAAAAACGGATTTTCTTGGGAAAAAATACCACATTAATGAATAAAAATATAATAATGGACCTGTTGTTACTTTATTTCAGGCAGAAAAAATAAATTAAGGTACAAGTGTAATCCATCTGTGAGCATCTGCTGAAGGTGTGTGGCGCACACACTCCTTGGTATCATTCACCAATATAGGGACCAAAACCAAAGACAACCACAGGCAAGTCTGGCAACTTTACTTCAAGGGTTTTGAGTCTTGTGCATTATAAGCAGCCCAGCTGCTTTTCCTTTCAATTTTTCCACTGAAACTAGGAACAAAGGTGACTAAAACTGATAAATTTCATCTAATCTGTGAGATAAAAGCTATGCTGTCTGTTACTGCAGCTTAGAGGATGTAGAGTAACTTTTTAAACTTGGGCAGATGGATCAGCTGTCTGAGCTATTGCTACCTTCTTCACTGTTAGGTACAAAAACCTGATTTATAAGGTCTGGTTACTTACTGGGCAGTCATGGTATCCTGTCTCCAAAAGTGATCTGCATTTGATATTTTAGAAAATAAAAGATACAACAATACACTTGCTTCTTTGTTTGACACGGCATAAGAGATTAAATTCCCTCTTAATCCTGGAGTTTACACATAAATGCTTGTGCACTGTTATCTCAGTTCACAGACTGCTGTTCGTCCTCATAGCAAATACACAGACAGATGATCTTCAAACCATTTTTGCAACTGCCTTTCTAGCTTGATGTGCAACCTGTGTTAAAAAACCCCACAACACTCTAAAAGAAAAAAAGGAAAAGATAAATGTTTCCTGAAACAACAGATCCCCAAAGCGGTAGCACTGTCTCACTTCAGAGGCCCCTTATTTGGTTCCAGAGAATGAAGGTGCAAATACCATAACAAATTGAGAAAATAAAAGCATAACAGTGGAATCCACATCCCCAAGTGAATTATGAGGGAGAGGGTGACTGAACACAGCCACAGAGATATGCACAAGCTGCAGCTTTCATTTATGCAACCAGCTGCCTCACCAAGAGCACCCAACCTACATCAGCTGAATTGATGCATTTTACAACTACCAGTCCCACTAAAAAACAAAGTAGTCAGACGGCATGTAAGGAATAAGGTGCTATTAATACAAGCAAAGGAACCGCAGATGGCATGAAATCTGTTTTAGAAGCACAACAAGGCAGAATGGCTGCCAGGCTACTTACTTTATTTCAAATGTTGGAAGAGACAAAGCAGACAATGAGTCTTTTCTTAGATGACTGCTTCAAGAAACAAACGGCCATTTGGGGATTCATGCTTTGGTTTTTTTTTAGTTTCAAGTCAAAACATAGCAAGAAGAATCCTCTCATTTTCCACAAGACGTTCTTAGAAGAGCAATAAAGAATCCATTTCTTGGACTAAAAAGCCCCCACTTTATTAAGGCATCCACCGTTTCTCACAAGTGCAGCTATGGGATCTGCTGCCCTGTATTGGTCAGAAAGACTTACACTTATCAGAGCAGCCTGTTTACAGCAGACAGTCATTCTTACCTGGATTTACCATAGAATACACCTGCAAGGCTAAAGACATACAAAGTAGCATCAAGAAAACAAGCTGCTGAATAGCTACATATTACTATGAAGTATTATATATTACACAAATATTGCTTTAACTGCCCTTATGGCCTATAAAAACAGTATTTCCCCCCCCTTTTAAGATCATAATGGTAATGAACACATCTTTCACTCATTTCCTCTCTTTTAAGGAGTTCTCAAAAGAAAAGCCTGGAAGGGTGACATTACTTTCTTTTCTAATGCCTTCAACTATTGAGTTCCACATGGTTCAAATTATCTTCCATACACTGGGAACCCCCAAGGAGGCAACAACAAGTGAAGCATCATCATTTCACATAAAATGCCCAAATCTGCTTCTTTTTTAAATAACGTTAATAACATTACTTTTGAACTTTCAAAATCACTATGCATAAAATGAGGTGCTAATTGTTGGAAAGACTAACATAACTGGGAAAGAGAAGAAGTACTTTAGAAAAATAAAAAGACAGTCTCCTATTTTGGAGTGACCTGGCTCAGCTTGATTTGCTTGGGTGATGGCTACTAATGAAGCTGTCAACCTACAGAGGGAAAATTTTCAGACGAAAACTCTTTAAGAAGCTATTAAAGGATTAAGATCATGTTCATTCAAGAGCTGAAACTAGTCATAGGTTTCACTGCTTTACAAAATTAACTCAAACCCTCAATTCTGTAGCTTTAATAATTCTGAATGCACAAAACCACAATGTACCAATTCATCTGCAAATAACGAAGCAGACAAAATTCTAATCAAGAGATTGGAGACTGGGAAAGAAGCAATAAGAATTAAGGATTAATAAACCAGGATTCATTGACACAGGTTTGGACCTGAAAATCAGACATTTCTAGCATGAAAAAAACCCACATTGTTTTCAAATCCTTTTACTAGGAAGTCACTAGGAGGTAATCTTTATACATTTCAGAGGATGAAGGACAAATAATGTGCTACATTATTAGCTTCCGTTATTTTGCTACTTTTGTTTTGATTTTAATCTGAGTTAATAACTGCCCATTCCTTTGATATAATATTCAAACCAAGGCACTGTCAAGTAATTCTAAAATTTAAGGTTTAAGAAGTGCAGCTTGCCAATGGCCTCTTAATGCCTCTCACTAGAAGCATGCACACCTAAGTTAATGATCCCTTTATTTCATTACTACAAACCAGAAACATCCCATATTGAAGCTTCAGTAGACCTGTTGGCATTGCTCATCTGCTCGTCTGGGAACACCACCTCTACCGGAACAGCTCAGCAGGCAGCTCTCCTAATAGACTCTGGCACTTAAGTGAAGGCTTCTGGACCTGGATGGCTTCATCCAGACCTCAGAGACAAGAGGAATGTTTGTAAACCTGTAATTTCAGTGCTGCATTACAGATCATTGGAGCCATTAAGCTATCTGTGGGGTAAAAGTGCCTGATGGCTGATCTATGTAATTGCCTTGATATCTGTTTCCATTAACACTTCATGTGGACAGAACTGTACTCCCAGGGCAAAATGAGACATCGCCTGACTCACCTCCCATGCACCCTGTGATTCAGCTTTCATAACGTACCCTCGTCTTTCTCCTCTCTTATTTTCTTTTCAATAGGTCTGCTTATTTTAACCCCCTCTGTAACTATTTCTCATGACTTTACCAGTAGCTGAAACACTTATTATATTTTAATATAATTTTTATATATTATCATATTATTTATATTAATATGCTATACTACCATTTTGGCAGAAGTTTTATTTAAGAATTGTACCTTGTTCAAAGTGCAAGGGTTTAACTTTTGTTATAGAGGACATTACGAAAACACCCCAGAGATTTAAGACATCTGAAGGCAAATTAATAATTTTTTTTTTTTTTTAAATCTCATTATTTTTCTGGCCTTGATTCATTACTTTTGATTGTCTGGGTTAACAGTCGACCTTACCAATAATTCTGAGATAGTTCTGGACTAAAATGTTTTGAAAGATAGGCAAAACCAAAAAAATCTAAATAAATAATTGGGCTTTAAAAATCCTTGGGTCTTTCGCAATACAGAATTAATGAATAATTGCCAGACTTCAAGGATGCATGTACAGTCATTTCACGTCACACGACCACACAGTGGGACTACTCAGGAGCTATCTGACAAAATGATTCAGACAAAAGGTATTACCTACAGAAGTTACTGGTTTGGGTAACATGCAGAGGTTTCTGATAATAAATTTTTTTCGGTTTTCTGACCTTCTGTATTGCAAGACACCGTGTTCTGTAAGCTCTCAAAATTTCTGCCTACTGGGCAGCACCACTACATGATGCTGAAAGACCCCTGGACCAAGGAACTCAAGCATTTTAAATTTTAGAGTGGCTTTAAAATGCCTTAGAGGTAGGTAAACCAGACTCCCAGGAGCCTGGAAGGAATGGAGTCCTGAAAGTCCTGACTCTCCAGGAGCCAAAATTATCAGGGTCTCTGTGTTATCAGGAGACTGCTATGACTATATTTCCCAAAAGGTGCCCACCTTCCAGGGAATAGCATTTCTTCAGATCAGAACAGCTTGGGAATCTGCAAGACTCATACTCAGTTGTTCTGGGTTAGTTTGTTGACTTTTTTTTTTTTATAAAAAAAACAACATAACAAAACATAAACCTGGTTATTAATTTCAAATGTATTTTTTCTTTCAGAATGTCATTTTGCTGAGAAGTTTTGGAGTTTCTCATTTGTGTCTGAGATTTAATAACTAATTTTCAACACTTGTCAGGTTCTGCACCACCACCGAGGAGCACACAACAGCCACCACAAAAACCTGTAGAAATCTATACAGCTAAGATAGGATATAGTGCCAGCTTTGACTTAGTGCATTAGTGGAAATGCAGAGGGATTGTAGCATTTTCATCCAGTAATTATCTCCACTTGTGCCGCTGTAATTTTAAAAAAAATGCTTAAAAAAGCTAGATGCAGTATTGAAGCATGGATGTAGATAGGTCCTGATCTTCTGCAGCTCTAGTGGCTGCACCTAGCCTTTAGGATTGCACTGGGTGACAAGACTGACCTAGTTGGACAGCATCCCTGGTTCCTCTGGCTGCCTGCAATGGGAGCTGACAGCAAGGAAAAGCACCTGACCACGCTTAGCCACGGTGCACAAAGTCACACAGCACCTCTGTTTTCACTCTTTCTGAGCCACTTGAGCAAGGTCAGAGTGCTGCTACCAAGGAGAAAAAGAACATTTGGCATATAATAAACAGTGCTGTTAATCAAGAGAGAGACTTTTCCTGGCCCTTGCCCAGATGCTCAAGGCTATAAACAAGCATATGAGGCGTTTTGCTCTTTTTTGCACCCTCTGGGCAAAGGCAGGCTTTGAGGAAACCAATGCCAGCTTCTTCTACCAACCCCTGATGTGCAAATTCCCCCACAGGTGCCCAGGAAATGAGAACCAGAGTTTCAGCCACAGTCCAGACTGATGCTGGGGGGTTGGCCAGCTGAAAAAGAACATGCATGCATGCTGTTATCTCTTTTGGGCAGAACCACTCAGAATTAACGCGTACCAACACACATTGCCTTATGCATGGTTTAGATTTGAAATTCTTTGAAGATGTGTAACTAATCACCAGACCAGTCATGACCTTGTTTCTTCCCCATTCCTTTAAAAAAAATCAATAGAATAGAACTGTGCTCTAAGACTAATTCAGTTTCATTAAACACCAGTGTAAATATCCACGATTTTCCCATTTAAAATGCAATTCCAAATTAATTCACACATCAACAATAATACTCGGGTACACAGTGTTCCAAGCAAGCACAGCTCTTACTATATCTCCTAATTTTGCTCTAGCTTCCATACTAACAGTTCATCTAACCACCGTCTGAGCAGAGAGGAAGCCTATGAGAAATTGTAAAATTAAACACAAAAATTAAGATGCAGATAATAAACCACTGTGTTGGTCATTAACATTAAAACTTTGTATTATTATTATTATTGTTATTATTATTATTATTATTATTATTATTAAGGGCTCATCTATGAAATGCTCAGGACAATTCTGATTGATTGGACAATTCCAACTGAAATTTTAAAGACTGACTGCATAACATACGGAAATGGAAAGTGGCCAGAAGAAATGGTTGATGTTTGAATTTTCCAAACCTTACCTGAAAATTTGCACTGCTATAGCTTCTGCAAAAAGACCTCCTCATTAATCAAGGAATTCTATAAGGAGCTCACAGAAAGAGATTATTTTTTTTGATAGAGTTACTAAGTGTGGCTTCAAGTTTGTAATGCAAGAATGACCAATGTTTCTGGTTCAAATAATAATAATAAATTCTACCATCAGCACTCATTTTCCACTTTTTGACAGAGAAGACTGTAATAAGTGATTCTTTATCAGCTCCACCTGAAAAATATATCCAAGAAGGAATAACACAAATTTCCCAATTTTAAGTGAACTACAGAAATAGACAAGCTGCCAAAGAAATATTAAAACGCAGAAACATGCACAAACATGTACACACATACAAAGCATTTCAGAGAAATTCTTGTAGCATGCTACAACATAATCCGCTTTGTCATCAACACCTACTATTATTTATTCACAGCTTTTCAAGACGGAAAGGATTGCTCTTCCAGCATCCATCTTTAGGTGACAAAATTTACAGTAGCAAAATAGTGATAAAAATAAATCTTTGAGAAATGCTGCAGTTTTAATTCATGATGTTGTATCATACTGAGAAATCAGGTCTCTGTCTGAATGCTAAGTCTGATTGCGTAGGAGTCAAACACGCATTTCTGTGCGTAAGTTATATCTTCATGACAGAATTCCTGTGGATTTTTTTTATTGTTATTATTAACTGCTGGAACTGTCTGATCTTTTTATCATTACTCAGGAGCTACTGTATCAAGTAAAATTTTCAAAATTTGATTGCCAAGAGCTACTGCCCTGTTTACAAATTTTCAAGTGTGGTAATTTTCCAGATAAAGGAAGATTTTGTCAGTCAGTGTAAACTACATGGGACCTCATTACTGAGTACAGACATTCCAATTAATCTTAAATACATGTGGTGCCAAGAGAGTAATTAGCAACAATAAATTGCTGTGATTTTTTAAAATAACAATCGCTCCTACAAATCTCATTAATGCTTCATAAGCCCCAAAACAGCAAAGTCTGTGATTTACTAGTGCTATTTTTAAAGACATTAGTTCTTTCTGATTTTCACCAGTGAGCAACCTAATTTACGAAGTTAGTCATTTTCGCGAACTCCTCCATGGAAGTCCAAAGCATGTGAATTTTGCAGTATCAAGCACAAATTGTTCTTAAGTGCAAGAATTAAAATTGCTTATGTGGTCTTTACTTGGTCCCTTTGTGCATTTGCAGTTTGATACAATCTTTAGTTCTGTGAACACATGCTTTTTTTTTTTTCCCCTGGAGAATTTACATTCTTCATAATAAATATTTGCTCAATTATTCACTCTTCCCTTTCATATGCGTTATTTCATGCGTAATCCTAAATCTTTACTGTAAACAATCTACTTATTCGTACTGGACGTTGCTTGGAGTGGCACACCACAGCTTCCTTGGGATATGAAGGGGTATCACCATCCCCATTTTACAGAGGTAGAGCAGCTCTAAGAGACTAAGACCAACACCGTTTGAGGTATCTGGCATATTTCCTGCTTTTGAAAGCATCAGCAAAAATGCACACTTTGTTTGTGCAGAACAGATCTTGAACTAACCTCCTCCGCAAGTGCTCACTGTTTCTGCCACTCTGCTTCTAATCAGTAAATCAGAAAATGAGGAACACGCAACTAATGACTGTTATGATGGCTGTATTGGGAACTGTCTCGTGCTCTGTCAGCTACTAAAGGGTTAAGAGAGGCTTTTCATCTACCTGGATGTCGCTAATGGATTATCCAGCAACAGGAAAGGGGTTGCAGGTGTGATAGGAAGACAGGGTTGCCACAGAGACAGATGTTTCCCAGCAGAAGCCTGTCCATTATGGACTGGCCGAGATGTGAAAGAGCAGTGACACATCCTGTAAGGAGTAAAATGAAGGGCAGGTACAGCACTGTGCTCCCCTGTACCCAGAACTATCCCTAAAGCTGCAGTACAGACCACAAAGCTTATAAAGCCTGGTGGAAACCACAGCAAAGTGGTAATGCTTTGATGGCACAAGCACAGGGTCCCCTGATGGCCATAGCCAAGCCCAATAATAAGGTGTGTTTGGGGGCTGAATGTCCTTACTGAGGCTTTTTTTTATGAAAAATTGTAGTTGTTAGGATTGAGGGTTATGACCAGCTGCTTCATGCTGTTTTGAGGGGAAGACACAAGCAGCCTGCCATGGTCTGACTGACGAGCAGCTCTTGGCATCCGGCTGTGAAGGTGGCCTTGCTAAATCGGCATGCTGGGTTGTGAGACCACGCTTATACCCATCTTTTTTTCAGTCGAACCACTGCAGTAGTTGGGCCCAAGAAGAGCTTTTAGACAATAGCTGGTGGCTCCAGGCAGTAGACACTTTTGCACATAATCCGGTATCATTTCTGCCTGTTCAGTCACAGCTGATACTGTAGCAGCTGGGCTCATACAATTTTCTGAGAACTGGCCTAATGAGAGACTGAAGAACACATTTCACTCAATTGCTGAGAGACAAATCAACCCACAAACCAAGAAATAGATTTGAAGCTTTAATCAAAAGAAATGAGAAAAGACTTCACATAGATGTGTCTATACCACTGAGAAATGATTCTACTATAATTTCAGATTGCTCTAATTACGAGAACTCTTGCAGGCCTCAGCTAGCTTTTTTCCCCTTTTTCTTTCTCCTGGGAGCATTTGAAGCCTAGGAAGAGAAAGCTTAAAATCACAGATGGACCCATTCTTCCATGATAAAGAAAAATGTGCACAACAGAGTCTCCAGAAGTCCAGCTGGTACCAAATGTATTTACAGAAGGCATCCTCCTAAATGTGGCAATTAATACTGTTCTCTTACTCCAGATTACTGGAGAGGCAAGGACAATATGAAGATTCATAGAAGTACAACTTACAAAGTCTGTTAACCAGACTGCAAGAAAGATAAACTATCATATCAGATTAGTTACAGGATCGTAGGATACTTCAGGTTGGAAAGGACCTGAGCGGTTCTCTAGTCCAACTCCTTGCTCCTAGCAGGGTCTCCTATGGGATCAGATCAAGTTGCTCAGGGCTTTATACTATTGGGTCTTGGAAATGTCTGTCAGAAGTTCTAAAGATTCTCAGAGTCTTCTACCTCAGCAACTTCCATGTGGGACCCCGTATAGAACATTTGACAGAAAATCTTAACCTCCAGCATAGGAATCAATATTATGTTTGACAGATGCCTTCCATGTCTAAGATCTACAAGAGATGGAAGCATGGGAGGGAGAATACGAAGAACAATATTCAGACCGCTTCCAGCTATGCCAGTTCCTCTTCTTCAACTCTCACTTCCCCAGAATAAATGAAAAAAGCCTTTACACAGATTTAGGCTGCTACAGTGTTTGATTTGGTGACTCACGGTAGAAAGTTTCCAGAAACCAAGAAGACACTTGCAGAAACTGTTCAGTGGGAACTAAATATTTAGTGCTCATAATGGCTCTGATTTCTATAACATAAAGCTAAATTCCATCCCCAGAAAGTCAGATTTCTTTAAGGAGAGCTGCTGAGTAAGCTTAGTGTTGTAGAATACAGGCTGCACTCATCATCATTAATACATCTTTGCAGCTATGAGATTAAGTGGAAAATGCCTAATCACAATAACAACAATTCATCAATAATCCACTAATGCCTAAGAGCACATTTACTTCTGTACTGGTTTGCAGCAAGTAGCTCAATGAGAAACTGACATTCAGGAAAACTGAGCTCAGACTTTGTGCTACTTAATAACGCAATCACAAGACAAAATTGTTAAACACACCGAAATGTTTCTTGAGAGAGCTAATGCACCTATTTAGCAGAAGCTGAAGGACTTCTTGGAATACATGCCTCTTCTGAGAATTTGCTCCAAAATAAGCTAGCCTATTGCACACTATCTACTTTTTTTTAACTCTTGGTGTGGATATCAGAAAGTATTAAGTGAACTGAATTAATTCACATATTTTATGTGCCCAGGATTTCCACAGTGGGTATTAAGATACAGTAGCTAGTATAAATTAAAATGTTAGTGTCCTTCACAGGTTTTCCATGGTAAGCCTGTGAGACCAACCTAGATTTAAAACCTGTTAATGTAATAATGCTCTAAAGATGCAACCTTTTAATGCCATTCTTAATACCGTCAAAAATTCTCAGCTCCCCAGCTAGAAAGAAAAAGTACCTTTTCTTAAAATTACTTATATTATCTAAGTTTTATCAAAATTAAGTCTATATAACACAATAAATTTATGTATATTTATGTATATTAATTCCACTACATTAACTATATATAAAATTATATAGTTAATATAATAATATTAAGTTAATATTAAAATTTCTTAATATTATTAAAAATACCTTCCTTCTTTTGTTTTGAGAGCTGAGAAAAAATACTAGCTACTGGCAATAAAATATTAATCTTATGCCACTCTAAAGTCTTTTCCACGGTGGACTCAACCTTCCAGGTAATCGCCCAGGTCATTTCCCCTTGCTTGAAGCAAAGTGGAAAAAACAACAAACAAAATCAAAATGATGCATCAGAAAAATGTTTTACTGTGAGTTTAAGAGGTTTTCTAGACTAAGTTAAAAATGTACCTGTTCTCTCTCCCTTAATTCCCTCTCCTTCTGGTAGTATTTATTATTAATTTTGAATCATTTACAGCACAGGGTATATTCCCTAGTTTGAAGGTTGTTTAAAAGACACTAAAGGAAAGAAAACAGCCATGTGGTACATCTATTTCACTAAAAAGTGTGGCAGGGGACTTGGATACTTGACCCTTCCATCCAGTCTCATGATAACTGGGTTTTGTGTTCCAAGCTGAAGAGTCCATGAAATGAGACCGATAGTGACCATAAGAATTATGGCTGCTGCTGTTCTCCCTCTGAGCTGCCTACTGTCCCCAGCCATCCCTTCCCTACACCTCAGCCATACTTCTCTGTCTTGTTTCTTGAATGCTCTTCAGAGTTCGTATGGCAAGATCAATGTCAGGCCCACTATTCGAGAAGTTGGGCAGTATGCAAAGCTATCAAAGCTGCATCACCATCCCAGCTTTGAGGCAGAAACCACGACATAGGCCTTGGGAGGAAAGGGGGCAGGCCCTTAGCAAGCGTGAACGGCCAGTGTTCACCTGGAGGGTCTCACAGAACCAGGGGAGCTGGGTCAGCCCAAGGTGTGCTCAGCCACACCGCCACGTGAACCGCTCCCAAGGAGTCAGGAACACTATATATGCTCACTTGTGTAGGTATAGATGGTACACCAGCCATACCCACGGTGTTGAGCTCTGCCATAGAGTGAGGGGAGTTTGAGAGGTAGTTATTAGTTCATGATTAGAGGAAACGCTAACTGGCTTCCCTCCTTCCATGCTTCTGGTAGATGAACACGGGGCATTAGCTCCTCCTTGCCAACATGCTTGTTTAGAAGTGGTGAGCACCCCACCACGCGTACTCCTCCCTATCTTTCAAACTGAGGTAGAAAAAAACATTTCCTCCAAGCTGGTTAAATCTCTAATTAAATGCTACTGACATCTTCATCCAGCACTAAGTTTGCTATAGATTTTACTTTACAAGCATAGGAATTTTTCAGTTCTTCCTATCTAGAACCTAAGGAAAACATAACTTCTGGCTCCTAGCTACATAAGACAAATGACCCCCACAGTTTAGACAGTGTTATTGCAGCATCTCTCTTTTAAAAACATAACATAATGATCTGAATATTTGAAATAATTCATATTAACTGGAAGGGAAAGAGACTTTCCCAAGGAGCTGTCAAAGTATGAAAGATTATTTTGCCTTCATAAGGAGGCAGAAGAGGTCTAGTCGTATCTGTTCGTTCAAAAGGCAAAACCACATGCCACCAACTTCAGCTTTCTTTCTGTCTTCTCATACAGTGTCCACTTTCTGTGCTTTTAAGTCACTACTTATAGTATCCACCCAGAGGTCTCGTGGAAAATCTCTGCCTTCCTTTTTGGATTGCTCCCCTCCTACAAAGGAGGTACTAAATGTGATTAGTAATCCTTATCCATTTATCTAGTGCTGAAACAATATATAAGAGCCAACAGAGGAGAAAGTGGTTGTTGAACCAAGCTTGAAAAAGGGGCCTGCAAGGCATTGGACTGCTGGCACTTAATCTATAACACAAATGAAAGATGTGATCTCCTACAATCTTCTCCTCTCTCTCCCATTCATGAGAGCTGAAAGATCGTGCCTTCATCCTTGGCTCCCTCGGAGACAGATCTTACTGACTGAGTAATACACAAGAGTGTCTTCCTCTGACATACAGCGCAGGTATGCCACAGCATAATCTGCTGTTGCTGGACCACTAAATGGCTGCTCGATGTCTAGGGTGCCTGACATCCAATATATCTTTTTCAAAGCTCACTAAAGCAAGCAGTCCACTGCAGCAGCAATTATCTTCTTCAGAAATCTGGGTACCTATCTGGGGGAGGCCAGCTCCCTTTGAAGTTTTCTATATAGCATTTGTGTGGTGTAAAAGTACAGAATATTTTCTATGAGTGGGTACAAATCCTCAGAAGTAGAGAAAGCAGCAGTGCTTTCTTATCTTGTTGTCTTTTTAAATATGTTGTCTTTTTAAACAGTGGTTTCAGCTTCTTTATCAATATTAATTGATGTTAAAATATAGCCCAGCAAGAAACCAGAACATCTACAGAAGAATTATTTCAGCAGTCTCTTGGGTGGGAATAGGGCATATCTTTTTAATACCAGTAAGAAATACCTCATCATGTTGAAACACTATGGGGGCTGCAGATACAGGAACTGGAGTGCTCAACTTCAGCATAAGCTAACTGTGCCACGGCATCTTCAATGATGACAAATGGGCAAAACCAGATTTTTAGAAGATGGCAACTTTAGTAGTGCTGCACCTCTTGGCACCGTGACAAACACTGACTGGTTTGGGCCTGATGTACAGGAAAAAGAACAATTTAACTGTTTTTCCAGATAATCTGCCTCCTGTTTATGTGTGTCTGTTGTGGAGACCACAACAAGAGACTGGTTTGATTACTGCTGCAAACAGCATCTAATTTAGAAACAAGCAAATACAAATGCCATCCTATCCTAAACAGGGCCCTTATGTCCAAGTGCTGTAGATAGCACCACCGTAACCAAAAAAAATGATGTATAAATTTAAGGCTATGCTTGGTGTCCAAACGTATTGGGAAACTGTTCAAAACAAGTTTAAGGTGGATTTAAAGATACCTGTTGTTTTCCATTAATAATAGCTGATTATTTGCAACATACATTAAAAGCCTATATAAATAACTAAAACATGGAAACTCCAATAAGTTTTAGAAACAATTCCTAAAAATGAAGAGTCAGCTGTTTAAAAAAGCTCTATGCTGGCAATTTTCACCTAGAAAAAACAAATTTTAAAAGCTCTTGTAAACAATTCTCTCTTTTTTAGATTTGAGCAGCAAAACTCATCTTAGAATGGAAACAGACTAATCATAAAATGGGAATGGCTGGAGAAAATATTTTTTTTTAATGAAAACTGATATAATAGGTTAAAATTAGATTGTAAGTGCTTTGGGGAAAGACACTGCAATTTTATTTTGCCCAGCACAAGAAAGAGAGGGAGTCTGGGCTCCTTAGGAGATTTTGAAGTGCTACATTAATATAAACCATTAATAATATGTTAACTTTCTGGGAAAGTTAGTGATTAAAGCTATAGACCAGGGTGTTGTTGCAACCACCATATGCACGACCACAGGTTTGAGCAGTGGTCCCTCACAGGGTATGACAGAGATGAAAATGCTGTTCACTGTTAGAAAACTCTAAGGTTTTAAGTACTTCTTTCTTTTTTTAAAAAAGACCATTATTAGTATCTGGGTTTACTGTGAAGCATTTTATGAAATTTCTTTTGGATAAACTTAATTGCTGACCTGTCTTCCCCGTCAAAGCAAAAAAAGAAACAGTAGTTCTGGATCAAATACCTTTTTCACTTCAACAGAGAATATTTTAGTTCAGGCACATCCTTACCAAAAAACAAAACGTCACAAACAAAGGTGACTAGAAATAAGAATCTTTTCCCATTTAGAGCAACCATTTTGTTAGAGCATTCAGCCAGGCTACGTAAAATCAGGTTGTTACCCTTTTTTGGATCAAAAAGGAGGCATTTAAATGAAGATCATCTGCATTCAAAAAAAGAAAATTCCTTTGACACAAGCTACACACTCTTCTGGGGGATGTTTTCCTTTTGAAATCATTCCACTGCACAGGAGATGTTTTACTTTGTGTCAAAGGAAAAAAGAGTCCTTGTGGGAGCTGTGGGTCGACTCTGGGAGAGAAAAATATCAGCACTAAATCAAATAGATCCTATCCAGAGCAGACCTAAACCACAAAAGGGAGCACAGACACAAAAATGTCTGCTCAGCAGTAAAATTAAGAAATACAAGTTGTCGTACCACCAGTTCCCCAACTACTTTGCCCAGAATCACCTCTCCTCAAGATGAGCCCTATGATTTTCTTGCTCGGAGCCCCTTCAGTGCCAGCTGTGACTAGTAATTTTCAAATCCAATGAACTGTGACTCAGTTTCAAATATCCCTTCTTCAGTTTTGCCTTTGTGACTTAGGCAGTGCATTCCGTGCACTAGCAGTTTAGACCACGAACCCCTCTCTCCTACATTGTGGCTATGTGCTCTGACCATTGATGACTGAATAAAAAAGCAGTGAGTAGCATTACCATTTTCACTGAGTTTGTGAATCTAGATTGGGGAAAAAACCTCCAGGAATACAGACTACTGAAACTTTGGGGGAGTTGGGCTCACTCTTGGTGCTTGATGCTTTGCAGCAGATGAATCTTTTGTTGAAAAAAAACCCCATGAATACATAGAATTTGCTACAGTACCCATCTATGTCCATCCAGAGCACAAAATACTCTCTTCCTGATGCTAAACCAAGCTTATTGAGCTGGCATAGGAGTATGTACAATGCATACTTCTCACCTACTTAATGGACCTCATACCTCACCTGATGAGAACAGTACAGAACGGCTGCTTCTGCTTCCTGTAGAGCAGCACTACATAGCAGAAAATGGTCCTAAAATATTTACACCATCTTATTCTTGCACCAAACCCTAGTTTTAACACATTAATGCTATATTAGTATAGTGAAGGTATGTGTGTCTATATATATGACATGTTGTGCATGTATTTTTAACAATTTTTTTTTCTAATGTCAGCATTAGGAATGGTGCCAGTTACTGCCTTTGAAAAAGGATGTTTCAAAATGCAGTTCATTAGTTCTCAGCCAGTATTAAAAATGACTTCCTAATGGCTGGGCTCTGCTCCAGAAAATAATGACTCTCTGTATCCAGTCCCACCTCTATAAG
Organism: Falco punctatus; assembly: GCF_963210335.1. Classification (NCBI taxonomy): domain Eukaryota; kingdom Metazoa; phylum Chordata; class Aves; order Falconiformes; family Falconidae; genus Falco; species Falco punctatus. The sequence goes on from NC_137582.1 coordinate 44,839,186, forward strand.
CTGTCCTCTATGGACAGGGGTGCTATCGACAGAACTGAAATAAATAGATTGTTTACTACTTCAATTTAGATGTTGAAGGCGAGAAACCTTTAAATTAGATCAAACCACAGAATTATTCAAACACATTTTTCAAACTGCTCTGTTAAAATTATTTTTATAGGGGTGCTCTGTTCACTCTTGGAGAGTGAAAAATGCCTGTTCTTTAGTGATATCTTAGGTTTAATACACAGACATAAGTGACATACACTCCCCCAACCATTAGCTTTGTGAAAAGAGTATGTGGTGGAAAAGAAAGGATTTTGAGATACCATCTTGATGTTAATGGCAACTGCAGTTTGTTTCTTCTTCCTATTCCCTTCAGCTGACTACAGATCATCGTGTCACAACGGTTCAGCGAGAATGGAAGACATTGTTCAACATGGGATGTGGTCACTTCAGATCTTCAGATCAGAAAGAGGATTAGAGACAGGAGGCTGGCCTATTATTTCTGTGAGATGCTGCAGCAGCACTTCTGGGTAAAAACTATCAGATTTCAAGTAAACGTGTAGCTTCATTGGGATATTCTTAGTTTTCCATTTATGTATCTTGAAAATTTTAAATTATCTCTGAAAAGTATTCTTAGTATCTGCAGATCTACTTCTCATGGGCATACAAAGCTCTGTCCATCATAATAAACACTGCGTTTTGTACAATATTATATGAGCTACCCTTTTGGGAGCACTGAATGGCTCTAAATATCATCTCAGTTCAATGTGGAACAGTCATTTTGTACCATAAGTGTTGAAAAAAATTATGATACAGCAGGAAAAAACTATTCTTATATTTCACGTTTACCCTTTCCTCAGTGAGGTCAGAGATAAAGCTGTAACCCAGAATGTACTAGATAAAACAATATAACTTCAAGCTGTACCTCAAAATAGTGGTCCCAATCATATCTGACCAGAGGCAACAGTACTGACACTGTTGTCGGAATGAGCAGGAGGCAATACCACCTTTCCCATCCTCTGAAAGTCTTGGTTTTATTTTTATGTTTTTAATTTTCTATGCCCACAAGCAAAGCTAGAAAGTCTTGTAGGCAGCACATCGTGACTCTAGGATAGAGAACAGTGCATTTAATATTTCTCCAACATACATCAAAAGATCACTTACGCCATGTCTTAACTTTCCAATTCCTCTTGTTTTTCATTTCTCATCCCAAAAGTGATGAGCTAAAATTTTCCATATTTCTGTTGTGAGAGAAGGCTAAAAATCAGGGGAGAGAAGAAAAATTATGTACTTTGTGCACTTCATGCAAAGATACGGCTTGTAATTAACTGTTCTCGGTATTGAAAGCACTGAAGGAAGTCCATTTTTCTTGCTTTTTTACAGTTATCTCTGAATACAGAAAATGAGTCTTTTGCCTTACAACAGTGTAACTGTAACAGTCCTATAAAACAATATAATCGCCCTGGCTCAGCTGTAATCTTATCAGATCTATCTACAGACCCGTGGTGCAGTTAAATTTAAGAACAAAATGATACACAACTATTACAGGCACTTTTCACATTGTTGTCACCAATTGCTTATCTGAAAAAGGATTCAGCTGTTTTCTTTAATATGCCCTGTTGGTCATTCTCTGGAAGTAAAAATCGCAGTCTGACAGTAGTAGTTCAAAACCACCCTTACTCTTCTCCTGTGCTAGGTGCGATGGTGCCCTGAATTTATAAAGCAGAGGTCTTAGGTAAAAGTCTCTGTACAAAAAGGTAGTTACAATGATGAAGGGTAGAGAAAAAGGACAAAAAGAGACAAGATGTTTAAGGGGTTTTCTTAAGATCATCAAAACCAGTATAGAGTCCATCATGTTATCCAACAAATCCAAAATTTGCAACTGCAGATGATTATGTGGTACATGGATCATAACATCTATGTATTTTGTGATATGGTAAAATAAACCAACACTGAATCACAGAATTACATGATAAACAATAAACTGATTAGTTTATGAAAGAGATTATATGACAGGACTGTTAGTTATGCAAAACATTGCACATGGTGACTGAGTGTCTTTCATGTCCACTTTTCTTAATCAAGCCCCCTTTTACCTGTTAGCTCAGAAAATGGAACCATCCTTAATGCACCATCAGATGCTATTTTTTCCTGGATTATTTTTTTTTTCTGCTTTGAGAAGTTTGCTTCACTCGGCTGGCCGAGGAAATATCAACTGGATATGTCTCTCATTGCATGGGCCATGACTAATTGATTTGCTAGATTTATCCAACAGCCTTGTTATATTACAGTGTGTTTGAAAAGGGGAAAAATCTTCAGAAAACCCTGAAGAAAAAATTATGAAGCAAAGACAGAAACTGTGAAATCTGCCAAGATTTATTAAAAATGGCAAGACCAATGCCACCGAGATGAAATTTTCAATTAGTAAAGTTACTTTGGCAGCCAAGTATGAGATGTTATTAAAAGTTTTCTGAATTCTACTGTTTGGTTTAAAATGTACAGAAAAAGTAGTGTAAAATGTACAACAGAGAGGTAGATATTACAGTTGAAACTAGTGTGCAATTTCTGCTATGAGTTACAAAACAATTTAAATGTCAGGTTTGAGGAAGCTGATATATTTAAACTTTCTTCCTAATCATGCTTTTCAGAAAATGTGAACAAAGTATGGCAACCTATTCTTTAGTTGTTCAAGGAAAGAATAAGCACCTTATTTCATCACTTGAGTTGATACATGTATTATTTATCTTTGAGTATACATAAGGTCATAGCCTGTGAAAGATTATTCACAGATTTCACAAAAGCATTTTCTAACAGATTCCTTTATTCTGAGCAGTTTATTTAGAAGATGTTCAGGTTCCAGCAATATTTTCTACCCATCCTAGGTACCTTAAAATAACACAGTATCCTGGACATTTCCTAAAGGAAGATCACCTCAGCACACAAAGGAAAAATACACCCAAACAAAACAAACGAAAAAACACCCAAACCCAAACAAAGTAAGCATTCATTTTAAAGACACTTGTTTTTGTCTGTGTATGTGAACAGTTACGCCTACTGCAACTGCCTACATCCATCTCTTCTAGGGGAGATCCAAAAATTACAATATTTCATGTGAAAATGTCTTCTGACCTTAATGCTATTACACTTCTAATAAATCCACTCCTGTTTTCTGACTTACACTTCTCATCTATGTGATGTAAACATAATTCACTCCAAAAATGATGTGCTAAAAAAAAGCAATACTCATTTTGGTGACCTAAATGATGTAAATATTAGCAGGTAATGAAAGGTTATGTGACTCTGTCTGTGAACCACAAGGGCTGCATGCAGGACATAGAGAAAGATGTCAACATATATGGGATTTCATCATTGATTTCTAGTGAGAACTTCTACAGAATTCAACATTGGGCAAAAGGTTGTTATTTACTTTTTTACTTGAAGTCACAACCTATTAGAAATAAAAAAATTTAAAAAAAGTGTCGTCTTCTAATTGAAGGCAAATATCAAACCAGAAAATGAATCTACACCAAACAGAACATCCTCCTTACAAAACACTCACTAAGAAGTCTTAAGTATATATCTCATTGGCGGCCTTGCTCCTTTTCTCATTTTTTTGGCTATGCCTTACATTTTTTCTTACTCTTATAAAGAAATAAAACAACTCTTCCATTGTTCTGGAAAAAGCCTGCACAATCATCAGAGAAAACTGACTGTGGCAAAGAAAGGTCCATCAGAATATCATGATACAGTATTTTACATCATGCAAAATATTGCCGGATTTTCAAAATAAAGAAAAAAAAATCCCCCAGTTTTTTTTTCCCATGTAAGATATTAATGTAGTTGTGTAAAGTAGCAGGTTAAAAACATCCAGGGAAAAATCAAGATTTTTAAATCAGTACTTTTCTCTGAAATCTAAAGCTAAAACAGCTACCAAGCACAGAATGTGTTAATTCCTCACATCATTATAACTATTTCAATTATAAGCAACTTTGCAAAAGAGAAACAAGCATAAATTTTAACAAGACTGCCGTTAACTGGACTGGAAAAAAACTAAGATATCAAAGCCTTCTTGTTAAAGACTAACCTAATTAACAGGCCAATTTCATTGCCACAAGTTTTCAAATCTGTGATATTAATTAAGAAACTAAAGGAGACAAATGGCCTGCAAAGAGACATATCTGCCTTCTGGCCTACAAATGAGCACTTGCAATCCACGTAATCGATACCAAGGAACCCACTGGAATTAATGTCCAACCATGCACAGCTTTCTGTGCCAGCTCCTTCACTTACCTGACCTTTCAGGTAAATGTATCTTGTGGTTCTCAAATGACAAAATGGCACCTTTCATTACTTTAATCATTGACCTAAAAAAAAGTATGTAAATATCAGCCTTTCTAAGACCACAGTTTGATATATCTGCAGTTTCGTCAGGGAAAGGTGTGTCAGTAGCCTGACAGCTGGGAAGTGGTCAAGCTTTTGGAGTTCTAAGGGGAACAGAGAAAACTAAAATTATATTTTTCATTCTCTTCCAGCTATAGCAATAGTAGTGCTGCTGCTTAGTGTGCCCAAGAAAAGACTTTATATGTCATATGTACCATTTTCCTATATAAAAGACACATACGGCTGGCTTGAATGGCAATTAATGTAAAAGATGTAATTCAAATGGAAATGTGTGGATCAGGAAAGTAAAAGTTCTTTAAGTTTTATTAATGAAAATAACAACATATTAGATACCAGCACCTGGAATGTTGAAACTCCATCAAGATGAGGGAGTTTAAGTACTTTTAGACAATCAAAGATGTAAAAACAAGAAGCAGCCATTTTCTTTGCCCCTCTTTGAAGGTACAAAACTCTCCAAATGAGCCATCTCTGTAGGGCCTGTTTGTATCCTCAGCTGCCCATGGAGACTGAGATGTGTCACACTAACTTTATCATAAGAAGCCAAAACCGAAAGCAGTATAAAACAAAGAATAACACACAGATTCTTCTAATAACGTCAACCTAGAAGGCAGTCTGGATGAGCAAACAGGTTTGAATAAAATAAAAAAAAAACTCAAGGCTTCTTCTAAAACTAAATAAACATTCTTGAACTTTGAATTACCAGAAACAAGAAACAAAATATCCAGAAAAACAACTGAAACATTTGCTTTAATAAGACTCACAAAACCCCTAGAACTAATAGACCTTTTTGAGTTAAGATTATGAGTAAACTAGCAGCTTCTTACTCTCAATTAGTCATACCCAAAAAGGCTTGTTTTGATACAACAAACATAAGCAAGTTCAAATTTCAATTAACTTTCCCTCTATTCTTCATACATGTAGATGTGCCTGTGAATTGAGGGCACCTTGTCCCATTGATACAAGTGAATCTGATTATGGAACAAACTATCAAGGCTCTTTTTTTGGTTGGTTGGTTGGTTTGTTGTTTTGGGGGTTTATTGTTTGTTTGTTTGTAGTTTGTTTTTTGGGGGGTGAGGGGGTTTCTTTTTACTAACGGAAATGGTTCAAAGCTGTGTCGGGATGAGGTGGGGGTTCAGGCTGGACATTAGGAAATGTTTCTTTACCGAGAGGGTGGTTGAACACTGGAACAGTCTCCCTAGAGAGGTGGTCAATGCCCCAGGCCTGTCAGTGTTTAACAGACATTTGGACAGTGCCCTTAACAACATGCTTTAACTTTCTGTCAGCCCTGGACTGGTCAGGCAGTTGGACTAGATGATTGTTGTTCGTCCTTTCCAGTGGAAATATTCCATTCTATTCAAAAAGTAATCATTAAAAGTTTTTATATAAAATAAATGCTAACCCCTCCAAACACTTACTTTTGATACTGTACAATACACAATTAATGAATTACCCCCAAAAAACACTGGCTTTGGACAGAAACCATGTAGACATGATTTGGGATCGCTAATGGTGAGGAATCACATTATGACTTAGGATGGTCTCTAGAGAACAGTACCTGGCAAGCTTGAGGCCATGGTCCCTTAACCCTTCACAAGTTGTTCCCAGCTGAACCATACTTTAATCAGGAATTCTGCTTGTGCATCTCATAAATTTTCTTAATCTTTCTCTCCTCTCCAGAATGTAAAACAAAGCTTGATATTTATGTAGAAAATGCCAGTATTATTTGTTTATATTTGTTATTGAATTGGATTCATATACTTGCAAAAAGAATTAGTCCAGTGAATTTATAGTGTTGTCTCTCTCTGCAGACTCGTGGTTCTATATCATGTACAAAGACTGCAGATCAGATAGAATGAGGAATTCAAGTTTTGATCAAGAGAATAACACACTGAATTCCAACTAACATACTTTGTCCACCTTCATGTGGAGTCTACAACCAGCACCACATCCTGCTTTTCATTAATAATTTTCATTAATAATATTCTCTCCCATTTTCATAGCAGAACCCATGAGTTCAAACAAAATACTCAAAGGCAATACAGGACAAAATAACTAGTTCATTACAACATATTCCATAAATTCACTGCAAACTGCCTTGGTTATTTTCATAAAGATCTTGCAATCCCAAACTACTGAAACAAAGAGTAGGCTTTTTAATCTTTTTCAGCAATTTTCTGCCTTCTTTGTTCATCAAAAAGCATTTTCCCTAGTGAATTGACCCCAGATGACTTATGCCTCTCAAATATTTTTGATAGGTAGATGTCAAAGCAGCTTACATTTTCCAATATAAAAACTGGTGATAAGATGACAAGGCTGAGAGCACTCAGAGATTTTAAGGGAAGATGTTGCCTGACACTCAAACAGAAATCCACAGACAGCAGGAAGTGGCTTTCACAAAGCTGAGGTTTCCACAAAGTCACTTGTTCCATTAGTGTTCTTTTTGTGGAAGCAGATGAAATAAGATCCTCCCTGCATTTACTTAAAAACGAAGATAAAACAAGCCAAAGAGTCAGAAACTGACAGTAAGAACAAGTTATAAATTACGTGTCCCACAACACTGTAAAACATGACTTAGACATTCAATTGATAGGATAGAGAACAGCATTGAGATGTTACTCAGTTTCTTAATTAGATCCAATAATCCAAGGATCTTTCAACAAATCACTAAGTGTTAAACTTTCACTCTCATTATTTATTATTGTTTTGATAACATTGTTTTGAGATGTTTTAATTTAAAATTGTAATGAAACTAACAGAAACAAAGTTTCTTTGCAGGATCACTTTTTATTACAGAACATTTTGGAGCTGGCAGTTCCAAGTTATTTGTTATAAGATATTTATAATGTATAAGATATATGTTATAAGGTATTTTAATAACATTTTAAGATATTTATTGTAAGAGTTGACTGCACCTTTCTCAGATCAAAAACAGATGCAGTGCTTCTATAAACTGAGAAACATAAAAGAATAATCAACTGTATTGTAAGGACATGTTCAGCCACAATGCTATAATCAACTTTTATAAAACCACATCTTCTAAATAAAAATCTTTTAATCTGACTGGTTTTTAAATCAAGTTTTATACTTGAGACAGAGCAATAGGTATGGTAGCAATTTAAGATTGTTTCTTGCTTATTGTTCTTTTGTGGAGCTATTTGGTATTTACAAGTATTTATTTAATAAAGACCTTTTATTTGGTAATGTCAGGTGGCTAAGAACAATGTAAGGCATTGCACAAGATCAGAGGGAGACCAACAGCAAACAGCCCAGGGATGGCTATTTGGAGGGACTAGCATTTCTAGTGTATCAAAGAGAGAGAAAGTAAATGAGCTCACACATGCAAAGAAAGTATTTAATACTAATTCTAAAATGTGTTTACAAATATCAGTTTGGCAGCCTACTTTGTTTGGATTCAACAGTGGAAACAGCTTGTTTAAAACAGTTCAAACCAGCTAGAAATCTGCATTCAGTCACTTGTCATAAGACAAGGTGGTTATGCGTTTGTGTTCTTTTTTAACGAGAATATGAGCTAAAGAACTGTGTGTCTTCTACATAATTCAGAGTAATGCTTCTGTTATCAGGTCAGATCTTACGACCTTGTGAATAACATGCAGCCCATATCTTCCATGCTTGAGGTCTGGCTGGTAAAATAATTACTATTGCAGACCCAATTTAAAGCTGCCTTTCATACTTCTGAAAAATCAAAAGCTGATAAAAGATTTCACAGGCCTCTGAAAACTACCTTGTGTAACATTGATCTGACTTACTAAATAACTCAGGTAACACCAGAATAATGGGCTAATATTAAATCAGTATTCACTGACCACTTCACTTTTTAATTCCTTTGATGAAGTTCTAACATTTTCTGTTCTTGTCCATGGAAGTTAGATAGGGGAAGAAAATCAGCAATTTTTGAAAGAACTGTCACAGCTTTCCTTTTTGAGAAAAATTAGGCGAGGGTTGGCATTCAGATAAGCCAAAGATGAAAGCAGACACTAATTTGGAGTAGGCTGATTTGAAACACAAGGGATAGAAAAAACATGCTAGGACAGTTTCAGAGTTTATTCTTGCCTTGCTTATCCACAAAGCAGGTTTGCCAAATTCCCTGGGAGACCGCATAACTCACATTAGCACTCAGTGAGGTGAATCCATGTACTTGCATGTGAGGCAGGAGATCTCACAGCAGCAGCACCGTGCAGCAGCACCATGCATTACCATTAGCATTGTGGCCTCTACCACCTCGCATTGCCACAAGGTCTCATGCAGTCAGACTTGATTAATATTCCACCAAAGGAAAGAGAACTACGTGGACAGTATACCCACCTCACAAAAACTAAAAAAGGAGCTTTTAATAAAGCAATTTGGAAAAGGAGCCTTTCTGTGCCTATGCATGTATACATTTTGGGCACAGGGACTGAACTATAAATCAAAGATGCATAAGTAAAATGTCACAGCAAGACATTTTGCTATAAGGTTTTGTCTTTTCAATAAATCAGAGACTAGCGACTTTTTCGATAGTGGGAAAGTGAGTAAAATAATGGCTGGGGACAACTAGATCCCCAGATGTTAACTGACATTTTTTCAAAACCCTGTCTAGTCCAGTATGATGAATAATCCAGGTCCCCTCTGAAGCCATACTTTTATTTACTGAAGGATAATCCAGTTAATTCTATTTTCCCCACTGTTTACAAATTAATATTCTTAAGAACCTACTTGTAACAAAATATCTCAATATCTACCATTCTCTGTGTTACAACCTTATTGGCTTAGTTTGTTCTTCCTACAAAGTTGTTCAAGTATAAGGGGAAAGAGAACTGATTTCTTCCTTGATGCTTGCCTTTTTTGCCTGTCTCTTCATTTGTTTTTTTCCCCTCTCACCACATACTTCACAAAAGCAAAATTTTCCAGAGGCAACTCCGTCTGGCACGGCTGAAGAAGGTCCAGGGATCCCAGGCCAGGACCTAATCCATCTGTGAATACTAATACACATGGGTACAAATACCAACAAAATGCAGACAAAACATTGAATTCACTGTTCCAACAACAGCAACAATATCCATTCATTCCATATAAACAAACTTGAATCCACTGTCAGCAACTAAGATGTGTTACCTGAGATGTATACTGGTTGAAACCTCTCACCAGTTTGGCTGGAGTAATAGGAGTGGCAATGCCAGTTCCCAGATGACCAAACTGTCACCTGCCTGTGACAACTGTAGCTTGTCTGGTTTACGAAGAGGTCAATTCTTCTTTTACTCTAATCTCTGTTAGGTTTGCCACACATTTCCTTTGTCTCTTGTTACCACCTGCCTGTAAGACAAGTGCTCATCAGCTCTCAGATGTCACTGTCCCATACACCTGAACAGGACTGCCTGTGGATCTTCTTACCCAATGCATTCCTATCTATAAATCAGACCCCAGTCACTTCCATCTTTTCCTTTGTCTTTTTTTGTATATGAAACTATCTGACTCTTTTCCTAAGAGATTCTTCTGAAAATATTGAACTTTCCAGTTACAGTGCACCTCCTCACAGTCACCTTTTAAAATGTTCTCCAGTGTTTATGACCATTTTCTACCGTAATGGTTTCATGCCTATGAATCATACTGGTCAAACAATTTTTCAAGTCAGCAGCACTACAAGACATTCTTCTTCATGCCCATCTGCTAGGGAAGAAGAGTCTGGTGTATCGAAAGGGTATTTGAGAAGGAAAGAATCTCCTGTCAATAGTGTTAATTTCTGGTTTTACTCACTTGGACACCATGTCCACAATATTCCAGACAATGCAATTTTAGGCTGACAGCTTTCTTCCTCCTCAAAAAGTTATTGAAAGCAGAGCTGAATTAAGTTTTCATGCAAAAAAAGTTTTTATGCAAAATCTAGGGATGTCATATCCCCAATAAGAATAATTAGTTTTTGATAACAAAAAAGGATGTTTCAGATTTAAACTTTCAGTAAAAATTTTGGGAAAGATTTATTATACCTGTAGAACACATCTTACAAGATGGGCTTTTAGCAAAAGAAATCGAAGTTCACTTTTTGTATTCTGGCAGTTCCTGGATGATTCACTGGCTACAATGACTTCTGTATACCAAGGACCTATCCAGACCAATAGCCTGAAAAACTAGCCAGGTTTTGAATATGAGTGACTACCAGAAAGTACTTTGCAATTATTTAAAAGACAGAGAACCTGAGCAGGAGTTATTTCATGTCAAAAATAAGTTCTGGAGAACATCAGGGTATCTAAGTTAGTACATGTCTGAGTGCATGCGCATTTCTGAAGGTCACTAGAGAAAGACAAAGAAGGTATCACTTATACTGAAACTGTTCCCACGACACCAAAGAGAAGGTAGTCAAGGCAATGAAGAAATGTATTCCTTAGGTCAGGTACCGCATGTCTATATGCCATGGAAATATAATGGCAACCAAGTGGTGGAAAGACTTCCAGTTTAGTTGATAATTTAAGAAGAAAAGAAAAAAAATGAGTAAATCAAGACAAATACTCCCCTCTCGGGCCCAATATGATATTCTGGAACCCAACAGATCGTCTTCAGAAAGTACTTCGATAAACATCACTTACAGGGAGCAGACAAAATGATGAAGCTGATGTGTATTGCTATAGTGCCAGCCATCTGTAGCACTTACAGGCAGATTTTCTGACATACCTCAGAAGAAAGAAGGTATTTTGGAAATATATTACTGTGTTTATGAGATGTAAAATGTCAGCACAGCACCATACACCACTGCAGCACATGAATGTCTAAAAAGATCATGTATAATTTCCCTTGAAAGTGCTAATTTGCATGCATAGATACTTCATTTGCGGTAGGAGGTCTACGTGCTCTTCTCTACCCAAGCAGAAATATAGCTCAGCCTCAGTGGTAAGCAGTCCTTCAGTAAACCTTATAACCTCATTCCAAACTCTGGCTGTCAGTTAACAGCTTTTCAGAATGACAGTTTAAATCAAGAAAATGTCACATGTGTATAGTAACAGGCCTAATCTTGTCTGTAAATTGCTGTCTGTGGTTTTCAAAAACACAGTAAATTGCTGGCGATTTACAATGAGTCTCACTGCAAGGATAACTTGACTTTTGCACATATAACAAAACAGTCAAATTATTCATGCATATCATTCAATGTTTGGGCAATTTTGAGTGTAATTGATTTCAGGAACTTGTAGTATGCCTTTTTACTAGATGAATATAAATCTTACATTTGACTTTTACTTCTCAAATGTAAGACTGAAAGTCTATCCAGGTATCCAAGATCTATAACATATTTCAGGACTCACTCATCTAACATAAGTGGCCAATCTTTTTCCAACATCCAACAAACACAAACAATGTTTCAGACTATCTTTGTATAGTACTTCAGGTCCCTCAGGGATACTGGTATCTACAACAGAAGAGATTCATTCTGGTGACCCAGAACACTGCAGCATTCATGTCCCTTCTAAAAACACACTAAAGCCAAGGTTGTCTTCCATGAGTCAAGTATCTAAGCAATGGCTGTCTGGAAAGCAAGGGATAAAAGAATTATGTAGAGGAAAGCTACACAGCTCAGGGTGGAAAGCAGTGGCACGAGCTGGTGGAGAGTGCTTTATGGAAAAAGGACATTGCAGCAAAATTTCTTTTACCCTGGTAGATGGATGAGGTGGGACTGCAGCACCCCTCCTTCATGGATGGGAAAAGGTATGGTCTATTTACGGAAAGGCATAGTAGGAGAAGATCTGAAGACACAGAACATGCCTTCTCCTCCCTCTGGAGTGGCACCAAGACTCACAGAGAGACCGTTTCCTTCCCAGCATTGCCACTAAGGCAGAGTCTTCAAAGGAGAAGCTCCATCCTGGACCATGAAAGGCCTATGTGAAAGCTGTGACCACATCCCTAAGAATGCATTGTCGATGTCGTTAGCTTTACATCACTGCACTCCAGGGTTTCTTCCACTTCAGAAAAGGAAACAAAACCCTGTCTCTCCTTAAAGGTTACTTTGCACAGAAGTGTCTTCCTTTTCTTTATAAAAATAACTAAGCCAACAAGACCAATTTTTTATCTAATCTGTATGGTGAGAATTTCAATGCTTTCTCCTGTAGCTATGCCAGTTTATACCATCTCAGTAGAAAGCCAAGAACTTTGAAATATTAACAACATTCCACCAAATAAAATCTTTTTTTTTTCTCCTAAAAATGGTATTTACAGCCTACACATGAGCTGTAGAAAAAAATGCAGGTATTGAAATACTGTATTTTGTTTTCAGTACTATTTATAGTTATTATGTAGTAACTTCCGTTTATCTTATTGTAACTCATAAACTCCTGTGTATCTTTTCATCTACAGTACAACCTGAATTAAAAAGCCTCTCAATGGACTGACAAAATAATCTATTAAGACAAGTGGAATTACAAGCAAAAGGAAGTGATAATTCTGTTAGCAAGGCAGAACGCAACCTGCAAAGTATCAGAACATACTTATTCCATGCACAAACTTCCTATACTGTTGGCAAAGCATTTAAATGCAGGAACACATTCTAGCACTAAATTAAAAAACAGTGAGATTATTACACTATTCACAGTCTCAGTGATGTGATGTAGCAGGACAAACTGTAATGGGTGGGTTGCAGATCATAAAAAGCAACATATTGTGCAATCTTTTTCACACAAACCTAATGCTTTCTTTGGCTCTGAATCCTTTTTTTGGTTCTAAGAATGGTTTTAATTCTCAGTGGTTTTTTATTCTTCTTTATAAGGACTATATCCTTCAGGTTTTTAAAACACTAAATATTTCAGAGATGCACTGAAATAGTAAGCTAAAGCAGGTGATTTCTTAAAAAAACCCCACACATTAACACAAACTTCCATCATCTACATATCCTTCCCTGACCTCTTCCAACTCCAATTAATTGAACTGCTCTCACATCATGTTATGTATTAGGAGAATTTACAAAGGACAAACACAACACAAGAGGTGTCACAGTAATATATACAAGATCAATACAAGCAAATACAATCTAGATGACTTGAAAATGCTGTTAAGAGATACTATTAGGCAATATTGTAATATGCACAATATAAAAACATAGAATAACAGACTCATAAGTCAGCATTTGTTTAACACATTATATATATATATATATCAAACTTCTGCATTTCAACTTTGTTGCATAAGACAAGATTTTTCTAGCTGATGAATACTTCGGGCTTTTTTTTAAGCTTTTTTATTAAAGCCTCCTTCCTTTCCCAAACTTTATATATGAGAAGTGGAGAGGTCTATGGATTGCCTCTTCTTTTAATGTTGATTCTGCAAACTACTTAAATGCATAGTAAGCATGTGAGTAATTTTATTGAGTTTAATGAGACTACTCATGCATTTTAAGTTAATCATGTGTCTTGCTGTACTGAAGCTGCAGAAAAAAAACCATACAGAAATCAAAGTAGTGGGAATACACAAAGTTATAGGACAATAATCACTATAATTTGCACATGATACCCCTGTGCTTTAGACTGGTAGCAGCCCTTTGGGTGTGTGCTGCTCTCCTTTTCTTTCTGAAGCAGATGTAGAGGTAGCACATTAAGAACACAGCAAAGACCTCTCAACAGGGGAAAATACATCTTTATCTTACTGTCCTGAGGGATCCAGAGAATGTGAAAGTCCATGGTACTGAGCAAGTCAGGGAGAAGGGCTGTGGAGTCTTTAGGTAAGTGGCACATTGAGTTTCAAGGGTTAATAAGTTAAGGAGTATTCCAGGTCCAGAGCCAGGGTGCTTTGGACGGAGAGAAACTGGGAAGGAATACAAAAGGGTCTCTTTCCCTTCTCCACTGTGGTCTTTCTTCTGGTTTGGTTTAAACTAAAGACAGCAATTATGAAGTTTCTAACGTGAGGTTCGAACTTTTCTCTCTATGGAGGCACTAGATAGTTTCTTCTGTCCCTTCTTCTGGCTACCTTTTTTTCATTTGTAATGGCACACATATGCAAGCATTTAATTATGAAAGATCCATCCTTTGTGAAAATTTCTGCAGTCAATGGGTACAACAGTTTCCAGTGCCAGGCAAAACACACAGGTAAACACTGTGTCAGCCAGTTCCTCAAGAAACCACAACAAAAATGGAGAAAAGACTCCAGTCAATATAAATTAGAGGATATATAATGGAGAATATTTAACAGGGAAGAAAAATATGTCAGGCAGAATCCATTATAGCAAGGTTAAAGGCAGTAAGAAATTGTTCATTAGGCTTATTAGGAACAAAAGAAATTATAGAGATGATCTAGGCCTACTAATAAATGAAGACTCTGATTTTTTTAGAGGTAGAAAAGGCAGACATCTTTAATAAATGTTTCTGTTCTTTATTTGGTAAAGAACAGAATGAGAAGAGGAGGAACAAGCACTTTCTAAACCATCAGTAAATGACGTACCAGTTTCTAAATTGTATTCATTCTTTAAGCCTGGACAACTTGCAACAACACAAAAACACTGAATATAGAGATCTATGAACGTAAAGAACTTAATTTTTAATAAATCTTGGGAACTTCATGAGACTGAAGAATTTTAAAGCTTATGTAAGTTTCAAAACATGCACATGCAATGGTTCAAGGACAGTTAGTCTAGCATCAGTCCCAAAGTAACTGGGGGAAAGATGACTTAAAAACAGATGCTTGAGAACCAATAGAAGAAGTATAATTGACGCCAGTCAGCAAGATTTCATAAGACATTAGGACCTATTAAACAAACTCAATTTCATTACTTCAAGAAGTTAAATGTTGAGTTGATAGAAGCAGGTGCAAGAATATACTTAGACCCCTATAAGGCATTCACAAAACATTCTTATTGAAAAAATTAGAATGGCAGTACATTTTTAATGGACTGAAAATTAAAAAGATTGAAAACGACCTAATTAACATAGTTATCAATGGAAAATCAAAGCTGAATAGAAGTGTTTCTAGCAGGACTCCCTTGGGATTGATGTAAGGTCAGATGTCATTCAACATTTTCATCGGTGATCTAGAAGTAAATACAAAATCACTGCTTGCAGTGGATATATTTGCAGATGACACAAAGAGAGGGAGGAGGGTAAATAATGAAAAGGCAGGCAGCTGTACAGGGCCATCTGGAGTACTTGTTAAGTTGGGATCAGCGAAACAAAAAACATATAAATTATAGGCACAAGCAAAGTGATATAGCCTGGAAGCAGGAAATACAAGTCAGGCAACAGAATTGCAAACTGCATTCTAGAGAATAGAATGTTTGGATAAAAGTTAATATGATCGATCCTGGAATATTTAAGCAAGCTACCTAGTTACAGATGTAAAAAGTGATCTTACTTAAACATTTATGAATAAAGAAATCCTAGGATACTGATGGTGTTGCTAACATCTAGGAACATTTTAAAACTCTCTAACAACCTTTTAAAACCATTTGGTTATTTTAAGCATTAAAACTCGATAAATTTGTGTCTGAAGCACATTTTAATATGTCAACATTTTCACAGATATTCATATTTATCAGAGTGAAGCAAGAAATTTTAAAAGAAAATGAGACCTAAAGATTATTTCAATTTTTTACAGAAAATTTTAGTTTTAAAATCAGAATATAAAGTATATTTTTAACTAATCAACAGGTAGTCATTTGATTCGTAAGAGTAAAATATATACAAACTAAACCTAGAATAGGTAAAAATATTAAGAAGTACAAACTAAAAAAGTGATTATTAAGAAAGTTATATCACTGGCTTTTCCAAAATAGCTATTTACACTGTGCTGAAGTTTGCAGGGTATACACAACGTCTACATGCCTACAATACCGAAAAATAAAAATAGCCAGCTCATGTGAAAAACAAGACGTAAGGACAGAAGATACCCTGAAGCAAACCATAGTTGCAACTCAGGGTAGATATGAAGCATACGAAAACAGTCCCAAAACAGCATGAATTCTGAAGTTAAAAAATGTACAAGTGTATTTGAGATGAAGATCTAGTGGAAATCAGTTTCTTCACAGTTGTACATACATGTACGTATTTTTTTCCTCACTGAATGTAGTCTTTTATTCAACAGCCCACCTTTGAAGTGGAATAAATAAGCATTTGTGAATTATTTGTGAATGCCACTAAAGAGAAAGAAACACTAATTTAGTCAAGATGAGACGACTCAAAAGGAAAATCATCTGCCCTGGTAATACTGGCAGTGAGAAAGTTGGTCAGCAGTTTGGTCACTTCTGATCAAACCAAGGGAAAGTACTGAACTGAATGAAAATAAAGCTGAAAAGCAAAAATATTATCCATCATTCACAGGGAGAAAAGGTAAAATGAATCATCTGCGTTATACCTGCTGCAAAGAAGTAATCTGGGTTTTAGAATAACACCTATGCCCCTTGCAGCAGACTGGACGGGTTAACCAGAGTTCAAACTCTCTCAGAATAAAAGATGTCCAAGCCTTCAAACATCTTTGAGATAAACAACGAAAATCTTCAGCCAAAACTCCCAAATCACACCTGAATCTGTTCATCTACCAAAGGAGAAAAAAAAACAAAAAAGAAAAAAGATCTGTGCAAGCATGCAGAAGATCCATAACAGTAACACAGAGCAGGAGTACTCGGAAGAAAGGTATAATATATTCTCCTGGTGCAATGGAAAAGCTCTTCCAAAACAACATCTTAAAGAACTTCTACATGCTCTCTAAAGACCTCTAAGCAGAGAGGGAATCTAAGTATACAGAATGCAACACTGCTATAATACAGAGAGAATCAAATTATTCATAAACCATTTGCCCTTGAAACACAGTCTCAGGAAAGCACTGTTGCCATCTCTGTGACTTCTTTTCCGACATTTTTGCTTTCCCCATTTGACTGGCTAGGTCAAAAAGACCCAGCATTATTCCCGGTATAGTAAAGCCACCCTGACAATAAACCTCCTAGCAAAGCAAAGGGCAGGAGGGCAGTCAAATCCCAAACAGGATTCTCTCATTCTTTCCCCATTAATCCGAACTGAAGAAGTCTGCTCAAAGGAGTGCTGATACTCATGAATAATAAACTCAGTCACATCATCAACACGAGCAAGGAATTTCCCTGAAGGACAGCTGAAAAAGGAAGAGAGAATAATAATCTAGACAACCAACAAACCCTCCAATTCGCTTGTGCATTGAAAAGGAGTTCTCAAACCCCATTCACCTTATGGAGGTTAAGTAAATTATTACACAGAAACCAAATTAAGGAGATAAGCGTGCTCCAAGGCTCGAACCATAAAGATTGAGACTACTTCCTGTGACCTCCAGAATCAAAACCCTCCTTCCGATTAAAGACAGATCAACACAACATAAACATTAAGCATTCTACAAATGAAAAAATGGTCAAAACAGACATATTGGCTTTTTAAGGCTTACCCAAGGTACACTACTGAACTAACTATAGGGTTTTTGTTTCCTGAAGCCTTCAAAAGAAATGGATACTGGGAGTAAGGCAGGGACACTGCCCTACAGTCCCCTTATTGTGCACTTACTGAACCACTCAACAGGAGCTGAATGGCAAAAATTTCTTCCAGGTGCTCTTTCAAAATACCCGGTGAAAGTCAGGTAGACTTACAAAATTTGTAAAATTCAAAGGCAAAATGCCAACATCAGACTCCCAGACCAAAGTAATGTAAGGCAGATATTAACGCAGAACATTCCAGACTATGCACATCTAATGCCAATATATTAGAAAATCCTGAAGAACCAGGAAATCTTTGAGTGGATACCAGGCTCCTTGTAGTTAGAAGAATCTCTTTCATTGTCAAATGCAGACCTATGAAAACTAAACCAAACTTATATCCTCCGTGGCCTTTCCTCTAAATTAGGTAGAGTTCATGAATCCCAAAGGATGCAAGTACAGGCACCTGGATGACATCTAGAGATAATGAGCAATTGCCTGCTTCTCATGTTTCTTTGACACGTCAAAGATAGGCTCATGTTAACATGCCTATCTACATAGTATCTACAGAGGGATCTGGACGGGCTGGACCGATGGGCCGAGGCCGAGTGTGTGAG
Organism: Falco punctatus; assembly: GCF_963210335.1. NCBI lineage: Eukaryota > Metazoa > Chordata > Aves > Falconiformes > Falconidae > Falco > Falco punctatus. Next base: position 44,857,579 of record NC_137582.1, read on the forward strand.
GTTCAACAAGGCTCAGTGCCGGGTCCTGCACTTGGGTCACACCAACCCCACGCAGCGCTACAGGCTGGGGCAGAGCGGCTGGGAAGCTGCCCAGAGGAAAAGGCCCTGGGGGTGCTGGTCGACAGCCGGCTGAACGTGAGCCAGCAGTGTGCCCAGGTGGCCAGGAAGGCCAACAGCCCCCTGGCTTGTGTCAGAAACCGTGTGGCCAGCAGGACCAGGGCAGTGACCGTCCCCCTGCACTGGGCACTGGTGAGGCCGCCCCTCGAATGCCGTGTTCAGGTTTGGGCCCCTCACTGCAGGAGGGACATTGAGGGGCTGGAGCGTGTCCAGAGACGGGCAGCGAAGCTGGTGGAGGGGCTGGAGCACAAGGCTTATGAGGAGCAGCTGGGGGAACTGGGGGTGTTTAGCCTGGAGAAAGGGAGGCTCAGGGGGGACCTTATCACTCTCTACGGCTGCCTGGAAGGAGGCTGCAGTGAGACGGGTGTCAAGTCTCTTCTCCCAGCAAGTGCTGGGCAAGAAGAAATAGCCTCAAGTTGTGCCAGGGGAGGTTTAGATTGGTCATTAGGAAAAATTTCTTCACTGAAAGGGTTGGTCAGGCATCAGAACAGGCTGCCCAGGGAAGTGGTTGAATCACCGTCCCTGGAGGTATTTAAAAGACCTGTAAATGCCGTGCTTAGGGACATGGTTTGGTGGTGGACTTGGCAGTGTTAGGTTTACAGTTGTACTTGATGATCTTAAAGGTCTTTTCCAAACTAAGAGACTCTACATTAGCCTAAAGTTACACTATTATCAAGTCTCATAAGAAGCATTTGGCATACTCAAAACTCCCACACAATTCAGTAACATCATTTCTGGGAAGAACTTTTTCAGATTCTGCAATCACCAGTAATAAATCCTCTGTACTTTCATCGAGGTCTAGGACTGTCTTATGTGTAAAATGTTACAAAAAACATTTAACATTTACATTTTGTTCCAAGCAAGCATTGTCTTCAAATGGAGGAAAAGCCCCAACGAACAACTTATGAATCAGTGCAAAACTCCCTTCAAAATAGTAAAACTGTCTTAAAACTGGACATCAACTGAATGTAATTATTTATTAGATGACTGATGAAATTACAGGCCTCCCCATAAATAGGAAGAACTCCTTACCTGGACAATATAGGAACTAAAATTCCAAAGGATACATTACAGCAGTAAACCAGTGTATGGTATAGAAATTATTAAACTCATCAATTTGACCTTAGCAGGCAATAAATAGAGCCTGCACTAGCACTAAAGTAAGTATACTGTCTTACATAAGGGTCAACATCTGTACACAGCAGTCACCATTGTCAGTAGTTTGAAGCTGCTGGACAGACAGCAGATGTGGTTGATGCAATGTCTAAAAAACAATATGATTAAAGAAATACTCGAAATATATTTCATTGCAGTTTTGCCAGAAGGACATCATATTTACAAAGAAGAAAATAAAAATATCAGCAACAGTCTTCCCTTTTTCTGCAAAAAAAACATGTAACTGCAAAACAGATGAAATTGTCAATATGTAGGTAAAATAATACCTTAAGCACTGAAACCTAGATTCACGCTTATCTGCAGATGGATTTGCCATACTTGCATACAACCAAACCACAACTTAGAGAAATTTCCCTTCCTCTCCCCAGAAACAAACTAATGAATTCAACTTTATCTAGATACATAAGGTTAGAATAGATGACTAGATGGTCCTTCCTTTTCTTATATGTTCTGATTCCTTATTTTGTATGCTCTTATTCTATATCTAAACAACCAATTCTTTTTCAAATTTTTCTGTGCTTCAGGTATACTATAGGTACTCAAGGATTTACCCTCTCTGCATCACTAGCCATTGTAGCGTGCACTCCTGCAGAACAGAACCCAGTTCAGACTGGGATCGCATCCTTATTTCTGTTTCATATCCAAAGGTGTCTTTGGAGAAATTTTGCAAGCCACTCAAGCTACTTACCTCCTCCCCATGAGGCTGCATTTTAGAGTTTGGGATTTTTTTTCTCCCAAATCTTCAAGAACCTAGAAATTAAGCTAATGAACTCAAACAAATAGGAATGTGATGTTTGTATTCATAGGTGTATCTGTGTAGCAGTTAGCTAACAATATATATCACACCCATTATTCCCAAAGCCAGTCAGCCATGGATATATTATATTGATTATTAAAAAAAAAAAGAAGCCACAGAGATATCTCAGTTATGTAAACCACTGAAGACAATGGTGGCCTACACTCCAAATATCAGCCTTATAACTTAGCATCAAGGGGTTACATAAGAGCACCAGTTCTGCTTGAAAAAAACATAGTTTAATGGTGCTGATTGTTTGTAGTATTATGAACCACTGTAAATGTCACCTGAAAGGATATGAAATTCAATTTTTGCACCATCTGGAATCTACTCCTGATTAAGTTGTTCAGCAATGTGATTGTATCACCTAAACAAACTAATTAACATCAGAATGACACATTCTGCAGTTTTGGTGGCATTTATCTGTGTCCCATTTGTTACACACAATTTTTTTTCCAGAATGACCTTATGCTCAAAATGTGCCACCAAGCTAGCTGCATGTTAATTCTCCTTCCAAAAGTAGGCATGCATTTCATTAAAAGTTCCATGATGCTACAGTTTTACACAGTAGAGTGAAACAGACTGAATAACAAATTACTTCGGTTACATGAAATCTGGAACATCAAAATCCAACCACAAAGTTTCTTCAGCTAAAACAGAAGTCTTTGAGGCTAATTCATTGTGGAAAATTTTGATTTCAATATTAGAGTACTAACAGATTAATATTTTTTTGCTCTTTAATTTGCCTTTTTTTTTTTTTTTTTTTTTAAAGAGAGCGTGTATTAAAGTCATCTTCCTAAGCGTTCTCCAGGTAGCATTCCCTTACTTTTATTTTCAAAGAGCAAGCATGAATGTGTAGCTATTCCATTTTTGGGCTGAGAAGTATAAATTGCAAATAAAAAGATAATGCATTTTTCCATAGCCTCACCATTATGAATTCCCAGTTCTTGGCTAATTATTTTCTAACTTTTCATGGAAATAATCATGGTATTCTAAACAGAACCTACCACATGCAGTTTCTACTCCTGCATGTACTGACATCAACCTAACACAACATCAAAAAATACTGTTTGTAAATACCATTGAAAGGCACACCACCAACACACCGTATCTATGATTAACAGTACCTAGCACCAGCCAAGGCCAGTGCTATTATTTTGAAGTGCTGAAATGTTGTTTCTGTTCAATATTACACTGCATAACTTCACAGTAAATTGGTTTCCAGGTTTATTGCCAAAGTAATTAAAAATGTAAAAGGTTACTGTTTGAACAGAACATTATGGAAAAGTATTAAATACAATTGAACCTGGAGATTATTTCTCTTTATGGTGAGAAAGCAGCAGGATGGGAGGAGCAACATGCATATGAAAGGTGATAGAAGTTCATATTTCAGCAAATGCATTTCAGTGGAACCTCTACTGTAGGAAAGGGCTCAAGAATAACAAGAAGGTGGGAACTGGTCCTAAAAACTTTTGATTACTTTTTTTTCTAAAAAACCAACCATTTCTTAGTTCTGAGAGATTGTTCAAAGAAAGAGTGAAGGCCAAGGGAATTAAATGAGTTGAATGACACAAGCATTAAAACTAGTGTTTGGTCTGGTTTTCTTTGCCTTTGTATTAGTTTAATTGTATTTACTTCAATGGTGTTTAATTAGCATTCCTTTTCCATGTCAGAGAAGATTCTGGAACATTACTTTTAAAACAACAATTCTTTAAATCCTTTTGGAATAATAGTAGGGAAAGGAGGAGGAGGCAAGAGGGCCCAGACCTCTAAGAAATGAAAACAGTCTTTTCATCAGGTTTAATTCTGCAAGTTGAATTTTATTAGCACACACACTAGGAAGAGTTTGTATTTAACTACTGCTATAAAACTAGTCACTTGTAATGTCTAGAAATTGCAGAATGCCTAGAGCAACATCCACGGCTTTAGTATGATCCATTATTGTGCATACAACAGCTAGCAGCAGCTGATGTAACAGAGGTCTAATCTCTATCAGGAGCGAACAGCAATGACAGCATTGCCTCCCACTAGATGTCACACAGCTGAACACCAAAACCTCACCTGCACATGCACAAGAACTGCTGTCACCCACCTGGGAGCTTCCATTGGGGTCCCCCCTTTTCTATGTCCCTACACACCTGCTGACGAAAAAAGCCAGAGACCCCCCAAGCTCCCCAGCTGGAATGCTGCTCCTGCCGAAGTAAATAAGACTCAGACATGATTAAAGATGGGGTTTTGAGTCTTCAGCTTGTACTCGCTTTTTCATTTTTGACACTCCTACCCTAAATCATCCATGGACATTAACCTGGGTTTTTATCTTGACATAGGCTTATTTCTATAGACCAAAAAGAGCAGAGCAGAAGAGTTATCCAGCAATAAGGCTTTGTAACAGCTTTAGATCCTATTCAGGGACCTTATTATTAAAAAACTCCTGACCTCCAACCAAATCTTCTTTACCAAATGCTCAGAAAATTATTTTTCGCCCTTCTTCCCAGTAGATATGAAAAAAACTGACCACTTTCCTCCGCATAAAAATTGCTTACATGTGAGTAGTTGCCCTATGACCGACCTTCAGTCTTCCGCTTAGACTAAGGAAGTCCTTTACCCTCCACCTGCTGATTTCCCATATAGGTTTTATGGACGCTGCCGATTTTATCCACAAGCTTATTATGATGCCAATTACACCAAAATAGTTGTCTCTGTTTTCTCACATCAGCACAAGGTAGAATGAGAATCACTTTTTTCTTTCATATTGTTAGCCTAAATTCAAGCAACACTTACGCTCTCATTTCACATTAAAAAACCCAAAAAGACACAAGCCCCAGCATACACCTTTACAACTCTATTAATTACAACATGGCATTGGTTTTGAGCTTAACTTACTCCACTTGAGATGATTAGATATAATTGCACAACAATTAAGGACTGGACTGACATGCACCAGATGGAACAAATAGGATTCCAGAAGTAGACGGGATAAAGTCCACATAATTAGCCCCCATTCTTATGTACAGTATTTTGTTTAGAAAAGAGTATTAGGTTTTCATTCCCACAGCGTTTTACTAATTTGTTAGTCCATTTTGTCCTTGGATGAAATAAATCATTAATCTTAACAGGGTTATAATTATATCCTCCAACTACAGATCCATATAAGAATTTAGCTTTTAGTTCTGTCTCCAGCTTAACAAAGTTGGCTGGGAGCCCTACAGACTTTGAACTTCCATTGATAAAAGTAAATATTATTAGAAAAAAATACTTGAAAAATGATAGTTTTATTAATTAGCACATGTAAAAGCTCCTTTGGCTTCAGGCGAAAGGTTAATGAAGCTAGTGTCACAAGCACATTTTAAAGTCCACATTTACCTACATTCATTACACAAAACTAAGGACCAGATAATCAACATAAGCTGGTTTAGAAGTAGTTTGCTACTGAATACATCAGTGTTTCTCATGCAAATCCTTGGCCAAAAGCAATGGAAGAGTCAGTTGACAGAGAGCTCAAGCCTGAGAGCTAAACTTAAAAGTAATCCAGAATGAGGCAAAGTCCACCGAAACCCAGGCAGAACAAGCAGAAACATCATAGAAAAAGAAAAGAGCTCATCAATGTTGCCCAGCTGCTTAGGCAAAGTATATCAAACAACGGGAAAGGAGTACACAGTATGGGAATGCTGCTATACATTTACTGAATAAAGGCATTAACAGTTAACAATAAAAGCATTAACACATTAACAAAGCAAGTATCACTAACTCACAATAAAACAAGCAGTAGAAAAATGGTCTATCAGAAAGTACCAGCTGGAATAGCAAATGATAAATACAAATAAGCACAGCTATTTTCACGCTGGATCTGAAATACCAGAGGGATATAAATGACAGAAATATCAACTGTACACACAAAACAAATGAAGTCTTCTTTCTACAGAAGTACATAAAATAATGTATTTCTGGTGATGGAGGGCTGGCTCTTGTCCATATTTAAGAAGAATATCCAGAAGTTCAAACTAACAGCTTCTGGTATTGTATCAGGTAGGATACAATCAATGTTTATTTTCAAATGCTCTTTAGAGAAATTTTTTTGGCTCCTTGAGATTTGTGTTTATGTGTATATCTTTTAAATTGCCCATACTCTTGAAAGTGGCAATTACAACACATTTTCATTTCAAGATACAGTAAGATCCAAGCAACTAATGAGCTCATATATGGATGTAGCAATCTGTCATCCTGCAGCGGAGGATTAAAAGGTCATGTTATAATAGCAGCTTTGTTTCTCTCATACAGAGTGGTTAACACTAAAAATTATGCTTTCAATTCCCTAAAAGTAGTAAATGAAAAACACAGGCAAATTTCAGTTTTCATATAGACAGTTTTTCCACTGCTAAAATCAGAAAAAATCCTAAGTTAACACAAACAAAAAAAGATTTATATGGGTATATTTACTTTATTTCTGATTGAATAGAATTTCTTTAAAAATACTTTCTGAAAAAAGTATTAACATTTTATTTGCACATCTGTAACATAAGTGAAAAAAGAGCTTGACTTATAAGTTGTTTATAAAGTAGTTACAGAGGAAGCCTTTACTCATTAGGCTTCTACTTAGAACACTGGGCTGTGGGACAGCCAGGTTTGTTTCCCTTTTACACCTGAGACAACTTGAATCCATACCATCCTTTTCTCAGGAGACTGCCCTAATTACCATACTGTAGCTATAGGGGGTGCTTCCACAGAAAGCTCTTTTGTGAAGCTTTCCCTCACTATATAAAATAATGTGGTATTAATTGGAGCAGGGACTAAGACCCAAGTGAATTCCTTAACAACAAGCCTGGAGCCATATATAGCCTTCCAGTTCCCAGTTTACCCCTCCCCACCAGCTTCCTCCCCTCAGGTCTACCAGTTTGGCCCTCCGGATTATTAAAAAAAAATTTGCTGGGAATTTGGTTCTGTATGAAATTGCCTTTACTTTAGAACACGAAATGTGTTTGCAACTAAAAATATAATTTCCGTGTCACCCTGGCAAAGAAACATCATACTTCTCTGAAAGAATGGAAAGGATCAAGTCACATACATCGTGTTTGATAATGGGAGGGATCATGCAGAAGTTTTCATTACTTCTTGTCAAGAAAAGTTTAAAGATCTTGGTGTACTAGATCCATAAACCTTAAACTAAATATAAAACTGTTCCTTTCAAAAAAACCATAAAATCAGTTTTCTAGGAAAACCTGAACATTATGCATTATAATTGAAGTAAAAGAAGTTTCAAACTCTCACAGCAAAAAATGGGCCTAAATTACCTATGTTGTTCGTACTCTCATTCAAATTTTTCATTAACTGCAGTGGAACTTCTTGGCACAATTCAAACAACGAAAATTCAAAGGAGATCTTCTCTTCTGCAGCAAGACTAAGAGCTGAGCAAAATTTCAGCAGTGGGGGTTTCCTATTAGGACATTTGAAAAGTCTGTCCACCTTGTATGCATACTCCATGTTAAGATATTCAATTAAAATTACCATTTATTATTGTACCAAGTGATATTTGCTGATAGTATTCATAATCAAAGACCTAATAAATTCATGGGACTCCAAGCAACAGCTAATTCTGGTCAGAGCAAATATAAACATGATAGCACTTAAAAACAAACAAACCAACAGAAATCAATCAGCTGCCAGAGAGCATCGTAATTTTCCCTGATAGTATGTCAACAGAAGTTAAAAAATTACAAACAATCTGCATTCATTTCAGAAACAAAACCATTTTTTGAATACAAAAATAGAATGACAGCAAGAAAAAATGTGACTATTCTCTGCCAAGATTTCAATGTCGAGAAAATAAACATCCTTGAAAAGCTTCTAATGGCATTTGACTTCCCAGCCACACTAACGTACCTTGATAACAGCACCTTTCTATCATGCCTGACAACACAGGAACATATTCATGGAAAGCAATGATGAAATTTTTCAGCTAGCATGTTGGGTAAAATGTGGGTCCCAATTAAATCAGTTGTCAAATAGCCAACAACTTGTAAATACTCGGGATTTTATGCATATGGTGCAAAAAGACCTCAGTCTCTTGACAGCATCATCTCTAGCACAGGTTTCAGAAACAGCATTAAACAGACCCCAAATTCCATGGTTTACTGAACAAAATTCTCGATTTTATCATTGCTAGCTTGGTCCTGATACTGGTGCCTTTGATGTAGCCTATACAACAGCAGTTAACTTCCATGGAAATAATTTTGTGTCTATCACCTTGTTGAGAAACTACTTTTCAAATGTTGCCATTATAAACCACAAGACAAAGACTCCACCCAAATTCTGACATCAACCTAAGTACATACTAATAAAAGGGATTTTTCTGAGCTGCTGAATAATATTTGCGCTACTATTTCTCTGCGTTGTGATTTGTCATGTATGTTAAGTAAGAAGACCTAAAAGTGAAACACAGTGGTGAAACTGGAAGATACAAGATTTCAATTCATGCCTGCTGGTGTATAATCCCCTCACACTAAGGATATGATCAGAATCCTTTGCAAACAATGGAAAGACAACTCAAGTTTTCACACACTCAGGTCAGACTAAAAGTTTTGCTTCACTTCCTAAGCACTTAGATTAAAACACTAGTTATCTATAAAGATATAATAGTCACTATAAAAACACTCATCACCCAACTGACTGAAAAAATACGAAGTATAATGAAAATGAACAATAACTTTGGGCGTTCATCGCTTCTATGTGTTGCTTTTCTGTTCATCAAATAGATTTTTAAGTCAAAACATATCAATACAATCATTTATTTTAATTGTCTATGAAGTGCACTAATTTCCTCATCAAGCCTATGACTTCTGGTGAACTACATCATATTTGGAGAAAAAATAAACTGTTTCAGCTTTTCATTATGAAATTTTATCACCAAAGGAAGCTATCACTGAAAGCTTTAATTTTAATGGAATTTTTACTGAATAAATTAAATTTTATTTCTTATTAAATCGGTTTCACCAGTTTTCTGTTTGTTGTCAGCCAAAAGCTGGGCATTTTAATGCTGAACCCAAAAAAGTATGTAGCTCACAAATGTTCCCATCAGAACTGAGTAGAGCTCACAATTCTTTAAAAGCGTTGCATGAATAAACAGTGATGTAGTTCATATCAAACCTACAACCAATAATGGGGAAATTAATTTTATTAATAATACCAGGATCAGCATGTGCTATCGGCATACTGTGCCCGGAATCATTTAAGTATGAATGTGATAAACAAAGATCAGTATCATCTATGTCTAACAGGAGGATAAAAACCAGCAGACGTTGTATGGAACTCACTGTAGATATAATGCTAAATATAACCTATGCTAACATAAAGGCTACCTTGTATGAACACAACATGTATCTCGATACTTCCAGCAAACACTTCTGCTCTAATCAGAGATTTGAATAAGGAATCGGTGACCTAGAGCACTGAGTATCATGGAAAGGAAAGTTTTATTCAGATACAAAAAAAAGTCACCCTTTCTCATTTGTTCTTTTTTTGTAAAGAATTAACATTCTCACTGTGAGACCAATTTGCTCAACAAGTTTTTACATTAATCTTCTTAGTAATTTTCTTTAGCTGCTTTCAAAGCAGTCTCAGAAATTCAGATACACTTTTCATACACACTTGAACATTCAAAAAAAATGACATTGGCTGTTTTTCAACAATCAAAAAGAACCTCAAATTTTCCACTGAATAACCTCCCCTCCTTCCTCCCCCAGATGGTACTTCAGAAGGCAACTGTAATTCAGATTCGTTGCATTTATGTACTTCAAACCCATGACTATTTACTATCAGAGACAAGTTCAAACACTGGCGTTCCTGTTGAAGGGGAACTCTGAAGATCAAATTGTATGTTCAGACGACCGCAATTTTCTTCTGTGGTTCCAGCCTTCTGAGAGTCCTGCTGTTAAAACACCCTCCCATAAACCTGAAGAAGGAAAAGTGACCTACCTTAGAAAGTCCGCCTACTTCCAAATAGAAGCAGATAATGAAAACGTTCCAGGTGACCCACAGGGCAGTCCACACCGTGTACTAAACACAAAGCCGGATGAAAGCAAAAAAGACAGAAAAATAAAATGAGAAGATGAAAGGACTTTATACTGAGCAGATCAATAATAAACCCCCTGATACTAATAAGCATTGTTCTTCTAGGAACAGCCAAGCACAGAGAGTTCAGAAAAGGAATTCTCCCTGCAGAAGTCCCCTAAGAACCACAGGAAATTACAAATCAAATATATTCATTGCTGGTCTAAATAAATACCTATAAAACAGATTTATTCTTTACTGTTTTACACTATCCTACTGATACCAATTAGATCCAAAATGCTGACTTAAACACAGGTTTTGGGGCAACTGTGAGTCATTCGTAAATCATGATTTAACTCTGTTAAATGAGATTCCAGAATAGTACAATAATTGAAATAGACAAATAGTATTAAAATAGTATTTAAATATTATGAAGAAAGACACAAGAATCAAACACCACCAAATAAAACAGAAGAGCTACTGATGTGATAATTTGGATTTTTTTTTAAACAAACAGGTAAAGGGTAAATCTGATCTCTTAAGAGTCTTTAAGTAAAAAGTATTTAATTTACATTAAAAATGGGTCACTACTCCAGCCCTTGTGGCCATGAACCTGATCCTACAACGCATTCTTACAGGTGAAGTTATCCATATCTCTTCTAGGTTCTCCAGCGTCCTACTCTAGGGCAAGACTGAACTCATACTCCACCCAAAGCATGAACGGTAGATCCATTTGTCTACCTGCAATAATCTTGTGCATTTTAATTTTCAGCATAATTGACTGGCACTATTTCCTTACAGATGCACTGTTTACCTACATACGACTGTAAACTATGCCCAATTAACTTCCCAAGCAGTACACCTCAGCAGCATTTCTGTCTGAGGGGCTAAGTGCACACAGCCACGCTGGAGCTACACCCACCTGAAAAATGCCATCAGCAGCAGCACTGCCACTTTATATTTATGTGCTTATAACCTTCACAGTAGAGAACGGCTGCCAAGTGCCTTTGAAAGTCTAATTAGCTGAGACCAGATGAGGCTAATATGCTATTGTTTTGCTTCAATATAATCAGTAAAGCTCAACACCCTAATCTGCAATATGCTGGATCCCATTTCCATTGCACGGATACCATCAGCTTGGCTTTCTTGGGCACTTTTGGGTGATGTTCCCCCCTTTCTTCCCCTCCCTGTAATGTACAATGAAAGGTTCAGGCAAAGACAGTTAATTTTTTTCCCCAGTTTGATGACCCTTACATGCATATAGCCATTTTTGTACACTAAACAGGTTAACTGCTTTAATTTAATTTCTTGTGAGGTATTTAGGTAGTTTGGAGATGGCTATGGCATAAGAAGTAGGTCATTAATAAACAAAACGAGGGTAATACTCCTGGGCTGTTTCCTCTGGCTTACAGAGAAGGGCAGTGTGGCCCCTGAAGGCTGGTTTATTATAAAATAGACAAAGCTGCTGTGGTCTGTGAGCAGTATAAGGTCTGTACTATTCATAAGATTAACTTAAAAGAGGCTATCAGATTTTACCACATTTTCTGACTTCGTAGTAAATCACTAAAAGCGCCCAATATTCCAACATATGTCCTCAGAACACGAGGTGCAGTATGTTCAAAATTAATGAACACTTAATAAAAGCTCAGTTGCACATTAAAAAAAAAAAAAAAAAAGAGATTTCAGACTATTCAGGGGATTCCCCCCTTTTAACAAATAATGTTTTATCTGTCCATGAATGAAATCTGTCATCACAACAACAGAAAACATACTTGATCTGTCAGGCCAAGGCAAATCTGTTAATGGCCTCATTCTGTCCCATGGGCACCAATGACCACTCTGAACCATGCAGGCAAAAGCCATCTGAATGTGCCTTCCCAGGCCAGGTTATGCTAGTTTACACAGTCAGGACCTTTTTGGCTCCTTATCCACTGTGAGGATTACTGAAAGAGAAGTGCAGGTGCAAGGCAGGTGTACCTTGCAACCCAGCTGCTGGGTATGGAGAGGCTCTTCCTACACTCTCACTGAACTGTAGGAATATAGATTTAATTTGCTCTAAGAACATAATAATTACATATTCAGTAATTAGTACTATATAACTGTTAAAAGTGAGAGAGTTATTCTCCACATTTGAAAACACATCTTTTCAGATATGCAAGTAGCAGATTCTTTCCTTGTATAGCCTCATAGGTACTTAAGGAAGACTACATTAAAAGAAAGGTTTTAAGACAGCAAAAGCAAGAAAGCAAAATCAGGGAACACCAGAATTCTGGCTATATATGCCACTTTAATTTTTCTATTTTGTGAATGTGCAATACCATGGAAACAATTAAATCATCAAAGGTATATTTTTACTTTAAAAAACCTTACCTCCATTAATACATTTTATGAACAGCTAACTCAATACTTCATTCCTTTTTGTCACTCAGACCCTTCTCTGAGGACTGAATATTCATTTCCTCATGAGGTTTTCTAAGATGTTCATCACTGTAATGTGTGAGAGCAGCATAAACATTAACTAATTTATTTTATGTTGTAAGGGAATGATACAGCTCTCAGAATGCAAATGATGTTCTGATACATGCAGAGATTACATTCAGAAGTATTCATACATTATAGACGTCCAACTTGAGATGCTTAAGACTTCATTTTTCAGAACACTTGGGGTTATACAGTGCGTTATAAGCTCAGTGCTCAGCTCCCTGTTGGCTGAGAATTCAGCACTTGTGCAACTTGGACCATAAGGTCTCAAGACAAGAACTCAGAACACAAGGGGAAAACAAACCATGTGAAAAGTTTGGTTTAAGTGACTTGCTTTGTGTCAAAAAAGGTTTTGGTGGTTGAGAGCAAAGGTAAAACTCAGCTACCCAGCACAGCCTTCATAACAAAAGCGATCTAATTCTTGCTGCCATGTGCCTCATTCTTCTCGTGTCTTCTGTTTTCTGCAAATCAAGTTTCTATTCTATAGCTGCAATCAGCAGAACACCCCAAATGTCCGCCCTTTCTATGGCAATGGAGGTGCCCCTAGAAAAAACTGGTACGCACCTGGCACAGTTCAAAACTGCAAATATGTAAAAGGATCACGTTAAGATTGCACATGAGGGCTTCAGTAAAAGCATTTCATAATTTTTGAGTGTTTCTTACTGAAAAATTTGTACTACTTTGTGAACTTTATGCGCATGTGTGTAACTTTATATGTATATACTTTCATGGTTTAAAAACAAATTGTAACAATATTATGTGGCATCACACTAACACCTGTTTGGGTCATGAAGAGAGGTGTAATGTTTAGACCATGATGAAGACCTCTCCTTTTTGCTAGCAGAGAAACTGCCTGCAGTCCCAAGTTGTTGTCCTCTGTGTGAAGGGACATCATGCATGTCGGCAAGACATTTGTTGTCCATGGAAGAGTAGTTAGGGTCTGAAACTTCAGGTCCATACTGATCCTCAGGGTTAATTCCCCTCCCAAGGCACCTCACCTAAGCTGTTTCATGACCTGAGCTGCCATTCAACATCTCCAGCCCCATGTCCTGATCGCTATACCCTAACTGTCCTGCTGTGTCTGCTCACTCCTACTCCCTGACACCCAGTGATCCCTGCCCCAGTTCTTTGGCCAGCCACACTCCACCCGCCCTGGCCTCGCTGGTCTCATGCTCAGCATCACAACTCTCACCATATCTGGCACAAAGAAAGAATTTTCCACACAGGTTGAATCAATAAGAAGAATTGGGGGGTTTATTTTATACCCCATATGACGCACTACTTAAAAATCAGCTGGACGTTTTCACCTAACACATTCCTTCTGCTGGAAGGACCCAGGACACCGGTGATAATCTTTACTGATTTCTCCCCATGATGCACTGTATACTTTCTTGCTTTTGGTCTTTTGTACTAAGTATTGTATACTATGTGGTGTGAGGAAGCATCTGGAATCTTACAAGCTATGTGGAGAGAGTACTCCCTAAACCTTACAGGTTAAATGTTTACTAAATTATTGTCCAACCCGGTAGGTTCCTTTCAGATCCCTTTTCTTAATGTCAGCCTCCTACAGGTTAAATGTTTATTAAATTATTGTCCAGCTCAGTAGGTTCCCTTCAGATCCCCTTTCTTAATGCCACTCTCTACAATAGTAATATTTCTATACCTCTTTTGACTCTGCAGGTCATACTGAAACCGGTGCAGAGATACCTTTCATGTACCAGTGAAATAAAACCACTTCTAGAGTTAAATCGTTGATATTAGAGGGACATAGTTAAAAAAAAAAAAAAAAAAGGTTAAGGAAAAATGCAAAGGATGGCTGCTTAAACTGAAAGGTAAGAGAAAAGGGAAAATGCTATGTTTGAATATTACAAGGATTGTGGGATAAGTTTAGTTTTAACAAATAAACTGTCTCAAGTGGGTACTTGATCTGAAGCGTAGCACCTCCTCTGACGGTGTCTTGGCATTAGGAGAAATGAATGTTGGCTCAGGGATACTTCAAGGAAAGGCAGCAACTACTGAGTCATCAGATCAACCCCCTGTAATACCTGGCTGTGCCTCAGAGGCATCAGTAATTGCAGAGCCCCTACTTAAGTCATATTTGTGAAAGATGACAAGGAAAGTGGCATAAATCAACGTGATGGAACAGTGACAACTCAGGACTTACCAAGAAGGATGTTCAAGGAGTAATTTTGGCTGCCTAAATATTTCACGTGTGTTCTGAGTATAACATTTGCCTGAATACTGTATAAAGTGTTCTGTATAGCCTTTTCTTCTGCATTTTTGGTGTGGTTTTTTTGTTGGTTTTTTTTTTATTTTAAGAAAACGCCTCCTGACTTTTCTGGTGTACACATTGCCTATATATCATATTATTTAATGAATTAAATTAAAGCAAGTAAAGCAGAGACTTCCACCTTATATTCCTACTATTGAAGTGCATTATTTTCATCTCTGTTCATTAATACATTTATGTTAAGCTTTGGGCCAGGTTTGTGCAGTTTTAGCTACATGACTCATCGTTCAGAAGGCTTTTGAAGTCTCACATCAGAAGTAGGAGAAGGGAAAAAAACCCAACTTTAACAAGTATCTTGTCATCATCTTTAATCAATTTTAACAGCCTGAAAATCTTGCTGGTGATAGCAAGTTCTATTAAGAAAGGAAAAGCATGCACAGGGAAATGAATCATAGCAGAGCTCTGGAGCTGTATGACAGGTGTGTTATAGAGTAGTTAGAACTTAAATTTATCTGTTTTTTATTCTTTGCAAATGTTTGGGTAAGTTTCAAATGAGCTAATATGAGAAAATTAGAAATCAGCTCTGCACTTTTATGTCCCCTGGGAACTTTGCACTGATTTAATTCAGCCACAAAACACTCAAGTATTGAAAAAGCATATCCGCTTCATGACAGGACAAATTGTTCATAAAAATAGATCTAAATTACTAATTAATACAGAAACTATTAGAAATAATTATTGAATTTAAACTAATTAGGACACTTGGAGTTAATGCTGTTGCTCCCCCTCTCTCTGTGTCTCTGTTTCCTAAGCTCTGAGGACTCAGAACTTTACATATGGAAAAGGAAATTCCAGATTTCCTTCAGAATCACTATCCTTATAGTCCTGTATCTGACGGACTGTGGACAAAGAACATCACCACCTTTATCTACTTGGAATGACAATTGTATTCAACAGAGATGCTTCATGACGCAGCCATTGCATGGCAGCTCTTAGAGGGTGAGGCATTTTTTTGTTAGAAAGATCTCAGACCAAATTTTATACCACTGAAACTATGAAGGAAAAGTAATTTATTTATTCATACTTTTAATCTACAATGGCTATGCTTTTGCTGCGGTCAAAGAGATGACTGCAGCTTATGTAGTCATTAACTGTTAGTGATAAACTAGCTCGCCTGGGTTAATGACAGTGGAAGAGTTAGAAGCATGCTTTTGTGTTTATTCAGCTTCTGTCGCAGCCCTCACTGAGCTCCTTGGCTCCAGGTACCTGCACCAAAAACCTGCTCAATTATGCCTGCAGAACTATCCTCATATTTGACTGCAGTATAGATGCTTCAAGTTATGGTCCTACATTTATTCACTTGCTTTCCCACTCCTACTGTATATTAAATTTTGAGGGGTGAAAACACAATATACACAGCATAAGATGGCAAAGTGAAAGCTTTTGTGTAACTTCTTTTGTCAGGGAAACGTCAAGGCACAGCCCTCATCACACAGAAGATAGATAAAAGACATTCTCTTGAGGTCAAACCAAGGACCCAAGAGCTGGTCATCTTAAATCAAGATCCCTAGCAGGCTATGACAGAATATCATGGGGACAGTTTGCGCCCACATGTGCCAGATCAATTTTGTGTAGACAGTTTACAGAAGTAAACCGTTGTATCCGACGTGATTCTCTCTTTATTTCAATTTATTGCATCTCCTCCCTCTGCCTCTGCCCGCACACTGCTGCTCCTGACTGTGCAGTCCCAGTCCCTGCCTTGTGATGGCACCGGCACCCACTGGGAACCTCACAGACTGGATTCAGCTCAGCAGTCTAGCAAAAAATTCCACTTTTTGCTAGGTTGGTTTTCTGACAGCTTAGGAGTGGAACCGGCTTACTTAAGGGTCTGGTTAACTGCTGCCATAACTGGTAGAGAGGGTTTGAAGTATTCAGCCAGGGAGAAGAACAGTGGGAACTGGGAGGCATACAAGCCACCCCCTTCTGCTGGCATCGAGCTGTGAGGACGGTTCCAGACAACCTGTGTACTTTTACTTTTCAGACTTCAGGATTTGGCTCAAACTCTTCCTGCTACACTGGGAACCTTATAGTAGCCATAGAAGCTGCTCTAAATTCTTGATCTTCCCAAACAGTATTGGCACCTGCTATAGCTTAAGCTCTTAAATATTTGCTTAAATTTAAATCAGAATGTGAGTTCAGTTACATCTGAAGACAAAGTATCTGGCTGAGGTGTTTCTTAATTTAATTAAGAGACTTCTACCTCTACATTAAAACAACTTTCACATAGTCTAAAATGTTCATTTACATTGGAAAAGATACAGAAACAGTCAACATCTGTTGTGCTTCATTTGAAAACCAAAGCAGAGATTCCACCACTGAACAGCAGTGCTGAACCTGAGGGGCAAGAGATTTTGGGATGTCGCATCCACTTCAGGCACGAATTTCCTATGTAATTTTATAGATGCCTACCGTCACTTGCTTCCGATGTCTTATTTATAAAAAAGAGAACATAAAGCAGAAAGGTGATTCATCAATATAGTTCCCCAGCCACAGGTATAGAGAAAAGTGCTATTATTTACATCAATCCATTTTCAATTACTTATAGTCTGCTCAGAAGTCTAGCTAATATGAGTATAAGGAACCTTGGGTACACTTTTTGTTCAGTTTTTCTTTTAAGACATAACAAAGAATTACAGGATTACAAGCTTGACTAGAAAAGCTTTTTAAGTATTTGTTTAATGAGGTTTCCCCTGTAGACATTTATTTCAGTCTTTTGTGAGGAAAAAATAAAAGCTTTAGCCTCCTTAAGTCCATTACTGACAACACAACTGAAATGTTCCAGATACAGACACTGCCAGGTAAAGACACAGTATTCATCCATTCAGAAGAGACTGTGGGGGAGGAAAAGTGGTATTTTTTGTTGGCAGTTTCCTTCACAGCTTTGGAAGGTCTTTTTATTCCTGGCTATGTTGAGAACATGGGGAAAAAAAACCCATGATGCTTCAAGTTACAAGCATCAAGACGATTTCTAACTATTTAGGGTCAAGGCTGTAAATACAGGTCTTAGCAAAATGAGATGTAAGTGAGAAGGAGATTTATTTGGAACCCACAGGTCACAGGACTGAAGGAGTTTCTATAGTCCTTGTTTCTCCCTGTTTAACATGAAGATGTAGTTAAATACAACTTGACCCTTACAAATACATGGTTTTTAAAATGTCCATTGATTCTGCTTGTCTATTGCAGAGAGCAACCTTTTGTATTTCTTTTATTCATTCGTACATAGTCTAATTGTAGATTTTCCCATGAGTCTTTAAAGAGTTCCATTCTTTAAAGAATCTTACTAAGGACTTTTATCATGGTCAGAATTTTGGCAGCACTTTCTCTAGGATACCCATTCTTGATAGCTTCCAAAATCACAGAAATGCCACTCACTAGTTCTAAATTTGCAAAAAGACATGGAGACTTCTAAAGTTTCTACAGAACTACCATCTGGTGTTTTCTAACCAAGAAGATTCTGCATTGTAATATTACAGGTTTTAAAACCAATTGCAAAAAAATAATAGATAATAAATGAGACTTACCACAACTATATATCGAGGCCTAAACTGGATGGTTCCAAACAAACCCAAAATGACAACTATTATTTGTAGGAAATTGCCAAGGATAGGAGCCCACTGGAAACCAAGGAAGTCAAAGATCTGTCTCTCTAATGCTGCCAGCTGTAAGAAAACACATAAAAAGAACATCCACTTTTTAATTACAGGTGAGACAGAATACTTGACATTTTGTTACTTGCACTAGCAGATAAAAGTATGGCAAAATTCTGAAACTATGGTTACTGTCAGCATTGCCAGTACACTAGTATCTGAAGATAGCTACCAGTCAACATAAAAAACATCTAATAAAAAAGCACTTGGGAAAAACTTTGATTTAAGAAAATATTTTTTAAACCCTTATATAGTACAAAAATACCTCTACAAACCAAATGCAGACAAGCTTTGTTTTATTCTTGTATGCTGAAAACTCTAAGGGTTGACAATATTTATTTAAATACAAAATCTGTCTTAAACAGCAGCTCACCTAGGTTGAGCAAAGCCATGCAAACCTTGCTATTGTTACTGAAGTATCATCATGCTCCCTCCCTTCCCCATGCCTTTGTTTTCTTCGATTTATCCTCAACTAGACTTGACTGCAAGTTTCTCAGTTTATTTCTAAAGGAGACAGATTTTGACCAAAAAGGGCAGAGCAGGCTCAGAGGAGTCCCAGATGAGGCTACTGGGTATGCTCCCGGGAGTTCCCTAATGCAGGAAGACTGCTGGGATCTCCACACTACCTGAAGCATGGACTGAGGTTCAGGTAGTGAAAGGTTGTAGAAAAAGTTGGAAGACCTTGGAGTAATCCGTTTCAAAATCAACAGCCAAATGAGCTATCTGAGCTCTGCCATAATCTGCTAGGTTGCTTCGGGCAAGTGCAAATCAGGAAGACACAGTGGCAGCCTAATGACTCTCTTCCCACTGTCCCCAGGGCCAGATGTGGAAATGCACGTAGGCTAAGAAACATCAACCTTTATCCTTGTATCAGCATGTGGTTCTTAGGTAATTCTGCATTTCTGAATGTTAAAGGGGGGAAAAAAAAGCCAGATTAAAATTCTTCTGCAAACACATTTGCTACTTATTTCTGACAATCCAGTCTATTAATCTACAGATGCTAAAATCAACTTTCTCAGCAGCACACCTGTTGACGTTTAAACTTGGTTCGATATTGTTCCAGCCATAGTAAGACTTTTTTGAGCATCTAAACAGAATCCTACTGAGAAAAAGCTGAGTTTCTGTGCTTGCTAAAACATATTACACATCTACTTGATTTTACTACATTGTTACAAACCCTAAAATTTACCAAAATATGCACTTAAAATATTTATAACTGAGACAGATGGAATAAGCATGGTCCTGTGAATACCAAAGTAAGTATTCTCATATGTGGGTATTTCACATAAAACTTTTCATTTTTCATCATGGCCAGATTCAATCCTCACCTACAAGATGGGCCTAGGTGTCACTGAGAGCAGAATCCATATTTTGTGTACAAAAATCTTCCCTTACACCAGTCATGAAAAACACATTCTTTACATTGAGGTTATAAATATAAATCTAAACAATGAAACGAACAAAGGTAGAATCACCAACTTGATGCAGCTCCGCTGCAGTGGAGTTACATTGACTTTTATCAGTGAAACATCTGGCCCAGTATATATAAATGAAAAATTATCACACAGCACATGATGTTATATGGATGGAGTTGCCAAATCAGACTAGAATCTGCTTATCAGCCACCTCTGCCCTGACATTCATTAAAACTGTCATGTAGCCTAGGTCTTTGCCTGCACCAATAAATTGATGGTGCCCTGCAACACTCCAAGCATGGAAGGCAGCTCACTTAGGATTGCCTTCAGTTGTGTCCTTGGCTCTGAAACAGGACAGCCGTCTGCAAACTACATACCTACCTACTCAAAATGGTCCCTGGGCACAGGTGAAATGTCTGGGATGACTGCTGGTCACAAGGAGCCCAGTTAACATGATGGAGGACTCTCAATTGCTGACCAGCACCCACAGTGGTATGCCACTGTCTGGCTTCTTTCCCAGGCACATGTGAATTTGCTGGTATAGAGAACATTGACCATAGTGGGTATTTACAAAATTCATTTCACACAGCTGGTTCACTGCAAGTGATGGCTGCCCTTAGATGTTTTATGTAGTGTTGAAACACCTACAGCTGTCAGACAGAAGCCTGCAGCACAGATACGAATGAAGCTTTTTAGTGTATGTCCTTTCTTAAACTGGTCCTTAGGAGCAATTTTAGAGCCATGTAGATCAGCACCTTAAATGCCTGAAAGACATAGTACTGCAGAGTCAATGAATATAGCCACTGCCCTTTGCCAACAGATCCATGTCAACAGGCTTGGTACTCAGCTGATGCCTAAACTGGACCAGGCAGAAAGTTTCCCTTCATGTGTACCTCCTTGATATCTGCCAAGCAAGCTCTGAGCACATCTAGCAGGACCGGGCTCCCACAAAACAGCACAGCGGCCACAAGCATCTTCCCAAAGGTGGTTGTATAAATGTATATATGCACTGTAGACAGACATACACATATATAAAAAAAATGAGCTTTTTTATGGATTACTGTGGTAAAGGCACCCACCACAAACACAAATAAGTTTCAGTTTCCTCTCCTGCTGCCTACCGAGGTGTATCCATCCCTCTCCTCCCACCTCCTATCCATTAGGATACCGAGGAAGAAAGCTTCTCCTTGAAGGTCTGTCACCAGCCAAAAAATACGAATTTGTATTTAGTGAGTTAAAAAAAGAGCACAAGCAGAAACATGAGTCTACAGCCTACTGCTTATGGCACTTATCCAGGATTGGGGGAGTTGATTATATTTCTTGCCTGCAGGGCTCCTTCTTTGTTTTTATATACAGTCACAGCATGTAAACCACCAAAGGAGTGCTGGAAGCAGGACACCAAACATATAGCACTATTGCTTCCCCACTAACAAGCCCTTTCACTATCAGGCTATGCAGTAAGACTTTGCTGTGCAGCTAAGTCTCATTTATTTTGCTCTTGTCGCCAACACCGAGTAATTTGTCTCATCTTTAAAGCCCACAGAATACATTAGTGGGGCAAAAAAATCTAAAGAAAAGAAAGAGGTAGGAGGCATGTCTGTCCTGCTTAAATTGCTGCTCTCTTCTAAATTACAAAATTTTCTTGCAGACAGCACAGATCGGCACTAAAAACCTAAAAATTCAAGCTAACGGCAGAGGAAACATTAAGTTCTGTTTTCTTTATACCATGGACAATATGCACTGAACAGAGAAAGCACATAAGCACTGCTGTTCTTTTGTTTAGCATTTCACTCAACAGTCCCCAAGCAGAGGTGAAAGCCACAGACTTTTTAGCTCCGTGCAGATGAACAAAAGCAGTCCCTAACCCCGTCTGTGATTCAGGTAATTCACTGCACAGACATCATCAGAATCAAGTGAGTGAAACAGGTAGCTGTGCACAATTACAGGCTGGTTTTATACAGGTTTGAAGAGTCAGTACTGTTTGCACAGATCCAAAATCTCAGTAGCCACAAGTGGCCACCAGACTAACCTGTGCCATGCGGTGCAGTTGGGAAGAAGCAGACGCTATGACGGTTTCACTTGGAGTTATGTGCATGTCAGCAGTTTGAAATGCTTCACCAAGAACATTTTGATGATAAAGAGGCTGCTTTTATCCAGAAGTTTTCCCTCAAGGATTTCTGCTTTCATCACCATTTTCAGATTTCTCTGAAAACAGCAAAAAAAGCCTGAACCCTGAAGGCAAGGCAGAGGTTCCCAAAATTAGCTGGCTCAACTTCTCCCATTGCTAGAAGACAGGTATCAACTTAGTAGGGTAGAGGAGTCTGAGGCTGGAGAAATGGGGTATACTTGATGTGGTTGAGTTCCTCTGGGGTTTACTATCAACTCACTTCCCTAACAAGCACATTAGGAGCAGCTGGCACCTCCACTAGTCGTCATAACTAAGATAACAAAACTTTGGGAGTATCCATCATAAATTGTTGTTTGATGCTGGTTTTTAATAATTAACATAAAAGTGGAATAATAACCCAAACCTAAAAAAAAGAGGGTTTCAGGTTTTGCAAATTAAATACTGGAGGTCTGTTTTTAGTGAAACTGATGTCCAGTTGTGTAAAAATTTTCATGAGAACTTAGAAAAGATAGAAAATAATATTTTCTTATCATAACAACACTTGGAAAATGAGACATAATATTTCTTATTACTGCTGCCAAGGGAGCGCTTTGTTATTTAGTCATCGTTAGCATGGAAAATCTTGTAATGTAAAGTGCACAACTCAGGAGACCAGGATTAGCAGTAAAATGCTCTAGTGGGACTATATCAGATCACTTAATGAAGATGTGCCACATTTGTTTTGTTCTTTTACCTCTTTGTTTCACTAAGTCTGTCCAGGCCACGTCCCTCTTTCTGCAGAGTGCAAGAAGGTCCTAAGCTGCAAGACTGGGCTGCATTAAAGTCACACAGGCTGAACTTTCTCTGCTGGCCATGCCCAAGCTATTTTCTGTTAAGAGCAGCATAAATTTTAGGTGAGCTAATCTGTTTGAATTTTGAGCTTCTCCACCTAGATGGAGCAACCATTGCAGCACATTTGGAACATCCTGAACAGGAATAAGTATGGATGCTGTAGCCTTAATGCCCCATATGCTGCTTATGGTTAAGGAGTAACAAAATAAAAGGTAAGGCGGCAATCAGCAATGCTGCATAGGTTCTACAGAAATAAATCACTGAGATGGTCCTAGCCAATGGAAATATCAAAAAGCATTTTTGAGAGCAGACTTCAACAAACACCCTCTATAGAGTAACCCCCTCCTCTAAATGCTCAGGTCCTATTATACTTCAAAATACGTATCAGAAGCTGTCTGAGTGATGAGACACTACAGCAGAGTTACAAAGTCAACTTTTCAAAATGAATTTAAAAACCCAATTTTCGCTTCTGTCAGAAACCTCTTGGATAAGGCAGTTTTATATTTTAATGGAAAAGCTTTTATAAATGACACATTAATTTGAGACGACCAAATAGATCTACATCCATAACAGAAGGAGCAACTGGAACAAGAAGTGGTTTCATACGTAACAGATCTTTTTAGAAAAGAAAAAAACGAAAAGTGACTTGATATAAATATAAAACCATAAAATTGCTTAATATAAAAATAAAAGGCTAATGATATATAGAAATAGCTGAAAATTTGATAACCTATAAATTACTGTTTACAAAATTATGCAAGTATAATCTACTTTGCATCTGATATCAAAAAGCTGCTTTAATTTGTCATGTAAGACAATCCCTAGAAATTATAATCAGAAAAGTATCCATTCTATATCTAAAAAACTTGTATTGAAGAAATCTAACAGCAATCATAAAATTAAATACATAATAACTGCAGAGCTGTAAAAGTACAGAGTTTTGAAATGTTTTTTTGAAACAAAAACAATATAAAAGCTAGAAAAAATATACAAATTATTATGACTTCTCAAACGGACTGTTTCCCCAGCTTTCAAAAATGAATAGTATAGAAAAAATGGTGAAACCAAAAATTACAGTCCAGAGCATTCATATTCTAAGTTCAAGTGAGGAATGATCTGAAACATTTGAATTAGGCATGTAAGAGTCAGAGTTGGCTGATGCTGCTAATAATTATTACACAAGAAGTGCTGGTGCACATCTCATCAACCATAATAACTATTGCTCCCAAGGATGAAGATGTTTTCTGCAAAACTCTCTGCTTCATTTTATGGCCATATATTTAACACGTGGCTTTAGGAAGGTTTTCCTGGACAAGATGAATCTCTGAGGACTGTTGTGCCTGTTACTATTACCACTAGTTTCCAACATGCCACGCTGAACTACAGACATTTTGGTCCAGTTTGGTCGATGCAACTGTTAAAAACTGAACTGGTTCACAAGTCTCCTCCAGGAAAATCCACCTGGAGCTTTAAGGACCCTCTGTTCTGAAACTCCAGAACATCTTTGATGAGCTCAGCAGTACACTCATCTTTCCCTCCCAACACATCCTTCTGTCCCGTCCCGTCCCATCCCATCCCATCCTCTTTCCTTCCTTCCTTCTTTTCTTCCCTCCTTCCTTCCGTTTTTTGCGCAGATGACTGTGAATCCCCAAAAAGCTACACACCACCACAAGGAAGAGAGTAATGTCGAGGCAGGTGAGGAGCAGTGTGATCCGCTTATACCACCTTGTAGCCTGGGTAGTTGGCTGGAATAGAGAAGACCTTGGATCAAGGTCATTTTTAGCACTAGCCACATTTGACTTTTAAGCCCTGTCTTCACATTCCAGCGCTCTTAGGTGTGCATTTCCTTTTCCTTGACAGATGTTCCACTCAGAAAACATTTTTTGTAAAACCTTGGGGCAAATGCACAATTTTCACATTGTACTTCCACATTATTTTGGAGAATAGGTACCTTCTAATTTAAGGGAAAAAGACATCAAAAAGCTACCAAACTAGTCTGAATAAAACCCCAACGTTGGAGAGTAAAAGACTGACTTACCAAATGCTAAAATCCAAAGTTTCTAACAGAAACCTAACAGGCAAAGCAAGAAAGTTAAAAATATAGTAATAAAAATTATTTGTGTCAAAGACTGACCAGTAAAGCATAAAAGAGTTTCTATACATTTTTTATACTCTTGCTATAATTTCAGAATCTTACTGACAGCCTTGACTTCAGCAAGAAGGAACATAAGATTTAACATGAGAGAAATGCCAGGTTTGTAATGGAGGGGAGAACATTCGAATCCGAAGTGGAAGGGTGGTGTCAGATGATCACTCTTGGCTGAAGAACACTATTTAGGAAGTTACAGTCCCTCAGCTAAAGGTTACAGCCCCCTTACCTGTGACATACCGCCTTTCAATAGAGGCTTCATAACCAAAGATGAGTGTAGTCTGTGCTACTGTGAAATGTTAAAATTTGACTTAAATCACTTCTTTATACCTTCGGTGACAGTTAAAGCAATCATCTGACCACAAAGGAGATTCCCATTAGATCTGAATTCACTTGTCTAGGTGAAATACTAGCTTCTGGGTGATTTTAAGATGATAATCCCTTGTAACAGCTCACTAAATACATTTATAAGATTATGTGGCATGAAGGTTATTGAATTTCAAGGAAGGTTCTGAGTAAATCACTAATGTTTATAGTAAGTTCAGTTTCATGGACCAAAAGAGTAACTGCTAGCTTTCTGACAAGTAATTGTCAAAGAAGAAAAAAAAACCCTGATGATCTAATATCAAAAGTGCTCTTGCAGTGTTGGTCAGATAGATAGGTAATTGGCTGTCACTTGGTTAGCTGTAGAACTGCATAAAATAAAATGCAAAAAATATATATATGCTGAAAGAGCTCAATAAAAGAATAGTAGCCAAGGTTAGAGAAGGCCAAAGCACAGAAACAAAGAAAAGGGCAGATAAGAAGAGAAAAAAAAAAAAAAAAAAAAAAAGAGTCCTTCATTTTAAGAGGGTCTGTGTTGCCTTTCAACAGTGAATGTTACTGTTATTCAACTATGCAACTCATATGGAAAATATTGAGAACTAGGTAACAGTCTTTCCACCACTCCTGTAAGTGCTTTAGTGAATAAGTTAATTGGAGGATGATGGTAGTGATAGTGCATAATATTGCAGAAGACATCATGTTTTTAGCAAAATCATTCAAAGTATTTTTTCTGAGAAAAAAAAAGCATCACTCCAATAGTTTACCAGCAGTTCTTCAATAACTGCTTAAGAAACAAGGTAAGTAGTAAGCAATATAGGCTCAATTTTTGGAAGCAAATACACTGTACTAATGTCTCAGAACAAGCCACCACTACACCACTGGCAAAGTGGTTGATCTTATCTGAGAATTTGGTCCATAGTGTAATAAGGAGAGCTAGTAAATGCCAGATCTTGGAAATCTATAAATGTAATTATAAGATGCTGAAAGGGTTCTCTTCAATAGCTCATTTTCTCCACATCTTAACAAATATATATATATATATATATAGTATCACTATGTAACATTATCCAACAGGCAAAGAACAAAGGTAATTCTTAAAGGAAAACTGTTTTCCTAGTTACGTGTACTACAAAAGGCTTGCAGCTACACCAGTGGTGTGCAGGAAGCTTTTGAGTGATGAATTTGATATGCGGGTGCTGAGTACTTTCACAAAACAACATAAGCCTCTAGTTTTGGCTCAGGCAAAACTTCCACAGAAGTCAAAAGAAGCTGCGACTGCATCAAGGCTGCAGGACCTGGCTCAGAAAGGCAACAGTAAATTATTGAAGAAGCTCATCAGCATGGAAGAGTCTGTTAATATTTATTCTGCAGGGTTGCCTGACTGCAGTGATATAAAAGGTGGCATTAAATAGTCCCACTTCCCAGAAAACTACAGGTGCCATTGTGATATACCCGAGGCTGACTGCTACATCTGTACCAAACAGACTCTATAAAAATGCAGTCACAGTCCATGGGTAGCCATGATAGGGAAGAAGCCAACTATTGTAATAAAACCCTGTAGCGCCAACTTGTTACAGCCCAGTGATTTAAGATTGAATTTCAACCCTCCAATGAAGCTGTAACTGATCCCAAAACACTGAAGTCAAGCCCCTTGGCTGGTTGACCTATACAATCCTGCAAACAGCTGGAATGAACATGCTTATAATGACATTTAAGACTCCCTTGGTTGTTTCATTTAAATGCCAGCACACATAAAGCTAAAAACAGTATAAGAGATGGTTATAGGTTAAAGATCTGTAAAGATTTCTATCTTATCATGAATGACAAAGTCCAAGTCAAAGATATTAGATAAAAAGTAAAAGAAAATTAAAATTTTTCTTCTTTGTAATTATATCAAGCTACATATGCAGTGGCTCTAATTCAAAAGAAAGCTTTTATTTGCTACACGATTATATCCTTTCATATCGTCAAATCCTAAATTCTCATAATGGCAAGGTTTGTGGTTTTTTTCATTTATTTGCACATTTGAACACATCCAGTAAATCTATGTA
Organism: Falco punctatus; assembly: GCF_963210335.1. NCBI lineage: Eukaryota > Metazoa > Chordata > Aves > Falconiformes > Falconidae > Falco > Falco punctatus. The sequence goes on from NC_137582.1 coordinate 44,885,027, forward strand.
CCTTCTTTATAGGCTTCCTCAATCGCTGCTTAAGAAATGGTGGAGTAAAGTACTTATTGACTAACAATAGTGAGAAACAAAAGTGGTTACTTCTACTTTGAATTCCCAGGGCATAGTAGGTAAGGCAAGGAGGTAACTGGTGATGCCAGCACTTGATAACAGTGATGCTGACAGCCCTAGATGCCTCCTAGATTCTGATGACTATGGTATTCAGCCAGAAAAAAAATAATAAAAAGAGAAAAAGAAAAAGCTGAGAACACTTGCTGCAGGATTTTTACCCAAATCCATTCTTAGAATAAACAGACCAAGTGTGAGCATGTGAGGGGAGAGAGGCTGAGATGGACACCCAGACTGCAAGGCATGAGACTAATTGAAAACCTGGTAAAGTAAACAGATAAAACAGTATTTACAGCCTCTAGTAGATGAATGGTGTGCTCCTTCTGGCTAAAGAACAACCTGCTACTCTTACAAAATGCATCAAGGACCCTTTAACGCCAGTTTTTAATGTAGGCTCCAAAAGAAGAAAGAAATTAAACCAAATGGAGCTCTTCTTCCATGAGTAAGGAAGTTCAGAAGGAGCTGGACAAGTCAAGCAGTTCATCCAAGGTTCAAGTTTAACTGACTCAAATTGTTAGATATGAGCTTTGGCATAAAACATCAAACAGCACAAACTGATTCATGCCCGATCTTGTGAAACGTAAGGTTTCTCACAGAACGGTGCATCTTCTGTTAAGGTTTAGTTTGCGGTTCCAAAGAGGCAGTACATCTTAAATGACCAACTCTCTTCAAGCAAAATGAAGTATTAAGCCAAGGCAGCAAAGTAATAAAAATCATGTGCTGCCCGTTACCCCTAATTTGAGTCACAGCATAGAGCCTATTTCCACAGCAGGGAGGAATTCAGATGTCTGCCTAAATAACTTACTTCTTTCCCCAGAAAACTTCTCTCCAGTGCTCTCTTAAGTCCCAGCTATACAAAAAAATAGAAGAATGGAAGACTGCATCTGCTTAGATTCACCAGATGCACACGGGAAAAACAAGCAGTTTAGCACTGGTCAGAAGTCTGACAACGCGTTTAAATCAATCCCTGAGTTGCACTTCATTCACTTGCTGTCAAATGCCATGTTCAAGCAAACTAGAAACAATCATAGATCCTTTGGCTTCTTCATATGGGTTTGATGAGAATCTCTGATACTGGATCATTTCCTGTTGCCACAAAAATTACATAAATGTTCTTCCCTGTTCACAGCACAGCAACAATATCTCTCTACCTCATGAGTTGTTTGGCCAAGAAGGGTTGTGGTGAGCACAGAGGACACACTCGCTACTTCCATATGCTGAAAAAGCTGATGCTTTTTTTAATTTTATGAGACAAAAAAGTATTTAGTGAGTATCAAATTGACCCGAGTGTCTTCCATAGTCTTCTTTACTGTTGTCTTTTCTTTTCCTCCTTTCAGAGCTCTCCCTCATCCCTACAAGCAGCCCAGCTCACCCCTTTGAGGTAAGTCCAGTAAGACTGTTTATGACATTATAATTGAGCAAGTCAATTTACACTGCTGTTAGGAAGGTTTAAGTAACTGGACCTAAGGCAGCAACATTTAGAGCAGATGACCAAGTCCATTATTGCAAAATAATAAATACAAAGCTGCTCTTTGTTAATTTTTCTGTATAATCAAAAATACCTAGTACTTCTAGCAGTTGTGCCTGCTGTATGCTGAAATCCTACAAACTCTCAAACCACAAAGCAGGACCTGGACTGGCAGATACCAGCTTGTATCTCCTAATTCCTACGGATCCAGGTAACTGGCTGAATACAAACCACCAATGGTTCTATGTGGAAAGCCCTTTGCACTAAATCTGTTTTTTACTTTTTCAAGTACCGTACTTTAATATCAAATATCTGATCATGCAGCATGGACACATATACAACATCCCATGAGCATCCTCTTGCCAGCTGCTATCAACAGAAAGTAGGGCAACAGTTTGCTTTTTCTAAACTCTCCCAATAAGGGAAAGAAAAAGATAGGCCTGCATAACAGCATGACAAATTATTTTGACCTCTTCTTATCTAAAGCAATTCATCAACAAAGTTTATTGTATGAATAACTTCCAATATGGGGCTATATTTTACAAAGCTTTCTGCATTGTCTCTCAAAGCTTTTCCTGCTTCTGTGAAGAACAAGAGAGAGAAGAGTGAGTACTAAACTCATTGAAATATGAATTATAGGTTTATTGGAGAACTGGGAAAAGAAAGGTACTGTGTTAATGCCCAAATTAGTGTTAGTGGCTGACACGTTAATCCTGTTACTTTGCTACTTTAGAAATAAGAATGCTAAAGAGCGCCTAAAGTGAACGTAAAAAGCAGGGCTCAAAGCAATCTGGCTGGAAAAGTATACTCAGTGTGCCCTTTCAACACATTCATAAGGCAAGGAAGTAAACTTAATCATGTATGAACAGACCCCAGTTCCCCTAAATAGGGAATGGCACATATATAGCATACAGATAGGTAGGCTAAAAGGGCATTTGTGGCTCACGTAGACATGTAAGAACATTCTTATTAAAATACTGGGAAGTCTGGGGTTATTTTCAAACATGGAAGAACATAACTGTAGTAGAGATGGGTGACAAAACAGCAATATCCCGCTTTAAATCCTGCTCTTTTACATGTATTGTAAGATCTGGCCCTTCTGTTGTAGAAATAAAACCCCAAATTCCAATTGCTTTAGGTGATTTTGTAGCATCCTCACGTTAAATGGAGAAAGAAATTTTCAAAGTGAATATATATAACTACAAATGTGGTTTACTAGAAAGTTGTCAACAGAAGCATAAAATACTGTGTACACTATGCAGAACGAGGTCCTAAACGTGAAAGTGCCCTGCCATAAAAATGGTGTCTTGTGTTGAGCGCAGGACTCTGCAAAGCCACTTATTGGTGACTTTCTCTAGAAAATGCTGCAGGATTGATTGTGATAGAGCTACAGGGGGCTAATGTCTTCAGCTAAGCCAGCTCCCTGATACCAAAAGCAATTCCACTCTATTACTCCTTTCAAAAATAGTTTAGGCTGTATCTAAACTGGTTTGATCTCAGAATCCCTTTCTGGAATGCTGTTCCAAAATGATACCTTTCAATGAAAATACCTATTTTCATTCGATATCAAATAAAAAAAGCCTCATCTCTTTGCTTGGCACTAACTGGTACTTCATAAGACAGAGCGAGATTAATTATGATCATAATGAAAAACAAGCATTTAGAAGTAGGAATGATACCTTCCGGGGCCATTTTGAAACTCAAAGGTATACATAAAGAAACGCAAAAGTTCTTCATAGGTGGTATATTGAGAACTCTCGTAAAATAAGTGTTCAAATTGTTTAATCTTAACATTTCTAGTCCGGTTTTAACAGACCTTAATTAATCTCTCAGTGACTTACTTCCATTTGTCTTGTTATTTCCACTTAATCCTCCAACTTCTGCTTTTTCTCCTTCGGATGACCTCTCATTGACAAAGATCACTGATTTAGCAGTTGGCCTGCAGGTTTTCAAGAAGTTTATCTAGCCTTGTCCCTGCAAAGCACAGATGGAGCAATTATCTCCCTTTACCTTCACAATTCCTGCCACTCTCCACTAGGCCCACTGCTGGTATTTCAAAACAAAAGAACAAAAAGAAGTTAGCTAGTGATCCTCGGTGGAGCTCTTCATTTATCTCGGCAGTGTTCTATTTATCCTACCCGTCAAACCTTCTCCAGCAGCTCTTTTGTCCATTCCCAAGCTCAGCCAGCAGACAGACATACCCAGACTTGTCAACTGCCTCTCAAAATGCTTGGAACAGAACAAATGAGGAAAGTAGAGGGGGCTACTAGAATGTCTTGAAATACACCAGTGCTGTTCAAAGATTCGAGGTAATTATCACCAATTACCCAGACATGCTCAGCAAGACTACACAGGCAAATGGGAAAAGAGAGACTGCTCTGAAGTCATGCAATATAACAGACTCCCATGGTACAAGATTTCTCCTTTGGATTTCAGGGTATTGATTCCAAAGGTTTTCAAAATTCCCTAAGCATTTCACAGAACCACTGAACACTCAGGGCTGGAAGAGACCTCTGGAGATCACCCAGCCTAACCCCCTGCTAAAGCAGGTTCACCCAGAGCAGGTTGCACAGAGTTCTGCCCAGGTGGGTTTTGAATGTCTCCATGAGAGACTCCACAACCTCTCTGGGCAGCCTGTGCCAGGGCTCTGCCATGCTCAAAATAAGGAAGTCTTTCCCCATATTCAGAGGGAACTTTCTGTGTTTTGGTTTATGCCTGTTTCCCCCTGTCCTATCGCTGGGCACCACTGACAAGAGCCTGGCACCATCTTCACACTCGCCCTTGAGATATTTGTATGCATTGATAAGGTCCCCTCTCAGTCTTCTCTTCTCCAGGCTGAACAGGCCCAGCTCCCTCAGCCTTTCCTCTTCAGGCAGGTGCTCGAGGGCCCTCACCCTCTTTGTAGCCCTTTGCTGGACCCTCTCCAGTGGTTCCCCGTCTCTCTTGAACTGGGGAGCCCAGAAGCGGACCCAGAACAACATATGTGGCCTCATCAGAGCAGAGCAGAGGGGGATGATCACATCCTCCTGATACCCTCCAGGATCCCACTGGCCTCCTTGGCCACCAGGACACACTGCTGGCTCATGGCCAGCTTGCTGTCCCCCAGGGCTCCCAGGCCCTTCTCCGCAGAGCTGCCTTCCAGCGGGTCTGCCCCCAGCCTGTGCTGGTGCGTGGGGCTGTTCCTCCCCAGGTGCAGGACCTCACACTTGCCTTCGTTGAACTTCATTAGGTTCCTGTGCCCAGCTCTCCAGCCTGTCATTCCTGCTGAATGGCAGTGCAGCCTTCTGGTGTGTCAGCCGCTCCTCCTAGTCCTGTATCATCAGAAATCTTCATCAGCAAAAAATCATGCACACTCTGGCCCTTCATCCAGGGCACTGAGCTCACAACCCTCTGACCTCTGCTATTCAGCCAGTTCTCAACCCACCTCACTGCCTACTCATCTAACCCACACTGCCTGAGCTTATCTCTGAGGGTGTTATGGGAGACAGTGTCAAAAGCCTTGCTGAGGTCAAGGTAGACAACATCCACTGCTCTCCTCTCATTTACCCAGCTAGTCATTCCATCACAGAAGGCTATCAGATTGGTCAAGCTTGATTTCCCCTTGGTTAACCCATGTTGACTACTCCTGATAACCTTCTTTTCCTCCACATGCTTCAAGATAACCTCCAGGATGAGCTGTTCCATCACCTTTCCAGGGATGGAGGTGAGGCTGACTGGTCTGTAGATTCCTGGGTCCTCCGGGAGTGACACTGGTTCTCCTCTGGTCCTCAGGCACCTCTCCTGTTCTCCATGACCTTTCAAAGATGATGGAGAGTGGCTTAGCAACAACATCTGCCAGCTCCCTCAGAACCTGGGGGACCACCCCATTGGGACTTACAGATTTGTGGGTGCTGAGTTTGCCTAAATGATCTCTAACCCGATCATCCTTGACTGAGGGAAAGTCTGCCTTTCTCCAGACTTCTCCTGCCTCCAGGGTCTGGGAAAGATGAGGGCCAGCCTTAGCAGTAAAGACTGAAGCAAAGAAGGCATGCAGTAACTCTGCCTTCTCTGTATCGTTCATCACCAGGGCACCCACCTCATTCAGCAGCAGGCCCACATTTTCCCTCGTCTTCCTTTTCCTACTGATGTACCTGAAGAAGCTCTTCCTTGTTGTCCTTGACATCCCTTGCCAGATCTAATTCCGAATGGACCTTAGCCTTCCTTGTTGCATCCCTGCATACTCTGACAACATTGCCATATTCCTCCCAAGTGGGCTGTCCCTTCTTCCACATCCTGTAAACTTCCTTCTTCTCTTTGAGTTTTGCCAGAACCTCCTCGCCCATCCACGCAAGCCTCCTGCCCCTTTTGCTTGATTTCTTACACATATCTCGAGCTTGGAGAAAGTGACACCAGCTCTCTTGGACCCCCTTACCTTCCAGAACCCTAACCCATGGGATTCCTCCAAGTAGGTCCTTGAAGAGGCTAAAGTTAACTCTCCTGAAGTCCACAGCTGTAAGCCTAATTATTGCCCTGCTTCCTCCACACGGGATCCTGAACTCCACCATCTCATAGTCACTGCAGCCAAGGCTGCCCTAAGCCTTCACATCTCCAACCAGTCCTTCTTTGTTTGTAAGCACAAGGTCCACAAGCACACCTTGCCTCGTTGGCTCCTCCACCACCTACATCAAAAAGTTATCATCAGTGCTCTGAAGGAACCTCCTGGACTGTGTGTGCCTAGCTGTCTTGTCTTTCCGGCAGGTATCAGGGTGGCTGAAGTCCCCCGGGAAAATCAGGGACTGGGATCAAGAGGCTGCTTCCAGCTGTCTGTAGAAGGTCTCATCAGCTTCCTCTTCCTGATTAGGTGACCTGTAGTAAACATCCACAACAGTGTCACCTGTGTTAGCCTGCCCCTTAATCCTTACCCATAAGCTCTCAACTCATTCTACATCCACCCCTAGGGAGGGGTTGATTTACTCCAGTTGCTCCCTCACATAAAGAGCAATTCCACCACTTCTCCTTGTTGGCCTGTCTCTCCTAAAAGGTATGTAGCTGTCCACGACAGCATTCTTGTCATGCAAGCTATCCCACCATGTTTCTGTAACTGCAATAAGATCTGGGTGCCCTGCGATCACACGCAGATCTCCAGCTCTTCATGTTTATTCCCTGTGGTTCATGCATTGGTGTACAGTCATTTCAGACAGGTAATGGGGCATGCAGGACTCCCAGGAGGGATGCAAGAGGCTCCATCATAGCTACACACACCTTTGAGGTGGCTGGTCTTTGTCAGTGCATCATCAGAAGGAGGTGTTTCTGTTAACATAAAATATGTAATGTTCCCATACAACTGAGGTAAGAATGCAACAGCTTTAATTAGTTGTAAAACAGCACGCTTACGTGCTGTGTTTTACTGAGCTGGAGCACAATAATGTATCCTCCAGACTATTTGCACTGCATAGGCTACTTATGGATAACAAAAATGCCAGAGCTGTGTAAGAGAGACCTCACAATCCATTACTGTAACAGATGATGTGCAAACACCTCCCAGCTATCATCTGAAACTGTACAAACTGCCTCACAGGAAACATGAAGAGACTGGATGGTTTTGTAGAAGATCAATGTTAAGGTTAATGCACAGGTCCCAGCTGAGTGCTAGCAGTGCAAAAATGCTTCATGGAATGGTTATGATGGGAAGGGACATCTGGAGGTCATCTGGTCCAGCCCCCTAGCTCAAGGGGGGCCACCTAGAGCAGTTCCCCCAGGACCACATCTAGATGACACGAATATTCCCAGGATGGAAACTCCACAACCTCTCCGGGCAACCTCTGCCAGTGCTCAGTCACCCTCACATTAAAAATGTTTCCTTTTTTGCAGTGCCCTTCAGTATATGATTTCTAATGAATTCAGTAGATGTGCTATGACAGTACCTGTGGAAAAGGGGTAACTTTGTGCAAGCGCAAGAAACTCTACGGCATGTTTCTGTCTTCAAAGCATGCTATTTTTATTGCTGTGGCAGACCTGATAGGCCTAAATCACGATCAAATTTGTAAACTTGAGCAAGTTAGTGTTTCATAAGGAGGACAAAAGGAGAAAGTAACAAATAAGAAGCTAAGACAAGTTTAGAGCAAAGGACCTGGCAAAACTGAGGGCAGTCATACCAGCATCAGAACCTGAAACCCTCATTCTCAGCGGTAATCCCAATGAAGTTGATGGGGCTGTTCAGGAACATATGAGCTACAGGATGATATAAATGAATGGTAAGTGTGCTGCCAAAATGCATCCTCAGCTCTATGAGATAAAGGAAGAAGATCTGTATAATGTGGAGCATCACAGCACTATGCAATTTCCTGCATAAAATAATGATGTTAAGTGAAATGAATGTCAGATGAGTCAGAATCTGATTAGAGATATTTGCAGTGAAGAAAAATGTAAGACAAACCAATCAACTGATCAGTGAATTCAACGTAAGATAAGGATTGAGTACATGTACCTCAAGCATCTCTAGAGGAAAACAGTATTGCCTGCTCCATTGCTGAAATAAATTACACGTGGGAAAAGCAGTTGCTACCAGAATACCATTTGCCATACCAGAACTATTGGGACTAGAGACCATAGTGAGACTTCAGGATGATATCATCTAAAGGTATTTGTTATAAAACTATTGAAGTTCATATGAATGACAGCACATGGAGCTGAAAGACTGCAACAACACTTGTCTCCCCTACGAACAGGTCATTAAGCATGCTTTAGAACATTTACTTTGCCTAATTTTCAGCAAAAGACACAGCTTGCCTGCACAGTTTGCAGTGCTACAAAATATTCTTAGCTGCCCAAAAAGTGTAAGGATGGAGAGAACATCTCTACCAAATTGGACTTTACTAAATTCTATGTACTTGAAGACTTTCAAGAATTTGTACTATTTATATGATGGCAGATTTTTGTAACTGCAGCACAATAATCTGCTTCCCAGTAGTAGGGTTATGGTCTTGAAATTTCAGTATTATGACTTGATCCCATGTTTCAGAAAAAAAAAAAAAAAAAAAAAATCAAAATATTCCAAACTCTTATTTGAGCACAAATACTATAAACAGTGAGAAAATACGATGCACAAAATTTTGACCAGCAAATAGGTATGTTTCACCTTTAGTATAATATTTGTCTGAAGGTCTTACTGCTGTGAAAGTCATACTTAAAAGTTAGTGAAAAGAACCTTTGAAAAGACTGAGCAGATAAGTATACTACTTGCCTTCCTTTCTTAGTGACATTTTATCTACCAAAAAGGATTAGTACAAAATGTGAAGGGAAGCCTTTAAACCAAGGAAAAAACCCTGCTGCAGACCTTCTGCCTCATTTAACTTTACTGCGCAAGTTCAGAAAGGGAAGACTGTGGAGAGAAAATATAATGCTAGGTATCAGTAACCACATTAGGTGGTCACATACTTATATATCCAGTGGGTTTCAGTCACTGTAGGCTTATTTATTCCAGCTTCATCACCCTGGCGAGAGACACCTGTTTTCAGCAGGACTAAGCAATCAGTCTGTGACATGGAGTTTTCAGACCCTGGGGAACATGTGATGTAATCTCTGTTCTTATCACTGCTGGAATAGGTATAAAGACAAGAAGGTGAACCTGTCTTATCTGATGCCATGGCATGAAATGATAAACATTCATTATCTTGTAGGAGCTCCAGAAAATCCACTGTCAGAAAAGAGGCCTCTTTAATCCAGTGATTCAGCAGATTGGAGTTATATGGAAGAAGCCAACACAATGAAAACCTATCGCATTTCTCCATGTGAGGCATGCTCCCTGTATTTGTTGTCTCACGTTCCTTGTAACTTCAGAGTTAGAGAGGCTGCAAACATGCTCACTCCTGCTACCACCTGAGCTGTCACATCTCTTGTTTCATCTTGCCATAATGTCTTTGCACGCTCACATGTCTCCTCTGGGACACACTGCCCACTAAATTCACAGGTCTCCCTTTTACTTCTTTAGAACCAACTACCTCCTGTGTGCCTCCAACACACTTTTCTATGAAACCTTAACGATTGTTGCATTTTTGTATCACCTGTGGTATCCCACCATTTGGTGTACTCGGTATTTCTAATGGATTCCTAGAGTTTGAGGTAAACCACGTATACCTTAAGCTGTTGGTGGGTTTAGGTTTGTCAACAAGTTTGCATTCCAAAAACGCACAGCAAATATATAAGTTATGTTTTGCTATTTAATGCTCAACAAGGTGACAAACAGATTTTTTTATTCACAAATATGCCACAATGTGGACGCTTTCACTGTTAAATTTATACCTTACAGACCTTTTATTCTCACCCTTAAGGAAGGGTTGATGTTCTTGTTCTGTTCTGCTCTAGGGCAACTTTGGAGACAAATAGCAATGATCAATTTTAATGACTTGCCTCTACTTTCACTAAAGAACCACAGGACCCAGGAAAGATGTAGTTTATATTGGGTTTTGTGCCATTTGCACTCTGCCACCTCTCCATCCCTTATTCCCTACAAGAGAAACATGGGGAACAAGAAGCAGTTTCATGCTCAAGATTCAGCTGCATAGTGTGCTAGGAAGGGGTAAAATATTTCTTACTGTAATTCTTTGGTAAAATTAGTTAACAATCCTGTCTGATTGTAAATGGACAATGTATTAAGACTGTCTTTTCATACAGTCTCTGACCGTCAAAATCCTCCAAAAGTCCCTATATGTTTTTTGCACTCTTTCCCTAAAAATCTGAGCACGGTTTCTGATAGGAAAGTGGATTACCTAAGTATATGTTTTGATCCAGTATGGTCATTCTTATATTCTTGAATGTTCCTGAATTCCTGGGAGTAATATACTGCAATTAATAACTACTTCCAAGGCTATTGCAACGCAGTGAGATTAATAAAATATCAACCTTTATCTCTGTCTTATGACTACTTACAAAATACAGTGAGAGACTACCTTCATTCAATACTGTGAACTCATCATATTTCCATCAATGTAATGTGTTCTTCTACAACAGTCTGAAGACTGCTGCTGCTCGAATTGAAATACCTTTCATACTCAGAGGAAGACCTGGATGCATGCACAGTATTTATCTAGAAAATAGGTAACTTCCCCTACACTAAAAGGACAAGGACAGAATCCTAATTAACTTTCTCAAATGTAATTCAGCTTTCTCATTGATTACTTGTTCACGGTAGTAGACTTCCAGACCCACTCTTAAAAATACTATGCACACAAGTGGCCCCAGGAGGTTTTCCATTTTCAAGCACTTCCACATAGTCTAGTACCCAAGCTCCATCTTTCCCCTAACAGTGGTGGGCAACAAATACATTAAGCTCTTTTTTTATGCTGTAAAAACACAACTCTGAGGAGCTGCAACACAGCTTTCACCTTTTATTTCAAGCTTACCTCAGAGTCTTGGAAGAGAGGAAAACCGTACACAGCCAGGGCAGTTATGCCTTTGCACCACAGGCATACCACAGAGAGCCCAGAGGATCCTGCTGGGCTTCTTTCCTTCTCTGTTTGGTAGGATGGATGTATCCTGTGTTTCAGTTCAACTGGCACTTGCAGGCTAGGCTCCCTGTTTTTAAATTTTAAGTTTCTAACATTCTATATGTAACACAAATTACGGTAACTATTAGATATATTGCCTGTTCTGCAATGAACACCTGTTTAACCAGGTAAGATACCCATCTTCTTTCTATTTTTCTCCACAGCAAAGGCAAATTCATTTCTTAAAGTGAAGAATGGGTAGGAATAATAGGACAGGGATAATGTACAGGATATGTATGTCCTCAGGTATACCTTTAATCTTATCTCCCTTTTGACTCTAATGATCCAACTTATGGTGTATTTTCTCTAAACGTAAATTCAAGATCCTACTTCTGAATTCACAGTGTATACCTTAAAGTGCCTTGTGATTTAAAATATGTGCTTACTCTGATAAGCTCTTTGTATAACCCACATAAAAGAATTCAATTCAGAGCTATAAAAATTCTCCAAACTCAAATTAAAGCTGTCACTTTGTATTGAAAGCCTGGAGATGCTGTATGGCTTCTGGAACACACACAGAACCACCACCTATCTTCTTTTTCTCTTCACATCCCATGTTTCTGCCTTTACGCATTTCTCTGGGAATAAAGATCTTCCAGTTTGTTTTTAGTGAGGACTTATTCCTGTTACACAAACACAGAACTACACCACAAGGGCAAGATTTCATTTAAAAGTCAATGAAAAATGCTGAGTTTGTCTACTGGGAACACTAGATCATGAGTGTGATTTGTTACTGTTTGCAAAGTTTATGTAACTTTATGTAGATTATGTTGTTGCGTTGCACTCTTAGCCACCTTCGGTATTCATTTCCTTTTTTCCATGGTATTAGAAGTTATCAGATTGCATTCCCCATCCAAAGTTTCTAAGAGGTCTTACAGAGAATAGAAGCCTGAGAAATAGGAATATATCGTTTATCAGAAAATGTTTCGCTGAAGTCATTCAATCAAGTCTTTAGAAAAGCTGGAAGCAGAATACAGTTCTTTCTTTGATTTCTACTTCTAAGTGTTCCCTTACGATATATCCCAAAATATCCAAACCTTTTTTTATGATTAAGGAATAGTCTTGTGGTTAAAACAAAGGAGACACTTAAAGCAGCCTTCTGCACTTCTCCCCATAAAGCTGTGTATGGTCTGTTGGAGAAGGCTGGCATCAGACACAAAGGCAAGTCATTTATGTCCATGAAAATACCCAGATGTGCAGGGATATTTTAAGCACACACACACACACACACACACACATATTTGTAATTTATTCTGTGTCCCTGACTCTTTGGATACTTAACTGTATAAAACTCTTTCTGAAGGTCTGGCCCCAACCAGTCTATCTAGATTCGAAATTGTTCCCTTTTCTGAACAATGGAAATGCTGCAAATGGTATGAATAAGAAAATTGTAGTACTGTAATATTAGGGAAATGATTTAACCCATAAGCTCTTCCCCCAGAAGAACTACGAGGCTCAGCAGAGCATGCGCACATGAGGAGGACAGGGTTATGCCTGACATCCTCCAGCAGCACCAGCACCACCAGGATTACCCAGGCTAACCCACACTGTCCCCACACCAGCACTGATTTGAGTCATCAGCTGTGAGGTCCTTGTTCAAGGGGGAAGAACTGGCTTGTGGCTTCTCATCTCCACCAAGCACTAGGACAAACTAAGCTACGGTAGCTGTTGTCCCACAGAATCCTGGAGACAGCCACAGCACCAGGTTAAGGAAAAGGTGTGGGCAGGAGGTGGAGACCTTCTTCCTTCAGGGAGCCCTTTCTGAACACAGCAACTTGCAACTCCAAGCAATTTTCTATGCCTGAAGACAGCTCTGCCAGAAGGGTTTTTTGGCCCTATGTGACATGATTATTGCAAAGACTGACTTCTTACATCAAGTACAACTCTCTACGTATCTGCTAATTTCACTTCTTCGGTGTATTTTGTTGCATGTTTGTTTACATTTCACATCTACCTGCTTTCAGAAACTTTGTAAAACTGGTTATGGATTCATATTTGAAAAAGTCTAACATTGCCTGACTAAGAATTAAACTCCTGCATTTGAAATAAAAAAAAAATAATCTTGAAATCAACAAGGTTTATGTACTATCTGTCTTCTAAAGGAAAAATTATCTTTCAGTGATTAATCTAGGGTGCAATGCTACCATAGCAGTAGTAGTTCCTTTCAGAGAACTTAATGTAATAGTTCTTTTCCAAGAAGTTCACTATCCACTTCGATGTGAGAAAATATTTACTTAAATGGGAAAGTCTGATTCTTCAGACACAATGACAACTTGACATAAGGCAATTACTCAAAACTACCTCATGAATCTTTCCCCAAAGATGTTTTCTTTGACCAAAAGCACTGCAATTAGCCTCGTTACATGTTGCCATGTTACCAAGATAAAGTCCATCTTGTCCAAAAGCACCTCAACATAGTAAGCTAGATTTTTTTTTCCCGAGAGACATGATTAACCCATTCTGAAAGCTACTGCAATAAAGCTTCTGTTTTCTTAGTAGACATGAAAAGGTATCAGCTCAGATTCAGGCTGTTTTTTTAAAAAGACCCAAAAATAACAAAATAATCCTGATATATTGTTTATAGGATTCTAAATAATGTGGGGGGCTCATGGCTCTTTGGACACAAGAACAACAGAATTTCAATATTTATCTTCATTATTTACCAAATTCCTAGTTTTGCATTCCTGCAAATCTTATAAATTATGATTTTAGGTTTTCTGTTGGTCATTATTGAAATATTTGGCAGCACAAGATCCAAAGCACCTACACAACCATTAGGAATATAGCCTTTAAACATAGTATTCTTAAACGGAAATCCCTGAGGAAAGGGTTATAAACTAGAGTTAATGTATTTTTAGTGTATTTAAGGTATACCATGTAATTTTGATAACACTTCAATTTCTGGATTGACATTTCATAAGGTGCCCAACTATGCACATTACTAAACACTGAATATAGTAATAAATAATTTACTTATGATTCCTTTTAAATTATTATGTAACATTAATTCTCTTCTGGAACTCTTTGGTGTTCCAAAATATGGTGAAAACCAAGATAAAAAACTGAAAGAATTCCTCGCCTAATTCTTTCAAAACCTCTGAATGCAAGATACAGGGACACACACTTTTCAAAACGTCTATCATTTTAATATTCAGTGCTAGACATGCTCTCACAGGATCAAAAAATGTTTTATCATCATTATCCCTTCAAACACCTCTATCATTTACCTCTTTCAATTTTTTCCTTAAGATGGAGAAGAAATACCGAGTGATCACTTCTGTCATTTCTACATTTTTAAGCAATTTGACTATTCTATCACCACTGAAGAGACCCACATCATTGTTAACATCCTTTTTACTTCAAACACATTAATACTTATTTCCATGCCCTATTTCCACCGCCACAGTTTTCTTCCTTGCACTCTTTTGATGATTTTAGCCATTTTCTGACAGATTTCGCTTCAGACACATATTGCTACATACTGGAATATATATTTATCTTTTCCTGATGTACTGTCATTTTCCTTTCCAGCATGTACATTTAAATGTTAACATTGGTTACATTAGATTTAATATTTTCTGTGCTAACCCAAAGCTAAGTGCAGTGGGTTGCTTCTTGTAACTGAACTTCTTTTGTTGAATTTTAAGGGAAAGTAAAGGGAAGACAAATTCTTTCCGAAGGCCCACGATGTATATTCTGTGGTGTAGCTAAAATCCCAGTGAGTTGTATAATGTGACCACTGTATAGCTATTCTTTTTCATATGTTGTACATGTTTAAAAAAAAAAAAAAGTGAAATTGAAAACTTTCAGTCATTCCTAGGTACAGGGACTTGTTCATTGTAGCTTAGCATAAATTTTGTTCTCTAGACCTTTTTACAGAAATGACAAATACTTGTAGAATTGTTAAAAACTGTTCTGCTCTATGATTTTATAAAATAGCCCCAAGAGCAACCTAGTAAAACATTACAAAACTACTGTGCTTTGATCTCTCCTCATTGTTACCCTGCTGCACCTCTTGAGCTAAGCAGAATAAGAAGTACTGGGGAAAAAGCTCCCATTACATACAGCCATTGCTTCCCTTTCCTTTTCAGGCAATTTCCTATATTTCCATATTAGTGTAATGTTTACATCAGGATACCAATCAATAATCAGTTGCAAACCAGGCTTTTGGTTGCTACAAACTGCTTTATGCTAGCAATAATTCTGGTCCTTTATTTTATTGTGGTCCTCGTAACATAGCCCTAGGGGAACTACAACTACTGTGAAATCTCTGCTGAGTATGAGTATGTATGTGCAGAAAAGGGCAGACAGGGTGAATAATAAATAGCTGCTCTTAAAAAAAATCATATTTAACATGGAGATGTACAACTACAGGTTTCACAGCCATATTTTTAAAGTTTACTGCTCTACTTTTTTGCTGCTATTTCCAAGGAAATGCAGCAAAATGCCAGACAATATTTACTAAGCAAGTATCTGAATCAAGCTTAGAAAAAGGACAACAAATGAGTTGAGAGAAACACATTACAGTCAAAGGCCTGCATTTCAGAGGTATTATTCTTCACCTAAAATGCATTATGAAAAAGTCACAGGACTTTGCATCTGGTTTAGTATCTGTAAAAAATACTGTATGTAAATAACTGGTCCTCTCACTATAAGCAAAATCAAAGCTAGTGATGAAATTGAGGTAAAACACCTAATCCGGAGACCAAGCCTATTCAAAGTTCTGCATCCAGTCTCAGCTCTTTTTCCATCAGGAAGCTGCAGAACCCCATATATTTAAAGGTTAAGACAGAATGCACTTAAGTTAGTGGAATGCTCACTTGCTTTTGTTTAAAGATTTAAAATCCATCAGCAAGAAGGAATTATAGTCCAGCAGGCACCACTAGTAACTAGCTGTATAGCCACTAAATTCAGATCCAAGTCCACTGGTTTTCAAACTGGATAATTACGGTTAAAGATAAACAGATGAAACCTCTCCTTCACAATGTCCTATGATGCAAATAGGAAAGTTTTAATAGCCCAGAAGAATTGCCCCAACACGATGAGACCTCAGAACAAAACCGTTCTGAGATGGCAGTATCAAGCAAAATGAGCCAAGTCCACTCCCCAGCCCAGAGGAGTAAGCCAATATTGCTACTCTTGGCAGTTTTTCTCATGTGTTGAAATACATATATGGAGTTACGATGAGATGATGAAGAAGATGAAGGGAAACTAGTCACTGCCCAGGATCCCTTTGGAGACTGAAATACACGTTTTGTAGCAGTTGTTACTACCGAAGTGCTGTGCGTTGCTGAAAGCCCTTTTGTCCCCTCCATAGTTGCTCACGCTAACATTGGCGTGTCTGTAATTCCCACATAAGACCACTTTTACCCATAACTTTTGATATTATTAATACTCATTACGACGATCTGTGGCAGAGTGCTCAGCATACTGCTCTCCATTACAGCTAACTCTGTTTTTTAAACTTGTAGAATTATAAAGCTGGTGCTGGCTGAAGAAATGAATATGGGCGTATTCACCTGTTTCCTGTAATGGCACCAGTGAAGGTGGAGGCGATAGGGTACAGGACTGGTATTTTGTAGGCTCTGATTTCAGAGAACTTCAAGTCTGTGTTAATCCTGATGTGCAATTAATACATTTCAATTTGACTGTACATACTGCTAACTGGAACAGCTGCTCAGTCTGAGCACACTGTGTGTCCTCCGGGGACCTCTGTTAATTTTCAAAATGTCAAGATGTGCTTGGGAGCAAGTGTAGAGCCGTCTCAGCTTCCTATAGAACTGGGAAAACGCTCTTTAGAATAAAAGAGTATAAATATCACAGTTGTTATGTCAAAAGCCTTTAAAAGGAAAGCAAAACAACTTGAAGATCCTCAGGGCCTACTTTGGCAAGCCATGGAAATGCCGTACATTACAAGGGGATTTTATACTGGTGCAATTGCC
Organism: Falco punctatus; assembly: GCF_963210335.1. Classification (NCBI taxonomy): domain Eukaryota; kingdom Metazoa; phylum Chordata; class Aves; order Falconiformes; family Falconidae; genus Falco; species Falco punctatus. The sequence goes on from NC_137582.1 coordinate 44,902,078, forward strand.
TCGGGCTGCAGGAGTCAACCAGAAGTTTTGGAGGTAAAACCAAAGAACCACTCAAGCTGAAGGAAAATTGTGTTTTTTAACCTAGTTCTTGAATGACTCCTGTTGGGTCACGTACTTGCGAGAAATTAATAAACCCTATTTTGCCAGTATTGTCACCGAATTACTCTTTCAGTCAATCAATAATTAACTCAAAACCAGTGAGAACGTGGGTATTTATCTGCAAAAAGGAAATGCCTCTTAACTGGCACTGGAAATTTAAAAACAAATTACTAATCCAGTAAGTATATTTCCGTGTGAAATTACAATGGGGTTTAGAACTGCCTCTAATGATTCAGGGGTAACATACCAAATTTTATGACACAGAGTGACATAAGCTATTAACTACATCAAGTTCTTAGTGTCTTATCTTCCACAGCTCAGCATGGAGTTCTACCCCTTTCACATGGAAAAATAACTAAGTGTTACTCATATTGAGATTGATTCTCATATATGGGACAGGATGTTTTACACCATTATGGCATTATAACATAAACATGGTGCATTTTATATACTACATATAACTTAGAATCAGTGCTTCTTAAGCGTTTTAGAAATGCGAATATGGTTTACAATCTCCATTCCACAAATGGGGGCGGGGGAGATCAGACAATTACAGGCTGCAGCTTTGCTTGAACTTCATATGCGTACAAGGAGATAAAAAATAAATCTTTGTATAGTTATGGGGAAAGTGAGTAAGGACTTGCTTGCCATGCATCAAATAAGGTGTGAGTGATATGAAAGCTTTAACAGCTAAATGAAGCAGACGAGCAAACATACATTTATGTTAGGTTTTCTGTGCTGATGTTTAGTAGTTTTACTATAGACAGAGGTAAGCAGCTGATTATTATCCCCCAAGAGCAAGAGGAAGCCAGTAAGCAATTATTCTTAATTGTGGTATGAGGCACAGTGCCTCCCAGAGCTATTTGTAGGTTGATGCAATTTACACACCATTGTTTGCTCAAGTTTGTGCTTAAAAACCACAGTTTTATCCAAGGTAGTATCAGTGTGCATGAGCAGTCAGGTCTGAGACCGAACAAGCTTCCCCATCTCATTGTCTCCTTAGCTGCTCTCAGAGACATTCTGCAGCTTTATTAGTTAAAATGGAGGGTACTCTCCTTCACTATTATAAATATAATATAAAAAATAATTATTAATATAATATAAAACATCAGCTGAAGGAGTGGTGTTGTTTCTGGAATCTCAGTGGAAGATAAAAGGAGATGTGCATGTCTGACTGTTATGGGAAATTAGGAAGGGAAAGGGAGTAGACCAAGTCTTTATTTCCCATACATGGGGATGGAGATAGAGCAAGAGCAAAATATAAAGTCAAATAGCACTTCTGAAGAAAAACTTTTAGGTGTGATTTTTTGGTTTTCGTTTGTTTTCGATGGTTGGTTTTGTGGGTTGTTTTTTTTTGGGGGGGTCCATTTTGAAATGCCGTAATATTTTCCTGTTCCTGCCGAGATGGAAACTCTTCTGGGTCCCAGATTCCTCCCCAACCAACAGACAGAAAGAGATCCTGGTATGCAGGCAGGCAGAGATGTAACTAGGCAGCAGTTACATTTCCAGTGGAAACCTCCTAGAGTTCAGTCAAAATCTCTCCAAATGGACACAATCTATGATTCTTTTTCATTTTGTTTTAGCAACATCAGAAAATTTCCAACCACCTTTTGAAAATCCAAACATTAATGATATCTGCTTAATAATAAGCAGCTGACCCAAATTCTGTAGTCAGAATGTGTTTTTGAATGGTCTTTGAAACGTGTGTGATATGCGAAAAACTAAGGGTGGGAGGGTATAGAGATATATGTCTATATATAAGTAGATCAATAGGTGAAGATTGTGGCAAAGATGGCATATGACTCTAATATGAAGACTTCTTTTACACATCCAACATACATTTTCCTTGGAAGTTTTTTAGAAACAAAGATATTTTTATCTATCCTGTGGCATTATGTTTTAAAATCTCACTTTCTTATTTTCAAGTTTTCATAAAAGAGCAGAAAAATATAACCAAACTTTTGTTTATGTTTAAACTCTGTTTTAAAAAGCAGGTCTGTCTCTGTAGCCTGATGATACCAAACCTGAAATGCCCAGTCTTTGCATAAACATAATGGTATGTAAATTAACTTAGACCTAGAACAGACAAGAACACATTTCATATAAATTACTGAAAAATTCAGACTGTGAGATTAGTTTACAGTTTAGCAAACTGCATACTTTTAGACAGAAAGGGTCGTAGGTGAGCAAAACCTGAATCAAGGAAACGAGCGAAAATAAATGAGAACAGTTACCCTGGGATGTATATAGGGCCAGCCTTACAAAGCATTGAAAGTGAACTCACAGGTATCAAGATCATTTGTCTTTCACCAAAATGTCACATACTGCTCGTGTCTTACTTTAGAGAGAGGCCATATTCCCAACCTTGGAGAAGCTGAAGAGTAAGTCTTCCCCATCCTGTAGTTATTCAGAAGAGGTATTATGGAACAAACACCTTTCTAGTGTAGCAAGGAAAAGGTCACCGTCATTTTAATCTAGCTCTGTGGCAAATTAGTATTAACCCCTTGAAATGTTAAGTAGTTAGGCATGCTTAAAACAATGTAAATGAGAGAAAAAATAAATCCCAGGAGACAGATCTTTGCTTGGTGTAAATATCACAGCTCTGTAAAATCAATAGTACTATGATAATACACTATCAGTGAGGGTTTGCTTGTATGTTTTTTTCCACAAAAAAAAAAAAAAACAAAACAAAACCATAAATAAAATGTATCATATATTTTGGGTTTTGAGAGCAATCACCACTACAAAAACTTCTAAAATAATCTGCTCTTTTAATTAAGTTTGATTTAGGACATTAGAAGCTCTAAAGGAAAGAATATGGAGGACAAAAGGGTTAGAGGGGGAAGGAGGACTCAGAAATTTCTCTTCTGCATTCTTTCTCTTGTTCCTCATAGCTCAACTATATTTCTCATCTGTTCAGAGATCAAGTGTCTTTTTTAAATTATTTCCTCCTGTCAGGGGCCAATCTGAGAAAAGGTCTCATTGTCTCATTCTTTGAAACACATAAAACTTCATTACTAAGGCTGCTTCCTTAACTTTAACCTATGGAGTGAAATTAGACTGCCTACACAGATTCCTAGTCTACCAGAAAATCATGTTTTCCCTCTTCTGAGGCTCACAATGCATCTTGCATGAATAATGCCTGAGTTAAAACCACCTATTTTTGTTCACTTTGTGTTTATTTTATTATCAGCATGTCTGATTTGCTTTAACTTCTATGGGCATTACTTGGAAATTGTTTTGACAGTGCAGCTCCTCAGCACAGGCTTTGCTGAGAGACTCACCATTGCAGCCCATCAGGATTCAAACCAAATCCAGTCTCCTTCCAGTTTCTCTGGGTTGTTATCTTCTAGGCTGTCTTGAATGTTAAGCCCCAAGTCAAGGAAATTCTATCTGAGTAATGTCTTAAAACATCTATTGTAAATAATAAATAACTGTTTCAAGTAAGGGGGGGTGTTCAAAGTGTTTGCATCAATCTAACATCAACAAAATGTCTGCAAAACAAATCATTCATATGCCAGAGCAGTGTCCATTATACAAGTACAGGATTGATTGGGTTGTCTCCCATAAAAGCCACTGGGCAATAGTTATTTACTGAAGGTATGTCAAGAGCGGCACTATTCTATGATCCTGAAGTGTTTTATACTTGCTTTGCGCTAGATCATGAACCTTGGCTAGATAACAAAATTTTCTTGTGAAGTCTGTTCTTCATACTCTTGAATAGAAGCACACTATGAACAGATAAGACATTTCAACAGAAGTTCAAAATTTTTGTCATGGCCCTGCTCCCCACAGCTGGATAGAGTCTGAAGATGATCATAAAAATATAGGGTTGATGTTAACAGAGGTGGTCCATAATGATTTAATGCCTGGGGATGCATTCAAGCATCCTGCAAGTGCCTTAGCACACTAACTATAAATTTCTGCAGGCAACTCTGAAATGAGTTCTTGTTCACTAGACAACATACTATAGACAGAAAGTGAAGAGATTCCCTTGGTTTAGATGAGATTTCTCATTTATAATAATAAGATTAGGACCTGAGGCTGTTTCTCTCACTAATGACATTGTGAAGGCTCAGTGATGTCAAGGCGTGAATCAAGGAACTAGTTCCATATTTAGCAACTCAAATCTTTTATTCTGCCTTGAACTAGAGTTTAGAAAATCATCAGAAATTTCTGTCTTTGTGTTCTAAACCATGCTTAATCAATACACAAAGTTTGGCTTCAGCTATTTTCAAATCATACAGGTTTTGTGGATTGACTTGTTGAAGACTCATTCAATATATCACTTATGTATCATATTTATGGACTTCTTGTGCTTCATATGTGGTCTGTGCTCTTCCCGCACTGAAATAATCAGCTGTGGTGGTTCTGAGATATTCTTGAGGGAGTTGAAATCCATTCCTCTGCAAAGAGCCAGAGGGAGCGGTTTCTGCATCATTAAATTCCAATTTAACCCTTCAAAACGAGGCTTCAGTAAGTACTGAAGAGACAGGTAAGCTCTGTGTTAATCTTCTTCAGAAGAATGAATTTAATTCTATGATTATCTTTTCCTGTGTATCTGTAGAACTATAAATCATTGACCAATGGAAACATCATTCTTAGCACAGTTTTCTAGATAGTGGTGTTAAAGATTTTTTTCTTCTTTTTAATAATAATTTGATCGTTCCCTTTATGCTGTTTTTTTTTAAACCCACCTTTTATTACTGTAATGTACTGAACTTTGTAATGAACTATCTTTTGCTGTTAAATTAATACTTGAATTCAAAGTGCACCTTCCATATATATGCAAAAATTTTAGTGTATAAAAACACTTAGCAACTAACATTTTAGCTAAACTCTGCTTCAACACCATGATTTGACTAATTCTATTGACAAGCTGTAAGAAAACATATTAAATGATTCCATTCAAAATATAAAATTAATAGAACCTTTTTTTTCCAAGCTCTATCTCAATCAATTTTTACTTATATCCAGGTTTTTAATAGCAATTGAAAAATAGAGAATGAATCATTAACTTCACAAGAAAAAAATATCAAAGAATATTGCAAAATCCATAATTCTGACTGACTGTAAAAGTGCACTTGTTTTTTCTTCCTCTGCTCCTTTCATTTTTCTGGCATTGACACATATTCTTTTATGGCATGATTAGAAAGAAATGCTAACCTGATGAAAGCGTCATCACCATATATTGTATGTGTCCTGTGAAACAAGCATTTTTCACAGCCATGATAGCACAGTCTTAAAAAAATGGTTTTGCTTTTCAAAGATACATGCTGAAAAATTGCAGATATTAAAATGTCAGCGTAATCAGATGGGACCAGATACAAAGTAGACATCTATCCCAGCTACTTGCCTAAGAAGCTGCAGCAGAGATCTTTATTACTATTTCAATTGTAGCTGAAATGCATTTCCACATGGACAAATTGTGGGAGCACCTGCATGGCACTTAAGTTCTGCTTTAGCATCTTAAGTGAGGCTTATTGCTAAGGCCTCTCTATTTGGGTTATTTTCACCATGAATGTGACACACTTTATATAAATCAACATATGGCAGTGTAGATGTATCAGAGAGGTTTACAGTGATGAGCCTGACAAGAAAATTATTTCTGAAACCAGCTTAAACACTTGAGTAGGTGCTCTGAGTTAAGAATTGCTATTACTATTCTAGTGGCATAAAAACCCAATGCACACATACAGGCAGAAAATGATGAGGAATCATTCTGATGGAGCAGACCAGCAGCCTTTCTTGCTGTTTGTATGACCTGCTTTGTCTTGTCAGGAATGTCTCTTGCATGCAAACAAAGCTGTACGCTATGTTCAAGTATATTTCAAGAACATCGATTTAAAAAAAAAATAAATATATATATATGCACATTGGTCAATGTGAGCTAAAAAAGCTACTCCAAATAAAATCAGAAGTAATTTTAAATCTTAAAAAATTAACTAGGCATCTATGCTAGAAGATATCACAGACGCTGTTATAAGAAGAGCACATCTCTAACACTTTGCAGAAATAAACACTACACTTTACACTTCAGCATTTGATTTTTAACATGATTTACTATGGACATGTGTGTAATCACCTTATGCACAAGCATGTTCTTGTGTCTGTCCCCTGCCTCTAGTCCCCTTTTCCTTGCATGGCCTATTTCAACAGCATACTGAAATATAAGAGAGGAGCAGAGGTCTTTAGGATAGTATTTCAAGAAAATAAGGTAAAAGAAACATCTTAAGCAGGAAAAGATTACAAGGAGTCCCACATCGAAGAGGCAGAGATTACATAAAAGCCTACACCAAAGTCAATTACCTGGAAGACAAACCTGCAGAAAACCCAGCTCCTCTGTCCAGAACTCATAAACTTCCTTGCAAAGCCTGGAGAAAGGGAAAGACCCAACTCGTGTGTCTCAGCACCAGTGCAGAGAAAGGCAAGGAAGCTCAGCTGGCTGACTTTGCAGGAGGTTGTGGTTGTGAAGCTCAGCTCATTTCTTGGTCATATGGAAAACTGCTGGCTTTGAACAGAGACAACCAGCACCAAACACGGGTGCGGAGGGAAGGATGGCAGTAACAAGGGTCACAGCTAGATCTGTGAGCTAAAGCACCGACAGGCTCAGGCCCTTTGAGAGATGGGTTCTGCTCTCTGGACATCTTTGAATTGAGATGGGTGTTTTTTTCAGGTTTTATGTATTAGGGAATGCCTCAGTTGATCTAATGTATGGATGACATTATCGTATTCCTATGGAAGTGGAACCTTTCTCCCTCCTATAGGCTAAAAGGTGTTGAGAAAAAAAAAATTTAACCAATAGTTAAAGCTTTTAAATTAGCATCAATTAACCAACAATTTGGTATAATAAGGTGAAAGTTCATCATGGTGCACTAACAAGGGAATTTCAAGATCTGTATTTAACTTCAATAATAGGGAAAAGTGACTCATCATGCAACGCATAAAGAAGATACAGGTATTTTATTTGTTCACTTATATGTCTCTCTTGGCTTCTGTTTCACTAGAAGAAAGTCAACAGCACAGGTCAATGAAAAGACTAAAATTCCATTTTCAACATGCTTAGAGAATCTGAAAAGAAACGAAGATGTCTGTATTATATTCAGCTCTAAAGCCATTAAGTGGTTCATACTGTGTATTATAATCAAAATAGGTACTGAATAATTATCTCTGAAAGATGATTAGAGGATAATGTGTTTATGTGAATACCAGCATACTGAAATACGCATATTAAAATGAAACAATGTGGTAACAGCAACCAATTGGAATAGAAGGCACAACATTTGACTCAGTAAGTGTTTTTGTTTAAAGTAATTTACCATATTCTAAGTACCGTTTGCAAAATTATTTTTTTGTTTATTAAATGTGTATTTACTAGTAAATGGAAGGCACTTCCTTTATGGCTGACAGTACTGTTATTAAGTACTATTCAGGACTTTACCATAAAATTGTAATGTTTAGTCTGTTTGACGTTTTCCATAAAATCCTCAAAACACAAAACACAACAGCTCAGAAGTAGTCTAAGGCAATTCTGTATATAATCACCAGAATACATTACACACACATGCCAGACTTGCTGATAAACATGTTTGCTTATATCAGACGGTATCCTTGTATTACAGACCTTTAGTATTTAAAATATTGTAAAGCTCGATAACCATACTGACAGGTTTTAAAATGGCAAAGAAAAGGAACGACTGCAAAATACCCGAGCTGCCATTTTGCAGAGAGGAAATCATGAGGAAAGGAGATTTCGACCAGTTTGTACCGGTTATGTCTAACCACTTACATCTAAACATGTGAGCATCTGTCAGCTGCCCTGGCTGACACCTGACCACACGGGACTGACAACCAGGCGTGCAGGAGCACTGCCTGCCTTCCCTCCTCTCCCTCCCTGCGTCCCTGAGCACGTGTCCCTTCTCCCGGTGCCAGGTAACACTCGGAGTACACTCCTGCCAGAAGCACCCGTCACACAAACCACGGTCTGGGACCTCAGCAGAGCAGCCAACAGAGGGCAAGATGAACTGGAACCACATTTGAGGCTTCTTACCCTGCAGAGGTATTTCTGGGGAGAATGAAAACATTCTGCCTGCAAACTGACCTAAAATGCTGAACTGGGTTGGGAACACTGCCAAGCGTATACCATAGTAATGTATATAGGCAGTGCAGTCTTGATGACTGGAATACCTATGGAGTCAATAAAGCAAAATGCTGTATGTAGCAGTTCTCTGAGTAAAAGGACGAAGCGGGCATGGGTGCAGCCGGTATCTGGACGCTGTAGCGCCCAGTGAAGTGACAGGTCTGATAGGAAGCTCCTGACTGACAGCCTCGACTGGCTCGCTCTCCTGTTGCTCTTAAACAGGGCCAGTAGATCGAAAAGACTCAAAAGGAGTGAAAACAGATAGATAAACAAAGGACTGGGTGTGGTTTAAAAAAAACTAGGCTAGAATAAATTTCTACTGCCAAGCTTAGACTTAACCGTGGCTCAGTTCTGGCTTTGTCACAGACTTCCTATATGGCTTTAGGCAATCACTTAAACCCCATTTTTAAGGGACCCAACTACTGCTAAACACCTGGCCATCAACTTCTCTGGCTCTCAGTCACCCATGGGTAAAATACAGATAGTGCCATTTATTTTGCTCACATCTTTGTCTATGCATTTAGGTTAGTAAACTATACCCACGGCTCCGGCAGCAAAAGTAGCCCTCAAGGAGCTCTGCTGTTGCTGGAATAGAAATACTGAGTCAGGCAGTTCAAGAAGGAGCTGTAACATACATACATCTATATGTATATGCATACGCATATGTATATTTATATAAATCTGTATCTATATCTATCATCTATATCTATATATCTGCTAGTTGGTCTGTTCTGGGGTAAAAATGCACATAGCAACTCATCTGCCCCAGGCTGCATGATTCCAAAGTCAGAATGAAAGGGGAAAATATGCCTTTGTAAAGGATATATACCTTCTGAAGAGTGATGTCCTTGATATATCAGAGTGTACATATAAACCCAGTAAAGCATCAGCTTTGTGATGTGGTGCTGTAGGACACAGATACGTTTGGAGGAAGAAATGGTCTAACAGCACTTCAGTGAAACTCCCACAACAGTTCCTGAGTATCTGCTAAGAGCACCAGCAGTGAGAAATCTAACAGTTATGAATACTTATCATTTTCTTGGGAGTACCACTTCCATTGTAAACATGTTATTGTTCATGGTAGCAGTATATGGTACAGGGAAAGTGCAATTATATACAAAACCAACAACTGAGGTATATAATTAGCTGATCGAAAGACATATGCATACATATACTTTTGGGGGTTGTCTAATCTAAGTGTTGTGACTACCTCCCCTCCATTGACCGCAGCAGAGAGGCAAGGTCTGGCATCCATAACCCCCAATCTAAAATGTTCAAGCCTCATGAGGGCAGACAGGTGTGAAGCCACCCCTAGGTATATGAGAATGCCAAAAGTGCTTGATTCAGAGAATACACTTCTGCTTAGAAATCACTGTCCTTTCTGAAAATGTGACCCTTAAAACAACCCTCTTTCTTTGAATACATCTTCCTGTGTCTTCTCCTTCCTTTTTTTTCACTTTTACTTCTCCATCCTCTTCAGCCCTTTGCCCTCGTCTTTCCCACATGCTGTTAAGCCTGATTTTTAAAGCAAAAATCAGGAACCAGCCCTACTCAATGCAGCTCAAGCTATCAGAGAGAAGCAACCTGCGTTTTTTTCCACACTTGCTCTGTTCTTTAGACAATCATTGTCAGAAAAAGCTGGTTTGGGAGCAAGTGGCCGAGTCCTACCTAAGAGATTCAGAAGGGCTGGGACAAAACGTGGTGTGGAAGTCATTATTACATATATTCTCAGTAAAACCAGCAAAGAAGCAGGATTTTTCTTACTGCCCAGAATGGAGACGTGTAAGGGCAGGTTTAAAGGAGGACAGGTCTTTATTTCAAGACCAATGGAAGACACCAAACAGAGCTGGTTTTCAGAACTGTCAGTTTCACTTGGAGAAAGAAGGAAAAAACACTGTTCGTCATGGCAGGGTCCTCTGTGAAGTTCCAAATGATGGCAAGGACAGAAAAGTGAGAGCAGAGCAGGCTCTTTATAAGAAAATGAATGGGGGAGAAAAAAACCCCAACAACAGGTGATATGCAAAACTATATAAAGAGAATAGGGGTCAAAGCATCCCTGATCCTGCTGTGAGTTTTCTTAAATTTTAATACAAGCAGTCCAACTTTGTTCGCAACCTGTACCTACAAAAAAATCATCCACTGAAGATGAACAAGGAGGCACTTGTCTGTAGTGCCAATTTACACTCATACATGTAATATTAGCAGTCCCCCAAAATCATCAATATCAGACTTGTCATCTATGAAAAAATGGAATCTTTCTTCCAATATTTACACCACTTAACAAAACAAAAAAATACCCCTGGCAGTAACGGTCACCAACAGTCACCAGCTACCGTATCTCCCAATGTCATTTAATGTGCTTTCTCTCTCTCTCTCTCTCACCTTTTCCTTTTTGTGTGTTTCTTTTCTACAGGCTTGTGGCTCCCTTGCTGGCATTTGCAATGGTCTGCCTCAAGTCAGATGTCTGCTGTCTTACAGATCTCACCAAGAAAAGGCTTTTTACCTGCTGACACATTTGAACCATCTGTGGGAAAAGCAGCAGCACTTTACCACCAGGAAGGACAAAGAAGTCACAGCTGTGTCCTTGTGTTGTCTTCCAGAAGACCTCACTCATAAAAATTAGAACAAAAGCAATTTCAGCTTTGTTGCTTCCACTGAGAGAGAACGTAACTTCAGTGGAACCAGTGACTTCATGTAACTTCAAGAAAACAGTGAACATAGATTTGTATTAAAAAATGAGCTAAAGATGAATATATTAACACACATAGAAAGAGGCACAGGATTCAGTGCATCTCCTCTCCCCCCCCCCCCCCCCAAACAAAAAAAAATAAATAAACCCTGTATCAGCATGAGGAAAGAGCACAAAAAAATGAATTGCTATATACCTGTCCAGTGGAAGTGAAAGCACTTTGACTAACTCCACCAGGGACCAGGCAGGCTGAGTGAGAGAAAGCATTTATCAACATAGCCAAAGGGCACGTCCTTGTCCACAGGTTAATTGTGTAAGCTTGTATACTGTGAACATAAAACTTGGAAACCAGGGAGCTCTAGTTGACTCCTGTTGGTCCAGGATTTAGTTGTTAGTGTAGTAATGTGATGTGCCAACTTTGCTCAAGTGAGCACAAACTCCTTGGTGAAACCTGCATGCAAGCTCTTGAGATTCATTTGGGATTTGAGATCTTATGCATACTTCTCTAAACTAGAGATAGGCATTAACCAGAGGTCTCACACTGTCTGGCTCTCTTACCGCAGGAATTTCAGGGATGTTTTAGGGAAGGCAATAAAATGCAATGCATTTCTTTCGTTCATTTTCTTTGAGGAACACAGCGAGGCCATCTCCAGTTTGAGAGTAGACTGGAGATGGAGCTTTCATCTCTCTGTATACATCTCTCTACAGAAATTTAATATCAAATGCTATCAGAGCTCAGCAGGGGTTTTGTCATTAAGCGTTGCTCAGTATGGCTGAGTTTACTCACACAGGCTCAGCCTACAAGTCTTAGATGGTAGGCAAGATATATATCCTAAAACACAGATACTACATGGATTTTCCACATATTCAGAACTGCCCAAGAGTTCAGAAAAACAGGCAAAATAAATAAACAGTTCAAGGCAAGTAGGGAGCAGAATGAATACTACACACATCTTTTTGTGAGGAGCCTTCCTCTAGTGAAGCAAATACAGGAAGTGAAAAAAAACTTGAAGGGGACAGTGGAAGAAGCAGTAACACAACCTGGGTGACTCCCCCAGGAAAGCCTACAGGAACCCAAGAAAGGAGTGAAGAGGAGAAGCAAGACATAGGAAGAGTATAGCACAAGGGAGGGCAGACACAGTATTTTCCATTGCCCATCAAACCCACGTACTGAGAGGTAAAGTAGCCTTAGGTTCACTCAATGGGTGAGTAAGTAGTGAAGGAGGGATGAATTACTGGATTTCACAGCATATTTCTCATGTATGGGAATTCAACAAAGGCTAATCCCAAATACGAGGTTTCATGGTGATTTATCCCAGTGGTCTTCACTACATTACAGAAAATTATGAACTTCATTAATACATAACAAGAGCAGAAGAGTTACCATGTAATACAGCTTCCAACATACATAAGTAGCAAATGAACCACATTTACACTATGTTATCAGTTGGAAGAGACAAAAATTAAACAACATTTCAACATCACACGTTTGACATTAACGTTTACTGCAAAACCCAAGACACTCCAATTAAAGATCTACACCTTGCAGGAGGCACTTAGAAACACATCTTGACACGACGACTTCTGACACAGGAAGCTTTGGCTTTTTCAGCCCCAGAACAGCTCCAAGGGATTTGCTGTACTAACCCTGGAAACAGAGGCTGGATTCACTCAGAAGAGAGTGAATCCAAGAATATCACTGCAAAGCTGCTACTTTGCTGTGACAGCCGGGAAGGACAGAATCAAAGAAATCAAAATGTTTCTTCTCTTCTGTATGGTCAGCAGACAACCAGATCACAAAAGGATCAGCGTACTGCACTCTTGAGTGCAAAAGCCCAGCTAGGTAAAGAGAGGGGAATATATTTATGTCAAAGTTTATAGACCAGAATATTTATTTACAGCATCCAGAGAATCAATGCCTTTTTATAAACAGGCAGAGGAAGGTTTGAATATGGGGCATAAAGAGGATAAACCTATTTAGCTAGGAGATCTGAGCTATTTTACAGGGCCCTTGAATAACCTAAGAGGCACATTTATTCAACTCACATTTTAGTGGGACATAAGACATCTCACTATCACATGATAAGTGCTCAAATCATAAAAACGCTATGCTTTGACAGTTCTCTAACAGGGGTTGAGCACTTCTTGAGACTTCCTGGGAGTATGTTCATTTACATACTTACAACCTATAACAATTAAGCTTACCAATGATATCTTGACAAGGTATCTGCTTCTGCCTTTAAGTAGTTTTGTCACTGAATGTAACAGGCATTGTAAAGGAGGCTTTTTAACACTTCTGCTGTTGTATTACATTTTGATAGAAAGCCACTTTCTGTGGGAGAACCCCAAATAATAAATCACTCAAGCACTAAAGTCTGTTGATAGCACATCTGTTTTAACAGTATGCAGTGCCACATGGTGTACTGCAGAATAAACTGTTCAGCTGGAAGAAGTTTCACATCTGTTGAAGGACCTTTGCACATGTTCACATGAATTCAGATTTCATATTCCCTTTCTGTGCCACCTGCAACCCCTCCACCCCCCAGAAATTGTACCTGTGCAAAAAGGTCCAAAATCTTAGGAACAAACATGGCCTGGTAGGGTATCGCAAGTTGAAAGAGTAAAGATACCTTTTCCTTTTTTCCTCTCCCTCTCAGTAGATCCAGTCAGCAGGAAATCAGAAGAGAAAACAATGATGGGAATTTAAAAGGAGGGCATTATAGATCAGAAATGACATAACAGGAGATAGAGAGAGAAGCACAAGGAATCCAGATACCACAGAAATTGGCCGAGAGGGAAAAAGTATTGGTCCTACTGACAACATGTTAAAACTGAACTCAAAAAAACCTCTGTTTTTTTCTGAGCTCTTGGTACTATGTCCTTCTATAACCTTGAACATATCATTTCACCACGCTGTATCTCAACCCCAGACACATTACAGGGGGGCCACAACACTTTCCTAACTATCCAACAGTAATACTGCCAGGATAACAGCAATAACATCTAGATGTGTTTGGACACCCAGAAGGACCCCGCTCCCAAAGACACAGCCATGGGCAGAATACTAAAACCTGAGAGTGGAACTAAACAAAAAAACAGTAGTACAGACCTAAGCAGAGACCGCAACAAATTCTGATATAGGTAAATAAAACTTGCTTTATTAAATCAATCAAAATATATTTCTTTGCAAATGTATTCTTTTGAGAAATGCCCGTTTTTTCCTTACCTATATTAATTAGCCACTTAAACCCAATGTTTTTCTACTTAGAAAACACATTTTTTTACTTCTTTCATAAGACTGTCCTTCAGAACTTAAAACTTCTGAAAGTCCCCCATACTCAGCTTTTGGCAAGAAAGCTCCAGTTTCTCATGTGTAAGAAGTCATTAACTGTCTAGAAGTCTTAGTAAATAATGCATTTAAACCCTACTAACTATGAAAAAGAAAAACAGGACTGTCTTGTTAACTTCTAATTTTACACAATCACAAAACAAATTAAGTGCAGACATTTACAATGTATTCGAACCTACTGCATACTCTCAACCTAAAACCTATGGAAAGGGAATGGCAAAAATCACCAGCACTGGCCTTGTCTTGCTAACGGGTTTAAAGGAGGTCAGCCAAGAGTATTCCAGATGTCTGAGTTTTACCTTACCTGTTCAGAGTGATAGGGTCTGTTGCTGTGAGTGATGTCCTACATTAGAAAATGTTGGTTTTTCTCATCACATAAATCATAAGTTATCTGTCTTCCTGATGCTATCAGTCCTCTCAAGATGCCTCAACCATGATAAGAAATAATGAGAGATTAATTAAACTGTTAACCAGTTTTGTACTACTAGCCATATTAAGAGAGAGGGGAAGATGGTTCTTCATGAAGAATGCTGTCATCGCACCACACCTTGGAGACCAAGTGCTCTGAATAAGCCCATGACTCTACAGAATGTAAAGAATTTGCAGGAATTATATTATATATGATTTTATAGAAGAGGATTTAGCCTGCTGTGATTATAGCTCATGCATACAATGAATGAGCATGTTAAAGGGTATACATGATGACAATTTAAGGCAAATTAAAGGCAACCCTTAGGCACCTGGTAAGTTTTTCCAGCCCGTGATGTATTTTTCAAGAATAAACATAAGCAGCAGCTGGCACGGATCCAAGCAAAGCTACTTAGATATATCAAATATTCTAAAAATCACATGCAGCAATATTGGCTGAGACTGGAAATAAATGAGTTCTGTTCCTTTTCAAGAGGAATATTTAAAAAATAAAAATTACCATCTTTTCCATTCAGACTCATTAGTAGCACAGATAAGCTCCTGCGTGCAATAGAAGCAATACAACAAACAATGCTGTGTAGTAGAAGCAGGTCTATTGAGCAAAACATACAGTCTATAGCATATGGAGTGTCTTACTTTGAACTAGCATGGTCTCAATGAATGAATGCTCCTGGTTTGGAAGGAAACCTTGTTCATGTATTCTGAGAGTGCTCCATGACAGAAAGCAAAGTGCAGTCAAGAGACAGTCGGGATATTCCCTTCAGAAGCACCAACGCTAATGCTAATGTAGACACAAAGTTTGCTTTCAATGAAAAAGGAAGTTAATCAGTAGTTCTGTATTTCAGTAAGAATGAATTAGATCCCAAAGAAGGAACCTGGAACTTTAGACTCTAATACCACACATAAGAAAATCCTTATTTTCATGCACACAAGTCCATGCAGATAGGCTTCAGTGTGACAATTATGTGTGGCCGTTTCAGCAAAGCAATTTGAATGTGTCTTCATGGTTATGTGAAGATACCTCCACTCTCGCTTTGAGTTGAGTTATATGAGCATGAAGTCCTGAAAGACCTGAAAGGTGAGTCTTACTTACAAGGCAACGCAAAATCGCATGCTGATGTGTCTACCTGAATTTAGCACTACATATAGTTCATGTTTCACCAGTTCACGATGCCATGACTGTCTGCACTTGACTGGATAAACACACCCTTCACTGTCAAAGGGGCAGTACTTGGTTGAATGGGTGTTTTTAGATTCATACCTTAAGCAGAGCTCAGCACCGCAATAAAGCATCCATCTATTAGAATAAAATGGAGGAGGAACTATGGAACAAAGAGTACATCACAAATTTGTGACACAGAATAATTACTGCTTCAAAAACTTGATAGTACTAGATCTAAATTTCACTTATGTAAAAACACAAACACTTGCACTTACAAGTGAGTTGGAATTTAAAATTTGGAATACAATCCTGATACAAACAGCCCTTTGCTATTTGCAAAGAGTACTTCAGCCAGGTTCTGGGATCAGGCAAAGCTGATTCATCCAAAAGAACCAACATGAAAAAAAATCAAAGGAACTTTCTTACTAGAATACCCACTTCTCATAGGGTAGTAAATGTCACTATGGAAATGACTTGGGTTTTTCCTATTTGAAAAAGACCTTGAATCAATGCCTTCTTAATTGTGAAATGTATTAAGAGTTTTCAGAAATGACATTACTCTCTAATGCCCCTGTCTGTTAATGGAGCACATTCATTGTACTTATTAAAATGGTAAAGAATCATTAGACTGGTGGGAACGAGGGAAAGAAAATTGAAACATTCCCTGCTAAGAAACTCATTTCACAAAAATGACAGGAAGTCAGTGGAACTGAAAAGCAGGAGATGTTAGAATTAGGTCTACTCATTTGAGTCACATTTGATGGCATCAACAAAGCCTGCTTTGAAGAAAATCACTGTGGTCCTCCTAGTCTCTGTATTTTTCCAGAGGGTACACCCTGTTCTTTCCGCTCCCTTCTGCCAGAATGCCTGTGCCCCTACTTTATCCTCTGTAATGGCTTCTGAACCAGGGACTGACCCCTT
The DNA here is from genome assembly GCF_963210335.1 of Falco punctatus. NCBI lineage: Eukaryota > Metazoa > Chordata > Aves > Falconiformes > Falconidae > Falco > Falco punctatus. Next base: position 44,918,867 of record NC_137582.1, read on the forward strand.
CAACAGCACAGGAGTTCCTACTGCACTGCCTCAGATGGCTTTGAAAGGCTATAAAGTTCCAGTCTGTAATATTCTGGCTATATAAACTGATTGTAATCATTTCGGTCCACCAATGCATATAACAGGTTATTGACCATTCAAGGCTTGGAATGCATACCCTAAAAAGCACAGACAGCAGGAACATATGCAGTAGTGTTAGGAGGGAATACTTTTCCCAATATTTTAAAATTTTTTTGAGATTTCAAAAATGTTCCCGATATCTACTGGAAATATCTGTGCTCATCCCAGCTCTCTGGAAAAAAACCAGGGATGGCAAATACGGTCCTAGTGGTAATATAGCAACTAGGGACCTAGCCGGGGATATAGAAGCTGAAGTCATATTTGAAATTGACTTAATTCAGATTCAATACTTAGATCTCACTGTCCTGCATCGAAGGGAACTGTCCTAACACAGATTAAATCAATCACATTCGTGTTCTGGCACACTAATTTTTCTCTTTTATACTTCAAAGTGCAAAAGACAAGATACAAAGGACAGGCCCAAGTTTTCAGTCTGAGGTGATGGACTTCATATAGAATATGAGATATTGATGTCCGTTTCCCTAGTCTGACTCAGAACTTAGCACTGAACGTGGGCATCCCCATATCCTGGCTGAATTTTCCAGGCTCCAGGTATTTCTGGGGTCTTGGGTTTATCTGATTCTGAGAAAAAAAACCCTCGCAGTTATGGAATACAATATGCTTCCTCTTGAAATAGGAAACAGAAAGGAAAGCAGTTCCTACCAAAATGGAAAGCAACTGTCACAAATTTCCTGACTAGCCATGCTCTGTGGTAAAAGAGTAAACGGAGATGAATTTCCAAAATAAAGCCTGCATCAGATCTAAGCCTCAGAAAGTGGTAAGGTGGTTGATTCAGTGTTTCATAGGTCTGCTGCCCAAGGTCATTACTACACAAGTGAACTATAAGACTGACTGCACCTATGGGACAGCCCCCACCACAACAAAAGGACACAGCTACTAGAATGAGCTTTTCCACAGGGTAAGAGATAGTGGTTGCCCAATAGTCAGCTCAAGACTCCAATTTCCAAGCTTTATATTGTAACTCAGAACCTCAGCATTGCTTTGTCCTATTTCTAGTATTAACCTGCAGATATATGATCTGAATCAGAAAACAGCAAAACAGGGAGCAAAAGAACTAATCTTTCGTTCATTGGTTTGCAATTTAAATCCAAGGATAATAACAGCAGTAACTGCTGAGCTGGAGGTGTAGGAGAACAGCATTAGCATGGTTTAAGTGTGCAAGCTGCTGGGAGCAGAGGGTTTGGAGTGTGGGTTTGAGCAGCCAGGGTGTTTGGGGAAGGGAAATCAAGCAGGTGGTGAATAGGAAAGCTGGATCAGTAAGTGGAAAAGAGCTGTCAGGGGAATCATTACGAGCAGTTGCCTGGCCAGGTCCCATTTAGAAGAGGCAGCTGTGCCAGTCTGATGAGGGGAGGAGATGTTGCACCACGCCAGATGTGCACAGCATGAGCACGCTGTGTTGGCTGCCAGAGATGGGGAGGAATAAAGAGGGAAGCCGTAGGGAGGGTGGTGCGGAGAACTAGGGGAGCAGCTGCCAGGTTACTACGGCAGACAGACGCTGTGAACAGAATAGCATGTACCACTGCTACCAGCCCTGTGATCTCTGAGGCGTTTCTGCCTAGGAGTGAGGGGTTAAAGAAATGTCCAGGGAGAAAAATATTTCAGGGGCTGTAGGTGCCGATTAGGCTGATCCGTGCCTTTGTGATCACTTCCTGCAATCAAGATGAGCTGGTATTTTCTGCTTGAACTACTGCTTAATTTTATCACTGTGTAGTAGCTAAGAATTATTTCTTGGACTAGGCACTGGTTTAGAACTGCACTGAAGGATATTAGATCTTGTTCTGCTGACTGCCCTATAAAGTCTGGGTTTTTTTCTCTTTCTCAGTTCAAATGTAATTAATGAATTCACCCAGAATAGACACGCTTGTCTGGCTTCTTCTAAAGTTGAGCTGTGACGAACACCACAGAATGCAATCGGTCACAAGTTGCAAGACAGTGTTCATGCCTTGGGACTACGAACATCAATTTCCTCTCTTGGTGCTCTGTGATGCCTCTACTATGCATTCGCACTTCTTTGACCATCTTTTGCTGAAACTCTTCTGACATACAGTAGCAGCTACACTTCTGATCATATGGGGAGGTCTGAGTTTGTCTGCAATATTATAACCCAGCAAGCATGTTCTGTGTCCACTGTGGTTTCATAGCAAAATTTTGCTCTCTCATCCTTCGTTTTCTACAGATTTTTCATCAAGTTCCTGTCTTGTCCCACTTTCAACTGTTATATCTGTAGATTATTCCTTGTCTTTTTGGGGAGGTCTCAGGGTTTTTAAATCATGATTTTTTATAAACCTTGCAAAGAGGATTCTGACAGCCCATTCCCCTGTAATCGCTGCTGGAATGCAACAGTATGATCCGCTGAACTGAGCTCTGCTAAACCAGCATTTTCTGTACTTCTACTTACATTTCAATTCATCAAAAAGAGAATATCTGGTTTAGGCAGCTTCCTTCTGCCTGTTTAGAAGTCAGAATATAAATAAATATCAATTTTTATTTCTCCCAAGAGATCTAAGCTAACTGCCATAACATATAAAGAAAGAGGGAGCATGTTTTATGCAACAGAATATTCCACCAGAAATCTTGTACAATGAGCAGGATGGCACAAATAATTCATAGTGACCATGTTATCAGAGAAACTTAACCTGTCGTTTGTCTAAGGAACCCATGCCAGGAGATTTCCATTCTTTTCAGTGTGTACAGTATTCAGAGTATTCAGTGTTTATGCCAGTTTTTAATGTCTAAATGGATTGAAACAGGTATGTGATAATACATCCCAGTCATTATTCACCGATTGAGTTAAATTGTAATTGATCAGAGGTCACTTAGCACATTCTTTGAAGTCTGGATAGAAGTTGCGTACAAAAACCTTTTACAGCAAAAAGATGCATGTGTAAATGCAAAATATGTTCTGATAAACTGGGTACTTCAATAAATTTTCTTTTTAGTCAGGTAAAAAATACAAAAATTTAAAAATGTAACAAATAATACAAATTGTTATACAAAATGTTATAAAAAACATGCAGGAAAAAAACCAAGCATGGGGATAAATTCTGTTAAAGTATATTTTCACAGCTTTAAATAAATGTTATATTGTTATATATGGACTATTTGTGTCTAGGCAGTTTTTGACATTCTAATGATGTCATTTAGATAAAACCAGGAACAGATATGATACCCTGCTATATTATTATTATTGTTGTTGTTGTTATTATTATAGAAGTAAACACTCAGTAAAGTTGTACAATCATCTGCTGTTCTAAACTCGGGTCTTTAGTGCACTTCCAATTTCATTTTCAATTTAAACAAGATCAGTTCTCGAGCTTGTAGCCTGAATTACTTAACATGAAATAGAATAGACCACTCTGTGGTCCCAGTTCATGACACCAGAGTAAATAGTTCTTTATGAGTTTGCAGTCTATATTAACACCACCATTCACAAACTTCTCAGTTATACATGACTATGATCAAGGCGGTGAGAAATTATGAGGGCAGACCACAGGCCATTAGTCAAAAAAAGTGGAGTCTGCTTTTCTAGCCAGTAAGTCATTCTTCAGCTGCTTACTTCACCCTGTTAAAGTCCCCATAATAAAGTTCTTATCTGTAAGACAGCAATTACCTCTGCCTGATTTACCGTCTTCATTCCTCCCTCCTATTCCATATATAATTTGAAGTTGGCAATTAAATGCTACAAACGGCTTAGTTGAAGCTGCTGGGTGTAACACCGAGCCTGGCATCAAAACCAAAGGACAGATTTCAAAGATGCAACATTAAGACAGCTTAACAGTAACATCATTATTAATTTCATAATTATAAGACACTTCTGGAATTCCCAGTATTCGACAATATTTAAGAACCGCATTTGTTTATCACTGAAATGGATATTTATATTTGTGATAATGGCTATCATAAACTTTTACAGAACTTTGCCTCTACTTAAAAAATAATTGTATTTATTAAATATAACTATTTAAGCTATAAACATATTAGAAAGATGTTCAACATATTTGGATGCTTTAGCCCTGATTTGGGCAAACATTTAATGTGATGCTTAACAGCACGTGAAGAATACAAAGGAACTCAAGTTTTCTTCTTCTTTGCCTTTATTTAGATATAAAACCTGATGCCACAGGCCACATCTAACAAGGAACGTTTTTCACCAAGATATACACTGAAATCAGTACAATGCACTTATAAGTATTTTTATTCTAAAAAATCGCTTCAACTCATATGCACCACAGAAAGGGAAAATGCTTCTTGAACTGCTGAAATGAGCGATGCCACTACACCAGAAACTGTAGAATGAGAAAGGTGGAAATAGCACAAACCTCTCCCAAACAAAACAACAACAAAATAAAAAAACAATGAGGGTTTTTTTTCCTGCCTTCATTTACCAAGATGAGATAGAAATAGCGTTGTTTCAGAGATATTTGCACCCAGTATCTTTACCACCTCATTTCAAATCTAACTTGAGGCTTAATATAAAAGCTAACACAATTTTTCGGAATCCCTCCCACTAGAAAGAGATAAAGACAATCACAATATTGTTTTGTATCTGTCTTAGGTAATTCTGCCAATTTTCATATTAAAATAATGTTCTATTTTGTTCTGAGAATTTCAAACTGCCTTACTCAAATTGTAGTTGATAATACTATTCTGATGGTTTGTCCCCCAAAATGGCAGATTTTTATCTGTTTGACCTCTGTCACAAAGATAGACACATCTAACTGAAGAGTCTGGTTGAAAAGACAGAAGGCAGAGACATAAAGCCTGTACTCCAGCCTGCTTCATCCAGGGCTTGTACAAACAAACATCCTCGAAATATCTCAGTTTCCCATTTTACACAGTGCTTTTATCGTGTTCTTTGCAAAAAAGCAGATATTTCAGTGTACCTGACACAAGAAATCCAAAAATATTGGCACCAGATGAAATACCCTCAACTTTTATTATCCATCAGACTCAAGTATGCATTTCAAATTCATTTTTCGGAAGTATCCACCCTTGTACAAGAAATAAAACTTCCCTTGGCCACAGCCTCCTCTGCCACAACAGACAGCCATGTAACCATACCAGCTGCACTACAGTGATGTTGTGTCTCACCTCTGTTAAATATAGTGAGATGATAAATACACACTCTGTCTACACAACTCAAAATCCTTTGCACTGGCCCAATAGGAACTGCAGTGAAAGAGACCATGAGAGCTGGTTTTTTTAAGCTATTGAAGCCATTGACAAATGTTTTCTTGTTTTCAAAATAGGAAGATTCAGTTAGTTTCCATCTTTCTTCTCATTCTCACCCTTTGCCTAGGAGCTGTCTTGCTAGTTCTCCTCATTTGAACAGTAATTTATTACATATGTTTATTCCCTCCTGTGTACTTAAAACATTTTATAGTTCCTAATTTCCTAGTTATAAGATTATACCCTCTGATTTCCATGGCACTCTGCCAAACATAACAGTTCATTCCGGATTATTGAAAACATATGCAGAAGCTTAGCAAGCCTGATTTCCCATCCGTTTTTATTTCTTTCACAAATGTTCCTTCTGAACACACCAGTGTCTCAGACCTTTTAACATTTATTTCTCTTCTTTTCTTCATGGATTTTCTGCGATCACTAACTACTGTCCCTTGTAATATTAAATGCTTCAGAAATTGCTCATCGGTTATTTTGTAGTAAATGGGGCAGACTGAGCAGAAGTAAATTGTACAGATGGAGTTACATGAGTGTCCAGCTGCTGCTCTAGAGGAGTTGCAGGCTCACCTAAAGGAGGAGGCTTTGGACTCCAGGTTCTCCCAGCCTGCCAAAGGCACTGCAAATATCCATGGATTTGCATATGGGGCAGACTAATAAAGCACCTGTATCTAGCAAAAGCACCTGCCATGGTTATATCCTGACACTACTCCACTTGTAACCCATAGAAAAACTGTTTGTGTTGGGTTTTCCCTTGGTTATCACCCTTGTTAACGAATTTGACTATTAATGGAGCAGTAACACATCATCTAACTCATTTGTATCAGTAATATCTTAAAGCTTTCATGCAATCCACGAAAATCCTTTATGAATTTTTTCCCACTGAACTACTACAGGAAACATTACGGTTTTGACTCAAAGGAGTGCTGAACATATCCCCCGTACTTCGCGTCCTAGCCTTTCCAAAAAGCTGCTGCCTCCATCTGCATAAACATTTCCTAGTCTACCTTTTCATGCTGCCCTCAGAGATCTGCAATAGTTCCCTGTGATTGCTCTTACGCCTTTCCTGTGCTTCACTTCAATCAAAGCTGTCTCTGCACTGGTAGCCAAGCCACATGTCATTTCATCGTTCCATCAGAGTGTTCTCCTTTGTCTCTCGTATTGCTGCATACTGGTGCTGCAATTCATTTTAAAGTGTCTGCAACCCTGTTAGACTGCAACGGGGGGGGGGGGGGGGGGGGAAGTACATACTCTGCAATCTCAGAGAAAGACAGGAGAAAGAAAGATCAGGAGACAAAGCAAGGAGAGGACTAAGTCTGAGAGAGACATTCTGCTTTACTGACCGAGGCAAAGTCCCCACCACCTGCAGAGAAAGCCTGCCCACAGAAGGAGGCTCACGCTCCCCCCGGGGCAGTCGCCCACCTTCCCATGCCACTCTGCCACAAAGGTACAGGCATGCTTTCAAAGCCTGTTTCACCCCAGAAGAAATACTGGGGTAAAAAACAGAGATAAAGCTGTCCTGGGAAATCCAATTCAAATAAAAGCATCTGCTGTATAAAGATAAAGTAGATCTTTAAGCCAGATCTACTAAGGGGACATTTTATCGTGTTGCCCCCACTCCTCCCAGCAGCTCCAAGAGGGTCTCTGAAGAAATCTCTGCATTTTCACTGGCCACATGGTGATCTGTCTGCAGTTCTTTCCATGGGTCCTTGTTACACTCCATTTGTATCTTAAATCTACCTGGCTGAAAAGTTCCACAGAATATATATCTAGATGCCAGTTAGAACTCTAGGTAGTGGACAATTATTTTATGCAGAAATAACAACCTAAACTGGTTTGAGCTCCCCAGCTCACTGTCACACAACTGCTTGCTAAGGCACTGTACCTGCAGCTGACCTGCACCCATGCTTGCCCTGCAACTCCAGCCAAGCAACGGTGTCTCAACACAAGCAATACTGACATGCCTCTAGGAAATCATCTCACTTCTCTCCTATTGCAAATTATTTGCCTTATGCTATGTATATGAAGTCAAACTGCTAATGAGATAACAGGGGATAAACATCACTTGTGGTCATTTATCATCTCTGTACCCCATTACAGGGTGAATGCTCTGTTTATGTGTTTTTTTTATCGTAACTGGTTCTCATTTGCAACGTGACCAGGATGGGCTTGGTCCTGAGGTGTACCGCAGAAGGGGAGGCAGCAGCAGACACCAGCCCACCTCACTGGAGGCCACAGCTTCCAAGCTGTCATCTCAACAGAGGGACTCAAGTCCAGCTGCAGCATCATGGACCCTCAACAACTACAACATTTAAATTAGATTGGCTTATGCTTCAAAGCAGAGGACAGAGCGTGAATAAAAAGTTTGTTTGCTATATTTTATACAATAATTTTTTTCAGAAAAGTCATAAATTGAGTAAAATTGGAGTGTCCGAAAAGGCAGTAGTTTGTTACTTGAAAAATTTAAACTGTAAACACTACAAAATTATTTGAAATGGTCACTGTTTGTGAAAATTCATTTTCCACACTACAGTGCCTTTCTTGATCAAATTATAGCATTTGTGTACCACTAACAGCTTATTTTTCTCAAAGAAGTAGGAATTACAGTGAGCAGGAAAGCAGTGAGGGGAAGTGAGCCAGAGATAATTCTTAGGCAAGGTGACCAAAACTACAAGCATGCCTACAGACTCTGAGTCTTTATTTCTGGACTGATTTTAATTTCATCAAAAAGCTACAATGCCTGCTCTAAATAATAATAGTTTAAAAAGGTGTACACAATCAGTTTTACTGGAAAATCTATTGGTCCGTCAAGCTAATTACCTGACACCACTGTTGCAGTACATGAAACAAGGCACTTGGCATCCTCATTTGTAGATATGTGAATCTTCTGCTGAACAAGCTACAGACAACAGGACTCCTGAAGTTCCTACTTCCCAGGCTCCATTTCTCTCTCAGTGTATACACACCATGCTTCCTGGCGTGCACACCATGCACTCTGCACATGGAAGGAAAAAAGAGCTGTCTAACAAGCAGCTTTAGTGAAACACGCTTCAAAACTGAGGTGCTTTGGGATTTCCTGTAAAGGAGACTGATTACACTGAACTGACCCACGTCTGGATCAGTGTAATCCTCTTCTTTGGCTAAATTAACTTTGGCTGTGCGTTGGTTTACAGTAAGACATGGCCATCTCAAACATAACACTGTTTAAAGTAGCGATGAAAGGCTTGTCATCCCCTGTGCAACAGGGAGGACAAAATCACTCAGGGAGATTCACTGAAAGCTTGCTAGGTCTCCCCATCACATACACAAGTGTGAGGAGCAAGACTGAGAAAAGAAAAAGCATTGTCAGCTGCCTTTGTTTTCTCAAGTCCCATGGCTGCCAGAAGGAAGGGTACAAGGAAATTCTCTTCTGTTTACTTGGGTTGGCTTTAACGCTACTTTGTGCCAATGAAGACTCCTAAAGTTACCTTAAGAGGTCTCATAACCCAGAAATGGCAGCTTGTGGTTTCACAGATCTCCAGGTACCAGCTGCTATAATACTCAAATATTTCCAAATAACTCACTTAATATAAACTAGCAATAAGAATCAATTTAATGTCAGAGGTTGGATGGGAGGAACTCTTTAAAATTTTATATGGCAGTTTACTTCTATAAAATCCAATTTTTTCTTTTTCACCATTTTCATTACATTTTATAATGTTGCTAAGCTCAGGTACAGGCATTGGTGGTAAACACGCAGCTTGCATATAAAATAAATGAGCTTTTCTAATTTTTGCTGATAAAATAAAAACTTTCACCTATGCTAGTTTGAAATACGCATCTATTCCTTTGCATTTATGTGGCTTTATTTAAGTGCCTCTTTGTACTTCAGTGAACAATTACAAATCATTTTCCCAATTTCTTCAAGACACTCAGGCATGCCAAGAGCTAATTAACTAGTGTGACAATTGCAAGAAGCAGCAACATAATTCAATGTTTGAATGGCTGGAAGGTATTTAATTTGAATAAAAGAGGAATTAAATAGCAGTAGTAATAAATGGTATTGACAGGTAGGGTACACATATCAGAAAGGTCGCTAACAAAGTATTTGCAGGTACTTTCAAAACTGTGCTTTGGAGTTGTGAAATTAGGATTAATTGGCTGGAGCTGTTTTATAGACTATTTCACACGTTTAATACCTTACAATCTATTGAAGTAATCAGCCATGTGTAAAGAACAAGTTTTGAATCGATTCCCTGATTAAGTAAAATATAAGGGTCTTTGTATGCAAAATGTGGAATGCTTAATGCAAGATTTATCTGGCACAGTGGAATACGGGTAAGAAAGACCTTTGCAGTGTTCTGAATCCCAGCGTTTGAGATATAGTGCTCAGAGCAACGAACTTACTCGAATTTGAGCAACTATTGGCACAGCTCAGAAGTGAATCCTGCTCTTGCTGCTGGAAATAAATTTGTTAAAAGTAATAACTGAATTATGCAGCTTTCTATTTGGTAACCATCAGTGTTATACCACATCCACATTTTTTTCTTGTTTGGTTTAAGTAAGCTTTCGCTGTGTCTTTTAGAATACCAAAAAAAGAAGAGGTTCAATTGGCTAACGGGAAAATATTGTCCTTTCTCTTCTTAGAAAAAAGAAAAATATAATGATGATTAAGTTTCCCAATAAGTTTGCAAAGCAGAATACAGTTATCAGCTAAGAAACACACTGCCCAGAAATACTGCCTCTATGGGAACTGGATTTTGCTTGACATTCTACCGCAGCTGCCACTCTCACACTACGGACTCAAATTACTCCTTACCCAGGGCAGCCCACCATTCTCGTCCCTAGTCTGTGTCCCCCGAGTACTGCCCTTCCCCTGAATTGAATATCTTGTAGCAGCAAAAACTGTTGGATCAAATACCTGGTGGACTCGAAGGAAAGAATAGTCCTCCACCACTGATACAGAGAAGGGACATATAAGCATGGGTAGACGCGATTAAGAAGACATACATAGTTAAATCTTAATAAAAATCCTAAGTACAATAACATTCCCATGGAGAACAGGTGCATCATCTATGGGTACTTCTATATTAATGTTCCTTCTTTCAGAGAAGCAGCAAAATTAAGTGAAACCCTTGATCATTCCCACCTATTATGTATTTGTTCGGTTCTTGGAAAGGTTCTGATGTGTGTGGACTGGATTCTTTCAGGATGAAATGGACTGGCAGATGCACTGTAGAGAATCACAAGAGTCCAAACCAAGCAGCGTGCTCCTCTGTGACAAAGTCTTCCAGTGAATAGTGACATCAATGTACTGGTAACAGGATCTGAAACTGTCAATCTCTTCTTGTGCCTTCCTATCTGTGGCGAGTGCAGAGGCGCCCACAAAGATCAAAAGGACTGCAGTTTCCCCAGGACTGGGGGCTGAAGAATACATCTGAACAATCCTCCCAACTGAAATTTACCACATGTAGAAGATGAGAGGCAGATCTGTCTATTTGGCATAGAAGGTGGTGGGCAGCTGGGGTAGAGCCTGGGACCAGTAACACTCTTCTCATATTCCTCCTTCATATTCTGGCAAACATGAAAGCCACCTGGTCTCAGTCTGGTATGCAGAAAAGATGTACTTCTACTCCACTTAACTTTCAGGTCCCCAGGAAAGGAGAGAAACAGAAAAGGAAGCTCTGTCCTGTTTGCTAACATGTCCCTGTGAAGTCCCTGGGGTGCCATACCATAGCCCAAGGGAAGACGGAGATGTAGGAAAGACTGTGAATCGGGCACAGTTTCAAGTAGCTGACGACAAAAGGAGCCATAGTGTTTTTAACAGTCTTTGCAATACATCATCCCATTCGCCACGCCGGATGGGGAGTGCCTTGGTGTCGAACAAGTTCATATTAAACAGTGGTAAAATGGCCTGAGCCTCACCCTCCACCTTTGGGGACATTTGAAGCAGTAACATGTTCTCATAAAACAAAGCATGACATAATCGTGGAAACTCTTTCCTGGTTTTCTTCACTCTCACTACCTCAGGCCTTCCTACTACTGGAGCATGAGAACACCTCGAGCTGTCCTGTCTTTTCCAGCTGCCAAGACTAGCAGGTAACAGAAGAAAGACTTCCATAGCATGTTGCTGTCCATGGCATAAAAGTAACTCACCAGTTTCAGGTAGGCATCCTGCTCAGAGCATACCTTCACCCGCTCAAAAATAAGAGACGGAATGGGTAAAATCTCAGAACTACTGGGTACGCTCAATACACAGAACACTGTGCCCTAGAGAACTAGGGGTGGATGGCTGTAGGCAGCACAGACTCACTTTTCTTTCCTCCACAGAGGTGAGCCACAAAAGCCTTGCCCTCTTCCAGTTTCCACCCCTGGCCTCCGGTACCTCAGCCCTACACCGCCTCGGCCAGGAAGCTGTGTATGTTTAGAATGCTATCCTAGGAAACATGTAGTATTAGTATGAGGCAGTGTGAAGAAGAGAGGAGGGACAGAAGGTAGACTCAGGAGATGTTCATGGACAGGATCATCCAGAGTCCTCAAGAGGCTTGACAACAGTTCTTGATAAAGAGGCTTCAAATTGCAGAGCAAGGGAGCACGTGGGTCTGGAGATATGGCAGGAGCACCCTGTGCTCTTGAGTGGCAACTAGTAGCTAGGGAGATGTAGGAGGAACCAATGGAAGAAGGAAGAGGATCAGCCAGATCTGGGGACTGCCCTCTCCACCAACACTTGCTGTGCTACCCCGGAGGCTCTCTAGACGTCAAGTAGCCTTGGGAAGGTACTAGTAGTAGGCTCTGCATAGCCTGGTGACTGCTGGGCCTCTCCCTCTCAAATCTGTGGTCAAAACAGTGCAAGTGACAAATGAAAACAGTTACAGCACAGAAAGTCCTAAGAAAGTCTTTGTCCATGTTACTTCCTCACTCAGCATTTGGTAGCGTGGCCCACTGAGTTGCTCACAGACCAAAAAGCAAAGATCAGTTTTCATCTGAAAAGCCTCAGGCAGCAGGTATTTGGGATGTCAGATGTAGGGGATCAGCCTAACTCTAGCCTAAAGTAGAAACTGATGTCTTCTGTGGTTCAGGGAAATGTGACTTTAATTTTTTTATACATGTGAAAATTTGCATCAGGGACCGTTGCAGTTCCTTTTAAATGAAAGGATCTAGCAATTTTTTTCCCCTAGCTGCTCACTTAAAAATGGTTACAGGTTAGGAAAAGCAAGTACAAATTCATCTGCATATTAAATTAGATGAGAAGGATTCTCACGCACAAGCTCTTGCCAGAAACAGATGGGCTTGGTAACAGTATGCTGTAGTTGGGCAAATACTTTGCACTCCAATTCCTATGTAATATATCAAACATTATTTAAATTCTATGTTGAGAGTTTAAACACAACATGTTTTAGCAGTGCTAAACCAACAGTCTTTACTTTTCGTTATGATACAAAATCCATATGAATTATTAGAGCTAGTAGAATTTTAGCTTGACTGTCCTTGATCAGGATTCCTTGCAACACAATCAATATACAAAATAGTTCCTTATCTTTTTGGAAAATATCCATGTACCATAAATCTCCTGCTCATCAGTCTGGCTGGTTTGTGTCTCTAGGAAATGAGTATCAGCTTTGTACCAGTACAAAGTGAAGAAGTACCAGCTTCTCAAGTGCAGAAGTGATTCGGCAAGAATAAACTTGGAAATAATCTGCAGGCTGGACTAGGATTCATGTGACCAATAGGAATATATTTATGTATCTGTGTGGGGTTTCTGAAAAATATTTTTTTGGCCATTATAAACCAATACATACAACTTACTAATAAAATCATCACGTGCTGTTACATAATAACAATTTTTGTTACTAACAATTCTCTTTTTCTTTCATCCCACTAGCATGTTACTTATAGCTATTTACTCGTTAAGCCATCCTTCGATCGCTAGGCTACAGCTTTCCAAGTTACAAGCGACAAAAATGCTGCTTATTTCCTGGATGACTGAAATACACAACTTGAGATCTCTGTGCATCATAGTCAGCCCCATTTCAACTTAAGACCTTCCCAAGTATAGTTCATCCTGCTCATTAAAAATCACACTACGCTTGGTTCTTCAGACTTTGCTCAGACTCAGAATTTGCTGGGAAGTTAAGACATTAAAAGTAAAGGAGATTTTTTAAAGAAAGTAAGAGCTGATTTTTTTGGACAGCTGCCTTTCTCATAGCCTCGACTGTACTCCAGACAGATCATCTTGCTTTAGTTTCAAACCTTGAGTTCAACTTGCTGCTTTGCATTCCTCAGTCAGAAAGAAAGGGCCTGAAATGACAATTGAATAGTGGCACACAGAAGTCAATTAGGTCATTATTGGTCCTTTTGGTTCTCTTCTTTGTTCATTTTTTCTGTAGAAACACGATAAATATTATAAGCCACTCTAACATCCCTTTTTTCTTGTCATTTATTTCCTGATTCTTTCTATTTGAGTTTATCATTACTACCTTCTTAATTTTTCAGGAATATATCTACAAAAGTGTAAAAGACAGACTTGTGTATCCTGAGGAAAAGCCCTCAGAATGAAAACATACGGAAATATTAACCCCTGGTGGCAGTTTACTAATATATACTGAGATTTGTCATGAGTGAACTTATCCAATGTTTGATGGAACAGACTGAAAGAAGAAAAATCTTTTAGGCCCAGGAGAAGTCTCTCCTATTTACATTTTTCGTACAGTCTGGAGTAGGATAAGATTACTTATCTATGAGGGACTGAAAAGGTACAGTTAGGAGATTGAACAGCATTATCTTGTCAAATTCTTCTTTCAGTAAGACAGCCATATATTTTGCTTCTGTGGCAACCAACCTTGCAAGAAGAGATTCTCTCAAACACTTTGAAAATAGAATTGGGAAGGAAAAAACCACCCAACATTTAAATTTACAGTGGTAAAACTCACGATGAAAACACATCTTTAGAGAAAAAGAAGGCACCGTAACCTTTTCCAGATTTCATATTCTGTGACCTTGCTTAATCTCACAAAGCACTGTGCAGTGGCATGGAAAGCCACCTATAATTTCTCTAACAATATGATGTGCACTTCATGGAATAGACAGTTGTTGACCTATTGTAGTAACTGCTTGGTTTCCAATTACACAGCTTGAAAAACAACAAGTCCTTGTGAGAGTATGTAAATTTTATCAGCCAAATGCACCCCTTACATTACTTCACCATAGTCAAGCTATTCTAATGGAATTAATTAGAGAGTAATTTTCTCCAATGTATTATTTATCCAGTATATTGTTTAGCAAAAGAAAATCAAAATATTAGCTGTTTTGAAGAAAAACAACAAAGAATATAGCAAAGGGTAATCATAACTTTTTTTTTTTAACCTTTGGATGCTAGACAAATTCCAGAGCTCTGTAAAACATTTGCATTTTGAGGAGACATTAATAAGGGGGTCTGGTGTGTTTAATTGTCACAGCACTCTCCAAACTACCAGGCTGCAACAAGGTCTTTTACCATCTCATACCAACACACTCTTCATCCCAGTCCCTCCGCTGCCTTCTCCTGGTTTCTCCTCACCCTGGACGCACTCTCTTTTCTCTCTGCTTCTTCCTTCTCTCTCTCCCTGGGCTGCCCAACCTCTTAACAGAACCAGCCACAGCTGCACCTTATCTACACCAGCCAACCCACCACCCCTGAGGCCAGCCCAGAGCTGTATGTTATCAATGTTAATTAACCCAGCTTCATTCTTCTACATGTAATGTGATCCTGCTTACCCACAATGACTAAACAAAGACCTATTTTTCTGAATTCAACAGGCAATACTTTGCTGGTAGCTTCAGCATTGTTTCATTAAGTGTTCAACCCAAGAGCTGTCCTAAGCTTTCTCTCCACATCCAAAAACTTTCCCCTTATTCTTTGAGATAAAAATCACCTCCATTCTACATGCTTATCTAATATCCAACACAGCAGCCACATTGGAGGAGCTGCCGTAATATTTAACAATAAAAAGTAATGATGCCTGAGCTACCTCTGTATCTGCTGGAGGGACAACACAGCAGGGCACAAACAACCTAGGTTTCTGGAGTGCCACTGAGGACAACTTCCTGACACAGATGATCAAGAAGCAGAAGAGGAGAGTTACTCTGCTGGACCTTACACTTGTGGACAAGGAAGGACATGTCAGAGATGTGAAGGCTGGGGGCAGTCTTTGCCACAGTGGCCATGGGATCGTGAAGTTCACAATTGTGAGGGGTAAGAATAGGATCATAACCCTCAGCTTCAGAACAGACTCTGGCCTGTTCAGGGGCGGCCTGATGGCGATCATCATGGGTGATGATCCTGGAGGGAAGAGGGGTCTAGGACAGCTGGTTAATTTTCAAGGATATCCAGACCAAGATTGTCCATCCCCATGTGCAAGAAGTCAAGCAAAGGCAGCAGAGGGCCTGCACAGACAAACAAGAAGGTCGTGACCAAACTCAAAACATAAAAAGGAAGCATACCAGAAGCGAAAGAAGGGTGAAGTGACCCAAGAGGAATACAGAGACACTGCCAGAGCCTGCCGTTATGGGGTTAGGGAAGCCAAAGCCCATCTGCAGTTGAATGTGGCAAGGGACATGAAGGGTAAGAAGAAGGGCTTCTACAGGTCCATCAGCAGCAAAAGGAAGACCTGCTGCTGAATGGGGCAGGGGACCTGGTGACAAAGGACACAGAAAAGACTAAAATACTCAACACTGCCTCAACTTGGGAAGGAATAACCCCATTCACCAGTGTAGGCTGAAGGACAACTGCCTGGGGCTGGAAAGCAGTTTAATGAAAAAGGCCTGGAGTTCCTTGTGGACACCAAATGGAACATGAGACAGCAATGTGCCCCTGCAGCAAAGAAGGCCAAGTGCCTCCTGGGCTGCATTAGGCAGAGCATTGCTAGCAATTAAAGAGGGGAGTAAAGAAGATGGAGCCAAACTCTTCTCAGTGGTGCCCAGTGGAAGGACAATATGCAATGGCAACAAATTAAAAAAATAAGAAATTCTACCTGAACTGAGTACACTTTCTTACTCTGAGGGTGGTCAAACACCGGCGCAGGCTGCCCAGAGAAGCTGTGCAGTCTCCATCTTTGGAGATAATAAAAAACAGACTGGACAGTGTTCCAAGCAATCTGGTCTAGTTGATCCTGCTTTGAGAACAGGGTGGAAGGGGGCGATCTAAACTATCTATCTGCAGAGGTCCATTCCAACCTCAGTTATTATGTGATTCTACAATTTATAGGTAATTCAGGTTTTTTCTGAATTACTTGTTTACATTCATAACCAACAAGCCATTCCACTTTCTGAATATCCTTTAGCTTCTTCTTTCATCTACATGCTTAAAGATCTCATCCATGGCTTTTAAGAAAAATCTTCATTCATTACACCCGCTTTCTTTATGACTCTTCTCTGCTACTCACCCTTGTTTTCATCAACCCCTCACAATATTCCACCCCCAATTTCATGCCTTCTCCCTACATACTGATAACTACATTCCAGCTCCAGAAAACCGCTTGGGTCTTTAATACATGTCTGATTTATATTAAATTATTGGGAAAAATACCTGGGACCAAAATGTCCACCTGCATCTCTCTCTCTGGTATTATATCCTTATCTAGCACCCCTGCTCTCAATAAGTAACAAGTTCTTTCACGAATAATCCCACAAAAATGGAGTAGGTATCCTTCAGCAGCAGAGCACTGCAAAACAATAAATTATAGTATCAAGAAGGCATCAGAGTTTCCTATTTTGGTATTTTAAAAAAATACTAATTTATTTTTAAAAATAGAAATAGTCAATGAAGTAGTCTGGTCACTTTATACCATCAGTGACAAGATGCTGCGATATGTAGGACTTTGGCTATATTGCCTCTTCTTGCTCCATCATTCTAGTGTGCTTTCAAGCAGTCATCTAGTTCTTGTTTTTTCGGTAAAGAGCAACACAGACTGACTTCATATTACAGGTGGACTGTTAACTCATTTCTCATTCTGACCACACATCACACAAGTACTGGGAAGAATTTTTCTGACATTTCCAAGGTCCAGATTCAGCCTACAAACTTCAGAGGCATCCTCATCCCACTTTAAACCTTGTGGTTTTGTAGCACCCTCTTCTCTCATCATCCTTCACAGCAAGTATACTTTCTTACTAGAAATCAGTAAAATGCTACTTAAAGAGTAAAGAATTCTTCAACATGATTGGGCTAACAGCCTTGGTAAGCTGTTTGGTGAAATAAAAGAACTATTTATAAGGAAAGAAGAAAAAAACCACCCCCAAACCAGAAAATAAGATATTTAGAGGGTCTCTTCTTATTTTGCAATGAGGTAATGTGAAGAAGGGCAGTTTTGACCTTCATATCAGAGCATTCCTTTTCAGCAGGCAATTATGAAAGTGGGAAATTGCAAAGATCATACATGTTCACATTCATATTCATACATGTGCACACAAGGACATTCCCCAATACACGTTTCTGGAATATTTTCAAGTCTTTTTCAAGATTTTTTTTTTGTAAGTATTACTAAAAATGTAATATGTTGCTATTAATATGTTGATTTCCTTTAAACAAGTTGAAATCAGTCATAATAACAATATACAAGATGTGATAAAGCTCTTGCATCAACACTTGCCTTCCTTCTATCGATAGAGATGCCGATCCTCACATAGTTGACCTAATATTGTTGACTGATGTAATTCCCCAAGAAACCCATTGTTAAGGACCGGACAGAGGAAAAGTCATTCACAGGGTAAGTCTGCATCTACATCAAACTCTTACAAAACATTTAGACAAGACAAAAATACAGAAAAGGAAAACCAAATTAGTAACATAGCTATGTCAGCAGTTTTCTCAGAAAAAAAATGCTACGTTGAGGTACGCTTTTGTCTACTTCAACAAGGTGATCATGGCTGATAAAAAATCATGTGAGGAGGTATCATAAACTTGAGAACAGTGACATCCACATATACAGCAGGACATCTACATCTCTGCACAATGGCACGCCTTACAAACACTACATCCACCAACTCCTTGACATTAGTACCCTCATTTTTCTGATTTTCCTTTTTCTTGTCTGAAATCTAAATTCAGTGAATGACATATAAAATGCCACCAATAAACAGAGAAGATGAAAATGTGAATTTATACTGGCAACATTTAATGGACAGAAAAGTAAAGATTAATTGTAACAGACAAATTCAAGTGCACAGCCAGACACACATACAATTAACTAAACCTTTTTACAACTGCACTGGCCATAAATGGATTTAAAATATATGTTGGTTATTTCTGAAGCTCTCATAGAGATATAAACCAAACAAAGGGGGCAGAAAATCACTGTATGATCAATAGTGAAAATAGTGCAGTTACTCAGGTGGTTTCTAGACATTAGTCTAACATACAGAAGTAACAAGATACTAGTACATGCTACGTAGATAAGCAAAGGATAAATTTTGATGCTAATACTGAGATGAAGCAATTTCAAATATAAGGTAATCGGCTAAGTTTAAAATATTTCTTTGCCTTAAGTAAATAAACAATTTCCTTGGTGAAAAGCAGAATCAGTGATAAATTCTTTCTGTAACTGTTGTATTAATTACAGCTAGAATAAGGAGCAAAGACTTGTTAGTCAGAAAGAGTACATGATTTTTATGCAGAATAACACACCTACGTAAGTACTTTACTTAGCCAGATGAAAGATGTCTTGCACTCTGCCTTTGGATATACATAGGTTTCATCTTTAGCCAAAACTAGATCTATGAAGTATGATTCTGAATATGATTATTCAATGTCTTAAGTTTAGTTACAAAATTGTCCCAAATGTTGAAGTATCGAAACTATTTCAATGAATAGTAAATTTTCTTTAGTTATTTTTCAGAAAGAGTAACTGTAAGTCACGATGTGCTGGCAAATAAATCTTCCTAACAAGCTACTGTCATAATAACACTGTAATTCTGTCCTAATGACTCTACAATTATTTTGGGTCAAGTTCCTTTTCTCATACAAAATAATATCTTATTCATTTCAATAAAGTAAGATATTCTCCTGAATGGGGATACTTTTCGGTAACATACAACTCAATCTGAAAAACATAGAAAATCTGTTCCTAAATAACTATCACATAGGGGGCTGCTGATTATATGATGTTGAACTACGAAGGCATGTAACTAGGCATATTGTACCTCATACTCAAATAAGTCTAAAGATAATGGCGCTTAAATTACATGATCAAAAAATGTCTCCTCTTCATATTAGAAAACGAGGCCAAGAAATGTTGTAAAGTTAATAAACTGTCATGCTCATTCTTCTTCTATGCCGTATGAAAGAAGCTCAAAGGAAAATTTCCTTGCAAGAGAAATGCAATTAAACAAGACAGGAAAATAAAAGCAAAAAAGCTTCATCAGAAAAGTGTCTAAGCAACCTCTTCTGTTTAAATATTCAGATGTTTCTGTGCCAGAGATTAACACCCAGTTCATACTCTAAAAAAAATGAATGCAGAATAAAGCAGCAGCTTTCTCCTCCTTTTCTGCTTGAACTGCAGTATTCATTAGAGTGAATGAATGATTTAAAAAGAAGTTCTCAAGTAGACACAATATGCTTTGATTTGTACCTTCTGGAATATTACTGAAGTCAATTAACTCAAATGAGGGTTTGGCTTTTACCTGCAATGTACAAAAATTATGAGATTCAAGTGATTACATCACGAATGAGGGGTATCTACTCAGAACAAAGCTGGCTAAAATGCAGGATGGCTTTTTCACAAAACATTTACGTTTGCTCAGAATTTGTTTTCAATCCAAATTGAACCTTTTTTCCCCATAAAATTTTCCATTGAACTAGAAACTCTGAGAACAGGCTTTTTAAGGAAAAAAAAAGGACTGACTGTGGCTGCCTTCCTTTCAATTCTCATGTTTGATCAGTTCTTATCTCCTCAGGTAGCAATGCAATCAGAAGACGGTATGCTCTTTAATAGCAGAAAAGGTCAAGATACTAGGAATAGCCATGCTTGTCGACCACCATATAGGACTAAATACTAATTATAACAAGATATAATTTAATTTCACACCAAACTCTACTACTTTTGGTAGAAAAGTCTGTTGATAGTGGTATAAGTTAGTGCAGCCAGGACATACCGTCCAACCTCAATTTTGGCAGGTCAGGAACACACCATTACACCAAAGCTTCTGTGGAAATTTTGGACACCCCTAGTTAGGACCTATGCAAAAGGAACATGAGAACACATCAGGTTACACCTGTAACAGTGACAAAGCAAGTTTCTTCGTGGGACTGAAAGGAGGCAAAATACCTTATGGTACAGCGGAGAAGCGCTAAGGCTGAAGCTCTGAGACATCTGTGAGAACCACTGTAGTACCATCAAGCTCTTGGCAATAATGGACCAGACACACCAGCTGAAGCCTGTAGGCCTACCAGCCCTCTGCTGACATACCTACGGATGTTAAGGATGCAAAAACCTCACCTGGCAGTCGTCATTCTACAGTCTACAATGTGACTGAAGCAATACGGATTTATACCAGTTGAGAGCCTGACCTAGGCAGATGAACCTTCTGTGAAATGGGTGGAAGAAATCTCACCCACGCAAACTCCTATGCCAAGACAGCCACAACATCCTCTTTGTGTGCTGGACCTCCATGCATACAATCTGGCAGCTACAGCTGTGCTAAGACACTCCCTGGACCCATTTCTGGTAAGAAACAAGCTGGAACTTCCACTGCAGACCCACAGGAGATTCTGTCTAGTCAAATATTTGTCCTTTGACCTTTTGCATTGAAGAGGGGAACTAAAAACCCAATAGCAACAAAACCCTCTGTGCGCACATCCCTACAGTAGCTTTAATACATTACTTCATTAGAAACATAGAAAATTACCTAGGAAATCCAGTGCCAACTGGCACCACTGTTATTAAGAAAGAAGAATCCCAATGGCTGCAAAGGGTCTTCTTTATTAACAATACTTTCCATTACAAAAGCCCTTCCTTAAAGCACAGTGTTATTAGTACTGACACAGGACACATTTTGATTCATTTACTGATTTCCTTGCTCTTCTGATTTCTTAATAGGGCACTTCCCCAGGCTGGTAGGGTTTATTACAGTCCTGCTTAATTCTTCTTCATTTTCATTATTAGGCTCTTACACACTTTAAGCCACTACTTTTTTCTGCTTTCTGAACTCCAGAAAACTTAGCACAAAGATATAGGCACAGGAAGAGACTGCAGATAAGGAAAATAAAAAGCTACAGAATTCTAAATACGCTTTAACTGGACAGTGGGCAGGGGAAGCTTAAATGACATTTTGGTTCAAATGTTCTCTACTTCTTCCCTAGGGACAGCGATACTCTTTATAGTCTGCAATTTATACATGTACCCTCCCACACATTTCTTTTAGTGAAAGCTTTCAGGCTAAGCCGATGACAGGTGGCAGTCCTAGCGTGAGAGGACCACATGCTGTGGACATTAATGAGTTTCCTTCAGACCCAAACGGAAGTTTTATAACCTTAGGTTGACTTGCTCTCCTGTTCTGTTAAATAAAAATATTTCAGCTCATACAAAGAGCTCAGCAAGATATAGAAACAGCAAGAGCCAAATGAGTGGAGGGATTTAGAGCTTTTCCAAGGTTTACTTCCAGTTCAATCATTTTCAATCACTCATTAGGCAATGCAGTAAATCTCTTACTCTCTCTTTTGGAATCCAACATGCATAACCCAAAAGCAAGTGAGAAAGGAAGACTGGGATTGTAATGTGTATTCCCAAGCTTATTTTTACTTCTGTGATGGACTCCAGTGAAACATAACAAATTTGGTTATATTATATTATATTGTAATATATTATATAACAAATTATTGGTTATATATAAGCAATTCTGGTTATAGCTAACAAGCTGCAAATGCTGTCCTAAAAGACTTAGTGCAATGCCTCACACGTGGAATAGATCAGTTTGATGTTTACAGTGCCTTATAGGCTTTAAATGTTTTATGCCTTCCTCATTTGTTAATGTTTTCAGTCTAACGCGGAAAGAAATCAGAATACTGCCAAGTGACTAAAGTAGCAGATCATGAGGACAGAAACATTCATAGCAAACAGAAGTACTAGTTGTGGATTAAATGAACAGAGCATTGGCCTTCATTCAACTGAACTTTTGGGAACCTTCAAATCCATGAATTCAAACCGAAGACAGCAGAAAAGATATTTGCTCGTTACAATGTTCTTTATATCATGCCTGAGAAAGGAAAAGACACAAGTCTATATAACAACGCGTTTGGCTCTAAATGACCTGCAATAAGGACTGGATATGTACTCCTTCTCATGGTACTAATAATTCACATTTATGGATGACCTCTGGTCTCACTGTGAGCATGATAAAGATTACAATGTAGAAATCTAGACATTAAAAAAGGCTGGACAAACAGAATATGTATCAGAGAGGTAGCACTGTTACAGTTCTAGCTTACTGCAGGACATCAGACAGCAACAAAGTCGTTACATCTATCTCCTTGCTCATCTTCCTGTTTTAAGTACCTCGCCCTGTTCTTTATCAAGATAAAAAGGTCCCCAGCAGTCTTCAGGTGATAGCGACTACAGCAACCTAGACTGGGATTTAAATGCAGGGCTTTGAGGTAAAAGATTCTCTTTTTCATTACCAACTGTGTGAGTCATAACTCATTTAGCCTGCCCTTAAAATAAACCACATTTCCAGAAGTGTGCCTTGACGTCTCGTCTCCTTTCCTTCAGTTATGACAAATGGAAAAATTTGTACAACATGTATTTCTACTCTGACTGACAGCTTATACAAATTGTTCCTTTATGTCTTTGTAGTTTTACATTCAATATTTTAAATGCCTGAAATTGCATATAGTTGTATTGAATTCCATTAGGATTCCTAAGTCTGTCAGAGTAATGATATATTGGAGTTTTTGAACTTCATACATTCATCATTTCAGTTACAATGGTTATATTTAAAAGTCTATTTCCTTATCCTTTTAAACCAGGTACAGAACAAATTCTAATCATTATTCCATGAGATCATGAAAAATTATTATTTTTCTATCAATATTTGAAGATAGTCTTTCACGGAGGACTACAACATATGTACTTTAAAAAATGCACACCCATCCAAAGGTCTTCCACTAACGTCCCTAGTTCCCATTACACACCCAGGACTCCCTCTTAACTTTTATGAACACAGATGCCATTCCGATGGTCCCTTCAACAAAGCCGTGGGAGAGACTCTCTACTGACCAAAGAAATAAGAAAAATGGGACCCTGTTTCTCCAAAGGATCAGACTGTGGAGAGAGGAGGAATCAAAACTGTACATTGATGTCTAATAATCTGAGTGTCAATAGTAGAATGTTGTTTTACTATTGCTCACCGTGTCAAATAGAGCTAGTTACACTAGCAAATGGCGAAACAGCCCATTCAGCCAATTTCCAACTACACCCTGACGGTTTTGCAGTAAATACTTACTAGGTTATTTAAAGCTTTCAGGGTCATACACTGCAATCAGTCTGAATGCTGAACTTTCATGCATTAAGTGTCAGAATGTTTCAGATGTTTTTAGTAAGGAGCTGGAAACTCTTATTTCCTAACCATATCAACAGATGTTCAGCATACACACCAGGTACAGCACATATGCAGGCTTTGAGAAAAAGGGCTTTTCATAATTGGCATAATATATGGACATAATATATAGGCATAATAGGCACCAGGAGTAGATTAGAAATTAAAACTGTTATAAATCTGAATCCTTATCAGTATGGAATGGAATATCTGAATTATGCATCATGTGGGGAAGAAGAAAACACAGTAGTGCACATGTACACGCTAAATCACAGGCTGAATATCAGAGCCCATCATATTTCATCCTCTACCTCCCCTTCACTAACAAACTCTGCAATGAAATAAACCTCAAGTTTTCCTCCCGCTTTGTCAATTCCTCTCGTTCATTGTACCTTACATGTCATTCTGATATACTGGTATTTTCATACCCATCCCTCCTGAAGAGTAATTTTTCCACGATGCCCCGAAGAAGCAAACAAATAGCAGATATTAAATTCTGAGACAAATCCTTCCTCAGTCTTTGTAGTACATCCTGCCTCTCTGTGTCTTCATCTATATTTTGAATAGCTCAGATTAAGGATTTCATTTGCCTGCTTGTACAGAGCAAAGCCATACAGTGATGTTTAAGAAAGACTCAATCATCATGATAATTAGCTCCTTCAGTTAGCATCCAGAGGCCATTACTGAGGTCACAGCGCATTGTGCGATACCCATAAGCTCATACAGAGAATTCCCACACAAATTCATTAGAATGCAAGGCCAGTCTCAAAGAGTTTACAAAGTAAAAAGCAAAGGCAGGTGCTCAGAGCAGAAACTGAATCTCCACTGTGGCCAAGCAGGGACAGGGCACCTCAGACACAGCCAGGGCCCTGTGCCTTGAACACATCTGAGGCTACCACACAGATAACCTTCGTCTCAGCTTTTGGCCAGACATTTGAAAAACTCATTCTCATGAAGGTGAAGGGAAAAAGGTAGGCGAGACCGGGGCCAGGGAGAGAGACTGCCTCTTGGTAGAGGAGGCTTGGATGTCCAAGGGGACAGAAACATGAAATTCATCATTTTCCCTTCTACCTTCCGCACCCACTCCACATACCAAACGGATCATGAAGTCAGGAAAATTTTCTGCAGTTTAAGCAGCTGTTATGCTCTGTATGTGCATCTCCTCATTACTCCCATGGATACCCTTTCTGCTATACGTCACCTGCAGGCAGAATATGCCCAGACGAGGTAGCTGTGACCTCCAGTCCTCCCTGTGTGGTACAGTCTATAGCACCAATGGCCCTGTTCATGTTTATCCATTTATGCCCAAATGTTTACAATGTTAAAATAATTCTGGTTTGATTTTGAACACATACATTGTACCTTGAAGAAATGCAGAACTGATAGGTTTTGATCATACGGATATACAATTGGGCATTATTCCAACTGTCTCTCGTTAAAAGAGATTTTTGTGTATAAGAAATATCTTTTTTACTCTAGCTTCTTGCTTGTCCTCAGGGATTTTGTCATTATTGATTAGATGCAAAATGAGATCATAACCTAAGTAAATAAAATTTCCTTTCATGTGACAGTTCTTTGGTCTCTGCTTCCCATGTCACTTTACTAACTCATTATGCAAAATATATTAAAAATTTCTTTTTTCTTTTCACATAAAAAGAAAAATCAAGATATCAGATTACATCGGATTTACATCTGTCATTCATAATGATAAACCAAAAATAAATACATCTTCACACAACAAATGAACATGGCTTCACCATTTTGATTATAAGCACAGTATCATCTCTTTCAAAGGAAACTCTAAAACATACTCTCCCACTTGCCTAAGTTCTTCTCTATGTCTACTTGTCACTATTTGGGAATTCCTGCTATTTAAAGGGAAGTTGGATATTGTTGCCAAGATCCTTGTCCCAGAATAGTACAGGTTAGACGCCTTGACTGTACTGTCACCGGAGTATCTAATTTAGCACATGGTTAGTAAAATAAAATACCAAATCCTTGCTGAAAAAGATCTTAATTTGCTACAGCTCTGTACTATATCACTTTTTATCCTTGTCTATCATGCTGATTGAATACTGAAAAACCCTCCTATAATACAAACATCACAAGCAATACACGGCAAAGACTGACAACACAGAAGATTTCTGGTCAAATACGCAATTTTGACTTATCACAGCAATTTGCTATGAAAAAAGCATCTTGAAGCCAGCTGTTACCAGGACAGCAAAGTCAAGTTTAGCTAGTTTGGAAAAGAAGGAGAAAACTAAGAGAACTTAAAAATGTTTTTAATTAAAACTTAGGTGAATTTTCCCATGTGATACTGTTGCACACAGTCTTACAAGCCCTCCCTCCTAGCATCAGAGCAGTGTGAAATCTTGCACCTGTTCTGAGATGGAATTTTGGGGGAAAGAGGCCATAACAAATCAGAAGAGAATTTGGCCTCTGCCGTGATTAAAGTCAGTTTTAGAGCTGGGCATATCTACTGAGAAGTGTATCTGTAAAGTGTAGGCTTGTCTTTTTTGACTATTTTGTTCAGTTTCAGGTACGTTAACCAACTACAGACTGTGTTGATTTCTTCACCAAACCCACCCGATAGCCCCAACAGCAACTAAGGTACAGAGGGATGGATATTGTTATTTTTATGTGACAATGAAACCTGAAGAAACAATAAAATAAATTTAGAACTTTAAGAAAAAACTAAAGGAAAACACGAAGAAGGAAGCAGAGAAAAATATTGTAAACAGAGAAACAGAAACCACTCTGAATCGTAAGCCATCCTGACTACGTGAGTCATACTTGAAAGCAGGAAATTACTATACCATTTTTACAGAAAAAGAACAGTCTAAAAATCCCATGACCAGAAACATGATGTCAAAACAGGAGGAGTTCAGATATTTCTGTGTCTCCCTTTCAGTTTTAATAGAAGCCATATCCCCATGAAACAGGAGGGGAAAAAAGGTCAGCTGAGCTAAGCTGCATGAGGGAAAGAGTACCTAATGGAGGGAAAAGGAGAGAAGTAATGAGGTGAGATATGTATTGTAAAGGCAATGCTTTGGGAACAGAGAAACCTACTTTTAACTTTCAGTGTTTTCTCCCTGGCCCATTATACAAACAAGTCAGCAAGTCAGTGATTCACTCTGCACATGGGAGACAAGAGCCATGCTCCTAACAAAATGGAGAGAGGAGAGATGCACAGGCAGAGGCAAAACAAAATAGCTCCCATGGTATTTCTGTAACGTGGCTTCTCATATCACCAGCAAACAGTCTCAGTAGAAAATACTTTTCACTGTTGGGGCTGAATTATTTATTTTGCAGCTGCATGTAAAAGCTACCATCAGGGCTTGCTTAGCCTTTTGGTATAAAACAAAGTATATATATTGTGAAAAGGTAATCACTGCCACAAGAAGATGACAATCCACCTGCAATGTGGGGAGTATCAGATGAAGGCCTCCAAAACCCTGTGGGGCAACACAAGGTGAATGTGAAGCCATTATAGTTAGTGTCACAGGCTGGGGTCACATCCCACCACCTGCTAAACCTTCGCAGAGTGCTACTCAGCCAAAAATCCACCTATTATTACTAAGTTATTCAGAAACTCCACAGGAAATTTAACTCTCCTTTGCCTGGGGAGACTGGCATAAAACCCAGCCTGCTTCACAGGACCATTTAAATTGCTGCAGGATTTGTGCCAGTTAGTATCCAGTGCTTGCTTTTGGAGATATTTTCAGGAATACACTTTTCCAGAGAGAAGCCAATCTGATGAAAATGAAACTCTGCAAAAATATTCTGTTTTTGGTTTTTTCCCCAGTCATGTCCACAACAGGATTAGAGACAAATTACCCCGTACAGCCATTATGACCAACATTAAAATTACTCCTCCTGAACATGAGAATTTGCCTAACACAGGCTACAAACTGTTTAATTCATTTTCAAGGCCTAAGGGCATGCGTTTACGATCAGGTTATTGGTCCTTGTGGGTGGGATGACCTGTTCTGCCTTGTATAACTAATGAACTATTCACTGGGGTAGGACTGTGAGCCTGAGGTACCCACATGCCTGTCAAGTGTGATACACCCTGGACCACGGTGCCTGTCTCAGATGCTTTAAGAGTAAAATGAAAATGTTTCAGTTTAAGAAAATGAGAAAGTGAGGTCCTATTATCCATGGGATGTTGGAGATCCCTGTCCTGGTTTCTTGCTTTTGTCAAGCTTTTAATTATTCATACAACAATAGAGAACTCTGTGTGGTAGAAACTGAAGGAGATGCTTCAAACTTGCTTCTAGTTCAGTGGGTAGGTGTTCTTTCAGTCCCATATCTCCACTATGTGCTTTTACAGCTACACTGCTAGTTGCAAGGGGGAAGGGCACTCTCCATTCCCTAAAAGCTGTGATAAAGTATGCAAGGTAGAAGAAACACCTAAAAAAAACCAGGAAAATTTTTACGATTTCTTAGAGAATACTTAACATACTAAAAGTATCTTCATCCAAGTCCAATTTTGGCACTAACACATGGCCTAATATTCAGAATTATTTAGCAGTGTCATCTCTTATTCATATCAGTAAGAAGTGAACTTGAGAAGATGAGGTCACTAGGCTTTAGGTTTTCTTCCAAATGCAGAAAAGCATAATGCTTAGATTTCCTTTGCCTGGCTGCTTGACTAGGGGGGAGGCAGGAGGATGTGTTTGATTTTATTGTTTTTTTACTAATGACCTAAAGAATATTAAGTACTATTAATCAGCTAAATAAAGTTGTAGACATGTAAAATTGTAATTGTTTAATCTTCTGAACCCTGTTGGTGACCAGTAAAGGAGGTGTACAAAAATGCTCCAGTGAATAAGTAAAAGGATAATTAAGTTTTCCCAAACGAAGAAAACCTCGGTCTTGGAAACGCTTAAGTTCTTAAACACCTTTCAGAAAAGGAGCTTCCCGCCCTGCTCCCTGTTTTTCTACACACTAGAGATCTAACTTTACATTCAATCAGGAAGGTAGAAAAGGGGTAAGGCAAAAAACAAAGAGGAAAAAATCCACTAAAGAATATATAAAGTTGGCAAAAGGTCTTTGAGTTTATATGAACAGAGGAACAAAAGTGTCAGTGAAAATGAAAGTTTTGTTTACAGTGTTCATAAGCATGTATAAAATCTGGAGGCAACAATATCATGTGAATCTTTCACTGCACAGGACAAGAACGGTTGAAGAATCAGAACTACCGTAAATGTGTCAGATGGTATTGAGCAACACTTTCTCTGTGTAGCAGTTTGTTACTAGCCCAGACTTTTAGTATGAAGACAGTAACTTCTGAAAGTGTGTGGGGTTTTTAGCAATAATATCTCCCTTAAGTTGTTCCTCATTGGATAAATTTAATCCATAGTCCTGGTGATGCTTGATTATTTTCTTTTTTGAAATTTTTTTCCAAATTTGGGAATAGCAAAGAAGATTATTAAAAATAAATCCAGCTGCTTTTTCCGGTTTCTAAAAGATATATATAATTTTACAAATCCTTTTTGAAAACAAAATAGTCCAGTGTACCCTTTAAGTTAAAATATTAGATGCTTATATCGTATTATTACATTTATATCTTACTCCTTACAATATTCTTTGCATTTGCTATTCGTGCTTTTCTATTACTCATTTAAATAATAGTATTGTGCCTCCTGACATGATGACTAATTGTACTTCTTATATGTTCCAGCAGGGACACATTACTGGACAGCAAAATTAGTATTCACATATAAATGAGTGCCTCTTCATTTATGAAAGTTTCCCCATACTTTCATGTTAACTTAGTCAATGTTCATTAATATTCTAATAAATCCAAATGACTCTTCATCCATTCAAAAATTTATGAACATTGACTGAGTGCCGGATTTGGAAACTCATTGAATGGATTTTGCTGTTTCTATTTATAAAAATATTCATGGATAATGCCCTAGATATAGTTGCCAACTTCAGCTCTCACTGGATAAAGGCAGGATTTGAAAAAGCATGCTCTATGCTCTTACTGCAGTGTTTGTAGGTGCAGATGGAAGTTAGGCTCCATTTCAGTCTACTGAAATGGTAGCACTTACAGACATAAAGCAAAAGAGGATCTCAGCACCAAAGGATTTACAGACCTAGGTGATAGCTACAGACAAAAGGAAGGGGCAGCACAAAACCAGGAGAATGACAAGAATTATTCTAGGGAGTCAAATGTGCTTTTCTTGTAACTAATTATGTGCAGGCATATAATGAAGATTGTTGTTATTTTGTACGAAGACAAAAGATGAAGTTTTCTAATATCTGTCTGGGCATGTTTCACAACTCAAGAAGAAAACAATATTAGCAGTGGGATCAGTATCAGGAAACTTACTGACAAAAATGACAGACCTTACCAAACTTGGCACTAAAGAACCATGTCTCACCCACGCCATTTGTTTGCTCTTGGCACTCCCACCCTCTGCCTCTTAAGAAGTCCAAGAAGGCTGCCAGCTCTCCATTTTACCATCTCTTCATTCCAATAATCCCATAAATAATGTCTTAAAATTCTAAATAAACGATCAAAACCAGTAGTAGCATTTTCATTAATTCAAGTAAGAACTGGTCAGGCCTTTTGACTGGGAGATGCTTGAAGCAAGAACTTAGCATTTCTCCATGTAACAATTGTATAATAATTAATAAAAGCAAATTAGATCAAGTATAACTTAGAGGAAACCACTCTCCTGAATTATGATTGTTGAAACATAGCCAGAGGAGCACTTTCACGAGCCTGCCTGGCTATTTAATGCTGATTTAATTATGATGTTTAGACATGGTCTACTACTGAGATACCTGCTGTAGCTTGCTAGCTACACTAGACCTCAGATAAATGAGCTTAAGTGTTAATAGTCGGACAGACAGAAGTGCAATATACCAATATGTAAGTGAATATGGCTTTTTGTAGAGGTTTGTGTAAACTGTTCCTTTAGTTTGGACCCAAGAAAATTTAAACCTGTGACTTAAGTCTGAAATTTAGATTTTCAAGAAATTTTGTGAAAACTCATCTTTATGCAGTTTTTCTTCATTAAAACTTGACTGTCCATGATTCTGCAGATTCTCAGTGATTTGGACATAAAATCCATCAGTCCACCTAACTCATCAAGTACTACAGCCTTTCATCCCCTAAGTTTCTTCTGATACACAGCTCCAGAGATACAGCAAACAGATGCAGAATCTACCGATCAAAGTTCAGTGTTACAATCTTGTCATTTTAACAAAAGTAAATAAAGACTGTGCACAGAAGAAATCCGCTAAGTACTAACTTTAATATACATTATATATTTTTCTGGCCTCAGGAAATTTAATCTAAAAAGCAGAACAATTTTCTTTCCCATAACTGATAAGGTGTTTTCTTTTTTTTAACTCACTAATGAAAACAGGCAATCCTGTATTTTGTTTCATAGTGCTTCCCTAAGGGCAAAGATAAACTTCACTCTTATCTGTTCTTTTGTTGTTCCTAGAATGATTGCTCTGTTCATTATACTGTTTGATGTTGCCATCTCAGCTTTCCACTGCCTGATTTGTTCACTTAATTCTCTAAGTTATTAGGCTCTCCATTCCAAAACCAAGCTGTTTTTCTCATTTAAAAACCAATGTAATCTTTATGTATTATGGATTTACAGTTCACAATGTTAATGGATCATGGAAAAAAAGACATGAAAGGTTAAATTATGAAAATATATTTCACTTGCATAAAAAGGGAACAAGTGATAGTGCCATATAAGTGAATATGGATCATTACTGCACAAAGATCAAAATCAAAAGGCACAACCCTCACAAGTTCACAGAATGCTAAAACACAAAACCTGAACATGTGGATTACAAGAGTGTGCCAGCCACATGCCACTCACCCAGTGTGCATCCATCCAGCTGCACCTCTAAGGCAGGAGTGAGTAAGACTGTATCTTGCCCACTTCAGCTGCACATCTGGATCCTGGGCCATGGGCACAACATAAGATGCAACCACTCCACCTTCACCCAGTGCCTAGGCTGGTATCCACCTTGCATCCAACAGACACCACAGGTCAATGAAAAAAAAAAAATGCGTGCACTGAAATGCCTTATCTTTTTCTTCAGAATAGTCTGGAATGGAAGAAAGACGACCAAACTTTTCCCTTTTAACAAGCACTTTGCTTCAGACCATCCCTCTACCATTATCCAGGACACACAATGAGAAAACCTTCCAGTGCATTCTGCACTTTGTATATCTTCCTAGAGGTAGGGTCTATCATGTCTCTATAAACCTGTAGCACTGTTACATGACCCATATTTTTTTTCATACTACTAAATCATGTTCCCAGTTTGTATTTCACACTCTGATTTCTCAGTACTAATCCATACTGTAACTGTCCACCAAGAAGCTCCTGTTCTGCAGGTTGACAATACAATGTACGCTTCAAATCAGAAGATCTATATAATTAATCTAAGTAATTAAAATGCTGATTCTACCATTTTGAGTGACCAGTCCTTTCCACGCACAATAACACACAGTTAAGACACCACTGGGTTTTTTAAAACATTCTACATATACCAAACCATCATTTCTCAGGAGGACTTTATCTGTGACAACTGAGTAAGAATATGGTGACTCAGCTGTATTTTGACTTTAACTTTCAAAACTGGAGCCACTTCAAACCACTCCTCCAGACATCCTCTGCTATGGTACAAAAAAGAAAAACCTCCCAAAAGCAAAATCTTTTAATTATTTCATAAGATTTTTTTTAAAGAATAAAAGGGAATTGCTGATATAATAAATAAAGCTAACAGTCCCAAAATAAAATCTCTAATCTGCTGTTACCTGTTAACATAATGGTTTTGCTATGTGTCTTTTAACAACAAGCAGAAGAAATAACAAGCAATGTTTGGATTGCCTTTCATAATGCCATTTTATTGAATGGCTAAACTCATTTCGTACGGAATAGGCCACGTAACTTTGTCTTTTCAAACAGCCACAAATCCTACTAGATCACGAGTTCCCAAAGCCTAATGCGTTAGTACAGATTAGAGACCAACATCCATGTTGCCCTCACAGGGCAAGGGAGCCAGTTTGATCACTGCACATGGGACTTGTTGCAACAGCAACAGCTAGTCATCTCTGGTCTATGCACACATAGCATACCTGTCTACTGCTTGTCTGTGCAAACAAAATCAATACAAAAAGAAGGTCAGCACATACTTTTAGAACATCTGGAATCCCAAAGAGTCAGCATAAAGATGTTCTCCACTACCATTTCAACCTTCTTCATGTAAAGATACCACCATGAATCTTCCTGCCCCTTGAATAACCAAGCCAATACTTATACAAGTACAGAGAGCTGCTGACTCACAACTAATGCCATAATCATCGTGACGATGAACACATGATTATCAAGCAGGACTAGCTTTAGGATGTGGGTGCTCAGCTACCTCAGCCGCACTGAGTCCTTTTCTTGTGCACTAGCTGATGCTGCTCTGACACACTGTGAACCCTTTCTGGCATCAAACTAATGAACAAACGCCTTATGTGGAGTTAATTTTATGCCTTATTAGTGACCTGAACTGGTTTACTGCTGGGTGACAGAACTTCCAGCACAAGGAAAAAGACAAAAGCAAAACCCAAAAAAACCCTGGCTTATGCACATTAAGTTAGCACAGGCTGCCAGATGAGAAGTAAAATTCTGTGTTGCTCCTGATAGAAATGGATAGATTCTGTTCACCGTTGTTTGCCTCATCCATCTTGTAGGTCTACAGTATATAACTGGAAAGGCAGGCACCTATTCCTAAATGCAGATGTTGAGGTGGCAGGGGTCGGAAACTAAAGACAGCAATTCCACATTCAGTTGCAGGTCATTTTAATTGAATAATACTTGAAGGCCTTGCTTTGGAACAATGTGATAAATGCTTTTAAAAGGGAAGCTTGCAAGCGACCAGCATCCTGCTTATCTGTGTCTCATTAAACACTCTAAACTTCAGGAACAGGTCAATCATCTGGAGCTGATACTCATCCACCTTCAGAATTAGCCATTCTGTAATTTCAGCAAGCACAAGTATGCACTTTTACAGAAATAAAAGCAATTTTGTCTAGGTTTGCACATGCATGCTGCACACTTGCATTTCCTCTCAGAGTGCTACTCCCAGCCATGAACTCTGCCCTCCAGAAAGGATCAGAGACAACATGAAAAACATAAGAGACTAAAACTACTATGACAAGGTATCAAATATCATGTTAATATGCAGTGTCTGTCACAGATTAATATTAATGTACAAGCCCTTAGGTCACATCAACATCACAGTTTTCTGGGTCACCAAATTAAAAGGCATGGCATCATCTTCTTTTGACACAGAAGCAGTTCATTAAAAATATTTGTAGATATAGGAAAGTAATCTTGGCCACACATATGCTTTGAAAATTCTTCTTCCAGTCCTGCTGGCTTGAGTAGAGACTTGTACAGAAACAAGGACTTCTGGGAAGAAAAGTCAAACTCGAAAATTAAGCTAGATGAAAGTTTTCAGCTGGAATTTGTTCTCAGAGAGGCGAAGTACACTCTTTGTGAATGTGTAAGTTCCTGACATATCATGTACAGACAATAAATGCTCATTTTTTGATGGATTTCTGAACCTACTGTACCTCTGATTTATCATGAGAACAATGTCTGTGGTCTTTCAAGAATGATTAAATTTTCCCTCCAAACAGCGCTCTACTCCAAGTGTCAGTTTTGATGAATAGCCTGTCAAGCCGATACAGTCAAAGAGTTGAAATGTATCTATCACCACATAGTATTTGTCATTAAGAAAACCATTTGTACTTTCTTGAGTATTGGATTCACCTGCTTCTATTTTTTACCAGATCCACAAAAAAAGTATTGATTTTTCATGTATTATCTAAGCAAATTACTTGTTAACTATTATCGGCAAGGGTATATTTTGCAGAAAAAGTTAACTCATCCTTTTTTTATTTAGATTTTTTTCAAATACATTTTTTTTACTCTCTAAAAACAAGGTAACTGGAGCGCTAAGCCATTGTTACTGTCAGTCTTCACAGTGATCACCAACAATAGTTAGCAGAAAATAAATTAGATTTTAGTGTTAAGTTACCTGATTATATAAAATATTATAGCTGATAAAAAATAGAGAAAAAACAATCAATATAACACAAGTGAATAACAATTTCAAATACAAGACTATGGAGAGGATGAACACAGAGGGACATCAGATACCTTCCAAAACATTTAATGTACCTGAAAGAATAATGTGTACTGGCGCATTCAGCTATTGGATTCTTGCCCCCTACATAGTAGCAAATGCAAACTCACAGACTCCAGTACCGGGTGAGTGTCTTGGGTTAACCAGAGTTTGTACAGACATTTGCTCTGAATGTGCCTCACAAAGAATAAAGTGATGACAGGGAAAAAAAAGCAATGTTATTAAAATGATTACTTAGCTATGATACTGTTCAAAGTACACAAATCAGTTTACATGATTTGTCATGGAGGTTTTGTCATTCTGTTTTACTTCCCTACATTCTTTGCTTGTTCCTTTTATGTCAGTGTCCTTAAAACGGAAATCCTACCAAATAAATATACTAGCACACAGATGCATTAATGGAATTTTAACTTTGGATATTTTTAAAATGTGAAAAAGACTGTAATTAGAACTGGATACTCAAAATAAGAAAATTAAATTGCCTTCATTATCCATTCTTCGAGAGAGAGGTTGACACTGCATCTGAAGGACATAGCTATTCCCACAAAAAGGCATTAAGTTGGCGTAAGCTGCGTTGCCAATGCTTTCAAAATCAGAGACACATGTCAAGACACTGCCTATTCTTCTTGCACCCGTTTCTATTGCTGCTCTTTGACAGCTGTTCCTAAGAAAGATCCCGATACCATGAAAGTTTGCACATGCACTTCATTTTTGGGTGAGCACTCCAACAAGTACTTCTCTAAGTCCTTGTTTGTCCTTTGACAAATATTTCTTACATTATTCTTATGATTAAGCTGCAGACACTGGTGGTGCTTTTGTTCAACTGGTTTCCTTGATCTTCCCATAGCTGATACATATGCAGTAAGTAGATAGGATAGTCTGGCACTCACCTAGATAGGACTCAAGAATTTTACTGATGATGAACTGCAATATATCC
The DNA here is from genome assembly GCF_963210335.1 of Falco punctatus. Taxonomy (NCBI): domain Eukaryota; kingdom Metazoa; phylum Chordata; class Aves; order Falconiformes; family Falconidae; genus Falco; species Falco punctatus. The sequence continues at coordinate 44,954,862 of NC_137582.1, forward strand.
ACCGCATATTTGTAACACATGACTTAAACAGTGATACACAGGAGATCCCAAGGGCTCAAGCATTTTTGTACATTCTTCACAGCTCTTCTCTAGCTAATGCTTGCCCTTCTGTCTCCCAAAAAAGAAATCTGTTTTATCAGATGCTGAAACAGCCCACACACCCTCAGAGAGAACACTACTACTTCCCAGTATTTCTGTACAACACAACAGCTTACTAGAGTGTGGACTAGTCCACTGCTTATTGTGGTATAGTATTGCAGGATATTGCAGTCTCCATGTACTGCTACTACATAACCTGCCACCTTAAATCACCTTTTAAAAACCATAAAAATAAAAAACGAAGAATAAAATTATCTTATAAACATTTTTTTTAAATTACTAGAGTTAGATCTGAAACAGAACTTTAGGTTTTCTTTTAACAGAGTTGTAAAAAAAGTACTGATTAAAGCCATCGATTTTTCAGTTTACCTCCCAGAGCTTTTCTTTCTGTTCCATCCAGTTAAAAAGCTTTTGGGATGCTCTGGCAGTTGGATCCAATTCTCAGTCATGTTCTTTATGCCATGAATCGCTTTCACTGAATGAGAACCATCTCCAAATGGATTTATAAGCATATACCCATTTTCCCCAAAGAATGTCTTCTTTTATTCAGACTTTCCTGAAGACTACCCATGATTCATGACTGTGAAAATTAATTACAATATCAAGTTTTCATATTCCTCTCCCAAGACTATCAGCAGACCCCTAGCTCACTCTAGAAACACAAATATCCCTTGGGCATGGCTAGGCAGAGCCATCTCCTGGCTAGACCACAAACAGAACAAACAGATGCTAATGATTTCACCGGTGCTTAACTCAACTAATAAACAAAGCACTCACCTGACTGACTGGCAAGGCAGTGCTCAGACCTCAGCACGTAACTCTTATATACTGATAATGATCCCATAACAGCGTAACAGTTAATAGGGAGAAACATCCAAGTCATTCATTACTAGTTGCGGAGAGACAATCTTAGCTACAGTAATACTCAAAGTTTGAGGTAACAATGATCCTAGGATAAATGGTACATTGATAAAAGACTTCTGGATAAATAGGGGATCTGAAGCAACAGAAATTTGTAGGGGAAAAAATAGGAAATTAATCAAGCTTCTGTAAAATCATGAATGAAATATGCGAGTATGAACTTGTGTTAGAAACTGGTTGTACTTGTTAGTTATGCTGCTGTATGTCTCTGCATCCATATGAAGTCCTGCCTTGATCATATGAAAAGACAGGAGCAGGGATAGTAACTAAAGTTGTGAACACTGCATTCATAATGGTTTTTGTTTGAACCATGAGGCCAGCATCTCTGAATCTGGTCTTCATAATCCAACCAATATTTCCAACAAGGTTACAGCAATAAAGATAAAATTATTTTGAAGCTAGAATGATTTCTCTGTGCTATTAATATGACAAATAGCGACACTGTCACAGAGAATAAGATTGAGATACAAAAGACTGCTACTTTCTTTTTACAAAAAGCCAGCTCAAGACTTCTGTGATATGTAAAATGAGCTCTGCCATGAAAGCAGACGCCTCACAACATGGCAAGGACTGGGTCACTCCTTTTAGGTAAATGGTTGTAGGGAAAGGAGAAGAGGGAGAAGCAGCAGGCAGTTACTGGAATATAAAGGATAACTGAAACAACCTCTGTGAGGATCTCTTCTCCTGCTTCAGCAGAAGATAACATCTCATCCATCCATTACTTGAAAGTAATGGTAGCACTAGCTGACAATCTGAATTTTCAGGGATTCTGATTATAGATAAAATGTGGTCTGTCTGCTTTCTACCATAAGCACTGTGCCTAATCTGCCTCTATTTAAAGCCAGGTCTGTCCTTTATCATCTGATTTCCAGGACTGCACCGTTAACACATGGCAAAGGCTGTGAATCCACCAGCCAGAAATGATGCTCTCTTTATGCAAATATGTGGGAACAGGATGAAGTTGTGTCATTCAGCAGTCCTCTCAGCACCACGTGGCACCATCCAGTCACACACTTCGCAATGAAGTAATTACTCCAGCACTAGCCTGTGCACTGGAAATGCTACCAGGTTAAGTTCAGGGCAGTTCACTATTGACAAGAATCTGAAGTACTTCATACAGATTTAAATGCTCCATCAAAATGTGTATTTTGTATCCATGGTTAAGGAGACCAAGGGAAGGCCAAAAGCAATAGAAAACCCATCTCCACAGATGGAGACTCCACAACTTCTCTGCACTATCTGGGCCAGCATTTGACCACCCTCACAATAAAAAAGTGTTTTCTTGAGTTCAAATAGAATTTCCTATGTTTTTAATTTGTGCCGATTTCCTATTGTCCTGTCAGTAGGCTCTACTGAGAAAAGCTTTGCTCCCTCATCTTCATTCCTTCCCATCACACATTTATTCACATTGATATGATCCCTCCTAAGCCTTCACTTCTCCAGGCTGAACAGGTCCGGATCTGCCAGCTCTTCCTCATATGGCAGATGCTCCAGTCCCTTCATCGTTATAGCAATGCTAGGACTTGCTCTAGTAAATGCACATACCTCTTTTACTGGGGAGCCCAGAGCTGGACTCGGCACTCAAGATGTGGCCTCATCGGTTCTGTGTAGAGGGGAAGGATCATCTCCCTCAAGCTTCTGGCAATTATCTTCCCCATGCAGCCCAGAATAGCTGGCCTTTTTTTGCTACAAGTGTGCATTGCAGGCTCATGGTCAGCTTACTGCCCACCCCTCAATGTCCTTTGCAAAACTGCTCTCCAGCCAGTCAGCCCCCAGCATGTATTAGTGCCAAGGATTATTCCTCCCCAGATGCAGGCTTGCCATTTCCCTTTGTTCCGTTTCATCAGATTCCTCTCTGCTCGTTCCTCCAGCCTGTCCCTCTGAATGGCAGGACAATCCCTCTCCTGCATTAGCCACTCCTCCCAGTTTTGCATCATCTGCAAACTTCTGGAGGGTACAGTAGGTCTCAGCATCCAGACGAAAATATTAAACAGCTTGGCTCCAGTATTGACACCTGTCAGTAGTCCAGTCACCACCAGTGACTCACCTCAAATTGGATTTTGTGCCAGTGATCACAACTGTCTGGGCCCAGCCATTTAACCAGTTTTCAATGCAGATCACTGTTTATTTTTCCAACCTGTATTTATCAGCTTGTCTATAAGAACCTTAAGTCAAGGTGAACAACATTAGCTGCTCTCCCCTGGTCCAACCCAGTCACCTCATCGTAGAAGGCTATTCAGGTTAGCTAAGCACAATTTCCCCCTTGTAAATCCATGCTGACTACTCCAAATCACCTCCTTGTCCTCCATGTGTTTGAAAACGGTTTCTAGGAGGTTCTTCCTGGTGAGGCTAGGAAACTTGCACTAAAAATATCTCTAATCTTCACCGGAACTGGAGTGAGAAGAGAAAATGGGAAGAAATAAGACAGATTCACCTACTGGCATCATGATACACATCTGTGAACACGGGTTTTTCACTTCACTTCCTTGCTTCTACCAAAACACCCTTAGAAGGGCAGCAAGTATGCTGTATGAGGTCATGACATAAATACTTTCAAATATTTAACATGTTTCAGGATGGATTTAAGTAGTTATTTTTAGGTTCCCAAGTTTGACAAAGCTGGCTAAGATCTCTCACTTTTTCCATAAACGTAGACAACTTCTGCCCCAAATTAGAAACCATATCACATCTTTTAATTGATGCTCTGAAACCCAGTAGTGAATTGTGCTCTGCAAATGCACCAAGCAGGCTGCCGGACAGGGTCTATAGAAAAAATGTGGAGAAGGAGGGAATGTAGGAAAGAAAAGAAAAAAAGATGTAAGAGTACTGCTGTCCTGCATGCTTAGTACTGCAAAGGTGAATAAACAGAGATTCAAAACTGTTGAACCTGTCCTAGAGATATCACTTTCTTTTAAAAGCAACAAAAAGCATTATTATCCCTTTTTAAAAGCTGGTCTGTTGTTAGCTCTTCTGTCACCATGGAGACTGCCACTGCTGTTGCTGCTGCTGCTGATTTTCTCTGACTGGTCAGCACATGTTTGTATCATCACCTAATATCAACCTGAGCCACCAGTAGAGAAGTTTATGTTTATTCTGAATGAATGTCAGTCTAGTAAAAGAAATGCATTTGGTTTTGTTTTGTTGCGTTTTACATTGCTGCTTATTTTGTTTCATATACAAATTCCTATGCATTTACTTTCCATATTCTCACTTCGACACAAATTCCGGGGCTGATACAAGTATAATTAAGGGACTGCTGCTCTCACTGCAGGTGGTCCCACCTGCTTTTATTTTCACTTTTCACTTATTAAAAAGGATACAAAAAATTACAATGACAGTGCCATCAGCTGAGAACATAATGTCTGAATCCCTTCCTCAAATACTGACTCTCGTGGTTTAACCCCGGCCAGCAACCAAGCACTACGCAGCACCCGGAGGGGTGAGGAGGAGAACTGGAATGGAATGTAAAACTCGAGGGTTCAGATAAAAACAATTTAATACTTGAAACAGAATAAAAATGAACAATAATAACAATGGCAAAAACAGTTACAGTGAAAGGGGGGAGGGAAAGAACAAAATAAAGAGGGAAAGGAAGAAAGAAACATGTGGTGCACAATGCAACTGCTCGTCACATGCTGACCAATGCCCAGCCGGTTCCTGAGCAATGATCTGCCTGCCCCGGCCAACCCCCCCAGGTATATATATGAAGCATGAGGTCCCATGGTATGGAATACCTCTTTGGCCAGTTCGGATCAGCTCACCTGGCTGTGTCCCCTCCCAGTTTCCTGTAGCCCTCTGGCTGGCAGGGCCTGAGAAGCCAAAAAGTCCTTGACTTAGTATAAACATCACCCAACAACAACTAAAAACATCAGTGCTTTACCAACATTGTTCTCACATCAGAGCCACAACACAGCACAGTACTCCATTCCAGCTGAAATCAGGACACTGACCACTATATCTCACTGAATCTGTGTTCAGTTTCTTCCTGGTAAGAGTGGAGAACGGTACTAAGTATAATATATGATGTTCTGCAACAAACACTGTCCAATGTACTTACAAATACATTTAAAAATAAGAAATATCTATTTATTTTCAGTCATTCAATCATACATAAGAAATTAAACACTACTTAGATATTTATAAATTACTATCATAATTTCAGAAGTAGGCTTCCAAAACCAGTACCGTGAGACTTTCTGCCTTTTTTTTTTGTAACATTATTTGTGACACAGCATTATTCAAATTCTGTGGAGTATTATAGATACTACATTCAGAAACATAAAATAAGTTAGAGAGCACTGCTCTTCATTTTAGTATTGGTTTCTTCACAAAAGGAGTAAAAGTACAGAACTTCTCTGAAGTGATAATGAGAGCATAAAGGATTTGAAAGAAGCAAAGAAAGAAAAGTTCTAAAATTTCCTTGCTCAGACTGCACCAAGTGAGACTGCTATGGTCATGAGAAAAAAAAGATGCAACACAGCCTCTTTTGGTTACCCTTCCAGATATACAACCCATCGTTTATTCACTCTTGGTTTCTTGCCTGAAACTAACTTCCCCTATAGCAGTAAATAATGTTTTTCATCTTTCCTAGAAATGCAGGATTTGTGACTGCAACATGGGCAACTCTTGACATGACTCATGTTGCTCACACTTTCATCATATCTTGGCTGGACCATGGTAACGGCACACTGATGGACATACAACCCTGAATGATTAGGAATTGCCAACTAGTAAAGATCACTATAACATACCTCCACTGCCAAGTATGTTACTATGAGCTTACCAAGCCCTTTTCTTGTAGGCTGTTACTGATTTCCATGAAATTTTCCATCAGGTACAAGATCTTGCTCCTTCAAGTTTAAGTTCCTCTCACACTGCAAGTTGACACTTCTGTTTAATGACAGCATCTGCTGTGGAACAGCAGAAGGTTGAGAAAACAAAACTTATCTGGACTGGAAATGTGACTGGGAATTTGGACATGAACTTTCTGAATAGTTAAGCAAAGTCACAGGTCTTACTACTTTCTCTTCCTAGAACACAGGATACTGCTTTGACACCATCTTGTCTGGCACATACACAATGTGTACCTTTTAAGGAGCCGAAATAAAAAAAACTTCAGCAAGTTGCAGTCATGAAGGACAGTGAAACGACTGAAAGATACTGCTGACCCCTTGCTTCATCGGGTGAAGAGAAGGAATCTGCTGAGAAAATATATGACAAACATTAGCCATGTCGCCTGCTGAAGAGAGCTCAGGTTTGGTGACCAGCGAATGTTCCACAGAGTGCTGACCACTCTAGCTGAACTCAAAGTAAAATGCTCAATTTCCCCATTGCAAAAAGCACAGAACAACGCATTTTAGTTAACACAGTGGAACAGCTGAAACAAAGTATATTCTTCCTTAACGATGACTTTGAATAAGGAAACGCCTTTTACTACCTCTAGAATGTAAAAACTTTTTCATGAACAGGAGCCCAGAATATGAGCCATTAGACTCTACAAATAATGATCTGACCCTGCAGCCTTGTAGGCCAGCAAAATTTTGTAGTGCAGACCAAAAGAAATTGTGCTGATCAAGGCTATGAAAACATCATCCCTTTCTCCAGGGTGTTTCTGCTTTCAGCCTCAGTACACACACACTCTGGGTCTACAACCGCAGATCTCCCTCCTCCCAAGCATGCATCACTAATTCATTTCAGATCCAATGACACACGACTTTTTGCAGTTATGCAGCTTCAACAGAAGAGCATTCCTCAGTTTTCCTCCTGTATCCCTTCAAAAGACCATTACCAGCAGGGCTATCATCTAAGTAACACCCTAGAACCTTTACTGTTTTCTCATCTGAAACATTATTGAAACCTCCTCAGCCTGCTAGGATCTGTATCTCACACATATTTCTACTGCAAATGCTTCACCCAGCACTGCTTGATCAAAACCAGGAACAGACACCTGATGAATGTATAACATAAACAGAGCTCTTCTGTTCTTTTACATAACAGGTGTTGAAAACTAGGTGTAAGATACCCTGAACACCTACCTTTCATCTAAGTTTTTGCTAGTGGAATTCCTCAGATGGCTAAATCTCTGTACTGGGATAAATGTGCTCCAGTATTTTGGCAGCACTGAACAGCTTGGCGTGATCTGTACATCAAGGTCCTTCCTTACAGATAACCCTACCACAGTCCTGCTCAAAATAATCTGGTTCCTTAATGCATATAGTGCTTTACCACTCCTTCTAGAGTTCCTTCATTAGGTCCTTCTCTCAGAAAGATACTGATGGACATTTTTTGTCTGATTGATTTGACTCAAATCAGTATCCAGAACAGGATGAGCTGTTTAATGCACAAGCAGCACAGCCAACTCACCCTTCTGCCCACAGGGCCCAAAAGTGCTCTAATCAGCAGGCTAGAAACAGTGCCACACTGGGATGGCAATCCCTAGTTTTGAAAAAACAGAAGTATTGAGCCGTAATTCTTTCATGATGCAAAAGCACACACGGCCCTAAGAAAGATTCTTCTACAGCATGTCCTTAACCACTTTTCTTACATTTTGAACTAGGTGTGCGAATGCTTTCCTAAACTATAACCTTGAGTATATTATAAGAAGAGACATTACTACATGCACATTTAATTTTTTAAAAATAACAAATCATGTTTATATATAAAAGCAAAGAAACTAGCAGCTTGTCAACATAGACCTATTTATGTAAAAGAATAAAATCTTTACAGCTCAGACTTGTAGTTTTGCTGAGCTTGCGGACTGCACAGTACAAATTCATATAGCACTTATTGAGAAGTAAATGTAGGCACAGGTGAAGAGCTTGGACTGCTTATATAGGTGATGTGAGTTAACTAGATGTCTATTTCACCATAACAACAGTAACATACAATCATAGAACAGTTTGGATTGGAAGAGACCTTTAAAGGACAGCTAGTCCAACCCCACCTGCAATGAGCAGGAACATCTTCAACTACATCAGGTTGCTCAGAGCCCCGTCCAACCTGACCTGGAATGTTTCCAGGGATGGGGAATCTACCACCTCTTTGGGCAATCTCTTCCAGCAGCTTCTCACAGCCACTGTTTATTCTTGGATTCACCATTTTCACTTTGATGCTTTTCATTAGGCCTTTTAGCTGCAGAAGGAGGCATATCTTTTTATTATGCCAATATTTTAGTAAAGCATAAATAAACTTCTCAACTTTCTACGTTCAGTTGAAGATGTACCCTGGATTAAAAATTAAATATGATGGATTTTGATAATTATTAGATTAATGGATTAATAGTGATAATTATTAGATTTGGAAATCTACTGAGCTGGGTGTGGCATCTTAGCCAATAAAAAACTCAGCTCAAAGGATATTTCTGTCAGCCTGCATTTTTTTTATTTGTAATCGATCTCAAAAGAGTAATTGCCCATTACATACAGCTATGTTGTATGTAAGTATAAACAATGCAGTCAAAAGCCGCACTCTGAAAAGAAGAAATTCTGTATGCACAACTGCAGATGAACTGTTTACATCTTAGTTCTGTAGGTTGAGACAGCCCAGACTTGATCATAATTCCAAGCCTTTGAAGTAAGATTCAGTTAGTTCATGCATGAATCACAGTCAGGTTATCAACAAATATGCATCTATGTTTTGGTAGGGTCAAGCTTTTCCTTTTCTGGACTGGGGGTCTTCAACTACACAAGAAACAAAACCATCAATACAGTAAAGGAAATATAATTTTCTTACCATGGTCATCAATGGGAATAATCTTTCAGCCTAGAGTAATCAGTCTTAAATCTATGCTTCTAACTGAAACAGTTAAGACTTCCAATTATCTTAAGTGTGATGTCCCTAGTAAGGGCAAACATCAAGTTGGTTTATGTTTGCAGACAGACATGCTGTGTAGGTACCAGTCTTCTAGACCTGAGGCATGTAATGGAGACTTTATTTCACTTTTCACTGTATCAGTAAGCATTTAAATAAAAGGAGATTTTTACAAACCAATGAGAATACACATTGAAAATCTTCAGACATGGTAAAGTAACTACTATGACGATATCAGCTACTGCAGCATTAGGCTAATGATGGTGAGTCTTTCAACCCACCTTCCTTTTATGCAAGTATTTCATAAAAATAATTACAGAGGTTGAAACATATGCCAAGTATGTTTTTAACTTGCATATTGGATAAAGCCCTGTTTTCTATATTCTTCAGCACACTCAATAGTGCCATAACTATTCAAATTCCCTCCCCAACATTTAAATTATATTAAAGATTAATATCACATTTTCCTCTTCTCAACATCCCAAATCATGTAAATAACCCATAGCAGCTACCTTATAATCATATTTAAAAGCCTTCTTCCCTGCGATAATCTTATTCTGAAATATTAAACCTGATTTTTTTAAATCTAATTTACTTATAGCATACTAGACGTTTACTTTTTACACTTTGCTGGCTGAGTCAAGATTTGTGCAATAGTAGTAAGAAGTTGTTAAGGTATTTATGTGACTGAAATGACTTTTACTAATTTTTGGGGTTTTCTTTTCCCCTTTGCATCACTCTTGGCTCTTTTTCTAATTAGGAAAGACTGAAAAAACAACATTCTAATGAGAAATCATTATCATAATCAGCACACACATTTGCAACTATCTTGCTACAGTTGTGTGTGCATAACTAATCAATAAATTAAGCTAGAAGAGACCCCTGAAACAAGTTTCATTCTCCACAGATATTTCTGAACACAGCAAGACAAGTCATTCAGTATGGGAAGTCATTTGCAACTCAGAGCTCACGAATAAAAGAAGTCCTACCCAACAGGTCTTTCCAAACCATGTTGCTGGCAAACAAATACTTCTATCAAAGCTGATTGACGAAAAGATAACGAATGCTTCATTTTAAAAAACAATGGAGAAACGTCAGGATAAAGGTGGGAATGAGAGTAACAGAGGATCTCCCTCACAACTGTATGAGAAGTTCAAAGTCCAGCTGGTTCCTGTCTAAAACGGGCAAATCCAATCGGCTGAGTGCAGAGCCCACCCCAACCACCTTTCACCCACTTCATTTCCAGTGCCCACTGGTGCTGTCTGGAGTACCATGATGATTCCCAGAGAGATCAGGAAACGTTTACCCCATCGCTGGTACCCGCTTCCTCAGTTACAATGTTGGCACAAAAAACTGAGGTGCATCTTCTCTCAGGAGTACGTCTGCATGTTAAAAAAAATTCAGTGCTAATGTCACCTCGGTAGTGGAAGCCTGACGATATTCACACACAGTGCATAAGTAATTAGGTAAGTCTTATTTCTCTCAGGAATCAGTGCCACGACACACTTGAGAAGCAAGGAGACTTTATAAAATCTGGGCTTATGATACCGCAGCACATCAACTCCATTCACTTGAGATCGGGATCCCAGATCGACAGTCCCACCATAACTGGCATTTTGGAGAGTGAGGCCAATGTTTCCTCCACTACTGAACAGAGAGTCCTTATTAAAGGTCTGATCTTAAACCAACAGAGAGACTCCCATTGGCATCAGTGCATTTTCCATCACGCTCTTCAGAACCCCACCGACTGTGCAATACAGTTTTGAGCAACTGAAGAAAATATGTATTACATTTACTGTCTTTAAAAATAAATAACCTCTTTCTTTTTTAAAACGGTTCAGACTGCTTCTAGCACAGTCTCCCCCCAGCTTCCAGATGTGCACTTTGGGAATCTATCTCGAGTCCAGAGCTGGCCCTCTCAAAACTGTAACATTTGAAATTTCCACTTTCTTGGGTGCAAGGAGTTAATTAAAACGCTTATCCAGGCAATGGTAAAAGTGACAGTTCAGTGACAGCTACACGTGACACTCAGGCTGAGAAAATCTAAACATGAAATCTGAACATGGAAAAAAACCCTGAACACAGATGCATAATTTCAGTAGGCTAATTCTACGTTTTGCTTCACATTCCTGATAGCTCGTACATGCAGTGTGTCACTCAGATGAAGGGAACTCGAGGAGAAACTAATAACTCATTCAGACAAAAAACACAGATCAAGAGGGCTGGGAGGAGTACAAGAAAGAAGTCTGTCATGTCCTTCATTCACAGGTCTTCAGTATTTCATCTTCTGTTAAATTTTCTAGCATAGAAAATCTTCGTATCATACTTTTGCTTTTCTCATTGCATATTGTATATCCTTACATGAAAGGGACCTGGGAAAAATAAACCAGGCCAAATTTCATGTTCAGACCAAACATATCTTTACAAGACTAGCAAGGCTGAAAAGGAATTAAATTGGCCTGCCCTTATTAATTTCAATGTATTTCATATAAACAGTAACACTGCACAGTAAAATTCATTTGAAATATTATGTTATTAATTGTCGGCTTTGAATATCCCACAGTGGATTCAGCCCATTTTATATTTTAATTGTAGTTGAGATGAAGAGTGATTGGATTTGATTCAATCTTTCTGTAATTGAAATTAATTAATTTGGCTAATGAAATATTTATAGGTGACCTTTCCCTGAATTGATAAAAAAAGCCTTTTTTGTTTAAAATATCTTTGATATTTACAGTCTGAGGTTAAATTTAAATTATTCCTTTACATAAGAAAGCTAAACAGACATCTGTTACTCCTGTAGATTGGCAAAAAACCCCAGCCATATTGCAGTTTTCTCCTGCCAGACATATTTAGTGCTTCTTGTCAGGTATACAAATGCCATTCCCAAAAGTTAAAAGTCTTACAGAAAATCATTAATGCACTTATTTGTATGTGAATAATTTATTCTCATCTTGGTCCACCCACCAATCCTACCGACATTTAAGTGTGATCTAGTCTCAGGCACATTGTCATTAATATTAAAGCAACGTAAAACTAGGACACAGGCCCATGCTGCATTAATGAAATTCTTATTAAATTGAAGTATGTTACCATTATCAGAATTAGCAATGCAGAAATGCTAATATGATTCTCCATGGATTACAGTTGCATATTCCACTTTGTCAGAGCTCTGGTGTTATGATGGCTATTACGAAACCCTGGCTGCAAAATACTGACCTAGCAACTTCGTAAACTTTGAAATAACCAGCATACTTATCTCTACTTAGCCAGATGTGAAACTATATTAAAATAAAATCAGATAGAAAAATGCATTAAAACTCCCTCAATGTATTTTAAAACGTTGAGATGACATAAAATGATAGCATTTATTGAAGTCAGACTCCTCCATGTTTTACTCATGCGATTAGCCCAATGCTGCCTGACGGACCATTCATTTAAGAAAGGTGAAAGAAATTTGGCCTTTAAAAACCTCCTCTTTCCCTTCTCCTGCTGCCAACAGTTTCACACGACCTGGAATGTATAAAAGAGCAATAGCATCTGTGAGGTACACAATGTTAATCAATGTTCACCTGCACATGGGTAAAAGCCACGCTGCAGCACTGCAGTTTTGAGCATGGTACGTCAGGAAAGATGTGGACTTACCCAAAGGTATTAAGAAGCACACAGCAAGAACGGTCACATTTAGAAAATGATCAAAAGGTTGAGAAAAATCAGGAGTCAGACTGAGAGGAGGCAGGATAACAGTCTTTAAATATATAAAGGGAAGTTGTAAAAAGAAAGGCAATGTTTTAATCTCCCTATCCCCTCTGAGAATGGAAAGAGAAGTAATGGTTCAAAACGTAGCAGCGGACAAGCAGAAAAGACTTGAGGAGAACATACAGCTTCCTAGTGGCAAGGATAGTCAGGCATTGTAGAATTGCCACCCTTGGATGTTTCCAGAGCACACTAGGTAAAAACCTATCAAGACCAGAGAAAGCCTTGGTCCTCTAGAGTGGATGAAGCCTTGCAATCCCTTCTTGTCCTATTTATGATTCCACAAACTCATGTGGGGTTCTTTTCAAAATCCAAGTTTCTACAGCATCCATTTCAAAGACCAACGGTTTGCTTCCCCACAAAGTAGATGAGACCAACAGTGACATTATCTCCTACAGACACACATCCTGGTTCACAGGAGGACACACATTATATCCAGGATTACAGGATTTATTACATTTGATACTCCAAGGTTTTAGTGGGGAAAGAAATCCTGTACCGTTAATTTTATGTCAGTTAAATTTCAGAAAACATACAACAGACAGAAAGGCAAATACAGAAGCGATAGCTTTGTGCACAGAAGCAAAATGAAACAATTAAGTCTTTGCCCTGCCAAATATACTTTCTAAGGACTTAATAGTTTAGGAGGCTTGGTTAAGGGTTAGATGGATTTAACTCTTGGCAAAACATTCTGTGACAACCATTTTGCTAGCTCTAAGTTTTAAAGTGCTAAGAAATATGAATATGAAAGAAAGAAGGACCATTTTAAAGCCTTGAAGTATCCATTTATATACCTCCTGCAGTGCTTAATTCTCCTCTTTTATGTCTTTAATGTGTAGATAATCACTTGTCCAAATATCTCTAAATACAGTGCACTTTAAAAGTGCACATCATCTTAATAATAGGGGATCTCAGATAAACAATTCTTGGCCGGTCTTAGAGATACAAAGAAAGCTCCGTACAAAAGAGTGAAATCTAAAGCAGCAGAAGCAAAACAACAAAGAAAACATGGTCACCATTCAGATTTACAGTAACCGAAGTTACACTTTGCAGATTGACAAGTGTAGCCTTGAACTAATAAAGAAAGAAAAGGGAAAGGTCAGCACGTGTTCTGCAGTGACAGTTTGTCCTTACACTTTATGGCTGGGGCTTGCACTTGTTCTTCAGCACAGTGAAACTGCAAATCCAAAGCCAGCAAAGGGGAACTTCTACCCTACTTGTTTTATTTCTTTTTAGAGCTGCATTTCACTGTGATACGGGAGTTCCCAGCTTACAAAGATTGCTCTCCTATTGTTCTCCTCGTTTCCTCACCCTGTTCCTTTCCCTCAGAGCAGATAGTGCGGAAGAAGCAGAACAAAGACACCTTGCTTAGAGGAAAATGTGAGATCCACATGCAGAACCATGACACAATCTATTCTGACACAAAACAGAAGCTAGACTTTGTGAAACTCCTCAAGTGAGGAGGAAAAATACCGTTTATTCTAATCAAACCACAGCATCCAAATAACATGGAAGACCCCCTGATTTTGCAGCACCCTGGACCAAGGAGCAGTAACCCAACAGGTCTGGAAACTATGACACCAGGCAGGGGGGAAGGAGGCAGAGGGGAATTTGGAGCTTCCTACTCCAAAGCCAGAGCTGAACCTAAAAGCCCTCCCTGGAGCGCAGGTTCTCCCAGATCCCCACCTCCCAGCTTGCAGGAAGCATGCTGCAAGTCTTCAAATCGCTGCCTCTGAGGCAATGCATCTAGTTGTCTTCCTGGAAATCAAAAAACTCAGAAGGTTCTCATGCTTGCATTTTCCTGAAAGTTTATAAACGCATGTAAATATTTGGGCTTCAATAAACTGGTGTCTTTGAAGACCAAAACTTTGTCAAAAAGTTCCCACCCATCTCTAAACATGGTTAACCTTCACAGCGGGAACTCAGTGACCACTTGAAGACTTGCCCACTTGCTCAGTATCAAAATACAAACAAAATCACAAATATAACAGCTTTCCAATATTAGTGTTTTTAGCTGTGCAGCCACACTGCAGTAGTTACAGGACAGACAGAATACCAACTACAAAGAAAATTAGGATGTGGCAGAGAGTTACATACCACTGCTTTTGAATTTACTTCCAGCTTCAACTGCTAATCAATAGCTTTTAGTGCATTGTATTGCCTTAGCATAACAATAAAAACTTTCTTAAGAAGCATTCCATCTGTATTCCCTGTGTTGGAATACATATTGACAGTCTGCACAATGCGTAAGAGTCATCTTTTTTTTCTCTCTTTTGTAAACCCATTGCTTGGGAATTCTGCATCCATCAGTGTTGCCATGGCGACAGCCCCACGAGACCACCCATGACCTCCCAAGACACTTGGCACCTACCCATAATTTTGTAAATCCACATCAAAGAGAACTAAAACCAATTACCATATGGATTTGTAATTACTATTTTAGTCATTAAAACGATATTGGAATATACACATAGTCTGAGGGATTCAGCACCGACAAGAGGGTGAAGAGACCCGAGTTCTACTCTTGGCTTGGCTGACTACTTGGACAAGTTACAATTTCTGAGGAGCTGACTCCTTACAACTCACCATGACTTCAAGTGGAACTCTAAACCCTCCACACTTCTAAAATTCAGGTATTTAACCTCTCTGTCCTTAATTTTCATTTTTGCAAAACACAGTTACTTTTGCAAAAAACCCTGTGGTTTCTATTCAAAATGAACTGCACAATTACACGGTATTATTTTTACTCTTAATAAAGCACAGATTGTATGGTAATATAATCCACATGTTCATTATTTTTCAGAGAAGCATAATGTTCCCAGTCAGAAAATCACTTTACTTCTTTATCAGTTCTAGATCTGTAAAAAGAAAATGAGAAAGCTTGGAAACTTCCTTTGCAAGCCACCATTAATTCTCTTCCTAATTACCCTACCTCTTCGTAATGAACACTTACTTCATCAAGTCTGTTGCGGGGGTAATGCATACCTGAAAGGACCAGCCCTGATAGATTTTTGTCCCCATGTATAATAACACTGGATTTTTAGCTGAGCTAAATTGATAAAGTGATTGTATTGTACCTTCCTAGATGTTATAAAGACAGGATTTACAGAGGTGGGGAAGAAGGCAGAAATTGGAGGTAAGTGAAAATGTGTCTGAAAATAAACAGCACAATCATTCAGACAAGTTGTAGTTAAGCTGTGGGTAAGCTTTTTTTGAGCTCCTTAACATTTGTTAAGGAATATTAACAAAAGTATCCTTAACATAAGGATTCTATGTATACAAACATATACATATATATGCATGAAGCAGTTGGATAATGAAGATTAATATTGATGGACACATTCTTCATTACCAATGTCCATGCCAAGTGCTTTAACAGAAGTAGATTTATTGCTTTGCCTACAAAATCATCCCATCACAATTACTTGAGCTAAGGCAGCTCCACAGCCACACTGAGATCCTCCTGTTTGCTCAGAAGTTACATACTCCGACCAATGGAAGGGGTAAATTTCCTTAAACAAATTCAGTCTCCTTTCTCCTGCACAACTGCAGGGTTTTGCAATGGCCTGCATCAAGATGGCATATCATGCCGTGCAAAAGGCAAGGCCAGGTACAGCTCTGCATCTCAAAGCATCACACAGCCTTTCCTTTTGCATGCTAGAAGACTATTTCTGCAATCAGAAAGTCCCTCTAGGGCAAAGGGGAAGACTTTAGACTTGTGCCTGAGAAGACTCCTATCCACCTTCAACCAGCAATGCAATGTCGCATCTTAGGTTCAAAGATGACTTTTAATAAATTCCTAAGAATTACAGTGGAAAATGCACAGCAGGAGCAAAATACAGGATCTGAGTCCAACAACTTTATTAAATACAGACAAACTTGTGAGCTATTTCTACCACTGACTGTTGTTTAACATCATGGAGTTAATTAGGTCAAACCAATAATCAATGAATCACCATCTACTCTGCTAACACGAACAGTCTGTGGTTTATTATGGAAGGCAATATACAAGATTTAAAATGAAGGCAGTTCACTGCACTAGGAAGGAATATTGTGGTGACTCAGAAGGACTGAAGGTGTACTGCAGGTGTGTTCAGAGAATGCTTCAAAATGAGTTAAGATAGTACTAACCGCATCTGTAAACTTGCTTGGCATCCTGGCCTGGTTTGCAGGTAGTATTCCTGCTGTCATTCAAACGGATCATGCACTGAATATGAGCTGTCCAGACTTAAAAACTGGTATAGCACAAGCCTCAGGTAAATTACTTTTAAATTTAAGTGAGACATGAAAGGATTTAAGTTCAAAATCCATATTCAATTCTCTATTACACTAGTGTAAATCCACAACAACACTATCAGGAAAGTTATTTCAGACTCATACTTGCTTAACTGTGATGAGAATCCAGTCTTGTCATTTGAATTCAATTAAACTCAGACATGGAGCTCTGCGCCTTTTTTTGTTACTAAAGGATTAAACTATGTCAGGCTTTTTGCAATTTAGTGCCTGTTTCAGATTGCCAACTTAGAACATGACATAAAAACATTCAGTATCTATCCACTGCTCTTCCATTTTAATTCAAAATGCATGTATTACCCATACTAGAAGTTTAATTGAAGTCCCTGGAATGCAAAAGATATAGAGAGTTACTGACATCACATATGTAAGGCTTAGACACAGTAAGGTATAAGAGAAATAGGAAAGCTGTCTACTGTCACAAATGAGAAAGGTAAATGAGCTAGGACTCCAAAATACTTACTAATAAGCATTAGAACCTGCAGGAAAGTATAACCGTTTCACTGTGAGCCCAGCTTTCTCCCTGCTGTGCTGCAGATGTTCCATTAGTATTTCACCAAAAGCGGTGACCGTTAGGATTCAGTAGCACAGTGTGGTGCAATCTAATAGACGTACCTGTTGTTTATTCTGCAGCAAATGGGTTAAAAACTTCATATGCAGGAGCTCCACTATTGTTCTCAGAAAAAAATATATAAATTAAGGAAGCAGCAACACACCACATTTTCCTGTCTGACATTACATATTTCTCATTTGCCAAACCATCAGTCTATTCAGATAGCACTAGGAACTGCAATCACACTATTTCATTTTGTTCATTTCTACCAAGTGCATCACACATTCAGCTGTTTCCTTTTCTTCTGTATTTTTCCTTTGGCTCTACAATCTCTTCTACAGCTTTCAAGCTAGCAAACCTACAGTAAAATCTGCGTAGGTCTTTTATGTAAATGTAACTTACCTATTATATCTTACCTTAGTTCAAGAAACTACCACCACTGAAGAGGAATCAATTTTTGTGGAAGTTAACTAGCAATATATTCCATGGTATATTGTTACAGAGAATAGTTATACATTTCCCATTTATTTCTAATCTAAGACTTTAAAGATGGCAAACACACATGAATTATAATAAAGCCCAAATACAAAGACTATTATAAAAAAATTGGCTTAAACCATTCACCTTGACAAACAGATACAGCATTTTGACAGCTAGTCACCCTGGGGTTTTTCCTCTGTATCCACCCAAGTTTCATGCTGACCTATTAATTTTAATCACTTGCTGGACTCCCATTTAATGGTTCAATGAATATAATACACTGCCGCTTTTCTTTGAATAATCAAGAGGTTTAGCAAGCAAAATAACTTTTTTAACTTAATAAGCCAAGAGGTTTCTGTAAATGTTATAAACATTTAACTTCTTTATTAATAAAACTTTATCTGAATTATTTTTAAACTAAGCTTTATGCCTTTCAACAGACCTATGAATATGTTACCTGCTCCCAACCATACTATATCTCAAGTAACATTCACTCTTCAAGATGCATATCCTTAATAACAATACGGAGCCTAATCCTGCAAGATACTGAGGGGTTTTTTAAGCAAAGATTAAGCCATTCTTTTTCAACCTCTTACCAGCATACTCAAATTGCACTGTTTTAAAGCCATTCATTCAAGGATCAGGTTCTATTTCCTTAAAGTCTGATGGTTTCAGGACTATAATTAATCCTACAGTACTTTCAGCACTAAAATCTACATTGGTTCCTAACCACCACTGCAAAGAAAAAAATAATTTGCTTCAGCCAATCAATTTTGTGGCCTTCTAGAAAAAAAGTGTATTTATAATGCATATTCTTAAATTAGTACTTTCTGTATTCAGACAGCTCATACACATTTTTCTTCCACCTGAACTACTATGATTCCTCTGCATATCCTCCCTTAGCTGAAAGTCAGAAAGAAATTAAAAATTATTTTTAAAAAAATAAAAAAACAGCAGAAATCAAACTACTGCTGTACTTACAAGAGCCAAGGTGGAGTAAAAGGAAGTGAACTGAACTTGAACATAAAAACCATGAAAAAAAAAAGGCCATTCCTTGGCCATTTTACAACTAGTTCAGAAGCTGATGAATAGGAAATTACAGTAAAGCTGCTCAAAAGTTGAAATTCCCTTTTCTCAAGAAATCCTGACATTTCAAAAAATATTTGATTCTTCTTTAGCTCAAAGGGGCAATTTCAATTTTCCCTCTACCAGAATAAGGATCCAGATTTTCAGGTTCCTATCACGAAAACTACAAATCCAGAAATTTTAACTCATCTAGCTGATCAAGCCTTTCCTAAGGTGGCCAAACCTCTTTGAAAGCTTCCTAGGTTTCCATGCTCTTGAATTCACGGTAGGCAATCTGGAAATGCTAAAAACGTCAATTTCAGTAGACCTTTGTGCCTCCAGCCTCCCTGTTGTGAAGCTATGATTCAACGAGAATTTTGCTAAGAGCCAGGAGCCAAGATCCACCCAATGCATGAATACCCAGTTTTGCCTTGGAAGCCTCAAATCTCTGATCTCACAGTAGCAGCTCCCAGGGAAGGGACTGAGCACTGAATACAGCCTGGTGGCAGCTCCAGGAGGCAGCCCTTAGGATCCTGGACAATGAACAAAACCTCCAGAGCTGTGAGACCAGATTGAAATTTAACTGAGATAGCATCCCTAATTATTAAAAGGTAAAAGCTATTTTTTTCCTGATTTGAAAAAAAATTATTATTGGGTATCATTCAGTCCCCAGAAGTTCCTCAACTGGTAGCCTTAAAGGTCAAAGAGCTCTCTCAGGCATAGAGTAGACACAGGACAGAAAAGGGGATGGGAGTTGAAGCACGCAGCATCACTGACCTGTTTCCACAGTCACAGCCAGACTCTGCATTTGGTAGAAACTGGATAAAGACTCCTATGAGCCTAGCTGATGTGGGCGCTCATACGCTGGTGGAAGGACTTGGACTGTCTGAGCAGCCATGAGATGATAACGTGTTTTAATCATTTTTACAGCAGCTGGAGAGGAGCCAGCAATCTACAGATAAAGGGCTACAAATGACTTAATGTACCCATTAAATATGTCTTATTGTTAGCAGTACCGAAGATTAATGAGTAAAATGAAAGTGAAAAGATAACGCTGGTAGGTGACAGTTTTACTTAATCAAAGAGCCTCTGGGGCCTGTAGGAGTACATCAGGGTCACAGGGATTTATTTTCTTCCTTGTTTATTTAGACAGATCTGTTTTGCAATGCTCCTATACAGACTCCTTATATTTGCACTGTACAAAAGCTGTATTAGAAGACAAGGGCAAAGGTCTCATACTAATAGCTTCTAGCCCATGGCTGGCTGTCAGTCACTGCTCCTCACAATCTTCCTTGCTGGTTTTGGATTACCTGCTGTGGCAGTTCAGGTACTAAGCTCAGCTAAATCTAAGGGAAGACGACAGACTCCCTCTGCAATCAATGGCAATAAGTACATAACATTACATCTAATTTGCATTTAGGTACCTCACACCTTAAATGTAATAAATTGTACTATATAGAGGTCCCTATTATCCATTGACAGAAGGATAACATCAGGCTTTTCTTGCTGAAGCACTTCAGCTAGGTGCTTAAAGTTAGACTGGATGGAATTTAGTATATGGCTCAGTGGAGTACCAGGAAGAGCCAGGAGCTCAGATCCCAGAGCAATATAAATCCATTAGCTGAGAGTCTGATGCTTCACAGTCAGTAAAATGGGAGTAACTGTACTTCCTTATTTCACAGTGCTGTTAAACTATACACATTAAAAATTATTCAAATAGTCTGTGAACATAAGGAACTTCAAATCACTATGTGTTATGAAAGAACCTTACAGCAAATATTCAGAAGTTCAAAAGTATCTGAGTTAGAGGATATTCTTGGACGTAACTTCACCTAAATTTTTCAAGGTAACCATTTATTCTTACACTTCCCATGTTTGGTACTCAGGTGAGACTCTCCTAGGATATTTTTTTTTTAAACAACAAAAAACTTCCAGTGGAAGGAAATACCTACCCCGGGCGGGGGGGGGTGGGGGGGGTGGGGTGTGTACTTTTTGAAAATTTACTTACTTGAAAAACAACTCTCCTGCTAAAGTTTTCTGAGAAGAAATTATTTAATATTTGTGAGGCACTGATTATGCAGAAAAGTGCTCTTGAGTATTTCCATGAGGAAATTAATAACCACATATTCAAAAGAACTGAGTACTACTAGCACAAGTGCTTTATTAGCACACTGCCCTCCGTTACAAAGTTGTTGACTATCTGCACACCTAGTGGATCCTTTGTCTCTTAGCTAAATTTAATCAGACACAAAGGACATGAGCCCATACTACAGGTCACTGCCTGAAATTCCCCAAGTGAAGAAAGTCAGTGGCAGTAGATGTTACTTCCTGCTATAGGAATGATGACAGACTATAGAAATAGGGATCAGGTTTGGAGTCTCAGCAAAAATATTCACAAGGAACTAAAAAAATTCCTTACAAGGGAGCTCAAAAATCCCTTATAAAGGAAACATACCTTTTTATTTAAAATTCAAGCATACGGAATTTGGTTTAACAATCCAGAATCCTTTGGCAGGATTACTCTATATACTGTGGTAGAATAAAAGCATTTATGTTGATTCCAGAAACAGTAAGTACAGTGCTCAAATTGGTATGACAAAAATTGCAATGATTATTCAAATTTACAAGTAAGAGTTTAGCAAGTGTCCCTTTTTCTATTTCTCTTAATAAGATGTCATAGGAAAAAAAATATATTCAGGTGTTTTCCAACAGGCACATAGTATTTAAAGTATCTGTTTTTTGTGGAAAAACAAAGCATTCATAGGAAGAATATGCACTTAATAATTTGGAAAAATTAAACTTATTAATGCTCTAGCTCTACATTCTGAAGGCATTTTAAGTCACTCTACGAACTAGTAGTTTGAATAGCACAGAATGAAACTTCATAACTGGAGCACGTTACACCTGGGAAAAGTCCCTTGATGAGCAAACCTAGCTGTTAAATTGGGGGAAAAAATCACATTGATTATGGTCATGAGTCCAAGACAAGCTTAATTAAAATCAATGGAGAATTTTCAAGTGAAAGAAGAAAAAAAAAAGAAAAGAGAGAGCAGCAAAGTGTTATCTCTTAATTATGTTATGGAAATTTTCTCTAATTGATACCTGTCCCCTGTCACTGTAACTAAAGCAACCTAAAGATCTCAGCTTATAAATATTATTTCACATTATCGGCCCTTGAGCTTGAGAGATGGTCTTTCTCTTTTCTCTACTCCCTCCACAGACTTTTACCAGGAATGAAAGCCCTGTTCAGCTTTTCCTTCATGGCTTTTCTTTTCCTGAAGACTATGGATGGTGTTCTAAAACAGAAGCGAAAACAGGGGCAGCAATTCTATCTGTGGCTTCTTCGCTGACTTACATGATCTGCCTGCACATGTCACTTCTACCCTTGTTTCCCAGTATTTAAGTGTGTATGATTGCTCTTTAAATGTTCAAGAGACCGCTCAGAGAGAGTGCCAAACACTATAGCTGGTCCAATTCTAGATACATTACTTACATGACATCCAACTAGTTTCAACTGGAGTTAAAGAAGGAGTAACCACTTGGACTTTGTATTTAATCTGTTTTTTCCTACAAGCTGCAAGAGCTCTCAAATGTGCAGCAAGCCAGTGTGACTAGAAAGCTGTCCAGCAGTTCTTGGAAAATGACAAAGCATCAGAAGCAAATGTCAATGACACAAAAAAGAACAGGACTATCACATAGATACTAACTGCCACTCAGTGCTCATGTATCATGAGTGACTTCATTATGCTCGTGACTTACTCTTTCAATACAAGAGTTCTTTGGCATGGATATCTACATACAGCTACCATCTTCCCCGAAAAGGTCCTACAGTCACAACTGCTGTTACTGAAATCCATCTACCACTTCTTTGAGACATTTCTGCTGTATTTTTTTTTGCCCTGTGCTCTCTCTGCTCTTTTTTTTTATTTCAGGTTTTTCCCTTAATTCTGTTCAAAACACAAAGGTAGAAACTCTGATGTCTTGGCGTCAGATGTAAAAATGCACTGGCAAAAAGTTCATGAAAAATTAGTGACTGGGGTTGAAAGCTTGTTGGAGTTCTTTATGCAGGGTCTAGCACAATCTGGATGCTTAAGCAGAACATAGTCTAAATTTTTACTGTGACTTTTAATAAGGTAGAACAGCTAAAATCAATTTTAAAATTATAAATACCCTCCCACTGATCACCTTTTTCTTTTTCTCAAAAGAAGAACTGGCTTTTAGGCATCAATGAAACAATCCCTGTGATTCTCCTGAACAACAAAACTAAACCCCGCTGTTCTCATGACAGCTTCACTGTTTTTACTTTCTAAACACAAGTTACTACTCACACATGCTAGCAGTGAAGCCATGGCCAGGCTGGTGCTAATAAGTTAGTAGTCCTCCCTGATACAGTACTGTTTATCACAGGGTGCTCTTTAATAGATTCCCACTGGCGGCAGAAAAAGCCTAAATGGCAATAAAGATGGTGCTTCACCCTGTTAAAAAGAGTTCACTTGAAGTTTCAGACACCTCTGAGTCTGTGGTACCTACAGCTACGGAAAGGAACAGAGGCAATCTGCATCTACTACATCTTTTCCTGGTTAAACCAATAGCTAATGAAGAAAGTTTGGAAGTTCTCTCCCAAATACCAGGGAATGTAAACAAAGCATATGCTTCCCATTAGCTATTAGAAAAAGGATTTGCCAACTAACTTAACCCCACCACTCCACTTTAATTAACTACTGCTCCAATTAATTGTTAATTTTTAAAAATTAAAAAGACCCAAATCTTAAGCTGATTTCA
Source organism: Falco punctatus (assembly GCF_963210335.1). Lineage (NCBI taxonomy): Eukaryota > Metazoa > Chordata > Aves > Falconiformes > Falconidae > Falco > Falco punctatus. Next base: position 44,978,620 of record NC_137582.1, read on the forward strand.
GAGAAATGTTCATCCCAATGTACATGATAGTAGCTAGGTTAGGACTCTTTTCTATCTAGGCTCACTACATGTAACATAACAGGCCACTAATTAAAACAGCAAGTCATGCATAGCTACATTAATTACACTGTCATATCCACAAGAGAGGGGTGAAAGTCCTACATAGCCTTTTCTTCTTTTCCCCTTGTCAGGCTCTCTAAACTTGAACATCCCAAGAACTGAATGGAATAAAGGTCAGACCACTGTTAGACACTTTGCTAATCTTATGGAAATAGCGATGGTAGCAATAATTTTAATGGCAGAGCTACCTGAAAGCTTGTAGTAGCTTTTCACACAAAAACTGCTCTGGCTGAACCTGATAAAAGGGTTGGGGATGTGCAGGTGATTTACAGTTCAGAAAAAGGTAAGGGAAGGCCTTGTACTCATTCCTTTGAGTAAACCCTCTTTGGCTTATTCGCATGCTGAAGCAAGACGACAGGGAGTGAAGCATCCCCAGCTCCTCCTGGGAAAGGTCACTGGTGGGGCAATAGAGGCTAGAGAGAGGAGTATGGCAAATCAGCAATGTTATGTGAATATCTAAGCAAATTCCATTCCATATTACAAATACATACAGCATCCGACATCAGAAAAGCAGGCAGAGAAATATTGCAGAAACAGTCTAAGTGTTGAAAGAGCTAGAAAGTTCCAGAATTCAATCACTGATGTTTTGCAGAGCACAATGCTTCATTTGAGTTGAAATGCTTAAAATGTCATGGCAAGTAACTCAAATAACCCTACATTTCCAAGAAATATTCATAAATTTGTGCTACTCAAAGCCAAAGTCAAAGCAAGTTTCAATGGGTTTTTTGCAAAGTCAATTATAAAACCCTGTTTGGAAAACAATACCTCTTAATATGAAAATCAGTGATCATTTAGCACTTCATAAATGCGACGTTGTTTTAAGGTAATACAATAGTTCCTACTTTACATGGTGAATTATATCTGAATATACCCATGGTGATTTCTTTTATATCATTAGTTTTTCTTCTCCTCATTCTTTTGGAATAATATAAATTATGGATACTTCTGAATGGAGCTAAGATTACAAAATATATCCTCAAGGAACAGCATTCTCAATATTTAAATGCCAGTGTACATAAATGATACAAGAGGAGGATGTCAGGGTCTTGCAGTATATCCAAATCCAATGGTATTTTTATTTAAACCTTCTCTAGTACAGTATTTCCTCTGAAAGGTACATTAAAGCCTTGGATTTATTCCTTGTTTAGTAAATCAAAAACTAAAATTTCACCTAACACAAGAGCCAATTAGAAAAATATGTTTCATTAAAAATGCCCTTTAAACAAAATTGAAGTGCTTCATGGAATTACCTTATCAATAACCTTTCACTGGCCACCCTGTTTGTCCTGGAGGCTCTTCTGACTTCTAGGCATTCCTGCGAAAAGCCAGGAGGCTGAAGCCCCAGAGGAGAACAGCAATTTCTGAGAGGCCTCCTTGCCACAAATCTGTGCAAGGGCAGACCATGCTGAGGTCTTGGAAGTGCACCTGGAGGCAAGTCCTTCTGTGATGTTATTCATGATGGGAATCAAAAGCTTTCAGCTGTGGCAGGTCCCAGACTTTGGGAACCTATCCCTTACCATGTGTCAGGAAGCCCATGAAATGAGAAGAACCATCCTGGAGCTCCAGAACTGCCATCATATTTGACTCACAGTAGTTTGCATTCTCTAACTTCACAATGCCAGGGCATAAAATGGGAAAGAGCAAGAAAAGACTGGAAGACTGGATAAAATATTGGAAGATCTATTCCACTTAGACATCTCTGTAGCATCAGTCACCAGCAAGAGCTTAGATCATGTACTCAGACAGCAGTCTGTGGTCAATCATCACTGAAGCATGTATCTTTTTGGTTTTACAAAAATTGTTTAGTATTTTAAAAAACCCACAACCTTTCAATGATCTTCCAGCCTTTGAATGAATCTGAAAGCCATCAGAAAATGAAGTATAATGAGAGATTTTCTTTATTGTGATACTTGTAAGAAAGCTGTGCCAAAACATTTTATAGAAAACCTGTGTTTCCAGGACTGCCAGGGAAGTTTTCAAGCCAGTAACTGAACATTCAAATTTCAGCATGTTGGTTGAATGAAAGCACTGATTATTTTTCAGTTCATTTCTCATGATTGCTCTACAATGTAATAAGGAAAAGTGATGCACATTACTCAGTTCTGCCTGCTGCCCTTCTGGTCCAGCATGACATTGCCAGAAGTCACTCATTTGTAGACCAGAAGGTGACATAGAAGCACTGATATCTTAAAGGCAATTCTGACACTCTTGATGGACCTCTTATCCCATGTTCTAATTTCTCCAACAGCTGCAAGATGAAATCAAAACTACCAGTAAGCTATAATAAATGTAACAAAAGTGCTGAACTCTTCAGCATTCCCACCAACACAAGAATCAAAGAAAACTCAAATTAGATGTTTAACACCTGACTGATTTAAGTTAGACTGCATTTTAATGGTGTAACAAAACAAAAAAAAAAACACACAAAAAAACCTACAAAAAAACCCCACAACCCTCCAAAAAAGAAGGTTTATAGCATAAAAAGCTCTACAGATTGCAAAGGAAAGCAAGAATTCTTGATACAAAGAAACCAGGTAATAGAAAGAGAAGTATAGGAATCTTTGAGACAAAGGAAATAGGTCTCCATTTGAAACAATCTTCTGAATTAAGAGCAAGACAGAGAGCAAGTGCCAATACATCCCCCGAAGGCCTTGAAAGCGAAGAAATACCAGGCTCTGGAAATGATTATATTTTTTATGTTAAAGGATGAAAAATAAATTTAATTAGTTAGCAAAATGCAATTTTATTCCATTTGGAGTCATTTTCCAATACATTAACTTTCTCATTAGAATTCAGTTTTGTTTTGCTAAACAAAAGGAACCACTTCAACACCTGTGGCATGAAGAATCATCTAGAAGATGAGTTGTGCCCCAAATTACGGCAAATAATTGAATGCAAGTTCTGCACAGTCACACCAAACAGAAGCACTTGGGGAAACAAGCCCAGCCTGACTGAGCAGGCAGCCAGCATAATTAGCAGCATCATTCACATGTGAAGGAAAAAAAAAATTATTTGGAAGTAGTGACTAACTAGTAGAAAGCAAGTTCAAATTGCCACTACATTTTTTCTCCAATCCCTCTTTTTCCCTCCTCTTCCATAGTCTCCCTTGAAGTTGCTCATTCCCAGCAATATTATAGGATGAGATTAAATGCAACACTCTGTTGGACTAATTAATTTTGCAATTTAAGATTTTTTGCTCCATCAGTGCAGAGTCATCTACCTACACAGCTTAAGCATATATAAATAAATCTATTTCAGTTAACTCCTACCTCTAATTGAAATGGCTACACTAAGAAAAATAATGTTCTGTGTAGGGTTTTGCAGGAACTGCTTACATGTTAGTTTATGTTACACTAGTACAATCACCAGTTTGATGAAGTTTCCATTTAAACCACCAGAACCAGGTCAGGGATTGTCTCAGTACAGCTCTGCTCAGCTTTTAGTACAACAGGGCTACAACTTACTGAAGCCTTGTGGAATTTTTGGAGCAGAAACATATTTGAAACACAAGTAATTATGAAAAATAGGGACAACTTGGCTAGTGTTAATCTGTGTCAACAGGAAAGGCAAAAAAAAAAAGAATTATTTACGGATATGACTGCTCTAAAACTTAGGTAGCTTGCTCTTCTTCGTCTAAATAGCCAGTTCAGCCAGGAGAAGCCACAATTTTATTCAACCACATCAACCAACAAACAGATATTTTAAAATCTGTTCTCCCTATTCTCTGCCCATAAAGAAATACAAAAACATCACTCACAAAATGTTTGCCAGCTCTAAAGACCACAGCAGTAATTGTTTGCACTGGCTGAGTTGCTATACTGTTGACCAGTTATTACAAACTCTTAACAATCTCATCAATAATTTGTGCTTTTAAGGCAAGCCACTACCTCTGATCTTGAGTTTTTACAGGTCCATGGAATGAGTTATGGTGACCTAAAGGTCTCATCTATAAAAAAAAAAAGAACTCAAAGTAAAACAACTGACAGACCTAAAATAAAAGAAAAAAGGAGTTTGGAAATACCAGCTCCACTTCCATGCCAAATTTACCCTCAGGCTAAATACAATTTGGGAACAATTGCACCTAGTTTAACTTTATTACGTTAATCATTTAGATAACTGATCGTGGGAAGAGAATGGCTGGCCTCTGTGAAGCAGAGCAAATCTAGCAAGGAGACAGATGAAAAGCTTGTCTGCCCCTGTGGGACAGCGAGAAAAGAGAGAGGCAATTACTGACTGCTACACAGGATCACTTTAGCTAGGAGAAGGGCACAAGGAAAATTTTATGTGCCAAAACTGTTTCTACCAAGTCCATGAATTCTAGGCTTGTCTTTTGAAGGTATTTTCAGGATTCTTGGCAAATGGGTCTTAAGGTGTCTGCCAGTAAGGTATCTATGTATTATGTATTATTTAACATATGTAATATGTATTATTTAACAGACTCCAAAAGCAATATAGCAGTTATCTGTCTATTGAGAGGGCTGCTAACTCCCTGTTTCAGTACAACCTGTGAGAGCCTGATGAATGTGGACACAGCATCATCTCTTCTGTTTTTTCAGCTTGGCCTTTATTATGATAAGATGCTTGAGAAAAAGAAAAAAAAAAATCATAACTGGTTCCTACGTTCTGTTCAAAACCAAATCCCACTAAAATAAATTTTGAGAAGTGCTATCAACTTTAGTCTGTCATTAACTCTCCTTTCCTTTTGACTTAAAAAAAATACTCAATTAAGTGCTCAGTTCCTATCCAAGTGGTCCAATAATTCCAGGTTTGTTCAGGTAAATAATTAGGAAAATTTTATTATGATCTTCTGCTGTATGGCTGTGATTCATAGCCTAATATTTTATTGCTACTATCCTTCACTACTGAGATGCTGTGAGGGAACTTTTCAATATATTGCCCCAGCACCATTTCCTCTCCTCTGCGTCTCTCTCTCCATTCCTTCAGTGCCCCTGATGAAATCAAGGACTGTTATTCACAAAATCATAGAATCACAGAATGGTTTGGGTTTGAAGAGACCTTTGAAGGTCATCTCATCCAACTCACCTGCCATGGACAAGGACATCCTTCACTGGACCAGGCTGCTCAAAGATCCAACCTGATCTTGAACACTTCCAATGATGGGGCATCCACAACTTCTCTGGGCAACCTGTTCCGCTGTCTCACCACCCTCATCATAAAGAATTTATTCCTGCATCTGGTCTACATCTACCCTCTTTCAGACTAAACTCATTGCTTCTTGTCCTGTCACTACAGGCCTTGTCTAGAAGTCTCTCTCTGCCTCCCCTACAGAAATCATTCTGGCCAAAGGAAACGGCCCTGTATCATCTCTGCTGTTTTACTCCTCTGTTCATGATTCACCCTCTACTGTACTTTACAGTACAAGTCTCTTTATTATTTGGCTTTTCTACTATATCAAGCAAATTTAAATATTTAGTATATTATATTCTTCTAGAAAGATTCTGTTCTCATTTATTAAAAAAAAAAAAAAAAAGGTGACAAAAATCTCAAGGATTCTTTTCACCACTGAAAAACCTTCAACCACATAACCACCTCTGAATAGTTTCCCTCCAAACTACAAAGCACATTCCCGAATGAGACTGTTACATGACTCCAGACATATTCTAGTTCATTTTTATTTCCACTTTTTTTCTGTTCTGGGTTGTAACCACTCAAGAAGTGCAGGAAATGAAAAATGCCTATAAAAACTAATTCACTGCCAGATATGAGTACAGAAGTGAATGTCAAGGAAAAACTTTATTTGTCCTTTAGGACTTGTATGATGGCCAAGATCAATCATACCACATGAACTCTGAACACATTGGTATTCAGGCATTTGTATATATACACACGCACAACTCAGTAGAGAATGTGTGCATATCTTTCAAAAGTTCACTACAAGTAATTCTTCACCTTGTAATTTTGCATCATTCTCTCGTTCCTTCTTGCTGGCCCTGTAGGACTGTCTGCACCTTTAGTGACTTATACTTCCCAACTTTTTCTTTTCACAGCACTTTTCAGAGGTCACTAATCTTTGTGCTAAGAATCAAGAGCCTTTGAGAAAGACACGATTCTATTACATGGACTATAACCACAATCTGCGATAGTGAAAATTGTCATGTGTTGTTTGGGTACTTCCAGGGGTTAACAGGTACCACGATCATCAAGGGAAACACAATGCAGAATCCTGAAAAGGCTTTTCTAATCTAGGCTGGGCTTAGGGTTTGAGGTGTTTTTCTTTAAAAAATAAAAATAAAAATCACAGGCTGCCTGAAATGAAGCAATTTTGAAATTGTAACTTTTATAATCTCTATGTGTATATATATATACACAAACCAATACAATTCTAATGTCTCTTTGTATCTAAATATATTTTAGAGCACTAAGACAAATAAGCAAATTCATTTGAAACTGATACCCTGAATTTAAAAAACATTTAACTATTGAAGTTCTGAATCCTTCACTCTTAACTATTTCCTTTCAATCTGAAAGGAATTTTCTTTCCCATATGTTTAAGAAGTTTAAAGACCTTCCTGGCACTCTAATGGCATCCTCTCCTAAAACCCACAATGCACATCACCACACAGGCTGTCCCCTCATTCCAATAACTTCTGCATCAGTTCTTGCCTGTTCAAACCTATATTCAGATCCCTGGCTGAGAAAGCATTTTAACCTGCAACTTGGTATAAGCAGGTGCACCAACTGTGTATTTAGTACTTGCAGGTGAAGTATCTTCCCATACAGTCAGCATTAGGCTAGCTCTGAAGGCAGCACACACCAATTAAACTACTGTGGGTAGGCAGAAGCTATTCATTTAAGCCGATAGAAGAATCTCTTAGAAACCACTTAAAAGATTCTGGCTGCAACAATGTCCTAATTCCCACAACTTCGCTTATTAGCTGCATAAGGGCAGCAATAATGTTAAATCTGAAGCAGAATGTATATAAGCTTGTAGCCCTTTACAGCTTCCCAGTAACCTTCACATTGTGGGTCAAAGTGAGAAACAGCATTAGGAACTTTCAGAAAGCAGCAAGTTCTGCCCATTTTTTCCCTTTGACAGCAGAGATACTCTTTGGTTTTGACCCTTGAGACTCCTCCAGAGGTGCAGAATAATGTAACAGTGCTGTGCAGTCTGAGCATGCCTTTCAGTTCAGCTGTCAGTTCAGTGAGATGGGAGCAGTGCTACAGAGCTAGAGCTAATTAATTTGATTCAGTCTTCTGGAAGGCTCTCACCTTGTACATAAAACTGTATTAGAGGTGATTTTCAGGGATGATATTTGCCTTAAGAGCGTTCATCTTATAGCATCACTTCTTCAAAAGCAGATAACCAATACACTTAAACGAGGGCTGTATTTTCAAAATTCAAAGAAGGGATTCAGCCTTCAGGGCTATATTGACAACGCATAGTTCAGTATTGCACTGAAAATATACTTTGTAAGCTAACCCTTCATGATACTGAGGATGAGAGCACAGTGACTGATTTGAGTACAGATTAGAATTCCACCTTGCATACGATGGGGGAATCCGTATGTTCTGCAGCACTGTTGTCATTGCTTTTTAGAGGACATAACTACTTTGCTTTGTTACAAAACATGCTGTGTCGTCTAAATAAATAGCTGTGCATGCTTAGTCTGTCAATGATGCAAAAGAAATTGAGTCAATTGGATTTTCTCCTATGAATACTGTGTTGGTGTTTCGTGAATTATTTGAGAAGAGGTTATACATAATAGCCTGGCAAGTAGGCTACACAAACCTTTTCTAGCATGTAGGTTTTTTACAAACTCACAGGTTATAGCTGTTTTGCCACATCATTGATCAGCTAAACTGCATGGACTGGAGAGAAAGTGTTATTTAAAAGATCAGTAAGGGGAAAAAATCTCCTCTCTATGTCTTCTAGGAGCAGAGAGAACAAACTCAACACCCTCCTAGTATTTCACAGTAGAGATCAACAGGACAGAAAATAAGAGGGCATCTAAAACCAAAATTTCAGAGGCAGTGTCAAGAATGAGGGAAACAATCTTTAATATGTAAATAGCATCAAGGTCTCTTTAAAACAAGCCATGTGGCTGGGCAGACTATGGGAGAGAGAGGATGCTCCCCTGCAGAAAGTCTGAAAGGAAGTAGAATATATTCATTTTTCAAACCCTAACAGCCAGGAGTAAAGAAATGCTCCTGCTACAAAGGTTTCTCTTTCCCCTATTTCTGTAGCATTGCAAACAGCTTCTAGAGGAGATGCAGGAATAATACAAGCATCCAATCCTGCTATCATCTGCTCTGGACAACAGGGTAACATCTCCAGCCCCAACTCAGAATTTCCCAAGCCAAACTTATCATGCGGCAGAGTAAGACACAGGCAACTATGACTTTTGCAACAATTATCAACACCTGCTTTTCTAAATTCTCTGTTTTCAAATAAATAACTCCAGTGAGTAAAAAGCCAGTAAAATGATAGTGAAAAATAATTAATTCTAATCTCACAAATGAAAAGTTTAAAAGGAAAAACATAAATTTAAAAAGGGCAAATAATTCCCTTTATTCTTTCTAAAACTCCTTCTTGGTCACAGGGCTCCATTAGGGGAGGCTGTGGTTGAGGAGCCGGGGGAGAAGAGGGAACAAATTCTGCAATGCATTAAAGAAACTGGGAAGAGTGAAGAAAGGATAGGTGAGAAAAGTCATAAGGAGGCCCAGCTAAAAGAGTGAAGAAAGGACAAATTAGTACGAGAGAAAGAGCATGTATCTTTCCAAAGCCCATTACAAGTAATGGAATTATCACCAACAAAGCCTCTTCATTCATGGTACTTCAGTGGGTACCTGACAGTTCTCAGAAGCACCATCTATTTACACCCAGCAGAAATCAGAAAGATACAGTAGAAAAAAAGAAGGGAAACAGTAAAGGTTTACAATTAGGGTCAGAGGCTGGAGCAGTGCAATATATATTTTGCCTCTGCAGGTGAGGGATGCTGATGAAAACCGACTGGTGTAAAAGCTACACTTTTCCTCTGATCTCCCCCAGATGCTACACTACCAGAACAAACTGAAAATGAGGTATTAGCTGTGCTCAGGCACCTGCCTTAAACTTCACTCGAAAGCAATTCTACAGGGAATGCTTAAGCAAAAGCCCCACTGCCCCAATGACCTAGGCATGATTCAAGTGATCCACTGGAGAGACATCTGTGCTGTTCTGGGCGCGCTCCCAGGCCTTGCTGTGTTCCTGCCTCTCCAACAACCACTCTGCCATGCAAACGTCTTTTGAAGCCTTTCCCTTCTAGGGGAGAATCCTTAAGGAAGACTCCTTCTTCAGTTCGGGCAGCCGGGTAACTGGGCCAAAGGACCAGGGCAATTCCCCCATATGCCTCTGCCAGCCTCCCTACCCAGGAGCAGCACAGGCTACCAGCCAGCCTCCCCCTCACACAGCATCCCTGGGATGAGGCCCCATTTCTTGCACTGCAGTTTTACAAACAACGGCTGCATGGGGACAATGACCTGGTCAATAGAGATGAGCTCTAAATGCGGCCCATGATTTCATTCACCGTTGCTGAAAAGCAAAGAGGAGATGCCGAGTGGCTTTATAGCAAAACAAACCATTTTGCTTTTGGGTCACTAGAGTCCAATGACACGAGACAGTAAAAGCCCAGTGTAACTTCCACATGGTAACTGATGATCAGATACCATTGTAACAATGTTTGCTTTATTCTTGATAATGAAAGAAAATCTGGCTCACACCTGACGGTCCGGCTGGAAATCCCATTGGAGAAGGCAGGATGTGGAAGGTCAAAACTGTATTTTCCCTTGTAAAGATGATCTTTCTACAATCAGTTGGGAAGAAAGAAGTGCAGGGGAAGCATATATGCATGGAGACAGACTGTGCAGGTCCTCTTATGTAGCATCAAAAATTTAGGCTTGATTAGCCCAATTCCTTTTATGATCAGGAGAATTTATAAATGGAAAAAACTACGCTTACACCAGAAGTTCAGCTGGCATAAACTGGCATAGCTCCATTTAAAGAAAAAAGTTTTTGTTCACTTATGTTAGCTAGCTGTCTACATTTTATCAACACCCTCTGAGAACATCTTTATTTTTCTCCCACTCAGATAAGATACTTTCAACAGACTTAAGATACATTCAACTTTACCTTTTTTACTTAAGAAAACAGCATTCTTCTGAAAGCCATTCAGGAATAAAAACAAAAGGAAGGTCTGTCTGATAGGCTAAAATCTGCTCACATCACTATTACTAATTACACGTACAGCTTCTTCAGTGACATACGGTTACAAACCGGATTAAGACCACAATGGGAGGAGCCTGGAAGAACATAAACAATAGTTCTCGAGCGCAGCAGGTTATAATACATATGTGTGGGAAACTGGTGAAAAGATGGCATTAAATGCGAAGTCTTACCCCATGAAAATCTGACCAAAACTTGCACACAAATTGTATCTATATAAGGAGAGGGAAAAGACTTCAAAAATACCCATAAAAACAGGGGGATTTATTCCACCACCTACCCCTTTTTCATCCTTCTGTAAGGACATTAAATAGTTGTGTGCTTAGGGCACTCACCCAACATGGAAAAGACCCAACCATGACCTTCCGTTCTCATTAATCTCAGTCAGGGCTTTGACAGGATCTCCCACATCCCAGGTAAGCACCTGATTAACTCTGTGTCCCCAGTCAAATCAGCCTCTCACTTGCAATAGATACTGCATCTTGTGTTTGCTGGAAAACCATAGTTTTTTGGAACTACACAATTGCCATGCAATCGTCTTCTAATTCCAAAATATCCTTATCGTGACATTCCTAACCAGCTTCAATTATTTATCCAAAGTAACAAAAATTAAAGAAAAGCTGTATACAAACTGTAGTAAGGATTATGCCCAAGTGAGGTTGAAATCTTCCAGGCAGAGTGACCCTGACCTAAACAACGACTAAGGTGGCAAAGAATTCATTCATCATGAGTAGAATTCCTCCTAAAGATAAATAATAATTTTAGATCTAAGGCCATAAAGTGATTAATAGCAGAAGCCAGAAATACTATTCAAGTACTTGTTGATCTTAAAAACCCATCATCAAAATTACTCATAGTACATAAAAGACTGAAGAAGCTGAAGCGCAACTGTGCTGCACTTCAGTTCTAAAGTAAGTCCATGCATTGTGGAATGCAAAAAGTTAATTCTGGGTTACACAGGCCTATATCCTCTTTGCAAAACTGTATTTCAGATGCCAACGTCAAAAAGAAAGTAAGGATCAGACGGGTCAACCACAGACACACAAGGCAGTTTCATGCTCCTCAGATGGTCTGTAAATTGTTTGTCTTCCCACTTCTGGGCCAAGGCTCACAGGCTTCCTCTAAGGTCTGCAACCCTTAAAATGACACACTTCTCAGGACTTTGCAGATGGGCGTGTTTTATCCATCAGGTTCTGATTCAGATACAATAAAGTAATCAATTACACATCTTCTGGTACTGTTCTGCACTCCAGTCCCTCACAGTACATACTGATAATGCAATAACATAAAGCTATACAGTGATATCCTTATCAGATAGGACATAAGCTAACATGGTACAGATACCTGCTGTTTCTACTCATAGTCCGTTCAGATACTGTGGTTTTTACAGAACAAAAGAATGAAATTGCCAGGTCCCTGGCAATAATTAAGTATATTTCAATAGGCACTGTTGTTTCCATTCACAATTTTGGGCAGGTGACATTTTAATTATTCCTATTGCTCATGGAACAGTTTTCTCAAGACTTCAGCCACATATACTCTGCACAGATATACAGGACCAATGGCTGCATAGCTGATAACTATCAAACAAATCCTCCTCTTCCTCTGCCTCTTTCTTTTCCATTTTCTCACACTTCAAGCCATGTGGTTTGTGATGAGATTTTGTATAACCCTGTCTTCATAGTTTAGCTAGAGTCAGAGTGGAAGGAAATTCAAGCTACAGCACTTACCGAATGCAATTCAATCTGATTTATCAGACAGGATTGTTGAAACACCTCTTGGAAGACAGCAGCTTTTGGCTCAGTCCTCACATATTTTACAGGAATATCAGTATAACAAATTGACTTACTGAGTTTCCTGATATGACAACTCATTCAATCAAATCCTTCAGACAAAGACATCTGCGAAGAGAAGCGTACTACCTCAAATTGTGCATTCCACAACCCACGTACAATAACATCTGCAAATAGGTTTACAAGCACGCACCTCTACAGCCTGATGCTGCCGCAGTGGGGAGATGTTAAAAAATATCAGATATTAAATAAAAAAATATGCACAGCTAGTGCCCTGAAATCCAAATCTTTCTCCTAGTCAGGCACATCCTGCTGACTTCCTGTACAGGTCGAAGAGGTATAGCAACCATACATTATAGTCTGCAAGTCTTATGATCAGGAAGCACTTTGCTTGTCAATCTAGGTAATACATTTTTAATTTGCAACCTCATCTACAAAGGAAATGTGCCAGATATTATAAAAGTTATTACCAGTATCAAAAGGAATCTATATGTTTTGTAACAGACTCTTTGCAGTCATCTCTTTAAACACACACACACGTTTGCTACCACTATACTTTAGCTTTACCCCTTCACTGAAGCTTGGACAGCAACAGTGTCAGTAACTGCCTCTCATTTTTAATTCTAGTAAGACATAAATTACAGTTTACTGTTAGTTTACTTTCAATTTTTTGGGCTCTATGTCTCATCATTTGTACATCATCTATTTAGGTTTTAAGTTTCTTCAAGCAGAGACTGTTTCTTTATCCTTCTGTACAAATTCCAGCATATTTTGGAATTGTGCTTGCAATAAACAATAATGCTGAATGGACAAGATATTTAGCAAAGGTTTTGACTGATTCATTTCTCTGTGCAACTATTACACAGTAAATATTTGCTAAAATTATTCTGTACAAGAGAAAGTAGTTACTGTTTTTAAGCTCATGCACTGTTAATCAGGCAGGTTGTCTTTAGGACTTGAATTTATTCATAAAGAACAAAATCTTCACTGAACACCAGAATCCTGCATTAGAACAGCAACAATGCAGAAGGCTGAATAAAAACTTGCATGCACACTGCTAAAAAGAACATACACAGAAATGAAGGACTTCATGTATATACAAGAACAAAGCACCACTAAACAAATCCCTTTTCTTTACAGATCCTTAAATGCATTTAAAGAAACATTCTGTGATTTAGAAAAACTGACAGAACTTAGAAAAAGGAACTGAGTCATGGAAATCCTATAGCTTCTGTATGCAGGACATTTTTTTGGCTAGGACATTAAAACAGCATTAAAAACTCTGCACCTTTGGGAAAACTCTAATAATCAACTCTACTGAAAAACACACTTCTGACTCAGGAACGTTTCTAGTGGAATCATATTAAATACCACAGGAGTGAAAATAAAATAAAAGTAACACATTCTCTACATAGTATTTTTTCTAAGTGGACTTCTGGTAAATACTCTTATAAGTCAGGCAGAGTCACAGACATCCAGCTGTGGCGAGGGATGACCACACACCATGTGCAGGGTCTGACCTGCACCTTGGACCATCTTTGTAGACGCATCCAAGCAATGCATCACCTCCTTCTTTTAAAGTTCTTTGGAACTATGGTATGAGTTGTACTTAAAATAAAAATAAAATAAAACTGTCAACACATAAATAAGGAAGGCACCACCAGTGGCATGACTTCAGGCTTGCTAGGTGGATTGCCAGACCTTTGGCACCCTAAAGACACTCATCAGTGAGTGATGGCAAGCGCCTGCACTTCTCTCCCTGTCACCGAGGGTAAAAGGCTGACTGTCACAGGTCCTGGGAGAACTGCTATCTTATCACCTGTGCTGCCTGCATCTCTGGATTTGACGCTTTCAGATTAATTTTGGAGTCAGAAATATCAGGAAAAGGAGGTCACTTCTAGTGCCCAAAGATGAGAGTTAAGTTCTGCACCCACTGACGATACACTCCCCTGGCTCTGCCCTCTTGGAGCTATCTTCCCTGCTTAAGCTTTATGAGCTTTAGTGAGGATGGGCACACAATTAAGCCTTGATAAAGCAGTATTGAAGGAAGAGATCTTTAAGGCATCTGTAATAAAATGTACTTGTCATGGTTGTTTGTCTGTATATTCTGATAATGATTTGAGGACCAGGAAGGATTTTTTTTTCCATTTTCTTTTTTTATTAAAAGCTCTCACATTTCACCTTTAAGGCATTATTGCAAATTTTATCTTGTTAATTGACTGCTCATATGGTAATAATTTTACACCACATTAAGTAATGTTCTAATTTGTTTTAATGCCCTCACTTAATGGGAACAAAATGCAGCATCTATAGAAATTATGAACTCATTTACATATTCAGTATACACGCCTGTCATCTGGTTTTAGGCAAGAAGGGTGTATATACATGAGAGAGAAATATAGAAGGAATGCATGTGGAGCAGAGAATGAGAAAAGAAACATAATAAACTGTCAAACTGAGAAGAATGGTGAGACACAAATCCAGCAGGCATCAATTCCACATTGTTACATATATCACTGAATGCTTTCTGCTGCTTCAGTTGGGCTGAAAAACAGCAAGATAGAAGTAAGAACCTGACTAAACACATGACCGAATATATCAGGGATGACAGATTCAATGAATGTGTTTCTGTTTAGACAGGGGAAGCATCTTTAGTTCGTGCATGCAAGTATTAAAGAATCAGGAGTGGAAAAGAAACTTGTAGAGCTGCATCCCCATACTGCACTGTGACTCGCTCCATGGCCCCAAGTCATCTGCAAAATCCACATGGCACTGAAGCAGAGGGTATTCTCTCCCCAATACATTCCTTCCACTTTTGTAGGAATCTGATGCCATGCTTGGTTCCATTATAGTTCATTACACTGTAAGTTAAGAATAAAGAAGCGGTGAAGCAGCCATGTCACGAATATTCAAAGTTCCCTATGAAACCTCAGAGACTAGGAACTTTTTTGTATGCATTTTCAAAAAAAAACATAATCTCAGGCCTTTACATATAATATTCCCCTACGAACACCATAATAACAAGAATATTTGTCCTCATGTACACTAAAGCATATCAATGACTGGAAATTAAATGGCATAAATTGAAATCCCAGCTGTTTGCATTCTTGTTGGTGGCTCTCAATATTCCCAGAGCTACCACTTGGAAACTTACTACTTTTCCATCACTCACTACTCTCCTCCAGAAGGTCTAATGAACTGCATAGGTCAATTTTCTGGTTTTGTCTTAGGAAGAAGAGCTAAAATCTTTTCATGACCTGAACTGACTTCTGTTGCCGTTCCAACATAGTTACAGACTTCGTGATATTAAATTTTGAAAGAATTGTGTACATCACTGAGGACACAAAAATACTGTGGAAGGACTGAGATAAGCTATAGGGATAAAAAAGCTGAATGAGATTTTTTATTTTTTCTAAATCTGTAGATTTATATGTGTAGATATTCTATGAGAATTAAAAACTTTGCAAACAATAGTACTAGCAGCACTAGAACATTCCTACAATTTTTTTCCCATTAATATAACACTAGGATTATAATACAGTGATCTCCCTGGTTATCTTTATGCAAAGATCATTGCATGACTGTGACCTTAAAACCTTTCAATCAGACAACTAACACAAAATTCCCATAGTTAGTTTAAACCAAATACATTGAACAGACTTGTCACACACCAAAAGACTTGTGGGTACTGCCAGCTTCTCTTGGGCTCTGTACACAAGATGTACTACCAGCATAAATGGACATGTCAAATGTTGTATCATCCCTTATTGACTTATAACGAATAGAATCTGTACTTTTGATTTAAAATTTTGCAGTCAAAATGGCAATACTTATTGACAGATATAAATATAGATATGTGAATACATATAGATACAAATTCATAAGCACTGCCAAATCTCTGCAATGCTTACACAAGCTATTTCCACACTAGCCAGTGACCTTCAGCTGCTCCTAAAAGTTATTAAGTAAGTAATTTCAACAACAAATATCTCAATGAAAATATTTTTATAAAATCACAGATAATTTTTTCCGCCATGGATTGTAAATTACTCAGTGGTGTAACTGGTGTAATGGTGTAAATTACCAACACATGATGGTCTAGGATGACCAATAAGTTAACCAAAAAAATCTGCATCACTAAAAATAGATAAATAAATAAATATAGGAATGAATTAAATTAACAAATCTAAGAAATGTCAGAAAACTATGAAGGGGAGAAAAGAGAAGGAAAAAAGTTACAACATCCAGAACAGCTTCATGGTCTTCCCCTTCACTGCAGATACAAACAGGAGGATAAAGATGAAAGCTTTTAAGCATTTTTTCCTTTACAAAAAAAAAAAAAAAAAAAAAAAAACCACAAAAAAACAAACAAACAAACAAAAAACACCCCAAAACCATCAAACAACAGAAGTCTTCCATCTCAAGAGAAAAAAAAACTGCTTGTAAATGCTCTTCCAAATTGTTCTTGTATTTAATAGAAGTTGCTGTGGTAAGTGTAAGACAGCAGAAATGAAATCTGGAACCTGTGCTTATATGGCATTGACACGGCACTTCTTGTTGGCTTTACGTAAGGCACTAACCTCTCAAACCATACTAACTTTCAGCTCCTGAAGATGAGCTCTTTCTGCTCCGTTTTTTGCAGAGCGTAGAGTTTTCTCTTTCCCCCAGCTATAGATAACCACATAGATCCCATATTCTGTTCCACCGTCAACATTTTTGGATACCTCCGGTCATTTCTCCCCACTACCTCAGTACTTACTGACCACCACATTCACACTGACAGATTGGTCACAGCTAGCATCATAAAGGTTAGTATCCACACAACAAAAACTGTTCAGGCCTGGTGAAAGAGTTTGCACTAGCTGCAATTCACTGACTTCCCCTCAAGAAGTATCTCTCAACTGGCTCCCCATCACAAACCCTTTCTTTATTCAACCATGATGCATATGCATCCCTAGTCACAACGTACTAGTGCAAAGAATGCCATCACGTAAAGCATTAGAAAACACTGTTTAGACTCCACTTGTTCTGTTTTCATCATCATTCTAGGGCCTATGTTCTCATTTGCCCTATGCAGAGAAAGAGGGGATCAAGTTGTTTTTTCTATGAAGCTCTAAAAGATACAAGTGAGATTTTTTTTTCTGCATTCACAGTTAAATAAAACTGGTTAAGAAGTTAACTGTTAATCTTCTCAGCATCCTTAGAGCATATGCCAACCAATACACACCTGTAGGAAGATAAAAGATAGCACAGTCTAGAAACTTGACCCTGCATTACAAATCACAAGTCTTATACTGTGGGTCAAAATAACACTTAACTTTTCTGTTAAGTACCCTCTACAAGTGTAAAAGATACTGAAAACAGGAGCAGAATTTTTTCATTCCTGTCTCATACTTATCACTAGCCTGTAAGAGCTTCTCCTGGTTACACCCACCAAAAAGGCCCTAGGAGGAATGATTCTGCACAAAGAGAGTCTATGCATGATCTATTTCCCTAGGAACTGGAGGCTCCCATGCAGCAATTTAAATTAAAAACCTACCCAAAGGGAAGACCTGCTTCTAAACACTCTAAAATTTGACATTGGAAACAATTCTTCTTTTTCTCTGTATTATGTTATCCCTAGAGCTGGAGGTCTGGTCTCTCTTAAGCAAGCTGCTGTTTTCAGAATAGGTCAGCATCAGTTTCCATTCCCCCTCAAAAAAGGGCAAAACCACCACTGAAACAATTGAGGATTCGTTATCCTTTCCCTCTCCCATAGGGATATGCAACATCGCCCTTCTGAAAAAATATTTAAGTTCTAAGCATTGGAGACATGCTAACACTAAGGAAAATTCATGAGAAACAGTTGGCAGGTGGAGTAGTTGGAGGTGCTGGCAGAAAAATCTTTTTAGGTTGCTCCTACCACTTTCATTTTTAAAGTTTTCCTTACTTGAGATATTGAAAAGGTTTGATTTGTAGGGATGAGTGTCCAAAATGTCAAAAAACTCAAGTCTGGAGCAGACAGCTTACAAATTGTTCTGAAATTTTTGTTGTTATATTTTAAAATTTCTGTAGCTTTGTTACTTCTGTTACTGCAAAGCACATTCATCCTGTAGCTTGTATTTGACAGAAGATTGTATCAAAGCCCTTCTTGACACAGACCTCAGGCAGAGATGAATACCTTTTGGCAGCGGATGAAGATGGAACAGAAAGTAGGCAGCAGAAGATAAAGGCAGCTCAACTTAAGCCCATGAAAATTAAGAAACTGTGCTTTCTGCAAAGCTATCTGACATACTGTTAAAAAACACCTTTCTTTTTCACCATCCCACAAAGTACAAAATGACAACTCATTCCTGAAAAGCCTAATAACACCTAGTCATGAGGAGATTCCGCTGTCAGCAGTAGTCGGTTACTCGTTACAGCATCATGCAAAAGGTTTCAGTTTCTTTTAACTGAAGTAGAAAAATGTTAATCTATTTATGCCTACAGATTTAATGTACAATGGAAAAGAACCTTTCTGTCTGGCTTACAAAGCACTTTGCACCCTATCAGCTACCATTAAAATGCATTAAATAGCTCAAATAATGGTGCACACTTGACCTGCATGGTACCTCAGCATTTCTAATAATCTCCAATTTGTGTCTAAATAATAACACAGCCTAATTATCAAACTACTAACTTCCGGTCTTTGGAGTATTAAAAAAGCAGCATATTAATTAGTTCCAACAATACGCTTTATGAATTTCAGAAAGTTCAGTATGATATTAACATCAGAGTATGCTTTATGGTTTGTCTAAGCTTGAAAGTTATTTTGCACTGCAATCTTCCACTTAGACTAATCAGGAACAGCTGTTCTACAAACCATGCATCCACACAGTTTTGCTATAGCTGCTTCCTGCGTTTCTCTTCTGTTGCACCCAAACAAATCACTAATTTTCCCAAGTAAATATAATCTGTTTTGGCAGAGATGCTAACAGCAAACTTCAGCTCAAAAACTGCAAATTATGGAGCTTCTATTATTATTCTGGTAGTTTTTGGTGTTTCTTCCCTCAGCCTGTGGCATTTGGATCAGATTCCCATAATCCCTTTCCTGTTATGGCTCTACCCACAAGAAGAGAGTGTTACCAGCATTTTTTAAACTGCTGTTGAGCAGTATGGTCAAAGAACCAAATGCCCTATTCCTTATGGACTTCAAGACAAGTTAACACAACTCGGCAGTGACAGAGCCTGGTGGCTTTTGGTGCTTCACAAAGCAGCACTATCAGTGCCACGTAGGCATTGCAGGGGGCACGCTGAAACCCACGAGGGTGGTTCCACTGCTGTCCCCAGCATTTTCATAACTCTCATCAAATTCCTTCACCTTTTTGTAAAGTATGAAAAGGTAATCTCATTGATGTCATAACTGTTCACCTATTTTGGCATCTCATTTGACTCTACAGCTGGAACAAAAGACAGCAAGAAAGTCCTAGACTTTCTTGGCAAGACTAGCTAAAACAATGGCTGTTTTGCAACTGGTATGCGAAGGTATCATGTATATGGATTTTGCACATGCTAGAATAGCAAGAAAGGTACCATACAGAAGATGTGAAACCGGATGAGCAAGCTCGGACCTGAAGAAGAGCAGTTAATAAAAGAAATGCCAGTATTGCCAAAAGCGAGACAGCGGTTTTGAAATGGGGATGTATCTACATCTACCTTACAGAACAATTTCATTAATATTTAAGCATTTGTTTCAATAAATGTAAAATAAAAATGTAAATAAAAGAAGAAAATGTAAATAAAAGATTAATGTTCAATTGTCCTGTGCCTTCCAGTTACTTTCCCAAGTTACTTGGCATCTTAACCTGCCTTGCTCAGGTTCCTCAGACAAGTCCTTATAAAGAATATTCCTATGTCATTTTCAAATGAATGAGCAATAAAAAATAAAAAAAAACAGTTCCTTTTTTCCTTTTCTGACAAATCAGGTGAATTTTGTATTGGCTGTAAGGCTGGAACAGAATAACCCTCTCCAACAAAGCAACTACGAAGCTTACATGAAGACATCTCCTAATATTTTAGAACACCATCTAGGTTGCCCTTGTCTTTGGGAGGGTAGCACTGCAGAATATAGATGAAAAATCAGTCACACAACTTTTCTTACATTTGTAATTCAAGTAAATCATGTCTATCCTAAACTGACTGGCCTACCTGGCCTGTGTTTGGAAGTGATGGTGATAAACAGCTAGAAAGAGCTAACAAAATCACTAGCTTTCTCAAAAAAACATCGAAATACCACTTCAACATGAGGGCAGAAAGGAAAACGAGGTAAACTGCAGAGAAGGATACATTTATAGCAGAAAGAGTCTCATTTGGGAGTGTGAATTACATTTGCTGCTTCCTGAATGCGACAGACGGGTTCGTGACTGGGGGTGAGTGAGTGAGGGTGGCAGTGAAAGGATGGAAATTTAGCAAACTTCATAGGTGGACACATAAATATCACCATACTGAACACTCAGCAGTTCTATTGTCCACACTTAAAGCTTTGGGGGAGACACAGATAAGCAAACGGGACACATAAAATTAAGCAATTGCATAGATAGCACCATACAGTTTAATTACTGAATTTATCAGATGTGCCAATCAGGGAATACACAAGAGTTGCCTGAAAAGTCCTGAGAAAAGCCCTGGTGCTCAGGCAATTAATCATATAACAGAGACAAAGAGAAATGACAAAACTCACCATTCACTAATGGCACTATATATGCAAATACAAACATAAATACTTTGTGCTCATGTGAGAGAAGAATGCTGACTATAGCATCTACCCAACAGCCAGTAAGTGTTGTATATCACATTCACTCTCATGACCAACGAGGCATTTTAAATCTAGGGTTATAGAAATAGCTCAGTCCTGAAAGGTATCAAGCATCTTGTGCTGAGCACCTTAATTGTTAGCTGATTTCACCAAAAATCAATTACTTTTGATAATAAAGTCAGTAAAACCTGAGCCTCCTCAGCTCAGATGAGATGACACCCACAAACTGTATGATCAATGCTAACTTCTGCAAAAAAGATTAACACCCCAGCTCTGTTCTTCAGTTACTGCTCTAAGGAAATGGATGATTTCTCCTTATTTTTCTTAAGAACTGGTAAGGGAAACCACACCAGGTGCTCTACAGCAAATGCAAGAAATGTACTGCCATCAAAGGCAGAAGTCTATAGTTTCAGATTTACATAAGAATTCTATACATTTATATTTATATTGTATTCATTTCTATGGAAAGTAAATATAATAGATAAGCTGTGCTTGATCTGCTGGTGAACTGCTCATTAGAAAAAAACCCTCTACATAAATTTGCCCATAACAAATAATTCAGACCTCTCCTGGATTAATAACTTTTTGATTCCTATCACCAAGGTTGTACTGAAATCATCTGGGTCAAATTCCTGCCAAGTTCCTGGTACTGAAAACCGTTTCCTAATTCAGCTAACATAGATCTACAGCGATTGCTAGACAGTTTGTTACCCTTTTTTAAAAAACGTCACCTTGAATGTCACAGACAAGCCATTCTGATTTTCTCAACTCACCAATAGTTCCCAGTGGCACTAACAGTATAGAAATTAAAGTTGGAAAAAATACCAGGGACCAAGAGTTGCAATAATCAAAGTGGAAAACAAAAAGCCACTAAGAGGATGCTCATCCTTTTTCAATCTGTTCTGCCACGTTACTAGGCTGAGATAGATATTTAACGTCTTCACTAGATGTATATTCTGATCTTGGATGTCCTCCAGTACTGGACTGCATTGAAATTCTGTGTAAATTCCAGAGGGATTTTCTTACATGAAAACCAGAATGATTCAGAGAGACCCACATCTAAATACTCCTAACATTAAGCCACACTGATCTTGACAGACCATAGAAAAGATATGTGCTTTTACAACCTCATTCATTGATATTTCAACCAAAATTAAAGCAAATTAATCTGGAGTGCAAACCCCAAATTTATCCACATAGATGATATTTAGGTCTCTTTTAGGGGGAAAAAAGTAGCTTCATACATTCAAATTGGCATAGGTGACTGTGGGAAAGATAATTACATTATTAATAACTGCTCAGCTGCCAATAATGCTAATTTGAGATAGGTTACTCAAAGACTGGCTTTCTCTTTACTTGCAAAGAATGATCATTTCTAAGTCTTATAGGAGTAAACTCCATACAAGGCCCAGGACAGTTCATGCTAAGACCTCAGATATTAAAGGGCTTGTTGAATTTGTGGAAATTATTACTGGGAGAATAGATGTGGTATTCAGGAAAAAGCACGTGACAGGAAAGGAAACAATCGTAGAACTAAAAATAACAGAGATTTTTGAAAAGATGAAACTTGGACTGGTGCACCTATTTCTCAGCAACACATGATCCATGGGATACGTTTACTTGATTTTCAGAAAGGTGCAGACCAAACTGTCATCCCATTCAGCTCATTGCTGAATCCCAAGCAAGGTCTACTGTCTGTTTTCTAACATTGCTTGCAGCCTCTCCTGACACCTCTGCAGAACACTCCTCATGAATATAAAGCTGGGGGGACAGGGGAAAGGTGACTCTCCAGCCTCAACTCTCTCCAAACTGGAGGACTGACTGACAACCCAAGACAACTGTTGGCTCTGGTAATATATTCTTTTCAGGCTCTGTGACAAAGAATGTAGGCAGGCAGTGCCACATAGGCAGCAGCTGTTGCAATAACCCCTCTTTCAACCAGATCATCAACAAAAGAGGAGCCGAGTAACTGTGCCACCAGATCACAAAAATTAAAAGCTCTGGGAGTTCCCTTGGCCAGCACCCTCCTTGCTCCAGCATCAGCGAGAAACCATGAGCCTTCCCCTGTCCAAGGGAAGGGGATGCAAACTGCTTCCATGAATGCGGAGTGTGAGAGAGTGAAAAGCTCTGTTACAAAAGAAGAGCATCTGGACTGCACGGATAGCTCACATTCAAGAGAGGTTTTGTCACCTCTGCAATGAGTTTTACTAAGAGTATTGAGCCTCAGCAACAGAGCCCGATTGCATGCTTGCCTCCCTCAAACCAGCAAGAACTAAGCTAATACAGCTAAAACTATATTTACTATATTCACAAGTAAAGCTCCTCATATTCCCAAAGAGACTTGTTTTCTTGTTGATGGTACCAATAATAAGGTGGACCATCATTTCTTCCTATAGCTAAAAAGCCAAACATAATTAAATGTGTCATTGCTCACATGCTCAGTGAACATAAAAGGAGTTATTCAACTGCAGAGGAAGTATTTTTTCTCATCTCCGGCTGACTGGCAGCTTTTGCTTGCTTATTCACTGGACGAAACGAGGTTCATTGTTCTGTATTTGTTTATCTACAGGAGAATGGGTGCCAAAGCATGAACATTGCCTTGCACCCTCCAGAAGGCAAAGTGTTCTCCAGTGAGACTGCCAGCTGAATTTCGTAAAAAAAGAGGAATCATCTGAACTGGGAAAGATTTGGTGGGCTGGGGTTTGTTTAATCTTCTTCAAACTTATACAAAGTCCTAGTCAAAGGTAATCATCAGCAATTTAAGTCAGGAATATCTGAGATCAAGTGTTTCTATTTACTCAGACATTAAAGCATTTGTTCCTATTTCTCAGCAAAGACACGAGAAGTTCCATCTTGGGTGGAGTTTTTCCTACCTCTCCAAAATGTAACTTTCAATCCACGGTCAGAATTCATTTTTTAACCGCATAATTCCACAGCAATTAGGTGAGTTGTCCTTATTTAGACTAGTATGATGTTCCTAGAAGGATGCGCTCAACTAATTTTATTCTGATGTATTCAGAAATAGGGGCAGTGCACTGCTGCTTTTTCATGTGTCTGAAAGGAAAACTACCTCCACAGTCCAGAACAATTTTGCTGTTTGCTTGTTTTGTTTATGACTGTTTTAAACATTTAAGCTTCTTTAGAAATAAAGAAAAACAATGTCTGAAACTATAGGTTCATTAAGCAAACAGACCAGAACTGTACACAGCTTAAAAGATATTAAACTGTCCCACCTGTCATTGGGTTCGAGGATACTATGTAAGATAACGTTGAGCTTAGTGAGATGTAATTCAAAAACTCCATTAGTATAATAATAAGCTTGTCTACTGGCTCTGTTTCCCAGCTACAGTGCATTAAATGTCATTTAACTGTTCCAATAAATTCAGGCTCATGGGTGCAATTGGTAAGCAGGAGAATGGAATAAACGTATAATAGATGGATCAATAGAAAATACAAAGATGTAATGTGCAGTTAATGTGTTGAAGATGGAACCAATATGAAAAATCACTATTAATTGTTTTGAAATGTTACCGTTCAAAAAATGATCCTCTGAATTAATAGTTAATTTATTGTATGCTGCTACAAGTCTCCTGTTAAAATTTCAAATGAGTTACTGCTTGAACTTATTTCACAAGAGGAACAAAACACTTGCAAACACAGAGGAAGTTGCTCCTGTGTCAGATGTAAACTTGTAACAAGATCATTAGTGCTGTGCTTTGAAGACAAACTGAGTATTTCTTGAGATTTTCTGGTTCCCATGAAAGAACAGAGCACAGCAAGAAATTGCCTTGTGTACCATCAATGTTGATACATCAGGGAGAGTTTATCAAGAAATTTATATTTTCACAGCTCACTTGCCTACAAATAAATATTTCCAAATTAAGTGTTTTCTGTGGTGTAGTCCAATTTGTTTTCAGAATAGCTAAGCCCGTTAAAGAAGAACTAGCTTCAGTCACGGTGCCTGTAGGCAAACTCAGCACACAAGCACTGGCCAAGGCACCTAGAGCTGCAGCTGCCGGAGTTGCTTTTCTGGTCAGTATAGCCAGCAACAGCATGTGGCACGACACCTTTGCCAGCAGGGTACTGTCATGTTATCACACTGTTCATCTTCAAAGCTTCTGCTGCTGAGTGAACAGGCACTGCACGATGGTTTTAAACCTGCTGTGCTACACTGCCGCCTAGTCTGGGATTTTAAGCCTCCTTACAGACTTCCCTGGCACAGTAAGGATTACCTACTGTTCTTTAGATGAGAGCAAAATCAAAACTTAAGAGAAATTTATTAAAAGTCAAATAAAACTTCCAGCTGGCTCCATCAGAACAGGGCACAGAGCTCTTGACTGCAGAGACACTCCTCTTGAGCAAGATGCTCTTACTCAAAAATCAAACCACACAACCCACTGAAGATTGATATCAAACAGGCACATGGACCTGCTGAGAAACCAGTCCATTTTTTCTACTTTATTTCTGAAAGGTGGTACAGCAAGAAGAGAGTTAAGCATGATAAGAAACTGGAAATGAACAACAGTATCCAAGTACCAAGTCCTTAGGCTTGGGCTGGAGAGGAATACCTGATCCGGCAGCAGCGCCACCTTCTATGGCTGATGCAAGGTGTTGGCGTTACATCTCCCACAGCGGGACAACAGATACATATTCTGAAAATCATTGCACAAGGGATTTCTTAACGTCCTGCAGTGACAACCATAAAGCCAAGGCTTTGCCTGTTTCCCTTTTTTTTCGCAGCTCTCACTCACCTGTGCAGCCTGGGAATGCAACCATGCTGCAGAGGCTGCTCTGCTTCCTTCCCCACGGACCAACAGGCTTGGCTGTGAACTGGCCCACAACCTCCCCAGCTACAGGGCTACGCTCACATTATTTTTACTGATCATGCTGCCATTGTCAGTGAAGGAATCACTAAGGCCATGAAAACTTCTTCCCACATACCTTTAGCGCCTCACAAGCCACACTTTTTATATTCTGCTTTAAATATGTAACACAGAACTGAACTTTGCTTCCCCAAAAATGTGCAAAAATAATGCAAAATTTGCATATTTAAATATTAGGGAAAACACTCCAGACAAAGCACCACAATTCTAATCTGTTTTTTTCCCCAGAGAGAACTCAGATGCTCATTAATTTGCTGGACCCCTCATCTTATAATTTATGATGTAAGCCCTGTAAAGGAAGAGCCAATCTCTTTTCTGTATTTGCACACAAAACACTTAGCAAAGTGAGAACCTGATTTATACAAGCTCCTAAATATCACTACAAAAGTAAAAATAATACCAACAGTAATAATACATCTTCTCAGTGACCAGCTTTTGTGCTTCACTCTTCCCTTTAGGCAATCTACACCAGGAAAATGATAAGAAAAGTAGCCTGGTGTCTCCATTATGGCTAAGTACTTTTCTCAGTCAGAAACATAATCTGTGAACTAGGTAATTATTTCAGGAAGGTCTTTTTTCCACACATTTGTTCAGTGAGTGAACAATGTTGAAATAAGTAGGTTTGAGATTAATTATTTTTCTCAGGAGCCCCAGAAGAATTCAGTGGGAGGTCTGCTGCAGTGATTTTATTAACTGCCTTGAGGATTTGTGAACTGAATTTACTACACATGGTTACCAAAATTGTGCAATATAGGCAACCTTCCACTGGTTTGAAACAAAAGAAGTGGAACGTGCAGATTTGTCACAAAAGGGAGTAACACGCAACTGAGAAGTACTTCCCTGGATTTTTCTTTTGTTGAGGCAGAGGGAAATGGAAGTGCCCCTCTGACATTCACATAGCCACTACCTGCATTAAGAGGTTTTTGTGAGTGATTTCTCTTTATACTTTCCAGTGCAGGAAGAGAAAGCTGAACGTGGAAACAGCAGGCAGGTTTGGATGGCTTCGCTCCTATTATGCCATGTAAGCACAGCAGGCGTGGTTTCTCATTTCTACTGGTTGGCCCATACACTGCCTGTGTTGCCCTTCTCATGAAAGTCAGCATACGAAACAACGATTTTCAGAATGTAACTAGATGCACTGAGTGGTCTAGTCTTTGAGCCAAACTTGATTCCTATTTCTTCCCGGTATAGTTTGGCTAGTTCTGTGACACCAGTTTTGAATCCTGCTTCCAGAAAGGATCATGGAAGAAGTGGAGTGAAAACTGTCTTCTGTCCTAAGGAAACTTACTGAAAGCAGCAAAGCAGCAGCTACCAGTATTCATGTAAATTAATTCAGTATTGTGATTGCAATTTTCTCAACCTCTTCTATCTGACTGGAATATGCTCTCCATTTAATGATACACAGTGATCTGTTTCCTCTCTCTTGAGGCATCGTCCCTGAGCTTCAACATGATGCTCCATCATTCCATTCTTTTAACAAAAGGTTGAAAATGACCAACGGAAAAAATCAATCAACAACTGATAAAGTAAGTCTCTTGCTTGTAAACACCAGCTAAAGCACAGGATGCTGCTCAACCCATATGAGAAACATGCTAGAAATGCATCTGAGAGAATGAGCAAAGACACAACAGTGAGCGACAATAAAATCATGTGGAATTATATAAGAAAGAGCCTAATTTAGCATACAGAGAATGTTCACCAAGTTTCATAGTTTAAAACCAGGCATTGGGCGTCCCCTGTAAGAAACAAGTTCATCTTTGTTGTTGAATTCTGCCAGGCATTTACATTTACCTTATACGCACACTTTAGCATTACTGAGGGCCAACAATGCATCAGAGGCCTTCTTACATAAATCACATGAAGCAGACTTGCCTTAATTCTTCATTCATAACCAGTATATAAAATTCAGGTTTCAACATGGTGTGCTTTTCTACACTATCTTAAAAAGCTAAGATCTAGAAACCTAGGTTTTTAACAGGTTTGAAGCTATTAAATGATGTTGTACTTTCTCAAAACATAGTCAAACACATTCATAGCGGACAAAGCTTTTGAAAAAGATGACTGGACAAAAGACTATATTTCACATATCCCTGTAGAAATTCTACTAGCTGTTGGGTTTTTATTTGAAGGCATATAAGCAGAAAGCATCTCCTTTTTCAGTGAATACAGTTTTTCCTATCTACAAGATTCCCACTTGTGAGTTCTAATTTTTCAGCCTTGAGCTGTTAATAAGAATTCTCATGAAATTTCTGATATACAGGCCCTTGGGCACTTACCTAAGTAGAAAGAAACTCTTGTCTTACAACACAATTATGAATAAATGTACTTAAGTGTCACATTTGTGTTTCAACAACAATATAGCTGAACAGCCATTTTTTTTCTGAACTTTCCACGTGTCATGTAAAGCTCAGTATTAAATAAAAATTATTCTGTATTTATAAATCTCCAATTTGACTTCAATAAAGTGACTCATCCAGAGTGATTTACTGTATCACTCACACAATCTAAAACATTATGTTCAGAAAGCAAAAATTGACTAATGACTTATTTTACAAAGAAAATCTCTCATCAGCATACTATACAGACATTGGTAGACCTCAGGATACTCGTTTATGTTTCTGCTGAAGGGTTGAGGTACTTGAGATTTCAGAATAAATACACACATTAGATATCATACCATTAGTCGTAGCACTTGGTCATGCAAAAGGTTCCTCAACATTTTCTGATGGAATAGCCCACATTCTCAAAACATAGTTAATCTAATTCAAGGGATCTTTTTCAAACAGTATGAGTTGTATAAGCTTCTCTGAGCAGTGAAACAGAACTTAAATTGCCATTCAGTGGGCTGGACCAAGGGCAGAATTTCTTGATGTGTAGTTTATCTTCTACATATGCTTGATGGCTATTTAAAGTATGCTAAAAGCAAAACAGTGTGCATTTCCTAGGCAAACTACAAAATTCACCACACGACAGCAGAAAGGATATGCTTATGTGCCAGGTTTTTATGACAAGAACGTGTGAAGAAAAACTGTTATAAATTAAGATAGAAGTAGAGGATTCTACTCTATTAAATACCAACAGTTTCAAGAGAGCTGCAAATTGCTTAAAGCTGACAATGCAAAAATGACCATTGTGTAGATAATTTCATATATACTACAAAATGCGCTGCTCACTATTTAAAGTGAACAGATGTGCAACTGCACCCTTTGAAGTGTATAATGCTGAAATAACCTTTTGTAATGATAAAAATACCTCATTTCTAAAGCGTATCGCAACATACTGAATGGTAAACACGTCAGAAGTGTAACTGCTTTTTTTTTTATACCAAATTGAAAAATAATGTTTTATAGCTGATTAAGAAAAAAGGTTTATATAGTATACATTAAAGACAAAATTATACCAGCCACCTGGTTCTCACAAGGATCTCCCTCCAAATCCACAATGAAAGTGAAAATGCATCCATATTTACAGAGTTAGATAGATGGATATTGGAGTTATTCCCACATACACAAACAGAACAGTCTAGAGCTGCAATGCCTTCGGGGAGCATAGGGAATGCTCATTCACCGTCCCTATTTGTCTGATAAAAGAAGGCCCCAGAACCTTGCCCCACCTGAATCTGCAGTAAATTTGCTTTTAGTAGAAGTTCTTTTTATGGTATGCAGGTGGGTGACCAGTCCTTCACCTGATTTTAGCTAAGTGAAGAGAACATGAGGAACTCTGGAGACGACACAAGAAACTGCAGGACAGTAACAAACAGCAGAGTGAGAAGCTGACAGAAGCTGCGCCATAAATGATGGTTGGATTGCATGGTTACTTAAGGGGAAGCTATGTGAAAAATAGCCAAACTTTACTCAGAAGTGGAGAGGAATACTGGGGACCTCTGAAAAGAGTCTTGCAAGGCCAGAGGACCTAGGTGGCTGTATTAGTGATACTATGTAAGGCTGATAAGACCCAGCTGTCAGTAATATCAAATGTGGGTATGGATGTAGTGAAACGGATTAGCAGTGGAAAAATAATTAGAGATATTTTTTTTTTTATTTGGGAAGGAGGCAAGGGAAGAGACAGGGAAAGATTAAAAAAAAAAAAAGGCGGAGGGTGGGGTGGGTTGGGGACAGAACAAGCATCGAGAAAAATGGAGGGAAGGGGAGATAAAAGGGCCCAGCCAAGTATTAGCAAGCTGCTGGCCAGTACAGTTGTCTGGCCAAGCCCAGCACCTTATCAGCAGCCTACCCCGTCTTATTAGAAATTCTACACCTAACTGTCTTCTCAGTAGCTATACTTAAATGTACTTTCTGTTCTGCGTATGAGTGTGTGTGTGAGATCTCAGCAATCTCCATGCTGGACTAGCCAATGAGTAGGGTTAGAATTCAGGGAGCTACCTACCAGAAAAAGCGTGGTCTGGGCAGCCTGAGACTAGGCTATTCTCAGGAACCAGAGGTCTGGAGACATCTCTGTGTGTGAGTCTTTATGTACGGATGCATGACTCTGAGATGTACTAGCACGGCTGGTGTCTGATTAGCCAGATGCAAAGAAAAGGATCAGCACATTTCTATCATTCACGTCATATGAGCATACATTCTATGACAAGATGACTGACCTAGTGGTTGAGGGAAAGGCTGTAGATGTTGTCTCCTCAGACTTTAACAAAGCTTTTAACGCCATTTCCCACAGCATTCCCTCCGGAGAAGCTGGCTGCTCATGGCTTGAACAAGTACATTCTGTGCTGGGTGAAAAGCTGGATGGATGGCCGAGCCCAAAGAGCGGCGGTGAATGGAGTTACACCCAGCTGGCAGCCTGTCACAAGTGGTGTTTTCCAGGGCTCAGTACTGGGGCCACTTCTGTTTAATGTCTTTATCAAAGATCTACAGGTGGGTTGCTTAGGGACATGGTTTAGTGATAGACTTGGTCGTCCTGTGTTAATGGTTGGACTTGATGATTTCAAAGGTCTTTTCCAATCTCAATGATTCTGTGATCTACACATGAGGCAACAGACCTGGCATTGTTCTCCTGTATGTGTTACTTTGCTGGTGGCTAGCTGTGTGCATACATTGGAAATACTTGCTCAGCCTTTCTACTGCTGGAACCAAGGAGCATGGGACCACAGCAATCTGGATCTAGCAGACTGAACTCAAAAAATTCAATTCCTGAAGTCCATCAGATTGAGCTTCCCTCAACAGCTCCAGTGAGGGCAGAAAAATTATTTCAAGGATTATTCTATAGTAAATTATCACCGGATGTCTTTGAAGAAACAATATATAAACATATTGTCCTTGAATATTTCTCATGTTCTGTTTACTTTTAGCCAAGAACAGGATGGGAGGTATTTTGTGATACATGGCTAAACAGCACAGTTTAGTGTGCTCTATCTTTTGCTCCCTGAAATTTAAAAAAGAAAACTGCATACAATCACCAAAGATGAGATATATCTTTCTTTACAGATTAAACATGGGAGCATGCGGTGGCTTGTAGGACTGTCTTCCTCAACACATCCCAGCTTACCACCATTCTTTTTTCATTTTCCTCCAATCTCTCTACCCTCAACTTCAACAACATCAGAAAAGCCTTAGCCAAACAGGTATCTTCCTTTGTGAACCAAGATGTATCTCCTATTTTCAGCCTGTCCACAACTGAACCTAAAGGAAAAAAAGTTACATTGTTTTCATATATTCCTGTAATGTAAAACTTCTTGCTGACCTCTGACTGCTCTGATCTCATGCTCACCCACCCCCTCTTCTCACAGTGCCCCATTCACCCCTTTTGCTGTCCCTCAACCCTCCCCAGCTGGGAAGGTCATGCTTTGCTTCCTCTACCTCCTTTGTCTGTAATTCAGTCCTTTCCTCCCTTCTCAGCCACAAAGGCAATTTATCTCCTTAAATCACACCTTAAAGGCTTGTTTTGTCTCTGTTGTTTAGAAGTCACTTCCTTCAGAATCATGTTGTGATACTCTATATGAATGCCAATACATGATATAAATTATCTTGTGTTTCATTTGCTGGCACTCAAGATAAGAGTTCCAAGTAATCACACAAGCATGTGTATCATTAAACACTTCCCTTTAAAAAAAAAAAAAAAAAAAAAGAAATCATTTAACTAGAATATTCTCTTCCTTATAATTGCAGTATTGGATGTACAACTGTAACGGAGACAGAATGCAAAATTAAAGTATTTCAATCAATACAGAAACATAGACACTAAGCTCCAGGCAATAGGGTGGGCTATCACATCCCATCTATTCCAAAGTTGGGGTTTTTTTTATTTTTTTACTAACTTTCCCTGAAGCTTCATGTCTCCCACTTACAAGCTGCAGAGTCTTCTCCAAAGCAGCCATAAAGTATGTACATTCTTTAGCATGCCAGTATACGAAGGGGGAAAAAATCAATCATTTTAATATTATCACCTGATGATTCTCTATTTAGAAACACTGTATTAAGCAAGAAATTAAGAATTAATTATAAGTGCCAATATTCCGTTACACACTACATGCTAGTTTATTCAAAATATTGCTTGTAAAAGTATATTCATTATATTAAAGACATCAGGAATCCAAAAAATGTTTCTGTATTCACTTTTGTTTTCAAATAGTATGCGCATTTGTTAAATCATCAATTGATACAGGGATCAATTGAAAGGGATTTTATGGGTCATCACATCCAGCCTGTTGCTAGCACACTTTTTTCCTAACTGGCTATAAACATTTTTTAGCAAATGATAAAATGACGACTTTCTCTTCCTCAGCTATTTACAAAAAAATAGCTCTGAGAACAGCAAATCCCAATACCAGTCTCTAAATACAAGGTCTTGCATTTGCACTGTTGAATTTCAACCCATTTCCCTCCATTCAGTCACCTTGCCTTTGATTTGACCATGCTTCCTGGCTTCATCCACCACCACATTTCACAAGTGCCACATCTTGCGCAAGATCATCAATGGAAATGCTAAAACTGGCTCCAAAACCAGTCTTGAAGGCACCAGACCCATATCCTTGCCCTAGACCAACAATTCCACACTCCAAAAAAGCTGCCACCTCCCCTTTTGTTAGTTCCTACTAAACTTACAGTACTTAGGCCAATTGCCATAATCTACATTTTAAAAGACCATTTCCTATGCATAATCTTTGGGGTTTTAATTGTAGGATTTAATTCTTTAAAAGAGTAGCCCTCTGGTAACACCAAAAAAAAACCCACACAAACTCACAACTTACATTATATGCTTTTGTATTAATTTTTGTTTATTCTACCTTGTGAATACCCAAGCCTGAAGCAGCAGCATGTACATATGCAGATTATATCCATATAATCTGAAGTAGAATTTAGGCTTGAAAATTGAATATAAAGTTTATACTTTATGATTTTTTTAAACAATAACAAATATTCCAATTAGAACCCAATCAAAATTAAACTATCAACATTCCGTTAAGGCACAATGTTTCATCTTTCTAAATGTAGAGGTTATTATCATTATAAGGGGTAATGTTATTTATTTTAATGAAGAAGCACCTAAAATACCGGGCTTCCCTCACTGAAAGCATTACTGAAACAGCCAGCAATGACACAGTACCTGCTCCAAGAAGTTTACTAAGACAATGTTACAACATGTACATATATCTATATAAGTAATGGGAAAGGGAAGATGTGAGAAGAAATTATGAAGTGTTCAGCATAGCCACCATTCAGTGAAAACTGCAGATTTTAAAACTTGCCTTGATCATGTATACAGAATATATGGAAAAGCAAAACAGCATCGGATCTGTTTAGTTCCCATCCCAAGTGTCCAAAAGACACCTGCAGCCATCCATTTGGTTTTACTCAGTTAGGGACATATCCCTGTCCAACAGGTTAAACTACAAATCCTGAACAAGAGCCACAGTTTTGCAGCAATGTTATCTGCAATTAAGTAGCATGATCTCTGTAGCAAAAGGGTATTTTGAAATATAGTGAGTTCCTTTCAAATACCTCATTTATTTTTTGTACAAAATATTAAAAAAACATGAAGTAGGGGTTGAGTTGGCTGGAAATTAGACCTGCACAAGTAGGCTGTATTTCAAGACTCTTGCAATAACCTTAGCAAATTAGAAGGGAAAATATCTACTTACATTAGCAAGTATGTCCAGTTTTACTGTGCTGAGACAGAGATAATTCAGCGCTTTTACACATTTCATTTTAATCGTCACAGAATTAGTCGCCAAAGACTACAGCTGCTTTCAAAGGAAATGTTAAATCAACAACTGGAAAAAATGTATTTGAATACATTTTCCCAGCAAATACTAATTCATTTTTATTAAGGAGCTTTAGCCTGTGGCATCCTTAAAATGCATCAAAACTCTGATGACATCGAAATTAATCTACTTCCAGCCCTCATTTCCAGTTTACAACCTTGCTGGAAGGGTTTCCTGACGGTTACTTTCTGTGGCTTTCCCTTCATCTGTCCCTGAAAGACCCATCAGCAATTGATTGATCCTGTCTTCATAGCACAATGTTGTTCTAGTAGCACAATGAAGACCACCAGCCCAGGGCTATTGCTTTTCTAGTGACTAACTTTACTGAAGATTGGAGGAGGGGAAAGTTCAAGAAGAAAGTGTGAGATGGCTACAGAAAAGCAGGCTCTGACTGCAACCATGAGCCAGGGAGGGGAGCCTCGTCGGTGGAAGACACCAAGCAGCCCCAAACAGGCTGTCAGGAAGCAAATGAGGAAGATTTTGTGAGTAGACAGCTATCATATCTCAGTGTCTCTTGTGCCATGTGCATGATAGAGTGTATATGGCTTACACTGCCATAAGACCCTTCCACGGTGAAATAGTAATGCAACACATCTATGAGCACAGAGCTCTGGAGGGGTATTTGTATCCTCTGTAAAGAGGAACTGACTTCTCACCATTGATCTTTGGTTGTATGGCAGACAGTGTCAGAGCTCCACACCTCAAGGAAGTGCAGTATTCCATATTCAGTCCAGACATAAGGCCAGTTTCTGAATATTCCTCAGATTCAGTCATCTTGAAAGTTGTGGCCCAATACAACAGCCTGATGGGTACCCACAAGCTGAAGACAAGCATGGACATGACTGTAACAAAGATTTTTATAATGGTCTTCTGTAAATAACCTGATTTCAATTTTTTTTTATTTCCTTACAGTTCTCCGGGATAGTAAAATACAGCATGAGATTGACAGATTGCAATGTACTCTTAAAGAGTGAGGTACTACACGGCACCAGAATGGAAACTACAAGTACAAGGAAGACTACAACTCAAACCACACAGGAAGAACAATGGTAGCTTGGCATATCCGTCATCCTTTTACTTCATAGGTTCCTGTCCTGACAAACACAGAGGATGCTGTCCCTCTGAATCAAGTCCATAAAAACTGCCATAATCTCTGACCTTGTTCATGTACACGAGAAAAGCTCCATTAACTTGAAAAAACACTGAAGAGTAAAATCAATTCATCTATGCTTCCTTGTTGAATGGCACCACCCCAGGACCAGCAAATCATAGAAAACGCCTATCAAAGAGCAAATTACTAAATCTGTGTCCTCAATTTGTGCTTGTACACATACATAAATAATGGAAGCTTTCAAACCCCTGCAGGTAGCTGTCTTTTGTGCAACAAGGCAGGCACAGTGAAATGCTCATGATCATGCCATGAGCGCTCTTTGTGTCATTCTGCTGGCACAGCTGTGGGACATGTGGCTGGAACTGAAACTGCAATACAGAAATCAGATGCACAATCAAAACCTCTTCAATAACGCAGGCATCCATATGGACAATGCTGAGCTCCAAAACATCAGACTTAGGCAAGCAAAGGGAATAAATATATAATGAGGTAAGCATAAACTGTAAAGGGATGATGCTCCGGTTCAAGTTCATCCATTGACCCCCGGTGTCCTCATTAAAATGAAATTTTGTTATTTTTCCTAGTTTCTAAAAGCTCCTAGTCCTTGTGAAAAGAATGCAAGTGAAAAGTAGAAATAAACTATAAAACCCCCAGTGTCTCAGTTACTCCACAGCACTCTTCCTCATTTTTAGAAGCAGACAAAGTTTCTATCAGAAAATTTGTCTGTTTACTTAACTGTTGTATTTAGTTATTTGTACATTTGTAGGGGCAAAAAAAGAACTTAAACAGTGAAGAAATTCCAAGCATATTTGACACAATCCTGAAGGAAAATATTTGCACTTCTTATTTAACCCAGAATGGCACATACATTTCAGGGAAATACCAGTGTTGGTGTACAAAACCCTTATTCATGTTAATTTTGAAAAAACTATGTCACAGTGACAGTGTAAACACAGTCACGGTGTAAGTAGCAAACAACAGAAAGAACGACAGCTCTGTATACCCAGCGCACTTGTTAAACTTCTCCTGAACAACCTTTCCTTTGATCCCCAACCTAGTGAAAAATGTCTTTCCTGCCCCAACAGACACTGCCACACCTTCCTATAACATCATGCAATTTGCTTTTCTGCTTTTTAGAATGATTGATTATACTTCGGAAACTACCATCTCCCTCTGGTTTTCCACACAATCTTTGCCAATACTGGAATCAAGAGCGCATTTGCAGTAGTTATTTCTGTGAGCAATCAAGGAGCCTTCTAAGCATACGAGGCAGAACTGTAAGGAAGCTAATGTTCTTCAACACTCAAGAGGTGAAGAACCAAGAGTAAGAACAGGGGACTACAGTGTTGACTAGCTGATGAAAGCAACACTTCTCAGTGGAGAGTGAAGATCCAACGGGATGGATGGAAAGGAACCATTTAGGACTTTCAACCAAGGAAAAAATGAAGAAAAAGTTTTTAAGATGCCATTGGAAGAGTAAGTCATTAAGAAACAGCTTAAGCTGGAGACTTTGAGTAGGAAAGTGTAAAACATTCAGAATTGCTACATATGCCTTTTTCATGTGTTCTCATTACTAAATGTAAGCCCAGAAAGGGTATTTTATGCAACGCTGTACATGTGGATCTGTACATCTGTGTTCATTCAAGTCTACATACCAGAGAGAAACTATGGCCTATCAGCAGCAGACAGCACAAAACAAGCTGACTTCTCAGCCTGAAGCTTACAAACACTATTCTGCTACTTGTTCATCTGAATTTTTTTGAAGTAAAACAGGACATTTTCACAACTCATTTTTTTTTGCCTCCAGTATAGGAATTCTGTCTGAAACACACTCTCTGCAAGCAGGTGTCCTTCGTGGGGTGGGACTGGCAAATCTATTTTTCAGCTGAAATATTTTCCCAGAAGATCCCTCATCATCTTTAACTATAGTACCACATTAAATTTGAGTACAATCTTAAAAACAAATAGCAAACAGGGGGAGCGCTTTACTAGGAACTGTGCCTCACGAGTGCTGCCATCCCTCCTTGGGTTACCTACTCCACGTGTAGGACATGGAAAACAACCCACAGAGGATACATTGTGCTTCCTTCCTTTCTGTACCAACAGGGTACCAGTTTCCTCAGGATACACTAAAAAGAATGACATCTTTCTTCTTTTTTCTTTTTTTTTTTTCAGTATACAAACAAAAGATGTCTAGATATCTTTGCACCCAGTGGACATGCCTGAAGATCAGTTGCAATCAAATTGAGAAGGTACTGTGTCTCACACTGCACAGCTCACATTAGCAAATTTCCACTTCATTTATTTCAGACAGCATACCTGAGCACACTTGTGGTTTGTCTAGCTGTGCTTCTGTTAACATTAATATCATTTAGCCCATACAATCCCCTGCTTTAGTTACTACATACATTATAATGATACAGTACTAAAGATACAATAGTAGACCTGAAGTTTAAATATCGTCTCATGAGAAAGGAATACAGGGATTTCTAAAATAAAACGTGCAGTACATCTGTAATAGATTATTCCATATTTCACCAATTATAATTTTCCCATGAATAAACTCATACAGGAATGCTGAGCTTTTTCCTTGCTAAAGCATGCTGAGGTAACAAGAGGTAACCTACTGTAAGAAAAACTGGTTTTAGCTGGCATGATACTGAATCTGTGGCTATGTCAGATAGCATATGAGATTTCAGTTCTGAGTACACCGCCTCTGGGTCTTTCAGAAAAGCAATCCTACACAGCAGAACTTTGGATAGGAGCTGGTTATGAAGTTAGAATACATCTGGACAGACATATCAAAGAGAAAGCCATCACCATAATCTTAGGTTGTTTTTTTTTTTTTTTAATAATTCCTGGGATTTCTGTGAAGACAGAGGAATGAGGGGGAAGAAAGCAGCAACTCAGTGTGGGGCTGTAGAACTCCATTTTGATATGCTGAATTATAACTAAGGAGAGCTTCAGGTCATCAGCACTGAACTGCTTTCCAGTGGTACAAAACTGGCTTATGAAAGTAAACTAACTGATTTATCATAGAATCACAGAATGATTTGGGTTGGAAAGGACCTTGAAAGATCATCTAGCTTAACGTCCCTTCAATGAGCAGGACTTCTTCAGCTAGATCAGGCTGCTCAGAGCCCTGTCCAACCTGACTTTCAATGTTGCCAGGGATGGGGCATCTACCACCTTTCTAGGCAACTTGTTCTAGTGTTTTACTACCCTCATCGTAAAGAATTTCTTCCTTACATCTAGTCTGAATCCACCTTCTTTTAGTTTAAAATTATTACCCCTTGTACTACTACCGAAGGCTGTACTAAAACGTTTGTCCCCACCTTTCTTACAAGCCCCATTTAAGTATTGAAAGGCTGCAATAAGGTCTCCCTAAAGCCTCCTATGCTCCAGGCTGAACACCCCCAATTTTCTCAGCCTTTCCTCATAGGACTGGTGTTCCACCCCTCCAATCATTTCTGTGGCTCTCCTCTGGATCTGCTCCAACAGGTCACTGTCTGTCTGGTACTTTTTCCACAGTTTTGATCTACTGTTGCCAAAACTTAAAACCAGGAACTTTAATGACAGCTAGGTAAACAAACCCTGCTTAGATTAAAGCACATGACTGTGGCAATTAGTGACTGAGTAAACAGCAGCATGAAAAATGGTAAGCTTTAATTACAGCCTCAAGTGTACTGTTGGGCATTTTGTATTTCCTGTTTATCCAAAACAAACAGCAAGTAGCTTGCCACATGTTTCTCATGTCTCCCAGGACTAATTAAAACTGGCCATCCCTGTTCCCTGCCACATGAGTACTGATTAGATCTCCCTGGGTAAGCGTTTCTTCCAGCCTTCATCCACTGATGCTTTCTCCATGACCCTTTGCTTCTTTTGTGTAGTAGCTCACTATTACATTTCACCTGCTAATCAGCTGAATGGTGCTGAACTGCAGCCATCCCATCTATTTCAGTAAAGCAGTAACTTCCCTATACAACTGAGCTACTGATGTTAAGATAACGAGTCCTGTTGATGATTGCTCCTGAGTTTCTGGCAGCTGTCTCACCATGCCTTTGCCTTTGGCTACTGCTGCTGAGTGCACACTTCAAGTACTGTGCAAGAACCACAGGCTCCAAAATGTTCCCTGAAGGGCCATGCCTCCAATTTGACCTCCCAAACAATCCTGCCAATGAAGTGTCTCCTTTCAGAGAAGCTGGCTCTAAAGAAGTATCTCATTATTAAAAAACCACAAGGGTATTAGTACCCTTAGTAATTACTGTTAATTACTGTGAAAGTACTAATTCTAGAAAGCAAAGTGGCACAGTCACCTTGTGATTAAAAAAAAAAAAAAAAAAACACACCCACAGAACAAGTCAGGTTGTTAGAACTGTCTAATTGTGTAGACACAAAGAATTTGGATCCAAGGCATCTCAAATTATTACTCCCAGTGTGCACTGCTTTGCATGCATTTATAATGAATCTCTCAGGCTTTCATGACACTGAGTCCCATTCATTCTTCCCCAAATCTACATTAAGAAGCCTAAATGATTTGTTGTCTAAACGTGCTAATGACTGTTGGTCTCCCCTTCTACCAAACATTTCAAGAGCACCTCATCCAAAGAAGGAAACCTCTGTTACCATATGGCTGCATCAAATGCCTTTGAGATGCCACACAGCAATTATTTATATCCTAATCTTGTAATTAGACAACTGGTATTACTAGTAATATTTCTCCTAACGGATTTTAACGTTATTGCACAAAAAAAGAGGGCATCTAAGTGTACCTATTTTAATAATCCCAGCTGAAGGCAAAAAACGAAAAAAAACCCTATCAATTTAAATATTTTGTAGAAACATACAAGTAACAAACAGCAAAGGAAAAACAAAAGTTTTTTCGTGTGTATATACTTAATGTCCATGATAATGATGCAGTCAGAATCTGCTAGCATCCTACAATGAAGGGACACAAAATCCGAACCATGGTGAAGTCTAACTCATCCCTTTGTACACAAAACAACAAGATCTTACATGTAGCCTTGGAAGGCTTTTCATCCCACTGAGCTAGAATGCAGTGACATTGCTGAACGCAGTTACACTGCTGATGTGAGTTCCTCCTTCAAAGAAAGTCATCAGCCCACTCAGACCCCCTCACAGAGTGGTTAGCCATGGCATACAAGTGTTCATGGACGCTTTTCCCTTGGACCTTGGTGAAGTAAGTTTAACTGCCATGTTTCAGTATCTAGGAAGACACTTTTCTACTTATAACTTGGGGGGGGGGGGGGGGGAGGGGGGGGCGGGAAATGTTTGACCACTGGGGATTTTATAAAGACTTTCACATTATACCAAGAAACACGAAAAGCAGGAGTAGGCATCTTGCTTGGAAGGGGACAACATGGAGCCATGAATAATAAAATAACTGCTGTCCTGAAGGGAGACTCCCCTCTATTTCAGCAGTGGAAACTCAATAGTGAATTGTACCTACAGAGCCTAACTTTGAAAGCCATACCAACACTTTTTTTATGAGAATAAAAGGGTTGATGGTCTGCTTAGAAATGAAACTGCTTCCCCTTCCACAGAGAAAGGAGATGGGTGATATGAGAGGATGAAGCTCAAAAGGCTGAGTTGAAAGACTAAAAGACTTCACTGTGAGGCACTTTACTGAGGATGCCACATAGAAAACAAAAAAGACAGAACAGGAAAACAAGAGTTTCTATGTATACAACACACTAACGTCAAGCCCAGAGTAGTTATAAAGCCTTCATCTTTACTGAATAGCATCTCACATATGAGATTCTGTGGGTTTGTTACTTGATTTATAACATATATCACTTATAAACTATTGTACCATTTATACATATTTAAATACAAAGACAAAATCATAAGAAAACACATAAACTTTGCAATTAAATCACTTTAACATATGATATTGGGTTCCTGTAAAATGCTGTGAGGTTATTGTTCTTCTGAGTATCATTACAATAAGAGTCCACAGTTAATGTACCACAAATTAGCAGTATCAAACAGCTCTCCTGAATAAAAGATGCAGACATATCAAAAGACAGACAGCAATATGAGTGGGATATTAAAAGTTGCCAGCAGTAATCAAGTTCAGAGAAATACCAGTATCTGTCTACAGAGAAACCAAAGTTTTGAAGTCAAGGCATCCTTATTTGTGAAAAGTAATGGTAAAATAAAGTTCATTCGTGTTGAAGTACATTGGAAAGAGCAATTATCCAGGGGATTATGTTTCCAGATTTGAATTCATGCCTTGAAGACCACTGTACAGTAATGGTATCCCAATCAGTCTCCCTGGGACACTGACCTGTTGGCGTGGTGGCAGAGGACCTCAGTTCATGTCCTCTGGCCCTGTCACCCTCCAGTAGAAGGCATACAGCTAATCCATCACGAGCCCATTTGCTGTGAAACAGAGTGTTTGACAGCTCCTCAGCCTGGTGGTTCCATCACACTAAAAACCTCTGCTTGACAGAAACACTCAGTCAGTTAAGGGAGATGGCTGCTAAGAACAAAAATGCCGGATTTTTTTCTTCTAACAGGTCTCTACTGGGTCTAAACAAGGAAATTTAAAATGTTCCAAAGAGGGCAACAGTGTTTGTACAGAGTTTACCAAAAGCCATTTACTACAGCAATTGCCAACATTTTTGTTTGTACAAGATAATTGCCCTTCTAGATCATTTAGAAAACAAGGCCGGCTCTCAGCTTCAAAACTACAGTTTGTCTTTAACTATACTTAGACATTAAATGCCTTTTCTTGTATACTGCAAAAAAAACAACCCAGGGCTACACTAAGATTCATATACAGTGGTATTTTATAAAGTATTAAATACAAAATATACTTTGAGTATATTTTGAAAATATAATGTATGTAAATGTTAAAAGATTATTTATTCCTAGACCACTGAAATTCCATAATATATTTTGGAATATTAGCCAGGACTATACTTAATTTGCTTACATATAAATTAAGGGAGGAAAAGTTTGAATTTAAGAGAATTCACAGCAAGGGAAGTAATAAGGATAAAAACTACTCTGAAAAAGTTTCCTCAGTTTTATACATCAATTCTTTATGTGATGCTTCCACTTTCTTGTGGACATTTTCTAGAAATATTTGTGAGATCAGGTTTCATGACCCTGAGTGGTCACGTGAAATAAGAATTTCCACTGTATCTGTAGAAACAGTATTTTAAATTGACCTGACTACACATTAGTAGTACAAATGCTTACTGTCCCCATTCAGTTGTATACTATATGGAATATTCTTTAACTTGTTGAACTTGTAACAATTTACGGCAACTGAAGAAAAAGATAATAATTAAATTGCTTTTGCTTTTATTTTTTTCTTAAAAGCCAAATGGAAATAAAATGAGAAATAAATTTAATCTACTTAAAAGAGTTCAAAACGTAACGTAAAGTAATGCTCAAATGCATTCAATTTTAGCTGTTGAATGCCCTGAGACATTAGGAAAACAGAATTTTGCAGTCACCTAAGCAGTCTTAATTTGATCTGATTGCACATAGGTATTATGCTTCAGCCTTGTGCACCTTTTTAGATCGATTCATAGCTTCATTATTACTTCGATGTGTAACAGTGGCAGTCTTCACAAACGTGTGATGCAATGTAGGTTTTTAGATCCTCAGCTACCTGTCAACTGTCTATTTTTCAGATGCATTGAGCTCCCAACAATTGACTCAAACTGAGATCAGATCTTGCTTGCACTTAGGTGCCTTCACCTGTAATGATCCTCCAAAGTGGGACGCTTTGGGCCATACCACCGTTACATGAACACTCTAAAAACAGCACCAAGATCAGGGGCTCTCCTGATTATCAAGAGATTTTGCAAGGAAACAAAACAGTAAGTTCGGGTTTGGGCCACAGCCCAGCCCAGACTTCTGAAAGTCTCCACAGTCACCTTTTCAGAAGGCACTGTCCATATTACTTTTTAATGCTCAGAATATGGCAGCTGCACCAGTGAACAAGAAGCATGCCATATTGTTCCTGGCTGGAATTCTTTTGTTTTAAAAGTATTGCAAGAAACAAATGGCCTGCTTATGACCCTGATAAACATCCTCCATATCATACAAATCACGTGCATCAGTAACACCAGTTTTGCTTCTGCCGCGGCTCAACTGAAGTTAAGCTATTATATTAATATTGTATAAGCACTTATACAAAAATATAAATATATATTCAAAAAAATATAAATATATATTCTGTATACTTGAAAGGGTATGTAATTGCTCTGTGTATCTTTTCCCTTTTACTTCTGATTAATTTCAACTAGTGTTTGCAATACAGAAGAAATGTATCATTTCCTTATATTTCAGAAAACAAGTGTCTTCTTTTCTAAGGGTTACATGGACATCTGATACATAGAAAACATTCTTCCAACATGAAGCACTAACTCTCTTCATGTATTTTAAACCTGACACATGTTATTTACTGAAAATCTGAGTTGAAACTTCTATTCACAAATAATATTCAGGACATAAAATGCGTATTAACTTTCTACAAAGCTAGAAAAATGCAAAAAGCTTATTTAACAGTTTCAAAACTGCAAAAATTAAAATGGTAAAAGTCTTTGCTTTATAGGCTTCTTACATATTCCAAATAATCAATTTATGCTTGTAAAAAGAAGTAGTAAATTTTTGACAAACAAGAAAATCAATTGGACCCTTTCTAACCTAATTGTTTTCTCCCAAAGGGATAAATACAGTTTGTCAAAGGGTTTGCTCTTACAATACTACTTAGATTTACTCTTTATGCATTTCAAATCTAGAGATCAAACAGGGAGATGGAAAACAAAGCTCTTAATCTCTGCCCCAAAGCTGCAAATGTGTTAATATTCTCATCTTTCATGTTTTCAAGGTAATTACAGTAAAGAGCTCTTTACTGTAGATTTCAAGAAGGAACTTAACCTCTGATAATGGTGGGCTTCAAAACAAGAGACAGTATTGCGTTTATTACAGAAGAACTTGTTAGGTATTTCCTGAGTTTAAAATTTAAGTCTTTTTATCGACTGCGCTTGCAAGTAATTCTCAAGTGTTTTATCCTCAGACAACCAAAAAGCACCTGCTATTATTTGACTTTGTTACATTTACATAATATAGAGATAAAACAATACTAAAGCTTTGAGTAATGTATGCTCTCACCAAAATTAACATGAAACTTCTTAATCAAAATTTTATAAATTCAAATTTATAATACAAACTTCATCCTTAATAAATTTATTACACCCCACACCCCTTTCTCTAATTCTAAAGCAGAAATTTCTGTTTATACTTCAGAAAGGAGTTGTGATGACAAATAAGCAAAAATCTTTCTTTGCCTTGCTGACAGTTCCAACAAATACATACATACACTGTTATTGCAGATCAATACAAAAACAAATTTGCTCCAGTTTTTTACTGAATAAAAAAAACCAAAA
The DNA here is from genome assembly GCF_963210335.1 of Falco punctatus. Lineage (NCBI taxonomy): Eukaryota > Metazoa > Chordata > Aves > Falconiformes > Falconidae > Falco > Falco punctatus. The sequence goes on from NC_137582.1 coordinate 45,023,171, forward strand.
TGGTTTCCTATTTGGTCATTTTTAACCGTGTTAATAAAACCAAAGACAATTTGGAAACATTGGGGTGATTAAAAGGCTTTTGTTACCATTCAACAGAGGACATAAATTAATAATGTCTCATGTTCTACAGCTTCATAATTAGGATACTAAATGAGTCTGCAGAAAACTTGCCTAGAAAAGTTGGCCAGTGATGGAGCTTTCCTATCAGTCTTTTCTAAACGTCTCCCTTCTATATCATTTATCATTATGTTGCAGACTTCATGGGCCACTAACATTGTACAATTTTTAAGTCACTGAAAAGTTACCATGTTGTTTGGTTTTTTTAAAATGCTATATGACCTGTTTCAATTTTTTAATTTCTATATTTATTTTTAGTTCAGACTGAACTACCCAGTGAACTTGACCAAACCTATGCATAGCCTATCTATGCGTAAAAATACACATACCTGTCTCAGGCTGCAAGATTTAGTTCATTAATGTTTATAAACTGCTGCAAAGATTTAAAATATAACCTAAAATCTAAATAGCATGACTTTTGTAATCCATGTCATTGGGCAAACACATTGTCTTCTAAATTGTTTGAGTATACTCTATCAGACTAGGTTCCAGCAGTCAGTACCAAGTTCTTGGATTCTTCTCTTGGTGACTTCCTGTATCTCTCTGAAAAAAGAATATGATTGTTATAATTTACAGGGCTTGTTTAACTGTGCTGGCTTTGTTAGTACTATTTAACAGAAGACTGGTTTTCCTACTTTATATATGCTCTGGTTTTGTTTTTACTTTGGGGTCATTAATAGCTTCTTCAGATTTCCTTCTTCTCTTTTTGCTTTTGCATTTTTAAGTGCACCTTGAATAATTAAAAACACAGCAACATATATTTCAGGTCAATGAAAAGCTGTTTATCAAAAAAGTGTGATGTCTATGTCACCTGTAATCCTCTCATGGCTTTTCAGAGATCAAACAAGATGACAATTCATCTAAATAGCAGTCAGTTCTCAAAAGGTTACAGGCACCTGTGCTAGAACGACAGTAATGATTCCCTGAGAGCACCATAATAATAAATCTTTGTCTTGAAAAACATCTGTAGTATATTTCAGATAAAACACAAAAAGTAAGACAGTAACACACACTGGGATAGCTCAAGTCCATGCACTAGTTATTTAAAAATATTTGTTAATTCCTTTTAGTCTTTCTTAAACTATCTTAAATACATAGATATCCAAATGTAAACACGCTAAATCATGTAGCAAAGAAGAAGAAAAATTCTTACACCTAGCCCAGATATACATTCTCACCTGATCTCATGTATGGACCACATAGATGCCACAAATGATGAAGAAGATAGCTGAGTTTTGTGCTGCCGCTCTTGGACTATTTAATTCTGCTAAGATGTAAATCTGCTTTGATTTTTAGGTCTTATTTTATCCATCCCGTAATTGCTTTAAGCTTACGACAGGAAACACAGCTGGAAATGAGTAAAGAATTGTTGGCCCTGTTCTCCACATTCACTCTGGTATGCAAGTAACTTGACATGGAATTTGCTTTTGTATATAAACATACAAGTAATTGCACAAATAAGTATACCATGGACTTCAGTAAAGCAGTTTACATGGTATTTTAAGGATTAAGAACTAAGCAGTTGGTGTTTTGTACAAGTATGGCTAAGAAAGGAAGGAAAGGCAATTTCTCAGCTCCTTACACCAGGCATACATACATCCTTGTGAGTAGGAATTAAGTTATGGCTTATAGGTTTTCTTAAGCCAAAGTGAGTTTTTGACAGGACAATGCAAGGATGTTAGATGCTATGAAAGAGCACTCCAGAAATGACAGAGAAGCATGAGGGTAGAGTACAAAGATATCAGCAGGCAGTTCAAAGTACTAGAGAGGGTCCTGGGATCAGTTTGGTCAGACAGAGAAGCAAAACCACCCACAGTTCTTCCCACAGATTCTGAACTACATTTCCTTTCGGTCAGGTTTGCACTGCATTTTCATTGCTTCTGCAACATTTCTGTTGATGAACTCTTTTCCCTGTGAGCACTGTGGAAGTATTTAATGCCAAAACAGATTTCAACAAACAATTTTTATGAACTGAGTGTTAAGCCTGATACAGGACCTGTGATCCTATGATCCCCTAAAGATCTGCTGCCTGCAAAGGAAGTATATTAAGAATACAAAACAAGCTACATCAGAATTCTAAGATTGCAGACGAAAAGTTCTGTGAGGATTTTGATGCCTATCTCTGAACCTGATAAACTCTCCATTGTTGGTAACAGTTAATGACTATTCTCAACATCACTGTCAGCCACAGCTGCTTCCTTAGATCTCTCTCAGCTCTTTAAAATGTAATTTTCTGCTTTATACCAAATTTTCTTAAAGAGGGAGGAAGTGTTTCACATCTAATTCGTGCCTAAATCAAGTTGACTCCAGAAATTAAGGGGATCTGAAACATCCTAATTTGGGCACTTCAGAGTTGGATGTTCACTCTGAAGCTTTCACACTTACTAGAGACACTTTTTCAGAGCAGCATCCATCACTCACTTCTTTAAAAGCATCCTGAGGAGTTCCCTGCTTTCTCTCCAGAGCAGTGGTAGTACTCGCCTAGATTATGGGAATCAAGCTCAATTCCTTCTTCAGCATTCAAAACGTTAAACCCATGATTCTAAACACTAGGTTGTCAACTAGTCTGAATCTGACAGCGACTATGAATGGGGAAGAAAAGAAGGATTAAAAGAGGATAGGGAAGCAGAGGTATCCTCCATTCATTTTGCTGGGGACAGAGAACATAAATCCGTATTTCAGAGCTTATCAGGCCACCTGAAGTTCAGGCTCTTCTCCAGGCTGATTGCTGTATTTTGGGCAATTACTGAAATGTATAAGCAGCCCTGACAACATCCATAACCCCTTCCAGTGTTAACAGCCTCAATCACAAGTGACAGGGTCATGTACTTTCAAGCAGTTCTTTGTATCTCTCCAGCACAGTGAATGCCTCAGTGTAAAGTGACCACTTCAGCAGGTGCAAGAAGAACCTCCCCAAAGAGTTTCTGGCAATGCTGCCCTAACCATGGCCATCCACTCTCTCAGGAAATCGGAACGGTCAGACAGTGGTTGACAGGAAAAGGAAAGGGCAACGTTGTCCTTATCACATTGCTTTGTCTCTGTTGCATGCCCATTAAGGTTTGCTCATCCAGTTGGGAAATAGAGAGAATCCCGTGCGATTTAGGCAACTGATCATGTAATTCTGATACCTAGAACAACCACTGTGAGTGGTTTCCAAACAGCCGACATCCATGTAAATTGTTTAATCACTTATCCTGAATAATGCATAGATATAAAAACTGAGATCTCTAAGTGCAGAATTTGCCTCCATCCACTGGAAGAAAATACGTCTAATGAGTAATTTCATGAGCTCTACTGCAAACAGCAGGCATCTTCCATGCTGCTTACATTAAACTCTCAGTGAATAAGGTAAATGACATAACTTCTACTTTAAGTTAGCATTCCCCCATTACAACAGAAAAAAGATCAAAACCTTGCCATTAATCACATATTTGCTCTTAAGCAGCACCATATCATTACATCAAGATAGGTTTTCAGTAAGTAATAAAGTACTAACAGGATAATGGTAGTGGAATAGCAAATGAAATCTACTCTTGCTCACATTTGCTCCACTTCTCTGCATGGATAGTAAAAATACATAAAACGGGACACTGAAGATATCCCATATGCACTGTGTTAAAATGAAGAGGGAAAAAAAAAACCCTAGTGGATACCATTTTCTCTCATGCATCATCAACTACTTTCTGCCTAAGTCATACCAAGCTGCTAAGAAGCAATAAAAGCTGTAATTGGAGAACTATAGAAGATTCAGGACATGTAAACATACACTAGCCTAAAAATTTATACTTTTCATCCATAAAGACATCCCTCTTATCCACCTTCTTTTCCATATTTTGGATATCCTCTGGACTGAGAATCCGTATTTCTGTGGGTTTAGTCAATGATTGGATGTTTACCCCAAAACATATCCAACTTCAGCAGCCTGGGAGTGCAGAAATATTTGTACCTGTTCCAGAGGTGAAAACTTGGCTTGCCAGTTAACAATCCATTAATACTGAATTTCCAAGTTTTCCAGTAGACCAATGTGAAGTATATATGCCCTATGCCCACCTTGCATTCCCATATCCAAATCCATCTGTCTTACTAGATTTTAGGGAAGAGATCAGCTCAAAAGAAGTGGCCAGTTCTTTACTAGTACAACAGCATGAGACCAGTTGTGGAGAGACTCTTCCACGCAGGAGTCTGTGCAGAATAACAGGGGGCTAGCTATATTAATCGGCGTTTTATGAACATCTCTATCCAATGCACTTGAATCTTCAAATACCCACCGCTTCATGGTAAGGAGGTCAAAATTTAACCCCCCCTTAAGGAAATACATCCCACCAATATTTGGCATGTGAAAACTGTAGGGACTCAGTAAAGCATGTTATACAAGAGAGTAATCATGTGATTATTAATTCAGAATATTTGTCTTACTTTCCAGATATTTTAAACCTTGCAGACCCATCCCCACTTCATAGAAAAATATATGTACATCTCAGGACAGAAAGCAAGAGAATGTGGCGTTTATCATGCAAACAAAAAAAACCCCAAACACACTTATTTGAACTTTTTCTTTTTCTTGGTTTCTCTTTTGGTTTTGTTTGTTTGTTTTTCTTAAAAGAAGTTGCCACTTATAGCTCCTGCATCTTTGAGTTTGATAGTCACTGCATCGAATCTCAGTGCCAGAGTTTCAGGAGATGCATACAAGTATTAAAAAAAAAAAAAAAAAAAACAAACAAAAAAATCCAAACAACAAAACAACTCAAAAACCAACCGTTTAAAAAAAAAACAAAAAAAAACAAAAAAAAACAAAACACAAAAAAAACCACTAAAAGCCAACCCCAAATCAAAAAGCTCCAGCATTCACCTGAGCTTTCCAGCTAGCATTATCAGTGTTCTCGAAGACAATAAGCATTACTGCAACTGTTTCTGGACCTGACCCTACCAGCTTGATCCAGACGCAAGTATTACCTGCCTGTCAAAAACTGTGACATTTACAGGGGCTACATTAACCTTCTATATTGCCCACACCTTCCCAAACAGTTTGGCACTACTACAAACTAACAGGAAATTCTGCATGTGCTAGCCAATGCCTACATGACAGCAAGTAATGTTATGAGCCAGAAAGTACAGAAATACATACACATATATGTGTATGTGTATATTTGGCAGAAAAGAATACAAAACTACATATTTATCTTATTCACTTATTAAAATCAGCTTTGGGAAGAAATAAAACTAAAATTGTTAACATCCACGAGAAATGTTTTCATGGAGTCATTCATGTTACATCATGCCATTTTCATTAAGATACAGTACTTCTGCTCAAAGAGAACTCCAGTACCACACTAAAATGACAGCTCACTGCTAACTCTGCTGTTGTCAGTTCAAACAATTAGAAAACGTGGAAAAACAGGTTTTTATTTTTAATTTTTATAATATTTTCAGAGAAAACTTACAGCAAAAGCAAGAACATTAATTCCTTCTTAGCACGACCTGGACTGTACATATAACTTCAAATTACCAAGAAATAGTCTTAAGTTACTTGTTTGCAACAGTGGAACAGAAATTTAGTAATTAATATCCAAAATAGTAGGTGCATAAGATATAACGTCATCATAAAGATAACTGATTTAAATTCTTTTGCAAATGAGCAGAATTTGGCCATGGTTGGATGTTAACATACACAGATGCAGCACTGCTTGACACAGCTGTAGATCAGATATAATACCAGCAAAGACTAAAGACCCAATTACAGCCTCCAGCTCTTTTCATACGTTCTAATGTTTAACCATTATGGTGAATCTATTCCTGTTAGATTTAATTACTACATTTTTAACTCTTCTGGCTTTACTACAGGGAATCTGATTATTGAAGTACGACACATAACACCTGCTTTCTCCATGCTACTGCCCAAGTAACCTGTCTGCTTGTCTTCAAGAAGGTACTAAACAAGCAATATCCAATCAAGAGCAGTCACGGATAAACCTGCTTTACTGCAAAAAAATCATTACTGGAAATACCTGCAGGTTTTCACCTATCATAAATGCTCCCTGAAAAATAGTTCCTGAAAAAACAGTTCTGAAAAATAGTTTGCACACGCTTAACTAAACCAGAAGAAAGCAATGTATAAACCAACAGGGTTTGGAGCCTGCTTTAGTACCAACTAGTTACAAAGAAGTCAGGCCAGCAGTGCAGAACTATACCTTTTGTCTCCACTCTGGCCTCACGTTTGACCAAATCGTGCATCGCTCATTCAAATTTTCTCTCACTAAAGAGGATATATAGTGCATCTGTACTCCTTAGGCTTCCAGTTTCCACAAATGAAAATTATTGCTGGGAATACATGCCACAGAGCAAGGGGAACCCAATTTGACTGCGATTTTCTGAATAGTTTCAGCTTTACAAAGGTATCCAGCATTCTTTGTTTTGACCTTATTCATAGTTTCAAGTTTATAATCTTCTAATGTTGCAGTTCTGCCACAGCTAGCCACTCCGGAAACTTCACTAAAAAGTAGTGTAAAGTTAAAACAACTCTGTTATAACGCTGCTGTTGTTAATATTGTTCATCATCATCTCCAAAGTGACCTTTTTTGCTCTGTCAAAACTGTTAGCAGTCTAGAGAGTTGTTGCAGAACTGGTGGTTCAAAATTGCCTACAAAATAATTAGGAGTTTTTATTTTAATTATATAGACATGATCTTCTACACAAAAGCACACAAACAAGCAAAACTAGGCAAAAGATTAAAAAAAAAAAAAAAAAAAAAGGTATTCAGAATGATTTTGAATCATGAGAACTGTGGTAACCTTCTACACCTTCCAGCCTCTTCAGAAAGGATACACAGTCCTTTGATTAAAAAAAAAGTAGGGAAACATTGAACTACTTTTTAAGGTGATGGGGAAAAAAGGCTAGCGAAGGTTTAGTCAGGGTGGAAGACATTTCACCTATGCTGAAATAACTACTGGCTCTGCCCCCAGAAGGAACAAAACTTCACACAAATCATCTCCGTGTCTGTCAGCATGAACAGAACTAACCCCAAAAAATATTTTCACAGGTTTCTGACACATTTAAAACATACTTCTGAACATCTATTGGGCAAGTGTTAGCATAAATTTTGTATTTAGTGAAAGGCAGTGGAGAGAACAGCTACGTCAAAGGTTTATGGAAGAAAAGCCATTGCTTCTATCATATGTTTGTCATGAGGTTTTTTATGGAATATATGAAACCTAGTAAATCACATTCACATCAAAAAGAAACTACATCCAACACTGACTGAAATACATCTCCTTGCTATTGCTGCAACCTGAGAGTCTGACCTTCCACATTACTTTTAACAGGAGACAGAAAGAATGAGAGCCACATACAGTAGAGAATAATCTATGAAACCTCTTAAATATTTGCAAGTCCTAAAGAAAACATTAAGAAATAAGAGGTGTATGAAAAATTGTTTATGAGCTCAAAACCACAAAAATTGTCTTTTTTCATATACTTATAAATTAATCCCTTTGCAGAAAGAAAAGGAAGACTAGGCAAGAATATATCACACAACATAGAATTCCAACAATTACTTATTTTTTATTTCCATCCATAAATATGAAAATGCAGTTGCCAGCTTTTTTTGGTGCCTACTGTAATTTTCCTGCAGACATTAGTCTCCAGACAATTTATGATAAGATTGATACATTAAGTATGAGGTATTTAGCCCTTATGTCACATCCACAGTTTGCTTATCAATCCCTTTCAGGGAATATACAGTTTTATACTTAAAAAAAAAAAGCCCTGATAGAACTGGTAAGGCAGAATTACTCATAGATTAAAGCCCAGTCTTAGACACCCACTTGTATTCATTTAACTTCAGCTACATGAATCTCCTGACTTTTGTGCCTGGCAACCTACACAAAACAACAAATACTAGTTTGTTTTTCTGTACATACCTCTTTTCCCTGAACCTACCCAGAATTAATAGCAACCTAATCAGTGACTGCTGAAATTCATGTTTGAACTTTGCATTCATTATTATGAAAGACGCTACTCACAGGCTTGTGCTTAAGTACATGCTGACTGTTAAGGAATTATGGAGACAGTTGCAGTGACGCAGTCTAAATGTTGCACATGAATAATGAACCGATTGAAAAATCTTACAGCGGAAGACTTTGTACCCAAAAATACGGATTCAACAGTAATAAAGCTATTCCATGAAAATCCATTAACTGTTAAAATCCTATCAGAAACAAAATAGGTGGGCTTTCTACAAGCCCAGACCAGACAATTCCTTGTGCCAATGCTTTTCGGGATTGACTGAACAATTCCTCAAGGAGCAACTCCTTCCCAAGAGTCAACCAGATGGGGAGGTAAGCAGCAGAAAGCAATGAAAAACTGTTTACACAAAACACACACACAGTAACTTCTTTAGCTTTAGTGACATTCTTCTAAAATACTTCCATTTTCCTGTTCCACACATGTATGTGCTCGTATCTTTTACAGGGATGGCTGGAGTTTCTCTGTAATAACCGTTAGACCACAGACACACTTTGGAATAAATTACAATTTTTTCATCATGTGAAAATTTGACTTTTCAGTTTAAAATATGCTGCATAAAATTCAAACAAACTGAATTTGACAGTGCTTTTTAATGCTTCTTTGCAATTTTTGTGCAGCTTTGTCCTCTTTCTTCTAGGTGCTCTTCACCTGTACTGTATCTGTCGTGATGCATCAAGACCAGAGATTCACATCATATGACAACAGAGGAAAATATGTCACTTTACACAAAGCAGAAGTCATCTACATCCACGGTGAAGACTCTCAGAGAGGCACCACAATCAAATTTCTAAATAAAGGTAATGTTCTCTGTCAAAAATTTCTTATTGAAGATATTTTTGTGTATTAAAAAAGCACCTTTTCTTTGCTTTTGTTTCTTTACTAGTTCTAATTTTAAGTAAACCAATACCATCACACAGTAGAGGAATATGTAATATTTCACTTTGTATGGCAACAGCATCAGGACTTTTAAAGTCTGCATTAAAGACAAGATTAAAAAGAAAAATATTGACAGATCTTTTATCAGTAGTTACCAAAAATCCTGCTGCTTTTCTAGCTGTTAAAACATCTGGCTGAACAATGCGCTATCGTTAATATCGAAGCTCTCCCACAGGGAACACATCTTACCAACTGTTAGAAATAGGTGAGTAGTTTCTTCTTAAACCAATGTAGTAATGGAGACACTCCACAAGTTAATGTCTGAGGTAGTCGGGGAGAATCACCTCCCTCGACCTGCTGGCGACACTTCTTTTGATGGGGCACAGGACACAGCTGGTTTTCTGGGCTGTAAGCACATTGCCAGCTCATGTTCAGAGCATAACCTGAAGCCGCCCTTTCCAGGTTAGCAAAGATGTTCTTGCTAGACTTTCTCAGACAGATGATGTCTCAGGATCCATCAGCAGAATGGGTCCTCAAAGAAGCTGTAAAAGCCAAAGCCAAAGCAGCAACAACAGAATTTCAACCAATGGTCACTGACAGGTGGATTAACTGGGCTTGCTGGAGGGTTTGTCTTGGTTCCACAGAGCAAATTATCTTGAAGCTTCATTAATGACATGGTTGCTACAATAAAACATACACTGACTAAGTTTATGGATGACATGAAAGCAGGAACCATTGTAGTCATGTTAGAAGTGAATATTGTACTTAAAATTCTTTTGATGAAATGGGGAAATGGTCTAAAATGAATAATGAAATTCAGCACGGTAATTACGTATGAATACAGTGTGAACCAGTACATACGTAAATACCACAATGGAAACAGCTGGCTAGATAGCTGCTCTGAAGAAAAGGACTGCAGTTTACAGTAGATAAACCAAGTAAGTAATCAGTGTCACACCACTTCAAACAAACCCCCAAAAAAGAGAGATGTACCAACGAGTAAGAATTGCAAAATAGACATAGTAAGTCTTTCTCTGTAGTCAATGAAAAGGCCTCAGCTGGAGGCCTGACTTCAGATTTGGGAGCCATATTCCAAGAACAGTGTGGATCAACTGTTAAAAATCCAGAGGGCAACAGGAGAAATCAGAAACAAGAAAGCATAACCAAAGAGGAATTTGAACTGTTCTGTCTGAAGAAAACCGTGGTAACAGGTATTTATAATAACAACAAACATCAATGACTCCTGTAGAGAAGCTGCTCATCAATACGGAAAAGTGGAAATAATTGTCTTAAATCACAACAGAAGAGACTTAACATACACCAGGACTGAATCTAATGGCAGTATGAATGAGCAGCATAGCCACACCATGCATCCAGACGCTTCTAATGAGAGAAAGGGATACTTGCCCCACCATTCCCAAGTAAATCTGTGTCTGAGAGAGGCACTGGGTCACATTTTCTAGTTGTAAGGAAACTTAAGCAGCAGAATGAGAAGACTTCCATAACTAGATGGTATTTATCAATAGGTTAGACAAAGATCAGCTGATACTGCCCTGAGGCCTCAGTAATGGCTTACTTGAGTCTCGATAGTTCATCTAACTTTGACTTTTTATAGAATCATAGAATTATTTAGGTTGGAAAAGACCTTTAAGATCATAAAATGCTTAAGTGCCACATCTACATGGCTTTTAAGTACCTCCAGGGGCGGTGATTCAACCACTTCTCTGGGCAGCCTGTTCCAATGCTTGAAAAACCCTTCAGTGAAGAAATTTTTCCTAATATCACTTGTTACCTGGAAAAAGAGACTGGCACCCACCTTGCTACAAGCTCCTTTCAGGTATTTGTACAGAGTACTCAGGTCTCCCCTGAGCCTCTTTTTCTCCAGGCTAAACACCCCCAGTTCCCCCAGCCTTGTGCTCCAGCCCCTCCACCAGCTTCGCTGCCCGTCTCTGGACACGCTCCAGCCCCTCAATGTCCCTCCTGCAGTGAGGGGCCCACACCTGAACACGGCATTCGAGGGGCGGCCTCACCAGTGCCCAGTGCAGGGGGACGGTCACTGCCCTGGTCCTGCTGGCCACACGGTTTCTGACACAAGCCAGGGGGCTGTTGGCCTTCCTGGCCACCTGGGCACACTGCTGGCTCACGTTCAGCCGGCTGTCGACCAGCACCCCCAGGGCCTTTTCCTCTGGGCAGCTTCCCAGCCGCTCTGCCCCAGCCTGTAGCGCTGCGTGGGGTTGGTGTGACCCAGGTGCAGGACCCGGCACTGAGCCTTGTTGAACCTCACACACTCGGCCTCGGCCCATCGGTCCAGCCTGTCCAGATCCCTCTGCAGGGCCTTGCTGCCCTCAAGGAGACCAACACTCCCCTGAAAGCTTGGTGTTGCCAGCAAAGTTACTGAAGATGCACTCAGTCCCCTTATCCAGATTGTTGATAAAGATATTGAACAGGATGGCCCCAGTACTGAGCCCTGGGGAACGCCACTTGTGACCAGCCACCAGCTGGATGTAACTCCATTCACCACCGCTCTTTGGGCTTGGCCATCCAGCCAGCTTTTCACTCAGTGAAAAGTACACCCATACAAGCCATGAGCAGCCAGTTTCTTTAGGGGTATGCTGTGGGAGACAGTGTCGAAGACTTTACTAAGGTCCAGGTACACAACATCCACAGCTTTTCCCTCATCCACTGAGGAGGTGACATTTCATGGAAGGAGATCAGGTCCATCAAGCAGGACCTGCCCTTCATAAACCCATGCTGACAGGAATGATTCAAAATAAAATATGATTCAATATGAAAAATACCCACTTAGTAAATGGCTTTGAGTAGTCTAATCCATGGTCATCTTTGTACCTTTGGTTAATACTAACAGAACCACATGTATATGGAAGAAAACTATCCTAAAATCCAAGACTGAGAAAATAGGTTTCTAAGTCATCACCAGACATTTAGGAGAAATGGGCCTTTTATCAAGTTTGTGAGAAAATGTGAGCTCTCCAGACTAAAGACATAGAAGCTGAGAAGTTGACCCCTGCACATTTACTTGTTTTACTTAAGAGCCTGAGCAACAGGGACTGCTCCTGGATTCAATAAGTCTATCAGAGGTCAGGTGATACTTCAAAAGACTAAGGCTGGAATGACACAGCAACAGAAACAAAATCCTCACATGCAAAAACAGACCCATATTGTTTTCACCTTTGCCTTGCCATCCCATTATTTCAGCCGTTTACCTTCTGCCATTATTAGAATGCATGATACTTACTTTCTACAGCAACATAATACATGCATAAAACAAAACAAATCTGACCTGATTCTTAATTAACAAAAGGCCTTCCTGATTCAGTGTTCAAATGGTGTGCACAATTTTCTGTTTGTCATTAATGAGATTCTCACTCTTCAAAACATGCCATTTAATTCACTATTTTAAAAGGAGAAAGAGTTGCCTTATAACTTTGTATGGAATAGAAGTAGCACAGACAGCTTTCACATTCGTCTGTTAGAACTGATAAAAGCTGAATACGTTGCTCTTTTTTGCACAGGCAGGCACTATTCAGTTTACATCATAAAGTTGTGCCATAACCGCCCTGTGCTTTTATTAGCCCACATGAAAACTACAAAACCACAACTCTAGGATGGCAACGTCCTTGATACAGACATGGTTGCATCAGTAGGTAAGCGCCGTCTTACTAAGCTTATACATTTGAAAAGGTGGTATAACAGCCTGTAGGAAAAAAGAAAATCCTGTTGGCATGTATCACATCTACACCAAAAGGCTCTTGTAATGAAGCTATGCCAGTTAAAGGAGCATCTGGATGACACTCTTAGTCATATGGTTTAGTTTTAGTTAGTCCTGTGAGGAGCAAGGAGTTGGACTTGATGATCCTTATGGGCCACTTCCAACTTGAGATATTCTATAATTCTATTGCTAAGACTGCAGACTGCAATTTAGGCAAAACCTAACCAATATGTATCACTACAGTATCTGCATGTTCCAGGGTCTATATTATTTATGTTGCAAGTCCTCACGAGTTTTTCTTCACCTTGTGCACATTTCCTTTCAGTTGTTTCCGAAGTTAGGGTCAGAAGCAGTCACAAGAGACCATCTGCCTCAAGACAGAATCAACTGTACAAACAATACATTGTTGATCAAACAGCCCTGTAACAGAACCCCTAGTCCCTAAGAAATTTATTGTTTTCATGAAAAAGTAAAGATGAAGCAGTGTTTAACCTATATAATATCTATACTTCGCAAGCAAAAATGGAATTCAGAACACGGGACAGGGGAAAATGCGCACCATTCAAACCGGAATCATAATCCTTTTCCCATTAAATTTAGTGAGAATATTTCTCTTATTTTTCAAAAGAAGGACAACCAAGCCAAAGCTTTCTTCACCTGCATAAATGGAAAAGTGCAACTGTGTCTGAAAAGATTGTTAAAACAAGGTTTTGCCTTTCTTGTTGATATTCCCACTGCCCCAGTTCTTACCACTCCTTGAGATAAGAAATGAAATTATGTGTGTTTCAAAAATGTCTTACATTTTCAGAAAAGCAACTATTTATTATGGCTTCTTACTTTCTACCACTATTTCAGCATGATGCTGTGGCATGTATTGGTTCCAGCCCTGAGCTGCAGGTTTGCCTTACAGCTTTCTCCTGAAAGGTGAAGAATGAGTAATTAATGTACTTCTGACACCTCTGGAAAGTCTTTAGGCAACAATTCCAGACACAGGTAAGTTTCTACCCTGCCAAGTAAGAGTGCTAAATCCAAAGGATTCCATTAATGCAATGTTACGGTTGAGATTTTCAATAAATCACGGCAAGGGAAGTCTAGATTTTGCCTCTCGCATAAAGTGCATGTAAGTGTCTGAAAAAATTAAAACACAAAAGGAAAACGCAAAAAGCATTGCGGAAAACTATGTGCAAAGCTGTCTCCAAAACCTGAGATCAGTGAGTTCTGTTCCACTGATTTCCAATAGGTTTTCCATTACGTCCTTATTTTTTGAAAGGGTTTTTTTTTTCTTTCAGTATTAGTAAAGGAAACTATTTCCTGAACATAACTGTATTTCTGCTGGCCTATCTTCTACTTTGTTACCATCATCCCTCCATGCTCCTTCAAAGGAGACATAAAAACATGTTCTGGAAAGGTCAGAAGGTAAAAAAAACTATTCTCAGTCTTCCCTGTAACAACAGTCTTCTGCTAAAAAACATGAGGGTCCTGCTGATTAAGGATCTTTACAGTTTCCAAAATAGGACAAGGATGAAGGAGGCAGAGTGGACAGAGACAAACTCCCTAATGAAGATACTGACATGAGAAACTACTAAAATGTATGTTTCAAACCAGTGACACCACTATAATCTCAGACTCTACTGAGCATTTCAATAAACATGGAGGTAAGAAATATCTAAAAATATACATTCATTGTCAAAGCAATTTTTTCAAATATGTGAAGGACACTTACTGTCAAGTATTCAGTTGTCATCTCTTAAAACTGATATTCAGCAAGTATAAATTACCATCACTCCATTGATGTTAATGGATTTATAAAGGCTAGAGAACCAGAAAAATTGAGTTTTGAATGATCAAGTAATAGAAAAAGCAAGTGATAATGATCTCAGTTGCATCATCACCACACACCTTGTTGCTCATAAACAGACAAGCGTGACACGACCAAACTTTCCCAAGGAAAACTATCTTTGCGCTATGAAAAAGCATGAATGCTTCAATCTCAAGGCCAACTTTTCTGAAAAATTGAAAGCACCAGACAAGAAAGCCTTATAAAAGACAAATGGTGATCTTGTGCTTCTTAAGACACAGCCTGGGACACATGAGTCTGGGTTCTTTCCCTGGCTTTGTCCCAGCTTCCCTATGGCCTCAAGCAAGGTCTACTAGCAGCAATGGCAGTAAAAGGCTACAAATCCAGCTTGGAGCATAGCTGTGGGAAACAGTTCACAGTTCCCAAAAGTTTAAAAATAGTTTGCTAAGAGAACAGGAAAAAAATAGATCACCAAAGCAGGAAAGGCTATTGGCAACATTCAATGTCTGTGTTAGGCTTATAACTCAAGGTAAGAATGAATCTAGAAATTAACAGAGCAAAAGTGGTGCACTTAAAATTAGGCCTACATCAGCTAAATAATAAGGGGAAGGTTTATTCCTCTAACAGCTCCCGTATAGCGTTTTAGAAAACAGAACTCCACAAATCAAAATAGCAAGAGATTTGCAGGGGAACTCTACAAAGCATGATGCAATTCCCTACCAGGTTCCAAGAATCTGCCCCTCTGCTAAGCTTCTGCCACAGTGGTACAAAGGCAAAACCACTCCAGATAAACCCAGCCATCAACAGCAGGGCATTAATGCAGCAGTCCTGATATTCTGCTGGTGTGCTTCTCCTCCGTCATGGAACTCCTCTTCATTCCTACTGTTTCCCTAATCCTAAAACCACATTACAACAGCATTATGGATTAAGATGGCCAATTCCATTCTGCTTCCCAAGAATAACCAATACAAGTGAGAAACCTGACTCAGATGAACAAATGTGACGCCCATCTACAAGGGCAGGAAGGAGGAAAAATTTTTTCAATAAAAGGGTGGTCAAGCATTGGAACAGGCTGCCCAGGAAGGTAGTGGAATCACCATCCCTGAAAGTGTTAAAAAAAATGTGGGGATGCACTGCTTAGTGACATGATTTAGTGATGGACTTGGCAGTCCTGCATTAACGGTTGGACTTCATGATCTTAAAGGTCTTTTCCAACCTGTGATTATGATTCTATGACAAATCAGGTTCTCACCAAAGCAATAAAATGAAATCCAACAAAGCAGTAACTGGTGGACCCAGCCTGCTCTCCCAGTGTACCTCTTTGCAACAGCTGCCCCACATCCTGCACATGTCAAAGAATGTGTGTCGTCACATTCTGCTAACTCTTCTCTGTTTATGGCAATGGGGTAAGTAACTAATATTGATATTACTCTGATCAATGCAAAAATCTCAATGAGGCTGGTTGACAGGTCACTGACCTAACTCCCATGTTTAGGTGAATACCCTGATAATACCCCAGACCCACACACAAAGGCCCCGTTACCCTCCCCCATGAGAATGGAATGAAGCATGCAGTCCAAAAAGGGACCTGTGTTGCATGTACACCAGCTACATCTCTGAGCTGGTCAATGGGTGGCTGTGACCCCAGCCTACACTACAGAATCAGGCCTTAGTTTTGACTTAGGCTGAAAAAACTCAGTCAGGTTTCTCTGCTCACAGCACTTTTAAAATGGGTTCAAATGAATGTATCTGGTGTGACCATTCAGTTTCAATATAGTTAGAATTTCTTTCTTACTCTTTTTTTGTTCTTTTACACTTTTTTTTTCTTTCCCTCTTCCGCATGCTGATCAGTAACTTTCCAGTCTCTGATTTGGTTGGTTTAAGCATCCTGATAGGTGATCTAGCAGATGGAAATCACTGGAATCCAAAGGTTGTTCAGTGGCAACATCATCTTGATACTTTGGTGCTCTGGTAGCAATTCTTCAATCAGAATTAACATGAAATACCTCAATGTCAGTAGCTAAGAAACTCAGGTAACGACATTTAGAGAATAAGTATCTATCTAACAGTATTAAACTCAGCAAGGTGCATGTCTTTCCCACAGTGGGTCTGACACTGCTTTGTCTATACTCCAGCCTGTCCAGATACAAGCCAGCTTCTGTCCAGATGCCTTGTGGATGGATCAGCACTATACTGTGCTTACTAACTCCATGCTAACTCCACATTTCCCAGACGCAAACTGGCTTACTTCTGGCCGTCTCAAAGCAGAAAACATGTGACTTTCTCCATCAACTTGTGTAAGCAAACACAAAGTTACTTCTCTAACTTATGAGTTCTTTGAACCCTATATATGTGCCAAAGAATAACTGGTTATGATGACTGGATAAAGTCTCACTTTGCCATACAGCCAGTACTTCTAACGCAAAAATGTAATTGCATGTAGATATGTATTCAAACAGGAAAAAGGGAAATACTTTATAAGAACTGTGCATAAGGCTCAAAGACACCATTATATAAAAAATGGCCGCAAAATCTGAGGTATTTTCTTGCTTATCCAGAAATCAGCATATACTAGCTTCTGACATTTGA
The DNA here is from genome assembly GCF_963210335.1 of Falco punctatus. NCBI lineage: Eukaryota > Metazoa > Chordata > Aves > Falconiformes > Falconidae > Falco > Falco punctatus. The sequence continues at coordinate 45,040,303 of NC_137582.1, forward strand.
AAAGCCTTTGTTCCCAACTAATAAAATGAGAGCAGAGCAGAACCTGAAAACACCTTAAAGTAATGGAAGATTTAATAAGAAAATGGATAATGAGATACTTTTAGTCTAGCAAAAATGTGAGCATATTAATAATAGATGACCAGTACTACTCAGCATGATGTAGGATCCATGCAATGTTACAAAGCTAAGTCTCATCCTAGTGAAATGCTGGCTGGTAACACTGACAGAATCAGTATGTGTGAAAGAAATCTTCCCTCGAGGATGTCCAATGGGTATATTCTCAACCACAACGCTTTTCAGATTAAAGAAGGTACTCATTTTTGCAGGCTTCCTAATGGTTCAATGACTTCATCTAATGGCACCCTCTAACAGTGCCTGCACTTACTGAGGCCAGTCAGTGGCAGAGCTGCCTTCGTTACAGCTCAGTCCCTCAGGATAGGGATGCGCGAGTGGAAGGGCACGAGTATGTGTAACTCTTGATGTCCTCAGTGGGAGATGAGGTTACTCACTCCAGCAAAGGAGGTGCTCAACACTTAGCACAGTCAAGACTGTATGTCTCTGATAGTTTATGTTCTTTAAAGCCACAGAGATTACCCCTTAAACACCAGCATAATTTATTGCTTTGGTTTTAGAGGAAGGGAATTGAATGTGAATGGGTTGCCTTGGAAATTGCTCTTCTGCCTAGATAGTTGGGATTCACTGTCAGATGTGCTTTTGTCATTCAGAGAAAAAAGGTACTTGCAAAAATGAAGGTTTGCCTCCCAAGAGCTTAGGAATTCTTCTTCCTATTGCAGTAAATATGTTGTAATTTTTTAACCAATTCCAGTTACCAAAAACTGAACAAATGGGTTGACAAAGGTAACATATCAAGAAAACAATGAACTCATGGTTCTTTTAGTGCAAATTAAACATTGCTTCTATCTATCACCAGAAAATAATTTAAGAAAAACTCTTCCCTGACTCAAAATTGTCCTTTCCTCATATGCAGATGGTCAGTTCCAGCATTTTAGGGACATTTTTTTATTTTCCTGTTCTTCAAAACACCCTTAAAAGACTGACTCCTGCCTTCTCCAAAACCTTGTGTCCATAGTGGCAATGTGAGGGGAAATCCCCAACTAAGCATGCAGTCAGTGCAGGTGTAGATATTTGCAAGTCTCATTTTGCAGGAGAGCTAATCATGTCAGGATCAATTCAAATCTATCAACACCTGAAAATAATCTTTCCAAAAGAGAATCCATAGTTACTACATTCCTCCTCAAACAGAAAGAGATTTTTGTCTTTGCAATGAATTTTAGCACCTCTAAATGACTTCTCAAAAAGTACAGAATTAAAAAGAAACTTGTTCTCCAAATTAGAGCGCACTCAAATACAGAGAACTTGCCTATTGAAATGTTAATATGCTTATAGGAACTTGTGGCCAATTATGGTAACCATATGCAGAAACATGAAGAAGCACCAAGTAGAAGAACAGCCTCAACTAGGACTCCAGAGACTTTCTGTAGGGCCTAAAGCAAAATATTTGCATGCTTCCTTTTCTAACTCCATCCCCTGTTTTGGTTTGTCAGCACTTGGGGCAAGGTGTAATTCAGATACATGTCCTAGTCCAGCCAACCTCAGCTTCAAATGATCTTTAAAAACCTAGCACTGGATTTGAGGCACTAATTACTTCATCTTCTCACTATGTTAATAAGCACAGTGAAACCCCAGCAGTACTGGAGCACTCCAGCATGTCTGGCATGTGCACTGACTATAGTTCAGCCTAGAAATCTTAACTACAGCCCAGAAATCCCACAGAAAGCCAAGAGATTCATCTGGCCAAGAATTTCAAGGGTCAGATCATCCAAAAGGAACCAAATACATAAAAAAGCTAAATAACAAATAATTAAATTATTACCTGTACAAAGAAAAGGCCAGAATCTCTGTTGCTCAGTGAGACTTCTGATTAACCTGGACACTCTCTTGGCCACCAGCCTCTGCAGAAACAGTTCTTCAGCTTTCAGTGAAGTAAGTATCACATACTGGCTGAACGCTGAAACCTGGAACCCTTCATGGATACAAAAACTATTTGACATCAGTTTCTCCCACACACTTTCTAGATAATCCAGGTGTGTTAAACAGGACCAAAAGAGTTTACAGGTAGTATTTTTCTTCAGACATCGTGCAATACACTTCTTTTAAACACAGCCTGTGTAGAAAATTTCAGCACATCAGAGTGGATACAGGTTTAGAACAACGGGAACAAGCAACAAGGTACACATATCTATGTGACGGTACTCAGCAACATCCTGGTGTGGCTGCTCCACACTGCAGTTAAGGACAAGGCTTCAGGCACCTCCCATCACTGCTGTGCAAGGCAGCACACTGCATCTCAGCTGCACAGGCTACATTTTGGAAGAGTCATCAGTGCATTCAACTGATTCCAGCTGATTAAAATCTAAACACACTTATCTTCATGATGTCAACTTAACTCATGGAAAAAAATACATATTAGAGAAATTAAGGGGTTATTTAATTACTGAAGTAATTAAATTACTTAATGTAATTTAAATAATCTTTGGCACTTTGTGGTTACTTCTGGCACAACTCTGTCAGCTTTGGCTTTCATCAAACCACTATGATTAAATTATACATTAGTAATACAACATGAAGCCATTCATGGTATCTAATATACTTCAACTAATTTGTGACATTTGCATGAAGTTTGGATTTCGGCTACTGTCATACATACAACATACTTGATCTTCCTACAAGTGAAGAGAAATGGACCACAATAGCATAAATGCATTTCTGCATGCCTTTGCTTTTTCTTAATAATGCTGGAAGAGAAGTTAAGGACCTACACGTGTATTTCTCCAAGACTGGAGAGTCATCCTTGTTTTTGAAAGTGCACTGCCAAATAGCATTAATTACTCCATCTGTTTTAACCGAGGAATTCTGTCATTTGTAACTGCAAACACATTTGCCATTTCTTCCAGTTCTCTAGAATGATGCAGTATTTTTAGGCACGGGTAATAGGAGAACTCAACCACAGAAGTGAAGGGTATTTTCAGGATGGGGAGAACCTTAAACTCCTTAAAATGTTCACTAGGCTCATTTACAGCCACAAGTAAATTCCAACAGTCTTGACTGGTTTGAGGTTGGGGGGGACAGGGTCTGAATTCTACTTTGATAAAACAGACAAAGATCAGAACTTGGAACTTGTTTTGAAATAGTTGGGAGGAGAGTTGAGAACAAATCAGCAGGCTCAAAAGAGGAAAGAGAACAGGAAAATGGAAATCGTGTATCATTTCACGGCTAGGCATTACAGCCAACAGTTACCTGTAGATGAGAATAGGAATTGTTTATCAGAAGAAAGATGACGCTGAGCACCAGTCTGCAATCTTCCATAATATATGAATTAACTGGAAACAGTGGGAACTGGTGATAATATCTTCCAAATCTGGGCATTTTTAAGGCTTCCTGAATGCACATGTTAGTGGGTACACTAAAACAGGCATCTTACAAATGTACAACTAACTAACTAAGGCTGATTTAAAGAATCTTCAGTAGGTCAGAGGATCTCTTTGAAGAGACCACGTCTTTTCAGTTTTCTGAGTAGCTCCATATGCATTAGAGGGCAGAGAGGCTTTTCAGGTTTCTGTGATGTAAACTATACATACAATCTATAGGAGCAGCAAGGTTTCTGTTCCAGTTAAAATCTAAACACACTTACCTTGATGAGGTCTACTTAGTTCATTAAAAAAATACGTATTAGAGAAATGAAACACCCTTCTCACTCTGTAATGGAAAAGATACAGCAAGCTTTTAGCAGGAAAAAATAAATAGCTCATAAGCAAAGCAGAACTATATATTTTTGTGATCTTATTCTTCCATTATAATGCACTACACTTTCCACCTCTAGAATTCCTCAGCTTTTCATTCTTTGATTGTGGAGACTAAACTTCTGAAAGGATTTTTCTCTATGTAATCCATTTTAATAGAATCCTGTTTCCAAAATGCATTTAGACATATTATGAGCTCTTTTCAATCCATCTAAAAATCTGCATTTAACTGTGGGTTTTTTTCCTTTTGTATGGATGCATAAGGCTGACAGGGATTTATGTGTCTACTCATTTCCAGTGTGGGTTGTGCTGAGCTTCAGCTGCACGCTCCTAAGCTCCAGGAGCACTCCGCTCACATGTTCTGGGAACTGCCGACAGGCAGTGAGGCTGCAGCATTCCCAGAACAGCACAGAGTACTCAAGGTTCAACCAAAGGCAAAAACTAAAGTTGGATGAGAAAGACTTTCATTAATTCCTATCTCCCTAAAAAATATCATCATATGGTTTCACTTCCTTGGCTCTCTTTATTCAAAAGGTTTGACACTAACATCGTTGCTTTACAACAGAATAGTGAGAAACTGGCTCATCAGCAGTGCCATGTTAAAAAAAGATTATTTTTTTTTTCTGTAAGATCTTGTTTTCAGTGAAATCTTGGACAGGAATTCCTCCCACACATAGAGCCAACTTTCATCTGTCTGCCGAAAAGGGCTTCCATGTCCCACTTCCTTCACACTCATCTAAATGTGCCTTTCTACACTTTTCATCCCATGTTCCCACATAATCTCCCTCACTATAAAAGCATTTCAGGCTCTTTCTGCTCATGGTTCATTTCCTAATTATTATTCTTGCTTTGCTTTATCTGTAGCTTCTTTGGAGTGTGTCAAAAGTCTCCTTGGGGAAGTTCCATTTGGTTCGTTGTCAAACATATGCTCTTTATATATATTTATACTTCTTCTCAGACAAAACTTCTGTATGATGAAATAAAGAAAAACTTTCACTCAACCCCCTTTGGAGATATCTCTGGAAAGACCAACTGTAATTATTCAAGAGAGTCATTCCCAACATAAATAATTGTTTTACAATTATCTTCCTTTTTAATTTCAGAAAATTCTCAATTTTACTACTTTGTGATGTTAACTTCTGTAAAGGATATTTGTCTGGAAGAAATTGGTTGTTCTATTAAGTAGAAAACTTTCCTTTTTCCTTTTCTTTTAACATAAGGCTGGCATTCACCATGTGGAAGGGATTCACTGCTGCTTTTGATGGAACCTATCATTATAAAAACCTTATACGTAAAAGAATGACTTTCAGCAACTTTAATGAGAGCTGGAGGGCATTCAGCAACTCGTAAGAACAAGTCCCACATCACCACAGCATTAAAAAGTCCATCTGAACTGAGATTACATGCAAGGTATGACTGTGTTTGAAGAGATCATAAGGAAGTATAGTAAAAAGTAAAAAGACTAAAATAAAATCTTTTACTACATTTTTATTACCAGAGTCTTAAGTACTCTGTATATTCCTGAGATCAGAGAACAGTGATTAAATCCAGCTTACTACTGTCTTTTACAGACCTACCAAACGCACAGATCCATAGCGAGATTACAAAGATTTCACTGGTTGCACATGGCGGGGGGGGGGGGGAAGCCCATAACGTAGTAAAATTTCTGATAGTGCTGCTGGCACTGCTCTGTTAAGGAATTGCAGGTCTCACTAGGTGTAGTAATGTGTGATCTGAAACTTGCTGGCATACCCTTTAGGAAGGTATGCATTAACTGCTCTTGATAGATGAGGACAAAACTCTTTCACCTGAGACAAATCTGAGCTGCTTTAAGATTCAAAGTGAGACGTTTTCAATTTGTTATTGCCCGAATTCTATTTTCAAGGCAAAATGCACTAAATAAAAAAATAAGGAATGTTCTTTCTGACCAGTGAAAAAGATGAAATTTACACAAAATCAATGCAATCAGCATTATTTTTCATTTTGACTTAATGACTCGTAAAGCTTACAAATGTCTCCCTATGCTGACATCCCTAGCAAGGATACCATGTCCAGTATGAGCAAAGGTAGTGCAAATTTCATTACGCTGTCCTGCTAGCACCCCTGAAAAGATGATCTGAAGAAAGCATAGTCTTCACAGAACCATGGCCACCAACCTCAACTCTCTGAGTATAACATAAGAAGTGGAAATTAGGACCAATATGGAGATGGTATTTTTATATCAATGCTATATCAAGACCACTAACATTTTGTATAAACATTTCATAATGACATTTGCCTTCATCTAACTTGCAGTGAATTTCAAAATGTGACCTAGAGGTGAAAAATTCTGTGTCATAGTATCAGTTTCATGAACAACGCAGTCACTTATTACTGCTCCTTTACTCATCTAGAACCAAAAATGTGCAGTTCATTTCCCTGTACAGATAGAAATAACAGCTCTTTGCCCCAAAATGACTGCTAAGCAATTAATTATAGGACTGAATGAATAAAATATATTTTGCTTCAATACTAATAAGTTAAAAGATCTGACATACTACACTGTATCACAGAATTATTATTTGTGAAATAACAGATGACAAGGCTATTACAGGTACTTCTCATTTAATTTAACACCAAAGTTTGATACCAAGAGGTAAAACTGAATATCAGGATTGTTGTTGCCATATCAAACCTATTTCCACAGCATTATGCCCACAACAAATTAAGAAACTAATTATTTTGAAACAACTCAAATTACTGTGTATTTTAAATACTCTCCCAACAAGGAATTGAAAGCCCTTATTCCTTATGCTTTGGAAAGATCATGTAATCATGGGATAACCTAAGTTGAAAGGAATCTCTGGAGGTCATCTGGTAAAACCTTTACTCATAGCAGGGCCAAATTCAACATCAGATACAATTCTGTTAGATCAGGTATTTCACAGCTATGTTCAGCTGGGGTTTGAATTAATTCAAGTTTCCACAACTTCTCTGGAAAACATGAACCAATGCATGACTGTTTTCACTGTAAATTTTTCTTTCCTAATATTTAATCATAATTTCCCCCTTGTTGCATCCTAGTCCACTGCCTCTCCTCTTTTCACTGAGCACATCCAAGAAGAGACCACCTTACCAGTATTTGTACTGAATGCGTGAATTGATTCCAGCCCTATTCAAGTGAAGTGTAAAACCTCCATTCACCTTTCTTGTGCAGTATCAGGGCCAATGATCTGTGTGACTGGTTTGATCCTCTCTCTGCTCACCTAGCCAATTAAATGCACTTATTTGATTGTGGAGACTAAGCATTGGATATCATAGAGGAGCCAAAATGCAACCTTTTACCTGAAAAATTAAAGAATTGTGATTTTATCACTTATTTGTCAACTTATCAGAACTAGAACTAAAAGCCCCAAAACTAAAAGGGTCTAAGTTGCATGTAAGATACATACAGATTGAAAACATGACCTAAGATTACCTCGTCTTACAAGTTTTTGTTTCAGATCCAAACTTCACAAAATCAGCAAGATTTAAACACCACATAATTAACTGCAAGTGCAGTCGATCCCATATGATGTCCAAAAATAAACCTATTGTGTTCAAGTTCTGTAAGTCCTACCCAAATTCCATTTGAATCCAAGAATACAATCCTTCTGAATTTCAATGATTTCCAAAAAACACAGCCCTTTTTTCCTAGTCCCAAGAATTGTTTCTTGGCAGAATGTAGCAGATCTCGAAACAGAAGCAGATCAGCAGCATATTCCAATGTTCTTAAAATAATTATTTCCAAAACCTACTGATCTCATACACAGGAAAGATAGCTATGTAATTCCCAAATTTCAGAGAATCAATTGCCATTATTATCACTGAAATCTTAACACTTTCACTTCATCACTTTAAAAATAATAAGTGTTTATCACTTAGGTGTTTATAACAGTTGATCATCAGTCACAGAGCGGCAAGGAACCGTAGAAAAACACCCTGCTGTGATGAACAGAGCCTAAAACTAAGGAAGAGCTAAACAGCATCTTTAAGAAATTGACCCAGTTCAGAAATTTCCGAGAGCTCTGAAAGTTCAGGTTTCCTCAAGTTCTGAATTCCCAACTTTGGATCACTGAACTGAAAGAAATATTATATGCAGCTGTGGCAGGAGGGGATTTCACTAATGAGGCTATACTGCTGGTGCATGGAGTGGTTAAACGCTATAGTACTGATGCACTGGGAATGTGTGTTTTACCAACAGGTATCTCCCCAAAATCCTGTAAAATAAACCAAAAACACAAAGTGAAAAACACTTATTGCTAGTTGTTACTCTCTTGTCCCTCGTAAGAGAGATCCTACAAATTATATAGTCTCATACATTTTTGGATTGCAAAGATTTGACTCAAGTAGTTCTACTGGAAGCAATGTATTACTTCCAATCTTAATGTTAAACTCAATTACACACCAGTACACAAGCGTATCAGCCTCTTAGGCACAGCCACCAGCAACGATTACATGTTTTGGGGATGTCATTGGAGTTATGGGAGCAAAACACCATTCCCATGCCAGCTGCCTTTACAGAAAGGGCAACATCCTGCAACCAGTGCATTGTTTGGGGCTACAATCCCAAGCCTCCTCCACCCCTGCTAGTACAATAGGCACCCCCTCATACTTCCTCCTGCTTTATCAGTGGACAGACGCTTCATCTCCAGATCAATGGGTTAGTAATGCTTTAACCAACATAAAAAGATGCAGCAATTTACCGGTTCAAAGATTTTACTTTCTCAAATTTGTCAAATCCCTTGACTCCCTGAGCTGTTAACTGTGTAACTGTTGTCAGTTCTAACATACAAGCACCGACAGCCAAAATCATAAGTTAGTTTCCAGCTTTATAAAGCATTTAAAAATGAGATTAAAATCTATGCGTGACATATATCACTTTGCCACATAACTGCTGAAATTCCACTATGTACAGTAACAAATGATGAAATGTTATCATTCAGTCTAATGGATACAGTCTCATCTCCAAGTGTAAGGATTTACATACATCATTATAATTAATGTTAATGGCAATCACAAACATAAATCTTCTGAATATTGAGATGAATTAAGTCTGTTAAAATGAACCACTGCACTCCCCAAATAATCGCTAGTCAAAACAGTAATAAGCAGAAGCTGTGTTTCCACTGGAAAAATTTCCCAGTGCGGTCGGCTGACACTTAAATTATTTGGAAAGTAACAGGTTAAACAAGGAACAGCCTATTTTACACTAACTGTACTGGATAAAACATACACTTCTAAATCAAGATCTATACAGTGAACACAGTGCAGGGAAGTCCAAGGATAAACACATGAAATGAGATTGTCAAAGCAGTGAAGGGGACTTAGCCATACACTTTCCATTAATCTTCCCTTCACTGCTTTGAAAATCTCATTCACCATCTCTGTTATTTAGAGTTCTCTGTGTTTGTATATCTGTATATTCCTAGGTACCAAAAACTTCCACTTACTGTAAATATTGAAACAAAATTACCCTGCAATGGAAGTTTCTAAAAAACACATTTTCAAAGCAGCATGAAGGTTTTCACTGTGTGACACGTATTAACATCAATTGGATTCACACAGCTAAATCTCCCTGCAATTTGTTGTCAATTTACCCCTTCCAGAATTTAGTATTTTTTGAACTTGTTTTACTTTGCAAATATTTTCATGTTGCAGTACTGTATGGCTTGGTGGCAACACTAGCGCAGGCACCATCTCTGGCAGCTGCTTTAATTCTCTAGTACAGACAAGGCCAACATCTGAGACTTCTAGTGGCACCACTAAGAATTATGGCTGTAATCCAAAGGATTCATGTATCCTCATGATATACTTTCCTGATGTATACACAGGTCCTAATAATCTTAATGACAGATTTATGCACAAAAAAGATATACATACACTTCTGAGTTCTTAGCTTGTCAACTTCAGAATGGCATATGACAATGCTTCAGTCAGGAAGCGCAAAACAGTGAAAGATCACAGGGTTTTGATGGGGCCAGGTAGGGGGCTGGGGGGACACGGACACAACACAGTTCTCCTTTCACAAAATTCCCTTAGTTTTCAGAAGCAGAATCCACCTGTAGAGGTTCAAGGAAACCCTGTATCTAACAGCTTTTCCTGAGCTGGTGCCGCCTAGCCCCCTATCTCGGTGATTTTTCCCAGAATCCTGTATTACACATAATGATATGGGTTCACATTTAAAAATAAGGCTATCATGAAACGATAGAGGACTAACTACAGACTGTCCTTGGGATTACTGGAATTCAACATTAGAATGTGTTTATTATGAAGTGTAAAAGCTGTCAGTCAGAAATAAACACTTTCACGAATCAAAACATAACTGAAAACTGGTATTGTCATTTTTATGTCAAATTCTTCAACTGACAAACAGAACTGAAAACTACAAACAAATCTTCTTGAATGTAATACATTTAACATATTATCATTAAAGAAAAGATATTTATTGACTGGCACGCAGTAACTGTTTTCACCTTACAGTTCTCCATCCCAGCAACATAGAAACATGCAGCCATAAAAGGAAGCAAGAAACTGTGCTTTCAGGCCACTAAACACTGCATCCTTCTTCAGAACAAGAACCAGTTCTTTGGTATTAGTATGTTTCCAGGAATTTGGCTTTTTTACTTCACATCACCTTATACCAAAGACAACCTACATAGTATATGTATGCTATGAAAGGTATTGCCAGCTGTGTTTTGTAAGAGACCTCTTTCTCAGGTGGTATCTAAAGGTTAATCTTTATTATGACTAAGGTAAACAACTTCCTTTTCTAAAATACGTGCCCATCTGTCTCTTCTTAAGTATTTCCTCAAGTCACATAAATCATATGTACTTCTGAAATGCTACAAATAAGTATTTCAAGGGCTTTAGTTTTTGTAACATTTAATCTAAATGTTGTCCACAGTCAGTAATACTTCTTTCAACCCTCTATAAATGGATGCAAGGTACAATAAATCTCGCTTAATGACAGTAATGTCTGGGGATGCAGTTTTGTTGTGCATGCTTTATACTTATGACCCCTGAGATGTTAGAAAAAGATCTAAAACCGCCCGCGGCCACAACTTCTACAGACATAAACTGAACACTACCGTCACTGAGATCATGGAAAGTACCTGAGCTTTAAGTTCACATCTACTAGATTACTTTCCAAAGTATGACTTCTATTTTAAAATGAAAATAAATCAAAATGAAAGCATTTTTCCATACAGACATTTATCAGTGCCTGAAATACATGGATATGGCAGTGGAACATTATCATAAAACAGGTAAGCACAGCAGAAAAAACTATGTATTAAAGTAATTTTTGAAAGTTGTTGTATCATCTGATAGGTCTTTTATAAAATACGAATCTGTTCCTGAAAGACTTTATATGCATTTCTCTGGAGATTATGGTGGCTATTCACACTTTACTTCAATTTTTATACCCTCCAAGTAACTCTACACAATAGCAAATACAGTTATTATAACCTTCATAACTGGCAGAGAGATATATTTGAAGAAAAAGGGTTCATTTCCCCTCCCACATACACTGAAGTAAATCAGGAGTGATCCTGCTGCTGCCGATAGGACAGTATCTGCAAAACTGATGCAAAGCAAGAGTAAAAAAGGCCAAAAATGTATAAACAAAGCTTTCCTCACGCTCAAGTACAAATCACGCATCTTCCCTGCTTTTTGACAAGGTTGTGCTGTTGAAGTACTTATACCACGCTTAGCTCCACCACATTAAAGCACATCTGAGGAAGGTTGAGACTCGCACTGGAAACAATGGAGGTAGACCAGTTTACACAGGCGGAGAATCTGGCATAAAGCCCTGGAAATGAACGAGGGCCTTCAGCTGAAGTAATTGTACATTTTGCATTTAAGTGTATTACCCCTGAAACAGAAGCGATTTCAAAGTGCTGTAACAGAAAACTAGATTAGCAAAGGACTGGGGGGGGGGGACGAGGGGGGGACACCCAAGCAACAGCAAATGCATCCCACTTTTCTTCTTTACAGACACACACACAAGGAACAGCACTCATCTTAAAAAAGATCATGTGGCAAAATGATGACTCTGAGTCACTAGAAAAGAGAAAAATCTTTTAAAATACCCTTGGGACCAGGGACTGCTGTTAAAGGAAGAGCATTATTTTATCATCCAGCTAATGAGCCAGAGAAAGGATTATTATTGTTCAGCGATGGTTTTGTCTCAACAACTCTTTCTCTGAAACAAATATGCCAACTTCAGTAAACAAAGACGAGAAGATGCACCGTTCTGTTGCTTCAATTGCACGCTGAGGAATATTTAATCAGAGGAAAGCAATCCCAAGTAAAGTCACAGGAGAGGGCCGGCACAAGCCGCTCTTACAAAGGTTTAGAAAAACAGAAAAAGAAAAGCGGCGGCGACGGCCCTTCTCCCGCACCCCCCGCCGCGCTGCCAGGGGCGGCGGGCGGCCCGCGGTGGCAGCGCCCAGCAATGCCCAGCCCGGCCCCGGCCCCGGCGCCGCAGACCCCGGTCTCCGCCCGCCCCGCGGGCACCGGCTGCCGGCCGAGCGGGGGCAGCGTCCCCCTCGTGCCGCCCCCCGGGCCGGCTTTCAGCGGACGGGGGAAGCCCCTGCTCGGCACCCGCGGGGAGCGAGACCGCCTCGAAGCGCCGCCGGGGCGGCGGAGTCTCTCCCCCTCCCTCAGGCAGGGAGCGCTGACAGCCGCCCGGGCTGAGGCGCCGCGGCACCCGCCCCGGCCCGCCGCCTCCCCCCGCCCCGGCCGCGGGGCCGCTCTCGCCCCGCGCCGCCTCCTCCCCGCGCCGCCCCGCAAAACTTACGGGCCGGGGGCCGGGGGCGAGCAGCGGGCGCGGGCGGCCCGTCGGGGCGGCGGGAGCGGGGCCGGCCGCCCGCACTCGGCACCGGGCGCGGACAGCTCCGCGGCCGGCTCCGCGCCGCGCCGTGCTCCCGGGGGCCGCGCCCTGGGAGGGGGAGAGCGCCCGTCCCTGCCCGCCCCCGCGAAGCCGAAGCGTGCCCCGTGGCGGGCGGCGGGGCACTCACCAGCTGTAGCGAGCAGAGGAAGATCAGCGTGCAGCGCCCCGTGCAGCAGCCCATGGTGGCAGCCGGCCGCGCCGCGCCGCCGGAGAGCCGCCGCTTCTCCTCTTCTTGCCGCCCGCGCTGACGCGGCCCCGGAGGCGAAGCGGGGGGCTCACCGCATCCGGACGGAGCGCCCGGCCGCGCGTGTCTGTGCGCGCGTCCCGCCTGTCGCTGCTCGCCCCCTTTGTTGAGGGGGGCCCTCCCCGGCGGCGGGAGGGAGCGCGCGGAGGTCAGCGCGGCCCCGGGGGGCAGCCGGCGGCGAGGGCGGGGGGCTCCGCCCGGCGCGGCGCAGGTCTGGCTCTGGGGAAGGGGACGGGGGTGGGCGTGTGCGGACCGGGGCGGGCGTGGGCGGACGGAACGCGTGTGGCGAGGCGGGGGGCTGGGGGTGGGGTGGAGGGGTGCCGCGCGTGGGCGTGCGAGGGAGGGCGGGGGGCTGTGCCGGGTGCGCAGGGAGAGGAGAGGAGGCGGCGGCGGGCTCTGCCGGGGGCGCCGCGCCGGGGGAGGGGGCTCGGAGGGCGCCTGGGCGGGCGGTGTGCGGGGATTCCGGAGGCTCCGAGGGCAGCCGGTGCTTGGGGGGCGTTCGACGGGAGGCGCGGGGGCTGTGCGGGCGGCGGGGGCGCAGGCAGCCCCGCGCGGGCCGCTTGTTGCGAGCGCCCGGGGAAAGTTCAAGGGACTTGGGCGGCCGAGGCGGGGAGGGGCGGGGGAGCGGCGGCCGCCCAGCGGCGGGGCGGGGCCGGCCCCGGAGCGGCCCGCCCGTGCGGCGGCCGGGGAAGCCCGGGGGCTGGCGGCGGGCCATTGTTCGCGGCCTGCGGTGCGCCGGGGCCGGAGGGTGGTCCCAGGGTGGGCGGGAGGCGGCGGCGGAGGTCACCGTGCCCCCGTTCCGCGGAGTCCCTCGGGCTGGGTGCCGGCTGCCGGAGCGGGGGCCGGCGGGTGACGGGAGGTGCCTCAGGGCGGCCGTTTCCCTCCCTCCCCCGCGGCGCGGGAGCGCGGGCCCGCCGGCGGGCTGCACGGCGGGCGGTGAGGGGCCTGGGCGTCCGAGCCCGGCGCTCGGCTGGTGAATCCCCTTCCCGGCCGCTGACAGGCGGTGCTGGGGGAGGGAGTTTCCCTCCCCCGTAACGCCATTGTGCCACCAGAGTCCGCTGGCTGCTGCCGTCCCTTGCGGGTGTGAGCTGGGAAGGGCCTCCGGGGGAGCGGCTCGGCCCCGGCCATAATCTCTCTCGGCAAAGGTAAATGGGCTGACGGAGTTGCGGAGAATTCCTGCGTGCCAGGAGACGGATGAATAACCACTGCTCTCCAGAAGCCTCTCCACGGGCAGCCGAGAGAAGTAGGTTCAGTGGAGATACACAGGTCCCTACATCGGTGTATGCACGTTGTTGTAGACATGTTTGCCAGAGGGCTCATAGATACAAATATGCACACTGTCTCTTAAAAAAAAATTATACATGGATAAAGTGTTGACTACCCTCCCTCCCCAGCAGAGTGGATAAATCAGATTATTTTGTACAGGCGTTAAGGCATGTTCCGCTCAGCAGACAGTGCTTTCCTACAGCCTGTTACCAGCTGCTGTTGCATGATACACAGACTTCTGCCAAAGAACATTGAAGCTTACCCTGAGGGAAAAAAACACACCTACCTTCTGCAAGGCATCCTAGAGAGATACCTGATTAATGTATGAAATACACAGTATTGTGTCCCCAAACTGCATACAACTTTTAATTTATGCATTAAATGGTAGTGACAATAGTCAATTACAGAACTACTGCAAAATACTACTGTGTCAGATTAGATTTGGAAAGCTGCTTTCTTCTATCACTTCCCTTTTAAGTAGAAAAGCATTAAGATAGTTTTCTATACCAAACTGAAGGAACAAAAGACAGGCAAGTAAGAAGCAGATTCTGCTCATCCAGGATATGTATTTGACTAGCTATGTATGTGACCCACATTGCACAATATACAAAACTTCAATAAAACAGCCTGAGATTTATATTTCTATGTATGGCTTTCAAGATAAAATTCTACCTGGGGCTAAACATTACTAAAGTTACATGTTCTGAGAACACACATATTTTGAAGAATGAATACTTGAAGATATGAAAGTAAATTGAAAAGGTGATAGTTGCCAAAAATACATTGTGCCAGCCTGAACTGGTAAATTTTATGGGTAATTGGTTTTCTATACAGAGCAGGCATCATCTCTCTGGACTTCACTGAAGTATTGAATACACTACAAGATCTTTTTAGTTAAACCCAGTAATACAGAGATTAATAATAAGACTTGCAGGATGGGTAAGGGACCAGATAAATGAAATGCCAAGAGCTAGTGCTGAAGAGATTTTAATTGTACTCACCATATTCAGCCCCTGCTTGTACATCAGTGGGATCAGATCCATAACTCTTCTCCCTCTATTTCTCCCAAGGGGTAGTGCTCCTCTGAGAAGTAGCTAAATCCTTACCTTTCCTTCTCACAAGAAAGCAGATACCTTCTGATACTAGGATAGTAGCTGACATTAGTCCGTGCTCTTTGTTAAGGCAGAACTGTCTGAAGACCTGGGTAATACACAAGGCACTTTTCACCTATTTAAGCTATTGTTTCAGCGACCTGCAGAACCTAGTGGGTATTGCTGTTTCAGAGACCAGCAGTGTTCAAGCTGTCTTCCAGGCTATTAAGAGGCAGAAAAATTCTTTTTAACAAAAAAACAAACAAAGAAAAAAAAACACAAACAAAACAAACAAAAAAAGATAAAGCCAATAGTAGTGGTTACAATGTGGGCTCTGTGGAAGCACTTCCCAGTAGTAACAAAAACACCCCTGAATTATCAACACTGTTTTCAGCACAAATCCAAAATATAGCCCCATACCAGCTGTCTTCCAGACTACAAAAGGCAGAAAATTTCTTTAAAACAAAAACAAACATACAAAAAAACCCCAAACAAAACAAAAAGAGATAAAGCCAATAGTGGTTACAATGTGGGCTCTGTGGAAGCACTTCCCAGCAATAACAAAAGCACCCCTGAATTATCATCACTGTTTTCAGCACAAATCCAAAATATAGCCCCGTACCAGCTTCTATGAAGAACACTAACTCTGTCCCAGTTAAAACCAGCACATTCTCCACCCGTGGCAAGCAAGCCTTATGGGCCTGGGCTGGAAGTTGGAGTGCCCAATATGGGTCTTGAAGGGTTCGAGACAATGACAGTTTTGTTTGGAATGTGCTAGATTGAATTTATAACTGTTATTGCTGTTTAGATATTAATTGGCAGACTTCCATGCTTGCCATGGGGCTTGCTGCCCTTACTGTATATTAGAGTTCAGTGCTTGTTAGTGGCTGCTTTTTGCTTTCGCTGCTTGCTGTACGGCCGTGCCGCCTATCGTCTTACTCTGCTGTGCCCGGGAACATTTTGATAACAGCAATGGCCATGCGCTGGGGCTGGCAGGTGGCCAGGGCATCGCTGGTGTTTCTGTGCTGCTGTCCTGGACAGGCTGGAACTCCAGTCAGAGGGACTGTCACCTGTGTATGAGTCCGTGCGGCAGCGGGACACCCCGAAGCCTCTGGGGTCATGGATAAGCCCATGCCAGAGCAGGTACTGCAGTGTCTGTGGCTGTGGTTATGCCTGTGCCGCAGCAGGTACACCTCTGAAGGGACTGTGGCTCAAGGACAAGTCCGTGCTGGAGAAGGTACACCTTGAAGCGTCTGTGGCTGCGGGTAACTCCATGCTGCAACAAGTAAACCCTGAAGCATCAGTGGATGTGCATGAGATTGTGCTGGAGCACCTCTAAGCATGTGGCCGTGGATAAACCCATGACAGGGCAGGTACACCCTTGGAGGGACTGCAGCCATGAGTAAGACCACATTGGAGCAGGTACTCCTGTGAGTGAGGGGACTGTGGCTGTGCGTAAGGCCACCTGGAGCAGGTATATCTCTGAAGGCATTGTGGCCCATGGATTAGGCCACACTGGAACACGTGCACCTCAAAGCATCTGTGACTGCAGATAAGTCTGTGCCGCAGCAGGTATACCCCTGGAGAGGCTGTGGCTCATAGATAAGGCTGCACTTGGAGCAGGTACACCCTTAAGGGACTGCGGTCTGTAGGTACATCCAAGTGGGAGCAGGGGCAAGGGGAGGAGTCCATTGCAATGTTCAAACCTATGGTCTGCTCCAAAGGGACCAGGGGTGGAGATTGTAATGGAAATACCTTTAAATTGTTGTAAGCCAGGATGTGAGTCGCATGTCATAGGAATTACTATAGCAAGCACCACCCGAATCAGTGGAGAACAAGCCTTACAAGAAGCAGTGCAAGCACAGCAGTGACCCAGCCTGAGCTGGCTTTGGTGCCCAGTAACTCCACACAGCACACCACCGCTCTGGCCCTGAGTGACCACCATAACGGATGGAGCCCAAAGTCGCTGACTAAATTAAATGAACTCAGTGGACATTTTATGGACATGATACAGGGGTGGTTCATAGACTACAGGAATTATATCTGTGTATTATATCAAAGGATGGGGAGGGGGAGGTAATGAGGTTGTATTGCATAGCGTTGTACCTAAGCATGACATTAAATGGAGTGGATTAAGGGGTGGAGAATGTGCTGGTTTTAGCTGGGATAGAGTTAATGTTCTTCATAGCAGTTGGTATGGGGCTATATTTTGGATTTGTGCTGAAAACAGTGTTGATAATTCAGGGGTGCTTTTGTTATTGCTGGGAAGTGCTTACACAGAGCCCAGGCCTTTTCTGCTTCTCACCCCACCCCACCAGCAGGAAGGCTGGAGGTGCACAAGAAGCTGGGAGGGAACACGGCCGGTACAGCTGACCCCAGCTGACTAGAGGAATATTCCATGCCATACGATGTCATGCTCAGCATATAAAGCTGGGGGAAGAAGAAGAAGGAAGGAGGGGGAAATTTGGAGTTGTGGTGTTTGTCTTCCCAAGTAACCATTACATATGATGGAGCCCTGCTTTCCTGGAGATGGCTGAGCACTTTCCTGTTGATGGGAACAGGTTAATGAATTCCTTGTTTTGCTTTGCTTGCGTATACAGCTTTTATTTTACCTGTTAAAACTGTCTTTTATCTCAACCCATGAGATTTCTCACTTTTACCCTTCCGATTCTCTCCCCCATCCCACCATGTGTGTGTGTGTGAGTGAGCGGCTGTGTGATGCTTAGATGCTGGCTGGGGTTAAACCACGGCAACTGAGAGAAGTTTCATAGAGCCCTATGAATCTCTAATGTTTTGCTGTTTGCTTTCTTGTGTTGCTGAGGTATTTTGCAATTTCTGTCCTCTAGCTAGCCAAAACTGATCCCAAAATGAAAAGGGCAGTTGTGTAAAGCATATTTATTCCTGAGTATAAGGTTCCACAAACAAAAAAATGTTACCTGGTCAGCAAAGCAGTAAAAAATGTTAATTAACAAGAGAATGCTGTAGAACGCGACTTCCACAGGAGCACAAGGATAGGATCCAAGCTATTAAAATGCAGTTGCTCTGCAGCTGAAAGCTCTGGGCATAGGAGAGATACAGGGGAGAAAACCTGGGTCAGGAGGAGGTTAAAAATGAAGTGTGGCTACAAGAAGGCATAGGATTTCTAGAACATATCGGAGGATGCAATATAAGAATAACATAATGTACAAAGCAAAGGGGAACAACTGTATTTTATAGATTTCTCTAGCCATGAATTGGGTAGAGAAGCTGATAGTCAAATAACCATAGAAATTCATTTTCAGCTTCATAATGAAGACAGCCCTAATACAGCACTGTGCATGCCAAGTAGGTACAAAAGTGGTGTGAGCACTAAAAAGCCCTGTGGACTAGCTTAAAGCCTAACAAGATGTGTTATATGGATGAAAATGTAGTGAGCTTGAAAAGAAAGCATGTACTCAAAAGCTTTATGATACGTTCATGTAGACATGGCCATACCCTGACATAATGGTATGATTCTTTATGCTACAGCCATAACTGTAGGCCGACAGAGCTTGTGCTTTTAATGTCACTGCATTCAAAGCAGAAAGCCAAGGTTGTTCACATTTACAGAAAAATAGCATCACAAATATCTATAAGAGATATTACAACTATGTAGTAGAGACGTCTGCTTCCTATAGGTTTATTCCTTGGTTGGTTATATTCTTCAGAATCGAAGACACAAAGATTTTAGTTTTTAAGAACTAAAACAATCAGTAAAAGTTCTCATCTCAAGAGGACAAAATGAAACTCATAGTATTTGACTGTCCTTGTAGCTCCTGAACGCTGTATACTATTCATCTAATGGGCCATTTACTCGTCTGCCTGTGCTGGAGTTTCCTCAACCTGCACCAAACTTATCTGGTCACTGACCTGGGTTTAAGGAGTTGTGTTTTGTTAACTAGGCCCATTGGACTACAGCAATAATCACAGATGATAGCAGAAACACTTCCTTCATAGCCTGACGTTGCCATCTTTGGTCATGAATATTATTCAGAGGAAATTACTGATAAAAATGTATGACAGTGTCATACACTAATCCTGGAAAGATTTCCCTATTTGGTTGATTTTAAACACTGAGAGTAGCCCTAGGTGTTGTACAAGAGATTAGCTAAGTACATTCAGGGTCTGCAGAATCAGAGCTTAAGAACTGATTCTTGTGGCCTCAGATTTCACCTTTAATTTTGGCATTTAATGCAGAAAGACTGGGAATCAGAAGCTTTGCAATTATTTTTAAAGCTTTCCAAGAATAAGAGAGGATATAGGGATCAAAATACACCTCCATATGACTATCAACAAGTCACACTTTAGGCACATATACAGTTGTAATAGCTTAGAAAAACATTCCACTCTGTATTCCCTAAGCAGTCTTGAAATACCTCAAGCAAACAAGAAACCCCATGAAATTTAATATACCTTTAAAGACAAATGAACGTTTCAAGATATTATCAGTGTTTTTAGTAAATCCTATTTTCAATTTATCCTTCTGAAGGCAGATACACAATATAATGATCTAATTTTTCATTTCGATGTTAACACCTGCTGCTAGGAAACTGTATTCTTCATTAAAATTCAAGTACTTTATAGAATGGAAATATATATTCATTGTGAATGATGTTTTCTGTTTTAAAAATAGTGGTTTAAATGATCAGGCGCAATGTGGGAGACCAGGGTCAGGCACAGCCGCTCAGTGCCAGGACAGGACACCAGCCCACATGCAGGGCTCACGGCTGGGAATGTGGGGCTGGGGGGAGCTGGAGACAACCTGCTGAGGTGTCCTGGCTGGGACTGATGGCCCATGGTGGGCTGAAATGGGGTCCTGGGCCATAGGCAGTGAGGGGAGCCCCGGCGGGTGGGCAAGGACAGGCAGGGCTGGTGGTGCCCTCAGGGCCCTGACAATGTGAAAGCAGTTTTGAAGACACGAGTGCCTTAAGTACCCAGACTGACTCCCTGTAGCTCACTGGTTTGTCAGTGGTAGACGCCAGCTCAGCTATGGGTTTGGTTTTATCTGGCTTTCCCTCTTCTTTTTTCTTTTATTTTTTGTGGGTTTGTTTTTTAATTGTTGGTATAACACATGCTTCCATGCCCCTATAGGCAGGAACAGCCAGACTAGAATAAAGCACAAGATCTTTGCAACTCTTTCTCATATTAACTACAGGAACAAAAAGCTGATAAATAAGGCTTTCTTCTTGTTTGCAGGTCAGTTAGTGATTTGTTTTGAACCATTCAGTGTAAACAAACATTGCTACAGCCCTCAATTTAGTATGGAAAAACTTGACTGGAGGTACAGCGGAGTTTACAAGAATGGAGTTTACAACAAATCTTGTTGTAAACAAGTATTGAAAGCTGGAAAAAGGGTGTTTACACAATAAGCCAAGTTTTTTCTATCCTCAGAGTATTTCTTGGTAATAAAAGATACTTTTTGGTGAAGCATTTCTTTAGACAGATGCAGATAACGCTAATATTATTTTTACTGACATTTCCCTGATGAGAATGAACTCAAAGGAGAACACACATTTTTTTCCCACTGAAACCATGAACAGTATCCAGGTATAGATGTGTGATGACAAACATTTTCAATGACCCCATTCATCATGGTTTAAAAATGTTTCAGCTCTCTTACCATGTACATGTTTATATTAAAAAGTCCTTCAAAATGCAAAGCTGAATTTATATAATCTGAAACGGAGTATAGAATGGATTGTTTTCCTTTGCTTGCTGAGGCTCTTGCATTAGCTTTTTGAAAGATGGCACTCACACCAGCTGTGTTATTCACAACCAAAGGGTTTTAGATGCTAGGGTGGTCTGCAATGTTCTTGTGACACTTGCTGCACTCATGCTCTGCTCAGTGTTTGTGACCCAGTGAATGAGATTTTGGGTCTGGGGATCAGTGATAAACCATCACAGGTCACGGCAGAGGTTTTGCCACAGTAGGAGATGTAGGCAGTACCTCCTGTTCTGCATACATTCAGAACTCCCACTGAAATCAATAGGAGTTTGGGAAGCAAAGAACACATTGCTAAGGCCTGAATAGGGCTTGTAGGCTGAGGTGACGGGTTGTTCCATGCAATTATTTTAAAGTTTCTGTTGCTGACTTCAGTAGAGGCAATATTTTTCTCTGAGTAATTCACACTCATTTTCCAGCTATTTTCAGGCATTAAATGTCAGCTTTTCATAAGAAAGGCAAAACTGACTTGTCTGCTTGATGCCAAATAACAACATTTACCTAAATTACAGTTATTATATTTATAGTTTAAAAAAACTTGTTTTGTTATGTCTACACAGCTAAAATATTTTAACTCAAGTTTTTATTTTCCAGAATGCAAGGTTGCCATTTGGGTAAAGCCTGTGAACAGCGTCCATCCAAGAAGATGCACCAGAGGAATTTAGCTTCAGGGAAAATAAAGCTTTCCAACTGAATTTTTAACCCTCTGGAGCTAGCTGTATCCCTCAAAAGATGGATTAAGGAACTAGATCTGCATCTAATGCAAACTACCCTGACTCCATTAGCACCAGATGAAATGCAGTGCTATACACAAGTGGAAGATTGGACTACACAAAGCTGCCTTACCACTATGCAATCCATGTGCATGTTACACATCTCATGCCTTTCTGTACAAAGCCATCAGACTAGATTCTAGGAGCAATGCATTCCTACTTCTACGACTTAATTGGCGTTTTCTTTTTTTGTAAAAGTATTTTTTGCCATGTAAATTTTTTGCTTTCAGTGAGCTCATAGTAGAAACAATAACTTTCTAGGAAGTAATTGTCTCTCGTTTTTTTATCAAAACAAATTTCTGTTTGCTAAATCAACCTGATCTACTAATTAACATCTGGATCTTTTGTGCACGCTATGCACACACCCAATAATTCCACAATTATATTATATTAGCTGTTTAAGGGCTCATCTAATTTTACTCTATACATAATCCTTGAAAATGAGATTTGCATAAAGTAATTTAAAATAGACAGGGCAAACTAGAAGTATATAATTATGTGTCGCTCTGAAATAAATACATTTTCAGTTTTCAATTTCCATAGCTGAGCTCACTGGAACGTAATTTAGCCTCTGAATATCTGAATTATTAATAAAATGTCAGTATTCCACTGTCTATATGTAGTTACATGGAATTTACAGATAGGGTCTCCTTTGTTATACTTACTGCGTTACCTGTGGGGCAAGTAAACCTTGATAACATTGAAATGATCCTTTTCTAGGAGCTGGGAGAAAGGAGGAAGTTGAAAGGCACTCTTCAGTCTAGTTTATTAAACCACTACAGTGGCTTTTGCTGATCAAGATCTCTACCACTTCCAATGTAGAGAACTTAGGCCATAATGTTGGTTCTCTAAATTGTATTGAGATTTGATGCTTGTAATAGTCTAAAGTCTACAACGTAAGTATCTCCCTAACCTTCAAAATGAACTTTTTCTTCAGGCTTACTGTTTGTCTGAGACCAATTTATGACGCTAATTTTAGAGATTGTAACAATTCTTCACAGACAGTTCAGAGTTTGTGAATGTGAACGATAGCAATCCATGTATGGTGTGGTAAATACACTCCTTGGTTTTCTCTATCAATCTCCTACACAGTATAGATATATTTCCATAACTTACTGTCACAGCACTCTCCAAACTACCAGGCTGCAACATGGTCTTTCACCATCTCATACCAACACACTCTTCACACCAGTCCCTCTGCTGCCTTCTCCTGGTCTCTCCTCACCCAGGGCACACTCTCTCTTCTCTCTGCTTCTTCCTCCTCTCTCTTTCTCAGCTGCTCTCTCTCCCTCGGCTGCCCAACCTCTTAACAGAACCAGCCACAGCTGCACCTTATCTACATCAGCCAACCCACCGCCCCTGAGGCCAGCCCAGAGCTGTATGTTATCAATGTTAACTAACCCAGCTTCATTCTTCTACAACTTACTAATTCTGTTGTAGACTTTGAATTACCTTACCGGTATGTAAGTACACTGTTCAATGTCCATACATACTGGCAACACGTTACCAAGTATGATGATTTTATTGTGGTTGCTAATATTTTTTAGTTGTGTAAGGCCAACTCCAGAAGTCAAGTGATTACACAGGAAACTTAGTTTGCATAAAGAAAAATAAACTGAGTCTTCTCCACGACAAAGTAGAGCTGTTAAGTGTGTAAGGATAACAGTAAAACATCAGTTGAATTGAAGCTAAATCAGTTCCAGAATCTGATAGCACACACTCTGACTGTTAAACATTATCATGCATACTGTATACTGGTCAAGAAGGCAGTACTGATGAATTTTCAGCCTGAATGACCAATACTGTCTGAGAAATTGGGTACTAGTTAATTATTTTAATACAGATAATGTAGTTATAGATTTTGCATCCATTTGACACTCCTGAAAGTTGTATATGCTTATATGCATATATATATATATACTTATAAGCAGTATGCTTAAAGTTAAGTATGTTGTTGGAAATTTTCACTGCTGCATCAAGCTCTGTACTTGCTTTAAATGAGCTCTTAAAGAAAAAAACCCTCAGTCCCAGAATTCAAAGATGAATGTAGCAGGCAGTACTTTGATGATGAGCTTATGCTGGGCATTAGGAGGACTCCAGCCAACACAGGAATAAGGTTCTGCAGCAACTTTCCCAAGGGTATTGGGAGAAACAAATTAAGCCAATTAATTTTGAGATGGATTTGACAAATTAATGAAGGGAAATGGATGACACATAGCTACCTGCAATACCAGGACCCTATAGGATACTAGGATGTTCTTTTGAATTATAGAAAGCCTTCAAAAATTCTAACACAAAGACAGGATGAGGAGTGAAGGGAAGGAGCTGTGTCAGAGACAGAAAGCCATCATGTTACCCAGGATAGTTTTACAAAGACTCTGGACAGCATGGATGCCTCTAGGCAACAGATCCTGTCCTAAGTTAGGCAGTGCTCCAGGATACTTGGAAGAAAATGAAAGCAACATAGGAAACTTATTTGAATGAAAAAACAGCAAATTATGACTGGCTCATACTTGAGAAAAATGGCCAGAGTGAGCAATTCAGGAGTAATGCATAAACTCTAATACAGCTACATAAAGAACTCACTGAATAACTCTGAATAATAGGCCAGCACATAAAAATAAGACTTTTTGCAGATAAATTTCAATAAGAAAAAACAAAAAAAAACAAAAGGCTGATTTCTCTGAATAAATGCTTTACTGCAAATACTTCTCTCAGCTTTAATGAAGAGAGTTTGCTCTAGTGGCAGACAAAATAGGGCTGTGATGATATATGGTATTTGATCATTTAATGCTGCAAGGAGATTCCCTTCAATACCTGACTTTTACCCATAACTAAATTAAACTGGTATCTCTAAGTCATTTAAGGTTACACGAAATGTAAAGTCCAGACAAAAGTCAGCTATCAAGCAGACCTTCAATTGACACGCAGGGAAGACGGGACCAGGCCAACAGCTAAGGGGGCATCCTTTTTAGTCCCGGGCAGCAGGAGAAGGCAGGAGGGGTGCAAACTCCTCTCCCTGTCCCCACCACCGCTGCAGCTGCAGCTCAGTCTAAGCCCTTACATGCAATTCCAATTTGACAGCTTGCATGGTGTGAATACATGTAAGTAAAAAAGAAACCCTGCCAACCTTAGATGAATTAAAAAACCGTGACGCACACTGGGCCAGATTCTCTAATGCACCACAATTTACAGTGCTGTGACTGTTAACTGGAGTCCCAGTTCGTTTTTAATACCACAGTTAACAAAGCTGTATACAGATGCACTGGTTGCTATAGACGTTGAAATGTTTAAGTGCTTTTGTCTGAGATTGCCTTTGTCTGAGATTGCCTTTTGCGGTGCATTTTCATATGATGTTTTAAAACTGGCAATCTGAAATGCGGGCCATGTTTGCATTGACATGTCTATTATCAGAGTCTACTATTTCTCCTTAAGAAAGTTTTCTGATATGTCTTGATATATTCATATAATATTTCAAGGCCGAGACCGTGTTCCACTAACTAATCCCTGTTTGGCTCTTAATTAATGTCTCAAAGAATGTTTCTGTGGTAAACGTAAGACACTAAACTCCAGAAAAGGTTTTTGGGCTGTTATCTCAAACAGTTCATACTGCTGCTTTTTTATCCACTCGCCTATGTAAAGGAAAAAAAGGGGTTAAAACTTGGGAGCAAGTAACAATTTGTATAATGTTTCTGTGAAAGCCAATGAAACCAGACATATGTGTCTGTCACGTTTGCTAAATCAAATATTTCAGAAGAAATGTAGTATGTTAGTTTTATATTTTCAAATGTCACTGTTCAATAGAAAATGTCATCTTTTCAGCAGGAACACAGAACTTAACAATATCATAATGAAACTGCAGTGACTTCTGCATGTGAATTTGACCTACCTCTGGTTCATTTTTCATGCCTGTGAAGGATTTTGTTAGCCCGAAGGAGCAGAAAGGTAATACGAGTGAGGCTGCGGACTCACAGGGACTCCTCACATGCAGCTCCAGTTTTTCGGCTGTGAGAGAACTCTTGCAGTTCAAAAGTTACAGTAAATACTGAAAACTGAAATAAACCTGTAATTTAAGATTAAATGTTTGGTGTTATGTAAACATGTTACCAGCTCTTTTCTGGCAGAAAAAGAATTACTAAGCAAGTGGTAAGAGAGAAGTAGCTGTGTAAAAGACGGCATCTTTTCATTCAACAGGTTCTGCTCCCCTGGGTGAGGGACTATGCTCATTAGGCTTTCGGAATAGGATTTGGAGCAAAGTACTTAACATCTGGGTGTTTTTTTTCATGTCTGCACCTTATCTACATCAGCCAACCCACTGCCCCTGAGGCCAGCCCAGAGCTGTATGTTATCAATGTTAACTAACCCAGCTTCATTCTTCTACAACCTACTAATACTGTTGTAGACTTTGAATTACCAGTATGTAAGTACACTGTTCAATGCCCATACATACTGGCAACACGTTACCAAGTATGATGATTTTATTGTGGTTGCTAATATTTTTTAGTTGTATAAGGCCAACAAGTGATTACACAGGAAACTTAGTTTGCATAAAGAAAAATAAACGTTGCATCCACCTTCTTCCTGATTCCAGTAATACCACACTCTTTCTAACCAGGTGCATCTCTGGAAGACAAAAAACCCAAGTTGTCCCTGGTTTTTGGTTATGTATCCCTTACCTGGAAACTAGTATCACTGCACATGCAAAAGATATTCTGTTCATATGTAAAAGGAATTTATGTGATGACTGTTCCTCTGAAAAGAAAGTCCCGTGCAAAGTATGTTTTCTTTGTTATGTACTGTCAATAAACCTGTTTCAATTGTTGAACATGTATATGAGCAAACCAGGAAGAACATACTCCAAGTTGTGCTTCAGATGACAAGGGCCAAGAAAAACACCTTAATGAATGCTTTTAAAAAGACCTCAAGTGAGGATTGTGAGATAAAGAGCAATAACAACAGAATAATAGTGTCATTTTAAGGGCATTTGAGAACAGGATCACATTATACCGCATCTCTATGAAGTGTAATCCAAGAACAGCAGCGTCACCCTTCATCTGCCTCTAAATACAAACTGCTGCCTTCCCAGTTGCCCTCTTCTCTAGGCTGACAAAGGCATTCTCATTGCTGAACAGCAAAACAATTTGAATTAATCTGGATTAAAATTAATCATTCTTATCTTTTCTTTCAAGTTAACTTTGAAGTGGACCCATTCTCCCATTAGTTCATTGCTTGGCAATGTAGATACTTACACTGGCAGCAGGCAGGGAGCTACACAGAGATGAGAACAAGCATTTGGGAACAGGGAAAGGGCAGGGCTGTTCTTTTTGGCAGCAATGCTATACTGCTTGCAGAGTTGCAGTGTTAAAGCATCCCATCCCAACTGCGTTAGGTTATTTCTGCTTATGCTAACAGAACCAAAGCAGATCAAGCCACACTGAGTGGGAGGCTTGGACAAGGCAATCCAAACCCGCACTCTTACAGTGGCTAGAGTGTTCATTGGTAATGAGGTCTCAAGTAGTAAATAGACAGTTTAAAAGCCAGTAGTGGTGCAATCAGTAGTGCAGCTTTTGTGAAGAGATGTGGAGAGCAAACCCAGATCTGTGTTGCAGCTGGTTAGCACTGTGCTGCCAACACAAAGCAGCTCTAAAGATGGGGTAGTCAATTAATGCAGAGAACTGGCACAGCATGTCTCACACCGTCACCCTCCTGGCAGCTGGTTTTCCCCACCTGGAAAGGGAGTATAGTCAGACTGTCCCTTATCTTAACTGTCCCAGCGGACTTTATTTGTTGGTACAATCCTGAGGCTGTATATTTCATTTTAAAATGCCATAAGAACAGAATAGGAGGGAATGTGTATACCTCCAGGCTGCTTCTGCACTGAGTGAGGTGTGTGCTGTTTGGCTGCGTGACTGTTCGTGTTTCACAAATATGCCCACTAACAAAGAAAAATAAGAAAAGTAAATACTTTTCAAGAAAAGCAAATTATTCTCTTTGTTGTTTAGGTACACTGGAACACTTGCTAAGTGAGAGTTTAAAACGTGTATTTGATGAAAATGAGAAATCGCTTGTGTTCTGGAATATACAAAGCACTCAATAGCTGTGTGATAATGTTACAGTGCACAGAAAGTTCACTCCCTAGGGCTCTCCGGGCAGGACAAGCCACATCGCGTGTTAGGCAAGCATTTAAAGCACAAAATTACCCCATCTTTTTCCACGAACATCAAGGATCTTTCACATGATCAAAAGGTCACCCCCATGATGTGACAGATGCTTCTTCAGTCAAGAGTACAGGAATTACATGCCTGACAGTTTCTTGCGTGGTCAGTGATGGGATGAGCTGTGTGCTCACCTGAGCCAGTGCCCTGGCAGGAAGCCCACTGCTTTGACAGTGACGCTGCTGTGGTGGCATGAGGGAAAGGTCACTAGGCTGCAAGAGGATTTTCCAAGGGACCCCTGGGATGGTGCACTGACCTATAGCCTGTTCACCTCACTGTGTTTTCAGGAAAGTGGAAAACAGGGAGAAGGACTGAGACTGGTGAACTGTCCTTACTGCTTCTGTGGGTGACCAGCACTCAGGAAAAATGAGAACTCATAATGCAGGATGACCTTGCTGACTTAAATACCATTGCATCATATTAAGAGGATATTTCTTGGAGGCAGCTTAACACTGTGACCTGTAGATCATAAGGATGTAGCGGACTACTGGTCCACAGAACTGAGCAGCATTCTTTACACTTGTAAAATCATATCGTTGAACTGTTGCATCTGTCCAAAAGAATTTACTGACAAGACCTGATGCAGACATGTGTTCTGTATGCGTTTGTTCATACTGATGAAGACTCTGGGTTCATGAAATACGTAGAAAGTTCAAGGTGCTCCTGCTGTAATCAACATGCTGCAGGGAACAATGAAACTGAAAAAAAAATTCTGCTCATCCCCTGTTCCAGCCTTAGAACCAAATTCTGCACTCAAGAAGAAAAATGTGCCGTTTCCTTTGTTTGTACAACTTTTAATCATATCTGTGCATGTGAAAAGTGTTTGAAATTATTCCAAACTTCTTCCTTTTGATTAGCTCAAATCTGTACTTGCAGGAAAGGCTTTTTTTAAGGCTATGGATCCACATTTCTACCAAAATTCTTTGTAAGATTTACCAGTGGCCTTATATAGCATTCCTTTTACATGTTTCTGTTCCTTCAGCTTTCCTACTCATCTGTCACAAACAATTAAATCACTGGATTTTTCATTGTTTGAAATAACTGGTTGCATTACCATCTGGAAACAATACATTTTAAGTGCATAATTACGGATGTTTGAAATCTCAGGAACCCAACTTTATATGCACAGGACTAGGAGGCAGCGTGCTTGGAAATGTATTGTCAGCTCTGTGATGAACAGTTAAGAGGAAAGGAGGAGCAGTTCTCAACTGCTTCTCTGCTGCCTTCCCGCCACTAGCCTGAGAAAGCTAAATTCAGATTTGACTGCAGAGCAAATGAGAATGTTTTAGACTGCTCTCACTTGCACTGAATTTTAATGATTGCTGTGGCACAAGGGGACCTAGTTGAGCTGTGGCCTCTAAGTCCTCAGCTTTCTTAGAGCTCACTTCTTGTTATGAGGCTGGAAAATCAACTTTGCATTAGTTTCCAGGAAGTGCAAAGAAATGAAGCACATTATGTGACAGGACTGTTGAGGATAACTGTGTGCATATAACTTCATAGTGGAAAATGTTTCGATATTCTGAAACAGAAGCTGCAATACAGGATATTGAATTTCTACAAAACTAGCACATCTCAAAGATATGACAGTCAAAACCTAGCTATTAGTTAAACTTTGACTAGTCCCATTGGCTGACTCCATCCCCTTTTCTACCCTTCCTTTCTTTACATATGACCAATTTCACAATGTATTAATGTGCCACAATATATTCCAACTGAAAAGAATCAGACAGGCCCTCCAGCCTCACTAATGACAGCTGCAGGCCCAGATCAGCCTCAGAAATCACATCAGAGCATGTCTTTATACTGCCAGAAAAGGTTATCAAGCAACTGGAAAAAAAAGTAAAAAGCGTTCACTACCTACATGCCCAAATACACCATCAAACGTAAATCCTATGTAGCTTTGATTTCATAGTATCTGTATTCCCACTTCCCCATTATCTGATTTTTTCCCCAGGATCATTTTGTTCTGAAAGACATTTAGGTTCCAGTCCTTTCAAGTCACTGTGTGCCAGGACACCCCAGTAGTCAGTTGCCCTTCTTCTTACCTGGCCCATATTTATATAGGGTGGGAGGGGGGAAATTCTCAGCCAGCCACACTTCAGAAGATGTCAGGAGTTTAGTCTCCATGCCTTCTAAAAGCTTTTTACCTTCTGATTGGATGGCATCACGGACCACATTCAGACTAACTCTTGGAGCACTCTGCAGTAACAGACCATTTGTGGTGGTTGGCTAGCAAGCATGGGGATCAAAGAACCACAGGTAAAGTGGGTACTGCATAAAGTGGTTGGTGGTAAAATCTGGGGAGTGGGGGGCAGGTTCTTCCTAGAAACAGCCATCCTGTAGCTGCAGCCACAGTGGGGCAAACCCTCAGCTGGATGTACACCCTGACCTGACCATGCAGTCTGTCTCCCATTTAAGAGACGTCAGGTGAAAAGAAGTTGTTATTTTTTGTTTGCATTACAGTCATGTATTACAAAGCTCCCAGACAGTTTCAAGACCCTATGTGCTTAGTGATCACACATAGGTCTGAAGAAGTTTCTTGCCTCAAAAATGTTTCTATGTTGCAAACAAGCTAATATCCATAAAGGTAGCTAGCTTTCCTGTTACCAGATGGCAATTTTCTGGAGGCACCATAAAAGAAATGACTCTCAAGGTGTCTCTGTCTGAGGATAACAAAATGGCCTAATGGGTTTTAACCAGAGAAGACTTCCACCGCTTCCTCACACAGACAAGAAGCAATGTGATTAAAGAGGGAAAGAGGCATTTGGTCAGTTAATAACCACTGAAATACCATATGCACAAAATGTAAATTTCAGAGATTCCACATCCTCTTTGTTTGTGTTGGGAGGGACAATAAAGATGAGTGACCAGATGTTACCAGCTTTGCAAACTCCATTGAGCTCTTGGAGACTCCTTCCCATACTATTCAGTGTTGACGTACAATCACCTTTCTGTTCCTACAGATGAAAAGAAATAAACTGAACCTTGACGGATGGATCCTACTATCAAACTTTGGAACAGATTCAGTGCTAGTTGGCTAAGGAGAAAAGCTCAAACTTCTGACCTGCATATCAGCAAATGCCTGATCGATTAAAAGTGATTTTCCTGAACCAACAAGTTAAAATTCACAAAACCAGTTTTACCAATGTAAAATTTACTTCTCCATTTCCAAATAATTATATTTCAGGAGAATAAATCATGTCTCTTCTGTGCATTTTTGTAATGCAGATATCACTTTTTTTTGAATTACTGTATGAAATGCACATGCAAAAATCAATATATAAAATTTCCTAAAAACCACACGTGGAATAGCATTTCACACCACTAATTCCCGCACATGCCTCAGTTCTGAATTACCAGCAGCCTTGTACAGGCATGTAAAACTATGCAAGCTGAAAATCATAAGACACATGACTAGAGGGCCTTGACATAGCTAATGTAAAGGCACTAATAGCATTAAAAAAAGACAAAGACCATTGTAAAATAACAGTCAAAAGAAATTCCTATTCCAACTGAAAAGAACCCAAAACCTGACCAAGCATCTGGTGTAAGGACTAACTAGTTGTACACTCTTGGGCACTGAGGAAGAGTGTTTCAGACTCCCCGGGACTCTCTGTTTTGTTGTATGAAGACAGATGCCCTGCGCTGCACTAAGCCTAGTTAAGATACTGCTAGAAGTTGTATACAATGCCAGATGTTTTTAAACATTTTAAAATATTTTATACATTTTCTTAAATAAAGATACTTCAAAGAAAATCAAGCATTTCTGAAGTGGGAGAAACAGTGAAACTGAATAAGTATATTTCTTTTCCTCTTTTGAATAAAATAAATGGCATCTAGTTGCTTATGATATACTGACTGAGACACACACAGGAAAGAATGTGATTAAATAGCTTTTCATTTGGTGCACTGTTTATGTATTCAGCAGTGATGATAATGTTCCCAAAGACAATCAATCACTGATTTTAATTTACTTTATTGTGCTAAACAAAAGAGTGAATTAAATGTACTATTTGTTTAGCCTTTCTCTTGCATTCTGTAATAATCCAGATGGAGCATATACATTTTCTATTTAGCGACACTAGCATGATTAAGCATTAAGACTTAATGAGCAGTGCATATTTTTAGAGCTCATTAATAAAAGTTAGAGATAGAAAAGATCTATTGGTCATCAAGTCCATCTCTTTACTGTGCTTGTGGGTTTATTATGTGGTCAATAATGATGTATTATTACTCATTTATATAGAATTGCTTTTGTGAGAGGGACCTCAACTGAGGAAGCTTGACTAACTTAGTTTAAAGTGACATCTTTCTATCCCTAAATGGCTCAAAATCTAAGATGCTTAAGTCCCTGCACAAGACACAGACTGAATCTGGTGCAGACGGATGAAGAAAGATGACAGTCGAGAAGAGCAAGGCAGGAATAATTCACAGAAGAAATAGGTTTGTCAGAAGGAAGAAGTATATGTGAAAGAGGCAAAAGATAATGCTGTAACAAGAAATATGAGACTGATTTTATAACAAAGCAATATTCAACAGAAGGCACACAGGGAAGAATAAAGGGTCTGGGAAAGAAACTGTAGTGACTCAACTGGGTTATTAATTTGTTTCAAAGTGAGAATGATAAATTACACCAAGCTTTACACCTGAACATTGTCTAGCTAGAAACAGAGAATGACTAAATTACAATTGTAACACAGGTACAGGCATTTTCTGGGACTGCATTTTGAAATGAAATAAAAACCAAACCCAAACCTAGTAAGTGGTTTGTCTCATAAAACTACTTCGCAATACAGTAAAGTATCATGAGAGATGGGGATATTCCAGAAAACCCTACACAGATAGTCTGATTTCAAAGGGCAATACATTAGTTCTATAGCTACTCCATCTCTTTGCTTCTCTCTCTCCTTAAGACAAAAAAAGTCATAAACAGAAACATCATGTAGTAGCATAATAATATAGTGAACAGTAGCACAAAACAGACAAGCAGCAGCAAGGAAGGGCTGTAAATTGCACCTAGACTATGATTTCTAATAACATGTTTCTGGTTTTAATGATTAAATGAATTCACATTATCTGTTTTTACATATCTCCATCTTTACCTTCTAACACACATCCTCTGAAGACTCTAAAGCATCCATCATTTTGGTCCCTTATAACTTGGTATGATTCTTGTCCTGTTTTAGAGACAGTCTTGAATAACGATGAATAACAATGATAGTGTCAGGTTTTATAGCAATGAAAACAAAATATTTAAATTAGAAAGGGAAATTTTATATCCCATATAGCTTTGGATTTACCTGCAAGCACATTCTGCTTAACATACCTCAACAAGCTTGGCCCTTCTGCTTCTTCTTAGGTACCAGTAAGTATGTTTGGTTCTGCAGTTGCTATTCTTTATAGTGCTTCTCCCGGCACAGTTACTAGGGGTATCCATATTCCTAACGGTTTGTCTCTGGCCACTACACCTGGAAATAAAGCTGCAGGTGAGCCTAGAGCCACAGGACTGCAACACTGAAGATGTGTATCAGTGATTGCACTCTTTTGAAAGTGGTTGTGTCCCATGTAAATTGCGCATGATAAAACGTTGTAAAAGTTGTGCAAGTGTGAAAGTTACATGAAATTGTTATTTTCTTCTCCTATTCATGAAGGAGTCAAATTAGCTAGTCCACAGCCAGACTTAAACCCTGACCTGCTTCAAGCCATACCTGGAGTTGCACTTTTAATAAAAAAAAAAACACAGAACTTACACCACACTGCAATGTCTGCAGTCGGTACTCAATTGCCTCATTAGCAGAAGATGCTAAATTGGCTGTTTTAGATTTATAACAGTAGCAAGTAGCATAACTACTGCAAGTCACAGCCTCCTCTTGCAGAGCCACGGGCACTGTGGGAGCACCCCAAACTGATCACAGTTCGCTGTACAAGGACAGCTGAGGGATACTTTCTGTGAAAAGGGCTCTGGAGCTCCCCACCCACCCAGTGCCACCAGGAAGTCAGGCAGGCATACCTTCCGCCTATGGCTGCATCACTTCCTGAAGGTTTGTCTTAACTGGTCCGTGTCGCAGCATCCTAATCTTTTGCAGATTGCATTAGCAGCCAGTAAAAAAACCTCACTGCTGTGCCCAAGATTTGTAAGAGGGACACAGAAATACAACCTCGATTTTCAAGACTAGAAATGCTGAGCATGGGCATGGCAGGGGACAGGCCACAGTTGTGCTCTGGCAATGGTTATGGTGTATCTCCTGAAACTGTTAAACCCCCTCAAACATTTCTGTGTTTATTACCGGAGCAGCCAGGGGCCCCAATCATGTATCAGAGGTCCATTATAAGAGCTGATACACAAACATATTTAATTAAAAGTTGTCAAGACTTGCATGGACAAACAAGGGGGAATTCTTACACTCACAGCTGTTCAAATTTACCAGGCCACATTCTGACAAAAACAGTCAGTGCGAGAGAGCAACTAAGGGCCAAAAACTATTTTCTGGTAAAAAGAAGTGGTTCCTCAACATGAAATCGGAAAACATCTGTATTTATTAAATTAATGCAGTGAGCTAAGTAGCAGAAATCTAAAAATTCAAACCACTTTCATACAATCATTGAAAAATCATGTTTATGTACTTTATTTACAGATTAACAAATTTAATCTTTGCACAATTAGTTTCTTATCTTCTCCCTGTTGCAAACCTATTTTCATATAAACTATTTTCCATACAACATTCTCAATTCTTTATTTTCCTGTTTTCAACAGCTTCCTTAAAAGCCAGTTATTTACTTATTCAATTTCCTCTCCCTTTTGCACATGCAGCATCTTGAGTAACGACTCACCATTTTCTCTTGGGCAGGTAACAAAATCCTTCTGTAGATTATGGGAGCAATGAAAATCATGACAAGCTGCAGTAACTGTATGATAGTTATTGTTCCACATTTGATGGTTGAATTTCAGTATGTATCGGCTCTGAAACTGGCAACTGATGGGAAAATTCTTCCCATTTAGGTAAATGTACCAGCATTTAACTAGCAAAAAATTCTGTTGACGGGAGCCTCTGTTCTCAAACAGTAATGAGGATCATTTCTCACTCCTATCCCCTGCTACATATCAGGAATATAAACAGGTGCAGATAAGAAAAATCAAATCAGGCTATACTTCCGTGTGAAGTAGTGTTGTGGGAATGTAGAAGACTTCAGAAAACCAAACCACAGATTTTTGTTGTGGGTAGCACCAGCTGTAACAGTGCTAGCATTGTAACTCCAATTTAGAGTGCTAGTAGAATTTGCCATACATAATCCTTGGTGCCTTTCAAGGTGAATTGAAAGATAAGTGAAGAGAAATGGGAGAGTGAGAGGCACAGAAATATTACAGCCAGTGGCAAAACAGCTGTGATGAGAGGGTACAGTGTACTCTCACTATCCTTACTTGTAAATGAGCCTTCAGTCTTACTATTCTTTGTAGTTATATGTGGTTACAAGTGGGAGAAATCATACAAGCAGTTGTGAATGCCCCCTGCCATAGTTCCTGCTACAATAAATTATGTATATCATTATTTAGCCCCCAACAGTACCTTAACAACACCAGCCATAAATCAGGACTCTACTATGCTAGCTACTGTACACATACCCAGCAAAAGTAAATTCCTCTCCCAGCGTGTTTGCACTTGAGGTAAAATAGCAAATACTTGTTGCAAAGTTGCTTCTTGCAAACCAGATACACATTTCAAGCAGTGTCTAGAAAGAGGAATTGGCTTTCATCTCATTTGGCCAGCTTTCAGGTGTGAAGTAGGCATGTAAATAACTGCCCATTTGCATCATGGATTCTTTCTTCACTGGGAAACTGAAGAAGAAGCTTGGACATCTGGTACTGCTTGGCAGATTGTCACAACACTACAGGACACAGCTACTATAGTGAAAACAAGATATTGCACTGGCTGCCTGGAAGGGTCTCTTCGCCTCCTCCTTTCATATCCAGAAGAAGTGCTGGGGATTTTCTAGGCTGTTGTCTTCTAGCCCATTGGATCCTAAACTAAAAACTTTAAATGGCATTATCTACATAATATTCATCCATGGGGACAAGGGCTAAAACCATAATACATGCTCAGAAAGTCCAGTATCATTTTTTTCCCTCTTCGCTAAGAATCTGTATTCAAAATGTTGCTTAATGATGACACAGAACAAGTTCTGCATTTTTAAAGCAGTAAGCATGAAGAGATACCATACAGCCCTTTCAGCATCTACCGAAACCTTCCTTCTCTTTTGACTCCTCAAATACCCAGGAAAGACTAGTAGGATTAAACATTTTACCAGGGAAGCCTATTAGATTAAGAAGGTGTTCTTTAAAAGAGTTGATGTTACTTCCAAGCAAGGAAAACAAAATAACAAACTCTGACAGGGTAAATGCAAAAATCCTATGAGGCAGGCCAATAGAAGTCTGAGGAACAACTCTCAAAAAGCTTCAAAACAAATAATAAATCTTGTTCAAATATACAAGGAAGAGGAAGCTGACCAGATAGTCTGTAAGGCTAACAGGTGATGAAGGCATAATGGAGCACACGAGATAAGGCTGCAGCGGAAAAGGTTGATGAAGATTTCACATGCATCTTTGGCATGCAGGACTCTTCAATATGTAGGAGCTCAGGTGGAGTCCCACACCGAAACACAACAGCAGATGCACCACAGTGTTGTCTCAAACTGAAGCCTCAGTAGAAAAAGTTTTTCATCAGCGACATAATGGGTAGTAACAAAACTCCAGGACCGATGCTGAAGGAACGCAATTATAAAGCAGCTGAATGCTTACGCATTGCAGGGTGTAACCTCTCACTTATAATTGCCTCAGTGTCAGCAAACATTGTGTGCTTCCAGAAGGTATCCAGGGAACATCAGAGGAATAATACTGTACTGCGCAAAATGCTGTAACAGTGAATAGAATTAGCGGGCACCTGGATAAACCCTGAAAAACTTTCAGTAGTACCCAGGAACCCTGCTCAAAGACCATGACCCCATTATGCCAAGTACTGCAAAAGCACAGAGCAGATTGCTTCTAGCCGAAACAACAAGCAAGAAAAGTACACAAAGACTGCTAATGGAGATAAAGTAACACTGATAGGCTTTTGTAGACCTTTCAGTTGGATTTCTGAATGCTCGTATTATGGCTTATAAATTAAGTCTTTAGCACACAGAGGCAAAAATAGAAAAGCCAGGGGAAGAAGAATCAAAAGGAGACAGGCATTGGCAAGAACAGTATCTGTAAGACATTGCATCTGCTTGCCTTATCTGTATTAAAGTAGTCTTACACCGGTGATGAGATGCCCCAGGCAGCATTCCTCTGGCCCTGACTCATACTGAAGCGCCTATCTGTAGATGTGAGAGCCTCATTTCCTTGCAGCTTACCTCCGATTCTTGAATAATATTTAGCACTCACCACATGTTATGGTTTCTTAAAATTTTAAAACGTGTTGCAAATTTAATGTTACAATTTCTTCCCTTCTGTTAAGTTTAAAAACATTACAATATATAGTATCATGACATTATCATTACATTATTTTCAGCACATTTTCTTTGGAGTGCTTTGGTTCTCAGGATGTGGGTTACCACATACGTTTGGGAGTTAATACTATGACATA
This sequence comes from Falco punctatus, assembly GCF_963210335.1. NCBI lineage: Eukaryota > Metazoa > Chordata > Aves > Falconiformes > Falconidae > Falco > Falco punctatus. The sequence continues at coordinate 45,077,987 of NC_137582.1, forward strand.
TTTAAGAAAAGCTATTATTTTTGTGAAGGGAAGCAATGTTTCGCATCTCTGCCAGTTCTGCAAAGGAGTCAGGGAAAGGTATGTGAATCTTGTGGATATAGCTACTTAGATCTCCAGAAGTCATCCATAAAGGCCCCCTTGAAGAGGTCCTAGAGAAAAAAGCTACCTTGGAATAAGAGGAAAAGCCTTCATACAGCTAACAGACTGACTAAAGGTTATTTTCAGAAAAGAGAAGAGTCATCAATGGAGGCCCCACAGGGGACACGTACTCAACCTTACATGATTTGGCATATTCATAAATGATCATGAATATCAAAGTAACAAAGTTTAAATCGTTCACAGAAGTAAAATGACGGAGTTGCAGAAGGACTTCACAATATTGAATTTCATTTGGCATTTTATTGCACAGTAAAGACAAATGTGAAGTAATGCCAGGAAAAAAATGGAACAATTCTAACTTTATAAAGTGAATGAGAAGCTCTCAGCTAGCTATTACCACTCAGGAACAGAATCTCAGAGTTATAGTAAATTGTTCTATAAAAACGTCAACTCAGTGCCTCACAGCAGTAAAAACAAAACCAAGGAAAATGACCAATAGTTTGGAAGGAAATAGGAAAGAAAGCAAAAAGATGTAGTGATGCACTAATATGGTAAGCAGTAATCTGAGACCCAAAGACAGCATGGTGGAACTGGAAAAGTGGCATCACTGGCAACAGTGATGATGAAAATTAGGCAGCAGCTGTCAGTCAACATGGATCCCTCAAACTGAAAAGAAGATAATTGAGGGGACCGTGACAGGGTTCTGCTGCATAAAAACAAAAGAAAATGAATAACATTGTCCCTGTTGGAGTCAAGATTTGTTTCTCCTTTTTAATTCCTTTTCTTATTCCTAAAACCTTTTCATATGGTTTTATGAAACCATAAGAGGTACAGAGAAGGTGCAAACCCTGTACCCCAACCCCAGAAAAGAGACTTTTGGGCATTATGTATAGTTGAAATTCTTGCAGGACATCACAGATGCCAAAAGTGGTCACAAAAAGATCAGACTAGTTTGTGGAATACAAATACAATACTAGTTTGTGGAAACACAAAAATATACCTCTGAATGAGAAAATCCCCATGATCCATTTTGGATATCACACCTGCAACAAATGCACTACCAATTACCAAAGTAAAACCAATGAATACAAGGTTCATCAGATTCATAAGCTGGAAGATTCACTAGAAAATACAAACTGCATTTACCATTAGCTCAAGCCATATATAAATTTGCTGTATTCACCTGTGCCTATAAACTGATAGCATAGGAAAGAATCTACTTGTTGAAATCCACATTGAAACTAATGTAATTTCAATAAGGCAATCTTTGTTTTGAAGTTGCTTCTAACACAGTTCTATATTAATGAATTTGAATCAATAAAACTAATTGAAGCCAAAGTCACTGGAGAATAAGTAGGTATTCAAAACTATGAAAACTAGAATTAGAGTCACATTCTCTAATTACTTTAGAAAAAAATGGTCCGCAAATTCAGTGTAAGTGGGAAGAACTACCATTGGAAACTTAAGCATCCTGGATCATTCAAAACAAAACCAAGTAAGGCTGACACTGGTGTACCAGTTTTGCTTCATCTGTGACAACATCCATTGCTCCTGTACTAGACACAGAACTATGCCTAATTAAGCAGCTGAAAAAAGAAAACTGCGTTATGTCAGTCTGTTAGCAGGCACTTGCAAAGACACTACGAGTAAAATACCCTGTCAAGTCTGGAGAACATTTCAACCCCTACCAGAATACATGTTTATGTTCCACCCATTAGCTGAATAAACACAGAATTTCAATCTTCATGCCTGCCAATAACTAAACTCACAGATGTGTATGCTCCAGCTCAGAAGTGGAGTATCTATGAATGACTTTTGAAGTATAGACGAGAACAAATATGTAGCTACAGGAATGGGTAGAGAAAGGGGCTTATATTGCTTTAGAAAGCCAAGGGTCTTGAGAAGCATTGGTTAAGTGCTGACCTATGAAGAAGATGAAACAGGCTCTTTAGCAAGAGTTTCAGGCAGGGTTATTCTGTGGGACAGAGAAAAATCATCCTGCCTGGCACACCGTTTCTGTGTGGCTGTGCAATCAATCTAACGTTGAAGGGAGCTATGCAATCTAACTCGTATCATGGAAGAAGGGGTGCACTGATGCTGGCATTGCCATGTTTCCTTCCAGGAAGGTTCTGGGTGCTCCTAAAGGAGTGTCATCTGGATGACCTGAAAGGGCACAGCAGAGGGTTCTGTGAAGACCAGGTTGTCCTCTGTTTTTCTTCTGACATTCCAAATACATCAGTATGTAGGAAGGTCGGGAAAGATGGCCTCAAGACAGCAAAGTAGGTGTGCTTACAGGGCAGTGCAGGTGTAGCTATTCGTGATCTTATGCTCGAAGGAGTATTCTAGAGTGCCATCACCTTCAAAACCTTTCTCCTCTTTTCTTTCAGAAATATCATTAGTATGATATTACAACACATAACGCTAGGTCATGTCTGTCTTTGAAATGCGTGTGTTCCTGTTTATCTATGCAACAGGATTGGTTTGTGTAAGTCTTGCCATAGCAGAACTTGACACAAAAATGTAGCGAGGCATCCGCAGATTCATACTGAGTATGTGGAGAAGTGGAATCTGGAAACCTCTGAAATGCCAGACTTCAAGGTCAAAGCAACAGAACAACTACACACAACATACGGAGCCAGCAAAGAGTGTTATGCCAACCAATAAGTAACAGGTACAGACGTGATCAGCATACATCCTAAGCAGAGTTAATGGAAGCATCTGTGGAAAGATTAGAGAAAATTAAACTCAAAAAGCTCAAAATGTTATCTTTCAAGTAAGTCAGTCTCATGTCAAAGTAAGGCAATGCCAAAATGATCAGTCAGAGGAGATGAGTGGGGGCAGGAGGTGGCAGCTTGCCATCCAGCAGTAGGGTTACATAAAAGTGCTGCTCTGTGCTTTGGGTTTTCTACAAGGTTTTTTATGGGCACTTATGTGCATAATTAAAAATAGATTGTGAAAGACACCAAAATGGGAACACTCTTCTAGGCACGTATAAGTAGGGGAGGAGAAATAATAAACAAAGAAAAGGAGATTGCGGTTGATATCTTCTTAAGCCACAATCCTGGGACTCTAAAATGGATGCAATCTGTCCTCCTGTTTCTACACTTCCTTTTCATTGATGGCAACTCTGCCAAATCACAGGAGAAAGTTAATGGCAAAAAAGATCATCTGTTTCTTCCAACTGGTTTGTTGAGTACTTTAAAAATTGGCAGTCTGGAAATGTTTCATGCCAGAAGGGAAAACATTCATGTACCCACACATCAAAGCGTTTCTAAAGACTGAGCGTATGTAGTTCTGAACATTTCTCAGGTGATCAAAACAGAAATGCATTTCTAAGATGCTGCTTACGATATAACATGCAGTAGGTCAGGGGCCACAAAACTGGTTGATCAAACAGAAGCATTGACTTTCCAGCTAAATGAGAAGCAAAAAGGGTCCTCTGGGGGTCAGAAAGCAGAAGGAAATATTTGGTAGGGAAATTACTGTACTATAAGCAGCAGAAAGGGAATCCTGCTAAAAGAGAAGAGTTATAGAAAGAAACAGAGCTATACAGCTGGGGAAAAAAAAAGTAAAAAAGAGTTAGGGAGAATTTAATAGAAATTTGCAAGAGATAATTCTTGTTTTCAATTCAAGGTATTGTAAGGTATCTGCAGATGGAATGAAGTGATGTTTAAGAAAAGATGTTTATGTAAGCATGATTTGCACTGCTTTTTGTTCTTGCATTCTAATTAGAAAACTGAGCCCCAAATAAATTTGAATGTTGAACTTTAATCCAGGCTTGAAAACCTGCTAGCTAGCAAATTTTCATATATTTGGAATACTGTGCCTGTTCCATCTTTCACATACTGCTTGCTATGCTCTGCACTGAGGATAATCTCACCCAAATACTTTCTTAGGGAGACAACAGTTGGTTTCATAATTAGCAGTCAGTTAAAATTTAATACATTCTGAGAAGGTTCCCTCACATCTCCTTTCTCTAGCTTTGATTTCAATTGTAAAGCTGTGGTCCCACAGCAATATTCAGCAGCTTCTACATACAGATATCCTTTCAGAGTCCTCCCCTTCCTGGAATCTGGATGTCAGCCTACACGTAAAGTCACCACACACTCTTCAGGACTTTACAGATATGTTAGAGAATATGAAACTGATAACAACACGGATGTGCTAATTCTGCCTATCTTAGTAGTGTAGATCAGCTGGTGTTGAAATTATACAGCATTATGTGAGGTAATACTTACGGGTCTGTCCTGTGCTGCTACCCAGGGAAACAGACATGACAGAATTGTATTTATTATCAGATTACTGTCTTCCACATAATGGAAATAGCCTGGAAGCGTGACAGAAGGCAGAAGCCTGATTGCGTCAATCTCCTATATGAGAGCCATGCAGCAGACTTGCATTGCTCCTGAGCGTTCTGCAGGGAAACTTTAATTCCTAAGTTTGAATGGTTTCACAATGCAGATGTTGAGTCCCAAACTGAGCGAAGGGAAACAAGTAACAAGGACCTGCAGCACCAGCCACCAAACTACACTGGAACTGTGCCGGTAGAAACACACAGAGAAACAGAGTTGAGTCACCTCTGCAGAGGGCCACATGAGAGCATACCACGTTTAGCTTTCATTACCTGCTGCACTGCTGATTTAAATTGTTGGTAAACATTGTTTTCAGAACTCAGAGCTGCTCCCAGGAACTGCTCCTTAGGTAAAATTTAATTTTTCTAAATGCCTTTCTAAATGAGAATTTAACACCTCAGAAAACAGTCTAAAAGCAGTCAGAATGGATCAGCAGAAAGAAGCTGATCAGCTGAGACTGGGTTTCCGCTCTGCACTGGTCACAGTAATGATGCTCAGAGTATCACACAATTTCTTAGAGCTTTTATACAGGCAAGAGTAGGTACCAGAAGTGGCACAAGGAAAACATTACAACTAACACATTACTAGTGAAGAGGAAGGGCTCTAGAGTGAAATACAGAAGTGGATCCAAACCAAACATTCTGAATCCAGATTGCTCCAAACATAGGACTTTTGTTCAGACTCAGTGGTTTGAGAAGCATTTGCCCCTAGATGGCTACTAGAAGGAAACCAAATCATCAAGAAGAAACTGGTCTGTGATGAATTTAGTGAAGCTGCCCTGAGGATAGACAGTGCTCATACATGTGAAAGAAACAGACTGAACAAGGAAGCAAGATCTTGGACATACACAAAACATTGTTTCCTTTAATGAGGCTCTTCTTTTTCCAAGGGCATATGAGCAGATGCATAATAATGATCCTCTACTCTGTCACAGTAGGGTTTGGTGGATTTTGAAAGATTTAAAATTTGGGATGGTATGAATAATGGTGATGGTCAGCAAAGTCCCAGTATAGCATAAAAGGCGTAGGAGAGATGAGAGCACGTCTGACATATCCTAAAGCAGATTATGATCTGTACAGTTATTGAAACTGCAAGGCTAAAACTGAAACAGTCTTCGATGCACAATACTATTGTGTCCATTTATTTTTTTGTTCTTTATTCAGACTAGAAAATAGCGTAAGGCACGAGTACTAGCAGGCATCGGATATCCCACTTCATATCCTGCTCTGGCAACTCTGTCAAAATTTTCTCCAGCTGAACCATGGTCTCAAACACACAGATGGCCTGCAGAATTGCTGTCCTCACCTATCTAGGATAGTGTGATCTGCTGAGGAGAAAAAGCGCATGATTTTTCCTGTTTCCTGTCTCACAGCTGATAGGACTGCACTAGGAAAAAAAAAAAAAAAAAAGCAACCCCCATCCCTAACACAAAAGCACTAAGCCTACATGATGACACCATCAGCCAGTTTAGCAGCAGCATCAGTACTAATGCTGCTGTTGGGCTGTCTCTCCCAGGACCATTTCCTCCCTTCCTTACTTTAGGTTGCAGTTACATTTTATGCAACTTTCTGCATTTTTTCCTACAATATCTGAAGCACAACATGCTGAACGTACTACAGTTTGTGATACCTGCATTACTTGCAAGCATGCAAATAGCCTGTTGTATACATTCATTATGCATCCTGCATGCAGAACAAAACTGGACAGTGAAAGTTTTGGTTTTGCTTTAATATTTGTGAGAGACTGACTCTCTTAAGCATTATCTTCCAGCGTTCGGGATGCAGAGCACTGCAAATCCATGTTCTGTCTAGGTCTGATTCAATGTAAGCAAGTGACAGAACAACGTACACCTGTGGGCAGAGCCAGGGTCTGGAACACTAGCCTGACCATTTGTGCACAACATTATCTTTTTATTAAATACAACCAAAGGTTGGTCTAATAGGCATAACAGCGAGCCCTGATCCCAGAACTCAACACCTGTCATCATGTTCTACTTGTTGCCGGGAAGGGTTTGCTCCGTAGAATCTGTTTATCTAATCTGTGATAGTGCAAACACAATTCACAGACCAAATTCATGCCAACTGACAGCAGGGCGAGACAAGCATCGAGAATTTCAAATGTCTTTAACCTGACATTGAGCATTTTCCATCATCAACAGCTCTTTTGCTTTTTCCATGTATCAGAGCGGTACAAGACAAAGCAAAGAGGTATCACAGCCCCGCAATATTAACAGACTTATGAGATCCATCTCACTCTCTTTGCTACCTCTCTTACCTTAGGAGGGGGAATACAGGATATAGCTCTGCCTGCCCCACCGCTGTTCCTACCATCAAGACAGACAGCGATGGGAAAGAAACTAGAGCAGATCTTCCCTTGAGATATTTAAACCCACAAAACTCAGGAAGAAGCAGGTGAATGGAACGGAAATAGAATTGTCCATTGCCTTATATCCCTCTTATGTTATCTGGCCCACACATGCATAGCTTGTGTAAGGACTTTCTGAGGTGACAGGAATGCCCATGCTGGTGCATTATCCCTGCTGTGAGACAGGGAACAATCAGGCTGTGGAGCTGCCAGATCCTACTTGCTCTGCAGCATTTAAAATGAAACAATTTTTCACTCTCTGAGTCCTTGTAAACAAGTGTTGTAGTGCTTTCAACTTGAGCCTATTGCATGTTGCTGGAGAACTGCAAGTGTTTAGGATTTAAACACTTTTCTTAGAATATCAGGCTGGAAGAATGAATAAAGGCTTTATCTCTACAATCTTTCAGAACCTTCCAAAACAAAGTTCTTGTATTTATCAGTACAAGCTAGCATAAGACACCTGGTGAACAAATTGGTCACTCAAATGAGAAAAAGCTCAAACGAAAAATAAATACAAGAGTTTAAAAAGTTCTCTGTTGCATCCACCTTTGCATCTACACCCTCTGTTCACAATTGGAAACGCTTCAGACACAGACCTGTCTTTTCACGTCCACACTAAGTGCCTAATCCAAAGTACACCACCATTGCTGCAGGCTTCTGTACTTCAACAAGCTTTAGACCTTGCATAAACAGCTATATAAAGAGAAGCTCCCGACAAAATATTTGGAAGCTTTGGCTCTGCACACTTATTGCACAATAATCCTTCCTGCTATCACTGGGCTAGTTCTTCCACCTCTCTCACTGCCCTCCTGTGCATGTATGTGCCATAGAAGTGTCCTCATGAAACTCACTGCAGAGGAAAGAGGCAGCCACCGTAGACTCACAGTGGGGCTGAGGTCTTCGCATGAAGCATGGAATAATGCACATTCTCCAACCAAAGTCCAGGAACTGGTTCACTGACTTTGGGTTTTAAAGCATGCAAATCTGGACGGAATCTATCCTACTGAATGTTGTTTTGAGAACGGCTCATTTGTACTTTTATTCATGGAGCTGGAATACTGCATTGGAAAGCCTAATGAACTCCATATCCAAATCCTGGAAAAGCCTGGGCAACATTTAGAGGTAAATCTCATTTCCCTTTGCTCCTCAGACACTGAAAGGGAACACCAAATCCAAGCGGCTGCCAAATTGGCAGTTTGCATCCATGGCTTGCACAGAGTGAATTAAGCTGAGCATCAAGGGCACAAATGCAACTGCACCAAAATCAATGCAAACATTCCTACTGACTTCAAGTGTTTGGACTGAGGACATTCTGGGGAGAGTATATTCTCATTCACTGGCAAGGGGTTTTGCGTCTTCCCAGAAACAGACACATTCTCAGCGTGACACCTAGTGTCAGCAACAAGTACTTTACAGACCCATCAAATGCAACAGACCAACGACACAACTAAGTCAATCGTACTGAAAATTCAAGTAACAAAAATTACAACAAAACATTTTAAATATGAACTAAAATCTATAATACCGATAATTAGGCGCGGGAGGGGGGGGGGGGGGGGAGCCTGTTTCTATAAATAAATCCATTCAAATACATACTGCTCATCCTCCCTACTTGAACCCAACTCTGACATTATTTCTCTGGTCACCTACCTCGGTGTATCTAGTTCTCCAGACTCTGCTTACACAGCACCTACCACAAGACAGTCCAGTCCAGTTCTACCACAGTCCAGTTCTAAGGAGTATTTCAGGTGTCACTGCAGGATGCGAATCCATTCCTGCTGGCCTGAAAGGGCACAAACAAAACTATCATGAAGCAGACTTCAGAGGTTAAAACACTGACTTGAGCTGTTGTATATTTTTAGGTCCCTGTGAAACAAATTCAAAAAGCAAGCAAAGATGCAAGGACTATGAGATGATGGTCAAAATGTTAAATTCTCTTCAAAATCAGGTCAGTAGCACCTCAAGAAAGTGTGGGGAAATGCCTCTGGATCATTTTTCAAGTCAGCAATTCAGGAAAGTCATTAAATCTAAACAGCAACCACAACTGTTGATTAATTAAGGTCTGGCACTTTTAGGCCAAGATATACTATAAATATGATTTGTTACCATAATTATGCTGACAGATTACAGTTTTACCTTACTCTCTCTTGTCTTGAAGTTCCACAGCTTTACTCATGATCAGACTCAGAGGATAACACTGTCTGAAAGTGAACATCATCACTGCTGGTGTCTTTTGACCAATTTTTGGTAAATGCAGGCCAAATGGAAAGGGAAGTACAAGTTGTGTGCCAAGGTTTTTCTAATTGAAGGCTAATCTGGAAGTCAGGCTTCTGGAAGCTGACTGACACCTGGATTTCTTGATTTAGCAAACTGCAAACATTTATTCTAAGGAGCAAACTTCTAACTTTTTCTGCAGAGAGGAATTATGTTTTGAGCAGGTACAGTGACATTCACTGCCATCTCCTGGAGATACCTCTGAGGTACCCACATTGGAGGTGTTCAGAGCACAGTCAATGACAGTAAAATGTTAAAATCACAGGTGAATCACTGATCTGATACCAGTTATCTTACAGAGGCAAAGCTTCCTCCCAAAATAAGAATTTTCCCAAACAAATTCATTTTTATAGAACAAACTTTCCCACAAAATATAACTGCAATGTGTACTTACATATATCAGCTCAATTGCTGAACAACTGTATAGAAAGCTCTTATGACAGCAAACTTAACCTCATTAATAAAAGTTCTATCGATAAAGATACCTGTACACAAGCGCATTGCTGTGTTTATATTGATCTGACCACTTCATTTTATGAACAAATGTAGTTAGGAAGCAGCAAAAGCAGCAACCCCCTACAGTACTGCTACAAGCATTATATAAAAGGAAAGAAGCAAAATATACTGTCAAATTTCTAAGTTAGCTACCTTAAGAGAAAAATAATATAAAAAATATCGGAAAGCAGATAATTTATTTTTAGCTGCCTCATTGTCAGGTCATTATTTCCTGATTAGCTGTCTAAGTTCTTGTAGGGATCACGATTTAAAAAAGCCTGGAGAGATAAGTTCAAGGAAGCTGTTCTAGATAAGAAAGTCAAGGCTGTTATTACAATGTCCCAGGGCAAAGGAGCCTGTGGACATAAAAATCTATCTGCCCAGCATTTGATGGTGACAGTATTAGAAATGGTGAGAGCAAAAGAAAATCTCATGTCCTGAAATTGCAGAGAGCTCATCTCTCTTGCACTAGGGTAAAGAGATACTACATGTCATCATGGTGCCCTTCTCGCCAGGGTCCTTGACCATACAGCACACGGATCCTCCTCATGGATCTGGATTCCTACAGCTAGGAGAAGCAAACCAAAATCGAGACAAAAAATGTCCACACCATCTACTGCTGCCAGCCTGGGAGGAGTCCACCAAAATAATAAAACAGCCCCAGAACCTATGGCTTTTCAGCATACCTCAGCATGAAGTTGTGCTTTCCCTATGCAGGAACTGCGTGGGTTAGGCAAGCCATGCTGGTAGTGTCCCAGAGATCTTATTTCCAAGGGCTGGAGAGAATACCAGGTGCTGAGAGGAGTGCTGGATATCGTCCCAAATAATGCTGCTCCACCAATACTGACAGAGCTTTCCATCCCTAAGTCACAGTGTGGGTGGGAGAACTTTTGCCTCCTTTAGTGTCCTCATCACTGCAATGTTAAACAGATCAGGAAACCTGTAAAGCAGAGACAGAGAGAGATTTATTTTTCACTGCTTGCTCCCAATGGGTCTTACTTGAGGAGGCTGTGATTCCAGTGAAAACCTTTTATTTAGCTATAAGAGAAATACACATATTCAGTTGTGGAAATTGATTTTTTTCAAGGCTATTGTGATTGGAAGTGGCTTTGAAAAAGAATAAGAACATAGTCAAAGAGGTCTTTGAAAATGTTAGCAACAGAAGCTAGCAATTTCTGATGAACTCTAAAAATATTTTTGCTTGATTTAAACTTACGTCTATATGTGAGATGCTCAGGGGAAATTAATTAGCTCAATTTATTAGGGAACTGCTGGTAATCAATAAAGGTGCCTGCTTCCTCTGTGTAACGTGTTTAATGCCCACTGCATGGGCAGTGTGGAACACATTTGGTCTTTAATTATGGCTACAACAGATTTCTTCTGTGCATCATTGAGTAATCAGTCATCTGTTACCTTCATGAATTTGAAAGATTTCTATGGCTAGTAATGAAATTACAGAGCAGAAAAATAAGATCCCAAAAGTGTTTGTATTGTCTCTGTAAGTTTGTTACAAAGATTGTGAAAGGTAAATGAATTCTGACTTGAAAGTTTTCGCCCTCTTAACTATTTCCATAGGTGTCTTCTAACAGAAAGCACAGCCAATGCAGTTTTTGAATGCTTGGATGTAAACCCAGAGCCCAAAGAAACAGCTCAAATTTCACTTCAAAATCTACTTCACAATAGATAGACAGTATTTTAACACAATATTTCTTTTAAGAGGGCTTCTCTCCAACAAGGAGATTCCCGAAAGAAAGGGTTCAGTCACAGAAACACCATGTGTCAGCAATGTGGGAGAAGTTATTTAGAAAGCATATATGCACTGGTAGTGAGTAACAACTTACACCACTTAGCGTGTACAATGACACACATTGAAGCTTATTCATGAACTCAGTCTGACACAGGCTGAATCTTAATTTTTTAGACTCGCTCATTAAAATCAATGTCAAAGCTCCAACTGAATAAAATGCTGCATAAGGTCCTTAAAACATACGCTTAGCTGTAAGAGTATGTTTTAATCCCATTAAGTATTCTTTAGAACCCCCAGTGTGGGTAGAGAGTTCAGCTCAGTCACTGAATTATAAATATTTCTGACATTCTTCCTGACATAAATATTTTCAGGAAGAATAGAATATATATTTTACTTTTTCATATAGGAATTTAAGAGAAGTGTTTGTGCAAAACCACCATTTTGAGAAACAGTCTCAAACTTCTAAATGTTTCAAAATTAAGCTTTTCAGCTTTCTCAAATGTTTTCATAATCCTCTTCTCCAAACCTGACACTCATCATGAACTATTTTGTCCCACCCCAAACTGCATTATTCGGTTAACTTACCTTTAAATGAAAACAGTTACGCAGTTCTCCTAGTGTTCTAAACTGGCACCGGTTTGATTTTTCAAAACACAAAGGTTGGTTTCAAAAAAAGTTTAGGTCACAACTCACAGGAGCAGAGACCTATAAAGCAGAGCTAAGAACTAAAACTTTGTCCAGATGACTGCAGGATACTTGGCATAAGGGTGACTGATATTCTGTGTACATTTCTTAATAAAAAGATCTTGTTCATTTGATAGTATTAAGTTACTTTATTATTGCTATGATGTGTTCACACTCCCTACTTATGATCCTGGGACACTGTCATCATCCATAATCCAACATATTTTCCCTCTGAAGGGAAAGAATTTTGCATCTGTGAAATGTTTCTGTTAGCACCACTCTCTTCTTCCTCAATCCCAGAAAACTCTGTGAAGTCCCAAGACCAGAAGGATCAGCTTAAATGGAAATGGGCAAGAATACCAGCATTAATTAATTTCTTGCTTTCTCAAAAATATGGAGTTATATTGCCTACCACTATCGCACACATAACCGAGCAATAGTTCAAGAGGAAATCCTCAAAGGACTTCCAACTGTTGCAGTTCATATATGGGTCCTTGTGGTTGGATGTTCCAGTGTATCTGGGCTGACATCATCATAGTTTGGTAGTAATATGACTTTAGTCTATTCATGTTTGATGAGTCAAATGCTGTTTCTTTTTGCACTGCTGAAACTGTGAAATCACCTAACAATTACAGTCCCCCAGGACGGATCAGAAACTGTCCGTCTGGCTTGTTGGTTAACACTTTGGTTGTGCATCCTGGAACAAGCTACTTCAAAAAATACACTTAGAGGTAGGATTCAGTCAGAACTGTCCTGCTCCAGTATTAGACCCAGCATAGCATGCCTGATGCGTTTGTGTTACTCCATAGGCAGTAGCCTGCTGTGTTCACCAAAACACCATCCAGCCTTTGCTGTGTGGCCTGTCAAGGAATGCTTTGCAGTACTTGGGCCTTTCTGTCTTTTCTACAGCTTCCTTCTTTGAGGCCAGGATGGTCGTGCAACAGCCATAGAAGAGACCCTCTACATGTTACAGACATGTCCTTTCATACGTTATATGAAAAGACTATGCACAGTTTGGCCCACAATAAATTACTATTGATTACTTGGGATTTTCAAGCTAATATTCAATAAACTAATTTTGCTCCACTTTTGTACAACCAGTCTCTAACACAGAGCAGAATATGCAAAACGTCTTTAATCTTATATCAGAAGCTTAAACGGGGAAGGAGCATCCCCCTCAGATTTGTGTCAAGGCTAGAGCCAGCCACCTGTCCTTCACAGAAACGATTATTCATGAAAGAAAAATTAAATGGATGGTCATTGAGAGTTCGCTTAAGCTAATGGTGTGATCAGACATTAGTGTGACTAATGGTAATGGGCCCTCTCGATGAGTTACGCGGTAGCAGCGCTCCAGCTGCTTTGGCTTTGCAGAAATCAGTCAGATGGCTGAGATTCACTTTTCTGGTCTCTCTACAATTAATCTCTGTTGAATGAAATAACAAATGAAAATTATGAGCAGTTCTGAAACTGGGGGGGGGGGGGTATTATTACTATGGCTGTGGTAGACATTATAGTACACTTATAATCACCTTGGCTATTTAGAATTCACATAATCACTTACCAGCTTCTCAAGACTTACATTTAATGTTGCATTTACTTGAACCAAAGGCCTGATATGGCAATCCTTGTTCAGCAAAAGGCCACGGTAACATCTAAGTTGTATTATGAGCATGTCAACTAAAAATAACTATGCCCCCAAACCCTTTGCAGTTATTAGCAATGTAAATGTTACAAATAAAACTTGCAAGGCTATTAAATTACAGTTATATTTCTACTATGTTCCTGATCATTTTCTAACAAAGTATTTTGAACCAAAAACTGCCTGTTACTTTTCACTGCTCCATATTTCTGGCCAGCGTGTGGGTTCTCAACACCCCACAGTTTCATTTTCAAAAAGCCTCTGTCCCCAAATCCCTGAGGAAAGACTCCAGGAACAGAATTCAGAGATTTAGGAAACAATGAAATTTGGCCTAATTCTAAGGTATCATCATTCAGTAATCACTGTGCTGCGAGATGCTGATGGTATGGATAAGCAAGATAAATGCTCTGCTTCACTGATAATATAGCAGATGTTTTAACAAAACTTTTCAGGGCTACAGTATAGAAGACTGACAAGTAATGGTGCGAAATCGGTGTACTTTGAAATATAAATACTAAATAAAAAAAAAAATACTGAAATAATTAATGGAACAAATTCCACCATAGTTTGGCAAATGTGTTTGATTCCTCAATATGCTCTTACTGACCATAGGCCTGAGTACAGTCTGATAATATACACAAGGGAAATGCTATCTTCATGTTCAGTACAGTGTTTATGAAAGAAAAGAATTCACGCAACAACCATTTTATCATCCTCCCAGAAGTATTAATTTGTATTATATCCCAACTCCCTCCCTTCCTGAAAACAGATGAAAAAGTGTTAATGGAATTAGGACAGATCTGGACAGGTTTTTAGAGACAGAAACAATATTTGATAAACCTATGGTGTCTTACAAAACTTAAAGTGTTGGTGTTTACTGTTTTCCCATGTTAGGTGCTGAAAATACAAAAATAATCATGCAAAGAATGTAGAGTGGAAAAAATATTCAGTGGTCTTTTATTCAGACATCTTATCTCCCTATAGACAGTTACCTGCTAATGCAAATAGGAACATACCTGAACTGACTTTCTGGTTTCCATCTGTTCCTGTTCTGCATGAGGTCTGTTTTGCCTCTGGGTTGGGTCTTACATTGTGAAATGCCTTGGGAAAAACTATCCTGACATGGGTGCAGAGGGTTTATACAAAAGGATTTTTAACACATTGGTGCATTTTACACCTTTTTACATAGATGAAAGTGCCAGCAAAATACAGGACAAGGACAAGTTAGGCCCACAACACACCTGCTACATTATATCACCAGTCTAGAACATTTGCTGAAGAGAACAGCAGCACAATTGCACTGAGGGAAACACAGACTGCCTGGGAAGCCAGAGTGGGTTTTAGTGTGACTTGCGGCAGTACTTGAAAGTTGAAATTCCCTGGAAGACCAGCATGTTTTCCCTGCTGCTTCACTGAAGAAGAAATAAGGATAAAATACCAAATTATATTGTAATATGCTGAAAATTGAAATCTAGCATAGGAATTTTTTCCCCATGCTTCAAACTAGGAAAAAAGGGTAGATACAGAATATATGTCCTCCACAATTTAAACAAATGCAGCTCCATGCTGCCACAGTGAAGCGCTAGGACTGCCCTTGTTAGCTAGATGAAAGCAATATTGGAAATCTCTACACTACACTGTAGTCACTTCTCTTGCATATGCAATAGAAGCATGACATGATAGAGACTGGGGAACAATATTAAACTGTCTTTGTGCCTTTCTGCTTCTCTTTCTAGGTACTAATGAGAAGAAAGAAAAAAAGACTAATTCAAGGAGACTGATGGGCAGGACAAAACACCTCCCCTGCTACACCTGCTCTTCTCCTTTCTCTTCCTCACAGCAGCCCTAGACAAGGGAAACCCAAGTGCCAATTCAAACCAATTTAAATGTACCTGGCTATGCAGGTCACATATAGTGGAGCAGAAAACCTGGCCTTGTATTTGCTGAATTAACCTAGAAACAGTTAAGACTGCATAACCAAAGCAGCCTGGAATCAGAACATGATGCCCCATCATTCCTCCACATGCACCACATAGAGGTTCTGCCCACAAAATTTGAGGCACGCTGGGGCAGTCAGGTATGTAGATACCTATATGCCATTGTGCCCAAATGTACACAGAGGCTAACAGAACAGCAGAGGTTAAGCCCTTTCAGTATTTAAGTGCACTTCATATATGTCACGCAGTTCAGGAATGACCAGCTAGGCAAAGTCTACAAAGTCTCAGAACTGTGCCATCATCCACCTGAAAGGAAGAGAGGAGGAGAGGAGAAGACAGAACTGCATGGTAACTGAAAGTGTTTCCTTTCTTACTGCCTCAGAATACATGTTATGATTGCATTACATAGCGTAGAAAATTGAAGGATGTTATTCTAGCTATTTTTCCAAGGTATGTGGGTATGTCTCTGCTTCCCCAGAAACATATATAGTTACTTCCCACCTTTGAGGCCCATCTGTTGGGTTGAATCCCAAACACTTCTCTGTTTTATACAGCTAGCTCCCTGCTAGGATGCTTCCACACTCAGACCTTCACCTTGAGCTGTCTTCCACTGAACAGGACCAACTCCAGCATCCGAATATATATAGACAATCCCTGAGATGCTTTAAAAAAATGCAGTTGATCTTGACTTACCTCACTGACATTTACTACCTCACTTTTAAAATGTTGATGTCCCTGGAATTGGTACACAAAACTATTTCCTATGAGAATAGTAAACAGAACATGCTAATGGATTTCCTAGTACTTCAATATAAACAGTTAACTCTGTCCTGCCCATCAGAGCAAGACTCAGTTTTGAGTAGCTGATTTCAGTAAGTATTTTATGTACTGTGTTTAACACAAGCCATGCTTTTCTCAAAAACAAAAATGACAGTAAGGTATTGCATTAATTTTACTCTTGAGATTAACGCGATGGCAGCCAGATAGCTTGGAAAGGACAGTAGATGGAGATGGATATATATCCTGATACTGACTGATGGAATATTCCCTTTATAAAGGTAATTCTAACTTCCAGAAAAGGCCATCAAGAAAGATTTGTTTGATTTCAATAGGAAAAAGCTCAGCACCTTGCCAAGCTGAGAGAATAGGGTGGAGAAGACAAGGACTGGATTTTTGGATTAAGGGCTTCCTTTCTATCTTTGACTCAAAGCTCACAGAAACTTTTCAAAATATAAAATGAGGCCCTGAACTTTCATAAAAGAGAGGCACATATTTGTGCTGACTGGCTGATTTTGATTCTTACAGGTAAAGGCTGAAATGTTTAGTTGAAGGTTTGGTCAAAACCTAAAAGGGGAGCTGGAAAGGAGGATGTTCAGCTGTAGAGGTCTCTGGGCATAGTTTGTGAGGAACACAGTACCCTGAGTGCTGAAAAACTGTTTCTTGAAAAACTGTATCAGAACATGTTCAGAAAGCACCAGAATGTAGTAAATGCTTCTATTGATTTTGCATTATTAAATCCTGAAAAATAACTCAGCTTTGCATGATATCCAATTTACTTGATTTAGCACGTTAATAATTCTGTTCCTAAGACCAAAATGAAAACCGCAGCAATTCTTCACTCCAGAATTAGATGTCTGCACAGGAATTAATTTTTTCAGATTATGTAAATTATTCAAGAATATTAAAAAGCACTGGTTTTAAACTGTTAAGACTGCTTCCCCATTTCCACTGATACGAACTGTTAGTCTCTTGGGGAGTACTATTTTTAGGGTGCTGACAGAAAGTCGGTAGGAGGCAGTGGAGCCTTAACGACGGTGAGGTTTGGATTGGGGCCATAATGGGCCTTAGAGGAGCCAGGTCTTAACGATGAATATCAAAACTAGAAGATCAGATGTGCATTTGGGACACTGATGATCAAGTGAGCTTTACTTTTTTATTATTACTGCATGCATTTTTGCATTTGTCATCCACATTCAAATACAACTGAGGTCATAAAACTGAAAACTTTTAGATTGTACTCACCACATCTCTGTAGCACTGATCTGTCAGAACTGATGACGACAGTCACCCACCCTGCCCTTAAGGCAGTAATGTGACTTTCTCTCATGTAGTCTATCTCTGTTTGGAGGCATACTGAGATAATTATTACACCTTTAATTTGTAATTTAAACCTGTTGGGTTTGCCTGCAAAATCACCTAGCTTGCTTTCAAGTGATGGATACACTACTGTAACATAAATATTACAAAGGAATTACTTTTTATGTTGAATCCAATGTTCAGAAACTATATCCTCATGCATTTTAACCTGAAATCTCTTTTAAGAGAATATATTTAAATTCCACATCTGGAAACCAGATTATTTTTTTCCTGTCTCAAATAGAGTAGAATAATTTTCAAACAGAAGAGAACGTTCTCTAAATGACCGCTCAACTCTTTCTGTCGTGCTTCACTACTGACCTCTAATGAGCAGTAAGCATATTGCCTGAATCCCTTACCTCTTTACAGAGAAGAAAATTGGTAGTAACACAAGTTCTTCCTCATACAGGTTTACCCTTTCAGAGTAAGTAGGAAAGCTTGCAAGAGTTGCTAGGTTAGATGCTGTGTTATTCTCCCTAAGAAACTGCTTTCCAGAGGAACAAACAATCCAGCTGGGAGATGGTATTTTTCAGCCACTGTGAATTAGTAAAATTTGAAAGATACTAGCACATTAAAGTCAAATTTGCAAACAAGACATGACACTCAGAGTCCGGAGTGCTCCTAGAATCAGTTTTGCAAACCTCATGTGAATACAGTGAAACCCAACGGTTTGTGAGAAGCAGCTTTGTAGTATATTGCAAAAATAGCACACCATTGAAATAGTCTCACACATCTCTCCCTTGGTATGTACTTGACTGGTCAGGCATTTTGCTCCTGAGGAGTCAGCACATGACATTGAAAACCATATTACGTTTTCAAAGTGTTACACAGACTTCAGATGGTTAACATTTTCACTTTTAATATTTATTTTAAATGTACATTTTAGCTGTTTACCTCTCCTCCTAATTCATAACACAGTTGTTACTGTATAATTTGACAGTCTTGTAAAAATGCCTACGTTAACAGCTCTTACAATTACAGTCCTTCCATCCTTAAACAGTCTATTAAGGTTCTCATACTTTTGCACTATGTAACTACCTTTACATGATACTGAAAGAACTTCCATTCAAGAGTAAGAATAAAGCAGAAATGTTTCCATGTCCCAAACAACTTCAAATATCCAGTAACTGGTGACGTTGTGTAATTATGGACATTTGTCCAGGACTCCCACATCCTTTCATCCAGGCTGCCAGAAGCCAGGAGAATTTCTTAGCTCTAGTCCTTTGTAGTCAGTCTAATACCAAATTTCTGTTTCTAGTGAACGAGCAATTCAATGACCAGGAAGAATACTGTACACGTAAAAATTGCTACAAGGTATTTCCTAAATTACTGTCTTCATCTGTGACAATAATGACAAGAAAGACAGACAGAAAGAATATAGAAAGTTTTTCATCAAAAAAATGAAAGGAGAACATAATATTTCCCAAAATAGACTGGTAATGATTAGTAGAACAAGAAGATCTTCTTTAAGCAGGGACAGGAGAACGACTGCAAGTGAACGACTGGGTCAGTTGGGTGCTATGAACTGCCAAAGAAAATATTATGAAATGAGGGTAAAGATGCACTCCCTCCCAGAGGGCTAAGGCCACAGTCCCTTTGGCCCAGCAACACACAGCAAGCTCAGCCAAAACCAGATGCTGCATTAAAAGCCATTCCACAACAGCTAGCACAGAACAGCTCTGCATGGCCTTTTCTGAAGTAACCAAACGCTGAACCAAAGAATGTATTTGTATTCTGGAGTATGCCATTCTAACATGGTATTGTTCCAGAAGTGCTACTGAATTTTAATTTCATTATGCCACTGCATTTCCCCCTATTGAAGAGGCCATAGGCAGTTAGAGCTTATGCACGCTCTGAGAATTGGTAAAAGTCAAGGAAGCAGCAGCATGTTACCTATACCACTGGGAAAGGGACAAACAACACTACAAAAAGACACGTATTAACGAGCTCTCTGCCTACATAGCCCTGAGGACAGACACTGAAAAAAGTTGAATCACTCAGCGGAGCCAGGAGCACTCTTTCCCCTTGGTGCTGCCTGTTTAGGAGATCTATCAAGGAGATCCTGGATGGACGCGTTTATCAGAACTATCACTGAAATGAATGCCTTCCCATTAATGCTGCGGTATTGCACTACATGACTGCAGCAGTACACTTGTCATGGTATTTAAGGTCTCTGTGCTTCATCAGCAAGGCATCACCAACACTTCATTCAGTGCTTCATCCCCAAGGTGGTGGGAGAATCCTACCCATCCACTGAACCTGGGCAGGAAAACTGGGTCACAATTATGCTTCTGGAGCCAGCTTTGAGAGCTACTGAGTCTGCAACCTCACTGTGCTCGGCAGGAGCTGAAACTGGCAAGGAATTACATCTTTCCTCAACCTTGACTTGCGTATTACTGTTGGGTATAAATATTTTCAGAGAACCTTCAGGAAGTTTTCTAACCCTTACTATGGAATAGTTTGGATAGAAAACAAAATGAGCAACTTCTAAAATCTGAATTATTTCTCTTCCTCAGAGACAAAAAATCACATTCACAGCAGAAAACCACCATGGTTATAATTACCTTCAAATCTTTAAAATCAAGTTAACTAGTATACACTGAAAAATGAACACAAAAGAAGTGCTGGATATGTGCAACATATCTAGTAATTAGCATACAACAAGGACAATGCCTTCTAAAATGTTTTTTTAAAATAACAAAAAATCATTCTGCCCTTACTACAAATAACAGCTCTGTATGGAGAAATAATTTGCGTTACAGTGTTTTGACGTTTTTCTAAATAGACCATGAAAAAAGTTAATTCCCCTTTTGTTTTTAAAGACAGTTTAATAGCGATATAATGTTTTAATGTATTTCTCCAAAGCTCCACATATTGCCAGCAGAAAAGGTGAATATTTATGTTAACCAGTCCTAAAGGCATTCTCACTAATATATCAAAAAAGCTCTTGATCAGTAGTCTTGAGCAAGATACTTTTGTTTTTTCCAAAATAAATAACATATAAAACCTACTTTTATTAAAAAAGTAAGCAGTGCTATGTAGGTGTCTTAAAATGTAAACACATGCTCAGCTAGAATAAATAGGACTTACTTGTTGCCATAGAGTCAAAAGATAGACTAATTCACTAGCTAGTGACTCAGGTCTCAGTGACATGCTTGAGAGTAGATGAGATATTAAAATTTCTTGGAGAGGAGAAAAAAAAAGGTGACAGATTAAACACTGTTTTACATTACCTATAGGTTTTTATTGCAGAATGACAGAGAATGCATCTGTGAATGCAAATGCAACTTCGGCATTTCAGTGCCTGCCTTGTGAAGAGTGCATGCAGTCCGTTAAAGCTCTTAGTTAGATACATCAGATCTAAGTTACTAGCTGTGGGAACTGCAACCAGTAATCACATAAAAGAGAGTTTCACCCTAGGACAGAGTTACAGGGTACAACCTGAACACTGTCAACAGTCTCCTATATAGTGGGGTAGTGTATCAGTCCCTAGCAAGGCTGTTGCAAAACCTGCTCTGCTCTCAGCCTGTCATAGATACTAGTCTGTTTCCATTTCTAAGGTATGAAATCTGGCTTTTTGTTCACACTTTTCCATCTGATAGTCCCTTGTACAAATCCCAAAACACTGGCCAAAAGGACTGCCATTATACAAAACAGAAATAAATCTGGAGATATTGCTTCAGGAAAAGAGGTGAGTTAATGTTTAATTAAAAGCAGCGACAGAACATTCTTAGGATCAAACAGAAACATAAGACATCCTCTAATTTTGAGTGCCAAAGTGATCATGCAGACTGGCAAATACTTTCCTTTACCAGAGCCTCCCCATGGCCAGTCCACAGAAGCAAGCAGCTCCACTCATCACAGCCTCAGATAAAACCTTCTGCCTTCTGACAAGAGCCTTTTTGCGCTCTCTGAATGTAAGCAGCCCAGATCACCAAAGTCAGGCAAAATGAATCCAAGCCTCCTCCTCCTCCTCCTTCTAGTCCCCAGGAAGTCAAATAATATTTTGTGTTTCTTAAGAGAACCACAGAGATCATTCTTAAGCAGAAACCTGAATGTATCAACATAACAACTGTGTTAGCAGCAACAGAAGTCCTCAGGAGACTGCTGTTGAGCCACGTTGCGTACACCAGGACTTGGGCATCTGAGCATTGCTGTTTGGAGTCCCAGACAGGAGACAACTTGGCCACACCTAGCAAAGAAGCCATTGTAAAAATCTGGACAGAAGCAAAATGGAAGTCTAGATTAAACCTTCATTTGCCGAATCATGATTTTCTTTTCTTGCAAAAGCATTACTAACAGCCACGACCAGAAAAAAGAAAGAGCATATCAAACACAAATGTTTGGTACTTGATAAAGTATTCATCTCATTATTTTATGTTGTCTCCCTTAATGTTATGTTATAGCATAAGGGTACTTTCTTGACAAATGAATTACATAAACATTGATTTAAAAAAATTAATTTCTCTCATTAAATTGCACTTATCCAATTACCCATTAAAGCAGTTTGTAATGTGAATGCAAATTTCTTGCATTCCAAAGAGATGAACTGGAAAAATGATACCTTGCCAAAATAGCACATTCACACATCTGATAATAGAGCTGAAAGACAAAAAAGAAAACCCACAAAACCAACCAACAAACCACCCAAACCAACCCCCAAATTAACCCCAGTAGTCTAAAGCAGCTTTTGTCACTGTTTCAGAATCCAGTAAGGTGTTTTCAACTCAACTTTCTCTAGAACAAAGCATTTTATTCTATACCAAATGCTAGTAAATCACAAGCCTGAAGAACACTTTACTTATTGTCCAAAAAGTTACTAGAGGAGCTCTGAAGAGCAGAACAATCAGACTCATCCAGGACTCATTCAAAGGACACTGAAAACAACCTCCAAAGTCACTCTGCACTGATGGGTGCAGACAGATCTCAACAGGCTCTGACTGTGCTGAACATGGTGTGGGGCCGGCATGTCACATAAAAATCCAAGAACGATGAGCCAGCTCCAGGCCATGGAGCAACAAAGCTGCATTAGTGCAGCTCTGTGCCCCAGTTACTGTGCAGTAGCAAGAGTCAGAGCTCATTAGATCAGGAATACACATGCTGTGTTCAAAACTGAGCTGCTAAGTCTGTCAAATGCTGAACTGTATTTGTGAACCTACTAGGTCAGACTGCATCTCTGCACTTTATGCCACTTCACAGTAAGCAGATGTCGCCTCTGATCTCAGCCAGGGTCTGAGGAAGTGCAAAACGACTCTCCAATCTAAGCATCACATAGACAGTTATACCTTAGAAAAGAACCTGACCTTTTATCCCTATGCATACAACAGCCCCATTTAAAATCTTTCTACTAATACAAAACTTGTTACTACAACAGTAGTCTTTTTTTTTTTATTTGGTCTTTTTTGGGACAGTATAGGTACTCAGAAGAGTGTCTTAGAAAAGACCGTTAGACTAAAGTATAGTCTCTCAAAAAAAGATGAAACGTTTTAAACACAATGGCTGAGTGCGGAAGGATATGTGCAGGTATTACTGTACAGATCTTCTGTGATGGAGGCCTTTCCCTTCAGATTCAGATCACACTCCCTTGCCTGATCTGAATCTGTATCTACTTTATTTTGGCACAAAACCAGACATCACTCTTTGGTGCTTAGTTACACTGGCAGTCACCTGGGAACCATTCTCATTGACGACAGACAGCCTTCTGAGCATTGCCTACAGGCTGCTTTTACAGGTTGGGGCAGCCCCAAATCTTGATATTGTTGTAGTATCTGTCTTCCTGAAGCTACTCTGTTTATATGGGTGCTACGGTCACAAAGCACTTCAGCAAGCCAATCCTGTTGTGACTGCACACTCTCTATAACACTACCGTGTCACATCTTACACAATGGTCTCCTTTGTACCTTCAGGGGGAAGAAACACAAGATACATCAGAAGCTCAGTGAAAGTCTGTGCCCATCATAATCACGATGACCGTACTCTAATCCCTATGCAGGACAGATGATAAAACTTTTACTCAGAAATTCCTTCATCTATCCCAGCCACACAACATCAATTAAAAATACAAACAAGATGCTTGGGTGAACAAAAGATACAGTATATAAATATTGTTTATACAAGTGCTAGAACAATAAAGATGAGGTGCAATTTGCTAGAGCTTCTCTTCTAAAAGAAAAAAGACTGGAGTCCCCACTTAGAATTGTCCTTCTGGATTTAAGGCTTTCTGTTCACCTTTTCTTTACTCACAAATCCTGGGAATCTCTGTGAGCAGAGACCCACACATTTGCTTGACAGCCAGCTGTTCAGAACGTCTCTGGTGACTTTATCTAGGTTGTGGGTCAACCACGTTGTTGGAGACAGTCATCTGAAGTGTCTCAAGCAGGCCAACTTTAGTCTAAAAGCAGTACAGTCACATGTTTGCTACCCACACCTACCAGTTTGGCTCAGCTAGATAATCTCTGTATTTCATGGCCGATGAAGTTTTCTCCTTTTCCCTATCATATCTTGCATTAGAGTTTGCTAGGATAGCTTGTCTATTAATCACATTTACCACATTTCTGCCTTATCCAGCCCCTGAAAAATTGAGACCTGGTAATACTTAAAGAAAAGAGGAAGAAAGAAGGCACACAATCTTATTTTATTAAATGTGCACATTTACGAGCTGTATACTCAATAAAAGGAGCAAAATCTACTGTGTAACAGAAGTATGGTCGTAACAGCATTTCTAATGCTATCTGGTTTACTGAGCTACAATTTAGCCGAAAAAGAATTGTGTCCATGGGTCCACTGAGGCATTACCTCAAGTTGCCTCTTTTTTTCAGCTTTCAGTCCAGCAACATATGTATCACACAGTTCTGCTCCAGTGTGCTCTGACATGATTAATTTCTGTGACATGAACTCTGCCATTGCTGCCTGGTGTGTGGTGTTCAAGTTGGTACTGCCTATTCGGGTAAAAGAAAGCATTAGCTCTCTGCACTGCAGTACAACTACATTTCAGACTACCCTTCCTGCAAATCAGCTCAATATTGCTACCGGGCAACTCATCTTCCTGAGCCTGACAATAGAAGTCCCTTCTGTGCTGCATTAACTGCCACTAGTTCACGCTGGCCCCAAACCAGTCCAAGCCCATAGGATCCCATGGACCAAAACAGATCCTCCAGATGGCAACTTCTGTCCACAGAACACACATGCTACACCAGACTGCTACCATTGGGCTGCTCTTACTTATTCAGAGGCTTTCATGATTTCTTGGACAAAACTCCATACACTCTTCCCTCAAAATGACAGAAAAATTTTGGCTGGAAGGGAACTTCAAAGGTCATTCTATCAAACAAATACCATTCTCAGTTCCCTGCCTGTTAAGTCATGATGATTCTCTAACCCTGAAACAACACACAAAATTTGTATTTTTCCTGTCATTAGTACAAAATATTAACCTAGGATTGTGTGGAACCAGGAAGAAATAACACCATGATTTCTGTAAATTACGTTAGACATCGTAAGTTGTTCCCCTCTGCCTTTGGTGCCAAACAGTGAATCTTCCCTCCCAGCTCTCATGTTTCTGTCCAAAAGGATTAAACATTAATATGCAAGCCTGTTGAAAACATTTAGAGTTCTTTTGGTTATTTCAGTTTAAAATAAATAAATGCTTGACAGGAGCAAAGACCAAATGTAAAGCCAGTGGAATACCAAGATTTTCCTACAGTATAAAATAATGAACAGCAGAATCTCTGTCTGGGGAAAAAAAGTTACATTTCCAGAAAATGATGAAGTTCCTAATGGAGACTTCTGTTTTGTGGAATTAGAAGTAATGTATCACCTTTCAAACTGAAGGACATCCAATTTAACATAAGAAGGACTCATATTAATAACACTGCATTCCCTACAATATGAATATACCACATATGGATTGCAAGATTTTTAAGGGACTAGATGATTAGTTGGCAACTCCAGAACTTGCTGAGCCAGCTTAAGGTAATATGAGCACTCCAGGGTCCCATCTCAGGGCATAACCTGATCACCTACAAAGATTAGAAAGGAATGTTCCTCACATGTGTAGTCCTGAGCAGCTGGCCCTGTGCATCACAGATCTTGATGCTTGGTTTTTAACCTTTTCCTTGAGCAGAAGTTTATCAGCATTTCTAGGTTAGGTACACGATAGAACTGACTCTGTATACCAAAATGTATTCTCTTATCATTTTACTCATATACTTCTTTGGAGAAAAAGAAAAGTCCTATTAGATACTTCAATATGGAGGTGCCTTCCAAGGTCATTTAATTTACATTACATATTTTGCTTCCAATTTTTTTTCATTGTTCACCAGACAATGTAAATGAACACATTATACAAAATAAAAATGCCTAGGCTTACACTCAGGCAAATAAGCTCAGCATCAAAAAATTATTCAAATATATAAAAAAAATACCCAAGTTATGATCAAGAAAGTCTTTTATATTTCTTATATAATTTAATTGGATTTTCCTTACTAGATAACATGACTTAGAAGTCATCCTTCAATGCTGTAGGCATCATTGATAATCTTTTAGAAGCTACCCATAATACATAAAAAAGGTAACAAATACGCCTCAAACCGAATCAGATAATTCACTAACAACATAAAGTAAACGGACTCTGCTACACCCCGTAGCTTCCATATTGCCACTGTTAATCCCCACAAAAAATCCAGCTACTCACAATCATGGGGATAAGCAGAACAGCCAGCTTTGCAATCAGTCCAGGATGTTCAGATATTTTACAGATCTTGGTAGGGGGAAAAAGAAAAGGAAATTACTTCACCTGCCACTTTCTCTTCTTGTCCCAGTAATGCCTTAAGTCAAGTTCCTCCTTTGGCAGTATATGCTAACATAGGACGGGAAGCATTACCAGACACACCTTGGGATATGAATTTATTTGTAGATCATAATGAACACCATCAGTTTAAAAACTTGTGAATATCTATGAGAAAATTTCATTAAGAGTCTGTTTATAGAAAGACTTTAATACACAAATATATATACACACACGTACATACACACAAAACCACCACATACAAAATCATATATTAGGATTACATACAAACTATGTTTGAGCCTGAGCTATTCTATACAGGACAAATTCAGAGATGGTATTTATACATTGCCTTTTGAGTGATGTGAACAAAATAGCTATGGCTAGCTAGACAAAGGAAGAAGAATAATTTTTAAGACTACACTCTGAACAATGCTGGGCTCTGCTGACAACAAAGTGGATGTATCAGTGATAGGTTTTCCCTCCTTTTTCGTTTTTCCTCAATAGAGCGTTTAAATCAAATTACAGAGAGGACCTGAAATAAACAAACACATGCCCTGTTTTGGAAAGAGAAAGTGACCACAACCAACAGGTGAATCAATTTTGGTAGTGGTCCACTAAAGTAGGAAGGAGCAGAATTGAAGAGGAACACTCCCAAATTCCTCCTAACAGGTACAGTGCTCCTCCTACAAGACTAAAAACCACTGCAAATGCAGCGTTCCTCATCAGTAACAACAGTTCTTACAAAGGCGTGCTCACATTCACTGAACAGGCAAATTAAATGTGGTTGATACAGTTGGAGTGTACCAGCTCTTTTTGACAGTCAACCTGTGTCAGCTCAGTGTCAGCCAGGCAGGTTAACTGTCAAATAGATGGATTCAATTAAATGGTATTAGCCAACTTTTGTCTGCTTATTTAGCAGAAGAGTAACTGCATTCTGTAATAACAGAAAATACTGATAAAACTCAGGGAAGAGGGCAGGTGAGGACTAAAATGAGAGCCTGGAGTGGACTGCATTGAAAGATGTGAAGGTGGCAGCAGAGACTATCAACATGCTGGGAATCATTTGATCACTGAAGGCAAGGTTCAGTATGTCTTAAGATACTCCTCCTTCACTACAGGATACTGAGACGAAGCAAAGCTAAAAGTGGGCAGACCCATCTGAAGAAAGACACTTCAAACATGCAAAGGAGTTGTTTGGGTTGACTTGACCTCTGTGCTATTTTTCCCCATAGGGCAAGAATGGAATGGTATTCCAGGTGGAGACGCAAACATCATTTCCCCTTTTGCAGAAATACAATTTCAGAGCCTTACCTGCTTTCATAGAGACAGAGATCCTACACCTTCCCTGATGGGATTCCTCAGCCCATTACTGTTACTGCATTACAGTCATGCTGCTCTATCTTACTCTTCTGTTTGTCATTAATCCAAATGGAAATGACAGCCTACTATGAAGAAGAGAAACAGCCTTAGCTGGTCTATACTTGGGTCCTACAAATGCAGGATCTACATAAATAAGGATTCAAAACATGGACTCCACTTTGCTTGTGGGGCTAACCCACCACCTGTAGGCTGCTCTAATTCGTGACATGAAATTATGATGAGAAACACCATGTATTTCTGGAGTAGGCAAATATCGGGTTTATCTTGTTGTCATAGCAATACTCTCCAGCCAGGCCACTGATGGCTCTCTTTATCTAATGGAATATTAAAAGCTCACTAATACTTTTGTTGTGTGAACTAAACACAGTGCATCAGTTTAAGTTTCTCCTGAGCTTCACTGCATGTGAACTTGTCAGATGCCACTACTTTGGCTCCCACACTCCTGTTAGCGACCCAGTATTTCCCCCTTTCAAACAACAACTCTCCCCCAACATCCTGTTGTACGCACCATGTTTGCTAGCATCACATTTATCTCAGATGAGGGGATGTTCTACTTCTTTTCTTAGTTCTTACCACTTATCTTCCCCATGCAGAGCAAGCTCTTGGAGTTAAGAACTCCCTGATACCTTGTATTCTTCTGGTAACTTCCACATCATGCCCGCATTCCAACTTACCCTTAGATTTTGTAAAAATGTACTAAAGAACAACTAAATCAATTTAGCAATGTATATTTGGTTTTGATTTGGGTGTGAGCAAACAAAATTTTGTTTGGAACATGTTCACCCACCTCAGCACATAAAATCCCCTAACTCTATTCTTACCACTTTTCCTTGCCTATTCCCTGCATCCCCATCCTTCCCTACTCCATCCCAAAGTCCAAATATCTTTCCATTAATAAAGCACTTTGTTCCAAATGTACCAGCATGCAAAAGGTTCACAGGCTGTTTTTCTAAATTAACATTCATGCCGTTTTAGTACCCAGTCATGAGTAAAGCAAACAGGTCCTTGAAATAAGATCTCTTCTTTTCAACATTAGGCTTAACACTTCAGTAATTCAGTTGATGTGTCGTGATAGGTGTTGTAGGTTCATATTACCATCTTCCTGTACATCTGCATTTAAGTCTCACAACGCATTGTAATTGGACCTTCACAAAATAACCTTCCACCTACTGGTAACTGATCATGGCACAATTTGCAAAACAGCCTATTACAAACAAAGTCATGGCCTGATAAAATTGGAAATACAAAGAACAGCTTTGCAAATGGAAGTTAGTGGAAATTTTACCACGAACACATGAGTTTGTCTGAGTTTGCATTAGACACACACATAGTAAGAACTTTGAGGAAAAAGCATCAGAATTATAAATCTTTACCCTAAAGGAAGATTTAATAGTAGTTTTCTCTTAGACTCCACAGGAAAGTACTTTCCAAAACAGCTATTATAATTTGAAGGCTGCAAACCTATGGCCAGAGACTTTACAGAGGTAAATCTGTAAGGTTTTACTGAAACCAAGAAAGTTACAGTTAGTATGGTCCAGTTCTATGTACCATTTGATACTATCTTGGAGCCATTACAGGAACTAGGCTTATGAATTTCATGTACGAAACAGAGAAACAACATCACAGTCCAGATTCCGTTGCTGGCATTACTCCATTCAGTTATTTCTCATATTGCTGTAGCAGCTAAGAACAACAGGAACTATACAATCACAATTAAAGATGGGTTCCCCTCCCCAAACGAACTCATACTGTAAGGCAGCATGGAGGACCACATATGGACAGTTAAGGAGTCCTAGGAAACAGTACCGTCCTGTTAATTACAGTGCACCAGTCCTCACCATGAGCTTTTTTTTTTAATTTTTATTTATTTTTTTTTGTGGGCAAAGAAGTTGGAATGTGAAGGAGAACGTGGAAGAAAGTACACCAGTGCTTATTATAAAATTTAACATATGGGCAAATGAAGTCAGCGTCTTAACTGATGAGAAACAATAACTTTAATCCTGATATGGAAAGTCAGATGTTAGACAAATGACAGGCTTGTGGAGCTGGAACCCGCTCATGCTCTGAATGGCAGCCTTCTATTCTTGACTGTGTAAATATACAGAACTTGGCACCCTGCCTCCATTCCACACAAAGTGAGGGAAGGGAAGCTGAAGGCCCTCAAAAATGAAGTAACTTTAGCATGTGTAACATTGGTAAATTCTATTGAAGTCCTTTTTATGTTTTTTTAACTTGCTATTTTAAATGTCAGTCTTCCTGGATTGCGTCTTAAACTTGACCAGCTTGACTAATCAGATGAAAAAAGGATCTGTCTTGAACTTGGCAGTCATACGAATTACTAAGTGAATG
The DNA here is from genome assembly GCF_963210335.1 of Falco punctatus. Classification (NCBI taxonomy): domain Eukaryota; kingdom Metazoa; phylum Chordata; class Aves; order Falconiformes; family Falconidae; genus Falco; species Falco punctatus. The sequence goes on from NC_137582.1 coordinate 45,108,231, forward strand.
GCAACCCTTCAATACAATTGATTTTCTATATCCACAAAGCAGAAAACTTTTCATCAGAATGATGGCGCACTTCCACTGCAAAGCAAAGTCTCTCCTCAAAATCTATGGGATACACTATCATGACCACCACACCCACAAGATACTCAAAATATAAGGTGAATTATTACTACCCGCTCCCCAGAGGAAGGCACTGGCTTATATCTGCCAGATGGAACTGACAGCTGGCAACTCAATGCCCCCAAAAGACCTCCTGCAAATGGGCTCTTAAACAAAAATGTTTCTTTTGGCTTCCTGTTCCCATTTCATCCAAAGCAAACACGTCTGGTTTCACTCCCCACCTTGGTTCACTTTTGGACTTTGTCTTAGTCATAAAAGAATATTTACATATTTAATCACAGCAAATAGTAATTACATGCATTTAGTTGAAGACATTCCTTTCAGTTTGTTGGCAAATTTCAAAAGTGGCAATAAATGTCCTCTCTTGAAATACCATGATAGAGAATAACAGATAAAGCACCCTTTTTGCTGGGCAAAAGGTGCCTGTTCCACCTGCTTTGGGAAAAGAAATCACACATTTCTATGTCAGAGGCTTTATTCTTTCAATTACTGAATATGTATCCTCATCCCCTCACTGAGAGGGCCAAGATTAATAATACAGTAAGCGTATATATTGCTGTACTGAATGTTTAGTACAGCCAAATATTTTCTTGAGTTAGGCCGCACATAAACAAGAGTTACTATGTCTAGCTACCTCAAATAAATGAAGCAATCCTTCTCTCAATTTGAAAAGTTTGGCAAGAAATTGGGTTTTACCTGGCAGTAAGTGCAACCAGGTATAAATCTTACCTGTCCAGTGTAATGTGAAATTTTTTTAACAGACATTTCTGAAACTATTACAGTGAAATACACAGAAGAATTAAAACCAAACCAAACCAAAACCTAAGGGTTATTTAAACAAATGGTAAAATGAACTACTCTCTAAAGTGTTCTGCTCCAGTAGATAGGAAAGACATACCTGTGGGAAATGGAAGCGGAGCTAACAGAAGCATACAGCTGGCAGAAAATGCTTACTGCAGAACACTTTGAAAATCCACAACTTTAAACGGAAGTATTCCAATACACTATTTACAGTCATGCACATAAAGCTAACCGGACAGAAAACTCACAGGAGAATGTTCATCATCTGTCTCAAAGGAGTTACTACATACAGTGAGTTTTAAGTCAACTCCACTCAAATCTGTTCATGTCCTACTAATATCAAGCATCAGAGATTAACAAATAAAACACAAAGCATTTCAACTCTGAAATTCAGTTGCCTAAAGAATATAGGGTAGTAAGCGAGCCACAATTCTATCATCGTTACATTTCTTCAACTGCTACATGTATCACTGACAAGTCAAATGGGCTTAGAGAGAAACAGTTCACTTCATGAAAACAGCAACCTTAGGTTACTCTCTTTCACCTTGTAAGACCAAGGAGCAAGTGAGGGTGCTGGAAATACTAGCACTAGCTGATATATCTAAGAATTTGTCTCTATACTAAGAAGTCCTATGTCTTTTTTTTTTTGGCGTGTGTGTTTAGCCTCAGCAGAAATAGTCTCCAGAGGCTGGGAAAAAGTCTCAGGAGGTGTGCGAGCTCATGTTGAATATGCCTCAGAGTAACTTGCAAAGACATGAGCATCAGCAAGTTCTGTTGTCATCTTGTATGGTCTGGTTTACTGAAATTTGTAATTTTTAAGAGAATACTACTCATCTTATTTGTTTCCTTGCCCCTATACTACAGCCAGATTGAAACTAGCTGCAAGGGTTCCCTAAACAAGTGTTCTGCACTGAAAAGGTCCTCTACAAGGAAAGGTCTAGCACTTATGGGGTTTTTCTAACAATACTAGCTACTGTTTACCTATTTCCTGCAGGTGCTTTCAGGTTTTGAATTAATTTAAATACAGCTAAGCAAAACTTCCTCCTTTTTTTCTGGAATGATTGAGTATGTAAAAGCCTCTGAAGGCTGCAGTACATTTCGTATGTTAAAGGAACTTCAGTGGTATTTATTTATAACTGAAGATACAAAGTTCATTAGAGAGGATTCAGTTCTTTAATTTGCCAACAGGATGACTAATCAGCAAGCATGTGGTAGCCAGCCATGCCAAAACATGCTAGCCTTACAGCTCTGCACTAACCAGACAGTACATGTTATCTGAACAACCCATGGGGATGATCACAATACTCAGTGTAAGATGGGAGGCTACTGAAACAGGCAGAGAGTTTTGGGAGACAGAGGAAACAAATCTCCAGGAATTTAGTTCCAAGAGCACTGCATATTCTCCTGCTGCTTGGACAATTTGTTTCCTTTTCTAATGTGGAAAATTCACAAAATTATTAGAAAGTGTGAAGGTAAAGAAAGGCTAGTTCAGACATGGTATTTGGGGTAAGCAGCTATGGGTGGTGGCTGATTTGATAAAAATATTCCAGACTGATTCTGGAAAGCTGCTAAGTTACTCACAGTAAAGTACGATTCATCACGACAACCTATTAAGTGCATTGCTACTTCTGTTCATACCTGCACATTCACTAAACTTAAGAACATCCTAATTTATGACCAACACAGGTTTTTCTTTTTTAAACAAACGAAAAGTCTAGAACTTCCAATGAGCAATTTTTGCAATTCAGATAGCTTATGTAATATCAGCACTTTTGCTGCAACCTGTACAACAGTTTTACCAAATGCAACTGCAGGCTAGAGACCATTTTGATGCTTTCCCCCTTTTGCTAAACTATTATAATAAATTAATAAGTAAAAGTCTCTGGGAAAGAGCAGGCAGTACATTGGTAGGAAAGTACCTTCTTATTTTCTTATTTACCTTACTTATTTAGTAGCAGTTATGATGGCACGCACTGGGAATGGCTGATTAAGCCTCATTCTCTTGCTGCCACTCTAATGAGGATTTTTTTTCTATCCAAGATAACTGAAATAGTACTGATCCTGGTTTGTTCTAGTCTAACTGTAGTCAGCTTGTGTTTTGAACTATTTGAGTCCCATTAATTGTTTTCAATCCATCTGGAAGGTATGCCTTCCAGTTTAAAGATCTTTCAAGGCTAGTTTCTGATTGTCCTTTCAAGAATACACATTACAAACAACTGTTACAAGTGCACAAAGAAATCTTTGTTCTTTTCTTCTGAGCCTCTCATGCTGTAGGACATAAATCCACATATTCCTGTGCTGGTGCACAGTAACATGACAAATGGCCTCAATTAAATTCCAAATAATCTTCACAGGTTATGCAAAACCTAATCACCAGATACAAGAACTTGCTCTGAGAAGTATGCTTCATTCTCAGCTGTAATTACACTCACAGGGATCAATTTAGCTGAATCAGAACTGGCGAAATCTGCAGTAAGACCCACAGAATCCAAGCAATACCGTAACAAATCCCAGACTACCAGGCCACGCTACTGATCCAAAGGCCAAATGCTATTTGCATTACTCACTGGGGAGGTCAATACAAATCAGCTGAGAGAAAGAAGAACAAGCTTTTGATCTTAGACTTTATAATAGATAGCCTACATTCTACTTTAGCAATTTCAAACCAAACTTCACTTCAACTTTAGCTTTGCCAGAATTAGACATGCTTTGCCTGGCTGAAGTTCTTTGCGTTCCTTATATTCTGGATAGTTAGATCCTTGGAACGCCTCTCCAACAAATGGCTGCTTTCCATTTGTCACTACCACCAACTATTTAGAAGATGTTCTAAGTTTATATAAGAATGCATAAATTTAATAACAGGTGTCTATTACCATAAAAGTATTGTTAACATAAATAAATGAGACATCATTCCTCCTTAAGAATAACCAACTCAAATACACCTTTCTTTGCTGCAGAGTCAGCTAGCTGTAAGTGGACCACCACCACAGAGAATGCTGCTTTTTACGTTTGGATAACTGAGATACTGTTTACCTTCTCTTTTCTCCCGCTCTTCCTAAAACATCTGATCTGGTTTTCCATCAGTACTTGGTGAACTCTGGCTGACAAATGCAAACGGCTAGATGTTGATCCTCTGTACTGCCTGTAACCCCATTAGAAACAGAAAGCTGATCAGCAGTTCAAGTATCAACATGATAATCCAGAAAAACAGCAAAACCTGTTCATCACCCTCTTTGTCCTCAGTTCACCCAAAGCACATTTTTGAACATGAAGTCTGCTGCTGGAAACATCTTCTTCAGCTGGCTAGCAGGGTTCTTAGTTCACTCACCATGCATGAAAAAAGTATCATCTGGAAAATAAAAAACCTTAACATTCTAAATATCAAAGTTTTCTATTGAAAAATCTTAGACTATCTTAGTGTTTGTAATATATTATGTTTATCATATCCCGAGAATTCCATACCTCTCTTCATTGCAATGTATTAAGTCAAAAAAATACTCTTCTCCTCTAGTTAAGAGAATGGGCTTTCCATTAATGATCAATTGAAACGCACTTACTTATAAAAAATGGACATAATCTAATGGACAGCTGTAATTCAGTTAGAATGATCAAAATGTGAACAACATAGCTCAGGAACACCAACAGTATAATGTTAAGGCCTCTGAGCCTTCAATTATTAGTTACACTTTTTTCATGCAAGAAATGTCATGGTCTATTAGCAGTGTAACAGATGACTTTATGACAAACGCAGATAAAAACTGTGAACGGAAATATATTTGTCAATGGAACACACAGCTTAAACTCAAAAAACTATAGCACTGAATTTGGCACAGGTGAAGGGTGATTTAAAATAGCTTATTCAGCGATGATACAGGAAGTGAACAATATAAGGCTGAATTACTTTAAGTAGATGTCACACGTTCTTTCATAGTAATAATGCCTCTTTTACTCAGCATCCCTTCTTGCTACAGACAGGTCATGTATTTGCAGTTCTTTTAGAAATTAGGAGACTAGAAGCTGAATCCTCCTCTTGTGTAATTGCTTCATTGCTGCTTCAGCTTATCACCTTTGATGTGTTTCTGTCGAATAGCAGTTACTGTGCTATTGAATTAATCAGGGCAGCAAAATAGCTGTAACTGCACTAATGCATAGGTATTTATGGAAACAAAATGCACAGTAAAACCACACATTCATTTTCCAAGCAGGGTTCATTAATCGGTAGCATTCTTCTAATACAATGATTTGATATGTGGTATAATTTAACTTTAGTTTAGCTGTAGTCTCAACAAGCAGTCAATTAGGACAGTTTGGAGTAGAGGTAAACATGATTCTTGCCAAGAGGAAGGATTTTTTATTTTCTGTTTTAAATAAGCATGATCCAAGTGGAAAGACTCCAACTGACTGTTGTGGGCTGTCTCATACCTCTTGGCTTTATTACATAAGTCAATTTTTATTCCTCCTGATTTTTCTTCTTTGCTTTTGCTTAACAAACTTGCTCCTTTCTCATTGTTGTATTATCTGCCCTGTTTCTTTTCCTCCTGCAAACAAAACCAGTGATATTTGTCTTCTTGTGGATTACTGCATAGCCTCACAATGTACCAAATGTAGCTCTAAAACAATTGAGCAGATTAAAAAATGACAAGCCATTCCCATATAGATTCACCTTCCCATGCTGTTTGCTTTTCTTTCCATCATCTTTCCCAAAATGACATTTTTAAACTTTGTTTAGGTTTTCACAATGTTTCAGATCAGAAGGGATCATCATATCATTTGCTGCAACAGTCACCCTGTCAAGAGTAAATCACACCAAGCTGTCCCAGCTTCTTCAGTGGCACAACACAGATCACACAGCCCGCACCAGAACTGTCTTCAGGTGATCCCAGCAGGAAAACCAGGGCTACTGCTTTCTGGTAAGTACATCTGAAAGGCTGTTTAGTCTAAAACTACGCATGATGATCAGATTTTAAGTACATGATCAGAGATATCAGGCAGGAATATAGAAAAATATTCTCTGACCATTAAAAGACAACAGTCCCTCTTATCTAAATTCTCCTTCCGTTTAGAAAAAGTCTTCCTGATGCTATAGATCAACAGAAACCTCTGAATAACAAGATCATGCAGAAGGCTAGTGATCAGCATAAAGATACAATTTTGCTATAAGCACCTCTACCTCTGTGTGTATGTTTTCATCCTGCAAGTTTTCTTGGACACAAGAGTATACAAGCAGGTACTGGATACACCAAATACAAAATTCTGGCAGCTGTGTGTCAATGAAAACAGACGTAAGGAATTTTACAGTCCATTTAGTCAGAAATTTTGCTCACAGTAAATCATTATCAAAATTCTTCTAAGTGTCAGTGCTCACCCAGTTGCTTCGACATGCTTAACTTCTTATCAAACTGCCACTTCCCACAGCACAGTTTCAGGAAACTGTATTCCACATTAATCACAAAAAGCTGTTGTCTTACTTGACAGCAACTACTACTCACAAGAATGTAGTCACACAGGCAATTATCTTCTACTAATCATTATATTTTCAGTAATCACAGACTATAATTTTTTTCTTGCTTTCCTTAGGACTATTTGTTCCTTACGGTGTACTTCCCAATTTGCTGAAATGTTAATAATTTATCCTGTTAGCTTTTCTGTGCTAAATTGTACATGGCCATGGGTACGTCTGCTCCTCCCCAGCAACTTTTGAACTTGTTTGGCAGTTCCAGCCACACTAGACAAAAGGAGAACATTTCAGAAATACTGATTTATTATTACTTACATATTTTGTGAAAGTAAGACTTCGGTAGAATGCCATAACCAAGTGAAAGGTTCAAGTACCCAACTGTACTAGACACCAATTAATTCATGTAAGAGATACCAAGAAGTATGCTTCACTAGCTTTGGTGTTCACAAAACTAGTTGTTTTTTACTTCTACGGCTTACATACCTACAGTGTCAACCTGTTACTTGACTAAGCACTTAAGTTCAAATCACTTTCAAAATTACTGATTAACACTCCTTGGTAAATTACTATTTCTGGTTAGCTTCATTGCATTACTCTGTTCAAAACACAGTGCCTACCTTTGTTTTGGGAAAAGCCAGAGCTCTTTCTCCACAAATGCATTTGCAAAAACTCCTATTTCTGAAATTATTTATTTTTACCTGAAACACTGTATTTACAATCAGAGTTCACAGCTGGGTTTTGCTTTTTTGTTTCAGACTTTTACTGCTATGCCAAGCTGCCACTCAAGTAATTCTCTATCCGTACCACTGAGTAACAAGAAGCATCCTGAATTCCTGTGATTGACAAAGAGGATTATTTTGTCACAGGCTATTTTAAGTATGTTTATAAAGCCTCAAAAAAAGCTTGTGGAGACTTCATCCATTGATGTAAAGTTCTTCAAACTCTTTTACCACGTTGGTTAAAAAGGCGACCTCTGAAAGGCTTAATGAGCTATTTTACATAATCTGGGCATTTAACTGGATGCGTTATTAAGGTTCGAACACAGTGGAGGACAGTTTAAGAAACAGCACAGGGTGCTTTAAGCAGAGTCTCCGTAGGAATTCCCAAGCCCCGCTCAGCCAGCTTCACCCCCGCAGCGAGGGCTGCGGGCAGGCCCCCCCGCAGGGCACCAGAGGGCCCGGCCGCCCCCCGCCCCGCCGCCAGCTCTTCCCCGGCCGCCGAGTCGGACGCTGCCGGGCACGGAGCACCGCCCGCCCGCCCGCCGCCCTCCCGGGCGAGCACACGAGCCTCCCAGCATCTAACCCCGCCGCTTCCCGCTCTCCTTCTCCTCACTGACCTAGAAGGCCCCGGGGCCGCACAACCCCCTGCCCCACAGCGACAGCCAGCAGCCGCCCCCTCCCCGCCTCCGCTCTGCTCTTTCTCAGGGCCCGAGCCCCTTCCCCTACCAGCAGGGAACGGGATGGGGCAGCTCCCCCCCGCAGGGAGGGGCGAAGGGCGGCGGCCGCTGACGAGGGACCCAAACCGGCGGCCCCTCAGCGGCGGCGGCCGCGGCCCCGGCCCCTCCTGGCGCGCGCGGCCGAACCCTCGCGAGAAGTCGCCGCTCGCTCCCGCGTTGCCACGTTCAAAGGCGCCGGCGGTGGGGTGCGTGTCGGACACGCGCACCCGGCACGCGGCCGCTCCCCCTCGCCCCGTGACCAATCGGCGCTGAGAGGCGCCCCGCCTCGTTCCCGTCGGCGCTCCGCGATTGGCTGGCGGCGGGCGGGCGGGACGGGCCGCGGTGCGCTGGGCGCTGCGCTGCGGGGGCCGCAGGGCGCTGCCGCACGCGGGGCTCAGGTGGCGGTGGCGGTGCTTGTCTCGTTCTCGCGGCGGCCCCGCCGGCTGCGCTCCGCCCCGCCCCCGCCCCCCGCTGCCTGACAGGAGGTGCCATGGCCTCACGCAAGAGCTCCAGAGGCGCCGGCAGCAGCCCCAGCCCCGGCTCCAAGAGAGGTGAGCGGCGCCGCTGCGGGAGTGAGGCCGCCGTTCTGGGGCGAAAGGGCGGGGGCTGCCGCGGCCCCAAGCGCTGCGGGGCGGCGGCGGCCGGAGCCCCGTAGCTGGGGGAAGGGAGGGGAAGGGAAGGGAAGGGGCCTTTGCAGCCCCTCGCCGCGGCGCGGGGGAGGCCCCGGGCGAAGCGAGGGGGTGCTGCGCCTTCCGCGCCGCCTGCGCCCCGCGGCGGGCTGAGGTGCGGCCTCTCCCGCCCTCCCCCTCCCCTTTTGCCGCGCGGCGGGGGCCTGCGGGGGCCGCGCTCCCCCCCGCGCCGCGGGGCAGGGGCAGGTTGCTGGGCTCCTGTCCCGCCATTTCCATCGTCCCCCTTCTGGGGAGCTCATGCGGAGGCGAAGCTTGCGTGGCCGGGCCTGGGCGGTGGGGACGCCCCTGGAGAGCTCCCCGAAGGAAGGGCGAGCGGCGTGCAGGCCGCCTGGCTGCGGCGGGTTTCGACACCTGCGGGTATCCCGGAAAGGTGCACTCAGACCGTGCTTACCAGAAGCCGAGGGTAGAACTGGGCTGCCCAGTGTCTGGTGCTAGTGAGGTCGTTGTTATTCTTGTGTTAAAATTTGGAACACCTCCTCGGGTTCACCTGTGTAGCAGCACTGGTCTAAAGTTATTAGATCTGTTGTAGGTATAGCATCTAAGTTTCTGTGAGTTTAGAAGCAAGGAGGAATAATCTTGGAAGAATGCACGCAGAAGACTTTTTGATACAGCTACCTACCTGCCCCGATAGGGAACACCTTAGGAAATCTAACTATTCCTGAACTACTACGTGTGAACAGTTTAGGTAGGGAAAGCTGGAAAGCTCCGTGTGCAGTAGCATTTTTAAGCATAGGAGAACATGCTTGAAAGAGGAAAAAGGTACATACTTCTGCAGTCAGCATGGAACCTTGCACACTGCACTAAAGAAAGGAAGTGCTTTTATGAGAGATTGAATGCTTGCTCTTTGTAACTTCTTTGATTTTGAGCTTGACACGCACAGAGCTCTGGTGATGAAATGTGGTAATGACACTGAAGTAGTGTCTGGTTTTCCTCTTTGAATATAGCAGTAATATGGAGAACAGCATTAATTAATGGATGAACCATATAGGATTATTTTACCTATCACATGATGAATTAAGAGAAAAAGCTTTCAAATATACTGAAATATACAAGAGTTTAGAGATCATGTTACAATATTACGATGTTCATGGAAGTGGTTTTGTTGGTAGGGGTTTTTTTAATCCTTTTTTGATTGCTGGCCTATGCCAGTGTCTATATTACACTTTTTGTTTGGACTGGAGGTGCTCTGATCATCATGTAGTATTAAGCACCCTAAATACAGATTTTCAATTATAATGCATTAAGAACATGCATCCCTGGTATATCTTTCAGTATTAAACATGGTTCTGTGAATATTTTGAATATCACTTAAAAGGTTTGTCAACCTTTGAAAAACAAATTTATCAGGAAACTGAATCTCTGGCTAAGTAAAAAAGTATGCCATAATTTTTTATTTTCAGTTTGAGTAAAAATTTAGCTCTTTATATTAAAAGATACATGGTTTGTATAATTGTACTGGGGACACTTTATTTACTGTTATCTATGAGGGGATGAAGCAGTATGAGTAATGCGTTAGGCACTTGCCTAAGATGTAACCTCTTAAACTTGGACAAACTTGGACAAGTATTTTGTTAGTTTCAGCAACTTCTAGTTAGAATCCCTTGGAGGACTGTAGAAATTACAGCGTGAAGCTGATGCTGTTTTCATAGTTGCAGCTGCAGAAAGAAGTAATGGATGATTACTCTTGTGTGAATAGAGTAACAGTTAGAGGAGCAGTCTTCACAGCAGCCAGTAAGCCTTCCATAGTTGAGGGATGTGAAAATGAGATGAGGAAGTGAATTTGAGATGGCTAGTAATCGAGCCTGTGAAGAAGAAACCTCAAGTTTGAGGCAGTTGTCAATAATGTAGTATTCACTTTCACAGCAGTTCGTAGGAGAGTACGTGGCTTCTTGCCAAGGTGTTGCTCATAGCTGTGAAACCACTGAAGCTGACAGCACATCTAGAAATCTGTGCACTGAGACAGTGCCTGCATCTGAATGTAGTAATCTGCTTTTATGTTTTGCATCAGAAAATATTGACAGTAATCTTACAAATAGAATAAGTTGCTAATAGTTCTAATTGTAGTTTATATAGCTGTCTTCAGATTCATTGAAATGTCAGAGCTGCAACTAAATAATTTTTAGAACTAGAACTCTACCTTTTACTTTGACAAGTCATATACTAGAAGCTGTCAAATCAATCCTAATAAAAAAAATCTTTGTACAGCTACTGATGGACACTTCTTTGAAAGTGACATTTACTGAATTGTATGAATAGGCCAATGATTTTATTTGGAGTACAGAAGTGAAAACCAGGTAAAAATTTGACAGTTTGGGGATACTTGTTGAGGGAAATGTGTGTGTTATTATCTTTATTAGGAAGTCTGGCTTCTTGTCACTAGTCTACAGAATTCATTGTAAAAACTCTAGCCTCTCTAAAAGGACTAAAATAAATTTTAAACAGCTAGATGAAGTAATAGATACTTGCTGGAATATTACTTAAAGCTTCACTGGATGAGGGACAGTTTTGGTACAGAACAAGTGTGTGTCACCTGTCGTGAATTAACTCCCTCAGATTTCATGAGATGGGAAATTTGGAAATGTCTTGGGCATTAGCAGTGGCTGGAGAAGCCTTTCAGTAAGAATGAGGATAAGTAGGCCAGCTACTTTTGAAATACAAATGACTTACAAAATGTGAATTACTTTGTAAGCTATACTTACTTGCAGGAGTACTGATAGTAAGGCATCTGTCATTATACTGCTGTATGGGTATCTTTTTTTCTTACGAGAATTACGTTTTTAAAATTACTTAAACGTAATTCTCGCTGATTATGTAGTTGTGCAGTAATTGCTATTTGTTTTCTTTGTATTTCTAATGACAAGTGGGGGAGTTCTAATCTAATGACAAGCTAGACGCAATACAAAACCCACATTTCCAACACAAGACATCATCTGTATCTACAGACAATTTTATATATATATATAAAAAAATCCTGCCTCTGGTAGTTCTGAGGCTCTGTTGCCACACCGATTGAAGTCAAAAGTACTCTACTGTTGCTTTGATAAATTTTCTTTAATCTCCGTAATAGTGATTGAGGTTATCTTCTGACATCTCTCGCTTTTCTCTGCAAGATCCCAGGACATATTTCATTTCACTTTTTCCTGGTTAATCAGGTAGTTTCCTTAGATATCTAAGCGCAAATGTATTGTCAAGATTTTAACTCCTTTAACTTGCCTTTTGGACCTTCTAAGGTCCCTTATCTAATCCTTTCATTAATTTCTGGCTTCTTTAACTTTGTTTGTTGTTTTTTGGGGGGTTTTGTGGATTTTTTTGTTGGATTTTTTTTCAGTTGACCTGATGTCATTGTCCAAATGTGATTTTGTACTAATAGTACTTCTTTTTCAGTTCTAGGAAGATAGTTGTGCCTGTTAGTTTGCATGAACTTTGACTTTTTATCTCATCTCTGTTGTAAAGACTATTTTATAGTGTACTTTCCCTTGATGAAGGCTTTCTATTAGCTTTTTAATTTACCTAAAGAGCAGAGAAAGTTCATCAGCTAAACAGGTTGCTTATTTCCTGCTGAAGCTCTTGTTGGCTCATGGAAACACTGAACTTCACATTACTGCTTCCAGTGCTTTAAATGGGATTACCCATGCCTTCTCTGGTCTCTCTCAGCTACCCGGCTGTGCTGTGGTATAATACCTAATTTTCATATATGATGGATTCTATGTAAATATCATGCTTCTGTCTATCTACAAATTCTGTCTCTCTAATTTCTGATCTGAAGTACTGGTCAGTATGCTTACTTTATGCTCTTGACATTACAATTGTGCAGTGTATAATCAGATGTATTGTGTTACAATCTATCTGTTATTTCCTTCCTCATTTTGGTTGTAAACACTTTTATGGAAAGTCGTTTGGATAGAAGAGATTGCTGTGTGGCTGGGTGTCAAGGGAGGATGAGGCTGAATTAAGAGTTTGATTGTGTCATCATGGAGCCATGGTGTGAATGTAGAAGGTGAATGGTTTGTTTGGAAATGCTATTGTAATGGCCGGATATACGGGGGCTTCAGTAAAACAAAACAAAAAAATCGGTAGAAGGCATGCATGTTAAGGTTGTTTCTAATTACAGAGTGCATAAAGAGGTGAGATTTCGGTATTTCTGTTTCTTTAAACTGAAAATCCCTTTACTGATCACCTGTACAAAAAGAAAAAAAGCTTGTTTTCAGCTGGACCTTCCTGAATCACTGTGAAACATGTGATAAGTGTTCCTGTGCTAATTCTTATGTTGAATTCTTCATTGTAGAGAACTTGAGCAGTGAAGTTCTGAGTTACCCCAAGTGATTCTTTCCCGATGAAGATCACAAACTGGTAATCTGTGTGATAGCCTGCAGCAGTGTTTTTCCTAACTGCATCCTACGGGCTAGCTCTTTGCATGGCAGAGTTTTGAGCTATGCTTTGAAGTGGAAATTGTAACTCTGTTGTCTTTAAACACACTGGGAATTAAGTATGCAGATAAACATATACTGAGTTTGAACAGACTGTAGTATATGTGGTCCAGCTTTGTGACAGCTTTATAAATGAAACAAATTTTAGTCTCCTTCATATGGAGTTGCACTATTACTTTGCATGTACTTACCCAGCGTAACAACTGCTACCGAGTTGTTTGTTTAAAGGCTTTCTTTTTAAAACCTGTAATAGCTAGGGGTTTTGTAACAATTGAGCAGCAGTTTTCTTGTTTTACAGTTTTATTTCCTGAGGTTCTGGTTGAGTAATAATAAACAATTAATTACTATTATAGCATATCTCACTTTCCATGCCAGTGTTTTTTTAAGGTGGTGTGGGTTTTTTCTGGTTGTTTTGTTTTGTTTGTGTTTTTACTATTAGTAAAGAAAGTTCACATAGCAGTTTGTAACCGTGGTATTATTTCTTCCCATAGTAATTGGAGGACACAGCTATATCTTTTGAAGCAAGAAAGTTGTGAAAAGAGCAATACTTTTGCAACTGAGATCTCCTAACAACATATTTTAACAACTATTAATAAGAGTGTAGGTATGAGACACCTAAAAACTCTTCTGACGTCTGTAGGAGTTGCAGATGTGTATCACCTCTTTGAACTAACACCTAATTAAATTGACTAGGTAGCAGACTTGAAAATTTGATCAGTTTTAGGCATCAAATAAAGGATTTTAAAATGTTCTTTTTTTCCCATGAGCAGAAGCCTGTGAATAGCAGGGTTGTAGGTACTTGCATGGTAACTAGATTTTTACTTGTTTCAATTTGAAACTTGCTCAGACCATGAGAAAAATAGAAAAAACTGAAACAACGTAATCTGTTTTCTTTATTTTGTGATTTAATTAGGACTTGTTGCTAAAACAAGTTAATGTGACCCACATTACAGGATAGGAAATTGGAACAAGGAAAAAATGCCCTAAAATTAATGCCTGTGTGCTATACACAGAGATGAGGATTTTCAACCTTATGTAATAGAAACTTTTTTTAAAGGTCACCACTGGCAGAATTTGCATGTTGGGTGTTTAAGTATTTCTTGTATTTCCTTTCCACTTTTACCTTTCCTGAACTCTGCTTTGGCCTAAATACAACCAAACATTTAATTAACCTAGTAATTATGTAGGACTATTGGCTACATTAAATCATTCAAACATGAGATAGGTAGATCAGATAATTTTAGATCTTATTTCCAAATGTTCAGTGGCAGAGAGCTGGTTCATCAAAGCAGCAGCTATTTAAGATCTTTAAGTCATCTGCACAGTTAGAATCAGTATGAATTTTGTCTTATCAGTGTTACAGTCTATACAGATATGTTGATCCTATAGCATGAGACAAACAAATTTCGTTATAAGGTTGTAGTCTTAACCTTGAACTTCTTTCTTGATGTTTTATGTATAGTGAGTTTACAAGAGGTAAGTTCTACATCAGTTTTGGACATTAATTCTATTTTTTTTTGTTTTTATACACATAAAAACAAGACTTGAGAAAAATTGACTAAAGTGTTTGGGAAAAATACCAGAATGTGGGAATCGGAATCTGTTTAGATTAGGTAAATAGATAACACAAAATGGTTTTGTTCTGTTTTTACAGGACTTTTTATTTTTTCCTGAAGTGCTAACTATTTAAACCTGTTACTGTACTATCTTTAAGTTTGTGGATAAAAGGTTTTAAAAAATTAATCCAAACTATTCAGCTGGTATGTGATAGATGCATTAAATACTGCTTTAAATGTGTTCCAGTTGATAGTCAGCATTAATTATAAAACTCTTCCAAGTTGTAAGCAATGTCATTATTGATCATCCAAGCTGTGTGCACATTATGCACATTTTTCCTTGTAATAAATCCAAATTGAAGAACTATTCAAATAGATATTCATCTAAACAGCCAAGAAGAAAAACCCAAAACATGATGTGGACAAAATTTGACTAGCTTTTATAAATGTGCTAGACAGAGAATCATTTTCAAAAGAAGCAGATGCAGATTCAGGATTTTTTCTTAGTAACATGTATCTGTATTCATTTTTACCTCTTCTGACTTCAGCAGTTATGCTTGGAGAAACAGAACTCCATAGGAAAGTTTAACAGCAGCAGCACTTACGGGGCAAACAGCTGGTCTCTCCAAACCTCCCTGAAAAGTGCAGAGCTAGCACTGCAAACTGTTTTGCTGCCTCTGACAAGTCTTGAAAAACTATGTAGCATCCTAGGACAGAATTTGTCATTAAGTTTCTTTTTGTCTTTAATTTGTGACTATTCTTCTCTTAGAGAGGAAAACTTTTATTCTTTAAAAATAAGCCCAGAACTAGTAATTCCTTTGATGTTTCATTTGTGAGTAGATTTCTTCTGAATAAATTTTTCTGATTTTTGTTTTGTATGTATGTCTTAGAAGAATCATTTAAATGTAAAGCAATCGGGATTTGTTCACTATTTACAGTCAGAGTAAATGTAACCTCATAAGAATAATAATTAAAAAAAACCACCCTGGGAATGATGCTTGACATCAGTCATCCACATGACAATCTTATTTGTGTTTTGTATTGTTATTTTTTTCTGAAGAATAATTAATTCTGACTTAGTAATAAATCATCTTAGCCTGCAACTAAAAAACTTTTCTAAATGTCGTGGTGCTTCCTGTGTACTAGAAAGGTATCTATAGGCTTAAAAGTACTTTGAACTATAACAGCTTATATTCAGAAATGGGCTGACTTTTAAAAAAAGTATTGAGCCTCTCTCTTTATAGACTGAATATAAAAAAGGAAAAAAGAAAACCCTACATGCATCTATTTTACCTGAAGCATACCCCCCCCCCCCCCCCCATATGCATCTATTTTACCTGAAGCATATTTTCAAAGAATAGGGTTGCAGATCCGATTCTGTGTAGAACAGGGCTGGAAAGAGTGGTGTTTTACTTCTGTGCAATTTTGGTAACTAAAGCTGACACCCAGGACAGAAGAGAAAAATAATTGCATTTTCTTCTTGAAGAAGTAAAAAGTTTGGTTGACTTTCAGTGTTGCAGCTGCTGTTTATGGGGTATACTTGAACAGGAGTGAGAATGTATGTTTTCAATTCTTGTTGTTGAAACTGTTCCAAACCAATGTGAAATGAGATTCAGCCTGCTGAGACTGAGTATGATGATAGGCCTGTTACGTCTGGAGTCCCCTTTTTTACCTAGAAAGGAGGGGAAAAACTGGGCTGTAGTCTGTTCTGTGGAGCTCCTCTCTTAGAGATTGCTGTTGTGGCCAGTTAAGATTTGACTGTGCACTAATGAACAGCTTCATTGTGAAGGACTAAAATGGCTTTGCTCTCATACCCTTGGGTATACTTAAAAATGTGTTGTATACCTCTGAAGAAATTCAAACACTGTTTCTCAGAAAAGAGAACTGAATCTCTGATCTTTCACATCCAGATTAAGTTCTGAATTCAAGGAGATGGTTCAATGGAATTGCCTCATTTGTTGAAGGAAGGAGCTTCCTTTCACTAGGGAAGTGCAGCAGGGCACTTACAATCCTAGAGTTTTTTAACATACTTTGTGATGCATTTCTCCCCTCCCCACAGTTGCACTTGGTTACCCTCAGCATCTCCTCAATCAGCCTGTTTAGTTGTCAAATCCTGAATTTATGCCTTTGCTCTTGTTTCCAGTGTTTGTTATTTTTTCATCATCAACTGAAAGGCTTCAGTTGGAAGGGACCTTAAAGATCACCTAGTTCCAACCCTGTTGCCATGGGCAGGGACACCTTCCACTAGACCAGGTTGCTCAAAGCTGCATCCAACCTGGCCTTGAACACTTCCAGGGATGGGGCATCCACAGCTGCTCTGGGCAGCCTGTTCCAGTGTCTCACCACCCTCACAGTAAAGAATTTCTTCCTAGTAGCTAATCTAAATGTACCCTCTTTTAATTTGAACCCATTACCCCTTGCCCTATTGCTGCAGGCCCTGGTTTGATTGCTTGTATTGTAGATATTTTACTATGTGAAATCTTGTAGGAATTGGAAATTAGGATCTTTAAGGTTTTTGTCAGGATTGATTATATGTGGAATAAGGAAAAGTTCCTCAAATACTAAAGTAAAATCGGTGAAGTGGCAACAGGAAGGCCTAAATTGCTTTTAATTTGGCTAATTTGTTATTTCAACTTTAAGTACTGGACTTTTTCTTTGAACTAACAGCTCTTTCTGTTCCATCCATTTCCCTGTTCATAACTAGTAAGTTTCTGAGTTAGTGTATTGAAGTTCTTTGGTAATGTGCACAGCTATCTTTATAACCATGTAGACTAGATTATATGAAGTGCAAAGCAGAGATCTAGTTTATAATGATGATGATAATAATAAAGCCCCCCCCCCAACCTTTTACTAAGGTTACAGTGCTGAAGAATGTTTCCTAGATACCAAAAGGAATAATCAATTTTGTATCACGAAGAATTTATATTGAATTTATTTAAAGTAAACCTTTACCTTAAACTTCAGATCTTGTCTCTAAAGACCCTGCTATCATGATTGTAAAACAAGCAAAAATTTCTAAGAGTGGATATGGCTATTTGTGAAAGCTTAAGGTTGGAATATTTAGAATTGATTATAGAAACATAGTATATTTATATGTAATATATCCTATATATAAGTACTTACACAATTTAATAGAATATTTATTTCATAAGTATTTTAGTAAAAATCTCAGTTCTGTCTTCAAGTAAACAAATAAAACAGTAATCCTGCCTCCCTTACAAATGAAGTAGAGTTTGTAAAAGCACATCAAAAGCACAAATCTGTTCATTGAAAGTGTATTGTTCCACCTTTGGTACACTGAATGAAAATTACATGTTGAAAATCTGTTGTACCTCAGGATAGCGCTTGCAATCATGGTGCGTGGACTTCTCAGAATGGGACGGTTCAATACATGTGCTCATTGAGTATAGATTTCGAAATACATAACCTAAACAAGTACACATATATGACCTGTCTCACGATAGTGGGGAGATGTGTGTTAGCTCATATTTTAATAGGGGGAAAATAGTATCAACAGAGAATGCTGTAGACTTCCCTTTAACAGATACTTTACTCAAAATATTTGTTACTGACCCCACTCAAAAAAACTTTGTGTAAAAACCATTTAAAATAATTAACTGGAGTTTTATTACTGAGAATGGCTTGCAACAGTTGTTTTACTGTTGATTTACTGGAAAATATAATTTGGTGAGTATGTCAAGTGGTAGTAGGCCATGCTCATACAAGAGAGGTTGTTTTCTGTCTTTGTGCTGCTACTAGTTCTGTTCTATTTGTGGTAGGGCAGTTGCATTTTAACTTATTTTAGGTTTACTTCTCTCCCATATCTTTTTTTTTTATCACTTTGCATTTTGCTTTTAAAACAAGCTTGTTCTAAAGTCTCCCTATGGTCTAGCTGATTGATAATTTTTACTTAAGAAACGAGATTTTTAGTTATTTCTCTGAGGTTAGTGTTTTGTTGTTTGTCATTTTAGTGTGTTTTCCTAATTTCTAGCAGCTGCCTGCTGCAGTGCACCCTTCTCTTAGTGTGATAATCCATAATTGCTTCAGTATTACTTCCTAATGCACCTTTGTTGGAAATAATTATACACATTACAAAAGCTTAGCTTGGTGCTTTGAATCCTGCCTTTATTTTTGTGTTCATAATTGACTCTTTTCCCTCTAAGCCTCTCTGCCTGCAGTTTGGTAGTGATCTACAGGTGGAAGTAGTCCTGCTAGTCTTGATTGTCAATTATTTTCTAAATTTACATAAAATTGCATGGACTACATAGTTGTACCAAAACTAACTTGTATTACTGTTTCAACTTTAAAAACTATTTTCAAGTGAGGTGATGAATAATAATTTTGAGTTCCTTCAAAAAAGAACCAACAGGCAAACCAGCATGCTTGTACACAGTAGAGCGAGACCTTGCAAGAAGCCTGCACTGTTGGCTTAGCCTTCTCAATCTTGAAGTGTATTTTAAATATATATCATTCAATTTAACCTTTGCCTTTTGAAAAGCTAACTAAAATTATGTTGTTTGGTATTGGAAGTGTGGCATTCAGAGAGACATGTGTAAGCTGTATTTTTCAAGGTGTGTGTTAATGTATGTTTTTCATGGGGTGTTTGTTTTGTGACCTTTTGGTCCATCTTCCTTTTGATGAGTCTGAAGAGCTTCCCCATTTTAGTTGGAGCCTCCCCTTTCAGGAAGGAAGATGTTTGTAATTTCTTGGGAAGACATGTTCTTGCAATCAGTTGCTTTTTAAAGGGCACAAGATAAGGCTGTTGGTACTTGCTTAAGGGTCAAGATATGTGTGTTAGTTCAGATTGGGAATGTATGTTTGAAACTAATTTATTGACTGTCTACACTCACTTTGCTTTTATGCATTGTACTGTTGGCCCTCAATATACTTACTTAGGTATGAGTGAAATGAAGCAGAAAGTTCTGCTGCAACCACTTACAGGCATTCAGCCAGGTAAGATCTAGTTTGGATCAATCCCCTCAAAATACGTAGAACATGGACATCAGGTTCTCGGCATCGGTTGAATGTGCCATGAATCCACTTGTAGTAGGATCTGGTATCTGCAAATGCAGGTGCAGCTGAAGTGAATTTGCAACAAATTGCCTAATATAATACCTATCAAAACAATATAGGTTTTACATGCAATAGACCAAATATGATTGTGTGCAAAATTATTTTCCTTAATAAGCTCTTGATTTCTTTATATATTTGGTGACTTTTACCCTTTGTTTAAATTTTCCTCCTGTCTTGCTCTAAATTGCTCGTGCATTATGTGAGTTGCTGAAATTTACTAGTCAGGAGGTCTTTCTTAGAGCATCTGTTCTGTTTGATATATTCAGGTGGTTTTAAAGATAGTTAAAACACACACCAGTTACAGAATCAACTGCCTGTAATTCCCTTGCATCCTTTTGAAATGTTTTAAACTCAGATGTTATTTCTCACTTCTTTCTCCCTTGAGCTATTGTGAATTGCTTTTGGTAATTAGTCGCTGGATGTTAAAACCACGGGAGGCATAAGTTGTTTTTCAAAGTAGCTGTGACATTCTACTGTTCACTTCATCTACCTGATTGCTGTGTTATTTAAAGAAGCATGGGAGAAGAACGGCAGAGTGCTAGATCCTCAAGTTTTTACATAGGGTTGCTGTAAATGAGATAGGAATTTTTCTGTCTTCCTCCCACCCACAAGGGAGGTGGCTTTTGTTTGAAATGCAGTGGGAAAAGAATAGTTTGTTGAAATTGAAGATGTAAGTTGAATAGTGTATTAGTGGGTTTTTCCTCCTTTTCTGGTCCTTGAGAAGAAGAGAGTATGTTCGATCATTAAGCATTGGTGTTTGCTTTAAATTGTGCAGGTAGCATTCATATTGTCAGAACTTAAAGGAGGGGTGAGTGAGATGAGTTAGTGTTAGTCCTTTCTGGAAAGTGAGGGCAACAAAGCAAAACCAACACCTCTGCTACTTTTAACAAGCAAGCAATAGAATTTTTTCCTGGTTTAGCTTTATGGCAAGTGGCGTATTGCACTCTAGGGAAACAGGCTTTGCTTTGGCAAAACTATCAGTAACCCTCCTTTAGGTCTGCTTAGAAGCAAGCATGAGGTATACCAGGGGAACAGTTATTATCTGAAAATTCTTTGGCAGGAATATGCATGGTTGGTTTTGAGTAACTCTTTTAGAAGACTCAAAACTATGTCTTAGAAATTAGCAGGCTTTGATTCTTAAAGTAGTTAGCAAGTTTCAAATGAGCCATCTCTACAGGATACTTGGGAAGCCTGGTAGAGGAGTGCCAACATGGAGAAAGTTTCTTGGGCAAGGGCCAACTTGACAAGTGCAAGCAGGCAAGCTTTGTGTCCGGACTTGTGTTTCAGCTTATGCTGATGGATTTAATGTCCTTAGAGCTCAGATGCTGTGGCATACATTGCAGTGAAAATACTACAGTACAGTGTGCTCCGTTTCATTTGCTGCTGTGTTGGAGGATTAAGGGGAGGGGAAAGAATCAACTACCCAGGATGCTCTGTTTGGAGGAGTAAGTGAATTTGATTGTCGTCAGACCTAGATTGCCATATGAGTTCTGAAAAGCGTTTGGCTCCTGAGGATAACTGCTCTAAAAATAGATTTGGAGGAGAGGTTTCTCATGGGTCCAGTTTCGGGTTCCAGCTGAGCTGGCTTTAGGAAACTTGTTTGCTCCTGTTGCAGGACTACAGTGAGGATAAATCATTTCTTATTCTGCCTTCAACATTAATTTTTGGAGATACCGACACACTCACTCTGTCTGGGGAAATCGAGTGCTGATGTTATGGCTGATGACACAGGTAGAATCCTAACGTTTTTGTCAACAAGTGGAAAATGCATAGTCTCAAATACCGGCTGTGTCTGCTTTTGTAATCAGCAAAATAACTGGCTTGCTGTGGTATGTTGGCGTTTTCTAGCCAGTTTGCTGTTCTAATCTGCATTACAGGCTGCCTTTGTTCTTTTTGATTGAATGTTCTCTGGAGTAGAGGTATGTCATGAGTTTATGGCAGGTGGTTAATTGTAACTTAAGATTTTGCTTGAGTAGAGCACACTTTAATGTAAGAAACGTAGTTTTGTCTTCAGATATCTGACTTTGAAGTTATTTGTGGACTATGTGAAATTACTAGGTGTATTTAACATAAGTAAAAGGAAGAAGGTTTTCGTACACCTTAATGTAAGTGTGATTTAATGGGGGATGGGTGAGTATAGGACTTTAAAAGATTTGCCGCTGAGGAATAGAGCACACTTTAAGACTTTCTGATGTCTGCATAAAGACATCTGGTGGTGCAAGCACAGGCTTACCAGATATGGCAAGTGACCTACTTCTGACATGGCTGGCAGCATGTGCAGAGAAAGGGCTTGAATTGAGAATTAACTGGAATGAGCTCTGAGCCAGCTTCAGTCCTTGCAACATTTTGTTCTGACCCATGTGTAGGGTTATCTGTGCATGCCATAGGTAAATTTTATGTTACATAACTTCAATTAATATTGAAGTGTTGCCTGATCAAGCTGCTGTGGTTGAACTCTTAGCAGAATCAAGAGTTTTGAAAATAATTTTCCTGTAAGATAGGAAGCCACAGCACAAAAATGTAGTGTTGTGACAGTTGTGAATGGTATTTTTATAGCAGAACTTGGTTTTGAGGGATTTGCATGTCTTTTAGACTGTAAAAAATATGAACAGCTATGCTTGATTACTTAATTGTCTTGTCTTCCATTTTCCTGTTCTAATAAGTAAAGCCCCTTTCTTGAGAAGCAACTAGCAGTAAACACTAGAAAACAATAAGGTAAATGAATAAGTGTGAAATAACAGCAAAATTCTTGTTAGTGTTTGCCTCTTCTAATACCTAATATGCTCTAGAACAAAGTTGTAACCTGGTATGATTTAAAATGTTTTTACCCTTATGGTTTAATTTTAAATACATACAAGCTTCCATTAGCTGCATTGGAACACAGGACTAGTGAAGTTCTGCTGTTAAATAGTCTGTTTATTTCTGAATATGAATATTTCCTGGTCAAGAGTACTTTAAATATTTTTTTATACACAGTCAGTTCTGTTTCTGAATGTGATGACATGCCTGATGTGAGGCCAAGTTGTCTCTGTTTCTCTGAATTATTGGGCAGCCTATACCAAGGGAACTTTGTGTGTAATATAGAAAACATACAAAATAGTTGGTATTTGATCTTTGTACAGAGTAGGCTTAATCAAATAATATGTTTTTTCAATAAAATGCTGAGCTGGCTAAGAGCTGATGTGAGTCAGTTGGGTTTTTTTATTGGTCTGATTTCAGTATATAGCACAGTGAATGTAATAAAAGGTTAGTTTATTACAGCTGTGAACCTGATTGCAAGCAGGGTCTGAAACTACTTCTATATAATATCTAATACACAAAGAAGTCACCAATCTCTCATTACTGTCATTACAATCAATCATCTTTCAGAGCTACTCCATTTTCTTTAAAACCAATCATATTGATATTTAGCCGAGACTATTTTTGGTTTTTTCTATGATCAGTGTTAATAAAGACATCAAACATTACTTGTAATTAGTATGATAAAAATAACTCCCTACCTTATTATACTATCACAATATTCATGACAAACTTCCTTGAATATTCCAAAATATGTAAGAAATAGCTTAACTTCAATAACTAGGACTGAATGTGGCTGAACTGGCAAAGGCCGGTGCTTAGAGGGGAATGAAGTGGAATAGGCTGTTAGGCATGAAACTGTGGCCAAGTGCCAGCTTTGCGGCAGTAGTAATAGGAGGCAGAAGAGCGGATGTTTAGCTTTGGAGAAAGGCCACAGGTCTTTTTGGATGCACATTTGTTTCCTACATGTACCCCTCTTACCCTAAAATGATCTTAAAGCAATGGACCAAGCAATTTATGTTTTTTCTAGTGCTGATGCCCATTTGAAACCCCCTACATATATGCTAGGCTGAGATATTTCTTTTCTCAGTGGTTTGTCTGTAACTACTGGATTTTTTATATACACTTACTTTCCATATGTGCAGTTACAAATGAAGCTGTGATTTGCATTAGATCGCTGTGTCATACTTTCACTTGTATATTCCATAGGACTGGAAATCTAAAGGTATTCAGCATGTAGTGAATCTGCTTGATTCTAAGCCAACAGGGAAGATTTTTTTTTAGTTGGTAGGGTGTCTGAACTTGGAGTCTTATCCTTAATATATATTTTGGAGCCTTCTTAGGCTATTGGAATTTTCATGTTGATTCTGTGGGCTAATTCAACTAGCTTTGAAACTTGCTTCAGAAGAAATGCTTTTCTTCCAAAGTGGTTCTGCTGCTCATATTGCCCTCTGGTGGCAGTTTGAGAACTGTTGTCACAAATGCAAAACATCTCAAAAATGTTAAGCTCTGTATAAATATACATAAGGGGAGGAAGGGGAGATGTCCAGCTAAGTTGTTAAAATAAATTACATGCGAGTGTTTGGGTTTTGGTTGGTTGTAGAGCTTTTACTTAGATGATCATTGAGCTTCCCACCATAATTTGCAGTGTTATGAAAAGCAAGTAACAGTGGTGAAGTTTGAAAAACCAAAAAGAACAAAAAAAGTGTTACTCAAATGTCTTGTATTCTGTGTAGGCATAAGAAACACGGGTTAGAATTATATGTTGAACCATGATTTTCTAAGTCTTACACAAATATTTTTTCCTACTTGTTTACCTTATTTTCACAGAGACTAAGCATGGAGGAAGCAAGAATGGAAAGAAAGAAGGACTCTCTGGAAGCTCGTTTTTCACCTGGTTTATGGTAATTGCTTTGCTGGGAGTTTGGACATCAGTAGCAGTTGTCTGGTTTGAACTTGTAGATTATGAAGAAGTTCTAGGTAAGAATTTTAAATCTTAAGTTGCTTCTAATAATTATTATGATATGCATTAAATGGAGGTCATTTTAAATTTCTAGATAGCTGATTTGACTACAGCAGTGTTTGCAAATGACCTACATGATAAGAATAGGCAATGTAGTTCAAAAAGTACATTTTAATGCTGAACTCTATTATGATGTTAAAATGGGATTCTCATAAGACTGAAAAAGGTTATTACAGCATTTGTTAAAGAATGGAAGAAATCTCCAAGGAGAGATCTGGGTCTCTTTGTAACACGTATACTGTAGTTCATTTGAAATATCAGCTAAATATGCATTGCTTCAATTTAAGCTCTCAGAAACTTGCAGCAGAAAATGGGCAGGTAATGTTACCACTCCTGTGCTGGACTGTGTTGCCTGTGGAGTTGGGGCAATTGATCAGTCATCCTCTCATGAATGAGCTGTTGAATGACCTCAGTTTAAAGCTTGTAACAGTGATAACTGTATCTCAATATGACAGTGTTAAGATGGTATTGTTAATATGATATTGAAGGGTAAAAATCAATGTCTCAAATTTCAAGATGTATGTCCATAGATAGAGCTATTGTCCTGATGTCAACATGCGCTTTTGCAGCTGCTGATTTTACAAGCTTTACAGCTTTGCAAATCTGTTGGTACATGCTTTTGATTTGGACTGATTTTAAGAGAAGCTTCTGGTTTGAAACTTCTTTGGGTCTAGTGATGCAAATAATGGTTTCTATATTTTTACCATGCATGCAGCCAAAGCAAAGGATTTCCGTTATAACTTGTCAGAGGTCCTACAAGGTAGGATATTAGAGAAATAAGCTTGCTTTACAGTCCCTTGGCTAAGAATTTTGGTTTACTTTTTAATGTTTTTAATTTTTGAGACAATTACTGTTCTTCTACAATGACGTGAAACTCGGTCATTTCTCATCTGTCTCATTCTTCATGGTTTTGAAGATGATGCAATTCTTATTTCTAGAGAATTAAGTTTATTCTACCACTCTGCTATGTTTAACCATAAACCAATAAAGAATCTTCATAATTCATTGCTTCCATACAATGTTGATGGCCTTATTTTCGCCTGTTCTAGACCCAAGTCTGAACTTTTTCTTCGACAAAACTGTTTTCTATTTTTCTAAATACCATATTAAGAACTATGTTTCATTTATTTTAATGTCAATCAAGTTCTGCCTCCATTTAAAGAATGTCAAATATATTAAACTGGCAAACCATAAGGACTTCTGCAAACAGTGTGCAGAGTTTCTATGCTATTAAAAATTGTCTGAATTTTATCAAAACTAATTAGATAGATAGCTCCCTACTCACTTGGTGATCCCAGGATGCTTCTAATCCTGGATACCATGATTCTCTGCTAAAAATTCTTTTTGAATAACTAGGTTCTCCTTTTGCCTATACTTAGGGTTGGTAGAGCTGCAGTTTCCAAAATAAAAGGGAGATGTCTGGTGTGTTGGTCACCTATAAAAGAATGGACAACTTTTTTGTCTGCAGTGAATTTTATGCAGTTGTTGATTAAAAAATTATGTATATTTTCCTTTGTCCTTCAAGTAGGTTCCTTGCTTTCTATTAACTTGACACTAAAAATTGCATACGTATTTTTTCCTGAGAATTTAGAATGGCAAGAAGCATATAATCAGAAAACAAATGGTGATTTTTTTGATTAATTTGGTTTATTATTCCTCTCCCCTCAAACATGTTGAATTCCCTGTGAACTTAAATTTTATTTTGAGCAAAGCATGTTCACATAAAGTGCATCACTTAATTACAGATTTGTTTTAAATCTGTGAACATCAAAAGAAATGTGTGAAAAAGACTCGTGTTCAGTCTAAAGTCTAGGAAGTGCAGAAAGGAACTTAATATTATTATTAATATTTGTGATATTTCCCAGGAAATGTAAAATGTGGTTGAGTTGTATGACTAAATCATAAAAAAAATAAATAAATGTGGTAACAGCCTGGCATTGACAGTCAACCATTGCACATTGAAAACACTGTGCTGGAAACAAACTGCTGAATCCTTAATTGTCTCTTCGCCCTCTCTTTGCATTTCTAGGCAAGCTTGGGATATATGATGCTGATGGAGATGGAGATTTTGATGTGGAAGATGCTAAAGTATTGCTAGGCAAGTACGAACGGGTGGAATAATCTATGTAACTCATTTGTCATTCATGTTTGTTTTTTGTTTAATGTCAAAACAATATTTCTACTTTTTCCAGATTGGAGAACTTAAAATGATTAAATTGTGGTGGGTTTTTTTCTTAATGCAGGTTGTAGGATTGTGTGTGAAACTTGTTCAGGTTGTGTTCTTTTTCTCCTAATATAGCAATATAAGTGGAAAGCATTTATAGGATGATTTTGAAGTTAGGTGGTTGATGCTGCTGTAGACAGTTGAAAGAAGGCTGTGATTATTACTCAGATGCAGGGCGTAATATGCTTCAAGAGTTAAAACATTGTTTATGTTAGTGTGTTATGTCCATTTTTAATTTTAAATTTGACTTCCAACAGGCCTTTGTGCTTCCTAGATCACTGTTTAGCACATTTTATTAGTCTTTTCCTCTGTTCAGAGTTCTCCACAGGTCTGTTGGTTTTCTTTGCGCTTCAGCGGTCATGCATGATGTGGATTTTTCTTCTTTGACTTTGAAACACTGTTTTTAGGCTTCTGTTCCTTGGAGTTTCAGAGAATGTCTTTCTGCTCACTGTGTATCTTCAAAGAGAAATTTCAATCACTATAGATGCTTCATGATATTGCCCTTCTATCTACATCTAGCAGTTAAAGCACTACCATCTTCAGCTTCACAATCAAGCATTGGATAGATACTTCTTGCATACCTGATGTTAGAAATTTACTTTTAAAAATTGACTTGTTCAAATGTAAATCTATTCTGAGCACACAAACCTAGCCATCTAAACATAAAACGACAAAAAGTATATAATAGTTTGAGCAGAGGGCAAAGTGGAATGTCTCAAACTAGTTAGTTATCAATGGTATGTCAATAGTATATCAGGATGTTATGGCTTGCTATTTGAAGCTCATACTCCATAAAAATCAGTTTATTAATGGTTTATTTTTCCCAACTTATGTTTTCAGAAATAAGCAGATCTTCTGGGGAGGGTTCATTTGTTTAATACCTTCATGGTTTAAAGAAAAACCCATGCCATCAAAATTACTGAACCAGTTTGCAGTGGTGTAAATGTGAGAGGCACTCCAAAGACTCTCCTGGGGTCTGAATGACTTCTGAGCTACGAACTGGTTGTTAGTTATAAATGGTAGATAAGATAACACTATATAGTTAGAATAGACAGAGAAAGATTAGGATTATGTAGTGTATAGAAAGTGGATATCAATCCCTTGTGGATCATATTAGTTGGATTCAGATTACCAAGGTGGTAGCCAGAAACATGCTGCTACTTTGTTATCTCTCTCTGTTTTATGCAACTTGATAGAGCTGGGAATTATGCCAGTACATGACAGTGTTTCTATTATAAGCTTGTCTTATCATACATTTAAACCTTATACTTCAAATGTGACATTAAAAGGTCACGGATCAAAAGTTATTTTTATTACTTTTGAATACTTGCTCAGAAATTTGTTTTAATCTCATTTAATTTTAAAAAGTATTTTCTGCAGTACGAAGAAAATGGTAAATTTTGAAAAGTTACATGACGTTGATAATATTTTCTAGTAACTACCATATAATAGTGTTAACTGAAGATCCAAGTAAATTATTGCACTTGTTTGTATTTCATATTTAATATGAACTAAAAAATGAATGCCACCATGCAGTCTAAAATTATTTCATTGATGCAGAAACTGGTAGACTAGATTCCCTCTTCAGGAATTTGTCTTCCAGAATTACGTCTTTGTAGTAAAGAAAATCATCTAGTAAGTCTACATTCAACTGCAGTAGGGTAGCTTTCTAAATATTGAATGCATAGCTTCTTTTATATTTTATTTGTGATGATTTTGTTAATACATATGCTGTGTTTGAAGACTCGTTACTTTCTTTTTTTTTTCTCTGAGTCAGACTACTATGACATCAAGTGGTTTCTCTGCTAATTTATTATTGACTTTAAAAGGAAATCCTACTGTTTGATGTTTAATGCTAGGAAGTCATATGCTTTTTTATTTTCTGTTCAGTAGTTATTACTAAACTACTATATATTGAAATTGTGGCATGTGTAGTGGTTTAATGTCGACTTCCATAATTAGTTTTTGCTACAAATTTAAAGATTTAATTTGCATATTAATTATAAATACATTTTAAAGTTAATTTAATTCTGAGAAATGCATCTACCAGCATGTTTATTTTATGTTTCAAAGACTGGTTTAGAAGCTGATACCTTCATCGTTTTCTGTAATACTTGTGCACACCTAAATAGAAGAATTAAAAATTAGTATTTTATTTTTTGTATGTATAAGGTGTGATAGGACTTGTTCTTTTTGTTTGTGTAAATCAAACGAGGTTTGACAAATTAAGTTTTCTTGAGGTGTTTGTGTAGTTTTAAAAATGATGTGCAAGAAGTATGTTCTTCCCTGCCCCTCAAGTAAAGGCGAGGGGGGATGGAGCCCCATGTAAAACCCAAGTAGCCAACCAACCTCAAATATTTGTTGACTTAGTTTTGTACTCATTTATTAAAAAAAAAATATCCAGGGTGGAAGTGCAAGCTTGGTGAAGCTAGTTGGCAGTTACCTGGTAGATTCTTTTTCACAGGTATTTCTAATGTTCTGTTTACTGAATTCTTTTTGGTAATGGGAATAGAGGCTTCTTAATCCACTCCTTTGAGGGCTGCTGTTATCAGTAATTCTTTTCCAAGTTTTTGTCTACTACATTCTGATAAGTCTTTGAAAGGGGTTATTCTTCTAAGGAAGAGTTTTCCACCTCAGTACTTTTAGCTCAGTACAAAGAAACAGTGGCTTTAGTAGTATTATGAAGAAATACATGTATAGGGAATACCAATATCTGTTGTAACAGAATCTTTGAAGCTGAGCCATTTTTTTGTACTTCGTCCTTTTAACAAGCAATAATATCCTGAGAAATTCTACTTAAATGGCCACAGTAGTTAGTATAATTTTGGAACTGCAGCTACAGTAAGTCATCAATATATTGTTCTTGTGCATTTGGTTCAGCATAGTCTGGCTATACAGAAAAAGGAAAAAAACCAAACCAAAAAACCCCAAAATTAGTGTACCAGCAAAGTAAGTAAAAAGCAGAATCCAAGCTTCTGTAAACCAGCTTTTTTTCCCTGGTGCACCTATAGTAGAAATTTTTTTTTGCAAGCAGTCATACAAAGATGGCACATTCAAAAAGTCTGTGTTGAGATACTAGGAGTTAAAAGAATGCTTTTGTATGGTTCAGCTGTTTAGGATACGTTTCATACTCTTCTCTAGTTTTCTCATGTTCTATTGTAGCACTTCTAAATATTAAAGGCTTGCGTATGCTCATTCTCATAAAAGAGATGTTTGCAGGAGAAGAAAGGCTTTGTCTTATTAAATGAATGTAGTCAAGCCCTCTGCACCGTAGGTTGTGGTAACACTGTTGAATAGATAAAAAGATTTTGACTCCCTTAATCACTGTTTGATTTAAATTGTAATATTTAGACTTCTCTTGGAGTAAAGTAGTTACTTCCTGTGGGTCACTGATTTAACGTGGTATGTCTGCCTGGTTGGGCAGTTCCAGTTTTGTCACCATTTGCAGGCACTTCTTCCCATGCTTATGTGTGCTTATCAGTACGTGAGTTTTACTTTGAAAAGCAGTTCTTGATTATGGTGATAAATGAAGACCAAAACCAGTTTGAGTATTAGTTTGGGTTCTTCTTTTTATTTTAACTCTTTCTAAGACAGAAAAAAGATAATTATATGAAATAGTGTGTTACTTTCTGTAACTCAGGCTGAAAATTCTTTCCCCACCCTCCAGCCACTTAGATTCAAAGGCCATTATATTAATCATGAATAGTTTTTGTAAAGAACTGTAAGGAAAGGTTTTGGGGTTTTGTTGTTTGTTTTGTTTTGTTTTTTTTTTGTTTTTTTTTTGTTTTTTTTTTTTTTTTTTTTTTTTTTTTATGGTAAAGACTCTAAGATACATTCTTCCAGTTTCTATTGTTCCCTTTGGTGTCCCAATCTTTTCAAAGAAAATATGCTGCTGCACGCTATGTTATATTTTGCAAAGAAATTTGCCCAGGATTCTTATTCTTGACTTAGTGCAAGAACAGGAGTATCTATATGGTTCTTCATGTGCTTGCAGAAGGGTTATCTAAAGCCTCGTGTCTTTTGTGAGTGGTAGTTTGGTTTTTAGTTGTTTGTTTGTTTTTTTTTTTAATGCCAGATTCTGACAGAGTAGAATGATACAAATCTATTGTGTTTGTAAGTTAGATTTGATTATTTTTTTTTAAGATCCAGGTTTCCATTCTTAAATTGAGAATTTGTAGTAAAGTAAAACATACTTTAATTTATGTCTTTACATCTTGCTTGATCCGAATCTTGAAAATAAATTAGAATGATGACTGACTACCATGCATAAAGTTAAGTCTATAAAATTTAATTTTTATAGAACTAAGCCATGGAAGAAGTTGGAGAGGGATATTTATAATACCTTGATTGCCTCCTGGATTCAATCTATCAGTTTTAAGCCTTTGGGCTATCCAGTGAAAAATACTGAGAATGGCTGGTCACTCAAGTAGAGGTTCTGGACATCCAGTTACAAGGATGTGGAACATCATGGACTTGGAAGTTTCCTCAGAATTATCATTGATACTTTCACTATGTGCTGTAAGAAAAACGTGTTGAAATGTGTTGAATGTCTTTGCCATGAACTCCCTTATCTTGAATGTTTCATTAACCTGCACTTAATACTGCTTTGTAGTCTGCATGTGCAATATGTTCACTTAATTTTGTCTCAATAATCTGTCTTCACACTTAATCCACCTTTCTGCTTCTCCTTCCAACACAAACAAAGGTTTGTTCTGGTTAGAAGTGGGGGAAATTCCTCCTTGCCCTGCTTTAAAACTTACCAATAATTGACGTTTGTCATTGCTTAGTCATTCTGTTGTACTTTTCCCAGAATGGAAAAGTTGAAATGTTATTTAGTAATAACTGTAAACCAGTGGACTTTAATTAAAAAGAAAAAAAAAAACAACAAACAAAACAAAAACCAGGAGGGGGAAAAAAAAAGCATTAATCATGGCTTATTTGTGTTTTACAAACACCAGTTAGATCAGTGGGTCTCATAGCCCAGGGTAGCAACTTCTGGTGTTACGAGTTTAGAAGTGACGAGCTCTTTCTTAGCTGCTCTGGCCATCTCTACTTTAGCTGTCTTTAGTCTGCTTTAGATTTTCTATGTAACAATATATACACCCTTTGTATTGGGTACCTATTCATTTTTATCTGGTGTTCTTTATATCCTCAGATTTGGGATTAATTCCTGAGGATCAAGTATATAGTATAGAATACATATCATAGAAGAAAAATGATTGAGAAGTATGTGAAACAAATCCAAACAAACAAAGAAACCACAAAACAACACGCACACACCCCGCAATTAAGAGTCCTCACTTCTAAGCAAAATCAAAATTCTGCATGGTAGAATAAATGTTATCCTTAAGAGTATGTCTGTGAAAAGTTTGTTAAAGTACTGTTTGCTTTTAAATGTTATTCTCAGCTATCAGTTGCAAGCTCTCAAATTTGAACATGATGGTTTAAAAAGAAAAAGGCAACTTGGATGATTTTCAGTAGTGGAGGATAACTGTTATAAAATTGTTTAAAGGTAAATGGTGTGGCAAGAAAACTACATATAAATGGATTTGGGTTTAGGACTAGAAAGACGGGAAAGCAAATCTGCCACCTTCTATTTAAGGTTTTGGCATAATATTGTGCATGTTTATTGTCCAGATTGGATTCTGTGCTTTGAAAGATTCAACTTTCTTAACATTTTTCTATTTCCTAATTAGCATTCCTGTAAAGACTGCTGTCTGTGACATGAGATGTCTTTCACAGATCCTCCTTTTACAGTTTCCTCTTTCCACCTAACTGCTGTCTCTTTTTTTCCCTTCTCTTTGTCTCTCTCTCCCCCTCTCTCCCTCTCTCTCCTCTATTCTTGTATAGGCCTGACCAAAGATGGCAGTAATGAAAATATTGATTCCCTTGAGGAAGTCCTTAATATTTTAGCAGAGGAAAGCTCTGATTGGTTTTATGGCTTTCTCTCATTTCTCTATGATGTATTGACTCCTTTTGAAATACTAGAAGAAGAAGAGAGCGAAGCTGCAGATGATGTTGATGGTACGTCACAGAATGAAGGGGTTCAGGGAAAAAAGACTTGTGTTATTTTGGATTTACAGAACCAGTAACTGAGAGACTAAATTGATTGGCTTTCGGAAATGTCCATGAAATCATCAGTCTTAATATAACAGGAATTTATGGCATAGAGCGAAACTCCCAAGTGGACACTATAAAGATTTAGTTCAATATAAAGTCAGCCATGCCATGTAGTTTCACTAGTTGAAAGCCTATCAATGACTTTTCCATTTTTGTGAAAGGATGACAAATACTACACAGTTGTGTAAATATGTAGAATAAAACATGTATCTGTGGTTGTGTAGTTGGTTTCTGTATGTGCTTCAATTTGTGCATTTTGTGCACAAAACTGACAAAGCTAAGTGTAATAACCTCTGTTAACACTATAACATTTGTCTTTCTAGCAAACATTAACTGAAGTGTTTTGTAACAGTTTTAATTGTATTCTAGCATGACATTATGTAAATACATATTTATATGTTAATCCTCAATATAGACATGACAATGATAATTCTTTTGTGAAATATAATTTTAATAAATAATTTATTTTGTGATTCACTGATTTCTCAGATAGATTCTTTTTACATTTTCAAATAAAAGCACTTCATTTAAAAGTGCTTGAAAACTACAGAAACATTTATTTCTAAGTTAGCTAACATCTATTTTATTCAGAAGATACTATGTCATTATATGGTTTATCCCCACTGATTTGTCTGTTTTCAAACTAAGTTTTTGGTAATTTCTTTAATATAACAATCACACCACAAGGGCTGTTCTAAATTTGTTTGAGATCTTTTTTTAAGGTGGGCCTTCTATGGAAGTTGGAACTTGTGATTATGTATTCCTAATGTAATACTGAATATATTAAAGACTAATTGGAAATTAGAATTTAATGTCTTCTATTTCTTGCTAAATTCAATAACTTAATGCAGTTTAGCAAATTTTAATCCTTTTCCTGTGAGGCTGTTTTATGACAGTTGTTTACAAAAATATTTTCGAAGTACATAGAATTCTATCTGCTATCATGAAATTATTGGTATAGAAATGGGAGTTTATAAGTGCATTCTGTAGTTTGTATCAGTACTGAAAGCTGAAACTAAGCTGTCTTATTAATACATGAATAATGTACTGAATCAGATTAGTATTAAAATTATATGATACTGTTTGTTGTAATGCTTGCTATGCTTAAGTTTGTATTGGTTTCCCATATAAAGTTTATACTCAGGTTTTAACCCTAGTGGATGCAGGCTGAAATTATAACTTGTTTTTAAACTAAATGAATTTTCATTTGCTTTGGCATGGAATTTTAAAGCAATTTAACATTCATTGAATCATCCAACTCAAGATTCTACTCAATTTTTAAAAAGTAATAAAAAAGAAAAAATGTTAAGCAGTTGAAGTGGTTAAAAAAAAGTTGTGACATGTTAGTACTGCAGCTTAAGATTTACAAATGAAATGGAGCCACAAGAACATTAGTCACTTTTTTCTTTCAAGTATTTCAGGACCTAGGATATAAAAACGTTAGTAACATGTAAATTTAATGGCTTTTAGGATGAGATATATGAAGCATAAGGCAAAGAAAATAAAAAAAAAACACCTGTACATGATGGAAAAAAAAGCTAGATCTGTGGACTATTACTGAGAAGTTTCTTAGCAAGTGGAGGAAACTTGCAAAGTATCTGAGACATATGAAATAAGCAATTTGGTTGATTTTTTTTTTCTTTTCTTCTAATTCTAGAAACAGATTTGAATTAAAAATAAAGAGTTTCATCACTATTATGGGATAATAGTGTCTGTCAGTATGAATTAGAAAAATTGTCATGGAACATTGAATTCTCTTGTATTCAATACTATACAATTCTCTTGTATACAATACTACTGAATGCTTCAGTAGTGGAACTAGAAAGCCAAAAAGAGGAGGAAAACATCTAGTATGAGATTTCCGTATTATGAAGTTTATACCAAAAATCTTAAAAACATATTGATCATCTGATGAAGTTTCAAGTGCAATAGAGATATGTTGTTTGAATCATGAGAAAGCTGCAGGCTCTAGAATAGGTAATAATTACATCAGTAAACATTAAATTTAGCTTGGGCTGGGGAGATGACATGCAGGCCAGGAAAGTTCTGATTTGATACCATGGGAGTTCCTTGTTGATTTTAAGAGTGTGGAAGTCAGCTCAAATCAATGATGGTGGGAATAAAGAACGTGTAGGAGGAGAAAAAGAGGTGGAGGGGTGAAGACCTAGGGGAAGGGTTAACAGCAGATAACTTTGTAGAGCATTTAGTTTCTGGAATATTAGTGGGGTTTTTTTCAGAAGTGTTCAGTCTTGCCTGGTGGTGTTCATGTAACAATTAAACACTCACCAGTGGTGAGCAGAGCTCTCCTAAAGGTTGGGGAAGAAGACGTTCATTTTAATGCATTGCATTAATTATTGTGATTGCAAGCAGGGCTTAGGTAGTAAGGGTGGTAGTAAGATCTAGATGAGTCTTCAGTTATGTTAGTGTGGCAGTTAAAAAAGAAAAGGCATTTTAACAGTAGAAGGGTTAAGCTGAGCATGATATGCAAATAAGCAAAGCAAACTGAACTGTGTCTTTTGAATCTAATTTAACATAAAATGTTTGAAATTACTTGAGGAAGTTGAAACCTCAATTTTTAGTTTGATTTATGGTAACTATCAGTTATATAAAATACAGTCAGTATATTAATGTTTTAAAAGAAGTCCAGAAAACTTTTAAAGTGGTTTTAAACTGTAGGTAGAAGGATGTAGCAGCTTTGCCTTTCAATATTATTTTTGAATAGTTATTTCAGAAGGCGAAGCTACTGCTTTTCTACCTACATTTTTTTTTTTGTTTCAGTATTTAAAATAGGAGTAAATTAGTAGCAAACAACCTTTTTCATGAGAGAAATACATTATTTGAGTGATAGAACTTGCTAGATTTTGTAGCTAGTAAAGAATTAACATCTAGTGATTTTATGTTAAATTTGGCATGCAGCTTTCTTTTGTTAGCTATCTTCATGTTCCTTACAGTTTATTTACATTATTTTTCACAGAGCTCCATAAGTAAATGTAACTAAAGTTGTAGTCTTGCAGTTTGGCCAGCATTTTCAGAAATGTGGGATGTTTTGCTTGGCTATTTTCTCGTGTTGGTAAATGTTTGATATTTTAACTGCAAGTCTTCTGCAGAAGTTTACAACCTTCAAACAAAACACTGCATTAACCTTTGTAGCATAAGCTATTGCTTGTTTTGTTTGATACTAATATAATGAAATTGCAGAGAAAAAACCCTTAATACCCATATATCTGAAATGGCTGAGGATTTATGAAAGGTTTGAACCCCAGATTTCTGTGACCACCGTCAACAATATTTAATTTGAAAGTAAGACAGTGTTTATATGGGGGTGGGGGGATGGGAATCACAACGCTCATAGTATATACAGTAACAGAATAGAAGAGAAAAAAAATTGTTTGCATAGTTGTTGAAATTCTTACTACAACAACTTTTTGCCAGTACCCTCCCACCCACCCCCCCCCCCCCCAAAAATGAGCTTTTTTGAGTGCGTGTTCAGTCTTTCACTCTTGGTATTTGTTTCAAGGTAGTGAATGAGCCTTACCACCTGTAGGTTTCATTTTGTGGTAGTTTTGCATTATTAGTTAGTCTCAATTGAATGACCTTAGAAGAAATTGAATTTTTGTGATAGTTATTCTTGTAGGTTACAGTTGGATGGAGGGATAGGAAAAGAACGCATTGAAGCATTTGAAGGATTTTCATTTCATTTCATGGTCAGATGGGGAGGAAAAAACCCACCTGTGTTGTAAACATGATTTGATTAGTATTTGAGAACTAGGGAAAAGTGTTGGGTACAGTTCAGTCATTTTGGACAGTTGCACATAATTTCCTATTCAGTTGCCGTCAGTTAAGCAGCTATCATAATGATGGCACAGCAGCATGAAATGCATTAACTACTGACTGTCTTATGGTTAGTTATGATGGACTCCTCAAGATTAGGCTAATAAAGGCAAGACTTGCTTGTTGGTTTCTTAGATCTTTTCATACAAGATGCAACATATGTATCTGTGACTTCAGAAAAGAAAAGGCTTTCATCCGTTTGACTCTGATTTAGTTTTTCCTTCTAAAATTAGAGAGATAAGCAAGAGGTATTAAAGCAACTGAGAATGTATTGAAAGTATTTATTTATTTTTTTTAATGCTAGTTGTATGAATTTAAAATGCTGTCTTGCATTTGCAAGGTTTACAGGCTTTGGTATGCCTGGTGCTCTGCATACAGGTAACGAGTTCAGTTTAAGGTAAGTGGGTGCTAGCTTTCTGTCAGTAGGCCATTTTGTTTAGTAGACGAACTTGTGTATCCAATGTAGCATATTATAAATGCACAATAATAGTAATAATTATATGCAGATGCATATGAAAACAATCACAGCTTTTTCTGACATGCAGTCCTTCTGGAGAAGGAAAACAAAAAGGAGAGAAAAAAGCTAATAATGGTTTTGGCTTACACATTTGTATTTCTTTTTTTAGTTCTGCAATTTTAACATCTTTTGCTAATTTTCTGTCTGATGAAGGACTTTTTGATGGGATCTCATGAATTAAGGCGAGTCTGAACACAAGCTCTAATGTTTAAAGCTTGATACTTCCTGTTCTGTTATCCAAGCTTTGCACAAATTACAGAAGGGTAGCAAGTTCTGTCTGTCAACTACTTAGTGCTAGCCTTGACCATATGCTTTGTATGGTAAACGTGAAGTAGCCTCTTCCTTTTTCACGTGTAAGTGGCTAAGCCACCTTAATTGTCTTACATTTGTTAATGATGCTTCAGGTTAAAAGGACTTATGCAGATAGATGTGCTGAAATTGATTTATAGGGTTTTTTTCATGTGGCAAAACATTTTGTTTAGAAAAGCTATAAAAGTTTCCATTATTATTAAATGAATAATATAAAAGTTGCATATGCAAGAATAAACATTAAGTTTCTCAATATATCATTAAATGTGAGAATGTTATCTGTCAACATCTGTGAAACTGCTCAAAAAGACTGAGTGCTTTGTGTTATATACTATTTCAGTTTTGCAGCGTTTATCTTTCTGAAATGGTATTCATATATTTTTCTTTTGATGCTGAAATTCTAAACCTGTGCTCTCACTTGGGGGCTCTTTTTGTGGAGCTTGGTCTTGAAGATTTTTATGGGGAAAAATAGACAAAACTGGTTTTTGTTGTGGAGTTAGAATATTTTGTAATAATCTGAGTTTCACAGAATTGGTTAAGTAAGTTATCTACCATTAAGCATTGTGTAAAAATGACCACTTTGACATGAATATTTAATTTTAAGTATGACTGTTTAAAGCAGTTCTTTGGAAAATACTGGAAACCTATCCAGCTATGCTAAGTTTGAAGTCTACCTTTGAATTCACTGACTCCAATAGTAGCCATTTCTGACATACTGCTATAACTACGTGTGTGATTATAAATTCTGTATTGCTTTTTGTATTGCCAACATTGGATAGCTGTAATGTAAGACTGAGTGGAAAAAAGAAGGAATTTTAAAATTAGCTAAAAAAAAAAAAAAAAAAAAGTGTGAAGACACTTGAATTGGAACTTAGAATAAGGGTCCCCAAGTTTAGTTACATGATTCATAAAATTCCAGACATTGGTTTGTGTGCCCCAATGCTGTAGGAGCCTATGTCTTTGCTGTTGAGTTTACTTAGATACCAGATATTATCACATGCCCCAGGACATTGGCATCTTGGAAAAGTGAAGTGTTTTGCACCCATGTCTTGCTTCAGGCTATTTGGGGTTCACAAATGAGACTTCCCTGTGCTCCAGCCTTCTTAAGGACCCAGTCCAGGTGGAAGTAAGATGCAGTGGGATTTCTGTCTTGTGATTCTTACATGATATTAAGATTTTGAAATACAATATTCTATATAAGTTTCCTGTAAAAGGTATATTCACAGTCTGTTAAATGTATGCAGAATTTATGGAATTATGTCATGCATTGATAATTTGCTGAATATCTTAACATTATTCATTGTATAAAAGCAGATTGAAATAAATTACTGCTTGCCTGAGTATTTAAGTGTCAATAATCAGTGAACAAGGTATCTTGTATTCTTTCAACATAGTGCATGTACTTTTATTTTAAAAGAAACCCAAATATCTGTGATAATTTTTGTGTTTACAAGCCTCTGTAAAATTGCCTCTTTTCCCTGTCAAGACATGCTTTTAAGAGTGCATCTCAAAATACCCAGTAATGTTTAAATTTACCATGAAAAGAGGGAGGAGCTGGAAACTTAGATATGGCTTTATGGAACTTTGAGTACGTTTTATATTTTCATTGATCCTGTAGTATAACAAAGGTGGAGTCTGTTCTTCCTTTTATATGAACAAATTGTTTACTTATTTTTCCATATACTGCCTAGAAGTAATAAGATTGCATAATGAGTTTAGTCAAGTTAGTAGTCTGGATTTCATCGATGATGGTAATCTCTAAGGAAAGAACTTAAAAAGGCATTCATGATTTTGTAAGGGAATTGGTCTAAAAATTGTAATTTTACCTGGTTAACACATATTAAAGAAATTTTGGCCATGTCAATGCTTGATGCTTTGAAAAAGTGTAAGATATAAAATAGATGCAAGCTGATTAAAGAATATAGGCATTGCATTCATTGCAAATTTATGATTTTTCTTTTAGTGTAGAATTATGGGGGGTTGTTTGTTTTGCTTTTTAAGAATAAATGTTGAAGTATATTGACACAGTTTGGGTAGTTATTAGTTGTTTTCTGGAAACCTAAGCTTGAGGTTCAAATGTCCAATGTAGGTGCTTCATGTGTCTCAATGAGAAGCCTGATGCTGAGACATGGAAATATCTCTTTTAGTTTAAAAAATGTATTTACCATAACTTTTTATTCATTTTCTAGTTGTTTTTTTGGGTAGCAATGCACTTGAGTTTTTGTGATTAAGGTAGTTATGTTTGTGAGATTTAGATCTTAATCCATATCAGCGTGATGGTGATAATCCAATGTCTTTTTATGGTATTAAAAAGATGAGATTAATTATTATTTGTATTTTGGGGAAGGCTTTTGCCTTCATGCCTTTTGTAGAACTAGCTATAAAGTACAATCAAGATGCTGGATGACCTCAGTTTCTGTTAGCTACAATGGGGAAAGAGGGTAGCACCTGACTTTAGAGAGTAAGGTTTATGGTTTTTGAATAAAAGTCTTAACAGTCTTAAATAGTCTTGAGTAAAGCAGTAAGTATTTTAACAGAAATAAAATAGCAGCTTCTTTTTGGAATTAGAGCAATACCTTTGACAAAATACATATTTTTCATTGGATAAAGAAACACAGATTGTAATTCATTGTAAGAAAATACTCAATTTATATAATCTACAGTACATATGTGCTTGAATATCTTTTGAGTTAATATGTATATTAAATATTTATAAAAGTGTCTAGAAACATAAGTTAGTGGGTTTGGGAGAGAACTAGAGAACTGACAGAATACCTACCAGAGAAGTCAGCTGGGATATTGGTCATAATTACATGGCATCACGTTGTCTGGAGGGAATTGAGTTAGCTCTAAGAAATAAGAAGCACCTCAAGTAGTGTGCATCTAGTAATGTGATACCTTTCTTGGATTAATTAGTCTTTCATCTTAGTATTTATGGTGGCCTTGCTACTGAAGATGCTTCATTCTTAATGAGTTAACATTTGGTATCTCTGTAGCGTTGCAGTGTGCTATGGAAAGATAATTTTTTACATAGCATGGCAGATTGGAAAAATTTATGTCATGATTTTGAACATCACAGATATGTTCATAACCTATTTCCATTTTGCAACAAATCAGGTGAGGAGCCAGGAGGGGTAGCCAAGAAAAAAACTAAAGTCAAAGGTATTTTTAATTTTTTTTTCTTGTGGAACTGTATGCAGATAATGATGCCTGAAATGCATGTGCATTGCCAATACAAATTGCAGGTTATAATAATGTTTACTAATGCTAGCTGTGTTGGCTAAATGTTGTCTAATGGTGCAGCAAAATATCTTCCCTATTTTTCAGTAATTTTTTTTTTTTTTTTTTCTTACTACTGATTGTAATTTAGTGGCAATGTGAGTGCTTTCCTAACTAGAGATTATATTTTTTTGGTGCAGATTTTTTTACAACAGTTGTGGTGTTTGGATTATACATAGTTTATAATAACTTTATATTCTGCATGTTTTAAAAAAATGTCCTGGTGTACATGCAGATTTCTTTCTGTGTGAAATCCTCCTTTAGTTATCTTCCATGAATTCATGATACTATTATTATTATATTGTAATTGAACTTGAGCACCTCAGTTTCTGCTTAAGCCTGTACTTAAATGGTTTCATCTATTTCTTACGGGAGGAGAAATTTAGGTAAAGTTCAGTAATTTCCCCTTTAATATTATTTGCAAGATTGATGGCAGTGATGATACTGACAAGTTTTCCAAAAGCTTGAAGTAGGATAGCTTGCAACCAATTTATGCCATATATTTATTTGTAGTTACATTGTTGTACGGGCAGGACATAATGGTCTAAATGTGTTCAGTGCAATAGAGAGACTAAAAAGACTAATTAGCCTCAACAAAACACCAAAGTACCAGATGTACTTCAGGTGCTTAACTTTCTAGATGTGCTCAGTTGCCTCCACACATGATGGTGCTATTTAAAGAACAGTCTCTTTGTTGCATTAAAGACAGTTACACTTCAGTGTGTTTTTTCTAGTGGTATGTGAAAAATGCACACTGTTCATAATACAAAATCTCATTGGGAAAGCAGTGTATTTGCTAAGGGAGGCTCTCATGCTTATATGAATGTGACTTTTCTTAGCATCTTGCATGTGTGTTGAGATTTTTAGCATTTGTTCCACATTGTACTTGGTATGACTTGGTTGCAAGTTGCGTGTTTCCAAGAATGTAATAGATGTAATTTAACAATTCATTCCTGAATTTTGGATTATTTTTTAATGTTTGATATGAGAGTGGAGAAATTAGATATTTCAAATGCTTTATACCAAAAAGCAGTTGGAAGGAAGCATGATGTTATTCATTTTAGACTGAGCTGTGTGATTGAATTGTTCACTCAACAGAAATGTTTCACAGCGGTTAGAGGCAGGTGTCGTAGGAGGAATGTTGTTACTTGCCCTGCTTTTTACCTCAACAGACTGCAGTTGCTCTCAGAAGTCTGAGTAAAAATACAGCTGTTGTATTTTATATATAAAATCTTTATGGCTTTTTTTAGTAATGTGGGAGTATTAAGTTTAAAACTAAACACAAATATGGCATGCGGAGATTTAATGGAAAAAATTCTAAATTTTATTGAGTTAAAAATTCCTTATTCTGTAGAATGCTGCTAGTACTGACAATTTTATTAAAAAAAAAAAAAAAGAACAAAAAACTGTGGGTGCAGTGGAAGTAAATACTGAACACTTACATTTCAAGTATGCTGTTTTGGCTGCTCTGATACATTATCTAGGCATAATGTCACAGCCAATTGAAATAAAGAAAATAAGCACAAAAGATACAACTCCAAAAGTAAAACAAACAAAAAAGTATCACTAATAAATACTACATATAGAAAAGCAAGATGTAAGAATTAATTTACAATTGTTACTTTGGTTTCAATGAATACAGTCAAACCAAGTTAACTTTTTTTGGAGTTGATTTAATTCAGTAGGATATTGCTGTTTCTTAACTATTGTGTACTTATTTTTGTAAAATACATACTTCAGATACATTTTTCAGACTTGTCTTAAACTAAGGGAACAATGTCAGTAAAATGTTGCAGTATACATTTGATTTGTGGTGTTACAACACTTTCATTTGTAGTTTTAAGAAAATTGAGAAGAGAGAGGAAGAAATTATTTTGGTGATGCGCTTGACATTTCTAGATCCTACAGTTGTCAAAGATTCAGAATTTGTTGTGATTTTCAGGCTCACAGACAAAACTGGTTTTAGCATTCTGCAGAAATTACTTAACAGTAAGATAACAGAGGCGTGTTTTTCACTAGATTAATGCTTTATTTGGATGCAGTTGCAGTAAACTAAGGTTATTGGCTGGCTGCATGGTGTGAGAAATTGCTAAAAGTCAAAACTAATTTGTTTAAATTGCTTAAAGCTTCAGTAGTTAATTATACAAGTTTAAATTGGCATCTAACAAACATTAAGTAAGAATTTGATCAAAGCTGTTAGGCAAGTTGTTCATAAGATGTTTTCTGGTCTAAGAATGGTTCTCTTATTGAACATTTCCTCTTTTTTAAATGAAAAACTAAAAAGTAAAAGAAGCTATTAAAGAACAGCTCAAGAAATTAAGGGAGAAGCAGGAATCCAAGAAGGAGGAAATCAAAGATGAGGAAGAAAAAAAGAAAGCCAGGAAAGGAAAAGATGCTACTGATCGAAAGGACAAGAAAGCTGTCGATATGAATAAATTAAAGAAAGATTCTGACAAGGCTAAAAGAGACAGAGGAAAGGAAAAAGGCCCAGACAAAAATGTAAAATCGAAGGAGACTACAAAAAAATCAGCCAGTGAAAAGGATGGTAC
Source organism: Falco punctatus (assembly GCF_963210335.1). Classification (NCBI taxonomy): domain Eukaryota; kingdom Metazoa; phylum Chordata; class Aves; order Falconiformes; family Falconidae; genus Falco; species Falco punctatus. The sequence goes on from NC_137582.1 coordinate 45,151,438, forward strand.
TATTCAGGTGGGAAAAGACAAAGAAACAAAAAAGGTAGTTAAAAACCCATCTAAGGAAGACAAGAAAGAAAAGAAATAAACAGATTTCTGGTTCTGCTAATGAGGAACATACCTCAAGAATGAGAAATTCAGCATATTTATATGAATGTGGTAAATATGGCAATTGAGAAGATGTTTTCTGAAATGTGTGAACTAAGGCTATATATAATATTTTTTTGAAAACTGTTAGTGTATACTGGCATTGTAAACACAAAGCAAAAATGTCTGCTGTGAAACTCATATATGTACATATGTTAATATGCCTGGCTAACAGTGTGTATTGAAAATAGAAATGTCTAATTGATGCTAATTACTTCAAGAATACTTCAAATCTGTTTGGGTTACTCCCCCCCGCCCCTCCCCCGTTTCATTGTATTAAAATGTTATTTTCTTGATGTGGGGATGAAAGTGTAATGCTGTATTTCAAATGCAAATCTAAAAGCACTATTAGGAGGATTATCTTGACACATCTAGTGGAAACTAATAAGAAAATATTTCTGTTTCACAAGAAACAACTTAGAGGAGCATTAATGGAATGTATTGTCATAGGAACTTAGCCAATAAATTTAAATTATTCCCTGCTAAACTTTTTTTTCCTTAAGCAGACTGAGAAAAATATTTTTATATGCAAATACTCAAACCAATTTCGGTGTTGTGTTTGTTTATAAGACCTCAATGTATACTCAGCCAAAATGTTGCAACAGTTTTGTTTATTGATCCTGTGACAATATGTTTTGCTTTTCTTCCTTTGTTTTTTGGTGCTTTTTTTTTTTTTTTGGTTGTTGTTGTTGGGGTTGTGGTTTTTTTTTGCTATCTTTAGGTCTGGAAACTTGATTCATTGTCACTTTTCAGTTAACTATGTCCTGATTTTTTTCCAAGTTTTCTAAGCTTCTGGTGATGAATACTTCTGAAAATTAGGCCACCTATTTCACTATTGATGGGTATTGTGGGATTCCAATGACATTTTAAGAAGTGATATGCTACTACTACTGTATTCTGGTTGAACTTGATTAGAGAACAGCTTATGTATTTTTGCAACTATCGTTTTCTTCAAACAACACTTTTCAAGTACATGATACTTCTTGTACGCAAGCTCCTGTGTGACTTTGCTTTTACAGCTTCTGTATTTTTAGCACCAAGGGATGATTTATACAGGAGTCTCATTAGAATAAACAGTTGCAAAACATATCTGCAGAGGTATTTTAGTATGTTGTTGAATCTGTACTTGCTTTCAAGTTTATATGGGAAAGGAATATTTTTATAATTTTATTAGATGAGTAATATCATGTAGTATATTGAAATAGTAATTGCACAACAAAATTGCAGAATATTTGGAAAATATGTAATGAAAGGTGAAGATTTATTATTGTTATACTGCAGTATTATTGTAAAGAAAACAAATCTCAAGAGTAAAATTCAGCATGGGTATATTCACATGGGTAGTGGTGTAAGATTAAAAGTCCTGAAGGTTGATTCTGTTTGTGGATTTGCTGTAACAGTGGCTTGGCAATATGCGTATCTCAGACTTTCAATAGAGCACATACATGGCTCTGTAAGATGCTTTGATCCCTAAAGGTATAAGATGTGGTAATAGGGTAAGGTAAAAATCTGATTTTCTTATTTTATAGAGGGAACTTATGAAAAATAGTTCAAATGAAAGCTGTAGAAAATAATACAGTAGCTTAAGATTCTAGCTGTAACAATTAATAGAGATTATATACTGAGCTATTTTCTAAATATTCATGTGTGTGAAGAGGGAGGGAAAAGATTTGTGTGTTATGAACATCATAGTACTTATCAAAAAACTTGACAGAATGAGGATCTAATAAAGGCGCTTGCATAATGAGCATTCTCTTAGGTTTTGGTAACGATAGACGTGTTTATTGATCTCTGCTCTGGTAAGTGTTAAGATACATATTTGACAGAGGAGCACTCAAATCACGCTTCTCAAGAATGGTGGCACAGTGGTATAGTGCACATCGCTTTATATTTTCTTTCGTAATGTGGCAGAAGTTGTAACTCTCTTGGAGTAAAATTTGGAATGAGTTGCCTTTCTCATTAACATATTATTGTATCTATGACTCAAAGTTTATCTGGTTCTAAAAAAGTGTGGGTTTTTTTCTTGTTTTTTTTTTTTTTCCAAAGAACATTTTATTTGAGCAGCAATCCAATCTATATAGATAGCCACACAATAAAATGAGATTTTTGTTCCAGAGACCTGTTGTACTGGTGTATGTCTTTATGAAATATTAATGTCATTCACCTTAATGTGGTAGATTACCACAGAAGCTTAAAAAAATGCACCACACAGATAAAAGCTGAGTGCAACTTCATTTTAATGATGAGAGAAAACAGTGTTCTGCAAAAAGGAAATGACTTGACATTACGTACTCAACAGGATAGAATAGGAATCAGTGATAAACACAGAAGTGTATAAAAAGCTTGAGAGCTAAGTTGAGAAATGTGCAAGCAAAAGAAAGAAATACTCTTGCTGTCCCTTCTTTCCTTTTACACAGCGTAAGTGCTTGTTGTCTGTGAAATATTTACTATCTTATATTTACTATCTTTTGAAATACTTTGAATCCTTTTAATTGTTCATGAAGCAGAACAAATCATTATCTGGAATTGGAAATGTGGGCTATTGGAGGATATGAGGGCTTATTTAAAGAGGCGTATATGTAAAGGAGATGAACTGTATTTGTGAAAACAGGGTAGCTGTTTCCACTCTTCCAGATTCTGAAGTGTGAGACAGTGGCTAATTTAAGTAACAGGTTTTGTCTCCATATGTAGTTAAAGATGACTGTAGAAGGAAGTAACTTCTTACTCTTGTAGCCATTAATACTACTGCAGCAAAAGATGAATGTAAGTCTTAATAATATTTTTTAATATTTATGGTGTTTTATTAATGACACACAAGAAAATTAGCAAAAAAGTAAATCTGGCTTTTTTTTCTAGCTTCTGATCTTGACTGGATAGTACTGGACTCAGTAATCATATACTTTCAGATACAGCCTAGCTACTTGTCTTCATGTAATATAACAGATATTAAAAGGTGTAAGTAGAATTAATTCCAAGTAGAAGTAGTTCCCGTTACATACATAAGACAATGAGTTAAATACATTTTTATAAACACTGTAGTTTACACAAAGTTGTTTTGAGGTAATACTAGTCCTATTTGCATTGACTCAGTAGAAACATGATAATTTTTTTTCATGAATTTTAACAACTGGAAATACAATACACTTACAGTTATTTTTACAAGATTGTTAGCAGTGCAGGAGTGTTGATGAATTTCTGTGCATAGAGCTTTTGGGAAACTAGTTTGTCTTGGGCAGTGTATATGTGTGTGTTTAAGAAGGTAGGTTTATCTTAATTGACCTTGGAACTTACACTTAAATATGAACCTAGGAAAAAATGGTGTAGGAGTATAGAATTTCATTTGGAAGGGACTTAAGAAGATCCTTATTCTAACATCCTTCTCAAAACAGAATCATCTCAGAGGTATGACCAGGTTATGCTGGCTGTTACCCAGTGTGGTCTTTAAAACCTCCAAGGGCAGGGATGCACAACCTCTCTGTGCAATGCTTTCCACTGATCTGACTGCTGTCATGGTGGGCAGCATGTGTGGGTATGCGTGTGTGGGTGTAAGTTTTTTCTTATGCCCATTCTGAACCTTTCTTGTTTAAGTCTTGCTTGAATCCTTCCTAAAGGTCGAGAGGAGGATTAGGCTAATATCAATACATTCTTTCTTGAGGATTTGGTGTCTTAAGAAGTGGCATAATCTTTCAATGCTATGAATTGTCTTGATCTTGTATCGTGGCATTGAACATTGCTGTTACTGGTTGCTTTCTTTTCATTGTGTTTTGATTGAGAAAGACTCTGTGGTAGAGACAGTAAGCATCTGAGCGGTGACATTCCATCAGTCATAGATTTCCTGTAGTAATGTCATTGTCAAAAAAACCTGGAGGCTGAGATTATGTTATTTTGAAGAAACTACAGTTCTCTTCATCAGATCTTCTAAGATTTAACATAGGAATTTAAAATGCCTCTTCTGATTCTGTGCAGCGTTGTATAAATTTCAAATTAGTTCTTCATAAAACCTATAAAATCAATTATATGAAACATTTTTTGCCCAAAGAGAAAACAGTGAAAAAAACCCTGCTGCCTGTTTTGTTTCTGGATACTGAATAGATGTTGAGAATAGTATAGTTATTTTTTTCAGTTACTTTTGAATAAAGGCAAGTGCTTAAATTTCTGTCCCTTTTCCCCCCTCATTGTATGTTTGTCTTCAAAATGTATTTGTTTACTATCTGAATACACTTTAGTCTTTGTATATATCACTGTATATCAGAACAGCCCTGTAATTCTCATTAGTTTTTTGAATACATTTTTGAGAGTTTAATATCAGTTAATATAATTGAAACAACTTTCTTAGTTTATAGATAAATCAGATCAAAAAGAGCATAAAGTTAACTTTATAACTGAAAAATGCAGGCCTTAAAGAAAGATCTGTCCCAGCACAGCCAGCATCACCAGAATCTGAGACCATCCAGCCTGCTGAGAAGTCCTATGTTGAATCAGGTAAGGCCTTTCATAAAACATAGGTGAAACAAAAGACATGGTGCTTAATTTGAATTATAATTGTTTCCTTAGTATGAAAAGTCATTATGTTATTACTTTGGGTAGGAAAGTAAATCTTTCATGGATTTGTATGTTGCTTATCCGCTATGGTTTATTTAATGGGAATCACTGTCGGTAACTATACAAATAACTGACCATGACAGTTTTATAACTTAAATGTATTGAAGGCACTCATCAGCTCTTACGAATACCATTGGAACCGTATCACATCACGGTAACTTTCTGCTGATGTACAGTTGTGGTTTTGATATGTATGCAACAGTATATGCAGTCAGAATAACAGCAGATTTTCCACCTTATAAAAAAAAAAAAAGACCCAACAAAAAAACCCCAAAACACCAAAAACCAACTGACCAAAGAAAAACCCTAACGACCAATTTTGCAAGATAAAATAATCACTTTTCCATTAAAAACAATACTATAGTATAAATAAATAGAACTTCTACTGTTGAAAAAATAATTTAAATAATTTAAAAGCCACGTAGTATTAGTAAAACTTACTAAATTTAAGAAGCATTAAAGAAAAAAAAATTATGCATCAAATTTTAGATACACTATTTACATTTTAGTGCTATTCAGAGAGTACATAGTTTTTCCTGTTCCTTGAAGCTTATCCTACTTGATGTTGATGTGAAGCTAACACAATAACTCATAAATGTGGAGCATATGGTCAATAAAATGGAATATAGAATTTGTTTTAAAAGACGTGCATTACTTAAGTTATAGTTTATAAATCAAGTTAAGATGTTGGTTAGGTTTTTTTGGGGTTGATTGTTTTTTTTTTTTTTCCTCTCCCCCATAACTGGTATGATTTTTGATCTCTTATTTGAAAAATGCAGCTGTGATTTGGTTTTGTGCTGTTGGGTTGCTCAATGTTAATTTCAGGATATTTTTATGAAGGCGATGCTTCATACAAATTCCTGTAATGCCCTGGGCTGGTGTGTTAGATGACAACCACTTGTACCTCAAATAAGTTTGTGATTTATTCTACTGTGAATTGCCAAAAGAAGACCCTGATATCGTAATGCTAGTATCTGTTTTCTCTGTTTATAAAGCAAACAAAACCCTACATCTGCAAGTGATATTTAGTTGTCAAATATGACATGCTAGTGCTGCTGTCTAAGTTGTAGGAAAGTAATAGATGGAAGTGTTAGTAAAATAATTACTTTAGAAGATAATTCTTGGTTTGAATAGTTACGGGAAGTTAATATTACTGACACTGCGAAAAATTTATGTGCAGGAAATGCAGTGTAGATAAATTCTTCCAGTTGATCTTCAGAATGAATCTGATGTTATTGACATTACTTTATGTATTGGAGAGTAAGCAACACAAAATTGTTTTTCTAATTATATAAGTTACAAAGGTTCACTAAGTCAATCTCTACAGAACTTTTATGGAATAGAATAAGAACATATGGAGGCTACTGAAAGTTGCAAGCCTTGAGCTACTGTTTAGACTTTGCCTTTTGCGCTTAACCTCACTGCAATTTATAATCATTCTAGAGCACAAGAATGCTGATGTAGAATTGGAAGAGGAAATTCAGTCTGTTCTTCATGAAGCTCTCCATTCCCAGCCTGGTAATGCATTAACACTTAGAAATCACAGAGGAATTTATAAATACTGCCATAGGCTAGATGAATGTGTCTGATTTTAGTATGCACTTGAAGTCCTTTGGCCTGCAGAAAACATTTTAATCTGCTAATTTGTAATTTTCAAGAAAATTCAGAAAGTTCAGTCAACAGATCCTAAAACTGTGGTCTCTTACCCAGAGGTGTTTGGCAGCAGTAGCTCAAATCGGTCAGTTGACAAAAATATCCTTAAAATACTGCATAGGATGCAAGAATGGGTAAACAGAGATCGCTTTTACTGCAGGCAAAGAAAGCAGTGCAAATTGGTGTAGGTACTTCGGGTTTATACTTCTGGAAGGCGCAGACAAGTCATCTGTCTCCATCCCTGTCCCCTTTGGGGACTAGTTGAACAACATGAAAGGGTGTGCTGAAGACTGAGTATTTGCTGGTAATAGAATTTACCAAGGCATCTGTATTATCTAACAATCTGTATTATTGATTAGGAGAGAGACATGAAGATGTAGATGGAAGTATAAATGACCAGTGGCAAGTGAAGGAAGACATACATGGAGAAACTTTTGAAGCTCCTATAACAGATGATTCACTCAAAGAATTAGAGATCGAAATGCCAGAAGCATATGAGACACCAGACTCAGTTCAGAAAGGTATCCAAATGACTAAATATACTTAAAATTAATTTTTGCCAAAAATAAGAACAGAGAAATGGAAATAGGTCTCATTAAAAACTTGACTCGCAATTTCTACTTGCAGTAGAAACTTAGCAAATGTCAACCACAACAAGTATTATTTATCAAATAAATATTTTTAAAATCAAAATGGGATATATTAATACAGTGTGTTTTGGAATCCAGGTGAGTATGTATTATTGTTTGATTACTGCTATATTGTCTTCCAACCAAAGCAATAAATCTGTGTTCTAGGTATACATATCTTCCCCCCAATAGAGGGACTGTATGGAGTCTGCTTCTGGACTTTGTAGCATATTAAGCTAAATTTTAAGAGTTTATTAACACAGCCTTTTGTAGACAGACTTATTCTCACTGTATTTTCCTTCTAATGGGGCTTTCCAAGAGAAGGTTACTCGTGAGGTATATTACAAGTCCTACTTAACATTATGCAAAGAAGATACTCATATCCTGCTGACTTGGGGCATTGACAGGATGTTAAAAGTCATTTGTAATCAAAATATTAAAGCAGAATCATATGATCTGAGTCCAACTCAGGGAAAATATTTCTGAATGCTTTTTATCTGCACTACTGAAAATTTTATATATGCCTCTTTTTTGAAAAGCTTGTGTAATGGATGTCATCTAAAAGTTTTGACTGCTGGAATTACACGGAGATTCTTTCTTCACAATGGAAGTAATTCTTTAGTCTGGGTCTATTATACTTCCTTGTTTCTGTATCTCTTACTCATCCACAGTGCAAGTTAAAGTAGGAGAATGGAGGAGAAATTCAAATTCCAGTTACTTTATATCTTTAAAGTGACTATTAAGAAGGCAAAGTGAATTTGTTTTAATTTCTTTGTATTTGCACAGGAATTTCTGTGGAGAGTCATCTTTTTCTGAGCAAATGTGTATAGAGTTTATGTGTGTATACACATCAGTATTACAAGAATAAAAGTGAATTTTATTCTTTCAATCTATATATGTATCTTGCTGGCATTAGAAGAAATTTGCTTAGAATTTCTGCTTGGAAATTTGATTATTTATACATAATATTCTGTTATAGGGTCTGCAGCACCATGCATCGATTGTAACATTTTAAAATTTGTAAATACATGTTTGTTTCTCAGATGCTGATCTTTTGGCAGATGATCTTGGAGCAATGGAGCCTGAACCATATGAAGCTGCAGGTATAATTCTGTTTTCCAAAATTGGTAATACTGGTTTTCTGCCTAAATGTAGCAAATTATATGAGAAAGGAAAATAGAAAAGGTTAGACTGGTTTAGGAATGTATAGTTTTGAAAATTCTTGATTGTATTGGATGTTTGACTGAGATGACTATTCTAATTGTTCTTAAAAGGAACAGATGACAGGTATGGAAACGTTGCTTTCATTGGTGCAAAACCTTTATTTTTACTTTTCTGTGTGTTTCTGGATAGGCAAGAGGTGTGTGGTTGTACAGTCGTAAGAAAGTGAGAATGAGATTTATTGCTTATATTACTGTCTTCTTACAGTCTACAATGTTAAGGTTCTTCTAGCCTATTATTCCTGGCATAAGGCAGAAACTTGTGTTCTCACATGGAACCTGTCACCTTTCAGAAGCATCGAGATTGTAACCTTTCCTTCAGAACTTTGTTTCTTTATGGCTGATTATACCATTAGGGAGTGAGTCAGCACAAAGACTTCACTCTGAACTATCCTTGCACTGTCTTTCTGCACGCTCTAATTCATCTTTAAAGCTTTTTAAAGCAAAATTTCATTTGCCTCGACTAATCCAATTAGCTTATAGTCATCTTCTTATTGTATTTGATATCATGTACAATGGCATTAGTTCATCTTTCCTGTTAGGAAGAAACATTAGGTAGATATTACAGTTTCCCTGGTATCTGATAAGAATTTTCTTCTGGATGCTAACAATGCTTGTTATAGTACAGGCAGCCTCTTCCATCTACATTAGATGTCAAATTTCTGTTTGAACTAGGCTTCTTACCTTTGGCTCAATGTTAGTTCTGGACTTTACAGTCCTGTGTCCTAAATATGACAGAAAAATTGCTACAGCTGAAACTGCTTATTCCTATCTTTGTGGGAGATTAAATTGGTAACTGGAAAGCAGTAGAATCCAAGCTGTGATACTTCCAAAGTAAAAGGATTGTTACTTTACCTTCCATACCATGTGTTCTCAGATGTGTTAATGTCGCAAAGAATTGTAGTCACAGAGGAAAATAATCCACATACTTAGCTAGCCAATGAAAAAAAGTAAATTGCTGTAAATCTGTTGTGCCAGAAGTGAATGTACATATTTCTTAAGGTCTGATTTCTGGCTCTTACCTTGTCTTCTGTAGATCATCACCAGTGGTCCTGCTGCACATTAGTAAAGAAGCTACTTTAGAACTGTGAGGATAGGGGAAGATGGCGTTTTTTATTCATGTTAGAAGAACTACTAAATATTGATGGAGACTAATGGCTCTCATGGATCTAGTTTTCATACAGAGAGTATAACAGAGGACTGGAAGTGAGAATGGCCCAACAGCTTCCATTAGATTGCAAGTGTCTGTAAGGTTTTTAATTAGTCACTGTTCAACTAAGCTACATTTCACTATTGACAGCCACGTTACGGGTGCAAGTTAAAATAATCAAGTATTAAAAATAGTTCATATTTCTAATTAAAAAATATTTAAATTTTTGTATTTAATTTACAGTTTCATATGAGTATGATATGGATGTGGAAAAGACAATGAGTGATCCAGAAGCTCCAGGTTTGTAGATTTTCATGTCTTCAGGTTATAATATGATCACATACACTTTTGTAAACATGCTTCAAAGTAACATGTCATTAACTGTTTCATCACAGTTTTATTTTCAGAGAGTTTTTGGCTAGTTTCAAATAAGCCTGATTTTTTGCAGCTTTGTCACCGTTGCATTTGTGAACACCACACTCCACAAGTCCAATCCACAAATACTTACAAACCTTGTTCTGTTGAAGTCTTCCAGCCTAATTAATGGATTGTCAAAGAACTACTTGTATTCCTAATTTTAAGCCTAAATACAAATACACATGGATTTACTGTGTTGTGTAACTTATAGTGTACCTCCTGGATGTGCTTTACAATCCAGGTGTCACTTTCAAATAAAATATTGTAGTATTAACTCAGTATGTTTAGTTCTGTTATTCTTGAGCTAAGTATGTGACTTTTTAAACTTCTCTTGTGCTATTTAGCTGTTGCATGAAAATTTGATTGGAATATAAAATAGTTAATATTATTAAATATAGCATCTTCTATCTTTAGCTATATATTATATGGAACATTATACAAGTACAGTCCAAAGTCATATTTCTATTTATTGAAGTTGCATTGAATTTTGGCCCCAAACCAAGACACAAAAAAAAACCCCAAACATTTGAGCTCGTAGATAGCATCAGTGTCTTATTGTTATTACATCTGTACATTTGTTTATGTTCTGGAAAAATTCAAAGTCCTACATGAATACTACTTCTATGTAATGTCAGCCAAATGGGCAGAATAATATTTTGAGGGTTAAATTTCTAAATTTCCAGGAGAATGGATGTTGTATTTTAAATTGCATAGAACTGTTTCTGTGGATAAAAAAATAATTTGAGTTTTGCCAAAGATGTTCAAGTTAGTGTGGTGTCAGAAAAAAAAAAATTAAACAAAGCAAGCAAGCCATAACAAGTGGATTCCAAAATTCCACTGTAAAGCAAGCTGTAACAAGCAGATTCCAAAATTCCACCGTAGAAGTTTGCTATATATAGAAATGATTTAGGAGTATTTCCATTCTGAATTGTAGGTAATCTGTAGATGAGTTTATGAACTGTGTAAGGAAAAACTTACTGATAGTGCTTGATCTTTTTTTATGTTTATCTTGTGATGCTAGCAAATGATTCAGTTCTTTTCACAGGACCTTTTGGAAATCTTCCACTTTATTGAATACTTAACTTCAATACAGTAAAAAACACTATAGTTTTGAATAACTTTTTGTTCTGAATAAACTCGACACCCTGTTATTTGCGTGTGTGTATTGTCTTAAAATTCCATGACTTTTCATATTGTTTTGTTGTGTGTTTGTTTTTTTTTTTCTTTAGCAGAGGATATGGTGCATGGCAATTACAATGAAGATCATGGTATGACAACTGCTATATTTTGTGAACTGATGGTATTTCATTAATATCAAAGTGAAATCACATTGTCTTAAAATTTTGTATGCTGTCACATTACTTTGCTAGTTCTCAATTAAGGTTTTGGGGGTTGTTATGTTCAAATCCCCTTCCATCTTTAACACTGGAAAAGTGTAGAGTATGCATATAGGCTATATTCCCATATTGGTCCTCTTTGTCACACTTTGTACATATGTGGAATAGGAATGTTGAGGACTTCGCATGCCCTTTTCCTTATCAAACTCTGGCCAAGTCAGCTGTGGTTCATTGCATCTGTATAGCTCAGTATTACTTTCTCATCTTGTCTGTAACTACCAGTTCTTTGGAGATTACTCTATTTTAGTTTGATTTGGTTAATGATTTGTCAGTGATTACTGAGACCAAATCAAGAAGCCAATGAAAAGAAGGCTAATGGTTGTCTTGAAACAAAGGTATGTGGTCATGATCTTTTCTGTGAGATCCTTCTGGGGACTACAGTACTTCAGAAGAGTTAACCATGTCTTCAGAGCACTCTTATTTTCTATATTTATGTAACCTGAGCAAAGGACAGCGATTCTTAACTGCAAAATATTTGAGACAGAAAACCTTGAAGTTCATCCTTTGTCATCAGGGGAGATACTCTGACATCCACCTTTGGGATAGAAGTCAAAATCCCACTGAAGGATATTAGTTGCCCAAAGGTGTATTTAGCCCTCAATCCATGTCTTTTTCAGTCTGCAGTAAAGAATTATTTGCCTCAGCTATGGTGCCCTTGACAAAATGTGTTGGCATTAATAGGATGGAAAAGCAACAGAGACCTAGCTTTTTTCCCTGGGCTTGTTGTTTACTCTCCTTTCCAGAATATGCTTATTTTACAGTCAATTCCTAATCAAGAATCACTTCTCTTGCTTCTCCCACCTAGATACGAAGGAGAAGTACAACTTTTATTCTTTACTTTTCATGCTTCTTCATATGTAGTGGTGACATGAACAGAGAATGCTTCCACAGCCCCTGCCCTTGGAATGGTCATTTATACCTGCTTTTGGAGTAAGGTGGTCATGGAGGTTCCCAAAGTAATTCGCATCATTTTTTCATAGAATCGGTTCCAAAACTATTTCATGTTCTGCAGTCTCTTCTGGCACCCTAGCACAATAACAGTGAATCGCTCTATTTTGTGAGTAATTCACATGCTTTGGCAAGCTGTGGTTTCATATGCAATTTGAATAGTATCAGATAAATCAGATTTAGATTTTTTTCTACTCTTTCTTTACTATTCCAAATCCTTTAATTAGGCTGATGAAGAGAATAGGAAGTTCCATTCTTTTTCTCAAAAGGAAATTCCAGGGTAGGAGGTGATTGTAAAAAAAATATTGTTCTTGGCTACTAAACTGCCAGGCTTTTTTTACACAGCAAATTCTGCTCACAGTTCAATGTAGCCCTTTACAAACTGCTTTTCTTTTGATAAAAACTCATCTTTCCGTGACAGAATTTTGCCTTGCTTCCAAATTCTCCCTTAAAGACATTCTGGTTGTGCGAGAAAGCCCAATGCTTTGTACTTTTTCAAGGGATTTCTTTTGAGAGCTCCAGCCTGGAGCGGTGTAGAAGAACAAGGCCAATCAGGTGAGGCATTGAATGTTCTTCACATTTGCAAGATGTGGTTGAATTTTTTTTTTTTATCCCTCCCCTGCCCCCCATCTTGAAAGTTATATGGATTTCCAAAGTTATTTGGAATTTCACTGTTTGTTCCAAGGGCAGACCTGTATACAGGCACCCTTATTTCCAGGCACTTATAGGTGTCTCAGAAATAAACAGAGAGAATAATGAGAAATTGTTGTCAGGATCCCTAGAAAAGATGAGACACACTACTGGGAAAGATGGTCTAATCACGCTCAGTCCTGTAAGTTCATTTTATGTTGTCAGTCTTTTAAGGTTTGAGCAAACCAGCCAACCATGGATGTCTCTGAAGATTTGCTGAAAGATGTGAGGCCATCTTTTCCTTCTGAGTTCAGCTATGCAGTTTTAGAGCGTGAGAGTTGTAGTTGTTCATGAATGTGTGCCAGGCACTATTTTAGCAGTTGGAAGTACCTAGTTTTCATCCCTGTTGACTCCTGCCCATCTTTCTTGTTACCTTTTGACGTACTTTTGGTTGGATCGAAAAGGAACCAGATTTGCTCTTTTTCTGGAGGAGAGTTTTTAGCACCTGTTTTCTAAAGACAAGAGATGGAGGTCATCATAGAGATCTGAAGTTCTTTCTCTCAAATGTAAAGCTTGTGGTTTTGACACTAGCTCCAAAACTGCAGTTCCCATCTACAATAAGATTCATTTTAAAGTTTCAGATGCAAATATCTGAAAAATCAGCAGAAGTATAAGCTTCTCTATTCTGGAGTCAATGTATCTTCTCCATATCTATCAGATGTGTTTCCCCTCTTCTGGCAGGTGCTGTGATGCAATATTTTCCACAATCCTTGTGCTTTCTAGAATTCTCAGAAAGCTGAGCAGGCAATGCCAAGATAGCAGTTAAATTTCTTTTCTAACTCTTGCTTTGTATGGCTTAGTTCTTAATTCAGGTCAGTGACCAAGTCTAACAGGACTGCAGTTCCTGTAATCACTTTCTCCGTGCATGGTGTTGGGAGAAAATGAAAACGTTTGGTAGGCTGCACCCACTTTGCTTGTCTAGCACATTGAAAGGAACAGTCTTTTCATACCTCTGGCGGTTGTTGCTGATGCTGAAAATTCTTTAGTTGAAATGGGTGTGCGTGCCCACAGTGAAATGTGTAAACGGATTGATTGTGTAACTTGGAACACAGGAACTCAGTTATTGTACACAACTTTCAGTAGTTTTATGAAGAGTTTTATACAGTTTGTAGCAATGAAGCTAGAGAAAGAAGGCAAGTTTGAGATTTTTACTAGAAATTAAGAGTTCTGGATGGTTTTTAAAAAACATGCTCTAAGAACTTTATTTTTAAAGGGACGGAGGGGGAGCCAAGTGACTATTAGTGCCTTTTAAAATAAAACAATAGTAGAAAGATTTTATTTCTAAAAAAAAATCTCATGTAAATAACCTTTTCCAGTTGTGAGTCAGTTCCTATTAAGATAATGAAATTATCCAAAACACTGGATGAACGCTGAACTTATTTAGTTCAAAAATTCACAATAAATGTATATTGAAAATTCAGACAATTAATAGGTAGCATTTGCTCTATTTTCAGACATTATCTAAAGTAAAATAATGAATGTTTTTAACCTGTTTCTTCAGAATTACAAAAACTAGACTGGGTCTTTACTCAAAGATAAGGAGTGTAAGTGAATTATAACAACTGTATGGAATGGTAGCTTTATTGTTCTCATTGTTTTCAGTATTTCGTCTGTGTAGATAGAATGCTTGAAATTTCAGTATTATGTTCACATTTGTGGTTTTTTTTTTTCTGTAGAAATTCTACTACAAGCTCTATTAAAGGTTGATATATCTATTCAGGCCCCAAAACTAGAGAAAGTCTTTGAGAGCTTTGCATTTATCATTAAAGAAATTAATTTTATGCTTAACAACCAGATTTTAGGATACTTTGTGCATATCAGCCACCCCAGAACTTTATTTTTCTTTCCTTTCAGAACCGAAACATGAAAAACAGACTGAGACTCAAGATACAGGTATATACATATATATAAATGTATATATAGATGTGTGTGTGTCTGCGTATATATGGGTGGGTTGTGTGTGTGTACGCTCCCACAGGCCTCTCACCATGTATATATATTTATGCATATGGAGCGTACTATAAAATCTTTGTTTTGTATGTAATTGAAGTAGAAATACCTCTAAAATAAAAGTTATTGGAATATAAATTATTTTCAAAACCAGATAAATAGTTTAGTCAAGTTATCATAAAAGTCATAACTTAATCATTGGAACATGGTAGTTCAGCATAGACAGCCTGCTGTCTGCTGTGAGCCTTGCTCATAACCTCGTAACCAGTGCTTAAGATCATTCAACACGTACGGGCTGTCAATACTAGCTCTGCTTTGTGCATACTTTTTGCTAATGCCTTTGTCTAATCAGCAGAAGCAATTAAAAAAACTGTCTGCAGTGCTCTCTCTGTGTCCTGTATGCTCTGTTGTCTTGAAATACAGCTTTTTTTGAGCGTCAGGTCAGCTGATTGGAAAAGACACAATTATTTAGTTTAGAATTGAAGTCAATAAATTCTTTAGTGTAAATAAATTGCAAGTGTCTGTTTTGTCACCTTTGTGATCATAAGCTTAAGAGGACAGTCAAATGAGTTAAAAGGTGCCATATTTAAAGAAAACAATTTCATTTTCGTGGAATTCATAATTTTAAGTTGAAGAACTTGCTCGTTGTCCTTCAGGAAGGAAGGTAGGACTCCTTAAGGAATTGCATGTTTATCCAAATAAAAAGACTTTAAAAGTTTATTGGGTTTAGGTTTTGTTTCATTTGTTTTTTAATATATCTAGCAGATGGAGTTGATGCTGCAAAAGATCAAAGTGGGAGTACTTATTATGCTTAGAAAGATTAAGAAGTTTTCTTAAAAATTAAGTTTTTAAAGTTACTGTGTCTTAATCCAAACAACATTTTCTCAGAAGGTACAATATTGAAATATTTACCTAATGAATACAGTAGCAAAACAGAAGAAAATTTAAGAAGCAATTTCTCTTTTTTCCCTCAAAGTTCCTGTTTGTTTATAGCAGTGTACTGTTCACAGTTAAACATGTCTGTGCTAGCTGTGTTCTTTTGTGTTCTATGTAAGTTTATCAGTTGAGGACTTGACTTTATGATTGCTCTGAATTAAATGTTTTCTTAGGTGTTGAGGACCTTCCAGAGGAGGTGAATGAAGCTACAGAGCCGGGTATGTATTTTGTAACTGTGATCTTACAGTGCTTTGATGAAATATATGCATTTTGAAGTCTGATGTAAAAGGAAAAAAAGCTTATATGAATTTTTCTTTCTAAACTTCTTCTACAGATGAAATTATTGAAGATTTTGATATTGATAAAGAGCTGTCAGGTACGAGGTTTTATGGTTTGTGAAAGAAAACATTTTTTCCTTCCATTTTTGTTAATTTAATTTAAAAATAAACGAGCAAAAAACAAAGCAGGGAAGTGTGCTATATATAGAATCATAGAATGGTTTGGGTTGAAAGGAACATTTAAAGATTGTCTGGTCCAACTCCCCTGCCATGGGCAGAGACATCTTTCACGAGATGATCTTGCTCAAAATCCAACCTGACTTCAAACACTTCCAGTGATGGGGCATCCATTACTGCTCTGGGCAACCTGTTTCGGGTGTCATGCCACCCTCATCGTAAAAAAAATTTTTTTCCTTATGTCTAACCTAAATCTGTCCTCTTTCGCTTTTAAACCATTGCCCCTCGTCCTGTTGTTACAGGCCTCACTAAATTGTCTTTCTCCATTTTTCTTAAAAGTCCCCTTTAAGTACTGAAAGGCTGCAGTAAGGTCCCCCTCAGAGCCTTCTCTTCTCCAGGCTAAACAACCCCAGCTCTTTCAGCCTTTCTTCCTAGGAGAGGTTCTCCAGTCCTCTGATAATTTTTGTGGCCCTTCTCTGGACCCAGTCCAACAGGTCACTGTCTGTCTTGCACTGAAAACTTCAGAGCTGGACACAGTACTCCAGGTGGGGTCTCATCAAAGCAGAGTAGAGGGGTAGTAGAATCACCTCCCTCAACTACTGGCCATGCTTCTTGTGATGCAGCCCAGGATACAGTTGGCTTTCTGGGCTGTGAGCGCACATTGCTAGCTCACATCTAGTTTTTCATCCACCAGGATCCCCGAGTCCTTCTCTACAGGGCTGCTCTCAATCCCTTCATCCCTCAGCCTGGATTAGTATTGGGGACTGCCCTGACCCAGGTTGCAGGACCTTGCACTTGGCATTCTTGAACTTCGTGACATTCTCACGAAGCACTTAGAGCTTCAATTTGAGTAATGGAGTAGGTTAATTTCCCACATCACTACTCAAAAAGGAGAGGTTGTAAATTTTCATTTGTTGTGCTGGGTCAGGGAATTTTGAATGAGTACTGTGTCAAATGTAATTTAAAGATTTTTCTCTAAAAAGTTAAAAATATCTTTAAGCAAGTTTTTTTTCTCAAATGACGTTTATTCAGTCAGCTAGAGCAAATTGATAGAAGCAGTTTAGTCTGTGCACAGTGTGCACATTTGATGCTGTATTTATGTATGTTTTCTGTTTGAAAAATGTGTTCTAATATAACTAAACATTTTTTTTTACACGATCAACAATTGTAACCAAAATCACTTTTGGGGGGTGTAGTAGGAATGGAGTTGGTGAAAAAGAGGAGCTAAACTTTTGGACATGAAATGCATTCAGTATCTTTTTTTCTGCTTTTAAGTTAACCTGGTTGTTTGTTCTGCAGTTTAAGGCTTCCTTTTTGTTTGATACTAATTTGCTTGTGTGGCTGGTAGGGAATAAAAACAAAGTTGTGAACATCGTGTGTGTAACTTCCAACACTTATTTTCTTTGCAACAGTAGAAAGTAAGCATAAAGAAGATGATGTGGCCACTGAACCAGAGGAATCAGGTTTGTATATTATTTTTTGCATGAGTTTGCAACTTAAAACACCCAGAAATAATAAAAAAATTACAAACTATAAATATCATAGCATAGAGTTCTATGCTGCAGTGAAAATACATTCTAGCTTTAGCTTTTTTCTTTTAAGGACAAACTATTTGGAAGCTAGCATCCTGGGTTTTTTAATGACAATATTGTAGTGGCTCACAGAGCACTCGCTCTTCAGTTTTAGAAGTTGTGACTGCTCCCAGTTCAGAAAAACTTACATTGATAAAACCAGCCATATTAAGTCATAAGAAGCTGAAGATTTCTTTGCTATGCTGTTTCCCATCAGCCAATCAGTATTGCATACTCAGGAGAGTGTATGTAAGAAACAAAATAAAGTGGAATGTGTCCCTAGCTTTGAGCAATTAATTTACGGGCTGCCCAAATCATAGTATACTTTTCCCTCTCTTCCTTTTTTCTTATTGTCTACAGCCAGTATCTTGGCTATTATGAATTCTTTTCTGGTGAGCCTGACTCCCTCCATGCGTGTGCAACTGTCAGTGTGTTAGCAGTAATAGCACTTGGTCATAAGTGGCATGTTTAAATTAAACTTATATACAGAATTTAAAAAGAACTGAATTTTGAAGTCAAGTATTTCGCAATTACAGCTGGGAACATAATAAGTATGTCAATGTTTTCTAAGCCCATATTGTGCTAGCATGTGAAACTGGGAAATTTGTGCTTTGGATAGTACAGTTTCAGAATTTTGAAGTACCATTTTTGAAACTATGCAATCCTGCAATTTACTCATTGGCCTACTCAAGTATTGACTGTTCCCCAGGAAAAACTCAGCTGAGGAAAATTTGCATTGTACTTCTGCAAAAGTAGTATTACAGAGTAGTCTTCATAGGTCACTGTTCTGAGCATAATGGAAAAAAATGCAGCTTTTTGTAGATATTTAGAGAACTGTCCAGTTTTAATTTTGTACACATTTGACTTACAGAAATGCCTGTTCAAGCTGAGGATTATTCAAATGATGATCTAGTGGGTAAGTTACTCTTTAAGTGCTTGGTTTTTTTCCCCCCAAAATGAAACTATATCTATATGGGAAGTTTGTAAACAGATTACTCTGTGGAGAAGAGTGAAAGGGTATCAGTATTGTCATTGAAAGTTGCTTCCTGTTTTTGAAGCAATGATCATTATGTTTTCCTGCGTAAATGCTGATAATAGTTACTGGGTTATATGGAAGCGTTCCAAATAAAACTGTGAGTAGTTGTAATTTACAACTTAATTCTTAATGATTTCAGACAGAGCTGGATAAGTTGATACAAAAATTTCAGGTCTCAAACTATGGGTGTACTTCTTTTCTGGAGTAACTGATCATAAGTCTGGTAATACTGTCACTTCTCTGTGTATCAGTCAGATCTATTTGATTCCGACTGTGGCACGGTTTTTGGGCACTGATGTAGAAACAGGACTGTTTTGTCATGCCATCAAATTTTTCTTGACATAACTGATTTTAAGAATAAGAGCACTTCCAGCTCTTCCATCTGTTGCCTGACAGTAGTAAATGTAGTTTTCCAAAACCATTTTTAGAGTAGGTAAATGGCTTCTAAATTTGAAGACTGCATACTATTAAATTTCTTCTGCTTTTTGGATTTAATTACTACAAGTTGCTAGTTTGTTCTTTGGAATTAAGTCATGTTGAGTGAAACACTGAGTTGTATCTCTGGGCAGTAAATAACAGAAGCTGCAATCCAAGAGTCTTGACAGCTATATTTCTGTTTTGTTCTGATTAGCCTGAGCACCTCTCTGGGTTAGTTAATCTTTGCTATATGCAGAAGATTTTATGTGGTGTGGTGCCCAGATAGTTCTGTGGGGTTTTGTTTTAACTTGTAAGAAAGGAAACTTGTATTTGGTTCTTATGCATGCCAAAAGTAGCCAGAGAAGAGGCCTTTGTGGTTGCACAGTACAAATTGGAGGCATGGTTTAGTTCATGTTTTAATTTACATGCTGAACCTTAACTGAGGTGGTTTGAAATGCTGGTATCAATATGTAACTGTGTTGTCTGGGAGGACTTTCTAACCTGTTTATCACAACAGTCACATGGTGTGTTGAAATGTTTGAAGCCACAGGCATTCATTAATAAATGCCTTATCTAAAAATGTTTTCTTTCATAATGGATTTGAAATACTCTAAACCAAAGCTTAGAACCAATGTAGGAACAAGGAGTAGTTACCTTTGACAGCACAGGCAAAAGTTCAGCAAAGGTGGTGTTCTGTTGATCTGTTGTACTTTAAGTTGGAACTGTACTAGAAGAAAAGATGTTTTCTTTCAGAAAACGTTGCTGCTTAAAATTAAAATAACAAAAAAGCTCTTACAGGACTTGCAAAATTTCAGCAGTAGGTAATTCTACTGCACAGTGTCAGTTGAATTGCTATGAAGATGATCTTTGACTTACATATACTATTTTAAAACTAAATTCAGAAGCCAAGTATCAACTTGAAATTGTTAATTTTTGGTTTTGTGGACCATATTTCTATGGCTTTTTGTGCTGTAATTTATGGCTCAGCCTTGCAGTGGAAGATTAATTTCCTGCCTTCACCAAAAAAGAACCAAAACCAACTTATGTGTATTGTACACTAGAGGGAAGTTTTCCAAATACTCCATTTAGATTTATAGAATCAATTAAGTTGCAAAAGACACTTAAGATTATAGAGTCCAACCATAAACCTAACACTGTCAAGTCCACCACTGTACCATGTCCCTAAGCATCACATCTACATGGTCTTTTAAATATCTCCAGGGATGGTGACTGAACCACTTCCCTGGGCAGCCTGTTCCAATGCTTGAAAAACCCTTTTGGTGCAGAAACTCAATCTAAACCTTCCCTGGCGCAACTTGCTTGTCCTGTCGCTTGTTACTTGCTGTTAGCTCGCTCCAACCTCCTTCCAAGCAGCTGTAGAGCGATAAGGTCCCCCCTGAGCCCCCTTTTCTCCAGGCTAAACACCCCCAGTTCCCCCAGCCTTGTGCTCCAGCCCCTCCACCAGCTTCGCTGCCCGTCTCTGGACACGCTCCAGCCCCTCAATGTCCCTCCTGCAGTGAGGGGCCCAAACCTGAACACGGCATTCGAGGTGCCCACCGCACTAGGGCTAAGTACAAAGAGATAATCGCTCCTTTAGTTGCAGGTGGACTTTCAAATAAGATTGTGGAATTGAGCCTAGCTGTGCACTCTCTTTTTTATTGTATTGTGATACAAAGAGAGTTCTTGCTATTTTCAAACACCATTAGAATCAAAAATGACTTGTTTTACTCTGAAATAGTATGTATTTCTGATCCTTTTAAAAGTTTTTTTAAGTTTATTTTTTTTACCTCCAGTTGTTTTAAAAATTAATGCAACACACTTAGGACAAAACAGAATCAATCAAAACCTATTTCTTCAGTAATTAAACATGCAAGTAACTATTAGATGTAGTACCATATATGTCATTCCTTGTTTAGGAAGTAGAAAATGAAAATAATTTGATAAGCACACAATCTGCAACAGTGTGACAACATATTCAAGAATCTTTAATAATTTATGTAGTTATGGGGAATCACTTTGAAGACAGAAGAATTGTTGTTTATCAGTTCTTGTATAAAGCTTATTATTTCAGCACATAGAGTAGAATTCAAATAACATCTCTGAAATAAGTACTGACTTATTATAAACTACTGACCAGGAATAAAAATTATATTACTATTAAATTATTGTTTTTTTCCTACTGTCAAGTATGTTTACCTGCTTTTTTTGGATGTGAAACATTCAGTTTGAAGGCAATATTATTCTCACATTTTCCTCTTAAGAGTATGAAGTTCATGCTTACCAGGGATTTTTTTTTTTTATTATTTGTGGTGGAGGATTCAGTATGCAGTTTTTTGTTGTCAGAATTCTTTCCTTATTTGTTCATGTGATTTCATTTTATCAGATACTCAAAGCTAGTATTTCCTGTTATTTCAGCAGTAATTAATATTAAATTTCATTGTACTAAAGACAGTCAAGAACTCTCCTGATTGAAGAACACCTTTATATACATATGTGCTCTTTACGTGTATAAAAGATGTACCTATTTACATAATAAACATAACTTCAGGCAGTGTAAAAGATACTCAGAAATGTCACTAGAGTCCTTATTCTTCAGTAGTATAAATTCATGCAACTTTATTTGAAACGTGGTGTCACCAGTTTGAGTCAGGTTAGGAACAGTTATTTGATTTTTATCTGAAACATAGGAACTTATTTGTTTTGGAAAGAAAACAGGAGATAGTTCAGAGCTGTGCAGAGCATTGTCACATTGCCAGCAAAGGGATCAGGTGTGGGATTTGAATATGCTGGAGTGCAAGTCAGAAGTTGTTTCCTGGCTTCAGGGCATATCACACACAAAAAAATTATGGTGTCTGTCGGTACTGTTTTCCAATTTTCTAAGCTTACTTCTAAAATTATTGCCAATATTCCTTTCCAGCTGTAGGCTATTTTATCTGAGGTTATAGTCTCTATTTTTATAAATTAATGCACTTAAGTGGTATGGTAGGTCAGCTTGAAATACTATCGATTTAGAATTTTTTGCTAATCCTGCTTTACACTGGCACATAAACTGCAGTGGTTGTGATAGAGTGGTGCTTGTTGGAGACATATTTTAAGGGAGACATATTACAGTTTTCGGGACACCTTTACTCTCTGTATTTGAATTTTGATCCCTTTTAATATGTGTTGAGATTTAAAATACTTAAGGGTTGTTCGCCCACCGCCCCCACCCCTCCTTCATCACATATCCTTGACATTTTTATAATCCTGCATTTATTTTACCAACTGCTGAAATCCCCTATGTGTAGAGAAGTTTCCACTTTACAACTTCGACCCTTCCTCATTCCCTGGCTCCTCTTTTCCAATTGTAATTGTCCTTGACTTTAAAAAAACACAAAAAAATTAAAAAAATTGTGTTAGTATATTTGTGGCATGGCCTAAATTTCCTTTACATGGTAAATGAAGTGCCATATGCTGAGAAAAATTTTACTGCTTAGATAAATATTTAAGTTTATATTTCCCACCTTATACAGCAACTTTGTGTACGTTCATTATGATAGCGCCTAGAAATCATAGCTTTCTAAAATTAACTACTCTGATACAAAGTTGCCTTTTTTAGCATTTACAATCCTTTTTTGTTGTTTTAGAGTAAGTTGTGTTGTGGTTGGTCCTTTAATATAGATTTCCCCTTATTTTTTCAGATACTTAAAGCTTCAAAAGAAAAGTCCCTACATCAGGAGGACCAGCCCTAACCATACGCTACAAAAGGGGAGCAGATGGTTGCAATAGATCTTATGATGTAATTATTGAGCAGTTCAGGGTTTGGGGAGCAAACACTAAGATATTGTAAATGGGTTTTAGCCAACTGTCATTTTAGTAAGCTTTTTTAACACTTGGATGTTTAATTTACATTCCTGTCTGATTTTCCTGATTTTCTTTTTTTTTTTTTTTTTCTTTCTTGGTCAAGTTTAGTGGATCCATTATTTTTTTCTTCTGTGTTTGTGACAGAGTTGCAACTTCAGGCTGCATTTTGTTTGTGCTGTTTAAGCAATTGTTAATATTCTATTTATAACATAGCAGCAAGTACATTTTTTTGGATTTTAATATTTATCTTTTGGGTTGGATTCATACAGTATGTACAGAGCAGTTTGGTCAAACAAAATGTGTAATATTATGAGCATAATAAAACATTTAAACTATTTTATAACTGCTGATATAGCATACAGCCTAACTACATTTTATTGAAAACAGTAATCGGGCACACACTATGCTGTGAAGTTTGACTTAGATCTCTTTGCAGTGATGTTATGTCAACAGTTACGCTACATGAATTTTCAGGTGTTTTTTAAAATAGCCTAACAAGCTACAAAATATGTATGTTTAATTCATACTAGTAAAGGGCAGATTACTAAATTAATTATTTCAGAAACCCATTATGTGTGAATTTAGAGCTTGTTATTTATGCACATTTGACTTTTTTTAAAGCAAAAACTTCTAGAAATGACATAATAGTTTGGCAGGGAGTCAGTGCAGATTGCAACGAAACTTGAGTTGCTGGAATCAAGATTAATTCAGTAAAATTCTTCTGGTTTGTCTACCAATATAATGACCTCAAAGCTGAATTTAGTAAGCTTTATATTCAGTGAATTATTTTAAAATTCAAATCTGCATAAATATTTGACTTGTAAATTTTATTTTAAAAAAGAAAAGCTTTGGACATTCAAACTTAAGAAAAATAGGATATCAGAATTTAAGGCCTGCAATCATAAAAGCTCTTGTATATGGTACATCTGAAATTTAGACTTTGAACGATTTAGAATTTTAATATAACAGGTGTACTTCTTACCTGTTCTGTGCTGCTGTTCCACAATTATGAAGGCATACTTTATTCTTTGGCATTTTGCATGTGTTCCTTTTTGGCTCAGGAATAATTGCTGTGATTTTAGAAAATTGCCAAGTCTGATACAGGAGCTTAGAATAAATAAAATAATACAAGTTTTTTTAGAAGAAAAATCAGTTTGGTAGCCCTAACAGTGGTTGCCTTTTGGTTGGCAGGGAGATTTTAAATTTTTGTAGCACTGTTTTGAAGTCAGGTTTTTAGTTGCTTACATTCATAGTGAAAGGGTCATCCTATATGCATGTTTCTTTTTTTTGTTTGGGATTTCAGTAATACTCACATAAGTGAGTGTTACATCTGATCAACAAATGCAGATGGCCCAAAGTGATCTTCTTTAGACTTTTCAGGAAAGCAATAATATTCTTAGACTGTGACGTGGTTTGGGATGGGATATTCTAGTAAAATTACCTGTGATTGTGAATTACAAAGCAATAATTTTTACAAAGCCATATTTTGTGAGGGAGCTTGGGAATGATTTTAGAATGTTGAATGGAGAACTGTTTATATAACTGTGGCAGCCTATTTGTAGAATTATGGGACTGTGAGAGTATTATATTATGCTGTGATCAGATTTTAAGTATTTGTGATTTTACGTGCTTCATGTTTACAAAAATATGCCAAGCTGGGCAAGGTCAAGCAGACTATTAAAAAAAATGTATATTTAATCTGTTTTAATGTTT
Organism: Falco punctatus; assembly: GCF_963210335.1. Classification (NCBI taxonomy): domain Eukaryota; kingdom Metazoa; phylum Chordata; class Aves; order Falconiformes; family Falconidae; genus Falco; species Falco punctatus. Next base: position 45,176,203 of record NC_137582.1, read on the forward strand.
GGCTGCAATAAAACACAGAAGAATATCTTTGTCTTTCTAGTGTCATTATTTTTCCAAAATGTGGTAGATATTAACAATGGGGATAAACGTTTGACTCAGCCACTAATTAATACTATTTTTCAAATTAATCATTTTGAGTGTTTTAAAATAAATTTGAAAGTATTACTTACAAAGATGAAGAAATATAGCAAGTAGAAGTGATTTTTATTTTTGGATGATACTGTGTGAAGGAAACAGGCAGTACTCCTAAGATATCTGTGTTCTATATTTGTGTTGTGCTTTTTTGATTGGAATATTAGCTATTCTGCAATCAATTTGGCCTGAATTTTTGCCCGTGATACATAATTTCTATTTGTAACTTAAAGTGGATGACATACCACTCTTTAACAAAGGCAAATGTGTGTGTGAAGTATATCTACCTTTCATAGAGAAATATTCTAGGTTATGGTCGTAGTTTAAATCCAAAATCTGGCAAGGGTGTTGTGTCTGTGTAGTTCTCTGTTGGAAAAAAAAAGATGTTCCTTTGACCTTTTCAGTTTTCAAACATCAACATATTTTTATGATTAAATATTACTGAATTAAGAACTGTAGTCAAAGAAGATTACATCTTCAAAAGATTATTTTTTTATTATTTTTTTTTCATGTTGCTACATTGCTTCTTGCTATATCTCAGTGAATCTGTGAAATCTTGGATTCGGTTACTGTTTTTGGAAATTTCAGGAAGAAATAGCAATAAGGAAAGCAAAATGTAAAGAAGGTCAGGATATTAAAGTTTTATTTTAATACTGCAGATTTGCTGCAATTTTAAGTCACTTTTTCACATTCTCAGTAATGAAAAAGGTATCATATGAAACTATTCTTTCTAAAAAGTAAAGAGAATGGATGAGATTCGATAGAGGAAAAATACTGAAAATGTCATGTTTTTACTGAATATCTTAGTAATTTTACATGCTTCAAAAATTATGTATATGTAATTAATAAATTGTATCATACATTGATAGCATTGATTGGGATTCATGTAAAATCTACAATGTCTGAAATACATTTTTAGTTTTGACTTGGGTCATTGTCACATGCATTCAGAAATATTTAGACATATTGTAATATGAAAAATAAATGTTTTCTTTATAGTAGAAACCTGCTTGGGATTACCTGGTGAACATTTCATGGTGATAGCAGTCCTAGCCTGTAGAGACTGGTTAAAACAGTTTTGTCTGTGATTTTTATCTAGATTTGTTTTGCTGGAAATGGAGAAATTGAGTACAGGATGAGAGTAGTTTGAATAGCTAAGAAAATTTTTGTTTGAGCTACAGTTGGTTTGAGTTGATGACAAAGCAGTCTCAAGATTTAACTATCATATCCCTGTCTTGTAGACATTTTTAAACCTTTGTCAGAAATAGCAAGATGAAAACCATTTTGTACTGTCAAAGTAAGCTAGGGATCAGTGTGGAGGGAACAAAGCGATATGTGCTAAATACCATGCTGAATTCTTGTTTAACTATGGTGAGACCTGAGAGAAACAAGCTCTTCAGAGCTAGCAAGATCAAGATGTGATGAATTTCAAAAGCAGCTACCTAGAAGGAGAAGCTGGAGTATTTAAAGATCATTGGAGAGGCTTTGGTGAAGTCAGTGGCAGCTAATTTTGCAGAATACAGGTTGAAAAAGTTCTAAGAATTTGGAGAATTGATCCTAGTACATAAGTGGATATAGAGAACTACCGTTACATGTTGCATGACCCTCAGTAATAAAGAAATGTGAAGTTGGGCAAGAAATGGGAGATAGAAACAGGCTTTAGAGTGATGAGCTCATACTTAGTTTTTCCTGTGATGGAAAAGAAGTTACAAAAATACACGGATGTCCAAGATGGGTGGAAGAGAGTTGCTGAGACACCTAAGAGGGAATTAGAAGAGGTCAGGTGAGACTATCATTATTGCTCATAAGGGAAAGATCCAGGGAAATGGATGGATAAGTAGCGTGCTGTATCGTGGTTAACTATCCTGTAATGAGTTGTTCATATGCTTTGAGTTGGTAAAAATAATAGATATATGAGTATATAAACTATTCCGTGCCTCATCCGGAGCTGAATTATTGCTCTTTTTAAAATACAGTATTTCTAATGGCATACAAATGGACACGACTATTCTATTTATTGTTATGCATACACACACACACAAAAGCCCCAACGAATGGAAGAGCCTGTATTTTAGAAAGTACTGAACAATGCTTTCATTAGCATACTGTTATAGTAATAATATTCATTCTTTAAGTTATCCCATAGTATGTAACTGACTATAGATCTGTTTGTCATTTTTTTCCATTTAATTGGCAATCTGGATTTTATGGTGTAATTGAAGAGGTGAAAGACTTTCAATATGACCATATTTATTAAATTTACCATATCGTAATCAAGTGTCCTCCTGAAACGAGGACTTCAAGTTAATACTCGTTCTGCCTAGTTCTGAATGTAAAAATCAGAGTCATACTGTCTGTACATTCAGTAGTAGCGGTTGTCAGCTTGTAGTAAAGGGTGAAATTGAAATGTGAAATGCTTTCTTCATGTGTATGCGTAACCCAGTTTTTCCATGAAAAAAATAAATTTTTTTGGCATGGTGTGTTTTATTCAGAATATAATGCTTCTGAGCAGTTGGTTTAAAAAACTGTGAAGATGGAATATTCTGACGAGATGTCTCTGACTGACTTAGAGAAAAAACATTTTCTTTAATTTCTATCAGAATACCTCAAAACTAAAGAGTATATGTTAAAGAGAATAACTGTAACTGAAAAGCCAGCAGAGCTCTCTTTTTAATATTCTGTTAAGTTTATTGGGAGGAAATAGTGAAAACTTACTGGGACAACACTGGAAACAGAATAATAATAGAATTTTGAGGCAAGATGCTTTAAATGTTACAGAGTAGGACAGAACCAAAAAGTCTTTAGAGAGGAGAAAAAGAGGAAGGGACAAGCCTGTCGCTGTATGTACCACCTTCGCGATATACACATGCCCGATTGTTTTATGGTATGTAGTCTGTCTTTTGCTACAGACTGTCTTGTGCTTAGTTTATACTTACCTGTGTATTCAGATGTTTACAGAACATCTGGGTTAAATTATTTTAAAAGTTGAGGTAAGACAAAAGCTTCCAAGTGCCCAAGGAACTTCTGAAAATGATACCTAGGTTCCCAATAGACTTTCATGGATTTTACATTTTAATTATATATGTTTATATATATATCAAGTTAGTGTTTCCAAGAATTTTTGATTAGTATACAGGTTTTACTTTTCTTGCAAAACAGCTTGCATAAGTGTGTATCACCAAAATCTACCAAATATCTAAAGGGGAAAGTTTGAAATATTTTGTGACAGAAGCAATGGTGTAATATTTGCATAAAAGGTTGTTCTCTGCAGATGCTTCAAGTATGTAGTTCAGACAGTAAACTATCGTTGCTTTAAAAAATAAAAATGGAACAGAAGTCTTGTTGGCTCAATTATAAGATGTAGTTTTCTTGTATCTTTCTTACCATAAACTGTTAACATAAATTTATTTCAATGAAATTATATTTTTAATATTCTAGGGAAAAGTGAAAGAGAAATTGAACAAGACAAAACAGAAAAAGGTAAGTCTGAAAGTAATATTCTGTTCTGAAATTCAAAAACATTATTTCTGGGAGGACGGATTTAAATCAGATTAAATGGTAGTGAAGTTTAGCTCCTGTGTATCTTACGTAAACTGGAGTTGAATAAACATCCAGAGTGCATCAGCTTTTGTACGTAAACACACGGTACACACACAGTTGTTTCCGAAGCTGACGTGAGTGTATTCCCCTTATGTGGTCACAGGCTGCTGTTAAAAACTTCTGCTGTTTCAGGAGAAAATGTTTGATGTTGTACTCCTAGTTTAGGACTCCGGAGGTCACAGCTTCATCAGGCTCCTCCAGCGTTTGTGGGTGACAGGCAACCTGGGGCTGCCCAGCCCCAAAAGCTGGGTTCAGCGCTGCCTGCTTTGCTAAGCTTGGCGAGGCAGGTGGCATTAAAATCAGTCCTTGTCAGCTCCATGTTTACCCAGTAAGGGTTTCTGTCTGGCTTAGTATGGGTAGGAATATACAGAGGCAGGTTTGGTGGAAAAGAAGGGAGATTTTGCTAAGAGCACTGTGAATCTGTTCTTCCTGGGATGACACTGGTGCTGCCCCTGTGCATTCCCTGTCCCTGGATGAAGTTTGCACAACCTCCTTCACTGGGATCAAGGTTGGTATCTGACCCTAGCTACATCACTACAGCTGGCAATACCCAAAAACCTCAGGGCCTGTGCCTGCATCATTTTCACTCAGGTATGGCCTGTGGAGTAGTGCCTACCATAAGTAGCTCCATCGCTACTTCTAGATGGAGGAAAAGGGATCCAGCAATTGCTGGTGTCTGCTGCTCCTTTCTCATTCTCTGTTTCCAATTTTCTGTGTGGCTATTTTCTATCTGAGTACTTAGCGATGCTAATATATGATCTTTGGGTAAGGTTTTGTGTATTTCTATTTTAAATACAAGTTTCTAGTATTGGAAAACTTCAAACAGTTAAGTATTAAATATGTCAAATGTAAGCATTAAGTTTGAAAAGTAAATACACATTAGCCAGTTTACTTGGAAAGCAAGGCAATTATATCCACATTTCTATTTATAAAAGGATAGATTTGGCAGGAAATACCTTAGTGCGCTGGGCTTATATACTTGATAGTAGAAAAAAGCCACCGTTATGTGCTAGTTTTGTTGACCTGTTGAAACAGTAGAATAAAATTACATACAGTAGCCATCCAGTATGGGTAAAAAACATTCACAGGTAAAAATAATAGCTTGTTGAAGGAAATGAAAATGCACGGATTTACTATTATGCAACATTATTAATCAAACTTTAAGACAACTTTATGACTTGAAAATATGACAAGGAGCCATAGTCACTTTGCACCCTAAGTGCTTTGTGTTTTTGTTTCTTTTTAAACACTGAGCAACTAAATAAATGGTTCTACTGAGTCCTGCCATTGCATTACAGGATTTCTATAAGTTGGAAGAAGGGCTAGGGTGTTTTTCTGGGGTAAGTTGGTAAAATATTGCATCCCACAGGGAAAAACAACCCTATTTTTTTAAATGAAATTTGTTTATAGCTGAAATACTTCAATGGCTTCCAAACAATTCGACAAAATTTAAGTTGTGTAAGTTTTCATAGTTCAAACTGGTTTAAGTTTTCACTTCCACTAAAAGTGTCCAGCTGTAGATGTCCTAGTCATAGAAAGTGGTTTAAAGTAATATTGAATTGGGTTATTTTAAATTACCCAAATAAGATGCAGCCATAAATCGATGAGAGATGTATTTAAGAAAATACTGTACCGTGGCTGACTGGTACATGTAGAAAACTCAGAAATCATCAGTGAATGTCATCTCAAGTTATGTGGGTTGAATTTCACCCTTGCAAGCTCTACTTCTAAGAGTATACAAACTACCTATTGATTTACTTACATAATTGTGGCCTGCATCAAGTATAAGCTGTGGGCAGAAAAACTGATGTACTTCATAGAAGTGTAGCTCTCAAAGTCCAAGACTGCTGCACAACACCATGCTGAACTAAATGTGTAGGATATTAGAGTATTAGTGTGTATTTTTGTGCAGAAAGTCAATGAAGAAATTTATTTCTGGTCTTGTCAAAGGGTTGTTTGATTCTAGCCTTTGAATGAAGGCAGAAAACTTCATGATGAAAGGGAGAGGTGAATGATGGAAATGTATACCAAAAATAAAATTATCATTCTGCAGTTGTTTGTTAAGATCAACATCCAACCAATCAACAGTAATTTCAGACAGAAAGCCCTGTAGAACACTTTCTACTGCAAGTGAAATTGTTCTGGAATAACTGCAGCTAAAGATTTATTACAGTCATTAGATTCTGTAGCTTTATTAGTCCCTAAAATGCGTTAGTTTTTATTGTCTGATTGCTTCCCCAGATAAGTTGATTATACAGGTTTTGCCTGTTCTAGCAGTACAGTTTAGAAAGATCTTTTAATTATTGGAGTGCTACTGGTTTAAAATCGTCTAGATGCAGTTACTTGGTTTTATACGTTCTAAGTTACCATTTGTGGAAGCCCATAAAACAAGTGAATCGCTTAGGCTATCTGTATCTCACCTAATGAGCTTCCCAAACAACAGGACAAAGACAGGAGTTTTTCATCATCATCAAATTCTCATTCAGGCACCCACTGAGAGGCAGCACAATTTCAAAAACTAATTTGGGTAATTATATGGGCCCAGTATAGGAGGGAGGACAATTACTTGAGCAAACTTTGAATTCCAGGTAAAAGTAGTTGATCTGCTAAGATGCATGTAGGTTTTTCAGCCCATATCTGAAACTTTAAAACTTGGGCTGGGAAGTTTGGAGTATTTGAGGGGGTGGGGTGGGGATTAATAAAACAGAAGGTCACAAAATTCATGGGAAGACTTCTACAGACCGTGGTTGTCGGTATCTACTTATTATTGCCTTCTAAAGTGCCCATCCACACGTTCCCAAGACCATTATTACTAAATTTGTGTCACAGCAGGGATAGGCGACACAGGGTGTTTAGAAAACAAAGCCTATGGCTCCCCTGGAAGTGGCTTCCTTAAGTTTTGAGTGTTTAAGATTGAGAACTATCAGGAAGAGCCTTTGCTGTGAGTGACTGTGGGATTGTGTGACATGAGGTTTTTATTTCAGATTAGGTTTAGATGTGGCACCTTCCCACCCCCCACCACTTGTCTGTTTTGATCAATGTGGGAGACAAATAAGGAGGCATCATTATATAGTCATAAACTCTAAATTTGAATAGTTACAGCTTTTATTTAAAACTTACCTGCTGGCAGTAAGCACGACATACAGCCAGTGCAGCAGGGTGGTTCCAGTATAGTTTTCAATTCAAAAGCTGGGGACTGTGTGTCCTCAAGGTGGCTGTGAAGGCTGTGGTTTACCTGGAGTCTTTCTGAGTAACTGACTAAAAGCCAGAGCCCCAGCTGCTGTTTTGCATGCCGATAGAAGCAGATGCAAGACAGCAGAAGCCACTGGGAATGCTCCCTTAACATGATAATGACAATAGGAGCAAATAAATAAATAATCTAATGACAAAAACTAAACCCCACTCAAGAGGTGGTTTGTTAGATAGAAAGCAGAGTCTTTCTGTCCTCATGTTCTCTCAGTGTGCCCTCAGAGAGATTGTGGCAGAGAGATCGTCTCACCATTTCTGAGAAGCTACTAATTTCATTAGAAGACGTGTTTAACAAGGAATACTCACGCTAATAGTGTAATACAGACTCTCATAATCACAGGGGAGGCCATGGCCCCTCTCAATTGACTACAAATCCTACAGCATTAGTTTCCAAACATTAAAGCAAGGCAATATAGCCAGCGTGGAAGCACCCTTCCTCCCAGACCTCCCAGTTAGACCAACCAGGATGTCTGTCATCACTACCAGTATACAGGACAGGTCCAAGGTGCCAGCAGCAGGTGAGCCTGCTCTCCCGCTCCACCACGTTTCCTAGGCTCTGAGCATAAGGGAACAGAAGGCTTAGGAAAGGGAATAGTACTGGGAGCAAAAGATGAAAGAAGAGGAGAAAAGGGCAGCAAGATTGGATGGAAAGCTGCCCGAGCTAGTCCCAGTTGAGATTTCTTCCTGGCCACAGTTACACATCAGCTAACAAACTCATTGTTTGTGGTGTCCTCCTTTCTGGCATATCTATCATGTCTGAATAAAGATCGTTGAATTGTAGAATATCTGCTCCCAACTTTTTACAAGGCACCAGAGTGAGAGATGATTAGTGTTTAAGTGCATGAAAGTGCATACTGGTTTTTAGACAGAAACACTAATTGTTCCAGGATTATTAACAGCAGTGTGATATTATCTCCCACGTAATTTGCTCAGGAACAAAAATGTGCATGTATCCTTTGGTTAGAGGCTCAGAGTAGGTCAGCAAGGACAGAACAATTTATGCTATGAGTTGTGCTAAAGGTACCCCATCCTTTAAATGATCTTTTCAGAAACAACAAGTTTAAGTGGTTACAGTGTATTATAATATCAGAGACCCACTTAAAAGTTGCTTGCTACCTGTTAAAATGTCAAGTGCATGGTGTATCTTTAGGATTAAAAAAAAAGTGTATTAATCATGAAAGATAATTATGATAGTTTTAAATCTTTTTGTCGAATTCTGGCTAATGAAGTATGAACTATTTTGAGGTATCGGGCTGATGTCTGATCAGTCAGCTCAGAGTGTTCACTCTTCTAGGGGAATAAGGCTTTCCTTAGCCTGGCTGACTGCTTTGTATTTCAGATGAAAATGTGAAATGGAAGGATAATTTCGCCCTCCTCCCCTTTCTCTCTACACGCTACACCCCACACACACCCCCCTTGCCCTTTCCCCCTTCTGTCACAGCAAGAGAGGATTCATTTACTCCATTGCAGAAGTATTACTCCTAGTTATTTCTGATACAATATTTCTACCAGTCTGTTCTGTATTACTTCGGACTTATGGTCAGATTTAATATATTTTTGCCATGTACTTACTAGTCATCACTCTTTTTTTATCCATCTTTTTTCCTTTGTTACTTCATTCAGTTGTTTTGGATGCATTTACTGCATTAATATAATTGGCTTACTTGGCATTTTACACAAGTTTCAAACCTTGTGTTTTGCTCAGTTATACAGGACTATACAGACATTTGAGTACATTTGTCTAGTAATTCTAGAAAAATTTCATTCCTTAACTGTTATTTCTTTAGGCAGCTTTTTGCATTAGAAGTTGTATATTTGCGTTATAATTCTGTGAATAAAATCAACATAGAAGTTGCAGAATGATTTGCCTTATGCTGTTTGTCTGGGCAGTTACTTAAAAGAAAAAGATCTGCTTCAGGTGAAGATTTACAGAACTTGATTTTTTTTAATGTTATTAGCTTTTTGGTTTTACCAAAAAAGCTAATAATAGCACCGGTAGTTGAGATTGCTTTCTGTCACAAGGTACTGTTCCTAATCACTTATAGCTTTTCTAAAATTATACCACTGACCTGAAATTTTTAGTTGGGAAAACTAATTTTGGAAATGCCTTTCTAAAAATTGATTTTGGATGGTTTCAAGGAAAAGATTCGGTAGTTTCACAAGATGTAGTTTGCACTGATTTCTTTGATTTATTCCCCCCCTCCCCCCCAGTGTTTAAATGAAAAAGAGAAAAAGCTTTTATTGCAAACATAGTGTATTTGTTTTTTTTTTCTTCTGCAACAGTGTGTACTAATAACAGCTACAAAATACTAGTTCATGCATGCATGTGCTGGCTAATAATTAGTGGAGGGATATTTGAGTTTGGCCACTAGATTTGGCTGTCCATCCCCTGCCCAGTCCCTGTCTGCTGCTGTATCTCTGCGTGTCTCAAAGTATATGGCATATTCTAGTCCAGACCTTTAGACCTGAGCAGAATTTCCTCTGATGCTGTTCCTTTGCAGCTCTGAAACTTTCTGTGAGATCAGGTCCTGAAAGGCCGGAATGAACCGTTTCCTGAGTCTTTCAATGTTCACGCTACTGGCTTCCAAACAGCCTGAGGGGGTAAGAGTTACATCTAACAGTCATGTCAGCGAGTGAGAACAACCTGGATGGGACTCTGTTACGGATCAAGACATCTGCATGTGGCTGCAAGTGCTGGTGTGGTGTCCAAACTGCATTATATACAGTGGTCATTGTACAGTCAATGGAGCCTTCAGCTAAGCACCTACTAGGCGTTTACTTCGTGCTGAATTCGCTCCTTATGCTCCATTGACTGTACTGGCTAGATTTCTAAAGGTTACAGCAGGGTTTAGGTATTTATGCAGAGAGAACTAAATTTAGTTGCATTAATTTTAAGCTGTCACTGCACTGGTGACATTCTCCAAGTGATGACTAAATGGATGAACTTTTAGCTAGAGAGCAAAGAGCTGTGCCATCAGGTACTGCTGCTGAGCCAAGTAGTTGTACTGCTTCTTGCTCAGGCTGAGGTAGTTTGCAGGTAATCAACACGCTGCTGCATCATGTGTAGAAATAGGTGAGGTGTTTCTTGCAAGGCATGCTTATGCTCTGTTAGCACCATTTGATGTGGGGCACATGTAATTATGTGACAGCGGGGAGGCTTTGTCACTTGCAGACATCTTTCCTGGAGTCACTCTCATGACTGCTTATAGCCTTAATTATTTTCTGAAGTATGCAGCAGAGACTGAGAGTAGCAGTAGAGTAGATGGTCAGTAACGGGGATTTGGGGCAAGAGAGTTTAGGGGAAAAGACCCTTGAAGAGAAGGGCATGCGCAACAAGTATGTGGAAGAAGAGATATCTAAGAACAAGCTGGGGATAAATAGGGAGAGCTGGGCCGGGGAACAGGTTGTGAGCAAGTGTAGAAATGAAAGGAAAGAAATGTGGTATGGCATCAAGGTTGAGAAGGGGAGAGGCTGGAGAAGAGGATGACAGGAGAAGGAAAAAGAAAGGTGATGAAAGGAAGCTTAATGGTTGAGTAGATGCTGCAGAACATGAAAGCGTAATTGTTAGATAAATCAGATAATCTGCAACTGATCCATTTGTTTTTGAACTTATATTCTGTTGCTGGCTTAGTGCTAGGAGGAATCTGTCACGATGACTGGCACAGTGACCTTCTGGGGGAATTTCTTTAATTAACAAATGAGAGAATGAAAGTTCCCTGTGCGATTATAGTCTTGCCACTAAAGTGCATTGACATATAGCAGTGTATTACAGAGTATTACAGAAATGGTAGGAAATAAGACTAGGTGGGACTGTGAAGCTTGCTTTGTCTATCCTGTTGACCAAAGGCCTTATCAACTGCGTGCGTTGTTCCTGGCAGACACTCACACAGCTTGGTATTAAAGACTTCCAGTAATCAGAATTCTATGACTACCCTCAGTGATTTGTTCTACTGTTCTTGATCAGAGATACTAGCTCCAGATGTTCAAGCCAAATTTTCTACTCTAGGAAATTTCAGCCTTTTATTCCTTGTCCTGACTATGGTGAGATAGAAGATAATTTATTCTTTTCACCTCTGTAGCTACTTTTTAGAGTGTTATGTACTCCTCTTCCAGTTGCAAACTCTTTACTGCTACCTTCTTCCCTTTTGTTCTTGCTTGTTCAGGTTAAATGTTGTGTCCCCTCCTCACCCCGATAATTAAAGACGAAACAGTTTTTAAACCATTCTTCAAAAGTGATTCTATCACCTTTGATCATTTGGTTACTTTTCCTTATTTTTCATGTGATGTTCTTGTGGTCTGAAAGAGTATCTAGCAGTGCATTCATTATTTTTCAATCGATATTTATTTCTTTGTCATTTGTAGAAAAAGACTGTCACTCCTTTTGGTGATGACAAGGTGCCTTTCAACATAAAAACATAAAATATGCCGGGTATTTTCATTTTCATATGCCAAAATAGGTATATAAAATAGCCATTTCATCATTTTTCATTGAATGACATGAGAGGCTATTAAGTTTACTGCACATTTAATACATTACCACTTCCAAAATATTTTCCTTCTCAGTTTTGTTTTTTGGGGTGGTTTTTTTTCCTTCTTCTTGTCATCTGTGTCTTAATACAGAAGGGACATGAGGTTTCTTGTTGTCACTGGCTGTTGTTTATTCCCCAACAGAAATAACTAGCATGAATTTATTGCAAGACTTCTTCCTAGTTTGCTGCTTTGGCAGCAGAAACTGTTTTCTCTGAGGGAGTCTTCAGCAGTCCTGTGTCAGCAATCCTAGGTAGAAAGCGTATCCATACATCCAAGGCCATTACTGAAAACCCTCAGTATTATTCTTGCAAGACCATAGTATGATATATAAAAGAATTACTACCATTTTAATGCTCAGTCTTATTTGGACTACAAATCACCCTAGGAGTTATGTGACTCTGGACTACTTTAGCTATGTGGTGAAATCTGTAAGTCATTGCAGAAAAATGACGTGTTTTTTTCCTCTGAAAACAGATAAGTTAACTTCTTCGTAACATTGAATTTAATATATTGTGTCACATCTGCTAAAAGATTATTACACTAGAAGGGGGCAATGGGTAATTTATTAAAATACCCCTGCAGGGAGATGGCGGGCTTTCTGGTTAATACAGAGGTATGCTTGATGGTTACACTGAAAGCTCCCTGGTGAATTCTTTAACATAGGAGTAGAATGGAAGATGAAAATTATTGCTTGTTATATAATGTTTACTGGTTTATATTGGTGCCTAGCAGCTGAATAATATTTATGTTAACAGCTCCTTTCCAGCTTTTCATATTGATCTCCTGCTGGTCTAGAGCTGATATATAATTGTACTGAAAATGGATAGATAATACTTTTCGGTAATGGAGGGTAGCAAAAAGATTCTTCCAAGTCAGATATGAGGGGGAAGATGTCATGCCTTTGTGCCACAGACTGGTAAGATATTTCATTCTTTTTCTTCCGAACTGCTTCTGTGTCATCTCCTTGTAAATTCAAAGGCATTGTGGAAACTGTCCCACAGGCAGTGTGAGTTTTTTGGTGGGTGGGAAGGCTTCTTTCCTTGGCAACAGCGAGGTTCCTTCGGAGCAATGCTTACGGAGTTGGAGAAGGACCACACAACTGTATGTCTTTCCATGAATACTGAAAGTTAGAAAACTGACAGATAGCTGCTCGCTCTTACTGAATACTGGCCAGTCTTGGATAGAGATCATCATTCATGCCATAAGAGCTGAGAACTGACATTTTAGTTGTGGTTTACATCGTTTCTTGTATATACAGCCTCCTACTTAGAGAACAGGAACAAACAAAGTGATTGGTGATGTCCAGATGGAAACTCCCCAGATGATGTGCCCAGAGGAATGGACATGGCTCAGTTTTCCTGCTAACAACAAATGACAGTCTCATATAGCAGCTGTGAGCTGAGACGATGTAAAAAGGAACTGTGATGGTATATTTTTAGGAAAAAAAAACAAACAAAAAAAACCTCACCACCACAAACTCCAACAAACCTTTTACATGTTAGGAATTGTTCTTTGCAGCCCCCCTGACATTATGTCAGAAACTTCTGACCATATCTGTTAGTCACTGTGGACTCAAGGTCCAGGGTGGAGGGATCCCTGCTCTCATGATGAGCGCTGGTTCTGTGGGTTTTGTTGGATTCAAGGGGTATGAAGATTTGGAACAGAGCCAGTGCTGTGCTCCTTAATCATTATCATCATTAACTGAATGAAAATGCAGTAAAGACATTGCTTTCTTATGAAATGGATAATATTAAAGTAAGACTGGAATTGTCCACAGATTGAAATGCATTTCTACTATATTTTCTATGGGGAATGAATAAAAGACATGAAAGCCATCTGTATTGTTTAAAAAAAAAAAAAAGGCAACAAAAGATCTCTTTTGTCAGTTCAGTTCTGTGATAACTGCATTCCTTTAATGCATGATTGTGTGCTTGAGTGTAAATGCTTGATTTCAAGTCATAAGGTACAACGAGAACCTGAAGTGGTTAGGGGAGCTAAACTAGTCTATTAAAGTATCTGTTTGGTGGTTTGTCCTGAAAAAGGAGTAAACTCCTGTGTGTCAGACAGTTTTTTCCTTCTTAACTTCTTGGTAGCTAATGCCTTGGAAAATTACAGTCATTTCTATTCTAACAAGGGTCAACAGGGATACAATAATCCTAATGCACTGCTTCTTTAGTACCTTTCCTTTATAGATCTTAATACATTTTTATATTTAAAGCTTCATACAGCCTTTGTGAAAAAGTAAATGGAGTTTAGTAACGTAGCTTCAATCCTGCTTAAATTCTATTGCCCTCCTGCCCCTGAAAAGCAATAGCATCAGTTTAACTGTGCATACCGATGCTGCAGAATGGTTTATAAAGGTAATGTAAGAAAAACTCGCTCCGTGCAGAGCTGTCTGACTCCAGTGTTGGACATGACAGCAGAAGTCTTACACGGAAAGAACCAGAGGTGGTCAAGGGTTTTTTTCTCATACAGAAGCAGCGCAGACTCATGAGGTCCTCTAATGCTTGGGTGGGCTTAGTGTTGGTTTAGCATTAACTAAGGCATTGGCCTTTCTCTGAGGTTTTAACACAGGCAAAGTGATTCGTCTACCGAAAGCTCTGTGTAGGCTCAGCATCTCAGAGAGAAAGTATCATTTAATGAATTATGAGCACAGCTTCCAGTAGCATGTGCTGGCTCTTGTCATTCCAAACAGTGCGCTCCGAGGGCTTGGGAAGCAGAATAAAAGATGGCCAGTTCCAGTACCTTGCTATCCAAAATACTTGCTACAGTATTGCAGCAGTCTGGTGATGTTAAGCTGTGTGGTGTTTGGGCTTAGCTTTACACATAGCACTTACAGCATTCCCTGTTTAAACTTCTACAGAGAAAAAAAACAATTTTACTTCTTTTCGTTATATTAATGACTTATTGTCCATAGAGGGGGGGGAAGAACAATAATGCATAATTTAAGCAAACATATGTGCTTGTAATTACAGATACATGTAAGTAGCAGTTACTTGTATCAGCTAATATATATATCTTTTTCCTTAACGTGTGTCAGAAAACGTTGAGGTGTTTTATGGGTTTCTTTTTTTCTAATGAAGTGTAAAAGCAAAGTTTAGCTATAGCAAATGTGGAGAAACGCAGTTATCTGTTGTCATATTCTTCAGTAGTGTGTTTGCATTTTTTAACACCTGGTTTACTTAATGCAACCAAATAGACGTTGTTTGAGACTGAACTGCTATGAAGTAAATAGCTGTTCAAGTTGTCACGGTTTGCTTAAAATGCATTTGAAGCAAATTGGCTTTACACAATTTACTTCAAGACTGGTTTGCTCCATACCGCCGCTGCTCTGCTACTGTGTGTTAGCTTGCTAAGCTGTGGACCACTTGAAAGAGGTTCAGACATTTCAGTGTTAAACCTGTTTTTAGCAGGAAGTTGGACGACATGACTTCTGAGTCCCTCCTACCCCGAGCAACTATGATTTCTATCAACTCTTTTAATTGCTTTAGACAAAGAAGTAGATACACATATATAGGCACAACTTTAGAAATTACTGACATGTCCTGGTAGTGACATTTTTCATAATACCATATAAATGTGGAAAAATAACAGTTCTCTCTGTTCTTCCATGTCAATTGAACTATTTGGAAAACAGTCGACTATATGAGATGAAAAATGCTTTATCAGAAACTTGCCTGCAAACTTACAGAGTCTGAATGACTGAAGATTGTTTTTGTCATACAGAAGTCTGTGATTGTAATAAGTACAAAATCAATTTCTTGTCAGTGTGTCTTGAAACTGCCTTATTTGATACTCATGCACTTTACCAGCACAGTACTGGTTGCTAGTTAAATGTTACTTCAAACAATTGCTGTGAAATAGAGAAGAAGTAATGAACTGTGTGTTTTTAAAATCTCTTCTAGCTAAAAAGAAGAAGAAGCCAAAGCTCTTAAACAAGTTTGATAAGACCATTAAAGCTGAACTAGATGCTGCAGAAAAACTACGTAAAAAAGTAAGTTTTGAATGATTTGCTCAGGACTGTAGACAGTGGGCAAAAATGAATAAAATAAAAATTAACTTAGGAAAAGGGAGAATTACTTTTAGATTACTTCCTGTGAAATTAACTTTTTAAAATTAAATATTCAACGCATGTTTGTCCTGCAAGTTTCATTTCTGCTGGATAGTTTATCTTAAATTTTTTGAAGTCACAAGTGTATGTCTGTTTTAGGTATGTTTGCCCACATTTAACCTTGAAAATATTTAGCTTAACTGTTGAGTTCCTATCATCAAAAAACTGCTTAAATTAATCACATGGAACAGGGTTAGTTCTGTCCTGTCACTGTTGTCCATTTGAGTACTGAAGTCAACTACTACCATATTGAGAACTTCAGTAATATAAGCATGTTAATACGGATCTCACAGTAAGGGTTCATGTGTTTCGTGAACGTCAGGTAGAAATCTTTGTGGTCGGCATTGTTTCTGTGGGATTCTCTGAGTGTCTGTCCTCCCATACAGCTGTTTAGAGCATGAAGCAGATGTTCCTGCTTCTCATCAGTGGCTGCAAGACCTCAGCATCAATCAGTCAATTTTGGTAGTTCTGAATTCAATAACTTGGCTATGAAAAACAAACAAACAAACCCAACAATAAACAAAAGCTCTTCAGTCACTCCTCTGATAACTTCTAATTTTATTTTTTCGTTGGAGTGTTTCATAAAACAAGACCTCTGCAGAGATGGCCCTTTTCCAGATGTGAGGTTAAATAGCAAAGCAAGACTATGTGACCGTTAAAAATGAGAGTCCTTAAGTCTTTTGGATGTAAATCTTGTAAAAACTCTGTTATGCTTCACAGACAGTCCTAGCGCATGGAGAAGAACTACAGGTCTTTGTTGTACCCTGGATTCAAGATACGCTATCCTCAGTATAGTACAATAAAAATTATCTTCATCATTGCAGGTGTAGGATTATTCTTGATTTTCAGAAGACTGACTGTGCAGTTTGAGCTTTACATTGCCATCTGTGCAGCCCCAGAGTTCCTGTAGGTCTGTGATGGGGCTTCGAGGGCTACTACATAGAGAGCACTAACCTCCGGCTGCCACTGCTGCTGCTCTTCACTAGGAGCCTTCTTTATGTGTTAAAATACAAAAATAGAAAGCATTTTCATGCTTTTTATTGCTTAAACAATTGGTTGATCAGAGAACGATATAACAGAAAGTTTTGGTGAGCCTATGGGGTCAGTTGACTGACTCAGGTTTTCCTGCCTGTGTCTTTTGCCGAGTTGCAGATGATCATGCTTGTCTGCATACGAAATTAGTAACAAACCAGGCATGTGTAATACTTGAAGACAGCAAAACAGTTGTGTATAACAGTCCACTCATATTTATAAAGCTGTAAGAGTTGGAAGTGGCAGCAAGATCTGGTGCCAGATTTTGCCAATCAGTGCTTAGCTCCTGCTTAATGGTGCAGCTGGTTCTTCTCAACTTCTGTCCCTACTTGCTAATCAGCATCAATCATGGGAATGCCATAGTTACATTTGGGCTTTGTATGCAACAGGGAAGAGACACAGGGCGCGTAAGGTGTCCTGAGGGACACGGTTGTGCAAAACGTTTGGAGGAAACAGCCATACAGTGTGGATGAGCCTACAGTATTTCCCCGAGAAAAACTATAGTTACCGTACCGTTCAATATGTGAGGTATACAGAGAAGAAATTTCTGCATATGTCTAGAACTTCCTTTATATTCTTTGTTACATCCAGTTTGGATTTTGTTATTAGCAATAACAGGTTATTGTCATCTCAACATTTTTTCAAGTCAGCAAAGGCAAAGTGAGTAAAATAAAACCAAAGCTATTCACTTTAACCATGGAAAGTAGATAATATTGTTTCATAAATAATGACAATTAATTTCTCTTAAATAAGCAGGCAATGCCACCACAAAAATGAGTGAAAACTGTTGATTCAGTCTGCATTTTTTCTTTTCTTTTTGTTTTTAAATTGGGGAAACTAATGTATTAGGTCATGCATCCTTCAGCATTTTTATTAGATAGAATTGCTGATAAGTATCTCCACTTTCCAGGGAAAAGTTGAAGAAGCTCTAAGGGCCTTTGAAGCATTAGTGAATCAATATCCACAGAGTCCTCGAGCAAGATACGGGAAAGCACAGGTACTAAAATAAGCCATAAATGTTTAAAAAGATGAAATAAACCTTTTTTAACAATAGAGTTCTAAACCCCAGTCAGACTTTATTTATAATTTTATGGATGTTACCTAGGGAAAAAAGAATTATGTGATCTGTCATATTGTATCTCTTTCATTCATAGAATCACTTAGGTTGGAAAAGACCTCTAAGAATCGAGTCCAACCATTAGATAACAGCTATCAGAAGATAACTATGTCATTGCAGGTAGCTAGCACGCATGTAGGGTTTGGTGGCTTTGGTTTGTTTCCTTTTTTTTAGATCATTGTGAAAATATCCCCATCCCCACTCCTAGCACCACATGCCTTTCTACCAGAACACATATAAAATGATTAAATGTTGCCCAATCCATCATCATCAAAACAAATTCTTTTCCTCATTATGCCATTTGAACAACAAGTCCTAGGAAAAAGGATATAAAACTAAGCAGCATTGTAGTATTCATAGACCCTGTCCTTCCCCAGTTACTTTGGGAGCTTTTCTCTAACTTTAGTGGGAAGTATTGTAAATAACACAAAACTAAAATATGTCCTGTAGATCTCATGAAAACTGTCAGACAAATGATAGGAGATAAATCCCAACTAACATCCCACTGCAGGGACAATAGGCAGAACCTGGCTATTACATACTCTTCGCTGCAGCTGGTACATCAAAGCATCAGTCAGCTCAGGGCTAAATGCTGCTTTTTGCTTAGTGGCAATAGGGAGGAGGATTTTGAGTTTTTATAGAGAGAGAATGTTAAAGGAACTGAGTAGTTGGGGTTTTGTTCATGTGGAGTGAGTTGTGTTTCAGGTGTTCCCTCAAAAAAAAAAAAAAAAAGCATCAGAAAATAAGCTCTTTGTTCATAATAATTTTGAGCTGTGTTGAGATGTCTCAGAATAGAATAATCCTTGTATTTTTTGTAAATAGTAGGATAATCCCACTGCATTAGGTGTAATAAAAGACTGCTTGAACTCATGCTTTACTCATACAAGATGAGTAAAGTGAAGCCTTCTCTGTAGAAGGAAATTAGGCTGTTACACAATTAATGAGGTGCTTGAATTGGAGTCACAACCAGTTTTCACTTGGTTAATAATAGTCATGCTAAAACCAAGGCCATGATTATCCAGAAAACTCCCACACAAGCACTTGATACACAGCAGACCAAATACTTCAGTGCTCTGTGTGAGGGACAGTCTGCTGAGCTATTTGCCTTCTTACGGTAGGAGACCACTTTGGTTCATACAGGTAACTCAGGTTCATACAGTTCAAACAGGTAACTCTGTTAAGTTACACTTTTTAATATTTACTTTTTTTTATGAAACTACTTGTTATATCTAAGAGAGAATAGGCTTCCTGCCTCCTCGTTAGCTCACTGCTTTTAGGGAGGACGGCAGATCACTGAAGCCAGCTGTGAAGCTTATTCTCATTCAGAATTCCCCACTCAGTGACACAATTTCATTTGTCCCATTACAATTTATAGTCACCACCTACTACTTTAGTAATACTTAAAAGGTCATACAGACCATGATCTGAAGTCATAACATTTCCTGGGATTGTATAAAAACAACTATAAATTCATTTCCATTTTCAGTAGCCTTTGTTAGGCTCATAGTAGTCTTTTTACTCATTATGACAAATGACAGCTTTCTTGAGTCCAGTATCTATAAGTTGAAGCTGTTTGCATGAATGGGAAATCATGGGCTTCACTGACAGATGGATTGTTCTTAGGATTTACATTGTAACATAGCATTACTTTCAAATGAGTATTTATGCCAACATGACATGTTCAAATTTGCTGTTTTTCATCACTAACTAAAGGTAAAACTGCAGAGAAGGGTAAGGGTAAAGGCCAGAAATTCACTATAAGAGTGTGCTTCTCCATTTCTGTGAACCAGCATTACATCTAATTTTGTAGATTCAGTTTCTAATAAGACATGAGGATTCATTTTTCTGGATCTTTTAGTAGCTTTAAAAGGCAACTGTTTTCTCCAAAATTCTGCAAAAGATTTCATAGTTAAAGTGGTTTTCAGAAATATGAGCAATTCCTGATTTGATTTCTGGAGCTACTCTTAGGCCGGGTGAAGGATATTCCACAGAAATTGTTAACGACTTTCAAGGCTGAAAAGAACAGTAGATAGGTCTTAAACCTTCTTATAGGATTTATAGCATCTATACTGGTGAATTTATGCAGATTTTATGTTGACAGTTTTTACCGCCTCTTTTTTTTTTTATCTTTTACTATTCTTGGCCCTGCTATTCCCTCAAAAAAAGGAAAAACAAATTTCCTAGTGAATGCACACCAGAAAAAGAAATTACTGCTTAAAACTGGTTTCTGAAGTTACCTTTGAAAGCTGTCTGATCAGCTGTTTGGCTGAGTAACCATATTGTTTAGTATTTCCCATACTCAAATTTAAAGTAGCTCAAGGAAAAAGGTAAAGGGCTAGTGCAAAACTATTCCAGATACTTACTACAACATATACACCTAACACAGTTGAAGCAGTTTCATTTAATGTGTGTGATTGATAGAGCAGTGAATTTATATAGATCAATAAGAGCTGCTGCACCTGCAGTGTTTGCAGTGCATCTACACCTCACTCTGCTAATTGACTTAAGAAAGAACGTAAGCCAATAAAAATAGAAGTATCTGGGAAGAATGCATGAAACACCTGAAAATGCATGTTGGTATAAATAATTAAAAGTAATGCTTTAAAAATTCAGCATTTGAGATATAATCTTATTTTTTTCAGCTGTGAAAACAAATTATGAAAATTCCATACCACATGTGAAATCTGCTGTAGCTTCCATTAGCTTCACCGAAGCTGTAATTTTACAGTAGAGATCTCGTATCCTTTGGTTTGTTCCTGAACTTGATGAACAAACTTTTAAGTTCTGCAGGAGTCGTAGGGTAGATATTCTATCAACATATGCAAGAGTAAAGCCGTTTCCTAATTAGCTTTCTAAGAAAGAGTGTGAATAAATTTGTGTGAGAATATAAGAAAGAATTTTTTATTGTGTGTTTTGATCTGTGTGTTGCTGCCAGTGTGAGGCTTGGTATACAAATAAACCATAGGCAACAATTTACATTTTGTCTGTATTATTAAAACAGATGGTTTAATTTATTTTCCAAAGCAGAAATTATGAATTCTACAAATGAAATCTGTTCTAATGTATGTTTTAGATAAAAATCTTCTCCTGCTTATACTTTCAGACAGTTGGCAGGAAACAAGAATTAACAGTAATTCTAATCTGCCTTACCATAAAGAACAACCAAATCAGTGTTTCATTGTTATGCCAAAATTACATAGAGTGAAGATAATTCTTAAATTATTCCCATATTCTAACAATTGCAGTTTGCCTTTTAAGAAAACAAAGTTATTTTTAAGACTAATGGATTATATGTGTTCTAGTAATGGTTTTGTGATTCTTTCTA
The DNA here is from genome assembly GCF_963210335.1 of Falco punctatus. Lineage (NCBI taxonomy): Eukaryota > Metazoa > Chordata > Aves > Falconiformes > Falconidae > Falco > Falco punctatus. The sequence goes on from NC_137582.1 coordinate 45,197,299, forward strand.
GTCTGAAGATGACTTAGCTGAGAAAATGAGAAGTAATGAGATGCTGCAAAAAGCTATCAACACCTATGATGAGGTGGTTAGTCTGCCAAATGTCCCTTCAGATCTGATAAAACTGAGCTTGAAACGAGAAGCAGACAGACAGCAGTTTCTTGGTAAGATTTGAGGGTGATGTAAAAATTGTGGAGGTTGTGTGAGCAAGACTTTCAAAAGATTGCTAAGGAATTAAAAGTGCTGATTCTATGGAATTTTTGGTAGGACTTGTGTTCCTAACCTCTTAATTGCTTTTGAAAAAATATTTTAAAATTCTTTGAATTCCTTGTATGATAATAGTGGCTGTTGACAACAGCACACTGGGGGCTATGAGAAGCTATGGGAGGTGGTCAAAAATTTTTATTGTCAGAGAAAGAAGAAAGTGTTCTTTTTCTGCTGAAGCTGAGGGAAATCATGAGGAAATTGATGGCATGCACAAAGTAAACATACCCAGAATAAACTTTATGTAAACACAGAGAAGAATGGAACTGAGCTCAGGGATAACATCTGAAAGTTTAGATCTCAGTTCTGTGATGGATGGGAAATGCTCATGTGTATGAGGCACAGTCGACTTTGGTGGAGAAAAGTGTTCTGTTCCCATGAGCAGGATTTTAGTATCAACTTGTTTTGACCTTGCTGTTTCTCAGCAAGACCTCGTCCAGGAAGTCAAGGAATATACTTAATTTTAAGCACATAAAGCATGATTAATTTCATAATGGAAACATACTAGCACCGTTGCCTAACACTAGAAATGCATTTAATTACTCCATCAATTAAGACTAAGTTTATTTTGATATGTTTGCCTAGTTTTGTTAAGTACTTTTGACATTTGTGTATGAGAGTAACGGAAGCTTAAATGTTTCTGCTACACTGCGAAGGGTTCTCCACTAGAGGCTACCATAACACTGCATGACACGCGTTTGCAGCGATTTCCTTGCACGGCTGCACCCCCGGTGACAACCAAGCAGCTGTATGTACTGTCTGCACACATTTTTTTGTCCAAGTCCTGCTTCTTGATCGTTCATGAAAGTGGACCACTTGGCTCTGATTTGGGTTTTCTTCGATGTTGTGTAAGCGTCTTACTAGTGTTACTCGTATTAATGTTACTCATAATGTAATTAAGTCTTGTTTCATCGAATTAGGTCGCATGAGAGGTTCCCTGGTTACTCTACAGAAATTAGTTCAGCTGTTTCCCAGTGATACTTCATTCAAGAATGACCTTGGTGTTGGTTACCTCTTGATAGGAGATAACAGCAATGCCAAGAAAGTATACGAAGAGGTGAGTTTCCATTCCAGCCAAGTAAAATAACTATTTGCATTCATATGTTCATTCTAAAGATTGCTTGCTTTTAACTTTGTTAGTTGTTAAACATTTTGCATGTCGGGTTATGAAGGGTTAATATAGATACGATTTTTTTTTCTAGTGCAGTTCTTAATTATATTCTAATTTTAATTCAGGTTTCATGATGTTGTCATACTACATGTTTTTCCTCATAGAGAAATGCAGATGTTTTTCATATGCTTAATAATATTTGGTTTTCTTACACCTTCTGGTAGCCAGGTTTGGAACACATTGACAAATCGTATAGATGTAATGCACAGTACAAAAAAAATGTCTTTTCCGCAAGACAAGGAGAGGAGAAGTAAGCCTGTTTCTTTACAGCAACACTATCTCTAATTGTGTGATGAAGCAGTTCCGTACTCACACAGCTATTTAACCTTGGGTTTTTCATGATTTTTACAGGCAGCCTAAATTCTGTTTTTCTTTCATGATGCCTGTAGTGTGAACTGTTCACTGGAGTTATCTTCCTATATAATACTATGGTTATCAGGCTGGGGAAACTTCACTGCCAGGAAGGACCACCACTCTGCTCCTGTGACCTAGAAACCCTGTTAACATCTGGAAAATTCTGACAGATGTGGAGCTTGGCACTACTGGTAGAGCACAAGCTGTCAGCACCTGCTCAGAGATGATCATGTTGATGTTGGCCCACATGTTGCAGTGCTTGTTAATTACAGGTGTGGTACAGTAATTGGGTAGTTATGTAGACTGAAGATGAGTCAGCATGATTGGTGCCATTTCCTGAGAATAAAGGCCCAGTTTTCCATCAGAATAAAGGCCCAGTTTTCCATCACCCGCATCTGGGAGTCTGAGGGAATTTTCATCTCGGGTCGTTTCTCAAAGAGAAGGAGAATGTTCAACGGCATGGTTAGAAGGAGGAGCCAAACCCTTGTAATACCATCTTTTTTTTTCTCTCAGGTTCCATTGGTAGTCAGATATTGTGAGAATCGTGTTTGCTTTGCTACTTTGGCTACTTTGTAGGTCCCTTCATAAAACATTTCCGTTTGATAATTTTTGGCCTGCCTACAGAATTTCTCAGAGGATTGGAAACATCAGCTTTTAAAGATAGAATATATTAACCAAACATGCTTCTCAGGCTGCAAGGAACTCAAAAGCATACTCCTTTTGGGCAAGATTTTCCTTTGCAATTTTTCAGTATTTTGCTGCAAACAATATAGTTGTTAGAATTTATCAGTATCAGTAATCACAGGACTTCTTATAAATGGAAGAAGGTAATGAGTTTGTTATATAATTCCTTTGATATTGAGTTTCATATACTTCAGAAGTGTATAATGCTCTGATTAAGAACAGATACGCAAAATAAGATCTGGCCTGGTTTTAATATATTATTTTCCATACTTCCATAGACTTTATCCAGTGTAATTACTCTGTTTTGCAGTTCACTAACCACTGAAATAGAAAAGATCATAGTGATGTTCTGTCCTTGTAAAAGAGCAACAAATAAGTACCTTTTAAAAGGAGTTGGATTTATTCTTTTTAAAAATTGTGTTGGTTTTGTCCAATTTCTGGCTAGTCCTCAGGCTGAATTGCAACACAGCAATGTAATTTTTTTTCTTTGTTGTAATTCAGGATAAATTTACATGAAGAATTTTAAGAAAGGAAACTTAGCCAAAGAAACAGGGAGAATCTCATGTGTACCTGCTTTTATTCTTTGTATACTGAAGGCTGCTTACATGATTTTGGGCAGATTGCTTAGGGGCCATATGGTCTGCTCTAGAGGGCTTCGCTCATCTGTTGCAATGCATATTTAAAAAGTGATTGGCATATGGTTTGGAGTTCCTATCATAGGTGCTGAGGTTCTGTGCGTAGTCAATAAAGAGAGGGGTCAAACCATGAAGAGTGGTTCTGTGGGCCTGCAGAAGACATCTTCCTCTTCCCATGATTTTTGAAAAGCCTGGGAAACTTCTGTAGTGGGATCAAATCTTTCTCACTAGTGTAGCACAAATCAGTCATTTTATAGAAAAACATGAGGGAGCACAGACAGAGTGTGAACTCAGTGCTGCACAGTAGATGCCTCCAGTATTTTTGAATCTTGGGTTCAGGTTCCCACTGTAAGGATGTTCATACATTTTATTCAAGGGTTCTTTAATGCAGAAGGCATGGATACCTAGGAAGGGAGAGCAGAGGGCAGGACGCATCCCCAAGAGAACATTTCCCTTGTTTGACTACAGGCTCCGCTTTTTGCTGATTCCCCTTAGTTCCCATTCTTTTCTTCATGGTTGTCTAATTTCTTGTGTATGTGGTACTTGTTTCTGCTCCTCAGGCAAGTTCCCAAGCAGTTGAACACTCCTGTATAGGAGAATCTGGACTCCAAATTTCCCATTTCCTGGGAATCTGCTAGACTTTTGGGCAAAGGTACCCATGTCCTTCTTTGCTTCCTGCTGTAACATTTTGATCTTACGTTAGTGTTATCAGTCTGTGTTGAGCACATGGAACTAGCTAGACCCTTCACAGACACTGTCGCCTACATTGGGATTAATGTCTGTACCATTTCAGACCAGACTGACTACCTTGCATCATCTCCAAGAACTGAATAGATGCCCAAGGAATCGTAGTGAATTAAATCTTCCTGCTTTACATTTAATAGCTAGCTTATTTATTTTTCATTCAATTATTATTTTCCAGTCCAAGTTTATTATGTCTTAGCAGCTGTTGAAGTGTTAGTCACACTTTTATTTTGTAAGTCTTAAATAGGATATGTTCCTTCTTTTAGCTACAGAAGCAGTGTGTATAAACACTGAACTTCCGATCAAGAGAGTTTTGTAATTACAGCTGTAGTGTAGTATAGTCTAACCAGCATGAAATACACTTTCCTGTTATGCATTTGCCAGAATTTATGCTGAACCACAGATGGAAAATGGTGTCCAACTGGAGAGGGTTTCAGTTTTGCTGCTAATATTAAAGCATTTGCTTTTGAACATTACACTTAGGGACACAAAAACGTAACATTAAAAGTAGTCCTAGCAGAATTTAGAGCTATTTTTGTTTTCAAAGATCTACAGATTACGGTAAGATACAGGGGGAGAGAACTTTATAAGACCGGTTACTCTGCTAATAGCACTTTTCCTGCCTGCCATGCTGAGGCATGTCTGCATGGCTCAGTGCATTATGCAGACACACATAAGCCAGCTCTAAGCTATCTCAGGTACCAAAAGCAGAATATCCACATTAACACGGTACTCTTCCCTGGCTAATTAGCCATTGATAGCCCCAGAGGTTAATTTCTATATTCATGATTAATATTTAATGGACTATGAGCAGTTTAGTAAAACTTATTTCTAAACATAATTAATATTGCATGCAGCAACAGCAACAGCGTAATACAATTTACATTAAATACTTCCAGTGTAATTTCTGCTGATTGTATCTCTTCACTTCTCTTTAGGGGCTCTGAATGTAGATCATGTCTTAATGCAACTCGGCGTAGTTTAAATGAACCATAATACAGAAAATTCTATTCTGTCTTAATTAATCAGATAGCTTTATCCTATAGTTAAAGGAACAGTAATGAAATTATATGGCTAATAAATATTTCTGTCAGTCATTTTATTTCACCCTGCAGGTACAGATTCTTGGTTCAAAATAATTATCCACAGAATGCTATAGTTAAAAGGCATGTAAGATGCATAAGGTGGTAGTGTGTTCTTATACTGGGCATTAAGCTCATCTTCACTATGACTTGCCAGGTTCACTTTGTGCTAGTAGTATGTCATATTATGGACTTCACACTGGATCTCAAACTGACTCTTCCTTCATAGTAGCTCTTTTCTGCAAAAAGAAGTGAAATACTGATATTTTTAACTCACTCATTTTATGCCCACATTGCACTGATTTTGGTTTTGCTTAGATGTGGTTTGTACATAATGAGGTTTGAAAAGGCAGAGAAATTGGCCCAGAGAACTTGTTATGGTTTTGCTTGTAATTATTTTGATTGAAAAATTAGGTTAGACAGTGACTGGAAAAGGCAGAGGGAAGTGGCTATAATGTATGCAGACATTTTATCCATGGCATAAGCCTAGTGGCTTCAGAAATGGATTTAGACAAGAGAAGTTGCTCATCTGTCCATTTGTACTTAGCAGCTGCGCTAGGCATTCAGCGGGTATCAGCCTCTGTAGTGCACTGACTGCCAGGCTCCCGTGACCATCCTCACAGACGGGGGTTCTCTCCCGATAAGACCGTCCACCCTTGTTTTGGGGAGAGAAGAGGTGTAACAAGATTAACTAGACTGTGATTGGTATCATATACAGCTACAAATGATACTGAGTATATACATCATAGAAGCATGGAGGTGGAAAGTAGATCCAGACATTCTCTAATGTCCCCCTTGGCTGAGGCAGAACAAATGCACTTAAGTTGTCTCAGTAATGTTGGGGTTATATGTTCCAGAACTCACGCCAGCCACCTTCACACCTCCTTTCCCCGGAACACTCCCCCATACACTGATCCTTTCCTACAGCTGTCTCTGTACTCACAAATCTTTCTCTTGCACAGTCCTGCACTTCTGGATATTTGTCTGAGTTTTCCATTCTGCCAAAATTAAGCTAGGTTATCACGTTATCACTGAGTACATTATTTGAATCTTGTTCAGGATATAAAATCTTTTAGCATAATTTAGCACACTTGGTCTGGGTCAAAGAGTGCAGTGTTCAACTATAAAAGAATAATTTATCCATCACGCCTTCTAGTGTGAAAGCACGTTGAATCACTACTGCATTAGACCTTGCATTACCTTCTTTCTCCTGGCCTGGAAAGCTCTTCCAGAGAGCACTCCGGTTTACCATTGTGCTGCAGATGCCCTTTGTGTTTCAGGGTTTGCACAGTCCCATTGCATGATGCAGGCTTTATTTTACAGCATCTTTCTAAATTGCGGTCATTATGTTTTGCAGGAGAGTATATTTTCTCTTTCTAAGACTAGTTTGCCACGAGTAGAAACCTATCTAATTTTAAACTATTTCAGGTATATTTCTACACGATGCTTCCCCTGACTGTACTGTAGACTTTTTCAAGAGCAGCTTCTTTCCTTCAGATTAGTCAAACCTGGGATAGGTAACTTTTGTTAATGAATGATGTTAATTCAGTAATGTAGCATGCTGTACCTCAAGAGAGAGGGTGGAGAAGCACAGACAACTGAAAAATAAAGTAATTTAAAAGAGAGAAAAGAGAAGGAAAAAAAAAGATAATTTGGTTGGAATAATTTTACTTCTGAGACTTTGGAGTTTGGCTTGTAATAGGCTTTTCTGGAGAAGTCCAAAAGTGAATAGGAAGAAGAAAGTACAGCCAAGTATTTATCTGAGTCGGTGATGGAAGAAAATCTCATTGCATCACTAAACAGTAATATGTGCACAGGTTTATTAATTTGCGTAATCCATATGTGCATACTTAATTAATTTGCTTTCAAACAGGTTCTAAGCCTGGCTCCAAATGATGGCTTTGCCAAAGTACATTATGGCTTCATCCTGAAGGCAGAAAACAAGATAGCAGAGAGCATACCCTACCTAAAGGTATTTTTCTTTTCTTACCTACAGTAAATGTTTTACCAGTAAAAAATAGAATTGGAATATATAAAATGTGTCAAGCTAAAAGCATACTAATTACAAGTCACAGTTTAAGCTACTTGTTTGATTATATTGCTATATCACTGCCTATGAACTGGAATAAACTTATGCGTTGAGGCTCATCAATTCTTAAACATCGAAGTATTTGTTTTATTAGTGGTTACCCTAAGTACACAGCTGTGAGACTCAAATTGTTTTGAGGTTGGCAGTATGTGCAAACTTAAAGTTCTTGAAAGATCCAAAGAGGGCTTGTGTATACTTCTGAGTGTTTGGGGAGAAAATACCACAAAATAAAACCTTCATCCATCTTTCTAAAATGCTTGTGTATGTATTTATAGGGTCAGGGGCAAATGTCCATTTCTGAATACACCTCTGTCTTGGGGGATCTGAGGGGAGAGGCCATGGGATTTGGAAAACTGATAACACTTCTTAATGTTTTTTTACTGAAGTATTGTATTTTTATTTATTTGGCTTTTTTTTAAGGAAGGACTTGAGTCTGGTGACCCTGGCACAAATGATGGACGCTTTTATTTTCATCTGGGTGATGCCTTGCAGAGAATGGGAGACAAAGACGTATGCATTTAATATGTTCTTGCTTTAAAGTCTAAACCTCTGAAAGACTGCAAAATGCAGAAAAACCTTTAATGATAGGCACAGTGTGGAAAACATGAGTAGTTCCATTGCAACAACAATCCAGCATATGTGTGTAGAGGTCAAGATGAGCAACAGCAAAAAAAATCTGCCATTGGATGGCAATACAATTTCTTAGCATCCCTTGCTTTAGAACTGAGCTAAATATTTGAAGCTTGCATGGGGCAATTGGAGCCAAGAGATCAAAATTTTTTCAAAAATTCAATGAAGGTGTTTTTAGAGTCTGTTTTTATGCTTCTACCACTTGCAACAAAGATTTTATCCAGAGTTTAAAAAACCCCAACAACAGTTACATGCATATCACTGTATAAAAGTTCTCTCGTAGCTCTGGTGTAATTGTGTTTTGTAAACCTACCTTCTTTCCCAAAGTGACCTTAAGCACCAATGAGTATCTGATAAAAGAAGACCGTGGACCATGAGGGGACTGAATGTGTGACCTGTTTTATGGTATTTGTTCAATAATTAGCAAACAGATCAGAAAAGAAGAAATTTGTGCAAGAAATCTGTTGTGTGCCCAGCAAACATAATCATATGCCACTGGAAGCCATAAGTGTTTCTAATTTGTTAATTTAAAACAAAATTTCATTTAAAAGCATGAATTAACACTACTGTTATGGTAGGGGGGAGCAAAGGGCTTTTGTTGAATACTTACTAGTAATGAATTTTACTAAGGGCGTGAATTTAAAAACAACAACAAAAAACCCCATGCAACTTCCTAGGTAGGAAATGTGAAAAGAATAAGAATAAAAAAGCATAATGGAAATAGCTATCAAAATCACTAAGTCACTGTTTTTTAATTAATTATCTAGTAATATGTCTGAAATATTTGTACCAAAACTACTATAAAGAATGCTGACCTCTTGAGTATCTTGGCCCAGTCAGTAGGCGGTTCTCCAATATGATCTGTAGGCAGGTGGACTATAATGAAGCCGATCTGTGCGATCTTTCTCAAGCCTAATTCATCAGGTTAGCTTTATTTTTTATATATCATGGAACTTTTATTAAAATACTTTATACATGTGGTAGACCTAGAACATTGAAATGTAATAATACCTGAATTTTTTTAAGTTAGATTGCCTTCTCTGAAATATCCTTCCAATGAGGTTTTTTTTTAACCTAGAAGTTCATTTACAAGTAAGAATTAGTTGGCCTCATTTTACACTTAAACACATGCACACATGTGCATATACACACTCAGAATGTTCTTCTACTCTCTTTTTCTGTCTTACTCTCTGTCCTTCTCTCAACAGAAAACCAAAAAGGAAATCCCTGTATGCTTCTGTGGGATATTCTGGGTTGAATGGTGGAGCGTAGAGCATCTTCATTACAATGTTTGACTAAAGATACCACACAGATGTAATTAACGTACATCATCCCAATCCCCAGGATAATTATGTGTTAATGTTTATGGAATTAATGGTCAAATCTGCTGTAGAAAAAGTTTTAATCAATGACAAATGAACTTCTTGGGATAGAGGAGACTTAAATTTAGCAGTGGAAAGTCCAATGTTAAGCTGAATTTTTCTCGCTGCCCTTGCCAGACTTGCTGAACTTCAAGATTTAATCAAGGAAACCGATCAATATTTAAGAACATGTGAAATTGCTGTCACTGAAAGTTTGTTGAAGGTAGATATTCATCTATTAGAGCTAAATTAGGAATTATGAACGTGGTGTGGTAAGCGTTAGGTGAACAGTGTTGAGTATGCCCTTTCCAACAATAATTTGATACAATGACAAATAGACTTAAAAAAGACAAATTAAAACTGGAAGGTATTATAGAACAAATTGCTCTTCACACAGAATGTATAAACTGAATTAATCTCAAACAATTTCTTTCCTGGAAAAGAAGATACACTGTTGTAGATCTTCTGAATAATATAGTGGTTATTATTTGGTCTTTCCACTGCCAAGTTCTGCATGTTAAAAAGAAAGGTTTGTCATGGAAACTCAGAACTGGAAAGGATGAGCGAGGCACCCTAACCCTGCTCCGCTCTGTCAAAGACAACCTCATAGCACAATTCTTCTAATAGATAAGCATTAACAGTATTATACATCGTGATTATAGCTGATGGATCTTAAAGAACAGCAACATTCACACTCATCAGTCACTGGCTGAAACAAGTCATTCATCCCCTTGATCACCTGGGCTAACTCCAGACGTTGCAAATGAATGCAGGCAGTCAGCACGACCAAGCTATTGATATCCCACTGCTATTACAACTTACATCTTGGGGGACAGATGTTATAAATCATAATGCTTCCATTTTAGAGACCTAACCAAGATAACATCAGAATGTAAAGATACACTGTGTATTACCCAAAGCTAATATATAAATACTTTTTTTTTTTTTTTTTTTTTTTTGACCCACACACAATTTTACAGGGCTTCTCTAGGGAAAGAAGGTGAAAGCTCATATATGGTCGGCTGTTGAATTCTTGTCCTAGAGATGTGTTTGTTTAATTGTGTGTTTTTTCTTCCTGTTAGACCCCATACATAAAATGAGTCTTCTTTAGCTTAAGAGTTAGTACTGTTGGTTTTGTCTCAATAAGTCTTTTGGTTTAGCCTTCATGTCGCGTGTGGGCAGATTGATGGACAACTGTCATATGCTCATGAGTTAAAATGACTCTTTTTGAAAAACAAATAACAATTTAAATAGTTAGTCCTGCAGGGAAACTACCATACCAGAATGCTACTGGGCAGTGTTCATCTTCTCCAGATATTCCATACTCCTGCTGGAAAGAAAAGTGGAGGGTTTGGGTTTTTTGAGCAGGACTTGGCAAGGAGGTGGGCACAGCCAGGGAAGGCAGCCAGTGGTAAGGTGTGGGGGGAGTAATGTTAAGTGGAAGCACAAAGGTGAAATTCTAAGCTATTTTATGTACAGTGAGGTAAGAGTCAATATTGGGTCAGGTGGAGGAGTGTGATAACATGGTTGAAGTCTGGATGAGTGACACTTAAGTGAAAGTGAATCAGATGGGTTGCAGGCTTGGGAGGGAGTGAATTTCAAGCACTGATAGCTAGAGAGGGACTCTGCATGACCCGAGTAAAGAAGGGTTTGGACAGTTTTTGTTCAAGGCAGGGATTGGTGCCTGCCTCAGTCCCCCTGCTCTGGACTTCTTATCCTTCTATCTCCCTACTTAGCTGTCCTGTCATATCCTTTTGTGTTTGCTTTTTTTTTTCCCCCCCTTGTTGTCTGAAACATTGTAGCTGTAGCAGCAGCTACAGCTGCTACAGGAGGGAGGCAGCTACCTGTAACACTTCTCTGTATACAGTTCATCACAGCCCTGCTCATGCTGGATGTTTTCTTTCCAAGCATCCGAATTTCTTCCTTTGCAGGACTTTGTTTTGCTGCTGTACAGGAATAAAGCAAGTTGTGCAAAGGGAGAGTAAGACAAGCAAAGGTCTAGTATTAACCTCGATATGTTTCTACCGCGTGATCAGGTCTGGTGTGGCCACAAATATTGAAGAAACTCAATACATGTATGTATTAGATGAAGAAGTAACAATTTAGACCCACAGTCAGCAGTGTTTTCATCATCACAGCATCTCCACTGGCAACAGAAGGCAGTCATGTTTAATTCATAGGTAGAGGACTGAAACAGAAGACGAGGGTGTCCAAGACAAGAAACAGTTGGATCTCCTAAGTCCAAGGACAGCGCCCACATTACTGACCCATGTTTGGTGTGAATGATTGTGAGATTATTCTACTTTGCTGATGCTGATTGGAGAGTCTTGGCCAACTGATCTATTTTGGGATTGTCAGTATTTTTTGGGGGGCGGGGGTTGTTTGTTTGTTGGGGTTTTTTTGTTCCTTTTAAACTGTTTGTTACTACATTACATTGGAAGAACAGCCCCAGCGTCCAAAGAAACAGTCGGTTGTCTTACCAAAAAAGCATGTTACTTTTTTTCTGTGGGAGCTTGGTTGATACAGATTTGGTTGTTAACAACTGCAATCTTTTAGGCATACAAATGGTATGAACTTGGATACCAAAGAGGTCACTTTGCATCGGTTTGGCAGCGTTCCCTCTACAATGTCAAGGGACTGAAAGCTCAGCCGTGGTGGACAGCTAGGGAGACTGGTTATACGGAACTGGTGAAGGTAAGGCAGTTTGTTTCTGTACTTTGATTTTTATTTTTATAACAGCTATAATTTAAGGTATTAAGCAGATAAAATCCTTATCTATGAGGTCTGAATTATTGCCTAGGAGTACTAGACACCAGTCTCCAGCTGAGCCCAAGATACTATAAAATAAGCCCAGGCATTTTCAAAATTGAGAATGAGGACAAGGACGGCTGAAATTATTAATAAATACAAATTTTACATGGCAGACAACTGTAATGTCTCAAGTGCATAATGACAGTAAACTTTGGTAATGTCCGGGACACCCGTTCTGAATTTTTAATTGGTGAAGGAAAGGCTGTCCTTCATACCTGGTGTAATATTTAATGACGTCTTTGGAAGCTTTTAATTGTATAAAAGAAACAAGTATAGATTCCCAGTGATGGATTTTAAAAAAGACAACATAGAATTCAAGTTGTTTAAAGTTGTTTTTTTTTTATTTAATGCAAGGCAGGAATTCTGGTTATTATTCATAATAATAATTTGTGTTTCCAAAATGGCATGATTTTTATTATTTAATTTTAATAATTTTAATATTAATTCCTGAAAAAATAAAAACAAAAAAGGAGAGCAGAACCTTTTTTCCCTGTATGATTTAATTATTGGTATGTGGTTTAGCAAAATTATTCTACAGAAACAGTTTAAAGCCAGAAATGTTTATTTGCAAGAGACAGCTTCTTTCAGAATGGTGATTTCTTTATGCTTAGTTACATACGTGTTAAGAAACTTACTATGAAAGGATGATTTTATTTTTTTTTAAAAAAAAAAAAGGAAAGAAAAAAATTTAAAAGGGAAGATTACTCTTTGTTAAGGTTTTGATGGCAGCATAAATAAGACTAGGAAATCTGGACTGAAGTGTGATTGTCCAGTGTAATATCAGTCACACAGAAAAGCAATTAGCTTTATGGACTAGGGTTTGGGAAGATCTGAAATGTGCACAAATTCAACTCGTTCCTGAGGTATGTGTAGGAATAGAGCCTTCCTGCCATAAAACAGATGGAGAAACTTCTTATCATACTTTTACCGAACAAAAAGGAAAGAATAGATATGATTTTATTGATGTTTTAGAGCTATCTGCAGTGATGTTTTACAGTCTCTTGCCTGTAAACCATTCATATTCCTACGTCACAGAAGGTAATGTTCCCTTCACCCTGAGCATGAGGAGACAAGTCAGCTTTGAAGGGTGAAAAAATTTGGTTCCCTGTTATAAAATGGCCAGGGCTTCACCTTGAAGTGATTTTTCCTCAGCTGGATCAGACCGTGTATGGAGGTCTTGCTTTGGATCAGAATGCTGCATGGCTTCTAGAAGAGCCATTCAGAAGATAAACAAGAATAGAAATTCACCCCTGACCTCCACAGCACAACTACCCCCGAAATCCAGTCACACCTCTTCAATCCAATAATTTTGTAGTACATTGTGTATCTGTTTCATTAGCAATATGTCATTGATTCGGGCCTAAATTGTGGCTTCTATTTTATTTACATAGGTGTCATAATTTGGGGGTGGTAAGATTAACATTCACAATTGAAAGTACGAATGCAAAATATGAGTTTAATGCATCAGGAAAAGGATTTGTATTATTGTGTTTTGTCCATAACTCAAGAAACCGCTTGAAGTTATGAAAGAAGGCACGTTTGAGTCTAATAAACATATGATGCTGCAAACAAAATTTGAAATAACATTCTCCAGGAAGTGGGGAAAAAATTGTTGAAGACATTTTTTATTAATTTGTGAATATTGCAACTTACGTACCTGTTTTAATTAAAAAAATATTATTTCTGCATTCCAAGAGCAAAAACCAATCAGCAGTTATTTCTTACTGCTTTATCTCATTACATTCCTCTTACACCTGTGTGGGATGTGTGGGAAATGCTACCAAATCCCAGTGATAGAATTTGACATGGGAAGCTGCTGTATGAGGCACTGGAGGCCCTGACCCTCTCTCCCCATGTTTCACTGTTTGTTGTTAAATGTGAACAAACTGTTTTCAATATCTTAGTAGCTTAACAGTGCTAACTGAGGCAGTACTAAAGCCAGATTCTCTGGCACTTCTCTTTGGTTCATTTTATTAACCAGCGCAGCTGTGGTCAGTAACATCTTGCAGCACAGACCTGGCTTGACTGTGTTTTAAAAGGTCATGCTATTTCTTGGGACTAGAGTTGGAGATGTGAATTTTGACGGTGTTTTGCTTTTTCCACAGAAATCTTGAAGAAAAGATTGTCTTGTTTCAGTATTCTCAGGTTAATAAATTCCTTGTGAAGGGCATTCAGCTCACCCAACTGTAGTCATGCAACCGCAAGGCATATATCGTCCATGCTAGCGGTCTAGTTTATAGGTCAAAAAAGAAGTATTTTCAGAGGATGATTAATTTTTTCCTATGTTAAACAACTATTGATGGCATGTCTACCTTTCTGGTGTTGGCTTTCCTGCTGCTTTACAAAAAAATGAAGCCTAGACAACTAATTTAGGCCTGATGTTTAACTGCCTGATGGGTGAGATTAAAGAAGAAAATCTCATGCTTTATTTACTTCACTATCATCTACTTGCCTGGATGTCTTAAAGGAAGAGGGTTTTGAGGATTTTGGGATGGCTGGGGTTTTTTCGGGAGGGTATTGTTGGTGGTGCACAGGGAGAGGAGAACTGAGAATATCTCAGTAACATTTAGAATGTGTATGATGGGGTAAATCTTGGTTAGCTGTACTGTGCTGAAGGGAAGGGGTTTTTGCATCTGTCTGTCCAGCTGTGCCCGTTAAGGCTTAAGCTTTTTTTAGTTTCCTTGAAAGAATATGAAGGGGTAACTGATTTCTCAGGGAGCAGAAAATACAAGCCTTTAGATTAGGAAGGGTGTGTCAAGTGATTCATGTAGAAATGTTCTGGTGATGTTTCTGATCTACAGTATTTCAGGGCTTTGGAGATTCAAGAAACTTTGTTTGAGCTCAGCTAAAAGGAAACCTTACTTTTATCTTTGAAAACCTGTTCTCTTCCCTTGGGACGATTAGCTTTCCTCAGTCAGTCTTACTGAGTCATTGCATCATTCTCTGGTACTTTTTGTAGAACCTCAGTATGGCATTATTCTTCTATTCTGGTGCTCGTTTTAAAAAATAGTAAAAAGAGGTACAATGCTGTTGGATCCTACAGACTTTTCTCCAGTCTGAAAATACACAGGTAATGACCTAGGTAACTTTGTCCTTTCCTCACGTTGCATCCTTTGACATTTAGAAAAGACCCAGAGGATGCTTTGCCAATAATGTACTACAGTGAATAGCTGATTGATTAAAGTAGATCTTGTATTGTCAGTTTTCTCTGATGGCCTAGATTTTATTAATTAAATGTTTCAAGTGCGGCAACAAAAGCACAGGAAGAGAATGAAGGTACTGGCAACAGCACATATCCGTAACGTTTTCTGTAGAGTGACAGCTGGAGCTTAATGCTTTAGCTAATAATAGCTAAACATTCATATTTAATGGAGAAATTAAATCGAAGTGTGCATTTAAAGTGTGGCTGGATGCTTTAAGGGATGCCTTGTGTTGAAAAGAGAAGAGATATTGTATAAAGTGCTGACGTTTAAGCACCGTGAGTGACCGAATGGGTACAAGGAATCTATTCTGAAGGGTTTGAAAATACTGCCCCTTACTTGGAGGTCATCAGCGTTCCCCAGCAAAGACATAGTAACCGATCACGAATACTTTCCTACCCTGTTTCAGTAAGAAAGTGAAATAGATTAAAGTCTTCGCCTTGATTTTATTTTACAGTCCAATGAATTAAAATGGACGTGTGGTCAGTAATTATGCTTCATGTGAGGGGTAGTAACCTCTTAATCTCTGCCTGTTTCGTTTATGACCATGCATTGGAAGGGTTTGACAGCACACAGTAAGGATTATTTTAATATAATAGTCACACATAAAAATAAACCAATACTAAGAAATCCCTATTTAAATACAGTAATGTCTTTGCCAATAAAATCTACACTATCGCCAGATGTAAAGCAACTGTAAACTTCCGTTATTGTTAGGAACTCTATTTAAAAAGCCGTGTGGGGAGTTAAGGGAATCAGCTGCTAGGAAACAAGTACATATGCTCTCAATGCTGGTCGCCACCTGATTCTTCACTTGAAATCAGGATATTGGACCAAATATAATATGAATTTGTTGCTCTAACCTGAGACTTTAATCCCAACATATCATGGAGAGTAAGCATATTTAACTTTTTTCTGTAGGTAACAGCTCTTGGATCAAGTGTCGTAAGTCCAAGTCCTGGACTTTGTGTTTTAATGGTGTTTTGCATGCTTACCATGCAAGGTCTAAGAGTCTGTAAAATCAGGGAGATCACGGCTGAGCTGTGTTTGAACTCCCCACTTCATTCCTGCTTAGGACTTAGCTATTACTCATAGTAAAGCACTCTCAGTGTGTTTCATAGGTGGGGTCCAGGTTTTCAGAAGTAGAGACACTATTGATTTTAGGGCAAGTTATGTCTAAAACCATTGAGGAGCTAGTTCAAAATCAATTATATTATTCAAATCACTTTGTATCCAACATGTTGGGGAAGGAGCCTTAAAAGGCAAGGACAAACACCCGTCTTTGCAGGTTAACTTTCAGCCAGTGGTGTTTGTGAAGGGGGTAGAGGTGACAAAGCTGCTGTTGCCTGCAACTCCTTGGACAACCAATGCTCATCATTCATCACCTTCTCTGGGTGAATGTTCCCTCTTACCTTTTTACAGATGAGGGAGTATGAGGAGTTTGAGGAAACAGAGAATCACTTGTAATATCTTTCAAAGTTTTCCAGTCTTGTTGATCTGTATCAATTTAAATTGAGGCTGGTGTAAACAAAGTTAACTTTTTCTTTCTCTTCTCCAGCCACTGCCAAATGAGGTACTCAAGCTGGTATTGCCTTTTGTAGATATGGTAGCACTGAATCAGTACCAGCACTGTTCCCATATTCATCTTTTCCATATTCCACCAATTAGGTGGAAATTTTCAATCTGTTTTATACCCTGCATTTTGGAAGTCAATTTTCCAAAAATACTCTAAAAGGACATTTCTACTTAATGTTAACCATTAAATGAGTCTTATGGGAACCCACCAGTGGGAAAGAATGAGGTGAATGCACCAGGAAAAGTAAGTGTTCTTCCCCTTTACTGTTGGATGAGAGGGAAAACAATTTGCTGGGAAGAAGAAAAGTTTACCATAATAACAGAAATGCAATCCTAATTTTCATAGGTCTTAGTCTACCTAAAAATGTTCTAGTGGTAGAAAGTAGCTGTATTATAGACAGCATGTTCTAGCCATGGCTTGCTTTGCTGAGCCTTTGATGATATATCAATGTACAGCCTATTTTGTGGGATCAGCTTGTCTTCTAAGTGAAAAAACTCAAGTAGAAAATGCAACTGCTTAATTTAAGTGGGAAAGCTAATAAGCATACAGAGTTTTAAAGCTAAAAAAGGGCCGTTATACCATGTAGTCTGATCAGTGTCATACAGACTTTTGACTTTTATTCAGCTTTATGCATCATGTAAAGAGGTAGTGCGGGAACACACCTTAGCCTAAATTCAGTGTGAAATTGATTGAAAATGTCTTATAGAAATGCTTTGTTCAAGAGCACAAAAGAAAAATGAAAACTATTCACCCAAAACAAGGTTTAGTGAACAAAGTAGGTGACTGGGAAATGGAAGTTACTTTATCCAGATCCATTGTTACACTGTGGGGATTTCCCTTTGTATTGCTATAACATTAAATTGACTTACTATTGGTAGTATAAAAGGTTTTATAATCTACCTGATTTTTAAAAATAGAATGTCCTAAGGCAGCAGAGAACAGAAATTTTAATTCTACTGTTCTGTGGTTTTGGTATGTATGAATTTTAAGGCAGTTTACACATTGTTAATGGTTGTGTCCATAAATCATCACCTGGCATTTCGAGTCATATTTGATCTTTTTCAATAGCATCAGCATGTGTAAGTGAATCTCTGCAAACCTTTTTGAAGGTTTAAATCATAACTTCCAACTTAAGTGTTGTGTTTACATTTGTCCTATTTGAACTGTAATGTTCTGCCAGTACCTGGAGTTCAGGTTATAGAAGTGGTTTTCTAGTTGCAGGAGTGCTTCCAGGTAACATGTGCACTGTTTAAGAAGATCAATATGCTTCTTAGCTTGCAATATAAAATGATCTGTTAAAGAGCCCTTAGGCTAATAAAAAAGCAAGTCAAAGTTAGACCTAGTCTGCAAGAGTCTGGGGATTATTGAAATCTTACAAGCCCAGCGTAATTGAATCTGAGGAATACTGTGAAAGTTGTTTTTCCTGCCTTAACTTGTCAGAAGGGAATTGAATACAAAGAAACTTGATAATGATGATGAACGCTTTTTTAGTGCTTTTAGATTAAAAAAAAATGGCAGGGAAAAATAAAAATGGTACTAAAGGCAAACACAGTAAATTCTCAGTGCAGTAACATGACTCTTGCAACAGTCCTTAGAAAAAAACTGGAAGCTCATTCGGGATGAGGGGCTTGCTGTGATGGATAAAAAAAGAAGCCTGTTCCTGCCTGAAGATGAGAATCTACGAGAAAAAGGAGACTGGAGCCAGTTTACTTTATGGCAACAAGGTAAAACATTTTATATTTCTTCTTTCCCCAATTTCACTTTTTCAGATTAGTATAGTGGAATAAGGAGTAGCAACACAGATAGTTTTCAGAACAGTTTTTGTAATTGCTGAATCTGGAGAAGAAGGGAACTAATAAAATAGTGTCTGGGACCCCACTGACACTGAGCAAGAGTTCTTTATTCTAAACCATGTTGTCCCCAAGCACTTCTAAGAATCCCCTGAGGGTAATACTCCCCTTCTGCCAAGGCTGCCAGCAGTTTGCACGGTAATGCGTGGTGCAGATCAGCCTGAGCAAAGGCAGGATGGGAGAAGGTGCATCCTCGATACTGTGTTGTCAGCTAGGTGAGATCTTTCATTCAGAAATGGTATGAGTAAAAGAATATGATTTTAATAAACCTGATGCCCTGTCTCTGAGTTGTGCAGTGAGAGGCCCAACTATTGGAACAACCTTATATTCTTATGAGACTCTACATATGAGAGAGTACTATAAAATAAAACACTAAAAGCAATTTGTATTAAAATATAATCTGGCGTTGAAATGCTATGATGTTGGTAGCATTTTTCATCTTTTTTTTCTGTGCAGCCTCATTAATGTTTATGCTTTTAGGATCATGTTTAAAAAATGATAGGAAGCCTCGTCTTCACAAATAATTTAAAAGCAAAGATATGCAGGCTGTTCTGATATTGCAGCATGTTAGTACTGCTGTTTCACAATCTGTAAAATGGGAGTAATAATATTTACCTGTCTTTCATTGTCAGCTCTTTGACGGTTTTGTTGCTCTTCTGCAAATCAGAGAACAAGGAAATGTTCTTTCATTGCTCTTACCAATACTCTATCCATCATTTTTACTAGGAAGAAAGAATGAGAACGCTTGTAAAAGTGTTCCGAAAACATGTGCTTTATTGGAAAGATTCCCGGAAGCTACTGGCTGCAGAAGAGGGCAGGTATCTGGAAAATTTCTTCGGTTTTGCAAATTCCTAATGCTGGGAGCAGGTGATTTTGAGGAATGCGTATAAAGGCATGCATGACCTTGCTCTTGTTAAACCAGGTATATTTAACGACGCCTCAAGCACACAATGAAGTTAACAGTAAAAATATGCCCCCTCAGCAAATACAAGGTGAAATATGTTAGCTGAAGCCTTCGTACGGGCTCTTTAGTTGAGTCATTTTACCTTGTGTTTCCTAGGAGCTTGTGGTAGGTAAATTATTTGCCATGGGTCAACCAGTAAATAATGACTTACTAAACCTCAGCCCAAAGTGACCTGATCTGACCCGTAGCTAACCCTGCTTTGTGTAGGCAGTTGGATTAGATCCTTTCTAACCTCAAATATTTTTTTCTGGTCTAAATCTAATTTTTCAAGACTAATTCAGTGAGCCACATTCTCACTGTGATAAACTTCACCCATCTACCCCAGTTTGGCTTCTTTAGAAGGAAGGAGAATCACCTCATGGAAGCCAAGCAACAGTACTGCTGTCATATGCTTCTTTCCTAAGGTAAAGTCCATGAGCTGTGGCCTTGGGTGCCGACAAAGTTTGTTTCAAGTGCCTGGTCTACACTGACTACTTGGCTGCAAATCAATCTCATTAAATCATGCAGTGGACTTACATGGTATGGATCAATACATATGCAGCTGAGTGAATGGCCCAACACAAATGTCATGTGATTCTGTAGGACAGAATTTTTCATTAGCCTTTTTATTTTTCTTCAAGCTGTTGTATTTTATCTGTAATGACTACATGAGAATAACCTTCACATTGCAAAATTAGGGATGCAAAAGTTGGAAAACACAGTGCTAGCATAATCCTAATTCAGAGCCTTGAGAGCAGGTGTTCAGCTTTTTCACCGGACTCTTGCTTTTGATGTGCAGAAGTGCACTAGATGGCTGATGTTGTGGGAATGAGCAAGGCTACCGTTCCATTGATTTGTTGCAAAGGCTGGTTGTAGTGAATATAACTTATGAGAGAGGTCGTCATGCTCAGTGCAGCTAACAGCAAGAAGACTGCTTTTTGTGGCATCCATAGACAAAATATCTATCCCAGAGAGCAAATTCTCTTGAAGAGTCACTATTTTTCTCATTGTTTTTTGGTGCCCCACGTGTTATCACCAAAATATGGTTTGCAGAAACATTGTGTGTTTACAGCTATAGCTGTAGTCACGTGTTTTGAACATATAAAATGTAAAATAATCTGAAAAAAAGGTGCTCTAGAAATCTTAAGTTTTACATCCAATGTTAGGGGATGTCTAGGACAATTTTGGTCTTATGGTAGCTGTGCCTCAGATTCTTACTGGTAAAATTAAATTTAAAACATTATCTAATCTCTATTCATGTACTGAAGCATGTGGAAGCAATGGGAACAAACACAATGAGGAAATTAGGAATTTTGTGGTAGATAGACCGTTTGGATGCTTTGGGTACCTCGGGGACTGACAAAGATAAAAAGTGTAAAATGGTGAACTATCTGCTCAGTGCTGCTGCGAGACTGTGTAGAATAATAGCAAGTGATCATATTATTCAAAATAACGTCATTCTTCTTAAAAATAGCTGTAAACTAGAAGTACCACAGGTAGTTTTAATCCTGGGCATTTCTTAACCCTTCAGATTTTTACTTTAAAACCATAGTTTTAAACCCATTAGTAGTTTGGAACTACTTATATATAGTGCTTGAGTTCAGTTCATACGTATAATTCACAGACTTCTAGACTGATCTATGTGGACAGGTGACATAAACTACAGTCATCATTCTGCAGTGCTGGTATATTAGCATTTAAAAAATAGTGTCTCAGGGATATTAGTAACTATCCTGTGTAGCCAGGTATTTGCATTGCAGTAGGGTCTGACAGGGCAATCAAGTTAACGCATCTCAGTGTAGCAGAGGTGGTGGGTTGGAGCATCTGTTCACCACGGCCACTGGGGCTTATCACTTGCTGTCATAAGAAACTGCTGGTAAGCAGAAACCTCAGAAAGTGGTGACAACTAGGACATTAGACACAACACTCTCTTCTGCTGATTTTGTTAAGTTGGAGAGCAAGCAATACCTTAAACCCTAAGATTTATCAAAGTTACCCTGTCCCAGCCAGATGTGCAGATTTCTCAGTTAGAAAGACACTTCTCACCACTGTCATGCGTTATTCACACTTCCTGTTCATCGTGGTGTTGTAAATCAGAGAAAGGCTGAGGTGGGAAGGGATGTCTGGAGATTACCTACTCCAACCCCTTGCTCAAAGCATGATGAACTAGAGCAGGTTGCTCAGGACTATGTCGTCATGAATGCATCTAAGGATAGACTCTACAGCCATTCTGGGCAACCTGTTCTAGTGTACAGTAGAAAAATGTTTTCTTATGTTTAAATGGAGTTTCCTGTATTTCAATCTGTGTCCATTGCCTCTTTGCCTTTCAATGGATACCACTGAGAAGAGCCTGCCTCAGTCATCGTCACTCCTTCCATCAGGTATTTATATAGCTGGATAAGATCCCCGCTTGAGCCTTCTCCAGACTGAGGAGTCCCAGCTCTGTCAGCTTCCGCTTTTGTCAGATGCTCCAATCCCTCAATCACCTTTACAGTTCTTCACTAGACTTACTCCAGTATGTCCATGTCTCTCTCATAGTAGGTAGCACAGAACTGGACCCAGCACTCAAGATGTCTCACCGACTCTGAACAGAGGGAAAGGATAACCTCCCTCAACCTGCTGCCAAAGCTCTCCTTAATGCAGCTTTTGGGGCTGTTAGTCTTTGCTGCAAGGGCACATTGCTGGCTCACAGTCAAATTGTTGTCTATGAGGACCCCCACAGTCTTTTTTGGGGAAGTTGCTTTCCAGACAGTTGTCCATCAGCTTGTGTTGGTACATGGGGTTATTCATCCCCAGTGCAGAACTTGCACTTCTCTCTGTTGAACATCATAAGATTCCTGTTTGGACTTTTCTCCAGCTTGCCAAGGTCCTTATGAATGGCAGTAAAAAAAATGTAGTGTATCAGCTGTACCTCTCTGATTTTCTATTATCTGCAGACTTGCTGAGGGGATGCATTCTGTCCCATCATCTGAGTCGTTTGTGAAGCTATTAAACAGTGTTGAACTCACTGTTGAGCCCTGGAGTACACCTCTGATGGCTGGCCCCCAGCTGGACTTTGTGCCTCTGATCACAATTCTTTGAGCCTGGTTTAAGTGCCAGCTTTCAATCCACTGCCAGCTTGCCTCGTTTCTGTTACATCAGTTTGTCACTGAGGATCTTAATGGCAGACAGTGTTGAAAGCCTTGCTAAAGTTGAGATAAACAATATCCACTAATCTCCCCTCATCCACCAAGCTAGACATCTCACCATAGAAAGCTGGTAAAGTACAATTTCCCCTTCATAAATCCATGCTGACTGCTCCCAGTCACCTTCTTTTCCTTCACATGATTGGCAATGGTTTCCAGGACTATTTGCTCCATCACATTCCCAGGGATCATGAGGCTGGCTAGCCTATAATTCCTCCGATCCTTCTGCTTGCCCTTCTTGAAGATAGGAACATTTGCTTTCTACCAGTCCTCAGGGACCTCTGCTGGTTGCCATGACCTTTCAAAGATTATTGAGCATGGATTCACAACATTGTCCAGCTCCCTCCGCACTCACATGTGGATCCCCTCAAGACCCATAGACCAGTTTGTTGAGTTTTTTTGAATGTTCCCTAACCTGATCCTTATCCACAGAAGGTGAGTAATCTTTTCTCCAGTCTTTTCCATTGGTCTCAGGTGCCTGGGATTCCTGAAGGTCAGTCATACCAGTAAAGATTGAGGCAAAGACAGCATGTAGTGCCTCAGCCTTTTCCATGTCCTCTGTCGTCAGATCTCCTGCCACATTTAACAGCAGGCCCATGTTTTCCCTTGGCTTTCTTTTACTGTTGTCGTCTTTGATGTTACCCTTCACTTTCATCTCCAGATTCAACACCAGGAGAGCTCTGACTTTCCTGACCTCATCCCTGAATGCTCAGAGTGTCTTTGCAGTCTTCCTGGGTGACCTGACCCTGCTTCCACCTCTTGTACACTTCCTTGTTGTGTTTCGGTTTTGTCTGGGTTGTGATGCTTCCTGCACGTGGGGATGAACATTCTTGGGCTTGGATGAGATGATACTTAAAAACCAATCAGCTGTCGTCAACCCCTCTTCTCTCCAGCAGTGTATCTTGTGGGATTTTTCCTAGCAGTTCCCTGAATAAGCCCAAGTCTGCTCGCCTGAAGTTATGGATAGTAATCCTGCTTTTTCCCTTTCTCTTTCCTGTCATGATCCTGAACTCCACCAGCTCATGGTTGCTCCAGCCAAGGCTGACTGTGACCTTCACAGCCATGTCGTCATCTGAGAGGGGCCAGTCAGTCTGGCTGACACAGGCATTGTGTCTCCTGCAGCCCATCCTTTTAAATAATAAGACTGTCTTTAAGTCTTTCCATAGGAAAGAAGATATTTTTTCTGGTTGTAGGTAGGAGAGAAAATTTTTTTTGGTTGAAGTATGGTTATTTTAAGCAAAATGAAAAACATGCTTTTTTACACCCAGCCACCCCCCTGGATGCACAGACACAACACAGCATGGTTTTTGTAACATTGAACACCTTTAGGGCATGAGAAAGAGCAGTTGTTGCTGAGACTCTTAACAAAAGGTGATGTTGTACTTTTGGCCCATCATCAAGGATGAGACATATGAAGTTCTGAGCTCCTGTTGCTGTGAAGCTGAACGTGTTGAAGGCCTGCCTTTCTCTTCTTGCAGATCAAATATTCTATCATGCACCCGGGGACTCATGTCTGGCCCCACACAGGGCCTACCAACTGTCGGCTAAGGATGCACTTGGGCTTGGTGATACCCAAGGAAGGCTGCAGAATTCGGTGTGCCCAAGACAACAGGTATGGACGGGTTTTTTTGGTTTTGCTTTCCCTACCTTCCTCAAGGCTGAAAAAGGGGTGGGACTGCATGTAATTAAAAAAAAAAAATAGGGTATTTTGCTGATCAGAAGGTGTCAAATATTTTGTTGAACAGGCAGTTTGCACTCTGACTCTTGGTACAAACATGTAAATACCACTTCTCAGTGTCAGAAGACTCTTTGGAGACAAAGCTGCTCCTCTATGCAATGGCATAGAAATAACAGTGGGTTTAGTCCACAGAGTCTCTTGTGTTTACTTTTACTAGGCCAGTCTACTATAGTTGCCAAAAGTTCCTTTATTTGTTTTGATTTTGGGGGTACTTAGAATTTGTTGCTTATTCAGCAAAAGCCAAGACTAAGCTGTACCTCCATTTTCACCACTGTGACAGAATACTCTTGTATTTCTGGCAGAAGCCTCCTTCCTAGATGGTATTGTTATAATTCAGTTTAAAATATTCCAGTTGAAGTTGACTTCAAGATGAAGACATCTATGAAGTGTTTGGCCAATGAGTTACACAGGTAGCAAATTTCTCCAAAGAATTCTTACCCGTTAGGGAAAAGTTATGCTAACTTGAAGACCAGTATCGTCTCTGTTTGCTCAGTGCAAAAAATGAAATAAAATGCAATAGCTTATCCATTTACTATCAGGGCATGCACTCCTCTGGGAAATATAAGAAAATGTGATCAGTTTTTGCATTATATTATTAAACACAGACAAAATATATAGTATTAACTGTATTGCTTTTTTGCTAACAGACTTAATTTTCTGAGAGTTAGGTGCAATTTTAATGATGCTTAATATCTGTATATATTTTTGGAAGATTCTGTGTCTTGTGTGCAGCATCTGAGTGCAGCAAGCGTTAGTTTTGAATCCTTTTTATGGTAGAAATGTACAGATATGTATTTGATATTGAGAAATTAAATGCCACTCCTGTCTACATGACTGCAATACATAGCAAAGACTTTTCTCACAACGTTTGAAAACAACTGCAAGAAGTGGTCAGGATTTTTAGGATAGAAGTATTCAACTGTTAATAGCCAAAAATGTTGTCACTATAGACTCTTGCTTATTTGATAGTCCGTCACAGTCAGTGTTACAATCTACCTACAGCTAGGTAGTGATGGGCGTTTGCTTCTAGCATTCCAGTCCAATAACCAAATATAGTTGGATGCAGGGAGAGGAAGCTAATGGGCTTAGAGGATTAATATAGAGATGTGGAGCCTTTTCACTTCGGGACATTATTGTGAATTCAGGTTGGTGGCATATACCATTAGGTGGCTGTTCGGTAGCTGGTGTGAACAAAGTGGTGGCTTTGATCTGCTGCCAGGAAAGCAGGTGTCCACAGCTCACCACCCATTAACACAGCTGGCACCCTTTGTCTTAACCTGAACAGAAAGAATAGTCCCGTGGAAAATGGACTTAACTACCTCCTTGGTAACAACATTCCCTCTAAGTCAAGAGTGGAGAAGTGCTCGTTGCTGCCGATACGCTGCAGATGGAGCACTTCAGTGTCCAGGCTGCTGAACCTGGCTCATTTGAAATGTAAAACGTTCAAGAATTGACTACAGCCTGTGCTGAAATGTATAACCTTTAGTTGCTTTTGGCAAGAGCTATGCATTCAGAATCAAAGACAGGGCTTTCCCTGAAATCATTGAAAGTTCGTCTTCTGCTGGCAGGAGAGGGTTTTTTTTACATCCCTTCCTCCATGAAGGAGGAGGTGGGTGAACTCCTGTGGAAGGGAATGGTGCCAGGAGGAAATCCTACCTTGGGCATTTTCTGTTCCTCCCCTCCTGGTGGTTCATAACAGTGGTAAACTAGTGGTTTCAGATAGGGGAGCTGGCTCAGATGTGAAGGTTAGGCCTTTTCTGGCCTCCTGCCCTGCTGCTGCGTGTGTGAGATAGAGGACAGAAACAATGAGGATTTTGTGCTTGGTTACCTCTGTGCCACCCAGTGCAGGTGTTTAGAGGGGCAATATTGCAATGTGACTCATCCTTTGATGGACAGGCAGGTCAGTTCTGTCTAGTACTGTGTTTTTTACTCCTTCCCTTGCAGAAGAGCCTTTTTGCAGCTGCTGGGAGCTGATACACCCCATTGTTACTCAGCACAGCTATAGCAATGTTTGGTTGTTGGGCGTTTTGGAGTCTCAGCTCTGTAAAGCGTAGGTTGCAATGCACAAAAATTGTAGGTAAACACCTAGTTATCAAAACCAAACATCTCTGTCAGACAAGGTAATCATGTTTGGAAATGAAGTTGCAGAATTACAGCCTTATGCAGCAGCCAGTCCAAGATCTCACCTGTAGCAGGTGACACCAGAGCCTTGCAGCTGATACAGAAACTACCCCAAGGTGGCTCAGCACCAGACCAGAATAATAGCGTCCCTGTGGTCTCTCTGTGAAGTGTTTCTCACTCCATGAAGGCTTCTAGAAAATATTTATTTGCATGTTAATGGTGGGGTTTGTAATCTATTCAAAAGGGGCTAATAGTTCTGTCAACTTTATGACTTTTTCTTTGTTGTGCAGAACAGCCCATCACATTATAATGCAAATGATAGATCCTGGGGTTTAACTTCTGAAGCAAATTCATTTGGGTGCTTGAAGTTTTTATTGTCCCTAACTGAGTTGCACTTTCAGGCTACTTAGGGCAGAATTTTTCAGGCCTGGTTTCATTTAAAAAAACCAAAAAACCAAAACACAAAACAAACGAAAAAAAAAATCCCAACGCCCACAACAAAGAGAAACCCCCACCAAAACAGAATACCTGCCAAACAAAAACAAAACCAAATCTGCCAACCCCTCAAAACAAGAAAAAAAAACCAAACCCACACAACCCCAAAACCCCTGAAGGTCGGCTTGATATTTTTTTACCACATTATAGCATTGCAAGTGGTTGACTCCTGTTGACTTGAATAATACCAACGTAACTTCAGTGCAGTAGCAGGGACTCTGGTTTATATGGCATAAAACATTTTTGTTACCAAGTAACTGACATGGTAGCAGAAAAAACACATGATCATACCTGAAACCTGCAAAAGGCTCATTGTCTGGGCCTTCAAGGCTGATGTCTGTGTGCAAGCCAGCGTGAATTTTTTACGATGTTATGCTTTGTGGTTTGTCTACTCTTGCTTAAAATGTGTTTAGAGGATCATTTCAACTGAAATGATCCCATTTCAATTTCCATTTCTCTTCAGAACATTACAGCACAACCCCATAAATTTTGATGGTTAATTTTTGCTTTTGTTGAATTAAAAATACTGAAGATGTGAGAGTCTAAGTCTCATTTTCACCATTATTTGAAAAAAGAAAACTTCTCTGTGAATGGACACAGCTGAATGAGCTAAGCAATGTGTTTCCATCTTTGATGCCAAGACCTTTGTTTCTTTACCATGGCTGCTGTTGATAGTTCTTAATTTCCTTTAAGGGCATCCATCCTCTTGGGCTGCTTCAGCTCCTAAGGGATCCTGTTAAAAAACTTGATAATGTGGTCACTGTAGGGTGGCTGCAGGAGGTCATACTTCTTTGACTGTTACTGACTCGACTGACTGTTACTCACCCAGTCTCACCTGAAGGGGTATAATCAGGTGCATGCTTTTGATCCACTGCAATGCAAAAGAAATTTGCTTTGCTTATACCACTGCCTGGCTTTACAATAGAAAAACCATGGAACTCATAATCAGCTGCTCTGTCTAAATGCAGTGGGTAAGATTGAGATCTGAGGGACAGCGACAAATGACTAATACAGTGACTTTTTGACTTGTTGTGACGTTATCCCTAGTGGCCACTGATTTTTCACAGTACCAAGGACTGCATTTAACCAGACATTAAACCTCTTTTCAAATCTATGAATCCGGATCTCAGCAGGCTGGAGAAGCGTACCAGCTGAAATGTAATGAAGTTCAACAAAGGCACATGCGAAGCCCTGCAGCTGGTAACAACAGCACAGGCTGGGTGATGACCACATAGAAAGCAGCTTTGCAGGAAAGGATTTAAGGGTCCTAGGGGACAAGCTGAACATGAATCATAATGTGCTCTTGTCTTGATGAAGGCTAGCTGCGTACTAGGCTCTGTTAGTAAATAGGTAGGAAGCAGTTTGAGGGGAGCAATTTTCCCCTTCTCTTCTGCACTCAGGACACTGCCTCTGGAGTACTATGTCCATTCTGGGCACATACTCTTCAGTACAAACAAAAGTCATTGATAAAACAGAGAGGCTCCAGTGGAGGATGAAAAAGATGATTAGGAGACTTGGAGCATGCAACATGTGAGGAGAAGCTCAGAGAGTTGGTTTGGAGTCTGAAAAAGAGAAAGCTAAAGGGGAGCCTAGTCGCTCACTTCAGCTACTAATAAGTGACTGTGTGAAAGACAGAGACAGACTCTTTTCAGAGGTGTGCAATTATGGAATGAGAGGTAATGAACACAAGTTAACAGTGAAAGAAATTCCATCTAGGTAGAAGAAAATTTTCACAATGGGGTTAGTGAAACACAGGAAGAGATGGTGCAATATCCATGGCTGCAGGTTTTAAAAAAAATCCACTCATCAGGAACCTGAGATATCTAATCTCGAAGTTGATTCTAACTTTGCAGTGACTCTTGCTCTAGGCAGATGCTTGGGCCCAAGGACCTTCTGACCTAAATTATTCTGTGATTCTATACTTCATAAAATTGACAGAAATAATGATTCTTCTGACAATGTTATCTCCCTTCTACATTGCCTCTTGCCATTGCTTTTCAATCTGGTAATTTTGTTAATTATTCAAATGGTGGAGTTGCTCAAAACTGAAAACCAAGCCACTCTGAATAAATTCCGTGTATCCCTTTTTGTGCCTAACAAAAGTACAGATCTTGCAGAATTACAACTGTTTAAAACTCTGCTCCTCCATGCTGTAATGAACACTCACCCAGTGTATTTATATCTGTTCAGTGATCTGCTCTGCTAAAGCAGTACCTGGCAAGCAGAGAGGCTCTAAGTTGTGTGGTCTCAACCTTCCAGTTCAGCTTTAACAGTATAGGTAACCCACTGTACGCTATCACATTGCAACCTTCCTCTGAAGAAAAATGTTTAGACTCAGTGCTTTGATGGATTTATGGGACAAGACTGTTAACATCTCTGAAATTTTAAGCACGATCAGGGCCTAATTCTGTTGTTCTGAGTTTTAGAAAAAACAGATTGACTTGTTGTAATTTGCTTTCAAACCATATGACCATATTACTAGTAATTCCCTCCGTTTCCATCCCTCATTATGTATGCATCTGATTAGAAAAGGGGAAGAGTTGATTACTGCACCAGTATTATACCTGCTCCCTCTTTATTGGACTCAACTCATTAAAAGTGTATAAATAACAAATATTACAAAAGTCTGAATGTGTATGTGGGCATAACTACGCAGAGTGAGGGGAAACAATCTTTCAGTAATAGGAAGGTCCATTAGACTGCTCTTTCTGTAGTTTTTCAGTTAAAACTCTGATACTCCAGTCTCTTTATGTTAGGTAGTGAAAATCTGACTGTACAATATGTACTTTGAAAATCATTCTCATATGTCGAAGAGCATCTTCAAAGCTGATATTTAGCTTGCCTGCTCCATGGCACTTCAAATACTACACTAAAACATGTGCTTTTTTGTGTTGCAGAACCTGGGAAGAAGGGAAAGTTCTTATTTTTGATGACTCTTTCGAACATGAAGTATGGCAGGATGCTGACAATTATCGCCTGATATTTATTGTGGATGTGTGGCACCCTGAGTTAACAGCACAACAGAGACGCACCCTTCCTGCTATTTAAGGGGTTCCTTCTGATGTGTGAAGCAGAGGAGCTTTAACCCCTTTGGAGTGTGCAAATAGGATTAATTTATCCAGCATACAAAGAATACAACTATTGCAAGGGTTATAAGAGTTAAGGATGATATTTTGCAATCACAGAGGACTTCATTTAAAAAAAAGGAGAGAAAGAAGAAAAAAAAAAAAAAGCCATGGTTTTTTTTGTACTGGTACAGCACTGATATGTACTGTTTTCCTGGCTGCAAGTTTGAAAATATAAATCCTGTCAGCCAGAGAGCAATGGATCTGGATTTTCAAATGGAGGAATGTGCAGATGTTTTTGCCCTGCCTGTATGATGTGTACAAAACCTACCCGATGTGTCAGTCACCTACCCGACCATGTTCAGGCACAAGGTTTGCGATTCTACATCTGGGAAATACTTCCCAGGGAAGCAACATGCAAGATTTTTACAAAGATATGCACCAACCAACTTTGAAAATCAGTATGCAGTTGTAATGTTAGCTGCTTTAGGCATAGAACATGTCCCTATGTTATCAACTGCAGATAATGTGAATGGGTTATATGTGTTTTGTATTTTTTTCTACCTAAGTAACTGTATTTTTCTAGCATAATTATGAACAAATCTTTAATGAACCACTTTTTTTAAAACACACACACTATATATATAAAATATATATAAAGTGTATCTCTAGCTATCAGCAGAAGGAAATCACTATATACAAACAAATTTCATTTTTGCCAGGTGTGGCCTTCTCTTGCTTTCCTGGAAATGCAAACAGAAACTTGCATAATCAGCAGCTTAGTGAAGCTTTGTTCTTCTAAAACAAAACAGTTCTCCCAGTTAGCAGGCAACCTTCAGTTTGATAATGTGATTCTGGAAGATGTTGAGCAAATGTGACATCTCTAGGCTCAGATCTTAAAGTTCTTGACAGTTCTTAGGATTACGTGGTGAGCTGCTGTTTCTCCTATCATTACAAAAGCTTGTGTTGTGGTATTTGTTTTCTACCTAGCAAAGGTCTGGGGCACCTTCTTCCAGGGACGACTCCTAGGCTGCCGTTAGGTGGTCATTCAGCAGAAAAAAATGTACAAAGAATTTCCAGTGCTTCGGGCAGAAGGACAAGACCTGACTTGGTTTCCTGCCAGAATGCAGAGCAAAGAGCTTCAGGTTATTAACTTGCATTAACTTCTGCTGCCAGTGTCCTGCAGTGCTAGAATGATCCTTTAATTGACCTAATGGTGTTTTCCTAGTCTTGAAATGTATGACATAATGCTGAAGTAGTTTTATCCCAGTACTGTTTACAGTATGCTCTGTATCTGCCATACAGAATTTATTATATGGTCAAAAGGCCTATTTTGAAGAAAGAAAACTGACTGGATTTTTAAACAATTGGCTGGTCTTTTGGGTGTGTACTATAATGGGAGATGGAGGGTGCAGGACCCTTCACTGTTAACTTCTAAGAACGCTAGAAGAGAGACCTGAGGTTGCACTGTTGATGTTTATGGCTGGCTGTTACCTACTCACCCCAAAACCAGCTGGGTGTGGATAGGTGTGCTAAGGGTGCTCAGGGCTTGTCAAGTGGCATCATTACTGAAGGCTGAGAGAGACAAACACTAAACAAGGAGACACTGAGATTACTTAGCCTCCACAATTTTGGCTTTGTAGTCCAAGATACACTGAACAGTCATCTGATTTGTTTAATGCTCGGTGGTTTTGTACTGCAGACTACGTCACAGTACCTAAGTATCATGACCAAAATGCCACATTTACTGAAGCAAAATACAGAGCTTTGCATTCCCATAAACTGAATGGTTTTCAGATTTATTTTTTTTTTATTTTACTAGGTAATTAAATCTTGCAATGCCATGTAACACATGATGATTGCACCATGAATCGGTGTAAGCAGTTTCTGGAGGTGCGCACTTTAATTCCATTTTTGACTATTAAACTGATTAACTCTCTCTGATCAAGAGTCAGTTTTAGACAACTATGATAATTAGGCTTTAATGTGTTGTCCATATCAAAAATAACACTGAAAATATACAAAATATAGAAGAAAGTAACAGTTCTCAGTTAATCATTGTGAAAACTGAAAAGAGATACAAGCTTCATGCTTAAGAAAATATAAAAATACTTCTGTAGAGCTTTAGAAGACTCGTGCAAAACTGGAAATAAGTTACTTGTTATTGTGGGAGGTAAAACAGTAGAACTTTAAAATCTCGTGGTAGTTGTTTAGTCAGAGGCTGTATTTTATATCTTTGTAAAGTGATCAAGCAGCACAAATTATAATCTATTTTGTAATTCTCCAAAATAAAGACATAGTTTGTAAAGGAGGAGTCAAGAACTGTTTAAAAATATTTTTATTAATGTTGCATTTTAGTTTCTGTAGCTCAGAGTAAATACTAAAGGAGTGTTAAAAGCTTTGGATCTTTATTTATGAAAATCCATGCCATCCTTCAGATTGAGCCTTCAAAGGAACAATGAAACATACTTCATCTTTTCCAGTTGCAATTGGCAAATAGATAAAATTGGCAAAGAGATAAAAGTAATCTACCCAAGATGTGTGTGTGCTGGAGTAGCACTGTTTATTAAATTGTGTAGTGATATATTGGCCATTTAAAATCTTAAGTGTCTTGAATATGGCAAGTTGTATTATAAATAGCTCCTACAACATTGAAGTGAATCTACTCTATACCGACCTGTCGAGGAGCTGAAAGCATATCTCTTTGTTAGGTACACTTACTAGATTAGCTAAATACATGGGGAGGGGAGATAGAGAGATATATATGTAGCAAACTACAGAAATTATGCAGTAAGTGGTATATTATTTGAGGTATTCCTGTTTGCCAACTGGTATTTCACCTTGGAAAAACCTTTTCAACATTGGAAGTGCCAATGGAAGAAGTGAATGGAAATGCTTTTTAAATGGAGAACTGTTGCAATTTGAATATATTTTTTTTCTTTAGATTTATTTACAGAGGGAAATAACAGAAAAGGGCAATATAGTCTCCTGTTTGTAAGGCAGTATGTACTCATCATGATGTTAGGAGGTGGATTCCTCCTTGCCTGTAGTTTACCTTCTTGCAAGCACAGTCAGTGTAAGATCCTACAGTTAAATACAGGCATTGTGCAGTTATATACAAGGCATCATATGTATTTATTCATGTCACAGCTAAAGAAAAAATTCTAATTCTCTGCAAGGTTTAATCATCAAGGACTAGATTTCAGTGATATTTGCACTTCTTGGGCAGAGTAAGTCCCACTCTAATGAAAAGTGATTGTAACAGGTCATCGCAAAGATTCAGTGGCAGTGGAGGTAAGTGTATGAACAGAGAAGAATCATAAACCAAAGCGTTTCTTCGTTAATGCTGCAGTATAATAGCCAATGCCTGCCTTTTTTTTTTTAATTATTATTTAATTTTTTTAAATCTGTTTTGAGCAAGTTTGCTCTGACAAATCCAAATACCTGTGAGTCTTTGTGAGCCCAGGGAAGGGAAGGGTGCTGTGTCTTGTTACAAGGACTTGACATCTTAGTTTTCTGTAATAGGTGGTAATGCCAGGGGAGGGGGGATGGAAGAAATACCAAGGATAAACGGGGTCAGTTGTCTTGTTTAATGTTCCTGCAAGCTGCTACTTCTTTTTCTGACTCCTCTATTGCCTTGCTGGGACCATCCACTGCCTTAAAGGCTCACTGTCTGTCATGGTGTCCAGGCTTTGTATCAATGACACACTGCTGCAGAAGGTTTGTCTGAATGAGGCTATTCTGTGCAAATACCAGTGTGTAAATTTCAGGTGTGTTGATAGGGTCTGCCAGGATGTCCTTTCTGCCCTGTGCAGGCATAAAATGTTGTGGATAAAGGCAGTATTTTGTTAGTCCCTCTGTTAGGGCTGGCCATGTTGAGTTGAGCTGTATCATCACTTCAGTGTATCACTTACGAAGTCAGTGGATGCTCCAGAGGCACTGTGTTGTGCCTATTATCATCTCGTTTTATATATATGGTTTACACTGCTACCTTTGATGTGTTGTTGCTAACTGCTTATTCTAATAAATTGTCAATATATGGCAATTTAATTGAACACTAAAGGTGTGTACAGTGGTTGTAACCCATTTTAGGAAATAAAGTCACTGCACATGCAACTTGATAACAATTTTTCTTTTATTTCTTTAATCCGGTTTCCATTGCAATGAAGGGATGGGACTCTCTTTGCAGCTAGAGCAAATAGAGAAATAACAAACTGATCTTTGGCATTTCAGTTCTTCTATTCTTCCACATTTCCTTCTAGCAGGAGCTTGTACTGAATAATTAAACCTAAATTTCCTTTTTCATTTTAACCATCTGATTGCCTGCATCTGCGATCAGCATACCATTCTGGCTACACCTTTCACTGACTGCAGGAGGGAAGGGGGTAAATGACTCTGCAGAGCTTTCATTTGCTGTTGTGACCTAAATGAATCAATCTAGATTGAGCCATTAATCACTGGTGAATGTGTCCGATGGGTCTCCCTAGCACACCCCCTTCACACGCGCACACGCACATCTCTAATAGGCTCCCAAGTTGCCTGTGGAAAAACACATCATTAAAATTAAATAACTGCATTTCAAATTGTGTATGTCTGCTGCCCACATAGCTCATTCCACTTAGCTGACAGTTTTATAAGGGCTTCAGAAGTTAAGAGTAATTTTTGCTAGATACTGAAATGTGACCCCCTATAAGCAGCATGGATGAAGCAGTCACAAAGTGTCATGTTGAATGGCATTACGCTGGCTATTTTTTTCTTTTTTTTTTTAATGCAAAATCCTTCTGTAAAACTTGAGTACTCTGTAGACGCTGCTGTTTCTGCCCTCTGAGCCAAATTAAGCTGCTGATTACAGTGCAAAGTTTAAATTTGAGATGCTTTTCTTTAAAACACACTTAACCTTTGCTTCTATAAAATGGAGCATCCCTGCTGGAGTCTTCAGGAAAAGTACTGGCACACTCTTGTTTCTTTAAACAGAGAATGCAGTTCCATTATTTCTGGTATTTTAATGTCATAAGTCAAAAAGAAAAAAAATATTTGTATATGGACAGACTCCTGTGTCAATAGAAATTTCTCAGTTTTTGTTCAGCATCAGCTGCATGGACAGATGGCTGGTGACATTTGTTACTTGGTCAAGAAACACGAAGGACTTGTTCTCAAGCAAAACGCGCGTGTGTGTGTGTGTATGTGTGTCATGTGCTCGGTGGGTTTCTGGTGGAAGTCTGTTAATGTGTCTTTGTGTGCTGGGCACATGGGAGCTCAGTCCAGAGCCAGCAGCGGTTGGGTGTTCTCGCTTTCCCCCTGGTCTTCGTGTTTCAGCGTGCCGGCTTCCACCACAGACTGGGACCTGAAAGCAAGAAGACAGATGCTAACAAAGGCTGCTGCAGAAGCACTCACCTTCCTGGAGTCCCTTTGCTTCATTTTATGATTTTTGCTTTTGTCCATTGTCATCTTCATGGCTTTTTAATTCTTTTCTGTGGAACACATAAGGAAGTTGAGAAGTATTCCTTTAAATTCTTTAAATTTAAATTCCTTTAAATACTTTAAATTCCTTTAAATAGGGATGTGACTCACTGCAGATCTCAAATGCTTTCAAAATATTTAGTGCTTAGCTGCTATCCATAATGCTGAATGCACTCAGTAACTTAAAGGCCAGAACCTGAGATACTGTGAGATTTGTTGGCACTTAATATCTCCCTAGGCAAAACTGCTTGTGCAGCTGCTTACTGGAAAGCAGAGTCATCTGTGCAAGTGCTTGCAGGGGTAAGTCTCAGCTCATGCTTGTTACAAATCTTGAGAAAGGTAAGTAGATAAATCACACTTTACTGATGCAGGGGTTTAAAGAGCAGAACTTCCACGAGTTCCCCAAAATCAATGAAGAAGCCGCAACTAGTATGACAATGAGGGAGCTTCTGGTGAGCCCGGTTTTGTAATTTACCTTTATCTCCTTGTCTGTGCCCTTGAAGGAAAACTTTATTCAGGGCTAGTCCATTTTAAATTCATTTCTATCTCTAAAGTTGGAAGCGTAGTTTATCCTTCGATGCTAACAAGTTGTAAAAAATGAGAAAACACTAGAGAAAGTACAGCACCATGATTTCTTGCAGTGACAAAAACTGAATGAGCTTAAACTAGTGGGAAAATCCAAGACTGCTTCATTTTCTGATGTCTGTGTGCTCCAGTGTTTGTTTACTGAGCTATGGAAGGGGGAGCTGCAGAGGTGGTTGTTACAGGGATTTGTTATCCTGCATTTTCTCTGCTTTGGGTGAGGAGTTGCCTCCCAGGATGGAGTGGGCAATGAGCTTTAGGGCAAAATCACTGTGTGAATCAGGAATTTTCAGAAAGGGAACTTTTTCAAAGGTAGGGGTAGAGTCTCCAGCCCAGGCATTTGCAAAGTGCATAGTATTGTTTTAAAGAGCCAGTTTTCACATAGATGTTAAAATTAGGGGTAGCTCTCATTCCCTACAGGGTGTGTTTGTAGTTCTCAGTTGTTCATTATGGTAACCGCAGTTCAGGACTAGGCTATTTCATGAGATTAGTTATCACCTTTTTTTATATATATATAAGATTAATTTATGAATTGCATCCTTTAGTACTGCAGGACTTGATCAGGACTGAGTACCATGACTGTGAATAACTTTTTATGATTATTTTTCTTATTCTTATGCCTGGAGCTTTCATTTTTCATAAAATTTTTCATAAAAAAATAATCTCCAAAGAGAGAGAACAAAAGCTGGATGCTCAATGGGAAGATTTTATGCCAAAATTTTCAAAGAAAATACGTTTGCCCATTTTCACTGTACTTTTCATTTTACTTTTACAGTAATGTGACATGCATAATATTTACAACTGTATTTTAATATAGAAAAGAAGCTGATTCAAGAGATTATGCAAAATGGCAATTTATAGATTTCTAGTTTGTGACAGCAACACTTAATCATGTGGCTTTGAAACTGATACAGAATGGATTCAAAGCACAATGTCAACAGGTTTTTATTTTATTTTCTGGACTATTAGGTTAAATTATTTTTCAATCATAGCTGATTAATACTTGTCAACAATGTATTGTTTCTGCCTGACCCACTGCCCTGCAATCAACATAAGAAGTTGTAGATCCATTGCACCATTTACCAGCATACAGCTGAAAAGTAGAAACTTTAAGTCAAATGTGAAAAATCTCACAATATTGCCTTTTGTGATCACTGCTAATTACCTCTGCTGTCATCTCATTACACAAAAAAATATTCCTGCATCTGTAACAGCAAGATGCCAGTTTCTCCCCCATACTGGTACTCAAATGCGTGCCTGGTTGGAAGCGACATAATCCCAAACTCTAGGTAGGTCCCACGCTGCTCCTTTTTCACACAGAGCCAAAATAGCCAGAGCATCAAGTAAATGCACTACAGCCCACCTGACCTCCAAAGAGATGCCAAGTGATTCAAATGCTATGCCCAGCCCTTCTGAATAACATGAAGAGTGATCCAACTGGGATTTTAATATCTGCCAAGCTCTGCAGCAGCAATCACCTTTCTGCTAGAAGCTGCTTATCCCCCTGTCCTAAAATAAGCAGTTTAAACATGTATCTGAAGGGCACCAGTATTGATGTGAACAATTTTTTTAAGACACCACAATAAAGGACTTGCTGTTGTGTTTTCCATTTTCCAAATAGAGCAGGTTTTTGTTTGCTGAAAAATGTTTCCAGGGTTTTTTTAACTTCAGTTTTATGTACAAAAAAAGAAAATTACTCAATTATCAACAAGATTCTAAAATAATTTTTTCATATTCTTCATTTATGGTAAATATTAAAAACATAGATGCTCAGAAATGCACTTTGGTGGCATATATCAGTGCATCTTACAATCTAATTTTGACAGTATTTGTCAATGGAGTTTATAATCTAATGTAATAACTCAGCATGAGAGAGACGTTTTACTGGCCTAGAACGTCCTGGAATATGTATTCTACAGCTGTACTTTATTTAATGGCAAAGGAAAGATGACTTGCAACAGGCTACTGTTGCAGAAAGCATTTTCAGCTGACCAGTAACTATATTTTGTGGCTGTAGAAAGTAACATAAGACAAATAGTATCTGATCCACCCTATGTGTGGGTTTCATCTTGCTCCTGTGTACCTAACACATATATTCAGTTCAAGGAAAGCAGTTGTATTCTAGGCACAAGTTTACACAATATTTAGGTGGGGGTTTATGCTGACTTTAGTATATTGAACCTAGGGCTAAGACTAGTTTCTATTTTGGAAGTACTGCTACCTGTTTTAACTACATAAATACTTTCTTCATTGGACGTTATACTCACATTTCAAATTTTTAAGTAGAATCTGATCACTGTTCTTGAAAGGTGTTTGGGTATTTAACTCCACCTTAATCTCCTGTTGAAAATTAAATTACAGTGAGGCACTAAAGTACCTTTGCCTTGACTAGTCCTTGTAATTTGCAACTACCTTTTCATTACAGACACCAAAACACCCTCTTGCACAGGAGTTTAAACCATTTTGATGTAAAATGGTAAATAAGCAGTACAGAAGTTTCCTTGTTTGGCAAGCTCAGTTTAAGTTTAGCCCCTGTAAATGCTGTGGATGCTGTTCTGTCCATACCCTATGGCAAGCAGAAGCTCATGGCACCAGACAAAAGCATTTTTATTTTTCTGCCTTTCCATAGCAATGTTTACAAATACTTGATGGGGTGGAGTAGAGAACATGAAGACAGACCCTTCTTGGTGATACCTGGCAACAGGCACAAATTGAAACACAGAAACTTCCATTTCAGCCTAAGAACAAATGCTTTTACTGGGAGAGTGGACAAACACTGGAACAAGTTGCCCAGAGGGTTTATGAAGTCTTAATGCTTAAAGATATTCAAAATCCAGCTGGACACAGTCCTGAGCAACCTGCTCTATCTGGCCCTGCTCTGAGCACGGGGTTGGGTAGATCTCCAGAGGTCCCTTCCTCAACCTTTTTGTGATTCGGTGCCCACAGAAACAGCAGCTTCTCTGAACCATCCCAATACATGACTTTTTTTTTTTCTTTTCTTCCCCCCCCCCCCCCCCTCCCCAAAGCTCATTATGCCTTTGGGGTGCCAACTTTGACAGTGTGGATGACATTTAGCTGCTAAACATAGATACCTACAGCCATTTAAGGCACCTTAGGGTATCCAAGACAACTGATCACTGACTATTATGACCCAGGATTTATAGAAGACTTGTAGAGGACTTATGTCCTTCTGGAGTAACAGATGGAGGCCAAGAGGACATCACAGTGTTAAAAATCATACAGGATGCCTATACTTAGGCAGCAGAGCCTCACCCGTGGTGTTGATTGAATGAATGCAACTGATTTGTAACGTTAAAGACATGTGCAAGTCATTTTGACCTGGGCCAAATATGAACTAATCATCTAAGCAGGACATAGTAATTACATTTGCCTTCTCCTCATATCACTACATTTTAGTCACTTGTGCTGTGATTCATCTCTCCATCAGACATCTATGGTCACTCTGTGCTATAAATGGCAGAGAGAAATGGGCATTCTCAGGGTGCAATTCATCTGACCTGTTCTAAACATATGGTCATATCATATGATTTACGAGTTACCTATGTTCCGGTCCCTGCTCTGATGAGTTCTCATCTATTAACACCAGGGGGAACAGGTTTCATGATTTATGAGGCAATGTTTTGTACGTCATAGCCATGACTGCCTCACACTGTGTTACCTTCAATACTTATCTGAAATGTGGCACATGTCCTGTGTGTGCTGCAACTTTGGAATTATTTTAAACCAGTATATTTGAATTTAAAGCCTTCTGGTTTTCCTCTTTTCTCAGCAACCAGGTCGGAAGATGCTTGGGTATGGAGGATCTGGTTGAGTTAAATTTTAACACAAGGAGGCAATCATTTGTATCACACAGGTAGGATCACTGTGTAAGGCCCTGAGGTGGCAGACCCCGTGCCTGTCTTTCTTTAACGCGATACATGTGGCAGACTCGGCTCCTGTAAATGCACAACATGATCACTGTGTGCTGGGAGCTAAGTCTGAAGTAATTAACAGATGAGTCGATGCCCATAGACTTTCCTAGCCTAGTTTCCAAGGCTGGGTAGCCTTGCTTAGGAAAGCAAAATGAAAATGGAAAGACAAATTTGTTTTCAGTCTCCCTTCTGAAGCCTAGGTACCATTTGAGTGTGGTCCATTTAAAGTGTCAATCAGCCTCCCCCCCATGTTTTTTTTTACTGTTCAGCGAGAATATTTGGAAGTCTGGAAAGTCAACACTACCCAGCTGTTTCTCCAGCAGATCAGCCATATATTTCAAATGACAGCACTGCATAGGTATGTACATCAGTATCTAAGAGAGCAGATGGCTTTATGTGTGTGGCCGTATTAATGCAACTATCTCAAATTCAGTCAAAAACCATGTAAGATGACTGGATGCAGGCCCTCTAGCTGCAGTGGTGTTAGAAGGCTTTTGTCAGGGTACAGCTGGAGTGAATCAGCTCACAGGAACTGATGTCTCTTGGGTATCAGTTTTGTTTCCCATAAAAAATAAAATACCAAAATCCTGCACTGAGCTAACAGTAAATGCCATGGCATGCTTGCCTGAAAGACATCTTCCAGTTCTCTGACCCCTCATTTTATGCTTTTCATCACAGCAATGCTTATGTGCTGCCAGCCCACAGAGCAAAGCCATATTACATGTACGCTGGGCTTCCTTTAGGGGTTGTGTGGAGGAAGGAGGAAGGTGGGATGTTTTTTTCCCCAAGTGCAGGAGGCTTCAAGGTCTCTCAGTGACACACTGCAGCCAATCAATCAGATCACATTGTGTGACTCTATTCATCTACCTCTCACCTCCCATCTGCTCACTTCCCTCTAATTCCCTTCCCATTTCACCAGCACCTCAGGGCTGTTCGTCTCCCAATTATTCATTCCCTTTACAGAACATAATAAGCATATTTTTAAAATCACACCCATGAATTTTTGTATTGACAAGGTCTGAGGAGCACTTCTTTCTCTACCCTCCTCCCTCTCCATCAGACTGCAGAGGAGGGTGCAGCACCCGAGTGCTCTGCAACACACCTCAAGAGTATGCCTTCATACCAAGGATTCTCCACCCACCCCCTACCCTGGTATCACAGAAACAATGCAGATGTGCAGGTGTGAAGTCAATGTGTTAAAAGGTTCTCTTTTCATTTTCAAGTGCTTTCGATAATAAATGCACAGACAAGGCATCTTGAAAGACATGTATGCTCCCGCAGGTGGTGCGGGCAGATGCAGGCAAGCTCTGCTCAGCGGTGCGCAGCTCCAGCGCAGGAGCCACGAAGTGTGGCTCTCTGCCCAGGCTAATCAGCCCAGCTGAAATCTCTTGCTAACGCAACTCTGCGGCTCCTGCACTTGCCCTGGGCTCACAGCTCTGCATTAGGACAATGTGGTGGTGTGCTACTGAGACCTGCCCAGAGGGGCAGCTTTGATGCAGCAGCCACAGCATTTCAAAGAGATGAAGCAGCATCCATGTCTAGGGACACAGCTAAGCTGGTTAAGTGAATCACTGACACGATGAGTCAGGGTGCAAAGCAGCATGAAATCTGACTTAACCTTACTGCCAACCCAGTGCTTAGCCCACAGGACAATGGAGACAAGCTGCTGCACTTCCCAAATGGGAGCTATCTTTGTGGCCACCATGGCAGCAGTGACCAACTTTCTCCCTGATGTGTTAGCACATCCTAGGAGAGGTCTCGAAGCTGGGGCAACCATGGCCCAGAGCTGTGCTTAACTGCATGCGTGAAGTCTCTGCGGGTGCCTCTACACTGCTAAAGAGCCATCCACCACAGAGTGAACCCCAGCACAAGACCCCTTGTCCTCCCTGCGCTTGCCAGCTCCCTCCATGCCCTTCCCTTCCCGACAGCTGCCCTGTCACAGCACTCTCCAAAACAGCCAGCCGCAACACGGTCTTTTACCATCACATACCAGCACACTCTTCATGCCAGTCCCTCTGCTGCCTTCTCCTGGTCTCTCCTCACCCAGGGCAGGCGGGCAGGCAGGCGTGCTTGCTCCCTTCTCTCTGCTTCTTCTTCTTCTTCCTCAGCTGCTCTCTCTTCCTCGGCTGCCCAACCTCGTAACAGAACCAGCCACAGCTGCACCTTATCTACATCAGCCAACCCACCATTGTATATTATCAATGATAATTAACCCAGCTTCATTCTTCTACACTGCCCCAGCTGCTTCTCCCCCCTGCAACCCCTGGGCACAGCTCACTGCAGGGTCTGTGCCAAAGGGTGGTAGGGATGACGCTGCAGCATGTTTGGCTCTGACCATGGCCCAGCTGGCCGTGCATCCTGTCCTGACCTGTCCCTTAGCCCACACCACACCCCAGGGAATGCAGTGCACACCCTCTGGCATTTGCTGTAAAGCCATTCTCTGGTGGGCTATGACACAGCTCTCAGCTTATTGTGAACACTCTGAACTGTGAAATATACAGAATGCTTAAGTATTTGGTATTGCATATACAGTTATGCCTTAAGGCCACTGAGACCCAGAGGAGAGCAAGAGCCAGGCACTTTGCAGAGCAAATGCAACCAGACTCCTCTGGCAGAGGCTATCCCTGAAAAATACAAACA
This sequence comes from Falco punctatus, assembly GCF_963210335.1. NCBI lineage: Eukaryota > Metazoa > Chordata > Aves > Falconiformes > Falconidae > Falco > Falco punctatus. The sequence continues at coordinate 45,239,899 of NC_137582.1, forward strand.
GGAGTCAGTTTGTGCCACCAACCCTGGGATTAGGGTGCACAGCCTGGTCCTTTTTCATCAGTGTGAATGTGCCCAGTACCTCCTACTCCTGAATGCTCTGAGCTTCTGTGTTAAGATCATGCCTTGGTCACAACCCAAGGCCAGGGCATGGGAAAGGCATAGGTGGAAGCTCATCCTCTCCATTTCCTTTCTCTGCTGTAGACTGACTCCTCCACATGCTTTTATTCACATAGAAGGAACAGAAGCACCTGCGTCAGCCAGGAGTTCCTGGAAGACTCTTAATCCCCTGGAGTGCAATATGTCACCTATCAAAAGGTAAACCTAGTCACAGGGCCAAATAAAGGCAGCACTGCAGCAGCAGTCAACACCAATTTACAGCAGATTTGGCAAGAGCTGCTAAAAAGCGTGCAGGATATGACATCCAAACAAAAGAAATTCAGGCCAGGTAATGGAGAAAATTTTCTTCTCATACTTTATGAATTTTACACACACACACACTTGCATCACCGTTTATGCTTTACCTGCTCATCCCCATTTCCTTGCCCACCAAGTGCTCTTTCTAGCCAAACAGTTTCCAGTCCCTTTGCTCAGACACTCCAGTCCTTTACACCTGCCTCATCTTGCAGTCTGCCTTTTTTGCTTCCATTCCAGTGACTCCAATTCTCTTATCTCAACCCGATTCGGCACTGATTTTGTCCCTTCACAGGTAAGAAGAGGCCCCAAGAGCAAAGGTTGTAATCCTTCCTACTCCCCCGTCCCACATCAGAAGTTTCCTGTCCTTAACAAGAACAGTACTGCAGCATGAAAGCAACCCTGCAGATATACTATTTAGGCTGGAAAATCAAGCAATGTCACAGCAGAAGAAGCCAAAATGTAGGTTGTGGGAGCAACAGCCACTCGGCCGGGGCCATGGGGGTGTTTTGCTACCCCAGCCCCAGAAGCACTCACTGTTATTTCTCAGAGAGCTCTTTCCTCCCTCAGTGCTCAGAGTAGACAGTGCCAAGCTAGTAAGTGGCTATTTATTTTGCTTTCTTCTAGCAGTTCCAGGTATGGCTCTGTGACACATTTGCTGCATGTTATTCCAAGCCTGCTCTGCAGGTAGCCTTTGTTAATTCCCTCCTGAGCTTTTCTGTGGAGTTCATCAACACAGTACTTGTGTGCCTCAAATGCTAATTCATTTACTGCCATAGCATGACTGTGAGGGGTGTTTTTCATTTCCATTTTGCATGTGGAGAGCTGAAGTGCAGTGAGATTAGGGTCCAAGTATTCCTCTAACATGGGGTGCCCATTTCCCAGCGCTCAGGGTCTGATTTCGCAGAGTGCTCCGCATTACATGGTAGCTTGTGTGTTCAAAGCACATGTCCCTTTGCTTTCTGTTGCAGGTGAGCGCTGAGTATTTCTGGAAATTAGACCCCAGAGTCTATAACTTGGCAGGCTGAAAATAAGCAATGTGCAATCTCACCATCTGTGTGAAGTTTGGTTTAAGCATCTTGCCAGACCGACTCAGGGACTCAGCAAGAGAGGGAGAGCAGGATCTGCTTCTCCAGGGCTGCACCCACCAGGCATAACCAAAGGATCGTTCCTGATCTCCATCAGCCCTCCCTCTAACTGTCCCCATTGGTTTGCCCACCAAGCGTACTGCCTAGCCCAGCTGATTCCAGTCCTTTATGCCAGCCTCATCTTTCAGTCTGTCTTATGGCTCCCATCCCAGTGGCCCAAGTTCCCAGTATCCCAGCTGAGTTCGCCGCTAAATCCTCATGTCTCAAATTCTCCTGCCACCAGTGGGGAGGACGAAGAGTCAAGAGCGTGGGGTGTCAGTCTTCTAGATCCTGGCACCTTGTCTTGCTACAGCCTGGCCTAGTGCAGGGAAAGTTGTTGCGACCACAAGCAGAAGTTGTAATCACAGAAGCCCTCTGCACCCCATGGCCTGGGCAGGAGATGCACATTGTGGGCGTTGAACCATCAGCCTGAGCTGAACAAGTTTATTTATGCTGGGAGGCCAAGCTAAAGCATGAGGCAATCCTTGGGGTCATTAAATGCTAAAATTAAATATGTGTTTACAAAGCTTGTGTGAATTGCCTTTTCAAAGGCTTGTAACTCAGCCAGATGTAGGTGGATTTTTCACAGGACAGCAAAAGACATAAGCAGTATAAAACCATTTGTTTTATTAAGTGTCGTGTCTGTAATCTAAACTACTAAACGTTTGGCAAATTTATAGCCAGCTGAAGACATAATTTACAACACAATATTTTAAGCAGCTGAACAGCACTGGTTCTGCCATTCCCACCTCCAGGCTGTGTTTGTGCACCCGTGTATTGGTAACGGAGTGCTGCGGACAGATGAAACCCGTGCTGCTGATACCCTCAGAGGGGAACCGATTTCCTGCCTTGCCTCAGGGGACCCCCAGCACCAAGCTACCTGTCCCTCCTGTCCTTGGTTCAGCCATGGCTTTGTAACTCTGATCTCTCCTGCTTCTCTCACTCCTGGCTCCCGAGGATATTCTGCATTATCTCCTTCGCAGCCTCCCTGGGACCTGCTAACATGCCAAATCCACCGGCTCCTTTCTGTTTCTTTCTGATGTATTAGCAGAATTCCAGTCAAAATCTATAAATCTGTTCAACAGCTAATAATCTATGTTACTAGATAAGGCATACATTACATGATATAGATTTACCTGGCACATCTACTTTACTATAAAGAAGTGTCTCATTCATAATCTGTGTATGGGGGAAGCATTTCCACAGAAGCATTTGGAAATTCTTCATAACAAAATAGTGAATATAAGCCTTGCACCATAGATCTTGCTTATTATAGAGATGTTTTATCTGAAAGCTTACAAGGAATATTTCCCTTTTCCCCCAGCACATGTGGAAACAGACCCCAGCTACAAGGTGCCATCCATGGGCAGGCAGTAAGAAGTTTTCACACATTTTCATTCTGATTTTTATTTGCTGGTATTTTACTGCTTCTGCAGTAAATTGGTGCTGACTGTGAACCGGCATAAAACATGACCCATAAAAGCAGAAACATATGGTGAAGGAACATTAAGGTCACACCAAGGATAACAACTAGAAAGGTCTGCCTTGCACAGCCCAGCTGGGCATATGGAGGAACCCGTCTGAATAAATAAAAACCTTTCAAATGTCACCCCCGTGAATGGCCCCTTTTGGATCTAAAACTGTTCCAGTCGGCACTAGTGTATAACAGTTGTCATACCGCTCCTTCTGAGAGCAGGATCCCATTTCTGAGAACCAACAATTAGTTTCAGCAACAAGTTCATTTGAAGATCAGTCCTTTTGAAAACATGCACATCAGGAGGCAATCATGGCAAACCCTAATCTGTACTTTAAAACCCTTTCACTCTAACCTAGGACATAAAAATCCACATGCTCTTATTTAACAATGTTAAATCAGGGGCAATGCATTCTAACCATTTTTATCACTGCATTTTCAAAATGCCTAATATGGGGGCTTTCGATGCACCACTAGGCAGGCCATTGCATCTTTAGGTGCTCAGATCCTTTAGGGTGAGAAGAAATGGCCTCAAGTTGCACCAGAGGAGGTTCAGATTGAATATTAGGAAAAATTTCTTCACTGAAAGTGGTGTTAGGCTTTAGAACAGCTGCCCAGGGAAGTGGTTGAGTCACCATCCCTGGAGGTGTTTAAAAGACATGTAGCTGTGGCACTTAGGGACATGGTTTAGTGGTGGGCTTGGCAGTGTTAGGTTTATGGTTGGACCTGATGATCTTAAAGGTCTTTTCCAACCTAAATGATTCTATGATTCTGTAAGTTTCTACTTCGCAGAAGGAAAAGCTAATGGTGTCTTGATGCAAAAATTATACATTTTCACAGCTTTACTTTAAAAGTTTTACCCTAACTCTGAATTTTCTGAGTCTCTAAAAAGCTTGACTTGGTGATTCTTGCAATCCATGCTATCCTAAGGAAAAATTTTAACCCCAAATTTGATTAAAGTTGTCCTTAATTAAACTCTGATTAAATAAATTTGATTAAATAGCACAGGTTGTTTGGCCAGAATATCTATGTAGCTGTTTGGTAAAATTTCCTTTCTCTGCAGGGCAATTTTAAATTGCACTAGGTTTTCAGACCTGTTTGCATTGGCAGCAGGTTAAAAGTGAGTGCTCTTTTGATGCCTGGGAGGGCAGGGAAGGAACATTCAGTTCCCAGGCTGCACTTAGTGACTGCACAGGGTACAAGCAAAGGCAGAGAACAGTCTCTGTCACTTGTACTGAAGATCAGGTTCCGACATCAAGAAGTGACCCAGATGCAGCTGTAGAAAGACAGATCTTGTAAAGAAAAGCAAGTCACAGGGAGGCAACATGCTACTGCAGGTTACTTGCTGCTGCAGGACCCAAGCCTAAGAGCAGGATGACACTGGAGAAAAAGGAAACTCTTCAAAAAAACTGAGCTCCTTCACACCCTCCCAAGTCACTGAATATGTCCCAGTTGGGGATGCTTGCTCACTGTGGTTAGGTACCCAAATAGCTACTGGCAAGCCTCTCCCGCTGTGGCTGGCCAAAGGACTATGCCCTACTGACAGAGTGATCTCTGACTCTTTCACTGCTAGGTTTAACCATCCACCACAACTATTCATTACACTGCACACCCAGATAAAACCTCCAGCTGCTCCCAAAAACAACAGCTCGTCAAAAAAAGCTAGCACGAGTGCCTCAGGCAAATGCCTGGCTTTTGTGTTAGCTCCCTGTTGACTAAAGAAACTCAGGCCCCTTTCTGACCACCAGGGCTCACAGAAGGTTTGGCCACAGCTGAAAGGGAGGTGATTTTCTTCCCTGTGCTCTGAATTTTCACACATTTACATTGCTCTCAAATCCCACAGCTCCTGACAGGCTCCCTGTGCGAATGCAGGCAGTTCAGAAGAGATGGCCCAAGACAGGGGAAGGTGGCTGTTGCCATTGCTGCTCCCAGGATTATCAAACTGATGTGGCCAAGCTCAGACTGAACTGACTTTGCTATTACTGTATTGGTGCTGGTTGGAATGTTCATTGCATTGCCCATTTCAACCTTCACTGAGCTGAATCTTGACAAACAGATATATTCTGAATGGATTTTTGTTATTGTTGCCTTTTCCCCGCACCCCACCCCCCTGGCCATTAAGACTCATTATGTGGAGTCATCAGCTGTTTTCTGTTTTGCTTTTTTTCCCATCTGTTCATACAGTACTTGGGTCCTGAGATTTTTCCCAGGGTGTGAGATAATACTGCAGATGGGAGTGCAATTTCCACTGTTTTGATTTTGCCCCGGTGGGGCTTCATGTGACCACTGGTGGAAAAATGACAACTGCAATGGTTTTGATTAAAGATTTTCCATATTATAGAAACTTGTCAAATCTCAAGATTTTCAAGATCATGTTACTAACTAGAGTCGGTAGCAGGTTTGTTCTAAGAGTATTTTCAGTAGTTTCCCTGTCTACAATGCCTCCATTCTCTAAAATAAACAAGGACTCTTTATTGAGAGCAAAACAGTACAATTTCAAGTCACAGGGAAAAACCACCTTTGTCTGTGGCTGGGGGGAAGATAATGTTCTGGTCCCATTGCTGTTAAGCTGAGCAGATATTGGAACCTAATGAGACTTTGAGGGAGCAAGTCTAGTCTCCAGTGACCAGTGACTACTGGTAGCAACCTCATATCAGACCTTTCACTCATGTATCAGTTAGGTCATCATATTGATAAGCTGTTTCGGTGACTCACTCCTCTGATGACTGGCAAACCTACTAAGATATCCTTCTTCTCAAATACCTGTTGTCTCTCCCCAGTTTTTATCCCCCCCCCCCCCCCCCCCCGTATTTGTAGAGAATGATCACATCCATTTCAACCTTTGCTCAGCAAGGCTGAACAAGCCACTACCTTCTTCTATAGCTTCTTGCTGGAAAAATACTCCCTCTGCTCTCCTCACAGCGCTCAGGTGACCTTATTTCAATTTATATGCATCTGTCCTGGTGGCGGGAGCAAAGCACTGCTGTCAGTCCCGAAGCCAAAGTATGGGCACGTACCTGCTCCAGATTCACTCCCTCCCACTGCTGTTTGGTGTCCCATTTTCTACTGGTCTGTATTTTGAGACATTTTAATTTTCAGGTGATGACTTCAGTTTGGTCTCAGGCACATCTTGAAAGCACACCCTCTTTCTCCCCCTCTGCATTCATTTTCCAGCACAGATTAAATGGCTACAAAAGTACTTTGGTCAGTTATTCTCTGAGTCAGTTTCCTGGCATCTTTCTTCCAGATCTATAATTCCTCGATTTCTCAGCATCTGTGCAACTACAATTGCTAGACACTATGTTTGCAGTAGGTTGTGCCCAGGATGAGCTTCTCTCTAGATGTAGGATGGTGGTATTACATTTCACAGAGTTATTTCTCAGTGGCCACGGTGTAAGACTAAGCTATTGTAGCAGCACAGAGCTCCCAACATTAAGAAACCTTTAACACAGCACTGGTCAAGTGGCAGCTCTAGTGAGGAAGTGCTTGTATGGCTTTATAGCAGGTGGCCACAGAACCAGGAGTGGCAACCTGCAACCCTGCACCTTGTCACACAGCAGGACGTGCACCGTCCCCCCAGCCTCCAGGGTAAATCCAGCTCTCACAATCACCGCCCTTCCCTGCAGCTAATTACTGGGCAGGTAAACCTACAGTGATATCTGGGAAGACAGAAAGGAGAACTCTAATTGTTCAGCAAGGCTTTTCATCCTTAAATTACAGAAACCCAAGAAGGCTGTCTTCGTATATTTACCCCTTTCAGAGGAATATAAATGCTAAAGAAAGGGTCACCCACTTTTTCTTTTTCTTTTTTTTGTTGTTGTTAAATCCAGCATTTCAGCATAACACAAAATTACCATGTTTACACAAGAATTTAGAGATTTGTATGCTGTGAGTGGAGGAGGAGAAAAGAGATTTTTAATGAAACTGCAAAATCGCTTTAATAAAGGAAAAAATGATAGGGCAGTTGTGAGGGCATTTAAGAGGAAGGCTAATGCTAAGAGATCACCTGTGCCTAGTACAAACCTCCTTGGAGCATCTAGGAATCTCAGCTGTGACCTGAGACTCTCGATCTGTTAGAGATGTACGAACCTAGAGGCAAGGAGGCGGGATATATAAAGACAGGTAATGCTGGTAGAAGTCTGTAGGCCTTTTAATAGGCCTTAGATATCAGTCTGGTCTAATACATCTAATAAAGCACACAGTTATGCTTCCTAAGCACAGGCTTTTACCTTGTTAGGCCAAACCATAATTTCAGGGGAAGAAGAATCAAAGCAAATACTCATAGGAGAAAATGTGTTGAAGCAGTGAACTTTTCACCTCTAACAGCTAGTAATGACCATGGGGTACAGGATCAGATGGTTCACTTAACTGCCGAGTAACAAAATTAGACTGAAAGTTAGAGCTAGTCTGCCCGGAGGCAACGTGACAAATTAGATTCATCTACTCGCCATATTTGTATTAATGCACTTTTGTACTAGTGAACAGATTATAAAAGAAGGCTTTGCCTCGAGGCAGGGTTTTCTGGCACAGAACTCATTTTCAAGCTGAGGTTCTCCCCTGAGGGCACAAGACCATCCCTCCTTTGCAGCCAAGGACCTGATCCTCAGCAAAGATTCACCTGTGAACAGCTCTTAACACTTCCAAGCTCTGAAAACTGCAGATTTCTTCCTAGTAAGCTACATAAATTGTACACTCTTGATGTATGTTTTAATAGTAATGCAATATTTAGTTTGTACCTTTCTAAAACCAGTGTGTTCCACTGCTGATTTTAAAAGAAAAAAAAAAAAAAAAAAAGAATTGTTTTAACATCAGCTCTCTGGGACAGGCTCCCTAAACTCATCCTGGCTCCCAGTCCTGGCTGGCAGTCAGTAGTGAGAACTGCTGACTGCACGGGTGGCCACCTCTCTTCATGCTGTGGTTGCCACGCTGCGAAGGGTTGTAACCCTGCAGTCTCGTGGCCTTGTGAGTCGTGGGACTCACAGCACTTAACATCGGCTGTAGGTGCGTTTGCAACACGAGGCTTCACTTTGCATCTGCAGCAGCATGGCATCAATCTGACCTGGGAGGGAGCTGTGAATCCGGGATGCATTTCTTTTTTCCTGTGAAGATGAAAAACTTTTAAAATTAATTGCACGGCATTGTGGCTTGTCTGTGTTGTCACCTTTGATTTTGCTGTAGCAAAATGATGGCCTCTCCCTGTCACACAGAGTGACGCCATGTCTCTGAGCAACGGAGCTCATCAAGTGGCAGCAGCAAGTGAAAGCTTCGCTGCAATCTGCACGGAGAGCAGTTTTGCAGCGTGGGGCGCGGAGGGGAGGCGAGTGCAGATGTTACGCTCCTGCAGGGTGGCCAAAAGCCATCGCCGGCTGCAGCTGCTGTGGGCTCTGCCCTACAGGTACCCAATCCTCCTCACCCCCGTCCCTGCAACCAGTGCAACCTGCTGCGGGTGGTACTCTCGAGAGTTGTGATTTTAAGCATTAGGGCTGAATGTGCGACCACTAGACCTAAAACCAGAGACCTTAAAGGGCAGATGTGCTGCCTTGGCAGGGCTGGACAGGGGAAGCGGGAGCAGAAGCAGCGGCAGAAGACTAACCCATTTTCCCTTTAGAGGGCAGTGGTGTTCGTAGTACCAAAGCTGCATTTCCGAGGAGGCGAGAACCTTCTTGTCAACTGCTGGGGCAGCAGCAGCGAGTAATAGGGACCAACACTGGTGATGCGGCTGGCTGCGCTATGCTGTACAAAAAAGCATCTCACTCTGATACGCTTTCTGCAACGCTCTGTGCAGGGGCTCATTAATTTTCCCTCGTTTTCGTGTGCAATAATCAGACGAGTAATTACTGTTCCACAGAGAGCCTCCTTTCTCCCACCATGCCACGAGCGCGGTCCAAGGTGAAGTGCTCCCTACCGTCAATGTCTGTCAGATTACAGCCTCTCTCCAAACCAGATGAGCCCTTTCTGCCAGACTTATGCCAAACCTGTTCAGAGAGCCAAATAGCAGGTGATTTCGAAGGCAGTACTAACCTTTTCATGGGTTTGGGCGAAGCCTCCCGCTCCAGGTTGGAGGATGCGTGCTTCACATGCATGGCATTGTACGAGGTGTGAGTGTACTCATTTTCATCGCTGTAGTCAGGACCGAGTAACGTTCGCGCCCATGTCCCCATGTCGTACGGAGGAAGAGTCCCCCCAAATTCAGAAGGCAGGCATTCAGGGTGTATTAGCTGGTGAAGGCTGTTCAGGTTGTTACCGTGAAGAAAGATCTTTAACAAATAAAAAGAAAGTTCAAAGTAATCATTGGTGCCGTACTTCATTAAGTACAACAATAACAGCACTAATGAGGTGTGGAGCATCATTAGTTGATGCTGCAGTTTCAGGTGGGAATGTCTGAAGGCTTGGGGCTGGCTTAGGTGGGCAGGAGGGGGGAGCTGAAGAGTTAGGCTGGCACTTTAAACACTTCTGAAAACTCTGATTCGCTTGCTTTTGGCACACGACATTTTCACTTTTTCTTAAGTACCAGATCAAGGAAAATGAAAGTCGGGACTAATGACAGACAGATTACTGCTACTGTAAGAGAGTAAGAGGCTTGTGCGAAGAGCAGTGAGAAGAAAAGGGGCATAGCGGAACTCACTGAACTTACGGAAAGATGTGAAGAGTAGGTCCTCAGTGTCTGAGAGGGCAACCCAGCCCTGAACCCCAGGACTGACATTTCCCAGGGGTGTACCAGCCAGCGCTGCCACGTCACGCTGCTTTGGCAACATTTGTCTCCCTAATCCCTCTTTGCTTTCGGGCTGGTATTACCCTTGTCCTGTCTGGTCAAATGCACCCAGGGTGGGCTCTGGGGCCTCCCGAGGGATGATCCAGGGGTTGTCTGATAGATTGCAGAGGACAAATGGCTAAGATGAGCCTCTCTGTCCCCGGGAGTGTCCCATTAAAACGTATCTACACTTTGTTAGTGATAACAGCTTTCAGGTCCCTGGCTGAGTTGCTGATTCAACCCAGACCATTGCAAACTCTAAGTTTTAATAACAGAGGCAATTCTCTGAGGCCATATGAAAAATGCAGAGAGAAAAAGAAGGAAGAAAGCAGCCAGCTGCTACTCAGCTACTCTGGTTCTGTGGCTTCCTATCCCCCCTGGCCCCGTCTAATTACCCTTTTCCTTGTCTTGTCTTTGAGGAACGGTTTGATTAGTGTGTACAGGGCATGGATGTACCAGGGCTGGTTGACAAAATGGACTCCTCCAAAACGGGCAGGAAAGCTGTCCTACGGAAGGAAAGAAAAGGCAGGCAGTTAATAGATGCAGTGCTTTAGTCCAGCAGTCAATAGGATGAAAGTCAGAGGAAGAGGTCTGCCTCTTTCCATCTGCAGATGAGCACTGGGCTTGCTGGGAGGGGGCAGGAGGGAGATGGAAAAAGAAAGATGCCTGGAAACGTTTGTTGTATCTGTTTCCCCTGTCAGCAGACACAGTCCCTTCTCCCCTCCACACACTAGAACGCATCAATTGCTAATGATTTAAAGTAGGCTCTCCAGCCACTTGGCCTGAACATTTTTTTAACTCCACCAGGGTATCTGACTTGGCCAGAATGGGAAGCAGAGGAGGGGGCTGGTGAACACTGCTCCCTCGAGGGGAAGCTTTCTAATTTCTCATTGTGCAGTGTAAGGCAAGCCCCCGGTTCCCACGCACATTGCTGCACACAGCTCACCTTTTCACCCTTCGGCCTCCCTGCCTCCCCCCTGCTCAAATCATCATTACAAAGGCTGACCTTTCGGGGTGAGCAAGCAGCGTATTACGGGGAGGAGGATGGGTGGGAAATGTTGATAAGTGAAGGTGTAGGGAGAGCGCACCATGACGGCACCATGGAAACTGTCGGAGCCCAGCTCTTGCTGCCAGGCTGTGCACAAACACCTTCGGCATTAGCATGCAGGTAGTGTCCCGCCGGGGAGGTGTTTGCAATAGCATCCTACTCTGCTCAGCCAGTGAGGCATGCTTAATAAAAGAGGAGGTTGCTGGTGTGTCTTGAAAGGTTATTGTATATTGTGGTGGGTATTTTGTACCTACATTCTCATTTAACAAATGTCAGTCAGTCAGGGAAAAGCCCAGGATTTTTTCATATTGCATAAGTAGTGGGGCAACCGCTGCTCCTGTGTGCAAATACGCTTCCAGCGAGAGGAGAGGTGCCTGTCTTTCTCCCGTGAAGGGAGATACTGATGAAGCCATCCTCATCCCATGTGTGCTCCTAACCCCTACAGCTCAGCATGTAAAGACAGAGCATAATCAGGTCTATTCCTTCAGGGCTTTGGCTTTGGGACTCAGGCAGGTTTGTTCCCCCCAGCAGAGGTTGTCCTGGGGCTTTCTCTCACCTTCCTCCAGAGCATTAGAGGTTGAGCACAGCTGGTGAGGGTATGGGATGAATTTGTGAGATGTTATGGAAAATCTCCTTATACACCTGTTCAGTATAGCTTCTGTGCTGCTTCAAGGTCATTTTTTCCCCCAGATTTAGCACTGCGTAGGTGTCCCACAACCTCCTATCACCCAGGGTGGATTGGCAGGATTCTCTATGTTCTTTAGCACTGGTCATGGATTGCCCTGGTAATCATCTTAAACCATACTCAGGTAATGTTCATGAGCAGCCACGGGCATTAAGTGATACCTTTTTCTATTACTATACAGTGCTACAAGCTGCTTAGACCTCAGACACATCAGCTGGCCTGAAGTTGTTACAAATCTCAATATCGGATGCTCTGTGCAAGACCACATGCTTGGTAGTCAGGCCAAGCCATGGGGGGCCAAGCAGTGTAACATAACAGGGCATCCCACTGTAAATCCCAATAAACTCTGAGCTGAGCTTTTTAAGGATGGCACATGCTCTGTTGAGGTGTTCATTCATGATAAAGATGACTGTATTTCCATTGCTGCTGAAATATTCATTGGAGTTTAGGGACACAGCTCTGACTGATATAAACTACTGCAGTGCTGCAGGGTGGAGTGCCTTCAGCTGGGCTGAGAAACAGCTGCAGACGGTCTGAGCCCACCTAGAAAAAACATTGACCAACAGAACTGTGAAGTGAAGCCCAAAGTGATTTTTTTACCCTGTGGTAACCTAAAATTGAGTTTTAGAGTAGACCAAAGCCAAAAATGCCCGTCTCTTGCAAAATTCACGTATTCAGTTGCTTTCCTCCAGCATGGGAATGAAAATTTGAAGATCTGAAACTTTTCACAGAATATTAAAAAAATTATATATTAAAAAAATATTGGAATGTTGTATATTTGCTTTTTTATTATTATTTTTTTTTAATTCTATATTTGTCAGGCTGGCTGCCATCCCACAAGCTGTATCTCTAAGGGGGAGTTCTGGACTTCTTTGCTCTTTGGGGCTGAGCTGCCACAGCTATCCCAGGTTGTACCATAGTAGCATAGGTCAGCATAGGAGATACAGTCTGAGTCTGAAGCAAAGGGCAGTAAAGAAATGAGAGATGGGAAGCAGGGGAATAACTTTAGGACAGAGATTTATACCAACCTGAAAAAGAAAAATTGTTTTGCCTTCTCACTGGAATGCAGATAATATTAATCACAATCTCCAGTGAGAAATGTCAGTCAGATTTCATTTCCAAGAGGGAAAGTGTTTTTTTTAAAAAACATTATTGACCAGCCTTAATGATACCACGTTACCCGGAAAGTTCTGAATGCTGAGAATTATAGGAATCGGCCAGAGGTTTAAATGGGCAGACTGGCTCTGGGAAAGGTCAAGTAAGGAGAAGAATGTACTTTCCTATATAGAAAATGAATTTTATGTCCATCCAACAGAGACTGTTGAATCCATAAACTAGATTGTCTGGTACATCAGTAGATTAAAACCATTACAGAAAAGCCCATCATATAACAGTTTTATTTAAGGACAACTTCTTTCTTTTCATTCTGAAGGCATACCTGAAAATGTGTACAGACAGACCCTTGAAAAGGCAACCTGATGGCCAGGAAAAAAGCAACCACCAAAGAACATTTTTTTGTGTGTAACTTTCTGCTAATTTTTGTTTCTTGCCCTGTTAAGCACAATAAACTCATTTTGACCTTCATCCCTCAGTCCACCTGCATTTGTAAGGCTGTCAATTAGAACAAGGACAAAGACAACATTTTTTTTTTTTAACCAAAGGAATTTGATATGGGATTCATCCAGACACTGTTTGGAAACGCAACATACCAATTTTGCAGAAGTCCCTAATTAGAGCAGAGCTGTCTTGGAAAAGAAAGCTCCCGTCTGGAGGTCTGCCTTGTGCAGTTCCAGGAAGATGTATGAGACATTTCCCACACCCCACTTAGTGTCTCTGCTGCTTTCCCTGGGGCAAGGTGAAAGTAGCTGAAATTGATTTTCTGCTGGAAAGCTTTTGCTTTTAGGAATTCTCTTTTGATTTCTCATGTCTTGTGATTCCTTGGGAAGGTGTATTTTATAATGAGGTACATTTTTTGGAGCCTACTGTGAAAAGGACCCTGGAATCATGGAGCCTTTGCTTAACCTGATTCTTTGTTAAATATACCCAAACCTGTGGATATGTTTGTATTTACTCCATTGACATAAATAAAATATAGCATGCAGGAATTGGTCTAATTATTTGTGGGCACTACCGTCATTTTATCTGAAAGCCAGGCTTGACATATCAGCACGTTGCTCTGAGATGAAATTGCAGCATAAATAAATGCATCCAACCCAGTGCTAATCTAGCTAACTTGCTACTCAGCAATAGCAGGGAAGAAACAGTGAAAGTACTCCAGATACCTTCTTGGGCAGCTATCTCACTCCGGAGTCAGACCAGGTCTCCTTCACTGGGACCTGAAGTGAACTAAAGTAAGGAGTATATCTAACCATGCTGCAGTGGCACCTTCCCAAAGCAGTGTAGGCAAACCTAGAGGGAGAAAATTGTCCAGACGCAGGTTTTTAGTTGTTTCTTTTAATTGAATGAAACTGGTGCCATAGACGGGACTTTTCTTTTGCCTGATTTGTCTTTTTTTGACTATATACATTCCTCACTGGTTTCAGTTATTCCCCTCTGCATTGTCCCCAAAGAAAAGAAAGACACGAACACTTGAATGCCACAAGTGGAGCTGCCACAGACACCCCAAAATCCATACAAGCCTCAATATATCTTTTGTTTCGGACTGGAGAAGCGTCTCCCAGATCGCAGATTAGAGCGAAATGTTACGGTGATCATTGTTTCCCTTTTCTGCTCAGACCTCCTGTGCAGGGAAATTTCTGAACTGAAATGAGTCTGGGACTGAAAACCCTCGGTACATAATGTTCCACTAAATAGGTCGGGAGCGATAGCTACGAGGTGAACGAGAGACAATTTTTCATTATTTCTGCCTGTTCTTGCCTTCACAACATCTATTTCTTTTGGCATGAGTATGCATCAGAAAACACTTAATGTGTTGTTCTGAACTGCCTGAAAGCTAAAAATCAAGATGAACTTCCAGCATCTTCTCACATCGAAGTGTGGCAGAAAAGCAAAACAATCTCTGGAATTCCAAAATTAGGAATGAATCCAACTTGATGGTCAAGGTCAATCTTTTTAAACTGCATGAATTGACTTCATAGACTGATGACCTAAGCTCAAAAACCAAATTATAGCATATTTTTAGGTTGTGGGACATCTGAATTTTGTGACACAAACATTTTAAAAATATTTTCATAACTTCTACCCTTTGCAATCAGAAAAGCAAACACACATCTTGCCATCTAAATACACTTTAATCTCAACGAAACTTGCCAGTTTATTATATCAAAATATAATCCGTTTTTAAAAAAATAATTTCCCTTAGATTCAGGAAGAATTCAATCGTAAACAAAACTGTTTAAACTGAAAGGTCATTTAAACTAAGGATAAAAGCAGCATCTTCATGACTTACATAATCAGTCCCTGTGGTGGATTAAAGCTCCCACAGATCATATTAATAGTTCAGGAAGATTTTATTAATAGTACACTGATAGTTTCTCCACGGAGAGTTTCTGCGAGTGTGTTTTATTTTAATGGATCAGCACAACAATGGAAGGAGGCTCTCTGCTCTCCAGCTCTGGATCCAAGTTCAGCCTCTGAAAGAGTGGCAGTGGTTGAAAGTTGTTGTCCCTCAATTTTATGACTTTGTCAGATATTGGATAGGTTGTGGCTATCAAAAACACGTTCCTGAGCATCTTCAGATGAATGCCACATAATGCCCTTGCTGTGTACAGAGCAGGTTGTTGTATAGTGTATGCTAGGAGAGAAGGTAAAGTGCCTCCCACCCCATCACTACAGCTTCAGCTTCTAATTTTAATGCAGCTCCTAAGAGATGAATGTTTAGTTTGGGAAATCCCAAAAGGCAGGAGGCAGTGGGAGGCAGTAGCAGGGCTGGGGGCCATGAGGAGCCCAGGACCAGGCTGCTCCCGCACCTCTCCAAGCCATCCCTGGGGCTGCGGGAGCCAGGGCTGCTCCCCCTCACCTGCTGCGGTGCCTGCTCTGAGCCCAGGCACGTTTCAAATCTCCATTTGGGCAAGTTGCTCTTCTTTGTGTTATCTCTTTTTGCTCCCCTGTGTTTTTGAAGAGACGGGAATGCAAAATTAATGTTGCCGGTGGCAATAATTGCAAACTCGTTTGCTTCTACCTTGGCATGCCCTCAGAGTACATGGGGCTTACAAATAGCTGCAGAGTCAGGGAAAACCATTAAAAAAAAGACATTAGTGCTAGCGATATGGCAGTCCTGACCTGCTCAAATGCCACCGTAAAAAGAATTCTTGCAATTGGGAAGAACTCATCAATTCTGGGTAAACTCTGACTGTAACTGCTCCCACCAAAACACTCTTTTCTTTGAAGCATACAGTAGAAAAGATTGGAGCAAAATCATGGGGAAATATAAGTGCTTGGTTTATTTTTACACTGCATACCCACATATGTAGATGCGTACACTCTGAAGTACTGCTGTCAGGGAAGTGAGACTGAAACATGAACGTTGGGATGCATTCCCCTAGACATTTTTCATTATGTTTGTTATCTCTCCCGCTACACTCAATAACTTTTAAAATCCAGGCATTTGCTGTGGGTTTCTCCCCATCATTATTGCATATCAGTGAGGTCCTACAGAGCATCTGTTCACGGGTGTTGGCAGATGGCACCAATAAATCAGCTTATAGAACACAGATTTGCTCAGTAAACTTTGATTTGTCCTGATAGAATCATGCTGTCATATCATCTGGTCTAACAAAATAACTTGTAACCTTGGGGCAAAAGGGGGATTTCTTCACTACCTTTCTACAAGAAACCCTTTGCTGAACCAGCTCAGAATAATTTATGAACAGAAAATTTCCCAGAAGCAGTGACTGTTGAATTGACATCATACCCCAGTGCTGCTTTTTCGCTTGGCATGTGCCCCCTGTTGATTCAAAAGTGTGTCACAAGCTTAAGGTAGAGACTGATGCTTCCTCCAGAAAAAAAATGGATAAATTATATTGACTAAGAAACCATAGGTTCATTCAGGGGTTTGGTTGAGGAGATACACAGAGAAGAGAGGAAATCAAAAGGTGATTAAAAATAATAATACAAAGAACACTGACACACTGATTTGGAAGCAGTCAATGCAGGTGTGTGCAACCAGGGCGGCACAGCTTGCTCTAGATTAGGTCAGATTAGGTGAGGCCAGCTCAGGGAGGTTCTGGTGGAGCAGGAAGAATGAAAGTCACACACTAAACTAAGGAGGGGTAGATGGGGTCACAGGAACAGGCAGCAGCATGGGAAGGGACATGAATTAGCTGGAGGCTATTTTTCAGAGTTAGTTTAGGGACTTGCTATGATCTTTGCAGCCAGCTCTAGCAAACCAGGCTAAATTGTCTCTAGTGTCCTGATTTTCGGTGTAAATTGTAGCTCAGAAAAACATTTATATCCAGCTTTCTTAAGTGAGGGTGACTGCAAGCTGAGCTGCTTCTATTCCTGTATCTCACTGAACATGAATGTCTGAAATTAGTTGTGGGGGAAGGAAAAAGCAGCAGGGAGATCATCAAAGCTGTAAGTAGTTTAGGGCTTAATTAGAAACGGTAAAATGTGCTGGGCAGAGCACAAGCCTGGCCTGGAGGCTTGCTGGATGAATGCAGGGGCTGCTGGCTGAAGTGTGTGACCACAGGCTGGCTGTGATGCTTCACTCTCCCTGGGACACCCGGCCCTTGGCTGGCTGTGACCTACGAGCTTTGGTTGTTCACTAAGAATCCCTGGGAAAAAAAAGTCTCTGTGCAAACACCAGGTTTTTGAGAGAAGTGTCATCCCTCCAATCCTTCCCCTGACACTATGAGTTAAAGCAATGCTGTTTGTGTCTCGTTGGTGGGTTGTGTGGGTGTGAGCTGCTCTCAGTTTTGGGGGTGTGATAAAGAAGTGGGTTTTTTGCAGCCAGATTTTAACACAGGACCTTCTGAAGCAAAACGGCCACCAGCAGAATGAGCATGTCCAACAGTGAAAGTGAAAGTTGGCATTGAGAAAGCTTTAAGGAAAGACCACCCTAAGTCTTTTGCACCTAGTAAAAAATCCAGCCAGGAGCACTGGGGTTAAAAAGTTTGGCATGGAAAACTTGACTCAAAAGATATTCTGGTTTTAATATAAAATTTTTGAAAAAGAATAACATAGAGTTTTTTGAAAGCAATTTTTAAAAGGTAAGCCCTAAACAAAATTAATCAGCGCTATTAACCACTGTAGCCAAAATCTGCTATTTTCCTTAGCTGACCTGATTCAAACCTCTCTCTCCCTATCTATTTCTATTTCCATAGAGAGGTGTCTATCCCAAAGGGCAATAGATCTGTGGGACACTGCGGTTGAAATCACAGGGAATTAAGGAGTTACGGCAGAGAAGA
Source organism: Falco punctatus (assembly GCF_963210335.1). Classification (NCBI taxonomy): domain Eukaryota; kingdom Metazoa; phylum Chordata; class Aves; order Falconiformes; family Falconidae; genus Falco; species Falco punctatus. The sequence continues at coordinate 45,257,763 of NC_137582.1, forward strand.
TGGTACTGAAACAAATCCACTAGGATTTAAAAGGCTGTTGAAAGGAGAGAGTCAAGTGCATACAAAAAAAAACAGTTCTGAAAAGGACAAAGTACAGCACCTTATTTCTTGTCCAGTGCTGGGATTTTAAACAAAAGACCCTGCACAAAGGCTACCTCTTTTGATATGCGTTTTTATGCTGAGAATCTACATCATGTATGTAGAACATTTATTCTATATTTTCTTCACATCGCCACTTGCTGTATCTATGTATCTGCTCTCTGCCAAAACAGTCCTATGTCTGAGCGAAGGGGCAATGAGGGTCAAATTGTCATGGTGAGGACAAATACCCACAGTGTTAGCTAAAGTCAGACAGAAAAAAGCAATTAAAAAAGGTCTTGTGGCACTTGCCTTTCTTCTCAGGCGTCCTACTGACTTTGCAGGAAAAGCTTTCCATCTTGCATATGAAGCACCAAAGTGTACACAGAAATCACACAGTCGTATTACACTACTTGTGTTCTGATTGAAAGCTGATGATGGAGAAAAGGAGATTTTGTTATTTATGGAGTTAGGCAACCTATTTAGTGCTGACCAGGAGTCTGTTGCAGCTTGGCTTGAACAAAGTGTGCAATCACCTTAAAGATTTTGCATGTGCATTCATATGTAGAGCAGCATGTAAATATTATAGGCTATTATTATGATGAGGTTATAACCTAGCATGCGTCAGAAAAAAATGATCAAGCAATGTTTTTATTAGCATTTGTTGACTGGCTGAAACAAACTATTTGACAGTAAATTTCTCTGCATCTAACAAGAAGTTCAGACAACCCTTTGTGTTGATTTCTCTATGCAGCTGCTGGAAGGTATCTTAGGTTACTAGCACTCATTTCTCAAGGCTATCTGCTAAACAGAAGTTAGTTTCCCATCTTATTTCACTAAGAACTTTAGGGTTTACCCTAGATTATTTGAGATTGGAACCCCATGTTAAAATGGAAGGTGTCCCTTCCCCTAGCTCTCACACAAACCCTTTTTAAAACAGTTTCTATGGTCTGTGTCATCATCAACAAATGTGTCCCCATGGTGAAGGTATTTTTTCAGTTGTTTTTTTCTCTTTCAGTGGGGGAGTTTGTGTGTATACGTGTGTGTGTGTACGTGTGTGTGTGTGTGTTTTCTGCACTTCAAAATATATCTATGATTACTGGAGGATGGAGATTTAAAGCTCAAAGCCTTTGGGGCATGTACCCAGCATTTCACATAAGGTTTTCCTAGTTCACATGGTTTTACTGTCCCAGTGACAATTTGCAGCTCTGCACGTGTGTATGCCAGAACTCATTCAAGGAGTTTTGGAGGTTGAGACGTTTCATAATCTGGACTAGTCATAGCTATACCCTCTTGCCTTAAAAGCTATGGTCAGTCAAAATCCTTAGAGTTCGTTTGCTGTGTTCTCCCAACAAAGCTACTGCAGCCCTGACCCACGGGTGGGAGGCAGAGCTCTCCCTGCAGTGGTTTTGCTTCTAGAAATACTGTGAAGCACAGGTGGAGTCAGGGCCCCCTGAAGCTGTGCTTTGATACTGGGATTTCTCATTTTCTAACTGCATGACTTCGCCATTTTAATGTGGGGGTTTTTGTGCCATGTTCACCACCTAAAGCAATGCCAAGCAACAGCCAGTTCTGCTCATCACATAATCACTCAGGGCTTTTATCAGTCTGGCAACATTAAATGCTGCTTAAACTTTGTACACTTTGCTACACAAAATACAAGCTTATACTCCTTGCAACAGCTCTTTCATTTCCACAACACAACTTCCCTTTAGTTCACACTTCTTATTCCTCACTACCTTGATTTACTGCAACCTTAACTCTGACCTCAAAACAACTTTAAAAGATAACAATAGGGAAATTATTTCTGCTGTCTGTGGAGGTGTAAGGAAAGCAGGACACTCACCACTGCAGCTTCCCAGCCTTTTCATTATTATCAGCCAAGCACGGATATCAGACTGTGGAGATAATCCCAGGATAATGTTTTATTCTTTTGACCTCTTCTATATTATCACCTGCTCCCACTACCATCCCTGAACAAGCAGAGTCTGAGGGTTACCAGTTAAGTTTACTGCCCAAGTAGTGCTTGCGCTGCCTACCCCAAAAGGTTACTCTTAATTCTGTTTTCAGGCAGCACAGCATCAGTCTGCAAGCTAATGATTCCTCTGTTCTCCTGTTCTGCTCTTAAGAATTTGTTCTGATTAATTTTTCTAAGGCCAAGAGCAGAAAAAAAGGAAGATGTCTCTAAATTTGCTAAAACTACAGGTAGCAGGAAGGCACGACCCCATTTCTCACCCATCTCAGATTAAAAAGCCATACAGATTTTCCTCTTCCTCTTTCTTCTCTGATTGTATTAAAGTCACACATTAAGTACTGCTACATGAAGTCTTAAATGAACTAGGCTTTTTCCACCCAGAGGCTTAGAGTATGCTGTGTCATATCCCTGGAGGTCATTAAATTTGCTAGGTGGATACAGGGCAGTTAGTCTGTACCTTCTCATTTGAAAGCTTCCCATCAAGAACTCTTTCCACCTGAAGGCATGCAACAGTCTATCCTCCTTGTTAAACTGCACACATTTTATTACTGCTCTCTGCTTGAGTACCAGGGCATTTGCAAATCAGTGGTTGTCATTTACTTCGAGTTTAGCCAGGCCTTAGGCATGGTGGCCCATATTGTCCGTCTAGCAAACTGCAGAGATTTTGTTTGGAGAGGTAGTATACAGTGTGGGTGAAAAATCGATCAGATTGCTGGGATTCAGGTGTTGAGATCAAAGGTACAAAGCCTGCCTCATGGTCATTTAGTAATGCTTTTTCTCTGGAGTGGATACCGGAGCCAGTTCAGCTCAATGTGTTTATAAACGACCCGGGTGATGGTAGGGAGCAACTAATCCTCAGAAGCTTTGTTGATGGTAGCAGGCTGTGGAGTACAGCTGATATGCTAGAAGTTTAGGCAGAGTCCCTATTCAGAGGGGTGCTGACAGGCTGGAGGGATGGATGAGTTACTGGGAACCACATCAACAAATGCAAAGTGTTTTGAGTTAGACAGAACAACCCCATGCAGCAGGACAGTCAGGCACTGAACAACTAGAAAGCAGCTTTGCAGAAGAAGACCTGAGTGTCTTGGTGGCCATGAGTCAACAGTGTATTCATATGACAAGACTGGCCAACTGTGTCCTAAGCTGTACTAACAAGTGCCATAACCAGTGGGTGAGGGAGGTGATCCTTTCCCTCAGCGCCTGTGAGACCGCATCTGGAGTACTGTGTCCATTTCTGGGCTTCCTACTGCAGGAGAGGCTGACGTGCTGGAGCGAGTCCATCAGAAGCTGCCAAGATGGCTGGGGACTAGAGCACATAACCTATGGGGGGATGCTCAGAGAACGGGGTCTGTTCAGCCCACAGAAGAGGAGGTTAAGGGGAGATCTCACTGTTCCCTGCAACAAATTAATGAGCACCTATGGAGATGACAGCCAGACTTTTCTCAGGAAGAAAAGACAAGGTGATCACCAAAAGTTGCAGTTGTGGAGGAAAGCCAAATCACATACTTGGAGAAAGTTTCCCAGCAGGCAGTCTAACACAGGAATGCATTTCCTGGAGAGGTTGTGGAAACCCCATCTGCAAAGATGTTCACCTCTCAGCTGGAAAAGACCTTGAGTGACCTGATCTAAAATCAAACCTGGATCTAACGTCAAAGTTTGCCCTGCCTTAAGCCGTGAAGGGGATCAGATGACTTTCAGAGATCCCTTCCAATCTTAATTATCCCATGATTCTGTGGTGTTTTATATGTGTGGGTTTGTGTGCATCTGAAGGTGTCAGATTGCTCCTGCCCTATAATTTACTTACTCATGTTCCACACTTACCACTGACCAATCTCTGGTTACTCGGGGCTTCAGGCTGCAGTTTCCGCTTAAAGCTGAAGCTTTTATCATCTTTGAAATATGCCACAGAATTTATTACAGACTAATGTGCAGGAAGGTAAGGTTTATTTACGACACGTTTTGGCCCAAACCCCATATTATGAGCATAAATGACAGCAATAAACAAAGGAAAATAATTGGTTCAGACCAGAGGAAAATCTATTATCACTAACTCCCTGCATTGAACTGTTGTTCCAAGAATGAAGGATTTCCTCGTTATTGGGAATGTGCTGGGTGAACAGAAGTCATCAGAAAAGCTGCATTCCCTACTAACTGCTACAGTATTTCACACATGCCCCAATACATATTAATCCCACTTATGTCCATCAACTTAATTAAACCCTCTCCATTATTGAAATCTATAACTGGCACAGGTTACCAGAGCTTAGGAGTGTTCATTTATACTGTTCACTGGACAGCTTTCCAGTAGTGCTACGTTATTTCTGGTAGGAATTAAACAAGTTCTGCTGGAAATTCAGCAATTTGGAAAACATTTGGAGATTGCAACCAAAGCCAACATTTGTCTGCAAGCATTAGTGACAAGTTAATAGTACTGCTGAACACTTCAAAGATGCTTGACCTGGGACTAATTTTTTTCCCCTTTTCTTTTGACAATGACACACTTTTATTGTATATATGCAGTAGTGTGCATGTACAGTACATCTTTGCATAAAAAAATCAAGATAAGGGCTGCTGACTACACCCTTATAATGCAGAGGTTACACTAATGTCTTGCTTCCCCACTTCTATTAAGGGTCTGTCTGGGAAAGTCAGTTCACTGCTTATTGGTGCCATCCTCCCCAAAATTTTAAGACCAAACTGTCAGCAAACATCCTTCTTTCCCCTCACACACACACCCCCCCACACACACCCACACCCCCCCACACACACCACCCCCCCCACACACCAATTCTCTGCTCCAGGGACTGTATTGTTTCAATTTTGAGTTTAAAACAAATCTTAGGCACACAGTATTGTACAATCTGGTAGTCTACTCTGTTGAATAAGTTCTACTGTTTGAACTGGTTGAGTTGTGAAACAGGTTATGAAAGCCTGCTCAGTGTGAAATCCACCACTGAATGTAGCAAATTCTTCACTCATCACAATTATTGAGCAACTAATTTTTCTGAGCATAAACAGAAAGGAAGTATCCTACACAGAAAAACAGAGAAGTTACATGCCTTGACAGCAGCAAAATTCTTTCAGACTACAGAAGGTAGTTGGAGTTGTTTGCCTAGTACTTCAGTCTATATCCATTAAGCTAGAAGTGCCACTGGAAAGGTAGCTTAATTTCTGACACAGAAGTTCTGAAGCACCTTGATTGTTAAAAATATTTTCCCATTAACTTAGGCAGAGGAGTCTAATTATGAAGGATCATTACAGAAATTTGAGCACTACTCTCAAGGTAAAGTGGAACATGTCAGATATATGTTTTTAAATAGACATTACAAAGAAGGTGGTAAAAATAATACTATTTTTGTGATGGATAGAAAGTTTAAAAAGTTTTTCAATTTTTTGAATCAAATTTGATTTGTGATAAGACCACAGATTCTGGGAAATATCATTCAAGGAAGTACCTACTGAAATACCCAGAATCAACTTACAGCAAAGCAATTAGCATTTCTAAAGCAATGAAAGACTTGCCTGAAGTTTGAGGAGGTTAGATATTGCTTTGATGCTGTGGACATGAAAAAAAGTCCACAATATCTCTGCAAACGACATTACGACATGAAAATATAAACCTGTCAGCATGGGACTCCATAGAGTCCAAGATTCTGAGAAACTCAGAGTGGACAAACAATTCATGCAAGGTAATAGCTGGCATTCGTGAAAGGCTCACAACATGACACAGGCATTTACAAGCATCAGCAGAGATCTGTAGAGGAAGGAAGCACACTTCATGGCAGTCATGGAAAACAGCATAGCAGAAGGTGAATGGACTGTCCACCTGAGGGCCCACGGGACACTGACTGATTTTCCATGATGTTTAGGTGCACCAGGAACACCATCATTAGCAAAGAAAAGTCAGTAATGGTAGGACAATGTATCTCTGGTCCTGTACAGGTAAAACATATTCCATTATAGAATTCTGTCAGTAAGTGTTTGGATAAAGGAAAATATTGATAAATATGGGAAAGTTAAAATTTATAATAGTACCAGAAGGAAAAAAAAAAAATATGCTTATTATTGAGATAAAAAGATGCCAGCTTTTGGATCTCAGAGTGAATTAATTCAATGGATGGGTAATTGTTGACAGCAACTGGAGGGGAAACTAAGGATGCTTTCAGGAAATACAGGAACTCTCAACAGAGGGTGGAATAGGATGAAACAGTCAAAGTGGTCCATGGCTCATCTACCCATGAAAGAAAGTTTATCTTGCCATAATTCAAGCTACAATAAGAGAAGCCTATTGCTCTAGGAATGAAAATATAACTAAGATTAACAAGTGAATGTAGTGCTCTTACAGATCACATAAAAAGCAAGCAAAAATGTTGAAATATTTAATTTGCATATGAATGACCTGGAAAGGGCATCTATTGCAGTGTCTCTAATGAGAAACTGAAAGGGCAGTAACACTCTGGGACATGACCTTATGAAACTGGGGCATCCATTTGTGCATGATCATTATCTCCTTAGGAAACCTTTTTCTCAGAATGCCATTGGGTTGCAGTCAGAGCCAGAAGTTTTTTGCTTGGAAATAGAACACACTTGGCAGTGTAAACAGTACTAAGTTGTGCATAAATTAGGACAGATATGGGGGGGAAAGGTAAAAAAATCTTATATGGAGGTTTCAAGCAACTCAGAAAACACAAATTCTTACATAAACCAAACAAAGTAAGATGTAAGGTGTACAGACATATTCCAGAGAATGCCATGGGAATTTATCCCCCAGCAGACCCCTCTGATGGGAGAGCTGTAAGGAAATTTACACCTCACCAAGCTGCCTGCATCAGCAGCTTGAGAGGGATATCGAGAAGATACATGCAGGAGGGGTAGGTCACAACCAGATCTGTATTTAACATTGTGAAATTAATGGGGCACCAGTGAGGTCACATGAACTCTGAAGACAAGATGCCTGTGCTTGTCAGCAAGCTGCCAGAGTCACTTTGGCCTCACAAGTGTCTTGAGATAGATGAAGCAAAGCAGCAAGTCCAGTATGGTTTGTGAAGTTGTGCTGGCAGTGATAAAGGTGGGAAGCAGTCAAACCAATGTGCAGTAGACTCATCACGGATGCAAGTGATGCTGCTGCACCAGATGGACACAAGCAGAGGTGGGGGTATCTGGAGTAGGTTTCCTCAGCTGAGGCAGCTGAGCCCCAGGACATGTGACAGTGGGAACCAAAGGACCTGGCCAAGGCAGAAATGGCAGCATGGATCTTACAGTTGAGATCCAAAGGTCCACGTGACAGTATGGCACACCTCAAGAATTAATCGAGCACTGGTAACTGATGGTCTTTGAGATTCTGAATTGCATTAAAAGTCAGTGATGGTGTGCCTAGGAAGGGAAGTTGTGGGAAAATAAAGAACTTGCAGGAAGACCTTAAAATAGCCACTTAGTAATAAATTATTACTGATCCCTTCCCTTCTTCCATCAGTCTCACTATGATCAGTTTATTACCCCCACAGCTGTTGTGTTCACAACCTGGAATGGAAACGCAAAACAGCACTTTCTTTGTATCTCCTTTGAAAGTGGCAGAAACAGCCTCTTTTCCCCTGCAGGGGACAGGGTAAGGTCTCCCACGCTGCTTACAGAGACCAGATCAGTAGGAAGCAGCAGTAAAGAAGACAAGAAGGAGGAAAAAGGAGGTAGGAAACACGTTCTCTCCAGTGGCATTCTCACAACTGGATAATTTCTCTGGCTTCAGATCCCTTGGTCATAATAGCAAACCATCTGCTCATGGAAAGAGCACACTTCAAGAAAGGATCGGTGGCTTAGTCATCCAGTCACATCACAGCTATGAAGGGTTTCTCTTATTTTAGTAAACAGGGTCTCATTTTTAATCCTGTTTGTCTGTTCTTTAAAAAATCTTTTGATGTCATTTGTGTAGTTTAACCTGCCTATTCTTTTTTAAAAAAAAGGCATGTGAGACAAATCAAGCATCCTACAGAAGAGTAAAGCTAGTAGTACCAGCAATTGAAGTAACATAAAGCACGACTGCAGTTAAAATATCCTGAAGTCAGCTACTCTACAAGAGAGTGTAAAGCACTCATAGAGCCTTTACTATAGGAATATTAGCCATGTTTAATACCAGTGACGGCCAGCGACACGCACAACCCTGGTGTTCACAGCATGGGTGCAGGACTCAGCTCCCTGTGGCAGGTCCGACCCCTCTCCAGGACACATCCCCAGTTATGGACCCATGTGGGGTAGGTTCACAGGGCCAGCTCCACACTGTGTGGCTGCACCTGCCTTATGCTCACAGATTCATCCATCTGCATGTTGCACAGTTCTACGGCTTCTCCCTGACCTTCCCTCTGGCCTCTTCTGGCCTCTTCTCTCTGAGCTGCCAGTGTGATGCGGATGGAGCCGGAGGCAAAGGTGCAGGTTAGTGGGACACCAATGTTGCATTGCTCTGCCTTCTGCTGTCTTTTCATACTCTTCCAAGAAAATCCCTTACCAGATAAGGAATATTTGTTTCTGTTATGCTGCAAGGCTTGTGGCAAGTTTCAGATTCAAGCTGCAAACCATGACCTGATGCTAATGTTCCTGAAGTACCTTTTTTGTGCCTTTTTTCCCCCCACTGTTGTCATTCTGTCACCCTTCCCATCATCCATAGTCTTCTCCTGGCTCAGCTGAGTTTGTTGAAGCAAAATCCTGGACAATATATTTCAGTGTGTGGTTTGCCCTTCATTTTGATTGACTTCCCATGTGTTTTTAGAGCCATAGGTCAAAAGTTTCTTCACTCCCTGCTGCTTTATAAAGTATTCTTCTAAATAAATAGTACATGCCACAGAAATATCTGATCATGCTAGCAAAACATGAAGCTAGCAGTGCCAGTTGGAAGCTGAAGAAAACACCACCTGCGTTCACGCAGCAGTTCTCTGTAATTCTAAAGACACAGAGGCAAAATGAAAAGCCTTGCCTCTGCTGAGACACAGGGAAATTTACTGTGAAGTGAAACACAGCACATGAAAATAGGGTGCAATTCTGAAAAAGCATGACAGTTTATTGTCCCATCACTGCTAATAACCTCCTTGAAGCTGCTGGTTACCATCCTTCACGGTACCTGGCCTCGTGAGGGTCCCTGCAGCATTACAAATGAAACTTTCCAGGATGGCTTAGGTGAACCTGAGGTATTTGCTGTGAGACATCAAAGAGTATTTCTGCTCCACAGCTGTGTAAAACTACAAGATAAGGGATGGATACTACTATGTGCCCCTCTCTGTTACTCCTCCAAGTGTATTCGAGAGGCTTGAGTTTCTTAAACTGATCTCTGCAGAACTGTGGTGGGTTAGCAACACGTACACTGTCGTTTTTTACCTCCCCCAAACAATGTAAAGTCTTACTAATTTATATCTATTCAATCACATGTTTATTCTCTAAGTTGTTCAAAAATATCTTCCCATGTGTTTAAGTGTTTTAGAAGCCAGATCACTGAAGAAAAGGTTAAAATCTAGCTTTTGTGCATTTTACATACAGAAAATGTGGGCAATGCTTTCTCTGTTCAGAAGAGGACAAGAATATAATGCTTGCCAGTGCCTGAAGCAGTGAAATTTGCTGTGCATTGGGTTTTTTTCTGCCTGATGAGTGTCTTGGTTTTATGGCAGATTTTAATGTCAGTGGAAACTGTAGCTCCAAAGCACAGGGCAAGCTCCAATGGCTTCAGGTTGCAGAATGTCAAAATGACAAACTTCTGAATGACTTTGGCCTTAAGGGTCTGACTCCACTGAGGAGAATTAGGAACTTTCCCATCTAATTCTAATTTCCATCTGATTTTCTGCACTAAGCTTTGTTTCAGCCTTGTATCACACAGCCTAGATTCTGTGATGCATAATACAAGCCAGGTATGTTTTTGGTGGAACTGGAATCATACCAAGAGGGAAGGTTTCAGCCATGCATTCTTCTGTGCCATGCAGTGCTGTACGCCTTGACATATGCAGCAAGCAAGTAGAGGGGTTTGCAATTATGAGCCAGGGGGATGGGGAGATGGCAGATATTACTTTGTATTTTAAACATACTGCAGTGGCTGGGTCTGCAAGAGCTTCACACACACACTCCTGAAGAACCTGATGTTTCTTTTCATAGCTTGTGGTACTGGACTTTGAGAAAACAACTGCAATATCATGGCAGGATATTTTAAAAGCTGCCTCCACTGTCATGGGTTTGGGATGATGAAATAATCTGACATTTATATGGAAGTCATACTGAATGCTGATTGTGTGTTATCTTGAAGGACTGTGTTTATTGGCAGGAGCCCACAAAGGACAGTTGGCAGTTTGCCTTAATGTGAGACAACCAGGGGGAATATTCATCAGACAACATGAAAAGGCATCAAACATGCCTGACAGGTGAGTCTCGTGGTGGCTTGACAGCTTGAACATTTGCATGAGAATCTGCTCAGCCTTTGCTTTACTTTTCTTTGAATAACATTGTACATCGAAAGCTCTGCCTTGCCATCTTTGGAATCTCAACCCCTCTCTGTTGCACTTGGTGGTCTCATGTGAGGCCATGTTTTGGAAGACTTCTCAGGGTATCTTCCCCTCTAAGGCTGCCTACCAGCTTCTTCTCCCCTCATGCTCCCTCCTTCATTCTTCAAAGTAGAAAGATATTCTTCAAAGAACATACTGCTCTGGCAACACTTTAAGGTGGGCCCCCACATCTGATCAATGACCCAGGTGCCCTCAGGTTTGACACATGAATGTTGCCTGGTATTTTTGTTATCACGGAAAGCAGGATATGCGAGAGCAGGAAATTCCCTGAGTTGTACAACTGGATCTAAACATCGCTTCCTTCTCTTCCATCGTTTGACCTTACTTGCTTTTATTAATGACTGGCTGCTGACACCAGTGTGATCTCTGATTGCCTTTTCTTTCCCTCTGAGTTATTAACAACAGGACAAATATTCAGGAACTCAACACTTCCGTGCTCAAATTCCATTTTTGAAAAATCCTTTTATAAAAGCATAAGAAGGTCCTTACTGAGCCAGATCCAGATATCCCAATATTCTGTCTCTGGCAGTGGTCAAAGATGGACAGTTAGGAAGAAGTACAAAATCAGGGTAGAATTTGGTATGTTCCTAGAGTACTGTCAGTCTCCAGTTAATGGCTTCCAGTGTTTGCTCTTTTCCTGAAAGATTTTTCTATCCCCAAAGACATCTCTTTTCTAATGACAATTCAGCCATGATTATCCAATCTATAGATAAAAAAAGAGAATGAACTGAAGTGACAGGAATTCTGAAGACTGTTGATACCTTAGGAGTCCATCTTGCCTGCCTGGGAATAGATGGCAAGGTTTAGCTTTCTCCTATCAAAACATTCCTTACAGAGAGAAGAGGGACCTGCTAGCTGCAACACTGTCCCTAGAAGTCAGGGTTTGTTATGAGAAGGGGAAACCATCATGATTTCTACTTCTATGGTTTTGCCTTTTCAACATATTTTAGTATTGCCACAGTCAACAGCTCATAACTTGCTTCACTGAAATACTCTTCTGGGACTCTCTGGGTTTTGTAGGAGAATTTCCCACTGGAAAAAATAACGTAAAGCATTTCTGTGGGAAGGGCCAGACCTATTATTATCCTGAGAGCATGAATCAGGATCCCAAATGTTGCCATACAATGTCCTTCCGCCTGCTCCCCCTCCATGTCTCGGATCGGGTACCATCCTGTGTGTAACTCCATGTGTGCTCCAGCAACATTTCAGTGCTAGCCAGGAAAGTTTTACATGCACTCCTCAGATATTAGTAAATCCTGTGAGAGCTCTGCTCCCCAAGCAGTGTTTAAGCAGCAAGGCCTAAAAACTTGGGGAGGGGGTGTGTGTGGATGTGCAGAAAAAAGCAAAGCAGGATCTTCATGATCACGTTGGTTACATTGCTTTATATAATAGATAACTTTGCAAGTCATCCTTGGAGCTGAGAGTCACTGAGCATATTTTGCAGTGTGACGATGATCTTGGGACCCACACGGCAGCAGATCTCCTTGGACTGCCTGAGAAGCTGACCTGGCTCAGCACTCTGGTGTTGAACATTTAGAAGTACAGACTTGGGACTTTCTTAAACACTTGCTTGTTTTCATTAAGTTGACGTTTCCCTTTTAGCTTCACCTCCAAGCCTGAGGCATATGGCCTTTCTAAAGTGAAAAAAGGGTTGAGTAAAAGGTGATGATTCATTGTAAGAAAACAATTTGCAAGGAAAGTGAAAACAACAGCACTTCATCCAGAAGCACTTGCCATTTAAGAGCTCAGCACTTGCCATTCTGTGACATTCTGTGGCAGTACTTCTGCATCTCCTGATACTGTCAAGTGTTTAGTAGGACTCAGCGCAAAGTAAAAGATAAAAATGGCATTAAAGCTATTCAGTTCACCAAAATATGACATATTTAAGAATGCCTCACTATTTGTTATACTTAGCCATCTGGAGTGCTAGAGTGAAATGCTGACTCTGAAGAGGTCATGAGGACTACAGTGTCTTCTAACAGGTATGAAGCATCCCTTATTCCAGTGCTTTTTATTTTTGTAGCTATCTTTACTCCTGGAAATGCAATAAAGCATATTTTCTAAAAACTTCACTCACATTAGTGTCAGACTAATAAACACTGTGTGTTTAGAGCCACTCAACGTATTTTTTATGCAGTACCAAAACAGACAAAGATAGAAAAAGCAGTCATTAAAAAAAAAATCTATTCTTGTAAAACAGAATGTCTCATCCATAAAACCCTTTGGTTTTAGGAAGAAAACAACACCACATGAAATCCATAAAGTCTAATTCAGACTCTTAGTGGAAGCAATTCACTGCAGCTACCCAGAATGCTGAAGGGTTGCAGTGCTTGTAAAAGTCCCTGGCAAAAAAAAATGGTTAAAACCAGCAAAGGGGTATAGTCCCCTCTGCTTGCATAGGGTATATGGACCTATGCACAGCCTCCCTTTAGAATCAACATGTGAATATCCCACTATAGACCAGCCCTCTGCTTCAGGATTTCTCTCTGTTGCCTAGCCCACAGGGAGCACTTAGATACTCCCCTCCCCTGGCCCTGGGAGCACCATCTGTTCTGTGAAGTAAACAAGCTCCAGATTGGGAAACCACGGGAAGCCCTTTATAAATACTTAACCATTCTTACATGACCATTTAATTGTTTAGATAGGTAAACAAGAAATGATTTTGCTGACAACATGACCAAATTGAAACCCTACATCCTTCAGTGAAGGATGTCCACTCTTCCATGCAGTGCTACCTAGTTTTTAACACTGCAAGGTGATAATGATTTGGTATCAATTTGTTCCAGGTAGTAGCAGCTGGACCACAACAGAAAAAAAAAAAAAAAAACCCAAACAAACTAAAAAAAAAGAATTTCTGCCAGGGGACAATTTCTGGCAACATCAAGCATTTGCTGTCTGAATCAGAAGTTGTTCAGGAAAGCTGCACATCTACACTGACATGGTGACATGTTTAAAGCAATGTATATACATGCATCTGAAGAGATCTTCTTAGCTCAAGTGCTTGTCACCAGAGTGGACACCCAATTTTCAGACTAGCACTAGCAAGTGGGAGTGACACAGCATCTGTCTGCCTCAATTGTAGAGACAAGGTCCATGTGGCCAAAATTTGTTAAGAAAGCAGTTTATTCCCTGAATAAACAAAAGATTGACTGAAATAACTTGTATTTATCTGAACTTGCCAAAAAAGAATAAAGAAAAAAATCAAGCAAATGCACATACTGAAGTATTTCCAACTTTTATTTTGAACTCTGATTTTGTTTTGATATGTAGTTTCAGTGTGATATGAAAACGGAGACAGAAACATTTCCAAATGACATGAAGCCTTTTTGCAAGTCAAAGAATGAACTGGCTGATTTCTGTCTTGGTTTCACCCACAACAATTGCTTTTCCAACTTTAATGCTGGGAGAACGACTTAGAAAATCAGTTTGTTCATCTCTAGTCGTTAAGTGAGTAATGAGGCATTTAGTGTGGTTCAGGGCCACATTGAATAAACAACTTATTCTATGTCACCAACATTTTTAGCCTATGAACTCATACACACCCGATAATATTCCTCATTGTGCAGAACAGGTAAAATGTTTTCAGTGATTCACAAGTTAGTGTCATAATTCAAAATAATCTTCTATTTCTATTGATCATTTAAAATATTTCTTTACGGAAAAATCTTATCAAAACAGTGTGGACAAGGTGGTCTGATGATCCACATGCCTTTTTGGCCAGTGGAGCATTTGTTGGGTTGTGTTGAATTATCCATTAAAGTAATGGGGAAAAAGCAGGTATACCAGTTATGTGATTTTGCTGCATTATGTAGATGTTTCCTGTATTAAAATGTTGCAGGCATCTTATTGTCACATTGAAGATGAATTTTAATTAGACACAGTATAGAATAATGTTAATAATTAAACTCATGAGCATATATTTTACATGAAAAAGGTGCTATGTGCTGCATAAAATCATCATTCAATTTCCAGATAATCTTTTCCATGATAGCACAGAGGGACTGAGATTGGACCTGCAATCTGTCTAGCCTGGTATTCTGTGATAAACTCTCTCAGTTACTGATTTTATTAATGATACTGAAAATGCATCTATTATTCACACCTGTATAGCTGATACATATTCACAATCCAGCCAGAAACCAGAAACCCTCAGCGATATTCAGGCATATGACTTGAATGTATGTCAAAGGATAAGTGCCATTCCTGTGGTTTAGCACACAGGAGCTGTGGGTTGTGAATTCCTGGTGCAAAGCAGACATGCCTAACTGAACACCTCTGAAGTCGGAAAGCAATCCTATTCCTCTTTTTGTTTTCAGTGTTGTAAAATAAAGTGTTAAACAAGAGCTGGCCCATACGAAGTGAGTGTGAATAGAAACTGAATAGAAAGTACTTCTCTAGTTTGAAAACCAATCTGGAAACAGGTGAAAATGCAGCCTGAGTGTGACTGAGAGGGCAGAGCCAGGGTCTGGTGTGAGTGGTGGACCCAAATCTTTTGGCTGAGGGTTGAAATCAACAATCTTTCCAAGTTATTTCCCACCCCATCACATGAGAAGGCTAAAGTCCCTCAAGCCCGTTTGTAAATCATTACTGGAAACTGCATTTGCTTGGCCAAGAAGTGGAGCCACATCCTCCTACCTAAATAACAAATATAAATTTGTTAAAAAAATCTCTTTATGCCATACATCCAGGCAGAGAGAGACCACGATGAAATCTGGGAGGACTGTAAGATGTGAAATACTCAACACTCGAATGTTGCATTTATCTTAAGAAATTAGGTCTTACTGGAGAATCCATTATCATGTGGGTTCCAAATTATCAGAAGAAAAATGTATATCATGTGTCATGTAACCTCTGTAAAGATACCAGAAGACTGTAAGACCTATCCTTGTATATATTCTACAGCTGGAAATGTGGACTTTCTGTGACCAAATGCCACATCCCCTTCTCATGCAGAAATGTAATAAAGGTGGCTTCATTTTGCTCATGTGACAGGGACATATTGAGTCACACAAGGGGAGAGAGAGACATCAGGATCCAGGCAGTTGGGACCCCAGAGAAAAAATTGTCTGAAGACTTTTATCCTAGTTTCCCTCATTTCTCTGAAAAGGCTATCGCATGGATTGGTCTGAAGTTGGAGTTGTTCCTGGTTGGATGGTCCCACTTTTGTTTTAATATACAGTAGTCCTGTGTGTGGAAGCAGCAAAGCTTTGCTGTGTTACACGGACAAACTAACTTTGAAATGAATTGACATTCTTCAATTGGTCTAAATTTCTAAATTGTTATTTTACAGCTGCTTGGTTGAATTGACCTGCACAATCTCGTAATCCCATTGGCGAATTACCTTGACTGAAAATAAATGCAAACATACTCTTAGAAATCCATCATTCTCTGTTGATACCAGAATCACCTTCCCAGACATGTGCAGACATGGGATAAAATTTTGCTTTTGTTAACACTGTTAACATAAGACTTCAAATTAATTGAGCTGGTTATTATCACTTGAAAATTGACCATCCCCTGTTGAGTTCAATTTCTGGTATAATGAACACATACATAAACATCTTCATTTTCCTTCTTGTCATGGCTGTTTTGCTTTAAAAACTATTTTTACCTGAGACACTTAATACGTTCATAACAATTTTCCATTCTGTATTTTACTTAAGACACAAAGCTCTAAAAATCCTGAGAAAAATCTAACAGAGGTACCAGTTAAATGAATTATAGAGTATGCCTATTTTATAACTCCACTTTCTCAAAGACAGCTCAGCAAGGAAGGTTGTCCTCAAACCTCACTAGGGAAAGGATGACACATGCCCAGAACAGTACCATATACTTGGTATTTAGAAAAATAATATGAATAAAAGGAAAGGAAATGAGTCAACAAGACAAGTCGAAGGGTACCAAAGTCATGCCTAGACCTCACCACAGACTACATCCCTTGACTAAATTAGTAAGTCCACTTGATGCAGTGTGGAAGTGCCACATCACACCTGAAGCAGTATTACTTCATTCACATATCTCTCATTTAGCTTCCTACTAGTTCTTAAGTCGATTATTTCGGAGATCTGCCCTTTCTCTTGCAGCATAGATGAGCTACACCATGGACCTCCTCTGACTCAATCTCCAATTTTGAATGACTTTTTTTCTCCATCCCAGCACCTGAAGTTCCTTCAGTTGTATCCTGCACAGGCATGGGAAGGCCTCTGGATGAGAGAAGTGCTGAGTGCTTTCACTCTGCATCATTATTTTCTGAATTAGTAGGCATAGTTTCCTCTGTGTCAGTTCAGTCACCTTCATGCTAGAATAATGGGGATTTTAATTACATGATGTTAAAACTCTCATTCTGATGTAGCCATGTATTGGAAGGCTCATCATCAATTCAGCAGCTGATTGAGGAAAACTTGGATAATGAGAGTTTATTAACCCAGGTTAATGAGCCTCAGGCAAAAATGAGGGATTTTGTCCAACAGAAGAGCATTGAACACAAACGTGGCTACATGAGCAGAACTCAGCCCTCTCGAGATCTGCCCACGAAATGACAGAGCATTTGGCAGAAATACCAGTGACAGGATGCTGAAAGCAGAACATCTGTGTTCTCAGGAGTTACATTTCTTAATCATGTTCACCAAATCTTTGGGGAGAGGTAAATATCCCAGCAAGTGCACTGGCAAATGGGGAAAATGGCTCAGAGAGGCAGTGGGCATGATGGGTGTTCCTCAAGAAGTCCCCTAGACACTTTCCTCAGGGTATCCCTGAGGAGGATCCTTCTGTTGCCCACCCTAGAACTGATAATACCTCTGCTTCCAACAACATGGTCTGCATCCTCCATGGACCTCACACCCTGCCTTAGGTGCAGAGAGCTGCCAAAAATTTGTGGTGTTGAACATAAGCAACAAGCTATCTGCCTCCCCTGGAAGACAGCCTCTGATAAAACACTGATCCCATCACATAAATTCACACAGGTACATCTTCCCATAGGATAACTCAGCAGGGATAGGGGAAAATGGGAAAATCCCGTAATGCAGTAATGTTATTTCAGAGATATTTGCTTATTTGCAAGTTGCAAGCAACTGTCATTCACAGCTAGAAATAAAGACAGGTATTAGCCAACAGAGGAAAAATGCATGAACTTCATGAACTTCAGTGATGTGAAGTACTCTTTCCTGTAATAAATGCATTACCCAATGAAATTACAAATTAGTATCTGCAGTTCAAAAACACGGTAGCATTACCACTTTTGTGTCCAATCTCTTGTGATTACAAACTCTGAGAAGAACAAATAGTTCAAAATGACTCACTAGGCTGAAATCCTTGGTTCTGAAGTCAGCGAAAGATTTGCCTTTGTTGTCAGTTCTGGCAATCTGTGCAAGCAGTACATTTACTCATCAAATCTTGCTGTTGGCAAAATTCAAATGGATACAAAATCTTTAAACTAGTGGCTGGAAGAGAAGATGGCCCAAGAGAAAATGACCCTTGATTTTCTAAACTAAAAAGTAGGAAGTTTCTACTTCACATTTCTGCAATCTATTGCAAAACATAGGTCATGTATTAAAGTATCTTACTTCTTTGCCTACAGGGTATCAATACTCAAAGAAGGGGAAAAGGGCTGTCTAAAATATCAAGTGCTATGAAGGAACAGTAACTTTTGAAATAAAAACAGCTGGGAAATGACTGAATGAATTGTATATGGCCGGAAGAAAGCTGGGTGCATATTATTCTTAATTCCTATGTATGTAAAATTGTAAAGCTGTGATTCAATGAAAATAATGGCAGCTATGCCAAAAATGTATCCGAGACATATTGGGGTAAGTTTATTGTGAAGTCTGTTGTAAAATTTCCACTGTGCTTCTTATTCAGAAGGCAAAATCTTGTAATTCTTTCTAAAGACCTCTACTAAACAAAATATACATACATAGACAGAAATGGTCTGCAGGTTTTGTCCCAAAATAATTAGAACTTTATTCAGGCGTGAAAAAAAAAATCTTATACAGTTGATGACAAACAGAATCTCTGCAGGGCCACAAGTAAACTTGCCTACACCAGGAAAGTTCTTATTGTGATTTTTTTCCCATAACATCTATGCAGATATTACTATGACAAAAATGCATCAGTGTATTTGTGAGGATGTGCCACTTACAAGTGATAGCAGACCCCACAGGGCCTTGGGCATAAACTGGGGGGGCTGATGCGCACACACATCCCAGTAACACGGAGGTCTATCAAGAATTCACTGGAGCTGCAGCAGGACATCAGTGCTGGAAGAGAACTCCATCGAGCCACCATCACCTTACATATATGCATATATATGTATACATGCCTATATTTATAAAAATATCTAACAGAGACTGGTGTTTGTAGCTTAATTACTGCTGTCAGAAAGGTGCCTACTGCCATAGTGTGCTTTCATAAGTCATGTGGGAGTGTTTAGAAATGCACAGAAGATGAATATTGGATTTGCAATATAGGGTTTCTGCAGAAGGACTATGACTGCAAAAGGGGTTTTACTTTTAACCCCTCACATTATTGATCCACAAGCTGGAAAATGCAGTTACTCTCAGTGTTGTAAGGCATGTCAAAAACTTCATGAACATATATGGTGACCATCTTTTCTGCAGTCTGGGGTATGTGTGCAGGTTGTAAAGTAATTTTCTAGCTCCCTGTGAAAGACCCAGGAGTAAGATACTGGAGGGAGGGAGGGAGGGAGGGAGGGAGGTAGAGAGGCTTTAGAGGTTTGAGTTGGAGGATATGAGGAGCAAAATAAACACAGTACTTGTTTATAACACAAGGAATATTATCTAGGTCTGAGTTAAAATAGCCACTCATGGCTTCATATCTTCTGATGAACTTTAAGGAATGTACCTGCACCAGAGTATTGACAAATCAATTTATAAAATCCGAAGGTAGTTAAAGAGCTAAAGATATTGATAAAACTGTGAAAGTATACTGTTTCTATTTTTTATAGCTGCAGCCAAAATAAACATGTCAGATTAAAGTTCTAACTTGTTTGTTACCACCACCTGGAGAAAGCTCCAGACCAGGAGGTGAGGAAAATTAAAAATTTAGGAATAGAGAAGCACATACAGCCAATGATTGTGGGACTGGAGAGTTCAAAGGGGGAATCCTTTCAATCTCAGTAAGCAAAAGGGAAAATATAAAGAAACACCAGTTTCTTAGTGTCTACATTATGTTAAGTGGCTTACAAAGTTGTGGGCTTTTTAACTGAGAGAGGCCGACTGGCAGAGAGCAGGGTACTGCGGCGGGGAGGCACACACACTGTTATCCTCAGAACGTGCTCTGGAGTTGACACTGCTTTCAACTCCAGTTAGCTCACTTGAAATCATAGCCCTGACGTTGTTTTGAAAAGAACTCACGTATGAATACATACAAACTGTACTAAAAAAAATGTCAATTCAATAAAGTATGGTCCTGCAAGCTTTTGGTACTAGAAAAACACTACCAGGAGTGACCAAGGCCAGCCAGTGCTAAGCACTCTTGCCAGAACAGGCTCTGGGGAGTGAGAAGAAAAGACCTGACTTTTCATATAAGAGTGCCACATACTTAAAATACTGCTGGTGTTTTTCTCTGGATGTAGTAATAAGATCCTTTTGGCTTCACGTGCTAAGTGAGAGAGTGAAAAAGGGATGCTAACCCACTCTATTTTAAAAAATGATATTTTCCATATTTAGGCCTGTCAGTGAAGCATAGTCCTTGTGTAGTTTTACGAATTTGTAGAGCTGACTAAATGCTTAATTGCCCTTGCAGGCTTCTTGCAGGACACTTGACAGGGCCTGGTGGCCCCTGTGGTACAGAAAAAGGCAGGTTCCTTTGCTGAATGATATAGGGTGGTGTAGTAGACATCTGTGTGTGCTCCCCACCCCAAACTAGGACCACAGTAAGAATGCCCGAGTGATGCCACATAGCTATCCCCACACAACCTCTTAAGCTTTCTCTGTCTTTTTTGGTCTAACAGCCTTGGAGACCCCTTGTCCCTTCTCCAACTGCACCACAACCTACAGCTCTTACCACTCCAAAAACCCCATTCATGGTGATTTCTAATTCCACATATCCATCTCAGATCAGATCTTTCCAAAGCTTCACAGTGCATACCAAACCACCCATCCTCTTTGCCCCAAAAAGCCATCCAGGACACCACTCAGCTTCAAATCTCCAACCTCTTGCCCCAAACCTTCTGCCAAAACCTCCCAACCTCCTTGTTCTTCTGTCCCAGGTTCTCCACTACCACCCCTCACTGCTCCATGGTCAGAACCCTCAAAGACTCTGATTTCCCAACAGTGATAGCTGCTCAGCTCTACACCTCTGGACCCATCTCTGCCAACATCTGTACCCGCTGCAATGAGTTGCCATGGCTGGCTGAGCCCACCTTCCTCCACCACAGCACCTCCTCCCTCACCATCCAGCCCAGAAGGAAATACCCAGCTCCTGAATCTCACAGGGAATTCCAAAAAATAGGTATAGTGTGTATTCCCAGAAATGTACTTTAAAAGGATGCAAAGAACAAAAAATAAGATCTATTTCAGGAAAAAACAGATGTAGTTAGACCCTTAATTTCCTTACTTTTACTCTGCAATTAGATCTGGAACACCTCTTTTTATAGGATTTGGAAAATAAAACTGGAGAAAATGCCCATGTAGATTTTTTTCTCTTATTTTCCCCCCTTACATCTGTTTGGCAAAGAGATTAACCCCAAATAGCATTTTTACCTCTGTTTTCCTCTTTAACCCTGTATTTGAAAGGAAGGTGTGGGACGGTAAAGGGGACTAAGACCCAAAGAATTAGAGATTACTTGATCTTCTTTGTAAATAATTGCAGTACCATTGATGAAGTGCCCTGAAGCCCAGCAGCCTGCTGACAGACCACTGCATCAGCAAAAATTTATTTTGATTTGCAGGAGTCTTAAAAGTCATCATGGGTTGAATACAAGGCAGAGTACAAACCAAACTTACTACCAATCCTTGATGACACACAGTCGCTTTCCACCAAATTCACACTTCTTTTTTTCCTTTCCACTTGCATATTATCAATATGGTGATAGGTGCTTTATATATAAAAATATAAATATTTATGTGTATATATATAAAAATATAGATATTATTTATATACATATATATATATATAACCCCAGGGGCGTTACCTCCATGGCACTTATCCATTCTTCCTTTCTCATGTAGGGTGCAGCCTTAGTTGCTTCATTCTCACAGAACCATTTTTTTTTCCATTGACATTTGTCATTGCAATCAAAATACAGGAGGTTATTTCATTAGTCACTTTGTTACAATTTGTTCTCACCTTTAAAAAAGACACTTCATTCTCCTCCATTTATAGTGCACTAATTCCTGTAAGGCATCGTGAAAATACAGTGGATCAACACTCTATTAATCTATTTTTTGTGGTAAATAACTGGGTGAGGAGGCACAAGGACAACCTGGATAACAAAACCCTGCTACATACCTCATTTAGACCTTTTCCTATTCAAAAACTCCTTGTTCCAGTACAGGAACATGTGTGCTTCCTTGTAAATTGTACATGTTAATTTGCCTCCCAGCCTCACACTCACTGCTGCCAGCGTTAAAAAGGTGAACAAAAAACAGGGTATAAGGGAGTTTACAGCAGTAAAAGTGTGTTGTGAGTTTGAAAAGCTACTGAGTGGAACTGGACAAGTAGGAGCCCTTGGTTTTGAGCTATGCAGAGCTTTAAAGGCTAGAATGAAGCAAGGTGGAAACCTGGTCTGGACTATGGCTTAGCAAAAGCCACCAAATTTTCAGCAAGTGGTTGGTGCAAACTGCCCAGTACATCCAGCTAGGGAGAGCACACAACTTCAAGAAAGCCTTCAAGCCTTCACTGGCGTAGCTCATATGGTGGAAGACCTACTGCAGTCATAGGTGCTGCAGTGGTTGACAGCACACATCACTACAGAGACCTGTTTTCTGTTCGGATGTGGTATTTCAACAGATAGGTTAAAGGCTTTCTGATATCACTGGAACAATTTCCTGAATTCTGGTCTCCAGATCAAACTGTGCCCATTTTGCAATGGACAAGATGAGGTTTTTTTTCCCAGCTAAACCCTGGAACCAGCAATATCACGAGGTTCTTCCCTTCTCACTCATCCCCACATCATGGGAGGTCAGGGAGAGTGCAACTGGCAGTAAAATCTATCTTGCTGTCTCCTTTCTGGCTTGATTCTGCAGTGCTAGTCGGAACAAATGGCAACATAGCACTTCATCATCAAGGTGTGCCTTATTACTCTGATTTGGAGAGGAAGAATACAATTTCTTAAATATTAACTCTTCACTGAGCAAAAATCCACCCCAGATTGTCATTGTGAAAAAGCAAGCAATGAGGGTCTCTGTACCTCTTATACACCATAAAGAATTCTTTTGACTGCATCCAAAGAAGCGGGGAAGTGGTCTTTTGTAATGAAACATTTTACGTGAAAATAAATCGCATTCCCATGGAAAACACTTAGATGTGGACTTGAGGAAGGAAGTGCTGGAGCTGCTCACAAAACCTTGCTTAGTGCAACAGATGCACCAAGAGGTTTTACCTCCCCACCCATCTTTTCTCCTCCATCCAACCTAACCATCCCATTGCCATCACAACCATATCCAATGCAGCTGTCTCTTCTGTAAGGCCAGCAGCAGCAGCAGCAAGGTCACAAGCGGATCTTGCAAGGGAGTGAGGGCATATGTAAACCTCCTGTTCTGTGGAGACACAGAAGCACCACTGACAATCAATCTTGTGATTTTCAAAGATTCCTTTAAAGCCTGAGCTTTGTATTAAAGTGATATTGCATTAAAGCTTGGCTTTCATTAAGATGGGAAGAAAATGGTTCCAGCCTTCTTGGCAGCAGACAAAATCTTGAAGACATTAACTGAATACACCTCAAAGACTCAAAACCCGGACTGCAAATGCAAAGGAAGAGTCTTAAATTTTCTGTTTGTACTTACATCTCTATTTAAAAATAAATAAATCATGACATTAAAGAGATAAAAGAGAGGAGCATGGGGGTTTTGGATGTGTTCTGAGGGAGGTTGTAACAGTACTATCGAGCAGCTGCTCTGACTGACAGTCTCTTGCTGACCTGGAGGTGGGGACCTGCTGTGAGGTTTCCATGTGCTCCTCAAAGAGAGCCAGGTAGAGCGGAGCAGCAGCAGCAGGGTTTTGGATGAAACTCACTCCCCTTTGAGTCCTGTGGTTCGTGCAGAACTCCTGCAAAGAAGCTGAAAAGCGCTGGGGAAGACTGAGCGGTTCTCTGCCAGAGCACAGCTGGGGAATTTGGGGATCTTTTGCTCCTCCTGTGCTTCAGACACTCCATGGGACACTGGAGCAATAGTGCCACAGTCCAGCTTTCATCTTATGCTCATGGTCACCGCTTCATCTGGCCCCAGGACAGGGGGTGTGTGTAGGCTTTACTCAAGAGGGTGAAGGAAGAAGCTCTGTGATTCTTCCCTCTCTTCCTTTCCCACCAGCAGCACTCCCTCAGGCATTACAAGAGCAGAAGCAGACCTTCAGCTCAGCAGCTCCTGCCCCTACCTGCCTTGATCAGACCAGCTATCTGCCAGGCCTTCATGCTGTCCTCTACAAAAGAGGCCACCAGGATGGCAAGGGTGCTGTTTAGGAGCAGGTGGTGGATCAGGGGGGATGGCTGAATGCTCTGTGCTTTTGATCTGCCAAACTCTGCTGTGGTCATGCTTAGATAAGCACAGGAAAAAAATACAATCAGCTTTCCACTACATTTCAGAATTTACTACATTTTTACTAGCATCTTGTTTGCTTGAATATATTTTTTTTTATCCTTCAGGCAAATATTTCTGCCTCCTGTGAACCTTTTATGTAAATCAACGGAGGTATTTGGCAAGCCATATCAAAACCGCAGCTTTACAAATCACTGAAGCGGAAAATAAATGAAAATAATTACTGATGCCTCCAAGTGCACGATTGTTTCAAAATGGAACATGTAGCTCGGAGGGGGTGGGCAGTATATAGCTAATGATTTCCCCTCAGCTCACACAGCATTGGCTCAGACATTTTTATTTCACTCTGTGAAGTGTTTTTTCTCTCTTTTGGGGGACATCAGGGAGAGGTGGTGGTTATTTGCTCATTTTAGCCATATTGAACAGAAACAGATCTTTACTTACTTGGTAAACCCAGAAGATATTTGTAAGTCCCTCCCTTATGCTAGAAATTGGAAATTAACTGGTGTCTGAAGGAAAAAGGTGTACATATATATATATATATATATATACTGCCATGCCAGTAACATCACTAAAAGAGCCACTGACTGAGAAAACTGTAGTTTCTATGTGATGGACTTGGTCAACATTCAAAGGGGTCAATACTAATCTGCTTTCATGTCTTTCAGTATAAACCAGTAATGCACATCCTGATACCACTGAATTGCACAGACAAGAGAACCGAGTCCCACAGTGCCCAAGGGCTGCTCCTGAGCCCTCGCCACAGTCCATTGTCCTGACAGTGGCTGCATCCCAAAGGAAAGTTTAGAACCACGTCTGCTTAGTGTCTTTGGACTCTTGGAAACAAATGCTTTATATCTGTTACCATGACTAGGCAATGCTTGAAGGAATCGCTGAGGACAGGTGTAAATTTTGCTGCTTCTGGAGCAGAAGGCAGCCATGCCAGACAGACCAAAGGCCCATCTGGCCTCATGTCTTCTCTCTAGACCAGCAGCCAAGGGAAGAGGAGGAACAGGTAAGCGTGTCCTCACTCAGCATGGTCTCAGCCTTCAGTTACTTTCATCTTTCAGAGTCAGATGTGATTCCTGCCTCCCTAGTCACCCTCGCTGGGTTTCTGTCACATTAACCTGTCCAGTGCCTCTTGAAGTCATGGCATCCATATCCTTCAAGACAAGGTCTATCAGGTCTACAGGACACTGCAGGAAGATCTGCCTCCTTTCATGAGTTCCAAACCTGGTTCCAGGTAACTTCATTTGCTATGTCCTCATCCTGTACTAGTGACAAGTAACAGGTGCCACCAGTGACAGTAGTAAAGCATCAGCCTTGTGCTCATCTAGTTTTTCAGAGCAATAGTTCCCAGAGTTCAGTTATTGTAGCCCCTCTGCTAATATCAAGCCCACAGAGAGGGAATTCGCTGTGAATTCTGATTCAGAGCTCTGTTTCTGCTGGATCTAGATTTTAAACACACCATCAATAACTGGACTTCTAGGGGGGTTACATCCCCATTGGAATTGCTATGGTTTCACAAGCCCAAATTTGTTTAATACTCCCCTGCTTGCAACCCCAGGATATAAAAATATACAGACAGCTGTATTTCAAAGGGCAACTCCAGTTTTATTTAATTTGTCCCCATTTTTATTTTGTCTTTTGCTGCAGGGTGAAAATGAATGTTTTTTTCAGAACATTACTTCTATTGCATTCCTATGGCATCTCAGCATGTGCTGGCAATATACAAGTGCTGGAAAAGTGTATAGTATGAAAAAATGACCATCCCTTCTGCCCTTCCACTCATTGCAACTCTTTTAAAGCTTTTAAAGGTAGTAAAACTATTAAATACATATGAGCTTTGCTTACTGTAGATAGAAAATCTCTGAAGAGACAGTACCTTGAAGTTCAAACAAATTATCTGAGAAAAGGCAGAACACCAAGAACATGGGAGATGTGGCAACAAAAGAAAAAGTGAAATAGTGTGCTTTCTGGTGTATTTAGCAAAGCAAACTACTACAAATATCCTTCCAGTACTACCTCCTGACAGGAAGCTTATCAGTGGTTGATGTGTTGCTGCTGAGCTCATTTACATGATTCTGAAGCTGGGGGGAAAAAATCAAAACAGAAAAAAAGAGGTATGGCACTAGCTGTTCTGCTTCATAAAACCTCTCATCATGGCAGTGTAACAATACTTTAGCTTGTAAAGTTCTGCTGTGCATTAGCAATTGGAGAAATGCAAGGGGAACAGTCAGCTCGTGACAGAAAGGGCAGAAAGATAAAAAGAAAAAGATAAATAATTTCAAAGTTGGCGGTTTGCTGCATTTAACATGTACAGACAGTATTTTGAAATGTTTAAAAGGGTGCATGTCTGCTTCACATGCGACAACAGTTGAATGGCAAAGAAATCAGAAAGGTTCAAAGTCTTCACCTGTGTCACATCTTCCAAGGCTGCCCCTACTGAGGTGGCATATTTCTCAAAAGGATGCAATATACACAAAAATCAACAGATGTTTCATCTTTAGTGAAATGTTCCTGCCAAGGGTTATTTCACATCTTCTTTTAGCATGCCAAACAGCCCAGATTCAAAAAGGTCTGCTGTGAAAACACAGCCTCCAGGGCCTGGGGAGAGGTGGCACGAGGTTTCTCTCTGGGCTTGGACACAGTCTCCCAAATATACAAAAGAAAGGAGACACTGATTTTTGCCTGTGGTTACCAGTCATGGTAGTAATGCTGGTCACATGTATGGGGATCCACTACACTGATCTCCTTGATCACTTGCCCTTGTTCGTGCCATTGGTGTGGATGTCTCCTGACTGATCCAGGGCAATTTGAGGAAAACTGGTATCTGAGGTACTGCTGCTGAGGGGAAACTGAACCTGACAGCTGCATGGAAGTATGTTTAAATCAGATATTTCCTTTCAACAGTGTATATGCCCAACAAAGCACTCTGCTGTTAAAAGCAAATTTCTGAAAATCATGTTCTTTTTACATGATTACAAATTACAGAATTTGTACTGTGTAAAATTTCCGATGTAAAGAAAATCATCAGAGAGGACCAACTTGTAAGATCTCCTATAAGTATACAAGATTATTTCCTTGTTGGTTGTTTTTTCTTTCAGTCTAAACCTGGAATCCTACAGATGTACTTTCTGCATTAGCTTCAAAGAAAAGGAATGCACTACTACAAAGGGTTGCTTTTTTTTTTTTTGCTTTTTTTTCCCTATAAACTCACGCAAAGCTGGGCAATCCTTAGAGTTAGATACCAAATAAATTTACTCAAGCTAATAGCAATGTTCACTTACTTGCTAGTTTAACAAACATTCCTGAGCTGATTTGCCTAGAATATCTTTGCAAAACAAACAACCTCAAAATGGTGTAAGCAGTCAAAGTAAAATACTTTAAACATTTGAATTTTATCACAGATGGCAGGAATTTGCTAGTAAGGTTATTTATACATTCTCAGACAATACTGTTCAAGCATCTGGAACAGAGACAAATTTAAGTTATTTTCATTGTCTTTTAAGACAGTTCAAATGGAATTTCTTTGCCTTCCTTACTCAGCAAGCCGGATACGAGGTCTAGCCCTTTAAATGCTATTGTTCCAGTTTAAGAGGAGAGAGGCTATAAAAAAAGGGGTGCTTCATTAAAATACCATAGCTGGCACCTCTCAGAGACACAGGAAAAGAATATTCACCAAGTAACACATTATAAATTATAATTGAGATTCAATTCTCCCAGGGAGAAGAGATGGTAACTTGTCATTTGAAGTGTTGTGAGTTTCTGAGAGTGGACTAAGAGTTTAGAGGGTATAATGATATCATTAATAAATGCCCTTGCAAAGCAAGCAAAATTATACTGTGCTGTTTCTTGAAAACCACAGGAACTCTTTATTGTTCTGTCAGCAGCAGTTCAAAGAGCTATGTGACCCCATTAACATTCATTCAGGCATGTATAACAAATTGGTGGAGGGAAATTTCTTGAAAAGTTAATTATATTTTGTGTGTTTGAATATCTAATGCTGTTACCCACGTGAGCTCAGCACCACAAAATACACACTTGCACTCCTGGTATATCTCACAGTTCTATTTATCTTTTAATATTTTGAGGAAAAAGCAGTTTCAAAGGTAGAGGAAGAGCAGGGAGGTTGGGAAGTAGAAAAGTCTAGGTAACGGCTAGCTGATTAGATGTCTGTAGGTGAACTAATTTTGTACTTACATTCATTATGCTATGAGCAGCAATTGTTATTAGATGACCAGAAGACCGTTTGCACCCACATATCCAAGGCAGGGACCAAGTAAGAAAATGTGGGGTGATACACTATAAGCATATAGCTAGAATCTTGCAGAGAATGAGTTTCTCTCAGTTCCAAGAAGAGACAGTTCTTCTGGCCAAACTATGGCCAGAAAAAAGCAAAAAGTTGTGGGCTTCTTCCTGAAAATCTTGACTTTTCATAGAAAAGCTTTATTGAAGAGATTCTGATGCAGCCTCTGACCAGGATGGCAGCTTGGCTGTTTTCTGCTTCCTTAGTCCTTTGTTAATCCGGTTGTCCAAGCAGCTCTTTCACACACAATGCCAAATACTACAGGCAGTCTTCATGCTGCAGTGATCCCTGACTAGGCTTAAGCAAAGACAATGGCCAGCAACATAAACAGAAGTTTGCCTAGTTGGTTTTGAGTGCAAATGTTCTTTTTTTGATAAAACATGTTTGGAATTTTTCTGAAAATATGGAGGGTTAATTTTTTTCCCGAGAGAGAGTGAGTAATAGATACTGTCTCCAATGTTAGCAGAAAGCCCACTCACATTGATTAAGTCAGAAGCTTTAAGCTTTAGCTGTATCAATTCATTAATGTCGGTTACAGTACAGATTCAGGAATCCTTACCTCTTTAGTACTGTCCCCTTGCAGCTTTCCTTACACCTAGCAATAACTTTGATAAATGATATCAAAAGATATGATGAAGGGAAGGACCCTCCCAAAGAGGTTAATACTATCTGTCCTATACTGAGGAGATGTTATTTCCTGAGAAACATCTAAATTCAGGTTCTGTGTGTTTGTAAATCAAGTCAAATAATGTTAGGATTGCCAGCAGGACTCTGTGAAACTTCATAAAGAAATTAGAGTAGGACCCTTTGTAACTACTGCAAATGTCCATTTACATGAGCATTCCCACCAACCCACCAGAAACTATCTCTTCCAGACTTTGAGCCCATGTATACTAATTCAAAGCTGCTTCTAAATTATCTTGGAAAATAAAAGAATAAGACTTATATTACCCTATAAGCCTAGGCAAGCTTGAATTCTATTTTCAGTTTATTGAATGTTCTGCTGTTATCCTCCATAATTCTTTAACAGTCAACAAGTATTTTCCTCATCACATATATATTCATGGTTCTGCCTTTCTTCTGAAAAACTGTCAACGTGCTGACATTCTAAAGGTATCTGCTATTTGAAGAATATTTGCATTGTAATTATATTTGTGTTAGCTATTTTTTTTCTTAACTGCATTTTCATTGCGCATAGATTGGAGTTGATCAGAAAGTCTCTTCTGAAATGGAAATTATTTTTATTACACTTCAGCCATGCTTTAAACTGGTTCTACTGCAGTTAGTTTGAAACAGTGGGAGTGTGCTCAGAGTGAAAAGCAGGATGCACATTCAAATGGTCTAATATATGTCTACCAGAAAGGGATGCAAACCATGTCACAAAAGAATCTTAGGAAGGTTTGACTTACCGGGCAGTATAGCTACGGGAGGAATTTCCACTGAAATGCTCTTTGCTCAGAAAATGCCCATTTGTTGAAATCAAAGCTTAGCAGGAGCAAGGGGTAGAGAGGAGGGGAGAAGGAAGTAGAATTAATTTTTCACTCAATGTTTTCATCTTTCCTTGGAAGATTGTTATGTTTGAAATGTTTCAGGTTGACATTTTTCCATCAAGGAACCCCTGCTATTCAGGAATGCTTGTTTCAGGTGTTAAGCTCTACACAGTAAAGAGGAGACATAATATTTGAGAACAAAACAGAGTGCTTCAAGATCACTAGGCAAAAAGTTCTAATCCATGTGTTGAGGGACAATTTCTGTAAGCCTGGGAAACTCTTATGAAGCAGAAAATCATTTCCTGCCATAGTGTAATAGGGGTGAAATTACAGCCTCTGTCAAGGCAATAGCAAAAGTTCTGTTTGCATCAGTTGAGACTTCACCTGAAGCTTACTGAATACATTGTAGTCTCTTTTGACCATACAAACATATGTCACCATACAAAGTACTGAAGAATTTATAAGCTAGTTTTTTAGGAGGAGATAATCATAATAGATGAGGCTTTAAAGGCAATTGTTATGTGTAGCAGATGAGTCCTGGTTTTCTGCATGTAATAGGAGTCAAACAACAAGCAGGCAAATGTTTCTCAAAATCATTGCCTTTCTCCAGAATTTTAAAATGTTACTGTTTGCAGCTCTTTGTTAAAAACTTGCACCAGAAATTATTACGTTGCCTAGAGCAGAAGAAGGGACAGCATGAACAGAGTCCTGGCAAGAGCCCATTCCTGCATCAGCGTGAGCTGAGCTGGGGGCTTTTGTATGGCAGCAGTCAAGGACCCGTGGCCAGTTCCACTGATACAGCACATCCTCAAAGACATGTGTTAAAAAGAGGACAGTGAGCTGGAGGTGTAAGGGGACAACTGATCTTACACTGTCTCAGCTGTTTTCCCAGGGGACATGGATTTCAGTCCTGCAGCTGTTAGGTTCCAGTATGAGTCCTCTCCTAGAGAGAGCCAAGTGCTTACCTACCTGTGCTCAGGGGATAATCTCTGCCACACATCGCTGTGCAGAGTCGTATCATCACTGCCTCTCTTGCTCTGACTTCCTCCAGCCCACTGTCCATGTGTACCTCCGTCTCCACCCCACAAAACAGTACCCATTCCACCTCTGTTGGCAGTAGCTCTCACTGAAGTGTCACTACTCCCATACCTTTCTGGTCTAGTCTTGTATGTGCAATCCCTGTTGTAATTTTGCATAATTTCTTTATATATTCCTCATAGCAAGAAGGCATCTGTAGTAAACACTCTCTTCAGGAAGCTTTCATTCAGCTTCCACACTAAAAAGGGCAAGGCTTTGGGGGTTAAAAAAGTTAAACAGTTATTACAGATGCATAATTCCTGAAGTCCTATGAAATTAATGAGGACAGGTAATGTAAATTAATACATCAGACCACGTTCAAATTTTATGAGAGGAAGAAAGGTTCAACATACAACACAAACTATTTATGAATATGTTGGTGGGAATATTCAAGCATGACTGATGTTAGCTCTAACTGCCTTTTTACTGGCTACCAGTAAGAAACAGCTGCTTTCTGCTCTAAGCAGACTTACTGCAATAAACTTTCCAGTTCCCTTGCTCGGGCTGAAAGAGTATTTGCTTCCTGTCTAACTCTTATCAGCAACTCCATGAGATCTTTCCTAAAATGTAGTAACTAGCATTAAAAAAACAACTTTCCACTTGACATGTCCAGCTTCTCAGGCTGTCCATATTGCAGTTTATCCTTTACTCATGGCCAAAAGCCCCAAAGCTTCCAACTGGCAAACACAGCTGGGATGATCAATTCTACTAAGCAGTTAATTCCAATTTTCAAGTGATAAATGTGAGTCTAAAGCCTACTATGCTTCTGTTTTTCCTTGTTCCAGTCAGTTCCCTAGAGATGATACGCACACAATGAGCATAAACCTTCTCTTGCAGAGAGCAAAGCCTGTTTATCTACCTTTATTTTATATATAATGAGTCAGTCGCTTTTCTCGCCTCCTGTAATTTCAAAGGCACCCTCACTGACAGATCAGAGAGTAGTCACTCTACATATCACAACAGCTGTTGGAGACAGATAGCATGAACGTTTCTGGAATAATTCAAACTGACCTTCTTTCAGTGGATACTAAGCACTCATTGTTAGCTGTGACTTCATGTTCAGCAGTTCAACATAGGTCTCTAACATGAAGCACATTCTAATATTGAGGAAAAAAATTACTAGAGAACAGATTTGGGAACTACCGAGACAGCCTTTAAGGGAAAGAATTGGTATGGTTTTTATGTGTATATATTGCAAATGGTTTAATCCAAATGTATAAATGTACAGACATACATCTCATACAAGTAGTGGATTTGAAATCAAGAAAGGCTTTTTGCCACCAATGTTCAGGAAGCAGACTATCCCATTGCATGGTATAGCACCTGCTAAATTCTGCAGCCATTTTCCAGATGCTGAACATCATTAGATCTTGAGCCTGTTCCTTTTATAAACAGTTAAGTCATTCTTACTGGAAGGAGTTCTGTTTCCTTCACAGACCAGGTTTGTCCCACTCTGTAGGCAATTGCATGTTGGTAAAGCTAATCTTGCCTCTATGAACATAAGCTTGAGTTCTGAGCAGGTCTTCTTGAGTTATTAGCATGGAGTCTAGTTTGGGAAGCTACAATATGCTTTTCTGGACATACAAACACACTATGATTATGACACAGGAATGTTCTGCTTTTATATTCTGAGGAAATTGGCTGTCCTCTGGTAGGCTGCTGCTAAAGAAATGGTTATCCATCCTCAAGGACCCAGCCTAGAGTATTCCCTTTTCTTCAACTTCCCTATCCAGGAACAGATCATGACAAGGCTTTTCCACAAAATCCAGATCTAAAGATTTCCTTAATTTTTTACAAATCTTTAAATTCTGGACACCAAAAAAAAGAAAAAAAAAAGAAAAAAACAGTCTGCCTTCAAGTAGCTTTTTTTTCTAACAGGTGAAGGGAAAGAGGGACCAGTTTTCAGCTGCCATAAATCAACATTACTCTGCAGACATGCATCGAGCCGGCCAGTTATACTGCCCCAGCAGCTGGCCTCAGCTGTCTGCTGGTTTTTGTCTTTGAGATTTTCAACCTGATAGACTGAGGAGCCGCCAAGCAAATGAATGAGTGACCTTTGTGTCTGCTTTTTGCCTCCCAGAGATAAACAGCTTTAGAATCTACACTGAGGGGCATTTTACACTAGGTGCTAAGGTTTTTCCACTTGTCCTTGTCCAAGCCAGTGTACACATGTACCTATATATGATTTTACTTGCCTGGCTATTACCATCTCTGTCTTTCTGTTAATATAACCAGTTATAAATACCTCATGATGCATAACAGTATTATAGGATATTTATAGCATAGACAGACTTCTCCCTACACTACAGATTTCTACAGAAGTTCTGAGCTAGAGTAAGTCTTTTTACAGTGTTCTTCAGTTTGTGATGATGCAAATTTCACTCTAATTCACTAGTAACAGCAGTATTATGTTCAGAAACTTTATGGAAAGACTAGTTGTATCTCTTACTTACTATGTAAGGCATCTTATAGCCTGCATCCTTCACATGACTCAGAGAGTTTAACTGCAAGTACTAAGTCAAAGATCACATCTACCCTGTGTTTCAGAGTATAAATGTGTTTAAGCAGAGAAGAGACAGGTCCTTGCTCCAGGGCCCAGGCTGGTGAAGGAAAGACCAAGTTTGCAGGGCAGAGGGTTTGGCAAAGTCTCCAGAAGCATGAGGACTGTCTGGGCTCTGTTCAGATCCTTACTTTGACCATAACAAAGATTCAAACATGCCCATTAACACAGATCATGCTGATCTGAAACACCACTCCATTATCTCAGCTTGATTTCAACTTTGAAAAAGCAAGAAATTCTAACAAGACATAAATCAAGTACTTCTTACCACTCAAAATGGAATATTAAGTATTTTGATTTCCAGATGAAAACTTTTGAAACAAACCTATTTCCAGAAAATTTCAGTAACACATTTCACTAATACTTCTATTTTGAAAATGTGACATTCTTCCAAAAAAAAAAGGTTTTTTTTCACTGGAAAACGTTTATCAGCTCTAAAAGCTTCTATTTTTCACTAAGATTTGGGAAAACAAAGAAATTATACTTTTTCCATAATACTGAACTACAATATTTTTCTTCAAGCTCTGCATTCTAGTCTGCATTTTGAGCATATTTGATATTTTAGCTGTTTCTTCTGAAGCACAACATGAAAAATATTTGCTTGTAAAAGCCAGTATCAAGACACAAGTGGTTCACTGCTATAATTTAACTGATATTAAGTTTCTCAATCCCACATAATTATAGTAGGAGGAAATTCACACACACCCCCAAATTAATAATATTTAAATCTATTGCTTATATTAAAGACTAAATATATTCACATAATTCTAAGCAGGTTGAGTTTTCCTTAATCTGGTATCTCATTCCAGATTTTGAAGTGAGATAACATCCAATAATATCCAAACCAACCTGTTTTTTTTACTTATCTGACCTGATCTCAACATCAGAGCTAATCTGGACAAATGTATCTTGAACAATTTTCCAAGAGAAGCTTATACGAGTTTCACTTACTTGAAAGGTTTTTTCAGAAAAGTTTTATCAGTACCACTATCTGATTAATGTGTCCTCAAATCAAACATCATTGAGTTTTTATTTCCCTTTCCTCCCAGAAATACTAGTTTCAAATTTTCACTGGATGATGATAAACTGAATATAATTTAAAAAAATAGAAGAACTTTAATGGACTTCCTAATGGACAGTGTTGGTCATAACTTCTATCAGGTTATCACCAATAAATGTCTGCAGACAAATCCCTGGTTTTGGACCTTGGTTGTTCCCTGTTATTACTGCTATTGGCTGCAACGATAGTGAAATTTGAAAGCCCTATTGAACCCTAAAGATCGCTCCTGCTGTGATTCATCATTGTCACAAAGTAGGCACAGGGCTTTTTTTTTTTTTGAGAGCCACTGTCCTTGCATATGTGAGCACAAGTGCATGTTAAAGAATTCTGAAAGACAGAATATGTTCAGGATATAACCATTTACCCTACTAGTCTCAGTACCTTGAAACAGCCCTGGGGCAAGTTAGCCTTCACGTAAGGCAGTACTAGGTACGCTGGACTGCAAACCTGTTCTTCAGGTCAGTTCTGAATCCACCTTGCTGGTCTGTGCCATAAGCCACTCAACTGGGTCTTAGTAGACATTGACCTTCTAGCTTTGTTTTCACCAAAACAATGGCAGGCAAGATCAGACCTTGTGCTGTTTTGAAAGTTTTGGAATATTTCTGGATGCTGTTGGAGAAGTTGTTGCACTTCAATTCTGAGTACTAGCTGCAGGAATTTCTAAATTTATATATGCATGCATATACACAAACTGTGGTACATGGTTCTAGTGTTGGGTAAAGCAAAACCAAACAGTGTTCCTCTCTACTCCTTGGCAGGAACATCCCAAAATCAAAAGTCCTTCTAAAGGCAAAGCAACTACATCCTCTGAGCAACAAACAACAAACATTTAAAAAACAAGTCTGGGCTTCACTGGATACCCAGGCTGTGTTCACTGTAACACTCTTCAGCCCTAACTCTCATGTTTATTAGATGTCTTCAGATGCAGTGTTCAGTAGCAAACAACCTCCATACTAAGAAGTGACCATTTTTTACATGCTTTACAATTGCAACACAGGTTTTTCACCTTTGCCATTAAACTCTGATGCTTCTAATTCTAAAACGCTCATTTCATTATGCAAAATGCCCCAAAGTTTAGTTTCTGGTTGGCTTAAGCCACAATTAAATTTTGTGTACCATCATAGGATAATTGTAAGATCAGCGTGACAATACAGAGAAGTATGGCTTCACAGACGAAGAGAACAGAGGGGAGAAATACACTGTGAAGGGGAAAAGCTGTTCACATTAAAAGAATAAGGATCAGAAATAAAAAATCATCAAGCTATTGGCAAAATAGATTGGTTTTATAAACATCTTTTTCCCCACCTTTCCATCCATGTGCCAATCTTCTCTTTAATGCGTTAAAACTCAAAAGGTCAGTAAGGAGTATGGCATGAGCTCAAAGCATACAGTAGCAATTGCCTTGTGATAAAGGAGCAGTTCTCATTAATCAGGGATGGTTTAGGCACTAAGAACATATTTGGCTCTGTACTACTGTGGCATAATGAGAATTGCCATACTGTACAAATACTTGCTTAGCATCTGAACAACTGTTGTTTAAAGTGGAGACATAAGGCTACTTTTAGGTCATTAAATATCTTAACTGAGAAACAGAGTAGATGCCCTGTAGAGTTACAGTGAACTATCTTGTGTGATGCAATATACACAGAAATCCAGAGTAAAGAGTAGTATTGAGCAAAATGTGGTTTCAGACATGTGGCTGATAAGTAACTCATTTACCTGAGCATTTACAGACTTCACAGTATTTGGAACTGAGCATCCTATATAATAGCAACATATTAATCTCTGCAGCCAAGTCTATTAGATTTGACTAGCGTTGGTCTTGTTCCAACACAGAATGAACCAATGCACACACCTGTGTAATGTTTGTTCTCTGCTCCTAGTGATAAAGCAGCAATTTGAAGAAAAAATAAATCAAATACAAATAAATCAATAATATATTGATTGGCTTAAAGTAATTTGAAAGTAAGAAAAAATATTAAATGCATAAGCCTAAATTATTGCATTTTATTTTTAGCAGTTCTGAATTTCAGAAAGCAACGGTCTGAGACACTGAATCAGATGAGACCTTAACAAACCTCTGGGAAAATGGTTCAGCTATGACATTAAAATTGCTATTACAGACAAAGAGGCTAGAAGTTCCTGGCTCAGACGTCAACATGTAAACATACGGGATCAACCCCACTAGAAACTGTAAGACACAATTATTTTCCTTCCATCTACTTCACTAGACTTACACAGGACTTAATATGACCCAAACCCTCTTCTTAGAAAGGAGGTCTGGGATAGCCATGTAATCTGTCTGAGGTTCTGTACATGCATAGTGCCTTAGCTGTGAGAAGTAACAAGGAACTAAACCGACCTCGGTTTCAGACATCATCATCTCCCGAGAGTAGAACCTGACTTTTTCACTTTCAGTCACCTCCAATGCAACTCATATTGTGACTCTTCTTTTTCTCTATGTAGGTCTTGCCTGCATTTCAATTATATTTTACATAAATTTTACATTAGGATAGCAGCAGTTCTTTTAAAATAATAATAGAGCAAAGCCTTAATGAAGGTACTTCAACAGCAATGATGAGAGCCAAAAAAACCACATCCCTAAATAAAGCCCCACCAACACCGCTTGCTAAATATGTGCTTTATAAGCATGAATGACTTACTTCTAAACCTGATAAACTGGAGTGCATCATTCACAACTCCTACAACTTGTCAGGCCCGCCAGTGGTTAGAAAAGTCTAGGACATATTATCCCAATTTGTACTTTTTAGAGTGTTCTATTTCTGCTTATCATGGAGAAGACAACAGTAACATGACTTTAAATAAGAAATGAAATGCCGACCCACCAAAAAGAAAGGCAGCCTTCTTAAGTCACCCAGCACAGGACATCAGGATAATGACACAATCATAAGATCAGCTTTGGTGCTCACAGGTTTTGGTACTTCTAGAAACATATTGTTGCCAACAACTGCAAATAAACCATATGCAAACAACCTGGCAGTGTCATGGCCAGAAATCAGGTGGGATGAAGGCTTCATTGGCCCCTTACTGGAGGGTTGAAGTGCGAAATTTGGACACGCATAAGGACACCTTGTTGGGATTTGATTCCCTTATGAATGTCATTTGTCTTTATCTTCCTTCTGACTGAAGGGTTTTTTTGAACTACAGAATGTTACTTGGTGAAGGAATGCAGATGAAGTGATAGTATCAGCAGGAGAAGATAAGATATTGTCCTAGACACTAATTGCACAGCTTGACTTTCTAATTTGTTAGAGTAGATGAAATTTCCTCACAAATGAGAACACAGGCTTAAAACTGCTGGCAGATTTTTCTACCTCATTTTTGAATAATAACCCAAAGTAGAGACAATCACGATCTAATTGTAGACAATTTATTAGTCAAAAAAATTTGTTGAACAAATTGTTCTTTCTAGTATGTAAATTGAAGTTAAAATACACACACACCCCAGAGAAGATTATTCCTGAGGTAGTTATGACTGCGGGATACCTGAAAAGTACTAAAAATAAAATGAAAAAACAATGACTTATGAAATCTTCCCTTTTGAATATGTGGATACATGAAATGTGGTCCTTAAGCAACGCAGTCTAAGATTGAAGTTATCCCTGCTTTGAGCAGGGGCTTGGACAAGGTAATCTCCAGAGGTTTTTCCAACCTAAATAGTCCTCAGATTCTATCAAATGCCCACAATTAACAAAGTTGTGTCCAACTACTTCAAATGTAAAAATCCATCTCAGTTCTAACACATTGATGGGCTCAGGCTCTAGTGGGAAGGGCTGAAGTCCTCTCTGAGCACCACAGCTCATCCTCAGGTTGGCCCAACAGGCCCCAGCTGCCTTGTCCTCACTTTCCACCTAACCCTGTAACAGTGAATGGTTTTAACCTGCTCCTATTTACTTGCAAGCACCAAGTGGATATGCAGCCCCTGAAGTCTCAACCATACTGTAACAGGATCCTGCGTGACAAGTGAAGGCAGCCAGAATAAGGGCACAATGGGGAGCCTGTCCTTCCTCTTCCTTATTTCCCTCCCACTCAAATGCATCCACATGAACATGACGGCACACTTCCATCTGCTGAGGGAGATGCTCACCTCTCCTGCCACCCTTCCTCTGCACAATGTCCTTGCATGTGGACTTCACATTCCAGAAAGCACACACTGCTGAATTTTAATCCCCCTGAATTCTCTGATGGATTAAACCTCAAATTCCTAACCCTCCTTCTTAATGCTGCAGTAAGTAACACACATTGGTTACACTGATTTACATCTGAAATAAAAGTGATAGTCAAAATGAAACATCTGAAAATCAATCTCCACTGCAAGTGGATAGGACATTAAAGAATTCTGAGTTTTTTTCTCAGCCCTTCATCTGCCCAGTGCCTGATGAGGCAAAAATCACTGTCTGCAGCAATAAAAGTTGCAGGCACATGTCTTGCCCTCCACTTACCTGTAACCCTTCAATGGCCAGTTTAAGGATAGATGGTGTAAGCTTGGAGGCTTGCTTGAAGGAAAAGTTGCTCCAGTCTATAATTAGAATGAAGCCATTTATCTGAAGCTCCTGATCTTCGATGAGCACTTCCAAGGACAGTAGGATAGCCCGAAGGATATCTATGAAGGAGTTCCTAAAGCCAAAGGAGAAAAAAAAAATAATCACTGGTTGCAGTTATCTTCAAACCTGAAGATGCTCAGCTTTGCTGTGGATAGGGCCTGAGCAAGGGACAGGGATTTATTCTAGTAGATTTCTTCTGAAAAAAAAGAGTTGTTTCAGAGGTGCCACTAAAGAGCTCCTGCTGCAAAACTTACGCTCCTCTGCTTGGTGAGATAAGTCCTGTTCACTGGTGGATAAAATAAACCCTGAACAAAATCTTTTCAATTCTGGGATTCCTTACAAAAGATTTTCGCTAACCTACTTTGGGTAAATATCTGTGATGAAATGGATTCAGGCTATCAGTTTAAATCCCTGTTCCTCTGGATAAACTTTACCATGTTTTTTTGTTTGGGTTTTCTTTTCCCCTTTTCTTTCTATTACAAAGAGAAAAATCAGAAAAGGAAGTAAATCAGTATAATATTAATATACATGGTATGGTTACAACTAGGCTCCCTGGGCTCCTGCTTGAGTGGAGGGAATGATCCAAGGCTTTGCACAATTAAGTTTGACTGTTTCCCTGTTTCTGTGAACCAAACACAACATGAAAAATAGCTGCATACACTCAAAATGGGAACTCTTTATTAATTAGCAGCTACCAGCAGGCTGACTGCAAGGCTTCCCTCAGCTCTGGGAGAATAATTAGAAACGTTGGAGGCCTTGAGGGAGATAGAAAGTAACAAAGGAGAAAATGTTTTCTTTAATGTGAAAGTCTGTACTGAGAAGCCTGGGCCACTCTCTACTTCCATCTCATGCATTTTGCAAAAGCAAGAGTTGGACACCTTAATAACTAATTCTGTATTTACATCCCAATAAGCTGAAACAGGCCCTCTCCTCATCTGTCCTTTCATTAAGAAGATTTAGAAACAACAGGTTTGTCACAGCACAAACAAGCTAGCAAGCAACAAAAGAGTTTTACCGTTGGTCAAACTCTACTACCTATGCTGTTTCTCCACCCTCCAGAAGCCAGGCCACACTCCTCCTTGTCCCTGCTAAGCTGGGAATTTCCCCTTCTCTAGGCTCCTTCCCCACCCAGCCTCTCTTCATCCAAGGCCTCCTCAACCATGCTCATCCGAGCTATTTAACCACTTAGCAGGAACGAGCTACATCTGCACATCATCCATGTCAACCAACCCACTGCCTTCACAGCAAACCACAGCTGCATATTATCATTGCCAATCAACCCACTGCCCTCATTCCCCTACACAGGCTCTTTTAGAGAGCAACATCAAGGATAGCTTCAGAAAGTACAGCTTAACCTTGTGTAAAATGAAATGCTGTTGCAGTCTGCTTTACTTCTGCATAATTCCCAAATTCTGATGAGGACTGAGATCCATTACAGGAAAGGTTTGCACCATACTCTTCCATGGAGATTTTAATTTCATCCCTTTCTACTGTTTTCTTCAATTTAAAACAAGGCGTTTAAGCTTGCGAGAGTTTTGTTTCAAATTCTAACTGAGAGAAAAAACCCATATGCAGCACAATCAAACTTCTCTACCACCAAGACCTCTACCCCTCAATGGCAGCAACACGTGATAAATTTCTATTACAAGTAAACGGTGACATGTTTTCTTATTCTTTTTTCTCTCAGTAGGTTTTGAGTGGAAAACGGACGTTCCTTCTCTAAAGGCACAGTCCCTTGAAAAAGCTGTTTCTATACTGTGCCTTTCTGCAAAAGTTAGAAGCTTCTCTGAAGTATAATTGCCGAGGCAACTTGCAATACCAAGGTAGAGCTTAAAGATATTCAGCGTTGTTGCTGCTATGTACCAGACCACCCTTCCCTCATTTGCAGAACAACCTTGACCTTTTCAAATCCTATGGGGAAGCTGGCTAAACAGACAAACCGAAGGAGCACTTTCCTTAGCAATGTAAGGTGAAGGCATACTGTGGATTGGGAATTGACACTTATTTTTAGTCTAAATTTATTTCAAAACACCATGATATGGATATACTATCCACTGTCCAGCTGAAACTGGTGATGACTTTCAAGCAGCAGCAGCAGCAGATTATTAGACTTTCAGTGATGAAAAAGTGAGTGCACCCCTAGACTTTATCTACCTAATATATCTGAAACTACTTCACCCCAGCACCCCTAGGCGAGGGGTCAGCCTTTCACCAGAACTGCCCCGTGGAAGCTCCCAGGGGTGTGCAGTGGCTCCAAAAGTGTCCTTGCATACATGCCAGCCTTTTCTACTCTCTTGTCATCAACACGGAACGATACCAGCATTCATGGATGGACTTTCTGCATGGATTGGGGAAGATGGACTAATCCAGAGCTCATTTTAACCCTACATTTGCAAACCCTAGAATGAAGAAAATACTTGTTACTACTGAAGGTGTGAAAACAGGGCCACGCTATGATAAGAAAAGGTTTCATCCTTCATTTGTGGGAAGAAGTTTTCTTAATAGAACATTCAAACTCATATTCGTGATCCTGATGCTTTTAGAAGCTGTGTATGATTTCAGTAGGGCTGTATGGAAATGGTGCATACAAAGCATCTTCTGTAATCCACTTAAACTCTAAATCACAATGTAATATTCCATTTGACTGAGTGCAAAATCTTCCTCTCAGGCTCTGTGCTGAGAAATTCCAGTCTTTGTTTGGGTGTCTACATAAATTACCAGGTTTTGAAGCAATTAGTCACCTGTGCTTCCCTGTACTTTCAGTAAGAATTATTTTCCTGGGAGATATAGCACCCCAGTTTTCTTAGTGTGCAACTAATCTGGCTGTCATCTGCCCAGATCCCTCCCCACCTCTATGTATTTGCAATTTTAAGACATGATGTAGGAAATAACTCAAAGTGAACACAAAGACGTTTTTCAGATGAGTATGAGAAGACATGGAAGCAGCAGGCAAGTCCTCCAGGTGGGCTGTTTGCAGGCACACTGTTTTGTGAATGCAGGGTCTGGATAGAAATCAGAGTGCCACTTGAGGCTGAAGCCCTCTGCTCCCTAATCTTGAGGCTCTGAGACAAGTCATTCAGCTGTGTGACTGATTTGCATCCAAATCATTTTATATGCATGAAGACAGAACCACTTTCTATTAGTCTATCTCCTTTGTTCCTTTGCTTAATGTTCCTTTCCCTCCTCCAATCCCCCCTCCCCACCATTTTAACCCTCTCTCACACACACAAAAAAAGTGAAATAATTTACTATTACACAAAGGGAAATGTGTAAGGTGCTGTAAGGATTCAGCATGGAGCCTACTGAAGTGAGCCACTAATGAGTTACAAAAGATATGCACAAACCTCAGAAAGACAAAAAGCAGGAGGGAGGGAGAATGGCTATCTGCCTTGGCTGAATGGAAAGGTACCACAAAAGAGGCTCTTCAAATATCCTTCGGAAAATGGAAAGTTAACCCAACAGAAGCTAGTGGTAAGGAACAATAATGTAAAACAAAAATGAAGATGGTTTAGCTGAGGGATTTGGTGGGGAGATTAGCCAAAGGCATAACATGAAAATAAATAAGAAGAAATTACTTAATTATAAGAGACATAAGCAGGCTGAGAGAATCAAAAGGCTCAGTGGAGTACCAGGGTGCAATGGGAACAATTAAAGAGGATAAAGACATTGCAGGGAAATTAAATGATCTATTAGCATGTCTCTGCCACCAGTCATTTTGTAGAGATAAATGGATAATAAAGCTGAGGAACTGTTGGAAAATAAGGGGTCAAATAAGACACACTACAAGAAAGCGATACATTTTGGAGAACATGGCATCAGTAAAGGCTTTTGCCATTACTCTGTCTCTGAACAGTTAAGCACAGGGTCTGTTTTAGGCAAGCTAGTGAAACTAATTGGATTATTCATATGGTTAAAATATGAACATACAGAAGTACTGTCAGATGAAGCCATTAAGACTGTCTGGTAGCAAGCAAAAACAAACTGTCACTAAAAATCCCGACTGTCCCACAAGACAGCAGGCTATCAAAGTTTGGACCAGTGTCATTATCTTGGCAGTTGCAGACAACTCAGCTTATCATCCTGCAGTTAGTATGCAATAACAGCCTCTCCCCTCTAGCAGTTAAAGAGTGGCCAAAGCTGAATATCACTTAGCAAGCTGCAAACGCGGCATAGATGCAAATCGGGTAAGAGACCACACCTCACTTTGTTCCATCCCCATACAATAAATCACCAACAGAGAGCAGAAATGCGTGCTTAGCTTCTAGTGGGGGCAGAGCTGGCACTGCCCTGCAAAGAGGATTCTCACTGGGAGTAGAGCACAGAAAAGGAAGCAGGCAGAAGAAGGACCAGAAAAAACATCTTCAGGGTGCCCCAAATTATTTGAGCTAATCAAAGCTGAAGAAGCTGGCCGCACCTTGAATGCTTTGTTTGGTTTTGGGCCCCCCACTACAAGAAAGACATTGAGGTGCTGGAGAGTGTCCAGAGAAGGGCAGAGAAGCTGGTGAAGGGTTTAGAGAGCAGGTCCTATAAGGAGCGTCTGAAGGAACTGGGGCTGTTTAGCCTGGGGGAAAGGAGGCTCAGGAGGGACCTTATCGCTCTCTACAGCTGCCTGGAAGGAGGCTGTAGTGAGGTGGGGGCCTGTCTCTTCTGCCAAGTAACAAGCGATAGGATCAGACAGTGGTCTCAAGTTGTGCCAAAGGAGGTTTAGATTCGATATAAGGAAAAATTTCATCATGAAAAGGATTGTCAAGGCTGCGCAGGGAAGTGGCTAAGTCACCATCCCTGGAGGTATTTAAAAGACTTGTAGATGTGGTGTTTAGGGACATGGTTTGGTGGTGGACTTGACAGTGCTAGGTTAACGGTTGCTCTTGATGGTCTTAAAGGTCTTTTCCAACCTAAACAACTCCTCAATCTATGATTCTATGAAAGGCTTAGAAAGGGAGATGTGTATAACACAGCACATCAATGCTGGTGGATGAGGGAAGAGACAGGAAGGAACATTTTTAATTGTTCATATACACAGCCAAGGTACACTGTTCATAGAAAAGCCCTTGGAATCCAGTCAGCATTGGGTTTTGAACCAGTATTCATAAATCATATGATGTCATTTATTTCAGCAGGTTAAATTCTCCTTTCTGCTCACAAAGTATTGATAAGAAAGCCTCAGCTTCCTTGGATGTGTTTTTAGAAAACATCTGGTTTTTTTAATGCATGTATTTATTTTAGAAATGTAAAACTCATCTCTGCTGAAAAAAGCAATGGAAATTACTGACATACAGTCCGTGGGGATTCA
Organism: Falco punctatus; assembly: GCF_963210335.1. Lineage (NCBI taxonomy): Eukaryota > Metazoa > Chordata > Aves > Falconiformes > Falconidae > Falco > Falco punctatus. The sequence goes on from NC_137582.1 coordinate 45,302,410, forward strand.
TGTCTTGGTTCAAACTCATGATCATTAGTAGCTACCGTGCCTCTCTGGCATCAGAGGGAAAGGGCAGTCAGTCCAACCTCTGCAAGACCTGATCTTCACATTTTATGACCTTTTCCTGAGGAAAGGCCTCTCATATGAATCCTGCACAACACGGGGTAGCCCTTGGCTGAAGAGTAACCGGGAAGAGCAACGGCAAAATGAAGAATCGTGAATAAACACGGTGACTCACTTGAATAATCCTGCACCAGAGAAGATGAACAGGTGAACAGAGGAGCTCACAGCCGACTCATGTGCTGAAAAGGGCTTGTTTGTCTCATCTGTCTGAGGTCTGAAAAGCGCATATTTGTGCAGAAATTAGCAAGGCTTGTCTGAGATTCACAGAGAAAATGGATTGCATTCACAGCACATGTTCACAAGTATTTTGACCTGCCACGGGTAACTATATATTCATAGAACAATTCAAAGCCATTTAAACTCCTTAGCTGCAAAAATATGAATAATTCACCAGCATGTAAACTGGAGACATCCTTACACAATAATATGAGATCTTTTCTTATTTTGTAGGGTGCCAACGCCTTCTTTGTCATGCCCAAGTTAAGGTACAGATTTTTTCATTTCCCTGTAGAAGCAGCATACAAGCACATAAAACTCCTACTGAGCAAAACACAGGTTGCATTAAGTTAAAGTCATAGCTCCGAATTATTAATCTGTCACTTCTAGTGTAGCTATCTTTGGTTGTTCCAGTATGTCAGCTTCAGACAGACATCTCTCTTGTTTTGTAATGAAAAGATAGCAACTTTTTCCCCACAGCATCTGTGTAAGTCTATAAATAAAATTCTGAACGAACTTTACATCCAGAATAACAGACTGGATAGGTATGTGTGTTGATTTTTTTGTTCAGAAATACTTAGTCCAATGAGCCACTGGATACAAAGAACAGCGTAGACTAAGCTGAGACCTGAACTGTATTTAACAGCATTAGAAACCCACTGCTTAGCTTATAACTGAACAGAGGCCAGTCACCCACAGATATCTGGCTGGCTTTGAATTCCTGCTTGGAGTGAGCTGGAAGCCTCTGCCATTGCCCACGAAGGGAAAATGTACCACCTTGCAGAAAGAAACTGCATTGTTTTATTTTTCTATCATGCAAAAATTGCCTCTGAGTGACTTTCTTAAAGATATAAAAATATTCCCCTTGTCATGTTTCTCCTAGAAGTTCTTCTATGTACACGTATTAGGAGGTTTTTTGCTGTTACTTTCCACTTCAGTTGAACTCCATAGCAACCAGTAGCCCCCGAAATACACACTCTGCATTCAGGTCTGTGTTACGAATCTCCTCCTACATACACTCATTCATACTGTGGGCACCCTTAGCACATGAATACTGTGTTCCTGACGTTAATGTGACTGTGCAAGGGCCCTTTCTTACGTGTCATTTGGCTGAAAATCAGGGACCTTTGCAGCCCCTGTGCTTGGGGAGGGATAGTGCAGGTGGTGGGGCTCTTCAGACCCCTGGTAGGACCAGCTTCCACCAGAGACCTGCACAGGGGAATGGGGAGGTGACATCTGCTCTTCCCTTTGCCTCAGCCCAGGGACATGCTACAGAATCTAGCAGGGAATCAGTTCAAGGTAGAGCATAAAATTGTTACGCTCCTGAGAGTTCAAAATATCCCTCCCTGAGCATTCCAGCAACCTGATCCTACATGGAGCAGGCAACCGATTGCAACCCATCACAGCACAAGTTAGTGACTGCTGATAAGGCATCCGCATGGGTGCCGCCGGGCAGAGCCCAGCCAGGGTGCTCAGCACTGTGCAGGGTGAAACCTCTCAGGAGCAGCGTGCTGCTCTGCTTTGAAGCCTGCTGCTGAAAGGGAAGGCCAGAATCAAAGTCTCAGGTGCGATATGACTGTTCCTCTGGCCGTGGATTTGTTTTATTCCTTCAGAAGTTAGTATTTCTGAGCTACACACTGGTGATTTTCTTGCCTTTTTAATACCCAGAGCAATGTCAAGCTTGCAAAGTGCAAATTTCTCGAGGAGGAATGCGACAATCAGAAGCAGCGTGTTATGATACTGCGGAAATTATTAAAAACCCTACACAACAAGTCCTAAATGCAATCCATAAATCGGTTGTACAGAGCCACTGCAGTAATTTGCCTAACAGTCCCAAACGCAATGTGCCCTGTGAGGAGCATGGGGAAGATGGGAAAAGAGCACATTCCAGCATAAGCACAGTCAGGGAGTCCATGGTAGTTTCAGGTTAGTGGTCTCCACTGTTTAAAATTCAGGAGATGACACATGGGAACAGACTGACGATCACAGCTACTATCTGAGATGTAGTTTTTAATCTCCTATCATGATCTTAACGATGTTGTGATACTGTTCCCTCAAAGCACAGCTGGAGTAAAAATGAACAAAATGAATGCTGGTACATGAATGACTGATGGTTAGAAGCATTAGGATTGATGACCTCTGTTGTTTTATTTTATTCTGTGTGAATGCATAGCCTTTTCTTATTCCCTCTTGGCACTGCAATCCATCCTTGCATCACACTAAGCTATTTGCTCAATTTCTTGCATCATTGCATTCCACAAGTTAATTTTTCATTACAGAAAGGGAAAGGATTTTCTTTTGAACATTATGAAGCTACTGTTTAATCACAGAAAGCAATTATACAGCTCCTTTGTTCTGTTATTAGAAAGTACAAATGACACCACTGATTCAGTCTCCCTGCTATCGTGGTTTCTGTGTGTGATTCCATTATATCTTCTCTAGCTGTATCTCCACTTCATCTTCAATATCTTTCCATTTGAAATAGCCCTGGACTTTTTGCTCCTTCCTGATGTGATTACCTCATTTGTTCATAATGATAATTAATTCCTTTCATTGCTCTTTTTTTTTTTTTGGACAGCTATAGTTTTTACATTCCCTTCTTTTCAAGATAATGTAAAGTGAATTCAGTATTCAAGGTGAGTTTGGAATATCAGCATACATAAAAGAATATGTTATCTTTTCCTATGTCTTCTCTGTCTCATTCTTAATGCACCTAACATCCAATTAACTTTTCTGACCACCCCTGCACAATAAGTATACTTCTTAATTGTGCTGTCCGTAATGACCTGATGTTTTCCTTAAAAGGTTAAAAGTAATTGAAAACCTAGAATAAACTGCACAGAGTTAAGAGAGGATAAAGGATCTGCATACAAGATGTGACCATATATTAAAATCCAACATCTTCTTGCATTGCACTTAGACTTCTTTGCATAATAAATGCTGCTTTTCTAGGTCATTCCAGAGTTTTCCACAATTTTTGCTAATCTTCACTAACCTACACAATTTTGCATTTTCTTTTTGTCACATCACCACTTACCTCACCTACGTCTGCCAAAAGGATATTACTGCTGGGCATTATGGTAACATAATTTTGCTACTTACAAATCCTACTCTCTGCCTGAAGTATCAGGGCTACTTTTATGTGCAAGGCAAGAATTCATCTATATATTTATTAACTTTTCTGAAAAGGCTTTAATACAAATTTCAAAGAAAGATTTTTTTATTAGCTAACTAAATGGTATATATAAATATTTTTACCTTAGGCAACTCTAACAAAATTATCTAATTGTCCCTTTGGTTGCAACCAGTTGTTCTTACAGCAGACCTCAATGATGACTAGATCAAATAGCAAAGTTAAAATCAAATAACTGCTTACCAGTGCATATATGCTGAGTCTCATGAGTTCAGAACTACAAAAGTCATATTATCTTTTGTGGCTATTCAGACAGCACCCGGTTACTCACACAGCACTCATTAATCCAGAAAGCTTTGAAAAATGTAGCAGAATGCCTGGAAGGTGATTCAGAAACTCACTTCTGTCTTCCTGTTGGAAAGTGTAACTGTTCAGCTAAGAAGCAAACTCATTCTGTGTGCTTGAAATTACAGTAATGAACTTTCATCTGGTAATCATAAGCTGCAATGAACCCAGAAGATATGCATGAAGTCACCTCCTTTCTTCTTTCCAGTATGAAATCAGAATTTCAGAGGCACAGATACTGTACAATCGGTGTGCTTGACAGATGACAGTCAAAACTTGCCTAGGAAAGAAGCCCATATTTTGAAAAATATTCTGCTGAAGAGTCTCTTTTTCATGTGCTTGGAAGCATGGAAGGTACATTTGATTCAACAGGCTGAAAAGAAGTCAGAGAAAATCATAGGAAAATGGAAAATTAAGCAAGTCCAGATTGTCAGGAGCAGATTGGTTACATTAAGCTCAAGAAATTACTATTTCTACCTACTTTATCCATATTCTATTTCTATCCAGTAAGAAGAGCAGAGCTGAGCAAATCACGGTGAAAAGCCACAGTAAACTGACACCGAGTTATGGCTCATGCCCTGCACATGAAATTCCAGATGCTGTGTGTGAAGGTGACTGTTGCGCAGTATTATGCCCCTAACAAAAGCGTAACATGAAGAAGAAAAAGAAAAAGAAAACTACAGCATCCCAGTGGACTTTATTAAGTCAGTGCAGTATCCTCCTTGGCCTGTGTTAAATGAATGCACGCACAGGGACAGACTGTTGCAGACCTTGCAGCAGTAGCATGTCTAGAATTAGTTCACATGACAATGGTGGATAACGGCTTGTGTATCTTCATTGGCAAGATCATCACGTGGTAGTAATGTATACCTCCATGAAAGATTTATAGAGTAGTTTTGGTATCACCAGATGGTATAATGGAGAACCAGGGAGACCATGGGTCTTTTCTCCTTTCAGGAAGAATGAAACAGAAAAGCAGAGCATGTATGGGTAGAGAGCAGCATCACCACCAATTAAGACAAGGAAATAATTTGCAAAGAAAGCAATCAGAAATATCACGGTATCTAGGTTTATGAGCTCTTTCCATTAAAAATCACATTTTAACTATCATAATAGAGAGGGTGATATAAAAATGATGATGTTATTAAAAAGCTTGTCCCTATGCCTGTCTGGTGGAGAGTATATTGGGGTTTTGTTAGAGCAGCAAGAATAGATGATGAAGCTATGTGGGATGTCATCACCCAAGGCAAATGATCAAAGCTGTATCTCTTCAGAGATATTGGGTAAGAGGTTATCAAGACATGAGAAGAAGTGGCAAAAGGTAGAAATGCAAGCATATCTTAGTAAACACCTAAAACAGCTATTTCATCAGGCAAATAAGCATATAGCTGTGCTTATATCTGTACTTAAATCTGGCAGTGAAAGTGGCAGACGTTACAAAGGTGTACAAAAGTGATGTCAATCACAAAAAGGGTCATACATTCTTTTAGTTGGGGGCCATCAGGGCCAGTAAAAAACAGACATGGAAATATTCTAATAATTTCTTACAAGCGAATGAAAAGATGTCTCAAGCATTATATATCAAAGAGGTTTCCCATTGGAACCATAGGCAACTTTGATATAGCTGACAAGATGGAGGAACTTGATATTATTGAAGTAGAAAAGATCATTGGGGAACTCAAAACAGATGCCATGAAGATTCATAAAAAAGCAGTTTAGGAAAAATTGACTGCAGATCTCTTCAGAAACAACGACGAAGAAAATTTGCTATAATGATTCAACTGAGCAGGGCAGAAGGACCAGAAAAAAATGAACCCATGGAGATTTATGAAATAGAGAAGACTGATAAAAGTGTATGGAATTATGGTGCTGCCAGCCACAAAGAAACTGCTTTGCACAGTTATGCTGAAAAGGATATGCAGTGCCATGAAGCTCAAGAAAAATGAGCAGTTTTCACCCCAGCCACTTTTGAGTGGATCATATTTCATACAACTTCACTGAAGAAAGTGAAGGAATGAAGAGCAATAACCTTCCCCCTAAGAAAGCAGGTTTTTCCTACCCAGAAATCCACTGAAAGTGGAAACGAGCCTTATCTGTAGAAGATTACAGACTTTAATATCTCATTTATCAATGAGATAAAAATGCAATGTGATCCAACGAACAATGACAAGTCTGGTCAAATGGTACCATTGGAATCAAAAAAAGGTATGTCTTCTTCCTCACATTCTCCAGGTTTGTCTTAGTCTTCACTGGGTATTGGACCTCCCGTGTGGAAAACAGCTGACAGAAGTTCCTTTGGGAGATCTGGATACCACGGACACATGACTCCACAGTTCGTCAATCAATAGAAGACTGATAACTGAATGAATTTTATAAACAGCTAGTAGAAACCAAAAGTTATGGAAGACACCATCAGTGTGAATCACACCACACTGTGGTAGAAACCTTGGGAAATTAATTCTATAGGCAGCATGAATGACAGCTGCTTCTGTAATGACTCCAGTCTGTGAGGCAATTGCTCCTTTTGAAGATCAATTACTGAATACAGAAATCAAGTATAATCAGCATTATACTATGTGGCATTACTACCCTTTACTAAGTGTATTTTTGTGTGGATGACATCAGTGGAGCAAAAGAGGTTTGCCTGAAGGAAGATTAGGATGTTATGCAAAAATGGTTGGGTAAAAGGAACAAAAGTTTTTCAGATCCAGAAACAGCTACAACCACTTGATGCTTTGCAAGTGAGGAAGTGACCTTTCCTGAGATGTGGGATGTACAGGGTTTCTTTGGCAAAATAGCCCTTTAGAATGGTGCTTTTTTTTTTTTTTTTTTTTTTTTTTTGGCCTTGAGGTTGCAAAATATATTTTTCTAAGAGAATTTCAGGAAAAAGGGAAAAGAATGAGCCTAGAAGGACTCCCCTGAAATTTTTCTAAAGCAGCAACCTGAGCAAATTAATGTGACTAGCTCAGCTCATTTAGAAATACAACAGTGTTTAGACTGGCTTTCTCAAAATAGATGAAGTTATTGTGGAACAAAAATATTAAAATGCAGGCTGAAAATTTTAAATTAAAAACTGCCAGGATTACAGTCATTCTCAAAATGCCCCCGGTGCAGGATCAGTGGACAAAACAGGCTTTAATCAATTTTTAAAGTATGATTTCAGATGCCATAATCACAAAGGGAAAAATTAAGCATATTTTAAAACTCTAAGACCAGTCCTTCAAAAATTATGAGTACTTCAGTTTCTGCGAATGCAGTGGATTGGTGCATAATTTCCCCATTTCAGAAACCAAAAAGAACAGGCAATCTACCCAAAACATTTAATCAATGCTTTACTTGTATGTCATTATCAGGATTTGAAACCCTAAATTTCTGAAATAAACTCTGCCTTTTGAACAAGATTGCTGATTCCATGGTCTCACAGCATGAAGGCTTTTTCCTGGATGAGACAGGGAGGATCTTCGTGTCACATACTGACAGCAGTAGCGTGTAGTAACTGTCTGAGACCCCAAAGGCAGCAGAAATAGGATTGTGGAGCTTTGTAGAAATTATATGGAGAAAGGAAACCCAGCCTGGTATCCCTTATTTCCTGGAAGCCAGTACAATTTTTTTGGTACATGACAGTAGTTCCCAGTAGGGTACAGATTAGTGTTGCAGGTGCAATGTGATCCTTGCCTTTGAATAGTAAAGTTATGTTATTATTTTGGCAGACTACCAAATCTTCTCAGGAATTGCCAGTGAAAAGCAATCTAAGTGGTTTATAAACTATTAAAAATCAGTTGAGGTGAAAACAGAATTTCATGTGAATTGCAATGTTAGGGATTCTGAAATAAAAGTTTTGCTGATTTTTTATTACAGAAGTTATCAGCAACCTCCTAAATCACTGTAACCTTTCTACAGCAGAGTATACTTACATGTGTGGATATTTAGTCTCTGCCTTCTGGCAACCGCTGTTTCAGGGTTTGCTGTTTCTGGAGGAAAGGGCTGTGTTTTAGGTTTCTAAACAACTGGAAACTGTACATTGATAAAGTAACAATTCATATTTTTCTATTTCTGTTTATATTGATTTTTATTGCAAAGCTAATATAATTAATTTAAAATATTTTTTTTCACACTTCTAACAAGAAATCTCACATAGTCGATACAGAGAATTACTGAAGAAATTTGATTAACTGAAGTCACTACTCATTCAATTATAAACAATTGCTCATGGAGCAACATATGTTGCAATTAAGTACAGAAAACAATAGACAAAGTTATTGTGCTTTTGAACTTAGTGCACAGTGACATCCTGCCAGAGCACACACTGGTATTTACAGGACACAGCCCTGGAACTGGACAGCTGGAACAACTGGGACCTTTACTCCAAATGCAAGCAGTAGTGATCACTGAAATAAAGATATAGACAGGAGGGAGACCCTGTTTTGTCAAAAGTCAGCAAAAAGAGGCAGAAAAAGGATCAGCAGACATTGCCACAGCTAGTTTAGTTACATGGCCTTGAGAAAAATGCCATAAGGCATTTTCTAATACTTCAATATTAGTGGTAAACACAGAAGTCTTGAACAAATAAACCACCCCTTGTTCTTTACTTCTTTGTTTTCTGGAAAACAGTTTCCCTGCAGTCATTGGTACAAGCTTGTTTACAAAGAAACACCTGATTTTTTTCATCTGTTGCCATTAGAAATCTTTATAAAACCAGAAAATCACAATTAATTTTCCTTGCAGTCTAATTGGTTTCATGGTAAGAAAGGAAGGGATTGGGTGTTACCATGAATATATTATGGATTATTGGAATAGCTGCAACTTGAAGTCTTTTTCAAAAGTAACAAAGCCTAGTTTTTGGGAGATGGCACTGGAGATGTTTGCACCTTAATAGGGAAGATATGGCCTTTAGAAAATCTAATACATAAAAACTATAATTTGGTATCATGGGATGAGTTGTTAAGATTGCAGGGTTTGTTTATACTGCATCAGGTGTCCTTTTTTCTCTGTTACTGTCTTACAGTTTAGAATGTATTGAAAGGGGAAAGTTAGGGAGAGTCTGTTCCTAAGATCTAAGCGCAGTCTAATGACTCATTTGTTTTACCGGCATAACTAATTTGCTTATGAGTGACTGTAGTACATACTTCTCTTTATTGTAGCCAATGCTTTGATTTCACAGAAATGTTACCAAGAAGGCCTTATGGCAATAACAGAGAAAAACTACAAGTGATAGAGTCTTTGCAAAATGAATCCCAATATGCTGCAGGTAGTTTAGTTTCCACAAAAACACACAGAAAGCAGAGTGATTCCAGGCTCTCTGTGGTTTTTCCCCCTGATCTGGCAGAACTCTTCAGCACTCTTTTCCCTTGCATTCTGTTGACTTAGCTTTGGTTAATATTTTGCATTTTTAGTATTAATCAACAGTGCTTAACAGTCAAGTCAAATGCACTTGTTTCATTTCTGTACAAGAAGTATATTAAGCTATAAGGTACCTAAGCAAAATGTCTAATGTAAAGCATATAAATAGTCTAATAGCCTCGTTCCTGTATTTTGCCTCCGTAGTTGAATTTGTTGGGGGTGCTCACAGACAGGTGAGTGTGTGCATTGTTGAATCAGATGTTATGAAAAAAACCTTTCCTTTGTCCTCTTGTTCAGAAATACATAAACCCTTTAATGTATATGCTTTTGAAAGAATTAGAGAAGGAGGTTCCCTGGCTTCAGCCGTGCAATCTTCTAACATACTTTTAGGAAAGCTGAAAACCAGACTTTTCAGTTCACCTATTCTGACCTAGTCATGTGCACTACTTTTATTAAGGGCCGCACAACATTACTGTAGGCATGAATCAGGCCGTTTTTCATTCCAGAAGTAGGAAACATCATGACAGAGTACAGCGCTGGCACAGTGGGACCTTGTGCAAGCAGGACATTGATGAACACCTTCCTCCCCTCCGCCCGGCTGCAGCACTTCACCTCTGTAGTCTGCTGCTCCCCTGGTCCCAGCCAGAGCCTGTACTCAGAGGACACAGCTAACTGAGGTGCTGAGCTATAAATCACACCTGTTTCCTGATGCTGCACACTTCTTCCAGCATAACCATTTCCATTTTTTTCCTTTGTTTCATTTTCTGTTACCCTGCCATGCTCATACTGAAGCAATTCGCTACATGCAGATTTAATGAGTCTTGCCCGTGGCTCACATGCCCTTCTTAATTGCTAGGCACCAGCAGCCTGGCAAATGGTTGTTTTCTCAACATCCCGTTAGTATAGTAACACTTCTTATCTTTTCAAGTACTTCAGGATAACAAAACAATAGTTTTTCTATTGAAGATGCATTTGTAGAAATTTATAGTGAGCCATAGCCTAGGACAGGCTTAGGTAGCTGCTAAATTTATCTTCCACCACACCTTTGGGAGATGTAGAGTTTCTTCAGGGAAGAAAAAAGTAGTCAAAGGGGGTTTTCCTGTCCACGCCAGTGTAAGAGCTGGACAAGGACTGAAGTGTCTTTGTAGGTCAGGTGAGGGTCAGTTCAGGTTTCCTTTTGTATCTTTTTTGCAAGCAGGATTAAAGACCTTGTCTTCAAGGCAGTGGTGTGACAAGTACGAAACATTGAGTTATTTCTTCCCTGTGTCAGTGAATCACTGCCTGGCTGTCTTCAGCCCCTGTGACCCTCCCGCCCCCCCCCCATTAGGCTCAGAGTGCACTCCTGCCCCAAGCTGCAGCCAGCTGCAAGCTGCTTGGCCCTGCCCTGCTGCCCCAGGGACCCCCTGGTTCCCCCAGCCCTGAGAGCCCCCGACTCCCTGACACACTCTTCTTCATTTAAGGAAGGCTATTAAATTTTCATTTAAGAAATCCTTCTTTTCTCCTGTCCATTTAGGTTGCAAACTTTCTAGGGTTGGGGTTAAACCTTGCTTTGTTTTTTCATCCTAGTGTATTAGTACCCAGTTTAGGGGTGGCTGATAGCAAAAATTGAACAAATTCATGTAGGAAATTAGTTGCTGGTGAGCACAACTAGCCAATATGAGTGCAATGACCTTTTAGATAGATCATGTAATAGGTGGTCACACAATTCAACAGCCACGGTCTGGATTGACTGGGAAAGTTTTGAGATGCAGCTGCATTTAAAGTCTGTGCATTTTATTATGTTTGACAATTGCTTGTAGGTTACCTCCCTGCATTATATTTTAATATAACCTATGCTATTCACTGTGTTTCCCTGAATGAAGTGCAGTTAAATGATGTAGCACAGTAAATTCCTTAAAGCTCAGACCCCTGCTCCTAAGACAGTATTTTTGGCTTGGTAGGTCCAGTAGTATTTAAGAACAGCATTTAGCATCGTGGAGACCAGATACTCAGCTGTGCCAGCACCATAGTACAGTGTATTTCAAGAGTTAAAATGAAGGTGGCTTTACACTGATTAGACTTCCTTGGATGTAGGGATGTGGCTGCTTATTAACAGGGCCAGCAACAGCTCTGGAGGCCCTCCTTGTGCTGTTTTCCTGGATGGCCGCCAATAGGACAGGCCACATGGCTCCTGCATCAGCTGGAGCATTCCCTCCATAAATGTGTAGCCAACACTACGTGCGCACTGCGACAATTCACAAACAGCCACACTCAGTACTTCAGAAACTCCCTCCCATGGGAAAACTCAATACCTCTGAAAGTAAGGCAGACATATGACAGTGCCGTTCTCACTCACTGCATCTGTACACTCCTCCTGACAGTGTGTTTGCTCACCAATAATTTCCTTAATTCTTACAGCTTCTTTTTTGGGGGTCATGACAGAAGGCCCTCATTGGAGGACTATTTCTAGGCGTATCTACCTAGAGATTCTGCAATTTTCTACATCACAGATAGGCACAGCAGCCTTTTCACAAAGTTAGAATACCTGCATTATTTAGTGGTTTCAAACAGGTTCTTATCCAGCAAGAAGGCTGCAATAGACCTTGGGTACAATAACCATTATCCCCCTCAGCACACAGTGACTGGGAGACACAGCTCCATTGCAGGATAGGAAACAATGACACTGGAACACCATGAAATATCGTAACTAACCATTTTCAAATATAACTGAGACATAAAACACCCAGCATGTATTCAGAATCCCACATGGGAAAATTGCTTTTACACAGCATTTCTTATACACAAGATAATCTGTTGGACTTTTAGATACCAGAGCTTACTGATATAATGTTCATATTCTTAAACTGCAAGATGTCTTAAAGTACCATCTGACTTTATCCTCCTCAGAGGCTTTTGACAAAGCAACATTAATCCTAGAAACAGGGGATAGCAAGTTCCCTGACAGCACCTCTTGCGTCTCCTGCATTGCATCATCATAAGTACTCTTGCTTGTCTGTGATTTCTTTAGTAAAAAATCCAGTGATGAGGAGTCCATAGAGTGCCTCAGATACCTGTTCAGGTCCTGAACCACCTTAACCATTGTAAAATGTTTTCTAATTTTTGGAAATCTAATTCTGCTCAAGATTATTCAATTTGCTTTCATTCTGTATCCCCAACCCCAAGAAAATGGAAAACTTTTAACTACCACCTTTTATTAAGGTAAACTTTTATATACAGAAAGATTCAAATCTCATCCCTTTTTTGATTTCTAAAAAAAAAAATAATAATAATTTAAAAATCAACTTTTATTATATTGTCATATTTTCCAGACTTCTTGTTTTACTGTTCTTTTCTTGACATAGCTCAGATTTGTCTCTTGTGCTAGTATTTAGGTTACAGGTCAGTTGAGGTGAGTTGTCCTGCAGACAACATTCCGGTAATACAGCTCAGAGACATTGCTTCCTCAATGGTAGCACCTTACTGTATCATTCCATTTGTAGTCTATCATTTACCACCAAATCCTTGTGTGCCCAATTGGTATTTTCTCCATTAATTGACCATTGATACCCTATTTAACAAACCAAGAGGTGAGAAAATCCCAACAGAGACAAATGTGTCAGCCAGGACTAAACCAGTATGTCTGGTGTCTCACAAGGCTCGTTGGCCTTTAACACAGAGTCTACATCTGATATGCCTCTTTTTGAAGTAAACCTCCAAATGATTCTGAATTACTTTTAAATGAATCATAGAAAATGTTCTATGAAAGAAAGTGAATGTATGCGTAGCTATGTATAAATTTTAAGAGAGAATAATAATAAGATGCTGGAAAAATAAAAGACATTTATTGGCAGCTACGGCATACACAAAGTGCCATTTTCCCCAGACTTACAGAGCTCTTTTATTCAAACAGAATTGAAGGTTTTGTCAGAGCAAAACTGAATTTAAGTTGCAGTAGCCAGCTAAAAGTGGCTTACATGTAAATGAGAACCCAAGATACGGAAAGATTTCCTACCGTCTCTCCCCAGGTCAGAGTTTATTCCTCCTCCTTTTTTATCTCAGTTTTCAAATTAATATTGCAGTGCATTTGGAAGGAGGATTTTTCAGCAGTCTGTTTCTCTTTCAATATAAATCACATTTCTCCTTTTGTACTTACACAACAGATGGGTAGGATTATCCCTGGGAAAACAAGGCAATACATTCTTATTCAGAAACCTCACAAAGTAAGAACAGCTTAGAGGATCATAGGTCCAAGATAACAAGAGAGGATGGAGATGCCTTAGATAAGGTTATCACACTCTACTATGAATTTTCCTGGTCAGAAATATCTATACAAAAGAAATTCTGTGTGCTAACACATTCCCTAGCACTCTGAAGGGGTATAGGCACCACATATACTCTGTAGATTGAGCTGTGCATGTTTAATACACGTGACTGGCATCTCCTGGATTTGCTGTGAAAGGAAGCCAGAAGGAAGGAAAGGGCGAAAGGTTTAACACTGGCAAGAGGAGTTCATGTTTCTGATCACACCATAGCAGTGGCCTTGTGCTTGTTACCTCTTTATTTCACCTTTATTACTTCATTCATATCTGAATGCACAGAATTCAGTTCCTCTGCTGAGATGGTGTAAAACCAGAGGAGCTGAAATTATGGCTTTGTAGAAGGGAACATAGGACTGTCTATGGGAAAGAACAAGGAAAGTATAAGGATGGCTTGTAACTGGAACTCAATGAAGGAAACCATATTGATCTAAAAAGGGAAAAAAAAAAAGTCTTGAACTTCCTGCTCCATTAATTCAGACCATCAGCTCACGTCTTGTCAAGTATATGAGAGCACTTGTCTTGTAAAGTACACGTGAGAGTGGTTCTGGATCAGACCAAAGGTTCCTCTGCCCCCAAATTGTTGTGTGACAGTGGCCAGCAGCAGGTCCCTAACTGTATCAAACAACAAAGGGGTTTGATACACAGCAGTTTGGCAAGGTTAAAACAGAAAACATACTAATTTGCCTCTGAAAACAAATATTTCTTATGTATATTGATGTATTAACTTCAAAAATATGGTAGTCATGCTTAAAAACTTACAGTTTCACTCAAATCCTGAATTCTGGCCCTCTAAAGATCTACTATGGTTATATTGATGTATTATATAAATAATCCATATACATTTTTCAAATAGATGGTTACTGACCACATAGCATCATAACATTACTTGGTGCTCTGATTTATATGGCATATAGGAAAGCTAACTGGCACCAGATGCGTTAACGCATGCAGGGACATGTGTCATCTGCTGTGTGTCTGCAGTAGAGACGTGGAGAAGCGATGCCATCTTTCTATAAAGAAAAAGCACCAATGAAGATATTTACGTATTACCTTGCCTTGAAAAATTAATCTTTACTGATGCAAGTTTGCTCAGCATGGGCAGAAAATAGGCAGTTACATAGGAAATAGTTCCAGCAGGAGACTAACTGGCTGGCTTTGCCCTCTGTGCCTTGCTAAAAATGGACCTTCCAGGAAGTTTCCAGAGCTGAGATTATCATGCTCTGGGAGCAAGGGATAGTTGCTTTTTACTGCCTCTGTGGCTGCTGCACTTATTAAAAATAAAAACTGTGAGAGTGCAATCAGAATTTAAGACAAAAATGTCCTTTTTGTCAAGGAGTGATTCCATTTTCTTCTCTTTAGGAATCAAGTCTCCAGTCATGGCATATTAATTATGATGCTCCACCTGTTTTATTGGCTTATCCATGTCAAAAGAGGCAAAATATCCTGTACAGAAGAGCTGTAACAATTCCATTTTTAGGCTGGTTTATTGGAATGTCTTTACTCCTCCATCCTTTCCTCTGGCCTTCACCTCTGGCTGCTCTGCTAAATTTTTGGGTGCCTGTGGTAGACAGGTGCTTGTACCTCTTCTTCCCTCACATTATCAAGAGCATCCCAGAGATACATACTGAGGGCACTCTCAGCAGTGCAGCCATGGGAGCTGCCTCCCTCATCCTCCAGCCTCACCACAGCAGACAAGCACCCTGAAGCAGAGTGACCATAGTGGCAGGATGGAGTTGCCTCCAATGTGCTGTTTGGCCATTTTATGGGGCTCGGCGTGCCCCACACCATGCACATCCTGACCGAGCTCATGCTGTTCACTGTAACTCCTCTGGGATCACACATCCTGCTAACGGCACCAGTTCCTAAGCATCTCTTGTGCTGCTCTGAGGGTGCTGGAAGTAGAGGATGCTCAGCATCTACCAGGGGGTGATGAAAAAACTGACTATGTTTATGTAAAATGCAATTGATATAGAGGCTGAGAGTTCAGATGAAAGAGTCTAAAATAAACGATGGCCTAGGGAAATAACATATCAAGAAAGTATTAGAATTTTAAAATTCCAAATGTATTTAAAGATTCCAGCTCAGTAGCTCCACTCTTTTCTGATGCTTCGACTGCATGTAGCCTGGTAAATAGCTAGTCAGAAAATTGCAGTTTTTTCCTCATCTGACTCTTTGCAGTCTGTTTCTGCTGCAATGCATGAATTTGCCTTAGCTCCTTTTAATTGTGTTGGCAAGTTAGAAACTGATTGGAATAGTAGATATTTAGAAAACTTGATTTAGGAAATGTTTCCAACAAAAAATATTTTTATCTGTTCCTACGAAGTCTCACCCCAAAAACCGTCTATTTATAAGAGCATTCATTCATGTTTACCAGCTGTTCCCAAGGATCAAAGGGACAAAAAGCCAAGTGGGATGCCACATTGTTTGGCTTCGTACTGTTCTGTTGCTATAGCTCTGTTATAATGTTCTTTTGCAGAATCCAGCTGTGAGAATGACACGTACAGACCACATAGGAGTATGGGTCATTTTCTAGGGACAAGGGACAAATGCTATCATGACTATATGCAGTTTCTCTTTTCTGTCAGGGAGACATAAACCTTCACACAAAATGTGGATCTTCTGAGACAGTCTGGGAAGGAAGGGGGCGGTGTGTGTGTGTGCATGTGCATATACGTGTTTGTTCTGTACATGTGTTTACCTGTGTGTGTATTTTCCTTAATCGGCTGTCCTTCTCTCCCGTTTATAAAGCTTGGGGATTAGATTTGGCTTCTCTTCTCCACAGAAGGGAGGTGGCATAGAGCCACATTCCAGTTTGCTCTTCATTCCCCTTTGTACACACACACACACACACACACACACACACACACACTTGATTTTTCCCCCCTTTCAGTTCGGCTTCTCTCATTCTTCAGCATATGCTTCCTAACTTTCACAGCTGTTGTTTTTCTTTCTCTTTTTCAGACATTTTCCCTCTCTTCTTTGATTCCCTTCTCAGCACTACCCAGGACTGTCATTTGTGTATGTCATCCTTCTGTCATTCATATGGACTACAATTGCCTTCCCAAATGCAGCCTTCATAATAAATGGTACTAACTGAATTAGGTTGCCGCCTCCAAGCAAATTAAAACATTTCAAGACAGAGCTCCTTTTCGTCTTCTTTGTCCAACATTTAATTTGCACATCTGTTACTCCTCAAAACGAGTATTCTGCTTATGCTACACTTCCTTCCTCTACCACCCCGAATTCTGCTACCGTTTCAGACTGGCTCAGTAATATAATAATGTAATATGAATTATTTTTAATACAGTGTGCTTCTAAGCTATTTATTACTCAATGCAATGCTTGAAACACCACCTCAATCTGCATTACTGTAAGCATCTCCCAACACAGAAACACTACCTCCTAACCAAACCCCAAGACTTGCTGTGTAAAAATCATCCTGGTCTTAGGGCTGGCCATATTTCAGCTGTAATCTCTCATAATAAACAGCTATGAGGCTGAGTTATTGCCACAGTTTGCCTGTGACTGTAAATCAGTCTCAACAGATGTTTATTCCTTCATATTCTATTAAGCATCTGAGATTATCCTTGAAATATATTGGAATAATCAGCATTTGAGACATATTAATTTATACCAACAGGATCTGCTGATGATAATATCCTTATAATTACACCACTGAGCATTCTCAGCAAGGACATCATTTTTTCTGTTGTGCTCCTTTAAAATATTTATAGCTGTTGGTTTACCATGTCAGAGTATTTCCTTGCCCTTTAGCCTATCTCAATACACTTTCCTACAGAATAGTAAGTATCTGGCATTTGAGATTCCTTGGTTAATAGAAGAGAATTTATAGCTAGCAGCTGACCTGGGAATATATGTTGTAAACAAAGCAGCAGTTTTTTCCATCTGACTTACAGAATTTTTGGAGCTATGTGGCAGCTTTTAAGACACAACAGTCCAGACGTGAAGACAGAAATTAAACACCATTTTACCACAAAAGAAAATGGGCAACCTTCTGCCCCCTTACCTCAAGGCTGTATTCGTAGAGCAACATGATTTGGGATAGTCTTTCTGCTGGGTCTCTACACAGAAATAAATTTTACTCTGGCTGAACAACCTTGAAGGAAATATCTTTACTTGGAAGATTAATGAACACCTTCTGCTGAATTGCTTGTTCACTCAAGCCCCCATCTCCCTGGTGTACAAGCAGGGTATATTAGAAGGCAGTAGCAAACCTAGGAACAGCTGTGACAATGAAGGCTTTCCTCAATCTAACAGCCAAAAAGGTACTTTTATCTGACTTCTTTAAAGGCTTCAGTTTCACTAGAGGTGCACCAGAGGAGTGAGGGTTTAGGTTTGGTGAGACTGATGAAGTGAAAAAAGTGTGAGAAAGATTATTTGTAATCCAGCAAATGACAATTTGTTTTCACATGAAATCCTGGTTCAGGTCTCATCAAGACTGTACATGCACATTTATTTGTTTTAGAAACTGGGAATTCTTATGATGCAAATTATTTTGTCAGAAAAGTCCTGACAAGATCAGTTTGACATCCTTATCTGGTTTTTTTCCTCCATGATTTCCATTTAAAAATAAGGTGCTCCATAAGCAGTGGTATATGTTAAGTCTTTATGGGTTTTGGAGGTTTTTTGTGTGTTTTTCATACCTTGAGCTCTGATCAAAGTGAATGATGGCCCTCCCCTGCATGGGTTCCCTAGTGTACAGTAATATAGCTCAACATTTTTCCTCTCCTTCAGTGCTGAACTAATCTGATCTCTTTTCAATCAATCTGCTCATTTTCACTTACTCAGTACTTCTGAAGTTTTCTGTTCTGTATCATGTGTGATTAACATTAACTAACAGATCCAAAATATACTATGCAGGACCTAGAGAGAAAGTAATGCATCATCTCTAAGAAACCTGTAAAAAATAACAAAGCAAAATTGAACCAATGCAGCACATGCTAAATGAATGAAACCCTGGCACCATGATAGATCTCAGCTAGTGATCTGACGATAAAAATTAACATTCCTTGTGTTTTTTAACTAGTCATCAATAAGGTTTTGGTCAAAACTGTAATTATTATCTTTTTCAACGATATGGAAGCAAAAATAAAACTCTCGACAGTGAACTTTACAGATGTGACAAAACCCATGCAATGGTAATTGATGAGGAGGACAAGTTTAGCTCTGCAGAAGAGCGTGAATCACATGCTAGACTGTGCCCACATTATGGATGAGAATGTATGACACATTTACCAGTGGTGTTCGTATTTTAGGAAACAGTGACTTGGAAGCAGATTTGAGCTGAACATGAGCTCAAAATGTGGTAGAGTAGCTAAGAAAGTGACAATCCATCTAAAAGGAGGAAACTACTGAGCAGAAGAGATGGCGCTACCACATGATGATTTATTAATGGAAGTTCATGTTCAGTTCATCCCTCTGTACATTAACAACAACACTGAAATGATAGGAAAGGTCCAGAAAAGAACGATGAAGAGTATTAGCAACCTGGAAAATCTTCCTAATTCTGAGAGTAAAGAAGTTCAACCTATTTAAGCCTCAGCAGCATTAATATATTGCAAGACATTATGCTAGGGCAATACTTTGTAGAACATTATCTTTGCTGTGCTAGATGTCGACAAGTACCTTTTTACCTTGGGGACAACACAAGGTTGTTTTGTCCTCAAGAAAAAGGGGGTCAGCTGTGGTACATTCGCCATGGTTAAAAGTGAACAGAAGAACCACTGCTGTAGAGTAGCTCATGTATTATCTTTTTGTTGCCTGACAGTAACTTACCCTACAGTGCCGCATCCCCAGTGAATTCAAAAGTAGGTTAAAAAATGATGTGGTCAGGACACAAAAGTACAAACATGGGAAGCTGTCAGATTTTTGTGGTCCCTTTAAACTAACACAATACAGCAGCTGGAAGCTGAAGCTGGAAACATTGAGACTAAAAATTAAAACCTAGTTTCTAGAGATGTTTGATCTATCGGTTACATTCTTGAAGCTGAAATTACAAATGTTTCTAGAAGCTCACACAGAAATTTTATTTTTGATACAGAGAACCCCTTAAAAGCATCTTGGATCTCATTTGTCCAAGCAATCACATTACACAACTAATGAAATTTCCTTTTAAAATTCAATGTAAGACCAAAAGTTTGAGGCTGCTTCTGCTTCCTTGATATGTGATCTCTACAGCCAACATACTCCCAGGAGTATAAATGCTAAGAATTTCTGAAGTGAAAATCAGTTTATGGATTATAGTTACACTGATTTTAAATGATCCTTTATAAAATATGATATCTTTATAAATCATCCCTTAAAAATTATGATTTAATCATAAAGAAATAGAAGATGCAGCCAGCTGCAAATGATATTAGTTAGGAAAGACATGCTGAAGGCTGAGGTCTTATTCTTGCAAGTCAGCATCACAGCATCACATGAATTGATTTGATTAACATTTGGCTGAAATGCAAGCTTGTAAACATCTTGCCATCACTGAAGACACATCTACAGAAAGGTTGCCCTAGATACACGTATGTAACTTATACACAATGACTGAGGTTTTTTGTGAAATGTATATGAAAATACATTTCTTCTGGTCAATAACCTGCTTCCCTGCTGCTTAATAGGACATTTCACTCATAGTTTCCTATTCCTTAACAGCTTTTGCTCTTATTGATGCCTTTAGACAGTAAAAGAAGGAAGAGGTCATCCCTTTATTTACTAACAGCCCAAATCATGTCCCAGATCCCTGTTGCACTTGGAGCGCTACAAAAGCCCACAGAAATGACACTTCTTGTCGTTTGCATCCATAGAGGAGTTGAGCTTCAGTGGCTGAACAGAGGTAAAATTTGCTTATGATTTTTAATTTCACTGAGGAGCCTTAGGAAAGTATATCCTATACTATTTACTTCAGCTTTTCTTCTTTGAAGGTCAAACCTACATTTTCAGAAACAAGGTATCTTGCATGCAGGATCACTGGGTTTTGCACACACACACATGTACACATATACATGGATGCACATTAAAGGACTTGCAGAAAATTTGAGCCAAAATCTGAGAGGAATCAATCCTCTGTCAAAATCTCATTGCAGGAGCTTAGAAAGTAGCACTCCCAGCTTTCCAAGAGCAGGGCCTGATGTACGAGGTTAATCACAAGGATTCATTTTGTTGAGGGATCAAAAACCCAAAGCTGACTCAATATAATACCTAAATCCCTTAATGCAACCAGCAGAGCCACAGTGCTTCTGTCCTCTAAAGCTGATACTTTCTATTAATTCAAGATACCTGTTCATTCACCTTTCTTTCCAGGCCAATTGCTAAAAGAAGGGTTTTGTGGTTGGAAGAAAGGCAAGCTCACAGTTCAGAAAGACAGGAGATAAACTGCTGGCCTCTTTGTAGTCAATAGGGCTTTTATCTCTGGCTTCAGTTCTGGATTTTACCAAATACTTTTGTATATGCAAAGTTACATTTCTGTAACTTTTCCCATACATTTATTTACCAGATCTGTACAGGCAAAGGAAAATTAGAAACACTTCTGAAATTTGTTTTCAATATTGAGAGGAAAGGTTTTCCCAGAAAATAACTAACATGAAAAATTGCAGGTATATGTGTGTCATTCTCTAGTAATTTCTGTAGCATAAATTCAAACCTCCAAACTATTGGCTCATAAGAATGAGACAATTTCATGGACAACTTTTGACTGTACTAAGACAAAATCCTACCTGGAACTCATTAGAATTTATGATACTCAACACCTGAATCAGAATTTTGTTCTTCTGTCTGGCTTTTATAAGAAATCAGCAGAACACATGGCAATTGATGTTTCCCTGTCTCACTATGAAGGCAGGGAAAATAGAATGGAACGACTTCTGATGGAGAGGACTATATGAACATATACTCCTGGGCCAGCTTCTTTTCTCTGTATCACTTCAAATAAATAGTGAAAGCTGACTAATCACATTAACACTTAAGGACATAATTTTGTAACAATGGCTGGGAGATATTTTACCATTCTGTAAAGATGACCTGAACAGAAAATACGCTTTACATTAATCTCCCATTTATCACACTAATAAGCATACAGTAACCGGAGTGTGTAGAAATGATGATGCAGTTTGTGGAAATCTCATAACATAAGCTTTAATTCCTGAAAAGGTTAAAACAAAAAACCCTGATCTGTTAAGAAGTCTGGAGACAGAATAAATATGGTCAGTTCCTTCTGCACCAGGAAAGCTATGAGACCCCCCATATGTTTTGAGATGTTTGCTTTCTGTCAACCTGTTCAGCTAGTCTGTGATATTACTGAAGTAATTATATAGTAAGCATCAATGTATTTGTAGCAAATGGACAATGTCTGGCCAAAACCTGGCAATGTTTATGGAAAAAAATATGAGCTACTTATGTGACACACTGCTATACCCTTACTTCTCAATGGTCTTATGTCTGAAGAATGAGAAGTGATCACATCAGATGAAAGTTTTAATGAAATAGACTCATGGCTATGAAATATTTTACTGAAAATGGCCTTGCTGCTTCAAGTATGGTCACAAATACTCCGTTACAAGTTGAGTGTGAGTGTATGTAAAAAGATAAGGATACTATCTACATTTACCTACTCTGATCCCAGTTGGCTGCAAAAAGCAGAAGAATCTTCCTGCCGCAGTGATCGCGATTTTCCAGTACTCCCGGGAACCCATCTGTCAGAGCCCGTTTGATTCCTGGATCATCAGCCTTGAAATTTTTGAACATATCCAGATTTAACTGGCGGTACTGGAAGTACTGAGCCAGCAGTCTGAAGGCCTCAGTTTGGTGAAACTTTCTGGCTCGGAGAAACCTCAAGATGAAGGCATCATCTGTACGTAAAAACCCGATGTCAGGCCTTGTGATGATCATGTCCCTGACTTGCTGGATGTCCTGATGCAAAATGTCTGGGTTTTCATTCAGTTCCAGGCGGGCTTTCTCTATAGTCTCTGGACTAAGTCCAGCTTGTAAATGGGTCATCTCTGCAAAAACGTGTTTTCCAAATCCTTATCTTCAGATATTTTAGTAGGGGAAGTGCTGATCCCATTCAGTTGAAGGTCTGCTGTGAGTGTCAGCCATTCAGCAGCTTTTTGCTATCAAGTTGGTATTTAACAGATGAAAGCGAAGGGCTTTTCTTATTCTTGCAGGAAGAGTAACAGTCAGTTCACATGTAGTATAATCCATCCAAAGAAAAGTGTTGTCTATTCCATCACTTACTAGAAGAAAAAGCAAAAATATAAAATAAACATTAAATATGTATATAAAGCTTACACTAATTCATTTCGGAACTTTACACAGCAATAAAACCGTATTGTGTGCTTCATATGTAAGAGGATACCAGAATGGCGTATTTAAGATAAGGCAATCACTAACATCTTGAATGTATATATTCAAGTTTTCAGAAAGGCAATCTGATTAATTGACAATTAAGACTAAGCTGTATCAAATTACTGACAGACTTTTTTTTTTTATTACACTTTGCAAAGGTGTCTTACAGAGGTGTGGGACTTCCAATATTCAATAGCTTCAAGCCCAGGATGACAAAAGCAAAAATAATAGCAATTTTTTTCCTCTATCCCTAACAGGGTCTACCTTTCAGCTTCCTAAGTATGCAGATTGAGACTTATATTAAGTATAACAACAGTTTGCTTTGGTTTTATCACCCATACTATCAGCTCATAGCTATCCTTGAATTAGCCCCCTAGCTGAATGCAAAACTGATTTTTTAAAAAAAAACAAACACAAAATCTCCACCAACACATAGGGGTATTTTCTCCTTGGTAAAACCTCACTGAAAATATTTCCCATTGAGACTTAATACGTCTTCATGGGAAACTTTCCATGAATAAAGAGTTTGATGAATCTAATCCGACAAGGTTGGTGTTTTACTTGAAAAGACATGTATTTTATTCCAAACTCCTTTTTTCCATGTCTTGCAGCTTTCCTGAATACCTAGTTCTGAATTTCATTTTCATTCCTGTACTTTACCCAGAATTTGTTTTTACAAGTGTTAGAAGAAAAGCTGTTTAAGCTGTTTTGTATGAGCAAAATGGTACAGTGAACCTCTTACATTTCAGTGACATAATTAGCAAGAGGCTGTCATTGAAGTCTGTGTGGTTACATTTGTGTGAAATAAGATCAAGGTCTGTTCCAATATGATATGTGTGTGAAGAAAGATCAAGATCCATCAAATTTTTCAGCCATCACAAAAACAGACAAGCAACCAACACAACCCCACCATCCCACCCCACCACCCTTAACTGTTCTCTCTCTCTCTCTCTAATTTCTGAAAAATAAAAATTGGTTTTAAAAATTAAAAAGGAATCCCTCAGTGAAAGACATACTTCATGTTATTTGAAGAAAGCTATTTGGAAGGTTATGAGTTCTCAGTTCAATCAAAGGGGAGAGCAGCAGCCAGAGCATTTCTTCATCCAGGGGCTGCTCAGTTACACTGCAGTACCTGCAAGTCAGTTAGCAAAAGGGATGCCCAAGTCCCCCGATTTGTGAGCTTGCATTTCACTGACAAAAACTACATTTTAGATGCCACAGCTGCAAATCTTGGATGAGATCCTGAAAATTGAATACAGAGAGTTTCTGCATGTTCGCTTAAAGGACATCTGTGGCAGGAGAAAAGCTTTTCATTTAACAGCAATGTGCATTAGACTTGTCCGTGGGTACGAAGGAAAGTTTGTTAAGCAGCCTCCTCTGGTATTCACTGTGGATCTGGAGAAGATCTTGAGAAGCTTGAGAAGAGCTATCTACAGGGCAGAGTATCCAGTGATGGATCAGCCTTATAAAACAGTGGAAAAGGCAGAGCTGGGAGGAAAGAAGGCCGGCTGCCTTTGACAAGACACTACAGAGTGCAAATGACTCCAGAAAAACAAGCCCTGAAGTTTTGAGGGATAATCTGTGGGTGCAGGTTACTCAATTTGTAAATAAATGAGAGATATATTAAAGGTGGATTGCACATATAAAAATAAAGTAACAGTTATATGCTTTGCTCTTGCCTTTATTAGACCAAATTACGGTAGCCGTGATGGTATCAACTGGATTCCACTGATGTAAAATTTATGTAGGCCATGAGGAAAACAGGCCAATATTTTGTGCTTAAGATCTGAAATCAATGGTGGCATTAGCATTTTCTTGCATACATCATGTTTTTAGTTACAATTGTCTCCATGAGCTAGTTAGGGAGCTAGGTGTATTTAAGCATGACACTGTTAGTGGGGGAGTGTAGTGTAAGGATTGGTTCCCTCCCTAGTTCTAACAGGTAGTACAGTAAGGAGGCTGTTTGTGCTCAGGGGTGCTCAGCAGAGGGGTGGGAGCAAGGAGTTTATCTGGGGTCTGCATCAGCTCTGTCTTAGGTCCCAGTATGAACTGGAACACCTTTGGAGTTCCTGTGACTTAGAATCCCAAAACAATGGAGTCACAGGATGGTTTGGGTTGGAAGGGACCTTTGAAGATCATATGGTCTAATCCCTCTGCATGGACACATCTTTCACTGTGTCTGCTTGCTCAAAGCCCCATCCAGCCTAGCCTTGAACACTTCCAGGGATGGGACATCCACAGTTTCTCTGGGCAACATGTTCCTGTGTCTCACTGTAGAGGAATGAAGCTGGGTTAATTAACATTGATAACATACAGCTCTGGGCTGGCCTCAGGGGTGGTGGGTTGGCTGATGTAGATAAGGTGCAGCTGTGGCTGGTTCTGTTAAGAGGTTGGGCAGCCAAGGAAGAGAGAGCAGCTGAGGAAGAGAGAGGAGAAAGAAGCAGAGAGAAGAGAGAATGTGCCCTGGGTGAGGAGAGACCAGGAGAAGGCAGCAGAGGGACTGGCACGAAGAGTATGTTGGTATGTGGTGGTAAAAGACCTTGTTGTAGCTGGCTAGTTTGGAGAGTGCTGCGACACCTCACCAACCTCACAGTAAAGAATTTCTTCATCATCTCCAATCTAAACCTATCCTCTTTTAGTTTAAGACCTTGTCCTATTACTACAGACACTTGTAGAACGTTTCTGTCCAACTTTCTTATATGCTCTCTTTAAGTACTAAAATGTTGCCTTAAGGTCTCCCTGGAGCCTCCCCTTCTCCAGGCTGAACAATCCCAGCTCTCTCAGTCTGTCTTCATAGGTGTTCTAGCCCTGAGGTGTTTCAGCCCTCTGACCGTTTTTGTGTCCCTTCTCTGGACCTGTTCCAACAGGTCCAAGGACTTGTGGCAGTTAACTGACCCACACACCCCAACCTTGGGATCATCTTTTTTTATGAGTTTATTGGAGTAAAACTGTCCCTTCCTCTGCTCCTTTTCTGACTCTTGCCTCCAACAAAAGGTATCTGTGGACATAAGGCATATTCTTGAAAGGTCAACTGCAGTCTTCTTCAGAAGAAAGTGGGATTAAACCAAGGAGATAAAGTTTGGCCCTTCAGATTTTCTTACAGGACTCCCAGGCATTTAATGTAAAAAATTTTGTTGCTTGTTTTCACTGAAGTTTCCTACTGGTTTTACCTGATTTAAATGTATTAGCACCCTTCATGCCCAGGATGATCCCAAGGTGAGGGAGATAAGGTCCTCTCCTGCCAGATGTTGTTGCCAAAAAGCAACATACAAATACTTAGTCTAACGAAAGATACATTTTTTTTAATGCATTTCAGAGTTTCCTGATAGTGAGCTGAGATATAGCCATGGGTTACAGCTTACAGGAGAGGCCCTATAGATTATCCTGATTATCAGCTGGAACAGAATGTACTAAAATACTTCATTGGTGTAATGTTATATACTGCAAAATAATCCAAATTTGTATGAACAATGTTGTCAGTATCTGAACCATAGCACAAATCATGGGGTTAGTAATCCACTCTAGCACCATTGACTTCAAGGCGTCTGATTTACATCAGTGGATGATTTGGTTCTCCCACTGCTTACCTTGACAATAAATTTAATGCTCCATAGCTACCCAGTTTAATTGCCATTGTGCTTTCTCAAATGGTACTGATTTATTCTGATTCCCAAGGGTATAACAGAAGCACCTTCTCCATTTTCACCCCCTCCCACACATGGCAATTTCTCCTTCTCTTACAGTGTTGTGTACAGCTCTGATCTATCTACCAATTTTTCAGATGTAAACATCTTTGTTCTGGTTTGGTTTTGTTTGGTTTTTTGGTATTTTTTTTTTTTCCAAATGAAGATGCCTGCCTTTTTTCCCCTTACCTTGAATTTTGTTGCTCCATGTTGGCACACTAGACTCTTTGTTGTAGTCTCAACAGCTGTTTTTCTGGGTTGTGATTCTTTGTTCCCTATTTGCTCTCCCAATGTCTTTTTACAGCCATTTACAATAAATCGTCCCTCAAAAGGAACAAAAACCAGCTTTAAACATGGAAAAATAATTAACAGAGGTTTGAAACAAAGCATATTAGTACAGAAAAAAATGGAAATTTCCTCCAAAATTGTGGCATTGCACACCATTTTGGCTTATTCATTTTCAGTCCCAACAAGGGAATGACAAGGGACAGAGAGTGGCTTTAGAATGGGTAAAATACTGAAACTGGGATAGTCTTCCGACAAACAGCTTATATTTTTGCCTGACCCTGAAAATAAAATATATAGTAATACTTACTAATTAACTAAAATGAAAATAAGGTCTTAAGGAATTATATATAGCACTTTCCATCCAAAAATCTTAATGTGCTTTACTGCCCTCTCTTCAATGACAGCTTCTGGATCAGCATTCAACCCCTATTTGCTCTATGTCCCCAGGAAAATCGGCCAAAACCTGCTCTCAGTGATGATGCTTGTCTGGATCATTTTGTTCCTGCCTGCTTAGTTGTCCCTGCAACACCGTTTGCATCTTGAAGCACTGTTCTCATGTCCATTTGGCCCTTCCCCATCCACTTTGGTTCCAGAAAGATTTTGGTTGCCTCTGTCTAGCGCATTTTTTCCATTCAGTCCAAAGCTGTGTGTTGTGTAAAATTTCATTACCACAGCTTTCAAATGGGGAAGGCACTAGGGTTTGATCCTTACCTGATATTAATAGGCATCACTGTTACGATTTATCTCATTATATAATTCCTAATTCTCTAGCATTGATACATACATTAGCTTCTAAAACCATGCCAGAAAAGAAGGAAGTGGGCAGGGAGGGAGGGAAAATGGTATTCTAGAATGATTTCATCTCAGAGTGTGGGTGTCATCTCATTAAATTGCTTCTTAAAAAATATTTTGATGTTAACTGTGGAAAACATCTTGAGGCTATGTTCTGCTTAGCAGGGATTTCTCTGTAAGGGCAGGGAAGGATGAATCCATAGCTGTGCTTATAGGAATAGCTCCTATGGCACTTGGTGGCCTTGTGGTACCTTAGTAGGAATCTGCACTGGAAATGGAGGACTCGGGCATAGAAACGGACATACCCCAGCTCCATGAACTAATTTCAAAAGAGTGATGAGAAAAACTGACTCTCGTCCTTGGCTGTGGGATCCTGGCATCCTACACAGGCAGTGGGGAGAATTACAGCCCCAAGTGATTTGCCTGAGATCATGGAGGATACATTTCACAGATCCAGGAACAACCATATGTCTCCTGAGCCACATGCTTACACATTAACATCTGGGCAATCTTTCCCCTCTACGCATAATGCTCTGCATCATAAGACAAATGTGAAGCCACATTGCACACAAGGAAATGGAGAGGTAGGCTGCAATGTTTCCAGTGTCCCCACTGTAATACTCCTAGACTTCAGTGGCACAGTCAGGGCCCCAAAAATGTAGCATTTATTTGTTTTTGCAAAGAGCAACCCCATTGTAGGGGTTCCCAACAGGTTTATCTCATATCCCAAGTCAAATAGCCTGACTGCTGCTCAGGTTATTATAGAGTCACAGAATGGCTGAGATTGGAAAGGACTTCTGGAGGGCATCTGGTCCAAATCCCCACTCAGGCAAGGCCTCCTAGAGCTGGGTCCCCACAGCTGTGTCCAGACAGCTTTTGAGTGTCTCCAAGGAGGGAGACTCCACAGTTTCTCTGGGAAATCTGTGCCAGTGTTCAGTTACTCTTACAGCAAAAAAGTGTTTCCTGATCTTCAGAGGGAACCTCCTGGGTTTCAGTTTGTGCTCATTGCCTCTAGTCTTGTCATTGGGTGCCACAGAAAAGAGCCTGTCCCCATCCTTTTTGCACCGTCCCTTCAGGTATTTTACACATCAAGTGAAATCCTCTTGAGCCTGCATGTCTCCAGGCTGAACAGTGCCAGCTTTCTCAGCCTTTCCTCATAGAACAGATGTTCCAGTCCCTTAATCATATCTGTGATCCTCTGTTAGACTTTCTTTCCTATGTCCATGTCTCTCTTCTACTAAGGAGCACAGAACTGGATACAGTACTGCAGATGTGGCCTCACCAGTCCTGACTATTATGAGCATCTGCTTCCCTGTAGCCTTTCCCTAATGGACTAGAATCTCCCAGTGAACCTAAATGAGTTAAATACAAGCTTTTCTCCTTCAAGTTCTGGTGCTCCTATAAACTTTCACTAGGGAATTGTTCCTTCTCTTTGATATGAAAATAGTGAATGCTTGTGACTGTAACAGCTGTATGTGGAATTTGATAGGTTCTCACACTTTCCCAGGATGCAATCTCCTCACTCAGGTAGAAAAACTAACCTTTCTGTCAGTTCAGTAAAAACAATATACCACACATTCCTATTCCCCTCATAACACAATCTTCTTGTGAGCTTAAGTCAGTTACAGGTTACCTTCGGGCCACATCTAGCTGTCCAGTGGTGGCAATTTAGCCATGACACAGCACAAAACACAGCAGCAACTCAACAGACCTTTGCAGCTCTCTGCACAGTACGTAGGGCAGGTACATCTGCAACACTGACCTGCAGCTGTCCTGCTGTTGCTGCAAGCTGACAGGCATGAGGAGAGACTGACAAGGTTGTCTAACAGACGTAAAACAAAAAAATTGCCTCATTATCTTTTGACCTGAAATGTGCAAAACTTACTGCCTACCTGAATATTAAGGAATAGGACCGCATGCCAAGGGGGGAACTGTAAATAAAGTAGCTAAACAAAGCACCTGTGAACTTAATAAGATTATTTCAGTTTTGCTCCAAATCATGATTTTGATGTTTTTGGTATTCAACAACCACAGATAAACTGCAAAACCCTATGGAAACATAAGGCCTGACCTGTGGCATGTCAAAGGAGCAGCAGACTATGAGGAACTTCCATGTTAGTCACGAATTACTCCAAGCATCGCCATGCAAAAAGCATCCTGGCCACTATTGGACAGAGGTCACTTCCTCTAATAATAAAGAAACTTTTTGCAGCAGAAAACATCAGCAATATGCAAAACGTGGATTGTGACCCCCAAGACTCATAATTCAGCTATATGTAGTAATCTGATAGCACAGGATCATAATATTGGTGTCTGAAAAATCCCTAAATGCACTACAGAAGTTGTGTTACAACATCTGCTCAAAGATATACAGAAGAAGGAACAAAACGTACCATTGAGCTATTTCATCCTATATCTTTAGAAATAACATGAAGTTTATTAAATTTTACTTAAAAATTTAAAGTACCTTTAAAAAATATGAAATACAATGGTGATGTATTATTGCCCTGCAGGTGGCTGACTTCATTCTGTTTTATACGTGATGCCAGAGGAAGGCATCTGTGGCATCCTGTGCGGTGGCAGTGCGGGGAGGAAGGGAAAAAGGGAAAGTCAGGGGCATAAAGGAAGGAAGGAGGAAAGAAAGGTGGGAGGGAAGGAGGGAGGCAAGGAAGGAAGGAATGAAAGGAGGGAGGGATTTCTGCACCTAGGAATTCATGCAATTCTGTTTTTTTTCTCTTATCCTTATTGAAGTTGGAACACAAACACACAGATTTGCACACAGATACTTCTCCCAAAATTATAGAAATAGAGTTTCATATAATTTTATAATAGCTTGTGAGTTTGTTTTCTCAGTGAGGAACATATGAGAGTTAAGGATTTTATTTCTATAAATCCTATTGAAGGGGAAAAAAAACACAAAAAAAAAAATCCCAACTGTGTGGAAATTCTCAAACTAAGTCCTCAGAGCAGTGTTATATGAAGAGGGAAAGGACTTACAACTCATCTGCCAGCAAATAGATGAACTTCTGTTCATTGAACTTCCCACTCCATAAAAGACTGATGTGGCTTAATATTTATTTTTTTTTACTAGTAGGACCTAACTGTCATGTCTTGTTTGTGTATGTGCCAGATACCCCAGCAATGGGCTGCTGGAGAAAATAATACTTGCTTGCCCAATAATAGCACAATTGCTTCAGTAACTGCACACTTAAATTAACAAGTGCATTAGTTTGCAGTTCTAGTTTGAAGTAAATATTGTCCATCGTTTTATGAGATTGATAATTCATATTTTAACTGACATGGTCCTCTTTCGGAAGATGAGGAGGCTGCTGTTGTATGTTTCAATAAAACAACCTCTGTGTTCAAAGCACATAGAGTTTAAGTAATTATGACCCAGTGCTATGGGGTGGATTCTGAAGTTCCTCCATTGCTGAACTCAATTACACTACTTACACTACTGCTCAGCAGCACTCGGTGCAATTCACTATAAGAGTATCTGGTCTCTGCACCAGATTTTAAGTTATAAATGATGATATAATAAAGTAAGAAGGTTTTTGGAAAAGGCTGTAATATCTCTCATTGTTTTGCATATGCTTTATAAGAGTCTAATTTTTAGAAAATATTCAATAGTTTTCAGAGCTGGATGAGTCAACAGAATTCTTAAAATAATTGGCAACATTTTGTAACAGATACATATCAGACCTGATTACATTGACAACACAAGCTGCCCCTGTAAACTTCAAGCTGGGATACAGACTGCAAAACAGGGAAAGCTCTGTAAGGTTATCTGGCTTATTGTTATATGAAAAAAGCAACCCTTACCTTTGCTATGCAGTGCCTGGCATAATACTGTTGCATAATATGTCATTTAGATGTTGGCATTGCATTAACTTTTAATACTGGAGAAAATACATGTTATCATCTGATTAAGCAGAAAGCACATGAAAGCAGCCTTTCCGTAATTTAATTTTTCTTTCCAAATACGATCCAGTCATTGTTTAGCGGTGGGCAGTGAGAAGCCATCTGCTCCGTAACTTCATTATTCCTGGAGTTGTTTAGATTGAGGAATCAGCATTTTGAAAAGGGAAACCTTTCTTTCTCCTATGACCTTGCCCACCCTCCCAGGATTAAATCATTGCAAACAGAATTAATGTCAGGCCAGTAGCACACATGCGGTTTCTCCAGCCAATATTTGTTTTGTGTTTATTTTCTGTATGAAGCCCTCTCTGAACACCCTTACTGCTTCCAGAGCCCACAACTTAATTCTTGATTTCCTGCAGCAAAAGGGATCCACAGGTTAGGCATGATTCACTTCACTTCTTCTCCTCACGCATTATCCATCACTGTTTGTCATTGGGAAAGCCAAACCTTTGACTAACCCAGCACATTCCCTCCTCCCCTTAATCCTTCATCCCCCTTTGGGCTGAATATAACTGGTCAAAACAGGCATCAATTTGCTGAGAAGCAAACAGGTACCTGCTGCTCTTTGGCAAGCTCCTATCTGTTGGCACTTGGTAGGATTCCTTACTTGGTCCTCTAACTCCCAGGTTTAACCCTTCCCCTTTCATCCCTCTCACCTCTCCCCTGGTGTCAAATTTTGATCTGGACTTTCCCTTCCAACCTGTGCTCTTTCCCCTGCTTGCCCAGCGCCTGAGCTGCTGAGCTGAGTTTTCCAGCCCCCATCCCTTCTTTCATGAAAGGCTGAGGCTGGTGATGGGAAAGGAAGACAGGAGGGAAAGAAGGGGGAAGAAAGTGAGGAATGGGGCTCTGTGGGGTGGAGGAGGGGTGGGGGAACAGGGGCAGGGAGAAAAGGAGGCAAGGAAGCAGGGCAGGGAGGAAAATAAACAGAAGGAGAAAACAGGAAGGCAGGAAGCAGAGAAGCAGAGCAAGGAGGACTGGAGGCAGAAGAGGCAGGGTAGATAGGAGGCAGGTAGCGGGAATAGGGGCAGCGAGGAGATGCAGGGGAAGCAGAGGTGGAGGGGGAGGTAAGGGAAGTAGGGCAGGCAGGGCAGGGAGGAGAAGCAGGGCAGGCAGGGGAAGTAGGACAGGCAGAGATCAGGGCAAGGAAGAGAGGCAGGGCAGATAAGGAGCAGGGGAAGGAGGCAGAGAGGTAGTACAGGCAGGGGAGGCAGCCAGGGAAGGCAGGGAGCAGGATAAGGAGGCAGGAAGGGAGCAGGCCAGGTAAGAGGCAGAGGAGGCAGGGAGTCAGGGCAGGCAGGGGAGGCAAGCAGGGGACATGGAGACAGGGGAGGCAGTGAGCAGGGGAAGGAGGCAGACAGGGCAAGCAGTGCAGGCAGGAGGCAGGGAAACAGAGGTAGGACAGGCAGGAAAGGCAGGGAGCAGGAGACAGGGCAGGCAGGGAGCAGAGCGAGCAGGAGGCAGCAGGCAGGGACCCATTTGGGCAGGAGTCAGGGATCTCGGGCAGGCAGAAGGAAGGGAGCAGGGCAGGCAGGAGGCCGGGGGGCAGGAGGCTGGGCAGGGAGTGGGCAGGAGGCAGGTCAGGCAGGAGGCGGGCAGGCAGCAGGCAGCGGGCAGGAGGCCGGGCGGGGAGCAGGCAGGGAGTGGGCAGGGAGCTGGTCTGGGAGCAGGCAGGGAGCGGGCAGGCAGGAGGCTGGAGGCCGAGCGGGGAGCGGGCAGGGAGCGGGCAGGCAGGAGGCAGGAGGCCGGGCGGGGAGCGGGCAGGGAGCAGGCAGACAGGAGGCAGGAGGCCGGGCGGGGAGCGGGCAGGGAGCGGGCAGGCAGGAGGCCGGAGGCCGGGCGGGGAGCGGGCAGGCAGGAGGCCGGGCGGGGAGCAGGCAGGGAGCGGGCAGGGAGCGGGCAGGCAGGAGGCCGGAGGCCGGAGGCCGGGCGGGGAGCGGCCCCTGCCCGCAGCGCGGCGGGGCTGCGGCCGGAGCTGTCCGCCCGGCGGTGCTGAAAAGCCGCAGCCCGGGCCCGGCGGGGCGGGGGAGGGAGGGAGCGCGGAGAGCCGCCCTGCCGCAAACCGAGAAAAGACAAACCCAATTACCTGCGCAGCGCCGGCAGCCTGCCGTGGGGCGGCGGGGGGCTGCGTGGGACGATTCCCCCCCCCCCCCGTAGGTGTCCTTGCAGTTGCGCTGGGTGGGTGAGAAAGATCTCCCGGCTCCCAGGTTCAGGCTCAGATCTCTCTAGAAAACTGTGAATGAGCGAGCGCCAGCTCCACGGGGCTACGATTTTTTTTTTGGTAGGAGGCGTGTGCACCAAAGCCTGGGTCCTTCCACTCGGCGGCTGCCGTCCCCCTGGGTCCTAAGCCCTCCTGCCGCCCGCCCGGCTGCCTCCCGGCGATCCCGGCGCTGCCAGCCTGCGGGCTGGGCGCACCGCCGCTGCCACCGCCACCGCCGCCGAGGGAGCGGTGACAAAGGAGCCGCGGGCTGCTGTCAGCCGGGAAAGCGGCAGCGCAGCCGGTCACTGAGAGCTCAGCCTTCACCTGCTGGCATGGTCTTCGCCGCCTGTTTGTCTCGCATCGCCCCTTTCCTTGCGAAAGCCGGGGAGAGCAAAGCCTTCCGCGGCGTTCAGGGCAGCCGCAGAAAGGGTCAGTTTAATGGGCCATGTATTATAGATGGGCTGCCTTAATGAATATGGCAGCCTGGGTTTGTAAGAGAAGTTTGGGTCAGACTACAGGTGAATCTAGCTTAGGGTGCTGTCACCACCAGCAGCCACAGCCAATGTCTAATGAAGAATGTAAGGACAGGACAAGCTTCACCCCTGCACTCTCCCAGACCCTCTCCCAAGCGTTTTAGGTTCAGGGATTTCCCCAGTAATGTGATGCCTGTGTTTTCAGGATTAGTTTGTCCTCCTTGAACTTTTACAGTATCTCCTAGAATGCCTATACATTTCTAGAACATCCTTTCCTAATTTCCTTTGACAAGTAGCTCCACAGGCCACCTGCCTACTTCACGAAGTACCACCTCTCTTTTGTTACAGATATCTGTAAGCTCCAAAACTATCGCCACGTTTTTGTTGTAGGGACCTGTAAGCTTTAGCTAGTGTTGCAGAAAGGACGGGAGAGAGGAAATTGTCTTATTAAAATCAAGTCCTGAAAATGACTCTCTGTAGGAGCCTTGTAAGACCTGTACTAGGCTCTGCTTGGAAGACTTTGGGTGACCTAATGGCCTTGGTAACCAAATTCACACCCTACTGGTCTTATAAACACAGTAAGCCCAACTGAATGTACGAGTAAAGTGCATTTCTCCTTCTACTACCCCTGTACATTGTGGAGTACAATTCCTGGGAAGTGGTGGATTCAAGTCAGCTGCCTTTGTCTCTTTGCTTTGGACATCTCTCTTGTGTCAGTTACTGAAGGTTCTAGTACAGTGAAGAACTGGGTCATAAGTGGTAAAAATGGCGAAACACTTCTGCATAAGAAATTGCTAAAAGAAGTGGGATTCTTCAGCATGGAGAAAAGAGATGAGTAAGTATAGATAAAACAGCAGTGTGGTTTTTTCATTATTTATAATATCTCACAATAATAAGGACCATGAGAAAGATAAATTGGAACAATATGTCAACATCATTTCCAGTTCAAGGAGTAGGAGAAATGAAACCCACTAGGGGCCACCTTTCAATCAAACCAAAGGACATACTTCTTCACAAAATATTTAGTGAAGCTGTAAAACTGATTTCCACAGGAATCCAGTCTTCAGGAAGTGGTTTGACATATCCATGGAAGAAAAACTATTGAAAGCTTTTTAACATGAAGTCATGACCTCTGGCTCAGAAAGTCCCTGTTCCACAAATTGCTGAAGACTGGGGTAATATTTGGTAAAAAATTACTATCCTTGCCCTGCTCTTCTTTGCCTTAGCCATCTACTGCTGGTCACTGGGCTAGACAGACCTTCGAGTTGACCCAGTACTGGCTGCTTTTATATTCTTATATAGAAAGCAGAGTTTGAGAAAGTGAACACAGTAGGAGCCCTTTCAGCTTTGCTTTCTCTTGAAAGGGGAAGAGCCAGTGGTTTTATTCTATTTGAAAGAGTGTACATCCAGATAGAGTCACCTGCTTTTTAGAGGAACCCCACAATATTCAAGAGCAAAGGCAAAAGGAATCTGTGGGGAAGATATCTTGTGCTTTCAGAATTATTTTCATGCACAACCATTAATTTAACCCACAGCATGTTTAAAACTGGAATACAAGGTATTTGCATCCCGTGACACAATGACATTGACCGGAAGAGATGAAGCAACAACTCAAAGGCAGAGAGCTGAAGATTCTCACAAGAGTATCTGTCCCAGCACTTGATGGGAGAATATTTTTCGCCCCAGGGAATTTAGCAGTCAGTTAGTAAGTAGTCTCATTAGATCATTATTTTCTGCATAGAGATCAGTTTGGAAATAAAACAATAAACACTGTTTTCATAAACCTGTTGCAAGCTTCCACTCTTGCACATATGATAAAGATTAATGTACTAGCTGCTGTAACTATGCAGTACTTCCCTGGGAATTGTTAATAATATTAAATGGAATGAACATGACTCTATAAACCAGCTGCCTTAGGCAGTCGAATAGGTTGCCAGATTTGATGTATGCTTAATATTTAGGGATCTAATATTTTTATTTGCTTTGTTAGTTGAGGTTGGTTTTTCCCTCTTACATGCTGCTGTTAAGTGACCAGTGCTTGCTGATCCACTGGATGACTGACACGTAGCTCAATGCTATGGTAGAAACAAGTCTCTAAACGTATTACAGCAGGGCATTATATTGATCCCACTGCAAATATTCTCAGGTTTCTGTCTCATCACCACTTCACTTCTTCATCACTTCCTTTCTGCCAAGTCTACTCTGTACTTTGAAAGCATGCTTCAGGTCCTCTCATTCTTTCCATTGTCGAACTTCAACTGAAATTATGACCTCAGAAACAGCAGGGCTGAAGGTATGAAACCTTCAGTTTCATAAAGGTATGTATGTCTGGGACATTAGGAACTCCCTTGCTGATGTGCACAGGCTGCTACTGTACCCGTTTCTCATTTGCAGTGTTGAATATGCAGAGCTAAGGGGACAAAAATGTGCCCGTAATCCCAGTTTATTACTGAAGGCATTAAAACTGACTGAACACGTGGAGGAAACAGATCAGTTTGGAAGGGGGAGCATATTTTATGCAGCCTTTTCTGAAAGTAAAACAGAACTTTGATATTAAATTTATTCTAACCTGGCATTCCCTGTCATCAGACATACCGATTCTGTTTTAATGAAGAGCAGTGAAAAAACAAATTTGGAAAGACAATGTATATTTTCACCAACAGTAAAAAGGATCCATGTACATGATCTATAAAGGAAGCTATGGAAGGGCAGAGTGGCTGGTTGCTCTGTAGTCTAGGTACGATAAATAACTTCTATTGAATCTACTCCTTTTGCTGCAAAACATTTTGTCTTCACTCAGTGAAGTTAAACACACAGCTGTATTTTTGGGTCTCAAGAACTGCCATGAAGCTAGGAGATAGTTTTCACATTTTTGCAGCTCTGATAATACTTTTGCATTTGACGAATCCCAAAACTGTTGAAATATTTTAATTCAGCACAGTAAGGAGTTGATTTTTCTTTTACGATTGATCCAAGGAAGAGGAAAGCTTCTCTGATTCTGCTTTCAGACTGAAACACAGATATATATCTACATTACACAAAAATATACCAATATACAGCACCTTATAGGGTTCGTGCTTGTGAATGGTGTGCATATATAAGGAGGGAAACAGATCTTTGATGTAATTCAATACATATCTACTGTTATTTACTTTTTCAGTGTGATTTCTCCAATATTTAAAATGTTCTTTACTGCTTGTGAATAGGGAATTTGAGATATAATATAATAAAGGATGTCCCTGTATCTTTAAATTCTCTTTTACGAACAATTTGCTGCAAGTTTCTAAAATTAACAGTCAATTTTAATAATTAATCAGGAGCTCATACTTTTTCCCTAATCTACAATTACTTTCTTTATTTCCTTTGAAAGTAACTGCATTGAAAGCCCCATTAGATTAAAAAATCATAATGCTATAACTGCTTGGACCCAATAAATCATTATTCTTAAGGGAGAAGTAACTCTTAGATCACAGTTCAGAGGGATTCATGTTATAAATCCTCCCAGGTTTCCTGAACCTTTAAAATACTTAAAAATTTATACCCAAGAATGCAAAACATATGCAAATGGATTGTACGTATGATTTATTTAATGAGAAGGATCCAGGTTTTGCCATTTTTACTCTTGATGGAGAGAATTCACTCTTTTGCTGAGTTCACATGCAATCGCCACTTCTGCCACTCTCAGAATAGTGCATAACTGGGACGTGAGCAAAGTTTTGGCCTTGAGCACATAGAGGGGTGAAGCTGAAATGTTCCCAACTCTGTGGGAATTCTGGGACCTGGCAA
Source organism: Falco punctatus (assembly GCF_963210335.1). Classification (NCBI taxonomy): domain Eukaryota; kingdom Metazoa; phylum Chordata; class Aves; order Falconiformes; family Falconidae; genus Falco; species Falco punctatus. The sequence continues at coordinate 45,340,350 of NC_137582.1, forward strand.
GGAGATCCAGCACAGAGCTGGAGAGCAGCAGCAGGAATCAGGTGAAGTCAAGCTCTCAGGACTGCGATACAGAATTTGCCTCCTCAGCTCTCGCCTAACTCTGAACAGGTCTAAATCCCATAGCTGGCTTATTTTGGGATTGTGAAGTTCCTGGTGTAGATTCAGGCTGAGTAGTTTGGTACCAAAGATAAAACTACAAGTTCCTCCCTAACAGCCTAATCATTTAGGCATTGGAAATGTTGACTTTAGGCCCAGATGTGCTGTAGAAGTTGGATGCAGGTTTGGCCTTGTCTTTAGCTGGTTTAATTTGGCAGCACTGACTGCGCTGTTTTTCGTGGGATACCTGAAATTTAAAACACAGGGGGACCTGCTCCTATTGAGTTCAATTACTCACAAAGTTGGTGTTACTCTGTCTAAATAGTAATGGCACTATCTTGCTAAACCATTAAGTGTCCTATTGCAGAGGGAAATAAATTATGAGATGTCACATTTTGCGTAGCTAGTGCCTAAATTATATAGCCTTTAAAGAACAGCATGGTAAAAATTAGCCTTACTAGCTAAGAAAGTGAGTATCAGAGCTAATATTCTTCCTGATCCAGAAGTAAGACAACCTAAGGTAGGCAGACATGACGAAAAAAGCTCACAGGGAGACAAGTGGTCCAGAAAGTAGATGTGTCCAGCAAGAAGATTTAGGATGGCTGTTATAGAACTAATGCAGAAAAATCCTTTTGGGAAAAACCTGGCTGCTTTCTGGTTCCTTAGTACATTGGGTTCAGTTTACACAAAAGCAACGCTTCCATCTGAATTCTAACATACTGATCTGAGATATGATTTGTTCAAAGCTTGAAATATGTATGCTGTTTAATGTTAATTCTCCAGTGTGTTAACTTCCTGGTTCCTTAACTTCCCTAAGTCTGTTGTATATTTTCCTCAAGTTGCAACTTGCTCCTATGCATTTGTCTGAAAAAGTTTTAACTGTCAAGTTCAAAGTGCAAGAGTATAACTTCTCAAATGATTAAAAAGGTTTTGAAACTTGGTTGTTTGACTGGAATAGTTAGAGATGAGGGGAATAATAGGATACTCATCTGATTGGTTAGTTTGTTATGTGATGATTTATTTCTGAAATATTTTAAAATTAATTATGTACATAAATGCATGCAGCTTTGGTTGGCAAGAATATAAATCAGCAGCAGTAATAATGATGGTAAGCTCTTGTATGTGTAAAGAAGCATACGTCCAATATAAATTCAATTATCTCAATGTCACTGAGGATATAGAATAATTTCATATTTGTGACTGAACAACTGCAGAGATTTTTGTTGGAAATAACAGATGGAGGACAATCTTATTCTGGGTAGCTGAAGTCTGTCTGTTGAAAACTGAAGTGTATGAATGTATATGCATACATGTACAAAAATAGAGGCAAGCATTATGGCTGCAACCCTCGGCAGATATAAATCAACATGACTCCACTGACTGTGTTGGAGGTGTGCTAATTTACACTAGCCAGCACAGGGGTAAGTGTGTGTGTATATAAAACAACTATTACACCTGTCAGCAGTCTGATGTTTTACACTACCATTTCATATAAGAACGTAAAGGATGCAACAATCTGCTTAAGCCACTCCGCAGTACGGTTTTATGCCTCCTGAGATGTAGCACTGGAATCAGGGTGTAAACAGCATTACCATCATCTTGCAAACACTTGCAAATGCTTTAATGTCATCGGGGAGCCCCAGCACAATCCATCTAGAATATATATCAAGCAGAGGGGTATACAGCAATCATGTACTTTTTAACAGGCAGGAGGCTTTTCACTTGTCATAGCTGGTGAGCCCCCAGGGAGGTGAGGCTGCTGCCATCCTGATTCCCAATATATGCTGATTCAGTCATTAAAATGTGCATTCATCTTCCTTCTCCCAAGACCTAGCTGTGCACAGCAGGTTTAACTAAATTGCCAATAAGAAAGACTCTTAAATCATCTGCAGTCCTGACTGGCAGCCTCACAAGCAGATGCAGCAGCCGATCCTGAGGCAAACGGAGTCTGTTCAGCAGCAGCTTTGCACTTCTGTGTGTTCCAGCTAGGGGTTTTTGTAATCATTAATGAGCTAGTACATTGAAGATGGAGGAAGGAGGGGCAGAGGAAGAGTGAGAAAAACAGTTGGGGAGGGGAAGTTGGGACTATTGGAAAATTCTCATTACCTTGTCTGCATCGATACCATCTCTGCAGCTGTAGGATAAAAGGAACAACCCCTTCCCTTAAGTGCCCTTAGCTTCAGGGTACGGAAGACTGTTAATCAGCTTGTTCTCATGCAGCAGGGACCTGCAGGAGGGCCGGCTGGAGGAGTGCCAGGGACTGTCACTTCACAGGTCCTGAGAAATCTCCCCCCTTCTACTGAGATTTTAATGGCTTTGGGACATGTCTCATGTGTGAGAGTGTGTGTGTGTGTGTGGGTGTGTGTGTGTGCCTGTGTGGATGTATAAGAGAGAGAAGAAATGTATTCCCTTGTCACTCTTCCATGTCTCACGTACACTGCTGCAAATACCTGCTCTTTCCTACGTGTACACATGAAAGGTTGTTTCAGTAACTGTTTGCAAAAGTGCAAGAAAGAAAACCTGATTCTGGCAGCAAGCCCTCCTGTCAGGTATTGCTGGAGTCTATCATGGCTCCCAGATCATTTCTGGAGAGGCATAAAGTCCCAGAAATGCTTTAACCAGGTGTTCAAGTCCAGTTATTGCCTAACTAAGCAGGCAGGCACAATTAGCCTAGCTTCCTTCCCCTTTAGTAAAAGGTCAAGATTTAACCTTGGGCTATGATTTTCTAGAGGACTGTGTCTGGCCCTTCCTGATACAGGACTTATGATCAATACCACGAAACCATGCAGCAGTTTGCTCTATACTAACGCTAAGATTAGATTATTGGTCTGTCACTCTTCCTGTGATGTGGCGCACACTATGTCTGCATTGGACAAAAGCCTAGAAACTATCACTAAATCGAATTGGCTCTCTCCGTATATTGGACATCTCGTTGCAGAACAGGGGCTGGTGAAGTCCTGCCATTGAATGTTAAGTGCCACAGACCTGCAGCACCCTTCAGGAGGTGTCAAGTGCTCTGCATGGGTGAATAACCAGATGATGGAGTGGCTCAACATGGGCACTTGTGTGAGACAGAGTTGCAGCCTCTCTTCTCTTGCCTGTATTTTCCTCCTATGGAGCTGCAGTATAATGTGAAGAGACAGCAAGTATCTACTTGTCCTAGACATCACTGAAAACCATGTGCTTCTCAGCATCTCTGAAAATCTATAGACAAGTGTAAAAGCCAGGGAAAACAGCAAGGCATGTAGGACTCGATATACGTATTAAAAAAACCCTCTTCTTGAATTACGAACTAACATCCATAATCACATAGGATTGTGAGAGCTGGAAAACATTACAAAAATAAAAATAAATTAAATTTCTTCAAAAAGAAGCACTCAGGGACTTTAGATTGAGGGAGTTCACTAGGCAAGAGTTATAAATTGCCAGCCAACTTGTGTCTAGCAGGATCAGAAAGAAGAAAAGTACTTTAGGTCTTCAAAGAAACAACTCTAAGACACAGAGGGACACAACCGGTGAAATATATATGACCAAAAGAGACCCCATGAACAACATTTGTCACTACAATTGGTATCCTAGTCTTGAAAGCATCAACAATTGACAGCAGCTAGTGGAAAAATTACTTTGCCTCTTTTGCATCATCTTTAGTGTGAAAAGACTAGTTTGTTTTGGGATAAAATCTTTCTGCACTCCAGAAATTAACACCACGTTTCTGAATGCCCAGTTCAGACTGCTGACTTTTCTTCCTACAGACGAATGTTCAGCAGATACCATGGCAGATCACTGTAAAGGATGCAAAAACTACAAAACAACTACAGTAATTTAATTTTGTTTTCTACAACAAAAGTTCTGTGCCAAGTTTTCTTTTAAAAAATCACTGACACCCAAAACTTGAATTAAATATGTAGTTTTCCATAAAGAATTGATAAGGTAAGTTGCTAAAAATCAGCACATTCCCTAATAAGTAGTAGATTTAAACAAAGAAGTTGGTGCTTTGCTCTTACAGAACAAATCAGAGACTGAGGGCTTTTTCTGGGTCCATTTTAGAAAAAAATGTGAATAGAGGGTGCTAAAGAATTTGAGTTCCATATAAAAGCAAGTTTAATTTCCTCCATAATTTCACATCTAAATCTCTCTTTTCTGTTGGTTACAAAGCTCTCTTTATTTTAAGCCTAAGTTTATTTAATTTTCTCCCTGCTTGCTTTTTTTTTCCCTTAACATTGCCCTTCTGAGCGACAGGATAGCTACAAACCCCAGCATTTATTTATAGAGAGTGATCAAGTTTCTAGATAATTTTCCTTTTTTAGGCCAAGAAAACTAACTCTGGGAAGACACATCTCTGTTGCACAATGGGCTTGCGCTGTCTGGGGCTGATGAATCCATCAGGTAAGGCACAGCACTGTGCAGGGAACTGGTCTAGTCCCACAGGTAGCACAGGGACATCTGCATGGCTATATTGCCTTTGCATTCACGCAGAATAAAATCCCAGTAGCTGATTTGACATCTATTCCCATGTGAAACTGTCCTTTTCAAATAAGGAAAATAGGTGATATTTCATACGATTTCTGATTGCACACCCCTGACTTTACTGACTATACCAGGAAAGGTGCTTTCCAGTTGTGGCATTTACTTTTTTTATGGCCACACTCCACTGTTGGCTAACAATCCTGCTGTAATCAGCAAGTGCCCCAGGGTCTCCCTTCTTCTCTGTCATTTTCATCTGAAACTCCCAATTTGCAGAAGTTCATGTTATAAGCTCGTTAGGTGCATGACTTTGCACATTATGCAATTAAATTTCATCCCATTTCTAATACTCTACTCTCAAGGTCATCTAGTTTTTCCTGTACAATATTACAGTCTGCCTGTCTGTTGAGCTTTGTGTCATCACCAAACTTGATTAGTACATGCCAGCTTCTTATCCCAGATGTTAATAAAGATGTTAAAAAGTCAGTCCCAAACGTTTAAGGATTCCCACTAATGGCAGTTCTTTCCAGACCAATTATTGTTTCTCTTCTTTTGCTGATTCTGAGCTCATATTTCTTGCTACTTTCTTCAAATGACCTCCATAAACAATAATTTCCTATAAGGTGTTAGTAGCTAGCTACAATACAGGTAGATGAGATGTAGCTTTGGGTTTAGTGGGTTGGGTTTTTTTGTATTTTCTGTATTTTACACAGATTTAGTCATCCTTGTTATCAAAAAGTATAATAATCATCTGACCAAACTACCACTACTAAAATCATATTATATCATCATTATATTATCCTCATTTCTAGTTAATTTCCTGTTTTTAAATATTTAGCACTTGAATACCTGTGCCAATTTTACCTCTAATTCAGACTAGATTTTTGATTCTGGATTATTTTCCTTCCCCTTTCATATATATGGGTAGTGCTTTTGCTGTTTACTAGTCATATGATACTCCTCCATGCTCCATTAAAAGCTCCGAATGTTTTTCAGATTTCAGTGTGTAAATTACCTTGTTTCTCGAAAGAGCATACTGAGTATTCTCACACCCAGATGTGGCCATTTCTGCTTCTGTGCATTCACTTCCATTAGCCATTTAACCTTTGCTTCCATCCCATGAACATCATCTTTCTTACTGAAAAATGAAGCAAAGTATTAGTTTGCATCTGGAGCCATATCATTATTATGTTTCATATTTATCCCACCCTCACTACACAGTGGATTGATTTCCTTATGACAAGAGGTTTTTACCGGTTGTTTTAATTTTATGTGCAAAGTCTTAACCTTGGTTTTTACAATTTGTACACCTTTTGCTTTATTTTTTATCAAAAAAAAAAAGCTCCAAACAGTATACAGTGCCTTCCTCTACTGTTACTTCTAGTGCAGTTTCTCCATCACTTTTTTAAATAATCTTTAGTAAGATCAATGGTCTGCGGCGCTTTGTTCGTGCGGCTGGAACTACGAAGGCATCTGAACAACCTGCCCGGCCTCAGGAACTGTTGTAGCTGGCTTGGCAGAGCGGAGAGCAGGGAGCTGCGGCTGGCTGGGCACCCGTGTGTCACCCCGTGGCTTCCAGAGGGGGGCAGAGCGAGCAAGCATTTCTGCATGAGGATAGGATGACATGAAGCGTGGTCTCATTAAAACCGGTCAAACCCTTTTCAAATGTGCGCTGTTATAGCTGAGGCTTGCAAAGTCTATCCCAGAATTAACATTTTCTCTCTGCTGTTCATGGTATTAAGATACTTAGCTCAGGCTTATCACCACAGGGCATGAGAACACGTTATGTACAACAGCTACAACATACGTACTTGGAAACTGCTGGGGGAGCCCATCGGTGTGACACATTTGAAGCAACAAAATTAAACTCCTGGTTTATATTCAAGGCTTAGAGGGATGGCTGAACATATGCCATGAGCATATAAAGTTGCCACCTCTCAGCAGAGAAACCCTAACATACGGGATATGAATATACTCACTACTAATTTAGTTTGTTTCCTCTGACTTTAAAGCTCAATGGAAGAGCAACACTTCACAGATGAAGCATTCTGAGAATGCACAAATGATAGGTTATTCCAATATCCTGCAACCTTGCCATAGCCTGAAGTGCATGAATCCTCAGTGTAGTTTCTGTTAATTCAGTGCCTGTTGTTACTACTTCTAATACTGTAAGGAGAATCCTTCAGTACTGTGAAGTGATCTGTATCTTATTCCCATTTGTCTCAGATATCTGCTAAATGACAATGAACAAAATCATTACTCTGATGGCCTTAAATTTCTTGCTGCATAGGCTGAGGATAGCAATGCTAGCCTGGAGTGTGGAGATGTTATAGGTCCTAATTCTTTATATGGGTAATGTGATTTCTGAATCATAAAAAGAAGGTGTAAAAGAAGACCAGGACATTTTTATGGCAGATAGGTTACAAATCTTTGAGGATTCAATTATATTTAACTTTTTTGAAAGCCAATTTTTTAATTGTTAGACAACGATTTTTCTAAAGCAAATGCTTTTGTATCTTATAATAGTCAGAAGTGACACCACAAAACAAGGGTTTGAGACAGAGCCAAGATAATTTCTAATGCTTTAAACTGGAATGAGAATTTCTCAGCCTTAAAGTGTGACAGACATTCAGGAGTTTATTTTTCTGGCTTTGAAATCTGAGTTGTACTTAGCTATGGGATCTGACAAGTTTCAGCTGCCTTACATCACCCCTGCTCACCTGGCAGCACAGAAGAAGGTGTCTCACACAAATGCTGTCACGCTAAAGCTCCACTGAGAGGACAGTGATGAATACCAGTCTAAGTCTGTTGAGCTTGTGTAGGGTGAGCAATGGATAAAGGCCTGACATATGAAGCAGCAAGAATTACAGACTGAAATGAAAGACTACACTGCATATAGTCTAATTCTTGTGTAGTCAAAATGAGGTTTCTTGACTAAACAGTGATCTTTCCTAGGTCAGCTTTTCCCCACAAACCCACATATCCATCAGGTATTTGTCTGCTTGGATTACTGGCCCTGGCAGACTGTGTCATACCTTTACTAGGAGGAATATGGTCCTGAGAAAACAATAATAAATCTGAAAGAAAACAATCATCCTATGACTTATATACCCCTATGTCCCACTGACTATCCTAGTGACTAATCTCCAGCTATACATGCAGGGTCAGTGTATCATTCCTTAGGTAAACAAATTTCGACCTCAACAAGATGAGCACAGCCAACACTGTAATTGCTCAGTGAATGATTTTAAAACACTTTTAATGCTGCCAAATCAAACCCAATTTCCTCCAGAGCAAGGCTGCTCATTCATGCCCCTTGAAAGATATTTTCATGACATTTATAAATAGGTTGTGGATCAATACAGTTGTACTCTGTGGGAATATTTTAGTTCATCACAAGGTGTAATTATCCATGACCACAAATACACAAAGCCAGCAATCATTGGCCAACTGAACATGTGTTAATTAGAAGTCTGGATGCTCTCAAACAACCAAGAGCACCAGTTTCTTAGATAATCACTGCTTGTGGATTGCCTTCTTGTTGTGGATGCCTTTTTGTTGTGGATGCAACTAGGATGCAGGGGTTTATTCCCTACTTCCAGTTTTGAGGCACTGCTCATATTCCACGTGCTGCAAGACACAACCTTTACTCTAGATCTCATCAGCCTCTTTCAGTAAAGGGCAGTGCAACAGCCATGTGCTGCTGTGTTTCAGGTCCCTCTTGTAGTCTTTACCCGCTCTGCCTGAAGACCCACAGGACTGCAGCCCCATGAATGCCAGCTGCTGGATATTGTGACACACCAAGGACAGGACATCCTAAAAAAAAACATAAAAAAGGAGGGAGGAGGCTGTTTTGTTACAGTAGTCTAATACCCATTTTTTAATTGTGTTGTTTATGTTAAGCAGGTATAGAAAGCCATGTGTGTATTAATAATACATATTTTAAATAACATAACCTAATGTAAAGTAAGGAGAAAGGCTTCCCACTTGCACAAAAGGAATTGAGCTAGTCACAACACCAAAAAACTTCTTCCTGCAAAAGTGAGAAGAAAAGAAGCTTAAGTTTAGGAAATGCTCTCAATATCAGAGATGGCTACCCTTTAGCTAAGCCTTGACTACTGCTACATTTGTGGTGAAATGAGGTAGTCAAGCCAGCTGATCTGTCAGAAAGATGAAACAGCCACAGATGACAGAGACTGGCTGGATGGGGTAGACCTGCCACCTTTCTAGTTTGGGATATGTCTATGGGATTTTCAGTATTAAATCTGCTAAAACATCTTCTGAAAAGTCAAACACCTGTTAACTTGAACTGGTGTTTGCCTTGTAACCAAGATGCGGTTAAGGGCTTACAGGCCAGAGAAGCTCTCCTCTCCAGCTTTAGGCTCTGGATTGCTGAGCTCTGGGCAGGAATCCCCCTGGTGTCAGGGTCTTGAGCACACTCCCCCCAGTTTGTCAGAGCCTATTTGACTATGTTAAGGAATCTACTTGACTGAGTCCAAAGTCAACCCCTTTGCTAATAAAAACTATCTGAAGAAAGCTAGAAACAATATCCTGCCTTCCAAGGTTTCCCTTGGGAGCTGCTTTCAAGCTGTGGCTCTTCATCTTGGCCATGCCTCTGCTACATTACAGCTCTGTGTGTCTGGGCCAAATACCTCCTCGGTCCTGACCCTGACTGACTTGACTTCCTGGCTTGACCCTGGACCAGCCTGGGCACAATGGACTTGCAGGGCTGTCACTGGACTAAGGCTGACCTTGATCACTGTCGCTGGACCTGATGCTGACCCTGGCTGTCTAAACTTCCTGACTTCTTGTTGGGGAGGTCACAGACCCTGCCTGCCTTGCCGCCACCTTCTGCTCCTAGTTCCCCTTCTCTTGCAGAGCAGCTTGCCCTTGCTGCTCCCTGACATCTAGAAAGTGTAAACCCACGTTCCTTTTTACAATGAATAGGTGGCTAAAAGACACTACATGAGTCTAAACATATCCCAAAAAATCCCAGATGTCACTATCTAAGGCTCTGTGGCTGATTCATGAGAACTGCAATGTAGCACAGTATCATAGACTCACAAAAGCATTGTATGGGAAGGACTTCTAGAGATTTCTAGTCCAGCCTCCTGTTCAAAGTGGCACCATTGCTAAGATCAGGTCAACTCAGCTGTGGCTTTATCTATCTCAGTTTTCAAAACCTCCAAGAATGAAGAGTCTGTGCACAACTTGTTTCAGTGGTGTATTACCCTCCTAGTGACTTTCTTCTAACTTCAACTTCTTGAGCTGCTATTTGTGGTCATTTATGGTTGCAGTTGGCAGTTTCTCACGTCCCCCTGTGTGGCATACGAAGGCACAGACCCCATGTGAGATCCTTTATTGCATACATAAGTGCTGGTTATAGACAATCATTTATCCACCCAAGTTCTGCCCTGGAATGTGCCTATGTGCAGCAAAGCACCTTTGGAGCCAGTTCACGCTCCCCCGAGCTGTTTACTCCTTCCATGCTCATCTGAGGAGGTCTCTTCTTCCCAGATCAGGATTATAAAATGTGGAGGCTTTGGGCAGCCCCTCATTGCAGACAGATGTGCACGGAACTGATTTGCAGGTGAGCTCCGAGAGCCAGATTTAGTGCTAGCTGCTTCCTCACTACATTTTAAGGCATAATGACTCTGCAGCCTGGCACCCAGACAATGAACCAAGTTTTTTCTTTATCTCTACATCCAGGGCTTGGGAGCAAGCAGGAAAAGCCTGCACAGATTTCGGAAAAAGCCCTTACACCCCTGGACTGAACACTGCTATTTATCATGTCAGCCACTGTACCTAATCTAATGTCGTGCATAGATTGGCTAATAGTACAGTTCTGTCATGCGGAAGGGGCGGTGGGGTGGGGGTTGATTTTCTCAACCCTTAGTGTTTGGTCTGTCTATCAGTGCCACAGGAAAGCTGAGACCCTTGTGCCCAACCAGTCTGAGAGCATCCCGTTATAGAGACCCTTCACTGAACAATCCTGCTGGATCGGAGGGCGATTCGACTGACTTGTTCAGGGAAACACACCAACAGTGTAAAAGGGACCCCTCAACAGGTCTTCCCACTTCGTTTGAATATGTTATCCCATGGCTGGTGACTACTAGCACCCACAAAGGACTAACACTAACAGTTTATGGAATAACACACTTTATTATAAAATCATGACAAATTAGGATTCGTGATTGCCCATGATAGGGAATGTCTTCAAAAATAAGCTTGAAGTGATATACAACCAAACTATATACAGCCAAACTATAATCACTAATAACAGCTAGCACAAGCTATTTAGCGCGCATAAGCCAAAGTTCTTGCCCAGTCAGCGTCCCTAGGGGGGAGAATACAGGTTCAGCCCATCGACTGATCCCAGAAGTTATGATGAAGTTTTTCCTAAATTCTCCCCTCATTCATTCACTTTTATACTTTTATGTACTCTCAGATGGAGCTTGAGTAACTCCAGTCATACATTATTTTATTATTGATTGGCGTAAGATTCTCTCCCTTCTTGTTTAAAGATATAGCCAACAAAAATATAAAGCACATGCTTAGTGAGGGGTGGTCATACCTTGGAGGTGGGTAACTTTGAGATGGAGGTGTGCGTTAGTATTATAACGAGATTATAATGAGCAAGGCTCATCTGAGGAAAGTGATTTCACCATAGTTGTTGGCTCAGCAATGAACATTGTCTCTTATATCTCCCACCTGACAGCTGCTATGCGACTTATCAGCTGTACGGTACCATCAAGTTCCCAGTCCTGCAAGGAGGACAGCAGATCCTCCACTCCGCTCCACCCTCCACTGCTCCTCTAGGATAGCAGGTTGTGTTGCCTGGGGAACCATGGTGGATTAGATTCCATGCACATCAACTGTCCTGAAAGTGACAACTGTATTTTACCCTAAAAAGGTTTCTATAATACTACAACTTCTGTTAGGTCCCACTTTTCTCCAATTCCCCTTCCCAGTGATTTTTCCAAAACTTTATATCATCATCCAGCTCTTTGATGCAGATGATTATACGGGCTGCAGTATCAGCCCCTAAATTACTCCAGTTATTTTGTGGTCTTCATCTTGACATTGAGCTTTTGATTGCTGCTCTTTGAGCCTGATGATCCAGCCAATTTTTAACCCACCTAACAGTCCATGCAACAAACCCTTCCTTCTAGCCCATGCTGCTTCATCTTCCAAAGAATTACACTGTGGGAGATGGTGCCAAAAGTCTTAATAAATTGTTCTCCACTCATCTACCTAGCAAAAGAATGCCAAGTGGTAAGCTACAGAGAGTGATTTTATTCTCCTTGTCAACCGTGCCACAGTTGCTCTCTCACACGCCTATCTATGATTGCTCCCTTCTCCACAGTGCCTTGGCTCAATTACTGTCCCATAGGCATTGGTGTCCACAGATCTGTGTCTAGTCACCCACAGCCTAACACACAGACATTACTTGTCTGCTTTGAGCTGGCTTTCATCATGGGTCACTTCTAGTCTTTCTAATTTTGAGCTACACAGCCTGGTTTGAACCTCAAAGTTCTGGCCATGAAGCCACACTGCTGCTCCCCCTGGTTAAACAGGGAAATTCTTCCAGTCCCTCATTTCTGGGGTTGTTTAAGTCCTGCTACAAACGTCTGAGCTCTCCTCCGGGATGTGTCAAGCCTCTCTTTTGTCCTGGACACTTCACTGATGGTTTGTTGTTTTGTTTTGTTGGTTTTTTTATCTTTTAAAAAAGATTTACCATTTCTTTTTCAATGTGCTCAGAAACTGAGACACCTACAGTACATTTATACCTTTCCAGCAGACTGCTGAGAGTGTGGGCTGCATAAAGCAGGCTACAATATTACAGTACATGAAAAGGTCCATCATACTGGGTACCTGCTGGAGGCCTGAGCTGGGTAGAGAGACGGGCATAGCCCTGGCCATAACAGCTGCTGGAACTGCCTTTGATAGATCCAAGCATCAAATCACTCATGGGTTTTGTTTGAGAGATACCCAGTTGTTCCCCTCCAAAACAGATCCCAGGACAAATCTAAGCCTGCATGCTGTGCTGCCTCAGGGAAACGGGACCCTGGAGTGAAACAATGAGTAATCCAAGTTGACATGCTAATGACCTGTTGACCCTTAGATAAAGAGCTCATTGTTGATGCTGTTAACACAGGGAAAAGAGTGATCCAAACCTTCTTAAGCATTTCCAGTAGATGGATGGTCTGTGAGAGAACAAGACATCTTGATTGACATCTCTTGGTGAGTGAAGAGAAAAGACTGCATTGGCCAAATGTCACTTGTATTTCTGTCATAGGACACTTAAGGCATACTTTGCCAATTTGTTGTTGCTGTATTTTATTCAAATGCTCCATTAAGTGTTAATTAGAAGAAATAACATAATGCTGCTTATTCCTTTGGGGTCAAATGAGGTCAGAGAACTGCAGAGTTTACTTTTCATGAGGGTTTACTGCAGACTGGTATGGCTGAGTTTTGGAGCATGGGAAAAACAGTAAGAGAGAAAAAAGTGGAAGTGTTCCTGTACGGTATTTATCTTGTGAAAACCTGGGTAGAACCCTCCATGCCACTTTTTTTCCAAAAACTTTGTAACACATTTTCATAATGTAGAGATGGCTTTTGCTGAAGCTGTATGACCTCATCAACATACCTGAAGAACCTGGTGAGGGACTCTCAAGTCAACAATCAAGCTTACAGTTGCTCTTTCAGGAGGAGACAGCACCAGGCAAACTGCTATGAGGGGCTGGTGGCAATCCTTCTCAGACTCTGGGTTCTGGCAGCAGTGAATACCAAACCAACACCGAATAGCAAACGGTAAGTGATCAGCTGTGGAAAGGGAAGAGAAAAAGTGCTACTGCAGAAACGCAGTGTCATATTGGGCGCTTCAGACTACAATAGTCAGACTGTTGCTGGGAGTGAGAAACTGCTAAAATTTTATATAGTAGACATTTACAACTAATATTATCACTGGATTTCCTAAATGTAGGCTGTGTTCCTTTCAGGCAAGCACATTTAGTTTCTACATTATCTGTTGCACTCAATGAATCATAAATACTAACTCAGGGAGATGGGAAATGGCTTACTAACGGTTTCTCTTCTGCATTTGGAATAAAGGAGGAGCAGGTTTCCATCCCATATGATATACTGGTTAAAGGACATGTCTGTGACAAAGAGGAATGAGAAATCTGCTGAAGAAGCCCAGATAATGTAAATTAAAGAGGATGTGGGTGAGGATCTTCCTGAGCACACTAACGTTAAACAACACAAAGAATGTGGCACAACAAAAGATGGAAAGGTTATGAATCAAATCCTCATATTTAAAAGTGGTTCGAAGACTGAAGCATCTATAATCTGGCCAGCCTAACATTACCACCATGCAAAACAACTGAGTGCATTTGAAGCAATGCACAGCAATATTTAATAAAAAAATTTAAAGAAACCTACACCTTTTAAAACACACAGTAAAAAACCCTAGAAGTTTCTCTTTTTTTTTTTTTTTCCTGAAAACAAAACAAAACAAAACAAAAAGAGGTTCACTGATTGATAAAGTCCCCATGTTGAGTATGTCAGGGCACTGATTTAATGCTACGCTGCATCTTGACTAAAACTTTACACCCTGAGAACGATGTGATGCTTTGTTACCTGTTCATGTAGAAGAAATCTCTTTGACTGCATCTTCCTGTCTGGTCTTGAGAAAAGTATAGTGAAGAATAAAAACACCGTTAACAATAACATACACCTTACTATTCTACCCAGGAAAGGAGATGAAACTTTAGGGAAGAGCTATGAAGTTTATCACAGAAAGCTGCTGCTCAGCTCAGCTCGGCTCAGCTCAGCAGTGTCTCTTTGCACTGACCACACTCTGCTTGCATTTATGGGTATTTCAATCTGCTGCCCACAATTCCTTTTTTATATGTGTCAATAGAGCTGGAATCTTACCTCAGGCTTATTTTAATTTACTGCTATAACACCTGGTATAGCAGCTAAACATAAACCATACTTAGGTCTGATTCAGCTGCTCTTCTTGGACTACTTTTTCTACCAGCCTGACAGCTGAAGTCCATGAGAACTTTTGGTAGAACTGAGAAATCTTCAAACCAGATTAATGGCAGACAGTGGTTTAAGGGTGACAACACACTTAGAAATGGCAGAAATGCAAGATTCTTATAAATTATAAACTCATGTAAACAATGCAGCTTATTTAGGAAAAAGACTTCCAAAGTGGAGACAGAAGTCCTTAAGAGCCAGCGATATCATTGAAAGATGGGATGATCACTCTGGAGGCACTGATTTTTTTTTTGGAAGTCTAAATGAAGGTGAGACTTCAGATGGGAGCTGCTTAGCAATGTGCCCCACAACTCACTTCAAAAACACTGGCCAAATCCTGCATTTCTCAAACATCTTGGGAATCATTAGATTAAGACACACTGTTTAAGGCTTCTTAAGATCTAGTGTAGAGAGGGACAAGCAGGGATTGGCTGATATGGCCTCTAGATCTGTTCCTGGAAGAACATAACTCCATATACTTTTTTTGTAAGAGCATGGAAAAATAAGTGAGGATAATTTAACAGTGTATTCACAAAGGGGACAGCAGGTTCTGAAATTAAACTAGGTGATAAGCTTTAAGCTCAGAAAATCAAAAATCTCCTGTGAGGTACCATTAAAAACTGCTACAGCACCAGTTAGTGTAGTGTCATCTGATCAAATGAACTGTAGGACATGAACGTAACAAAAAGCTGGATCAGGTAACCAGCCTGCAAAGGACTGCTTCCCTCTGTTACAAATATATGCGCTTCATCCCACTACTTTCCTGACATTGTTATGGCACAACACATAAATGGATCGGACAAAGAAGAAATACTTTGTTCCCTTCCTGTCTGCCACAAGAGGCTTTGCTTTGTTAAAGACAGAATATGCTGCACATTAATGTGCCGTTCCCCACCTGATGCCTGTTCAACATCCTTACTCACAGCAGCTAAAGAGCAGCTTCATCTGCCTGTATCTGCAGTGTATCTTTGTCAAAAGGATTTCAGATGACTGTGTTTGGCAAACTCTGAGTTGACCAAACCTAGCAGTCAGAATATTCAAGCATATACACCTTAGCAGAAGCCATGAAGGTAAGTCATGCACACTAACTACAGAAACAAACAGCTTGAACAATTAGATGAAAGACATTTATGAAATTCTGGATGCTTCTACCTCTGTCTTAAATACAATCAGGATAAAAGGAAAATCAAACTTAATGAGTTCTGACAGCTTTTACAAGTTAAGTCTGACAGGAAGCAGACTAGAAATTTGTATCTTATATTAAACATATAAGCATGACAGCACCCTGCTAATTGCTTCAGACCTATTCTTCTCAGTTGTCTTCCGTGTTAAACATTGTCAGTAAATTCCAGTACCAGCAACTTGCCGCCACTTTGGGTTAACACCAAAATGACTACAAGAAGTATTCACAACTATATCATGATATAACTTTAATTATTTCATAATAGTCAAATAACCAGACAGTATGGCATGTGTTACACAGAGGTGCTGCTCATTTAGTAAGGTACGCACTTGCACAACCCCCAGAAGAGCACTGAGCAGCGCACGCAAAACCAAGCGTCCGCTAAGACACTAGGAACTACAGACGCATTTAAGCTAAGAAAGTACAATCCTCTGAATGCTGCTTATCTGTCCTCCATCACCGTGAATGATAACCAAAGAGAATGTACCATCAGTCTTTCAACAACTACAGTAAGAGATGTTCTGGTATGTTGTGCTAAAATATCATTGTGCCAGGCTGTGCACAGTGTGTTACTGGTGGCCTCACAGCCAGGGGCAAGCGGGAAAAGAAATTACTTTCCACAGGCTGCTCCAAAGAACTGCCAAATTGCTTGCAACAGCAGGAACACCCTCTGCTCCCTGGGTTTCAGAGTGGCTGCTGTGAACATTGAGTTTCACAGGACAAGGCACAAACCCTTAGGTCACAGTACCTTGTACCAAAGGTACAAGAACTGGATATAGACATGGGGTTTAAAAGAAATTTTCTTTGCAGTCTTTAATCCGCTTATGTTGAGAGACATCCGTTTTCTTCTTAACTATAATAAAACTGCTCACTAGATCATGATTTCTTGAGAGCATTAAATCAATTTGATTTCATTATGCAAGCTCTTTGAGATCATGTAAATAATTTCAAAACAAAACAAGCCCAAACACAAACAAGAAACGAGGAACCTGGATACTTCAGGTTGGTCTGTGTTGTTCCAGTTTTACACTTGTGGTTCACTGAATTGATCACAAATCTGGAGTGAATGGGAACTCAAAGATGAGGACATGTGTTCCATTTTCTCGTATCAGTTATGTGCAGAGTCTGTGCGTGAAAGCAGAAGAGAGACATATTACTTTATGTTACCACACCAACATTTATCTCTCATTATAGAAATTATTCAATCATTAATTATTATAGAAAGAACACTTTTATGGTGAGGTTATTAGAAACAGTAATTGGAGCATGCTTCATGTCATAGATTTAGTACATTGTAAATGAGTAGTTATATATATTAACATTTGAAAGAACCATTACTACTTAGCAGTAACAGAGGAGGTGCAGAAGAGGTTCTGTGAATTGATGGAGAAATGGGAAGACTTGATACTTGAGGCAAAGGCCACTTATCCCAGTCAGCCACTAATCCCCAGGAAGTACCTTGTGCCAAAATTGTTAATATAATTATCATATTTGAAAAGACATGAGAATGGTTTTCACTTTTGGGTGAGTGAATCTTGCATCTTGAACATGTTGATGATGTCACATAAAGAAGTTGTCAATTTTCCATGTTTTTACACTTAGGTACTATTAGATAGAGCTGGCTGAATAGTAGCTGATGTTCAAAGCATCTACATGCTAAATTCAAAGATTTCTACCATTTTGAAAGGCAAAAGGTATTTTTACTTAAAGGTTGCAAAGCATTTGAGTAAGAATCAATAACCAGTTTTGATCCAGGGGTCATTTGTGATGCTCTGTAGATTAACGCTGTGAGTTCATTGCTAAAAATCTGGAGAATGGGGATCAATAAATGCAGAAAGAGAAATTTATCAAGTATCAGTCATTACTTAAATTGCAAAGACGGTTCCGAAGCATTATGCAATCCCTAGAAAAGGGAATATAGAGTAAATAACCACATAAGATGAAAGCAGAGAAATTAATTTTCAATTTATACAGTTACCTATGCCAAAGCCCTGTTGAAGTCAATGGCAGGTTTTATAATAGTATTGCATGAATAGAGCTTTATAGTAAATATCATAATCCCTGTTGATCGATTTTGTCTTAGAAAGGACCTAACAAATGCTGAAAAGGTCTATGGTAGGATAACACAAACATTGAAACTATGAGAAGGACTAGGCACATTTTAAAAACAAAAGCTACAATTAAAAAGGGCAAGGTGATGCATATATAAAATAGCAAAACATGTCATGAAGAACAGAGGTTTGAACCAGATTTGGCCTTTAGATTACCACAAGGACAAGAAATACCCATATGAAAAGGCAACAGCGATAAAATAGTACAAGCACCCGGTTCATTGTATGGAACGTTGTACAAGTACAAAGTTCATTGCCACAGGATACCACTGAAGGAAGTAGCCTAGTAAATTCCTGAAAAGTGCAGCATCTGCAGCTCTGCCTGAAACGACTCCATGATAAGAAATACAAATACTGGTCTTCTGAGGTATCAAGCCAGGGCCAGCTGGGTCTCGGGGAAAGAGTTCTTTAGCGGCCCAACAGAGAAGGGAGCCGAAGTGCTATACAACAGAGGTTGCAACAGAAGAACTGCTGCTTTTTAATGGCATCACAGCTTTTGCCTCTGGTTTTAAAAATCTGGGGAACAGGATCTGCTATTTACTGGGAAATGTATTAAAATATCAGCATGCATGTCACCCCTTCTTAGTGCTTGTGACTCATATTCCTATAAATCACTAGAAAGACAAGAATATTTTTAGCTTTTTATTTAACTCAGGCAATTGAACAACTGAATGGCACTGAGGATTTTGCATTGAAATCAAGTTGGCTATGTATCATAAGTTAAATTGAGTTTGTATCTTTTAATCCAAAAGCAAAAAGTAATTTAAAAGAGATTGTAGGTTAGTGATTGAAAAGATGAGGCCTTAGTTATTCTAAATTATATTCTCAGCTCTGAGTCAGAACTCCTGTGTGGATTCAGGCAAGTTATTTAACTTCTAAGTATCGAAACTTTCCCACACCTGCAAAATGGATGTGCCTAATGAAGATGCTGCTAAATCATTATGTACATTTTGTGTTCCAGACGTGAAAATATGTTGTATAAATGCAAGATGTTATTACTGAGCTTTGTTCTGAAGCTCCTACAAATGAGTCAGATTTCTCTAGCTGTCACCCCAAATCAAATAAATGTGGTTATAAAGTGGCATCATAGCTAGGAACATTTATCTAGGTGAAATTCTCCTAGCAAGTTGTCACCCTGTATCCCAGATACAGCTTGGCATACTTACCCAGGTTTGTAGTGGGAATTGTGGTGGGCTGTTCCCTGAAGTTCTCCATTTGTTTGGGTTTTTTTCTGTCTCTCTCTCTCTCTCTCTTTTAATGTCTCTCTCAGGTCACCTACAAAAAGTTCTCAGGGATCATAGGGCCAGTCACGAGGTGGTGCTTTCATGTTGCATGAATCAACACCATGGATACTAGCTGAGTTCAGCCCAGGAGCTGCATTCCTATGCTGTCTTCCCTTTCCCAGCAACAGCCAACACAGCTCAATAGCGAGGGATCTTATGTCAGTGCTGATGATTTTAGCAGTGTGCATCATGCAAAGGTGTTCGGCAACACGTCTGCTCCCAATTACAAAAAAGAGGAATTGAAATAATAAACCTCTGTGTTACTCAGCAAATTTGATTATGCCTTGTTGCCATGCCTTTTGAATCCATGCTTGTTCTTTTTCTCCTTAGAGAGAAATATCTGACTGCCTTCTCACAGGTGCTGGATGGTGCTGGAGGGTGCATTTGGGCAACCAAGAGGAGGCTCACAAGGCTTGGGATTACAGCTGTGAGCCAATTTACTTCTATCTGCCCAGGCTTGCTGCAGGGTGAAGGACAGGATGAAGGTTGCATGCAAGAGGTAATCAGAATAAATGATCCCAGCAACAGTACCAACAGGAACAGATTGTGTAGGAAGTACAAACACAGGGACACTTCAGGCAATGTGCACGGTGACTTTATGCCTGCAACTGCAGATCACAGTGTTATTCTCTATGAGCAATGCCACCTCCTTGTGTCCTGGATCAGGCTTAAGAGAAGGATCTTTGCCACAATAGATGCAAGAAATAATGAAAATGCACAGAAAGCCACCTGGATACAAGAACCACTTCCTGCTTGTGGTGAATGTTATGATCCAAGGAGTGGTGTTTTGCGATTTCTAGTCTTTTCACATCTATAAAGATAAACCAAACAACCCTCTTGGGCACCAGTGAAGTTACGGGGAATTGTGGGTGCCCTACTCCTGTTTGTGAAAGAAATGCCAGACATAAGCACCGGTTCCAAAATTTTGGCTCCAGTATCTCATGCAGGCTGCAGGGTTGATGGCCATGGAACTGCATATTTTCCTTCTGGCACAACAGAGTCATAACACAGGAACGCCAGCACAACCTTGTCGTTCAACATGGCCCAACCTCAGCCTGAACAGTGCTGCTACCAGGGGGAAGTAGGTCAGATTCTCATAAATCATTTGCTCAGATGCTGAGACAGCTGGAAATGATGTTGGTGATATGAAGGGGACAGCAGCGCAGAATCCCTCATCTATTTCACACAGCTGATAAACAATAATGCCCTTCAGTCCCTCCCCAGCTGGCCCAGGTTCAGATGACCAGCACAGTAATGAAAGTCTCCATATCCTATTAGCACTTCTCAGGCCATCCATAGTTCATTGAAGAAATGTGTGCTCTGGGCCAAGATGGATGGTTTCCTCTGTAATGAAAATAGAGTGAGAAGTAAGACTGCATGAGGAAGACCTGCTTCCATTTCATCCCTATGGGGGATGAATGATACTTGGAAAGTGGGGGCAGGGAGAGTTTTGTTTAAGTATCTGGTACCTTTGTTTCATGTAACAAAGGAAAGACAAATGGTAACACATTCATAATTCTAGCACCAGTTTTGACATAATAGGACAAAATGGTGCCTGAGGATTCCTGTGTATCAAGCAGATGGGCCATCCATTATTTTGCTTAGGGTCAGGGGTCACCCTAAAACGAGAGTCAGCAATCATTTTGCAGCATATAACAAAACCATTTTTTTGCCTGCTTCTTAATCCCAGAAAGCACTACTATCCTCTACTTTTGTCCACATACATTATCATTTTTGTCTATTATCTGCATCCCCAGAGACCTAATAGTCTTTTCTTCAGTGCAGCTTGATCTGGAGCAGCTGTAAGCTTTGCTGCAGGCAGTGTCTGACAACTGCTTGCCTCTTGGTCACTGTCAGTTCCCTGGGGGAGGACAGGCATTCACTTCATTATTAGAAGCGTGGAAAAAAATCCTATATTCATTTAGATCCAGAATAAATACGTAATATTTGGAACAAAGGACCCATGTTCCAGTCCAGCTGGCAGTGCTTTTACCATTGCCATTCTTCAAGGCCAGCTCCTGCTTAATGCATGCATTAAGGTCATTTATTTAAAAATAATGGAATGTGCTGCAAAAGCCCTTTTTTCCTCTGTCAGTCTAAATTTCACCTTCCAGCATCTCTCATTGATCCTTGAGCATTAAGAGCTTGTGTGAAACAGCACTTTTGTAAAAATAAAGACTGTTCAATTACAGTACTTGGGAGAAGGGAGCAACAGCAAAGAACAAGCCCAGTGTTTTTTTCAAAAACAGGCCTGTATTCTTATTTTGTCATAGAACATAGTGCTCTTATTCAGGTGTGAGTGTGAATTTTGTCTATAAATTACCTCCTCCATTACTGGGGTAAAATAAAATACTTTATTGTTAGCTTACTACAGGACTTCCTAGTACTTTCCGTGATTACTCAAGGTAAGAAGGTGCCCTTCAAACCTGTTCACATGCTTTTGCTGCCGTTGTCCAGCACGGCTGTTTATGTTCCTTTTTATTTGAGTATTATTCTATTCTATAATAAAGACATGCAAGAAATGGGCTGTGATCCAGATGGCTCCTCTTTGTTTCGAGGAGCTAACCCTGAAAAGATGCAGCATTGTACAGGTTCAAGATAAAATCTTGGCCCTGTTGATGTTAATAGACATGACTGTTTACTTCAACAGGACGAGAATCTCACTGCTAATATGCAGTAATATACTGGAAGTATATTATTTAAGTTAGATAAATTGTCTTGTTAGTGGACTCCAAGGTGAGTGAGCATGTGGAGGCTCCTTCTTCCAAAGAGCATGCAGAAAAGCTAACCAAGATTGAAGTGAAATGCACTTCAAGGATAAAATTAAACATCTGCACGTCCTTTAATACCAACTTCCAAAAATTTAGGCTGAGATTTGTTGGAAGCAATGGTAGCAACTAAAAGTTAAGCATGAATTCTGAGTCACCATGTCCAAAGGGTGATTTATCCTTCCACCCTTACCTTAGATGGTAAGATTATCCTTATCCTTATCCTTAGTCTTTTCTTTGTCCTCATCCTCATCATAATTTATGTTGAAATGAAACCACAGCTGTGACTTTTTTTTTTTTTTTTTTGCTGGCTTACATTAAGCTGACTTTTGAATTAAGTTTCTTTAACTTTTTACAGAGGCCTTGTGAAATAAGCTAATCCTGTTGTAGGAAGGTAGGAAGTTTTACTTACGCTACTATTTTTATATATCCATTTTGGTAACAGAAGAAATAAGTTGGGAACAAAATTCAATGAAAATATTTACTGATATATTCTTTATAATTTGTATTTGTGCAAGTATCATTAACATTTTATATAAAAAATACTTTTCCCCTCCTTTCAGACATGTAAGACAACATTGTCTTAAATAAGACTAATAGCAAATGTAGTAAAAAAGTGGTAAAAGAGAGACCTTCATTATCACTGCGCTAAGTATTCTCCATCATGTAGGTATCCTCTCTTTTCTAACCTTTTTATTGTAATGTGAGAAGAGCTGGGGGTTGAGAAGTTGATGGGAGTGTGGAAAGGACAAGAAAGCATCTTGAGGATCAATCCTTCTGTGAAACCTCCAGCATCTTTTTTGTTCCTAACTATCTTTCACACCACACATTGGCCTTGGATAGGAATTTTTACTCAGAGCAGCAGAATTTTTGCTTGCATTTGGAGTAATGGAATAAGGTATTTTTTTAGTGCCCTGAGAAGAGAAAAAGGAACATATGCTTTCTGTTATACCATGGGTCATAACTGTCATAAAGTTAGTAAAAGCTACTCAATCTTTTTCTTATTTGGCTAATATTGCTTAGTTCTAATGATAATGCTAGAAATGTTAGTAGTGTTTTACTGGAATTGCCTTTAAAAAATAGTTGCTGACTGAGAGCTTTCTCAAAACTGCAACTACAATGGCCAAACATGAAACATATTTTGGAGTTTATCTCATATTTCCTTCTTGTTGAATTTTGGGGGTTTGGGCTGATTCCAAGTCAGTATTTCTTCCAGAGGACATAATTTTGCATTGACAATCAATAAGCATGGTTATTATCAAGTCATAATCAAATTTCTTATGTAAAAAATTCAAATGTGCCCCACTTTCAAATATTTCTGAGGAGATAAATCCCTACTACCCTTCAGAGAAATGTGACCCCTAAATGTGCACCCTGCATTTACAGGGATGATGAAGAAGCTGCAATACAACTTTGTAGTGTGACTTCTAGAAGTCCCCCAAACAATTAAGTGCCCACCCTGTTTCTGACTACTTTTGAAGTCATCCAGTCTCAGTTACTTAAATCAGCTTAGTGATCCTGCTTTGTAGCTTCCGAAAATGGATTTTTCTGCTACTCAGGGGCTTTTAACTTTCTTTGTTTATTTAAGATGATATATTCTGTAGATCCTGTTGGATCTACTATAGCCAGTCAGTTCAAATGTCTTGCAACAGTGGAAGTGTGACTTCCTTTAAGATTTTCCTCCTCAAAGGCAAGTTCCAAACCCTTTTGAGGACATTTTGCAGGCAGATACTTCAAGCTGTAAGGTGAGAATAACTATTTGGGAGGGACTGAGACCAGACTCTCCATCTCTTCATCATTTACAGCTGTTTTCCCTCAATGCACATACTTCACTCTAATTACTGTTAATAGGAGCTGGTTGTGCAGTCTGAGGAAGTCTGAACTAGTTGCTGTTCATTCAGCAGAGATGAAGTTGTTTGTGACTAAATAAAGCCCTGCTATTCTGTATGCCTAGCACATAGCACTAATTGGACTGCCACCTTGACAATATTGAAAGGGCATGGAAGTTGGGAAATTTTGTCTTTCTTTTATATAGTCCACATGAAGGTCACGAAGACTTGCAGTTGCTTCACTCTGGGAAACATGACAGTGGCTTCCTTCCCTCTTCTCGCTTCTGTCCTTCCAGCAAGACATGGAAAAAAAAAAAACCCAAGCCAAACAAAAACACAGGAAAGGAAAGTTGGAAAGGAAATGTTTTTATTGTCTTAACTTCTATGCAATATGCCCCTGGGGGAAATAAAGCTCATCTCAAAGACCTGCAGCCCTGAAGATAAGCGGTCCTATACACGGGTGCTTGTTTCTGCCAACCCAGTTTCAGAGTTCCAGCACATACATGAGTTACAGCTGGAGCATTTATTAGTAGAGCTATAATTGCTGTTGGGTAGGCTGCTGTAGCAATAGGCTGTAAATCTGTACACCTCTGTAAGTCATCATGTATCTGGGTCCCAATTTAAAGCAATATGTAAATGTTGTTTGGATATTTGTTTCAATCTCACCTTAGCTTGTTTTTTGTTTTCGGTTTTGTTTTTGTTTGTTTGTTTTTTAATTTTGAATGTTTTGTATATCAATTTAGGCTATGTCTACAAAACCTCATGATAAACTGAACAAAGAGTGCTTATTTGTATAGGCCTTAGGTCTGGTTTAACTAAACTGATGTACAGTCTGGTCTGAAATTAAATCAGTCAGTTTGCTGAAAGAGATAAGATCTGTGACGATATGTCTGTGCTTCCCTTGGAAACATGACATCACTCTGTTAATATGCAGCTATGGAAAGCCCCACGTAATTTCCTTTCTCCAGCCTAATATGATATTGCAAATATTACCTAGGAGCTCTCAAGAACAATATATATATAATGCATTTGCCTAATTCCTTTAAAATACATTTGTTTATTCTTGCCTTATTCCTTATCTTTCCCCTTGGCCTCCTTCTCTCTTAATTTGTATGGAAGAAAATAAGCTTTTCTGTCAGCAGTCCTATTTCTCTTTGATAAAAAGTTACATATTATTAATGTCTTGACTGAGTTCTTAATGAAAAAGTACAAAAAATTTTGTTAATAAACCAGAAGAAAGCATTATTAACAGAAAGGTAGTAATGTTATGGCTGGCTCCTCTGTAAACGTCTAACTTCCCATAACATGAAATACACTATTAATCTATGTCCCTTTTCCCAAAATGCCCTTTCTTAGAAAGAAAAAGCCAGCTTCATATGAATAAGAAAGTATCCTGAACATTTCAGAGCATGCAGTCATGTTTAACTGGCTCATTCTTCACTCTTCATAATTTTTATATCATATGCTCAACTTACTGGTCTAAATATGTAGCAACCTCAAAACAAAATCAACCTTCCTTCAGCTCCATGCGAAGCCTCCTGAAGAGCCACTATCTCACCACCAGCTCTGAGGACTGCCCTGAAGGTTACACCTCACCAAGCCCCTACCAGGCACAATGCCCTAGCAGAGCTGGGTCCTGCAGGGTTTTCTTGATCCTAATTGGAAGCACCCTCTTAAATTGGCCAGGAACATATAGGTTTGTCTATGCTGGGAAATGAAAAAGCGAGGACACAGACTCAAGCTATGACAACCTGTACTGTTCAATAGCATGCTCCCTGCCACATATGGCTCTGGCATACAAGAACTACAGTCTCCAAACAACACTGAAATGCTTTGCACAGTGACACAGACCATGGGAGAGGCTGTACATGGATGTATACGATACAAGGATGAAGATTCCCTGCAGTTTCCTTCTTTTAGTTTTGTGGTGGAAGAAGGAGGGCGAGCTACATAGATGTGACGTGCACTTGCTCTCAGGGTCAGTAAAAGGCTCTTGGACCTGTTCAGTTCAATATGACCCTTGTCTGGGGACAGGAATGGGAAGTTCAGCGAACATACCACTCTCAACTATATATATTGCAAGGAGGACTGAAGAGTTATTTAGTCTTCTTTCCATCTACCTTCTAGCAGCCCAAAGTCAGCTGCAGTTTACAGTCCTATAGCATAGCGAGTGATCCCACCACCATTCTCTGCTGGCTTTACCAACTCAGTAGGACCCAGGCTGTAGCCAGCTCCAGGCTGTCTTCATTTGTTTCAAGAAGATTTAAAACACGGTGTTTTGCTGGGGGCAACATTACCATAGGAAGTTGTTTTAATATTTTATCTGAAATAAAACCAACCAAAGCATCACTTTGAAATCAAGAAATTCTCACAAGAAAGTCTAAATCACAACCCCTGTCCACTTTATTAGAAAGCTGTTTTTTTTTAATGCCATTATATTGGATTTTTCAGTTGTATATATACTACCACTGGATTTAAATTTTCAGATAAAGGTATTTCTCACAAAATGAAAATATGGATCTCTGTGCTGCACAATGAACAGATACAAGAATACAATCACTGATGTGGTCACACATGCTAATGATGCAGGGGGAAATAGTAGGCACGTGGTATGCTTTATTATGACCAGGTAACCAGTTCTTTTTGCCTAAATCTACCTGGAATCTTATTGTTCATATTTTGTTTCCCTTCAGAGTGATTAAACTGCATGATTTAGGCTACAGTATGTGGAAAAGAAACAAACACACGTGACTGCCATTTTGACATCCATTTACCCTCCCTGGAGTTGGCGTCTGCTACAAGAAACACTGTGGAGAAAGGGCAAAAGTAGGTGGTGAAATGTCATTATTCTGTAACCATTTCTGCAGTACCTGATCAAATTCTTGAAGTATCCAGTGAACTTATGGGAAAATATTGTATTTCAGAGAAGGCATTACATACTATGTTTGGTCAACTCTGCTTACCCTTACTGAAATGAAACACTTCCAAGACCCAGGTGACCATGGCATTAGGGGTCCAGCCTTACCGCTGAATCAGGCCAAAGTGTATAGGAGACCCTTCCCCTTTCCTGTGCCCTGGGTTTCATGTGAAGGAGTGCCCAGCACATGGTCTGGAAGAAACTGGAGGTACAAACTCCATCCAGGACCATGATGTGGTCACTTTGAAGAGGCCAGAATCACCATGTGTTCCCACCACTCCATCTAGATGCAGCCTTTAAATTCGTCTAGAAAGTCAGGATCCCCATTACTGCATTATTTTAGATTTTTTTCCTGTCCTAGCATATTTTAAAGTAGAAATGGTCATATATATAGTCATACCTATAGTGACATATTACTTAAGGTCATTTGTGTTAGAAAGGATTTGCAAGTATTAACACTTGAAAGAAGTAGGTTCTGAAGGCAAGCTGAAGAGAAATCTGATTAGCAGGTACGTCTTAGCCATCTTCTGAGTTTGTACTCTGGCTTTTATCACAAATATAAGAATTTCTGCCTGTTCTAATGCTGCCAGCTGCCAATTCCCTGAGCTGCTGCAGGCTAACCCACCTGCTCCATGTTCCTTCTCACCAGCTAGATGTACAAAACACCGCTGGGAAAACGATGCTTTCATGCTACAGAAACCAGCAAACCAGAAGTAAAGCAAGGCACAGCTGCTGCCTTGAGAAGCCCCAGCCTGAACTCCAGGCTGAGCACTGGTCTTAGCCACAGGCTGCAGTGCAAAGCAGAAGCAACAAAAGTGAATTGCTCAAGGGAGAGCAAAAGTTTGAACATGAGGCAAATGAAGCATGAAAAATGAAGCAGTGAACCAAACAATTATTCACCACTACAAGAAAATCCATTAAAGAAAAACAAAGCCATTTACAATAGCGCAGCTGAGGGAGGTTAGAGATGAAAGCATGGAAAACAATCCCCCCTGCAAATCTATCTTGAAATTCTCAAACTGAGGAAGAAAAGTAGAAGGGGAATGGAAGGGAAAAAAAGGGATAGGGGAAGGAAAAATATCAAAATGTGAATTAGCAAGCTTCATTAGTGGCCTCGTTCCAAAACATGCAAGGAAAAGGCTAAACAAGAGCTATTGCCTTTCTGGGCATGGTGCCACCTCATCACGCATGAGGAGAGAATCTCAGATGACTGAGATGGGATACCAAAAGATCATGGAAACGGTAAACTGAATGGTGAAAAAAAGGAGGGGGTTTTGTAGTTTTTTATTCCCTCTAATCTTATTCAAGATACTATATGTTCATCGCCACTGTGTAGTTCTGTGACTGAGTTCACTAACAAAAATATAATGGAGATGTGTGTTTGCTGTGGTACTGTGTCACTAAGTAAAATTTTGAGCATGCTAATTCTGCAAAGTGACTTCTTCTGCAAAGAAGCTGCTGCCTACTGCATGGCAGCAGCACCACCAAAGACAGCTACGGGCACATCCAGTTTTCCAGAACTGTCTCCTGTTGAACCCCATTATTGACAGATTAAGCCTTGCAGACTTTTTTCCAATGATACTCACAAATGAGAAGATGTTTGGGGCGATCCAGTCACCATTCCATGTACAATGGTACAGGGTACAAAATCATGTATGTAACTTTCTGGAATTCCATATTGTGCAGAAAAGAAGGTACAAAGGAAACAAACTGTCTATGATCCTTGATATATAGTATTGCCAGGGTAGAACACAAAAACCGTCCAGTATCTATTATGTATAAGCATGAGATTGTTTTAAATGCCAGGAGGTCTACACTTTATGCCTATTACATTTATTGAATCCTTTTGATTTCCCAAGACGTTTATTTGTAATTTGAAACTTTGCTGTGTAAGAGAGAGAATATTTTCTGTATGGCCTAATGGTAGCTAAAGCACAACCATGTGGAACCAGGAACTGGGGCTTTTCCTATCATCCCAGGTAGCATGACACTTGCCAAAAATGGTGAGAGTCAACAACATATAGATTACCATATAGGGAACCTGGATATTTATTCCTACTGCAGAACAGTGCTGGAGGGGTAACAGCAGAGATTCCCACCACTTGCAGTATGCTTTATCTAAAAAGTGGAAGAGCAGGCTTTAACATGGGAGATTTAGGGGTGAAGAGTATGATTTGGGTTCATTTTCCTGAAGATTCAGTTCTCTAAAATTTGGGAAAGACCAGTTTGCAGAAATAGCATCAGGTTGAGCTGTTCACAACAGTTAAATAACTATTAGTTGCTATGAATGCTAGCCTAAGATTAACACATGTGAAAGCAAAATATGTATTTGAGCCAGCTATTAGTTAAAAAAAATCATTTAAAATTTTATTTGAACATAGGACTTTGCTGTCTCCGTACTAACAGAGGCAACATAACTTATCTAAAGCATGTTCAAATCCAACTAAGGAAACAGATCAAAGAGATCTGAAACACATGAAGTACTCAGATATTTTAACATCACTTTAAAAACAGAGATTCTAACTTCGGCCATTATTAATTCACTTCTACTCAAACTCATTCTCCTTTTTTTCTTCTTTTTAGGTGTCACATGCTGCATCTATTCAGGACGTTTCTTCTGCAAGCACTGTCAGCCTCTCTCTCTGATACACTGCCAGTATTCATCTTTTTCATGTTAGGAAACATGGTCAGTGTTGCTGGCCACAGGCAAATTCTGTAGCATATCTGTGCAGAACATTTTTTTTAGGATTCATTGTCACATTGGTCCCAGATTCCTGACAGAGTTTACTGAAGCATCCCTAGACCAGATGAGCACAAAAACTGCCACGGTGGGTGAGACATATGGTCCATCTAGCACAGCATCCTGTTTCCAACAGGGAAAAACCCAGCTGCTTCCAAGGAAGCGTCTGTGTGGACTATGTCTTCTGAGGAATCTGCAGAGAGCCTTTGACTAGCTGAATATGTCCTCATCCTGAAGCACAAGGTGCTTAAACTCTGATGCAAGAGACTTCAGTTCTTCTTTCTTTTTGTGTTGTTAAATATTTCTTAGATTCATGAAGGTATGAAAAAGCTGAGAAAAAATTCAAAGCTGGTTCTGGAGGCCATTGAGCTTGTGTCACCTGCCAGCATACCCTACAGGTGTCCCCAGTGGGTTTTCTGATCCTCCAGCAGTCCTGTGAAGAACAAGTCTGCTTTGTCTTCTGTCTAATTGCAGTAGAAGTAGAAAAAAAGTACACTACCAGTGTCAGAAACATGAGGTTTTAGAGCCGCTACTGTTGAAATTGCCTTTCTTTTAGACCCTAGAATACAAAATTTATCAAGGGTGGAGAAAGCAGGTGTTGCCAGAAAAGCTTCAGCCTCTTTAACCCAGACTGAGTAAAGCTGCTGGGTTCAAGCTGCTGCTGGTGCTCTCTTAGCAGGGATGCTCCATACCTTTAAACTGGACTTTGCCTTAAAACTCAGCCTGTTAGAATACTTATGGCCTGCTTTTTGGCTAATTCTTTTCAATACTCTTTATTTTGTAGGAAAAAAGAAGTATATTTGCCTTGCTTTTTCGCCAAAACTAATTGAGGATACAGGTCACCAAGGACGATAGAAAACTGCATTACATACTGCATACTCTTCCTTTCCATATCCTCTGTACTAGAAAAATAGTGTTGACATGCTGATAATTATATCTGGCTTTCATATATCAAGATTTAGCTATGACTTACAGCTAATAATAATTTCTAGAATTTAGCTCACCAGGTGAACACAAATATTTACATATAGCCAAGGTTTCAATCACATTTGCACACAGGGTTCCTCTCTTTATTATATCTGTAGAGGCTCTTAACTGGAGACATTTCCTAACCCACCAATAAATATATATATTTACACTAGATATAATGTTTAATCAACACATTTAGATGCAAAAATTCATTTATGTGTATGGTATTGATCATGGAATATTTTTTCATTTTCCAACTGTATTAAGAAGGCACGAGCCAAACTACTTGTTATTTTTAAGGTAAAAATCAATTAATTTGGCTGAAGTCCAGCATATCTGCTTTATAATTGATTACTTTTAAGACAC
Organism: Falco punctatus; assembly: GCF_963210335.1. Lineage (NCBI taxonomy): Eukaryota > Metazoa > Chordata > Aves > Falconiformes > Falconidae > Falco > Falco punctatus. Next base: position 45,371,123 of record NC_137582.1, read on the forward strand.
AGCCCCATGGACTATTTAGGAACTAAGTTCAATATTTATTTCAGTACTATTTCATCAGCTGATTTTTATTGAACTGGCTGAATGACGTTACATTCTCTCATATGTCCTGAGAGACAGTGCATTAGGAATATCACCCTAGTTTCTCAAGTTAAAAGGAGCTGTACATTACGTACCACAAAAACCAGAAAGAACCCACGAGACTAATCATTTGTATACAGACCAGTGAACTATTATAGTTTTGAATACCGCACGTGGCATTTGATTTTAGAAATTATGTTAGAAAACCCACTTCATCCTCATGAATTACAGGGTTGTACAGAATTCCTTGAGCTGATTTCTGGCCCCACAAAAACATCTACTATAACAGGGGCTTCAGAACCTGCAGCAGAAGGAACCCAAATTGCAAGCAGTGCAAGGCTGATAAAACAAAGCTTGCTCTGCCCTTCCAGGGCACTTCTCTTTGGGAAACCAAGTGAGCGAGTGCATTGTTCAGCACTGACCTAGCTAGCTCAGCATGTTGCTGAGGGGTCTGCCTGCACTTGGCTGCACAGGTGTATCCTCATTTGTGACTAGAGAGCATCGCAATTTGCTTGGCTTTCGGATAAATCTTTGCTTGATAAAGGATGCTAGGACATCTGTATATCCTTATTACCACTTCCTAAATCCAGAGCTGGGCACAGAAGTACCCATGCTGATGCCTGCTGTGTTGCATCAGCATCTCCAGCAAACCAAGTGTGAAGGAGGAGACTGTGGGAAGGACACAGAGTTATTTTGTGGATCAGCAAAGCACAAGTGTTGTTCAGCTGGGATGGGCTGCGGGGCTGTGCTAGGGATTGAAATAGCATGAGTGTAGGGTGCTTGGGAATTTCCTTTTCTTTCCCACATAATCTTAATTAACTTGCCTGTTTCTTGAAAAGAAATGGTTACCTTATATTCGAGACCTTCCTATTCAGGCCAATACAGGCACAGAGGATTTCAGCTGAAGGGTGTAGAAAGAAAAAACAGGCAATTCTCCTGCACTCCACTCATATCATCTTGGCTATGTGTCTTCCAAATCATCCTCTTCTCTTAAAAAAAGCAGATCAGCTCCAATACATACTTCCCCACAGACTGCTATGTCTTGAGAAGGAAATTGTCTCCTTGTCTCCTCCTCACAAGCTGGGGGCCTCTTTCATTTCAGTCCAGCAGGTGATGCTTGCAGAGCTCTCCCATGGAGCACAGATGTAGCAGAGAAAAGCTTCTTTCCCTTGATACAACTCCTTCCTTACCCTGTTCTGCCAAACCACCACAGAAGTAAGGGGAAAGACATATTTAACGCTTGAACATACTCTCTAGTGGCATTCAGAACTTGTTGGTGTGTGCCGAAGGGTTGCTATATTTTCTTAAATTGCCTTAAAACTTCAAAAAGCCTTGAAAGGGATTTTTCTGTCTTTTTCAGATAGGTGATCTCTTCCACAGGCTTTCCAGGAGTATGCAAGGAAGGTTCCCTTCTGCGTTCCCAACAGTTTTTATATGGCTTCCCTTTCAATACAGTATATGTATGAAGTTTCAGCACCTAAAATCCAATCCTGCTATCAAATGCGTTAGTTCACATATTGAAGAGGGTTGAAAGAAACCCAGGTTTTTCTTCATAGCTAAGAGAAAACTGTTTATCTGTAAGGGTTATAATCTAAAGCAAAGTCAATTAAACCAGTTAACCAAGGTATAAAAAAAACCCTGAACAAACTGAACCACGTTAAAATTGGTTTGAACCAAAACAACTCACATCTAGAAACACTTCCTTCACAATAAGGGACTAAGTAAACCCCAGAAAGTTAATTCAAGATAGCTTGTCACTGGAGACCAAATCAGAAGTATTAAAAGCAGGAGCTAAAAATGCTCTGCTCATTCCTTACAGAATAAAAATCAACATCTTTCGTTATCATAGACTCATAGAAAGGTTTGGGTTGGAAGCGCCCTTAAAGATCATCTAGTCCCAATCCCACTGCCATAGGCAGGGACATCTTCCACTAGACCAGGTTGCTCCAAGCCCCATCCAGCCTGGCCTTGAACATTTCCAGGGATGGGGCATCCACAGCTGCTGTAGGCAGTCTGTTCCAGTATCTCACCACCCTCACAGTAAAGAATTTTTTCCTAGTATCTAATCTAAATTTACCCTCTTCCAGTTTAAAACCACTCCCGCTTGTCTTATTACTACATAAGAATTATCAAAAAAAGATAGACAAGTTCATGGTACTAGCTGAAGCATAAAAATTGATATGAAAGTCCTGACATCAGGAAATACCAGTGAATGCATACAAACATAGCCATCTCAAAAATCTTTTGAATTTATGGAAGATGATAGAAACATAAGGTCTGATGCTTGACTTCCTGGAGCCGTAGGCAAGTATGTAAAGGTGAATTTCCCTCTGTCATCTCTTTGATAAAAGCTGGGGGAGAGAACATGTTCTCTCTTCAGTAAATTAAGCATGTGCATGTTTGGCTTGTTTTAGTTGATTGATGGTATTTGTCATGCCTGAAGAGGTTTTAAACATTTTAGAAAAAACAGCCTGATTAAAAAACTTGAGGTCATCCTCATATTAGGGGCTGGTTGGCAGCAGAGGTTACCTGTTAGCTAGGGTCAGAGGTGAGCTGGCCAGTCCATCCCTTCTGCAGTGGGTGCCACGGTCAGTCACCATGAACCTGAAGTCTTAGAGGAACACAGAGCTGAAAGTTACCTGTACTTGGGTTTCTCATTTGAAACAAAGCCAAAACTGAGGCAGCAGAATCTAATCTTTCAAACATGACCTTAATCAACTCCTGTAGTTCAAAGGGTTTAAAATTAAAGCTCTCCATTTAGATCACCTTTACTCCAAAGTAATTTTCATTCTTCTCTGGAGTTCAATGCCCTTAATAAGTCAGTCTAGCTAGCCACCCCACAAAAAAACACAGTCACACCTTTAATCCCTGCTGCTGCCTTTTTTAGCAAAAACCTGCTGCTAAAAAATCCAATAGGTTCTCAAGCCTGGACGTTCAGTATCTAGCTAGTCATTGTTCCAGTGTCATTCCGGTACTTAAATTACCTTTTAGGAGCTGTAATATTGCTTCAGTTGATCTTTGTGTTGTTTTCAGTACGGGTGTGTTGATTTGCAAAGGGCAAAATTTTTACCTGTAGTAACCTGTAGCACAGCAAATGCCTAGACTCATAGATTCTTGAATCTATTCTAAATAGTGTTCTAATTTTTATCTTAAATGTCTTGAAAATTTCTGGTTTTACCCTGAATGTACCTATCCTAAATAAAATCTAAACAAAATATCCATTAATATTCTTTGTTTGCAAACTCCTCAGAGCTAACTAGAACACCACACCTAGGACTTTTAAACTGAGCGGGAAAGTAGAGCTAGCAAGCAAGATTCTTAATCCTATTATTCATTGAAATTAGCTAGTTCACCAAAATCAACCTGCATTGTTTTAACCAAACGCCAACAGGCTTTGAAGGGCAGGCAGCTCAGAGAGAGGGCATTTGCCAGGTTTTTTCCAGATGTCTAGCTACCTGCAGCAGCCTGAGATCAGAGCCTGGATCTTGGGAGCTTGTAACACCAGGCACTGGATGCCTTCACCAAGGATGCCATGGTGTCTGGGGCTCTGCATCCACAGCCATCTGCTATCCTAACCCTGGACTTGGGGAGCCTGGAGACCTAGCAGCTCTGTATTGAACCACTCCTGTCTCCTGCTGGGCTGACAGGAAAAGGATGGGGTAGATGAGGGTGACTTTTCTCCACCCATGGTGGTGGGACACTGAAGTGGCAGGTGTCACAAGGACTGCAGTCAGGAGTTTCTGGGGTGCCTGGCTCTATTTCACTCATACAGATGAAGTGGTTGAGATCCCAGGGAACACATTTTATTTTGGAAACCAGTTTCCTGTTTTTCCAAAAGGAAAGACCTTGGGATTTCTAGTCTGAGAACAGTTTTGAATTTTCAGGTTTCGTTCTACTTCCAAGCAATAAAACTGCCTCCCAGTCACCTTCAGTGGTGACTTTTTTGGAGTTCACCCTTCAGCTCTGCTTGATATCATAATACCATTAATGCTAATGAGCTTTTCAGCAAACATTGCATTGTTGCTCCCCTACCTACTTACTTTGGGAGGAATAAAGGACTGAAGATGCCATGGCTATTAACTTGGAGCCCTGCATTCAGTTACATTTTTACTTTAACTAGGTCTATTCACTGTAAATTCCCTTCACACTCTGTGGTGTCAAGAACACATTATCAGTTTTTCACTGATCTCAGTTTCTCAGGTGCCTATCACTGTATGTGTTGTAAAATCAGCATCTGTGTATACATGTGGCCAGGCTTAGCAGCTGCTTTTACAGGATAAACTGTGATATATATTCTGCATCTGAAATCAGATTAAGCCCCAAATCCATCAAATATTTTATTTTAAAGAAAGGCTATTATGCCATTTGCAGCAAACATCTTTCTTTATTAACAGTTTCACAACATGATCCCCAGCTCCAAATTTTCTGGTTCTGGGATTACAATTCATTCACTCTAAGAGAAACACTCATTCATTTTGCATTATGCCTGCTATATATAATACTATGCTACTATACAACACTGCTAGCCTGCAGCTCTCCAGCTGTCACATAAAAGGAGCCATCCTGGCAGGGCAGTCTGTCCTGGACAGGACACCCTGGAATCTTGCATTTGTGTCAGACTTTGCATAAAACTCTTCCTAACTTTCAGATCTTTGGTCAGATCTCAAGATGAACAGTCAAAGGGTAATGCTTGTCCTCTGGCAAGGAACCCACGAGAGTCAGAGGAATGCACCTCCATAAAAGCACTATCAATATTCGTTGTCTCTGCTGGTGCTAAAGAGAATGGCTCCAAAGAAGAATTAGGGCTCCCAAACTCCTAACCTATGTGGAAAGCAAAAGGCAAGCTGTCCATAAAATCAGCAGATGGTAAGAGGGAGATACTAATGAGTGGTGTCACGAGCAGCGGTTGCAGCTCAGCAGCCGACGCCACGTTATTGAGTGTTTGTTGTAGAGCACTGGCTGTTACAGTGGGCCCCCCAAAAGGAGCCGTCAGCTCCCTGCAGGTCAGACTCCATGCCTCCTGCAGCTGAGCCCTCACTACAGCCCCCACAAGATCAGGCTTGCAATATTTCTCTCCCCCCCCACCTTGGCCTCCCTGGCTACTTATAGATCAGCAACTGCTGTTCCAGGGTTTCTGTAACCTCTGGCAAGATTCAACAGTGTGGGGCCATAAACCCTCACCTGGTGAGTGTGAAAGTCAAAGATGCTGGGATTTTGGGACAAGAGTTCAATGGAAATTTCAACCACACAGAAAAGCAGAAGAGAATATCAATACATCTAAATGGTGCAAGGAAAACATGAAGAAAGAGGAATAATTCCCCAGCCTCCATGCAGGTATGACAAATGCTGGAGAGCAGGACTGAAGTATAAAGCCGAAAAGAATTACTGGTTGGAGTGGAGTCAAGATTGCCCCCTTAGGCGTTACCTGGGTCTTTTTCTCTACAGCTCTTAAAATGACATCAACAAAGGGAAGTACAAAATACTTAAAGACATCTTTTGCTATCTACAGTCTTCCTGCCTTATCTTCTTAAGCTAGACAGGAAAGCAAACTGTTATATCTTAATAGGAACTGGGCTATAAGATTTCAAGTCACCTGTTCTTTCCCTGATTCATACTGGAAGGTCAGTTCCTGACAGTGCTGTAGGTGGGGTTTTCACAAGTCCTTAGCACGCCTAATTCCTCTCTTGTTCAGTTCATTGGAAAGATCTGTGCTAAAAATAAGAAGTTATGCAAACTGCTTGTATCAGGGACAAATATGAGGCCTGGTATGAAGGGCAGGTCACCCTGTTCCCACTTGAGTCACTTCCTTTCCCTGGCAGGCCTGACACACACCCTGACACAGCATACGGAGCTAAACCTGACCCGCTGGGCTAGGCTAAACCCACGGGTTGTGGCAGCCACACTGGCACAGGTAACTCCATTGCATTTTCAATGTATGTTTTCAGCAAAATATTTCGGAAAAATCAGGGAGGTTGATCTGAGTGCTTCAGGAGGGGACAGGAATCTTGGAAACCAGTCCTGTGCAGTGCAAGTGGCAGCAGGCAGCAGGCCCTCTGGCAGAGGCGTGATGGCAGCTGCCTGGCTCAGCTCCAGACCCACCGCTGGGTGAAATCGCCAGCCTTCGTGCTGCCACAGGTGGCAACGCTTTGTCTGAAGCTATAAAGTGGCCTGTCGGTCCCCAAGATCCAGTCAGAAGAAACCACAGACTGCTGGGCTTACTCAGCCCATTTTCTTCCTTTGGGAAACAAAAGAAGAAAGGCCGCTGGTTTTTATTTTGGTCTCCTCCCATTTTCTAAGTCATATCCAGATTCAGGATCTTGGAAGCTCTTATGTCACCTCTGATTTAGAATCAGAGTGAATCAGTGTTTAGAATAAACACAGATTAGTGAATCAGTGTTTAGAAACAGCCCCAGGAGTATTGCCCTGCCTGTGGATCCTATCAGTGTGCGTGCAGCATCAAGACACTCACAAAACGCCACTGGTTCAAAGGCAGAGGGCAGCCAAAGCTGCAGTCCTAGGGACACTGAAATGGGTTTGAGATCCCAGGGTGAAAGCTGGGGATAGATCAAATTGAATGAGAGAACATTGTGCTTTTATTCACAGCTGTTTTCTTAACTTGTAGTTAGTTGTTGGGTTTCCCTGGGCAGTTTTTGCTGGCATGACAGCATGAGTGATGTCAGAATTTGGTAGTGTACCCTTACTCCGACTATATCGACCTACCCATGGGCATGGATACGTACATGTATTGGCAAGCAAAATTCCTCACTTCTGCACACAGACACCAAGCTATACATGAAAAACTGCTTGTTTTGAGATTGAATTTCCTGCTCAACAAAAATGAAAGTCAGGGCTGGTCTGTTTGCAGAGCTCCAGACCAGAGACACTAATACTGTTAAGCTTGTGGTGGGATGTAACCACATCCTTTAGAGCAAGGGCCTCCGACCAGAGCTCTGCTGGAAAGGAAATAAACCCAGAGCCCAGATGTCCCCTCCACAACTGGAGGGGAATGTAGAACATGCAACATAATCTGGAAACAGAATGTTTGGTCAAAAATCTTCCAAAAACAGCTGATGGATCCAAATTTTACCCATTTGTCTATTTTCCCTGTTCATATGCTCTCAGTCAGGGGTGACAAGCCAGGGGCTGGGGCGGAAACTTACACCTTGAGGACCATTTACACAGACAGAATCCACTTGTCTCCTGGTCTGTCCCTTTTTTGAGAGATTTCCTGGGAGATCTAAGATCTCCTTCTGTTTATGGCATGTAGAGAGTTAATCATCTACTCACAAAAGCTGTAGGGAAGAAGCCATTTATAAAAATTGTTCATATGTGTGGCTAATGCTTTTTTCAGAGACCTATTTCCCTGCATAAACATGCATAAACATCACCAATCAGATGGAAGCTAATTGAAAGAGGCAATTCTTTCACCTTGAATTTTCTAAAAAATGCCATTGCTTTTTATGATGCCTTCCTTACTATTTAGCCTTCCACGCCTGTTCTTTCATCATGAAGTCCCTTAAGGACTGCTAAGAAACAAAAAATAATCTCTCCTTTAACCTGTCTTCCTAGGGCAGTGAAACTCATGAGGTCCTGCTATCTGTCTGTCCTTTGCCCTCCTAAAGACTGTTGAAACCCCTGAGTAGTTTCAACTCAATTTAAAAAAAAAAAAAAGGGTAGAAGTGTCAAATATGTTTATGTTCTTACAAGGTTTGTGAAAGTCAGTAGCAGAGTAAAGGTCAGATAGACAAATTAGTGCCATCAGTGAAGGAAAAGTTGCAGTGCAAATGTGCAACCAGCTACTAAGAGCAGATTCAAAAAAGAGCCATGTGAATGGGGAAAGCTTCAGTGAAAGCTAACACCCTACCACACAGGTGATAATTTAGTTGCATAAGCCCCTTGTTTACACAGGCTTAGTTTACTATCAACTGAAATAACTTGAATGTAATTTTGAGAAATATTCTGGCTGCTCATGGCTGGTCCTGGTGCAAGACTCTACACTGATATTTTTTGGGTGAAAATGGAATAACCTGGGAAACCCAGCTGACCCAAAGCAGGAAGGGATCTTCAGTGCTCTGCATCCAACCAGAGGCTGAGCAAGGAAGGAAGGAAGGCAGAAAAGGGCTCCCCACCACAGCACTAGTGTTGCTTGAGACCACCAAAAACCAGGGAGTCCAAATGTCCCTCACAGACCCTCTGGGCTACCCCAGCTACAAAGCTCCCGCGTCACACTCGAGAGGCACCACAATGGCCATCCTTTTTCCAGCATATTGAACAGCCACTACAGTCAGCGGTAGGATCTGTCTTCAATGCATGTTCAATGCTACAGTCCCAAAGACAGACCCATCCCACATAGTTTGGCCCCAGCAGAAAACAACAGCACACTAAGCTGTCCATCATGGCCCTAACCACTGTCCTGCTGCAGTGGCACAGTAGAGTTGTGCACACCCACCCATCTCTGTCCTGGGTGGTTTTCTGCATTGCGTGACTGGAGAAGTCCACTGATGGACCTGGCAAAGCTCTAGGTCAGGGGTCCTCAAACTCCAGCCCGCGGGCTGGATATGGCCCCCCAGGGTCCTCAATCCAGCCCCCGGTATTTACAGACCCCCCCGCTGGGGGTTGGGGGGGAAACCAAGCAGCCGCAGATGACTGCCTGCCACTTCATCTGTGCAACGGCCCCCTGGTTAAAAAGTTTGAAGACCCCTGCTCTAGGTAGTGACATGGGGACCCACTGGCCATTCACTGAAGGCCCTTGTTTTAGCTGCTATAATGGATGCTATAGCTCCACCTGCCCCTAATCCACCCTCCCATCTCTTCCTGAAGTATGGCAATTCAGCAATGCCTTCCTGACCCAGCAGAGATGAAGCAGAGCTAGTGACCTTGGATATGCTGATAGCAGCAGGAAGAATAATCATCAGCATCATAGCTCAAGGGCATCCAGATCCTAGTATGTGACTCAAATGCAAAAATCAGACAGGCTTAAAACCTAACCTTTCTTAAAGTGCATTTGGGAACTTTGTCTCTTTCTGTGGCTTTTGACTGCTTTTTGTTCTTTCTTTTAAGGGCTGGTTCTTGATTACACCGTTGAATCATCCTTATGTTTTCACACTGGGTGATACTAATATAGTTGTGTTGTATATTGCTCATACTCCAGCTTGACTTTTCTCCATGTAGCAAAAGATGCTGTGATTTCATTCACGCTTTCTGACCTTGGGTGATGCATCAGACACCTGTTCAAAAATATTTTGCAGGGACCCAGATCATGACACTTTCCTCATGCTGTGCAGTCCTTGGTTGTGTTTGAAGAGCAGACTCTAACACCACGAAGGGACATAGGCATCTAACCACCTTTTGAAGATCTGAAGTCTGAAAAAAACCTCCCAGTTGCCTAGCGCCTATGTTTCTGCCAAAGATGTTTGCTGCTGCTAGACATAGAGAACTATCAAATTTAGAGGATGACAAACTGGTTCTGCAAAAGGCCTTGAGCACTGTGGTGGCTAGGGCTGCAGTGTCAGATGTTTAGGTGCTCATCTCAGGTGCAGAACATACAGAGCTGAGTTACTTATATACCCAGAAATCCTGAAAAATGAATGTGGGAGGGTTCAGTGCTAACTCACCTAATGCACCTAAGCCACAGCAGTCACAAGGTAACAGTGATGACTGCGGACCAAGATTACTAGGAATTCTCTGATCTGGTCTTACAGATGACAAGGAAAGAGCCAGAGCTGATGAAAGTCCTTTTCACCCAAGCAGATTAGTAGACAATGGGCTAGCCAGACACTGGGACATCATGGGTCAAAGGACACTTATTTTCAACTTCCTCTTTTGCCTCCAGATATCCGATACCTCTTCTCTCCTAAGCAATTGGTCTCATCACCAGACTATATAACATTTGTGAATGTAACTCTCTGTCTTTCAGTTGAAGCCCTTCCAATCTGAAAAGCACAAATAAACAGCCTTTGTGCTGGAACTGGAGCCAGTGGAAATACTCCACAGACCAGAGGTTAGAGAAGTCAGCTGGGAAGAAGTCCTCGATGTGCAGCCCCGCTCCAGTGAATATTTACATATTGTACACAAAATACAGCACTGTTACCAAGAAGAAAGGAGAAAGCATCACTTTCTGGGCACGCTGAACCCTGCCAATTTGACCGAGTACCTAGTGGAATAGAGTGAGGGGGCCATGTGAGATGATCAGATTCAAGCCTTCTCAGATGTAGGTAGGATCTGAGCTTCAGGCGCTCTAGCCTCTTCAAGCTAAGCAACAAGACACTTACCAACTGATGAAAGAGCTGGCTTTTACTGCTTTTATGCATTGGTTACTTGCCCTGCAGCTATATAATGTCAGTCAGGGTGCCAAAATCTGCCTTAGGCTTTTTCCACAGTTCAACATCACACAGAAACCTTTTCCACTTAAATTCTGTCAGGTGTCAAATACCATTTCCTGAGGAATCTAATCAGTTTTTAGAAACCTTTGTGTGGTACATAAGCTACTGCCTATCGTCAGCCAATGTTTCACTAACACGCATAAAAACAACCACATTAGCAAGAATAGCAATTTAACATAGTTCATACAAAATTTCATCCAGACACATGAGTCACATAATCAATACCAAACCTTTACAAGTAGATGTAGTAAATTTTGGAAAGGTTTGTAAATTAACACACCAAGAACAATTCATTGTAACTCACTAGTAGTATATGGAAAATTCAAGAATTTCTACTCATGAGATGCAAAACATTCAGTGGATCTAAACCAGCAGCAAGAATATAGAGATCTAACTAGATTAAAGTGCTTTAACCAGGAAGAGGAAGGATTTCCAATGACTGTTTTAATCACTTGGCAAGGTATCCCCCCAGTAAATTAACACTGTTCTTAAAATGTGCATCCTCCTTTTCCTGGGATTCCGGTAGAAAACAAGGTAGTAAGATCACCTCTGTTCTTCCTGGAAAAAAAACCAACAGAAAAAGGTCATGTGCATACTCAAGTGAAGGCAATAAAGGGGTGTTGAGTGAAGGTAGCTTTTTAAGTGCTCTTTGTGGACAGGTGTAGCCCTGCAGTCTGGGAAAAAGTTCTCTACCACTATGTATGAATTGGAGTAAGAAGCTGAATGAGCAGCCATCCTCTGCCTGGGAACATGTCCAGGGCAAATATTACCGTTTTGGTTAAAGCAAAAGTAGTACCTACAGCAGCACAATAAAATGCTATTATTCTCATTGTATAACTGCAGTTTGACAGATCTCATTGTAATATGTCCTGACTGAGGAGTTTGCCCAGCCAGCAGCTTGGCTGCATATCCCAGGCAGCAAAGCTGAAGGAGACAGGAGGTTTACCAGCTCAGCTGTTATTTAGAGCTGTTGGAAGTCATTAGTCATCTCCACAGGGTAAGAGAATAGGTGAAATCCTGCACCTAACAAGTCAGTGGAGGGGGATAACAACTCTAACATGTTAGGGCACTCAGCAGGGGTTTTCCTTATCGAATAGAGATGATCACCACACTGGGGCAGGAGCTTCATGACTGAAAATGGTTATTCAGCAAGAAGTAGGCCGAGTTTCCTACCGCAGTTACTGCAATACAGCTGATAGTCACATGGGGAATGCTTTGCCTAGCACCCAGAAAACCAACATCATGGGGATGATTCTTTCAAACCACATTGCTTGGAAGCAAAACAGTGATGGAAAAACAGCCAGTAATGGCAAGATGTTCCTTCATAGAATCCCTGCAACACCTCCTTGAGGGGTTAGAGATGGGCATCTAAGAGAAACTCCCTGGATCTTCACACAACACCAGAAACCACATAAGTACAAAGCATGCAGGAGAACATAAGAAGGGCATCCACAGGATGCCACCCATTGCAGTGTTTGTGAATGAGAAACTGTTACGTGTCATGAAGTAACTTATGCTTTTCCATGTTTTGTACTTATGATGAACACCTGTCTCCTGGACACAGAGCTAGCTGCTGCAGATATTGGATGCTGTACAGTTGTGTAATCTACTCCCATACATACGGTCTTAACTCCCATTAACTTCAGTGCAAAGAGCAATAAAAAAAATTCCGTTTTGGAAAGTGCCACACAAGGTCAGTTATGAGCATCTATCGGTAGCATTTATAAACTCAAGGACTGTTACACCAGATTGGAAAGCCTTTTTCCCACTAACCTTCATAATTCATGTGAAACTTTCCACATACACCTGGATACTGCAGTTTCCCTTCTTTGACGCTTTGTATTAAGCATTTGTACAAGCTGAGTTTGCATTTGTAAAGGCCAAAGCTTACCCAAGTAACTACACGAGCAGGCATAAAGATTTTCACCTGTACTAGGATTGTGTTAGATATCCCTTCACTATCTTCTTGTAAGAAGCTCTCTGTTTGATAAATCACTTATCCTGCATGCTGATCATGACCTGTTACATGAATCTGTAGGCATATCAGGTTTTTTTTCTCTTTTAATTCTCAAATGCTTGCAGTCTACCATGTTTGCTGGTAACCTTTAAATGCCTTTTCTGTCTCAAATACTGAAAAATCTAGAGTTACCTTTCACTTGCCATTTCTTCCTCCTTGGATTTTGTATTTTTAAAACAGCTATTTCAAAAGCTGGTCAGGATACAAAAATTATTTTTGGCAATTGTTTTTCTCCTTTTCTTCCTACAATGGAGAATGTTCATTCTTCTTTAAAAAAGCATCAGAAGTCTAGTCTGGTCTTGTCTCAGATATGCTCTCCTGACATATACTGAGGCATATTAAGGCATGGCTTTCGATGATTTATGTTTCAGAAGGGCTTGCTGATCTGGGATTTGCTGTTATTTCCCTTGTTGTCTTTCTTCACTGGTGGCAAGCCTTGTGTCTCACCTGCCAGGGCCCAGCAAATTGGCCACTGGTGCTGTGCACCTCACAAGCTGTGAGCCAGGGGGCAGTTTGATAACTACCTTGTGTTTCAACCTCATGGAGAGCTCAGACTCTCAGGGACAAGAGGTTAATTGGAACAGATGTTATTTCAGAAATTCCATGATGCCCAGAGATCACATCCTTGCCTCTTTAAGCCTTTTCGGTGGTGTTGGACTGCATGGTCTCTTGTTTTTCTCACACTGGGCTCCTTTTCATCTTTTGAATCACTCCAAACAATGGCAATCTTTACAAACACAAGCCCTCCTCTTTACATCAGGCAGTCTTCCCTCTAGGGATACAAGTGAGCTGAGCTGAAGCAAGAAGTAATTAAGGCCATTTTTAAAGCTGTGTGTTTCCCCCTGTATAGCCTTAGCAAAAGTTGTGTCTAATTTATACTTTGGTGGTGTGTTTGTGTTCTCTGCTGGTTCTGACCCTTTCCTTTGGAAGATACTTGTATAACTTCAAAGAGGTATCAGATTTGCTTTAAGTGTCCCCAAAAGGGATAATGTAAAAACTTTTTGACTACAGACCATTCTGCCACTCTGAGAGTGGGAAACAAATTGAGACTTCCTCATATCTTTGAAAATCTGCTCTTTGCTGGTTTGAAAGGATGCAGCAGAAGCACCTCTGAGATTACATGCACAATTATGTCCCAGTACTACTTCTGTTAGTGGGAATGAGCAAAAAAATGTTAAGGGCTCCCCCTCCTCCCAGTGAATCATGTCCCAGAGCTCATTATTATGAACAGCAGATAGAGAGATAAGAGATGGAAACTAAATCTGAAATCATAAACTCATTAACAGACATCTATGACCATCTCCCACATGGCCATGAATGTGGGCCATCAGGTATTTCTGAATAACTGTTGAGGTCTGAAGTATACCATAGGGAAACCAAACATTTCTTCACTGAATATGCCTTCTCAGCAGCTTCATAGTGAGGCTGAAGCTGTACAAAGGAGTAAGTGTAAGCAAAGGAATAGAGCTGAGAAATATTTGTGGTCTGTCCCTCTTAGGAAAAGGCTTATGTGTTGGCCAAACCATCCATTACTGGCCGTAAGGTGCTATTCTATTATTGCAGTGCACATTTTGTGTGACCTCTTCCATGCCTGTGGACATCAATTGAGCTTTGGGTTTATATGTTGCTGGAAAGACAAAGCCAATCTACAATCTGAACAAAACAAGAATTTCCTCTGTGATATGTGACAAACTTTCCAATATATGAATGCATTTTGTCACCACATCTCTTCCAGCTGTTCCACAGGTGACTATATCACATCATGGCTTACCTCCAAGCAGCTCTGAAAGTTAGTGGGAGATTTTATTTACTCTCTGACTGGGAGTAGGGGAAATCTGTATATGTTCAAGACAAACCTCTTAAATACAACTCATCAGGACAGAGATACCAAGTGACAGGTTTTTAACATTATTGTCTTAATATAAACCCTGAATTACTCTGCTGGCTTCAATGAGAGTAAGAACCAGAAATTCAAGGAGCCTATTCAACTTGCAGTCTGACCCTCATATTGCCTTGCAAGCCTGCTGGACTTGAACAAATCTTCAGGTTTCTTGGAAACCTTGGGACTCTTTCCAAGCATCATTTGCAGTCATCACCTGAATCAATTTGAAGACATGTACCTAGAAAGAGAACCTATGCATAGATAATAACGTGTCATTCAATTAGGAGTCAGAAGACCTAAGGAAAAAGAGGAAAGATAGATAGAAAACATACAAAATCAGAAAAAAATCATATAAAGTCAGAATTTTTGTGTCATAATTAATTCTGACATTAGGAAAAAGTTATATTTCATTTTGAAATAATGAAAGTCTTACAATATGAAAGAATATACCTAGTCAGAAAAATTACAAACCAGCTGTGCTCATAAAGCTATATCATTTGAACCTAGCTCCATAGCTTTTATTTGAACAGAAGGAAAACTGGATGCCATTCATTGTTTTATGTCAGAGGAATCCAACTTTACACACCACTGAATTTCCAAATCAACTGCCTTACTTTCCGTACTTATGTGACACCAAAATGAGTGCATTCCTGTACAACAGAAAAATCAAGCATCATAAATACAGAAATGAGACTCTTCCACACAGGTCAGTTGAAAACCTAGGCACTCGCATCATTGAAAAGCAGAGTATTACTATGTGATGCTTTGTATCAGAGAAGTATATTTATGCAGTGAAGCCAAGAAGACTTTGGAAAATATTTATAAAGATTTATTGTTCATATAACTTTGGATTAGCAAATACACTGTCAAAGGTATTGTTAAAGAGAGCTTTTGGACACGACCAACTTCATTGCGATGAGAATGATCACAGACTGATACCGAAGAAAAGAGTACTCAGTATGTTGCTGCTACTAGTAACAACAGCAGTTATGTTGGTTTCTTCTGTGAGATAACGCTGTCAATATGTGACCTATATGTCCTTCTGAGACCTGAGAGAGGCTAACACAATGTCTTACTGTGATGGGCTACAATTTCCAGTGTACTTTATAACTCCAGGTTTCAGAAAGACTAGGTGAGATCTACCAGCAGGCAGCACTGAGGTGAGAAAAAGTTGAAGCTTCTTCTGACGATGTAAATCTAACCAAAAGCCATAAACAGGATGACCAAAAAAGGCTCTTTAATCTCTTACTGTCACCTATTCTGTCTCTCTTACCATTGTCCTTTTTCTTGACTCTGGTCTCTCTTTGCAGCAAAAGTGATTTTCCTTGTAATGTTGCCGTTCTAAGCTAATTTTTGTTAACAATACTAAATTCCCCTTGTAGTAATCCTTCATGGATTCTTAGTAATGTGCTTAGTTTGTGTTCAACAAGATGTGTGAACAATAGTTGCAAGGTAAGCTGTGCTTCCAGGAGAGAAAAAGAGAAAGAAAAAAAATGTTTGTGGAAAATTCCTCAAATATGGAAGAATATTTGTGCATAATCATGCATATCTTCAAAATATATGTATTCATCGTATAGGTAAAGCATCAAGATTTAGCCTTGATCTAAAATCCAACAGTGAATGGTAGATGCATCCTTATCAAAACCAGTAATGTTCGAATCCTGCTGCTATTTTGCTGCTGCCAATTTAAAAAAAACAGTCCATAAATGGCAAAGTCAGTGATATTTTGGATAGACAATGGAAACAAAATGAGTCACTACAAATTCTCATCCACATGCATTAGAAATCTCTTGGAAGATAAGTAAATTGAGCTCTGCCTAGAGGTGGACAAAGAACAACTCGAGAATTTGTGGGTAAGGATTAAGGGGCAGGCTAACACAGGTGACACTGTTGTGGATGTTTACTACAGGTCACCTAATCAGGAAGAGGAAGCTGATGAGACCTTCTACAGACAGCTGGAAGCAGCCTCTTGATCCCAGTCCCTGATTTTCCCGAGGGACTTCAGCCACCCTGATACCTGCCGGAAAGACAGGACAGCTAGGCACACACAGTCCAGGAGGTTCCTTCAGAGCACTGATGATAACTTTTTGATGTAGGTGGTGGAGGAGCCAACGAGGCAAGGTGTGCTTGTGGACCTTGTGCTTACAAACAAAGAAGGACTGGTTGGAGATGTGAAGGCTTAGGGCAGCCTTGGCTGCAGTGACCATGAGATGGTGGAGTTCAGGATCCCGTGTGGAGGAAGCAGGGCAATAATTAGGCTTACAGCTGTGGACTTCAGGAGAGTTAACTTTAGCCTCTTCAAGGACCTACTTGGAGGAATCCCATGGGTTAGGGTTCTGGAAGGTAAGGGGGTCCAAGAGAGCTGGTGTCACTTTCTCCAAGCTCGAGATATGTGTAAGAAATCAAGCAAAAGGGGCAGGAGGCTTGCGTGGATGGGCGAGGAGGTTCTGGCAAAACTCAAAGAGAAGAAGGAAGTTTACAGGATGTGGAAGAAGGGACAGCCCACTTGGGAGGAATATGGCAATGTTGTCAGAGTATGCAGGGATGCAACAAGGAAGGCTAAGGTCCATTCGGAATTAGATCTGGCAAGGGATGTCAAGGACAACAAGGAAGAGCTTCTTCAGGTACATCAGTAGGAAAAGGAAGACGAGGGAAAATGTGGGCCTGCTGCTGAATGAGGTGGGTGCCCTGGTGATGAACGATACAGAGAAGGCAGAGTTACTGCATGCCTTCTTTGC